>NC_046285.1:58861014-61261014 GCF_004115265.2 Rhinolophus ferrumequinum | reverse complement strand
TGAGTGTTGGCGGGAGCTGGATGGGACCGGCCGGGTGCGCGCTCCGCTCTCCCGGGCTTTGTCTGGGCGGGGGCGGCGCGGGCACGTGCGCGCCCCTCCCCCACCCCTCCGGCCGCGCGGCCCGGGTTGCGGAGCGGAGGGAGGGGCGGATGACTGCGGAGGGGAGAGGATCTGGGGGGGAGGCTGGATCCAGGCTGAGTGTGTATGTCCGGGAAGTGTCCGAAGGGGGAACCCGGAATTTGGGTATGTCTAGGGGGGACTCCTTTTCTAAGGGGCGCAGCGCTTTTTGAGGGATGGGGGTTCCTTGAGCTCCAGTGGCCGGAGGTTTCAGGATGATAAGCTTGGTGGCCTGTGATGGGATTAGTGGTGAGATTTGGCCCCAGGACCAGCAAGTTGTGGATTTACCAACAAGAATCCTGGAATCTCCCTCCAACCTGTCGCCATCCTAGCCGTCCTCCTCCCGCGTGAAGGATGAGTAGGATTTAGAAACGTCGGAGGATATTCCAGGGATGGTGCCCAAGTTAAAGCAGCGGAGGTGTGAGACAGTGCGGGGTTGGAGTGGAAAGCATGGGACAGTGAGTACTTGGAAGAAAGGCTGGTTTGGTGGGTTGTGGCCAGATTGCAGAAGACAATGAGGTTTATATCATAATATTTGTTTTCTGTTACGAATGTACTTACATTCAAAAATAGAAAGTAGAGAAGGAAAATATCACCAGTAATCCTACAGCCTTGGCACATCATGTTTAGAGTCGATATGTTTGCTAGTAGTTTCATCTAAGCTTGTAACAGTTACAGTTAGAGATTACCTACAATTTTCCATTCCCTTTTCTCCTTAGCATGTAAAAATGCGATGTAACAAATAGTGTTCAGCAATATCATTTCCTCTTTCTTAACAACCAAGTAGCAAGTATTCATCATGGGAAAATTTAAAACTACAGACAAGCAAAACGAGAAAAAGTACCCATAGTTTTCCTGTCTACAGATACTATCATTGAGTGTATATTTTTGGCTGTGTATATTCTTTCAAAGATAGGAGCAGATGATGCCCTGGTTAGGAATCTGGTTTCTATGGGAATCCTTTGAAGATTTTGAGTATTAATAGGTAAGGAGCATAATCTGACAGAAGAGGGCAAAAGTGGAAACTGGGAGACCAGTTAGGATGCTGTTTGCAGTATCTTGAACTAGGTCCATGGCAATGGAAAGATTAAAAAACATTTTTGAGGAAGAATGAACAAGACTTGGAATAAATGGATTGGTTAGGGAAAGGAAGAAGTCTTTGCTTTTCAGTATTTGTTTTTGAGCAACTGTGAGTAGACGATGGCATTTACTGAGAAGAATGGAAGAGAGAACTTCAAGGTGGGAAAAATCATTAGTTTTGTTTTGGATGTATTAAATTTGAGGCGCATATTAGTTTTGAAGTTGTTATGTTGACGAGGCAGTTGGATGTACAGGTTTGGAACTCACAGAAGAGAGACTAGAGCTGGAGATAAAAATTTGGGAGTATGTACTCAGTTATATGGATGATATTCCCATTTATGAAACTATATGATATCACACAGGGGAAGAGTATAAATAAGTGAAAATCAAGTCTCAGGCACTCCAATACTTTGAGGTCTGGTAGAGGAAGATTGAGCATAGGACAGAAAGAAAGAGTGAGTTAGGGGGAAAAGCAGGAGACTGGTGTCACGGAAGCCAAGAGAGGTAAGTGTCTGGAAGATGGAGAGTTGGTCCTCTTATCAGTGTTTCTAAGATGTTTAGTAAGATGCTCAGTTGGATTTGAAATCATGGAGGTTGCTGGTTTTGGTCATTGGTAGTACTTAACTATCCAGAGGTCTAAAGTGGAAACCACATTGGAATAATTGAACGGGATTGAGGAAATGAAGACAGTGAGTGTGAATTAGAAAAAAGACCGCCTTCAAGACACCTATTTCATCTGCCCCCAAACTAAATTTGATAGATAAAAAATGGTGTCTTGTTTAATTTTTCCATTCCTTGATTACTAATATGGTTGAAGATTTTTCCACATTTATCGGCCATTTGTGAATTTCTGTTCCTGTCCTTTGCATCTTTTTGTTGGTCATTTTCTAATTTATTGTTAAGAGCTCTTTAGGTTTTAAAAATATGTAGCTTGACATAGTGTTTGCAGAATTTCCTCCCTTATGTCACCTCCCCCTACCCCCGAATAAATGCACTTATTACATGTGCTCCATCAGGAAGGATGTGGTCGATAATGGAAAAAAATGTACTTATCATTTAACTCTTATGTATACTTTTTTTTAGATTGTGGTGAAATACACATAACATGAAATTTACCACCTTAATCATTTTTAAGTGTATTAAATACATTCGTAACATTGTGCAACCATCACCACCATTCATGTCTATAACATTTTTCATCATGTAAAACTAAACTCTGCACCCATTAAACAATAATTCCCTATTCCCTTCTTTCCCCCCAGCCCCTGGCAGCCACTGTTCTATATGAATTTTAGGATAGGTTTTCTATTTTTGCAGAAAATGTCATTGGGATTTTGATAGGGATTGTACTGAATCAGTGGATGGCTATGGGTAGTATTGACATTTTAACAATATTAAATTTTCTAATCCATGAACATGAGTTGTGTTTCCATTTATTTAAGTCTTTAATTTCTTTCAGCAGTGTTTAGTAGTTTTCATTGTACTAATCTTTTACCTCCTTGGTTAAGTTAATCCCTAAGTATTTCATTCTTTCTGATGCTATTATAAATGAAATTATTTCTGTGATTTCCTTTTGATATTGTTCATTTGACTTTGTATTCTGCTACTTTGCTGAATTCACTTATTAGTTCTAACAATTTTTTTGTGGAATGTTTAGGGTTTTCTCTACATGCAAGATCATGTCCTCACATAATAAAGTGCCTTCGTAGTCAGTGGATGCACTATAATTTGCTATGGACTGTTGCCAGTTTCTTATTATAAAATGTATAAAATGTAACACTTAAGTTGTAGATCTGTGAATATAGCCCACGTGTGTGTCCATCACCCTGCCTCGAGAGTATTTCCGTAGGATACGCGTAGATTCTCAGAAATACTTGATCTCATTCTTGGAAATACTTGACCTCATTCGACCAGAGATTTTTATTTGAATCTTCATTGTCACTTCCTTAAATTGTCCCCCATCTCCCTGCCTTTAAACCTTTCGTTCTGTTTTCTACACAGCTGCCAAGTGGAGGGTGAGGGATGATGCACTTTTTCCTCGTAGAAGACAAGACTTGTGAAGCAGATTGTTTCTGTATCATCAGTTCTGTGGGGGTTAGAAAAAAGAGTTTTTGAAGGCCGGAGTGCACTTCATGGATGAGTTGGAATTTAATTTGATTCTTTAAGGATGAAGAGCATTTTACTAAGTGGAGAGAAAGTAGAGGTGAAATATGAACCCATTGGAAGGTAAACATGAGGTGTTCAGGCATGTGAGCTTTGATGACTGCAGACGAAGAGAAGTAGAACTAGTTTTCCTAGGCAAGGATTGTTTATTCTGTTTATCTGAAGAGTGAGCCAGAGTTACGGAGACATTGGTGATTTTTATCTATTTGGAAAAATTAGTTTATTTTAGAGTATACATGTACTTCTATTGAGATACAATTCATATACTGTAGAATTCACCATTTTATTGGGTATAATTTGGTGGGTTTTAGTATATTCAGAGGTTGTGCAGCCATCATTACTATCTAATTGCGCAACTTTTCCATCACCCTAGAAAGAGACCCCATATCTATTAGCAGTTATCAGTCTCAGTTGCTGCCGCCCTCCCCTCACCCCTGGCAACTACTTTTTGTGTCTGTGGATTTGCCTGTTTGTGAACATTTATGTACAAGTTTTGTATAGACAAATGCTTTTGTAAACAATCTAAATGTCCATTAATAGGTCAATAGATAAATTGTGATATATCCATACAATAGAATATTGTTTACCCATTTCTCTTGGGTAAATACCTAGGATTGGAATGGCTAGGTCATATGATAGGGTATGTCTAAGGTCTTAAAAAAAACTGCCAAACTGTTTTCCAAAATGATTATCCCATTTTACGTTCCAACCAGTAGTGCATGAGAGTTCCAGTTATTCCACACTCTCCGTAATTGTGTTCTTTGTAACATATAGAGAAGTAAGAAGAGAACAGAGACGTAAAGACACCTGTAATCTGTCTTCCAGATTAGTCCTTTTGGCATTTTCCTCAAAATAATTCATGTACATGGTAAAATAAATCAAACGTCATAGTCAGGAAGAAAAATGAAAGGCAGACTCTTCGCTGCATCTACTGTGAGGATGCAGACCATTCTCAGCAGTCAGACTGGACGTCCCAGAAAACGTGGCCGTCACTCTGAAGGGACCACAGTTACTGTGAAGGGCCCCAGAGGCACCCTGTGGAGGGACTTCGATCATATCCACGTAGAACTCAGTCTCCCTGGAAAGAAAAGAAGAGGCTCCGGTGACAATGGTGGGGACATAGGAAGGAACTGACTCCTGTTCACACTACCTGTCACGTGCAGAACACGATCGAGGGTTACATTGGGCTTCCAATACAAGATGCGGTCTGCGTGTGCTCACTTCTCCATCAATGTCGTTATTCAGGAGAATGGTTCTGTTGAAATCCGAAATTTCTTGGGTGAAAAGTACATCTGCATGGTTCAAATAAGGTCATGTGTTGCTTGTTCAGTATCTCAAACCCAGAAAGTTGAGTTAATTCTTGAAGGAAACGATATTGAACTTGTATCAAATTCAGCTTCTTTGATTCAACAAGCCATAGCAGTTAAAAGCAAGGATATCAATAATTTTGGATGATACCTGTTTCTGAAAAAGGAATAGTTCAGCAGGCTGATGACTAAGATCTAAGCTATCCAGCTACAGAAACACCAAGGTGTCAAATGATTCCTCAGACTCTTTTGTGATATTTTAAAGATGCAATCAAAGTCACATACTGAAAAAAAAAAAGGCAGAACCATTACCCAGAGGCAGTTATTGTTGTTTTTTTCTTATTTATCTTCTAGAAAAACTTAAGCACATACCAAGCATTTCTTTTGTCTCTTTTTCCTCTCGTTTACAAAAGAAGGAATCAAAGTATACACACTGTTCTGCACCTTGGGTTTTTTCTCACTTGACAATTTATTTTAGAGGTATTTCTATATCGGCACATTTCTTTTTAATGGTTGCATTACAGCCGTACAGTGGTTGCATTACAGCCAATCAGTTTTGCTATAGGAAAACACAAACTTGTTCCAATGCATTTGATATATTAGGGAACTATTTGCGTATAATATGAAGTTCACATTTGCTTACACGTGATTTCGTCTGCAAGAAACTATGGATACAGGAAACTGTACCCTGCTGAACTGAACCATGGAAGGGATACACAAGCCAAGCCGCACACAGGCTACACCTCAAACATCCCCCAGCAACCTCAGTTTACTGCTGTGTTATGCGCCACACCCATCCACGTCTGGTGTTGATTTTAGATTACCCTCCTTTACCACTTGACCGTAACTCACAAGCTGCAACCTCAGTGCCCACTTCCACAGCAAACCTGAGGTCTTTTTCAAGGTCAAGTGCTATAGTTATTGTGGCATTTATGTATTTCTTAACCATTTAACATGTGTAAAACTGCTACAGTTACTAGGCTCCCATTTGTTACATCACTGGTAACGTTTTTGAGTGTTGTACTTCTAAATTCCATTTTTGCAATAAGCCTTGTGGTTTTTATTAGAGTTTTACACAGTGTGGTGCTTTTTAGGAATGCATGTGTCACATAGCAGAACTGATTTACTCCATAGTATGAACGTACATGATTTCTTCTTTTTAAATCTTTACAGTTTTATTTTTTTTTAATTGTGAAATATGTCATATATACTAAAGAGCACATGTAAGGAAGTATATTTTAAAGAATAATAATAAAGCAACAAATTTATATTTAGCTACCACCCAGCTTATGAAACAGGAAATTACTAATACTTCTGAACTTCCTTGTACGCCCCTCACTGGTCGTTTCATACTTTTTTGAATACCTGAAATATTTCATAATAAAATTAAATTTAAAAGTATTAAAACTCTGCGCCGTCCCACCCAACTGGTCTTCCTAATGTTGATTCTCCAGCTGACTGCCCTGCTGCCCTGCCAGTGGACACATAGTACACACATACCTGGGGTAGGATAATCTGTAAATAGATTTCTGTTTGAGGTTAATATATATTGGGTTTATCATTGTTATTTTTTATAGTGTCTTTGTTGAGATTTAATTCACGTACTATAAAATACACTTATTCAGTGTTTTGGGATTTTTTTTTTAAGAGTATTCACAAAGTTATACAAGCATCATTATTCCAGAAATTTTTCATCAGTAGGTAGGTTTTTGTAGATAGGTAGATCTTCTAAATTAGGTAGTGTTGGTCTAAAGAAAACACAGTTTTCTAAAAAATGTCTTGGGCTTTAAGGTGCTGGTTTCCTTTGTAGAATCTTAGCTCCAGATAGAAAGGTATGCAACTTATGCCCATAGGATTTATTGTCGGTTTGAAAGCTCCAGTGAAAAGTCCCTATTTAGTAGGATGCAATATTTGGCTCGATTTATAGATTCTCAATGACTGTGTCCAACAGTTTTTGACACAGTCTTGATCTGGTCCAGCCCCTTCTTTCCTCTCCAACCTGGATATGTAGACAAGTTTTGTTTCCTTTTTGTTTCTCTTAGAAAGCTTTTATGACTTCACAACTGAAACAACAGGATTGTCATATGAGTCAGAACTATCATTTTAGACAATTCCAATGATCTTTGTCTGAAAGGAGCACCTGGAAGTCACTGGAAGGTTGTATGGCTTCCCTTTTGTCAACCAAAGAATTTACCTGAACAGCCACAAAACGCTTAAACATCCCTTATGATTCACTTTGTCCAGAAAAAGTATGTTGAAGTGAATGGGGTAAAGGAAGAGTAAAACTTACCTAAGGCCCGCTGTCCAGTTCTTACACTGATGAATAGAAGCAGTGGCATGGATAATTTAGAATAGCTCTCTTATTCCTAAACCCCTTTTCATGCTATTACTTTGTAAAATTAGAGACAGTACTAGCCAAAATGGATCCTGGGGCTGACCTTTGTTACAATTGCTATGGTCTTAAGCAGCTTTATTTATAATACGAGAGTAGGAGTTTTGACTGGAAAATAGATAATAAGAAATGAAACAATATTTTTTTAGTTCAACTGCCTAGCTTTTTTATTTTGCTCGGCTCTTTTACATGTCATATTGGGAAAGGCCCACATCATCAACTGAATGGCCCACATCAGTTGGATGCTAATGCTCAAACTCTATCAGCTTCCCACCATTCTGGTCCAGTGTAAAATTGTGCTTATTTTTACTTAAAATTCCAGATGAGTAGAAGAAACAGATTATGTTGGCCAATTAGTGAGAGCATATTAAAACAATTTTGTGTATAAGACCTGGCTTAGGATAATTAGGATAGATTTTTTTTTTTTTGTCAGTATCAACTTTAACGAAAATTGGAACAATCTTCTCTTCTTCCTTTTAGATTTCCCTTAATCTGAGTCTTTCCTATGATAGGTTAGTTCAGATTACTTGTAGTGTGGAAAATAAGCATAATTTGGGGGAGTGAATTAGCTGTATATATTTTCAGTTATCTATATCAATAAGAGATGACAGTTCTATGCGTAATCTTCAAATAGAGGAAAAAATTTAAATTGACGTTGAAATGTATTTTGATTCTTTTGGTAGGACTTCTTTATGCCTACTGATTTTTCTCGGTATAATATTAAAATGGATATATATTCTTAGAGTGCACATTGGGCAGTCTTTGGGAAGCCCTCATGGTCTTGGGGTAAAAACTGTTGCTATTTTTAATTTGCAAAATGTAATTCATGAAATGGATTGTATTTATTTGGATTACTGAAAGTTGCTTGCATTAGTAAGTTCCTAAAGGTCTAACATTACACATGTACCGTGCAAATTATCTTGCTTCTGGATCTTCCCAGTACTTTCTTACTGGCAGTAATAACCTTCTGGTTATGGTGCACTATTCTTTTAATACCCTGCTGGATTGGATTTGTATCTGTATTCACAAATGAAGAAACTGATGTGTCATTTTTCTCTGAGGATGCCTTTTGGCCACATTTCTATAGATTTAGCTATATGGTGTCCTCATTGTTAATTTTTTAATAGTCTGTTATTTTAATTTTGAGCCATGACTTATTTAGAACAGTGTCTTATTTTCCATAGCATAGTGAGTTTTTGTTAATAATTTCATATTTAATTTTATTAGGATCAGAGAATATGGCTATAACATTTCCACATTAGAAATAATTGAGACTTTCTTTATATGTACTATTATGTAATTTTAATACACTTTTACAGATGTTTCAAACATTCTCTGCTGGGTTCAGAGTTATATGTATCTGTTAAATCTGGCTTGTTAATTGCATTGTCTGTATCATCTATTTGTATCTGTTGTGTTTCTTTATCTTTTATATTTCTGAGAGAGATGTATTCAAATTCTATTATGATTGTGATTTTCTTAAATTCTCCTTATATTTCTGGTTTGTTTTGTATTTTGTATATTTTAACACCACGCTTGTGTCGTTTAGTGTGTAAGACAGTCTTTGTGATTGTCTTTTAATAGTAACATCTTTTTTATTTTTTGCCTTAAATTATTGTCTGTTATTAGTCTTGCTATGCTTATCTTTTTGTTTTCATGTGTCTGTTTATATAATAACTTTGCATATCTCTTTATTTTAAACATTTAGCTATGGTGCCTTTGAAAGTGTAGCAATACCAGCAATACAACAAGTATAGTATTGTGGAAGTACCATAAAGCTAGTGTAAGCTATTAGTTATACCATGTTTCCCCGAAAATAAGACCTAACCGGAAAATAAACCCTAGCGTGATTTTCCAGGAAGACATCCCCTGAACATAAGCCCTAATGCGTCTTTTGGAGCAAAAATTAATATAAGACCCGTTCTTATTTTCAGGGAAGCCCAGTATTCCCTGTGGGTATGTTGGCATGTATTTTAGTTATCCATTTATTTATTCAGCAAATAATTTATTGAGAATTTCCAGGAACTTTGTAGGGGGAAGATGGGGAGAGTTATGTTGGATGCACTATGTCAGGGAAGGCCTTCTCTGACATGGTCGGCATTTGAGTGGGGATCTGGTAAAGCTAACCTGGAGGAAGAGCATTCCTACAGAAGGAACCTTAAGTCCAAAAACCCTAAGGAAAGATTGAGGTATATTTGAGGAACAGAAAGAGAACCAATGTTTCTGGATTTTAATGATTAAAGATGGAGAGGGAGGCAGGGCTCCATTCATGTAAGGTCCAGTATATTATGTTAAGGAGTGTGATTTTATTCTAAGTGTTTTGGGAAGCGATTGAAGATTTCAAGCAGGAGATGACATGATCAGATAAATATGTTTGTAGTCCTTTTCTAAATTGAGGTATAGTGAAATACACAGATTTTAAGTGTTTGGATGGATGAGTTTCATGATTGCATATCCCCATGTAACCCACACCCTCATTAAGACATAAAATATTTCTATCACCCCAGAAAGATCCTATTCTTCTTCCTAACCGGTCCCTACTACGAGCACCCCAACTACTCTTTTCTTTCACCATAAATTTGTCTGTTTTAGAGCTTCATGTAAGTGGAATCCTTTAGTATGTACTCTTATGTGCTCTTTGGTGTCTGGCTTCTTTTACTTACCATAATGATTTTGAGATTCATTCTGTTGTTACTTGGATTAGGAGTTTTTTGGGTATACCACAGTTTGTGTGCTCATTCTCCTGTTTGGGTTTTTATAGACATTTTTGAAATGTTATTGGCTAGTAGAGGAGAATAGATTGTAGATTCCGTCATTCAGATATTGAATAAAGGAACACTGGCTATCTTGTTTAAAAAGAGGAAAATATTTTGTTTGAAATGAATATAGAAAGGATAGGGCCAAAGAATGATAAAATCATTAACATTTTAGGAGCATCTGTGTGTTAGGGAAGCAGATGGAAAATGATTGTGTTGCCCTCCCCAACCCCCCCTTTTAAGTCAGATGTGAAAAGTTGTCTTGACTGAAAGCACAAAATTCAGTGGTTCTAATGAGATTCAAATGCCATGAGCATCGTAGAATGTTATGTTGAAAAGAGACCTCACATAGTACACGGCAGATTTTTCAAGGACCTTACTTACAAGATCTTACTCCTTCCCCCAAGAATCTCGTAAGATGTGGTAGCTGTAAAGTAGGGTTCTAGGACTGAGTTTTAGGGTTCTAGGTCTTCTCTGAAATGAGAACTAAGACCTTTTATTAAGAATTTCTAGTCACTCTATATTACATAATTGTTTTTAATTACACAATTTCTTTTAAAAATTATTTTTCTCTTTCATTGATTTCAAAGTAAAGAATATTAAAAGGTTTTGTTCATTTTGGGGTTTAACCTTTTTTCAGAAACTCAGACTTGTTTATGCTGTTTGAGTGGGTGTAATACAGGGTAGTGTTGCTGTCTTACATTGTACCTGGGAGAAAAACGTGTATTTTTAAAGTTTAAATTGACAGCATTTGTTTGTTTTTTTTAATGAGGCTGTTTCAGTGAGATAAAAATTTTAAATCGGAGGAATCAGCATTACATATTTTTCTGTATTTGGACTTGGTCCCATGGTATGGAGAAAATTCTTTCTCATAGACAAATTATAAACAGTAACAGATTTTTTTTTTTTAACGGTTCGCAGTACTATGTCAGTATTCTTTTCAGTTTCATCTGATTCAAAACCTAAAGAGGATTAGTAGGACATTTTGTTTCAGAGTTGAATCTGACGATATCTAACAACTGCTCACATTTCCGTTTCATAAATCTCAAAGCCAGACAAGAAGAATCCAAAACTTGATATTACCATGGGTCACTCATTGCACATTCCATTCACTTCTTTATTACATCATGGTGAGCATTGCCTCAGAGCTGCGCCAGCCTTAGCTAGCATGCACTTGGATGTGGTATGTGTGTACTTCGGTATTGTTCTTGCTAGACTGAAGCAGACCTGAATTATTTAAAAATACTCAGTACGGACCTAAATCTTCCTAAGAATGTTGATCGGAAGCTCAAATCTGTGCCCCAAGATGATAGGAGAGGCTTGCTAAAGGGCTGCATGAAATGGGAATTACCTTGGCAGCACAATTTCACCCACCGATGGTTTGTTTCTTCCTTACCCACCCAAACCCCTCCAGCACCAAATTCTTTTCCCCTTCTATTCCTCCAGTTTTAGAGCAAAAGTCAAAAGAAAGTTTTACTTTATCTCTTAAGTGAGGGGAAAAATAAAATACCGTCTTCTTCAAGGATCCCCAGATTTTCTGGGGAGGAGCCACTGTCATTCTTGAGATTACTTGGTGGGGGTGGGAGGAGAATAAGCAGGGTGTGAAATCCATAGAATGGATGAGTGAAGATGATGCTGGACTCACTCATCTTTACAGGTAATCCCATAAGACTCTCAGCAAACTGGAGAAGACAGGTGCTCACTAAGGAAATGGTATGACGCAGAAATTGATTCGGAGATCTGCTGGGATGTATCTACTTCTGATTTCAGGTTTATCTGAGAGTAGGAGGTGGTTTTTTCCTGTCTGCATTAAAGAAGAAGGAAGGAGGTTTATTGATTGTCAAGAATGTATTCTTTATGTAACTACCCAAGATTTTTCAGGTTGTCTAATGCTGGTAGCAGACCAAAAGGAGAAGGCTGAAAGGATAAGGCCTTATTCTCACTTTTTATAAGCTTTAAAAACAGAAAATTAGTTGGATTCAGGGCCTCTACAAAAATACTCATTTATATTCTAAATTAGAGCAGGTAGGTAATGATGGTAAATAAACATTAAATGGTTTG
Source organism: Rhinolophus ferrumequinum (assembly GCF_004115265.2). Lineage (NCBI taxonomy): Eukaryota > Metazoa > Chordata > Mammalia > Chiroptera > Rhinolophidae > Rhinolophus > Rhinolophus ferrumequinum. Next base: position 61,249,138 of record NC_046285.1, on the reverse strand, counting down.
ATTAAGGATATTTATTAATGCTGAGGGTTTTTAGAACATTGTAAAGCTTAGGAGTATTACACAAGATAACAGTTACAGCAAAATGTTCTCTTACTTGTGGTCTTCATATACATATATCATTACATAATGAGTCTTCCTCCCAGCTGAATCAAGTGAGTCTATCTCTGGGATGGGTGAAAGAACTGGACTAAGAGCCATGAGACTTCTAAATTATTATTTCTGTTTTAAATAGGGTGAATGAAAAATAAATATGTTTGAGTTGACATTTTATTTTATTTAGTTTTATTTTCAAACTTTTTATTACCTTGGTAAATACACACTGTGTTTTTGCCTTTGGTTAGGTAGCTAACCTCCGTTAGTGGTAGAGCAAAGGTTTGGAAATCAGAGCTCTTGTCTTTTCTGTGCCATAGATTAATGCTATAAGGAGCAACTCATGTCACCACCCTGGACCTGTTTTCTTATCTGTGTATCAGTAGACCCTTGCTGCTCAATGAGGGAGCCACTAGCCACGGGGGTTTGTTGATCCTTTGAACTGTGGTTAGTCCAAATAGAGATGTTTTCTAAGTGTAAAATACACAATGGATTTTAAAGACTTAGTGGAAAGATAAGAATGTAAACTATCTCATTGCTAATTTGTTTAGAATGATTAAATTGTTAGAATGATAATATCTGGGGTACATTGATTAAATAAAATGTATTATTCAAATTAATGTCATCCACTTATTACTAAAATGTAGCTGCTAGAAAAGATTAAATTTGTTTGTGGCTCACATTGTATTTCTTTTGCACAGTGCTGGTCTGGACAGCATATCCTTCACTGACTCATGAAATATTAATAAGTGCTCAGTGAAACACAGTTTTGAAGAGGAGCCGTGTCCGGTAGCATTTTCTGCAGTGTAAATGTTCTATCTCTGCGCTGTCTGATGTAGTACGTACTAGCCACTGTGGCCAGTTCTGAAACGTGAAATATTGACAGGAGGAACACAAGAACTAAGTTTTAAATTTTATGTAGTTTTAATTAACTTTAAAGAGTCACATATGGGTAGTGGCTAATGTATCAGGATAGTGTACATCTAGAAGATTTTTTCGGATTGTTTTATTAAAAAATTTGTGTTCCTAGGACTTGTTTACCATATGGCTAAGTTGTTAGTTTAATATAAGTGAATGGTTTGTGTTCATTATGATTAATAATAAGCGATCAGTAACAATATTTATTGAGGACCTGTTATGTAGCAGGTACTGGGCAAGTACCAGAGAGAGGGTTTGTGTACTAAATTATTTATTGAGATCTTAACTGTATGGCTCATATTTTGTAATATGCTTGATGGGTTGTGAATTCCAAGATACTGTGTGGCCTTACCACGTTTTTATCAAAGTGTGTTTTTTTTCCCCTTTCCTTTCCTTATGATGGCCCTTCTTTGAAAGCCGGGCCCTTTTTTAAAAGTTTGAACAATGTGCTGCCTTGTTAAAGGTTTTTCTCTTGAAAGGGAAACCCATGCTTTGTAACAGATGATGATGATTTTCTTTAGTAAACTTATGAAGTTAGTTATGCTTTTGGCTTTAAAAGTGATATGACATACACGTATTTACACAGATTTTTAAGTGTCAGTATTATGTCATAATCCCTAGTACATATATTTATAAGTAGTAGTATTAAGCGATGTTATTAATTAATTTATTATTGCTTCACAGTGAAGAACGGATGTAATCATGTCTGGAATCAAGCGAACAATCAAAGAATCCGACCCTGATTATGAAGATGTCTCTGTAGCTCTTCCAAACAAGCGGCATAAAGCAATTGAGAATTCAGGTAGAAATTCACCTGTCTTAAGAAATTATTTCTTTGTTGGCGCGTGCCTCTGTGGGAGATTTATAGAAGCTAAAATAAGTGCATTTTCACTGTTGTGTATAATTCCAAGAGGTTCGTGAGAGGGATTGGCTAAGTGCTCTGTTTAATAGTAACATACTATGGTGGCAATCAGGTAGAGGATGAAAGCATCCATAATAATGAGATAGGCGGTCAGTTTTAGCTCATTGTATGTGAAGTACAATCATAAAGTCTTACGATATCTGTACTGCCGTGTACTATTGTGTGAGATGATTATATGGATTTGGGTTATTTTATATTAATAGTTATATATTATTTTAATGTGTATAGAAAAGATGATGTTCTCATGAGATTTGTAGTTTCTTGACTACTGTTGCTTAGGATAAGGCTAAAATTATTTTTAAATACTAATTGTTTTAATTAGATGTTTCACATGGTTCTCAGATGGGGTAAGTATCTTGAAGGCGGTATATGAGTGATGGAAATTTGGGAAACATTGATTGAGTTTATTCCTGCACTTGGTGCTAGTAGTTAAGGCTCAGAGGCATTCAGTTACTTGTCCGAGATCATATAATTAGTGGAAGAGCAAATCATCAACTACGTGTCCCATAATGTTGTAGTCTATCTTTAAAAAGTTGCTAAATTTAAGTTTTTAAAACAAATTATTGCTGAAATTCATTACTGTTTATTTAAATAATAAATCTACATAAGTTAATACTTATAGCTGGGTAAAGAAGACATCAAAGTCACAGATAAGGTGTTGCAGCTCCGCAAAGATAAGGACCCCTAGAGTTTACGGGTAAAGAAAAATTCCTGTCTCTCTAAGTGCAGTCAAGTGACATGTACCCCCCAGAAGTCTCTGTGGATCGAAAATTATCAACTCTAATTCCAAATAACGAAAACATTCCACTGCAACTTTTCTCCCCATTTAGTTATAATTTTATTTATGAGGAAATGTCGTTTCCTTTCAATAACAAGCCAAATAAATGTGAAAGTATCATAAACTTCAATCCATTACTCAAATGCATCACGTGGCATAACTTTAAAAAAAAAAAACCAAGAATAGGGAAAACAGATTGTTTCAGTAAACTTTGTAATTTCAGTTTAAATCTAATTTAAGTCCCAAATACTCAGCCTAAGCAGGGGTTACATAAACAAGGATACATACAGTACCACTGCAAATACTCTTTACCTCAAATATGAGAAAAATCAGTCATTTGCCTCTAGGCAGACATATCCACAAAAATGTTTATACAGTTACTAGTTTTAAATTGCCCATCTAATGGCATATTAAAATGACATGGGTGATCAAAGGATTGAAATTTTCTTATTTTTCATATACTCCAAAGCATGGGTGGTCACTTTTTGCATCTTACAAACACAGGATAATTTTACAAAATCCCAGGTTTTTCAAGCAGTCATTTGAGTGTTTTTTTTTTTTTAATTCTCTCGTGTCCAGCTACATGTTATATTCTGATATTTAACTCTTCAGTTGCATATTACTTTGAGTAGTTGTCATCTGAATTCTATCACCGACAGAGTCATTTTCTTTCCTTTTGAATTTTTTCTTTGCTCGTTCCAGGTAGTTATGATCAGAAACTGCTGAATTGCTTGTTATATCCTTCTCTACAGAAGGAAACTTCCTGCCTTTTTATGAACTGCTCTCATGTTACTGATTTAGCTAATTCTTTACTTTCTTTCCCTTTGGGGCTATGAGTTTTCAGAGGTCACCAAATCTTTCTTTCAGAATATTTATGTGTTTCATTTGATTTTTTGGTAATTTTATTTTGATTAATTTCAAACACAAAAATTGCAAGAAGTACCTGTATGTCTTTTATCAAGGTTGATTCACCAGTTGTTTACATTTACCTCATTCGGTTCATTATTTTTCTCCCTTCCAAGTTTGCACGCACGTGTGCACACACACACACATGCATGCATGGGGATAGATACCTACCCACATCATTCTTTCTAAATCATTGGGAAATAGGCACATGGAAACACTTCTGTGTAGTTTCTAAGGAAATTCTCTTATGTAATCACAGTACAATTCTCAAAAGCAGGACTTTTTAACATTTATCCATTGCGTTGTCCAATCTGTGGTCCACATTTAAGTTTTACCGGTTATCCCAGTGTTGTATTTTATAACTGCTTCCCCTTTTTCAGGATTCAGTCCAGAATCACACAATGCATTTAGTTTTCATATCTCTTTAGTCTCTTTTAATCTCCTCAACCTTTCTTGACTTTAATGTTTGAATCGTATAGGCCAGTTACTTTGTAGGATATCCTTCAGTTGAGGTTTGTCTGATGTCCCTGGGATTAGATTCAGCCTTTTTGGCAGGAATGCCACAGACTGATGGCGTCTTCTCAGTGCATCATATCAGGAAACATGCTAGGTCAGTTTTCCCCAGTATTAATTTTTTAGTTTCTTTTTTTGCTTGCTGACTTAAATCAAGATAGCCACTGGTTATTAGACCTTGGATTATTTTATGTTCTTTGTGTAGCTCGAGATGCTGCAGTGCAGAAGATCGAGACTATTATCAAGGAACAATTTGCACTTGAAATGAAGAATAAGGAACATGAAATTGAAGTCATTGACCAGGTATAATGATGACAGATTTTAAAAAAAAGCTATTGAAAAAAAATCTATACGTGATGACTTGAAAAAAATCTATTGAAATAGAATCATGGTCCCCCCCCCCCCCTTTGCTGTTCTTTTAAAAAGAGTTTCCTTGTTTTTGGGAAAAAAAGACATGCTTTTTGTTGTTGTTGTTCTTTAAATGAAATTGCAGGAAAAGATAAAGGAAAAAATTACCTGAAATTTCATCCCAAAAGATAATTTTGTGCTCTTGTGCTCAAATCTTTGTGGACATTTCTCAGTGAATATGTATATATACACATAAATACACATATTAATGTATCTATATACTCTTGCAAACCTTGGCTTTTGTCATTCTTTCAAATCTTTTGCCTGATAGGTGGAAAATGGTCATTTTTATTTGTCTCTGATTATTAAAGAAGTTGAGGTTTTTTTGGTCATTTGCATTTCTACTTTATGAATTTTTTGTATATCTCTCTCCTGTCATTTCCATTTTTTAAAGTAATGAGTTAACATTTGTTTTTAGCGACTGATTGAGGCAAGAAGGATGATGGATAAACTTCGTGCCTGCATTGTCGCAAACTACTATGCTTCTGCAGGACTTCTAAAAGTTTCTGAGGTAAGTTTTTCTCATATGCAGTCATTTCTGGCCACGTGTATTTGTTGTGTGAAGGGGAAATTAGTGTTGATGTGGAATTCCTGCTTTTGAAACATTTCTCATATTGATCTTTAGAATTCAAGAAGCCTAGCTTACATTCCTGGGAATGTACATAAACTTGCTGTGCTCAACCATAATCCTTGAATCATACCTCTCTCTATGTTATCAGTAATCCTAAAACATTTTTTTCTTTTTATTTATTCCCTCTGCTACTAATAATTAGCATTGTTGTTAGGCTTTGCATATACAAAGCTGAGTGAGGCCCTATTCTAATTTGCCTTCACTTGATTATGGTTCTTTGGAGTAAGTTATACATTGATTGATTTTCCTCCTACCTTTTACTGCGAATGAATGTCAGTTTGTAGTTTCAGTAGATTTACCCTATTCAAAAAGCCCTGATTTTCCCCCCATTTTTTATGAAAACGTTCAAATACACAGAAAAGGTGAAATAAGCACCTGTTTATGCATCACGTAGATTTAACAATTTTAACATTTTCCGTATTTGCTTTCCGATCTTATTTTTCTCTAAAACATTTGAAAATAAGTTCCAGGCAAAGTGACCCCTAAATACTTAATTGTGTATTTACTAAAAGCCATTCTTCTGTGTAGTCACAATACCTCAGAGAGTGGTTCACTATTACGTGGTAACCCATCCATATTCAAATTTCCCCAGTTGTCCCCAACATACCTTTTAAAGCTGGTTGTTTTGAACGAAGGTCTAATCAAGGTTCATGGCTACTTTTGGCTCTTTTGTTTGTCTAGTCTCATTTCATCTAGAACTGTTCTCCCACCTTTTTTCCCCAGGATATTGATTTATTTGAAGAGACCAGGCCCTTTATCTTGTATTAATAGAATTGTCCTATGTTTTAAATTTATTTTATCCCTTGGGTTATTGCTTCATTCCCTCTGTTTTTCTGTAAGCTGGAAGTCAAATCTAAAGATTTGATTAGATGAAGGTTACGTCTTTTTGGCAGTAATACTTCATGGGGATGCTGTATACCTCCTGTTGTTTCACATCCGGAGACAGGATAATCATCACGTCCTACTGTTAGTGATAAATACGTGTGATCATTTGGTTATCGTGATTACCACTAGATTGCTCCAGCTGTGAAGGATGGGATAAGATTATACTGGAACAGAAGTAGTTCTTGTTTGACATTTTGATAATTTCCGTGTAACTTTTGTTCTTTTTAAAATTTGTTTTTCTTAAGGTTTTTTTTTTTCCTATTAGAATTAGGTATTTCTTCTCTTGGCCAGTATTGGCTGTGTGAGAATGGGGGAAGGTGTGATGGCACACTGCTTTGCATCATTCCCTGTGGTCTTTAAAGACAACAGGTACCTGTCATGTTTAGGCTTCCATGTCATCCGTGGAGCTTTAGCATGCCTGGTATTGGTCACACTCCTGATGTTATCTTAGAGAAATCTGGAGTATTGAGTTTACTCTCAGATAGATAGTTGTTTCTTTTACTGCAAGAGTTTGCATAATACATATTAGAGTCTGAACTACTCTTCTGGAGTTACCATTACGAATGACCACAGGCGTGGTGGCTTAAAACATCAGGAATTTATTATCTCATGACTCTGGAGGCTAGCAGTCCAAAATCAAGGTGTTGGCTGGGTCATGCTCTCTCTGAAGGCTCTACGGAGGAATCCTTCCTAGGCTTTTGGCTTCTGGTGGTTGCGGGCAATCCTTGGTGTTCTTTGGTTTGTAGCTGCATCATTCCAGTTGCCTCTGTCTTCACATGGATGTTTTCCCTCTGTGTGTCTTCTTTTTTTTTTCTGTGTCGAAGTTTCCTTCTTAAAAGATCACTAGTCATTGGATTAGGGCCTAACCTAATCCAAATGACTTCATCTTAACTTGATTACATCTGCAAAGACTCTATTTCCAAACAAAGTCACATGCACAGGTTCAGCGTTGGACATGAATTTTGTGGAGACAATATTCAACCCAAGGCAGATTCTGATGTCATTTGTCATGTGGCTTGCTATTCGATTCAGCAAGATGCAGATCATGATCTAATGGCTGCATAACACAGGACTGTAGCTACTCTGTTTAAAGAGCTGGTTATTCATTTAATGTTTTGTTCCTTTTTTCACTATTAGCAGTTCTGAATTACACTATTTGATGGACTAGAAACGCACTGATTTTTAGCTTGTCATATTTTGATTAGGATTTTTTCAAGGCTATTTAGGTATAGTTTTGTCTATTATGATCTGTCATTTAATTATTTTTAGTTTGCTGAAACAAAATACATTTATAGCTCTAAAGCAGGGGTGTCCAAACTGCGGCCCGCGGGCCAACTGCAGCCCGTGATCCATTGTTAATTGGCCCGCAGCAAATTCCAAAAATATATTTAGTTTACTTAAATAAACCAGGTGAGGCAATACGTACTTCACCTCGAGTGAGTGGCCCGGCTGTTTGTGCATTTTACCGCATATGGCCCTTGGTGAAAACCGTTGAAAAAAGTTTGGACACTCCTGCTCTAAAGGTACCTTTATTGTTGAAATTCAACAACTTTGTTACTTTGACTCTGAAACACTAGTCTCTGGCTTCTTTTCTCTTTCTGAAATAATTATTTTAATAGCACAATTTTTAAAAGCTGGGCTACCTAGGAATGTAACTACAGTGTGTCATGTTATAACAGAACACACTATATTTTGTATGCAAGTAACAAGATATAAAAAATTACCCAAGGCTTCAGTACTGGACTGAGGGCAAACTTTATATATCAGTATTAATCGTTTAAAAACATTCTAGACTCCTTTTTGCTGCTACATGCGAATCATTTAACATATGCCCATTTAACATATGCATATATTTTTTATCTTTATATTTCTACTGGAATGTTTTATTTAGAGCAGTTGATGTGTTTATGTGAAACTTATTTTTTAAGTCAAATTTTACTTTCTATATGTTACTATATTTTTATCTTTATTTTTTAATTTACCTTCAGAGGACTTTCATCTTTAACTTTTAGTGTTAGAACCTTTGCATTATTATTTATCCCTCTCTAGTTTTGTTGGTTCAGACCACGTTAAGGAGTTTGGACTTTTTTATGGGTGAAGGATTTTAAGCATGACTCTAAAGTAGAAAAGGTTTTTGGAAAGATCAGAATTTTGCCTACTTTTTGGTGGATTTGATTAAAAGTTTATTTTGATTGCTTTTATTTTTGCAGGGATCAAAGACGTGTGATACAATGGTTTTTAATCATCCTGCTATCAAGAAATTTTTGGAATCACCATCTAGGTCATCGTCTCCTGCCAATCAGAGATCAGAAACACCATCAGCTAATCATTCTGAAAGTGATTCTTTATCTCAACACAATGATTTCTTATCTGACAAAGACAATAACAGCAATATGGATATAGAGGAAAGACTCTCAAACAACATGGAGCAGAGACCAAGTCGGAATACTGGAAGGGTATAGTTGGATGGATGGGAGGGAACCAACGAAGAAGGGAACCAGTATTTATTAGATTATGCACGTTACCTCATTGTACCTTCATAGGAACGCTAGGAAATAATTACATTCCTGTTAGAGATGGGGAAAATGAGTCTCAATGAGGTTCAAGTTATATTTGTCCACAATTATCAGAATTGAGAATTAAACCTATGTCTTTCTGATTTTAGAATTCAGGGCTCCTGTGCATGGCACGACTGCTAGATGCCATTCACGTAGATATGAAAGACACCTTGAGGAGCTGGCAATGCTGTGACCTTGTCCAAGATCTTTACACTCTGTCGTGTTTATTCTCTCAAGAGCACTGTCTCTGCAGCATTGTCCTCTGTGAAACTATATTCTAAGATACTTGGATAACTGGAGGAAATTTGACAAGTACTAAATAGAATTGAAAGATCATTTATTGCTCTTTGATGCTGCCGATTTGTGGAGTTGCCATCTCAAGCTGCTCTGAACTTCTTGGTATAATGTTTGGCTATAGAGAGGAGACCAATGGTTTTTCCCATACAGGTGTTCTGTGATGGAGGAAATTTCTAGTTTGCTTTCCACGTACTCAGACGTCAGGGATTTGATTTATTTTTGATAAAATGAAATTAAAATTTTTTGCTGATTCTAAATTCATATGTGTTCGTTGCTAAAAATTTTACACTACAGAAAAATAAAAAAGAATAGAAAAGTCATTCACAATGCCACCACTCAAAAATCAGAACTCTTAATGTTTAGAATTACTTGTCTCTTTTCAGTATTATTTCTGGGCAAATACTGCATGTTTCTCTTTTTTTAATTAAAAAGAATTTAGATCATATGGTCATAAGCGTTAGAAATTTACCGTCTTTCATTTAATATATATGCTCATGTTTTTTATGTAACAAATATTTCGTACTATGTTCCAGGCCCTTTCCTAAGAACTGTACAAAACTATCATGTGAGATAGATACTATTATCATCCTTATTTTACAGATGAGGAAATTAAGACAGAGGAGTTAGTAATTATCCAAGATTGCACATCTAATACATGGAAAAGCCAGGATTTAAACCCTGGCAGTATTTCCATAGTCAAACTCTAAATTTACCATTGTGTTTATATTAGTTCTCACTGAAAAATTTTTAATAGTATGTAGAAGCTTGAAAAGAAAGTAAATTCCATTGAGTAACCATTGTAATAGTTTCTTGTGTATCCTTCCACATCCTATTTACATATACGAAGCAGACGTGTATGCCTATTCAACACACACACATACACATGGAATTGCAGTGTATCTAAACCAGGGGTGTCCAAACTTTTTTTCAACATTTTTCACCAAGGGCCATATATTTTTTCAACATTTTTCACCAAGGGCGGTAAAATACACAAATAGCTGGGCCACTCACTTGAGGTGAAGTATGTATTGCCTCACCTGGTTTATTTAAGTAAACTAAATATATTTTTGGAATTTGCTGCGGGCCAATAAAAAACGGAGTGCGGGCCGCAGTTGGCCTGCGGGCCGCAGTTTTGACACCCCTGATCTAAACTAATGCAAAAATTACAGTAAAATAGTTCTTTTTTGCTCTAAGGTGCCACAAAGCCAGAGAATTTTGTAATTAAAAAAAAAAAAAATTCTGAGTCGTTTCATTCATGAACGTTGTATGATTTTACGGTTTCTGCCTATTGAAAATTGTCCAAATTAAAAATGAAAATTACGATTTCTTTCAGGACACTTCTAGTATTACTGGCTCCCATAAAACAGACCAGCGGAATACTGATCTTACAGGAGATGAGACTTCACGACTTTTTGTAAAGAAAACAATAGTAGTGGGCAATGTGTCCAAGTGAGTATCCAGTTGAATTGTCTCATTTTTAGTCATCTTATGTTAAATGGAGCTCTGGCATACTCTTATTGTCATAGTATTACCGTAGAGGTCTCAGGGATTCTTCTTTCCAAATTCTTAGTTGTTTTAAAAGTAAACTAAGGTCCAGAGACTTGAGACTGCCAGAGACTGCCTTAGTGTATCTGTTAATGTTTGACGAGTAAAAAAATTCTGCATGGTCAAAATTGTGCTTGGCAAACAAATGAGAAACAAAAACTCATAGACACAGACAATAGTTTAGTGGTTACCAGAGGGTAAGGGGGTGGGGGATGGGAGATGAAGGTAAGGGAAATCAAATATATGGTGATGGAAGGAGAACTGACTCTGGGTGGTGAACACACAATGTGATATATAGATGATGTATTACAGACCTGTACACCTGAAATCTATGTAATTTCACTAACAATTGTCACCCCAATAAATTTAAAAAAAAATTGTGCTTGGTAAAAAATATGAGTTTTTACACAAATGGTGTATTTCATTAAGCATGTAAGTATGGATAAATTTGGCGGAACTTTTGACTTTCTCTGACCTAGTGTTAATCTTAGGGGCCTTAGCAAATTCCTAAAAATGTCTATTTGCTTGCCCAAATTGAAATGTTTTTAATTTGTAACGAAAGGTTGCAGAGCAGTCCTTGAAGACAGAATTCTTCCAAGCTAAAGGGCTATCTCTTTACCAGTATGATCTCATGTTGGCTTGTGGGAGCATCATCATTTTTGCCACGTATCTAGGAATGGATGGAAACATCACAAATCTTCAAATAGTTAAGAATGTTATTTCCTCAGAAAGTCTTATTTGCCCTTTTCTGCCCTTATTAGGTGTATTTCCTCTGTTCTCATTTTTATCATATAGTCATTTCCTATATTCATATATTTTTCTCAAACGAGACTGGAATCTCTTTTGGATAGGAAGTATATCTTATTTGTTTTGTACTTTACAATAGTTGGTGTTCAATAAATATTTGATTGATGAATTAATATATTTATGAAAATGGTAATTAGATTCAATTATTAAAAATAAAGGATTTGGTATTATAATTATCTGGGAGGGGAGAATCAGATTGGGGGGGCAGGAATCTTTCAAGCCTCAGTTAATGGTCCACTAATAACAAACAAGTACATTAAAAATCTCAGGATACTGAAAACAAAGATTCTTAATCGTCTATGTAATAGTATTTAAATGGAAACATAAAATATCATTAAGGCAATAAGATTTCTGTTTTATAGATTATTTTAGAGTTAGCAAGTTTCAGTTAAGGGGACTAAATATTCTGTGCGAAGTATTAGAGTTGGTGTCTTAACTGTATTACAGGACAGGTCAGCCCAGAAAAGGCCGAAACTAGAAATCCCGATAGACCCACCAGACCACAGGAAGATTGGGGAGAAACAGTCATTGACATTTTCAAACAATTATGTCCAATTTGTAGGTTTGGGTTTTTTCTTTAAAGACCAGCTAGAACTAAAATACTGGGGATGTCATGTACAACAATCTACATTTCTTCAAATACAGTCATGTCGTCGTCTTCTGGAACATCGTCCTAACGTACTAAATGCGTCCGTCTGGCTGAGATCTTAAGTGGGCTTATTTTAGGGTTAGGTCTTATTTTCAGGGATACATGCTATGTTTATCAAGGATCTTGTCCTGTAATTGTCTTTTCCTGTAGTATCCTTGTTTGGCTTTAGTACGAGGGTAAGGCTCACTTTGTAAAATGAGATCGTAAGTGTTCCCTCCTCATCTATTTTTTGGAACAGTTTGAGAAGTATTGCAATCAGTTCTTCCTTAAATGTTTGGGAGAATTCACCCTTCAAGCCATCTGGTCCTGGCATTTTCTTTATTGGGCGGTGTTTGATTACTGATTCAATCTCCTTTCTAGCAATTGTTCTGTTCCTATTTTCTATTTCTTCATGATTCAGTCTTGGTATATGTTTCTAGGAATTTATCCATTTCTTCTGGGTTGTCCAATTTGTTGGCATTTAATTATTCATAGTCTCTTATGATCATTATATTTGTGTAGCATCAGTTGCAACATCTCCTGTTTCATTTATAATTGTATTTATTTGAGTCCTCCTTTTTTCTTGGTAAGCATAGCTAAAGGTTTTTCTATTTTGTTTATCTTTTCAAAAAAACAGCTCTTAGTTTATTTGATCTTTTTATTGTCAATTTAATCTTTGTTTAATTTATTTTCACTCTGATTTTTGTTATTTCCTTCCTCTACTACTTTTGGGCTTAGTTTGCTTTTCTAGTTTTTTGAGGTGTAAAGTTAGGTTGTTTGAGATCTTTTTTTGTAAAGTAGGGACGTTATTGCTATAAATTTCCTTTTTAGAACCACTTTTACTGCATCCCTTAAGTTTTGAGATGTTATAGTTCCATTTTCAGTTGTCTCAAGATACATATTTTTTTAATTTCTCTTGATTTCTTCTCTGACCCATTGGTGATTCCGTAGCACATTGCTTAATATCCACATATTTGTGAATTTTCCAGTTTTCTTTTTGTAATTGATTTTTTTTATCTTGTTTTAAGTAGGAATTAATTGTTTTGTTAGTCTTTTGAAGAAAAACAATAATTCAGGTTCCTTTTTTTTCTTCTCTAGGTATATACCTCCTGATAAGAGAGAAGAAAATGACCAATCGACTCACAAATGGATGGTGTACGTTCGAGGTTCTCGTAGAGAACCCAGCATTAATCATTTTGTCAAGAAAGTTTGGTTCTTCCTTCATCCCAGCTATAAACCAAATGACCTTGTGGAAGTTAGGTAAGCACACTTGAGTTACTTAACCTAAACAGTACAGATTTATTGAAATGGAAGAAAAGTGATTTAATTTGAAAACACTCCCTTGAAATTCTTGTATTATTAGTAATTTACTCAGCTTTGGCTTTTAGTCACAATTAGTTTTAGCTCTGGTTCCCTTTTGCAGGTTACTCTCTCACTGAACAGGCATTGTCCCCTCTGGTCAGATTGTTACCGTGTTATTAGCTGATTCTGTTCTCCTGAAAATAGCTGAACTTATTTATATAGATAAATATAAAAAGGTTACTGTTTTTATGAATATCAGACTATAACAGAATTAAACATAGGATTTTACAGAATATTTGATGTTGAAATTTCCTCATGATCTCACTCTTTCAGAAGTAACCCCTAATGATATTTATCCTGTATATTAGCTTCGTGCAGTTGCTGTTTGTTGTTGTACTATTACCTCACAAAGATAGGATGATAATATATATACTATCCAGAAATTTGTTTCATTTAGGTGTAGTCTTTATATGATGTTATATACCACGTATACATTCATTGTGTGAATGTACTGCAGAAGTGGTTGTGGTTTATTATCAGCGGAGTCTCCTATATCCTCAGCTTTCTTCAGAGCATGCCCTCTACTCCTGACTCTTAAACAAAATACGGCTATGTCCTGAGAACGCCGCTTCTCCTGAGAACAACTTTTAAATGGCAGCTGTTTCTTTAATCTCTCACACACCGTGTACCATTGGGTCTGGGGGTGAGATCTGTGTTGTTCTTGCTCATATTTGTAGTTTCCGTATCACCTTTCCCCTCCTCCCTAAAAACCCTCAACTTTTTTTCAACACTAATGTCTAAGAGCCTAAGAATAAAATCGCTCCTTTATCAATTAAACTCTACTATAAGAATAAAACAGAGTACAAACAATTTTCTGAGTTTCTATCCAGTGAAATATGTTAGGAAAATGAAGGAAGTTTTATAAACAGTAAAAGGAACAAAGTTTTGTTTGCGTTGGAAAACTACAACACTGATTGATTCTCCTGGGTAGGTAAGAGACAGAAAGATTCAATATTACAAAAAATGTGAAAATTAATTGTTAATTCAATAAATTGTTAATGCAATGTCAATCTGTAACTTGACACTTAGATTCTAAAGTAATCTAGAAAAACATACATATTCAAGAATGGCCAATAAAAAAATTTAGAATAATAATAGGGGAACATACTCTATCAGGATCAGATTATGCTATAAAGCAAAACAATTAAAATATCATAATATTGGTACAGGAATAAAAATGAAGTCTAGAGTTAGATCTATGTTTATATGACAATTGAGTATATTAAATGTAGGGAAAGGAAAAATCAGCTGATATTGGGACAACTATCATGCATATGAAGAAAACAAACTGTTCCACCTACAAAATAATCTCATTTCCAAATATTCTACTTTCTTACCACGAACTCCTATTTTTTAAGCTCCATTCCTAATCCAACTATTCTTTGACCTCACTGGGACTTCCCATTTCTTGCCTACACCAATTTTCATTACCCATCACCACTCTTAAGTAATTTCCTTCTTTCCTTAATCATCTTAGAGTTCATGGTATAATCACAACCATACCCTAGTTATTACAAGACCAGTGCTCTAACCCCTGAGCTATAGGGCCCCACCATACCCTTGTTAATTCAAGGAAATCGAGAGATCAGGGTTTTGTATGAATTGTCTATATGCACATAAAAGTCCTTAAGAAAGACAGCAAGAAGTGTTAGTCATATTTTTTATTGATGATAAATATCTGATTTACCAAAAATTGGAATTAAAAGTGACTACATTAGAACCTTCATATTTAACAAGCTAATGCCCGTTTTATTTCTCATTTCTCACCCCAAGAATTGGAATTTGTAAAACACTGATTTCCTTTAAGTTGTGTAAAAGTATGCAAGTGTACTGCCTATGTCTTTTTCTAGGACTTTTATGGTTTTGGCTCTGATATTTAAGTCTTTAATCCATTTTGAGTTTATTCTTGTATGTGGAGTAAGAAGGTGGTTGGTTTCATTTTTTGCATGTGTCTGTCCAGTTTACCCAGCACCATTTATTGAATAAACTGCCTCGCATGTAACCTGCAGGAGAACCAGCTTTTTTTTTTTTTTAATTTCCATTTATGTGAAATATCTTTTTCCATCCCTTTATTTTCTTTCTGTGTGTGTCTCTCAATCTGAAATGAGTCTCTTGTAGGCAGCATATGTATGGGTCTTGTTTTCTTATCCATTCAGCTACCCTATGTCTTTTGATTGCAGCATTTAACCATTTACATTTAAAGTAATTGTTGATAGGGGTGGCCAGGTTAGCTCACTTGGTTAGAGTGTGGTGCTAATAACACCAAGGTCGCTGGTTCGATCCTCTCTGTGAGCTGTGCCCTCCTTAAAAATAAATAAATAAATAAATAATAAAGTAATTGTTGATAGATATGCAGGTAGTGCTATTTTATTATTCCTTTTTTTTTTTTATCTTCTTTTGTTTGTTGTTCTCCTTCTTAAAGAAGTCCCTTTAACATTTCTTGTAATACTGGTTTAGTGGTGATGAATTCCTTTAGCTTTTCTTGTCTGGGAAGCTCTTTCTCTCTCCTTCTATTTTAAATGATAGCCTTGCTGGGTAAAGGAGGCTCTTTCAGCAGCTGAGCCTTATGGGCAACCAGAAAGTGGCAACAGGCCAAGGGGGTCCCTGGGCCTTTTGGTTGTATGCCCTTGTTTTTCATCACTTGGAATAGTTCCAGCCACTCCCTTCTGGCCTGCAAAGTTTCTACTAAGAAATCAGCTGATAGTCTTATTGGAGCTCCCTTGTAAGTAACCAGTTGTCTTTCTCTTGCTGCTTTGAGGATTCTCTTTGTCTTTAGCCTTTCCCATTTGAATTATAATGTGTCTTCAGGTAGGCTTGTTTGGCTTCATCTTGTTTGGGAGTCTGCACTTCCTAGCCTTGTATGTCTATTTGCTTTACCAGGTTAGGGAAGTTTTCAGTCATTTTTCTTCAAATAGATTCTCAATCCCTTGCTCCCTCTTTTTTCCTTCTGCTATTCCTATGATGCAAATGTTAATGTTTGTTGTTATCCCAGAGGGCCCTTAAACTATCTTCTATAGTTGTTTTTTTAATTGTTTTTTGTTGATGTTTCAATTGGGTGTTTTCTTCTACCTTGTCTTCTAAATCGCTAATTCCATCTCTGTTTCATCTAATGTGCTGTTGACTCCTTCTGGTGTATTCTTCATTTCAGTTATAGTATTCTTTACTTCTGATTGGTTCTTTTTTTAATGGTTTCTATGTCCTTTATGCTTACTATCTCTTTATTGAAGTTGTCACTAAGTTCCTTAAGTGTTCTTATAGCCAGTTTATAAACTCTGTCTCTTGTAGATTGATTGCCTCCATTTCATTTAGTTCTTTTTTCTGGAATTTTCTCCTGTTTTTTTGTTTGGGACATATTTCTTTGTTTCCTCATTTTGGCTGCCTCTCTGTCTTTGCTTCTATGTATTAGATAGATCTATGTCTCTCAGTCTTTGGTGGCTTTATGTAGTCCTGTGTGGTCTAGTGACACAGTCTCCCTGATCACGTGTGTATGTGTTCCAGGAGCATCCCTTGTGTTACGTGTGTTCTGCTGTTTAGTTGAGCCTCAATTGCTTTTGGTGCTTCAGTGTGTGGGACTGACTCTCAGGCTGACATGCTGTGAGGATTGGCTATGCCCACAGCATACGAGCTGTTGTGTGGGGGCTGACCCCTCAGGGGAATTCGCTCAAGTGGGCTTTTGTGCCTGTTGAGACCACCCTTTGGGTATGGTGCTTGTGGGCTAATTGGGTAGTGCTCTGGTGTGGTCTGAACCTGGTCTCTGGGTGTGTCGTTTCTGGTGCATGTTGGGAGGGGCTCCTGTGCAGTCCAATTTTAGCCTTGCCTGTAACCAGCCTGGTAGGAGGTACAAAGCTGTATGCAATTGGTTGCTGCCTGTGTTGGACCTAGAGTTGTGTAGGAGTGACCTCACTGTGAACTGAGGCCAGCTGCCACCAGTATCGGGCCTGGGGCAGCTTAGCAAAAGGCCCAGGGACCCCCTTGACCTGTTGCCACTTTCTGGTTGCGCATAAGGCTCAGCTGCTGAAAGAGCCTCCTTGGGTGCATGCACCAGGCTAGTTGACCCAGTTTTGACAGTGCCCCTGGTGATGCCACGAGAGTGGGTGGGGTAGAGTCCCAGGGAGTCAACGTGGTGTGGCCAGTAGCTTTCACAGTGTTAATGCAGATTCAGTTCTTGTGCCGGTGCAGAGCCTGTGGCCTCTTCACAGACTACCTGAACACACCTCAGTCAGCCATCATTCACCTCAGGCCTGCAGATTCCCCGAGAGCCGCTCAAGAAAGGCTGCAGCACAAGCTAGTGCTGACTGCTGCTGTACAAACCTCTCACAGCTTGTGGGGCGGGGCTGGACACCCAGGATGTGAGAGTGCCCTGGGTGATGCTGCACCCACTAGTGGGGCAAGGTCCAAAGGAGTCTCCAAGGTGGTTCGCACTCACGGATTTTACCAGAGCAATGGGCTTTCACATTTGTCCCTGTGGGGGTAGGTTCAACACAGGAAAGATGGTGTCCTCCTGCAGGTTACACGTGAGGCAGGCTCCACACAGGGTTGATGACAGCTATCCCTCTAGCCCTCGCCTCAAAGCCACACAACTTAGTCTTTCCTTGTATGTCTCTGGTGCTTCTCAAATTTCCACCCTTCTGCTGGAGCCCAGGGTGAGTGAGTGCAAAAGAGGGAGGCTGTTCACGGGCCCTTTAAGAGGAAATCTGGGTTTCTAGCCTCCTTGTATCTCACCAGGACAGACCGATGGAATCCTTGCTGATTTTCACTGCCCGATGTGGGAACTCTTCTTCCCAGCATAGGACCCCTGGGCTGGGGAGCCCAGTGTGGGGCTAGGACCCCTCACTTTTCAGGGGGGACATCGGCCGCCAAGGCATCCCTCCTGGTGCTTGACCAATGTCTGTGGGTTTGGGGTCTGTCCATTTCACATCTCCTCCCCTCCTTCTAGTCTCAGTGTGGCCTCTTCTTTATATCGTTAGTTATATGTATTCTGTTCAGCTAGTGTTCAGATCCTTCTTGAGGTTTATTGTTCTGTAATTTAGTTGTGATTTTCCTGTGATCATGGGAGGCAGCAAACATTGCACTTACCATCCTGGACTTTTCTCTAAAAGTCGATCTTCTCATTTGACCCTAAGCCTATCTTTTAATTTATACCAACATCATGGCTACTTCTGTTACTAACTCAGATGGTGTTCAACTGGTTTCTTTCATCCAGGGCACTCTAGTTTTCTTTGTTTTATTTACTCTCTGTTTTATAACATAGCTGTTGCTCTCTCTAATTTCCAGGGTACTCTCATATTTAGAGATTTTTTTTCTGTCTTGGGCTCTTCTGGTAACCTCTGGCTCTGTGCTTGATAATTCAGGTCTGTTGTTCAACTCCTATCAGTTTGTGTTCTCGGACTCGGCTGTTACCAAATTCATGTCCCTCCTTATTTTCCAAAAGCACATCCCACTGAACGTTTCTTTCTCCCTGCAATCTTGGCATTCTCTTCTCTTTACAGTAATTCTAAGCCATTGATTCATAATGAACATTTTCATTTTAAAGCATTCTTTTTTTCCCCAATTAGCTAAAACTATATTATTTTTGAGTATGTGAAGGTCTCTCAGTTAAATTTTGTAATGTTTTTATTATGGAAAATTCCAAGTATATACAAAAATAGAGTATATTGAACCCTCATGTACCCAACACCAATTGTTAACAGTTTGCCAGTCTTTTTTTTATCAGTTTTCCTTTTTCTTTCCTTCACAAATTACACTTTGACTGAAAATTCTCTAGTCCAGTTAGCATTCACACACATTCCTCTCCATCCACTAAAATTTTAGTCACTATTTGGGGAACATACAATCTTTTAAGTCCTCTTAGCAGACAGTTTCAAATAAATTGTTATTTTCCAAGAACCATATGATTTCACTCATGTGTGATATAAATCAGAAAGCAACAAATGAACAAACTCATAGACACAAGACAACAGTATGGTGGTTACCAGAGAGGAGGTGGGTGCGGGGAGGATGAAGAGGGTAAAGTGGGTCAAATATATGGTGACGGAAGGACACTAGCTTTTGGGTGGTGAGTACACAATGCAGTATACAGATGATGTATTATAGGATTGTACATTTGTAACTTACATAATGTTATTAATCAATGTCACCCCAATAAATTTAACTTTTAAAATCACAGTAAAAAAAATTGTCACCTTCAAATTGAGCATTCATGATTCATTTTGTTTTTGCCAGAGTGGAGGAATATATATGAATGTCTAGGGTAGGGAACGTATACCTCACAACCTATGTCTGTCAAGTAGCAATCAAGGATTCTGACTCTAATATTGTGACATCCATCAAATCACCTGTCTGTGAAAGTTCCCTATCTGTGAAAATAATGACTTTGGATTATATGGTATAAGTGTCTTAGCTCTAATTATTCAATAATTGAGAGTTTAATGTAGGTTTAAATTGAATTTTCCTTTTATAATTTAACATGTTAGTGTAATTCAGCATATTGATTTAGCTTCAAATGAGGAAATATACATGATTGTCAGAAGGATGTGAATTTCTAACTGACATATCCATTATGAGAAAACTTTTCCTTCCTAGAATGATTACACGTAGATTAATGTGTTAATATCTGCTTTTCCTTAGAGAGCCTCCTTTTCACCTGACCAGAAGAGGTTGGGGTGAGTTTCCTGTCAGAGTTCAAGTTCACTTTAAGGACAGCCAGAACAAGCGGATAGATATCATACATAATCTGAAGGTACTGTAACAAAAGATTGCTTCCTGGAAATGAAGTTATCTTTACCCCTGATACTTAAAGCAGTAAGTTAGGCCTTCTGAGAGACATTGCCAAGGATACTGGAAGCAGGATAAATCTTTCTGAGTGTGTCATGCTTACTGCTTCAACACCTCTTTGTCCTCTGAAGGTGGGGGGAGGGGTCGCTTTAGAGTTGAATGTATATTCTTTAAAAAGATGAACTGGTCAGATAATCTTCTAGAAGACTTGAATCTCTGACAGGAGCTCACTGTTATTGTGTTACCTATGGCTAATCTTTTTAAATCTACAAAATGAGGTAATAAGTTATTTCTTTCCATGTCATTTCAGTATAATGATGACATGCACTAGGAACTTAACTCTTGTTTATATCAATTAGCCTATTATAGTCAAATTTGTTTCTTTAATACTACATTTTGCTTAAAGTTGCAGAATCTATCAGCATTGTTAAGTGAGGAGTTAATGTAATAAGCCTTGTCTGTTTATCTCATAAGGATAAAGAATATATTTATGTCCTAAGGATAAAGGTAGAAGTGAACATGTTTTAAAAAATAAGAAGTACTATACAAGGTTGTAATACTTTTGATTTGTATTGTAAGTAATCCTTCGTTGATATATCCACATGGTTTGTTATGCAGCCATTATAAATTCTATTTTATGAATTTTATGAAGTGTTTTTGATACATGGGGGGGATATTACCATTATATGGTAAGTGAAAACCAGAGAATAAAACTATATGTATAGTATGAGGTCAACCATGATTTTAAAAGGGTAGGGGCAAAGAACACAAAAGAAATAGACCAAAATGTTGGAGTACATAATTGAAGTAATATCATTGTAGACTCTTTCCCCTGCCCTTTTTTCCTATGTGTGTATGTTTTTTAAATATTTTTCCAATTTTATATAACAAACACACTTAACTTTTATAGTTGGGAATCAGACCAGTTTTTTAAATGTTCCCAATCCCTCTCTGTAGTAGTTTTGTGTACATTTTCTCTGCATAAGATATAATCCTAATATTAAACTTCTCCCAAAACACCCATACTTTGTGGTTTACCACATTGTTCATGTTAATGACTCCAAAAATTGAATTAAATGAATCTGAGTACATCTGCAGAATTCCATTTTTGTTCCCTTTGCTCTGCAAATGCACCTGTTCAACCTTAAGGCATGCTGAAATTTGCCCTCCACTGGTGTTTGACAGCACTGCTCAACTTCATGTTTAAGTTATTTTCTAGAAAGTACTGTAAGACTAGGTTAATTGCCTTGTGACCTAAGAGAAGAACTTCAAGAAAATAATGAACATACACCCACTTTGGTCAGAGGGACAGGATACCGTCCCACTTACTTAGAGGAAGGTCTAAATTAGTTTTGCTTTTCTTTTATTTTAAGCACCACACATACCATCTTATATTGCACTGGGCCCAGCCCTTATCCTTAAAGTAAAGAGAATTATTTACATAGTTTTCATACGTACTGTATTGTCCATATCACTTAGTTCCTGGTGGAAGATTGACACAGTGTTTTAAACTGACAGTATTTAAAGAATGTGTTGTCAGGTTTTCTGGAAAACTTAATTTTTCTATGTGTTATGTATTGATTGGCCTTGAGACCTTAAACACCTGTATTGTGACCATGTGATCTTGATTTGTACTGGAGTATCCTTTTCCCTGTTACTTCCGTGTTAACTCTCAGAGCCATCTTTGATTCTTCCCTCTTTGTCCTTATCTCTCTCCTTTCCCCGGGTTCACTGCACATCCCCATCAGAATAGTCTGCCTGACCTAGGAGAACCATTATGCTAGCCCTCTCTGAAAAACCTTGATTGGATTCCTGTTATTGAAGTTCGTACTCACCTGCCTACTATTCAGGATTCTTCACGTTTTGACTCAGCATGCTTCCCCTAATTTGCCTCACACTAATCCCCTGCATGAACATCCTACTTCAGCAAGATCAGTCTATTTGTGTCCCAGAAATGCCGTGGGCCTTCTTCTCTCGCATCTTCTTTCATGCTCTTCTCCTCAAAATGCTTGTTTGAATTCTTTTCACTTGTCAAGTTCCTCTAACTTTTCCTGATTATTTAAGCCCACACTGATCTCTCTGTATTCTGGATTCTGTGGTACATAACAATCCATATTTGATACTAAAATAATTACATTAAATTGTAATTATGTAAAATTTAAAGTTCCGGGAATTCATGAAATTCCCATATTCTCCATCCATCTAACCTCTCCTCAGTCATCACCATGGAGCACAGTAATTCCCCAAATAGCCCATTTATCCCTTTAGTATAATACATAAGCTTTTGGAAGTTTCTTTCATAAATTTACCTAAAACCGCTGCTGCTTTTTTTCCCTAAACCTTGATCTCACTTGTCCTTGTTCGATTTCTGGAATAGCACAGAACAGGACTTTGTTTTATTTTATAAGAACCCTAAAAATGTTTAATGATAGTCTTCACGTTTCTCCTTAAATCGTTTCTTCTCCAGGCGAAAGCTATTCTTTTGTGCTGCTTTCTACCATGTTTCCCCAAAAATAAGACCTAGCCAGACCATCAGCTCTAATGCATCTTTTGGAGCAAAAATTAATATAAGACCCAGTCTTATTTTAATACAAGACCGGGTATAATATAATATAATGTAATATAATATAATGTAATATAATATAATACAATACAATACCGGGTATAATATAATATATTATAATATATAATATAATACCAGATTTTATATAAGACCAGGTCTCATATAATATAAGACCTATAAGACCGGGTCTTATATAATGTAATATATAAAGTAATTATATATTATAATGTAATATAAGACACGGTCTTATATTAATTTTTGCTCCAAAAGATGCATAAGAGCTGATGGTCTGGCTAGTTATTTTCAGGGAAATATGGTAGTTCCTCTTGCCATTTTGATAACAGTTCTGTTTTATCAATGTTCCTCTTTAAAATGGGGTCCCAACAGTGTACAGAGAGACCCTTATTTCTATGCTTTGGAGAATATGAAAATGGATGTGGCCTAAAGTTGCCCATATCTTTTTACCAATCACACTGTTCGTTAAGGTTTAAGTATTACAATTCCAGATCTATTCCATGTAACCACCTTGAATCCACCCTGTATTGCATTTTTTATTATGAACGCTAAATCTCGTAACTGAGCTGTCCTCTCTGTGTTGGCTGCTAAGAAATTCGCCAGACTTGAAATCTACCTCTTACAAACCTTTAGAATTTGCTATTTACTAACCTACCCCTGACTTCATATTTTCTCCTCTATCTTTCCTTTTCTTTCTACCCAACTTAATCATTTTCCCCTATTGATCTTACTATACAATGTTTATATTGATAAGCTACCACAGATCTTTTATTTAAAGTGATAAGAGATAAAATATAGGAATAAGAACTTAGTCTATTTGTATGTAATTGTAAACTTTTCTTTATATTATTAACATTCCCTCAGTTTATATCCCGTTCTGTCCCCTAAAATATATAATCCATGATGCTATGTATTGGAAGTGATTAGCATTGCCTATATTGCCTAAATTTTCATTTTTTCAAATGTGCTTAGTAAATATACCCTAAGTATATAATTGTGGCATCACACTGCTTATGTGTTTTTATAACCTGTCTTTTAAGATATTTTTGCATAGTCTTTGTAAGCATCATCTAAGGGACTGCATGATACTTCACAAATTGATGGTTCGTGGTTTACTTAAGCATTCCTCCATTGCTGGATGTTTAATTTGTTTTCAGTTTGTGGTTATAGATTATGCTGCAGTAAACATCTTTTTGTGTAAAACTTCCTCCATTTTTAGATTGTCCTTATAATAGGTTATTAGAAGTATATAGTTTATATTAAAAGTATAATAGATACCTATATGTCTGAAGTTGTTTTTATTAATTTTATTCAATTTTCCCCCCAGAAAATAGCATTTTTGTTGAAGTGACGACTTGATAGTTAACATTATGAAAAAGTAGATCCTGTGGTATGAAGACTTGCGGTGAAAGGGGCTTTAGATAAGATTGTATCCTGAAATTTGTAAGTACAGTACAACCTAACCCTTTCTTTTGTCTTTCAATAGCTGGATAGAACTTACACTGGCTTGCAGACTCTTGGAGCAGAGACGGTAGGTTTTTTCCCCTACATTGTTTTTTGGTAACAAATAGAATGAAAATTGATCTTCATTGTAGTTAAGGAAAAAATGAGTGCTAAATTTTTTAAAAGTTTATCTCCCCCATTTTTGTTTCTTTTTTCAAAAATTGTGATCAAATGCACATAAAATTTACCATCCTAATTATTTTTAAGTGTATGGTTAAGTGGTATTAAATATATTCACATTGCTACCATCCACCTCCAGAACTCTTCATCTTGGAAAACTGAAACTAACCGTTTACAATAACTCTTTGTTCTCTTCTCCCCACAACCCCTGGCAATTACCCTTATATTTTTCTATCTATGAATTTGATTACTCTAGGTACAATATTAGTAGAAACAGTGTTTTTTTTGGGGGGGAGGTGTTTTTTGTTTTGTTTTGTTTTTTTTGGTGACTGGCATATTTCACTTAGCATAAATGTTCTTAAGGTTCATTCTTATTGTAGCATGCATCAGAATTTCCTTCCTAAAAAAGGCTGAAAAATACTGCATCGTATGTATATACCACATTTTGTTTTTCTATTTATCCATCAATGAGCACTTGAGTTCCTTTCATTACATCTTTTGACTGTTGTGAATACTGCTGCTAAGAATATTTGTCGATCTGTTCGAGTCGCTGCATTGAATTTTTTTCGATATGTACTTGGAAGTGGAATTACTGGATAATACAGTAATTCTATTTTTAATTATTTGAGGAACCACCACACTGTTTTCCATCGTAGCTGTACTATTTTATATTCCCACCAACAGTGCACAAGGGTTCTAATTTCTCCACATCTTCTCCAGCACATGTTGTTTTCTATTTTTTTGATAGTAGCCATCCTCATAGGTGTGAGGTGGTATTTCATTGTGGTTTTGGTTTGCATTTTCCTAGTGATTATTGATGTTGAGCATCTTTTCTTGTGTTTATTGGCCATTGGTATGTGTTCTCTGGAGAACTGTCTATTTAAATCCTTTGCCCATTTTGAATCCTGTTGTTTGGTTTTTCTGTTGAGTTTTAGGAGCTCTCTCTGTATTCTTCATATTAATCTGTGAATATTTTCTCCCATTCTGTGGGTTACCTTTTTATTCTGTCAGTTGTGTTCTTTGATGTACAGAAATTTTAAATTTGGTGTGGTCCAGTTTATCTGGTTTTTTTTTCTTTTGTTCCGTGTGTTTTTTGTGTCATATCCAAGAAATCATTGCCAAATCCAGCGTCATGAAGCTTTGCACCTATATTTTCTTCTAGGAGTTTTATTTTTTTAGTTCTTATGTTTAAGCCTTTGGTCCATTTTGAGTTAATTTCTATATATCCTTCATTCTAATGCATGTGAATATCCAGTTGCCCCAGCATCATTTTTTGAAAAGACTGTCCATTTCCATCAAATAGTCTTGACATTTGACCATATATGTGAGAGTGTATTCTATTCTAATGGGCTACTTGTTTTTCTTTATGCCAGTTCCATACTAACTTAATTACTATAGCTTTGTAATAGTAAGTTTTGAAATCAGGAAACGTGAGACCTCCAAATTTGTTTTCCCTCCTCTTACCCCTCCCCCATTTTTGGTATTCATCATATATCAGCAGTAGCCATTAGAATTAGAATTAGCTACTGTTTAGGGACATGTGCTGTGTTATACCAGAAGATAGTTATTGAGCATATACTCTATGTTAGGCACTGGTCCAGGGACTGGGGATATAGAAATGAACAAGATAGCTATTACTCTCAAGGAGTTATATTCTTGGTATGTTGAATGGGGAGAAGGCATACAGTAAACATAAAAATAAATGAGATAGTTTCATTTACAAATAAGTGCTATAAAGAAGAGAGTAGCTGGGGGACAAAGGGTGGTTTTAGCTAGGTTGGTTAAGGAAGGCCTTTCTGGGAAGGTGGCATTTGTTTGGGGCCTGATGGTGAGAAAGAGGCAGTCACCAAACATTTGGGGGAAGAGTTTTCTAAGGCGTAGAAACAGCAAATGGAAAAGCCCCAATTTTGTAATTGGTTTCACTGGGTTATTGATCTATTAAACCAGACTAGATTATATTCTGGAATAAATCCTTTAGTTCTTGAGATTGAAATCGCCTTTGAAGTATGATTAGAAATCATTTGTCACATCTCTTAGAGTACCACATTCTTAGACAGGTTTGGGACTTTCTGTGACATTGATGATGGCTTCATGAACCCAATTGTTGCCTGACTGTCTAGGTAGTGGATGTTGAGCTCCATCGGCATTCTCTTGGAGAAGATTCCATTTATCCTCAGTCGTCTGAGTCAGACATCTCTGATGCCCCGCCATCTTTGCCTTTGACCATTCCAGCCCCAGTGAAAGCTTCCTCACCAATAAAGCAGTCACATGAGCCAGGGTCTGATACCTCCGTGGAGAAAGGTAACATATTTTTCCTTGTATGGAAATGCATTTTTTCTTACGTGGAGGAGTCATTCTGGGGCATTCTTTTCTCTCATTTGCATAATATGATACTGAACAGCTGCCTTCAGAGACTTAGAGTATATGGAAATTTTCCGTAAGTAGGCATGCTGCTTCTACTACACAGGCCTACTATGAAAACACCCAAACACTTACTCTTTTCACAAAATGTTTTTCATAAAGTTCTACTGACATTTTATAGAACACAAAACTCACTAAAAAACACAAAATTTTTATCTTTTAATGATGTAGTGATTTCTTCTAATATGTTACAGGAAGACTTTCTGGGTCAGTCCCAATTTTATAAACAAGAAACTTGAATATTAAGTATCTAATCTTATTTAAAATAGAAGATTCATCATCAACAAATGTTTAAGTATTCACTTATATAACACACATAGAAGACATAAAATTGATTCTAAATAGTGTTAGTTTAATCTCTAAGCTTATATTTTAATATGATAATAATATTTTAGTTCTTTTATAAAATCTCAACTTTATTCCTCTTTAAATTTCAATTGCATCTTCTTTATGGGCATTTAATAAGATAGGACATCATTAGATTAAGTGAATCTTTTAGTTTTTCCTCTTTAAACAGTTTTCAATTCATATATTAAAAAATGAAAAAAAATGGAAGAACATAATGAACTTGTATACTTTTTATATTATATATGTTGTCTTATAGTTAATATGTTTTCAAGTTTTTTGAAAGAAGCATTTTTAAAAATATGATTTTAGGCATATTTACATTTGTTAAAAAACAAGACAGCAGGCCCCAAGTGGAGTCACTATTGCTAAGCCTCACATCACCAAACAGACTCAATTACAGTTTCTGCCTCTCCCAGAAATGGAATCTTAAACCAGTCAATCAGGAGTTGCTTGGTCAGCGCTCATTAGGTAATCTGCCTGATAGACCCCTACCATCCCCTAAAGGAAAGTGACTTTGCCACAACCAGTTCAGTTTTTGCTAGTATAACTTCCTTGTTTCCACTCCTATCTGCCTATAAATGTCTTTCATTTTGTACTGTTCTTTGGAGCTCCTTTCTCTCTGCTAGACTGGATGTTGCTTGATTCATGAATTGTTTGATAAAGCCAATAAAATCTTTAAAATTTACTCAGCTGAATTTTATTTTTTTAACTCATTTCACCCAAAAATGTATAAAGGGATAAATGCTGTGACTTGTATTTATTTTACTACTAGTAAATTGTTTAAATGATTGTTGAAATGATACGGGATTTTTATTTTCATTCTTTTCCCACAAGGGTAAGGTTTGATTATTTCAAGTGATTGATGATTTATCATTTGCCTCTTTTCATTCAAGCAGGATTCCCAGCCAATACTGAAGCTGAGAGACACACTACATTTTATTCTTTGCCATCTTCATTGGAACGAACACCCACCAAAATAACAACATCCCAGAAAGTTACCTTTTGTTCTCATGGCAATTCAGCTTTTCAGCCAATAGCATCAAGCTGTAAAATTGTGCCACAAAGTCAGGTTCCTAATCCTGAGTCGCCTGGAAAATCCTTCCAGCCTATCACCATGAGCTGCAAGATTGTTTCAGGTATATAGATGATGTGTGTAAAAATTGTTGGAATGACAAAACAAAGTATTGTGGCTTTAAAATAAAAAAAATTTCTTAGTTTTTCTAAGCACGTTTTTTAGTTAACAAGTGAGCTAATCACTTTTTTTTTTTTTGAGCTAATCACTTTTGATTAGCAAAGCAAAGGTGTCCCAAAGTAAAAGTCATTCATATGGGAACATTTTTTGAATGAGGCAAGAAATGTATTTCAAAGCAGTCAAATTTTCATCTAGAATCAGCACAGGTGAAATATTTCCTAGGATGTATGGTTGAAACTAAGGCAGAAATTAAGTTTGGGGATTATATATGGAAACCAGAGTGAATAGTAATAGAAAAAATTTAGAGACCTTTTGGTTTGGAGTTGAAATATCTTTTATACTCTCTAACCACACAAGAAAATTATTCCCATTTTCAGTAGGTAGGTCTGAGGCTTCATTTTCACTGAAGTTGAATTGTCCGTTGCCTCACGACAATTTCACGTTTATGTTAGGTAAACTTTTAATGGGAATGTATTTCATGGTTTTGGCTGTACCACTTCAGAAAAGACATGAGAGTCAATAGAAAAAATATTTAGGCAGTGGGAGGCTACTGTATAATACTTAAATGAAGGGGAACTAAAAGGAGTCATTGGTGCTGAAAATAGAAAACTAAGAAATATGATCCAAGTCTTTGAAATTAATGAAAATAAAGAATGCATAGTTTTACTTACCAGTTAGAAGCATTTTGGAACTTGCTGCTTCAGAGGTCTAAGAGGCTGAACATATAAATTGGTTTGAAGTTTAAAGAAATTCATGGATGACAAATTTGATCAATAAAAGACAATTGAGGATGTTTAATGATACATTGGTAGCCTTTGAGTGTACCAGTGGGAACATGAATCTCTCTGGATCATGGCTGGGACATACTTTTGTTTGGGGTGGGTAAATTTCATATTGTCCTATTATTATAGAAATTAATTGCAAATCAAGACTCCTGGTTCCTAAGTCCAGCTGTTCACTAATTTCCTCCCTAATTTTAGTATCTTCGAGTATAATTTCATCCCTAAATTTAGTATCTTCAAGTATTGCAACAACCCAACCCTTCCCAGGGTGTTAAGAGATTTATCATCTAGGGATTCAGCAGTTCCACACTGTTATGTAAAGCATTGCTTTTTGAACTTTAATATGCCAGTGGGGCAGCTTGTTAAAATACACATTTATTTTCGGGAGGTTCGGGGTAGGATCTCAGAATCTGTTTCTAACAAGCTCCTGACGTTGCTGATCTAAAGCTACTGATCCATGGATAAGGCTGTAGAGAGTGAAACACTATTCCCTGGGCCTCAGCTACCCCGCTGCTGCTGCTCTGCACCTGAAACACACAGTCTCACTCTCTTTTCTCAGTTTGTCACCTTTGTCCTGGTGCCCTTCCCTTCTTCCATTAGCTTCACCATCTTCTTAGATGGGTTGAGTATGTCTGTTTTGTTTAGTTTATTTTCTCTTTTTAATTAATAAAGGGTCCCCTATATCCACGCCAAGTCCATCACCATTGCCTCGAACCCCAACTTCCACTCCAGTCCATGTGAAGCAAAGCACTGCCAGCTCTGTTATTAGTAATCCTTATGTCATCATGGACAAGCCAGGGCAGGTGATTGGAGCCACCACTCCCACTACAGGTGTGTGTTTGATTTATGCAATCCAAAGTATTGGATCTTTTTTAAAGATGAAATCCTAGCGTGACTTAGTAGCCATATAATGGGAAATGAAATCTCCCATCCATAAACAAGAGGAGGAATATATAAAAGTAATGCCAGTCCTGTTTCTCTGAGGGAAGGTTTATTCTTTGTAAAAGTTATATTTTTAGAAATTTACTTAAGTTTTCTTTTTAGTTTCTAAAGATTAAAAGTGAGCCATAATTAATCTCCCCCCCAAAAAAAATTGATTTTATTTCATTTGGAACACGTTCTTTTGGGGCAATGTGGTTAACTTTTCCAAATTAAGCTTTTGTGCAAAAATAGCTTTGTGAACCATATGTATTTCTTCCCGCTCAAATAAAAAAGTGATCTTTACTTTTCTGCAAATAAGATAAATTTTCTGTATGAGAGGGAAAGTGAATGATGCCGTTACAAAAAGAAGACTTTATAGGAAGAATAAGAAGAAGGCTTTGGATTCACTTTGTTAGTCATAATCCCGTATGCACCTAAGGGTAAACTTTCCTATAGCTTTCACTTCTAATTAAGAGAAATAGTGAAAAGGAAAATGAAATAAGAGAGATGACTATAGGTAATGAGACTAATTTATTTTCCACATATTTGATTTTAATACACATGAATGTCTATTGGGTCTTTCCAGATTTTTTTTTTTTTTTTTTTTAGAAAAGTTACGTCCTTTAACAATGAGTGTAATTGTGGAACTCCTCTTTAAAATGCTGCTTTCAAAGATTACGTAATAGCCTTTTGAATATACTTAGGGATGTCAAATGGGTGTCCTTTGAGGATGTTTATAGTTTTGCGAATCAGCCAAAAATTTTTGCAGACAAGTTTGGTAAATGGAGTAGGTGATCAAATACCATTTTTGATCTTGTCTTATTTTTGACTGTAGATTATATGACTTATTTTTATCAGACCCTAAAGGCCATTGTACAGATGTCTGATGTTGGCAGCATTTTTGAATAGGTATAGCCTTCTAGTAAAACTACCGTGTTTCTCCGAAAATAAGACCTAGCCAGACCATCAGCTCTAATGCGTCTTTTGGAACAAAAATTAAAATAAGACCCGGTCTTATTTTACTATAAGACCGGTATAATATAATATAATATAATATAATATAATATAATATAATATAATATAATATAATATAATATATAATACCCAGTATAGTGTAATATAATACTGGGTCTTATATTAATTTTTGCTCCAAAAGACACATTAGAGCTGATGGTCTGGCTAGGTCTTATTTTCGGGGAAACACGGTACTTTGAAGGGGCTAGCGTTCACTTGAATGTATGCATTTTGGCACATTGTTAAATAACCAATACCATTATGTTATAGTATTTCTTTTTATATAAGTAGCAGAGTGTATAATGTCTACTTGCTTATTGTTCTACACATCCTTACTAGCTTCTTGTCCTTTTTCAGGTGAGTGAAATGGTCAACTTTGTACGATGAACCCTTAAGTGTTTTTTTCTATAATAACTTCAGGGTTGTAAGTTTTTAACCCTTAAAAATGAAAAATAAGTAGTGGGGAAAAGGGGAGGGTGGTGGAAAATGCTTTACAATTCCATTTTGTAAATTTTATTTTGTTTATACTTTACTTTTAAATCTGTCTGACTTACAGGAAGTCCTACAAACAAGCTCTCTACTGCTTCCCAGGCCTCCCAAGGAACAGGTTCCCCTATTCCTAAAATTCATGGAAGCAGTTTTGTAACATCTACTGTCAAGGTAGCACTCTTACTGAATTACTGCACTTTGCTAGTTTTAAAGACAAGATGTTCAAGTTCAATAAGAATTTGTCAGTTGATAATGCAAATTTCATAAAGTAGAACCTTCAAGCTAATAAGTATATTGAAGGTGATCTCCAGACTCCCTACTTTACCCTTGATCTTTCCTACTGTAGAAAATGTTTCTCAACACTTCTGTCAATTGGTTACCCAGTATCTATTTGAAAACTTAACTATGGTGAGGCAGCCTTTTTTTAATTAATTTATTTTTTTGGACAGCTTTGTTACAAATTTTTCATGATAAAAATATATTCATCTGACAGTACATTCCCTTTTTCCTATGTTTGAACCAACAAGTAGTAAATATATTTCCTTTTCCAACATGTCAGTCATTTGGTTACTTGGAAATAATTCCTCTTTCCACAACTTTTATTTTTTAATTCTTCAGAGTAATAAGGCCTTTGAAATTTAGAACTCCAGATATAATCTGACTTGTTCAGATCCAAGTGCTAGGTACATATCTGATCACTGTTTGGCAAAGACAGCCCCTGCTGTTTCGCTAGTTGCTCAGCTTATTTGTCATTGTTATGGCTGCCTTAAGGCTAGAACTTTTGAGGTATATACTCCTGTTTGAGAATTCCTGAGAATTCAAAGATCATCTTTCTTTTTCCCCCCCAAAGATCCTCTCTTCCATAACTGGTGCTAACACAGCATTTCTTGTATTTAGGCACTTAACAGTTGTGATACTGAATAGTTTTCTGGTCTAAGGCGAGGTTTTTCTCTAAATTCAGTGTAATCTTTGAGCACTGTGTTGTATAAATGCCTGAGTTATAATAATTCCCTTGAACATCTTCATGTTTTGCCAGTCTCTTTTTTAGTACTTGTTGATGGTCCATTACACAGTGAAGCAGGCTTCTGAACTTTGTTTCTTGCCCCTGGCATTTTTTATGGCAAATTGGCTCTGAGTTTTGTATTTTGTATTTGAGAATTAGAGACAAACGACAGTATTTTGAATGTTGACATTTGTTATCTTTGCAGTTGCTAATTGTTCAAGTTCTTTTTGTTGTTTTTTTTAAATGTTTATTGAGAAACTTCCCCATGTCCTTCGCTATCTGTTCTGTGTATAGAAAACAATTCAAGTTGCGAGTACTATTAGAAGGGTGTATGTGCTGAAACATTGAAACTTCCTGTTTCATTCATTCATTCATTTAATGCCTAGGCCCTACGGGATAGGAAAGAAATAAAATATAGTGCCTGTCCTCTAGTGCCTTACCATCTGGCAGGGGACTGGAGATGGAAAGCAGTGAGTCAACCAGGTATTAGAGGTAGTGTAATAAGAACCTTTCCAGCATACAGTGAGTAGTTTTTAGCATGTTACACAGCCTTTCTTTGCATTTGGTTTCTAAAACTACATTAAAATGCAGGTCTAGAGGCTTAGGAGACCCCAAAGAGTTTTGGGCTTTTTGTTTTGGTTTGGTTTTTGAGTTGCTTATGTTGCTAGAGAATATCACAGGTTTGTATTAAATATTAAGTGACTAGAGTATCTGAAAGTACTCATTTTATCCT
Source organism: Rhinolophus ferrumequinum (assembly GCF_004115265.2). NCBI lineage: Eukaryota > Metazoa > Chordata > Mammalia > Chiroptera > Rhinolophidae > Rhinolophus > Rhinolophus ferrumequinum. Next base: position 61,216,012 of record NC_046285.1, on the reverse strand, counting down.
AATTGTACAATATGTATTTTTACATACACAGCAGGAAGATTCTTTGTTTGCATCTATGCCACCTCTTTGCCCAATTGGGAGTCACCCTAAAGTTCAAAGCCCCAAACCTATAACTGGAGGACTTGGAGCTTTCACAAAAGTGAGTATTTATTAAGGGATTATCCCACAAGTTGATATGGTCTTGTTACATAGTCTTTTTTGTAGCATCTTGAAGTTGATTGACAGTACCCTACAACATGTAACTTTAGTCTCTCAATTATAAGACCAGATCGTACTTCTGAGATGTGCTTCCATTTATTTAGTCGTGCTTCCATTTATTTAGTCATGTCCACAGGGCAGCCTTTGGAGTCCAGCAAGATGGGAACTGCAGAGAGCACAAACGGTGTGTATTTCTCTCTGCTGCCATTTTGCCAATATCTAAAACAAATGACTAGGTTGAGTTTGCAGATACACAGAATCAAGTCCAGATCCTACTTTTGATCCCTTTAATGGCTGTTACGGGCTATATTTAAGCAGTATTTTCACCCTTCTGGTGGAGTCATTCTTTACAGCTTCATTAATTTATTAATTCCTGCAGACAAAATATTCAGATATTAGTAGCTTTTTTCATGGGATGTTTATTCAGTATCATTATCATGTTTGTTGCAAGGTAATCATCAAACAGGAACCGGGTGAAGCCTCTCATGTGCCCACAACAGGAGCTGCCAGCCAGTCACCACTCCCTCAGTATGTAACTGTGAAAGGGGGTCACATGATAGCTGTGTCCCCTCAAAAACAGGTCATAACTGCTGGAGAAGGGACTACCCAGTCACCAAAGATTCAGCCCTCCAAGGTTTGTGTTGGGTAGGGATGGGGAGGTCAACAAGTAAATGACCATTGTTTGCCTAAATAATTGACAAGCACCGAAAAGATTCAGGATGACAGGGTTGCTGATCACAGGAAAACCTGCAGATGAAAGCCCCGTAGGGAAGGCAAGTCAGTCGGTGTTGGAGCCGCCTGCTCTTAACAGCAGTCATTGACAAGAGCAGGGGCATGTGTGCTAGAGGGTCCAGGGACAGGCGAAGAGGCAAAGGGGTGAAGTGTTATCTCTAGCAGTGAAGGTGATGGACCTCTTGGGCACAACTTTCCACATGATTCAAGTCTAAAATAGGTAAATGACAGGACCAAGGTCTCCTGCTTTCCTTGTTTATTTCTGATAGGAGAGTGTTATAGTTTATCCCTCTGATACCCAGGCTGTCATCTGTTTAATGAGTCTTGGCTCTTTAGAGACTTCATTTTCTTTATAACTTGGGGGTGTGGGGAATTAATGTGTTGGGAGAGCTGTAAAATTGCACGTAGATCATGCTTTCCTGCGTCCGTTTGCTTACGAGTGCATATGTCATGCTCATATTTATACAGTATCTGTAGTCCTCAAACAGCCTTGCAAGGAGGATATTTTCACCCCATTTTACAAATGAGCAAACTGACTCTGAGAAAGTTAAGCAACTTCCTTGAGAGCATGTAGAGATTAAGTGACAGTGGATTTGAACCCAGGTCTACTGACTCCAAAACTCTATTCCAGAGCGAATTAAAATTTGTGAGGCATTTCTGTAACTTAAACATGCCTTTAGAACATTCAGAGTTAAATTATCTCACTTTGGGGGTACATATATTCTAAAGCTATTAAGAATATTATGTGAAGTGTTTGTTTTTCAACTTGAAAGTCAGCTGATCTAGGGAGAATGAATTGTTTTGAGAGGAATACTTTAAAATAGAAAAAGGTTTTAGATATTTTGATTAGATAGCCACATATGGATCAAGATAAAAATTCATAGTGTTTTAAGGTTCTAAAATCTGTAAGAATTCATTAACAACTTTCCCAAACTTATCTGGTCATAAGAATCATCTGATGATTAAAAATATATAGATACTTAGGCCCCTATCTCAAATTTATTGAATCACAATCTTCTTGGGGGCCCTGGGAATTTAGATTTTTAACAAGCTCACCCCCTGACTCACATGATTAGGCAAGTGTGGGAACTGCAGAGCTAAAACATCAAATTAGACATCGAGGCCTCCGTAGCCAGAATTGCTAAGGCAGGCACCCCAACAGCTTCCCAGGGCTCCTCAATTGTGTTGGCCTCAGGGCCAGGCATTTTGTCAGTGTCCTTTAGTGAAGGTGCTACTGTCATCTGAGCCTCCTACTCAGGCACATCCTATATGTTCTTCACCATCTATTTTGCTTCAACTGGAGATACATGGTGTTACTTACCGTGTTTTCCCGAAAATAAGACCTAGCTGGACAATCAGCTCTAATGCATCTTTTGGAGCAAAAATTAATATAAGACCTGGTCTTATTTTACTATAAGACCAGGTATAATATAATATAATATAATATAATAATAATATAATATAATATAATACCGGGTCTTCTATTAATTTTTGTTCCAAAAGATGCATTAGAGCTGATTGTCTAGCTAGGTCTTATTTTCAGGAAAACAGGGTATTTAGGTTTTTGAATCAACATAGCGTTGCCATTTATGCTCAGAAGCTCTAGATAAGTTAGTTTCCACTTTTTGCCACTTTGCATTTTGCAAATCCACTCATCCAATAATGCCAAACAACTGTATTGGCTTTCTTGTCACATTGTCATCTACCTAATGGCACTATAGGACTAAGAGAAAGTGGATGGATTTGTGCTGGAATGCTCTGAAGAAAGTTTAAGGGCACCTGAAAAGACAAGCCACAGAAGCATGTAAAAGAATTGCAAAGAAGCAGTAGAGCATGAGAAAAAACATCACTGTTTATCCAGGAAATTGAGTGCATGCTTTGTACAGACAAGGAACTGTCTCCAAGTACAGATTGTCCCTGGTTAGTGCTGAAGTACACTCCTAGAAGCTGCTGGAAAACGGGGTGAAGAAAATGGTACTCCGTTACCTTCCATACAACTTTGGCACAATGGAAACACAGCTTATTTTTTTCCTGAAAGTGGAGAGAGGGACTGCTTTTGACATGAAAAGGGATAGGAATTAGTGGGTTCATGTGGGAAGCAAGCCGTGTGTATAGGAAAAAAAGCATGAGCTTTGGACTAGAGCTTGTTACAAATCTCAGCTCTCAGCCACTCATTCCTTGTGCCACCTGGGCTGGTGTACCTCTAGGAATGCTATCCTGTCTTTCAGAGTTGTAGAATTAGAGATCATTGTATATGAAGGGCCTGGCACAGAACAGGTGCCCAGTAAATGATAGTAGCTGATGTTACGTGACAGAGCACAAGCTCTGTGTATACATAGTGAGTACAATGGTAACACTTACTATCATTAAGTGCTAAATTGTAATTGGCTGTGTCTTTCAGTGTTTGGAGAGAAAATCACACATACAGACTCTCCACCTTCAGGTCGCTAAAGTGAATTCTAACTTGCAAAGGTCTGTGAAGGGCAGAGGAAGGGCAGAAATAGAAACATTGAGTCAAAGCGTGAATCAAAGTGATAAACTTACAACAATACAGAACAAAGGGTGTCTGCTTTGTAAAACTAGAAGGAAATTAGAAGCATAGAGAGAAGTGTTGTGGAATGGGAGAAGAGTTGAAAAGTGAGTTCAGGTTCTAGGCCAGAATGTTGGATTGTTAAAAAAAAAAAGAAAAGAAAACTGAATTTGGGGTTATAGTATTCTACTTAAGGACCTTCCCTGTGTCACTGGCAGCTGTGTGTAGTCGTCTGTCTCCCATCCACCTCGCCCCCCAGAATGCCAGACTTCCTCCTTCTCCTCAGCTTTTTAGAATAAAGCATGGGGTGTTAATCTTGGGAGTGGTGTGCTCCTAGTAGGTAAGTTTGCTAATAAAAGCTGCCCTCCTGTGGCCGGCTTGGGACACCACGTTTTATTTGGCTTTATTTGGCTCTTGGAAAGATTGTGTCATATCCTGGAAATTTTGAAGCAATTTTGTGTGAGGGTAGAGGGTTGGTACAAGGAGAGAAAAGCAAGTCAGATGCATGGAATTTGGGGAAAGAAATTAAAATAGGTTCAGTATTATTTTCCCTTGAGATCTTTGCTTTCTTTGTTATTTAGGAACACAAAAATAGATTACATGTCATTTACCTTATGCAGTGGATTATTAAATTTGATATATTTAAGAAATGTGAAGAGTCTTAGTTAGGAAAAAATTTCAACTACTACCTATAACCAAGGCATAACACAGAGGCTTAATTTAAATAAATTTTTTTCTCTCCTACATAAAAGACCAGTAAGCAGTGTTGGTGTGTTGGTTCCACAGTCAAGAATCTAGACTCCTGTCTTGTTACTCTGCTAGTCTCAAAATTTGGTTTTCAGCTTGTGGGCTAAGATAAGCTACTTCATCTCATTCCACCGTGTTCACATTTCTGGCCAGCAGGAAGAGAGAAGGGGAAGGGGCTGGCGGACGGAGGTATACACTCATCAATTCTGTTTACATCCCTTTATCCAGAAATCAGATGGCCAAACCTACATGTGTGGGGGCTGGGAAATACAGTCAATATTCTATGTGGCCGTGTCCCTAGCTGAAAATTGAAGGCTCTGTTACTATGAGAGAGAAGCAAAGAATGGATATTGGGGTTCAACTGACAGTTTCTGCCATACCCCAAAAATGTTTTTATACATTAAGAAACTTTTTTTCATAAATGCACAGAAAAGTTCTTGATCAGCAAGAAGAGTTTTTATGTCTCCACATCGCTGGGGGGAATGACCTTCCCAGCTCTGCAGCACACACTATTGCCTACAGATTGAGGCTCGTACAGTCAGAAAATAAGGAGATTGGGGTAATCCTAAGGGATTGTTCTAACCAAACCAGGATAGCTGGGAGAATTTCTCTTCTCCATCCTAGGTCAACTTGCTTTTTTAAAAACTGGTTCTTTGATTCTTTTGTTTCTTCCTTCTTTCCTTCCCTCTTTTCTTAAACTTACATAGGTGGAGAGACTATTGTGATGAATCCTGTGTGACCATTACCCAGTTTCAACAATTATCAGCATTTTGCTAATGTTATTTCTCTTCCTAGAATATTTTAAAGCAGATACCAGATTTGATATAGTTTAATTTCCATTTGACTAATAATCTAGGGTTTAAGATCGAGGTACTCTGTCCTGGCCAAATGCTGAAGACAGTGACAGATATTTCTCCTTTGGCTCTATTTATCCTTTGAGTCTCCACATAGCTTCATACATTACCATTCTTCAGTTAATAATGAGTGTCGTGGTTAGCAGCTGCTGTCATTTACTATGTACATCGTGTTAACTTGGCATTTTATGAACTTATTCTCATTTATGCCTCAGAATCTTATGAGGTAAATATCATTATCCATATTGTATAGATGAGGTGTCTAAAGCTAAAGCTCAAAGAGGTTAAATAACTTATTATCCAGCTACTAACTCGTAGAAGAAAACTGGGAAACAAGGTCTGACTGCTTATCAAAACCTATACTCTTTCCACGGTGTCACGCTGTGGTTTATAACAGTTGATTAGGTGACCATTTTCTTTACATCAGCCGTATTATCCAAGCATATATATGGCAAGTGTATTTTACTGTATTCGTATTTTTTTGAAAAGAAACCATATATGATTTAATAATTATTTAACTTAAAAATTCTACTCATCAGTGTATATGATTTATCATTTTGTTCCACCTCTTCAATAATGCTATTTTTTAATTTAGAAAGATTCTAAAATTTCAGTGAAATGCAGAGAATAATATAATCAATACCCACATAAGCTCCACCCTGAATTAACATGTTCGTGTTTACTTCAAATCATATTTCCTCCAAATACACACAACTGATAAAGTTGAAATCCACTTTGTTCTTCCCAAAAGCAACACGCCGTGAATCTGGATGTGTAGCTTTTCGTCCATACTTTTATCACGTAAATACATAATCATAAATAACTGGTAATGTTTGTGTGTAATGTTTTTATTCACATAAAAGATACAGTTGACCCTTGAACAACATGGGTTTGAACTACACGAGCCTACTTACACGCAGATTTTTTTCAATAAGTATTAGAGCTGTACTGTGTTCAATCTGGGGTTGAGAGTCCATGGATGTGGAGGGCTGACTGTGTGCACTGATCTACGCCATTTTCTATAGGGGACTTGAGCATCCAGGGATTTTAGTGTCTGCGGGGGTTCCTAGAATTGCCATCCTCCATGGATCCTGAGGGACAACTGGGGTAGTTAAGTTTTGGGGGAGTTAGAAGTCATACTTGGATTTTCAACTGTGCGGGGGGTTCGGCACCCCAAGCCCCCATGTTGTTCAAGGATCAACTGTATTCTAAAAATAAAATTGCAACCAAGGGGTGTGTGAATTTTTATAATTTTATTAGATGCCAGAACCTCTCTGGAGTGGCTATACAAATTTAGTTTTCTGCAAGCCGTGAACAAGAGCTCTCCAGAGCCTCTAGCCAGTTCTTGGTGTTAGCAGATCTAAAATGTTTTCCCTCCAAACTGATAGGTAAAAAGTACTTCCTACTTATTTTTTGTGCTGTTTGGAGATCTTTTGCTTTTCTTATAAAAGTCTTTTCATCTAGTATCTGGTAAGAAGTTCTTTTTATGAAATAAAGAACTGGGAGTGGGAAACCCTGCCCCACTTTGCAATTAATTAAATTGTTTCTTCTAATTTAACTTCTCTATTCCTTTGTACTATTTTCTTACTTGAGAGAGTTCACCTTATAGTACTTTCAGAACCAGATACGTCTGACTTTCATAATCTGGGTACTGGGGCCCATCTTTTTTAAAGGAAAGGAAAGATTAGAAGTATATATAAAAAAATAACTTTTCTTAATAATTGGCTGGAAGAGGTATCACGTGTTGTACTATATAGTAAACGACATGAATTGTTAGGCCTTCTAGAGATGAAGAAATAATTGTTTCAGATGGAAGTAATATAGAAGAGGTTACAGAAGTGGAGATTGTAGTTCACATATAAGAATGTTTACTGCAATTTTTTCAAAATGTGAAGTTTAAAATTACCTAAATAGCCACACAGTCGTGAAATGTTTACATAGGTTATGATATATCTATTCTAGTATATAATTATTTAGTCATCTAAAAATGTTTTTGAAAAATAATAACATTGAAAAATGCTTGTGATATGATGAAAATTTAAAAATTACAAAACTATGTGTGTTATCTAAGCTGTGTTTTAAAGTAAACATTAAAAAGAATTGGAAGTAAATACATTAAACATACTAAGAGGTTGTTTCTAAACAGTAGAATTTTTTTCTAGTTTCTGTATTTTCTATTAAAAAAACATGTATTTTTTTTTTTACACACGTTAAGATAAAACTAACCTTTTGTTGTAATAATATCTAAAACCTAAGAAATACTGCTGCTTTTCACATCTATCGTTAGGTCGCATTCCTAGATGATCGGTTTAGACTGCTATATACGTATTATATCTAGGGCTTCGCTTTGTTCTGTGCCAGAACACAGTGGTTATTCTGCTATAAGCTCTTGAAAGAACTGCAAGAAGAAGCACTGCTGCACTTTCCTCTGTTTTGAACAGGTTGTTGGGGTGCCGGTTGGGTCTACTTTACCTCCAACAGTGAAACAGGCTGTGGCAATCAGTGGTGGCCAAATCCTTGTAGCCAAGGCCAGCTCTTCTGTCGCCAAAGCTGTTGGTCCAAAGCAAGTTGTGACCCAAGGAGTTGCCAAAGCGATTGTGAGTGGAGGTGGAGGAACCATTGTCGCTCAGCCAGTGCAAGCCTTAACCAAGGCTCAGGTCACTGCTGCTGGCCCGCAGAAGAGTGGATCCCAGGGTTCAGGTAACTAAGACTAACTGAGGCTCTTCCCCACCCAAAATGTTCTTTGCTCATGATTTTATTTGCTATTTGGTTCTGTCTAGGAAAACCTAGTAGGTTGCTGCTATTAGAAGTATATAAAAACATGTTCATCTTTTTCATGTAAATTTTACATGGAGGTCTGTAAGTAGTTTGCTTTAAGAGGGGTGTGTGTGTGTGTGTGTGTGTGTGTGTGTTAGCAAAAATAATAAAAATAAAGGGTATTTCTTGCTCCTGCTTTCAGATATGAAGAATAATTTTCATTTATCCTCATCTCCACTTTGGGTTATATTTCAGACTTAAAACTTGGTATGGTCATTTGCCAGCAGAATTTTGAGATACTTGACTAATGAATCCTCTACCAAACAAAAGTTTAAACACCTTGAATATGTTTTAGGCTCTGATGTGTTGTTTCTGTGAGGGCATGAAAAAATAATACCTAAGACAATTAAATATTTACTAATTTTTGAAGATCTTGATGAGGCTAAAGAATTGTTGCAGTGATTTGGAAGGATGGAAGATAGTGGATATCCAGACTAAAGATTTCAGAGGTGATGAATTGCTGCTGACGACAAAGTTCATTAGTGGCAGTAAAAATGAGTGCTTGAGATGCATTGGAAGAAATGATCGTTGGAGTTTAGAAGAGCAGCAGCTGAGAAGCCAGAGAACTAAATAAGTCATCTACAAGGCTGTCACTGGGAATGGCAGTCTTTGGGATCGAGAGTAAGGCTTTGAGTCAGGAGTCAGTCTTTAGCAAATGAGGGGAAGTGGATGTCCAGTAAAAGCCAGAAAGAGAAGGGTAAGATTGGATAGCCAAGCCGGAGCCTCGTTGGAGCTGGGGAGTTTTGTTTTTGTTTTTCTGGAGTGAGGGGTGATGGTGGTCTGAAAGACAAAGTAGGAAGCAAAAAGGCTCCTTTTGTAGATTGAGGTAAAATTAAAACAAACAAAAAAAAAACCAGCCCCTGGCTAAGGGAGCTCCTGAGGAAGTCATATCTTCAGAGGACTGACAGGTTTAATTACCACAACAAGAGAGAATGCTCTAGAGGGTGTAATGATCCTGGCAGGAATTCCTGGGGGCGTGGTGAGAGTGTAGGAAGGAAGGAGGGGATGAGGGTGCTTCAGATCAGGAACGGTGTGCAGTATACAGGCAGGACTTCAGGTGAGGTGGCCGGCCGCAGTGGTTTGCGCTTCTGGCGGTGGCAGACACACACAGTGATGTCAGGTGAAGGAGGCTGTGGGAGTCCTTTCCCGGTGTGGTGACGCATGTGGTTCTGTAGGCTTCATTTCATTTCCTTTGAATTCAGAGAAACTGCAGAAAATGGGACTCATGTTTAGAGGTTTTATAGCCACAGGCACCAAGAAATAAATTCTCAGGGGTAAAGGAAAGCTCTCTGACATAGGTGAGACTTTAGAAAGATGCGCTGTAGTTTCATAGCATATGTGCCAGTTGTTCACTGTATCATTTTGTAGGTCTTACAAAGTGAGGAAGGCCAGAAGTATTGTTTCAAATCAGTAGATTCATTCATTACTAGAAATTGACTAAAGGGGCTTTAAACCCAGGGGCAGATGTGTATTCATTCACAGGTAGGATGATTATTTCATTGATTGTCTAAACCACAGCGATTTTAAAAGGAAAAAGAGTCCTTGTTAATTACAATGGGACTTAGGTGTGAACTGGAACTGTTCTGAGCAAATCAGGCATATGGTCGCTCTATTTAAAAACAAATATAAATTTCTCATAGTTTATAGCAGGCTCTTCTTGTATGTAAATTAGTTTTCAATTAGCAAGCTACTTAAGAATACCAGCCTTTAAAGCATTGTGCCTCTAGTAAACAAACTATAGAGTTTACTGTTTGCTAATGCTTTTTAGTAAGTACTTTATTATTGTGTTTTCATTTTAGAGAGAGCATTGCTTTCACTTCCCTTGTATCTGACTGTTTCTCCTCTTTTTCTTTTTTACCATCTTAGTTATGGCAACATTGCAGCTACCAGCCACTAACTTGGCCAACTTGGCAAATTTGCCCCCTGGCACTAAACTCTACCTTACAACCAACAGCAAAAACCCTTCAGGAAAAGGAAAGCTGCTGCTGATCCCTCAAGGAGCCATCCTGAGAGCCACCAACAATGCTAGTTAGTCCATCATTAAATGCTTTGGTTCTTGGGTCTCTGGGTATGTTCGTCTCATCCACCCGAGGGGCACTTCTTACCTGTTTCAGGAAGCATTTCCGTAGCTCTGCTTGGAGGTATAATGCCAAAATGCACTTAAAACATACACATGATTTAATTAGAAGTAGCTTTAAATGGTCATTGTCTTCGCAGGTGGCACTGTTATTTTGGGTTTACCTACTCAGAGTTGGGATCAGGGACAAATTACACTGAAGAGGTATGACTACTGAGGCTGTTGGGGGAGAGAGCTGTGAACTGTAAATTAAGAAGGGTTCTTTCAGTGGTATCTGAAAACTCGTGACACCTGGGGTGGTCTGTCTGCTTCCAATAGCTGGAACCTATTTTTATTTTGAAGGGGCTAAGAATGGGATTGGAATCAAGGGTCTCTGTTTGCCATTATTAAGATGTGCTGCTTACGTTTGCTAGGTTTGGAGATGGAAAGAGAAATAAATACAGGCTCAGCCTTAGTGTATAAGTCTTAAAGCCCTAAGGAAAGTAGGTGGTTTATCTAGACTTATATAAACTTTGACTTATAGAAGAAAACAATTTGGGTAGTGTTGAAAAGAAAAGAGAATTATTTCCCTCTGAATCAGAAGTACAGTTGGTACAGCAATCAGGTTCATTAGAGATTAGCCACTATTGCCAAAATGTAGCATGTAAGTTAATCACCATTTTTATTGACGCTAATGGGTGATTTCCAGTCTCTCACCCTGGTATTTTCTTTATACCTAAGCAATGGCATATCAAAAAGATATGTAAGAAAAGGACAGTGTAAGTATTCCAAAATTCATCAGAGAGCTACTTGGATTTTAGTTAATATACATTATGTCACCAAAAGGGGAGTAAAAAGGGTCCAAAGGCTTTAAAGTAGAATTTGAAAAGCAAAAAAGAATGGGGCCTTGGAATCATAAATATGAGGAAAGTTAATTTTTTCCAAGGTGGAGTAGACCAAAAAGAGAGTACTATAAAATTACATAAAATTCCAGCAGTTTCACTGAAATTGAATCAGATGCCAAAAAGGTTGGAAGCACTTCTCCGAGCACATTCAAGTGTCGATTAAATCAAGCCAACACTTGGTTAGAAAATGTCAGTATCAGACTCTTGATCTCCCACAACTAAAACAGAACAGTTGTCAAAGATAAGTTCTACAGTACTCAGAGCTGAACTAGTCGGCAGTCATTCAGTTGAAAATAAATAGATGTCAGTCTTCAACTCTAGGAAATCCTCACTTATATCACAGAATGGGGGAGGAAAATAGGAAAGGGAAGGAGCGGTGCTGTAAAGGAGACATCTCTGGGCTCACCTGTTTTTCCGTTAAGCCTCTTCTTGATACTTTTTCTGATATTGCCATCATTCATTTTATTTGCAGACCTGCAGTCTGGCTCAGCTGCTGGAAGTGGTGGTGGTGGTGGTGGTGGTGGTGCAGGCGGAGGCGGTGGCAGTGGAGCTGGCAGCAGTGCAGGAGGAGCCACAGGAGGGACCCAGAGCCCCGCGGGCCCTGGAGGGATATCCCAGCACCTGACTTACACATCCTACATCCTCAAGCAGACGCCTCAGGTCTGGCCATTGTGAATGGTAGCATTTAAATCATTTAGTCATTTAATAACTGCCTTTAACTGTAGTACCTTCACATGACAGCTCGGGGGTCAGGGGTCAGTACCAACATTTTAGCCCAGTTATAAATCGTGTTATTTTGAGCTTGTTTTGTTTCGAAAGAGGAGGAAATAGAGATGCAGAAAGACTTAAATAACTCATCCAAGGCCTCTCTGCTAAGCCAGGGGTAGGGTTTGGATTTAGCCCGGCTCTTTGCTAATGCCTCCCTACCCATGAGTTAATAAACAGTGTTAATATGCAGTTGAAAATTTTCTCTTAGAACGGAGTAACCGAAGAGATGGTATCAGGTTACGGTATTCGGAGTTAGGTTGGATTCAAGGTTAGGAACAGGTTTCCGCCTTCCTTCCCCTTTGCTAAGTCTTAGCTTTCCTCTAAGGAAAGGAAGGGAATTTTGGTTCCAGATGTTCTTATTGAGAAGGATGAATAGTTAAGTCCAGCATTGAGGACTAGATTGCAAAACTTGAGTTTCCAATAGCCTGCACTGTAACTACTGTGCATAGTTTGAGAAGTAGGGATTGCTATTGGTAGCGACACTGAGCGTGGAACTGTTCTTTTCAGTTATTTCGACTTAAGTTGCAGAATTGAAGGGAAGCATTGTAACTTGTAACATGGGACCTTGTGATTTAAAGGAGCAAAGCAAGTTACTTGAATTTAACAAATTATTGATTAAACCGTTGTATTTTCTAACTTAGGGTACGTTTTTAGTTGGCCAGCCATCACCCCAGACATCTGGAAAACAGTTGACTACTGGGTCAGTGGTCCAAGGAACGCTGGGAGTCAGCACATCTTCCACACAAGGACAGCAAACATTAAAAGTCATCTCTGGACAAAAAACGACTTTGTTTACCCAGGTAAATACACACACGCCAAATACATGGTGATTGTGGCATTTATTTACATATTAACAATTTACTTCTTTCCACAAAGAAATTAAGGTTACATAAGAAAATTAACAATAAAATGGTGTAGAAATACAAGAATAAAATGTTGAGATTTGGGAAATATAAGTACAATGAGATGGTAAGGCCAGAGAGTTATTTAGATATGCAAATAGTAATGTTCTATATAACTAATAAAATTTGCCAAAGCAAAATGAGAAGCATGATCAGTTATAAAGTTCACACTATTTGTGAGAGGATAAAAAGTAAGTACATAGTATTTCCTTAAAAGAAACAAAGATTTTCTTGCTATTTCATTCTAAAATTTCTCTGAAGGGACTTCTTTTAGGAGATTCTGAATAGAGTAGTAGGTGTTTTCAGCCACACTATCCGTACGGTAAGTGATGCTCTAGGAGGTTTGTGTGTGTTTCTGTAGCATTCTTTAGTATAAGCCAAAGAATATGACAGAATTTTAACTGGGTGAGGGAATATCATAATCGTCTGTACAAGAATCTATAACTGGATCTCAAAATCTTACCAAATGAAAAAGCAAAGTACAGAAGGGTATAGATAGTAGGACACCATTTATATAAAACTGCATGTTTTTATGACTGTATATAGGTAAACAGTTCTCAAAGCATGGAGTGAGTATTGGATTTTTCTCATACGTACATTTAAGAGTATTTTGGACTCAATTATTTTGGTAACAAATGGCCTGGTATATTTGAAGATACTGCTGCCAAGTAGTGACTTACGGTTGCATTCATTTATTCTATATTAGGGGGTAAAGGAACATTTGTAGGTAAAAAGCCATAAACTTGAGACTTTGTTGGAAAGGTGTACAAACACTTCATATAGTTTCGATTAGCAAGACTTTCTTGGATACGGGGCACATATAAGTAAGGAATAAGTTGTGCGTATTACCCCGGGTAACGTTATTACTTCAACCCATTTTGTTTGTGCAGGCCGCCCCTGGAGGACAGGCGTCTCTAATGAAAATATCTGATGGCACATTGAAGTCTGTGCCAGCCACCTCACAGCTCTCAAAGCCTGGAACCACGATGCTGAGAGTAGCCGGAGGGGTCATCACAACTGCCACTTCCCCAGCCGTGGCCCTCTCAGCAAATGGTCCTGCACAACAGGTGAGAATTAGTATGACAGTAGAAAATCATAATGAAACATAAAAATAGTAAAAACAAAGAAGATATTAAACCGGCACACCAGTGCGCCATATTGCTCTTTTTTAAAAATTTAAATGTAATTCACCCTAAATTCACCATTTTAAAGTGTACAATTCAGTGTTTTTTTATATTCTCAAGGTTGTGCAACCGTTACCGCTATCTAACTCTAGAACATTTTTTTTACCACTCCAGAATGAAACTCTGTACCCAGTAGCAGTCGCTGGACATTTGGGCTATTTCCACCTTTTGACTATAATGAATGATGCTGCTATGAACATTTATGTACAAGTTTTTGTATAATCATATGTTATCATTTCTCTTGGTTATGTACCTAGGAAAGGAATTACTGGGTCATATAGTAACTACGTTTAACGTTTTGATGAACTGCCAAATTGTTTTCCTAAAGGGCTGTACCATTTTACATTCCAACCAGCAACAGATGAGGGTTCCAGCTTTTCTACATCTTTGCTGACATTTGTTCTTGTCTTTTTTTATTATTATTATTGCCATCCTAGTGGGTGTGAAGTCATATCTCATTGTAGTTTTGATTTGTATTTCCTTGATAGCTTATGATATTTTCATGTGGTTTTTTTTTTGCCGTTTGTAAATCTTTGGAGAAATATCTATTCAGATCCTTTGCCCATTACTTAGTTGGGTTATTTATTGTCTTTTTATTATTGATTTGGATAAACAATGTTGTATAGCCATAAAATTGACTATCATTCAGCTGTAAAAAGGAATGAAATCCGGATACATGCTACAACATACTTTTACCTGAAGCTTTTCCCAATACTCTCGCCTCCTCCCCCCTAGAAGAAGTAGTCACTTTCCTCTCGTTTGTGGTAGTACCTTGTACCTCTGCCTGCTACGACATCATCACAATTTGATAACCCTCTCCCTGAGAGCTTTTGTCTCTGGGCCATGTAATGGATGTTTGTTGAATGATTGTGACTAAACTTAAAACATTATAGTGAGTTTTTAGTAAAGCTCATTTTATTCCAGTTTTACAATGAGATTATATCCATCCTCCTTTTTTGGTGTTGAAACATCCTTTTGTAAAGTAATATAATAGGTGCTGAATTTTTTTTTTTTAATGGGATAACCCTGTGGTATCTCCTCATTCTAAAATTTTCCTGGTCCATGAAATCTAAAAGTGTAGGAGCCACTGAACTAGAGAAGAAATCTTTTTAAATGGCATGACATTTCAAAGGTAGGTAATAATTGCTAATAGGTAATATTTATTGCGTATGCTACATGGCAGTCACCGTTCTAAGTAAGTTACCCTGCTTTCTTTTTAATTTCTGTTATATCTGGCCCTGTGGGTGAGCAGTCAGAAGGAACAGCTCCCAGTTCATCATGTACTGTAGGTTCTGTAATGAAAACTTCTGGGCAGCAACAAGTGTGTGTGAGCCAGGCCACCGTGGGAACCTGCAAGGCTGCTGCTCCCTCCGTCATCAGTGCCACATCCCTGGTGTCTACAACAAACCCCATCTCTGGAAAAGCCACAGTGTCAGGTCAGCTGTATTATAGTGATGTTATTTCTCTCTTCCTTCTTTGGGCTAGAATATTTTTGGAAGGTCTTAAACAATATTTTGTAATAAGTTGTTAAAAATAATTAAGTCAGTAACATTTTCCAGGTAGCTGCTTTTTAAATAAATTATTCTCATTTAAAAATCTATAAATTTTTAAGTCTGAGATGGTTTTGTAGATTGAATAATAATTTTTTAATGATATAAAACTGTAGCCATCTGGAAACCTATTGGATATTTTAGCTGCTTTTTTAATGTTATTTTGTCAAGACCTTAAAGTTTCAGGTTTTTGGTTTTTTTATTAGTTTTAAATGGAACTCATTATAAAATGTCACATATGTCTTTGCTTTCACAAATGAAGTGTATGAAATATAAATTAGCCTTGGTGACTCCAAGTCATGATTTTTAACATTAGTTATTAGGTTGGGTAGTGTTTGAGTGACATGCTTGAGGTTTAGTAAGATGCACGATATCTTTGTGCCCACACTAAATGGCCCCAGAAAAGTGTACCTTTTACTTTGTTGGGTAACATACAGCACAAATCCTAGAGCTAGATTTCCTTAGTTAAAATAACTTGCTTCAGTTTCCTTGGCTGTAAAATGAGGCTGATAATAATACCTAAC
This sequence comes from Rhinolophus ferrumequinum, assembly GCF_004115265.2. NCBI lineage: Eukaryota > Metazoa > Chordata > Mammalia > Chiroptera > Rhinolophidae > Rhinolophus > Rhinolophus ferrumequinum. The sequence goes on along the minus strand of NC_046285.1, from coordinate 61,200,245 downwards.
TCATAAAGTTGAGAGGATTAAATGAGTTACTGTGTAAATGCATGTCTGACATGCAGTAGCCTTTATATAAATAATTGCTGCTGTTATTATTTTCAGTGTTATCGTTGTTGTTAGTCCATATTCCCTTATCTGCAATTCTAATTTCCAAAAAGTTGTTTGAAAACCAAAGTTGTTTTTTTTTTCAGAACTGATTTTAGGGTGAAATCTGACCTCCATTAACAAACTATTTATGCTACTTGATATGAACATTTGTGTTTTGTCACAGAAATATTAATGTGTTTGATTATATAATAAAAATATCACAGCAATGCCAAACTATCACAAAAGTTTCTGAACACTCTTAATTTCTGTATTAATGTAATAGATTAATGTCAGATTGATAACAGTATGCCAACTGGCACTGATAAACAAACTGAATATCACTGATACATATTATATATAATGTAATTTACATATATATATATATCTATATATACATATATATACATATACATATGTATATGTATATATATGTATATAGATATAGATATATATATATATATATATCCCCAAACAAACATACATATGAATGAATACACACACATACCTTAGTACCTTTAGATAAAAGATTGTGGATATTGTTGTTCTTTTTTGTTGTAATCACTACATTCCATACATGACTCTAAACCAAGCCCCTATGTTTTGTTTGTTTGGGGTAGAGACCAAAAGGTTAAGACCAGTATATTTTTCCCATGACTTCCACCTCCCAGTGAAAACTGATCGAGTTCTAGCACAGGGAGTGCTTGCTCTACTAACTGAATGTTTGGAAGCACTGTGTCAGGACTGGAGTAGAAATAGAAGGAATTGCTGTTGTAAGAAATGAATGCCTTCCCCTTTTCTGATTACATTTTTAATACGTAATAAATGAAGTCTACCTGCTTTAAGTTCTGATTTCATTAGATGCTGCTGATGAAACTTTCCGTATCGTATTTAGAATCCAACTATTTCGTATTGACCATGAATTTTTAAATTAAATTGTGTGTGTGCTTTGTAGACTGTTGTGAACAAGGTCAGTCACCATTATGACTGGAGCAGAGTGAGCAAGGGATAGAGTGCAAGGAGATGAAATCAGAGTGATGGGGGCCGAATCACATAGCGCCTTTGTGGGTCATTGTAAGAACTTGACTTTTACTCCAAGGGAAGCCACTGGAGGGCTTTAAGCTAGGGAGTAACATGATCTTCGTTGCCTTTTAACAGGATCACTGGCTGCAGCCTTTAGACTAAACTATGGGGCACAAAGTGGAAGCAGGGAACTGACCAAGAAATAGACACTAAGAAAGAAAATTTGGTGATGTCTCAGGGAGCTCGGCAACATCAGACCTAAAGGAGTTTCAAAAAGAAAACAGAAAATAGTGGGAAGGAAATAACAATTTATCCCAGAATTGAAGGGCACAAACCTCCAGGTTCAAAAGGCACAGTGTCCAACACAATGAATAAAAGATGGTTCACATGGAGGCACAATGAAATCAGAACACCAGGGACAAAGAGAAGATCTTAAAAGCTGTCAGAGAAAAAAGTTCAGAAATTATGTTATCATTGGACTTACCAGTAAAAATGCTGGAAGCTAGAATACTGCTTTTCAAAATTAGGGGAAAATTACTTTCAGTGTAGAATTCTGTAGTCAGCCAGTACTGAACGTGAGAGTAGAAATATTTTCTGATTTGCAAAGTTTCAGATGTATTTCCTATGCACCCTGTCTCACGACGTTACTAAAATATGTTTTATCAGAGTGAAGAGGTATCAACCAAGAAAGAGGAAGATAAAAGGATCCAACGTAGAAAGAAGGCAAAAGGGACTTCCCGGGTAACAGTGAAGGATGTCCCCAGAATGAGAGCTTTGCCACTGGCCTAGAAAGCAACAGTCCAAATTGGAGCAGATCAGAAAGTTCCATCAAGGCTTTCTCTTGTAAAATGGGAACTGTGAATTATTTAGGAGATTTGATTATGTGGAGAATTGTATTAAGGGGTAATTCATAGCATTCTTGAAGGAGGTGGGAAGACTGAGTAAGCTGTTGAAAGAGAACTAAGCAAATGAAAAAGTAGGAAATTATTAAGCCCAGAAGATAAAATGGAATCCTAGTATTATGGTATTCTTTGGATCAATAGAGAACAATATTGGGGCATTAAGAAAGAAAGGGTGTAAGTGCCTTAAAATGCTTATCTACCCTAATAGTAAGTCAGTCTATAGCATCAAAATGTTACATCATAATGAATCAAGGCCTACAGTATACACATTCTTTTAAATCTACTGAGATAAATATTAAAAGAACCAAAGGACCAAAATGATTAGAAGTGAATGCTACTGGGGAACTAGATGAGACTAGAGAGGTAGAACAAAGGATGGTTTTTAGTTTTAAGCCCGTTAGCCCTTTTTACTTTTCAGTTGACATGCATGTAGTATTTTAATAAAAATCAGAATTTTAAAGATATGAAAACACTGGGTCATTGTATATACTCTCTGGGGGCACATCTCTGTAAATATCTGTAACTTAACTGATTTAACACTCATCTTTTCCAAAGAAAGATTTTCTTGTTTAGTTAAGGCTTTTATCTAGAAGGTATTTAAGATGATTCCTTTCCTTAAACCAGCTGCTTTCCAGTGCCTTCAAGTATCTTTAGCCACTGATGCTGTTTTTAAGTAAATGTTATAACGTGTTTGCGTTGTGTCTTGTGAGCTCTCTCACAGGAAAAGCCCTTGGTCATTTTTTTACTGACCCTCCGACAGCCTAGAATAGTTCCGTAATGGAAATGGGAATATGGAAATGACCTTTAAAGGAAATTTGGAGAGGATGACCCTTTCTAAAATGACAAATTGAAACTATCTGATGTTTGAAAAATAGGGGCTGCACAGATAGGAAATTATAAGATATGATGAGTAGAGAGATTAGCTATGTAGGGATGGTGTTAAAGAGATGCAGATATATTGGTACCAGATTAAAATGGACTCTGAATGCTTTGAAACTAATTTTGGAACATTCTCTAGGCAGTCAGGAGCCAGAGAAGGTTTTTTAAATGGGAAAATGACAATTATCCAAATCAAAATACAAAATTTTATATCATTTACACCTGTCACAGCTATGCACAAAACAAATTGTTGTGGAAAACAAACATGGAAAAGAACTGTCTCAAAGTGTTCAATACTGGTTGTCTCTGCAATAGGCTCTGGGTGAATCTCTCTCTCTTCTGTTAGTTCTGCTTTTCCAAAAATTTCTATATTTGTGATTGCGAGGTAAACATAAATCATTATTGTCATAGCATTGTTTCATTGTGAACTCGGCCACAACCATTGCCTCATGATTCCAGCTCTTTGTTTATTAAAAGGGTAAATGTCCTAAGAAGGTCCTCGCATGAGAAAATAAGAATGCCAAAGAGAGCAAGAACTTGAAGGAAGCATCTGATGTTCCGCTTGGCCTTATCTTCCCCCTTATTTTAGGACTGTTAAAGATTCACTCCAGTCAAGCCAGTGCCCAGCAGGCGGTCCTGACCATCCCCAGCCAGCTCAAACCACTCAGTGTAAACACATCTGGGGGCGTGCAGACTATACTGATGCCTGTGAATAAAGGTAAGTCCTTCACTGTGGGCCTAACACATGTGCTTGTTCTAGGTCTGTCTTGGGGGAAAGTCCATATTCTGTCAGTTGGTTCTGCTCCGCCCATGTACAGCTTGCCCATTAGCTGTCCCAGTATTCCCTGGATCCCTGAACTCTAGAGCACCAACTCGAGGACTGAAAGTAAAACCCCAATGATCCATTGGCTTCTAATAGCTGCCCATTTCTAAAGCTAAGTAGAGGGGGAACATTTTGGGTATTTATGAGAGTTCAGAGTAATTGGATTTTTATTTTCTTAGTTTAATGATAAGCCCCCATTTCCACAGTTGAAAATAATGACTCAGTTACCCTGTACTAATAATAAACAACCCACCTTGTCAAAATCACTGTATTAAAAAAGGACCCTACCATTTCTGTTGTACTGAGATTGTTTTTGTGCTGTTAGTTTAAAATAGGGCTATCACAGGGAGTTAGATCATCCTCATTTAAATAATTTCTATATTGTATCCTCCCCTCCTTTTTTGCCTGTTAGTGGTTCAGTCATTTTCTGCCAGCAAATCACCTACAGTTCTGCCTGTAACTGCCCCAGCACCAGTTGTCCCCAGCTCCGCTCCAGCAATTGTTACGAAAGGTATGTAGTTTTACACAGTGTATTTGCCCACAAGTTTTATGCGAGACATTGCTGTAGTCTGAGTCCCTTGAATTTTCTGCATCTGTGAATCAGGCACCTCATAAATATTACTGTTTATGTAGCAGACTTGACATTGAGAAAAACATACAGATAAGTAAAGCATCATTTCTGTCCTCCAAGAACTGATAACCAGGTTGAAGAGAGTAAGCAATGATTGATAAATGCAGGATAAATGTTCTGGAAAGTGAATGTTGAAATATTTCAATCTTGGATATCTGATCAGGGTTGGTGGGGAGAGGACTTTGTATGGGATGTGGACTAACCTGGACTTGCAAAGAGTAAAGCATTTCCAGCTGTGGAGCACTCTGGGGCATGGCAGGTGAAGGGGACAGATACTCCGCTCTTGTTTGGGAAGTAGATCAATTAAAGGGACTCATCTGGGGTATACAGACTTGGTAAAGGAGCTTTAGAGAGGGCCAGACTTGGGCAAGCTGGTAGTGAGGACGTTTCTGACTGTTGAGTAGATTAATTAGAGCAGCACATTTTGACATCAATAACATCTGTAATAGTGGTGATAGCTGCCTGGTGTAGCCGAAAATGGACCAGGCCCATGCTAGCTGCTTTATATATGTCACTGATTATCACAGTACTTCAGAATAGCTATTATGCCCATTTTGCAAATGAGAAAACTGAAGCCTGGAGATACTAAAATGTACACTTCTCAAGTATAGAAAGCTGGGAAACAGTGCCGTTGGAATTTGAAATACGTCTGCTTTTCAGGCGTGCCAGGATTCCACATAACAGTCTTGAGACGAGGTAGACTTGTAACTTACAGCATGACCATCAAAAGCAGGCGTTGGCCAACTAGTCTGTTGCCTGTTTTTTAAATAAAGCTTTGTGGACATACAACCATGCCCATTCATTTACGTATTGTCTGTGGATGTGTTGCAACCTCAGAGGTGGAACTACTTAAGTTCCAACTGAGATCATGACTCACAAAGCCTACAATATTTACTGATTAGTCCTTCATAGGAAACGTTTGCCAACCCCTGATCAAGATAGCTGATTATAAAAATGCTGGACCAGCATTTCTCCTCAGTAGTAGGTATATATATGATAGGCCTTCCTTATGTAGATTCTGATTCAATTAATTTTGGACTGGGGCCACAACATCTCTGTTTTGATTTTAATTGAGGTAAAATTTTATATAGTGAAATACCATTTGATGAGTTCGGACAAGTGTATAAAGCCATGTAACCAACATCCCATTTAAGATACAGAAATTTCTGTCACCTTGTGTCCCTTCCAGTCAATTCCCACCCCCTACAGGCAACCACCGTTCTGATTCCTAGTACAATAGAGTAGTTGTCTGTTTTTTAAGTTTATATGAATGGAAGGACATGTATTCTTTTGTATCTGGTTTCATTTATTCACCATAATGTTTTGAGATTCATCCATGATACTGAGCGGTATCCCACATTGTAGGAACGTGCCATAATTTATCCTTTCTCTTATTGGTGGACATTAGAGTTGTTTCCAGTCTGGGGCTATTGTGTACAAGTCTTTGAGAGAATATGTTTCATTTTTCTAATAGAATAGCTGTCTCAACCTGCAAATGATGAGTATATAATCCTGTAATTATTTGAGTGCCAGATTAGAGTGAGTATACTTGCACCTGTAGCACTGGAGTATCTGAACTTTTTCTGACGACTTCCTTCTGTTTATTGAAGTCTTGGAATCACTAGGGGTTGGGAGAATATGTATTGCAAACAGTGAAATTCACAAGGTTACTCAAAGCTAGTATATATATAAAAATAATTTTAATTTCTATATAGATATTAAATGCTAACAACCTGCTAAACATTTCTGAGAGAAATTAAAAAGACCTAAATAAATGGAAGGATATACCATTATAAATATAATAAATTATGGGTACTTTATTATAAATCTAATACATCATATTTATTGAAAGACCTGATGTTAACAATTCTCCAACCAAAAATGACATAAATTCAATACAGCACAATCAGAATCTCTACAGTGTTGTTTCTGTGTGTACGGAGAAATTGACAAGCTGAATCTAAAATGTATAAGTAAACAAAGACCTAGAATAGTTGAGACAATCTTGAACAAAAAGCTAGGGGATTTAGATAACCAGATATATATACTATAAAGCTGCAGTAATTGAGACAGTGTGGTATTGGTTCAAGAACAGACAGACTAATGGAACAGAAAAGAAAGCCCAGAAATAGACTTATACATATATATGGTCACCTGACGTATGACCAGTTTCTTTTCAATAAGTAGTGCTGACTTAATCCATTTGGGAAAACAGTGAACTTTGGCTCCTACATTACACCATAAAGAAAAATCAATTTGAGTTGGATTATAGACGTAAATGTGAAAGGTAAAATAGTAAAAGCTTCTAGGAGAGAATATGAAAATAACTTCCTGACTTTGAGCAGAGAACACACACAGTTAGCCATAAAAGAAAAGATTGATAAATTGGACTTTATTAACCATGGGAACCTCACTTCATCAGAGGGACAAAATTAAGAGTGAAAATCAAGCCACAGACTCAAGGATATTTGCAGTAGATACATCTAACAAAGGCGTCACATACAGAGTATACACACACCTCCTAAAAATCAATATGAAAAAGATGGACACTAGTTTTTTTAAAGATCAAAAAATGTGATATGAAAAGTTGTTCAGTCTCATTTGTCATCAAGGAAATGCAAATTGAAATCATTGTGAGACACCATTCTGTCACAAACATTAAAAGGATGAGCAACGCCAAGTGTTGGCAAGGATGTGAAACAGCTCGACCTCGCACACACTGTTGGTGGGACTATAAGTTGATATAATCACTTTGGAAAGCAGTCTGACAGTTTCTAATAAAATTAGACATACGTCTGCCCTGTGTTCCAGCAAATACACTTCTAGGAAATGTGTGCATACATCTACCAAAAGACATACAAGAATGCCCATCCCACTGTTATTTTTATAGCTAAAAAGATGCCGACACAAACAAGTATGTACAGTATGATTCCAGTTACGTGAAATTCAGAGTGGACAAAAGGTGGTTATCTTTGGTAGGGATGACCTGCCAAAAGCATAAAGGAGCCTGGTTGAAGACTGGAAATACTGTATCTTTGAGCAGTAGGTGTATATATAGGTGAAGTTTATCGACCTGTGCACGTAATGTTTGTGCACTTTATGCTAGTTATGCATCAATAAAAAAGGGGGGAAAAGATGCAGATCTCATTTGTAGATCCGTTATAGGAAACTAATAAAAGATATTGAAAAGGGAAATGACCTTTAGGAAAATTTTCTGGGGCTGATGTACAAGATAGATTGTACGGGGAAGAGATTGAAGGCAGGGAAGCTGATACAGAAGCTAGTGTGTGGTCCTGGTTTGTTGATCAAAGAAGACTATAGAAGTAAAGGAAGACACATGTGCCTATCTTCTGTCAGTAACAGATTTAGTAATATTAAAAGCCTGATGTTATAATCTTGGATGTTTCCTAGCACAGAGGATCTAGATCTGATTTTCGCTTTCTGGCTTATATGTCAGACACTGAAATAATGCTGAAAGTTGATAAACTCAGCGGAAGAGATGATATCCAAAAGGATATTAGAGCTTAGAACAGGCCACTGTTGTGTTTTAATGTGACATTGTTCAAGTGTGTGTATGGGAGGGAGGGGGAGGATCTCACATAGCAATGTTGTTGGCCCTTTAAGAAATGTCTACAGAGCCATTTTAGTGTCCTGCCTTGTCACGAGCCTGGAGTTGCTCCCCATGAGACCCACACTAACAGTTCTTCCCTTGTCTGCTGACCCTGTGCTGAGAGGCGCCATCTCAGTCCCCTGGCTGTGTCCCTACAACAGCTGGTGTGGTAGTTTCCTCACTGAGTTGCAATGGAAGGGCTTTTGTTGCTGCCTGTACGTGTCCTTTCATCATTAAACCTAACAGCTCTCTTTTTGTTATTCTTCCCTTGTAGTGAAGACTGAACCAGAAACTCCTGGGCCCAGCTGCCTCTCTCAGGAGAGTCAGACAGCAGTGAAAACAGAAGAAAGTTCTGAGCTTGGAAACTATGTCATTAAGTAATTATTTCAGTCTTTTCTAAGGGAGTTGTGCTTTGGATATTTTCATGATACTTTTCTAAAAACTGTGCCTGTGACAGTATGTGTAGAGTTGTGTGTGTGTGGAGATAAGTCCCCTGATGGGTGGATACCTTCTGTGTGCAGTGAACGAGTATTACCACTTGACGCACAGCTCAAGGGTCTAAGTTACACAATGATGTGACCTAGAGGTGGCACTTGATTTGTCGCCTCAGAAGCCTCAGGTGGAATTACAGATCTCCCTCCAGTTGAGTTTGCCAGCATGCACTTTTTTTTGCTGAATCCTTGAGTATGAGAGTCCTCATGATGTAATTACTCAGGTGTGTACACATTTTGTGTCGAAGTATCCACATACCTACCTAATTTTAAACAGCTCTCTTTTCATGGGCCGTATGCACTCATTACTTCTTCTGGAAATACTTCATGAGATTTCCCAGTTTCCAAATTGGGAACCCAACTCTGACCACATATTTTGATGTATCTCAGATTGTTGGCAACAATAGAAAAATAGCCACTTTCACATGATAGGTGACAGCATGAGCTGTAATAACCAACCCTAAGATAGGTATTTGTATGATGGAATTTTATCATACAGTGGCAGTCACACTGAGAAGAGATTAGTGGCTATTTACAAATATAGATAAAATGTGATACTTGCATCAGTTGCTATTCCTGGGGTCTCATCTGTCTATTTAGTCTTGATGTTTTTAAGCATAGAATGACCTTCGGTTATAAAGAAGGCTATCTATGAAAGGAAAGATCTGCCAATACAATCGGTTTAAGTTTTAATTCCCTCAGAAAAGGGGAATATGAACATAAATTCATGTGTATATGTAGCCAGAAATTGCTGTGTATATTTACAACCTTGATTTTCTTTTATCCTTCTCAGAATAGACCATTTAGAGACTATCCAGCAACTCTTAACAGCAGTAGTAAAGAAGATCCCATTAATAACTGCAAAAAGTAAGACAATTTTACTAAATGTATGGATGCATTGAATTTTTTTAAGAGGTGAACTACTTGGGATGTTGAGTCCACTTGGATCACTTGTATGTAAATTAAAACTGATGTGGTTGTTATCTTAGGAGGTTTTTGTTGTAGCTATTGCTCATTTGCAGGGTTTTAGAATTCAAAATATCTTGATCAACCAGTTAGTCTTACTGTCTTCACTGTGTTTGATCTGTAGAAGGAATTTTTTACATTTATTTTTGTATACAAATCATAAAACTGCATTCGTTTTTTGTTTTTTTGTTTTGTTTTGTTTTGTTTTTATTGGGAAATATTGGGGAGCAGTGTGTTTCTCCAGGGCCCATCAGCTCCAAGTCCAGTCACCATTTTCAATCTTTAGTTGCAGGAGGCTCAGCCCACCATCCCATGTGGGAATTGAACCAGCAACCCTGTTGTTAAGAGCTCGCGTTCTAACCAACTGAGCCATCCAGTGGCCCTGCAAACTGCATTAGTTTTTAATGTTTATTAATAAGGAAAGAAATGAACATTTGCCTACAATGGGCCAGACTCTTTGCAGCCCTGTTACATTTACTGTCATATTTAATCCCAGTCTCTTGTGGGATAGGTGATGTCATCTCTGTTTAGCAGATGAGAAAATCACGGATAAGCAAGAATGAGTAACTTGCTCACGATCGCTAGCTATGGGTGCTGAGGCAGGATACAGCCCAGCTCTCTCTGACTCCAAAGCTATTCTTCCCTCTCCCATTCACTGTCACTCTTTGCAGAAATGCACGATGATCACGGCCTCCAACAGTGAAGTCTACTCTGTCACTGCCCGTTGTTAGCTATCCTGAATAATTGGCTTCTCAGCCCCAGTTGTTCTGACAGAATTGACCATCCTTAGGTGTGTGCTGTCGGTCAAGATCATGTGGACATTTAGAGGAAGTGATGAGCAGATTGTATCATATTCATGGGAATATGAAAACAATAGGCCAAGTACAGACTACCCAGCTTTTTTTTTTTTCCAACTCTAATAGCAAAGAAATTATTTCTTTTTTTCTTGGTCAAAGTTTAAGGGGTCATTTTGAGGTAGTTCAAAGTAATGACGTTTTCCTAGGCCAGCAGAATAAAATTCAAAAATCTTTCTCCTTCTTCTCCCCTTCCTACCCTTCCTCCCCTTTTAAAATTAGATTACAAATATTAAAGCTGAAAGGCAGTTCAGAAACCATCTTTTCCAACGGTCTCGTTTTACAGAGAAGAAAACAAGCCCAGAGAGGTGATGTAGGTTGCCCACAGCCACTGAGTTCACGGCAGTGCCAGGGCTTGACCGCAGGTCTCTTGGCTCCGAGTGGAATGCCATTTCCACTCATTTTAATAGCCTCATGGCAGTAGATTCTTTCTCTACCAAAGCTGATTTCCCAAGGAGAGGTGTTGTTTTGAGTACACACTTCTCTTTTAAGGAAAAGCCTATCTTCTGTGTTACACTGCATCTGAACTTGCCCGGTTAGGAGCAACTCCAGTAAAGAGGTCCGAAGAAACTTTTGGACATGACTCCAGCAGATAAGATTTGATGGAGGTCGTAACAATTTTATTCAGAGTTGGCTGGATATGTGCATCCTAGGTGAAGATGCCAGCTGTTTCTCTGCGAAGTCTGTGGAGCAGTATTATAGCTGGAACATTGGAAAGAGGAGAGCTGCTGAGGTAATCCCATGTCTGCCTATTTGATATGCAGCCACCACTGAGAGCCTGTGTGGAGAAAGCCAAAACACATGGGCATTCTGGCTGCTTCCATACACCTTGTCATATGGAACAGTGATAAAATTTGCCGCATATTTTGTTAAGTATTTGATGGTAGAATTTTTTTCTCAGTTAAACATCTCATTCTTCAAACATTTGTAGCTGGCTTTTGAAAAGTCTACTTTTTTTTTCTTGCATTGGAAAAAGTCTCAACTTTTTTTATGAATTTCAATATATTAAAATTAAAGCAAGTATTTATTGAGTATGTACAATGTGATAGCTACTCTGCCAGCCAGTGGTATTGTAAGAGGAAGTCACACGTACAAAAGCATGCTTTCAGGGCGCTGTGAGAAAGTCAAGGTAATGGGTTCGGGAAGGTTGGGGAGGGAGGGGAAGTGGGAGGTCATAGGTTGAGACCAGGGGAAAACGTTACAGGCCAAAGGTAGGAGGTACATTTTATTTTATTACATAAGCATTAAGTAGAAATTCTGTTACTTTTGTTTTAAACTGAGGAGTAACACAATCAGATTTGTTTTTATTAGGAAAAAATGATTCTAACAAGTTAGTGTGGTGATTTACGATTGGGTGATTTGTTTGAACGTGCTGCTAAGTTGAGGAATTTGATTATGGTTCCAAAAAAATGTCTTTAAGTGGCAAAGAGCAATGACGATGCGAAAAGTCTTACAAGAAATACTGGAGAAGAATGCAAGATTTCACCACCTGACTCCCCTTAAAACCAAGCACGTTGCTCACTGGTGTCGCTGCCACGGCTACACGCCCCCGGATCCCGAGAGCCTGCGGAACGACGGGGACTCTATCGAGGATGTGCTGACCCAGATCGACAGCGAGCCCGGTAAGCCTTCAGGGGACTGAGCGTCGTCGGCACTGGCGGTGTCTGCACGCAGCACGCTGGCATCTCTTCAGTCACCATGGTTCTGGGACCCCTCTAATGGTAGCAGTTTACCCAGGACTTGAGGAGTTACTGTGGAGAACAGGAGCCTGCTCCCCTCCGGCCATGTGTCCCGCCCGTGCCCCCTGCGGCACAGTCCCTGCAGAACTGTCGGTGCCTGAGAGTTGTACCCCAGCAGGAATGTTCTGGCGCAGGCCGTACGATAGGCGTGCTCTGTTTGTTCAGGAGTCTCCCTCCTGGCATCATTTCTCCTTGGGAGACTTTGCAAGCCCACCTCCTTTCCTCCAGGTAGAAGTGACTTCTTCTTTTGTGACCTTATAACGCCTCAAAGATGAGTCTTTTCAATCTCCTTGAAGTTGGGGACGCTCTCTTATCTGTTACTTTATCTCCGAACCTAGCTAGGAAGTGTACTGCCCAGTGTTGGGGACACAGATGTAAACAACTGATAAAGTTGCAGATAAAATTAATTGTTTTATGACAAAGACACAAGCAGCGGTGCTGGATGGGGGGTTAGGGGCCAAGGGAGCAGGGCATAAAAGACATACGGGGAGAATATTTCACCTTGAAGAAACTCAACCGCATTGCTGTAGAAAAACAGAAGCTCCACCTCCTGGCCTGGGGGAACCTGGGGCACAGGGAGGGTGTGGGGGGTCCTTTAAGACTTAGTGCAAGTCCCGTTTTCTCCATGAAGCTTTCCTGAGAGCCATGATGCAGGATGACCTCTCTGTTCTCTGATCTCCAGCAGCACTTAGTATCAGAACCTTGAGGATTGTTCAGATTTACATATCTAAGCTCTTTGGAGAGCAGAGACCGTGTTGATTACATCAGGCTTCACTGGTCATATATGGAAAGCATGATATTTTGCATATAGTGGGCTTTCTGTTGATATGACTGATTAATTTGTGAGCGCCCACCCAGTCAATAAAACAGAAGAACCCAGGAGCTGGATGCCCTACTACCATCCTGCTGGGTGCCTGTAAGCCCATCTTGTACCTGGTCTGGACCTCACTTGTTTACCCATAAAGTGAAAGGGATGCACTAAAAGATGCCCAGGACCCCTGCTAGCTTTAAAGTTCTAATGCTCTTTGGTAGACTTTGTATAAATTATCTTATTAAAGACTGGATGCAAGGTGCACACTGAAGTGTTAACAATACTTATCTCTGAGCAGTGAGACTATGGGTAATTTTTATTTCTTTACTGTGTATTTCTGAATTTTCCAGATTTCAAATATGAAAAAAAAATCAGTTTAGTCATTAACATTTGAGGGTTGGGCCTTCTTTTTGGTGGCGTAAGTCAGAATTATGTAGTCTGTTTTGTCTCAGATTGCAGTTACATCACATGCATCTTAACACAAGACACCTATCTCTGTGCTCATCTACTGCATGAATTACAAGTTCTCATAATTATAGATCCATAGAGTTTTAGAACCAGAAAAAACGTTTTAGATCCAGAGTTTTGATACCCCCTCCTTTGGGTCTCAGACTGCTGGTCTTATAGAGATGGAAAGTCCTTTTGTTTTGTTACCACAGCTGTCGTAAGACTGATTACCTCTCCAAAAAAAAAAAAAAAAAAAAACAACTGACTACCTCTCACTTAGAGTTCCCGTCGTCATTCTCCTCTGCTGACAACCTCTGCCGGAAACTGGAGGACCTGCAGCAGTTTCAGAAGAGAGAACCGGAGAATGAAGAGGAGGTGGATATCCTCAATCTCTCAGAGCCGTTACAGATAAACATCAAAAAAGAACAGGAAGAGAAACAGGAAGAAATGAAATTCTACCTGCCGCCGACACCAGGGTCTGAATTTATTGGTGACATCACACAGAAGGTAGGGGCTGTGGCTGTGATGTCGTTAGATCACAAACCAGGTGCGAGATGCTCAGATGTTCAGCCTTATAAACTGGGCACCCACCTTCCCACACCAGAGCCCTTGGGCAAGAAATTAATTACAGGTGAAAAAGTTGCTTGTTGAACTTGGAATCGGAACAAAGGCAGTTCAATCTGGACAATTTTTTTTCCTTTTCATCCCTTTTATTCTCATTTGCCTCGGTAGAAACACCTTGCCTTCATGAGGCATGTCACGGTATTTCCGAGTTATACTTCCTCTAACCTTTTCATAGCTCCCAAGTGTGGATGCACCTTATGGCACAGGAGAGAATTAGTTACCCACCTTTGATGGAACCCAGCTCTGCAGCGTCTGCCACCTACACAGTTGCTGAGAACCCTAAGTGAAATACAGCGCTTGTTTTCACTTGCAAGAGGAATTTAAAAAAAGGGGCCAGATGCAGTTTCCAAGTCTGTCTACATCACCTTTCGCAATTAGGGCCTTAGAGTCTTAATTCCAAGCTTTCCAATGTGTTGATCCCATTATCAGGATTCATGGCACATTCTCAGTGTGTTCTCCCATGAAGGAGATTCGGGGGTAAATGCAGGATTAGAACAGCATTCGCTCAGAAACATGGGAGAACTAGGATAACACATTCCCCCAATGACTTCCTCATGACTTTGTAGTTATTTTTCCAGCCCGACGTCGCTTTGGGTATCAAAGAAGTGTGCTTGTTTGGAGAAAGGCTGTTTTATTGTAGAACTAGGAGCAACTGACTTTTTCCTGCTTTTGCAGATTGGAATCACCCTGCAGCCCGTAGCACTTCACAAGAACGTGTATGCGTCGGTAGTGGAGGACATGGTTTTAAAGGTGGGTTCCTGCCGGCAGCCAAGGTTGGGCAGTCTGGATGCCAGGCTGTTTTGAGTAAGGGACAGGACCGCAACAGAATAGAGGTGACAAGTTTTTATATTTCTCATCTTATTCAAGCTTAAAGTTTTCTTTTTTTTCCTGATTTTTAAGTGAATTAGATTATGTTTCCTCTGAGTGTTGAAGTATCTCCAATAAGAGTTTCTTTGCTGGTGTTGCTCTAACAGTATCTTTTAGTGGCATTTCAAGTGCCTTTTAAGTAGTCTGAGATGAGAGTCAGTGTTCTCATTGCTTTAAGGTGGCAAAGGCAAACCCTTGGGTTTTCTCCACTTGTCACAATAGCAACAGACAAAGGAGCCACAAGTGTCCCATTCCCGAGCAAGGGGATGAAAAAAACCAGTTTCCTTACCCAGCCAGATCGGAGCTCTGCAGTTCCCCTCTTGGTGGGTCCCCTCCCATTTCAGGGGTACCTCACAAATAGCTCTCACTTTCACTTGTTTTCTTTAAAAACAGCATCTGATTAATGAAAATTACCCCCGTTCATAATTTCTCAGAATCACAGCCTCTATCATTGTGGACTATTTATTCAGGCCTTTAATTTTTCTTGAGGATCCTTAGATACAGTTGTTTCCAAAGTTTAGGGTATGGAATGGGGCTGGATGCATCCCTCTTGCCTGCCATTCTTGAGAGTAACACACCTTCTGTTGTAGGCTACAGAGCAGCTGGTGAATGACATCCTGAGACAGGCTTTGGCAGTTGGATACCAGACAGCATCCCACAACAGGTACCATTACCTCTTTCATCGGTGGTATCGGGCGTACAGATATTTCCTGACAGTTTAGTTGCCCATCGAGAAGTTTTATACTTACGGGGTTGCCGGTTAGCTCAGTTGGTTATAGCGTTGTGCTGGTAGTACCAAGGTTGCCGGTTCGATCCCCGCATGGGCCGTTGTGATCTGCACCCTCCTTTAAAAAAAAAAAAAAGTTTTATACTTAAATCAATCCAGTAGGCGATGGAGGTATCTGTGCTCGGGACATTCTCAGAGCCAGACAGATTGAAGGGTCCACTTGGTCATTCTGAGGGAAACTCGTGGTTGTGAAAGCTCAGTTTTGTCCAGAGGTCAGTAGCTCCCCAGTCACTACTTCATAAACACTGTTCAGTAGGTCTCTGTTACATTACTGGGTGGAACAAATACCAGCTCTTTGCAATTAAAGATAATAACAGTGTCCGTTAAGTATCAGATGTTGGGGCCAGGCATTACATATGTTACCTAATTTGCTTTTCATTGTAGAACTCTTACTCTCATTGTAGAAATTGGGAAACTGGTCTTTGAAATGTAATCTTACCTGGCTTTCCCAGCAAATACGTGCTAGAACCTAGATTCACACTCAGATCTCATTGGCTGTAAAGCCCACAGTTTCACCGCCATCTTTGCTGCTTCTCTATCATTGATTGGGATGCAGAATTTTGTTCTTCTCCTGGGCCCTGAAAGAGTGGTACACTGGCCTTTGTTCCACATCCTGGTATCCCTTTCAAAGGAAACATTTTATCTCATTGTGCTTAATGGCTGTCATAAATTTATAACATTGTAAGAGTGTCTGCAGATGCGAACAGGCCTAAATCAGAGGGATATTAAGTCAGACTTCACAGGAGTACAATATATTGGGCAGGGTACTAGCAGTCTTGAAGAAAAAGGGAAGGGAAATAAAAAAGTTCCAGTAATGTTGCTTTTGGTCCTGCTTGAAATCCAGGGGTGGGCTGAGCACCTGCTGTGGCCCCCGCTCACCTCCACGGTCCTCGGTCCTCGCTGTGGAGACAGGGAGGGACTTGAGTGCCCTAGATAAGAACATTCAGCATCACACTTGCCCTGGCCTAACTCCCATCTCCCATCTTTCCAGGAGACGGGAAATACTGTCCCAGAGTTCTGTGGTGCTTTGGCTCAGCTTTCAGTCTGCTGAGACTGAATTACAAAAATGTCATTGTCCTGCTCTCCACTTCTTCTTTTCTCAGTCCTCAGAGTCTTTTTTCTTAATTATTCAACCAGCTTCTTGAAATCAATCTCATACCTGTGACTGGGAAGTCAGATTTGAGCCCTAAAAAGGGCTGACTGAAGAGAGCAAGCCAAATCTTCACCAAAGTTAAAAGGAATTAATAGGAAAGAAAAGAGAGAAAGAATATACCTGCCACTCCGCACCCGCCAGGCGGCCCTAAACCAGGCCTTGTCACTCATCATTATCCCCTTCTGTTAGGGCCTATGCAGGAGATGGTCCTCGAGGTAAATTAATTGATTATTAGATGCTTGAGCGAATTGTACCTAACAGCCTTTGTTTTTTGGACCAGGATTCCCAAAGAAATTACGGTGAGTAATATTCACCAGGCTATTTGCAACATTCCTTTTCTGGACTTCCTCACAAACAAACACATGGGGATATTGAATGAAGATCAGTGAGTGGAGTGAAGATGTCCCCAGGAAAGCAGGATCTGGAGCTGTATCCAAAGCTCTGGACGTGATGTCTCTTCTGTTTGGGGAAGGAGGTTGTTTTCCGCGTGCCTCAGGATACCGTGGCTGCCAAACCGTTGCCTCCTCTAATTCAGTGTAACACCAGCGTGTTCAGTCCCAGAGCAGATCCCTCTAGGACAGAAGTTTCCTGATTCTAGAGTGAAGCTGTGAGTGGATGCATGCTGTGTCAGCCTGCATTTGTTCCCTCTCCAGCTCCATGAGAGGGTCCCAGAGCTGGCCCGGCCATGTGTGTCAGGTCTTTCTCTCCCCGGGGTGTCCTCCAGGGGGTACCTTGGGCCTGCTTCTCCCTCCAGGAGACAAGACATGAGTCTGGCAGGCTGGAGATTTCACCCATTCTGTGGGTTGGGCTTATAGGCAGCCCCAATGGTTACCCTGGTAACATGTGGAGAAGGACTGGGCTTCAGCAGCCCAGCAGGTGGCTGCAGTTTGGAGGATCTGCACTCAGCCCACGGGCGTCAGCTGCAGGACGCGGTGATGCCATGCAGCAAACATACAGGCCTGGGAGGTTGCAAACTGAGCAGGATCCTTTTTTTTAATGGAGACAGGAGCATTACTGTAACCAGTCTCAGAGCGTTGTCAAAGGATAGACAGAGCCCAGTGCAGGTCAGGAAAAGTTTGACGATAACCGAGAAGCTCTTAATATGTTCGTGTTAGACAGCACCCACAAATCCTGGCACTTAGCAGACTGCACCAGCTTTGCGTGCGCAGGAGCTTCTGCTGCTGGATCCATGTTGAGTGGCCAGTGGGGAGCAGCCCCTGGGACAAGCCCTGCTGGGATTGTTCGCCCTGTCCGTGGATTTCGTGTCCTGTTCTTCTCTGTCACATTCTTCCCAAGAAGAAAAGTGTTTCAAAGAAACACTTGTGAGTGCCTTAAAGGTAGAAAAATGAAGGCTAAAGCCAAGAGACGGGGGTATCAGTGCTCAGAAGCAGTGAGAATAGGTTGTGTCCATAAGCAGATGGAAGGGAGAAGTGAAGAGAAGAAGGGAGGTTAGCAGTGATGTCCAGTTCCATGGAAGGTACTAACCCAGGCTTCCGAACAGCCTGTAGATGGAAGGGAACGGATTTATTCTCAGGAAGCTGCTCGAAGACAATTTGAACCTGTGAGTCAACATCAAAAAAACTTACCCAAGCCACATAATTCATGTTTTCATGAGTCCTGTAGATGTTCGAGTCAGGAACGGAAGGCAGGGAGGTGACATGATGAGAAGAAATCTACCCTTTTTTATTCAGCGTCTGAGGATTGCAAATGGAGAAGGAAGCCTATTCGGTGTGGCATAGGGCATGCCCTGGCTTGTGGCAAAATAGTGTAGTCGTAGAGGCTCTGCTGGTCTGTACATGAACTACTCCAGGCAAGGGTAATGGGAAGTGTATAGATTCCTTCAGCAGTGGCCTGTGCCTAAACTTTACAGGACGGAAGATTTGGTCCAAATGAGAACAGTCATGTACGACAGGCACGAAAGCCTAAAGAAATTATGTTTTTGCAAAAGAAGTATTAAATGACTTAACATTCCCCGTATGTGTTAATGTTTAAATGTATTTGTATCATAATGTGTAACATAATTGTGTAACAAAAATACCTACAATAAATCTTTTAGTATTTGTGATGGGTTTTCTGAGTTTGAAGCACTACCTTTTGGTAGGGTTTTTCTTACATTAGGTCAGAAATAACTGGAATAGGGTAAAGATAAGCGGTATTATGTGTGTTGAATTCTTCCACTTCTTTCCAAAAAGAACTTGAGGCTATGCAAGATAAAGGATAACAGTTACATAAAAGTCTGAAAAAATAATTGGAAGATACATGTTGACCCTAGACATAATTTCTGACCGCTTGGGGCAAGGGAAGTCTGCCTAACTGAGCTCAGAGCCCCCTCCAAGCCAAGGCTAAGGAAGAGGGAACAGCCCCTGTTTGACAAAGAAACGCACTGGTTTGTCTGGGAGGATAGAAGTGGTCTGTCTATGCTGAGGTCTGAAAGAAGTTTCTCCTGTGACACAGGCCTCTTGTGACCATCTGCTGTCATAATGGGCAGAAGGTGAGCAAAAATGCAGAAATAGTTCAGGATGACCACTTTACGTTTGAAGAACTACGGACTTTGAAATCTGCCTCTGCAGGAAGGAGGCTTTGCAATACAGTCCAGGGTGTAGCTTTCTTGGGACCAGACTTCACCTAGTGTCAACCTCTAGGGAGTCGAATGGTCTGGAGGAAGGAGACTAGGGGCATTGCCTAGGCTCCCTTCCTGAATGTTAATTGTCTCAGCCATGGTTTCGGCAGGAGCCATAGAACAGACAGTGGAAGATGAGTGTCACCAGCAGTGCCTCTTACTGACTGAAGGAGCCTGTGTGAAGGGGCCTCTCAAAAGCTGCTCTCTGGAGTGTGGCCTAAATCCGAGAGTTATTACAGGAATTAAAGTATTAGGATAATATTTGTGATGGGTTTTTCTGAGTTTGAAGCACCACAGACCAGAGAGGTGGGACCTTGCTCTAAATGTCTGCAAGTGAGAGGCTCATGGGGGCTTCCCCCTGGGGGTCCTCGGAGGGGGGCTGCTGGCATTGCAGACTTCGGTGGTGGAATCATTAATGTTGAACTCGCTTTTGGCTAAAATTAGCTAACAGGTTGAACTGTTTTTTTATTTAATTTTTCTCTTTACAGAATTAATACAAAAATTCTTATTATATAGAAACTTTAGCAAATATAGTAAGGTGTAAAAATTTATTAGTTAAAAAATTACCCATTATTCCCCTTCTTAAAGATAACCACCATCAACATTCCAGTGCATTTCCTGGTTTGGTCTGCGTATTATATAAGTGGTGCGTGGGGGCTGGACCCACGTGGCTGGGGCTTGTCTCAGTAGCTTCTTAAGGCCACTGCAGTAGCATGATGTTAGGTCTTACCATGACCTAGAGTGAGTGGGAGGAAGTTTCTCCTTCAGAACCCAGATCCCCTCATCATTAATGAAGTCTAGTAAGGAAAGGGGAGGTTGGGTGTTGTGAAAAGCTGTCAGTTCTGGAACATTCCACAAGGTGCTCGGGCCTGTGGCACGCCTCACTGAGAGGCGTGCCTCCTGCTGCAGTGCCAACT
This sequence comes from Rhinolophus ferrumequinum, assembly GCF_004115265.2. Taxonomy (NCBI): domain Eukaryota; kingdom Metazoa; phylum Chordata; class Mammalia; order Chiroptera; family Rhinolophidae; genus Rhinolophus; species Rhinolophus ferrumequinum. The sequence continues at coordinate 61,180,023 of NC_046285.1, read as the reverse complement.
CTGTCCCCAACAAGGGACAGCAGGCCCAAAGGAGAGGAATGAATGAGCCACCCAGGTAGTCTCGGGGGGAGGGACGGACGCTGCCAGCCCTACAGTGTGACAGGCAGGGTCTGTGAGGGCCTGTGTCCAGGCATCAAATGGAGCAGATGGACCAAAGCCGCGCATGCAAATAGAGCTGGCTCCCTGGGAAAACGGGGGGAGGGGCGCGTGGGCAGGAAAGAAGAATTACACAGTTGTGCTTTGTCGGCCGGTGACCCTACTGAGCACCCTGTAAACACCGATTCAGCGAGGTGGGGGTGTTGCCTCACTTTGCAGAGGACGGAACAGAAGTTTAAACTGCTCACAGCCAGTGAGCGGACAGGTCAAGATCTGTGTCCACGGTTAGCTTCAAAGACAGTGCTTTTACCCTCGGCTCCCGGGGGCAGGGGGTAAATGTGAAAGAGGGGAGGTTGGTGGGTTTTGTGAACGACTATATAACACCAGTGTGGACTGCGGCCCCAAGTGAGGGTTCTCGGGATTGACAGGCCTCCAGGGACGGCAGCAGCAGCCATGGCCTATGGAGTCCTTATTACCAAGGGTGGGGATGAAGGAAGCCATGGGAGGACGAAGGTGCCGTGTTTATAATTAAAGAAATAACAAGAAATTGAAACAGTACATTTTTGCATTTTAGTAAAATCTGAGATTGTACGGTTAATCTGTTCATTTCCCACAGAATGCCCAGCAGGAAGTCTCTCTTCTCTCAGAAACATCTAACACGCAAACCAATGGGGTCTGAAATAATAGAACCCTTTGTGTAAGCATGTGGTTTTGGTTTTCCCTTTAAAATGATCCAGAGCATTTCCTTTGCTGGAATGAGGGCAAGGGCTGTGCCTGCCAGAGCTAGCACCTCTGAGGGGACAATCCCCTTTGCAGCGTGACCTGGAAACAGCCCCACCTCCACTCTGAGGTGTTGCTAAGACCAGAACACCACCTACGCCACCACCTGCAGCTCAAGTAAGTGCTTACCAGACTGGAGCCACTCGTGGGCTGGAGCAGGATAAAGATCCAAAGGGAAATCCTTGAATTTCCTGACCAAAAGCTGGCTTAAGCTTGTGCTTCTGACCTTTCAGAAGGGACATGAACTCCACGTTTGAAGGAGAGGGGACCAGATTTGTTCATGTGGCTGCACTGTCTAGAATTTATAGAGAAAGTCAGGAGAGAGCTCTCCAAAGAAAATGAGCTGCCTCCTCCACAGGCAGTGTGAGCTCCCTGTAAGAGCCGGCGGGGGTGAGGGGACGTCTGAAGGTCTTCCAGGGGTTGCGGCTAATGCTGCCTTCTTTAAAACACTCCCGATGCTTAGCCAGTGCGGATGGCAGTTCCTTTCTAGTTGCCAATATATTAAGGGAAAAAACTGGAATTAGTAACAAAATGTGGGGTTCAGGAACTTACCACAAGGTAAGTGGCATTCATTCATTCACTACTTAAAGCACTCTTCCCAAGAAATGTTTTGTGAAAACATAAGGGTCGTCTTGGCCATAAAGAAGTTATGCCTCTGAAATTGGAACCCTGGGATAGTCTCTTTCTTCTGGAAACTTCTTCCAGGTTACTCATCATGATCCTGAGTCACATGCAGGTGATAACCTAACATTTCGCCTACATCTTGAACGTGGGGGCCATTTGCAGGAACATCCCAAGGACATTACCTTGGGTTACCGTGAGTTACAAAATCATCATGCAGTCTGGGAGAACGACCCAGTGGACATGCCTGGTTCTTTTAAGGACTTGTTATGTCCTTATTTCTCAGCCCCCCTGGACCAATTCAGTTCTCAATAGAATTGATCCTCGAGTTCTTCGGATTTAAAAACTGAAGAGTGACCAAGAGGCAATGACAAAACGATCAGAAGCCTTCCACACACTTCTTGAGGAAGAGGGTGGGTGAAGTGCAGAGTGGAGCTGGGTGGCCCCGTGGCGTGTGTGCCTCTGCTCTGCATCCAGACTGCAGCTCTGCAGGCCGCATAGAGAGGAGTGGTGCCCGACAGTGAGAAAGGAGGGCATCCGGTCCGAGACCTCAGCCCAGTGCCCTGGCTGGCAGCAGTGTTGCTGACCCACCCCGTGGCGCTCTCTAGGTGGGCAGTCACACGTTGAGGATCCGGGGAGCTGACGCCTGAAAAATGGCTGAGGGGTTAGGAGCGAACTTCTTCCTCACTTCAGAGACCTGAAAAATGAAATGTGGCCACATATCAGTGGGCCTTTTCCTCCCTTTTCCCACTGCCCCCAGCTCCAGGGAAGTAACGCCCTCCTCCCAGCCTCCACTTTGCCTTCCACAAGCTGACTACTAACCTGAAGGGTCCGTGGGGGGACATCCGCAGTGGGCGGGGTCACTGCATGAGTAGGTCAAATACGGAACACGGACCTTCCACTCAGCTCCCTGAAGCCTCCTCTGGGTGGAATCAGGAAGCTGCACAGTCCCCACCTCCCTTCCATCTTCTCTCTCACACAAGTGCTTGTCACTAGTGCCCAGTGGCCAAGGGTAAGATTGGGATTTAGGAGAGAAAGGCCCTGCTCACCAGGAAGCCAACACTAGAGGGACACCCACCTGGCCAACGATAAAGGACCTTGGTTTTCCGTTTGCTGAGGGACGAGTGGGCGCTCAGACACCGCTGCCCCTGGCCATCGTGCCAGTTTACACCATCCAAATCTCACTCCTAGTCCCTAACCTGAAAAAAGGCACACCCCCTGCAGCTAGGAGCCCAGCCCCTTGCCCTGTAGCACCAGCTTCAGGCTGACCTGGAAGCTGCCCGCAGGACTACCGTCCCATCGGGAGCTGTGGGTTGTGATGACTGTGGCAGGTTTCGCCTTTGTGGATCTCGACGGCTTCACTCCTGTCCAGGGCTGGAATTCCTGTCTGGAACACAGAGCACGGTCACCACCTTGTGCAGGGCCAGCTATCCCCTCCCCGGACCCCGCAGAGGCTGCTGCCCTTGCCCCGTGCTTCTTGAAATGCTCCTGGCCACACATCTGCTGCTGAAATCCTGCGTCAGCTCCATACGCTCCCTTCTCTCCTTACACAACTAGCAGAGGAAGTGCACTCCCCCGACAGTCGCTTCTGGGGGAAAGCGCTCACATCAGAGTGCTCCTCGTGAAGTCTGCTCACCTGATCCCCACAGGAAGTAGCAGCAGAAACTCAACTCCCACGGTGTGGGTGAGCAACAGGCTCAGGCTGCACGGGGAGTCAGGAAGGAGCTCCGTCAGCACCTGGGTTTACCCATCCCACACTGCAAAGCCCCTGGCGTGTGCAGGGCCTCGGAGACAACACAAATCCCCGCCTTCCCCTCCAGTGCTCCCTGTGTTGTCTCGGGGCCACTTCAATGGCCCCTAGAGGCCCAGAACCAGTGAAGGTCATTTGCCTCCAGCCCAGGTCACTGGTGACCCTACATCCAAGGGAGGTGCTGGCCTGGACAGCGCCTACACAGTCAAGTCCTCCATAGCTGGTTACAGTGGAGAAAGAACAATAAAGCTCAGTGTTGTTCAGTTTTTAATTTGTCTTAACTCCTGCAAGAGAATAAATCATAGTGACCATCGCAAAAACTACATGATGGTCTGGCTTTTCCTGCATGGCTCTGTGCCCATGGGCACTCACGCGTGGGTGTGGGAGGGGCGGTGGTCTGCACCAGGGAAAGCTGGCTCCCTGGAGGGACGTGACAAGGCTGGCATAGCCTAGCTCTGCGTCGTCAGAGTAGCGTTCTTTTGATGAAGACATAAGTCCTCAATTTCTCTGAACAAAACCAGACCTATTTTAATTATATCAACTCCCCTACTTGACAGAACGCAGGAAACTGCCCTGACCATAGGAGTACCTGGCTGAGGCCATGTTCTGTGGAAAAGTGTCTGGCTGGCTGGGTCAGCACCCACATGTGGGCTGGGTCCACCAGTCTCATCCCACCCACAGCCCTGGCCAGGCTTCAGGCCCTTAGGTCAACAAAGCTGCCTTTTCTCCATGGCTGCATCAGCACAGCTGGGCCCCACTGGGCAGCCTGCATGTGCAGGGAGCAGCTGTCTGTCCGTGGTCAGCCCTCCAGGGTGCCAGGAGGCGAGCTGGGCCAGGGCCCTGTCAGACCATTTCTGCTTCTGAAGCTGCAAGGTTCCGAAGACCAGCTGCCCAAGCCATCTGCTGCTCTGTTTGTCCTGGGGAAGCAAGCCCTCCCCTGGGTGTGCCCTTCTGTCCCCAAACTGAGCTGAGCCTTGGGCCTGGCAGCGCAAGCCTGGTGCCCCAGGATGGTGCAGGGGTCCCAGAGCAGGAAACTACCAGAGCCAGGGGCTGGAGCAGTGCTTGTGACTGCTCCTGGGTCAGGGCTGGTGCTAGAGCCCAGGTGAGATGGCTGCAGTGACGATGGAGAAGGGACCAAAGAGAATCAGCAGGACCTGGTGACTCCAGCAGAAAGGAAGGCAGACTAATGTCTCTGGCCAAGGAGATGATAAAAATACAGGACTAGCCAAGTCCACTGCCTCCCCTCACCAAGCAGGCTCTACCATCGTCCACCTCGTGGGCCTTGGCTGGACCCTGAGGGCTGCAATCGCCAAAACTGAGAGGTAGGGGGCCACCTGAGGATCCAGAGGCTGGGTTCTCAGCCCAGCGTGGCTTCAAACAAATCCCGTAATTTCTCAGAGTCTACGTTTCCTCTGGTGAAAAGTGGGGCTACTGTTCCAGGTGCACAAAGTTAAACAAGCACTTGCAAAAGTGGGAGTCGAGTCTTACGGTACTTGAACAGTTGGCCCTTTAACTGACTCACCCAGGAAGGAAAGAGGGAGGCGACTGAGGAAGGAACTCTTCTAGAAGTGGGCGGAGCTAGAACCTGGGCCAAAGGTGGTAATTGTTGAGGGGAGGCTCTGGGAGGAGCTGGTCAGCAGGAGGGAGCCAGGCTGGCATCAGGATCTGCTGTGCCCATGTGGCCAAGCAAGCGAGGCTGGGGGCCAGGCCAGGCAGGACCTGCTGGGTGGAGAAGAGTGGCCACGAGTACTCGGACATCTTTGGGGAACAGTTGCTTAGGTTATCTTACAAAGAAGGAAGGCAGTCTGGAAATGCTCATGTGTGGGGACAGAGTCCCAGAGAGCAGTTTCCAGGCTCTCCGCCTAACGTGGAAAGGTGATGGCTGGGTTAGTAGGTGGCTGTCAGCTAGAGCTAGTTGGCCATCAGCTGTAACCAATTAGCCATTAGCCGTTAATATAACTGCTGTGTCTATGCGGGTAGGTTGGTTGGTTGGCAGAGAAGCGGACGGCGGATTGCGCATCGTGTGGATCCTGCTTCCTGTCTCCAACCCAGCTGCCAGCGAGAATATAGAGGTATGACTCCCCTATCTATGGCTCCGTGGGTGTTCCTTTTTGGCCTCACCATGTCCTGCGTTCTTATGCGGGGAGCGGGACCAGAGACCCCGCATTACACACATACTTCCCCTATGACCAGGTGTGAGGACAGAGTCCCAGAGAGCAGTTTCCAGGCTCTCGACCTCACGTGGGAAGGTGCTGGCTCGGTAGTAGATACCCATCAGCTGTGACTAGTTGGCCATGAGCTGTAACCGGTTAGCCGTTAGCCACTGATATAACTGCTGTGGCTACGCGAGCAAGCGCAGATTGCGGCTAGCAAGGGGTTGGTTGGCAGAAAGCAGATGGCAGGTTGCGGATCGTGTGGCTCCTGCTTCCTGTGTCTCCAACTCAGCTGCCAGCGAGACTAGAGTGGTGTGAACCCCCATCCGTGGCTCCGTGGGTGCTCCTTTTTGGCCTCACCATGTCCTGCGTTCTTATGCGAGGAGCGGGACCAGAGACCCCGCAGGACATCATGCCAGGCCCCAGAGTTGGGAGAGGGTGGGTCCCAGAGGCCAGCTGGCCTGGTGCTGGGGGAGCCAGGTTCAGCAGTGGTCCTGTGTCTGCCAGAGTGTGGGCTTTGGGGGCCAGGTAGCCAAGCTCTAGCTATTTCTGCTTCACAGATGAGGAAAGGGTCAGCGAGACCAAGTGACCCACCAGGTTTATACACAGGAAGTGGGGTCACCAATGCAGGACACAGTTCAAGAAACCAAGTGGCTCAGAGGAGGCAGCATTTTAGAGGATAACCTGTGGGGGGTATAAATTTGGTCCCTGAGGCCAGACACACTTGGGTTCCACTCCCTACTCTGCTGGACCTTGTGCCAGCCCGCTAACATCACTATCTGTAGAAGGGGGATGGCAAAAATTGAACTAACACCAGAGGATTGTTGGCAAAAATCCTCTTGGGGAGATAATCCACGGGAAGTCCTGAGCCTGGTGCCCAGTATGTACTAAGCAGCGAGTAATAACTAGTCCCTTTAGTGTCACTGGAGCAGGGAGGACCCGGCAGGATGTTCAAACCTGCCATCTGTTCACTACAGGGGAGGGACAGTTTCTAAAAGCCCACCCCTTGCTTGAACCCCGCAATGAGGAGGAGCTCAGCACCCCATGAGGCAGCTGCTCCATGTCAGTCAGTTCTGATTATTAGAAAGCGCTTCCTTCCCTGAGCTGAAGCGCTACCTGCAAGCACCACCCCTTGTGCAGCTCCTGACACCCGAAACCTCAGCCATGTAAAGGGGCTGCACACCCAGGACCTCTGCCTTCCAGACCTCACGGTTCAGGCTTCAGCAGCTGGCTCAGGGCCCCGGCATGCAGCAGTCAGAACCGTCCACCACCTGCCCTGCCCTGGGCATTCCCACACACGTTTTTGCAATCATGCTCATGAAGGAGGCTCTGGGGAGATGGAATGTTCTACATGTCTTGATAATGGTGGTGGTGCCCAGGGTTTACAAAAGTCATCCAGCTGTGTACTTACAGTGGATAAATTTTACTGTATGAAAATTATACCTCAATACAGTTGATTTAAAAATAAACTGAGGGGGAAAGTTCATGCCTCTTTGGTCCTTTAATTCCACAGGTAGGAATTTATACTAAAGAAATTACGATACCGTGTTTCCCCGAAAATAAGACCTAGCCGGACAATCGGCTCCAGTGCATCCTTTGCAGCACAAATTAATATAAGACCCGGTATAATATAATACCGGGTCTTATATTAATTTGTGCTCCAAAATAATACCGGGTCTTATATTAATTTTTGTACCCGGTCTTATATTAATTTTTGCTCCAAAATAATACCGGGTCTTATATTAATTTTTGCTGCAAAAGATACATTGGAGCCGATTGTCCGGCTAGGTCTTATTTTCGGGGAAACACGGTATGAGAAAAGATTTAGATATAAGGATGCTTCTCACAGAAGTTTTTTTCTAAAAAATTGTTTATTTTTTGAAAGGTAACACCTGTACATATATTTTTTAAAAAGCAATGGTTCAAAAAAGACAGAGTGAAAGGTCATTCAGTCTCCTCCCACCCCTGGCAGCATCCATCCTCCTCCCCCCTCTACCTCTCCCCAAAGGTTACCATTTTCTCACACATTCATTCAGAGATATCCTGTGCTTAAGTAGATATGTGTATATCAAATACCCCTTTTGAAAATGCAGAGTAGCAGACATTCTGTATTGCATCTTGCTTGTTTGACATGGACCTAATTAAAGAACTTCTGTTACCAGTATATTAGGGGCTTCCCATGATGGAGCCTACCCTATGACGGAGCTGTAAGTAGCCAGTCCCCTCCCTCAGCAGGACAGTGGGGTTTCCATCTTCCGCTGTACAATATTGCAATGGACCTTATCCTCCTTACCTCCCACCCCACGTAGGGAAAATTCCTGGGAGTAAAGTAAGTGGATCAAAGGAAGAATGTTTTTAGTAGCCCCCAATTAGAAACACCCCAAATATTCAATGACATGAAAGTAGATTAACAGTATTTGGAGAGGTAGATAGATGACGGATGTAAATGCATATCCCTAGGATAAAATACTGCACTACTATTAAAACTCATGTGGCAGAACATCTTAGGACAAACACCGACCATAGGTGAAAAAAATAACGTCTACAGCAAGAAGCCAGCCATGTAATAATTATAAATGAATATGCACTCAAATGCATGTTAGGGATTGGAAAGAACTGCCAGTTTGGGGTGGGGTTATCTCTGTAGACTCCAATTTTTCTATAGTGAGTATGTAAGAGTTTTGTAATGAGAAAAAGAAGCCCTCTGGTGTCTAGGGGCAGAGCTGAGGGAGGGTGAGTGGGAGGACCCACAGACCTGTTCTCAGTGAAAGCCAAGTGAACGGCCCTGTCACTCAGTGGGCTCCTGAGGGGACAGCCCACTGGGGAGCCTCGCCACCAACACCCCCCCCCACCAGAGGGCACTGGCCAGAGGGCGCTCAGGCAGTCAGCCTGTGCGCACACCTCCTAGAGCCGGCCCACCTGGTGGAAGTTAAAGGGAAGCAGGTTTTAACTGTCAAAGGCAAGGCTTTCCTGATGAGGCTGCCAGAGAAGGGTGTGAGTGAGGCAGTGAGGTCCCCGTCAGCGGAGGTGCTCGCTGATTCACTCTGAGGCTGGTCGGGGAGCAGCGAAGGGACTAAAGGGATGACCCCCGAGGCCGCCTGTCACTCTGGAAGTCGTGTGGGACGGGTGTTCTAATGGCCCTCTCCCACCCACCCTGGTCTCCATAGCTCCCCGCCTCCGTTTCCTCCGCCCACGGGGTCTGGGCAAGGTGCGCTCCCTGCCCCCATCTCCATACCTGTACGACGTGGTCGCTGCTGCAGCCGCGTCCGCGTCGCCGATGGGGAGCACGTAGACCCCCCGACTAGGGGGTGCGGGGGACTTGCCTCTGCGGCTGCCCACCCCCGCCCGGCGCCCCTGCAGCGCATCTCTGGGCCCCGCGGGCGCCGGCCACGCGCCGAAGTCCCTCTGGTACTGAGTGAGCGGCACTTCCCAGCCTGGGTCCCGGGCGCTTGCCGGGGACGGGCCCCTGCCCGAGGCGGCGCCGCCCGGGCCCGGCTCCTCGCTCTGGAGGTCCGAGTAGTTGTGCAGGGTCAGTGGCACCGCGACGTCGGAGCGATCCAGCTGGTTCCAGCGCCGCGCCAGGCAGCAGAGGCGGCTGATGCAGGGCCACGCCATGGCGAGCCCGCGCCGCCGCTCGGCTCCGGGCGCTCGGCCCCGCCACCCGCGCCCAGCAGTCCCGCCCCCGCGGCCCTCCCCGCGCCGCCGCAGCACCGCCCCCTGGCCGGGGAGTGGCCATCTGGGCGGGGGTAGGACTGGGTGACAGCCCCGGCGAGGCCGGGCCGGTGTGCTCCCGGGGAAGAACGAGCGACCGCAGGGCGCAGAAGCGGGGATGTGGAGGAACGAAACCGCCTGGAGGCATTGCCAAGTGTCTAAGTTTCAGAATTTAATCAAAAAATTCCCTAAATATTGTCTTATAAATTGGACCTGGCTTCGCGAAGGCCGAGGTACAGAGGGTGATGGTGCCTAGCGGATCGACCTCAGCCGGCACTCGGGCTGGCGCAGTCCGCCTCCGCGCGGGTGTTTATCTTAGGGACCGCCTGCGGCTGCCAAATTTGTGCCAGGCTGCGCCGCGGGAACTTGTGGGCACACAGGGGAGGTGCAGCAGTGAGGGGGGTCACAGGGAAGACGGGGCCATGCTTCCCAGAGAACACGTGTTTGAATCAGCCTGTGAGTCACCATTTGCCTTTACGATGCTAAATTTGTGACAACCAATCCAGTTTTCGCTGAGAATTAGCATTAGTCCTCAACTGACCTTTCCCAGGGTTCTAAAATCCCCAATTTTAAAGCATGACCACGAAGGCTTCATTTAACTTTATAAAGCTGCCACAAATCTTTGGCCACTGTGCTATAAACGTTCCCTTCCCTCCTGGACCTGCATTCTTGTTTTATTGTAGCGTTAAATTGGGGTAAGCCTCCAGGCTAACGGTCAGTCTGTGTAATGCATGAGGGTATCAGAACTCCCTGGCCACACTCAGAGGCTTTCTGAATATTTGACACGCCTTCAGTGGGCACTGCAGACCAATTATATGACCACGATTCCAGAACCACTCATTGCCCAGAGCTCCGTTTCAAGCACGTACTTGGACAGTACCCAGCCTGAATCTCCGAGAGGACTGCAGTACAGCCCTGACCAGTCACAATACGGGTTCCTCGCCCAAACCACTGCCTGGCTTAGCTTGAAGTCATAGCCAAGTGACACCACCACTGCCCTGGCCAGGTCATAACCCAAGAGGCAGCAGCAGGAAGGGAGCATACGGTGAAGACACTGAGAGATGCACACCTGCTGTCCCTGGGGCAAGCCGCCTGTGTGACCTCCGTATGCCAGGACCCTGGCTTAGCGATCCGGGAGACTTGGTGACTAAAGTACTCCATCCTGCAGAGAAAAAAAAAAAAGCAGCTCTTCATGTTTTCTTCTTTCATCACACAGAGCACTTACCATGTGCCTGAACAACGCTGGGTGCCTTCCGGAGGTTTAGTGTAGTGCGCAATAGACACGAAAACAAATGTAATAGAAATGAATCAAGTCAGGAACAGCAGAAAGAGGGGGGCAGGGCTGGCCGCCTCCCTTGGAGTGAGGGACGGTGGTTGGGTCCATCTGGATGGGGGGGCAGGTAAAGGTTTAGCCAGAGGCAGCAGAGGCCAGATGGCGGGGAAAGCCTTGGTAGCCCCACCAAGGAGTTTAATTTTTTGTAAGTGACAACAGGGAATGACTAAAGTGTTTTTAGCACTGTGGCCATATGGAGAAGTACAAGGACATTTTAGAGACAAGTCCCAACAGTCCAGGTTAGAGACAAGGGACTCAACTAAGGCACCGGTCCTGGGAGTGGAGAAGAGGGGGTGGATTCTAGAAACAAGAGGTGAGACCAGGGAAATCTGGAATAGCTCCAAGGTTTCTGGCTTCCAATTGGCCATATCCTTGAGCTGAGTGATACATGAGGTGCCTGCACAATGGGGTCCCAGCACCTGGAATCATACCTGGCACGCCGTATACATGTGTCCTGAGTTGGAGTACGGAGATATTCAGTGAGTTCCGAGCTCAGAATACATCCTCATGAAGGTAATGGAAGCCACAGGAAGCAGAGTGAGATAAGACAGCAGCTACAGGTGCATTCTCGGGGACACCACACTTACGAGGCCAGAGGAGATGGCACAGCCTGAGAGGCACATGAGCCAAGAGCACAGCCTTGGGGCGATCAAGTGTTAGCACAGACGCCAAGATGAGCAAGTAAAATACCCCAGTCGCCAAACAGGAGAGCAGGGACAATTGCCAAAGCTGTGGACAGTAAGGCCTGTGCTTCCAGAGCGGGGCACTGATCTCCGAGGCCTCCCCTGGGGAAGGTGGGACCTTGCCTGTTCAAAGGCTCCAGCAACAAAGATGGACGGAGAAGTGCTTTCGGGACTTCACCTTCTAAATGATCCTTCTCTAACCATCACAAAGCAGGAAGAAGAGACATGTCTTCATAGACTGTTTTCTTGGTCTGCCCCCGGCAAGATGTGACTTGCATTTTGGACTCCATATGTAATGTCCATGCCATCTCAGCCTCCCCTCCCATCTCTGAACACGTCTTGCCCCATCTGTATGGCAGTGTTGTTTGCATCGTGTACTCAGAAATGTCAGAGCACAGCAGTGTGACCTTAAGCAGGCCCCACACACAACTGTCCTGGTTCCTCACTGCCAAAATGAGGGCTGGATTAAAAAAAATCTCTCTCCTGGAAGTGACATAGGTTTAGAATAGAATCCTCTGCCTAGTAAGAATAACTGGTACTTCACAGTAGAGACGAGTCTGCGTGGTGGGGTAAAGTTTTGGAGAAATGCCAAATCCTAAACAATTCCTGTGTCCGGGTATAGGCTGCCACTCAGCTTTCAGCACTGTGAGGTGGGCACGTCTCTTGCTGCTTTTCATAAAGCCCGACGCTCCATGCCCAGCACCTGGCAGGCCCAGCCTTCACTCCTCTCCAGGACAAGGTGCAAGATATGGTATAACCTTTTGAGGCCACCAAAAGGCTGAAAACTCTCCTGTAAATCTGCTCAAGAAAAAAACCTTTAAATTCTCGAACTGCATTTCCTAGAAATAATAATCATGAGGGCAAGGGAGCTGCATGACAGTGAAGCTGTTATGATGACCAGTGTCTATTTCAGTAAGACGCTTCAATTCAAAGAATGTACAGTTCAAACGTAAGATGCAATTAGGCTGATTCAAGTCTGAATTTATCTAAGATACATCCTTCTAAGTCTTAATTAAGCTACAATTTTAACCTAGAATGTCAGTAACCTAGAAAACAAAAAACTCAAAATAGCCTTTTGTAAATGTCACTCACTGCCAGAAAAATTACCTTTCTTAAGAAAATCTAGAAAATTCTGCACTTGTTGTTTCAGACCATGCCCGAGAGAGGATACTCTAACTTTTACCTGTTTATCAACTCAGGAAAGCGGTAGGGAGGTAAGAGTAAATTCTTAGCAGGCCCAATGTACAAAGCCCAGTGACTACACGTTTCAATTAAGTCTCTCCCTGTGCACTCTGCCAAGTTCACGGCCCAAACTGTCACATGTAATTAGGTGCCAGGGCAGCGTCCGTGCTCTGCAGAGGAGACACACACCCTGTTTACAAACTAGAGATATAAACCTTTATTTCACAACGTTGTCATAATCCACTTTCTAGTAAGACATGGACCGAGGACAGTTTAAAACACTGAGCAGGCTGTGTGCTGGGCGTCTTCCAGGCAAGAGCAAAGCTGTGCTCACCCCAGGGCGACATGTTCGGGGGCTTGCAGGCACCATGGACCAGAGGCACCAGGATTGTCCAACCCCAAGTTTACTTAGAGCCACCTCCTTTTTTGGGGCTGTTAGTCCTCATTTCATGCCAAATTTTCACTAGAGGCTCCCTGTTCTTCCAGATGAGTTCATGACCATAAGTAATATACCATCTGCAGAAAAGAAAAACAAAGCAGGTCCGACATTCAAACAGTATGACATTCAAATGGAAAACAGTACCATGAGGATATCAGGTTGACATTTAAAAACTTAAATGTCACCACTATTTACTATCTGCCTTATTAAAACAGCTGATTAATTTACTGGATGTAGGTCTATGATTTACCTTTAATATATGGAGCATGTAAACGGTTGAATAGGAAGGGAGCATGTGTGACTGCTCAGAAAAAATGTTAAGTACTGCACACACACTACTTTGGACTGACCACAGCCCTGCAATTAAGTATTACTTTTCCTTTTACAGAAATGAGGAAACCAACTCTGAAAGAAGGTACTCTCCGCGAGGGGCTAACAGCTTCTAAGTGGCCAATCAAGGAATCACCTGCAGATCAGAGATTCTAATCCCAGTAAGAAAAGTCAGAAGTAAGTAGTTTACTAACGATGGCCAGTTTAAATGCTTCTCTTCCTCTTCCACCTGGCTACACAGAAGGTCATTTGCGTATCCAAATTCTGCCTCAGCTTTAAAAATACCGTGTTTCCCTGAAAATAAGACCTAGCTAGACCATCAGATCTAATGCGCTTTTTGGAGCAAAAATTAATATAAGACCCAGTCTTATTTTACTATAACGTAAGACTGGGACTTATATAAGACCGGGCCTTATATTATTTTTGCTCCAAAAGACACATTAGAGCTTATGGTCCGGCTAGGTCTTATAAATTTTTGAAAAATACAAAATTTACAGAAAGAAAAAATACATTTAAAAAACATGCCAATTAATAGGCATCTAACAGAATTCTTTTGAATTTAGAGTCAAATTCTGTGAACTTAGAATAAGAGAAGAAGGATCACCTTAAGCTTCAAATGCGATTGTAAAACTCTTACGAGAAATGAATCGCTTGTCAGGAACTCTCCATGAATAAAGTGCTCTCCCCCAGTCTTTTTAACCTACTCATTTCAAGCAGAGTCAAATACTTGAAACTTTCAGGTACACCACCCTGATTATACATGTAAGTTCAAATGTAATTAGTTATTTGGCTCAGTTAAAATTAGGAACACACTTCAAAATGACCCATTTCTGAGGTGGTTTCTTCTTTGCTGCAGCAGCAACCACCTCAGTCTGGCGCTCAGTCTGAAAGTCCAGCTCTACACGGCAGTGACCTTGGACAAGTTCCCTTCTTTAAGCAGTTTGCTTTCAGCAAAACGGAATACTTCACAGGATTTTGAGAGTATGACATTCATCCTCAATTTACACACACAGCACATATTCAGTATATGTTAGCTGTTACTCTCGCAACAGTACAAGGTGAAGAGCATAACATTTGGTGAGGGACATAAAGTCAAGGAAATGTGCAGCAGGACACTAATGGAGTCTTTACCATGAGTAAGGATTCCTAAATCTAGATTAAAGATGTTAGAAAAGTTGAATTTTGGACACGACAGATCTAGTAAGTGAAAGGAGTTGAAATGAGAAATATTTGCAAACAGAAAGGATTCCTCTGGCTTTCAGATCCTGGACTTTAAAATGCATTTGATCCAATTATTTTCAGAATGAAAAAAGGTTATCTAATTATAGTTCAGAATAAAAACCTGCTAGGGAGAAGATCCTGTAAGTATACATGGAAGGATCCAGATAAATTTAGTATTCATAAAACAGAATCCGTTTTCATAAGTCTTTATGTTCCTCATACTGTAATATCAGGTCAGTTTCTACTATTTATAATGTGTTGCTGTTCAAGTTAGAACTCACATGTGCTCTTCTTTAATCATCACTGAAAATTGTAAATGGCATTTAATTCCACCGCCTACTGGGCAAAACTGCTCCACTTAAGATTTTCTACTTTTAAAACAAAACAAAAACTTAAGTTTTTCCATTGTTATGAAACAAAGTAAAAACCAAGTAAGGGCAAAAGGTTAACAGTTATGCAAGAAGGTGGATCCAGCATATCACACAGACGGTAACTGCTAAAGGGACCCTCATGTGAGACGGGCTCCAGGAGTCCTGAGGAAGCTCTGTGACAGAGATACTACAGCACTACTGTTTCAGGCAAGAGTCCATCATCTGAAGTACAAATGGAAGACCTTGTGATCATCAGCAATTGCACTCAATATGGTGCTGACGGGGCGGGAAGGGCTTTGGATGGATCTGGGTTGAAATCTCTGCTCTGCTGTGAATACTTAAGAGCTGTTTGGCCTGCGGAAGATCACCTCTGAGCCCATCAGTAAAACGGAGGTAGTAATAATATCAGGTAAGTAGCTCAGTGCCTGCCACTAAGTGGTCCCCTTGGTTTACGGTCCCCACGCGAGTCACACAGTGTGGCCTCCACGCCAGTCACACAGTGTGCGCACACACTCGCTGCAGCAGAGGAACAGCCCCACCCACAGTGTGTGTGCCCAGCACTGTGAGATGGGGGTCAGGGCGGGGTCTGGGCAGGGAAAGCAGGCCTCAGAGTGGGGAGAGGAGATGACAGCCCAGACTGGAGGGCTAGGGATCATGACAGGTCAGGAGCTGGGGTGACCTGAGGTTAAGGGGGGTTGAAGACAGAGCCGATGTCTAGCAAACGACGAAGGCAGGGGCGAGGCTGACAGTCTCATACCCCCCTCACAGGGCAAGGCCAAAGCAGACTGTGTTGAGGACTCCTCGCCCTCCCAAACCTACCTGCCCTACTTCACAGAGCTGCCTTACTCTGCCTTCCTTAGGGGTGGAGAGAAGAGGACCCCCAAAAAGCCGTCAGTTACACTCAAACTTACATTCCAAAGAGAGCTCCCCCAAGATGTGCTGCATGATCAAAAAATTTCCATCCCAGGATCATTCCTGCTGTATCCATGGCAATAATGGCTTTTAGGGCCTGCAAACCAGCAAAAGAGAATAGAACTGGTACAACTTTCATTCCTCCAGCATTGACAGTTCTAATTTAAGGGCAAGAATTCAGTCAATAGAAAAATACCACCACTGTCCCCACTCTTCACTTGATACAAAGTACTCACGTTCCCTGCCGTGAATGTGAACATCGGAAGGAAGATGATGGCCAGCCTCCCTTCTGGGATCTTAGTGCAGACAGCGGCAAGGACCGTCATGATTGCGCCCGACTGCAAATTAACACATTGGTGAAAACGCGAAACTCTCAATGGCAACTGCTTAGTGACTACAATGTCAAAAGTAGTAACACTTTTTCCAGAAAGTTAATAAGCCACAAATTTATAGGTGATCGCAATGCTTAAAAACTTTCAGTTACTAACGTACAAAATATGAGTCAAAGGGGCTCCACATCCATCACATAGTGACCACCTGGAAAGGATTTAACTATAGGCAACAAGATGTCTAACAACCAGCACGAGTGCTTGCTTAATGAACTCAAGGGACAGTGTGAAGCATGTCCAATGATTTCATTTCATGACTAAAAAAGAATTTCTCAACCCTCAACAAAGCTACCCTACCCAGAGTGAGTGAAAATAAATTTGCCCAGAAAAACCCACGTGTGGAATTAAAAGTAATATTTTATCCTAAAAAAAAATCATGTGACATTTGCATCCTACCTCATAATAAAACTAAACGTTTCCCTCAACACCTCTGAGCACACTTTCTGCCCCAGGAAAGCACACTGCTTCTCCCTGGCTCTGTAGGACCCTGCCCACACCGCTCCCTCCTGGGGACACACATGCATCCACCTGCGTGGGATGGATGCCACCCAACAACCTTGTATTAGAGAATAAAAATCACAATCTCACAACCTTATGATCAACAAATCAACCATTTCTTGTTATACTTGAATTATAATTATTGCAGTTTTTTCTTTTATTATATGTGCTTTTCCAGGTTGTTAGGAAATCTTCATAATTTAAATTTATAATGGCTATGAAATATTTCCTGGATAAATTAATGCTAATTTGACTAAACTTTCTTAATTTTGGACATGTTCCTAATTCCTCTAAGTGGTAGAAAATTTGAGAAATTAGATCACAATCTGTAGTTCACGTTAAATCTCATGATAATCATTCATTCCAATATTTGAGTCCTACTATGTACCTAGCACTATCTAGAGGTTGGGGATACAGAGAATGACACTTACAGTCCCTGCTTAATGGAGCTTACACAGTGGTAGGAAAGACATAAATAAATAAAAACAACAAAATACGATCAGCTATGATGGGGAAGTACAGCACACTACCTAGCAGCAGCACACAGGAGAGAGAGCTCAGGTTAGTAAGTGACATCAAACTGCAGGGAAGGGTGACCAGGTGTTGGCCAGGTAAAATGGGACAAGATGGGAAGAGTCTTATTCTAGGCATTAAAACAGCTTGAACCAAGCCTGCAAGTCAGAGGGTATCGTAAGGTAGAGCAATGCAAAGACCAGAGAGAGAGCAAAGGGAGGCAGTCGGGTTAGCTTAGTTTACCTGTCTTCTACCAAAGTTCTTAGTAGAGATAAATCGTAGTCACTTATTAAATATAATAAAACTCCCATGTGGGAATTCTACAAAATATCTTCCCACTACTCCTCAAAAGTATCAAGGTCATAGACGACAGGAAAGACTGAGAAACCATCACAGACTACAGGATACTAAAAAGACACGACAATTAAATACAACATAGTATCCTGGAACAGAAAAAGAACATGGAACAACTGGGAAAATCAAATATAGTCTGCAGTTAATGGGACTGTCCCAATGTGAATTTCCTAGTTTTGATAAGTGAGCTGTGATTATGGAAGATGTTAATATTAGGGAAAGCTAATTAGATGTACACCTTCACCCTCACAACAACCATCACAGTAAAAACTGATTCAAGCTATAATCATCAATGGATGCTATTTCTGGGTAGTGGGGGAAGGACAGTTTCCAGTTTTGTCATTTGTCCCAATAATGTCCTGTGTAGCTATTTCCCCTCCCCTTAGATTATGTATTTCATTTAGTTGTCGTGTCTCTTTGATCTCCTAAAAGCTAGAACATTTCCACATCCTTTTTTTAAATTGAGGTATAATTGACATAACATTATATTAGTTTCAGGTGAACAAGACAATGATTTGATATTTATATATATTGTGAAATGATTACGACAGAAAGTCTAGTTAACATCTGTTACCAGTTACAAATTTGGTTTTCCTTATGATGAGAACTTTTAAGATCTACTCTCAGCAACTTTCAGATATACAATGCTGTGTTAACCATAGTTACAAGATATCAAGATATTTACATATTCCCAAAGTATCTTCTCACAAATTACTTGTTAATTTTAAAAGGAAAGGAAAAATAATTTTATGGCAGAGAAGCTATATCACATCTTAACAGTCAATGGACAATAAAGGGCAGATGGACACCATGTGCCTCGAGTTGTGATACCTGAGGCAACATCACTTACGTGGCATTCCAACCAAAAACACACAATCAGAATCTAATTATGAGGGAAGAGACAACTGATGGCCATTCTATAAAATAACTGCCCTGCATTGTTCAAAACTGTTAATGCCATGAAAAAAAAAAGGTAAACAAAAGCAAAGGAAACCAAAGCAAAAATAAACAATTGGGACTTCATCAAACTACAAAGCTTCTGCACAGCAAAGGAAACGGTCAACAAAATGAAAAGGCAACCTATCAGATGGGAGAAAATATTTGCAAATCCTATAATCTGATAAGGGGTTAATATACAAAATATATAAAGAACCCATACAACTCAGTGTCCAAAAAGTCTAATTAAAAAACGGGC
The DNA here is from genome assembly GCF_004115265.2 of Rhinolophus ferrumequinum. Lineage (NCBI taxonomy): Eukaryota > Metazoa > Chordata > Mammalia > Chiroptera > Rhinolophidae > Rhinolophus > Rhinolophus ferrumequinum. Next base: position 61,161,492 of record NC_046285.1, on the reverse strand, counting down.
AAAGAATCTGAATAGACATTTTTCCATAAAAGATATCGATGGCCAACAGGTACATGAGAAAGTACTCAACATCATGCATCAGGGAAATGCAAATCAAACCCACAATGAGCTATCACCTCACACCTGTTAGAGTGGCTATACTCACCAGACAAGAAATAACAACTATTGGAGAGGCTGTGGGGAAAGGGAACCCTTGTGTGCTGTTGACGGGAATGTAAATTGGTGCAGCCACTATGAAAGACAGTATGAAGTTTCCTCAAAAATCAGAAACCGAGCTACCTTATGATCCAGCAATTCCACTTCTGGGTATTTACCCAAAGGACACAAAAATATTAACTTGAAAAGATACATAAACCCATAGTCACTGCAGCATTATTTACAATAGCCAAGATATAGAAACAACCACAGTATCCACCAATGGATGAAGGATAAAGAAAATGTGGTGTATATCTATAATGGAATATTATTCAGCCATAAAAAGAAGGAAATATTGCCATTTGGGACAATATACGTATATACCTGGAGTGCCAAAAAAATGTATACACATGAATTGTATTCATATTTTGTTATTGGTATATATTGAGTATTACAAATTTTAATACAATTTTTTTCTTTCTTAAAATGTGTATTCATTTTGTTGGCACCCTCTGTATACATATGTCTGTATAGATACATATACACACACACAAAAGAATATTAGTCAGCCATTAAAAAGAATGAAATCTTGCCATTTGCAACGACGTGGGTGGACCTTGGGGGCATTATGCTAAGTGAAATAAGTCAGACAAATACTGTACGATCTCACTTATATGGGGAATCTAAAAAACAAAACAAGAACTCATATCTATGTTTGTTTCTGTTTCATGTTTTTGGTCGTGTGTTTTGTTTTTTAGATTCCCCATGTAAGTGAAATCATACGGTATTTGTCTTTCTCTGTCCAACCTTTTCACTTAGCGTAATATTCTCTAGGTCCTACCATGTTGCTGCAAATGGCAAAATTTCATTCTTTTTTATGGCTAATATTCTGTTGTATACATATACACCGCATCTTTTTTATCCAGTCATCTACTGAAGGACACCCAGGCTGCTCATCTTGCTGACGGATCCTGACGTGCACTCCATCCCAGTAAGTACATATAAGTGACCAACAGTTAAAAGGTATAGCCTGAAATTCACAAGGCTTTACAAATATATACATTGTAAATTAGAGAGAGATTAGTTAATAGAATTGTTTCCATGTTGACTTCCCGGCTTTGAGAACTGGACGGTGATTCTATAGTTAACAGCAGGGTGAAGGGTATATAGGAACTCTTTGCACTAATGTTGCCACTTTTTTGTAAGTTGAAAATTATTTCAAAATGAAGTTAACTAAACCAAAAATGTTTAAATTAGAAATACTTACTGCCCCAAGTGATGGTCCGTATCTTCCTGTGGCGACTTTACACACATAACTGACAAAATTGGAAATAACACCTGAGAAGTAAGTCACATTTCAGTAATTTTAGTGAGCTATAGAAATGGTTTCCATTTCTGATCTCCACCCCACAGACACTAACAGTGTGGACTTTCTACCTGAGTCACTACAAGATGCAAGCTGGCATGAAAACTTACTCTGCCTATCACTTCAGATATTTTACAGGGAAAGAAAAGTCTGACCCACGGCACAACTTGCTGAGTGATGTAGGGTCATTTACTTTACTCTCAGTTATCATTTTCCTCATCTATAACATGAAGAAAAGAGACTAGTTCCCAAACTCACCAACTGTCTTGGGATCCTCTGGGCTGCACTCCACACACTAAATCAAAATCTCTGGAATGCGGCCAGGGCGTCCATATTTTACCCAGGTCGCCCAATGAGTGAGTGATCCTGCTGCCGATTTAGACCAGATGATCCTTGATAGGTCCCTTTGCCTCCAATGTCATCTGAGCTGAGTGTGGCCCATTTTAAAAAAACAACTTCCCACAGAGCAGGAATAAATGGCACCTGAAATAGACCCTCTGTACGTACAACCACACTAGTGCTTGGGGAAAGAACTACACACTTATCTTACAGGCCAGAGATACTGCTCAGCTTCTGGTTTTGAGGAACTAGATGCACATGAGTATTTAATTAACAGCGATTAAGCACCCACTCTGGGCCTTGTGGTAGATGCTTCTATTTAATTCTACAACCCCCTGTCATGAGAGGTATCATTATCCTCAGAGAGGTACAGTCTTTTCTGCAATATCACACAGCTGGTAGCAGAAAAAGGATCTGAACTCAGGTCTTGCTCAGTGCTTTTTTTCACTACAGAAAAAGATCAGTGCTTTTTTGCACTGCAGAATAACTGCCAGATATACTGTTTTAAATGAAGGGGTTTTAGGAATGAATTTTATACCTTATGGTTTTAGGAATGAATTATACCTTATGGTTTTAATTAGCACATTTTGCAAAGACAAAGAGCTAAGTAAAATTTAACCGACCAATTGCCAATTTAGTAGCATCTAGGAACCTGGAATCCTGCATCACCACTTCCTAGTTGAAATAAGGAAATGATGCTATTTCCAGGACCACAGCTGGAGTGGTTCCATGCTACCATGTATGTTTGCGAGAATAAACTCATTCTTGACAATACTATTGAATAACTCTGATCTAAAGCTTTCTGGAAATTGAACATACTGCGGGAAATGAGCTTAAGGTTATTTAACAAAGATTCAGGTGACTGAGACAGCCAGGAAATCTGGGAACCACTTATCTGTAAAATAATGAGTCTGAGGCTAAAAAAACCAAGGCCTAATGAGATAAAAATAACATGCTTAAGTTCTACACTAAACCTTAATTCCTATGTACCTAATTTAAAACCAATTAGTAGTTAAATAATTCATGTAAGAGGAAATCCACAAAATGAGAAGCAGGGAAGACAACCCCCCACCAGTCTGTGGTAGTCTTCTCTATAGTCTGAGAAACAAATATGTATTGAGTACTTACTGTATGTAGAATATGGATATAATCATTCCCTTTGTCCCTTCTCTAAATAGGTGAGAGTGCTTACACTCTGAAAGACCCCCAAGATTAAATAAAGCTCATCACCTGCAGATAAGTACACTGCCATGAATTGCTCTTGACCCAGAATGTTCACTATGCTGGAGGAGAAGCTCCACAAAACATACATATTTGCTGCCATGTGAAACAAGGAGAAATGACTGAATGTTGACAGCAACATGGGAGAACACAGGACCTCTACAAGAGAACAGAAAAACAGTCTGGTAGTCGTGCAACACACAGCCAGTAAAAATTCTCTATTGTAGATGTTTTTCATTATTAATATGAAACAAATCAAACATGGGAAACAAAAACAGAGGCAGTTAAAAGCCTCAATAAGTTGGTTTAAGAGCATTTTTCAAAGTGGTAAAAAGCTATCTGAAATCTCCTTCCTACTTGGTAAGCAACCAATAAAAACTCTCAGTTCAATGAAAGCAACTTGTCCTTATGGCAAAAGTTAGAAAATAATTTCAATTATAGATTAGAAATTGTATATGACAGTCTCCTCAAAGATTAAACTTGCAGTGATCACGAATCTTAAGTCATTAAAAACTGTTTAGCTACCTACTGTGTGCAAGGCACACTGTAGGTACCTGGGAAACAGCAGTAAGAGAGTTGAGGTCCCAGTTCTCAAAGAGCTTACAGCCTATACTCCGATTTGGCTCATAATTGTTGACAAGAATCATCCTTTTTACAGCATTTCTATTAACATAAAGCATATTTCTTTCATATTATCTTTACTTCAAAATAAAAACACACAAGTTAGACTTACTTGAGGCTGGATTGGATGTGAAGTATCTGATCATTGTCCGCTGTAGAGAAGGTACTCTCCATAAACAGAATACAAAAACATTTGCAGCTATGATACCTACAAAATAAATATTTAAAATTTAAGGAGGTTCAAAATAAGAGCAAAGAAAGTCTTATCAAAAGTCCACCTGAATAAGGTTATCTACCACAATTATATAAGAGTATTATATACTTGGGGAGAAAAAGCTAAGAAAAGTAAGTGAAATCAGTGCTTATAATTATCAAAACTGTCACGGGTTGATGAAATCAGAGAATTCCTGGAAAATTGCAAATGCTCTAGGAGCTAACTTCCTTCACTCAGATCCATATTTCACTTCTTCACAACAGTCCACTCTTCTCAATAAATAATCAGATCTATAATTATTGTGTGAAAATGGCCAAGCCAAAGCAGAAGTAATGTACAGAATTAGGTCCTTTGGCCAAGAGCAGAAAAGCTATATGAAATCACTTCTTTTCCGCAGGGAATGGTATGCTTCTTAAACTTATGAAACATCTGCAGATTATCTGTGTAGATGAAGATCCATATGTCTGAGGAAAATACTCATGAAATAAAAATTCAGGAATAATCTGGAAGAATTTTGCAATTGCTTCTGAAAATATGTTTACACGTGGGAGTTGGGTGACTTTCATTTTCCTGCAAGAACTGATGTTACTAGAACTACCACTCAACTGAATATGATTATTTAATGATAGAGTTAACTATTTAGTCACAAAATTGTTATTCTTGAAAACTACAAATTTTAAAAAATATATTAATTTTGGGGCAGCCGGATGGCTCAGTTGGTTAGAGCGCGAGCTCTGAGCAGCGGGGTTGCTGGTTCGATTCCCACATGGGCCAGTGAGATGCGCCCTCCACAACTAGATTGAAGACAACAACTTGAGCTGAACTACAGCTGAGATCGCGGTGGGCGGCCAGATGGCTTAGTTGGTTACAGTGCAAGCTCTTAACAACAAGGTTGCCGGTTCACTCCCGCAAGGGATGGTGGGCTGCGCCCCCCACAACTAAGTTTGAACACAGCACCTCGAGCTGAGCTGCAGAGGGGTGGCTGAATGGCTCAGTTGGTGGGCTGTGCCCCCTGCAACTAAAGATTGAAAACGGCGACTGGAATTGGAGCTGAGCTGCGCCCTCCACAACTAAAATTGATGGATAACAACTTGACTTGGAGCTGATGGATCCTGGGAAAAACAAACTGCTCCCCAATGAAGTCCTGGAAATATACACGGTTCCCCTTCCCCAATAAAATCTTAAAAAAAAAAAAAAAACACATTATTTTTATGTACCACAACTCTTTGTACATAGTAGACACTCATCTACGTGAATTAATTAAAGGCATTTAAACATTTATTCATTCCTTCAGTCTTTTTAGGCAACAGGCAACTAGCCTAGCCCTTTCAACACATCGAATGACAAAAAGGACTGATTCCAACCATTCTGATAAGAGGATGTATTTTAGAAGATATTCATTGTATAGCCCCTGCCAACTGCTACATTTTAGAGTCACCTTTGGCTTCCATATTTGCTCACTCCATAAGGCTCCATAAGAAGGCTCCCTAAGGCACTGCCAGAAGGCACTGGCATTCCTAGTGTCTCCAGGTTTTGTTCTCCTAATTGAGAGTTAGGTAGGAAAGGAAGCTACTGCTTTCATAGAGTCTAGGACATTTTTCCCATTTAATATCTGAAATCAGGCTGCACCTTACAATTGGTGGTGTGTCACAGATGAACTGGAAGCATTTTTCTTTTGTCTAGAGCACATTAAATGGTGTTTTACTGCATTTAACTGAATTGGTACCATTAATTTTATCAGATTCTTACTAGTGGGGACTGTGACAGCTGTTATACCATCTTTGGTAAATAACTAGAACTCTTCCAAGATGGGGAGGGGACAGTATGAAGGATGAGTAAAAGGGGCATGAGCAAGGCACCTCTGAGCACTACGCATACGTTGCAGTGAGGAGCCTGGCGGCGCAGACGGGCAGAGGGCGAGCAAAGTCTCCTCAGATGGAGGAACAGACCTCAGGGGGTTATCCTAAAGGAAGTGAGCAGTGGTTAGTGCTGCTTGGGGTTCGTTAGTCTTTTGGGGAGAGTTAAACATCTTTACTACCCAGAGACCTCCCTGAGGTCTAGGCTCTTGTCCATCATGACTGACATCTCAGGGTAAAGACCTGAGAGTGGTTTGGCCCAGGATTCCATGGTCAGAAAGACAATCAGCCAGGCTTTGCAGTTTGCCCCAACTGAGTGTTTCAATGCAAAGAGAGCAAGATAGGGCCCCCAAACTTGCCTGCCAGGGTGAAATATGGCAACAACTATTCTGCTTACTCTGCCAGTTCCAGGCTACTTCCTGAAACCGGTGACATACAGCACACACTTCTGGAAACCACAAGCACCACAGACAGCACTGTAGAGAAAGAGGGCATCTCTGGCTGGAGACACTACAACTAGAGAAAAAGATGTGAAAAAGGGAAAAATAACCAAAGATATAAAGGTCAACAGCAGCCAAAGAGTTAACATTGCCAAGTTTTCAACTCAAATGCAAGAAACCTTTCTGGTAACTGACGGCGGAATATTGGCACTGGGACACACTGCAGTCCAAGCCCCTCACTTCACAGACCAGTGGTCTATGATTATGTATCACATCGGTAAACAACCGAACAAACATACCCAAATTATGTACTCAAACTACTGTAAATCATTGTAAAACACACTAACAAGTTCAAAATAAATGAGAAAAGTAAAGAGTATTTTTTTCTTTGCATATCCCATTTTGAAGGCCAATTATACATGAGAAAACTGAGGCTCTCAGAGATACAAGTTTTCAAAGAGCCAAACTCAGCAGCCAAACCAGAATTCCTGATCTAGAATTCCTGCTCTTTCTACTAGACTCAGAGACTGGGTAGCAAAGAGGATTTCTTTTGACCTTAGCCAGACACCAGACAAAAGGCTCCTTATCTGGGAAACAGCATAGGCTGGTCCCCAAAAGCAGGTGAGAATGTGTGGTAAGCCTAGGCCTGCTGAGGCAGCGCTGCACAGTGTCTAAAGGTACGGGTGAAGGAATCCAGCAGAACTCTGACCTGCTTACACTATAACCTGGGCAAGAGGCCTAACCTCTGAGCCTCAGTTTACTCTTCTGTAAAATGGGGACAATAAAATCTACCTTAAAGAGTCGGCTGACGATTGGGGGGCAGCCTGGTGGCTCAGGCAATTGGAGAGCCGTGCTCCTAACGCCGAAGGCCGCCGGTTCGATTCCCACAAGGGCCAGTGAGCTGCGCACCCTCCCCCCTCTAGCCCACAGCTAAGACTGTGAACAACTGCTCTCCCTGGAGCTGGGCTGCAACAAAGTTGGAAAACTCGAAATTCCCAGTTTGAAAACTTACGACACAAAGCTACAGTAATCAAGACAGTATGGCAGAAGAATAAACATACAGAATTGAGAGTCCAGAAGTACATCCATACATCTATAGTCAATTGGTTTTTTTACGGTGGTCCCAAGACAATTCAATAGGGAAAGAATAGTCTTTTCAACAAATAGTGCTGAGACAAGTGCATGTTCATGAGCACAAGAATGAATTTGGATCACTACCTCAAAATTGTATACAAACAGTAACCCAAAATTAATCAAAGATCTAAATGTAAGACTCTAAAAAATATTAAAATAAGTAATAAATGTAAAAGCTAAAACTTTAAAGGCCTAAAACTTTTTAGAAGCAAACAGGTGTAAATTTCTGTGACCTTTGATGAAGCCAGTTTCCTTGATATGACATTTAAAATACAAGTAATAAGAAATAGATAAACTGCATCTCGTCAAAATTAAAGATGTTTGTGCTTCAAAGAATACTGTTATTATCCAAAGATGTTATTCAAATGGCCAACAAGCATATGAAAAGATGTGCAACATCACTCACTAATCATCAGAGAAATACAAATCAAAACCACAATGTGTCACCTCACAGCCACTAGGATGGCTACTATTCAAAAAAAAAAAAAAGACAGAAAATAACAAGTGTTGTCAAAGCTGTGGAGAAATTAGGACCCTTGTGCACTGTTGATGGGATTGTAAAATGGAGCAATCACTATTGAAAACAGTATGACGTTTCCTCAAAAAATTAAAAATAGAACTACCATAAAATCCAGCAATCCCATTTCTGGGTATTTATCCAAAAGAAATAACAGCAGCGCCTCAAAGAGGTATTTGCACCCCCATGTTCACAGCAGCACTACTTACAATAGCCAAGAAGTGAAAGCAACTTAAATGTCCATCGATGAATGAACGGATAAACAAAGTGTGATACATACACACAATAGAATAAATTATTCAGCCTTAAAAAGGAAGAAAATTCTGTCACATGCTACAACATGGATGAATCTTGAGGACATTACACTAAGTGAAGTAAGTAAGCTAGTCAAAAAAGACAAGCGGTGTATGAGTCCACTTACATGAGGTATCTAAATTAGTCCAATAATAAAAACAAAGTGGCATGCTGGTTACATAGGGCTGAGGAGAGGGGACAAAAGAAATTGTTGTATAATGAGTACAGAGTCTCAGCTTTACAAAACAGAGAATTCTGGAAATGTTTCATAACAATGTGAACATACTTAACACTGCCAGACCGTACACTTCAAAATAGTTAAGACAGTGCATTTTATGTTTTTTTAACCACAATTTTTAAAAAAGTTTAAAAATACCATGACTCAACAATTCCACTCCTAGATATATTAGCAAGAGAAATGAAAAACTATGTCCACACAAAAATGTACACATGAAAGTCCACAGCACTATGATAACAGCCAAAAAAGTGGAAATAACTCAAATGTCCATCAACAGATGACTGAATAAACAAAATGTGACATAGCCATAAAATGGAATACTGTTTGCTATGAAAAGAACTGAAGTACTGACACATGCCACTGTAAGAGTGAAACTTAAGAAATCAGTAATTTAGCCTATAGCTTAATTCACCTCATAGTTTACTGCTCAGCTATTTTCTGTTTCTCCCCCTCACTACTTGATTTAATAACCCAAACTTGATTTTGTTCCCTTTCTCAAAGCTACACATCCTTTGCTAACCCAGTTAATCAGCAGAGCACTAATTGTAAAAAGGGATTCCTTAGCCCTTAGGCCTCCAGGCACCGAATCCATTTTGCAACTCCCTTGCAGTCTTTACTGGTGACACATAAAGCTCCAGCCACGGTGGCCAAGTCAGGAAATAACATTATCTTAACCAGAACAGACCCTGGGGAGTGATGTCAGCGCTCGGACCTGCCTGACTGACTCCCCTTTTCCTTGTTCTGCTTCTTCTTATGTCCCTATAAAACTTTCCAACCATTCTAGGAACGGAGAGGTGGCCTCTGGACAGGAGTTTGCCATCCTCCCGGAATGCTGCCACTCTGCAGAAACCTGCTTTTCTTTCCACCAACCTCGTCTCTCGATTATTGACTTTTTCAAGCGGCAGGCAGCTGGACGTTCGTACAGTTACCACCACTACATGGGGTAACCTTTAAAACATTACACTAAGTGAAAGAAACAGCAAAAAAGGCCACATAAGATGTGATTCCATTTGTATGAAATGTCCAGAACAGGCAAATCCAGAGAGAAAGAAAATATACTAGTGGTTACTAAGGGCTGAGGGGAAGAAAGGAATGGGGAGTGACTGCTGCTAATGCATGTGGGGTTTCTTTTGGGGATAATGAAAATGTTCTGGGACTAGATGATGATGATAGTTGTACAACCTTGTATGAGTATAAAAACCACTGAATTATAAACTTTTAGATGGTGAATTTTATAAGTGAATTATATTTTCATTAAAACAAAACAACACTGATTTGGGAAGTACTGCTTGGTTCAGTGACTGCAGTCTGTTTTCCTCCTTAGGCCAAGGAAGGTGGTATAACCTCTTTATCTCTCTTCCTAAAAAAGGACTCATTATATCCCACTTGCAGTTCAACAGCTACAGGATTCCCTGTTTCTGAGATGGGCCAATTCACCCTGGCACAGCTCCTCCACCTGAAGGAAGCCAGACCTGGCCAGTCCTGACACTCACAAGCACACATATCCCAGCAGCCAAAGAACGGAGCTCAAGTGGCCCCTGTCTCAGGTCCTGGGAACCAGGGCTACACACACAGGACTGACGCATCAGCCTCACACAGCGGCTACAGTTTCTCTTCCCTGCAGTATCTAGTTAAGGATTGTCCCACAGTTTCCCGGAGTCAAAGGATATCCAGAGACACTACCCATCTTCCGTCTTCCTATTGGGATGTAGTTAGTTCATAACTGATATGGGCAGATAGAAAGAATGGGGCAAATTCACAATGAGAGAGATAAAAACCTTTATAATAATTACTAACCACCAAAAGGGGTTATTATTTCTCTGCACCCTTCCTGCAGATGGGACTATCTAACCTCTCCATGAGCTTTTAGAAATCAAAAAGTTGATTTTTTTAAAAATGACTTATTTAAACAATACATTGTTAGAGGATTTTAAATTGATGTACACCTTCTTGACAATACAGAAAAATTTAAATGTACATACTCTTTGACCCAACAACTCTATTTCCAGTAACTTATCCTAAAAATATACTTGCATAAGCATGCAAAGATCTATATATAAGGATATTTGCTGCAGTATTCTTTACAGAATTAAGATTAAAACCAACCTAAATACCTATTAACAGAAGACTTGTTAACAGTGTTCACCTACATGGACTACAAAGCCATTAAAAAGCACGAGCCTGGGCTCACTTTAGCAGCACATAAAGAAATGAGCCTGGGGTGCTAGTAATTTCCATTTCTTGATCTAGATGCTAGTCACATGGACGTGCTCAGCTTGTGAAAATCAGCTATACCTCTGACATGTGCACATTCTTCTACATATATTATTCTCCAATAAATTAAAACTAATGCAACAGATCTACTTGTATTAATATGAAATGTCCTTTAAAATATCCAGTGGAAAAAAGTGAAAGTGCAAAGGAACATGTATTGCGTGCTACCACTTGTGTTTAAACCATACATAAAGACAGATATAAGAGACTATATACAAACAGATGCTTTGGAAGAATACATAAAGAACTAAAAAGGCAATAATTATGCAGACAGAAAATGAAGAGAACCAGAAGTCTACAGGGAGAGAGAGAAATGTATTTTTCACTTAAATATTCTTTAACACTATCTAAGAGGTTAGTTACCGTGTACGTTTCTTCATTTTACAATGACAAAGACTCCAAAGATCTCAGACAAATTATTTAACGTCTCTGAGCCTCAGTTACCCCATCTGCAAATGAGGATATCTCTAACAGAGCTTTTATAATTAAGATTAATGATAAGGATGAATAACAGGATGTATGTATGTAAAGTACTTAGCATCGTACTGTACTTGAAACCTAGTTGGTACTCAAGCATTAATTTTGTTATTCTTTCCCCAGAAATAACTTGTCTGAAGATGGGGAAGACAAAAGTTACAAGAAAAACAGTGATGGATTTTAAAAAATCAAGATTAACTAAAAGGTCAAGTGAAACATTGCCTTACCAGCAACTTCAGGAATAGGAAAGGAGACTTTAGTCTGGGAGGTATGGCTCAAAACCTTTGAAAGCTTTAGGGGAGAGAAAATTGCAACTAAAAAGTAAATTAATCCTGGTAGAAACAAAATATCAACAAAAAAAAAGAACATTTAGAGGTTGCGGAGGAAGAGTTGGGACCTGGGCCACAGCGTTGCCTCACTTTGGAGCTGACGACAGATATGGACTAGTAGAGGAGCTGCGGCACAGTTTTCTCGAGATTTCTCTTCCCGGCCTCCTCCTTACTGGCCCCGCCTCGATCAGACATAATTTGACAGGTCTTTCCTCTCAGCTTTACCTGAATCCCAATACAGCAAAGTCCGCATTCTGCCGAGCTAACAGGAGAACCTGGCAAGTTCTTCACAGGCATTCCCGAAACTGATGAGGCAGGGGGAGTACTCTCCTGGGGGTTGCCTGGGACATTCAGTACAGGCTGTAACGCCTTGTAGATGAAGACACTACAACAGGAGACTAGCTGAAATGTAAAAGCACCGGGGGCAAGTCTAACGCTGAAGAGTGCAACCAGATGCTCCCCCCTCGGCCCATAAACACCAGGGGACCTTGTAAAAACTTTTTTTCAGAGCAATGTGAAGTTTGGGGAAATATTTCTGTGTAACAATAGAGACTTGAGACAAAAAAAAAATATCCCCAAACCAAACAACAACAAAAAGGATTAAGACCAGTTTTCTAGCACTTCTTTATTAAGTGATTCCCAGGGACAGCTTGAGACAGAAGAGTCAAAAACTAAAAACTCCAAACCTGACATCAGCTCAAAGGAAGGGAGGTATTTTACCTCACCACTGGACTCCACCTTAATAATACAATAAATTACAGGTATCCCGTATGGTTTCAAATGTTTTTATCCAAAGAGATATGAACCAAAGAGATATGAATAAATGTTGAGATATTGCTTGCTATCTCAAGCTCAGGAACCAAATGCATTTGGATAAAACATTTTGCTGTCGGAACTTGCAATATCCAAAATCTTGCACTTCAAATTAATGAACCCATTAAATTCAGATACCAAGAAATCTTTACATAAAATGTTTGGTGTAATAGTGAGAAATCTTAACCCATTAGAGCTTTCATGCTGCCACTGTCTAAGTGTAAATATTATAAATCAAAGCAGCACACTGGCCTCAGGTCAGTGGCTTTCTAAGGACTTGTCAAGTTCTTTCAAAATACAAAAAGAAAAAAAAACCACTCAGAGAACATCTACAATTTAAGGAAAAGAGTGGCACAGAGTGAATCTGTCACTCCATAAATCTATCCTCAATTAAAACCAGGACCTGAGCCACTTAGGGTCAGCCTAAGGGAAGCAATCAGGAGAGCTAAGCAAGGTAAGAACTGGCACTTCTGAAAAATGCCAAGACATAACAGAAGCACAAGTTTATTAACCATGAGAATCTTAATATGTAGTTAATAAATTATTAAGCATCGCTAACAAGTGTTGTGAAATTAAAATCACTGCTACCGGAATAATTACTTCCCACAAGAAAAGCCTAAAGTGACACTGAACAGATTCAAAGAACATTTCCTCAGCATTCAAAAGTCAGTTAGATAATCTGAAAATAAGAATTTAAGATCTTTAGCATGATCATTCACATTTATGTGGTATGAAGCACTTTACACTCAAATTGCTGGTTAGATCACAATGTCTGTCTCTCTCCACTGCTATGTCCTTCATGCCAAATGACTGATTTGACTAAAAAGTCTGGGCGAAAGAATTCTGATTTTAATTACATATCAACTTCTTTGAATAAAAGATTCAAACTGGCATGACAAAGGTTATAAATTCTGATCCCAGGTTTCCTCAAGTGTTAAATGGCAAAAAATCTTTACCATCTTCAAAGAACACTAAGGTATCAACTAATTTTGGGATACTCTGAAAATATCGAAGGAAATCAAAACTTTGCTATCTTAAAGAAATGCTGTTAGTTTTGGTTACTTTCAGACAAAAATACCGTTAATCCCAATGAAAACAGATGTGCTATTACAGAACTATCCTGACGTTATATTCATTAAGACCTCACCGACCAATCAATTCTACAGTATGGCAATATGTCTTTGAAAAATCTCAATCCTTTGATTCAAGATCCTATTCTATATTCATTCACTCAGCAGATTTTAACTGAGTGCCTTTACCGTGTGCAAGTTAGGTGCTGGGCGCTGTGACAAAATGAAAAATCTCCTCCTGGTCCTCAAAGATGCTACATGTAAATTACAGAAGACAGGTTGTGTTATAAATGATTAAAAGGTGCAATGAGTTCAGAAAAAAGATGCATTTCCTGTAGGAAGAAATATCAGAACCATAAGGCTGAAGACCAGATCAGGTTCCAAAAAAGAAACAGAAAAATTGAATCCTCCCGACAGAGGAAACAGCCTGAATAAATGTTAAGTACCCTTTCTCCACTTAGGCAGGTACAGAAAATTAAGAGAACCATTAAGTCTAACCATATTTGAGAAAAAGCAGTATTTTGCTATTTCCCTAGGAAAATTTTCTTTTCTATCTATTTCTTTTCTGTTCTTTGAACAGTTGTTCAAGAACTTTCATATCCATTTCCCTAAATTTCTCAAATAATTAAGTCCATAAGATATTACATAAGTGTTACACTGAAGAGTCAGATATCTATTAAAATTTACAAAGAACAAAAATAAATTGTCATGATGATATGCATGGCATGTTTCTTACATTTAAAGAGGATTTTTATAAACAGAATGGTACAGTAAAGAGAAAATTGGCTTTAGAATGAGACAGATATGGGTTTTGAAATTCAGTTCTACTACTTACTAGCAATGTGACCTTCGAGAAGTTCCTTCTCTGAAAGCCAGTTTCCTTATCTGTAAAAAGGGAAATAACTAACCTGTAAGCAACCCTGTGAGGTAGGGAGAGAATGTGTATAAAGCATTCTACATAAAGAAGGTACTTAATGTCCCCTTTAGTTTCTTTAGTAGGGGAAGTAATAATTATTCATAACCTATTTCACAAGTTAGGATTCTACAACAAAATTAGAAAATAACTGACCCAGAGCACCACGTACACCTTTACGCCACACTACTTTTTATACTGTTACATTAGCCTGAAGGTACAGAGACTCCCTATGTCTTCTAAACCACGGTGAGCATGGTACAAAAGCCGTTGACTGTGACATACTGTACCTTTTCGTTTGATTTCTCTTCCCTTGAATGGCTAAAACGTGTAAGCTAACACAAACCTGTCACAGTCCGCTGGCCATCACTTAGGTTATTCCACCACTTGTTAATCTAAAACAGAAGGAAAATTGCGTATCACCATACGGTAAATACTTTCAGGCCTGGAAAATGAAAAGCCAGAAAGAAAATGCTTTGTGCATATAAAAACCACTGGTAGGGACAACCGTATGGCTCAGTTGGTTAGAGCACGAGCTCTCAACAACAAGGTGAGCTCTCAACAAGGTTTGCCAGTTCAATTCCCGCATGGGATGGTGGGTTGCACCCCCTGCAACTAAGATTGAAAACGGAAACTGGACTTGGAGCCGAGCTGCGCCCTCCACAACTAGATTGAAGAATGACTTGGAGCTGATGGGCCCTGGCAAAACATGCTGTTTCCCAATATTTCCTAATAAAATTTATTAAAGAAAAAAAAAAAAAAACACTGCCAAATATACAAAACATTAATAAATATTTTACTCTATAAAGAAGATATTAAGTGCACTGAATTCACATCTACTGATTTAATGTTGCTATTAACTAAAAATGCTTCATAAATAACCAGACTTCAAGAATGGTGATCATCTAGAACAAAGAAAGCCATGTTTATCTTTACCTCCTTTCTGAAGTCTCCTTCTTTTTGTGGTCTTATGCTATCCAACCAATCAGCTTTTATACCATCAAAATAACTCTGGACCCTGGATTTCAGTGATTCATATTGCCAAATAGCAGCTGATCCAAATGCACAGCCTGTAAACTACATAAAACATATTACAAAATAAATTTGAAAGAGAAACAGATCTATACATAGCTCCAAGAACAATATTTCACCTTCACTGTTTTTTACAAACAATGGAAGGAATATCTGTCACAGTGAAACCTATTAGGTGAAAAGAACATTTAACTGTTTCCCATATTTTTAAACTTCACAGTACCCTGGGGCCTCTTCACGTCTAGAAATTTTCAAAGACAATTCAAAGTATCAACCTGAAATGTTATACCAAGTAAGAGGCCCCTAAGTTTTGTCTCCAGTGCTTACATAACTGAACCAGATTCTAACAATAATTATTTAATTCATGTACTCCTGTAATCATTCATGACACCAGATACCCCGATCCTTTGTCAGCTCCCCCTCTTGTTCTTAAAGGAGCCCAAACAGGACAAAGAGTACTATACTGCACTACACCTGCAACAAGATACGTAACTCCTAATGATATGAGTTCTTACCCCAACAGTAAAAAAAAAAGGCTTTACAAGAGTCCTTATAGGATAGGGAGAAGGATAAAAGACCGTTTCTTCTACAGGAGGAATCAAAGCACTTCTCTTGTATGGTTCACCACTTGTTCCTGTGTCTGATCTTCGAGGTTCAACCTTCCTGGGTGCTTTTCTGAATCCACATTTTTGCTGAATAAAGAAGTTAAACCTATAGGGGGTAATAGCAGATTAGAAACAGAGATGCAGTTTGCAAACATCAACCTCTCCGAGCCTCCCCACTTGGCCAGTATCATCACCATCTCGGTTTGTTTCACACCTGACAGCCCAAAGGAAGCCAAGACTCCTAGTCCCAGGTAGAAGTCAAATCACTGAATTGTGCCTTCTGGAAAAGGGAGACACAAACTACAGCAACTTTAGAGGGAACTTGTTTGCGCAGTTACTGTGTATCAATCAACAAAATAATTTGTATCCATCCACCACACAGAGTTTGCAGTCCTGTAAAAAGCTGGAGAACTCTATGGGAGTGGGGAATGGGCAATAAAGGTGAAGGAGATTAAGAAGTACAAACTGCCAGTTATAAAAGTAGTCACAGTGATGTAATGTACAGCGTAGGAAATATAGTCAGTAATACAGTAATTACGTATGGTGACATACGGCTGACTTGCGGTGATCGCTTCGGAAGGTATATAAATGTCTAATCACTATGTTGTACCCCTGAAACTAATATAATATTGTATGTCAATTATGACTAAAAATAATTTTTAAATGAAAAAGCAAAATAAAGGAAAATGGATCTGAAAAAGAAAAAAAAAAGATGAAGAATTCCAAGTTGTCAGTTTGAATTAGCAGAGAATGACTTATTTTATTTGAAGTTTTGTCAATTTTCAGAGCAAACATTTAAACATATTATCCTTGAAGTCACTCCAAATTCAAATAACTATTACCTGTTAGAAGTACTGACCATTAAAAAGTGACGGATCCCCCCCCCCATTTATTTCACCACCAGTTTGGGGGACAGCCACCAAATGTTTTGCAAAGGCTTTTGTCTTTTGAGTCCCTATATAGCTCGACCTCCTCCACACACCTCACACTACGATAACACGATAACACGGGGCGGCCAGGACCTCTCAGCCTGCACTCCCTGCTCTCAAACTCACTGTCCTGATGGCTTCCCTTTTTCTTCTATCCCTTAATGACAGGCTCAAAGGCTCCAATAGCTCCTTTACAGGCTCCCCATTCAAACTCAACCCATATAAATTCGTGAAGCATTTTTTTTTTCTTTTGTAAAACTGTAACTTCCCCAAAGTAGACAATGTAGAGGCCCCTTCCTGTTTGTTCTCATTGCACTTTGTAAACACAGTGTCCTTCTAGACACAACGCTCCTCGAAAGCAGAAATCAGACAGGCCTTCCCATCTTTGCAACCCAGCTCCTAAAACACTTTGGTCAAATAAATGAATAAATTCCGGAGAAGGTCCAAGATGGCAGAATAGGTAAATGCTATGTCTGCCTCATCCCACGATCACATTAAAATTACAACTAAATTATAAGACGATCAACCTTGAGAAACATTTCAAAGACTAGCTGAATAGAACCCCTATAACTAAGGATATAAGGAAGAGGCCACATTGAGACTGATGTAAAAAAAACAAAACTAAACCGTATAGCATTGGCGTAGAGAGATATATAGGCCAGTGGAACTGAATAGAGAGCTCGGAAATAAATCCACGTATATGTGGTCAACTGATCTTTTACAGGGGTGATGAGAATATACAATGTGTATAGTCTCTTCAATAAATGGTGTTGGGAAAACTGGATATCCACATGCAAAAAAAATGAAGTTGGGCCCTTATACCATACATAAATACTAATTCAAAATAGATAAAAGACTTAACTGTACAACCTAAAAATGGAAAAATCTTAGGAGAAAACATGGGTGCAAAGTTTCATGACGCTGGTCTTGGCGATGATTTCATGAATACGACACTAAAAGCACAGGCAACAAAAGCCAAAATAGCCAAGTGGGAGTACATCAAACTACAAAGCTTCTGCACAACAAAAGAAACAAGAGTGAAAAGTCCACCTATGGAACAGGAGAAAATATTTGAAAATGATATACAAGTATCTAATAAAGGGTTAATTTCCAAACTTCCAAACTATATAAGGAACTCTGAAAACTCAATCACAAAAAAACTAATAACATGATTTCAAAAATGAGCTAAACACTTGAATAGACAAAGAATACATACAAATGGCCAACATGTGTATGAAAAAATGTTCACCATTATTAATCGTGTCAATCAAAACCACAATATCTTCTCACACCTGTTGGATAACTATTTAAAAAAAAAGCCAACATTATTGAGAATGTGGAGAAATTGGAACCCTTGTACACTGTTGGTGGGATGGCATTGCTTGTAACATTTTATTAAACCTACTATTATGTTACCCTTGGGGAAAAAACAAAGAATTCATTTCTGTGGCCTGAATGACTTCTAAGCAAGTAAATGATTCACATATATTTCTGTAGTCCTAACCTCAATTTTCTTGTTTTGTATTTTCAACTATATATTTAATGATTTCCACTTTGATATGCTACCCATTACTTTAATATTCCAAATGGAACTCATCCATCTCTACAAACCACCCCATTTTCTGACTTCCTTATACTTTCAGTGGGACCACAGTTCTCTCAATCACTGAAGTTAAAAATCCTGAAGTCATTTTGGAGTTCTCTCTCTCTCCTTTATTCTTACCATCCAATTAAAACCCAACTCTGTCAAATAAAAAATATTTTCTTTTCATTCTTAGTGTGGTCCCTTACCGCATGCCTAGATTACGGCAACACCTTACTTAACTTCCAACATTTTGTTTTAACATGTTGCATGTTCTTCTTTCCTCGTATTACTTCTCCTCAAACATTCAATGGTTCCTCAAATGCCCTCTCAGAGGTCCAAAAATGTCTCCCTAATTCCAACACAACTCCTAAGCTCATCCCATCTGACCTAGAATGTTCTACCATTTCCTAACAGATCTCATTGTTTCCAATACTGCCTAACTCCAATTCATCCTCCACATTTTATTAAGTACAAATACAATATCGTTCTCCTGCTTTAAACCGCCCATTTTTATCACTCCATCAAAGTCAGCAATGCTACTCCCTTGTTCTGGTACATCCTTCCCTGTGTTAACTTCTTGTGCCCTTCAGTAATCAGTTCATTTATCTCCTCCTCCAGGAAGCCTTCCTTCTCTCTCCCAGGCTGGTGTCTCCTTTGTACTCCTTTGAGTGTTATGTGTATACTGAATGGGCTACATTCAGTATACACTTACATTCATCTCAATTACTGCCTGTGCCACAACCAGATTATCACTTTTGCATCTACTGTATCTCTACCACCAAGCCCAGTCCCTAACAAAGATCATTAATTATGTTAGATGGGGTCAAGAATGATTGCTAATTTTATTTTGAATAATTTGAAGAAAAGTGATACTTTCCTAAGTACAAGGAAAGACAAGGGAAATCAGAGGCACCAAAATAAGAAACTGGAAGATGACAGATGAACAATTTCATCTTGGGCACTGTTTAAAATGTCTGTGGCCACGAGAGCTCTATTCTAATAGTTAAAAATTAGAACTTATAATTGCCGAGAACAGGGAAAGGATACACTGTGGTTTATTCATCCACACTAATAATAATGGAGTACTACTCAGCAAAAAACAAACTACTGATCACACATCATGGATGACTCTCAAAAACATTATTGAGCAAAAGAAGTCAAACAAAAGAGTACATAATGTGGCATTGTGTGATTCCATTTACATATATGCAGCTGAAGAACAGACAAAAATAATCTATAGTGATAAAAATCAAAAGTGGT
Source organism: Rhinolophus ferrumequinum (assembly GCF_004115265.2). Lineage (NCBI taxonomy): Eukaryota > Metazoa > Chordata > Mammalia > Chiroptera > Rhinolophidae > Rhinolophus > Rhinolophus ferrumequinum. The sequence continues at coordinate 61,141,830 of NC_046285.1, read as the reverse complement.
TGCCTGAAATGGTGGAACTTGGCTGGAAAGGAGAAGAGGGAACTTTCTGGAGTATGGAAATTATCTTTAGATGATGGTTGCACAGGAGTATACATTTGTCAGAAGGCATGGGCTGTACATTTAACACTTATATACATTTTACTGTTTCCCTGAAAATAAGACCTAGCCGGACAATCAGCTCTAATGCGTCTTTTGGAGCAAAAATTAATATAAGACCCGGTATTATATTATAGTAAAATGTCTTGTAAACATCTTTCAGCAAACACTGTTGAATAGCTAATCCCAAATCTGTTTCTATTTCTTTTTCTCTTGCCTGTGCTGTCTAGAGGCTAGGGAAGATAAATTATCTTCACTTTTCCAGCCTCCTTTATGACCATGTTACAGAGTCTGACAAAATGAACTTAGGAATTTTTTAGGAGCCTCGTGGAAAGGTTTTACTTACTTGATAAAAATGGGTGTTATCACTAATGTCACACCCCTCCCCCTTCTTTTTGCCTTGAATAAGGATGTAATGCCTAGAGCTGAGGACAGACATCTTGAATGCCAAGAGCAAGGCCAAGGGGTTCAGATACTAACCTTGACATTTTTAAGCCACTGAGCAGACAGTAGCCGCCTACCTCCAATCATCCAATGCTAAATACCCCCTTCATTTATTTAAATAATAAATTATTTACAGCCAAAGGCATTCCTAACTGACAACATCTTTAAAGTAGCACATGTTAATCTTTTGCAATTGGATTTGATTTTTATTAACTATCCCAAAGCAATCTGGAGCTAGCTCTAGTAAATAAAATACCACCACCAAAAAATAAAATAAAATAAAATACCACCACCACTTTGGGCCAAAAAACAAAGGTGTGACAAACTAATGGGAATATGTTTTTTCCTTTAAAGATCACAAGTTATATAACCCAGTGTTGTTGGTTTCTGGCATTTACTTTTTTCTTATTAGATCAAGAAATACGAAGGCTGAGATTACTGTATATCTCCAACAGCATAACACTACATACAGGCTCTGTACTCAATCGGTTCTCATGAAAGATTACTTCTTCTACAGTTCATAACTCATTTAAAATTCTGAAGCACAATGTTTGAAAAGAAACACAAACACAACCAGGTTGGGACACTGGACTTGAAGCAAAGCCTGACCTTTTGCCTAGAATAATATGTACCTTGAGAATCTCAACAGAAGTTGGGTTGAGGACACCAAGAACATGTTATAAAGGGTGGCCCCAGGGTTAAGTACAGATACAGAACACATATGTTAAGAGTAGATATAGGGAATTACAGTTGGACAGAGAGAACTTGTTGGATACAACTAACAACTATGTCTTGGCTCACTGAACATCTATTCTTACTACCTAGGGTACATTCACGTATTGCAGGGACTGGAAAGCTAAAAACTGTATTTCCCAGGTATCCTTTGCGTCAGGGTTCCAGAAGTGCTCAGGGTCTGCTAATCAGATACACTGGTACAACACCTGAAGTCAGAACTGTGTTTGGTGACAAGGTAGGACATGAGGCACCGATTTTGCTAGTGAAAATAACGGTGGGGGCGGCAGAGCTTTAACCTGGTCAGTACTCCTGACATGGCAGCGGCTTCCCAGTGACCTCGCTTACTTCTGCATAATAACCTGCTCCAGAACTTAATGGTCCTAACACCGTAGTTTAGTATTTCTCACGATTCTGTCAGTTAGCTGCCCTCAGCTGGGCAGTTCTGCTGGTCTCACAGGGGTCACTCATGCAGCCAGTCCTTTGCTCCGCTGGTGCGAGAATCGATCCCGTGTCTGGCGTCTCAGCATTGGCTGTCAGTTGGCCGTGGGCCGTCTCTCTCCACATGGCCTCAGTCATCGGCAATTACAGGGACTTCTACCGTGGCAGGGGACGTGTTCCAAGAGGCAAGGCCACTTGAGGCCCAGACTCTGGACCTCACACGTTATGTCTGCACATGCTACTTACTGCTCCAGGCGAGTCACAGGTCTAACCCAGCTTCGGGCAACAGGGAAACAAGATTCCCACTTGGAAGGAGGAGTTGCAAATTACTGTGGCCATCGTTTCTCATCTACATCAGTGTGGCAGAAGCAGTTACGACTCTGAAAGCTTAGTCTAGAACAGCAATTCTCAATCCTGGTTCCTGAAGAGTAGCAGAATGTGCCACTCCAAAATACACCACTTTCGCAGAAGGATTATTTTGAGCTAAAGGCAACTAAGCAGCAGCAAATACAAGAAAAGCTTCCTGCTCTGTACGATGCCAGAGGGGTAGTAGACTTGTTGGGGTTATCACTTTGTGAGGGGAGTAAATATCTAACCATTACGTTGTTTTGTGTACCTGAAACTAATAATAAAAAAAGAAAAATGTTAAATTGATTTGTCAAAAAAAAGAAAAAAGAAAAGCTCTCTGCTTGCCCTGCCCATTTGCCTGAAAGGAGGATATAAATTTGTAAAGACATACCCACTCCTCCTTCTCTAGCAGGAAGGACAGAAGTTAATCATGAGACAACTCTAAACCTTTATGAGCCCAGAGAAGGCACCAGGGAATCTACATAACAAACTTTACTAATTAACCCTTATCTTCCATTAGTTCCCTCATATATTATCTTCCCACAGTTTGCTGTCCTAGAAACTCAAAATCCTTTTCCTTTGTCTTGTCATTTTTCTAAAACTCCGTGGTTCTTTTGTTAAAATGCTATGTAAGTCCAGATTCTAACCAGCCCTTTGGGTTACTCAACACTGAGTACTCCCATGGGGATGCACAATGCAAATGTTCATAAACTTGTTTTTCTCCTGTAATCTGGCTTTTGTCAGCCTAATTTACCGGGCCCCAGCAAATGAACCTAAGATTGGTAGAGGCAAAACAGCTTATCCTCCCCTACACTACACATTATAATTGCCTGGTGAGCTCTTAAAAATATAGACATACCTCATTGTATTGTTTCACTTCGTTGCACTTCACAGATGTTGCATGTTTTACAAATTGAAGGCAAGACTCGCTACCAGCAAAAAAGATTAAGACTCGCTTTATTGCAATACTATGGTGGTCTGGAACATAAACTGCAAAATCCCGAGGTACGCCGTACTTACGTAGAAATACCAGGGCTCTACTTCATACCAGCGAAATTAGAATCTCCAGGGGTGGGACTGAGGCATCAGTATTTTTTAAGAGCTCCCCAAAGTGATTCTCATGTGCAGCTAGAGTTGAGAAAAACCTCAGCGTACCCTGGGGCTCTTGTTAAAATCAGATTCTAATTCAGTAGGTCTGGGGTGCGGTAAATCTTGAGATTCTGGATTTCTAAACAAGCCCCTAAATTATGGATTGACAAACTATGCCCAGCAGGGTGGATTTGGCCCTCCAGCAAAGAATGGCTTTTGAATTTTTAAAGCATTGTTTAAAAGAATATTTTAAAGCATTGTTTAAAAGTCAAAGAATATGTGACAGAACGTGTGAGTGGATGTAAAAATAAATGACTTAATAAGTGACTTATCTGAAATAAGATCAGGAAAAAAGTGAAACACAAAATGGAGACGGTCACTAGAGGTATACGAGCATAACACTCATGAAGACAGGCCTTTTAGCTTTGCTGCTTTGGTCTTGCCAATAACCAGTGATTTGTGAAAGCAATCTCATGTGCTCAAACTGGGAAGCTCTCAGGAATATTTGACCTACCATTAGCTATACAATTGTTATGGTTCAGTTTTTTATAATATGATCCCATAACTTTTACACAGAAACAGTCATATCTTATATTTGTTGGCTTAACGGTGACTGAGGTAGGGTGAGTTAAAAACCAGATTTGTTTTTAACAATGTGAGGATAAAAGCAATGTAACTCAGATATGTGCACAAGTCAGCACTAATGTCTGTTACTAACGATTTGTGTGAATAAACTGAGTAGAAATGGCCTAATGTAAAAATGGAGACAAGATGTATCCAAGCATCCACACAATAGGTTCATTTCACTTAAAAGAAAATAAGATGTATTTGAAGTATTTAGGGGAGGGGGGAATTCTACATAAACTCTTGCATGCCAAAATTATTTTCTTAAAACCCATCCTGAGTTAACAGATGTTGAATTAAACAGGGAAAAATAATTGAAAATACTTGATTTACTAATTTGTCAAGTATTTTAACTAAATATATGTTAAGACTGACATCCCAATCTAAAAAATTTAAGCTCCATGTAAGTGCTACAATCAACTATTTTCTTCTATTAGGTAACTCCATACAACTGACAAATTATACAGACTCTTTCAAGCCTAAACCATTTTTCAGAAGTGCTGACAGAAGTTTGATAATGGTAAAACTTCTACAGAGCCTAAGTGAGATTTTCCTTTTTCTGTAAAGGGCCAGATAGTAAATACCGTGTTTCCCCGAAAGTACCTGGTTGGACAATCAGCTCTAACGTGTCTTTTAGAGCAAAAATTAATATAAGACCTGGTCTTATTTTATTACAGTATAAGACCGGGTCTAAAATAATATAATACTGGGTCTTACATTAGCTTTTGCTCCAAAAGACGCATTAGAGTTGATTGTCCGGCCAGGTCTTATTTTCGGGGAAACACGGTACTGGGGTGCCAAAAATATGTATACACATGACTTGTATTTATCTTTTGTAATTGGTATATATTGAGTATTACAACTTTAATACAGTTTTTTCCTTCCTTAAAATCATATATATGTTTTTGGCACCCTCTGTATTACAGTCAATGTGAAGAACAACTTAAATCTGTTGCATATTACTTTGTTTTGCAACACTTTAAAAACGTAAAAACTGCTTGGCTGGTGGGCTGCCTTGGGCCTGCTGTTTGCCCAAGGTTTCTATCACAACCTGCAGTGCTCGTAAAAAATACAAATTCTTCAGGTCTATTACTTCAGAACAATGAATGGGCCCAGAACTCTGCTTTTTAACAGTATCTCTAACTTCATTCTCCTGCATACTAATTTCAGAAGCACAGGAAGTCAAAGCAAACCTAATAGTGATGTATGGTAACTCATGCTCCCTATTAAGTGCTTATTTCCAGAGGCAAGTAGGCACATACTCCATTTCAGCCTTACCTACCTACATCCTCTTGGAACGCACGCTTCTACGCAACCACAAAACTGTCGGTTTCAAACTACACAGAAATAGCAAACACTAAAACGTTAGATGCTAAATCACATCTTTCTTCGTTCGTTCGTTTTTTCCAAATGGTCTCCAATTTTTACTGGAGGTTCCTCAATCATTTTTCTTTTGCTTTCCCTTCCTAATGCATATCTTTATTATTTAATTTAATACACTTGTTGCCATATTCATTTTTCTTCCCCCTCAAACATGCAATTTCAACTGGGATTTGGCGAAGACAATGGAATCGGGATTACTGAAATCTATCACCACCACCACATGACCCTCCCCCTTCTCCATCTCCCCAGGAGTTTAAGATTAGCGCCTCACATTTCATGTTACAATGTATCATGAAGTTAAGGAACAGTCACAGTGTACCATGAAGTTAAGGTACAATGTATGCATGTTTTTCACAAATCCCTGAACTGATTCACTCGGAGACTTATTAGAACTACAGGTTCTTCCACTCCCTCCTGCTTCTGAGGGTGGGGCCTGGGAGATAATCCATTCTACGAACATTCCAGGCGATCCTTAAGATTAGATAAGTACTCCACCATATTGGAGCCTCAATTATTTACCACCAGCTGGAGCCCCCAGTGTTAATGAATACTCAAGTTCCTTGCTACTACCACCCACCCCGTGGATTCCAAGGCACAATCTAACCAAATCAGAAATTGGGTTGAAACTATGGATGTAAAAAAACGAACAAAAAGCAGAGTCAAATACATATCAGAATCTTGGACAGTTGAGAGACTTCTCTATTCTCTCAGTTTAGAATTGAAGTATTAAAATGCAAAAGCAGCAAATACTAATAAACCACAGTCTTCATACAGCTTCTACTCAGGAAGATTAACTTTCTTTCCAAATCATCTGCAATCCAAACATGCCACTGTCTCAATTCTTCAACAGAAAAGCGTCTCCTATGATTGCACGAGGCAAAAATGATGTCCTCCTCTGACTCCATCTTCCCTTAGCTCTATAAATGCTAAAGAAGGTAATTTGTTGAACATAAGTTTGATAAAGGCCGACAGAAAAAATCTCAGCTCTACTATTCTACCAGTTGTGTAACAGTTTCACTTAAAAATTAAGTCTAGGGATGGGTGAAAAGGAGTGAAGAAGAGGGACCAACTTCCAGGTATAAAACAAATAAGTCACAGGGATGTAATGTACAGCACAGGCATGTAGCAGTAATATCTTAACTGTGTACAGTGACTGGTAGTTACTAGAAATACTGCTGTGATCGTACTGTAAGGCAAACAAGTGCAGAATCAGTGCTGAACACCTAAAACTAATATAATATGGCATGTCCACTATACTTTAAAAAAAAATGCTTCACGAATAAGAAGATCAAAAACATATTTGTAATGGGTCCAGTGCCTTCCTCGCAGCGTTACGAGGCGTGGCGCGCACTCAGCCCTCAGCTTAGTTCCCCTTCCCGTCGAGTCGCTCCCGATGGGAAAGGCGACCGTGGGGCTCGCCCAGCGCTGAGGCGAGAAGCGAGCGCCGGACGGAGGCGAGAGCAGAACGGGGCCGGGAGAGAGGAAGGGGCAGGTGAGGGCAGCGGGTGAGCCGGGCCTCCGCCCGAGGATGCGCGGCCGGAGCGACGGGGCCGCGAGGCGAGGAGCCGGCAGCGGCGGTCATTACCTGCGTCCGAGCAGCCGCGGCGGCGCTAGGGCCGCGGAGAGCTCCTCGTAAGTGCGGCCGCCCCCGGGGGGCGCCCAGGCCTGGCCGCAGCCCCAGCCCCGGTGCGCCCAGCCTCGCAACGCCATCTTCCCAACCTCTGCCCCACCATGGCCCGACCTTCCCAACCCCTGCCGCGGAACCACTTCCGGGGCGAAGGCAGACCATAGAGCACCGAGTCGCAGCCTGGAGCGCCACCGCGCGGCTGAGCCGAGGCCGGACCCCCCCGAGGGCCCCGGGCCGCGCCGGCCGGCCCCCCCCCCCCCCCCCCCCCGCATCCCTACGCCGGGACCTGGGACAGGCGTGGACGAGCCTCCAACCCGTTTGCAGATGAGGCCCGGAGGGAAAACTAGCGTTTACTGAGTAATGCCCTGCACCAGGCACTTTCCCTAAAGTTATTGTATTAATCCCCCCCCAAACCCTTGAGGTTGGTACTTTCACTGTTTTGCAGTGGCTCAGAGGTTCAGAAAGAGAGTGGAGGAAACAGCATTGCAACCCGAGATTTCTTAAATTACCACTCGATTTTTCTGCGTCTCACCATTTCATTATGACACTTAAAAGGATGTGCCTCATATCTTTAACAAAAAGTCTAAGCATGAAATGAAAATCTGTATTCTAAATAAAATTCAAACTTCATGATTCAGCCCTTGCTCTCTGTCGGTCAGCTTTATTTCCTGACACCCCATCCTTCCCTCAGACCCTAGCTGCAGCCGTACTTAGTCATCTGCAGTTCCTGAAATGAAACTTCTCCCAAGTTCCTATTTCTCCCGAGTTCACACACCATTCTCACCGCTGGAGACACCTTTACCTTCTCTCCCTGCTCGGAATACCTAACCAACGTGTCTTCAGGCCAACCACAACTGTCTACACAACTACAGAAGCTGTAGAGGAGGAAAAAGTTTTGCTGGACCCTCTTAGGGTCTCTAACCAGGTCTGAAAATTAACTGACAATGACAAATTAAGGGGAGAAAAGGATACACATTATATTGATGTTTTGCATGTACTTGGGAGTCTTCACAAGAGAATGAAATAAAGTGACCAGAACAGGAAGCTTTTATACCTTCTAGACAATGACACAGTAATTTGTGAGTAATTGACAAGACAGTGGAGTGAAGGCGTAGTCCGCCTAGGACTGGGTAATCCTTATCTTAACTAGAAGGGTAAGAGTTAGTTTAACAAGGTTTGTTTGCACATTGCTCTGGTTCCTGGTCTCTGGCCTCTGGGCTTAAAGGGTCTGCCTCTAGGGAAAGACACCTTTATTTCCTGCTTTTAGGCAGAAAAGTGGGAACAATGTCGGCATTACTGCTTCTTAATTGCCTTCAGCTCAAAATAACTTTTATGTCAAAGAGGTATATTTTGGGGCGACATATTCTGGTTTCCTTTAAGACCTTCCCTAGAACTTCACTCTAATTTGCATGGCCTTCCTTTATGCTTTTATACTGCTCTGTGCATATCACTATAATAGCACCCCATTCTGTAAATGCTTGTTAAATGTACCTACAGTATGCCAGGCAGTGTACTAAACTTGGGATGTATTTTAAAAGACACTGTCTCTGACCTCACAGAGACCCTACTCTATTGGGGGAGAAGAGACCAAGTAAAAAAACAGTCTATTACAATACACTGGGAGAAATGCTATGATCAGTGGAGCAGAAGTCTCTGTAGGAGTTTACCGGAGGAGGAAATAACACAGTCGAGGGACAGAGAATGGGAGGCAGAGGGCAAGGCTTCCCAGAGAAACTAATGGAGGTCACCAAGAGGAAAGCTGGGCCGAATGTTTCAGAGACAATAGCATTTGTGATGCCTTCCTGGGCATCACTTGTTTGAGAAACTAAAATAAATTCACTTTGGCTTTGCCATATGTCATGCAGGGTGTCACGTGGGTTCTCTGGTCCCACTCCCTGCACAAGAACACAGGATATGGTGAGGCCAAAAAGGAGCACCCATGGAGCCATAGGTAGGGGAGTCATACCACTATATTCTCGCTGGCGGCTGGGTTGGAGACACAGGAAGCAGGAGCCACATGATCCGCAGCCTACCGTCCGCTTCTCTGCCAACCCACCTCACTTGCTACCTGCAATCCACCGTGCTATCTGCAATCTGTGCTTGCCAACCACCATCCGCTGGTAGCATAGCCATGGCAGTTATATTAGTGGCCAGTGGTTCACTGATTACAGCTGACGGCCAACTAGCCACAGCTGATGGCCATCCAATCACAGTTGATGGCCATTTACTACCCGAGCCAGCACCTTTCCACGTGAGGCCGAGAGCCTGGAAACTGCACTCCTGGCTCTGTCCCCACACCATAGGTGTCAAGTTTGGGATTTGATTTTAGTCTATTTGCAAGCTAGTAAGTTTGGATGCTGACAGAAACAGAAGACTCCTGGGTCAGAGACAAGGCTGTGACCCAGGGCACGACAAGCAGCACGAGCATCATGTTTGCATGAGTTCCCCTTGTTCTCCAAGGCCATGGGCCAGATGGATGTTGAACATGCAGGGGATGTGTCTCTCAACTGAAGAACACTGAACTTGAGTTATCTACCATTTTAATAGTAAGCGGTAAGCAAGCAAACAACCTTGGAAGATGAAGATGTTTTCCTGCATAGCAAAGGGCAGGTTTCCTTGCATCTGAGTCTATTTGGACTGCCCTAAGGAAATGCCATAGACTGGGTGCCTTACTCAAAGACATTTATTTCTCACAGTTCTGGAGGCTGGAAGTCTGAGATCTAAGTGCCAGCAGGGTCAAGTTCTGGTGAGAGCTCTTTTCCTGGTTGCAAACTGCTGACTTCTTCCTGTGTCCTTATGTGGTAGAGAGAGAGCGAGCAAGCTCTCTGGTGTCTCTTCTTATAAAAACACTATTCCCATCAGGAGGGCCCCACTGTCTTACCTCATCTACACCTAATTATCTCCCAAAGGCCTCAGCTCCAGATACCATCACGTTGGGGAGTAGGTCTTCAACATACGAATTTTTAATTTTAAGGGGACACAATTCAGTCTATAATACTTTGGAAGAAAGAGTTGGTATTGCCCTACAGAGCAAAGGCAGGCTTACTGACCATTGTAAAAGATTCCAGTTCTCTAAAGTCAGCATTCCTCTCCTATAATGAAACCCATTGAGTGTGCAGGTGCCATTTACCCTCTTTGAGTTATTTGCCCCGTGGGAATTGGAACTCAGGGAACCGACACAGAAATGCTGACACTGGCTAATGCTGTTGCTGTGAGCAATAAATTGTCCTTCACCTCTGACCCCAAATTCTTGTGTTTTCTACCAGCATCCATAAAAGCGTGTCAGGCTAACTTATTGTTTGTTGATTTTTTTGATGGTAGCCTTTCTGACAGGTTGTGAGATGATACCTCACTGTAGTTTTAATTTGCATTTGCCTGCTGCTGAGTGACGTTGCGCATCTTTTCATATGTCTGTTGGCCATCTGTATGTGCTCCTTAGAGAAATGTCTCTTCAGGTCCTCTGTCCATTTTTTAATCAGATTGTTTGTTTTGGGGGTATTAAGTTGTATGAATTTTTTACAGATCTTGGCTATTAACATTTTATCGGACATATCATTGGCAAGTATCACCTCTCATTCAGCAGGTTGTCTTTTTGTTTTGTTGATGGTTTCCTTCACAGTGCAAAAACTCCTTAGCTTGATGTAGTCCCATTTTTTTTTCTCTCTTGTTTCCCTTGCCTAAGGAGACATATACCATATATATATATATATATATATATATATATATATATATATATATATATATAAAACTAAGCAATAGCAGAGAGTTTACTGCCTATTTTTCTACTAGGAGTTTTATGGTTTGGGGTCTTACATTTGTCTTTAATCTAGTTTTAGTTTATTCTTATATATGGTGTAAGATAGTGACCCAGTTTCATTCTTTTGCATGTGTCTTGTCCAGTTTTCCCAACACCATTTAATGAATAGACTATCTTTACCCCGTTGTAAATTCTTGCTTCCTTTGTCATAGATTTATTGACCATATAGGTGTGGATTTATTTCTGGTTCTCCATTCTGTTCCACTAATCTATCACCACAATCAAGATACAGAAAATTTCCATCACCCCAGAAAGTAACCTTGTGTCCCTTTATAGTCAACCCGTAACCCTCACAACCACTTATCTGTTTTATGTCTTATAGTTTTGTCTTTTCAAACTATCTAGAAATGAATTCACACAGTAAGTTTTGGTATGAAAAAATATTTTTATTTCTTTTGGTTAAATACCTAGGTGTGAAACAGCTGGGTTGCATGGTATAATGTTTAATTGTCCAAGAAATTACCAAACTGTTCCCCAATGTGGTTGTACCATTTTATATTCCCTCCAGCAGTGTGTGAGGCTTCCAGTACTTGGGATTGTCGGGTTTGTTTTTAGCAATTCTAATAGGCGTGTAGGGGTATCTTATTTTGATTTTAATTTGCATTTCCTTAATACAAGTTGTTCTTTTTAAATAAACAAGACTTGTCTGGAGACACAATGTTTCAAAACTGGGGGCTCCTTGGGAGGAAGTAAAGGGAGTCCTTGGTGGAGAACTTGTTGGAAACAGTTGCATTGGCTGCTGGCTTTGCCTCCTACAGAAAGACTGGGGGAGCTCTTTCCCTGTCCTGTCTGCAGGGACCTGCAGTTCTTCCCTCTGATCAGGAGAGGGCAGGAGAGGCCAGAAAATAAGCTGTCCAGTGCTCTGTTTATCAGGCTCCAACATCAATAGTATTTGGATGCATTGGTATATTCAGTTTTGCTGGAATGCCGTTCCCTCTGAACCTACTTAGATGCTACCTTGTGAGACTTGACTTCCCAAGTTAATCTTGTGCAATGAATCAGTGCCAAACTTTAACCTTGTAAAATCCTTCCCTGCCAAATCATAACTACTAACCTACCTTACGAACTGAATTACCGAAACTGAACTACTATTTTAGAATCCTTACTAAGTATACTCTCCAGTATTACTCTGTAGAGCTTGTGTTGGGGGAACCATATACAGCTGAGCTGGGTGAACCCCTCCAACTTTGCAGGGGCTGAGAGACACTGAGAAAGGACTGTAGGGTACAGGTCTTCACACCCCCAGGTGGCTACAGGCCCTCCTCCCTAGGACCTGGGCTGGGGCAGCTCAGACGGAGCACTGCACAGATCTTCTGAGGCTGGGGTGCAGAGTGCCCCCAAAGATGTACTCCAGCTTGAACCCTGGGCTCCCCTCTGGAAGTTGGAACCAAAAGGTCCTGAAGAGGGTGGCAAACATCAGGAAGAGCTCCATTCGAGCCAGCTGGTCCCCTGGGCACACCCGATGCCCTGTAAGTGAAGGAAAAGGTCAGAGGGTGGCAGGTGTCGCTGTGTCTGTTCCACCAAACCCCCTACCCAACACCAACAGCCCAGTGCTGTGCCCAGTACCTGCAGAGAACGGCAGGAAGGCCTCATTGAGCAGGAAGTTTCCGTCCTTGTCCAGGATGTTGAACTGTTGGGGGTGGGAGGGGTCTCCCAACATTCAGAGTCATAGAGCACAGAGGCCAGGTGGGGTAAGATGATGGTGCCCTGTAGAGAGGAGCTGGTTTGGCTCAGGGAGCCTCAGCTGGCCCAGAACCCAGTCCCGACACTGGGCTGAAGTGAGCTTGGAGAGCACCCCACATGCTGGTAGGAGTGGCCAGGGGGTGGGGGGCCTCAAGGAGATTCATCAGGCAGACCCTGTCTGGGTTCCCTCCGTCCAGGCTCACCTCAGTGACATGGCTGAGCATTACACTCTCCTGGCTAAGGGCCACCCACCCCATCCTAAAAACTCCCAACCTAGGCCAGAGATGGCTGCTGCCCCCTACGGAGAATTCCAGAAGCTGTGGGCGTGGCTGGAGAGGACCAAGTTCTGGACAGGGCAACAAACATTGTGTGTGTGTGTGTGTGTGTGTGTGTGAGAGAGAGAGAGAGAGAGAGAGAGAGAGAGAGAGAGAGAGAGAGAGAAAATGGAATGGAAGACGAAAAGGAAGACTGAATCAGACTGAATAATAAGGAGAGGAGACAGAAGCTTCCCTTTTAGGACTGGGGAGAGGAGAAGGTGAAGTCTAACCCTCACGCTATCTCAAAGGAGAAGTGAGTGAATGGAAAGAGAATCCAACTGATCAGATGGCAGCAGAGAGAAGCCGAAGGCTCCTTGGGTCACTCCTGCTCCTTGCACTGACCAGGAGGCCAAAGTGGAGCCAGGAGGGGCTTGGTGATGAACCTGGGACCTGGGGCACTCAGCTCCAGGAGCTCTGGGGAAGGCTCACTTAACGAACACCAGAGAATTAAATCAGCCGTCCCTGTGGGGATCAGAGGATTGGCCGCATGATTTGGCCACACGATTCTAGGTTTTGACAAAGTATCTCGAAATTGAAAACAAACCCAAAAAACTCAGCAGAGTTTAAAGCCTGCAACCCAAACCAATAAAGAATGCAGAAATACCAACAATGCAAATGCTTTCAGAAAGCAGTTTTATTTTTATTTTTAATTTTTTTTTTTAGTTGCAGTATTGCAGGCTGAAGAGAAGGACCTGAGGCTGGTCGTCCAAACCGACAGGCATCCAGTCCTGGTCACTCTGTAGTTTTTGGCAGGGGGCTTGGGAGGTACATGTTCTTGCTGCTTCCTTGTGAGCTATACACAATTAGAGTCCTGGGAATTTCGCCCTGTTTTCCCTACCTGGGATGAGGTAACCTTTGCATTACAATAGTTCTTAGTAATCACCCTCAGATGCAGAGGCTCCTGGCAAGATGCTCTTTTCCCTCCAGAATTATTTATATCCTGTTCTGGGTCATGTTCTGGACTCCTTGCAAAGTGACTGGCTGATCTTAATTCATGGGACAGGCTCAGAGCATAGCCAATCCTGAACACAGAAAGGACAACCATCCCTCTCCCCCAAATGAAAGAGCCATTTGCCTGTTGGGTACCCCCTGGGAATTCTATGCCAGTTTCTTCCCAGCTTCTTCCCAGTAAATGGCAGTTTGGAGCTCACAATCAAATGGAATGTCCGAGGAGAGACAGGCTTGAAATGCTATGGGGGCGGGGGGGCATTGCTGTTGTCACAATGGTTCAGAACAGTTTAGGAATATCTGTAACATTTAATGATCTACTGTCAAGCTTTGATTCTACTTTCAGGAAACATTTCTTGCCCAAGTTGGGAAAGCTCAATATTGATTCCAGGCTGTTAACGGTCCCCTGGAGCTCTTATCACATAACAACTCCTAGAATCCAACTGGCAGGAATGGGCTCTTAATAAGAAAATTTCTAACCCCAAGTGGCATTAAGCACAGCTGAACCTTGGTTCCCTCCCTTTTAACTTGACCTAATTTGGCACAGCTTTTAGACAACCAGGGCCCAAATCCTTCTGCAAAGAACAAGATGAGCTGATGACGTGGTCCTATCCTCACATCCAGGAAATATTTTGTCAACCTACGAACTTGCTAGCCAATTATTGCCACAGACAGTTCAGTATCAGCCAATCAGCAGACAGACGGACAATGCAAAACATCCTCCTCTAACACATTGGTTCATTTACTTACCTGGAGAGGCATCTTTGGAACAATATGAGCGGCAAGGAGTCGGTGGAAAGAGCAAAATCTTTGGAATCAGGGGGACATGAATTTGAAAGTCACTTAAGTCACTAACTGTGTATTTGGGGCAATTACTTGAGCTCTCTAAGCTGAAGTTTCCCTGTCTGTAAAAAAAAGAATAACAATAATAACATCTAAAGGATCGGGTTGTCATGAAGAGAAATGTGTGGAAGCAAGAACCTCAAGTCTGATCAAATTAGTAATAAATTACTAATCACATCCTGGCAAGGCCTTAGGCATCAAGTTGGCCCTGAACCGTGGTTGTGAGAGCTGAGCAAAGACTTGGTGATGCAGAGACTGGGCCCCCCACCTTCCCTCTCATGCACCATCAAGGCTTCCGCTGAGGACAGGACGAAGTGCTGAGTCAAAGCCCCCTTCTGAGGAAAGGCTTGGGCTGCTGGCCACCACTTCTAGGCACAGAGTGGTCGCCCTGCACCAGAGCACCAAGATGAGTGACTGTTTTGTTTTCATTAAACTGTCAACCTTGCCACCTACACATCAGTGCTACGTTACCTTTAAAACGCCTCCCAATGGTCCTCAACTGCTGGCATTCACTCGTCACGAAATCCCTGCCCCTTGAGAGTAGGCTGGATCTACGACTTATTCCTAACGAACAGAATATGGCAAAAGTGATGGGCTGTCACATCTGAGATTAGGTTACAAAATGACAGTAGTTTATGTCTCGGGTGCTCTCTCACTTGCTCTAATTGAGGTCAGCTGCTATGTTTTGCGGGGCCCTATGTAAAGGCCCAAGTATCAAGGAACCAAGGGTGGCCTCCAGCCAACAGCCCATGAACAAATGAAGCCAGAAGATAGCCATACGAGTGAGCTGTAATGGAACCTCCCCCAGTGGAGCCTTTGATGGAGAAACTGACCTAAAATGGTTCCCTGCCACGTGGAACTGACCCAAGATAGTGGCCCGAGTGGAGAGAGAAGTCCCCAGCCGAAGCCACAGCCCACTTCCACATAACCCCCTCCAAGCCACATCCCGAGCCAATCACCAGACGACTCTTACCACTTCCCCAACTCAAGGAAGTCCCCAACCCATAAAAACGTGCTCAAAACCTTGCTAGGGGCTCAGTCTTTGGGGAAGGATCCCGCTGAGCCCGCCGGCGGCGTAATAAAGCTGACTCTCCTAACTCTGAGTGCCGCTTGGGTTCTTTCCGGTCCTGGTATCCATAGCACCTTCAGATGCTACTTGCAGCCCCATCCAACAACTTGATCATAACATCATGAAAAACGTTGAATCTGAGGCACCCAGCTAAGCTGCACACAGAGCCCTGACCCACGGTAACTGTGAGATAATAAGAGCTGTTGTTTTAAATTGCCAAGTCTTGAGGTAATTTGTTACACAATAAGATCGATAGATAACTAGTTCAATCAACATCTTTTATCTAGAATCTGCATGGCTCTCTCAGTCAGCCGTTGTGAGAGCTGAATGATGTAGTGGGCGGCAAGCCCTTAGCACACAGTAAGCTTTGGCAAAGAGCAGGAATTACTGTGTCATCATCCAGACCCTCTCTGAGGCAGAGCTTGTGAAAAAGATTTTGCAGGGTTTGTTCCTCCACGGGGGACTGGAGGGAAGGGGAAGGACCCAGATTTGACCACCCTCTGTGTGCCACATGCTCAATATACAAAGTGTCTTATGCAGTAGAAGCTGTCGTCTCCACTTTACAGATAGGAAAACTGAGGCTTGGACAGGACAGGTACTTTTCCAAGGTTAGAAAACTGGTGGAGCCAGGATTTGAACTTAGGTGATAACCAGTTTGTCCCCAAGAGAACTCTAGCCACCTTTTCTTCTGTGATTGTGATCTTGAGATAGACATTAACACAGGGCCTGACACTTAGTGGGTGCTAAATCATTATTGAATGAGTGAAATAATATCACCCTATTTTACACTGGTTTTGAGAGGTTGAATGAGTTGCCCAAGATCACACAGTAAGTAGCAGGGTGGGACCAGAAACCCCTCTACCTAGTCTGTGGGTCCTGCTCTCTTCTGCCCAGGCATCAAGCAGCCTCTCGCCAGCCTCCCAGTCACCCTTGCTCCTACCTCTGGTCAGTTTGAACTCTTCACCTGCCCAGGTCCTCATGTTTGTCAGTAGTCAAGTTCTGTAGCCTTTGTTTTTGTTTCAACCGTCCTGGAGCCAGACTGCTGAGGTCTAGAGCCTCGTTTTAGTGCTTACTAGGTGTGTGACTTTGGGCAGCTTACGCAGCCTCCCCTTACCTCCGTTTTCTCATTTGTACAATGGAGATGATGATTTTAGCCATCAGGGTTGTTGTACCAGGAGATACACGGTACACTCAAGCTGGGTACATTGAAGACAGTTTAATAGAGATTGTTTACAAAGGTGTACGGTCAGGGGGTAAGGACGCCACAGGCATTGTGCAGTGTTCCGGGGCTAGCCATGGTGGGAGCCCCTTTCTTCTCAAGCTTTAAAGAGTCAAGGGACATTGTTGAATGGGTCTAATGTGGAAAAGCCAACCCTAATCTCTCCATCAATACGGTCACTGCTTTCCCATTTGTATGTCTTTGCTCATGCAGCTCCCTCCGCCTGGCGTGCTTTCTCCCTGCATCTCTACCGCTCGATGTTCTGTCTTCAAGGCCTAGCTCCACTGGATATGGTGACGACAATGCTCACCTCCCAGGGCTGTTGGAGTCTACCCACAGACCAGCTTTCATCATGCTGAGACGGAACAGCATATCCCCAAGGGAGACAATGCCACGGCCGGTGGTTGTCCCCTGTCCCTCCCTGCGCTGACCCATGTGATCGGCTGAGACGAGCCTGGCTGTGGTTGAGTTCCAGGGGCCAGAGGTGAGGCTGTTGTGGGAATGAAGATGTCCCGATGTGTCCCAGGCCGGAGCCCTGCGAAGCAGCAGGGCCTGGGGCTGACTGGTGTGACCACATGGATTTTCTCTTTTGGGAAAAGACTCCCGGGATTTGCCTCCCTCCGTGACGCTGCCTGACAGCATTGGCATAAAAGTGGAGCCCAAGCAGGGTGGGAGAGAAAGGTGGCTAGAGAGAGCTAAAGAAAAGGCTGGAGGGCTCTTGAAGCCCTGGGACCAGGAAGCGAACGGGTGAGGGGAGGCCCAGAACTGTTCTCCCGGCTCAGCGGGCTA
The DNA here is from genome assembly GCF_004115265.2 of Rhinolophus ferrumequinum. Lineage (NCBI taxonomy): Eukaryota > Metazoa > Chordata > Mammalia > Chiroptera > Rhinolophidae > Rhinolophus > Rhinolophus ferrumequinum. The sequence continues at coordinate 61,124,361 of NC_046285.1, read as the reverse complement.
GCTTTCCTGGCTGTCTCCTTCCTCCTCTTGAAATTCGGCACCTTCTCCTGGGCTGTTTGAAGGTGCGCTGAGACAGGTACAGGAAAGTGCTGTGGATGATGTACCATGCTAGCGCAAACGTTGTTGCTGCTGCAATTTCCACAAAACGGATCCCTTCTGTTTTTTATAAGTTGCCCTCCTCTCCCCAACAAGTCTTGTTCCTTCTTCCTCAAACTGTTGCTTAAGAAACTACATTTCTCTGAGAGCTTCTCTAGCCAACTCCATCAATCTCTAACCACTACCTCCAAATACCCCAACCATCTCCCATAGTGGTCCTTGCCTTGTTCTGGGTTGAATCCTTGGCTCTGTTAACTACGCTGGGTGTCCACCCCATCTTTTCCACAGTATGACAAGCTCCTAAGGGCAGATGGCAGGTCTCCCTTTCTTTGGATTTCTCTGTCACCCAATTGTTTGGAGTCCCAAGATGCCATTGAGTAGTGTAGACTTACAGATAGGAGAACCTGATGGGCCCCCAAGGCCCCGTCCCCCAGTTCTCAATATTCTTCTTGATGGGAGCTCCTGTATGGCACTCCTTTCACTCATGCCCAGACTCTCTTTCATACATGTCACCTCCTTTCCCCACTGCAATGTGAGCTACTCAACGTCAGGGATCATTCTCAACGGAAATATCTCACACATAACCTAGTGTGATGTTCCAGCCTTCTATTTAATTCAGATGGTTTTGAATGTGAGAATGGTCGTTTTTGGGGATGCTGGGATGGGTGGTGCTGATGGTAATGAGGATTTAGAACAGGTGAAAGTAGTTGGGCAGTGGCTATGATGGTGACTGTGGTTTTGGAGTTGATGGTGACATAGAAAGATGGGTCTTTCATCTGACTTGTGACCCACTGACCATATTTCATTTGGCTCCAGCTGTCATTCAGGGTATCTTGGCCAGGTGTGCTTCTCAGATATAAGGCACCTGAGGCCTTTTCTTTAAGACACAGAAATGTGTTACCCTAGTGGGACACTTCCTGCTCAACATTCCTAAGTGAGTTGAATGTTGACAAACTTCCTCTCCTCTCTCCCTTGCCCAAGAGTCACAGTGCTCTGGCCGCTGAGGGTGGGATATGGCTCCGGGAACAAGACACACTCAGCACACAGGGTCAGGCTGTAGTTGGAGTCCAGGAATGGCAGGTCCAGGACACAGACCTGGAAAGGAGGCCCCAGGGCCATCTTCATTGCTTAACCAAGGTCCTCAGTGTCTGATGGTGAGATGCAGGCAATGAGGGAGATGGTGGAGGCAGGCCACAAGGTTTCCACTTAAAGCGAAGTCCCCAGGCAGAGTATGTCTACGAGTACCTGTGGGAGCCCAGTCTCAAGCTGTACTTTCATAGGTGGTCTTCCTGATTCCAGCCATCAATGCCACCCAGGCCATGGGGCTCCCTCTTTAGACTTCTAGGCCAAGGATGGACAAAACTGTGACCTGTCTCTTGCTCCTCTCAGAACAACTCAAATCAACTACGATACCCTTGCTGAGGTATTTTTACATCAAACTTCTCAGCCAACCCTCTCTACAATACTGTGAAGGATGTTACTGCTTCCACTTTACAGACGAAGAAAGCAAGGCTCAGAAGCCTGAAAAGATTTGGTCAAGAAAGTAGTAGGGATACAGTTCTAAGTCTTCTGTCTCCGAGCTCAGTTTTCTCTCTTCTCTTTCAACAGCTGCCTCCAGCTGGGACAAGCCAGTATACTCAAAAGGAAGTTTACTAAAAGCTAATAGAAAACAGATGTGAGAAACCCCGAGCTAGTCATGCTTCCAGAGGTTCTCGTGCAGCTGTAGAGGCCTCCTTAGAAAGGCCCACACTGGTCCCAGATCTGCCCATTGCATCCAGTCTGATGCCGCACCCAGAAACCTCATCTTCAGATCTGACATGCCCTTTACTCTTCCTTCTCTGCCTGTAGACCCCCATCCAGAGGAAGGGAGCCTTCTGTGGCTCTGAGAGAAACAGTAGATAAGGAGTACTTATCACAGCTTCCGCCAAGGGGGCTGTGTCCGGGCAGGAGCCATTTCCTCGGAACACATTGCCCCTCATTGTAGATCCCTCCACCCTGCCCCCAGCCCCTGCAATGGATGGATATCATCAGATGAAAAGACTGCCTTCTCCCACCTCCAGACCTACCCAAATCGTGCCTAATCCATGCTCAGTGCCTGCAGGGTTTGGGGCTACCTGTAGCACTCCGCCTCTCCACGTCTCCCTCCAGGATGAAGGGGAGAGGAGATAAAAATAAGGAGATACAAAGACCACTAGAGATGGAAGAAATGAGGAGATGTGAGGCACACACCTGAACAAAGAGAGAGATTTTTATTTCTTACGTTTGTGTTTAATTTGCACATTGTGCTCCAGTGTCTCATAGGAGTGAATGGAACAAACACAGGAGGCATGACTGCCCCTACACAGTTAGGTGAAGTCCCCAAAGGACTGTAGCTATTTCTGGGGGAGGGTACGAGCCCAGGGAGGGGAGGGTCAGTCTCAGAGACCACAACCAGGCAGCAAGGGCAAGAGCCCGGGTGAGAGGACGTGGCCCTGCTTTGCACATTTTAGTACTAATCACGCCTTCTTTCACTCTCCAGAGCATCCCATTTTGATTGTTCCCCATCAACACTCTATAACCACTGACTCTGTAAGTCTCCAGGCTTTGTAGGTGGGGAAATGATGATGTTATGTCTGACAGTTTGCAATGAACTCGGCATCTAGAATGCTGCTGAGTGTTCCAGTGAAGTTCCCACAGATACCTGCTTCCTTTCAACCTCTGCTTTGAAGAAGGGGAGTGGGGCAGCAGAAGACACTCCATGCCATTGCTGGGCCCCAGGGAGTATTAACCCGGGGCTCAGTAGGAGGCTTGGTGTCTGAAGACTGTGGCAAAGGCCATCCAACACCCTCTCCACGCACACGCAGGCACACCCACACACCAACGCATCAACCTTCAAAGAGCTCCAGGCAGTAGACTTATTCATCAAACCAGAACGATGTCTTTATTCTGCTCAGCCGAGTCCTCTTATCTAAACAAGATTTATGCAGCTTTTATTAAAAAATATTAGCTATATTGAAGACAGTCAAAAGGCCCAAAATCTTATGAAGGATAAGGAAAATAAACAGATAAACGTACTTATCTAGTGCAAGTGCCCAAGCTTCCTGTCAGCTAAAATAAGAAGGGAGAAACGACATGTTCCAGAACGCTCGCTGAGAAGCAGTGAATTTTCCCAATACCACATTCTGAAAGGGATTTGTTGTGTGGACTGTTATCTAGTCGACATTGTTGTCAACAGATTTTCTGGGAGATGGAGCAGGAGCTTTCTTCACGCATCCTTTTCTGAGTGACTCCAGTACTGGCCAAGGACGAAGCACTGAAACCAAAGGGGCGGGGGTCTTTCTGTGACTGTAACATGGCTCTACTGGGGTGGGGTGATTATGGGCAGAACCCTATCATACTTAGGAATGGGCAGATGGTATGTACCTCCCGAGGTATCACTTCTCAGCCAAACACTGCTTTGCTTATCTAAAGATGAACGCCAGGGGCTGTATCACATGGCATGCGGCCAGGACACAGCCCTTGTGATCTTGACCAGCTCCTGGGCTCTCAAAGGAAATGAATACCGAGGCTGCTCTGGGCAAAACCCTGTCACTGATTTCTTCAAGGCTTTGGCCATTCCTCCCTGAGGACAGTCTGATGCCTGAGGACTCCTATCTTTGGTCTGGGGGAGGCCCAAGGCCCCGAGACCTTTTTGGCAGCAGCCCCTGGGCCCACATCTTTATATTACACCTTTAGATCTTACCACAATCAAGATGAGAACGAGTGACACCCCCTTCCCCCCCAGGCAGAGAACACCACACACAGGAGGAAAGGGTGTCTCTATGACCTGGGGCAGAGCTGGTCCAATCACCTCCCCAGTAATGAGAGGTCCTGGCTGCTCTCAGCATGCTGGTTGCATGGAATGAGAGATAGACAGTCATGGAGGAGGAGGGAGGGAAAGAGACAGACGCAGAGAGCAAATGTTTCAAGTCTCTTCTTCAGCCATAAGCTCCATGTCTGCTTTTGGTCTCCAGTGCCCAGCATAGTGCCTGACACCTAACAGATGCTCCATAAATATTGTTTTGGGGGAGGATAAGATAAAAACATGAGGGGACTCAGGTCCAGGTATCGGGAAGCTGGGAGACAAGAGATGGCTTGGCTCAATAAGACGTGAAGGAGAAGTGGGTGGCCAAAGTTTCTAGAGGGCTTGGAGGGAAAGCCTCTCTCACAGGCCCATGGGGGTTATGGGATGAAGGTGGCAGAGGACCCAAGGGGGGCCTTTTGACACATTTTCTCTCACCAGTGGTCCGACTTGCCCGAGGACCGCAGCCCACAAGATTCTTTGTCAAGGACACAAAAGGTAGGTCAGAGCCGTGTTCCATAGTCCCTAGAACCAACTGTTTCCAAGGTGAGTCTCTTTCCCCCAACAACTGTGTGCCCACAGTCCTGCCTGGGCGGGTGATGGGGTTCCCTTCAGGAAGATGGCTGTGCCACAGCTGTGTGAGACCAGTTACTAGCTCTGACAGTTCTCACTTGGGCAGCAGCTGGCTTCGTCTTCCTAAGCCGAATCCACCTGAGGAGGTGGGAGGGAGCTTGCCTGAGCCCAGGAAGAATGCTGAGCCTGGCCAGAGGGAGAAGATTCCAGGAGAAGGGGTAAACCAGCCCCTCCCCACCCTACCCCACTATCACCCCAATACATACCATCTCCCTAATGGGAGGTGGAAGGAACGGGCATTGTTCTGGAGCTATGCTTCTAATGAGCTTATCAGGAGCCAAGTTTTTCAGGTCATATTTATCAATCTACGTAAGTCCTAGAACTGGAGCTGGAAGATCCTGAGAGACTACTTGGTTCGGCACATGCATTTACTTCTGAAGCAACTGAAGCTAAAGACATGAGATGAGAGAGAACCGCTAGAAGTCTGGAATCAGGCTGTCTAGGTTTGGATTCTATGTGCTTTACTACATACTTCATACACGCCTGTTATCCCAATAGAATGTAAACTCCATGAGGACAGGGATGTTTTCTGTTTCACTGTCACCGTGGTACTGTCAGTTCCTAGAACAGTGCATGTCATTTTCTAGATGCTCAGTAAATATTTGTTGAATGAAACAAATAAGTGAATCTCTACAAGAGAATATTATAAAACGATTAAAATCATGTTTTTAAAGAATATTTGACATGAGAAAATATTCATATGTTGAGATCATACAAATTGTATATATGTTATCCCAATTTTATTTTTAATGAATATTTTAAATGTTGTTACGTGTTTAGAAGAAAAGCCTGGAGAAATATAGATCAAATTGTTAACAGCAGTTGCCTCCTTTGTAGGGTGTGATTAAGATGCATTTCCACTCTCCAGATTTTCTACATTTAAGTGCTATTTGGATTTCTAACAAAAAAAAAGCATGAATAATGTTTTTGATAACTAAAAAAACATATGCTTAGAAAAAGCTAGAAAGAATATAGCGATATAACTTCAGCTACTTGAGGGTAATAAGTGCTTCGGTGGTGTTGTGTAACTACCCTAAAATGTAGTGGCTTCAAAAAACACCATTTTATTTTGCTCAGGGATTTGGAAAGGGCTCAGCTGGTGGTTCATCTCTGATTTATGTGACATCAGCTGGGATGGCTGAGGCTGGAGGTTCTAAAAAGGCTTCTCCACTCACACATCTGATGCCTTGGTACTCCGTGGCCTCCCTCTATCTCCATATTGTATCTCATCCTCCAGGAACTCTCAACGTGGCTTGTAAATCTTAGTATGGTGGTCTCAGGATAATTTTACTGCTTACATAGTGGCTGGCTTCTGAGAGGCAGGAAGTGTGAACTGCTCCACAAAAGGGCTTTCGGCAGAAGTGGCACCGTGTCACCATATTTTACTGGTCAAAGTAGTCACAGAGTCCACTCAAATTCAAGGGGGTAGAGAAACAGACTCCACCTCTAGATGGGAGTGTCAAGGTCACACTGTAGGAAAGCAGGTAGGGTGGGAGATCCTGTTGTAGCCATGTTTGGAAAATACACCGCCACAATACAGTGCAGGCAGGTTTTGGTTTCTTTATTGTACCTTTCTGCGTGCATTATTTTTATAATCAGAAAAAAAAAGTTATTAAAAGAAATATGATGCACAACAGTGCAGGCAACCATTAGTGCAAGATAAGGTTTCAGTCAGCTGAGCCTTTCTGTGCCCCCGGACTCATTTATTTTCAATGTTAGGTCCTATTTCTAGGTGACCAGTCAGGAAGAGGGTAGGAAAGGAGCTGTCACATCACTAAGCCATTCCCCAAATTCTGGGCATTCTTATTTTCAAGCTTTCCTAAAGTCATTTCACATAAAGGTTTCTTCTCAATGCCATTTTTTTGTCTTTTGGAAGCGATCAAATTTCTTTTCGCCATGACCTCAATGAAATAAGTCTACAACACTGATTTCTCCAAATATTCATTGAGCTTCATGTATAAGGCACTATCCAAGGGTCGACTGAGTAGTGTGATACTTATTAAGCACCTACGCTACGTAAAACATAATACTTAGGCCAGGAATGATCAAGTATACAAAAATTAGATGATTTATTTCTTTCAAGACATTTATATTCATAGGCAGAAATATAAGAAAATAATCAAATATAACATGCAAAGCAAAAGGAAATAAACCCTAAAATAGATGTGTAAGCAAAGGGCTGTAGGAATGCAGAGGACTTTGCAGAGAAAGGCTTTGCCGAAAGGATAGCATCTGAACTGAGTTTAACAAGAAAAACATGGCTTTGTTTGACAAGAGAGGACCAAGGGATTCCAGGCTGAGAAAAAAGCAAAGATTTAAAGGTGTGAACATATTGACCTGTTTTTAGGAAGACTGAGTAGAAAAAGAGGGCTGGGGTGGGATGGTGCGTCACCCCAACTGAGGACCTGGGGGCACCGTTGTTCCCGCCTGGAATGCTTTACAGCAAAGCCTGCTTCTGCGATGACCATCCCGTGTCTGCTCCCCACTCCACCCCGATTCTCACAGAAGTGGGAGCCCTTCATCACGGACCGGACCTGAACACACACCTGGCCTGGAGGTTGCAGGAGCTGGAGAAGGAGCTTGCTGAAGGTGGAGCAGGTGCAGTCTCCGTCACCGCCTCACGACTATGAGGTATGTATGCCGATGACTCGTAAGGACAGTTCTGGGCCTTTTAGGATACACGCTGTGGCTATTACATGGACTGACAGAGTTCTCCCCTCATGAACATGGCTTATTCCTTTTGGTATTTCTGCCTTGTTATTTAGCAACCTTCTAATTCATGTATTTCAGCCACGAGTAACATATATTGCAGGCTGAGAGGGCCAGCTGCCTGTGTTATTTAATATGCTTCACATTCACTCCTCTTCATTTATATCTGTGCTACTACTGCTGGTCACAATGGCATCTATTGGGGATTTCTCAGCAAACCTAACTGATGTGATAAACTATTTTTATTTTGTAGTTTCTATTTGGTCTGCATTATCAATGATAGGACTACTAAAACCGAGATACCAGGAGTCCAATCTACCTAGACCTTATAAGGTAAAAGGGAGTTCTCTAATTTTTTCTGGGTGAAATAAAATGTATTGAATATAAAAAAAGAAAGAAAAGAAAAAGAAGAGGGCTGGAGCCAGATAATGACCACCCTGATGGCCAAGTGAAGGAATACGGGTCCCTCTATAGGCACCTGTCCCCTGAAGATTTTGAGAGGGTAAAGTACTTGACCAGCTTGCATTTTTGGTCTGCACATTGGCAGTAGTATATACAGTGGTTCAGAGAGGGACACCAAGGCAGGGAGACCAGTTATGAGGCTGTGAACTACAATATGAACGACAAAGGGAGGTGGCCCTTAATGAGGGCAGAGGGAGGGCGAGGGGGTCATGGTGTGATACATGGGACCTAGAAGTGACTGCGTTTATCGGGAAGTGGAGGAGAGTTACAATACTTCAAGTTTCTAGCCTAAAAGACTAAGGAGTACAGTGGTACCACTAGTTAACACAAGGAGCGCTGTGTGATTTTTGAGAAGCTGTTTGAGGCGCCTGGTAGATACCCGGTGAAGGCATTCAGCAGGCAGCTGGAGACTGGAACTAAGGAGAGGCCCAGCTCACAGTCGATTTGTCACTATACCTGGGGGAGTGGGAGAGAAAAGCGAGTGGGCAGAAGGCAGGAAAATGCCTCCTTACAAGAGGGCAAGCAGGTTGAGAGAGGCGGGAGGGGACCCAAGAGATAGGAAAACAGAACTGAAAGGAGAGGAAGTGAAGCATCACTTGGACTGTAAATCCAGGACATCAATAAAAGCGGTTGTTTACATCAGTTTTGTCCAACGGAACTTCCTGCAATGATGGGAGTGTTCTATATCTATGCTGTTCAATACGGTAGCTACAGGCCCCATGTGGCTACCGAGCACCTGAAATGTGACAACGGAGGAACTGAATTTTTAACCTTAAAGCCAAACCCCTGTGTTTTCAAGACAGTAGTTTAATAAAAGGCTGGATTTAAGATAATGAATTCATAGGCAGAAATGGTCAGCAGAATCAGTACCAAAGAGTTGAAAAGCTTTTGAATGGGTACTTAATTCTCAATGCGTTAATCTGAATGAATTGGCTGAGAGGGCAATTATATTGTTTGAATTGTGGCAAACCTTCAACAAACTGTTCATTTGAAATATATTTACCGCAACTGCCCATTTCATCACAACCATTCACCCTTCCCATACCCGACCCTCTTATTTGCAGCACAGGAGCTTTATTTGGTGACCATGCCCGAGAACACAGGCTTTAAGGACCAGGACCCACCACAGATAATCTAGGCATATTGGGCTCCATGCCCCTTGCAACCAACCAGCTCTGCTCTTGGCCGTTCTCAGATGTAACGCCATCGCTGTATATTCAGATCCAGGCTCCGGTGTTCCAAAGTCATTCAAAGACACCTTGCTCCCTTCCCAGAGAACTATTTTATACACCAAGAGTTTTTACAAAATCCAAAATAATTTTATTCACTTTTTCAGATTTTTGCTTCCACAAGGTGTTCAGCAAACATGCTAAGGCGACAGAATGTCTAGTTGGTCACGACATGCAACGCTGACCATTCAACTGATGACAGCAGCGACCACGCCCACCTGAGCTACTGGCCCCACAGCACAAAGGGGGTTTGCGGGAACACACCGAACCACACAGCAATCAGCAACCTGAGGTAGGTCTCTTTACAGTACAAAAGACTTCTACACCAGTGTCAGACACTGATTAGCAAGAGCTGCTTAAAGTCGCAGACTTTGGAGAGAGAAAGAGACTGTGCGACAACTGCAGTGAGAAAGGAAAACAGACCCACAAAATCCTGAACCCTGTCACTGAACTGTGGAGGTGTGGGACCAGGCAAATGAAAAAGTACCACCGAAAAAAGCAGCAGTTGGCTTCCAGGTTTGGAACCAACAGGTCTAGGAGCCGGAGAGCTCTGTGCAGTGGCCGGCGTCAGGAACCTGAGGCAGTGGGATACTCGGACTGGATTCTTGTTTAGAAACAACAGCAAAAAAAGGAAGGCAGGAAAGAAACTCCCCCTCGCCGAGGAATGTTTCTGATTCTCATTCCTGACAAAGGGAATGAAAAATGGTCTGGGGCGTTGCCCCACTGCTCTCCTGACAGAAACAGGGAAGTGACACCAGGACAGAAAGCAGGAGCCCTGAGAATTCACGGCACTCTGCATGGCCTCTAACGGCCCCTCTTCTACTCCACCCTGCCCTGGAGTGATTGTGGGGAGGTGACAGAGGGGGCCGACAGAGGGCCCCCTATTGCCACACATCTTCCTTTTGGACACCCAGAAAACCTGGCACCGTGAAACAACCAGCTAGTAAGGAACAATATGCTACCCCTTCCTATAGTCTAATAGCAAAACCAGACCTCTAGTACAGCAAACTGTACAAAAATGATAGAAAGGAATTGCACTGTTATTAGCACAGTGCTTATTTTAATATAAAATAAACAGCTTACATTTTCACTGTAAATATAGGCTATGTACAGAATTATATATAGATATAGCTACACGTATAAAGCTTCATTATAGGCCTCTGATACATTTATAATAACGGTTCCCTGAACCTTTTAGAGTGCAATTAAGAACAAAAACTAAATTCTGTTTACATGAATATGGAATAAATACAATAATCAAAATATGACTCTCCCTAAAAGTGAAACACACAAGCCAATCCTGAACTGCTGTGCGAAAGATAAAATCGGGAAAGGCAAGGTTTCGGCAGGACAGGAAGAGCGGCCCGCCCTGGGCAGGGAATGGCAATGCTCCCAAGGAAAGACGCCGGGGGCAAGAGGAGTTAGCCCTTGACAGCTATTTTGTTCTCTGTAGCAGCAAACATGGCATAGAACCGGGAGCTGTCGTTGGACAGAAGGACCGATGGGGTGTCAAACTCCACCACCTGCAAAGGAAGGAGACGTCATCAGCATGTGACTCAGGGACACTCAGGGTGATTCAGAGGAATCCACTGCTCAGGAAGGGGGGCAAGCCCAAAAGGCCCCTGAGGACGGAATCAGGGTGACAATTCAACTAGCCCTGCCATGCCCAAATGGGTTCCTTTTCTTTTTTTTTTTTTTTTTAACTAACCAGGGTAAAAGGGAAAGGTTCTACAGAGAGACCTCCAGACCTCCTCCACATAATTCTTTCAGCCTTAGGTATAAAGGAATCAATCAACAAGACACTATAAGCTGCAGGGGGAAAAATTGCAGCTCAAGTCAAAAGCATAGCAGGCAAACGTCATCTTGTTGTGCAAGCTGATCTAAACCTATAGATGGAAAAGGAACAGCTCAGGATACCAGTTGGCAGGGAAAAAAAGGAAGTGAGTAAGGGATGGACTCAGTCAATTTTCCATGCCTAGGATGGATTTCTATGCAGTCAATGAAAATCATATTGCAGTAGAAAAGTGAACGATATGCTGGCAGAACCTGCCTCCCATGATGGTGGCTGACAACGCCACATACTTTCCCAGCCTCCCTTGCTGCCAAGGTTGTGTCCCATGCCTTTGCCCTGCAAGGGGATGGAATAAATACAATAATCAAAATGTGATCATTGCAAGATTGTCTATAGCTAACAGCACCTGCAAGGAAAGAGAGGGAAATGAAGAAGGCTAGCCTGGGCCAGATTGTAGGAAAGCTTGGAACAGCAGGATATGAAATTTGTCACCACATGGTTGTAAAAAGCAAGCAACACATGGTGGCTAGTCTCAATACACCTCGGGCAGTTCTAGTCTCAATACACCTCGGGCAATTCTAGTCTCAATACACCTCGGGTAATTCTTGTGTATGTGAATGAATTACTCCGTACACATGCTCTCTGACCTAAGTCAAAGTGCAACTGTTCACAAGCAACATGAGAACCCAAGAGTGATTCTGACTCTGTCCCTTGATTGGGAGGGCTGTATCCCTGCCAATAGCAACCAGACTAGAGCCGCTATGGTTGCTTATCTGGATGCTTAGAACCACGCTAAGATGCCAATCAGCCAAGTCCTGCCAGGGGCCACTCTTCGTCCCAGACAAGGTCACATAGAGCCCAGGTCCCTCGGGGCTCAGTACCTGTCCCTGGGCCAGCACCATAATCCTATCAGAGCCCAGGACTGTATGCAGGCGATGGGCAATTGTCAGCATAGTGCAGTCAGCAAAAGCTTCTCTGACGGTCTCTTGAATCAGTAAGTCTGTCTCCGTGTCCATGGCAGCTGTGGCTTCATCTAGAATCAGAATCTGCCAGGGAAGAGAGGAAAAATGGGATCTAACCAACTCCTTAAGCATTCTGGTTAATTTAGGCTTTACTAAAATGTATTTTAGTATTTGAGTTTAACACCATATATTGTTTTTTCTAAGTAGGTTACACACATATGTAAAACTACTGTTTTGCTTAGAATTGATGTAACTTCAAACCCATGTTTGCCTTGATGCCTATAAATAAAAGGATATGCATGTAATACTCATCTAACAAAATGCTCACCCTATTTGCTCTAACTCTGAACAGTATGATAATCTCATTGGCCAGAAACAAAAGTCGCCCTTGGACACTGAAGGTCCAGGGAAGTTAAAAACAAAAAACATCCATATACCCAAATTGTGTCAGGGTTAATCCAGAAACATCTCTGGGCATTCTCTTAAAAAAGTGCCACTGGGCTCAGAGCCAGGAATGCCTTTGGACCTCCTACCACAAGGAAGGGCTGTTCGTCTACCTTCCCGCTCTTTTCTGCTGCTCCCCTTCCCCAGCACCCCCCCGACTACCTTACCTTACAGTGACGGAGCAAAGCTCTGGCTATACACAAGAGCTGCCGTTCCCCCACCGAGAAGTTCTCCCCATTCTCCAGCACTTCAGATTCAAGTTTCAGAGGTAGCTGAGCAATCTGGGGAGAAAGAAAGCAGAAATTAGAAGGGTAAAAAAGTAAATTTTGAAAAAAGATCCATTACATTTTGTCAAAAATCCAGTAGTTAAGGTAAATTATTCTGAAACAGATGAAGGAAGTACTAGCCAAGAACCTGGCTCGTCTGGAAAGAAGGTACAGGTGGGATGAGCATGTGTAGCCGGACCACATTTCCCAGGACAGTCGCTTCTTCAAATATACTATTCTGTTAGCCTCATACCGCCAAAATGTCCTGAAAATTCCAATTATTTTCTGTTTTGTTTTTTTTTATTGATTTCAGGTGCACAAGACAAAGTAATACTTGGACGTTTATCATTTATATCCCTCACACTGTGTGAACCCCCCTCCCCCCATCCACTATCCCTCTGACATCGCACACAGCCATTACATTTCCACTGTCTCTATTCCTAATGCTGTACTCCGCTTCTTGTAAGTATATACATACATATATATACATATATATATATATATACATATACATATATGTATATATAAAATTATAGTTGACATTCACTATTGTTCAGCTTCAGGTGTACAGTGCAGTGATCAGGCATCTACATCATCCCTGAGGTGGTCTCCCAAATAGGACACATGTCCATCGGATACCCTACAAAATCTTTACAACATTGTTGATTACGTTCCCCAAATTAATTTTCAAAACCCCGTGACCATCTTGTGGTTACTGATTGTTTTCTAATCCCCTCATCTTCCCCCTTACCCCCACCCCCCCGCCCATCTAGCAACCCTCAGTTTTCCCTCTATGTCTCCAAAACTGTTTCTGATTAGTCCATTCACTTATTCTTTTCTTTAGATTCCACATATAAGTGAGATCATATGGTATTTGTCTTTCTCTGACTTATTTCACTTAACATAATGTTCTCTAGGTCCATCCATGCTGTTGCAAATGTTAAGATTTCTTTCTTCTTTATGGCTGCGTAATACTCCGTTGTATAAATGTACCACAGTTTCTTAATCCAGTCGTCTACCGATGGGCATTTCGGTTGTTTCCATGTCTTGGCTATTGTGTATAGTGCTGCAATAAACATAGGGGTGCATAAAGATTTTTGAATTAGAGTTTTCGATTTCTCCGGATAGATACCTAGGAGTGGAATTGCTGGATCATAAGGTAGCTCCATTTTCAGATTTTTGAGATACCTCCATACTGTTTTCCATAGTGGCTGCACCAATCTGCAATCCCACCAACAGTGCACAAGCGTTCCCTTTTCTCCACATCCTCGCCAGCACTTGTTTGTTGATTTATGGATGATAGCCATTTTGACTGGGGTGAGGTGGTATCTCATTGTGGTTTTTATTTGCATTTCTCTGATGGTTAGTGAGGTTGAGCGTTTCTTCATATGTCTGTTTGCCATCTGTATGTCCTTTTTAGAAAAATGTCTCTTCATGTCCTCTGCCCATTTTTTAATTGGGTTGTTTGTTTTTTTGGAGTTGAGTTGAGTGAGTTTTTTATAAATTTGTGATATTAACCCCTTATCAGATATATCATTGTCAAATATCTTTTCCCATTCAGTAGGATCCCTTTTTGTTTTATTGATGGTTTCCTTTGCTGTGAAAAAACTTTTTAGTTTGATGTAATCCCACATGTTTATTTTTTCTCTTACTTCCCTCACGTGAGGGGATATATCAGTAAAAATCTTACTCCGGGTAATGTCTGTGAAGTTTCTTCCTATATTTTCTTCTAGGAATTTTATTGTTTCAGATCTTACATTTAAGTCTTTAAGCCATTTTGAATTTATTTTTGTGTATGGTGTAAGGAGGTGGTTCAGCTTCATTTTTTTGCATGTGTCTGTCCAGGTTTCCCAGCACCATTTATTGAATAGACTGTCTTTACCCCACCATACATTCTTGCTTCCATTGTCGTAGATTAAATGGCCATATAGGCATGGATTTATTTCTGGACTCTCTATTCTTTTCCATTGATCTATGTGTCTGTTTTTATGCCAGTACCATGCTGTTTTCATTACTGTAGCCTTGTAGTATAATTTGATGTCAGGTATTGTTATACCTCCCACTTTGTTCTTATTTCTCAAGATCGCTGAGGTTATCCAGGGTCTTTTATGGTCCCATATAAATTTTAGGATTATATGTTCCATTTCTGTGAAAAACGTCGTTGGTAGTTTGATAGGAATTGCGTTGAATATGTATATTGCCTTAGGCAGTATGGACATTTTAACTATATTAATTCTTCCTATCCATGAACATGGTATGTGTTTCCATCTATTTGTATTTTCTTTCATTTCTTTCTTCAGTGTCTATAATTTTCTGAGTACAGATCTTTTACTTCTTTGGTTAAATTTATTCCCAGGTATTTTATAGTCTTTGGAGCAATTGTAAATGGGATTGTTTTTTTAATTTCTCCTTCTGATGTTTTATTATTGGTATATACAAATACAACTGATTTCTGAATATTAATTTTGTATCCTGCTACTTTACTAAATTCATCTATCAGCTCTAATAGTTTCTTGGTGGAGTCTTTAGGGTTCTCTATATATAGTATCATGTCATCTGCATATAATGACAATTTTACTTCCTCCTTACGAATTTGGATGCTTTTTATTTATTTTTCTTGTCTGATTGCTGTGGCTAGAACTTCCAGCACTATGTTGAATAGAAGTGGAGAAAGTGGGCAACCTTGCCTTGTTCCTGATCTTAAGGGGAATGGTTTTAGCTTTTCCCCATTGAGTATGATGTTAGCTGTGGGCTTATCATATATGGCCTTTATTATGTTGAGATATGATCCTTCTATTCCCACTCTCTTAAGGGTTTTTATCATAAATGGCTGCTGGATTTTGTCAAATGCTTTTTCTGCATCTATTGATATGATCATGTGATTTTTATTTTTCATTTTGTTAATGTGGTGTATCACATTAATTGATTTGCGGATGTTGGACCACCCTTGCATACCAGTGATGAATCCCATTTGATCATAGTGTATGATCTTTTTAATGTATTGCTGAATTCTGTTCGTTAATATTTTGTTGAGGATTTTTGCATCTATATTCATTAGAGATATCGGCCTGTAGTTTTCTTTTTTTGTGGTGTCTTTGTCTGATTTGGAGATCAGGGAGATAGTGGCTTCGTAAAAAGTGTTTGGGAGTCTTCCCTCCTTCTGGATTTTTTGGAAGAGCTTGAGGAGAATAGGTGATAATTCTGTTTTGAACGTTTTGTAAAATTCACTTTTAAAGCCATCTGGTCCAAGGCTTTTGTTTGTTGAGAGATTGTTGATTACTGATTCAATTTCCCTGGTGGTAATCAGTCTATTCAGGTTTTCTGTTTCTTCTTGAGTTAGCCTTGGAAGGTTGTACACCCCTAGAAAATTGTCCATTTCTTCCAGATTGTCAAATTTGTTGGCATATAATTGCTCATAGTACTTTCTTAAGATTTTTTGTATTTCTGCGGTGTCTGTTGTCACTTCTCCTCTTTCATTTCTGATTTTATTAATTTGGGTCCTCTCTCTCTGTTTTTTAATGAGTCGGCTAAAGGTTTGTCAATTTTGTTTATCTTCTCTAAGAACCAACTCTTGCATTCATTGATCTTTTGTATTGTTTTTCTGGTTTCCATTTCATTTGTTTCTGCTCTGATCTTTATTATCTCCTTTCTTGTACTCCCTTTGGGCTTATTTTGCTGTTCTTTTTCCAGAGCCCTTAAGTGTGAAGATAAACTGTTGATTAGTGATGTTTCTTGTTTCTTTAGGTAGGCCTGCAATGCTATGAATTTCCCTCTTAGGACTGTTTTCGCGACATCCCATAGATTTTGGGTCGTCGTGTTTTCATTTTCGTTTGTCTCGAGATATCTTTTGATTTCTTCCTTGATCTCCTGCTTGACCCATTCATTATTTAGTAACATGTTACTCAGCCTCCATGAATTGGTGTGTCTTCCAGTTTTTTTTCTGTAGTTCACTTCTAATTTCATAGCACTGTGATCAGAGAAGACAATTGGTATGATTTCAATTTTCTTAAATTTATCAAGACTTGTTTTGTGGCCTAACATATGGTCTATCTTGGAAAATGTTCCATGTGCGCTTGAGAAGAACGTGTATTCTGCAGCTTTGGGGTGAAATGCTCTGAAAATATCGATTAAATCCAAGTGGTCCAATGTGTCATTTAAGTCTGTTGTTTCCATATTGATTTTCTGTCTGGAAGACCTGTCCCTTGTTGTCAGAGGTGTGTTGAAGTCCCCTACTATGATAGTGTTACTATTGATCTCTGTCTTTATGTCAGTCAATATCTGTTTTATATATTTAGGTGCTCCTATGTTGGGTGCATAGATGTTTACTAGGGTTATGTCCTCTTGTCGGATCGATCCCCTTATTATTATATAGTGCCCATTTTTGTCTTTTAATATGTTCTTCATTTTAAAGTCTATTTTGTCAGATATAAGTTTTGCAACTCCAGCTTTTTTCTCATTTCCATTTGCATGAAATATCTTATTCCAACCCTTCACTTTCAGCCTGTGTGTGTCTTTTGATCTGAGGTGAGTCTCTTGTATACAGCATATACAAGGGTCTTGCTTTCTTATCCACTCAGCCACCCTATGTCTCTTGATTGGGGCATTTAATCCGTTTACATTTAAAGTGATTATTGATAGGTACATAGTTATTGCCATTTTTAAATTTGTAGTTAGATTGTTTTCATCTTTCTTCTATTTACAGAAGTCCTTTTAGTATTTCTTGCAATGATGGCTTGGTGGTAATAAATTCCTTTAGCTTATTCTTTTCTGGGAGCTCTTTATCTCTCCATCAACTTTAAATATTAGCCTTGCTGGATAAAGCAATCTAGGTTGTAGGCCTTTGTTTTCCATCACTTTGAGTATCTCCGCCACTCCCTCCTGGCCTTCAATGTTTCTGTAGAAAAGTCATTTGATGTAATCCTCTGTAACCCCTTGTATGTAACCCTCTGTCTTTCTCTTGCTGCTTTTAGGATTCTCTCTTTGTCTTTAAGCTTTGCCATTTTAACTATAATGTGCCTTGGTGTGGACCTGTTTGGGTTTATCCTGGTTGGAACTCTCTGCACTTCCTGGGCTTGTATGTTGGTTTCCTTCATCAGGTTAGGGAAGTTTTCGGACATTATTACTTCAAATATGTTCTCAATCCCTTGCTTCCTCTCTTCACTTTCTGGTATTCCTATGATGCACATGTTGTTGTGCTTGATATTATCCCAGAGGTCTCTTAAACCATCTTCATTGTTTTTAATTCTTTTTTCTTTCTGTTGTTCTGTTTGGGTGATCTCTGCTAACTTGTCTTCTAAGTCGCTGATTCGATCCTCTGCTTCATCTAACCTGCTGTTAATTCCTTCAAGTGAGTTCTTTATTTCAATAATTGTGTTCTTTAGTTCTAACTGGTTGTTCATTAAAATTTATACATCCTTCTTTATGTCCTCTCTAAGCTTCTTAAACATTCTTATCATCAGTTTTCTGAACTCTGTCTCTGATAGGTTGGTTACCTGTTTTATTTGGTTCCATTTCTGGAGGTTTCTTCTGTTCTTTTATTTGGGACATGTTTCTTTGTTTCCCCATTCTGGCTGACTCTCTGTGTTTGCTTCAATGTATTAGGTAGACCCGTAGAGTTCTTAGTTCTTGCTGGGTTATCTTATGTAGTATATGTCCTTTGTATTTGACTTGCACTACTTCGTTCTTCTCCTCTGTTTGTGCTCCAAAGGTGACTCTTGTGTTGTGTATATTGTCCTGTTAAAGAAGATCTTTAATTGCTTTTCACTTGTGAGTAGGTGGGGTTAACTCCTAGGCTGACTAGTTGTGAGACTTGGCTCTGCCCACCGCAGGGTGTTCTGCTGTGTGAGGGTTGACCTGCTAAATGTAGTTTGGCATCTATGGGCTCTTGTGCCTGTAGAGAATTCCCTCTGGGTGTGTCACTTGTAGGTCAAACCCGGTAGTACTCTGGTTTGGTCGGGAGTTGGCCTCTGGGTGTGTTGAATCTTGTGCCTCTTAAGCTGGGCCCTGGTAGGGCAATTTCAGAACAAAGCAAATCACCAAGCACAACAACAAAGAAAAACCCAAATACCTCCACATGTAAAAACAACCGACAACCCCCACTCAACACAGGCAAAGATATCAAAGATATAAAGACAAAACAAAACAAAACAAAAAGCAGTGCCAGTTTTGGCTTAAGCCCATCAAGTAATCTCCAGGTTGTCCTCTGCTGTACCAAAGAGTCCTCTGCGTATTGTGCAGGCAGAGCTGGTCATCTGGTGCCCAGAGTGGCACTGGAACTGCAGACGTAGATGCGTGGGGCTGAAGGGTCTGGATGGTAGTTTCTACAAAGTCAGTGCAGTTTCTGCTCTTGCCTGCACATATGCACACTGAGAGTAGCACCACGAGCCCTGTGTCCAGTTCTCCTGAGTCTTAGGGCACTTCTTCTGTGTGTGTGTGTGTGTGTGTGTATGTGTGTGTGTGTGTGGCGGGCGGGAGATTTCTGAGCTGCTGAAAGCCCAGAGCTGCGTCTGCCGCTTACTGCTGATCCCTGGGAGTGCCTTCGCAGTTGTATTTGCCCCGCCCTAGGCAGGCCAGAAAGCGTGGGGGCTGGGGATGGAGGGGTCTTCTCTCTCCTAGCCCAGCCATGTCACACTCTTCCCGCAGGCCAGAAAAGGTGGTGGCTAGGGGTGGAGGAGTCTCTTCTCTCCTAGCCCAGCCAAAATCACACTCTTCCCATCCTCTTCCCTGGGTCAGAGCTGCACGCCAGTCTTCCCAGAGCCTGATCACTAAGGCTCCTCTGTAATCTGACACTACTCCTCAATTCAGGGGCCAGTTTAAGTCTCTGGAAGGGCGGGGGTAGGATTGGAAGAACGGGGCAGGGGGGGCCCAGGTATGGAGTTTGTTTGTCCTTTGTCCGGCCTAGGGCCCAACTGGAGGTCTCACTGAGGTTATTGCCTCAAATGCTGGATATGCTGCCCCCTCGGCAGGAGAGATCAGCTGTGGGATGCAGGGAAAGAGCCCACCTCCTGGCTTTTGTGTTCTCTGTTCCATCCTGGGATCCCCTGCGTCTCTGCAGCTGCGGATGCCAGCAGTGTTTCCACCGCTGCAGATGCGGGTCGCGTCTCCAAGACTTGGGCTCCAGCGGAGGGACAGTGACTCTGGGGGCCTTGGGGGTATACAGGGGGCAGACTGAGGAGTGTGGCATCAGTGGGAAGACTGGAGGACAGTTGGCATTTTCCCGTGAGGGATCCTCTATCCAATTATTTTCATGTCTCCAAATCCTAGCAGAGAGTGGCCCTAATTTTTGGGTCACTGGAGATGGGGTAAACAAGACTGCTGTCTTTCTGATGTGTAAATCTTGACAGGCCCATGGCTGTCAAACTTCTCTTTTCGTAAGCTATGGAACCTATTCTTCAAATGTAATTGTTTGAGGACGCCCAATCTGAAAGAGGTAAAACAAGGGACCCTGAGCTTCACTTAGCACAAGGGCGTGAGAGCACCTCCTCCAGGGGAGGGGTACTGATCTGTAGACTGGCCCCTGGAGGGCACCGGCTGAGCTACCCTAAGAGGTCTCTGAATCCATATGCATACTGCATGTTTTCCGCAGACTCAATCAGTGATATATCTTTTGCACATATATAGATGCTTCAAAAGCCTGCTATACTGTTATGATTAATGAAATACAAATTAATGTACAAGCACTAGTGAGTGCTGAGTGGTTGTCATTTATATCTTCGCAATCAATGGATAGTAAAAAGGGCAATTTGATCATGGGCTTGGGCGGAGAGGCGAGGACCAGGAAATATCAATGTTTATGTCCTTTCTGAAACGCCTAGGAAACCCTGCTCTAAAGTGCTCCTCCACAGACATCCTGGAAGCAGAGGGTCATGCCAGGCTGGACAGAGGCAGCCCAAGAGGGCTCACGAATGACCACAGCATCGCTGCATTTCCACCCTTGAAATTCCAGCAAAGCTTGCCCTCA
This sequence comes from Rhinolophus ferrumequinum, assembly GCF_004115265.2. Lineage (NCBI taxonomy): Eukaryota > Metazoa > Chordata > Mammalia > Chiroptera > Rhinolophidae > Rhinolophus > Rhinolophus ferrumequinum. The sequence continues at coordinate 61,103,988 of NC_046285.1, read as the reverse complement.
GTTCTTTACTTACACATTCTTCTTCGTGTTTTGTTGTTGTTGTTGTTGTTGATGTTTTACTTATTTTTATTTGCTTAAAGTAAGAAGAGGTCCCAGACTTTTAAATGCCTCAGGTCCCAGAATAGCTACCTCCAGCCAGGTTTCAGGGCTATGAAGTAGCCACTGGCCTAAACAGGAAAATTCCACCAAAAGGAAAAGATTGAATTTTTTCCCTCAACATACATTTTTGCTTTAAGGTTGTCAAAATGATGCCATCTAAGAGGAGTGGTTTAAATACAAGCAGAAGCTGATATGGATTAACTCTCACAGGATCATCTTTTTTGCTTTCTAAGAAGCCTTGAACCTTTGCATCTTATTTCTCTTCAACTGTGATGGCAGTATCTTAGGAGAGATTTCTTAGCTTACAGCCACAGGATAGGAAAAATAAGGAGTAACATGGTGTGGGCATCCTGGTATTTCTAGTCTTGTACATGAAGTCTTTATATGTACACACATCCTGGGACAGAGAATACTTGGGGAGAAACAGCTTGCCATTGATAACTCGCGTCATACAATATCCAGCACAGATGGTGGTGTTGATGGTTAGGCAATAAGCATATTCTTTCCTTTTGACGTGTAACATATTCTCAGTTGGAATACAAAGAGACACTGCTTGCCCACATGCAGGGCCACAAAGCACGGCCATCAGGAAGATAGCACTCGTGCCCACAGTACACGAGATCACATAGTAAAGCTCCTCATTCCAAGTGTCACTTAGCTCCACTGGGCAGTGAAATGGCAAGCTCGCTGACAGACTCACGGGCTCTGAGGTCCAGCGCTGGGGCAGCAGCCCGAAAGGTGCCAGGGACACACAGAGAGAAACCGAACCATCCGGCTTCAGGGTGAGGGCTGGAGGGGCAGCCCTCTCCCAGACAGGGCAGAAGCCATTGCCCCTTTGCCAACACCCCTCCGTCCCCACATGTTGACACAGGCGATAGCCATATCTGAGTCTCCATCAACCTCTACTTACACATTCTTTCATGTGTGTCCTTTCCAGGGCATCCCAAATCTGGTCTTCAGTGTACTGGTTGAAGGGATCCAAATTTGATCTAGGGAGAAACATAACAGGAATTTCTCAGTGACCAACATGTAAGCGACCATACTGCAAAGGCTGTCTGAGATAAAAGTTTAAACACGCATGGAAAAAGGAGGGCTTAACTCCCGTTAAGTTCACAGATGGCTCATTCCCCAAATAGCCAGAGATGGAAGCACTGCTTCTGAGAACAGACAGGGTCTCCCTTGCTTTTTTATAAAGCTTTGTTTTATTTTAACTTTTATAACAGTTATATAGAAAACATTAAGAAATATAGATATGCAAAACACAAAACAAAAACCAATACGTTTTAATCTTTAATTAACCTCTAATCACACCCCTAAAAACAAACACTGTTAGCATTTTGGCATATATTCTAGATTTTTTCCTATGCATATACATATTAAAAATACATCTCTACGTACAAACTTAGGAAAATGCCCTTTTTCTTTCTGATATACCAGAGTGAGAACAGGGACCCGATAACAGCTAGCTGACCAGGAAAAGAAGCAGATCCAGGAGAAAGGCAGAGGGAAATTAGAATAAAGGGCAAATGAAGAGGAAGGATTTCACTGGTTCAGAAAACCAGCTTGGGAACTCTTCTTGCTTACTGTCCCCACAGTATCTGCTACACAGAAATCAAGGACACCGAAAGAATAGGACTAGACATTTTTGGAAATGTTACAGACAGGAGAAAAAGATCTTGGTCATGAAGGATGAGGGTGGAGAGGTAGTAGTGGAACAGGTATTTGGTGGAAATTGGGATGTTACATTAATTTGGGGTGTCTTGTCTCAATCTAAACATGATATTTATGACGCTAGTACTCTGAAAGGTATTTGGTATAATTTGCTTTGCTCATAAATTATGCTTGGCATATGGGAAAATCTTTTTAGCTCTGTGCCTCATTTATCCCCATGTCTGGGGTTACTAATTGCAGGCATGCACAGACAAGCAGGTCACCATCACAGAGGGGCTCACCTGAGTCCAGGAGGAAGGCTGACACCTGCTTCGCCACGTCCTCTGGGCCATCTCTGGAGACTCAACCTGACCCTGCTCTCTTGTGCCTCTTGCCCTTGGCACATGTGCTTCCCCCCAACATGGAACATGCACACTTCTCCCCACCCTTGTACTTGAGAGACAATGGTAAAAGCAAGGGCTCTGGAGCCAGGCTGGCTGATTCCTCTACAGCTTGTATCAATGACAACTGTGTGAGCCTGCCCCAGGAGCCTACCCATGCTTCCGTTCCTCATGTGCAAGACAGGATAAAAGAGGACCTCATCAAAAGGCTGTTGTGAGGACTACACATCACGTGTATAAAGCACTTGTAAGAGCACCTGCTTCTGGGTGAGCACTGTGAACATGAGAGTGATTGCAAGGCTGTTATCATTACCATCATTGTTATTCCTCGGCCGTGATTCCTCCTTGTCCTTCGGGGCTCATCTTAGATGCTTCTTTAGGAAGCGTCTCCTGACCCTCCAAGCCTGGATGAGCTGTCCCTCTGTCACCCTGACTATGGCACTCATCACTCTGTTCCTTCGTCTCTCTGCCCCATTGGATCAGGATCGCTATCTGGATTTTATTCACGGCTGTATCCCATGTACACCATCTAGTATTTTTTGTATGAATACAAGAACTTATTTCTCTCATCCTCATTTGACTTCCTGATAAGAGGTCACCACTTAAGTATTTGGGTAATAACAGAAGCAAAGAGCCGTACAGTGGAGAGAAAGTGTTACACACACAGGATCTGAGCAGACTGGGCTCAAATCTCTGCTCTGCCTCTTATCACCTACATGCCTTTGGACAAATTACGGCTCAGCTGTAAAATGGGGATGCAGTGAGATGGCATGGTAGGTTGCTGTAAACAGTAGATAGTGTATGTACAGTGCCGGGAACACGGTGGACACTCGATAACTGGCAGCTGTTAAACTGACAAGGGACATCTGGACATGTTAGATGTCTGGTTCCAACGCTTGGTGGTTTTCTGACTCATGTATTCATGCATTTTCCAAGTGGACACGATAACCCAGGATCCTGAATAACCAGGATCAGAAATTGTTCTGATGAAGTCCTATCTGTGACAGGTCTGAATGGGGAAGACTGATCTTCAAAGGCCTGACATTTAGGAAGAGCCCTCTTTTTTAAAGAAGAAGGTGGTCTGATTTGTTGATGACCTAAAAATTCCTTAGAGCTCTTTACAAGAGTCTTTTGGAAGTTCTTACCAGTTCCACTAAGACAAAGAAAGAAAGAGGAGAGAGAGAGAGAGAGAGAGAGAGAGAGAGAGAGAGAGAGAGAGGGGGAGGGAGGGAGGGAGGGAGGGAGGGAGGGAGGGAAAGAAGGAAGGAAGGAAGGAAGGAAGGAAGGAAGGAAGGAAGGAAGGAAGGAAGGAAGGAAGGGAGGGAGGGAGGGAGGGAGGGAAGGCTCCCCAAAGCAATAGAATAATTTAGAGACAACTGAAAGACCTTTGGACTCTAAAGAACTTGCTTCAAATTTGGAGCAACTTCCATTCCATCTGGAGTGCTAGCTGCTTCTGTCTGAAGGTGCTTGGGCCCGGAATAAACCAAAACAGAAAGAGTCACTTGTGGGCTCAGTCATTGTTGCTGTGACCATGAGCTGAGAGCTAGAGATATTCCTTTAAAATAATAATAATAATGGGCAGATCAAAAAGGAGTGAGGGCATCGGGAAAGGAAGAAATGAGGACACTGCTTCTTGCTAACAAATGGACACTAGGCAGAGGTGCTCCAGGGGATGAGAAGGTGCTCGTCTCCCCACAAGGAGACTGAAGAAGACTCAGACACAGACTGCAGTGACAGCTGCGGTCAGCTAGTCTCACTGAGCTAGGCCGCGGACAGTCTACAAGGATGGAAAGCGCTCCAGCAGGGGCTGCTTAGGGCAGAGTCAGAGACAGGCTTCCTGACACCAGGAAGCACAGGGCCCTCTGGAGGAAGAAAAGGATTGCCAAGGCCATGAACGAAGGAAAGTCGTGTGTTTAGTGCTGGATGAAAAGGGACCTCTCTTCTTGGAGCCAACTATCAGGGCAAAAGGCAGAGGAAAGGCACTGGCCACAGCTATTGGAGTGGACTGAGATTCTGGCTAATCTGGGGTGGAGTGTGCCCCCATATGGTCTGGTCTATCATTTATATTATAGGCTGTCTGTATGCAGAACTATTCCGGCACTTTTATCTTGTGGCTTTTTCTGAGTTTTGTTTGTTTCATTTTGGTTTTTACCTTGCTTTCCCACTAAGAGGTCCTTGTATGTTTTAATTGCATGTTGGTATCCCAAGAAGATATGCCCATCCTCAGTGCTGGTTAGTGGTGATGGAGACAGTCTCCAAATCTGGAGTATCTAGGAGGAAGCTGAGGAAACAGCTGATCTATCCCGCCCTTGCTTTGGGAAACTCATTATATAGGCTTTCTAATTTTCTAAGAAAAGCAAAAGAACTCCAAAAGCTGAATGTTCTTTGGGATCTCTAAGAAAACTGAGAGTATATAGGAGGATAGAAGGTCTGGGACTTTGTCTTCAGTGTCTACCACTGGCTTAAAAAGCCAAAATTACAGCTGGCAGAAAATGAAACTTACATAATTTCCTAAATTTGCACAGCTGAGCCCAAATAGCACTCTGAGCTCCATAACTAAAAACCCAGGGCATTGGCACACCAGAGACTGAGCTTGTTCACCAAGTGGCAACATGTCTATGGAGCTGATAACAAAAGGCCCAACTCCCACAAAAGCTGTGCTTCCATGTTCTACAAAGCCCAGCGGCACATGCCAGCAGGTCAATTCTTTACCATTAACTCCAGAAGCTCCTGGTTCACAGACCCATAGGAAGCACTGTAAACTTTTGAAATGAACACTGAGGCTTCTTGGTGGCAGCATATTCAAGGGAAGTCTAACGTTTAACATGCCCTTACTTCCTCACTTCCAAATGATGTTTTAAAAAAATGAAGAAAAATATGGTTCTTTTGTCCTGAGCCAAAAATGACGAGGCCAATTTTATTCTCAGAGGTGTTCCTGTGGCATCTAAAAATAGAGCTCTATAGGAAAGAAGAACAGATTTGGTACTCTTTCCATTTCTTAATTTTAGACCTGAATCTTCAATAAATTCTAATTCTCTTCTGATGTTGCTTATTTGACCTTGTTATCTCAGTACCCAAAGGGAATGACTTGTTATCAACAAGTCCAGGTGATGCTGTCCAAATTCATTAGTGTTTTAAAGAAATGCCACAATAAACACACCCAAGAGTGCTGTCCCTACATGAATGTATGTGAGAATTCAGTTATCTACCAAACTTCTCTGAATCAGGGAGTTCAAATGCCATTTCTAAAGCGAAGGGATGGGGCTGGGGGAGGACCTAGTTTTAAAGACAAGTGTAAACACTGCCCATGGTTATTGGAAATTAAGTTGGTACCAATTGTTTTTGGAAACTGCTAAAAATTAAAGAGGAAATGGTAATATTACTTTTAGAGTGATTTTAAAAAAAGAAGTCCTATTTAGATCAAGTATACAGTTAAAGCTGTTTTTATTCTGACAGAGGCAACTTGAATAGGAATGGACACAAATTATGGAGACCCATTGTTTTTAGGAGGGGAAAGCTTAAGGATAAAGTATAAGGAAAGATAATGGGATTAAATATACTTCCTTCTTAGTTACTATTTTAACAGGTCAGGAAGAGACATTTTATCTTTGGCTTGCTGACAGATTTCAGAGAGAGGCGTCATTCAAGGTATCAAAGATGGGGGAAGATACAGGAAAATGGAAAAACGTGAGTGGTAACAATGCCTGAAAACCACCTTAGGAAGGCGACTTTGAGTGTACCTAGGAGAGACGACAGCGTGGAGTGGGAGGACGACGGAGGATGACGGTGATGAGGCTGAAGAGGGCTGTTACCGTTTACCGAACGCTCCCCATTTCCCAGGCTCTGTGTGTGCATGATTTGTATAAATGTATTCAATCCTCACAACAACAGGTCTTAATGAGATCCCCATTTTATCTTAGGCGTGGTCATGCACTTGTTCGAAGTCACAGAGCAGAGATCTGAGCTCAAATCACCACACTGCAGACCCCATTCCATTACTGAGGCGCCCTATACAGGGGAGCGCCCCCTACCTATGCAATGAGAAGCATGCAGAACAGTGGGAAAAGCATCAGACTAGAGTCCACTCAATCTCAGGCCCACATGGAGGCTCTACCAAGCCCATCTGGCCTCGAAATGAGGCATGAAGCTCACTCAGGTCCTCACCTGACAGTGCCGCTGAATAACACTGGCTCTTGAGGAATGATGGAGAGTTTGCTTCGGAGGTCAGCAAGGCCAATATCACTGATTCTCAGTCCATCAATCTTGATGCAGCCTCCAGATAACTCCACCAGGCGGAAGAGAGCCATCCCCAGAGAGGACTTCCCTAATGAGTCAGAAGACATGCCGAAAAGTAGCTCATTAGCAAATTCTGTGAAGACAAAACTGGTTTATTCTTGGGGCCAAATCATCTACTTTTCCATTTCTATTCAATCATTATTTCAACGGATCCACTCAGATAATGTATAAAATGACAGCAAGAAACAGAAAAAGAAGAACTTTACTGAGCTACTGAGCATATACATTTAAGTCACACCGTTTCAACCTGAGAAGGAATGAGAGGGATCGTGACACCTCAAGAGAGTAAAATGGAAAAATGCTTCCTTTGCCCTTAGGAACAGGTACACAGCATTTAACACTTCTCAGGTAAAGTGAGGAAAACAGAGGTCTTATAGCACGGAGCTAATGGCAAACTAGAGGACAACATGTCTTCTCTCTCTTTGGTTCCCTTAACGTAGCTGAGAGAAAAACGAGACAAGGCCTCCCATTGCCGCAGCAACAGCTGGGGAAGGGAAGAAGTTCCTGAGTAAATGAGTGGCTGAGGGTGACTGCACCATGACAGGGAACTGTCGTAGAAAAGCAGGTTCGGGGGATAAAATAATGAGTTCAGTAGCATGGTGATAAGCCCAGCAGCTTATCTTAATTGAATCTTCACGTTAAGAGTCACATGCGTAATTCAGGGAGATGGCATCAATCTGCCATAATCTCACTGTTACTTTGGACACATTTCCTTTTAGACTTTTTCTCAGAGTTGAGATCATGCCAGAGATATGATGTTTTAACTGCTTTTCCCACTTAACATTACATCATAAGCATGCAGCCATATTATTAACGTTTCAAAATAAAATTTCGGTGGCTGCGATATATATTCCATCACGTGGATGTACTCTCGCTCATCCAGTCCTCTAATGCTGGGACACGTAGTTTATTTAAAACTTACTATAACAATGTTAGGGCGTTTTTCTCTGAAAGTAGAAAAGGTTGCTAAATCTATGAACTCAAGGTTAACAACTGTATAACTGTGGTATTGAATAAATGGCAAAATAATAATAATAATAATAATAATAATAATAGTGTGACAGCATACGTCAGTGCTCAAACTTTGCTTCTACCTTAGATGATCTCCTTGGGATAGATTCTCAGAAATGAAACTACTATGTCAAAAGATATAAACATTTAAAAAGCTCTATCTAGTGCCTCTACTCCCCTAAAAAAGTCTGACATAGTCCTATCTATCTACCTTTCTGCAATTCAGACCCATGGTTTAGATTTAGAACTACAGGATTTTAGCTGTTAGACCACATTTCCTTGGCTGGATGCTGGGTGCCTCCCTCCTCCTGCTTCCCTGTTCCGAAAGACCTCTCATGAGAGAGCTTCATGACTACGTCTATTCAGTGGTCACTGAGCGTGCAAATATCCTGCCTTGCTCCAGGGTCTCTAGCCATACATAGGTCTGCTGTTGGAATTTGTCCCCTGGGCCGACCCCGATCAAAGAACCTAATGGGAACCTAGAGAAACGTCCACCTTCCTAAGGCAGGATTCTTCAAATCCATCTACCAGAAATGAGTTGGGAAACACCCAAGTCCACACAGCAGGACAGTTCTTAATGAGGACTTCCCCTCCTAGAAGTGACTGGCTTTATTCAGGATTGGGTGATCTGGTTAGTGGTCCCGTATCTAGATATAAGGAAGGGGAGGGAGACTCTCCCTCAATGGTGAGGCCGTTGTTTAAGATCCAAGCTAAGAAAGGAATGGTGGTCAAATAAACAGGTCGAGTTGCTCCACCTTAATAAAAGATGCCTAGGTTTGGAACACCTGGATTAGAAGACTTTATAGTTCTCTGAATCTAGACTACCTTTGCACTGATAGAATATGCTGGTAAAAAAGGCAATGAAGCCCTCACAGCCATGGCAGAGCCAGGGTCTATGAGCCTCAGAAGAAGCTTATTAGGGTCAGAGTTTAGACTTTGTAATTATTTTATTTTTCTTATTTATTTCTCTTCTGTCAGTACTTACAGTTTAGTCAAGTCTTGGTGAAAATTTCGGTCTGTCTTACCCATGTGAAAGGGAGGTCACAGGAAGGGACATTAGTCAGAGCTTCCAGGAAAGCAGGGTACCCCTGGGGGCCAGTGTAGCAGAGGGAATTTGAGGGAGAGAGCCAAGTAAGAGTCTTGAGGACAGTTACCCTCCTTGGCTGAGCATTCTCTTTCCAGTGCCAAAAAAAGAGGCAGTATCTTGTTTTGACATGAAATAATTCCTTCAAAGAGGGAGCAGGAAATGACTGTCTTTTCTTCTTGGCAAGTTCTTTAAAGTAAATTGGCCAGGAATGATAAAAGGCTTTTTTTTTTTTTTTTTTTTAATGACAAGAAAAAAAGAAGAGTTTCAGTGAAAAGAGAGCATGGAGCCCAGAAAAGAGGGAAAGAAAGAAATTACTGAAGTCTTGACCCTAGAAACCTAAAGGGAATATACAATACACTTCCAAGAAGGAGTGAAGTAAAATGCCTAAAACGAAGGTCTATTCTCTAGTTCTTTGCAACTGACATCAGATCAAGAAAATAATTTGTCTTCAAAGGAACATAGATTCCTTATTTAGAGCTGTGTTAGCTTCTAATAAACGTGAGGCTACACTGGCCATGTATCACAGACTTTAGATATTTTGACTTCCTAGAAATAAGAATGTGCATTGCAGTGCTCTTCATAACAGGAAAACATTGACAGCAACCTCAGTGCCCTATGATCGGAGCTTATTAAATATAAATTATGGTGCATCCGTAAAATAGAATTTTATATCATGCTGCATAGAAATCATATCAGAGAATATTAACTGACATGGAAAATACCTGCTGGTTTTAAAAGCAGGCCATGAAACTGTGTGTGTAAAATGATCTCATTTTTGTAAACATATCTGTTGATAGAAAACAGCTGATAAGACATCCACCAAAATGTTAAGAGTAATTAGCTCTGGGTAGTGGGGTTATGGGTGCTTTTCCCCTTTGTACTTTGCCACATGTTCCATGCGTTTTGCACTGAGGACGTATACTTTTATGATTAGAAAAAGCATGATATGTTATAAAAGCAGGGTTGAAAATAAACCTAGAAAACTGGTTCCACTGAGACCTGAGACACTAGTCACTCACCGACAGGGACTCAGTTTGAAGGGATGAGGGTAATATTCAATAAACAGCCAATCGTGGGCCCCAAACTTAAATCCAGTGGGTTCAAACGTTTCTCTGCGGAGGCCTTGGCATAGCCTTACCTGATCCCGTCCGCCCCACAATGCCAATCTTCTCCTTGGGTTTGATGGTAAAGGACACTTTCTTCAGGACCAGAGGCAGGTTTTCCTGGTACCTCATCTCTGCATTCTCAAAGGTCACCTCTCCTTCCTGGGGCCAGTCAGGGGAGGGAGCTTTGTTCTTAATTCTGGCAGGTGCTTCCAGAGAGAGAGTCTGGGGACACAGACGTGGCTTTGTCATAGAGAAGAAAAACCAGGAGAACCGTAGCACCACCCAGAAGTAGCTGCCGCCCTGGTCCCTTGCTGGGAAAGATCCATTAGCAGTAAACGCTTATTACCACTGAGCTAGACAGAGACAGAGTACAAAGGCTGCTGAGTTGACGACACTTAGCAGTTTACAATGGCTACCAAGCAGCGGCTTGGGGAGCTCAGCGACTTTCAAACTACCTTCTGTCTTAAGGAATTCTTCCACAAAATTGCCTCGGAAGCCAAGGGTGGGGCACAAGCCCTTCAACCTCTCTTCAACCCAGCAGTTTTTACTGGAAATCTCTGAAAATATTCCACTCAGAACAGGATTCCACCACTTGAAAATCATTGGCCTGAACCCAAAGGAAGGCCACTAACATTGATTGAACATTTAATGAGATCCTGGCATTCTGACGTATCTCAATCAATCCAGGAGACTCGGACTCAAATCCCAGTTCTCCAACCAACAGCTGTGTGAACTCGATGTCTCCCTTCTTCACTCTAGGTCTTAGTTCTCATCTGCAAATTGTGGGGACTGGACCAAACAATCTTGGGAAATCATTCGAGCTTTAAAATTCTGTGTTTAATATAACTGCTTGTAATTGTTATCAATAGTCGCACCTCTCAATGTCTTAAAACTCTCTGGCAACTAGTCATAGGGCTTATAGCCTTATAGGGAAGAAAGGGCCAAAGACTGTAGGGGTCTGAGGGGTCGAGACTGAAGTCTAAAACTCCGTGCTGGAAGGACTCCATTCTGGGACAGGCATCCAAGTTGGGGACTGGCAATGGGGAGCCAGTCCGCAGAACTGTGGCTGGTTTGGGCAGGGTCCACTCTACCTCGGCTGACCACACATCTGACCTCTCTAGGAAGAGACTCTCACCAACAGTGATACTAAATCAAACACTGCACACCCCTATATACACCCTTGTATCATCCACAGACCAGACCACTGGGCAAAGAGACTAATGTAGAAACATAAAGAACGGCTATTGGGGCATCCCAGTTTCAGGTACCCCCTCTTCTAAGAAAGTGGTACTTCCGCTTTAATAAAATAAAATCTTTGCTCCTCTACCTCTCATAGAAAAAAACAAAACAAAACAGCTATTAGCAGATACATTAGATCACGATCTGCCATTTCTCAGAATAATCATTGTAAGTCTGAGAAATATCCTATGAGTAATGAAATTCATTGTCAAAACAAATCAGGGAAACAAGTCTCTGCTAGAAAATGCAGTTTACATAATACACTAGTTCTCAACTGAAAGGGTAGTTTTTCAACACTATGCGTGTAAGTCAATTATTTGGAACTTGGAATCTATTCTTCCCATGTAAACAACGATACAAATGCTGATGGAGTCCCTGGGCATTTCACAAAATAGGTAACTTCTGAGAACTGAGTTACATTTGAGAATCCTAACTACTCATGAATCTACTTTTCTCTATAAAAAGCTGCTTTCAGAGTTCCAGCTAGGACATCAGCAAGATGTTTCCCCATGGCAAGACTGCAGGGGTAATGGGGGAAGGTGGGAAGAGCTCGGTACCATTAGCAGTGGCAACTAAATTAACTGGTTTTTAAACTGTGAATGGAGGTTACAATTAGCGATGGAGCTCTTAAAACCTCAGAAGCCTGGCGCCCACCCCAGACCTACTGCATCAGAATCTCCAGAGAGAGAGACTCATGTTAGTCTTTGCCTAACGCTCAATAAGGAGTCTTAATGTGCATCCCTGGTTAAAAACAAGTGAACTAGACTAAGATTTAAAACAGTACATGGTGTGGGGCGGCCGGTCTGCTCAGTGGGTAGAGTGCAGTGCTCATAACACCAAGGTCGCCGGTTCGATTACTATATGGGTCAGTGAGCTGCGCCCTCCACAACTATTAGATTAAAAACAATGACTTGACATGGAGCTGATGGGTCGTGGAAAAACACTGTTCCCCAATAATTCCCAATAAAAATTTTTAAAAAAAACAATACATGGTGTCAAACAGTTGAAGAAAAATGTTACATTAGTCAGACTAACTGAGCTAACATGATTCTGAACATTTTGGAAATTAGCTGATGAACATAATGTTAGGTCAACTACGGGCATGGTCAAAGCGGCCGGGAGCCAAGTCAGACCCCTCTGCCAAGTCAGACCTCTCCTCACATGACAGAGACTGAGGCCCCTGGCGTTTCCCAGAAAAGGCAGCAGACCGCTGGTACGATAAGCAATTCCGGACACAGCCGCTCGCACCTGACTTGCACTAGGGGGGCCTGCTCATCTGCCACCTCACTCAGCCAACCCCCACCCCAAAAATCGCATATATGCCTCCTTCCCTCTACCCTGGGCGTGACTTTGCCAGCCCCCATCTGCGGGACCGGTGAACCTCGCCCGGGAGCGCAGAATAAAGCACTCACTTTCCTCAACCCGCCTGACTCTCAGAGCCTCGTTATCTCTCCTCAAGTCTTACACATAAGTTCTCGATCACACAATTCCCAAACACACTTAGAAACTCTTATGATATTCTCCTCTCTATTCCACATGCTAGAGAGACTGCTGGTCCTCTCCTGTGGAGTAAGAGAAGGCAGAGAAAAACATGCGTCCTCCCCCTGCACATCTACCTGAGGCAGTAAAAGGGTAAAAGGACTCCAGGGAGGGTCGGATTGCAGTAAAAGGGTGTAGCAGCCTGACCTTGATGTAGTGGTTGATCCTTTCCACTGAGGTGAAGCGAGCTTCTGTCTCGGATGCCAGTCTGACAGTAAACTGGAACAGCCCTGTTAACTGATCATGGAAAGCAAAAAATCCAAGAGAGAGTTCATTGTCAATATGTGCCAGGCCAACGCTAGAAAACCTCTTTCATCTAGGGGACCACAACTCCATCATACGAATGAACTGGGCACCTGCAGAAGCTGGTTTTAGGAACTGAGTCATTCTCTGAACATTTAAGGCCATGCCTATTACCACCCAATCCTCTATAATTTTCAGCGAATGCAGGTAGCATCACGGTACTGCTGACACTAACTTCCCGTATCCAAAGGCTTTCCAGCTGTCTTTACATTTCCAAGAACACATATGTATAACTAATTAACTCCTGGCTTCATACTTGTATTTACATCTGATGTGGCAGTCACAACAAATGAAGATATATGCATGTCAACCTGTGAGCAACTTGTGAGAATGCTTTTAGAAAAGTCAACTATGAGACATAAGGCCGGGCAAAAAGCGCTTGCAGAGCCCCTGTGCGTGGCAGACTGAGGATGCTGAAACACAGCATATATAAGGCATGTTTTTGCCCATCCAATAATCATGTAAGTTTGCACAATGTGGACAGACATCTTTGGGAATCTGTGAAGATACGTATCTCTTCTCGGGTTTCCTTTGACCAATTATTATCTTTCCAATATGGAAAAATGCCACGCATATACAAGAGGAGAGAGGACAGTATAATACACTCCCATGCACCAAACATCCATTTGAAAAATTGTCAACTCCCAGACAATATTGTTTCATCTCTGCACGCCACCCCTCTGTATTATTTGGAAGCAAATCGCAGGTATCCTATCATTTTATCCATAAATATCCTAGCTTTTCTCTCTCTAAAATATATATTCTTTAAAAACACAATGCCATGATGACACCTAAAAACATTAATATTAATTCCTTAACATCTTCAAATACCTAATCAGAGCTCAAGTTGCCAGTTTTCTTCGAGCTATTTATTTCCTTCCTTCCTTCCTTCCTTCCTTCCTTCCTTCCTTCCTTCCTTCCTTCCTTCCTTCCTTCCTTCCTTCCATTAAAGTTTTCTTTGAGCTATTTAAAGACCTTAAACCAATAGGTTTACTAGAGGGTAACAGTGTTGGGAAAAGCAGGAGCCTGAAAATAAAATGCACATAAAAAGCATACTAAGGATATACCTAGTATTTTTTAGAAGACGAGGAAGAGGCCAGAGATGACAGGGTGGTGAATACAGAAACCTACAACTAAGAAACTACGTATTTTCAAAATCATTACTTATGAAGAAAATAGAACCTGTTTCTTTTTTTGTTTGTTTTGTTTTGTTTTTTAAGCAAAAAATCCAGGCTTTATTGACATTTTTAAAAATCATTCTTTTAAATTGTGATAAAATACATGTAACATAAAATATACCATTTTAACCACTTTTAAGTGTCCAGTTCAGTGGCATTAAGTACACTGACACTGTTGTGTAACCGTCACCACCATCCATCACCAGAACTCTTCATCTAGGAAAACTGAAACTCTATACCCATTAAATGATAACTACTCATTCCTCTCTCCCCCAGCCCCTGAGAACCTGTTTCTTAAACACACGCAACAGACAGATTCCCTTATTCTTGTGTACCACTTCTACCTCTCTCCTGTCCCCCGGCCCCAGCTGAGCTCAGCCTCCTCTCGGCCACCATACAAAGGACTCGAATGAGCAAAGGTGATGCCTCCATCCCAGAGACTGACCTGGACAGCGTAAGAGATGGCCAGACCCGCGTAGGCCGGTGGAATCTGGCCGTGCATGAGAACGACCATCAGCCCGGTGGTGGTGATCAGGGCAATGCTGATGAGGTCCAGCCGCACAGCCAGCCACCGCATTGCGCAGGTGAACAAGAAGAAAGGACTCTGGTTGTTATCCAGGAGCTCCTGGTACCTGTGAGGAAGGCAGAACAATAAGAGGCAAAGGAAGTACCACACAACCCTGGTCACGGAGGACGTCAAAGTTCTGGTAAATTATGGACAGAGGGCTAATATTTAAGTAGTTCTTGTTTGTCACTGGGAGAACGATATGGAAACTTAAAGAGTGCAGAGTATTCCAGGCTCCACACATAGGAGGACATGGGGTTTTCTAGTTTTACCCTTTCAAAGAAACATACTAAAGATGTTAGGGAACAATATCCACTTTAAGAGCACAGGGAAAGCATGGGGCAAGAAGACCAAATAAAGAGGCTGTGCTAAACTTTAGAAAAACGTCTTAGGTTAGGGGTCATTTGCTCAAACAAAGAGAGGTTACAAAGGCAAACTGCAGAAAGGGCCCAAGGTCAGGAAAAAGAAACTCTCAGACTGAATACGGAAAAGTGGAAATTGTCTGTTGACATACCACCGTTGGGCAGAATGGTACCCGTTTCCCAAGGCCATGGGGCAATGAACCAGGAGCCAAACCATAGCAAAACGGATGTTGACAACTTTGCCACTGAAGGAGGGAGACACTGTCACTAGAGAGCAGACCAGAACCCATGTGAAGGCGCGGGTGCCACACATAACTGGGACTCCAGAACAGGAAGTCTTGCCCAGCCAATGTGCTCTGCTTTAAAATTACAATCACTTTTCCTCCTTACAATAAGAGACGTGCTCTTTAGAGAAAACTTAGAAAATCAATAGAGAGGAAAATGTAACAGTCCCGTAATCTTACCAGCCAAAACCAAAATTAATATTCTGCTGCATTTCCTCCCAGCATTTTTCTTCAATGTATGTATGTATGTATCATTGTATATTTTATTTTTTTTCACTATTTTAAAGTTAGGATTATTTTTCTGAGTTGTTTAACCTAACCTTTCTAGTCTAGATTTTCTCTTTAAAATGAATTACTTCATGTTTGGAATAGACAATATATGCACAGGACAGAGTATGTAAAAGTTACAAAAGTTTTTACCATGAAAAGTCAGTCTTTCTCCTGCCCATCCTCCAGCTACTCAGTTCCCCTCTCCAGTGGCAACTATTAGTTTCTTGTGTATCCTTTCAGAGATATGCTAAATGTCATATATACAAACACACACTAAAAAGGTAGAATAGCATACACATACATCTGTACCTTGCTCTTTCACTAATATATCTTTTTTTTTTTTTAATTTATTGGGGTGACAATTGTTAGTAAAATTACATAGATTTCAGGTGTACAATTCTGTATTGCATCATCTATAAATCCCATTGTGTGTTTACCACCTGGAGTCAGTTCTCCTTCCATCACCATATATTTGGTCCTCCTTATCCTCATCTCCCACCCCCTACCCCCGTTACCCTCTGGTAACCACTAAACTATTGTCTGTGTCTATGAGTTCTTGTTTCTCATTTGTTTGTCTTGTTCTTTTGTTGTTTTTGGTTTATATACCACATATCAGTGAAATCATATGGTTCTCTGCTTTTTCTGTCTGACTTATTTCGCTTAGCATTATACTCTCAAGATCCATCCATGTTGTCACAAATGTTCCTATATCATCTTTTCTTACCGCCGAATAATATTCCATTGTGTATATATACCACAACTTCTTTATCCATTCATCTATCGAAGGACATTGTGGTTGTTTCCATGTCTTGGCCACCGTAAACAAAGCTGCAATGAACATTGGAGCACACGTGTCTTTATGTGTAGATGTTTTCAGATTTTTTGGGTAGATACCCAGGAGAGGGATTGCTGGGTCATATGGTAATTCTATTTGTAATTTTTTGAGGAACCTCCATACTGCCTTCCATAACGGCTGCACCAATCTGCATTCCCGCCAACAGTGTATGAGGGTTCCTTTTTCTCCACAGCCTCTCCAACACTTGTTACTATTTGTCTTGTTGATGATAGCCATTCTAACTGGGGTGAGGTGATAGCTCATTGTGGTTTTTATTTGCATTTCTCTGATGATTAGTGATGTTGAGCATTTTTTCATATGTCTATTTGCCATTTGTATGTCCTCTTTAGAGAAATGTTTCTTCAGGTCCTCTGCCCATTTTTCAATTGGGTTGTTTTTTTGTTGTTGAGTTTCATGAGTTCCTTGCATATTTTGGATATTTCACTAATATATCTTGGAGATCATTCTATTATCAGACTCCAAACCTGTGTTTTTATCTTCTCATTTGTTCACAAGGGAGTTCCACCAAGCAAGTGAGTTTTAACCAGAGACGAGTAAATCACTAACACTCTTAGTAATGAGTTTTATAATCCCCCATTCTCACTACATTCACGGATGGTGGCTCCCCTTTGAGCCCTCTGGCGCCCTGGCCACTAACCTGTGCAGGAACTCCTGCCCTTTGTTGTAGGCATGGATGGTGGCAAGGCCCTGTATGCTGGATGTGATGTGGGAGAGGAAAGGTGACTGTGTGATATTGTCCAGACGCTTCAGCTCTCGAATCAGGACCCTGGAGAGAGAACGAGCTCTATGTCAAGAGGGCAGACGAGCAACTCTGGCTCCATCCTCTGCCCAAGAAGACATGAATCCTTCCTTTTCACCTGGACACCATGTGGAGAATTGCAAAGAGGAGGACGAGCGGCCCCACCGCCACCAGGAACCACGGGAAAACTCCTGCGATCATTCCGACACAGAAGAAGACCAGGATCACATTTTGGATGAACATCTCAGCCTGGAACGGCAGGCGCACATCGACTAGGGAAATCATGGAGGGACAAATGTCAGGCTGCGGGGGTCCACAAACAGGGAAAATGGAACCAAATATTTTAAAAAAAACAAAAAAGAGGGTCCCTAAAATCCCTATCTGAAATTGGGTGTTGCCTTTTAAACAATCTGATCCAAAAAAAAAAAAAAAATATCTAGAAACCTGGTTGCTCTAACTTTCCTGTCCCAAGAAAATTTAACTATGCTTTTTCCTTGTACTCTCTTTTTGGTTCAACCACTTTTAAACATTTCCCCCCATTTAGAAGATAATATAGGCTTGCTGTAAAATAAATATGCAAAAAAGAAAATACACATCATCTTTATCCTTAGCAAAGCCAATGAACTGCTGCTAACATTTAAGAAATTTTTCATCATGGAAAGTTTTAAACATACACAAAAGTCAAAAGAGCATAGATCCTCCAACAATTGTCAACATTTTCTTAATCTCTTTTTTAGCTATCTCATCCCCCTATCCTTTTTTTTGAAAAGGTTGAAGTATTTTCATGCAAATCTCAGACATGTCGATGGCACTGATTTTTTTTTTCTTTCAGTCTTTTCTCCATTTGTGCGTGTGTGAGTGTGTGTGTTTAGCAGAGATGGGATCATGTCATGTGTCAGTTCCGTGTATCAGTGATAATTTTGAGTCCTTGATACCTCTGGCCATGGCTCTACACTGCTTATCAACATCTAAAATGAACTCCTTCTATGGAGCCAGCACTGCGCAGTCAAAACAGTAGCATTGGGATCAAAGAGATCTGGGCTCAATTCCAGCCTTGTTATCTAAGAGCTGTGTGATCTTGGGCAAGTTACTTAACTTTTCTAGACATCAGCTTTCTCATATGTTCAGTGGGTGAAACAATACCCTCCTCACAGGGCTGCCCTGAAGATTAGGACAAGGCAGGCAGAAACTCCGCACACAGCAGCCCTCAAAAAATGCCAAGTGGCACTAGTAATATTCTGGGCTCCGGGAAGTATTTAAGTCCGGTGCTGGCACAGCCTGTGCAACATCCAGAAAACCTGGCAGAGGTTGTGGGTGTCCAGAAATCAATGCACTACCTCCAAAGTAAATATATGTGTTGCAATCTCAGATGCCCCTGTCCAAAGCCCGTGCTAACTCAGTCCTCTGCACTTGTTTTCAGGTTAAATAAGATCGAATGAAAACTTGGATGAAAGGTGAGAAATCAGATGGGCCCTCAGCCTAAATATAAGTTGCGACCTGAGGAAAAATGCCAAAACTCAAATGTTCTTGGTATGAACACCCACAGCCACTGTGCTCTCAGAATCAGGCTGGACAGATACGCGTTATCTAGTGAGTCATCTAGAAGACTGGAGGGCACAGCCAGCTCTGGCTTGTGTTCCAGGACATAAAAGAAGCAGTGAGAAATACCTTCATCCATGTCTCTGGAAAACCTGTTGAGAATCCTTCCTGTGGGGGTAGTGTCAAAAAACTTCATAGGGCTTCGAAGGATCCTTCGGAAAAGCTCATCGTGGAGCCGGGAGGAGGCTCGCAGCGTGCCCTAAGGAGCAGAGTGGTAAGGGCCCAGACGCCCAGGGACTCAGGCAGGCTCAGTTCTTACCCTGTAAGTCACAACTCCACAGGACATCTATTCCCAAAACTGGAGAAGGGCAAATGGCCATGGAGGAAGGAGGTGGGGAAAGAGCTAATACGAAAAGGCTGAGGCTACGGGGATTCTGGCCATTTCAGCACGGGCCGGCATGCTGCAGAGGAGCCGCCCTCCTCAGAATGAACCCGAGGCCATACGGAAGCCTGACCTCCACCGCGTACCTTGACGAAGACCACTCCTCGAACGGCTTTCAGGATCAGCATGACAGCCATGGAGAGGGCGTAGATGCTGGCATAGTACCGCATGTGAGGATTGTCCTTCATGCTGCTGCTCACAGAGGTCTTGTTCCCTTGAGTCACTGTGGTGTTCTGTGTGAAGGCAAGGCTCAATGGGCAAGACTCCTAAGAACTGCCAAGAACCCTAATTCAGGGACATTCTCAGCTCAAGGGAACGTGCAGGATAACGACTCTGGGGTCTGGTGTGAAAGGTCCTTCTCTCTTTTCTAACGGACAAGGGAAGACAGCCTACAGGTGTGCTACTGATAAGCTCTACCACCCCATGACTTGGTCGGGGAGTAACCATCTTGTGAGGTTATGTTAGGGACTCTTCTTTTCCATCCTGGGTGACCCTTGTTCGTTGTGTCTTTTAATAACAAACGAGAGCAGTTTCCTTAAGAGTGGCCAGGGAACATGGCGAGATGACCACACGGTTAGACCTAATTTTCCCATCAATGAGTAAGCTTACCCCACTTCCTTCCTTGATCCAGTAACTTAACCACCAGTTGCTGAAGGCGGTACTGCCCACGTTCAGCATGAAAAGAGATATAATGACCAGGAAAGCCAAGGGGCCCCCAGCAGCCTGGATGTAGACACCATACACTGACCAGGGCACTGAACCCTGCCCCTTCTCTTCCACTTGCACGAGCTGCCCTAGGTAAGAAAAAAAGAAACACGAACTTAGAAGGAAAAAGCTACTTTTCCAAAACGAAGTCACTTATAGAAGAGCAAAATCAAAGAGAGCCTAGTTTCACAGGACTCTAGATGAGAATTATTTCCGCTCTATCACTCATCCATTTCACATTTACTAAGCACCGCCTATGGACCGGGCCCAGGACGAGGCCTGGGAGCAGTAAAGAGGATGAAGACCACGTCCCTGCCCTTGAGATCCAGCTGAGGATGCTTCCACAGTCTACGAGGATAGACAGATAAATACACCCATGATTACAATAAAATGTGTTAAATGCAATGCCACAGCTATATGCAGGGCAGCATGGGAACATCCAGGAGGTGTATCTAACCTACTTAGGGGAGCTGTGGGGTACTCCGCAGAGAGGTTTCAGGGAAGACTTTCTGTGTAGTCCATACTGCATCTCGAAGGTAAGCCAGAGTCGGCCAGGTGGGAGAACAATGAGCAGAGGAGGTAAAGTGAGCACCAGCACAGGGGTGGAGAAACAGCAAGACGGTAAGTACAGACAACCAAGGGAGCACGGCTGGGGCAGTATGTGAGCCCGCAGAGCAGCAAGGGCTCAGAGGATAAAGGGCTCTGAACATCATCCTTCAGACGAGAACATCTCAAGAGTACGGGCTGCAGGTGTGTGGAGATCTGACTCCTGGCCCTACTGGGCTGAGATGGGCCTGAGATGGCCAGTCCGGTCACCTCTGGCAGTGAACAGCCTCTTCCATGCATCACAGTGTCCCACACGAAGCACGGCCTTTCCTCTGTGTGCCATGTCAGGGAAGTGATTAGAAAACACTGCTTTGAAAATGGGAGGAGGCCACTGAAAGGCTCCCTGCAGGAAGGTGAGTTGGTTGGTCTCCTGTTTTCAACTATATGTCTCAGCTGTCTGCATGAAGGGCGGACAGCTGTAACGCAAGGTGTCAGATGATAAAGGACAGAACCAGGGTCATGGCAACGGGATTGAAGTTTTAGACAGGAAATTCAGTAGGACACAGTGATTACTGTAGGAGGAGAGGAAAGATTCAAGGATAGCTCCTAGGGGCTCCCTGGTGTGGCCAGGTGATTGATGCTGCCAGGAGAATACAGAGAAAGGCCCCTCAGGAAGCCTCTGCCTCTTCATCCCATATGTTTAGTTATCTGGCAACAAGCCACACAGGCCATGAGCGCTTTAACAATTGTGAGTCTCCAGGTTAGAGACTCCTGTAGATAAGAACAAATGTTCCCTAAGGATATTGGTTTTTTGATTTTTACTGCCTCTGGCAGTAACTGACAGCTGTCTCAGCCTTCTGTGCCATGTTTGTTTAGTGTGTGTGAGTAAGCTATCTTAAATCATACCTGAATTCAAAATTGCTTTGTGGTTTACTAAAAGAAAGAAAAGAGGCAAGGAGTGGTAAATCAGGATTGTTGACTCCTAACACCACATATCTGCTGCAGGTTTAAGAACAAGGAAGTGAAAACGGTGGCAAACCCAGAAGAGGTCCTTGATTCAAAACCTCAGGTGAGGTGGTGACACAACAGAAAGCAAGCTTTAAAACAGGACAGCATTCTTTTTGGGAGGCAACCTGACATGCAGCTTAAAATTCACCAAGGTCACCCAAAGTCTTGTAAATAGCTTTCCTAACTACCAAGATTTGTTTCAGTTGATAAGATAAAGGGTTTAAAAAACAGGACCGAGGACTCCGGGTAAGGAAAGTCAACTAGGAAAAACCCTGGCTGTAACTCTTTGCCCCGGTTCTGCAGCAGTCTCTGAGGAGCGTACCTTCTAACAGGGAGCTACTGAGATCACAGGCATTCTTGGAGCTGCAACACCTCAGCCTTGCGGGGCACTGACTTGTAAAGAGCAGAGGTGAGTCACAGGAAGGAAAGGTATACCTCTACCACCACTCAATTTTTGCTTCCTCAGGATGACTCAGCTGTGATTACCCACCTACAGCCGACACCACCTTGCACAAGAAGAAATAAGATCAAAGGCCAATCTTATTGCCTCAGTCTGTTTAAGCAAACAGAAGGTGCCTTATGGTCTCCCGATATCATACAAGAATTTTGTTATTCCTGGAATGTTAAGGCCAGATACTCTGCAACATGCAAATATTAGCAAACATCATGAAGTAGCACATGGCTGAATTTCTGTTATACTTTAAAGACAAAATCTAAAATCTCAAAAAAGGTCATTACCTTCCTCTGGCTTCACTGCTTTCTCCTTCTTTACTGATCCTGTCTTAGGACCTTTGTCTTGTGATTTCTTCTGGGAACCACTGGTTTCCTTTTTTGAATTAATCTAATATTAACAACAAAAAAAGTGTCTCCAGTTATGATATGGCCATTCAGACAAATGTCCACAGGACACACTAGAGAATCACCTATGAACCTGCCGCTATTATGTAAGAGACATATCCAACTTTACTCCGATGAGTAAAAGGGCCACCTCTCCTCTTGTCTTGTACTTCCTCAACTCCTGCGGTCTTTGAGACCTGGGTTCCCAGCCTGTTAGTCCGCTGACAGCGCTCTCCCAGAAGTCACTGAAGACCTAACATAGTCGCCTTCATGTTGTTCGCATCCACTCCAACTGGTCCAAAGTTTTAGGGCTGGGGTCACTTCCATGCCTCCCGCCTGTAACCCCCAAATCACTCAATCAAATCACAGCACTGATCATTTCCCACGGCTACCACAGGACACCTAGTTTTGTAAGACCTCCACCTTCCGGCCCTTGCCTCACTCTGCAAGTTCGTCTGTTCCTGTGGCCCTACCCTCCTGCCACACTGGATTTCCTGACAGTCCTCGTACCACACTGATTTCCCACTTCTGTACCTTTGTTCAGACTGGTTCTTCACTTGGAATGCCCCTCCCCTTGTCCCAACTCAGTCACAGTGGTCCCCATTCAAACAGCTTCAAATCTTACACCCTGAGGCGACTCAGATTCCTCTAGAACACAGCTCGCCCCTCCCCTGTCCTCCCAGACACTTTGTTAGCAGTGCTCCATTATCGCAGGTTGCTCTAAATGTGACCCGGTGGAAGCGCACAGTGCCCTGGTCTTCCCCAGGAGATGGTGAGTCCCTCAAGGACGGAGATGATGTCTCCCTCAAGGTTACAACCCACACAGGGCCTGACACCCAGAACTGCCCTTAACAGGCCACAGAGGGACTTAGTAAACATTCATCAAATTGAAACTGATATATTAGAAACTACTTAATGCTCTCCTTTCCAAGTTCCTCTTATATCTTCATATAGGAAATTCTCTTTATATAGTTTATCACATTTAATTTTATGTCATAGTCAGCCTCATGACCCCAATTTGCTCTCCAGCTAGACTTTTTAAATTGACAGTAAAAATAATATAACACATCTGGAACATAAGAAAGGACCCTAAATTGATGGATGCAGTACATCAATAAATGCACCGTCTAAAGAGAAAATTACCGTTTGCTGACTACTTGTTAGGGTAAGAACATTACATATTATTTAATTTAATTGATGCAACAACTCTAAGAGGCACGTACCATCCCCATTTTTTTTTTTAAGTTCTCCGCCACCCCTCTCCCCGCAACTCCAGTTCAAGCCGTTGTTCTCAGTCTAGTTGTGTAGGATGCAGCTCCCTGGCCCATGTTGGTATTAGGAGCCTTGCATTCCACGTGGCTGAGGTAGTCAGTTGCCGGCCACTCACTCTGGCTGCCGGCTGCTCACGCCGGCCACTGGCCACCAGCCACTCACAGCCTCTGGCTGCTCACCGCAGTCCAGCTCCAGGTCGAGCTGTTGTTCATAACCTTAGCTGTAGAGGGCGCAGCTCACTGGTCCATGTGGAAATCAAACCGGTGACCTTGGCATTAGGAGCACAGGGCTCCAACCACCTGATCCACCGGGGCCACCCCTACCATCCCCATTTTTAACAGGAGGAAACTGAAGCTGAGGAAAGTTAAATGACAAACTGAAAGTATGCTCCTCCACTAAACTCACTGACTCTCAAAGTCTTTTTATTCCTTGGACAGTTCATATCTTAGCTTCTCTCCCTCTCATTTTCCCCTGCGGTGAGGAGGAAATAATCTGAAGAGTACTGAGAGTCATAGGGAGAGAGGTCATAAACCCAAATCTGTATCAGGGTATTTCTATGGAACATATTGATGGCACTTGGAATATTTGAGTTATCCCAAAAGGCCAAAAACATGTTGATCATGTACCTGAAACCACAGAGGATGACACCCAAAGACTCCCAGAAACAGGTCCCAATAACTTTCTGTGTTTATCCCTCTCGGACATAAAAATGAACTGGTAGCGAAGAAGTAGCTTTTAGCCCAGCCTGAGTGCACCCCCAGAACCCAAGGTGACCACAGAATAAGTTCATACGTGAGCAGGTTGGCAAGAAAGAAGGAAAAAGAAGCTCTTTGGCTAGCTCTAAGTAAGTATGCACTTGTGTTTACTTAACTGAAAACTCAGAGTAAAGCCATGGAAAGCTGCCATCTTTCTGTGTTGCCACAGGAGGCAGGGCAGCACAGCAGATAGAACACTTTGGAGTCGAAGTGCCCTTGTTAGCATTAAAAAGAAGGAACAGACCCAAAATGGAGTCACTTTTGCTAAACCACACCAAAATTTAGTACCTAACCTAACTGCAGTTTCAGACTCTCTTAGGAGTATAATTTTAAACCACTCAATTCTGGAATTTCCTGATCAACACTAGTGAGGTAATCTGCCTGGTAAAACCTGCTTTACCCTAAGGAAATGTGACTTTGCCAGAAATAATCCGCTCTTTTAAGCTTCTTCTCCCACCCTCCTGCTGCCTATAATAATCTTCCATTTTATACAGCTGTTGGAGCTCCCTTCTATTTGCTAGATGGGATGCTGCCTGATTCATAAATAAATTGTCTCAATAAGGCCAATTAGATCTCCAAATTTACTCAGCTAAATTTTGTTCTTTAACATTAGCAAGCTGCTTAACTTTTCTGAGCTTCCATTTCCTCAGCTGTAAAAGAGCGATAATCATATTTTGCCACAGAGCTCTGTTAAAATGATTAATAGGATGACTTCTATGAAGTGCCTAATCCAGTAATTGGGACACAACAGGTGTTAGTTAATGAGTACCAAGTCAGCAGCCAAGATACCGGGGTCATTTTTCAATGTATGCAATATTTAATTTCTCTTCCTTGGCTCCTTAATCACTTGTTTATTTATAAAAGTAGCTTCATATGCTTCAATCAGGATTGAAGGAGTTTTTGGAACTAAGCTATGACTGAACCACACTGTGGGTGGACAAAAAGGAAGAACTGTAATAAATCTAACCTGCAAAGCAGACAGCAACATCCTTGAGCTGCTCTCCAAAGTGGCTGCTTGTCACGGAATGACAGAGGGAGAATTGACGGAGGTGATCTGATCATAAATTCCTAACTGGGCAGGTCATGGTGGGTAGTCACGGCCAGGTCTACAGCTTCTTTAGTAAAAGGTTTAAGCAAGCCCTGTCCATTGTGTTTGTGCATCTAGCTTAACACACCTTTGAAATGCCAAAGTAGTCCTCTTTTCTGGACCCCTGGAAAGCGTAACTACCCTCCGGAGAACACATAATCTTGTGAACTATCCTGTAATCCAATCCCCTCCTTGCTTTCTCCCACCTCCATGTAATCTTCCTTTCGTCCCCTCCTTAATTACAAATGTATAAAAGAAACTGCAAAACTTTCATTCTCTGAGCATTTGGTATCTTGCTTCCCAGCAATGTCAACAGTTTGGCTCAAATACATGCTTATAAAAATTCTCCACAAGTTAGGGTGTTTCTTATGTTGACAACATACTGAGCTCATATCCTTCTCCCTGTCGTTGCCTTATTAATAAGTTCTCAGTGACAGAAGTCCTTGGCTCACCAGCCCCACAATCCTGACCTAGAGCAGAACGAGTATGTGAACTAAAACTCTGCAGATAACATGCAGACACGGAATTGAGCTGAGATCTCGTCATCACTCACTCTGGTCATGCCTCCCTTGCTAGAGAGGAGGAAATGCATGCAAACGCCACATGAATCTTACCTCAACTGGCGGAGTCTCTCCCAGCAACAGGTTATTAAAAATGGTAGCATAGTCACCGTTTAGATTCATCAGTTCCTCATGGGTGCCTCTTTCTGTAACACAGCCCTCTTTCATGAAGATCACTTCATCACAGTCAGCCAGGTACTAGCAATAAAGGCAGGGAGAGCACAGGGTTGCTGATATTTGTGTAGCTACATCCAATCACCCATACCTTAGCTCAGCAGTTCTCATCTGGAAGGGACTGAGCACCCCCAAGGGGCATTTGTCAATATCTGGAGACACTATTGGTTGTTATAATTGGGGGGAGGGGCACTAGTGCCATCCAGTGGATAGAGGCCAGGGATGCCTAGGACAGCTCCCCATAATAAAGAGCTATCTGGACTGAGAACCTCTGCTTAAGTTCTTTGTGCCTTGTGATGTAGTTCAGTTCCTCCAGTTTTTGACATAAATCTGCTGGTGGAGCCACAGGAGCCTTGCATAATTTCATACCCGTTCACATTGTACTCAGAAGTACACACAATTACTGACTTTCCGTGGCAGCATGAGGGCTTCACCCTCTAAACTCCACAATGTAGGCAAAGCAGATGGCAACATCCTTGAACAGCTCTCCAAAGTGGCTGCTTGTCATGGGATGACAGAGGGAGAAGACCGTGTCTTCCCCAAACAGTTCCTACTTGTATATAGATGCTAACATAATGCTTTCCAAACTATCTCAGACCCAAACGCCATTTTCAGCCTGCCCCTTTTAGTCACTGATTTATATGCAGAAGCTAACACGCTCCAAGGACCTCGGATTCAGATGGCAATCGGGTACATGGCTACAACGAGCTTTATTGGAACAAGTGCTGGGGGGCTATGTGCTGAGAACACGAACAGTGAGGTTTCCAGGAATCTCTAGGAGCCCGTGAAGGTAACTAGAAGGACCAAGCCCACCTCCCTGCCTGACTTCTCAGGCCCCAGCGGGCAGCCTGGGGAAGAGAGCACCGTACCTGTAACTGGTGGGTAATGAACAGAACTGTCTTGGACTTGAGGTGCT
Organism: Rhinolophus ferrumequinum; assembly: GCF_004115265.2. NCBI lineage: Eukaryota > Metazoa > Chordata > Mammalia > Chiroptera > Rhinolophidae > Rhinolophus > Rhinolophus ferrumequinum. Next base: position 61,077,162 of record NC_046285.1, on the reverse strand, counting down.
TCTGGATAGCACTGTTGAAGATGTGGTTGCCCACATGGGCATCTAAGGCACTGAGGGGGTCATCCAGGATGTAGATGTCCCGGTCACTGTACAAGGCCCGGGCAAGGCTGATCCTTTGGCGCTGCCCACCACTCAGGTTGGTTCCTCGCTCACCAATCTACAGGAGCCCAGAAAGCACAGTGAGAAGGTTGACAGAAAGGGTTGAGGAAAGAAGCTCAATGTGCGTATGCTGGACTGATGGTTTCAAAAATGGAGAGTGTAGAAAACATTAACTCTGAACCAACAATGGGATTTTGTTTAAAATCCACCTGACATGAAATATTTATATGCTTAAAACAGGTAGGATTGATATCCCTGCCCTAAGGCACAAGTGCTTTCTAACATGGATTCCTGGTGAAAGTGAATCTCGCTGGGTAGGTTTTTCTCCCGTGCATTTAAGATGGACTCCTAGGAGGTGGCTCTGGCACAGCCCTGCCACCCATCTTCCAGAATCCTCTCTGCTAAACACATTCGCCATCAGGGGCAGAAGGCTTATACCTCAGTCAGGTCACTGTTGGGGAGAATGGCCAGATCAGGCCTCAGGCAGCAGCTGTTCAGCACAGAGTTGTATCTGAAGGACATAAAGAGACCCAGCATCAGGGACATGGTTGGAGTAGAGCCTGCTGACGTGGGCTGCCTTGCATCTCACGTGGTCAAGATGGAAAGCATGACAGAAACCAAACATTCCTTGCCTTTCTTCATCAAGTTCCTTCCCAAAGAGGATGTTGTCTCTCAGAGTGGCATTGAGGATCCAGGCCTGCTGGGCCACATAAGCGAAGGTTCCACTGGCTGCAATACTGCCCTCTAGAAGTGTCATCTAAGAAGACAGACACCATCCAATGGCATCATAACGCAAAACCATCACGCTAAGCCAACAGAATCCCCCACATTCCACAATGGAGTTGAAAGTTTTGGCAATTTCTTCAGATGCTTTTTGGACCCAAATCCAGACCTCACCTTTGTTCCACAGAGAGCTATAGCAACAAAAAAAGTCAAAGTTCTCCTGGCTTATGCGTGATGGGAGTCCAGCACAACCCATGACTTGAATGAACAAACACTTCATTCAGCGACCTATAAGCTACTTTATATCCTTTCTTCCTAATTGCAAACTGTTTTATTTAAGGGAAACACAAGTGGAAGGCCCTTTCAGAGTCCCCTGGGGAGGATGCTGTAAGGATTTAGAGCTAGTCCCCGCCTCAATTTGAGGGCAGGTCAACTCATCTGCAGAAATCCAGGCTGTTGGCTAGACCAGCTGCTTCTGTAAAATGAGGATTAAGGGGGGAAAATTCCAGTTAGACATCAACGAGTATTATAGAGTGTCCATACAATGATGGCGGACCCTCCACTCCAACATGAAGAGATTACACGATGAGCCACGTACTTTGAATTGTGTTTCAGGTTACAGTGACTGACATGTATTGATTTATCCATTTTATCCTCTTTCAGGGTTCTTTTTGGGGCTGACGGTTGACAATTTGTCTTAGGTAAGGGATGCTATAGTTTAGAACAAAGTTTCATTAACCAGCCTGTTAGTACTTGCACACACAAGCTTGTACTCTCAAACACCACAACACACAGTGTACACACACAAGTGTCCATTACGCCCCCTTCCGGACACAATTCTATTAAGGGGTGGATATGCAGTGGGGATGGGGGAGAAAGGAGATGTTAGTGAAGGGTTCATTTTGTTTCCACCTTTCCTGACTCTCTCTAGGAAATAAGTTCATTTTTCCTGAGACCCTTGCTAAGCCGAGTTCAGAGAAAGAAGCAGAAAATGTAAAGGACAATAACAAAATCTTACCTGGCCTAAAATGGCTGAAATTAGAGAGGTTTTTCCACTTCCCACACTGCCACAGATTCCAACCAGTTTACCCTGGAAAAAACACAGAGCGAGAGGGAAGCTCACTAACGGGTGACTGACCACTCATCTCTAGAGACTTCCTATTTCTTTGAGGAAAAAACAACACATTAACTACAGTCCATCAATATGGGAATAGCGTTCCTCATCACCCAGAAAGTCACTTACTTCTTTTCTCCTTTGTCAGCCACCTACTTCATAGGATTTCTGTGGAGATACACTGAGGTAACAGATGTATAAGCTTTTGGAAAAATTAAATATGCCACACATGTTAAGGTATCCCACATCACTTTTAGAGAGAACCAGCCGCTTTCCTACTTTGTTGGTAATCTGTGTTTTTTGATTATTTGTTCATTTTGTTGTTGTTTTGGAAGAGAGAACAGCAGTCAAAAAATTATTATGAGTTTTTTCTCCAGGGTCTATAAGTTATTTTCAGCAAAAACCATATATACTATTGCTTCCATTTTTGTACAAAACATTCCCAAGGATCTGAGGAATATCCATACCATCAATTCCACATACAAGTGGAAAACCAAGTCTGTGATTAACTGAAATGTCCTCAGGCAAAATAATGAGTTCTCAATGGACAGTGTTAAAAGTTTTCAAGGACAGACAGATGATTTTTTAACAAGGCCACTTGTTTAGTAATCTTGTACCAGCTCAATTCTTGCAACAAAGGAGGGAATAAAGAGTAGTGCGGAAGGAGCATGGATTCCAGAGGCAGGTTGGTCTTGATTTGAATCCCATCTCCAATAGCACTTCCCAATTGTTCGATCTTGGCCTTGTTACTTAAACTAATACTGTCTCTCTCACTGGGCTTTGAGCAACTCAAGGGAAGGAATTATCCTTGTAGAACCAAGTACAGTATGTAGTACTTAATAAAAGTATGTTGGACAAACAGTTTTTTACATGGCCCAGGAGTTTGAAAGATTATAGCATGGTGGTAATGAAGAGACCGAGTTCGTTTCAATCTCTGCTCAGGTCAGTTAGGTTTACAGAGAGAAAACTCTGTTCTGGTGACTTAAAAGAGGTATCAGCAATGAAGCAAGTGAAGACATCAAGAAACATTAACTTCCCTTCCCTTCCATAAAGACAGGGGCTGGGAGAATTATGGTCTCTTCAAATAGCTCAAGTTCTGTCATGTGAATATGGGCTGTAAAGGGCAGAATGAGGATTATAGCTAGAAAGTAAAAGGTAAATTTCCACTGACTTTGAGGATGAATCCTCTAAGAGAGCTGATTAGCAGTGTGATAGAGCTTCCTCAATCATCAAGATAATCGTGATTAAATATGAAGTCTGTTGTTATGAGTGAACTGAAGTAAAAAACTGACTTGAATGCCCTCCAATAATAAAAACACTAGTTGTTTCTGGTGGTCTCACCAAGGATCATCTCTCCCTCTTGGTTATAGCTTTCAAGAGCTGGGAGCTTCCTGTTCTCTCTACAGTCTAGCCATGGATCTGTGTAACGTGCCTTTCGTCGGTTGCAGACTTGATTATCTACCACATTAGAATCCAATACTCCATACTTCTAGTTATGTAGGTAAATATTTCTTACCACCACCCTTGGTCCAAGGTACCCTAATGTTTCTCCTTGGTTAACTGTTCTCCTTATTTCCTTCCTTGTGTCCCTAAAATAATCTTCTCAGTCCAGAAGCTAGAATATTTCCCTTCATACATAAGTCAGATCACAACAGTCTTCTGCTCCAAACCCTCAATGGCTCCTCTTTCCACTCAGTGTAGAGCCAAAGTCATTACAGAAGGCTCTGGCACCTGACTCCCTCTCTGCCCTCGGCTTCTGCTACTCTCTCTCCCATGCTCATTCAGTTCCAGTAACAGGCCTCAGGGTCTTTGAGCTTCTCTGTTCCTTCTCTTCTTCCCCCAGATATCCACATGACTCATTCCCTTACCTCCTTCAGGATTTTGCTCAAATATTACTTTTTAAACGAGCCTTGCCCTCAGGCAACCTATTTAAATTACAACCGTACCTGCTCCCTGACCCAGTACTCTCTACTTCCTTTTCTTCATGGCCCTTATCACCACCTGACATACAACGTACAGTAAGTACCCCCATCCACAGTTTTGCTTTCTGCGGTTTCAGTTATTACCTGCAGTCAACCGTGGTCTGCAAACACTAAATGGAAAATTCCAGAAATAAACAATTCATAAGTTTTAAACAGTGTGCCTCTCTGAGTAGTGCGATGAAATCCATGCCATCCTGCTCAGTCTTGCCCTGAACATGAATCATCCTCTTGTCACTATACGCTCCCTGCCCATTAGTCACTTAGCCGCCATCTTGGTTATCAGATTGCCTGTCTCTACATCATAGTACTTGTGTTCAAGGAACCCTTATTTTACTTAAAAATGGTGCCAGAGGGCAAGAATAGTGATGCTGGCAATTTAGATATGCCAAACAGAAGCTATAAAGTGCTCCCTTAAGTGAAAAGGTGAAAGTTCTTGACTTAATAAGGAAGGAAAAAAAGTGTACTCTGAGGTTCCTGAGATCTATGGTAAGAAGGAATCTTCCGTCCTTGAAATTGTGAAGAAAGGAAAAGAAATTCATGCTAGGTTTGCCGTCACACCTCAAACTGTAAAAGTTACTGCCACAGTGCATGATAATGTGTAGTTAAGATGGAAAAGACATTAAATTTGCGTGTGGAAGAGACGAACAGAAAACGTACTCTAATCAGTATTGTAGGCAATGTGTGAGCCAGAAAGCAATGAGCCTATAATGAAAACTTGAGCAAGGGATCTCCTGAAACAAGTGATACCAACCCATTTCCTGCAAGTAAAGATGGTTACACAAATTCAGGAATAGGTTTAGACTGAAAAAGATAAAAATTACTGGAGAGAGACCCCATTCATACAACTTTTATTATAGTATATTGCTATAATTGCTCATTTTATTATTAGTTATTGTTGTTCATCTCTTACTGTGCCTAACTTATAAATTAAACTTTATCATAAGTATGTACATACTTACGAAAAACATAGTATATATGTTTATACATAGTATATATATGGTTCAGCGCTATCCATGGTTTCAGGCATTTACTGCGGGTCTTGGACATATACCCATGGATAAGCGGGGACTATTCTATTTTACTTGTTTACTGTCTGTCTAGAATGTAAGTAAGCTCCACGAGGGCAGGGATTTTTGTCTGTTTGTGGTTTTTTGCTGCTATGCCCTAGCCCAACAACAGTGCTTGGCATAGAGTTGGCATTCAAAAAATGGCTGTTAAATGAATGACTATATTACTACACCTAGGACCCGCTGGACCATATAGCTCTCAGCATGGTGCTGGGTCCGACTCATAGTCTGTACTTTAAAAGCCTTGAACCTGGAGCCAATCGCTAAAGGAGGGCTTCTGAGAGCCCGAAGTCCTGTGCTACCTGGGATGTGTGACATCATAACGATACCATAACGATCCTTCACTTACATTAAAAATAAACAATTACAACAAATCTGTCAATAATAAATAGCAACATTAAGAATACTTGTTACGTGCCAGGTTCTGTGCTGTGTATAGCCTAGTGATAATGAGACGTCTATACAGAATTATTATAACCAGAAATAATTATTACAACTCTAATAAACAGAAATCTATGCAGGGCAAAATTTTGGAAAGTCCACTCGAATGCTTATAAAATGAGTGTCTCATGGGATCAGTTGTTATTCTTTTCTATTGTTAAATGCCTAAATATCCTTTGTAGAGGTGGAGCTGGCCAGATTTGCTCCTTAGTTTAAAATCACTCCCAGCCACAAAGTACTTTGCTAAAAGGAACGGCAGTATCCTGCTCTTGCCAGAATGGCACCTGGTGGACAGACGGGGAGCGGGGAGGCGGAGGGGTTACCTCTTCGATTTCCAGGTCGATGTTGTACAGCGTCCTCTGTAAGCGGAGGTTCCCCAGGTGGATGTGCTTGCCCTCTTCCTCCTCAGGACTGGGCCGTTCGTCGCTGTCCAGGAGGAGGTGGCCCTTCTGCTCTGCCAGCACCGCCTGATGCTCAGTGTGCTCCAGCTGCCTCACCTTCTCTTTCTTGCCCCTGGCAGCCCTCTTGTCTTTTTTCGTTTTGGGGGTCAGCTTGGGTGAGTTCTGGATACTGGAGTGGGAGGAGTCCCATGCCAAGGTGGCATTTTTCATCTCTATCTTGATGTGAGGACTGGCTGGTTTTTTCTTTATCATGTGAACCTCTTCCATCAGAAACAAACTCTGATAGGAGTTGTGAGAGAGGTGCAAAGATGAGACACTGGATCAAGACCAGTGAGACTAGCCTAGGGCGCACCCTCACGTAGCAAAACACGTCAGCTATACAGTGGAAGGAAGCTGACGGGCAAAGGTAACTCATGAGTGTAGCCCCGCCTCAGGCCCAGGGAGAGGTCGCGGGGGTGTGGGGACACCCTCAGGAGGGACAAGGGCCTTGTCAGTGGCCCCGCGTCTACACCACCAGCTACATGCCAAACTAGCTTTCCTTTTCCACCAGTCTCATGTGACCATTTAACTAACCCATATACAGCGCCTTGTTCTCACCCATGAGTTGCTGAGTAGCTGTGGCAAAATGCAAACAGAAAAGCCAAAGGGCAAGCCACTCTCCTCTACAGACCCTCATCACTCTGCTTCCCTCCCAGCCCACTCCTGCAGAACCTCAAAGCCCGTACACTTCCTTCACCCACGACGTGGCACATGTCTGGGGGGAAGAGGCTGAGCTGAGACTGTGACTAGCCCTAGCTGGCTCAGGTTAGAAAGGCGTACCCAAGGTTTTCTCGACAGGAGAATACATCTTGCCGATAGGTTCTCATGTCTTCAAAGTCCTGCCTTAGAACTTGGGAGAATTCAAACAACCCAACGAACAGACTTGCGTGGAAGTGAAGGGTATCTCCCTCAGAAACATCCTTGGGAAGAAAATAAGACTCTTTCCTCCCACTCTTTCCCAGAGTCCCACTGAATTACGCGAGGGAAAGAAAACTGGAACGCTCGAAAAGCGAAGTGTTTCTGAAATTAGATCTGAAACACTGACCAAAATAAATCTCATCCCAGGACTTATATGTGCCCATGACTTTGAACGCACTTCTGACAATTCTCTTAAACCAGTGATCTTCTCTATAGAATGCTGTCCCAGCTGCAATCTCTATATGACAAAAAGGTTTTTTTAAATAAAAACATTTTAAAACATTAGAAAGTCTTTAGAGAAAAGATGACTTTTAGGGTCAGAACTCTTCACAGTTACTGAGAACCCCCAACTATTTTAAAGTTTGCAGGTGCTATTAAATATAACATATAATCCTTTTCCCCAAGGGTAGGCTCTTTTCTGCTGGATCCTACACTTCTAAGCTTGCTCTTTTCCTCCCTTAAATCACCATGCCTCCTATCCATTCCTAATCCCCAATCTTCCCAGAGTGTCATAATTCTAAATCTCCTAGATAATCTTCACTCTTGGTTAATCTTAGATTTAGTTTCTGAAAACAGCTGTTGGTTTCATTTGTTCAGGGCCTTTCTGAAAGATTGAGCTAAGAATAGCATGCCAAAGATTCTGACCACCTTCACAAAGTAAAGACATGCTGACAGAATTCCCTCATTTCTCTCTCCTAAAGGACCTTTTAAGCCTCAGTGGATTGTTTAAAAATGTGCGCATGCTCTAGTTTGCACAGCTTCTTCCCCACAGGCTCCCTGCAGCCCTGCACTCCTCCCAGGAGGATTTTAGCTTCGGTTCATTCTGCCATGACTTGCTCAGAGGCATACGAGGGCTTCCCAACACTTGAATTTACGTGACCTTGGATTTGTACCTGCCAGGACAACAGAATCTTAGAAATGCATAAACCATAAACCTCAACTTTACCACAGGACACTGGCCCTCAAAACGTGATTCTCATTCACTGCAAACATCAATATAATCAGAATGTATCTGTTGAGCAGAAGAAGGGACTGACTACTCATAGGGTAGCCAGATAAAATACAGGGTGCCCAGTTACATTTTGATTCCAGATAAACAAAGAGTAATATTTGCATGTAAGTATGTCCCACGCAATTGTTAAATGGGAGTCCTGTGTTTTTATTTGCTAAGCTGGCAACCCTGTTGACAATCTTATCAGAAAAGTCACAAGCTGATTTTTCACTGCCTTCCTACAGGTGATCATCCTCAAAGCAGGAGGAGGAGGAGGGGGAGAGGGAAGTGGAGGTGAGAGAGAGGAAGAAGGAGGATGGGGGGTGGGGGGGCGGAGCAGATTGCCAAGAGGAATAAGAGAATGAGACTGAAGTCTCATGGGCATGCATTAGAGCTGTGATTAATTTTGCTTCCATTGTTAACTCTGAAGCTTCCTGGATCAAGGAAGGAGCTATGATGAGAAAAGCCACCTGCTAATAATATAAGTCCTCGCTAGCAAGTGAAGAGAAGAGAGCTCTCGAGAAACAAGGGGAGAACAAGTCTATACTATAAATTCCTATTTCTTCATCCAAAATGCCAACAATTCTGTTCACTAACAAGAACAGGGGGACAAATTTAGAGTCAAAACGTTTGCTTTCTTCCATGATTGGATACTGTGGGTTCAGCAAAATAAGTCTGTGGTTACAATTAGATCATTTCTTTTTACATGGTTCTGGCTGTTAGCCTTCCAGCAGCCAGGTTGGGGTGAAGGAAGGCTGGGAGTGCATTCTTCAGGACTAGCTTTGTTGACCAAACAAAATTCACCTAGTTAATTGTAAATGAGTAGAATACAAATAAATCTGGGAAAGCTATTGTCCATTCTTCTTAAGAGGAAAACCCAGTTTGTTTTTCTCCAGAACATCTAAGGTGATGATATTAATCCCTCAAACACCTGAGCCGCAAGCCTTCAAGCCACCGGCATTGCTTTGGTTTTGCTCCAGGTAGGCAGGAGATACTCTATGCAGTGGCTTTGTCAAGGAGTCCCAGCCCATACAGGTGTTTTTGTTTGTTTGTTTGTTTGAAGTAGTGACCACTTTCAGATATCTATTTCCCTCCACCCCCCCCCCAATATATCTCCCTCTTGTAACATGTATGTGTATTATTCTGGAGAAACAAAGAACAGTCACGACATGATAAACGAACCACCTTAAAAAAAAAAAACCAAAAACCTGATACTTAACTGCACTTCTCAAATGTGGTCTAATTTTATGACTATCCCATGTCACTGCCATCCCTGCATCATGAGTGGCAACCACAGGCCAGGAAAAAGAAAGTATCAAAAAGGCTTAATATATTGACCAATCAAAATGAGGATAGCATTTTGGTAGAGGTGGACGATAGATCAAGGTGAAGAAAAGCTGATGGTCATCTGACAGTTCTGATCTTCTGGGTTTGAATCACTTGAAGGCCCAGTAAGTTACACCACGTATCCACATCAGGCCCCGGCAGAAGGGCCTAGATCTAAAGGGAAGCACTAAAATCCTGCAAGCCCAGAACTAAGTAGGCTGTCTACAAAAGGTAAGAATTCACGTTTATTTGAAAAGGTAACTAGTTCTATCCCTTAATTCAGTCTCCTCCACAGCCCCTTTCTTACCAACTTGCCAAATGGCTCAAGGTGAACAAAAGCCAAGTGTGTGGCCCATTGGAATTAAGGGAACAGTTAGTTTTGCCAGGGATGGCTCCTGACAGGGGAGGACAAGCGAGCCACTTACCTTAAACCGGTCGACAGCAACCGATGCTTCTGAGAGGGATTTTACTGAGAACGGAGTTACTTTCAAAGCAAAAGTCATAGAATTGAAGACAGTCACCACTGTAAAGGCCTGAAAATAAGAAAAGAGAAGAAACTGAGCCTGACTAGGTTACGCCACCCAAATAACAAGACATCATCAACTTCCTTTCAGGTTTAAGGAAGGCTGCAACTTGACTGTCAAATGTTGGTATGAGTCAGATACATTGTTTTTAAAGGTATAAAGATACGGGACATTCAATTAAAATTCTCAGTACATCTGAACCACAGGATGATCTGTATTTTCAGAATCAACCCCAAAGTCGGGCTGACTAAAAACCACCCATACATTATTTGCATATTAGGGCTGCATCCTCCCTCTTCCACTTTTCAGCTTAATCACGTGAATGAAAAAATAGCTTCCGAGTATTGGGAGAACCTCCAAATCCAGAAACAAGAGGACCAGAGCATCACTGTGTGTGGTTTTCCTAAATCTCCCCAAGTCCTGAGGGCGCACTCACCTGTGCGGCTGTCAGATCAAAGCCAAGGATCATGTGAACAGAGAATGTCACCACGCTGGCAATCACCATCACGATGGGAGCCACACCGACAGTGATGCTCTGAAAGTACCCAGCTTTTTCTAAAATCCGCCGTTCCTCCTCTCGGGTTTCTAAAAATAAAAGGCAAGCCAATTTCTAAAAAGCAAGCCAAAAGAAACCTGTGATATTGCTCCTCTGCTACCAACCAAGACTTGGTAAGTTGTCAGCGACACATGGGTTTTAAAACAACCCTTTAACACCTGTGATGCTAAGACTCAGTCACTATGACTATCAACTCCTATCGTTAGAGCTGGTACACAAGCCTGAGGTTTGACACGGATCGAATCACAGGAATGAATCTAAGCAAGCAGCACTACGTACACAGTATGACGCACATCTTCTGCCTTAGTCTGATTCATCTTGCAAGTGTCTTACGTTTAGAAGATACACCAATTGTATCTGCAATTGGCAGGTATTTTTGCTTATCTGGCTGTTGTTTATTTCTTGCCTAGATACTTATAGGAAAGACTGTACAACTGTAATTAGAATTAAAAAGGAGCTAAGATTTATTTATTGTATGTTGGCACTAGCATAGAGCCTTCACACAAAAAGCAGGAAGGGTGATCGGAAGAAGATGAGCGAAACACAATTTCTATAGGCAGAATAATTTTCTTAAATATTTGCAAAACTGACACACTTATTAACAGAGCAACCCTACAGGAATTAGACCATGACATAGGAAATGTGATAATAAAGTGGTGACATGTTTTCAAACAAATGTTTAAACATAAAAGAAATTCTTCTGAGAGGCTATGCACTGATCTTAAAGGTATTACCACTGCTCAAGACATTGGGAACTACCTTCAGTTAGCTCATTTGTCATATTAAAAAAAAAAAAAAATCCAAGCCATTGCTGTAACATTTATCATACACTTTGTCCAAGGCTATAATGAAGAAGAAGGCTCTTTTCAAACTAAAACAGGTAAAGACACCAAAGTCAGGGGATGAAGGATGAATGGAATCTCAGAGAAGATTATAAAAACTACAGAAGCTAGAGCCAAAAGGGACCACCAGCTAACAACCACCTACACTTGGCAGATGTCCAGTTAGTATCTATTTGTTCCACACTGTTGGCAACGAACTCACTACTTAAGGAAGCAGCCTCACCCACTGCTGGATACCTCTGAGTGGTCACGTTCTCTGGATGACCAGTCACACATAATGTTTATGAACTAGAGACAATGTTCCTGCAGGTTTAATTGACAAGCCGAGCAGTGAAAATGAAACAGCTTCCTTGATCTGAACACTGTAGTTCTACTCCACCTAAAATTGCATGAACTTTTTAGGTGCCATATATTCAGGTCAGCTCATTATGAGGTTATGGTCAATTAACAGCCCATATCTTTTATACTGAAATTAAGTTTATATAAACAGCCCTGTCGTGCAGACAGGCCAGGATGTACACATGCCTCCTGTCTTTCTCTCGTCAGCAACAGGGTTCTCACCCTGGCTGCACAGCTCCAGAGCTTCTTTTGGAAACTCTAAAGTGTCTTCTAATATATCCTTCTTAAATTTCACCTGTTTTTTAAGGCCTATCATTCCAACTTTTGTGGAGATCTTTTTGAATGACCAGTCTGTGCTAATTAATTATCCTTCCAAGCTTTGTGGCATTAACATATCACAGGACTGCACTGAATTTGCAGATCACGATAGGGCCAGGCACTGAAAACCTTACGACTCAACATAAATCAATGTTTTGAAAAGATTAAAAAAAAAACAAAAAGCAAAACAACAAGCCATGAAAACCCTTATAAGCGAGTAATGGAGCTAGGTCCAGAGTCCAGCTGTCTTGATCCCCAGACCAGCGCTTCTCCCAGCAGCCCCCCGCCCCCCGCCCCTGGGATCTCACAGCTAACTACCTCTGGTACACACACACCCACAGAGTGCAGAGGGGAGAACTTGACCACTGGACTGTTTTCTGTGATGTCCTCATGGCCAGACCAGAAAATTATGGGCAGGGTAAATATAGATAGGGATCTTTGCAACTAAATGAATCACTCATAACCAGCTGAGTTATCTTGGGGGTAAAAAAAAAAAAATCACAATTTTCTCAGGTCTAAATTTCCTCATCTCTGAGATGAGGTCATAGGTTCAAGTCTCTAAGATCCCTATCAATGTTAAGCTCGTAAAATTGTATTATGAGAATATAAATTATGCTCCTACGACATGGAGATTCCCGGTAGCTAATATGCTTAGGAAGCAAAGAAGCCAAAGTCCTTCTACCACGTACACGAAGGAAGTCTGTACACTTACTTTGAACACTTTGAGAAAATGCTTTGACCCAGGCATACATTTTAATAAATTTAATGTAGGTGAGGACTTCATTCATCTTCTGGACACGGTCATCTGTAGTGGTTACACATTTTCTCCTGAAATAGGCAGTGATCCGTGAAACAAACATCTGAAAGGAAGAGGAGACGCCATGCCAACTCACAGCTTACCAAACTTAAGAACTGTCTAGTCTTTCTGGGAAATAAATTTGCTTAAGATTATAATAAATAAAATGAGCACAGTGTAGTTGTACTGTTTTTAATGAAAAAGTTGTCTATGAAATTATAATCAAATATTATTTAATTCTTATCCCCTTGTACAGAAGTTAAGACAAATAAATATTTGCTCTCAATAGAAGCGCAGATAATGAATGTGACCAAAGGAAACCACGACAGCTGTGTCAGTTAGCAACAACTTAGATGGACTGACTCAAAAGCTCCCATTACCTGGAGGCAGGGTCTACCTGCTGGCCTTCTCTTTCACTCAGACTCTCTTTTTTAATCTCATGAGGAGCTACTGCCTTTATTCAAGTGATACCTTATTTTCTCTCAAGTCAAAATTCTGCCTGTATAGACTGAACACTGTCTAGCAATTCTAGACTTCTCCAAACCAGGCAACTGCTTTGAGGAAATTTCCAGTAAGAGATGTGATACCTCAGTGGTACCTACTATATATAACCCAAGAAAAGTAACTCATCTGAAGAGAAGCTGCCAAAATACAGCAAGGAGGCTTACTCACCATTGCTGGATAAAAGAGGATAAAAACAGCTGATCCTAGGAAGCCCGTTGGTCCCAGAATAATTACATTATAAATCATGCCCAAGATGGCAACAATGGGTCCTCCAGCCAATAAGCTGCCAACGGCGGCTGCCTCAAACATCCTCTGCCCATCGTTGGAGCACAGGTTGATGAGCTACAAGACACAAAGAGCGGTGAGAAGACCCTGTAAGAACACAGGCCACTTGTCTCAGGAGGAAGATAAAGGACAAAGCAGGCACCCAGAGGAAAGAAAGCTGGGAGCATCCTCTTTGCCCTGAAGCAAATAGCCCTTACTTACCTCACCCACGGACTTCTCTTTAATGTTCTTTAACTTAAGGATCTTCTTAAATGCCATGGTGAGGATGGCCCCCCGCAAGCGGACACCAGTTCGGTAATTCAATGCCCAAGTCAGTGCAAGTGACCAAGAGCGCACAATTTCTGTCAGGAGGAGGCCCAGGACTAACAGCAAGCTGTACTTGAGGTTAGAATCTGTGGCCTGGGAGTACTCCAGGAGGTGTTTCACCATGAAGGCCTACAGGGAGAAACACACACCACTCTCAACATCTCCACGGCACCCACACACCACACCACAGTTTTATGTTAAGTTAGAAAGAGGAGGCAGCTTCACTGTTCAGTGCTAAGTACATAAGCAGAGAAAAACCTCGGTGGACCAAATATTACTGACAACTTGCCTGCGGTCATTTTCTCAGGGCATTTTGCAGGAGGTAGGACTAATTTGAAACTTTCTTCCTTAAGGACACCACCAAAACAATTACTCTTTCTAATGTAACATAAACCTGTCCATGAGCTGAAATTAATTCTAAACACGTGGTCATTAAAAAGTATATATTTGACCTTATTCCAGTATCTCCACACATGGATACGTTTCTTTAAATGAAATTAAGACCTTTTTTTGGATCGTTTCAAACGTGCTTATTTGATAAAAAGGAACAGTGTACCTACAGTTGGACTGGGGAAGAGTGAGAAGTGCATTTGCAAAACATTCCTGAAAATAAACATCAGCAGTTTAATAGCACAGAAGGGAGCAAACAAAGCAGACTATCACAAATCCAGAGACCCTCCCACGGGCCCTCCCCTCTCCCCGCTCCCTCCCAAAAACAAAAACATGTTACCTCAGGTAGCATATGTCTAACACCACCTGCAGTGAGGAAGGCAGCCAGCCCCCAAGAACCACCGAGTGCCACCTCCAGCTCTGAGGTCCTGCAACGCCGGAGCACACACTCACACAAGGCACATTCAGCAACAGGATTAAATACCAGGAAGTGGGAGGTAATGTACTTTTATTGAAAATGAAAAAAAAAGTACCATCTTCAAAGAGCATCGCACAGACACTGTACAACAGGAGGAGCATTGTGGTAACATACATGGGAACATACAGAGTCGAGTTATACAAGGCTAGCCATCTAACAGGTCATCTGGCCTCCGACCGTTGTTTTAGCTACACAAAGTGGAAATACAGAATAGAACCAATATCTGTTTCCAGAGTCCGGAGTAGTACATCAAGCTGACAGCACTTAATCGGTTAGGGCTCCTGACGTTGCAGTGAGTCTGCAATGGAGTAGATTCTCCAGGAATAAAGACCTTGCTGCTAAGGAAAGAGAATTAAAAAAAAAAAAAAAAAACACCAAAAACTTCCCAAAGAGGTAACTGCATAAAATCGCTGATGCTATTGGTTCCCTAGGCGGTGAGGAATAACTTCTGCTCAGGACAGAATATAAAAATCTAGGCCTCAAGGAAAAACAGGTGGCATCCTTCAGAGTCTTTTCAAGTCCTTGCAGCTAAAACTGATCTTGCCAAAAATGAAACAAAACAAACCACAACAAAAGAAAGCCAAACCAATCCCCCACCCTGAAGGAAGGAAAAAAAAAAAAGAATGAAAACCCATCCACCCATCTATCCCAGGTCCTTCTAGCAAAGGGTACTGTAGCTGGAAGCCAGCTCTGAATGACAGACAAAAATGGAGGCCACACACAATTGTCCTGAGGCAGCTATCGCTGAATTCCAGAACCCAGGCCCTCTCTGGGTTAACTGGTATTTCTCATTTTTCCTGAGAGGAAATTAATACCAGATAGCCACTAGATCCTAAGAGATCCCCACCAATCAGATTTATGTCAAGTCTCAGTAAATAACCTGATCAAATAAATAGGAGATTTCAGATTCCAAGAACTATTGTATTCCACCTCACCCTTCCCTTAGATTTTTAGGTTTATATCCATTGTTTGGGTCACCACTGCATACAGCTGGGTTGTTGGTTTACTAGCAAGAAGATTGGCTTCTTTTCCAGTATGCAATCCAAAATGTGGAACTGAGTCACTGAGTGGCAGGGTCAAAACCCCATTTTCCTCACGTGAAGCAACTCAGTAAGATGGCGGTGCAGTAAAGCATTTTCTCACACACCTCGGCACCGATGGAACAGTCTCCAAAGGAAGGCGTGAAAGGACAGCAGGTTGTAGTGTGGGGTTCCTTCCTTCCCATACCTTTAGAGTGCCATTTTTCAGCACAGATAATAGCATTAATATCTCCCACAGGGGAGGAGCAGAGGGAAGGTAAAAGACATAATAAATGCTTACACTATGCAAAACTTTCAAAGGGGGGAGAAAGAGGAAACAGATTAAAGAATTTCCAACACATAGGGTTTTTAAAAAACAATTACATTTCAAACCATTTCGCATGGGATAAAGAAAAAAAGGTTTTCATGGTAAATCCAACCAAAATTTAGTTTTATAAAGTTACAAATTTATCATGTAAATTTATACAAACTGGGAGAAAACTTGAGATTGTCAGCATAGCTGTCTGGCTGTGGAAAGCATTCCCAGTGAATAAACATTACCTTACCTGAACTCTTGGCGAGAGATTCTGCCCAGCTTGACTCTCTCATTCTGACCGCAGAATACAGCCAATCCTGAAAATTCTAAAGAACAGCTTCTGTCACTGGTTCCACTACAGAGAGACTCCCCCCAAATCCAGATTCTGACAGCACCAAGCAAGCTGCAGCTGGAGAGAGGTTGGAAGGGTGGAAAACTTACCTCTCTAGAGGTTTTTCACTGTCCTTTCCCCAAAAAGCCCTTGAGCAGAGTTAGCATTCACCAAGAGATAGCACTGCAGGAGGTACCCTTCTCTTGCAGATCTACAGGGCGGATGCTAATTCTTTACACACCAATCATAGGTCAGGCCTGGTCTTTTAAAACTGTTTTAATCCAAGAAGGCCACAAATCATATCTGTAGGTTTGGCAATTTGGCCCCTCCTCTTAGCTCAGGACCGTACCCTTAGAGATTCTGGTATTCCATGGACATCATGGTGACCCTTGGACATCCTGCACAGAGAGCTGGTCCACTGGCATCACTGAAACCTTGGATCATCTTGATCATAAACTGCTGTCCTTGGCTGGTCAGCAGTTTAAAAACAAAATACAATAACTCAATTGTGTTTTACTAGTTCTGCATACCAAGGTTCAGTGACGTCTGAGGGAAGATAAGAAATATGCCATATTTGGGGAGTGGGTTCTTATATAGATTTCTGTAAGAACAGACAAAGCCAGTTTTAAAGTTGTGCCATATTAGCAAATGTGCAAATATCTAAAAGGGGTGTTCCTCAAAAGGATTTAAATCCACAAACAAGGTAGGCTCATTGCTAGTAATAATCTCAAAACCAGCCTGATTCTTCAATTTCCAATTGAAAAGAAATTTATTAGAATGGGAGCTTCAAAAAAACAAAAGAAGTTTGCATTGCTTACAATTTTAAATCTTTGTATTAATTAGAGAGACTGTGGACAGGACCAATGTTTTCTCGACTATTCTAGGATGCACTAATACAGGTCTTAAGGTGCTCTTCCCCAATAGGGTAGAGAGAAGGAAAAGCGTGCTGCTGTTTCCCATTAAAGGAAGACCCTGTCAGCTTTCCCTGGCATTTAGAAGAGTTTACTAAAGATTAGCATTCCAGTGGGCTGTGCCTTAAGAGAGATTAAGGAATATACAGATGCTCAAGGGAGAGAGGCCCCCGAAGTGAACATGCATAGGTAATTTTTTTCCCAAGTAAAAAGTTAAAATCCCAACAATCTGTGGAATAAATTTTTGGTTTTTGGGTGGGGGGGGAGCCAATGAAGTTCTTGCATTGGCCAAATGCAATCAAGAAAGCCTGCGCAGTGTGCTACCCAGTTTAAAGAATTCTATGAAAGATCAGAGCAGCCACCAGCTCTGTAGTGAAACAATGACAGAAGCTCTTCTTGGGGGAAGCTGGCCCTATGAAAACGTTTGCCATTTTGGTCAGTGACATAATATTCAGTTACATGGTCCCCCTTACTTAAAACTTACACAAAAATGTGTTAGTTGGTCAATTAATGTAGAAACCCAATACCAGAAAAGTAGAGTTCTCTGCTTCAGAAAAGAGATCAAAATTTTTAAAAAGGCATCAAACATTAAAAGAAAAAGAAAAACAAACACACAAAAAAAAACCCAACGGAAAAATTACAAATTAGTTTTACCTAATCACCATGCATCTGAGGCACGTACTTACCACACCATGAACCTCCAGCTTACCCACACACGGAAAACGCACAGTATAGTAGCACTACTGCTCCGATGCCTCAAGGCAAATATGTAGAGAATAGATTTAATCAAAGTCTCAAGTGTAAGGCAGCACAGCGGGTGTAAGAAACAGATGTCCAGAAAACAGTGTGAACGTCACTCTCTTAACCTACTCTGCTTAGGTACACACTAGCAAAACAACCACGGCTGCCACCCCAACACTTGCCACACACTGTACACTATAAACCAAACTTAAAATGGACTCCAGGTTATGCTCTAAAAACCTCAACAGTCCTCTAGTTTCTTCAGCATTCATTTGCCACAGAACCATCAAACATGTGACAACTGCCTCCAGGCGTTTGGTACCGTCCCCAGCAGTAGTTCAACAGCCTATGTCACACAAGGCTGCTCTCGCCCACTCACAGCACTGAGAGACACACCTTTCTGAACCAAGACTGTCCTTTCACGTCACCACACAGCAAAGGAGCACAGTCCTGTGCAGAACCAGAATCATTCAGTTTCACCCCCACCCCAGGAAAGCAAGCCAGTTCCATTGCACACTGGCAATGCGGCCCCTTCATCCTTCCAACTTCTGACAAGCCACCATTCACTCCAAAATCAACTGTTCCCTTTCAACAGACCTGAAGGCATCTCTAAGGCTGCTAACTAGCCCAAAGGTGAGCACAACCCCTGCAACAGAACAAGAGTGTTAGAGCTGGCCATGGCTGGGCCCCTGGAGACTGCCAGAAAGGATGGTTAGAACTTACTGGTCCACTGAAGCCAGCCAGCTGCGTGATCATCAGGCACACGATGGAGAGGACGAGCCTGGTGCGGCAGAAGATCCACACAACCCTTCGGAGGGAAGCAGCGTCTGGCCCAACTTCATTCAGTTCTTCTTGCCACAGTCTCTCTAGTCTTAACAAGGGCACATGTCCTACGTTACACATCTCCTCAGAGAATATACACATCCTAGCTTCCCTCCTGACATCACTTTTTGTCTCCAGCCTTTGATACCACTTGCGCAAGTCTTTCCTTTAAAATTAAGTCCATAGTCTTCAGCTTCTGAAAAAAATACCCTTCCTAGGTGACTACATATTTACCCTGCATAGCGAGCCTCTCAGGATACAGAAACTGATGAGAACAAAAGTCCACCCAGAAAGATTACCCCCGAATAGAATTTGTTTGTGGATAAGAACTTCCTTTCTCAAGGGTCCCCAACCCTTTCTCAAGGATCCTGTGGTGAAATGTAAAGTTGTAAACTAGATTTTAATCATGATAATCAGCTACCACAAAAATGTATTCTGTCACAAGGCAGCAACATAATCTCCCTGCAGACTCAGGAAAAGAAGCGGGGCTGAGAGAGAGAGAGAAAGCCCGTGGTTAAAACAGGATTAAAGGTGAAATAGGAGATAAAGCAGAAGAGCAAAGAGAAAGTCATCCCCAGGCTACCCGCCCTCCATCAGCTAGCTCAGATCCTAAAAGGACACAGAGGTGAGAACTTCACACTGCTGGACCCACGCTCTAGCTCAGGCCCTACGCATCCGGTATGTGGGAAGCCAGGGTGGACCAGAGACGCCTACCTTCTGCTGTTCACGTCGGAAGACTCGTACTTGGACAAAGACCACACGTCCTCCATTGAAAGCTCCCGCTTCTTGTGGGCCAGGCGGGCCAGGGGAGAAAGCCAAGAAAAAGTCATACAGGAAAAGAGCCCTGCATTGTCCACTGGGTGCTGGTGTCTAAGGAGAGAAAACCCAAAGCACAAAACTGTCAACACACATGGAGAGGCCAGCTGGCATTTATAGTACACTGTTTAGTAAACAGAGCTCCTGACTAAAAACCGGGCTCCCCAAATGGTCTCATCTTAGCCTGAACTTTCGAAACTGCTTATGGTGCTTCACAGGAAGTCATTAACCAGCAGAGCTTGGAAGTAGTCCGAATGGGCTTACTTGGAAGTGGTCCGAATGGGCTTCAGAGCACCTAAGCTGTGATGGTACTTTCCTTTGGGGTGTTCCTCATCCAGGATTCTGAGCTGAGAATGCGTGGAGACATCCAGAGAAAGGCCCTCAGCTCGGGCTGCTGTTTCCAAGGCATCTTGGCATTCCAACTGTTTCAACATGTGGGGAGAGAAGGCCAAGCACAGTTAGTGAACATCAGAAAACAGACAGGAGCAAAGAAATCTACCTGACACAACAGCTCAAACTGCAAGCCAGATTCATCTTAACTGAGAAACCTCAAGGATCAGGAGTTAAGCACTAATGTGTATGATGTGAACTTGCTAAGAACATTACACCAGATACTTAAAACTTCTAAGCTAATACTTTTGTGTGTGTGTGAGCATTTTAAGGTTCAGAAAAATGGAGCAGAAAGTACAGAGTGTGCCCACATACCTCCTCACCTGCCCTCTCTCCGCCCTGTCCGTTTCCCTTTATGAACACCTTGCATTAATGTGGTACATGTGCCACTGCTGAGCCAATACCAGCCCATATTAACTGAAATCCACAGTTCACCTTTAGAATTCACAATTTGTGTTGTACATTTCAAAATTTATATTTAATCGCCAAAGTGTTTTATCTTACACTTCCCAATGTGGCCTGATCGTCAATTACTTCACCACTAACTACAATGTCTTTTGCCCATTTTCTATGACAAAAAATTCAAGATCGCCACCAATTAAACAGCCCTGTCATGCGGATAGGCCAGGATGTACACAGGCCTCCTGTCTTTCTCTCTTGTCAGCAACATGGTTCTCACACTGGCTGCACAGCTAAAGAACTCCAATTCCCAGATATCTGCAGCACGAAGCAGAGGGTCTACAAAGTTGTACATATTTGCTACAAAGCTTATAAATACCAATTAACCAGATTAACAAAAATGCATGTAATTCAATGTCTGACTGTGGCAGAAGAGGGTAGGCCAAGAACCAGGATACGTCTATCCTCATTTACTCTAAATGTAACTCAAAGTATATGCCTTCCTGGTGCAGAAGCAGAAGCATTATTTTCCTCAAGAAAGGATTATAAATTCATCATCCTTTTCTTGCATTATCACAAATATTTCCAGCAATTATTGTGAAACAGAAAGTAAGCCTAGATCCCCAAATCAAGAAGGAGTTGAGAGCTGCAGTACCTAACACACCGTGCCTTACACAAAGTAGAGTCTCTATTGTGGCCTACCACCCAGAACAGAGGCAACTCAAATATGAGCTGAACTGAAAGGGCAGAATTCATGCATGGCGTCATAGACGTCCGTGCCTAGAGGGATCGCTCCTCAAATATGACAGCTTTAGCTCACAGCATAGTTACAGCTAGGCGCCCTGCTTAGTATCGGGGAAACTGGGAAGCACATTCCTTTCCTTCTGTCAAAGGCAGGGCAGACTAACACAGTAAACACAATGACAAATGAGTCAACATCAAGAAAAAAATTAACTTGTACAAAGTCCTTAGGTATAAGGTGAACATTTATCTAGTGGTTAAGGACATTGGTACCTAATAATGAACTAAATAAATAAAGACTGCTGAGATTCAAGTACTCGACAAAGGTGTCTTGTTGCGTTTTTAACCTTTAGCTCCCTATAACCACAGGGAAGAAAAGAAAACCATTGTGTTGGGGGCAGCCGGTTAGCCTAGTTGGTTAGAGCGCGGTGATCTTAACAACAAGGTTGCTGGTTCCATCCCCACAAGGGTCACTGTGAGCTGCGCCCTCCACAACTAGATTGAAACTACTTGACTTGGAGCTGATGGGTCCTGGAAAAACACACTTAAAAAATAAATAAAAGTTTTAAAAAAAGAAAACCAGTGGGTTGATAAAGGAGAAAGTTACACTAAAAATACAAACACCTACTATAATAAGGAAGGAGAAACTGGGAATATGTACAAAATAGGCACAGAATGTTACAACGACCAGCCTCATTTGGATATCCAAAGCTTCAGAGGTGACAAAAAAAATTAAAGTAATACCACTTCAAGGGCACATTGGATATCTGCCAAAATGGATTACATGCTGGGCTATAAAGCAAACCTCAACCAATTTCAAAAGACTGACATTATACAGTGTATGGTCTCTGACCACGTTGGAATTTAATTAGAATTCAGTAACAAAAATAACCAAATATTCCAAATATAACCAAAAATAACCAAAAATATTCAGAAATTATGCAACACACTTCTAAATAACACAAATTAAAGACATCAAATGGAAATCAGTAAATATTCTGAGCTAAATGGTAAGAAATTATAACACCATCAAAATTCGTGGGACACAGCTAAAGCAGAGCATAGAATGAAATTATGGATGCTTTAAAAACATATATTAGGAAAAAAAAGAAAGTGAAAAATCAGTACTCAGCTAGGGCTTAGCAAAATTTTCTAAAATGGGCCAGATAGTAAATATTTTAGGTTTTGTGGGCCATGGATATTATGTAGGTACTTACATTACAAAAGAAAACAAATTTCCACAAAATGTTTACTGACAAAATTCAAAATATAGTAATAATAACTGACTACTTTTTTGTGTGTGTAATACGGGTCTACTAATGAGAAGAATTCTATTCTTTTACACAGGGAATAACATTTCATTTAATTGAAGTTTAAAATGGTTTTCCCTTTCATCAAAATCGATTGCAAATCTTCATCGGTTAATGCCGATTTATAACGAGATTTTACAATTTCATCTTTGAAAATGTCTTTTCACATGGATAGGTACTGCCGAATACTGAAAAGCACTCCATGAGTATATGAGTTAGTTGAGCATATTCATCTCTTTGAAAGCATTCTAGAATTCTATTAGATTTTTCTCTTGACATTTACCTTTATCATGATATTACTCGGCAGATTAATCGCTTCCAATTGAAAGTTGGGTGGAAGCCACTGAATGCCTCAATTAAATGGATTTTTTTATCATGGCAAATATATATAACATAAAATTAACCATTTTTACCATTTTTAAGTGTACAATTCAGGGGCATTAATTATATTCACAATGTGTACAACCATCATCATTATCTACTTCCAAAATAAATGAATATTAAAATATGCAAATTTCCTTTGTACTTCACTGAAAAACACTGCTAGAACTGTAATTTAAGTTCTTATACACAGAGGATGCCAAAAAAATGTATACACATTTTAAGAAAGAAAAACTATATTAAAATTGTAATAATATATACCGATAAAAAAAGATGAATGTTAAGTCACGTTTGATTTATACAATTAGAAGAGGTGCTCAAAGTGGTTACCATCAGCATAATTTTAATACAGTTTTTTCCCTTCTTAAAATGTGTATACATTTTTTTGGCACCCTCTGTATATATCCACTACAAATTTACATAGGAATGGAGATCTCACTTCTTGTTTTAACTTTCCTGTACAATAAATATATAAGGTAGCTTGGCATTACTTATGCTTCAAACATTAGCTGTCATGGAATTTACTTTATCACAGTACCAATTTATATTCCCACCAGCAAATGTATGGGAGGCCCCGTTTCTCCATATCCTCGTCCTCACCTCTGATTGTCCTTCTTTTTTATATTAGCTATTGGAGTAGGTATGGCTTGGTATCTCATCCTGATTTTAATTTGCAGGATTTTAATTTAATTTAATAAGATGTTAATGATGATTAACATCTTTTCCTGCGTGTATTTGCCACCCATGCATACTTTTTGGTGAAGTGCCTGTTCAAATCTTTTGCCCGTTTTCTTTTTTTTGTTTGTTTTTTTGTGCCTGTTTTCTAAGTGAATTATTTTCTTAATGTTGAGTTTAGAGAGTTCTTTTCTATTACAGATTCAAGTCCTTTGTCAGATGATTTGCAAATATGTTCTCCCATTTTATGGCATGTATTTATCCTCTTACTTAATAGGGGCAATCACAGAGCAAAAGTTTTGAACAAGCTTAATTTATTGACTTTTTTTTTTTTAATGGATTGTGCTTTTAGGGTCACGTCTAAGACCTCTTCATCTAATCCTAGGTCATGAATAATTTCTCATGCTTTCTTCTAGAAGTTTTATAACTTTACATTTAGATCTATGATTCACCTTGAGTTAATTTTTGTATATGTAAGATTTAGGTAAAGGGTTAAATTTTTGCCTGTAAGTGTCCAATTGTTCCAACTCCATTTGTTGAAGACTACCATTTCTCCATTAAAATGCCTTTGCACCTGTTAAAGTCAGCTGGTCAGACTTGTGTGGGTCTATTTCTGTATTCTATTCCATTGATCTATTTGTCCATCCTTCCACTGATACTACTAATGTGATTACTCTAGTTATAAAATAAGTCTTAGTGTAGGGGTGTATGACATCTCCAATTGTATTCCTCCTTTTCAAAATTGTTTTAGCTATCCTAGTTCTTCTGCTTTTCCAGAAGAACCTAGTTCAATATTTATGTAGAGTTTTATGAACATCTTTTGACATTATAGCATCAGAAAAGGAAAATTTGGTATGCCACCGATTAGTATTCTTACATGAGAATGGCATAGTAGCATGAAGAGGAAACTAAAATCTTCACATCTTCATTCATTGTTTCAACAAATCACTTATTAAGCACCTGTGTGCACGACTATTCCAGATGCTGGGACTAAGAATATGCCAATTGCTATATGTATAATACAGAAATTTCATTTTCTTCACTTCCATAATGCCTAGTTATAGTTTTCATCAAAACCTATGAACAAAAAAGTGAACAGACTTAACAGTATTATTCCTTTGACTCTATATATAACAATGTCATGTTCCACAACCTCCTGCGTAGGAAGTTATTTCCTGTGCAGGAGAATGCCAGATTCAAAGGCTCTTCAAATGAGAGTTGGCAGGCAAGGTTTCATTCTCCCAGGCATATCATTAGTACTATACCAGCATTATTAAATGTCTGTAAAATAATAGAGACCAAGGGCTTTTGTACTGTTCTTTTATTTTAGAACAAGGCACTCAGTATAATTTTATCCTGGCGAAGATAAACCCTATAAAAGTGTTTGAAATAGCACTAATCCTCCAATTTTCATAAAATAAAACATAGAGTAGGAGTTCCCACGTAAGGGCATAGAGAAGTCTCTGTTGTTGATCTAAGAAAATCAAAAGTTGCCACTCGAAGCAACCAACTTTCCAAGTCACATCCCATTTTTATTCTACTTCCCAAATTGTTAATTTTGTTGTCATATCTTACTCACTGCCTCGGTGAGAACAATGAAATATCTATGGAGACGAGAGGATCCATGCAGGATCCTCTGCTTTGAAGGAAACAGTGCTGCTCCATATCTGCAGCTACCATAGCTCCTTCAGAGATCTCTCTCTCAAGACAATAAGCAACAGGTATAATATTTATTTAGCTGTTGGCAAGAACTCTTGTCTGTTAAAATAACATCATCAAGAAAATCAAGAGAAAAATCTCCTTCCTATTTTCTCTATGGTCTTAAAGTATCAATACCTCCATAGGCAGAATTTTCCGATAGTTGGAGGCTATCATGCAGTATAGTGAATTTGAACATGGATTTTAGAAGACAGACATGGGTCTGCATGCTGATTCGACCACCAACCTTCAGTATGTTAATGAGTCACCTTAAGCACTAGTTTACTTATTTTCACAATGGTGCATGCACCTACCACATAGTGTTGAGAGGAATTAATAGAATAATGAAAAGTGCTTAGCAAAGTATGGGATATATAATAAACCCTTAATACGTATTTACTATATTACCCCAATTTGTCCATCTGATAAACTAGACAGCCTATCTCAACTATTTCTTCTTTCCTTTAGATTTTTGAGATTCTTTCAAGGTTAGGGAATTTATTTCCTACTTCTTAGGTATTCCCTGCACCTATACCACTGCAGTGGGATGCTTCTGGTAAGAGTTCCTGGAGGGCAGGCTGTCTTCCTGGCCTAGCACAGAGTTTGGCACCTACTATTCAAATGTCAACTAAAATATCTTCATGCTGCCTCATTATCTGCAACAGTGTCACTTCATGCTGCATGATACACCACTGAGTTCTTAACCATTACACTTCTCTTTAGATTATCCACTCTTTTGTTTATTGTTAATAATATAATAAACAATTATCATTTGTTTGTTTTTCTCTTTTTGGATTAGTTAGGATAAATTCCATCCGTGGGATTACAGGATTAAAGAGTGTAGTTTCTAGCAATTAGATATCTATCTAGTTTGCTCAATTAAACTTATTATAGAATCTATACTCCAGTAATACTGCAACAGAGAACTGCTATTGGCTTTAGGACTCACAGTTCTCTTTTGTTGACCTGAGGCTGCCTCTTTCTCACCTACTCTGGGACATTAGCAAGAAATAGAGGAAGCTTGGGCAATCTTCTTTGTCTATATAGCCAGATCTCATGACTAGCAAGTTGTCTGTAAAAGCAAACTTGCTTACTCGAAGGTGACAGGAAAATTTGTTCAAATTAATGTATAACTAACATGGCATTTACTATGTGCCAGGCATTGTTTTAAATGCTTTACAGATACTAACTCATTTAATCCTCATAACAACCCTATGAAGCAGGTACTATTCTTTCTCCCATTTTACAGCTCGGGAAACTGAGGCACAGAGATGTTAAACAGCAGCAAGGATTTGAATCCAGGCTCCAGAGCTGAGGCACTATGTTAGGTGTTTTTAAAAGAGAAAAATATTAAATCTTTTAGACAGCTCTCCACTAAAATAAACTACGACTCTCTAACTCTGACTATCCTAATTAACCTTATTATAAGCAAATGGTAGTTTCCAAAGTCAGAATCAAAAGTACCTGAACACTAAAATGTAAATAAACTATTTTACTTAAGTGCAAAAATGCACTTCCTGATTGTTACTAAAACCAAAGATGACTAGATGCTAAAAGATAGATACATTATAGACTGATATTTAAATACAAAATAAAAGCATCTTTATACTACCCCGGCAGCAACTGCACAGATGTCTCAGACGCATAATCATCTGGTTGGATGCCTAATTTCTCTTCCTCTCTAGGCTTCCTAAAAAAGCTTACCTGGCCAAGCATGCCAGGAAAAAAAGTAAGTCTGTTTAAAGGTAAAAATAAATTTATCCTACCACATTAACATTCTGTCAAGTGAGTTATCAACATTCTAAGGCTGAATGGATTAAAAATGGAAATGAACCAAGAGAAAAGATTTAATATATTCAAGCTATAAGGGCTTACTATAGGAAGACATAAGTAACATAACAGGGTAGGTGCAAGTTAGTCAGTGAAAATTGTTGGGACCAATAAATACCAGATTGGAGATGAACTAAGTGATACTCAGGTTTCATACCATACATTAATCCATCTGGAATTCACCCCAAAAAGTTACATAAAAATGATAAAATAAATAGATGAGAGAAAATTAAATGGCATATGTAGTTCAGCTATGGAAGGGAGATCGCCTCCATTTTTTCCGAAAGCCAGAAACTATCAAAGGTAAGATGGATGGGTTTAAATACAAAAAGGAGGGTAGCAGGTTGGTTCAGTTGGATAGAGAGCAGTGCTCATAACACCAATGTTGCCGGTTCAATTCCCACATGGGCCAGTGAACTGCGCCCTCCACAGCTAGATTGAAAACAATGACTTGACTTGGCTGATGGGTCCTGGAAAAACACACTGTTCCCCAATATTCCACAACAACAACAACAACAAATTTAAATACAAAAAGGAAAACTTTTTGAATAATGAAATTAATACTAAGGGGAAGAGGAATAAAGCTAAACGAGTGACGAGGTAACTAATGTATTTTGAACAGCCAGCTTTTTGGAAAAAGACAAAATTTTATAATCCATCATTCAACAAGTATTTGTTGAGGGACCTACTGTGTACCAACCAGGTACTGCTCTAGGTGCCAGGGATGCAGGAATGGACAAACAGACCCTGCACCTCAAAAATCACTGCCTTCATGCTGGTTACATTCTAGGATTTATAAAAGGTCAAAATCCAGTAAATAATCTACTAAATTGGTTCAAAAGCTTTTATTTCTCCACCTCAAATTCAATGTCACCAACCAAGCAATATAAATTAAATTTTAAAATATAACTATATATCTTAATAAAAATAGAGATAAAAATCCAAGAAAAGGAGAGAAATGTAAGAAATGTATCTTCTGAACACTGAACCGATTTTTAATACACCACAGTACTCAGGAGAGCAAACTGGTAATATGTCATGTTTTTCATACTCTTTGTCTCTATAACTCTACTGTATAAAGGAAAATTTTCCAAAGAAAAAAATAATTTAATCCAGTGGTTTACTGGGAACTAAATGCCTAATACAAGATTAATGGCTAAACTAGATTCAATTTGCTCTCTAGCTCAGTGCTGTCCAACAGAAATACAATGCAAGCCACAAGTGTCATTTAAATTTTTCTAGTAGCCACATTAAAAAAGTAAAAAGAAACAGGTAAAATTAATTTTAATAATATATTTAACCCAATATATACAAAATCTCATCTGTTTAATGTGTAATCAATAAAAAATTATTAATGAGCTATTTTACATTCTTTTTTTTGTACTAAGTCTGGCTGGCTAAACAATAGGCTCACCAGGGGAAATCCAGTGTGTATTTTACATACACAGAACATCTCAACCTGGACTGGCCACATTTCAAATGCTCGTTAGCTACGTGTGGTTCATGGCTACAGTACTGGACGGTCTAGTCTAGCAGTTCTCAAGTGAGGGTGATTTTGCTTGCCTAGGGGACATCTGGCAATGTTTAGAGACATTTTCGGTTGTCACAACTGGAGAGGTGCTACTGGCACCTAGAGGGTAGAGACCAGGGATGCTGCTGAACATCCTACAATGCACAGGACAGCCTGCCCGTCCCCCCACCACCAAACAAAGAAGTATCTAGCCTCAACTGTCAGTCATGCTAGGGTAGCCCTAAATAGTTAAACAGCTAACACAGTACTTGGTACACGCAAATCTGGGAGAATGTATTTTATGAGACCTGGTTTTTATGTTACGGTGCTTTAAATCCTTTTTAGAAGTAATTTTTTAAAGCCTCTTCTGAGAACGGATGAGGGCACCCATTACCCCTTCTTCCTCTTAAGGGGCACTACAGACTGAAAGGTTTGCCACCGCCAGATGACACAGTCACAGAAAGAGGTGTCTGCAGCAGTTGATTCTTTCCAAAAGGAAAAATACTGCTTGATCCGGGAATTGAGAAAACATTAAACAAAGAAATACTACTACTGTTTATATCTTCCTGAGGACTACATGGCTAGGAGACACTGAGCATTTCTTTCCTACCAAGGCGATGCCGATGGAGCAGGGTGGGGACACTGGGGACAATGAAATGCAGCTTCTGCTACGGTTCAAACAAGGGTCAAAGAAACATAGTCACATACGTGCCCATCTGGTGAGGGAAACATGGTACATTCAATCCATAAGCAAACAGAGATGCTTGCACAAGAGACTGCCTGCTCCGTGTGCACCACCACCATGCCCGTGGCTGTGACAATTAGTGCACCTACCACACTGCAGGGACTCTGCTTATCTGGTTTGTCCCATCTCATTTTCACAGGCAGCCAGAGCAGAATATCTGCTGACAGGTCAACAACCATGGGCTTTCCACTGCATGGAGGCCGTCTGGGACAAGATACCAGGGGCCAGAAATCACTCTCCAGACTGAACAATCCCTTCCTGACAGCAGGACAACAGCAGGGTAGCTTCCTAAGCCTGGGGACTGAGGATTCATCCAAGTTGTTCCTGAATGCAGAGATGGCAAGCGTGGACTGGTAACGCACAGGCGCCTCACAGCTTCCAAGGGGATTAAAGGGCAATACCCCTGTCTGGCAGGCCCAACAAAGAAAGCAGTCCCTGGGGCACTATCAGAATAGACCAGGCCTCCGATCCTACAGCATATTCTGCCTCTCCCCTCCTTAATTCACAAGATCTTAACACAAGTGCAGAATGGGCAGCCTCTTCTTACAAACCTTTCTGGACCAAATAAAAGCTCTTCTGCACATGTCCCAGTCCTAACAGCTGCC
The DNA here is from genome assembly GCF_004115265.2 of Rhinolophus ferrumequinum. Taxonomy (NCBI): domain Eukaryota; kingdom Metazoa; phylum Chordata; class Mammalia; order Chiroptera; family Rhinolophidae; genus Rhinolophus; species Rhinolophus ferrumequinum. The sequence goes on along the minus strand of NC_046285.1, from coordinate 61,047,483 downwards.
TTTGTGACAAACATCTCCAGACACTCATTTTTAAGGGGAACTGTTGTACAATCAGATACAGGTTTCGAGAGACTCAAAATATTAAAAATTAAATGAAAAGGAAATTAAAGTTTTCTTTTAAATTAAAAAAAATATAAAAAGCTGATATCGTACTAAGACCAGCTGACATCAGGCTTTCCCATCTTCCCTATCTCCCACAAATTAAAGAAACCTACCAAGGACATTTACTCTCCCAATTCTCATCTCATCCTTACTCCAGTGAGTTATTAACATGATCCTGACCATCTCAAGGTCGTCCCTTAAGAACCTGCATGCAAATAGTGGCCACTTCAATCAAGAGGGACAGCAAAATTCTGGAATGTAACCTTCATGGGGAGGAAGTGGAACAGAGTAGAAGGAATCTACTATTCAGTCAGGGACCTACCGCTCAGCAGCTATGAATTCACCTGGGCACCTCATCTGTAACCATCTGTTCACTCATCTGTAACTATGCTGATAGAAGATCAGCCATTAATAAACCAATGGCTTTATCTGCCCATCACCACCACGGGTCACACAGGTATTTTCCCACAGTTCAAAGTCTAGCATTACCCTATAATCAGCAAGAATTGGAGTCGTTTCGTAAGCTAACTTCCAAGGAATGTATTCAAAGTTCCTGTTATACTGGGGTGTGAGATTAACTCTGTTATTACAATAATAACGTTTCAAAATATTAAAATAAACATGAGTCACAGGGGAAAAAAGCCTTACAGGAAATACTTAGGGTCCCCTTGGTTGAGAGGATAGAAGAGAGAGTATTCCATGAGTTTTAGGACAGAGTTTCTCAGGGCTAGCTACACAACAGGATCACCAGGGGAGCTTTTAAACAGCACAGATGCCTGAACCCCACCCCAGAGATGGATTTAACGGGGCTAGGATAAGACCCTTTATCGATACTTTTTTTAAGTTTCTTCAAGGATTTTAATGTGCAGCGTGGATTGACAACCATTGATTTAGATAGTAGAATGTTGGTCTTTTGTATTTGACAAAAATCCCTTCAAGACTTTCAAGCTTTAGCTTAAAAAAAAAAAAAGCCAAAATGTAATTTATAAATAAAACTTCCTTCAATGCTTAGTACCATGTGGGTGCCCGTGTCAATGCTTATTATAAGACATCAGTGGTTCCAACATGTGACCCCTTGTATTGCAGAGGCTGGAACTGCTGATAACGGTGAGAAACAAACACAAAGGGGAAGATTTGGGCAGTGTGGCTATTTTTCTACTGTGAGAATACAACAGTAAAGAAAACTAAGCGACTGCTCAACACCGTATCTGCTTTGGTAAACAGAAGTTTTCATCAGATATAACAGTTAAGTCGATTCTTTGAACAGCAAATTCAAAAAATAGTCTCAAGTAACTTAAATATACATATAGTAGGTTGGTGCAAAAGTAATTGCGGCTTAAAAGGCTAAACATAATTGTAAAAACCGCAGTTACTTTTGCACCCACCTAATAACATTTAATTATCTAAACAGGCTAACTCTCTAAAAAGGGGGTGGGGAGGGAAGGGAGAGACCAGCTTCGTTCTGCTAATTAGTGGACTTCAGTGCAGCAAATTAACTTCACATCAGTCTGCAATTTTGATATTAACAGGTCCGACCATTGCAAAACCTTCCGGAGGCCCGGTTTCCTTTTCTAGCATTGATTGACCTTTGTATTTTTGATTAAGAGAACGAGGGAAAGAATAGTGAGTTATTATTAAAGAAAGCATTCATAGAAGCCTACCTAAAAGCAGAACTAAGATTTTATTGAAAAAGTTTTCATTAACCATTTGTAACTTTCAAGTTATCTATCTTAACAAAATAAAGACTTAAGTATTTAAAACTACTTAAAAAACAGGAAGCTAGTTCTAATACTCATCTTCCTTTTTAACAGAAAGCTCTTTTAACTCATGCTAGCAGGCTATATTTATTTCCCTTAAGCAGCATTTCCTAGGAGAGCAGCAGCAGCCCGGCTGCAGATGGCGTAAAAGAGCTCATGACCAAGGCCAACCTCAGGAGACCCACGGCACTGGAGATTCAGTCACCACGCACTAAAGCCACTTGGGCTCTGCACCAATAGCATCACTGTTGTCATCTCCACCAGAGAGCTCTGGACTGCTATTGGAGACCAACACCTGGCACCGGGCCAGATACTTGTATCATAGCCATACTGAGTTCTGTAAGGCTTTATGGATGTCTACAGGGAAAAGAACAAAAAAGCAGGTGTTCTTACTCATCCTGTCACTGTCCAGAAAATTTGCTGAGTCACTAAGTACCAATCAACAGAAAAATAATGCAGAGACTGCAAATTCTAATCTTCATCCTGCCCTCCTTCCTAACAGCAAGCAGACTCACAGGTAATATTTTTGACTCTGAAAACACAAGGGCATAGACAAATTCACATATCCTTGGTCCCTAAATAAAAGCTTTCAGAGTCAAATTCTCTAAAAATGTACAGTACCAGACAAAACTACTTAATAATAACACTTATCTCTGAGTAGAGGGGTTAAGGGTGATTTATTTTTTCTGTAATATTCTACAGTTTATACATTTTCTATAATGAGATCATAATTCTTACATAATAATATATCTTAGAATCATATTTTTTGGTAATTAAGAGATAAGACCCATATCCTGATCTCTATAACTTCAGCTCACCAAAATATTTCACGTCACTAATTATGAAAACTCCAACTAAGCTTAAAGGGTCAGCCTAAAATGGAACTAAAGGAAACACTAAGTGAGGGTCACCTGACTTTGTGAATACTTGCATTGTGACTTTTCCGAGAGGAAGAATATTCTATCTTGGTAGAAAGAAAATTCCACCAATGGTATACACTTTGGAGCGAAGGGAAAAAAAGAGTGAGCAGTCATAATGACACATGAACTTTAGTTGACTTCTGCTTATTTTCCATTCTTCCTTTTTTTCTAGATTAGACATGCTAGTGAAAAACAAGTCACCCTTGGCTTTGGTCTAGAAGCAGTAAGAAAACAACCACCACAATAAAAAGGTTTATGAAAGCATTAAATAGCTTTGTCTTGCTTTTGCTTAAATTTTAATTTAAAGCAACTAAAATCCAAATTCCTTGGCCTATAATTCAAGGACACACATCATCTGAAACTCACTGACCTCTACATCTATCGAGTTCACTCTATGCTTAATGCCAACAGGACCTACTTGGCCCTACCCACAACTCTTTTTTCTGCTAGGCATGTTCCTCCTTTCTCCAAATTCTACTTATTCCTCCAGTCTCCAATCAAGTGCTACCTCCACTTGAAGTCTTCCCTGATCACAAAGGCTGACGCAACTCTCTCCTTCTTAATTTCCATAGCACTGAAATGACAGTAATCTATGCACACACCTATGAGTTTAAGCTTCTATTAGAGGGCAGACAGGCCCAGCACAATTGATCTTTATCTGCATTAGACCACTTCATTCAGTGCTGTGCAGAGTGCTCAAATGTTCGCTGAATTAAAAAAAAAAAGAAAGAATAAGCATCACATCTTAAAAATAAACCAAAAACCAAACCAGGGCTCGTGGAGTTACGTGATCCACATGTGCATATATGAGTATAATTATAAGAAAAGGAGCTGTGCCTGGAGAGCCAGGCATCAGACACAGTAATAGTGTTAAGGAGTGATCTAGACACAAATCTTCATGTCTGCTGAAATAATGGTAGCCTAACACCAGCCACGGTTAGTACTTAGGCTCAAAGAACTAACAGCAACAGAAAGCACCTCTATTAGCACTTCAGGATTAAAGGATGCCTGCTGCCGCATCAAATGGTGTATGGCCACAAGCATTAACTTAATAGTCCTAAACAATGGGTAGGTGTGAAAATGCATTGTTTTTACCTTCATTATCTTTAAGCAGATGTGATACAAATACGTGGAGATGTGATTGATTAGAACAATTTTCTCAGAGTATTCCAAAAGAAAGATTTAGCCACAACACCAAGAAATGGGCAAACTGTACATTTTGCAACTTTGCTCATAGCTTGGGAAAAAATAATCACTGGCCTGCTTAAAATCAGCATTTGTTCCTTGGCACTTTGCTTCTCAACTTCCGTTTGACACAGTTTCCATGCTTCCATGTCAACTGGACCTATCAAAGGCTGATGGTGGTGAGTAAAACCTGTTTTCCAATTAAGAGCCACACATGTATTATCTTTTGTTACTTGGAATAGTTTGTTTTTTCGTTTTTTTGGGCTTTTTTTTTTTTAAAGATTTTATTGGGGATATTTCCAGAACTTTATTGGGGAACAATGTGTTTTTCCCAGGACCCATCAGCTCCAAGTCAAGTTGTTGTCCTTCAATCTCAGTTGTGGAGGGCGCAGCTCAGCTCCAAGTCCAGTCACTGTTTTTAATCCAGTTGCAGGGGTCGTAGCCCATCATCCCATGTGGGAATTGAACCAGCAACCTTCTTGTTACGAACGAGCCGTCCGGCTGCCCGCAGCAACTCAGTGGCAGCTCAGTGGCAGCTCAGCAGCAGCTCACCTCAAGGTGATGTGTTCAATCTTAGTTTTAGGGGGCGCAGCCCACCACCCCATGTGGGAATCGAACTGGCAACCCTGTTGCTCAGAGCTCACGCTCTAACCAACTGAGCCATACAGCCGCCCCTTGGAGTAGTTGTTTATTTCTGAGGGACAGGAGGTGTACTGTGTTTCCCCGAAAACAAGACCTAGCCGGACAGTCAGCTCTAATGCATCTTTTGGAGCAAAAATTAATATAAGAACCCGTATTATATTATATTATATTATTATTATTATTATTATTATCATCATCATAAAGACCGGTCTTACAGTATAGTAAAATAAGACCAGGTCTTATATTAATTTTTGCTCTAAAAGACACATTAGAGCTGATGGTCCTGCTAGGTCTTATATTCGGGGAAACATGGTACCTGGCATCTGGAATGTCCTGTCCTAAATTTCCTCTCTAACAATAAGGAAATGAGGGTTATGATTATGTGACATGAAATTGTAATCTCTACCCAATTATGTGCTTACATTTTAAAAACTGTATGCTTATTTGGCCATTCTGCTTCCCAACTATTTAAATTATCCATTTTTTATACCATCTCCAAACCAGAAATATTTTGTCATCTTGCTGGTTCCTCAATCAGCAAACTATTAACATATGAGACAAGTTCAAGATCAATAAATCTAAGAAATTTTGGGTTTTGACAGGTAATATACAAGAACATTCTACGTGGTATGTGAACTTTTAAAAAACTTGATAGTTATGCATTCACTTTAATGTGTATAAAAATTTGGTTGCATCAACCTATGATTTTATTGCTTAGGTCAAGGCTGAGCATAAAGAAAAAAATACAGTTGATTAAAAGAAACATTTTAAGTAAAAAAGAAAAAATTTTCAGAGGTTACAAGGATACGGTAAAAACCAGAAAAACAGGACTCAAAAAGTTGAGGAAACATGAAAGGATAACCAAAATGAAATTCATATGGACTCCTGAAATTTTATAAAAGTGGTATTAGCCATCCTGTCTCTTCAGGATAAAGTTTGATCACATGAAGGAAACTTGCTGTCTGATGCCTGACTTCCTAATTTCGGGTACAAAAGGCACAACAGTCACCCTATTTCCAGTTCTTTTCCACCTACAGAGGAAGAGCTCGCCACTGCCACCACACATCCTAATGTCAACTGCACTCTAACCAACTGGACAGGGACCCTGTCCCCAGAAGTTTCACAGGACCACACACTAGCTTCCCAGGTTCTACCTTTTCCTGCTCGACAAGCCACCCTTGGGAGCCTGCCCAGTCCTCAGGCTCCACTTACATGGATGCACTAACGACTCTAAAATGTTTTCCTATTCTCCTTGCCTGTGCTGATCATTTTACCAGGATGCACTTCAAATTCAACATGCTTAAAAGCAAACTCGTTTTTTCTACCAATCCCAGCCACCCAAAGCATTCTCCTCTCCCCTCCTCCACATCACTGTTATGCGTGGACACACACCCACTCTCACAGGGGCCAGCACGGAGCCTCCTGACTGCTCTCCTGTACATTTTCTCTCTCTCCTATACAGGTTTTTCCCAGAATTGCCTCAAAACTAATCTTCTTAAGATAAAATCAAGTCTTAAATATCCCTTATCAGCTCAACCTCATTAGACACTGGGTCGCTTAAATTAAGACTACAATGAAATATCAGACATACCTATCAGAATGGCTAAAATATAGATAATGGTAACACCAAATATTGGCAGGAATGCAGAGAAACAGAATCAGTCATATACATTGTTGGTAGGAATATAAAATTGTACTGTGGAAAAGAGTATTGATGTTGCTTATGAAACTAAGCATGTGCTTATCATATGACCTAGCAATTGTATTCCTGGGCATTTCAGAGAAACGAAAGCTTGAAAGCTTATTCACACAAAATCCTAAACATAAATGTTCAAAACAGCTTTATTTGTAATAGCTACAAATTAGAAATAACCCTAATATCCTTCAATAGGAAAATGGCTACACAAACTATGGTATATCTATAACATAAAACACGACTCACAATTAAAAGGGAAGAGATGTTGATACATATAACAAATTAGATGGATCCCAAGGGAATAATGCTGAGTGAAAACAGCCAATCTCAAAAGATTACATACTATATGATTTCATTTATACAGCATTCTTAAAAATGACAAAATTACAGAGAGGGAGAACAGATTCATGGTTGCCAGAGCTTGGTGGGGGGTGGTGGCTGTGGCTATAAAAGGGCAGCATGAGACATTCTTGTGATGGAGCTGTTTTATATGTTGACTATGGTGGTGATTCATACAAATCTACACATGTGAAGAAAACTGCACAGACTACACACACACAAATCAGTGCAAGTAAAACTGGTGAAGTCTTCATCAAGTGGATGGACTGTATTAATGTCAATCGATATCCTGCTGTCATATTGAACTATAGTTATGCAAGAAGGTTCCTTGGGGGAAGCTGGATAAAGTCCGTAGGGGATCTCTGTATTATTTTTTACAACTGCATGTGGATCTACAGTTATGTCAAAATAAAAAGTTAAAAGAAAACAAAAAACAAAAAAACCTCCTCAATAACTTCCAATAGTTCCCCAATGCCCACAGGAAAAGATTCCTTAACATGGCATGCAGAATTTTCTCTTACACATCCTATGATCTAGATAACTAGTTCTAAGGGCTAACATTTATTGAACACAGGCTATGCAACAGGTACCATTCTAAGCCATTTAATATGTGTTATCTCATTTAATCTTCAGCGACTCCATGAGTTAGGTTCTGCCGTCAATGCTATTTTATTCATAAGGCACAGATGACTTAAGTAGCTTGATAGCTTCCTCATCCAATCATCCTTCAAAGCCCGGCTCCAATGTTACCTGTGTGACTTTTTCCGGATTTAAGTGCTATGCTAACAGTGTCAAACACTCACAAGATATTCAATAACTTTTTAATTAATAAGGCCTAGACAAAAGGACACAAAGAAGTTACAAAATTGGCACCTTAAGGATTTGACACTGATTACATTGAATCTATTTCTCCAAAGTTAAGCTTGAATGGGAAAGTACCGTATAATATACAATGGGGAGAGAAAATACCTGTTAGTGAAAAACGTTAATTAATAAGCTAGCCAAAGAGGAACAGGTAATGTTAAGCCAATGAAACACCAGTGTCAGTTGCAAAGCCCATACCTTTCTCAAGTTTCACATAACAAATACATGAACACAAACCTGACTTCCTAAACCCAGTCACCCCCATTTCTCCTTATTAGTTACTTTTGCAATTCAAGAAAAGGTATTGTTTTTTTCCTTAGAAGAAAGATATTACCTTGTGTTTAAATGTATATTCGTTATATCCCTTGAAGGAAACTAGATTATTACATTCATGGATTTTCTTGAAAAACTTACTGATTATCCTACAACAATCTAGAATTGTTCCAAGTACTCTCTGAAATCTGAACGAGTCTTTCCAAAGGAGTGATTTTAAACACAGACACTAGAGGCAGAGAAAAAAACAATGATAAGTACACGAATGAAGCTTAATGGTTCATACTCCTGCTCCATCTTCCCCCCACCCCATCCCAAGTTATCTTCTCTTAAGCAAAATCTTTTCAGAAGGCACCAAAGGTGAGCATACGCAGCAGAAAGAAGGCAAAGGGAAAAAGAGGTGAGAGGCTGAGAACCAACCTCTCCTCTTTCATAAGTAACTATAAATTCTTAACAGTGACCAAAAGCCAATAAAGAAAGATAAACTTCTTTTTCCTTATGCATTATATGAAGGTGTGGTCTGGTACAACAAGCAGATAAGAAAAGCGACTAAGGAAAGGAAATACTGACCAGCCGAGACCTCTTGTATTTGGAGCCCTCGGGGTCTTTGTCCTGTGCAGACGTACTGGTGCTGTCTCTCACATTTCTATAACCAGGACTGGGGATGATATACTCTTTTCCTATGTCGATATCCTTCATCTTCTCTGAATGGAGGTGCCAGGACTCATAGACTCCTGGTTTCACTTGAGAATTTCTGAAATTAAGAATTCATCAAGAACATGTATCTCCTAAATTGTGTTTAATCATATGCAAAAGTGCTTTAAAATGAGTAAAAGGGCAAAAGCATTAAAATTTTCTACCCTCATATCTATAAAAAATATTTTTTAAAAAATTTTAAGTACCATTTCATATTTTAAAGAAAAAAAATTCATTATAATAGAATCAAGAATTATCTCCTCCCACTGCTAAGGAAAACAAGTAAGATTAAAAAAAAATAAATACACTGGTAAAGAGATACCCACTCTCTTCCACTAAGTTCAAACCCAATGTATAAAGCATTTAGATAGGTCTTTAAAAAGAAAATGACTTTCTGGAAACAATTTAAGTTTGTTCCAAGAATTACAAATTCCACAATTTTAAAATGCGTATCATTTCTCCTACTAAGTCTTACTAAAGGAAAACTTACAAAACACTTATACCAACGACCCATCCCATTTCTAAAGGTTCATAATTAGGTAGTGGGCTAGCTGATATTATTTTAAAGTGCCATGGAGTTACATAGCTAACATACAAAACAATGTCATACCTTAACTTTAAAACAAATTCTCCTTGGGATACTGAAAGTATTCTAAAATTAGATAGTGGTGATAACTGCACAATTCTGTGAATTTATTAACAAAACACCGAGTTGTATACTTTAAAAGGCTGAATTTCATGGTATATAAATTACAACTCAACAAAGCTATTATTAAAAAACAATAACCAAATTGTTATCCTACAACAATCCCCACCCAAAACAAATTCCCCACCCTGTCCTATGAAGTCTTACCTGGTATGACCTGAAATGACACTCTGTTCTAAACTCCCGCTTGCCTGGCCAACTCTAATCAATATCTTAGAAACTCTGGTTACTTTTGAAAAAATAAAACACATACACACCTCTCTGAAACATTTCCCCCACCCTAAAATGGTTCCAAGCTTCCCAGGTACAAACTGAGTAAACTTCTTTCATACCAGCCTCACTAGAAATTTAAGTGTGGCCGTGTTGCCTTTTGAATTCCATAAATTCTTAGCTATCGCTGTAATTTAAAAGTACTACTCTGCAGACAAAATTCTTACAGCTACAATTCATTTTTTAAGGTATCAGCAAAAAGGAGAACACTGACTAATCCTCTAAATAGAAAGGACTAAATCTCCTCCGTAGATAATGTTTCCAGCACAAAGAAAGCATGACTTCTTGCCTTTCAGAGGTCTGATTCAAGTACTCTGAGTTGATACAGCTAAGTTACTTATCTCAAAAGAGAAAAGTCACCTTGTCCAATGACAAACTGCACCATAAAGAACACCGGCTTACAACCAAGAGCACAGCAATCATGTCACTGAGACCTCATTAAGCCTAAACTATAAACAGACCTGGCACCTGCCAGTGTCCCCAGTGTCTGGGTGCAACTGCAAATAGGAGTAATCCTTCTTGCTACAGGGGTCACAGAAGTCCAGCCTTCCCTTCCAAAGGTTCCCTAGCCTAGCTAATTTCTGGAAGCTGAAAAGATTAGTCCTACTTTGAAAACAAGGCAGGAGGAGGGGAGGGAATTTGAAAAGGAGGAGGCCACAGGAACTCATTTACAGTATCAAATGCCATGTCAAGAGGAACAGAAAGATCACCTCAATTGTCTAAGAACTCACGACAACCAAAGTTTCTTTCACTTTATTGCAAGTTATTCCACGTATAAAGGGTGTGGGGAGCAGTTTTCCATCACCTCTAACACTTCTGCTTCTTTCATTTCCTGGGGAAAAGAGTCACAGCCATGAGAGTAGGCAGGCCTGCTGTGGGCACAAAGTTACTATCTTTTGGCCTTGAACCCACAAGAGGACTCCATCTTCTGTGCATCAGAGATATAAGGCCGGGCCCTCCACATGGAGGCCGGTCAAAAACTAGGAAGGCCAATAGGTTTTGGAAAGAAACGAGGCCCAAATCTGAAGAAAGCAACTAAGGAAGAGTCACTAGACTAGACTATTTTGAAAAACACGATTTGCATAATATTTCTCTCTTCTGTTCTCCCTTAAAGTTGTTTAAACGTCTTTTGTAAATGCTAACTTGCTGTAGCTAAGAGAGGATAAAAAGGAAAGGATTTTTGTTTATGTTTGAGCCAAGCTATGCAATGGCACTAGCAGAATAACCAAAGTGGGAGAACCCCAAAGAAGTGCCAGACTAAAAATCAACAGAGTTGAGGCCACTTGGTCAGCTGCCTTTTTTAAAAATCAAAACTGCTTCCAGTAATAAAAGTGTACAATGAAGCAGACGAAACTGCATGGGGGTTGCACAGGTGTATAACTACACAGACCGGTGTTTCCAAATTGCCTTCATTGTAACAAAACTTAGGTTTCCAACACCTCAGGAATCTGATTCCAGGCCCTGAAGCTGCAAAAAACGGAGCTAAAACTATTTACCCCCCTCCTGCCATCCACTTGTTGTGCCTTCAGCCTTCTGCACCTTTCACTTACGCTAGAGACCCCAGTGAAACCTATCCATCTCCTCCTTCAAAACCTTCTGAAACTTTGCCAATCTTTCCTGTGGCTCCTGCCTCTCCCTCATCTGTACATAATCAAATGACCTTTGTGTAATAAACACAACGCATCGTGCAGCTCTTTGTGGTGGAAGTGGAAAGGGTACTGATGACAGTCGAGAGATCTGGGTTCCATTCTAGGCTCTGCCCAGGGTTTGCTGTGTGTGCTTAAGTCACAAACCTCTATTTACCCACTTGTAAAAAAAACCGAGAGGTCGCTGGCAGCTCAGAGTCTCCAGTGTGCGGCATGAGCTGGGGTGCCCCAGGCCGCCCAACCCACTATCTTGAGGATGGGGACTTTTCTCAGGCCAGCTTCGCCTGGGATGCCCTGGACGAAGGGCGTTCCCATGGCCAGTTCGGGCCTGGAAAGCGGACAGCGACCCACACCCACGGACGCAGCACCCCCTGGTGGCCGCAGCCGAGAATGTAGCCAGCACCCTTGGCCGCTCATCCCACCCTACCTGCCTTCCCACGCCAGTACCTCACCACGCGTCCTCAAGGGTGGCGTCCCAAGAAGGGGGCGGCGGGAAACCAGAGGGAGGCCAGACCCCATTTCTCAGGACTTCAGCTTCCCCCGAACTGCTCGTATCCCCGATCACAGCCCGCCAGCCCCAGAGGAAACACACCGGGGTGATCCCTGTGCCAACCGAGGGAAAAGGAAGAGGTGCGGCGGTAGCCGCTACCTACCTGTGCCCCAGCTCCAGTACCGCCGCGCCGGCCACTCGACCACGCTCCCGAGCATCAGCTCTGGAGCAAAACAAGCCTTTATAGCGGCATTGGCCGCCAGACTGCGCAGGCGTGCTGCACAAAGACTCCCCATGACTGAAGGGAATTGTAGTCCCGCTTCCAGGAGCCCGAGGCTGAACACGCGGCAAAGGACTCAATTTCCCAGAAGCACCGCAGAAGCCCTGGGGGAGGTGCAAGCTGCTCCCCCTTTCCACTGCACTCCTAGGTCTGCACCATCCTTCCCAGGACTTCTGCGAGCCTGTCTAGAATCTTCTCTGAAGCCGTGTTCCCCGGGGGTTGCCGGGAGGGTTGACAGTAGCCCTCTGTGGGCCGGCAGCCCGGTGTTTGTAGGCAGGGAGGTCCCGACTGTGTGCAGCCGTTTAGACACCAGAAAACACCGTGAAGGTCATTGTAGCCTCTATGTCCTTGTCGCCAGCCAGCCCCAAATCTTATCTGTTGTGCACTTAACATTTGACTACTGCTTGCTCAGGAATCCACGCTGCGTTCTGTTAACACCTTTCTCACTTGTATCCCACTGCCCAACACGGAGTGTGTGCTGCCTGGTTTCTAGATAATAAAATGCCATGATCACAGTTTTTAGAGTGGCAAGAGCCTTAGAAACAGTATGCCAATTCATCCCTTTCTTTTTATAAATGAAACTGAAGTTCCAAAAGAGATTGGTCATTTTATTTCTCTTTGTGTTTCATCTGTACCTTCAACATGATCATAATATAATGTAACCACTCTCTGTTGCGCGCCTACCTACTCTGTCCCTGGTGCTTTACATACAATTCTTATTTCTTTAATCTCCATAACCACCCTATGTGGAGGTATTATGATTATTCATTTCAGAGATTAAAAAAATAAAGGAAGGTAAAGTGATTTGTCCACCTTTATACAACTAGATAGTGTGAAGACACTAACGTGTCATAAAGCTGGAATAATTAATACAGTGTTATTGCACGAGGATGGATTGATATATCAGTGCAATAGAATAAAGAACCTAAAAACAGACTCATGCATATATGTAAACTTGATCTGCAACAGAGAAAACATTACAAATCAATAGGAAAAGGAAGATGATTCAATAAATAGTGCTGGTACAATTGGTTATCCATAATTTTAAAAATTCAAGGATTACTACTGCATACCACACAGAAAAATCTATTTCAGGTAGATCAAAGGCCTAATTTGAAACGGAGAACTTTAAAACATTTAGAAGAAAGTGTGAAATATCTTTGTGAACTGGAGAGTAGAGAAGAACTTCTCAAACAAGATACAAAAATAAGAAAGGAAAGACTGATAAATTTTTACAATATTAAAATTTAAACTTTTGTACATGGTGTCATAAGTGAAAAGATAAAGCACAAGTTATAATTGACAAAGTTTTTAACATAAACTATAAAATAATTTCTACAACTCAATAAGAAGTGGCAAACAATCCAATGGGAAAATAGGCAAATGGTATGAACAGACAGTTCACAGAAAAGGAAACCAGAGCAGCCACTCAAATATGTATGAAAAGACACCCAATCTCAATAATAATCAGGGAAATGGAAATTAAAATACCAGTGAGTTACCATTTTATGCCCATCTAACAGGAAAATGTAAAAATCCGACAACACCAAGTGTTGTCAAGGATCTGGAGAGACAGGCTATTTCACACATTGCTGGTAGAGTATTAACTGATTGAACCACATTAAGGAACAGTTTGGCCAAATTCATTAAGTTGGAAATGGACTGTATTGTTAAACCGCAAATAGACTCCTAAAATTCAGTGCGTAAGGGTCCTAGGTGAGTATATCAGATCAGCAGTGCAGTTCTGCTTCTTGCAGTCCGTCAGAGACCCAGAGTGACAGTGGCTCTGTCAGATTCAACATTTGGCTCCCAAAGTTGCTCTACTCATTCCTACCACCAGTCACCCAGGTGTGAGAAAGGAAAAAGAGACTGGGGAGGTGTGAGCTGGTCTTAAGGCACCAGCCAGGAAATAGCATACCATCATTTCTAATCACATTCAATTGGTGACAATTTAGTCAGATGGTCACATTTAATTCAGTTGGCAGCTATGAGCCAACCACAATTCTGTTACAATGCAAGAAGAAAAGAACGATTTTGGTAAAAGCTAATGCTTTTTGTCGTATGTGCCTATCCTTGAACCCAGCAATTCCACTTCTGCATATATGCTCTAGACTAGCCTTTCTCAGAGGGGGCTTCTGCATGTGAATTAAGCCTTACACAAAATTATTTGAGTGACTATTTTCTTAATTTTCCCAAGGATAACATAGCTAATATCATTTTAGGTGTCCAGGGAGAAGTTTATTCATTACACACAATGAATACTTAGGGCATTTGGGCTTAATGCCATTAGCTGAGGAAAGTTGCCCCTGAAGTATATCTCACACATGTGCACAAGGAATATTCGTTGTGCGTTGTCTGTAATAGTAGAATCTAAATGTCACTAGCAAGAGAACAGATAACTAGATTATGGTATTTGTACAATGGGATATTATTATACAGCAGTGAAAGAACAGGGCTATTATGTATCAATATGTATAAATCTCAAAAACAATGTTGAGTAAAAATAAGTTACAAAAAGACTCAAATTGTATGAGTCCATTTGTATTAATTTTGTAAACATAAAAATATATGTTATTTAAGGATACACACATAGGTATGGGGCATGATAAACAACAATTTTAAGGTATAGTTACCTCTGCTATTGGAGGGAGGGAAATGTGATCAGAGAGGGACACACAAGGGGCTTCACCTGTTTCTGTAATATCTTATTCCTTTAAAAAATGACTTGTAGGGCCTGCCCGGTGGCTCAGGCGGTTAGAGCTCCATGCTCCTAACTCCGAAGGCTGTCGGTTCGATTCCCACATGGGCCAGTAGGCTCTCAACCACAAGGTTGCCAGTTCGACTCCCACAAGGGATGGTGGGCTGCGCCCCCTGCAACTAGCAATGGCAACTGGACCTGGTGCTGAGCTGCACCCTCCACAATTAAGACTGAAAGGACAACAAATTGAAGCTGAACGGCACCCTCCACAACTAAGATTGAAAGGACAACAACTTGACTTGGAAAAAAGTCCTGGAAGTACACACTGTTCCCCCAATAAAGTTCTGTTCCCCTTCCCCAATAAAATCTTTAAAAAAAAAAATGACTTGTAAATGTTAAAATTTATGTAAAATAAATGTCAAAGCGTGGAGGTGGGTACATGGGTGCTTCTAATATCATTTGTTGTATTTTTGGTAGCTTTTATGTATTTCATAATAAAAAGTTTCAATATCATAGGAACAAACATTTCTCCTCTCGGTGGATACATGCAATTTAACCAAAGAATCTTAGTTTCTACTGATAAAAATTCCTGAAGTGTCTCTGGCCGTCTGGTTGGACAAAGAAAACTTTTCCTCAGCACTCCGCAAGCCACCTCGCCAAGGCATACTAGTACTTCCAAACATGTCTCAAACACTGTAGCACCCTAAAGCTACATATCTGATACCCTAATATAAAATAAAAAAGCTTCTAATATCTCTCTGAAATACTTCAAATATATTGATTATAGGTAAAAAAAAAAAAATGGATGAGCCGTATGCCACCCTGGTGCCAGGCTTCAATACACTATGGCACTATTGCAGTCCCCCCCAAGGATAGCCTAGGGCACAGACTTACCTTATTTACATGATCTTGATTGCAAAGAATCCCCTCCAGGAAACGTGTTTGTGATGTGAAGTGTTTTGGGGGTGATACTCTCCAACACTCAGGCAAGGAGCTAGAGAAGCTGTCTCAATGCAGAATTGCATGTATTTTTAAATAGCATTTATGTTAAATAATGTACTAAATATACACATGCATTTAGTATTTGATGGAGATACAGTGGAGATAAAACAGACGTGTCTCCTGTTCTCATGGAACTTAGAGTCCCAGATAAATATCAATCTAAATCTACATTATACCTGTGGTAAGTACTAGACAAGGAGGTTATATGTTACATCTGAAGGAGGATACAAGTTAGCAAGGTGAAGACAGTGGAGGTGGCAGAGGAGCGAATACTCTAGTCAAAGGGAACAACAAGTCAGGCGGTGGGAGAAGGAAGAGAACGTTTCCAAAGGCCTGTAGACTACGTTACAGGTCATTAGAGTAAGAGCAAAAGGCAAGCACTGCAAGGTTTTAAAAGGTGAGTGGTTAAGGGTTGAGAAATCAAATTTGCATTTTGAAAACTGCACTGCAGCTGGCAGAGTGGAGAAAGAATTAGAGGCAGCTAGAATGGAAGAGAAGAATCTAGCTAAGAATCATTGTTGTCCAGGAAAGAGAGGACGGTGGCTTGGACCAGGATTGTGGTGGGAAAGGGAGAGAAGTGCATGGACTCGAGAGAGATTTAAGAGGTAAAATCAACAGATCTTGTTAATGGATTATATGTGGTGTTATGAGCAAGAGAGGTGTCGAGGGTAACACCTAGGTTTCCAGTTGCAGAACTAGATGGATGGTGGTACGTTCATGGACACGAGAAATGCTGTACTGCCCTACTCTCCTGTCACCCTCCTCTCCCCGGCTGGTCAGGCTCTAATGCCAAGTGGTAACGATCCCCGCACATCTGCTGTGGCACACATGTTAAATTCTTCTGCACTTATAAAGACAAAATTTCTTTCTTGCAGATCAATCTTGCAATGAAAGTCATTTTCGCGAAAAAAGACATTTGTTAAAATTAGTGAATAAATTGAATCTTTTATTTGACATCACGGAAACAATATGTGATGCGACAGAATAATGCACCCCTTGAATGGTCTCAGGCAAATTAAAAAAGAAGGTTTAAGATGTAAACAAGGCCAAATGAAGGCCAAATGACATCATAGTGTGTATGCAGATGAAGGTTTCATAGTATTGTCAATAGAGAACTGCAGTGGGATTAGCAGAGTTCATGCAGTATAGACTATACAGTAGTCACATTATAAGTCATGTCCCACATTCCCTTTATGGAGGAAAGTATTACATACTTCCCATCTTTGTAGCAATAATTCCCCAAGCTCATTAGCAGTAAGGCCAGTTCTTAGAATTAAATGAAGAATTGCTTTAAAAATCTTTTTAAGTATTGTTACACTGAGATACACTATCAAATTGCCCCCAAAAAAGAAGATTGGTGTCCAAAAATTAATTCCTTGTTAAAAAGAGAAAAATAATTGACAGCAAGTATCTAATTTTAGCAAAATAATATCATCCAAATTAGTGTTGTGTTGATTCTATAATCTTGTATGTACATACTTTGTAAATTAATTTCAATTTTTTTTTACAAGAGCTGTAAGTGTAAGAACTTTATACATGGTTTTATGAATATACATATTTAAGTAATATTATAATGTAAACAATTTAAGTCAACATCAAGGGTTTAGGAGAATTATTTCCCTTAAAAGAGGTATGAACTTTATGCAAGTTGGGGAGACACTGGGCATTAAACCAAACTTTTGCTTGGTCTACATGGCCTTCTGTGATCTGGCCCCACGAAATACCACAGCTTCATTTCCTACCACTCTCCTACTTAAATCTGAGGTTCTGACAACACTATAATTTCCATGGTTTTACTGTAGCTATTCTTTCCACCCAGAACAACCATCTAAATCTACCCAGTTAAAAACAAGCATCACAGCCCATAGACAGGCCTTGAGATTTTGAATCTCCCAGAATAAGAATTAAGGATTGTTTACTCAATTGAATAAAATGGTAGTGTGTCTAACATCTGTAATGGTGAGATGTATATGGGGTATTCCCCACATTATTGAGAAGTATGGACTGAGCACCTGTCAGGCCACAACAGGGGAGGCAACGGGGCCCCACTAAGAGAAGCTAGAACTGGTAGTCCAGCCTTCCCATTAAAACAGGTCTAGGCACTTCTCAAGTGTTTTGCTTTATAAATATGGGCTTTTGATCAGAAGAGATAAACAACTGTAGTCTACGTTGGTGATAACATTTTCAGCACGAATGTCAGTTCAGAAAAATTAAAATCTATGCAGGCTGCATTTATTTTTCAATCAAAATAGTTCCTTTATTGAGTCCCAGGATGAAATCACATGAATTCTTAAAACACAAATTATATACTTTATTGATTACAAGACCACCAAGGAGAAAATGTCCTACCACTTTTCAGTTACTAAAATCTTATTTTCTGAGCATATTTGAGAAGTAACAATACCAAAGCATCTTTTTAAACTCTCATCCTAAAATTATATCTAGGTGGATGACATGTGGCCTGCAACTGGTAGGCTATTGATCTAAAGGAAAAGAAAAAAACAGATTTCTCCTTGAGTCAGTCTAAGTTTATATTGCTCAGGGATTCAGAAACAGCTTGCAATTCATATTTTATTATACTTTCTAGTTGCTTGTACATTCTTACAGTTCTAATAAAATTTCAGGTTTTAAAATACTTACCTAGATTTTAAAATTTTCTTGATTTATTTATACATAAGCTGGTTGCTTTCTATATTCTATCTATAGCAAGTTTAAAACAAATTTTTTAAGTTTTTTTTTCTTTTAGATTTATTCTAGTTACCTAAAGCAGTATTTCTCCAGAATAATCCATGGAGTAGTGTCCTACAAGATATTCTGAGAAAAAGAAATTTGCAAAGTCAAATAAGTTTGGGAAATTATGTATATGATATTCAAGTCACATCAACATGTTAGCTAAATACTCAGAAAAATCCTACAATAATAAAACCTGTTTAGCTTTGTTTAATTCAGCATTTCTTAGACTTTTTCGAATCGAAATAACCAAACTAATTTTTTAGAAACAGCATGTAACACCCTGTAGCACTAGGGTTCGCAGAGAATGCTTTGAGATATGCTTATCTAAAGTCATCTTTAAAAAGAAAACTTCCCAAAGAGGAAGGGATTCTCGAACGATGAAGAGTAATGCTGAGAAGAGCAGAGGGATGAACCTTATCAGTATCTATCTAGCTGAGTGGGGCTGAGAGAAAAGGGGTCATCGGAAGTGGGGTTGCTTCAGTCAATCGAGACAGTTTAAAAGTCCAGAAGACTCCATTCAGAACTGAAGCGACCTGAGCAATCTCAGGTGAGCCAGAAGAACAATAACAGCTGTTATTACTGCCGTTTTTACTGTTACTTCTGCTTCAATTCATTAACTGCTCAGGACGGGAAAGGCACTGCACATACATTATCTCTAACCACATAAACACCTGCAAGATAGGTTTTATCCTTCCAATTTTAGAGATGAGGAAACCGAGGCTGAGAGAGGGTGACATGATTCCCGCAGTAACGGGATCTGATCTTAGACATTTCTTACTGAATCACACCAACTCGGTCTGTAAAACTCCTTCATTGAAGCAACTGCTCTTCCCTTGTTCTCTAAGTTACTGATTATCCTCCCTGGAGCCTTCCCTAACAGAAATAATTCTCGACTAAAACAGGTTAAACCGTTGATTACTTTGACCCACTTAACCTTACCATGTCTGGTTTCTGCTATGAACCAAATATTTGCACACTCTAAATCTGATGAGACCTCTGATTACCTAGGCATGAAGTGGTGTTTTGAAATTACTGTTCAAGTCTCTTTAAGAATCACACAAGAAAATTCCTCTTACCAGTCAAAGACAAACTCAAACACCTACAGAGGCTAAGCAGGTAACATAAATGAGGGGGGCTGGGCAGGAATAAGACCGCAGAGACGGTGATGCTCTAAAGAGAATATGTTCCATCCAAAGGCCTTCACCGTCCTTAGCTTTGGCACCTTGTTGTCAAGCACAAACGTGAGCCCAGTATTGATGATCTGATTTTTTGAAGGAAGCCAGAAACGCAAGTTTTTATGTGAAATCTCCCAATTCTCAAATGTTGACAACTAATCTCTTTAAAACATTCGCGGGACCAAAAACAACATAAACGGGGCCCGCCCGGTGGCTCAGGCGGTTAGAGCTCCATGCTCCTAACTCCGAAGGCTGCCGGTTCGATTCCCACATGGGCCAGTGGGCTCTCAACCACAAGGTTGCCAGTTCAATTCCTCAAGTCCCGCAAGGGATGGTGGGCTCCGCCCACTGCAACTAAGATTGAACACAGCACCTTGAGCTGAGCTGCTGCTGAGCTCCCGGATGGCTCAGTTGGTTGGAGTGCATCCTCTCAACCACAAAGTTGCCGGTTCAACTCCCGCAAGGGATGGTGGGCTGTGCCCCCTGCAACTAGCAACGGCAACTGGACCTGGAGCTGAGCTGCGCCCGACACAACTAAGACTGAAAGGACAACAACTTGAAGCTGAACGGCACCCTCCACAACTAAGATTGAAAGGACAACTTGACTTGGAAAACAGGCCTGGAAGTACACACTGTTCCCCCAATAAAGTCCTGTTCCCCTTCCCCAGTAAAATCTTAAATAAAAAAAAATAAATGTACAGGCTGATCACTCGTGAAGTCATAAGTCAACCTCTACTAAAAACAGCATTCCCTCTCTACCAACTCTCCTCTACCTGCCGGTCACTCCCTCCATCCAGTAGGCCTGGGTCCACATTGCTTTTGATACACTCAAAACAATCCAAAGCTAGGACTTGTCAGTACTGAAGTCATGTTTCAAACCTTAGAGTCTGAAGTTGATCCTAAAAAAGGAGACAGGGCAGCCGGATGGCTCAGTTGGTTGGAGTGTGAGCTTTTCACAACAGGGTTGCCTGTTCGAGTCCCGCATGGGATGGGGGCATTAAACTAAGATCAATCCCTGCCACTAAGATTAAACACAGCACCTTGAGCTGAGCTGCTGCTGAGCTGCCAAGGGGCGGCAGGCGGCTCAGTTAGCGTGCCAGCTCTTAACAACAAGGTTGCCAGTTCAATTCCCACCAGCCCCTCACCCTTCACAACTAGATTGAAGGAAAATGACTTGGAGCTGATGGGCCCTGGAAAAACACACTGTTCCCCAATATCCCCCCCCAAAAAAGGAGACAACCAATTGTTTTTTGAAAACTGGCAAGAGGGTTAAAATAAATGTCTGTGCCATTTGAAGGCAATGGCAATCCTTATGTGCCTTTTCTAGGATGCTTCATATGCCAGAGTGACTCCACCGTATGAGGAAGCCATTAGCACTGCTCCAGTGACCAAATATTTTTGCTTCCTTCTCTCCAAACTGATTTTCAAGATTACTTTTGGAGATTAGATTCAGGTCCAATTACTCTCCCTTTGTTCTCCAAGTCACTGATTATCAGGGTCACAGGGTGGGTAGTCCTCCATGACATTCTCTTGGCACCAGGGGTGCTTGTTAGAAGGGTGGCTAATGCCACCCGACACCTGTATTATTCAAAGCTAGGGCTCAAGGTGTGGCCTCTGGTCTTTTAAGGTCAACATCATCACTAATTCCCCAGAGAAGAGCCAAGGAAAGGATGGAAAGAGGTTGGCTCCATCAGGAGAGATTCCTCCTCGGCCTCATCCTCTACCTGCTGCTTCAAGGTAAGATGGGACAAGAACAAGAGCAAAGCAGACAAATAACTTTTGGGAAACAGAGAAACCAGGGTAATTCTTGTTATTCCTAGACAGTCAATACTGGATGTTCGTTTTGGTAAAAAATGGAAATTTACAACACTGACAGCTCTGTACCTCTTTCTAGGATCGTACTAGTTACTAGCTGACTCTTCTCTTTAGTTACTTCTCCACTCCTGTTTCTATTGGCCTCTTGTCCTTCTACGTGGCTTTCTCTTTCCAGGCATAGAACCTATCCCCACGGTTTCTGAGTATCAGGTGAGGCTAAAAAGAAGATAATTATTTCTTAGTTTTCTTGAAACAAATGAAATAGAACAGGGAAGATGCTAAGGGGAAGGGCATAGATGAGGAGACTTGTGAAAGAGGGAAACTTTTCCAGTATAATTTTCCCAGTCTAGAGTATTTTTCTTGTTCATTATTTAAAATGAGCAGTGCAGGATACTACAACATCACAGATAAAAATAGATGTTACCACATCATTCTCTGTTGCTGCTCCAAAAAGTATGACAAGAAAGGAGTTAGGTATAAGATCAGTATCAAGAATCTCTCTTTAAGATCATCTCAGTGGTGATGACTACTGAGTTTTAGAAGACAACAATCACAGCACATAGTAAAAACACAATAAATACTCATCAAATTAAAAAACTGGGTTCTTCTTTAAGGTCTAACATATCTCACTCTACCTACCCGATTACTTCCCTTATCATTAATTCATGATCATCTATGCCTTATTCACATAGTGAGGAGGAGAACTGTGATTACAAAATTTGTCACTGACATCACTCAGATGGCTCAAGGACAGAGATCAGCAATGGAAGGATATTGAGTGAAGGCGGAAAGGTCTGTGGTTGAGTTTGGTAACACAGCAGGACACTGAAACGCTGTGGTCACGGCTGAGTTTGCATACACATTTGGACAAAGTTTGCATGGAGACAGAATCAATGGAATTAAGGATGGACGCTGACTCAGCTCACCTTCATCGACTTCCACCATTTGCCTACCGGCCCAACCCATGCTCCCTGGCTAAGGAAGGAAGAGCTCACATGCTTCTCCCATACCCGCCATTTTCTCTCTGCGCGGAAACACTCTCTAGGACCCAGTCTGGGCACTCCTCTCACAGAGTCTCTGCTCTTTACAGGAAGAGGAGACTCTTTCACCATCAATTGCTCAGGCTTTGACCAGCATGGGGTGGACCCTGCTGCCTTCCAAGCAGCGTTTGACAGAAAGGCCTTCCGTCCAGTGGTCAACTACAGCATCCCCATACAGGTCAACATCTCCTTCACCCTGTCTGCCATCCTGGAACTGGTGAGTCCTGACCCAACACTGCAATGGTCTAGTGGTAAGCAGTGGGTTTCCTGACTGGATTTTGTAAAATTAAGAGCTCATTCTATGGGGTGGGGAGACATGACAGGGAGAGCTACAGTGGCATCACTGCAGGTGAAATCTGTTCTTTCTTAGAATACTCCACAAGAAACATAATCCCAGTGGACTATCAAACTATTTCTTTTCACTCATATTTCCCATGTGCCTTGGATTATTTGACCTACATTTTTCAGTGGCTTATGATTAAAAATTATAATTGTCACAGAGAACAGCCTTGGAAATGAGTAAGAGGTGAGTGGCAGCTTTGGACCTGACTTCATAAAGTTAATGATCCTGGATGAAAATTGTTTTTTCCAGAATGAACAGCTTCAACTGATGACATCATTCCTGTGGCTAAATATGGTATGATAGACTCAGTTTCTTCTTTACTGTTGTACCTCCATTTGTCTACTCCTGGGTGCAATTTTGCAGATTACAATGGATAAATTAGAATACTCATGAGTTAGACAAGTTCAAACAGAGCCAGGCCAACAATGAAACCACAAAACTTCCTGACTATTCTGCCAGTTTAGGAAGGCAGAGATAGGGCACGGGGAGAAAGTAGCATAAACGAAGGTCATGAAAGCCAATATTTAAGTGGCCCCATCCAGAGAATTTAAAGCCAAGCTCAAGGTCTCCCTTGAGAGCACTGAGAGAGAAGTGGAAGTAAGACTCTGTTAGTGACTTGGTGACAGCTGTCACCAGGGAGGGGTGGGAGAGTGAGGAAATGATTGAGAAAAGGAAAGGAAAGTGCAGGAGATAGAGCAAGACTAAAACTGACTCACCCCATTTGTCCCATGCTGTGGTCTCCTCTAGATCTGGTACAATCAGTTCATCAGGTGGAACCCAGCAGAATGTGGGGGCATCAGGACGCTCAGCATCGTAGCTGAGAATCTGTGGATTCCAGATATTTTCATCCAGGAGTTGTGAGTATGAAGGATGAGAAAAGCGTGAAGGAAACCGTATCTCCTGGGAAGAGCATGACGTAACTAATAGGGGCCACACAAAGACTCACCTTAGAAAGGAGCATCATCTGAACTGAAGAGCTTACAAAATCCCCAGAACATGGTGATATGTGGGAGGGGGGAGTCAGATGAGTGGGGCTGGAGGACAGGAATGGGGTGACCTGAGAGAGAACGCAGGCCAAGTCTGATGGGGATCCCACAGCACCCACTTCCCTGTCCTTCTCACATACAGCATGGATGTAGATCAGACACCCACAGGTCTCATGGCTTATGTCAACAGTGACGGGCGCGTCAAATACGATAAGCCAATGCAGGTGGTCAGCATCTGTAATCTGGACATCTTCTATTTCCCCTTTGATGAACAGAATTGCACACTCTCCTTCAGCTCTTTCATCTACACAGGTGAGTGATGCTCATATATAGTAGTCTGTTGAGAGGGAGAAAAAGGGTTTTTGAAAAAGAGGACAGAAAGTTGGGAACAGTGTGGGCATCTCACTGAAGGGGCAAGAAATCCAACAGTCTCTGGGCAAGGAGGGTGGGCGCATTTGGGGACACTGAGTTGTCTGGATCTCTTTGCAGTGGAGAACATGGTCCTGGGCATGGAGAAGGAAGTGTGGGAAATTTTGAACACCTCACAGAACCTCATTCAGAGCAAGGGGGAGTGGGTGCTTTTGGGCATCCACCAGAGAGCACTGAAGATGACTCTGGACACCGGCCAGTACGACCAAATCATTTTCTATGTGAGCTTCGGGGCCCTGGTTGTGATCTTCTAAGATGCATAGCTTACGTTCCCCACTAGAATGTGAGCTCGCCCACTAGAAAGTAAGTTTCACAAGGGCAGAGATTTGTATTACTTTTTTCACTGATAAATCTTCAGTACCTAGAACAGTATCTGGCTCAGTAAATATGGATGGAATAAATCCTCCCTGAGGAAGAAGCAAAGTTCCTGTGATGGTGATTCACAGGGAAAGCGAGCTTCCTGTCCCCCAGGGTCATCAGAACTTTTTAGAGGACTGGAATTTTTAGGTTTATTTTTAAAAAGAGATGGTAGAAAAGTTATGAAGCACTGTCTTAGGGACATGGTGATTCCAAATCCTGGAGATCCCAAAATATCTGCCACTGTCTTGCTTTCCCTCCCATTGATTTAAAATTCCACTAGCAAAATCACTTGCAATTAAACCTTGATGAGGAGAGCAAGCAGAAATACAGGATAAAATGCATATGATAACCTACGGATCCGGTCCCTCAGTCCTGTGAAGAGCACGCTGATAGGGATAAAATTGTACGTGGAGAAAGTTGACCCTTTGGGCCAAGAAGGAATGAGGTATGTTTCAGTGGTACGCAGCACGGCAGAATCAAACCCTGGGAAGGCAGACTGTGGTGATTAAGATGACTTTGTTGGAGAGAGAATAGTGAAAGGGACTTAAAGTAATGTTTCCTTACCAGACAGTTTGTTCTGGGACAAATCTCAACTCTTGCTCTTAACTGGCTTGGCAGGCTCCCAGCCTACTCCTCGCTCGCCTGCTCTCTCCTCCCCAGGTGGCCATCAGGCGCAAGCCCACCCTCTACGTCATAAACCTTCTGGTGCCCAGTAGCTTTCTGATTGCCATCGACGCCCTCAGCTTCTACCTGCCGGCAGAAAGCCAGACTCGTGCCCCATTCAAGATGACACTTCTGCTGGGCTACAACGTCTTCCTGCTCATGATGAATGACATACTCCCAGACAGTGGCACCCCCCTCATCAGTATGGCCCCTACCTCCTTCAGAAGACTAAAAGCAAGGTTGGGTGGGGGTGGGGGCGCAGATGGACCAGTGGAATCGGTTCCTGAAAACGGACCCTGTGGGAAACTAGGAAACAGGAAGTCCTAGAGGTGCCTCTGGCCTTCCTTCCAGGTATATACTTTGCCCTGTGCCTGTCGATGATGGTGCTCAGCCTGCTGGAAACCATCTTCATCTCCTACTTGCTGCACCTGGCCACCACCCAGCCCCCACCCATGCCCCGATGGCTCCATTCCCTGCTTCTACATGGCACCAGAGCAACAAGATGCTGCCCCACTGTGCCCCAGAAGGGAACTAAGGGCCTGGACCTCACCCCTGCCCACCTGCCTGGTAACAAAGTCAGCTCTGCTCACACTTCCTCTTCTAACACCTCCACTGCTCTGCCCCTGCCTCCTTGCCTGCCTCCCCCCCACCCCATCCCGGGTGACCTTTGCAGTCCATGGCTGGGTCTCTGTCTCTCCTTAGGTCTGAAGGAGCCCGTGGAGCTGGTAGGGACGGTGCCAGATCCCCGAGAGGCAGACTTACGTGGGTGCCCTGGGTCAACAGTGGCCCGGCAGGAAGACGAGGCCCAGAAGCTGCAGTTGGTGGGCCTGTGGGTGCAGTTCAGCCACATGATGGACACCCTGCTCTTCCGTCTCTACCTGCTGTTCATGGCCACGTTTGTCATCACGGTCATTGTCCTCTGGAACACATAGGGAGTCATGCACATCTTCATGCTCCAGCCTAGAGCTTCTCTTGGCTCTGGAAACTAGCCAGGCTCTCATGCTCATCCAAATTCCAGTCTCACAGCCCTGCCAACCACCTAGTTTTCAACCCAGTCCTTCTGTGCAGTCAGACCAGACCTGGATGGTTTCCTATACCCTCCCAGCGTTAGGTCCTTGCTCCTGCACTCCATCAAGCCTTCCCAAAATCTTGTCTGTCTGGCTATTGAGGGTGCAGTTTCCTGGAATACTTCTTTGATTGAATAACCCCAATAAACCCCTTTGCAGAAAGCACTGGCTCTTCCCTGCATTATATTATAGCATAAAAAATCTCGGGATTAAGAGTCTTCTTCAGAAAATTCTCAATACCACAATACCAGAGCAAAACGGACTTTTTTTTTTTTTTTTGTCTAGCAGACAACATGTGAAAGTGGGAGAGGAGCCAAAATCTATTACAAGGAATTATAATAAAAGAGAGATTGACCTCCTAAATCCAGTTATCCTAGAATAAGCTTCAGAAAGTAATAAATGCCAGAACCAGGCATCTCTTGCTTAAAGAGTGAAGCCTTTCACCTCAGCCTGACATATGATTCATTCATCATTAAGCACTTAGAAGAGTGTTAACATAATCCTGAATTACTGTTAACTGTCTGTGTTGCAATGAGTTGATCTGCCCTTAATGATGCTAAGAAAACATTAGGCCAAGGAAAGTATATTTGAAAATGGCATCTGCTTTACTGGAAGTAACATAAACGCCCCCATATGAACTGGAAATTTTCCCTTCCCAGCACTTGCCTTAGGATTTTGAAAGTCTTTGTCTATTGGTTGTCTCTCCCACTGGTTGCCACTGTACGTGAGAGCCATAGTATGATTTGCTGGGCATCCCAGCTTCAGAAAAGCACAGATTTGAGAGCAATTTAATTAGAACTGAAACATAATCTTTTGTTTTTAGCAACCCTTTTTTTTCCTTTCTTTCATTTATTCTACTTTCTATCTGAAGCCAATATTTCCCAGGTCACCACAGGCTAGGAGTAAAAAGAGAGTCAGAATATTGTTTACTAAACAGTATTTCCCTGGTTCCTCCTCTCCACTGTTCTTCCTCAAACACCTTTGGCTCCCTCCTGTCACTGTACATGCCCAAAGGGTGGCAAGGCTGCCAATGTCCTCTAGAAGTGCTGCTGCTAGTGGTACAAGCTTAAGGTCCTACCCCAGTGTCCTCTGCAGGAGCATCTGCCCTCTCGGAGTTCAAGCCACTGGAGGCTGAATCTTGTAGCACAGATGTTCCCAGCTGGATGCTGAGTCACTGGGACCAGCTGTTACTTGCTCTTTCCTTGCAGTCCCCTTCTGCAGGCAGAAGTCCGTGGGAATCTGGAGTATTGAGGCAGAAATACCCTGCTCAATTCTGAATCGCTCCTTTCTGAATCGCTCCTGGAAGACTCAGGCCCCTGGTCTTCCAACTAAACTCATGTCCCTTAATTCTGCTTCTTTTTTTCTCTGCATTATTTTTCCAGGAAGATCTTTGGCTCTTCAGTTTCTAGAACTCTGTCAAGTTCTAGACTCTAGGTCAACTCCCTTGACCACTCCCAGTCCTCTACGCATGTCCAAGACCTAGTGTATACACAATCTAGGTTCAGACCAGGAGCCCTGATATTCACCTACAGAAATTACTGTATCTGGTATTATTTTGGCAGTTCCTCAACTCACAGCTTTCTACAACGTGGGCCTCTAGAAAGTACGCAGTATAGTAATAGTAATAACTAACATGTATTAATATGTGGCAGGCACTCTTCTAAGTGCTTTATATGAATAAACACAGTTAATTCTTACAGTAGCCTTATGAAGTAGGAACTACAGATCAACAAACCCTTGGAGCCAAATAAATGTGTTTTGGAATTTGGAATTTTTCAGATTTTAAAAAAGTAACAATTGTGCATGTGCTGTATATTATGAACAGCCCAAGGGCGGGATGAGGCGGCACCTTATATCAAACCCATGAATATTTCTGCCCTGAAATCTATGAACGTTCACACTAGATAGCAAAAATGAAACTGAATAGTCTCATTAGTTTCATGTCAGGTTTTGCCACCAAAGGATGTCATTTGGTTTTCAAAGCTCTTTAGGTTTTAGAACTGAGGTTTTATAGCATTATCCCCATTTTTATATATTCAAATAACTGAGATGAAATAAATGAGAAAAGGAAGCACAGGGAGACGATGTCATAGCCCGTGAGCTGTCTGCCAAGGTTCCACAGCTAGTGAAGTGGCCGAGCTGCAGTTTGAAGCTGGGCAGGCTGACTCTAGATACTGAACTCTTACCCCACAGCCCTCCAAGATGAGGCTGAGAACCAGACAGGTTCTCTAGGAGTCCCATGTGGAGACATCAATACCACTTCAAGTCTTTATCGGTTAACGCTTTAGGAGAATTAAAACAGAAAGAGCAAGGCCCTGATCCGGGTCCCAATGACAAACTTTCTTTTAAATTTCCTTTTCCTCCCTCCCTCAGTTTTTCCTACTCCTCACCCCTTCCCTCCCCGCTCCCTTCGTAAGTCATAACACCCAAATTCACTATTCGTACTTTTTCCATTCCTTGCTGGAGTGTATATTCCCTAAATCTACCCTGGGCAATTCATCTTTCCTCGGTATTCTCTATGGATTTAACCTTTGCCGCTGATACTGCTTGTCAGATACTTGCAGACCTTTCAGTTCCCGGCCCTGTCCTGAGACAGTCATCTCCTCTGGAAATTCATCCTTGACTTTGTTGAGGAGCTCGCTTACCCAGCGTTTGATGAGTTCTGAAATTATTTTAGATCAAGTTGCATAATTTTATTTTTTTCCACACATATTCATGGTACATATTTCTTTGCTTATTTTCTTCAGGTTTTTTCCAAACAAGTAGCGTTAAGTTTTATTTGAATAGAAACTATCCAACTTATCGTTTTTGACACATGATTTAAGATGCTCTAGATCTCTTTTCAGTAAGAAAAGGCATGATATAATTATAGTGATTTTATTTTCTCCGAAAGCAAAATCTGAACATGTGATCTTAACACATAGCTGATAATCATACAGAACCTTTGAAACCAGAGCTTTCCCAGAAAATTGACAGGTATAGCTGCTGCCGATAGCCATCTATAACAGAATCGCATGATAAGCACACTTTGCGTTAATGACTCCTCTCTTATGTGGCAAGCCTCTGAAAGGTTTTGAAAGGTAATTTATGACCTCTTTAAAAAAAATCTAAACTGGTCCTGCCCGGGCCGTCTCGCATCTGATGGCCTATTTCTGCCTAACGGCTCCTCCTCTTGTCCGTTCACCTGCAGTGGTGCCCTGTGGTTCTCGCATACATTTTTGTCCACTTTCTTTTTCTCTAAACTTTTATAAGCAGTATTTTTCCATGTTTTCTACATTTTCCGGGTTCCCTATTAACCTGACATTAAAGTGTAGTACCTCATTGCCAGCTTTTTCTCCCTCTCCTCTTCATTCAGACCTGTTCTAGGATGTGAAGTCACAGACTTCGTTTCAAGCCTATTTTTTTCCTTCTCTCCAATTTCTGATCCTCCCTTTGACAACCTCTCTTATTTATTCATTTACTGGCACTGGTACTGCTACATAGCAGGGGGAAATAATAGAATAGTACAGAGGCTTTGGAATCTGGCAACCCTGGATTTTAATCTGACTCCATTACTTTCTATCTGGGTATAAGGTGCTGGCCTATATGCCACTTGGGCTGTTCATAACCTTGTACAAGTGGCTTAGCCTTACAAGTTTAAATTTCTTTATTTGTGAAATGGAGATAATAACTCAGATTAAATTATTTTTAAAACATGGATTTAAAAAAAAAATCATTGGTAAGTGTACAGACACTGGAAAACTAAATGTGACACACTAGAGAGCATCTATTTATCATGCAGGCTGAGACCTAGAGAGTCCTAGGTAGGAGGCGATAAATTAGAGATTTTCTAGTTCAATCCCCTCATTTTTTAGATGAGAAAAATGAAGTGGAGAAAAGTAAAATGATAACTATGGGATTGTCATACTTCAAGAGAGCCTGGGATCAGAACTTGGGCCTGTCCAAGCGGCTGCCACGGGCGAGTTGTTGTCCCTGTGACTCTTCCCAGGTGCCTTGCAGGAGTCCCAGGATCCTCCCTCTCTCCTGCTCCAGGCACTGTAGCCAACCTGAGCTCAGCTGTTGCCCCAGCCTGCAGTTTGGATGCTTTGCTTGCCTCCTGTACTCCTGGCTCCTTAGCCCTGGCCAACGGTCTCTGTATGTGATTGTCAGCCATCTGGGCTGCAAAACAATGACCCTTACTTCCCCCTTCCAGTTCCTAATTCTGTCCTTGCCAGGCTGCAGCTATTTTCCCAAACCCGATCCCCCAGTGTGCCAGATGAATGGGGCCACCAGAGGACCATGCAGTGTGATCCCCCTTGGAATAAGCTAAGGAGAAAGGTATTGGGGTCTGTGACTTGCAAAACTACAGCTCCTGTTGCCACTATTTAACTTTGGATTCAAGCATTGTCTAAGCCTGTGGATTTCATTGGTGGAAACCTAGGGGCCCACTGATCCAGGCCACCAGACTTCCCAGCTATAGAGTAATGAAAAGAGCAAGCAAAGAACAATGGAATCAGATTGACTCCAGATTCTACCAATTTCCACTGGGTAGACACTGAACAAGATATTTTGATTCCTCTGCACCTCAATTTCCTAATCTGTAAAATGGGAGTAATAGTGTTGAACTCTCAAAGCAGTTGTGAGGATATGAATACTGTAAGTAAAGTGCCAAATACAATATAGGGCACGTGGCACAAACTTAATAAATGCTAGTCATGGTTAGACCATTCTGAGCCTGGCCTTTACTGGAAACTTAGGGGATACAGTCAGAAAGAAAAGGCTGGGCCCTGGCTCCAGCCTCCTGGATCCCACCTGCTTCCAATTGCTGTGTTTCTGCCAACTCCCATCTCCACCAAACTGTACCCAATAGCGAGGCCCACACCTCAGCAACATCATGTGAACAGCAAGCAACTTCTCTGATATGGCCTCAGGACACCCATGAGGTTCCCAACCACCTTCCTTCCATCTGCCCAAGGTGCCTGTGTCTCTCTCCCCATCTACAGTGAACTGACAGGCCAGGTATGTAACTAACATTTATTGACCTCACACTATATGCCACACACTGGGGGGTGGGGGGTGCGAACAAAGAAGAACCAGATATGCTTCCTGCCCTCCATGAGGTTACAGAGCAGGAGGGGAGAAGTACATGTAAAGAGATGTTTCCAGCTCAAGGGTCACAACAGAGTTCAGAGGTGTGTGTGTGTGTGTGTGTGTGTGTGTGTGAGAGAGAGAGAGAGAGAGAGAGAGAGAGAGAGAGAGAGAGACTTCTCAGAAGACTAGATGCTTGAGTTGAGCTGAATCATTAAGAATTTATAGTGGGATCAAGAGATCAATGGTTGAAGATACTTTTTAGATTGTGAGAATATAGAGGAGAAACACCACATATTGAGTGTTGGGGTGCTATTTTCCGTGTATAGTCCAAGGCCCATGTGCATTAGAATCAGCTGTGGATCTAGTTAAAAACCGAGATTCCTGAGCACTATAGCCTGCAATTCTGATTTAGGGTTAAGATTCAGATTTAGGGCCAGAGGGGTGAGGGTAAGACACGTGAGGTAATTCTTATACATATTAAAGATAAGAACAACTCGTTTAGGACGTAAAACCCAAGGCAAAGATGATGGAAAGGTAGGTGGGAGTTAAGTCACAGAGCACCTTTTGTATCATGCTAAGGAGCTAGATTCATCCTGTAGGCCAGTGGTTCTCTAAGTGTGGTCCCAGGATGTACAGCCACAGCATTACCCAGAAACCTGTTGGAAATACAAATTCTCAGGCTCAGCAATCTTAACTGCTAGAGACAATGGGAACCATTGAAAGATTTCAAGTATAAGAAGGATATTGGCACATCTGTTTTTCAAACAAATTATGCAGGCTGCACAGGTAGCCCTCAATCAGAACAAGTGTGTGCCCCAGATGATGATAATATCCATCTGGTACCTCCACGGTGCTTAAAAGATGGCCAGAAGGTGACACTTGCCCTCATCTCAGAGGAGAGCAAGTTCTCATGTGTACTCACAGACCCTGCTAGCCGGACTGCGTGCTGACCCCTGCCTCTGGGCCTCAGACACTGTAGCTCACCTGGGCTCCTAAATCCAGTGTCTGTGCCTCTGACCTCTGTATCCTGAAGCCTCAGGGAATCTATTGCCCAAACTCCCTTCTCCTGGTTCCCTAGAGTATAGCCATGGAGACACCAGATACAACTATTATGGAGCCTGAAAAGGATTCTAAAGTGGCTGTTCACTGTACATCCTGGAAGTTCAGTGGAGATAAGCCAGAAATTGCTCTGCCAGTCAGAACAAGGAATAAGAGAAAGTGCATAGGTAGTGACCATCTTATAATCGTTTGGGATTAAAAAAAAAAAAGTGTTAAATCCCTAGGAATCCAAGCTGCCAGTGGTTCTCACCTGTGGTCAGTTTTACTCCCAAGTGGACCTTTGGCAATGTCTACAGACATTTTAATGGTTACAGCTGGGGTGGGGGAATGGTACTGGCATCTGGTGGGCCAGAGATGCTGCTAAACCTTCTATAATGTATAGGACATCCCTCCAAACAAAGAATTATCCAGCCCTAAATGTCAGTAGTACTGAGGTTGAGAATCTGGGCAATCCCAGTCTCACAGGAGTCCTTAACTGGCCTCAGATTTGCCCGAGTAGGCAGTTAAAGCCCAAATTCAAAGTCTCTGTCTTTAGAGGTCCAAGAATCCTAGAGATATTTGAACACAAAATAGAGGCTCCAAAGATGCCCAGAGAAAGCAGGCAGTGTGGAGTAGGTCCCTGGCCCTCCCACAATGACCCCCGAATCCGCTAAGAGTTTTGTGAGCCATCTCCTAGTACTGAGTCACCATGAAAGCCCACAGCTTGGCTCAGGAGAGACAAGTACCTAGAGCTAAAACAGGAGTCTTAGAGACTCCCCAGGATATTCCAGAGAATGTAGGGTAAAGCCATTCCTAGTGACCTTAGAAAATGACAGCCCACCTATTAAAGCTCTGTCTAAATATGGCTAACCTCCCCTTCTGAAAGCCTATTGAAGAAGGAAAGGACGAGGCAGGCATACCCAGGAGGGATGTCCAAAGAACATTTGTAGCAACGAACTCTGTCTTGGGATGAACTCTGAGAGCTGGCCTCCTCAACAAGCATTTCAAGTGCTTAGTGACTTGTCTGAGATGGAGAGCTGCCCAATGTGGAAAGTACACCATATACCCAAAGAATTCTGACAGAGACCCAATGTTCATGCTGAAAAACTGTGTGAGTCTTACATGGTTTGTTACAAGCCATAAGCATTGGAAAACCTGCAACCCTGGTTATTTTAAGTACTATCATTTTTATTGCTTTATTTGAAAATAGTCTCTAACTCATCATTTTAGATGTTTTCTTAAAGATGATCAATTGGTTATAGGTGTTTTGTTTTTGTTTTTGTTTTTTTTGATTAATGACAAAATTTACATTTTCCTCAAATGTACTGTGTTCTAAAATATGGTCAGGCAGTCTATTCAATAAATGGTGCTGGGAAACCTGACAGACACATGCAAAAAAATGAAGCTGGACCACCTCCTTACACCATACACAAAAATAAATTCAAAATGGCTTAAAGACTTAAATGTAAGATCTGAAACCATAAATACCTAGAAGAAAATATAGGAAGAAACTTCACAGACATTACCTGGAGTAAGATTTTTACTGATATATCCCCTCACATGAGGGAAGTAAGAGAAAAAATAAACATGTGGGATTATATCAAACTAAAAAGTGTTTTCACAGCAAAGGAAACCATCAATAAAACAAAAAGGGATCCTACTGAATGGGAAAAGATATTTGCCAATGATATATCTGATAAGGGATTAATATCACAAATCTATAAAAAACTCACTCAACTCAACTCCAAAAAAACAAACGTCCAATTAAAAAATGGGCAGAGGACTTGAAGAGACATTTTTCTAAAAAGGACATACAGATGGCAAACAGACATATGAAGAAATGCTCAACCTCACTAACCATCAGAGAAATGCAAATAAAAACCACAATGAGATACCACCTCACCCCAGTCAAAATGGCTATCATCAATAAATCAACAAACAACAAGTGCTGGCGCAGATGTGGAGAAAAGGGAACGCTTGTGCACTGTCGGTGGGGTTGCAGATTGGTGCAGCCACTATGGAAAACAGTATGGAGGTATCTCAAAAATCTGAAAATGGAACTACCTTATGATCCAGTAATTCCACTCCTAGGTATCTATCCGGAGAAATCCAAAACTCCAATTCAAAAATCTTTATGCACTCCTATGTTTATTGCAGCACTATACACAATAGCTAAGACATGGAAACAACCGAAATGCCCATCGGTAGACGACTGGATTAAGAAACTGTGGTACATTTATACAATGGAGTATTACGCAGCCATAAGGAAGAAAGAAATCTTACCATTTGCAACAACATGGATGGACCTAGAGAACATTATGTTAAGTGAAATAAGTCAGACAGAGAAAGATAAGTACCATATGATCTCACTTATATGCGGAATCTAAAGGAAAGAATAAGTGAATGAACTAATCAGAAACAGTTTTGGAGACAAAGAGGAAAAACTGAGGGTTGCTAGATGGGCGGGGGGGGTTGGGGGAAGGGGGAAGGTGAGAGGATTAGAAAACAATCAGTAACCACAAGATGGCCACGGGGTTTGAAAATTAATCTGGGGAACGTAATTTAGTGGTTACCAGAGGGTAAGGGGGTTGGGGGGTGGGAGATGAGGGTAAGGGGGATCAAATATATGGTGATGGAAGGAGAACTGACTCTGGGTGGTGAACACACAATGTAATTTATAGATGATGTGATACAGAATTGTACACCTGAAATCTATGTAATCTATGTAATTTTACTAACAATTGTCACCCCAATAAATTAAAAAAAAAATGAAAAACAAACAAAAAAAAATAATAAAATAAAATATGGTCAGGAAATGCAAGGTTTACTTGCCATCCCCCTATTTCCTTGGCTCCATTGCTTTTTCCCACATACTCCTATCTAATATCTGTGTTGTGGGATTGTTGAGAGGATTCCATAAAATAAAGTAGGTAAGAAAGTCATCACAATGCCTAGCATATAGTCAGGTGCTCAGTATCTTAGCTACCATTACCACCATCAGCAGCAATAGTACCTGAGATTTCCAGATCCCAGAGTTGCACCTCTGACTCCCCAGATAGGAAACGAGCCCTTGCCTGACTGCTTTATTTCTCCTGCCTCTATCGTCTCCATCTCCTGGCAGCTAAATCTATTTCTGAATCCAACCAATAGACTTAGGTACCGTTTTTCAGCCAACGTTGATAAAACAAGTTATACATCAACTGTCTTAGCCACTTTGATCAGGGTTTGCAGTTAACCCTCCTTTCCTGGATCTAAGGTCTGGTAGTTTAGCCAACCTGCAGAACTCAAGCACCCTTTGAAAGTTCTTCACTCTTAGCCAGTTCAGGAGTCCAGAGCCCCACGGGTGTGTCCACGTGGATACAGACACAGCAGTATTTTGGTCCTTCATGACATGATGGCCCAATCCTTTGGCCAAGTTCCCAAAGAAAGGAAGAAATGATATATAGAGCTGGTGGGGTTAAAAGACTGCAGCTATGGCAAACCTCAAATGGAGGCCATTGCAGCCCTCTCTCCTACTTTCCTACTCTGAGGCCCTAAGCCATTTCGGCCTTCCTTAGTACTTTCTATTCAGGGCTGTCCATTCTGAACAAAGTCTCTTTTGTATTCTAAAAGAAACTTTACCCTTCTGCAAGAAAAAAATTTCCAAGTCTTTCTGGAAATATAACTGATGTAACATAACAATGCTCCAATTCACTCATTTGGTCCGATTGTGTTTTTTATAGTGATGTGACATAAGATATAATATTGACACATACCATTAATATTGATGTTAGCCGACATTACTAGTTTGTGATAATGTGTAACACTATTGACAACACAAAAACATTAAAAACAGCTCTGCTATCTGCTAATTCTATGACTTCTATTATTATGTAATTCAGGCATAGAGTAAAAAATGTATGGGGAACTTTGGTTTAGGGGAGAGTGAATCAGGGAGGCAGAGAGATTGGAAAGAAAATCTAGGGGCTGTTGGAAAAATATAAACAATAGACGATAAAGACATGAGTCAAGATTTATAATTGGTATTTGCAGTTATCCCTAATGAATACATAACCAAGTCCCTAAATACTGTCACCTTTCCAAATCTGCAGAGTCCCTGGCCTCAGAAGAACTTCATTCTCACTTGCCCAGCCCACACTCTCTCATTAAGGCAAGTTATTGTGTTATTGATTTCAGCACAGAGCTGCCAAACAGACGCTTCTCCCCTCGTCTTGGCCTAACTTCCTCCCTGCCTGGAGCCCGGAAGGCATACCTAGACAGGGTCAAAGCAGGACACTCTGCTGTGCCATCTCTGGCCACAGCTTTTCACCAGGGAGTGGTCACCTCACCTGTCATGAGCAGTATTCAAAACCAGGCGCCAAGTTGTGGTCTAAGCTCCTTTAAGCTCAAAGGTTTAGGGGCTCCTGGTGAGTCCCCAGAGAAGAATCCAGAAGAGAAGGATGGAAGGGGGGTGGCTTGCTGGGGGAAGACTCCTCCTCTGCCTCACTGTCCACCTTCTGCTTCAAGGTAAGTTGGGCAAGAAGAGGGAAGACCAGAGTGTGGTTCTGAAGGACATCTAGAAACTGCCCTGTAGCACTTGGAGGACATTCAGAATTAACATGTTAAATATTTCTTCCATAACATCTGTGTCTTGATTTCCTTTTGGTGACAGATAGAAAGGTATTCTACTGATGAGGACATGCAGCCTTCCTCTATTCCTACCTGCATAGGGATCTGCTAAACTGCCCCATTTCACCACCTCTCTAAATTCTGCCTTTTCACTGACCTCCAATGTCCCTTCGTACCCTTCCTATCTCTTTTTCCTTTGATATGATGTCTGTGAGAAGAGTAGAAACTAATTTTAAACATGACATGAAGGAGTAAGTAAAATACTGAGGGAGGGTGGGGATCAATCTTAGATAGAAGGAAGTGGATACTTTGCTTTCATGAGGAAATATTTGTTCCCTGTCAGGGCACATCCCTTAACTATTATGGAAAGAGATGGCAATGGCGAGAAGCAGGCAGGGGGAACTATTACACCAAGAAAGAAATAGGGCAAAGATCCTGCTCAGGTGGCTCCCTGGCCATAGCCCAGAGACAACACAGCACTGGCATGGCATATGCTCAATGGTATCACCTAATGATCCCAAGGCTGGAAATAAACACCAAGATATCTGAAGTCACTAAATTTGAGATGGGCAAAATAAATACAAAGCACCAAGGTAAGCATCCATTCAGAATACCTATTACAAATTTTCTTTATCTACCTAGTAAATGCAATCTTTTGCTTCTCTTATTTTTTTGATAAATCAGTTCTTACAGAAGTCCGTGAGGATGGAATGAAGAAAAGAAATACATTACAGCAAATTTCTAAGTGACCTGGAATACAAGTTTTAGGACAGAGCTCAACGGTGTTATTAGGTGACTCGAGAGGCTTGTGATGAGTACACTAAAAAGAGTACTTGAAGTGGCTGCCATTGCCCCAGGGCCAAGTTTGCATATAGATTTGGGCAGGTTTTACATGAGGATGAAACAATGGGAATGAGTATAGAGTAATGACTCCGCTCACCACATGGACTTCCACCATTTGCCTACCAGCCAGCCCATCCTCTCCGGTTCTGGCAGGAAGGGCTCTGGTTTTAGGGAGTCTTGGCCCAGGAAGGAGGGCTCACCTGCTCTTCCCAGTATATCCTCTGTTTTCTATCTCTGCAGAGAGGCTCCAGTCCTGACAATAGAGACCCTCTCTCACAGTCTGTGCTCCCTACAGGAAGAGGCGACACTTTCACCATCAATTGCTCAGGCTTTGACCAGCATGGGGTGGACCCCGCTGCCTTCCAAGCAGTGTTTGACAGAAAGGCCTTCCGTCCAGTGATCAACTACAGCCTCCCCACTCAGGTCAACATCTCCTTCACCCTGTCTGCCATCCTGGAAGTGGTGAGACCTGGTCCTCACTTTCCATAGCTTCTGATAGGGAACAAGGGTCCTCTGCCCTGTCATCCCAGCATTGTACTGGTCCAGCGGTGAACAATAGGTACTCTGAATACATTTCATATAAATAGAGTGCTTTCCTATAGGGCAGGGAGACATAAAGAATGTTCTTTTTCAAGAAAGATTTACCCTTGAGTTCTGTCCTTTCTGGAATACTCCAGAAAGATGTGGTCTGTGTCCTGAATTATACCTAGATACAAAAGAAGACCAGTAAGGAAAAGACAGTCCAGCATCTAGAACTATGTCTGGCCCAATAAATTAGTAAATATTGATAAAAGTATGAGATGGGAGCAGGCCAAGTCTTTTTGCACTAATAATCCTGGCTGGGACTTTCTTTACCAGGATGCACAGCTCCAGCTTCTGACATCATTCCTGTGGATTAACATGGTAAGGTAGATTCAACTATCCCCTTTCCGCTTCCCTCTGTAAGTTTTTTTCAAAGAGTAACTGTCATGCAGGAGACCCTGCTCGCTGCGCCATTTGTCACGCGGGCCGGTGTGCGAGGTCTCTGCTCCCACTCCCCACATAAGAACGCAGGACATGGTGAGGCCAAAAAGGAACACCCACGGAGCCAGAGGTAGGGGAGTCACACCACTATACTCTCTCTGGCGGCTGAGTTGGAGACACAG
Organism: Rhinolophus ferrumequinum; assembly: GCF_004115265.2. Classification (NCBI taxonomy): domain Eukaryota; kingdom Metazoa; phylum Chordata; class Mammalia; order Chiroptera; family Rhinolophidae; genus Rhinolophus; species Rhinolophus ferrumequinum. The sequence goes on along the minus strand of NC_046285.1, from coordinate 61,008,602 downwards.
GAACCAGGAGCCACACAATTCTCAACCCTCACTGCACTGCTTGCAGGCTCAGCCACCATCTGCTTGCTAGCCCCCATTTTCTGCTAGCGTAGCCACGGCAGTTATATTCGTGGCCAATAGCTCACTGGTTACAGCTGACGGCCAACTAGCCACAGCTGATGGCCATCCAATCACAGTTGGTGGCCATTTACTACCTGAGCCAGCACCTTTCCACGTGAGGCCGAGAGCCTGGAAACTGCTCTCTGGGGCTCTGTCCCCACAGTAACTTAAAGGTATTATAGCCCAAACAGCTACCTAATGTATAAATTTTTCTGAGACCAAATAACTCCACCTAGAACTGGACTGTCCTTGGGGACACAAATCTCTCTGAGCAGCTTAGGAATGTAGAAATGGTGACCCAAGAAAATGGACAAGTGGTTGCTGGCCAATATGGTGGTGTGTTCCTGGGTGTAAGTGGTATTAGGCTATATTTAAGGTCTGCCTGGGAAGAAAAAGGCCATTAAGGGGTACTCTGCTAATGACACATGGTTAGATAAAGAGGGGGGTATAGGCTGTGGTCACTGGGGACATCAGTGACGTTAGAGGATCAGGATTTAAAGAATGGGCAAGGCAGCAGAGGCTGACCGGAGAAGCCACACCATCCCTCGCCTTTGTTTCCCACTCCCTGCATGCAGATGTGGGACAATCCTTTCATCAGTTGGAACCCAGAAGAGTGTGTCAACATCAATAAACTGACTATAGCAGCTGAAAACCTGTGGATCCCAGACATCATCATCTCTGAATCGTATGTATCTGAGCACGGGAAAACCTGCATGAAGCCCATCTGCAAAGAACAGCCTAGAGTCAGTGCAGGGCATAGAGACACCAAAAGATTCAGACAGGGGCATAGTCTCAACTAATTGACTCCCACAAAACACTATGAGGAGTAGAAGAGACGAGATAGAATGACATTAGAGAAAGAGCCCAAAAGGAGAGCACAGCTGGGGAAGACCTAGGAAGAATTGGAGACAAATGCAGATTAAAGCAGCCCCACCACTCACGTCTCCTCTCTCGAGCAGCATGACTGTGGATAAGACACCTCCAGGTCTCACTGCATACGTCAGCAGTGAAGGTCGAATACAGTACAATAAGCCAGGGCGGGTGACCAGCATCTGTAACCTGGACATCTTCTACTTCCCTTTTGATCAACAGAATTGCACCGTCACCTTCAGTTCCTTCCTCCACACAGGTGAGCCAGACATGTTGTGGCAGCTATTTAAGATTTAGGGGAAGATAGCTAAGTGGTGTAGATATTACTAGGGAAGATTTTAAATAAGTGTTTCTCAACACTGGGTACCCACTAAATCTTTTTTAAAATAACAATAACTATCTATGCATCACCCCGGAGAGTCCAATTGAATTGTTCCAGGTGGGGCCCAGGTATTATTAGTTTTTATATCTCCCCAGGTGTTGCTAACGTGCAGACAGGGTTAAGAACTACTGCTTTAATTCTTCAAGAAAGTTTAAAAAAAAAAAAAAGGACAACTGCTTTAAATCTTGGATGGCCCTTTGCACCAAATGAGTCTCCCCTGACCCCGAGCTGCTGCAAACCCTTTAATTTCAATAGTTAACACACTTAAACCAGTAAATTAATGTAACTAAATGCCACCAGGTGTCGTGGCAGATTTGGATAAATCAATCATTATAATGGACATGCCTATAATTATAAAAATGTTGAGCTATTCAAGGTTGATTCCACTAAAACATCCTACACCTGTAGAATTAAGAAGGAAACTAGGAATGACTCCAAAATAATTCAAAATTTTTGGAGTCATTCCTAGTTTCCTTCTTATTCTCCAGTTGTTCCCATTTGAATCATATCCAAAATTCCCATAACAACTTTGACTTACCCTTGTTTTCAACAAAACGTCAGTGCTGCAGCCCTCCCACATATGAACTGGGGGTCCTGTAACCCACTTCTGAAAAGCTGGATGCCCTGCTTTAAAAGGACAGAGAGGAAAGGTTGTTGAAGAAACTCAGTGGAGAGGAACTGAATCGTGTGGGCAGCAGGCTTGGGAGCACTTGCTGAGCTACCCCGGCCTGCCTTGCAGTGGACAGCCTGGTCCTCGGCATGGACAAGGAAGTGTGGGAGATAACAGACACGTCTCGTGACGTCATTCAGACTCAGGGAGAATGGGAACTGCAGGGCATCAACATGGCCACCCCAACGATGTCAGTGGGCAGCCATACGTATGACCAGATCATATTCTATGTAAGTCCAGGGGTCGCTCTTTGACGTCTCATCCCAATTGCTCTGTAATTTTCCTCTTGATCTAAGGCTCTTTGGGACATAAAAAGAAACTCTAGGAGGTTAAGCACCCACTCTCCATTCCACCTTCTACCCTAATGGCCCTACTGAAGGATCCCCAGGACCTCTGCATGCAAAGAGGAGCAGCTGAGCTGTTTCAAGAATGCCCCGGCCACCTATCCGATGGAGCAAAGGGTCCTATTTGCCCTTAAACACCTATAGTTGTATTCCCAGCAGGTTGGACACAAATTAGAAAACAAATCGGAGGCACTTCTGTAGAAGGGCATAATCATCCCAGAGCCAGACTAACGTCACACCAGCAAGGAGTAGACAGTCAAATATACGGTTGAGCCTTTGGCATCAGTTTTTCGCCACATTCTCCACACTCTCTCCTCCCCACCAGGTGGCCATCAGACGCAGGCCCAGACTCTACGTCATAAACCTTCTGGTGCCCAGTAGCTTTCTGGTTGCCATTGACGCCCTCAGCTTCTATTTGCCTGCAGAAAATGAGAATCGTGCTCCATTCAAGATAACACTTCTGCTGGGCTACAACGTCTTCCTGCTCATGATGAATGACTTACTCCCTGCCAGCGGCACCCCCCTCATCAGTATGGCCCCTTCCACTTTCTGGGGAAGCAAAGGCAGCAGAGGACTGGGATGGGGGGTCAGGGGAACCAGTGGCCTCTTACTTAAAGAGGGTAGGGTTTCTGAGGAAAGACTGGATGTGGGGAAAGAAGCTTAAGTAAAGTGTGAAGATGAATCTGCCCTGGTTTATTTATAATTTGCTTTGCCCTCAGGTGTCTACTTTGCCCTGTGCCTGTCGATGATGGTGCTCAGCCTGCTGGAAACCATCTTCATCACGTACTTGCTGCACCTGGCCACCACCCAGCCCCCACCCATGCCCCGATGGCTCCATTCCCTGCTTCTACATGGCACCAGAGCAACGAGATGCTGCCCCACTGTGCCCCAGAAGGGAACTAAGGGCCTGGACCTCACCCCTGCCCACCTGCCTGGTAACAAAGTCAGCTCTGCTCACACTTCCTCTTCTAACACCTCCACTGCTCTGCCCCTGCCTCCTTGCCTGCCTCCCCCCCCACCCCATCCCGGGTGACCTTTGCAGTCCATGGCTGGGTCTCTGTCTCTCCTTAGGTCTGAAGGAGCCCGTGGAGCTGGTAGGGACGGTGCCAGATCCCCGAGAGGCAGAGTTACGTGGGTGCTCTGGGTCAACAGTGGCCCGGCAGGAAGACGAGGCCCAGAAGCTGCAGTTGGTGGGCCTGTGGGTGCAGTTCAGCCACATGATGGACACCCTGCTCTTCCGTCTCTACCTGCTGTTCATGGCCGCGTTCGTCATCACGGTCATCGTCCTCTGGAACACATAGGGAGTCATGCACATCCGCCTCTCCCTTCCAACCACAGCCAGACCCGGGCCCCTTTTCTAATCTTAGCCACTTATCCCCAGTGACTATCATGTCCCCTTTTATGTTCCCAAAACTTCAACACAGCCCTACCAAGCAAGTCCAGCATAGTTCTAGACAGTTTCCTGACTTCTCATATGCCATGGTCCTCATTCTTGTACACTTTCAGTGTCCCTTAGCCACACCTAACTTCTGACTCACTTATTAATGGAGGTCCCAGTCAGTGGAGTCTCTCCGTGATTGATTGGCCCAATAAATGACTTTGCAGGAAGCACTGGCCCCTCAGTACGTTTACGATAGATCCACAAATAGACGGAGAGTCCTCTTGCAGAAGTTTTGATAATTCACCCTAAACAGATGTAATCTGGTTTGATTTTAAGTCTTTCAGACACTTTCAGAATTTTAAAAGAATAAAGAGATCAAGACATTTCTCCTTGAAATAAATATTTTGTCATTTTTTTATTCTGACAGGTTCCTCTGATTTCACAAAATCAAACAGAGAGGGCCTTCTGAATATACATGCTTGGAGGAGGGCCAGGAAGACAGTTAAGGACCTCAATTAAAGGGTTCAAGTAAATAAATTGTCATTCAGCCACACAATGGAACGCTTTGTATCCATTTAAAGTAAGAGGGTAGATCTATGTTAATAAATATGGAAACAGGTCCATGCCATATAAAAATGGGAAAACCAAGTTACAAAACAGCATGTATATATAATTTCTTTAAAAAAAAAAAAAAAAAAAAAAGACCGCTAGATAGAAACTCAGAGAAAAAGATATGGATGTCTAGACACCAAAACATGAGCAAATTCTATCCTGGATAATGCGATTATGAGTGATTGCTATTTGATTTGATATCTTTGTTTTAATTGTTTTCAATGAGCATATATTATTTTTACTATCAAAAACACCCTTTTTAAAAAGAAAAAAAAGAAGAGTTCCCTCTTAATAGTCCTTCATACCCTTCATTAGCAGGTATCATCCTGGGGAAGATTCTAACAGCTTGCTGGAAGCCAGGCCCTGAGAAGAGACAGAAATTGATAGGGGAAGTGAAAGAATACCAAAGAAACATATCTGAATTATATTTCAATTAGGTAAATACGTTTCAGCGATTTATTTACATGTCAGCCTCCCCTAAGAGAGTGTGCTTTCTTAAAGGTCAGGTAAAATGTCATCCATTTTTATAGCTCAGTATATGGTACCATGCCTGACACATCTTAGATGCTTAATACAGACTTGTTGAATGGGTACTGTATGAATAAATGCCAGCCAGCCAAGAATCACTATATTACTAGTGTCGCGTCCATCGCAACATGGTCAGTGAGAGAACAAGAAGGAGCGGCGAAGGGTTAAGGAAGAAACAGAAATCAAGAAAGTTTTAAAACAGGGGCCAAGGGTCTCACAGCCTCAAAGGACTGAGAGCCCCGAATCGGGCCACTTTGTGACTTTTATTGATGCACATACAAGAAAGTAGCATTGTTTTTCCTATGGTCTGTGAGTCTCAGACACCATACCAGAAAACTGGTTCAAACCAATCACCCTTGCCTGTTGAAAGTCCCATGATGTATAAAAAATTATTGTTTGTACCTCCCCAGGGGACAAAAGCTTTATGTTGAAAATTTACTGACATGGAGAACTGATGTTATCACATGTAGAATCACTTCCCAAGCAGTTTGTGGAAAGGAATGCAGCCACAGAGACAGAAGGTCTCCTTAGACGGGGGAAGGTAGGGGTCTATGCCCACCTCTATCAACCCAGGGAGTTCTCCTGGTGGTCTCCACGCAACTGTGCCTGTCTTAGGTTGTTCCTTTCTTGAGGAATCTTATCCATCATTGGCTAGCCAGCCATACTTTGGGGCCAAACAAGGAGATGGCATAAAGGTGAAGCAATGTCCTGAAAGGCATAGTTCACAGACTCTTCTTTCTTTTTAGGAGTAGGTACGAGGGGACAGACAGGCATGCTGCTGTGTGACAACATACTAGCTCTAGGTGCAATCCCTTTATCCTATCCTGGTATGCTTAATTTCATTTTTCCATATCTAATATGGAAAATTAGCAACCTGTTTTTATATGTCAACTATCTTTAAGTTCTTAGAGAAGTTACTTACACACTGGTGAAGGCATTTCTGTTGCAGATTATCTTATGTTTCCTTCTTTCCATTACTTGGAACATATTTCTCACTCAGAAACTCATCCTTGACTTTTGCCCATAACTTAAACTGAAGAGTGTTTACCACATCTCTAAGGGATTTCAAATTTCTTTTTTTTTTTTTAAAGATTTTTTTATTGGGGAAGGGGAACAGGACTTTATTGGGGAACACTGTGTACTTCCAGGACTTTTTTCCAAGTCAAGTTGTTGTCCTTTCAATCTTAGTTGTAGAGGGTGCCGTTCAGCTTCAAGTTGTTGTCCTTTCAGTCTTAGTTGTGGAGGGTGCAACTCAGCTCCAGGTCCAGTTACCGTTGCTAGTTGCAGGGGGCACAGCCCATAATCCCTTGCAGGAATCAAACTGGGCAACCTTGTGGTTGAGAGCATGCACTCCAACCAACTGAGCCATCAGGGAGGCAGCTCAGCTCAAGGTGCTGTGTTCAATCTAAGTTGCAGGAGGCAGAGCCCACCATCCCTTGTGGGACTCGAGGAATTGAACTGGCAACCTTGTGATTGAGAGCCCACTGGCCCATGTGGGAATCGAACCGGCAACCTTCAGAGTTAGGATCATGGAGCTCTAACCGCCTGAGCCACCGGGCTGGCCCGATTTCAAATTTCTTAAGATCACCTTTGCATCATTTCTTTTTCCTTTCCCATCTCACATTTGCATTTCTCTAGATGTTATCTTGCAATTTTTTCCACCACATATATATGTGACTTCAGGTTTTCAGTGCCAAGATCATTATAATTGACAATGTCCTTTGCAAAAGAACAACCTGTTTGTGTGTTAGGATTGAGGTGAGCCTTGTGGTCTAAAATATAACCTGATAATAAAACAAAACATTTTAAAATAGAACTAGCCTAGACATGTCAGCAATGAAATGTTAGGGGTATTTCACAATATGGGAGGAGATGCTTCCGGTTTCTGATGCCCTTCTCCCACTAAAAAATTATGTGTGTGTGTGTGTGTGTGTGTGTGTGTATAAAATATATATACACATATATATGTATATATACATATATAATTATATAAATATGTATATAACTTTATATATCTAAAACTTTATATATAAAACTTTATATATCTAAAACTTTATATATAAAACTTTATATATATAAAACTTATATATATAAGTTTATATGTATAAGTTTATATATATGTAACTTTATATATACATATATAAATATATATAAGTATATAAATATATACATATATAAATATATATATGCTAGCCCTTTTGATAATAACTTTGTTTCCTCTTCCTCCATATTCTATTGTAAACCTTTGCTAAGCATGTGCATTGGAAATTTATGAAGTCTTCATGAAAACCAAATCATTCGGCCTTGATATACTCTCCTGAAATGCTTGATTATGTTTCTGACTTCTGGGATTGTCATTTCTACTAACTTCCCACTCCCTCCTTTCATTAGCAGTATTCACGGGTATCCCCACCACCTTCTCACATCTCAGTGTTTATTTTCTTATTCTTTTAACAATAAGAACAATAAGAGTTAGGAGCATGGAGCTCCAGCCGCCTGAGGCCTGAGTCACCGGCCGGCCCTAACTCAGCCTTCTAACATAGTGAGTGCAACACACAGCTAGCATACCAAAACCTTAAACAATAAAAAAAAAGGTGTTTGTTCCTTAATTGTTTAAATTAAACTTTTTATTGCAATATAAAATACATACAGAAAAGTGTACAAATCACATGTGTACCACTCAATGAATTATTAAAATTTACCACACATGTATAACCACCACGCAGATAAAGAAATAGACCAACCCTTGGGAAAATCCTACATGGGGCACCTCTCAATCATTACTCCCATTCATTCTCTCAAAGAATAATTACTAACCTGACTTCTAGATTAGTTTAGCCAGTTTTTTTAATTTTATATAAATGGAATTACAATGTATATACTTTTATGTCTGGCTCCTTTCCCTCAATATTATGTTTCTGAGATTTATTCATGTTGCGTGAATAGCAATAGTTTATTCATATTCATTGTTGTATAGGTTTTCACTTAATTACTTTTAGATTAGTAATTGTAGTCTTATTTATGGAGCTAAGTGACCCAAGCTTACATTAGGTTAACATCATTGCTCCCTTAGGTATTACAAGAACATTAGCGGATTGTCTTCAATCATGCATTAAACTAGATAAATTAATTTTACTTGCCATCTCCCTTTATAGTCTCTGTTCAAAGCATTTGGGTTTGATATCTTAAACCCTTTATGTAATAAAAAAGGGAATGAATAGGCAAATAAATACAGACATTCAAAGCCAAAAATGTAATACTGAAAACTGCCATTTTTAATTTTTACAATATTAATTACACATTCAGAGATTACCAACTTACAGATGAACTATATTCCAAATGATAATTTATGAAATCATTGGTTTAGAAATTATAATGTACTTTCTATAGGAACATATTTTAAATAACACTCAACAACCAAGTTTAGATATTTTTATTTCTATTTAACCCATAAGGTAGCTGAAATACTATATATGTGCAATGAAACAATAAGTTAAATATGTTAAGTTTTTAAAATGCTATTTCAAAACTAAAAATGAGTAGTAAAATCAATAAAGTGAAATAAAAAATTGTGAATTCTACTTGTATAAAAAATGCATTTGGAATCTTGATAGGGATTACGTTGAATCTATAGATGGCTTTGGGTAATATGGACATTTTAACAATATTAATTCTTCCAATCATGAATATGGGATATCTTTCCATTTATTTGTGCCTTCTTCAATATTTTTCATCAAAGTCTTGTAGTTTTCAGTGTAGATATCTTTAACCCCCTTGGTTAAATGTATTCCTACATATTTTATTGTTTTTGATGCTATTGTAAACGGGATCAGTTTTTTTTTTTTAATTTATTGGGGTGACAATTGTTAGTAAAATTACATAGATTTCAGGTGTACAATTCTGTATCACATCATCTATAAATTACATTGTGTGTTCACCACCCAGAGTCAGTTCTCCTTCCATCACCATATATTTGGGATCAGTTTTTAAATTTCTTTTTCAGATAATTCATTGTTAGTGTATAGAAATGCTACTGATTTTTTATGTTAATTTTGTATCCTGCATCTTTACTGAATTTGTTGATTAGATATAACAGTTTTTTGCTGGAGTCTTTAGGATTTCCTATATGTAAAATCATGTCATCTGAAAATAGAGGCAATTTTATTTCTTCCTTTCTAATTATGATTAATTATCTTTTACTTTTTCTTGCCTGATTTCTCCAGCATGATCATTCTTGAACAACATTTCATGTGTTGCCCTTGAGCACATGAGAATGTGTATTCTGCTGCTGTTGAATGGGATGTTCTGTACAAGGTCTAACAATTAAGTTCGTGAACTCATCCTAGAAAAAGTGCTACATACCTCACTGCTGAATATCACTACAGTCACCTTTCAAGTACGCCCCTTTGGAAGCTATGCACTGTCACCAATGTCTAGTCCACCCTTCAAAGCAATTTTGGGACTCTTTTTTCTGGAATGGCCATCAGAGCTATCGTCACATTACCCTTGATGTCCTAAACGTCATCAATATTTCCTTTCTCTTTGAATAAAGAAAGAAGTCATTGGGGTCCAGATCCGGTGAGTAGGGAGGGTGTTCTAATACAGTTATTTGTTTACTGGCTAAAAACTCCCTCACAGACTGTGCTGGTGCATTGTTGTGATGCAAGAGCCATGTATTGTTGGCAAAAAGTTCAGGTCATTTTCATCTAACTTTTTGATGCAGCCTTTTCAGCATTTCCAAATAGTAAACTTGCTTAACTATTTGTCCAGTTGGTACAAATTCATACTGAATAATCCCTCTGATATAAAAAAAAGTTAACAACATCGTGCAACAAGTTCACAAACTTAATTGTCAGACCTTGTATATGTCTTTTAGATTTATCTGGTCTAATATACAATTTAAGTCCAATGTTCTCTTTGATTTTCTGTCTAGATGATCTATCAATTGTTGAAAATGAGGCATTGGAATCCCCTACTGTTATTGTATGGCTTCCTATTTTTCTTTTCAGATCTGTTAATCTTTACTATATATATTTAGGTGAGTCCCCAGAGAAGAAACCAGAAGAGAAGGATGGAAGGGGGTTGGCCTGCTGGCGGGGTGGGGGACGGACTCCTTCTCTGACTCACTGTCAGCCTTCTGCTTCAAGGTAAGATGGGCGAGGATAGGGAAAGATGAGAATGCTGTTCTGGGCAAAATCCAGAAACCCTCTCATTCTCCAGAATTAGAGTGCCTCTAAAATAGCTGGGTTAAACATTTCCTTTCTCTGTAGTATCTACATTTTGGTTTCCTTTGAGGATAGATGAAAGACCCATTTCTCTGAGCGATACACACAGCCCCTCTCTCATTTGCATCTACCAAATTTTACCACCTTTTCTACCATTTCCAATTCCACCCCTTTATAACGTCCAACTTTTCCTTTCTACCAAGATATAGTAACTTGAACTGGGTAGCTTGGTCCTGTTGACAATCACACACCTCTTTCCCCACCTCACACGGGAAGATCTTTAAAAAGAGGTGATACAGAGGGAAAAGGATAATATTTGCTTCCCCTAGATATCTTTCTCTCTAGTTTGGAAACGTACCTTATGACTTAAGTGGCATAGGGAGATGGAAGCCTGGGAAAGAACTCACTGGGCTATAGTTGCAGGGATAACCACAGAGCCATCTGGGGTTGGGGTGTGGGTACGTCGGGCAGAAGGGCTTTTATGTTTTATTCTACAGCTTCATTAACCACATGGTGGATGATCATTGAGTTCTCAAGATGGTACTGATGAAAATGGCTCCCACCGATCTTAGAGGAAGTCGCTGAGTTTGAGAAGAGCATAGGACAGGGGCAGTCAATAAACTCACATTGAATACAACTTCCTTAAGTCTCCATATATTTTACATCACTCTCAGATTTACTTCTCTCCAAATTTTTCCTTTCAGGAAAAGAGAAAAGATGAAAGCGGGAAGGGAAAATTGAGAAATAAAATCTTAGGTAAATTTTGGTCAGTGACTATGAGGAAGAATCATAATAGAGCTAGAGAGAAAAAAAATATGGTCAAACAGAAGCCATGACTTTAAGTGCATCTAGAGGTTGCAATTATGGAAGGAATAGGACTCCCCAGGGTGGCTGTTTGCATACAAATTTGGGTAGGCTTTATGTAGGAGCAAAAGCACAGGAAGAAACGTCTGAGCCACGAGCCCTAAAAGGTCAGCTCACCACATCAATTTCCACCATTTGCCTACCAGCCCAGCCCATCCTCCCAGCCCTGGCAGGAAAAGCTTGGCCTTCATGAGTGTTGGTCCAAGAGGCTTGGCCCAAGAAGGAGGGGCTCACATGCATCTCACCCCATGCCCACATTTTCTTTCTCTGTAGAGAGGCTCTCAGCCCCCAGCGCTGGCACTTCTCTCACTTGGGAAACACAAAAGTCCTATCCCCATTTCACAAGGTCTCTGCTTTCCACAGGAAGGGCAAACACTTTCACCATCAATTGCTCAGGCTTTGACCAGCATGGGGTGGACCCTGCTGCCTTCCAAGCAGCGTTTGACAGAAAGGCCTTCCGTCCAGTGGTCAACTACAGCCTCCCCACTCAGGTCAACATCTCCTTCACCCTGTCTGCCATCCTGGAAGTGGTGAGTCCTGACTCCTACATTCTTTCCATACGCTGCTAATAGGAAACAAGGAGTCTTTTTTCTTTTTTAATAATATTTTATTTTCAATTACAGCTGACATACAATGTTATATTAGTTTCAGGTGTACAACATAATGTTTACAAAGTGTTCACCCTGATACTTCAAGTACCCGTTTGATACCATACCTAATTATTACAATATTATTGACTATATTTCCTATGTTATATTTTACATCCCCATGACTATTTTGTAACTACCAATTTGTACTTCCAAATCCCTCCCCCTTTTTCACCCATCCCCCCAACCCTCTTACCATCTGGCAACCATCAAAATATTCTCTGTATGAGTTTGTTTTATTTGTTCATTTATTTTGTTTTTTAGATTCCACGTATAAGTGAAATCACGTGGTATTTGTCTTTTTTTGACTTATTTCACTTAGCATAATACCCTCTAGTTCCATCCATGTTGTTGCAGATGGCAAGATTTCATTCTTTGTTATGGCTAAGTAATATCCCATTGCATATATGTACCATTTCTTCTTTATCCATTCATCTATTGATGAACACCCAAGTTTCCTCCATATCTTGGCTAATGTAAATAATGTTTTAACGAACATATGGATGTACATGCCTTTTCGAATTAGCATCTTGGGTTTCTTCAGATAAATACACAGAAGTGGAATTACTGAGTCCTTCTTTGTCTCTTGTAATAGCTTTTGTTTTAAAGTCTATTTTGTCTGGTATAAGTATTGCTACCCAGCTTTTTGTTTGTCTGTTTCTATTTTCATGAAATATCTTTTTCCATCCCTTTGCTTTCAGTCTGTGTGTGTCTTTCAATCTGAAGTGAGTCTCTTGTAGGCAGCATATGTAAGAGTCTTGTTTTCTTATCCATTCAGCCACCCCATGTCTTTTGATTGGAGCATTTAATCCATTTACATTTAAAGTAATTGTTGATAGATATGTAGTTATTGCCATTTTATTATTTGTATTTTTGATCCTTTTTTTTTTCTTTTCTTTTTCTTCTTAAAGAAATCTCTTTAACATTTCTTGTAATATTGGTTTGGTGGTGATGAACTCCTTTAGTTTTTCTTGTCTGGGAAACCCTTTATCTGTCCTTTGATTCTAAATGATAGCTTTGGTGGGTAGAGTAGTCTTGGTTGTAGGGAAACAAAGAGTTCTCAGCCTGTTAACTCAACATTGCACTGGTCCAGTGGTAAGCAATGAGTCCCCTGAATGGATTTTGTACAAGTTAAATGTTCATTCTATGGAGTGGAGAGACATGAAGAGGAATGCTGCAGTGAGATTTCTTCAGAGAACACTTGTCCTGAGTCCTGCCCTTTTGGGAATATTCTCTAAAGAAAAACATATTCCCAATGGGCCCCCATGATGTTTATTTCCCTACAATTACCATGCAAACTGCATTTTCTGACCTACCTTTCTTTTGGAACTTGTGATTGAAAAGCCGAATTGTCACATGGGACCACTTAGGAAGCAAGGGCAGGAGGTAGAGTAGGACCTGATTTCATGGCATTAATCATCCTGAATGGGGATTTTTTTTTTTTTAATCAGGACGTACAACTTCAGCTGCTGACGTGATTTCTGTGGTTAAAGTTGGTATGTAAGTTCAGCTTTCTTCTCTTTTTCTCCTTCCCCTCCCCTCCTTTTTTTTTTCTTGGCTTTGTTTGCAAAAAATCACATCTGTTGAAATTGACAGTGCCCAAGGAAATGGACACATCCAACCAGAACAGGACCACTGCTGGGACCAATAGTTCTCTGGGCTGTCAATCATCTTTGAAAGACGTAGATGGAAAATATAGGAAGAAGGAAGGCAGTATAGTTGGAAGTCCCCAAGGAAGCTTCAGGGCCCAAATGTATCCAGCACCCAGCTTAAGGTTTCTCTGAGTGGGAAGTGAAAGCCAGTAAGACTTTGTTAATAAGAAGGGGAAATGTTATCACTAAGATAAGAAGAAAATCAGAGTTCAAAAGAAAATGAGCTCCAAAAAGCAACATACATAACAATGTGCACAGTGTGACTCTATGTGTGCAAATAAAAATGAATGCTAAAACATGTATTAATTTTTCTAGAATGATAATGATACACAAGAAACTGTTAATAATGGGAGTGAGTTGGGGATATGGACTGAGTTGGAATGAATTTAAGAGGGAGACGATTGCTTTTTATGTTATTTTTTTCTGGAATGGTTGAAGTTTAACATATCCTTAGTACATAGAACATACATTTAGAAAAAATACATACAAACATATATATTTTTAAGGGAATGGAAAGGCAGGTGGTGATGACATAAACTAGCGCCAGGTTTCAGCCATAATCGTCGTTCTGTACCCTGTGCTCTAGACCTGGAATAAGACATTCCTCAGCTGGGACCCAGAAGAATGTGGTCATATCAGTAAATTCACTGTGACAACCAAGAACCTGTGGCTCCCAGACATCTTCATCGTGGAATCGTGGATATCAGGGCTGGGAGGGAAGGCCCTTCTGCAGGGAGCAGGCCAGGGCAGTGCAGGGCAAACCCATTCCGTGCAGCCACTAAAAGCGTATTTCAGAGAGGAGCACAATCACAGCTCATCAACTTCTCCCCTAGAATGGGAAAGTGGTGGGCACAACAGATGGCAGAGAGACTGTAATGAGCAACACTGAGAAGCCCCCACCTTAAGAGAGAAACTTAAACTGATGCGAAACCCAGAGCATTTGCCTCCCTCCCTTCCTGCCACCTACATGGATGTGGATCAGATCCCAGAAGGCCTCTCTGCATACATGACTAATGACAGTCACATTGTGTATCGCAAACCAACGCGGGTGACCAGCATCTGTAGCCTGGACATCTTCTACTTCCCCTTTGACCAGCAGAACTGCACACTCACTTTTAGCTCTTTCCTCTACACAGCTGAGTGGCAGTGGGGGCTCTGGGATGTGGTAAAATAAAATCAACCAGTTGGGCAGTAAAAACTTACACATAGGCAAAGTCATTTTTTAAATGCATAAAAAGGGACAGTGGCGTATTTGCTCACTGGAAGTGTGTAAATGGTGCGATGGGGAACTTAGGCAGGGACAAGACTTCCTGAGAAAGCCCAGAATTGAAAGGAAACAATTGAGCAATAAGGAAGTGATGGTACAGGGCAATCTGAAAAAAAGTAGCTAACGCAGTTTTCTAATTCATCTCTCTGAGCACTTCATAGAGAGAGCAGGTGCTGAACAGATATGTGTTGAAGGAATGTTTACTTCCCCTGCAGTGGAAAACACAGTGCTGGGCATGGACAAGGAAGTGGAGGAGATAGCAGACACCTTCGTGACGTTATCGGCACACAAGGGCAGTGGGAGCTCCTGGGCATCAACAAAGCCACCCCGAAGATGTCTGTGGGCTCCAGTCTTCTTCACCAGATGATGTTCTATGTAAGCTCAGAGATTCTAGCATGGCTGTCTGTCCCCCAGATCTCCATCATGGGACCCTTCTAAGTCCCTGAGCCTCTCGCTTCTTGCCCCAAGACCAGAAAGCCCCTGGGCACCACAACCCTCACAAGCCTTCCTCTCTCCTGAGTCCGCCACAGCAGCCCCCTTTCTGAACCTACCAGCTCTGACCTAGGTTTTCTTGGGTGGGTATGGGGGAGTCTTGTTAGTCACATGAAAGCTACTTCTCATCATCCAGCCCCAGAAAGAGCCCCTACTGGGATGAGGACACCAAGGAAGGAAGGGGCTGGAACCATCCCTAGGTCCCCCTTCAGTTCTAGCTTCACCTGACTCTCTGCTCTCTCCTCCCCACCAGGTGGCCATCAGACGCAGGCCCAGACTCTACATCATAAACCTTCTGGTGCCAAGTAGCTTTCTGGTTGCCATTGATGCCCTCAGCTTCTACCTGCCAGCAGAAAGCAAGTATCGTGCCCCATTCAAGACAACCCTTCTTCAGGGCTACAATGTCTTCCTGCTCGTGATGAATAAACCACTCCCTGCCAGTGGCACCCTCCTCATCAGTATGTACCTCTCCCCCAACAGTTGGAAAATGAAAAAATAAAGGAGGCAGGGTTGGTGGGTGACCTGGCACACTTGCTGAGCAGATAAGGCAAAAAGGAGAAAGAAGTCATCATAGAAAGGATTTTCTGTGTGAGACAGAGAACAGTGTGTGTGTGAGGAGAGGGGCAGGTGCTGGTGGTTTTCCCAGACCTGCTTCGCTCAGATGTGCTCCTTATCCCCGCCCCCGCTGTCTCCTTCGCCCTGAGCCTGTCGTTGATGGTGCTCAGCCTGCTGGAGACCATCTTCATCACTTACCTGCTGCACTGGGCCACCACCCAGCCTCCACCCATGACTCAGTGGCTCCACTCTCTGCTCCTTGACTGCACCAACCCAAGGATATGCTGCCCCCCTGTGCTCTGGAAGGAGAATGCAGGCCTGAGCCACTCACCAGCCTCCACTCACCAGCCTGTAAGGGAAGTCAGCTCTACCCACACTCACTCAACTTCCCCATCCCTCCACTTCTCTAATTCTGTCTCCTTCCCACGGCATGGCTGAGTCTCTGTCCTCTCCACAGGACTGAAAGAGCCGAATGAGTTGGTAGAGAAAGAGGTGAGACCCAGAGAAGCAGAGCTAAATGAGGGCTCAGGATTGACAAGGCCCTGCTAACTGACCTGTGGATGCAGTTCGGCCACATGGTGGACACCCTGCTCTTCTGCCTCTAGCTGCTTTTCTTAGCCTCCGCCATCACGACGGTCATCATCCTCTGGAACACCTAAGAGCCGAGGTCTAACGTGCCAGAGCACCTCGGCGTTTGGGTTTCCTCAGCCTCGCCTGACAATCCCAGACCCTGTTCCTCTGCTCCTGTCTGCACACACAGTCTCAAAGGTGCCCATGATTTCTGCTCCAGCCCTCTCTGGGCTTAAGTAGAACCACTGATGGTTCTCTCAGAAACAAGAAATAGTTCCCCAGTAGAATACAAATGGTGCAGACACAGAGTTATTATATGATCTAGCAATTGAACATAGAGTTACTATACGACCTAGCAATTCCATTTCTACATATAGACCCAAGAGAAATAAAAATGTATGTCCACGTAAAAACTTGTTACCAAATGTTCAGAGCAGCATTATTCATAATAGCTAAAAAGTGGCAATAAACTAAATGTCTATAAACTAATGAATGCACAAATAAAATATTATATTAATAATTATATAAATAAAGTAAATAATTATATAAATAAAATCTTATACAATGAAATATTATTTGGCCGTGAAGAGGAAGGAAGCACTGATATAAGCTACAACATGGATGAACCTTGAAAATGTGCTAAATAAAAGAAAAGCCCGTCACAAAAGACTACATATTATATAATCCCGCTGATATGAAATGTCCAGAATATGCAAATCTATAAATATAGAAAGTAAATTAGTGGTTGCCTAAGACTTGGTGGGGGAAAGGGCAGGTGAACGAGAAATGACTGCCAATGGGTATAGGATTTGAGGGGAGATTATGAAAATGTTCTACAATTAGACTGTGGTGATAGTTGCATAACTCTGTAAATATACTAAAGACCATTGATTTGTGTGCTTTAAATGGGTGAATTTTATGGTATGTAAATTATTTCTCAATAAAGTTATTAAACAACAAAAATAAATAAATAACCTCACCACAAAATTCTCTCTGCCCACCTGCTTATTCTCTCATTCCACCGCTCCTTACTGCCACCTCCCTGACTCTCTGATTCATAGATCCATATATTCAACCTTCATCAGTGTCTGCCCCTGTCCTCCTCCATCACTGATGATTCACCAGGAGCTCATGGACCTCACCTCCCCACTCACCTGTCAGCTCTTCATGCTTCTTTGATGTTGATATCACTACAGCTTCAGCTCAGACATAGCTTCCACCAACTATATGAAACCCTCACAGCCAGACTGTTTCAGGGCTCCTTGATAGGAGATGGGGATTCGGACATTATCTGAATTATCTGGAACTAAGACAAGTAGTTCCCAGAGCCTTGGACTATTTTACGTGGGGATGGAGGCGGTTGGAGGGATGCAATGAAGAACAGCAGCCCTGCTTCACTTTCTGTAATTGAAGATGAAATACAGGGCCACGGTAGCTGATAACGCCTCCTGGTCACCTGGCAGGTAGAGCTCCTGTACATGCAGCATGCCATTGGCTTAAATGAGAGCTTCTATGGACTGTCCAGTCTGGGGACTGTCCAGTCCCCAGAACAGCAACATGGAATGAATAAATGAGTGAAGCATTCATTCATTCATTTATCCAATCTTTACTGAGTGCTTACCTATATGCTAGACATTTCTTCTAAGTGCTGGGGAAATGGCAATGGATAAGACAGACAGGAGACTGATTTTTAAAGTAACAAACTAATTAGATGATTTCATACATTGATAATTGTTCTGAAGAAAATAAAACAGGGTAATAGGATTGAGAATGACATACAGATTAACAGGATATGCCAGGAAGGCCTCTCTGAGAAAGGGACATTTGTGCCAGCCCAGAAATGAATGATGGGATAATGATGAGGTATGTTCTGGGATATCATACTCATGTATCCAGAAGGGAGGTTGGGATGAAACATAATAGGCACTACATTTATAGAAAAGATCTGGATAACCAGGATCTTTGGATGAGCAAGGTGAGAAATTGGAGAGAGAGTCACATGTTGGTTATTTTGTTGCCATTATTTAATATTTAAGAATTGTGAGAGGGTAAGCATTTATAATCCACTCAAAGGTTTTAGAACGGTATCTTTCAAACAGTTTTGGTCACAGAATCTATTTTACTAACCCATACACGCAAAGCAAGATAATAAAGTCAATCCAAAAAAACTTTAGACAAAATAATTATAAACATAATGATTTAACTTCATTTTCAAGAAGATA
This sequence comes from Rhinolophus ferrumequinum, assembly GCF_004115265.2. Taxonomy (NCBI): domain Eukaryota; kingdom Metazoa; phylum Chordata; class Mammalia; order Chiroptera; family Rhinolophidae; genus Rhinolophus; species Rhinolophus ferrumequinum. The sequence continues at coordinate 60,990,222 of NC_046285.1, read as the reverse complement.
GTTAACATTATACCTAATTTATTAAAATGGATAAACAATCTTTACAAAGAAAAAATACTGAGACACAACATATAATAATCCTGACTTTATATATCGTGGATATAGATACCCAAGCTTATTGTAAGAATATGCCAAAAACCTATCAAGAATATTAAGTAAAGAGATTCAGTAAGTCTTGAGTAACTCCTAAACATCTGTTTATTAAACTACAGTTAACTATATCTGTATATTGATTAAACTACAGTTAAACTATAGATCAGTGACATCGATCCTAAGTTGAAGCCTAGAAGATGCTGTCTTCAAATTAAAGAAGTAAAAATGTGGCCATATTAACATTAAAAAGAAATAGTAACTGAAATTACGACCAAAGACCGCAACTACTCGATCAAGAGCTCTGCTGCCCTCTCCTGGAGGTCGATAACCTATGATTCAATTCTGGCTCAAAGGAAAGAGGACACACACAGAACCCCTAGACTTACTTTTGCTTTTCCTTTCTTCTTCCTTCTTCCCTCCCTCCCTCCTTTCCTTCTTTCTTTCCTTCCTTCCTTCCTTCCTTCTTTCCTTCCTTTAAAAACATTATTTAAAATTCACGTAAATTTTTCAAAACTAGTGCAAAGAACCCCTGTGTACCCTTCACCCAGATTTCCAGTTGAGGTCTGACAATTAAGTTCACGAACTTGCCACCATGTGCTTACATTGGCCGTACTGTACAAACAGCTCGGAAAGGTTTCATAACATTGGTGTATAAGTGTCTCATGGCTGTGTGTTCGTGTCGACGTGTGGCAGTGTCTTGCTGAGTGGCGTTCATTATTGTTGCATGTTTTTGTGTGCTGTTATGAGAATGTGTGAGCTTGAATTAGAGCAACAAACAAACATTAAATTTCCTGTTAAACTTGGCAAGAGTGGAATTGAAATCAGGGACATGTTAGTCCACGTTTATGGGGATAACGCCATAAAGAAAACAGCAGTGTACAAATGGATTAAACATTTTTCTGAGGGGAGAGAACATGTCACTGATGAAGAGAGGTCAGGGCGGCCAGTAACAAGCAGAACTGACGAAAACATTGCAAAAATTTGTAGAATTGTGCATCAAAATTGTCAGCTGACTGTGAGAAGCATAGCAGACCAAGTAAACATCGATAGAGAAACAGTTAACTGAAAATCTTGGCATAAGAAATGTGTGTGCAAAAATGGTCCCAATGGGGCGGCCGGACCGCTCAGTTGGATAGAGCGTGGGCTCTCAGTGAGAGAGTTGCCAGTTTGATTCTCACATGGACCAGTGAGCTGTGCCCTCCACAACTAGATTGAAGGACAACTACTTGGAGCTGATGGGCCCTGGAGAAACACATTGTCCCCCAATATGCCCCAATAAATTTTTTTTAAAAAATGGTCCTGAAGGAGCTCACCAATGAACAAAAACAAAGGAGAATTGAAGTTTGACAAGACCTTTTGGAGAGGCAAGATGATGTTTTGGGCCATATTATCACTGGTGTTGAAATATGGGTGTACCAATATGACCCTGAAACAAAGCGTTAAAGTGCACAATGGAAGTCAGCCAATGCTCCACACCCAAAAATGTTCTGTCAGTCCAAATCAAGTGTCAAAACAATGTTGCTAATCTTTTTTGATATCAGAGCGATTATTCATTATGAATTTGTACCAACTGGACAGTTAACCAAGTTTGCTATTTGGAAATGCTGAAAAGGCTGGGTGAAAAAGTTAGATGAAAACAACCTGAACTTTTCGCCAACAATTCATGGCTCTTGCATCACGACAATGCACCAGCTCACATGGCACTATCCATAAGGACGTTTTTAGCCAGTAAACAAATAACTGCATTGGAACACCCTCCCTACTCACCTGATCTGGCCCCCAATGACTTCTTTCTTTACCCGAAGAGAAAGGAAATATTGAAAGGAAGACATTTTGATGACATTCAGGACATCCAGGGTAATACGACGACAGCTCTGATGGCCATTCCAGAAAAAGAGTTCCAAAATTGCTTTGAAGCATGGACTAGGCACTGGCATCAGTACATAGCTTCCCAAGGGGAGTACTTCGAAGGTGACCGTGGTGATATTCAGCAATGATATTCAGCACTTTTTCTAGGATGAGTTCACGACACCCTTATTGTCAGACACCTCGTAATATTGTATATCAACTGTAATTGAAAAAATTAAAAATATTTTTAAAAGAAGTTTTTAATTTCCACATGTATGGGGGCTTCTTAATTATTTTTGTTATTGATTTCCAACTTAATCACACTGGTTAGAAACCATGATTTGTGTTCATGCACGTCAAACTTTAATGTGCACATTGCTCTCCTCGGCATCTTGTCAAAATACAGATTCTGGCTCAGGAGGTCTGGAGTGGGGCTGGAGCTTCTGCGTTTCTCACAGGCTTTCCCGTGAGGCTGCTGCTGCTCTACGGACCGTACTTTTCATGGAAACGGTCTCTATGTACCAATCCCTTGAAATCTGTTGAGATTTGGTTTTTGGATAGTTAAGGTTCACAAACGTTGCACAGGCAGTTGGAAGTAATGCGTATTATCCGATTATTGGGTGCAGTGTTCTGCATAAATCCGTTAGATCAATATGATTAATTGTGATATTTGTCTTTTGAATCCTTCTTCGTTTATCTGTTTGAGCTATCAAATACTGAGAGAAATATATTTGAAATATCTTGTTACAATGGTGGTTTATCGATTGTTTCTTATAGTTTCCTCAATTTTCACTTAGTATGTTTTGAAGCTTCACTTTTAGGCACATATATTTGAAATATTTTATCTTCCAGGTAAATTACAGTTTTATCATTATGAAGTGACCGTTTTAATTTCTAGTAAAAACTTACCAGCAGATTTGTTTGGGACAGCATGTGCCTGATGCATCTTTTTCCCTGTTTTTACTTTCAGGTTTTCTGAGTCCTTATGTTTTAGGGGTGTTTCGTGTAAATCGTATATTGTTGAATTTTATTTCTTGGTCTAGTCTTTTCGTGAATACTAAAAAGATCTTGGAATATTTTAACTCTAATCATCTCCTTTCTGACTTACATATATAAGGAATTTAGCACTTCCTTTTTTCAATCCCCCAATTTAGACATTGATATTATTTTATATCATCAACATTTGTTTAGATTTACTCACACATTTACAATTTTCTTTACTAAACTTTCCACTCTGCACCTCAGACCTTTGTTCTGGAATTTTCTCGACTCTGCTTGAGGTATCTCTTTTAACAGTGCTGTTCAATATGCTGTTCAACATGGTGGAAATATTCTATATCTGACTGCCCAATATACTAGCTACTAGCCACATGTGCTTACTGAGCACTTGAAATGTGGCAAATGTGACTGAATTACTGAATTCTTAATTGCACATAATTTTAATTTTAATAGTCATATGTGGTTAGTGGCTACTGCACTGGATAACTTTAGAAATCCCATTAGTAAAGTTCTTTTGGTGACCACTGTCTCTGTTTTCTAATCTGAAAATGTACTTATTTCACCCATGCACTTGAAAAATAATTACTCTGGGAAGACAATTCTAGGTTGACAATATTTTCTCTCAATTCTTTGAAGATGTTACACCACTATCTTCTGGATTCCATTTTTGCTCTAGTGAAGTCAGTCTATTCCCCTTTAGAATATATCTATGTCCCCTCCAGCTCTTTTTTTTTCTTTTTTTCTTTTTATCTTTGGTGTTTTGCAGCTCTGCCACCAGTAAGCACCACAACGTTGTAACATCCTCTGACCCAGACTCAGGACCCCCTTCCTGTCCAGGTGAGGAAGCTCTGCTTGTTTCTGCTGGTCAGCTCTTTAGGAGGAAGATCCCACAGCAGAATTCTTGGCATCTAGTGACCTGTTTGTATGGTGACCAACCATTCCAGTTTGCCAAGGTCTGAAGGGTTTCCTTCAGTCCACGATATAGTGCTTTCAGCACTCAAACAGGTATAGTTCTGAGCAAACAGTAGGTCATCCTACCTGCTTCCCCTCCTTCATACACAGCTCTTCCCCTCCTGGAGAACACATGTTCCTTGGGGGAAGCTGGATAAAGAGTAGACCAGGCACAATGTCACAGTGTTCCTAAAATCGCTGCTCCATCTGGATTCAAGATCCTGATATTCAGGCTGATGCTTTTTTTTATCTTGGCAATGCTATTTCAGGAACCTTATTGGCTCTCTCTAGTCCAGCCCTATCCAAGAAGCTCAAGTTCTCTTTAAGAAGGCTAGTCTGTATACATCTGGATATCAGAGTATCCAGCTCAAATTATTTCCCACAGGGCTCCTTTTACATCATGGATATGGCTGGGCTCCTACTTTACAGTGTTGGAACACCCTATATCCAAAGGTGCCTGAATAGTCTGACGAGACAACTGGTGAATACGTTGGTGCACAGCACACCAATGACCTCTAGGGGGTGATGTTGTCTAACTCCTCAATCTACCACTCCAGCACCTTATCAAGGCCCAGCTATTTACTGTATGTTAGTGACTTTTTTCCTCCCTTCTTCTCTTCCCTTAAGTTTTTGAGTGAAGTTTCTCTTGAAAAGTTCAAACATGGTTTGACTGAGCTATAGAGAAATTTTAAAGGATGTTTTTTTCCTCAATTCTCAGTCTAGAAAACAAAGAGGATTGTTATACCTCTGAAGATCAGGTGTGTCTTCAGAGGTAATATTGAAGATTCCAGGGGAAAAAAAGAATAAAAAACAGAATTGGAGAAAACTCAGACCTTTAGTTCTTCTGTGATTCCCCAACAAACTAGGACATGAACAATAAAAACCTCAGCTATCCCATAGTATATTTGGAACCTTCCACTTGCAGAACAACTCCAGACCCAAAAGTAATTTAAAAAATAACACTCATGGCACTGAATGATCACTAAGCAAAAACTGAACCTAGCTAAGAAGCACGGAAAGCCCTAAGATTTACGTTATTTACATTCAAAGTGCCCTGATCAATCAGTTTGATGCATGCAATCACCAGATCTTTGACTCTTTAGCAATGCCTTAAAAAAGGCCAGATCATGTATCAAGAGTGCTTTGAAGAGGACACATCTACATTATTGTGACATCTTTATAGGAAAACCTGGAGAGGAAAAAAGTACCACTTATAAATTAGAAGAAAACAAAGGAGAAAAGCTTCATGTCATTGGCTTTGGCAAGATTTCTTGGATATGACACCAAAAGTACTGGCAACAAAAGAAAAAAATGAATAAGTAGGACTCATCAAAATTTAAAACTTTTGTGCATCAGACACTATTAGCAGTAAAAAGGCAATCCACAGAGAGGGAAAAAATATTTAGAAATCATATATCTGGGATTGATATGAGATTAATATACAGAACACATGAAGAATTATTACAAATCAACACCCCCCAAAAAAAATTTTATAATAGGCAAATGACTTGAGTAGACATTTCTCCAAAGATGTTCTACAAATAGCCAATAAGCATGAAAAGCAATGAAAAGATGCTCAACATCACTATTCATTAGAAAAATGCAAATAAAAACCACAATGAGGTACCACTTCATGCCCATTAGGATGGCTACCATAAAATAATTTTTTTTTAAGCATAATCAATGTTGGTGAGAATGCGGAGAAATTGGAGCACTTGTGCATTGTTGGTGGGAATGTAAAATGGTATAGCCACTGTGGAAAATGTATGGTGATTCCTCAAAAAATTAAACATAGATTACCATATGATCCAGCAATTCTACTTCTGGATATATACCGCAAATAAGTGAAATCAAGAACTCAAACAGATATTTATACAGCCATGTTCACAGTACTTTAAATATGGAAGTAAGCCAAGTGTCCTTTGACAGATAAATGGATAAGCAAAATGTGATGTATACATACTATAAAATATTATTTAGCCTTAAAAAGGAAGGAAATGCAGACATATAATACAACATGGATAAACCTTCAAGATATTATGCAAAGTGAAATAAATTAGTCACAAAAGAACAAATATTATATGATTCCACTTCTATGAGTTTTCTAGAGTAGTCAGTTTCATGGAGACATATAGTAAGTAGAATGGTAGTTGCCAGGGCTGAGGAGAGAAGTTACTGTTTAATCGGTACAGAGTTTCAGTTTTGCAACATGAAAGGAATTCTATGGCTGGATGGTGGTGATGGCAGCACAACAATTTGAATGTACTTAATGTTACTAAACTGTACACCTAAAAATGGTTTAAACGGTAAATTTTATTTTATGCATATTTTACCACAATTAAAAAACAAAACCAAAAAAACATGTGCCTCAGCTTGGAAGAGACTGAAATCACTTTTATTTATTTGTCTAAAGTTGGTCAGACTTTCACTTACTAACAATAACTAGTCATTCATTCAGCAAATATTTATTGAGCATCTGCCATGTGCCAGGTACTCCTCTAGATACCTGGGATACAGTAGTGAATAGAACAGACAGAAAACCTTGAATTTTCACAGAGCTTACATTCTAGACTGATTGATATTCAAGACTCATTTTGAAACCTCAATGCTGATATACTTACAAAAAGAGCCAGAACTGACAGTTGACCAAAGAAATACAAATGGCCTTTTAACATATGAAAAGATGTCCAATCTCTGTCAAAACAAGAAAAATGCAAATTAACACTACAGTTTTCCCCCTATAGAGCAGAAATTCCAAACTGTTGACAACATACTCTGTTAGTTAGGCTGTGGGGAAACAGGCACTCTCCTAAATTGCTGGTGTAAGGGCAAAAATGGCACATTTTCCATGGACAGCAATTAGGTAATAACACCATGAGTAATTAAACCTCATCAGACTTCCCAGGGAGTCCAACAGGATATCTATCTCCTGCCGTTGGAATTGTATCTGATTTGAACCACTCTACTTTAAGAAGGAATTCTAAGAAATAAGTACAAATACATAAAGATATCAGTAGGAGGATGCTTGTTGCAGCATAATTAGTGATAGCAAAAACTGCAAAAAAATCTGAATGTTTGTCAATTGAGAAATAGTTGGATAAATAATGGCATATTCATACTACAGAATGGAATCATTGGAAATAGCTAGGTTTGCCTACATTCCACTATTTATTAAATAAAAATTAAGTTGCAGTCAAACATGCATCATCATAATAACAGCTGATATTTAAATTGTGTTGACAATGTGTCAAATGCGTTCTAAGGACTTTTCACATATTATCTAATTTAATCCTCATAACAACCTTATGAGGTTAGGTACCATTATTATCCCATTTCAAAGATGAGGAAATCCAGGCATAGAGAGATTGAATAACCTGCCCAATGTTAAACAGCTAATAAATAACTATAGCCTGGAATGGAACCCAGGCACTCTAGCTCTGGAGTACCAGCATATAATCATATAGTATACTGCCTCTAAACATAAGTCTATGTTTGAATATGTGTGAATATACATATGTGCATATATGTTTGAATATGTGTATATGGTGTGTGCATATTTAGGCACATAATATATCTATAACCCTAGATGTATAAACTTAGGAGGAAAACAGAAAGAATACCTACCAAATTACTAATATGATTATAATTTTGGGTGTTGAGTAGAATGAGAAAAGTAGGGGAAGCGATTTTTATTTCTTTATGTAGTTTGTGTGTAATTATGTATTGGTGATTTTCAGTATCTTTCCAGTAAGATTTTTTCCCAGTTTTTTTATTGTGGTAAAATATACATAACATAAAATTTACCATTTTAACCATTTTTAAGTGTACGGTTCAGTGACATTAAGTACATTCGCATTGTCGTGCTACCATCAGTATCATCCATTCACATAACTCTTCCCATGTTGCAAAACTGAAACTCTATACCCATTAAATAATAACTCTCCATTTCATCCTCCCCTAGCCCCTGGCAACCACTGTTCTGTCTATATGAATCATACCTCACATAAACAGAATCAAACAATATTTGTCTTTCTGTGACTGGCTTATTTCACTTAGCATAATATTCTCAAGTTACATTTATGATGTAGCATTTGTCAGAATTTCCTTCCTTTTTAAGGCTGATCATATGCCATTGTATGTATACACCACATTTTGTTTATCCATTCATCTGTCTGTGGACACTTGGATTGTTTCCATGTTTTAGCTATTGTGAATAATGCTGCTTTGAACATGGGTGAATGAATATCTGTTTGAGTCCCTGCTTTCACTTATTTTGGGTATATACCCAGAAGTGGAATTGCTAGATCATATGATAATTACATGTTTAATGTGTTGAAGAACCACCATACTGTTTTCCACAGTGCTTGTACCATTTTATATTCCCACCAACAAGGCACAATCCACTTTCTCCACATTCTCACTAACATTTGGTATTTGTTGTTTTTTTATAGTAGCCGTTCTAATGAGTATGAAGTGATATTTTATTGTACTTTTGACTTGCAATTCCCTAATGACTTGTGGTGTTGAGCATCTTTTCACGTGCTTATTAGCCATTTGTATGTCTTCTTTGGAGAAATGTCTATTCAAATCCTTTGCCCATTTTTTGTTGTTGTTGTTATTTGTTCATTGTGGTGGTGGTTGTTCTTGAGTCAAGTAAGTTAAATATTAACAAAAAATATTAACAAGCTGAGAGAAAAAGATTCTCTCTGAAGTTCACTCTGAAACCCAGCCACTAAAACCTTATCCAATCAGCTACCAGTCTACAGGATAAGACCTGGATTTACACTCACCACTTTCCCAGGTATCAGGAGTGTTTTAAAAATTTCTACAATCTGACCTACTTTCCACACCCCTCACCGCCACCATCCTCACCCCTACATCACCCTTCCGTGCGGCGGGGGCTGGGGCAAATCACCCTTTTTAATCACCCTATTTAATCACCCTTTTTTCCCTTTGCCTGTGGGTTTGCTTGCTCTGCAATGTACATTCATTTAATTGAAAACTTTTACTGAGTTGCCTTCTGCCTTTTCTTCTCCACGCTAAATTTTCCAAAACCATTAAGAAATGGTTTTCTCTCGGCGCTGTCATGAACTAATAGAGGAAAGAAATCTGATTTGGTTCAAACCAGGAGGGGGACTAAGTAACGTTAGTCAAACCGCAACCCCCACGTAGTAACAACGTCAGCCTTTTGGAACTCCAAATCCCTAAGTGCAACGTGGGCATGGGTGGGAACAACGTTTGCTGAAACTTTGCAGATCAGCGGATCTGGAATTCAGACAGTTCGCGTGCCTTGCCGGAAAGCTCCTTGATTACCAAATGACGCCTACGATTTCTTCCCTAGCTTCCACTGCGTCCGCACGGTCCCGCACTTTCGCAAGCCTAATTTTCTCGATGCAGCCACCGCCTCTTTCTCCAAATCGTGCTGCGCCTCTATATATCTAGCCTCGGATCTTTGCGCTCACAATCTCTTCTGCTTTGAAAGCTCGATGCCTAACTCCAATCTTATTCAACTTGATGATGTTCTTGGATCCACCACTATTTTCAGTATGGTTGAGACAGATTAGGGTTTCAATAAATGCTGATAGGCTGAATGAATGAATGAATGAATGAATGAATGAATAATTGAAGACGTCACGAAAGTAATATTTACCACTCACATAACTTGGCAGAAAGATTGTGGAACTATGAAGTCCCAGATCGGGTTCCAATACCAGTCCTTCCACTTACTAGCTGTGTGATCCTCACCCCTTCAGAGTTCAAGAAACGAATGAATAAAATGTTCTCGCAGACACGTGTCACGAATTAAATGCGTGTTTCATCTCTGGCCACAAACAGCGCTCAAGAGAATTACTACTATTCGTCCTACTATACCACGTTCTGTGTTTATGAAGACTGTGAGTTTCCTGAGGGAAGGGGGATTATCTCACACGGTTCCAAGCTCTCCAAGGTGCCGGATCACATTAGGCGACTAGAATGACGGAGGACTACTATTTTTAACAAGCTCTGGGAGGGGAAGACTACATATCCCGAACGGATTTGGCCCCTTCGCAGAGACAAGTCCCATCATTTCGCAAGAATCTCATGCACAAAGGCAGGCCTAGTCTACTTGCAGATCCCATCTGCGCTCCCTAGGATCCCACCCCCAGCGCTTCAACAGGTCAGGTTCACTGCGGCCGCGCTCCATGCCTGGCTCCAACCTGGCTGCAAATTGCTGAGACCTCCGACAGGGCGGGCGCCTAGGCGAGACGCATGCGCACTCTTCTCTCCTGGTCTCCACCCTCCCTCGCTCCCTCCCTCCCTTCTTTAGTCGTTCGCGTTTCGAGTACTGCGTCCTTTTTGTCCACTACTGCGTGCGGTGTCAGTTTCCGTGCGGAAGTGGTGGCCGTGAGAGAAGAAGATGGCGACCACTATGGTGGCGCCGCCTGGTGCGGTGGCCAGTCGGGCCAACAAGCGCAGTGGCAGCGGGCCGGGAGCCGGCAGCGGCGGTGTGGGAGCCAAAGGCGCGGAGGAGGAACCGCCGCCGCCCCTACAGGCAGTTCTGGTGGCGGATAGCTTCAACCGCCGCTTCTTTCCCATCTCCAAGGACCAGCCTCGGGTGAGCGCCGTGCGCGAGAGCAGCCAGAGGGCCCCGAGGTGGGGGGCTGGAGCCAGTTATCTTTTCGACTGCCTAGTGATGCGTGCTCTGGGAGGACGTTTGTCCACCCTCTTGCCCTAAATCGGGTTTATCTAGTTAGGAGGAAGGCGAAAAGACCATCTAAAGCCCTGATGACTGCCGGACCGAGTGAGTGGCTGGCAGGTTTGGTCACTCTAGTGCTGTCTACCTCAGGTTTGGGGGGCATGCAGAGGGCTAAATGTAGAAGCAACGCTTTTGAGAAGCCTTCACGCGGGGATTCAACGCCCCAAGAGGAGGCTGCGGAGAAAAAAGAGATCCTTAGGTGAAAGAATGGAATATCACCCTCTTTTGCCTCCCAAAGGGAGGTCATAAGCCTAAAAAAGAGCAGACTGGTCTGATGCCAGAGTAACAGCTGTTTTGGATCTTGTACAGTGTGCCTTTTTTTTTTTTTTTTTTTTTTTTTTAGACAGCCAGTGCCATCTGTCTAAAGGAGGACAGAACAGGTTTAGTGGCTGGTTGCCAGCAGCCCCTGTATTGTTGTCTAGACACTGGGAAATTGGACTCAGCTGGTCCTGAGGATTGCGTGGTTATTCAGCAGTCCCTGGTTTAAAGAGGGGGAAACAGCATTCAGATTAGGGAAAATCCTCTCTAGTTCCTCACTCACTCCCCCAAAAGAGCCTAATTGCTGTTCGTTTTGTACAAGTGATTGGTGGCTTGCTAGCCCCTGACTGTTAGAAAGGAATCAAGGAAGGAAATTTTATGGGGAAAAGGCCTTATCAGTGCTTAAGTTTCTGGAGATATGATGTCCAGTAGTCTCCTCTGCCGGGGTGGTCTCCTATTCTATAGAAGCTGGGTGACGCTAAGCAAATAGATTCTATGCTTACTATATCCAAATTGCAACACCTTAGACTCGAATGCTTAGAGCGTGCCGTGAACTAAAGGCAGAAGCCTGATTACTTTTAAACTGGAAAGATAAAGCTATAGCGTTTGGAAACTCTGATACAGGAGTGAAAATTGTGGTTGTAGTGGGGGAAAGAATGGTACAGAGAGGGCCTCCACGGATTCAAGACTTCACCTTTTTTTTTTTTTTTCATCTCCTATCCTCCAGGTCCTCTTGCCTCTGGCCAACGTGGCACTAATTGACTACACTCTGGAATTTCTGACTGCCACAGGTGTACAGGAAACCTTTGTCTTTTGCTGCTGGAAGGCTGCTCAAATCAAGGAACATTTACTGTAAGGCCCTGCAACTTTTCTTGTCATGTTTCATCATTTTTTTTGTTAGGATGGATGTAACTAAAAGGGAAATTGTGAGGGGGAAAAATGTGTCTGTTTAGATCCCATCATAAGATCTAAGGGTATTCTCTTCACTTATCAGGAAGCAGCTGAAGCTATGACAAAAATTAAAGAATAACATTTGACTCTCACTTATAAAGTTTGTTCCCAGTGGATTTTGCTTTTGATTTAATGGTTCTAATACGGAAGTTATAAGAGTAATATCTTTGTTTTTCCACTGAGTTTCTAAATATTGAGCTCTTTCTCATCTTTGTCTTCCCAGTGCCAAATACATAGTAAGCACTTAATAAATGTTTGGTGAAATCTTCTTGAAAAAGAGTGAATTTCAGGAATTATGGAAGCTTAGCAAATAAAGACTAGGATATTAGCATGATCTCCATTAGACAGTTTCTAAATTTGGTCTGGACGTTGGAAGGAGAAAAGTGACTGTGAGAAGTGTGTTCTCAGGCTACTTTGTACACCCTAAGTCTCAGTGGGATTTTGAGTTCAGATCCATGTTTGAGGACGGGTCATATGGAAAGGAAATAACCATGTTTCTCTAACTCATAAAACAAGACTGGTGACACAGGATGCTGAAACCATTAATTATAGTTCATAAATCTCTTTGAAGTTGAGGACGCTGGCAGGAACCCAAAAAGCCATAGAGAAGGAGTGTAAATGTTGAATGGGGGAGAAAAACAGGGAAGCTCTATGTGATCTCCGTGCTTGATTCACTCATTCCCTTACCCCCCTTCCTTTAGGAAATCTAAGTGGTGCCGCCCTACATCCCTCAACGTGGTTCGAATCATTACATCAGAGCTGTATCGATCCCTGGGAGATGTTCTCCGTGACGTCGATGCCAAGGCCTTGGTGCGCTCCGACTTCTTGCTGGTGTATGGGGACATCATCTCCAACATCAATATTACCAGAGCCCTAGAGGAACACAGGTCAGGATGGGAAAATGGTCGGGACAACAGTTGGTGACCAGAAGAACCCCAAGACTGCTTTTTTGCAGCTCTCTCCCTCTATCCTTCATAGGTTGAGGCGAAAGCTAGAAAAAAATGTATCTGTGATGACAATGATCTTCAAGGAGTCATCCCCCAGCCACCCAACTCGTTGCCATGAGGACAACGTGGTTGTGGCTGTGGATAGTGCCACAAACCGGGTTCTCCATTTCCAGAAGACCCAAGGCCTCCGACGTTTTTCTTTTCCGCTGGTGTGTGGGTATCTAGGTTCCTTGAGGTGGGAAAGGGACAGGCTTCAGCAAGAGAGATGGGTTAAAGTCCTTGTAACTTCTCCCCACAGAGCTTGTTCCAGGGCGGTGGAGATGGAGTGGAGATTCGCTATGATTTACTGGATTGTCATATCAGCATCTGCTCTCCTCAGGTGACCTCTTCAGTACTAGGGCTGCACATCCAAAGAGTAGAACTCTGAGGGTGTGTGATTGCCCCCTTAGAAGGCCAGGGTGTATTTCTTCTCCCTCTTTCTCGTATCTATTCTACCACAAATAGGTGCTGTCATTTCAACCCCAATATTGGGAGCCTCCTTGGGATTTTGGCCAATGTCTCGCTGTCATAGGGTCTGATAGGTCTCTGGGGGCTTATCTTTGCATCCAGAGAATAGCATTTAACTTGGCCCTACCCAATTGCGCCCCATAGGTGGCTCAACTCTTTACAGACAACTTTGACTACCAAACTCGGGATGACTTTGTGCGAGGCCTGCTAGTGAATGAGGAGGTAAGAAAAGGCTCCCACTGCCTCTTTAAAAGAGGGCTAGGATTTTATCTCATGCAGATAACTTTTGGTCCCCTTTTGTGTTTTATTGAGCCTTAGGAGGGAGGCAAATAGCTGGGTTTTGGGGGAAGCAGTACACAAAGAAGGGTCTCAGGCCATTTGGCTGTGACATTGAGAGGCAGAGGGGAACTTAAGAAGGTTAGAAAAGTGTTCTACCTGTGGACTCTTCCTCTCTTGCTTGCTTAGGTGACCTCCCTTTCCTTGTCTTCATTCAGATCCTAGGGAACCAGATCCACATGCACGTGACAACTAGGGAATATGGCGCCCGGGTCTCCAACCTGCACATGTATGCAGCTGTCTGCGCCGATGTCATCCGCCGATGGGTCTATCCTCTCACTCCAGAGGCAAACTTCACTGACAGCACGAGCCAGAACTGCACTCACTCCCGGCACAACATCTACCGAGGGCCTGAGGTCAGCCTGGGCCATGGCAGCGTCCTGGAGGAAAATGTGCTCCTGGGCTCTGGCACTGTCATTGGCAGCAATTGCTCCATCACCAACAGTGTCATTGGCCCTGGCTGTCACATTGGTGAGCACAGGTGGGGAGGTCAAGCCAGCCATCCTAGGAGCAGGAACCTGGGGAGGCCCCATGTCTCCATAGAAGTATACAGAGGGATAGTCCCTGAGAATTAGGAATTAGAGTGGCTGCCTTAATAAAGGAGGGAACAGGGATGTAAAAACACTGATGCTTTAATGTGTGGTCTGGGAGCCTCTTGTTGGGTGACTCTTCACGTTCCAGGGTACCCTATATTCACATTTAGAACCAAGTGGATAATTAGCATGCAGTGATAATACCTGTTTAGTGCATTACAGTTTACAAAGGGCTTTTGCATAGATTATTTCATTTAATCCTCACAAACACCTTGTGAGGTAGGTATAATTTATCCCCAGATAAGCAAACTGGCTCAAAGAGATTGTCTCGCCCAAGATCATAGCTAATAAGAGGCAGTGCTGGGACTTGAGTCTGAGTGTTCTGATTGTGAAGTCCAGTGTTCTTGTTACTCTACCATAAATGCCTGGTTAGCTTCTTGGTAACTCACTTTGGTTGTAGGAATAGGATGCTTCTGACGGAACTGCCCCTTTAAAAGAATAAGATTCTAATTCTAAAATATACAAAAAGAGGTGGAATAATTTGGTTAAATATGGACGTGATTCTAATAAGGCTCTTGAGTTCAAGGGATCCCTAGAAACCTTGAAGGTTCTTACGTCCTATATGTAGTGTGTAATTGTTTTAAACCTAGTGGAGGTGGTCAGGCTGAGCAATGTTCTATATTCAGGCCTGGGCTTAGAGGGGGAAGAGGGTATTTTTGGTGAGCTGGAGGATGGAGTATTCGAGCTGGGTGGGAGCTGTGCTGGTATCGGTCAGCCATGTCTTCCAGGAATGGCCCTGGTCTGGAGCTGGAGCCCTGAGTGACCAGGAGCCCTTCCTGTCCTGAGCTAGGTGATGACGTGGTGCTGGATCAGGCCTACCTGTGGCAGGGTGTTCGAGTAGCTGCTGGAGCACAGATCCATCAGTCTCTGCTTTGTGACAATGCCGAGGTCAAGGAACGTGTTACACTGAAGCCACGCTGTGTCCTCACTTCCCAGGTGAGACCTGCTGCCTACTGTGCAGAGGCCCCAAACTGAGTGGTGGTCATGCTGAGCCAGAAGGAGCCCATACCCACCTATGATCAAACCTGAACTGAGAGTCCAAATTCACTGGTTGCATTTGCCTTCTACTTGGCTTAGTAATAAAACTCACTCTCATTGTCAGGATGTACTTTTCCCCAACACACTAATGGATCTGTGCCACCCACTCCTTTTTTCTCCCCTAGGTGGTAGTGGGCCCTGACATCACACTGCCTGAGGGCTCGGTGATCTCTTTGCACCCTCCAGATGCAGAGGAAGATGAGGATGATAGCCAGTTCAGTGACGATTCTGGGGCTGACCAAGAAAAGGAGAAAGTGAAGCTGAAAGGTGTGAGGCTCAGCAGGTGTGGGGCATCTGTGTGTGTCTCTGCCCCATCGAAAAACCATCATTTCCTCCTGGAGAGATTGGTGCTTCCACGGCCTTTGCTAAAGATCAGTGCCTTTCCAGGTTACAATCCCTCAGAAGTTGGAGTTGCAGGCCAGGGCTACCTCTGGAAAGCTGCAGACATGAACATGGAGGAAGAGGAGGAACTACGGCAGAATCTGTGGGGTGAGCGAGGCCTTATTCCTGCCCCCTCCCTTTCTAAATCAGAATATTTTGAAGGCGAGTGAACACTTCAGAATCAGACTACTTGTTCAGCTTTATTCATGCAGACAAGGCAGATAAATGGCTCTCTGTCAGTGGCTCTTTCCTAATTTTTCTTCTCTCTCACCCTATGTGGCTTCTCAGGACTCACAATCAACATGGAAGAAGAGAGTGAAACTGAAAGTGAGCGAAGTATGGATTCTGAGGAGCTCGACAGCCGGGCAGGCTCCCCACAGATGGATGACGTCAAAGGTGAGTGGCCAGGGGACCAGTGTCCTAGGACAGAAGAGGAAAACTTCCAGTTTATTATCTGGATCCACTAGCCAAAGACTTGTGTTTCTCCCAGAAGGGTTTGGCAAAAAGTCAGACGAAGATGACTTAATGCATTTTGGAGTGATGTTGGCCCACGAACTTATTCTTGCTCTGATTTTAGTGTTCCAGAACGAAGTCCTGGGAACACTGCAGCGGGGCATGGAGGAGAA
Source organism: Rhinolophus ferrumequinum (assembly GCF_004115265.2). NCBI lineage: Eukaryota > Metazoa > Chordata > Mammalia > Chiroptera > Rhinolophidae > Rhinolophus > Rhinolophus ferrumequinum. The sequence goes on along the minus strand of NC_046285.1, from coordinate 60,973,958 downwards.
CATTTCTTGTGACAATCTAGTCCTAGAAATCAACTCTCTCAAGTAAGAGCAGCCCCTCCCTATTTTCTTCCCCGGGGATAATCCCAGGCAGGTAGAGGTTCTCCTGTTTCTTCCCCAAATAGGTACCTGTTTCCTTGACATTTCCTTGACATCTCAAATAGACAAGGCCAACAGCATTTAGGTTCTAGCCTTGGCATAGACTTCCTCCTTCTAAAACCGTCCCATTCCATGTTGTTCCATCTGACTTCCTGTCGCCCAATGTCCTGGCACAGTCGAGTCCTACAGCATGCTGGGAGGACCAATGAAGGCCCTGGTGTCACCACAGTCTCCCCACAGGTACGCCTACAACATAAGCCTGAAGGAGGTGATGCAGGTGCTGAGTCACGTGGTCCTGGAGTTCCCACTGCAACAAATGGATTCTCGGCTCGACACAAACCGCTACTGTGCTCTGCTGCTTCCCGTGAGTGCAACTGGGGCTATGTACAAGGGACTGGGTGGAGTCCTGCTGTGCTGGACTTTAAAAGAAATCAGGAGTAGAAGGTCTTGCTGTGAGATATTTTGTTACTTGTGATTGGTTCCTTTCTCCTCACCTCTGGAAGCAGATTGGATTCTAGAACAGCCTTGGCTGGTCCAGAGGAGTCAAGTTAGGGTCAATCCTGAGTGGCCTTTGAGACTCCAGGATTCAGACCAGACCAGACCCCACAGGTATACCCAGAATAGACCTAGACTTTTAGACTCTCTGCAAATGATTTACATGATTGAATGAGATCAGCCATTAGGCTGGAAATAGATATTTTGAGGCAGCCTGCACATCTGACCCCCTTTCACCTTCCCTAGGAACCTGTTCTTTTTCCCCAACCCTGACTGCTAGCAACTCCCAAGTCCTTCTGACACGATTCCACAAGGCCTGGATCATCTCCCTCTTGTCTTCCCATATCACGAAAGACCCATATTACCAATATTGATTTTCTTTGCTGTTCAGGTAGGTACACGCTCAAGAATATATTGCAGCTCCCTTCTCTTTTCTTCCATAGCTGCTCAAGACCTGGAGCCCTGTTTTTAGGAACTACATAAAGCGTGCAGCTGATCATTTGGAAACATTGGCAGCCATTGAGGACTTCTTCCTAGAGCATGAAGCTCTTGGTACTTCCATGGCCAAGGTGAATACCTCCACAAAGCTTCATAGTCCTGCATTTGCTTTGAAACACACCTTGGTGACCTCCATGGACACACAGAACAGAGGCTGACATGAATCCAGGATGGAGTTTGGTTAACAGCACCATCCACCCCTAGTATTGCGCTCTTTGCGTGGAGCCAGGCCAGGAAGGTAGCCATTTGGAAGTTGCCTTGGGAGTCTGCAAAGCACTACCCAGCAATAGTTTCAGAAGTTATGCCTGTTCCAGTACCAGAGTGAACAGCTTACTCTTGTCTGTTTTGAAGGAAGCTGCTTAGTATGTAGAAGGAAGCTAAGGACCTGGTAGAAAGAGGTGCGAAGATCTTTCCTCCTCGTCCTCTGTTATCGATTATGTCTTGCTGGACTCTGCAAGGTCTCTGAGATCTCTGCTGGCCTTCTGCAGGTACTGATGGCTTTCTACCAGCTGGAGATCTTGGCTGAGGAGACAATCCTGAGTTGGTACAGCCAAAGGGATACAACTGACAAGGGCCGGCAGTTGCGGAAGAACCAACAGGTGAGTCCTGCTGCCCGCTCACCACAGTGGTTGTCTGGTTCCCTAACCCTTGGCCCCAGACTGCAGGGTAGTTGGTCCCTGGGACTTTGGTTGTTCGAGCTATTTATCCACTAAGGAGAACAGGAGGGTATGTGCCCCTCTCTCAGTAGCTCTCCACTATGCTTCCTTACAGCTGCAGAGGTTCATCCAGTGGCTAAAAGAGGCAGAAGAGGAGTCATCTGAAGATGACTGAAGTCGCACTGCCTCCTCCTGTGGGTGTGGTTGATTGCTGTCCTGGCTTCTGGGTCAGACAAATGAGAAGCTAGTTGCAGATGAGTGACCACCATCCTGGCCGAGATTTAAAGGAGCAGAGGCTGGAACTACAGTATTCTTCCCACCGCCAGCAACCATGTGCCTCGCATCCTGACTGGGTAGTTGGGATGAGGGAAGCTGGGCTGGAACAAAGCTCTGCCTAAGGACAATCTAGGCAGGCCCTGCAGTTAGAGGAAGCCCAGTGCCACAGCTTTGTGCTCTGGCTTTCCCTCGGGGAACAGCAGAGAGCAGCTAGCCCTCTCTGCTGCTTGTATTTGTTAATATTAAAAAAGAGAGAGGGGGTGTGTTTGGTTTCTCTACAACTCTGAATGAGCAGCCGTTGAAGTAGGTGACTGAAGAGTTCTGAACCTCTGACATGACAGCTGTTCCTTAACACCTGGGGGAGAGGGAGAAGAGGAGTGTTATGGCCACTAGGTGGCACTGTGGTACCTTGCTAATTGACCATTGCCATGGCTCATGGGTAATGGAGATGCCTGAGCCTGTTTGCATAGAGCATCCTAGACCTACACGGACACTCTTCTGCTAGAGAGTGATGATGCCAAGCATATGTAAAGTCTGATAACCACCTGTCAATCCCTCATGCTTTGTCCCATTGATCTAGTACTAGTCCTGTCAGGGAAGCTGGGCTACTCTTCATCTTTGTTTTTTTTTTTCCCTTTCTTCCGCCTTCCCCTCCCTGCACTCTGGTTCAAGCCATTGTTTCTCAGTCTAGTGTAGGACACAGCCATGCTGGTATTATGAGCCGTGTGCTCCTGCCCACTGCCTGCCACTCCCACTGGCTGGGGGCCACTCATGCCAGCACCCGGCAGCCCAGCTCCAGGGAGAGCTGTTGTTCACCATCTTAGCTGTAGAGGGCGCAGCTCACTGGCTCATGTGGAAATTCAACCGGTGACCTGGGCGTTAGCATGCGGCTCCAACCACCTGAGCCACCCAGCTGGCCCTCTACTCTTCATCTTAAAGATGAGGAAATTTGCTCTACGTTTCATGACTCTTGAGGATTTGAGCTTCATAATCCAGAGTTCTTACTGCTTCTGTAGAGTCAGTGTCACAGTGAAGGGAAATTGCCCCCAGAGGCAAATATAACCCCAAGCCAGCAACGGATATCCTAAAAACAGGAAGATCCTGCAAAGTGGACTTTTCTCTAATATTGAGAGAGTGTGTAATATGTGACAGGCATTTTGCTAAAAACTTTTCCTATGTTATTTTAGTTAACCTTCACTTCAATCCTTTGAAGTAGGCTTTATCCCCATTTTCAGATGAGGAGCCTAAAGGTCAGAGAGGTCCCATAACTGGTAATTGATAGAGCCAGGATTTGTTATTGGACTCTAGAGCTGGAGTTTATCACTGCTTATCATTGTCTCCTTCAACTTCAACCATATGATCTTCTAGCTCATCTTTGAGCTCTTTGTTGCCTTCTTATAACCCTTGCTCTATTGACACTTAAACTGTGGCAAATGTTACTGGTAACAAATGGCCCTCCTGGACATCACAGATAAAATGGTTGCCTGCCTTCATTTCAGTTGGATGGAAAGGAATAAGCTGAGGGAGAGGACACTGAACTACACTCAGGTGTAAAGGAGCATTACTGAATATTTCCGAAGAGAAAACCAGGCTGGCCAGGATTTGGCCTTTTTACTTTTCTTAGTAAATCTCAGTTTCTGCTTTGTCAGATATAGGATCTAGTGCCTAGAGAGCATGTGAAGGTTACAGCATGGACCTAATAGGGGCAGTTAAAACAACTGCAGGGCACCTCTGATTTGTACCTGATGGGTAGCAGAGAGCCGAGTGGCCTATAGAACTGTTTTAGGAGGAAGAGAATCCTTTCAGTTGTGGTGATTAGAGAAGGCTTACAGGACTGTGATGCTTGAGTGACCCAAAACAGGGTAGAAGGGAACTTTAAAGGCAAAGCAAAGGATTTCCATTTAAATGTGGCAAATTAAACACATGGGTTTTTTTACTCCCTCCAAAACCCCATTCATATGCCACTAAAGGATACTTTTAAAAGGCATGTGACTCGATAAGGAAAACTAGGTGATGACAATGAATGAGAGATATCAACATTCTGGAAAATGAAAAATGGAAGAGTTGACTTAGCAGAGCAGAAGGAAATGGATTCTACCTACTGGGATGGCTATTAACAAGCAAACCAACATGACTTTCTGAACCCAGAAAAGGCTCAGCAGAAGAGGGTAAAGACGGTCTAAGAACAGGCATCGAGTGGAGGGGATTCAGACAAAGACCTCTATAAGAAAAAGCCCCCCCAACCCCCACCTTATATAATCCAGCAGGGTGACTACCCCTACTTCTCCTCCGCAAGAAATGGGAGATTTAGCCTTTGGAGAAACGGTGGGGAGGAAATTATCAAAGAAATACAAAGGTTTCCTAAACCCAAAGATCATGAGTTTCCAGACTGACAGAGCCCATGAGTGCCCAGCATAATGAATGATATTCAGAACCTCATGATATTCCAGAACCTCAGGGGAAATGTAAATTATTAGAGCTTCTAGACTTAACAACAGACATGGTGGGGATGGGGGTGAGGAGCTAGGTTGAAAATGAAGGATTAAGTGGAAGTATATGAGTGGTAGGGCTCTAAATATCAGCACACATTGATTTATATCCCCAGGCAAAAGCAAACAACAACTACAGAAAAAGCCTACAAATACATTTTTTGTTTCCTCGAAAAAAGCGATCTTTCCCCCACTTGATCACCCTACAGTAAACCTGTTAGATAATAAGCCTTGTACATGAACAGCTCCCAGTCAGCTTTCTGGTATCTCTTAAATGTGAATGGACGGCCAAGGGCCATCAAATATTTGAGGAAACTTCCAGTGTGGAAGGCAGAGACCAAAAAATTGACACCAAGGAAACTGACAAGACGGAGCTTTTTTGAAAACTTGGTGCGGCCTGGGGGGAAGCTATTTTCAAAATTCAAAGAGGAAAAATACTGTGTCTATGAAGAAAGTGTTATAAAAAGGAAGAATTGGAGAACAAAAAAAGTTCTTAGAAATTAAAAATAAATGAATTGTTTCCTTCTGCTGAGAACTGGAGAACCAGAGAACCAAACAGGAAGGAGACTCTCCATCCTTACACACTTCTTGAATTTTCAATTATGAATATTTTACCTATCCAATTGGATAGGGGGAAGGTTGGAAATAATATTAAGGAGATCTTGCAAAAAGGTGAAATCATTTTAAAATAGGAATGGATGATAAAGGAGAAAATAAAATTAAGGATCAATCCTGAAGGTCCAACATCTAACAGTTGCAGAAGCAATGGGGGAAATGGTAGTCATGTTATTAAGTAATTCAAGAAGATATGGTTGAATTTCTAGATGGAAAGAGTGCCTAGCACAGTGAATAAGCACCAAGGCATGTCACCATGGAGTTTCAGAACCCAAGGATAAAGAGAACTTCCTAAAGACTTCCAGGGAATTCAAAACAAATCGTGTTCAAAGGCTTAGGATAATAAAGAGACGAAACTGATCACTTCATAGCAACACTGGAAGCTAGAAGACAGTGGTGCCTTCAAAATTCTGAAGATAAATTCTGAACCTTCAAAATTCTGAAGATAAATTACTTTTAACTCAATCATTTTCAGATTTGCAAGTTCTCAAAAATTTTATTTCCCATGCTTTCAAGGGAAGCTACCGAGAATGTGCTTTCCTAAAGCAAAGGAGTAAAGTATCTAGGAAATGAGGAACCAACATGCAGAAGTAAAGGAAATTTTAAGTATGATACAGAGAAGTGGCTGCTGTGCACAAGCAAAGATAGTCAACAGTGCAGATTAGAGCAACAGAATTGAAGGCTCCAGGGAAGAAAATGGATAGATTATCTAATATACAGACATACCTCATTTTATTGAACTTCACTTTATTGCATTTCAAGATCATTCTGGGTTTGGTTTTTTTTTTTTTTTACAAATTGAAGGTTTGTGGCAACCCTGCATCAAGCAAGTCTATTGGTGCCATTTTTTTCAACAGGATTAGATAATGGTTAGCACTTTTTAGCAATAAAGTATGTTTTGATTAAGGTATCTACAGTGTTTTTTTAAGACATAATGCTATTGCACACTTAACAGACTACAGTATAGTATAAACATATCTTTTTTATGCACTGGGAAACCCAAAAATTTGTGTGACTATTGTGATATTTGCTTTATGGTGGTCTGGAATCAAACCCGCAGTATCTCTGACATATGCCTGTATTTGACTGAGCTAACAAAATATGTATTGAGAAACTATTAGATTATGTGGAAAGAATAGATAGATACACTATATTACATAAAAAGCAAAGCAAATGAAAAGGCAAGGCAATGGTTAATGACGAGAAACAAGTTGTAAAGGAAGCATTTATTCATAGTCAAAATGTCAATACTAAGTACTATATTGACTTTAAAAAAGTGGGATTTTACTATTTTAAGAGGTTAGGGGGAGGTGGAAGAAAAAGAAATCCATCAGTCAAGATTGGAAATCAATAAGCGATGTCTAGAATGCATAATTCAAGAGATAGTATAAACTAAAAAAGTATACTGGGGTGGGGAGGGAAATGGGACAGAGGACAGCTGTTAAAAACTTTCCTAATACTATTTGACTATGCACACATACTGCTTTGGTAAGAATTTAAAGTAAAGGGTATGAAATAAAAATATACATGTGTGCAGGGGCTAGCAAATAGTTTGATTTGCTGAAGTCAAAATTTTAGATAGGACATAATGAAATAAAAGGCCGCAAAGGTAGGTAGAGGTTAGATTATGGAGGGCTTTGGATATCATGATCAGGATATTTGGAAAGCATTAGGGAATGTGAAGAGGTTTCTGAGCTGAAGAGGTACTTACTGTTGAAATGCTTATTTGGCAACTGTACAAAATGGAGTGGGAGGAGCCCACACTTGTTGATGTGTGGACCTATGTGAGATGGTCCCAGTCTACCTTCCCAGACTGATCTAACACTATCCCTGGAGTCACAGCGGCCTTCCTCTGGTTCCTCAAATCTGGCAAGTTTATTTCTGCCTTGAGCCTTTAGACTTGTCTGTGCCCTCAGCCTGGAATGCTCTTCCCCCAGGCCAGACCTTATAGCTGCTTTCTCATTTGTTCTAGGACTTAGCTCAAATGGAAGAGGCCTTCTCTGACCACACATAATTCTCTTTCCCCTGTTACTATCACATCACTCTATTTTATCTTTTTCATAGCACTTGTCACTCTGAAGTTATTTATTTACAAGCCTCTTTCCAAATAAGTAAAGGTCCGGGGCAGCATTACCTGTCTTCTATTTGCTGTAGCTCATGCAGTATGCCTTGTACATAGTAGGCACTCAATATTTATTAAACAAATTTAAAGCTAAGGGGTAAGGGGATCTGTTAGAAATGATTATACCTACTTCTGGTTTGAGACTTACTGTCCCAGTAATGCACCCATCTTCATTCTTGCACTCGTTCTGCGTTCAATCCATTTATTAAACCACCACTGCGTTGCATCTAGGTACTGAGGTTATAAGAAGGAATCAGCACTCGATCCTATAGTGTCCTCAAGGAGCTCAATTTGGTAGACTCAATGATGGCTACTTATGCTTATTAACAGACCCTAAAGGTCCATGTCAAGATCACTTTCCCCAGTGGTACTTGGTCAGAAGCCCCATCCACCTACCTCTGGGGACCAAAGAGACCCCTGCATTACACCCCTTCCCAGCTGCGAGGAGCAACCGATCCCCTTGGGTCCAAAGCCTGGGCTTTGAAGAGTCCAGGAACGCAATCATCCTGGTGAGATCAATCCTTCCATCTCTGGGGCCCTGGGCGACCGCTGCCACGCTCTCGCCGGCCAGGGACCGGAGCGCAGGAGTCAGAGCTCGCCGCCCGGCGGGTGGGCGGGGTGTCCTGGGGGCCCGGCCGAGAGCCAGGCCATCTGCCGCGAGGCCAGCGCGGCTCGGCGGGGGCCGGGGGCGGGGCCGCGCCGGGGCGGGGTCGCGCCGGGGCCCGGGGAGGGGAGCGGGCCGGGCGACAGCCCAGAGCCGGGAGGGCCGCGGCCACCGGAAGAGTCGCCGTCGCCAGCGGAGCCGGGAGAGTGGGGAGCGGAAGCGGCGGCGGCGGCAGGGGCAGGCGGCGCTGGGACCCGGGAGCGGCCGGAGAACAAGGGAGCTGGCGCCGTGGCCGGCCGCGGAGCTGGGCTGAGCCACTGGGCCGCGCCGAGAGCCGCCGCCGCCGCCCGAGAGGCCCGGCCCGGCCGCCCGAGCAGGCCGTGCGCGGGCCGCCGGGCCAGAGGCCGGAGCCATGGGCGAGACCAAGATCATCTACCACCTGGACGGGCAGGAGACGCCGTACCTGGTGAAGCTGCCCCTGCCCGCCGAGCGCGTCACCTTGGCGGACTTTAAGGGCGTTCTGCAGAGACCCAGCTATAAGTTCTTCTTCAAGTCTATGGACGACGATTTCGGGTGAGGATGGCCCCCCGCCTCGCCTCCCGGGGAGCCCGTCCCCTTCGGCTTCTAGGGGCCACTCGGCCAGTTTGGACTTCCCTTGCGACACTGGCTTCGAGCCCTACTCAGGATTCTAGGAGGTGACTTGGCCATTTGGGCTCCTCTTGATTTTTTCAGATGCTGGAGTTCCAGCCTCTCTAGGGACTCTCCTTTCTCTCTTGTGAGGTACCTTGGCCTCCCTAGTTTAGGAGGACGTTCAACTCCCCAAGATAAATTAGAGTTCCAGCCCAGGAAGTCCCCTCACCTCTCAGAGACCAGCGGTCCACATAGACAGACACACCCCCACCCCTCCACCCAGTTCTAGAGCTCGAGTCCCCCATCCTTCTCCTGCCCAGGGAGCCACGTTTTTAGCACAGACTTGAGGAGTTTGGCACTCGGCCTTCGCTTTCTCCATCTTTTCAGCTCCACAGCTCCGAGCCATATTTGGAGTACCGTGCATCTCAGGGCTGTGCTGTGGGACTTTGAACTGGGGGGAGGGGGAGCGGGGGTGCTCAGGCGCTAGGCTGTAAGCTAAGGCCTGCAGACCTGATGTTTATTTAGCTGCCCCCCTTCCCTCGTGGGGTTGTGTGGGATGTTGTCAAGGGAGCCCCTGATGAGGAGTCCCCACTAGCCCAGATGTTGATTTCCCCTCAGAATTGGGGCCTTTTTCCTCCAGATGGTGGCCTTGGAAAGGGCCTCAGAGCCTGGGTGGGAGGGCCGGAAGAGTCTCTTGGCGTTCTTCATCTTCGCTCCCTGGCGGGGTCTTCTCCTCACTCAGCTGCAGGGCTTTGGACAGGCGGAGTTTGGAAGCAGCAACTTCCCCTTTAAGAGGGGATGGAATGTTGGAGCCGGAAGGTTCTGTAGCAGCTGGCCTGGGAGGGGGAGCCTGGCTTATCCCCTCACACCCCCCTCCAACTCCCAGGGTACTGGGGGAGGAGGAGGCCCCCATACTAACTGGGCGCTGGGCCTGGAGGCCTGTGGGGAAGGCCTGCCCCAGCCCTCCAGGCCTAAAGGCAGCCTCTCCAGCAATAGCCTGAGGCCTGCACTGCTCTTTGCAGCTGAGGCCCCAGAGCTGAGTGAGGGGAGACGTTCTTCTTCCCAGTGTTCATCAGTCTGGTTTCTCTCCCAGGACCTCAGCCCTCCTGGTATTAGGAAGCAAGCACCTTCTCTCCCCTCTGCCTGGCATGTTTTGCTGTCACTGTTCCCTCCCACCCCCCAACTCAGGGTTTGATGAGCCCATGAGCCCATATGTGTGAAATTGGTTTTACAGTAGGAAGTACTGTGCAGCTTCTAACTATTCTTGTTTCTGTTGTCATTCCTACCCTGGGGTACTTCTGGTGTTTAATGATTGTTTGGCTTCAGTCCAGAGACAGACACCGCTGATTAGAAGATTCCGAAGAGGGATCCATACGCAAAGGGTAGGAGTGAGGGGGCAGATGCCTTGGCCTGGTAAGAGAAGAATAGAGTTAGAAGAGACCAAGATACTTCCTCAGGATATGAGATAGGGGCAAATTAGCGAAGTCCAGTGCACCGGGCAGATCCCACTCCGCCAGGTTGCTGTCAGGCCAGGCCTAACTACAGTCATAGGAGGGCCCCCGTTACATCCGCTCACCGTTGACTTAATATTGTTCTTTAAATCTACTGTCAGCCCACTCACTCTTTCTTAGCTTGACCAAATCAATAATATGAAATCACAGGTCTGATTTTCTAATTATACTTCTTTCTAATATATGTTAAAAATAAATATTTACTATTGAATTACATGTTCATTCAGGTAACACCTGAACACATCTTGCATACATCACGTACTGAAACCATCCTTTGCAAAATATCAGAGTAGGCCATTTTAACAGGGTTGAGAACAATGCTAAAAATGAAGTGGAGGAGATTGATTTTGTTTTTCTCCCCAGAAGGATTAATGAGCAAGAGATCTAATAGGGTTATCTTATCACAGAAGACTAATAATAGAGGAATATATATATATATGTATTTAACAAACTCTTTTTATGGTGCTTACAGTGTACCAAGCACTGATCTAAATGCTTTCCAAATTTTTACTCATTTAATCCTCTTAAATAGCCCTATGAAATAGGTAGTAATATCCCCAGTTTATAGATGAGAAAACTAGAGCACAGAAAACTGAAATAACTTACCTAAGGTCACACAGTCTGGCTAGTTAGTGGCAGAGCTTGATTCCACATCAGGAATCTGGCTCCAACGTCTAAGGCTTTAATCACACAATTGTAGGTATTATTATTATCACCATTTTACAAACGCATCCTCTCTGGGGCAGATGCTGAGCCTCGGCACACGGTAGAGGTGATAGGGCTGCCACTTATCCTAGCCCCCTGAGAGGAGGGTCAGGCGGAGGCCAGTGGCCCCTGCTGACAGACGGGAAAGGGGGTCTGAGAAGGAAGGCTGCTGTCTCTCCAGGCTTATCCTCTGAGGTCCTGGTTTGCGAGGTTCTCCAAGTCCCATCTGGTCTCCAGAAGTATTTGTCAAGCTCAGGGTAGGCCCAACCCTCTTAAATGATTTGGGAAATAGAGGAAGAATAAACATTTTCAGCCCTGAGGAGAGGGTGGATGGGAGAACAAGGTACCCACGGCTAGAGTGGCCTCGAGCAGCTGGAGAGGGCAAGGTGGGAAGTTGGGTCACTCATTGTAGTATTTTTCCCTATTTATCTGTACACCTCCCCAGCTCCTAGCCAGGACGTGACACCTGAGTAACACTTAGCAGATGTCTGTCCAGTGACCGCTCTGACCACTTCCCACTTGCGGTATGCTTATGTGACTGTAACCTCTGAGAATAAAGCAGGCCCCAGGTCTGATGCTTCTTGAGGTTCATGCAATGGCTAGCACAGGGCTTAAAACTCGCTGGGATCTCAGCAAAGGCTTTTTCATTGCATGAGCGACGAATGATGAGCAGGTTTATTTGGTTCCTGCCCTTACAAACTTACACCTAGTTAGAAAGAGAGTATGGGTCCCACTAAAAATTGCCAAAGGTAGAAACGAGCATTTAGTGTATGCCTAGACTGTGCCAGGCATTTACGAATCCCATTTACCAGGATGAGACGAAGGCGTGGAGGAGTTAAGAAACTTCTCAGAGATGGGAGGGCTTATAAATGACAGAACTGGCATTTGAACCCAGATTTATCTGACTCCACTTAGGGGTGTGTGTGTGCGTGTGATGGAACCCTGAGCCATTTAGCTCCATTATGGGAGGGGGAGGCCTGTCTGAGGTCCCCCAAGGCTGCCGAAGATCAGCTGATCATTGTGAGTCAGCAGAGCCTTGGCGACCTGTCAGTGACCCCAAGAAAGAGAGGAAACATCTGTAGCTGGTGCTGTGTGGTGGGGCCTGCTTGGGGAGGGGGTGCTGGAGACTCAGCAGCAGTTTTCCACCACAGGGAGACCCTCTCCAAAGCAGGTCACAGAATCTCTGCCATGTGGCCCACATCCCCCCTTTTCCTTTCAGACCCAGTTCCCATTGAGGGCTGTAAGCTTAGGGTACCCTAGCACCAGACTGGCTGGTAGGTCTGAACTACCCCTCTGTCCCTTTTTTCCAGCCTGTTCTGTCTCCAGGCTTTCTGCCATGGTGGGCCTGAGCAGGATGATGTGAGCTGCTTTCTTGGGGTCACTGTGGGGTTGGAAATGGCGGAGGAGCCAGAGCTCAATGGGAGGGAGGAGGGTAGGCTTGGCCTTTGAACTTGGCTGTGAGTCTAAGAATGTGAGAGCATCACAAGGAGCCAAGCACGTTCCCAGCTCTGGGCAGAAGCTCTTCAAGAATAGAGGCCCGGGCTTCTCAGCCTCTTTCCTTTCTGTCTTCCTCCTCTGCTCACAACTCTGTGCATGTGCCTTCCTCTTGCCCCTGATCACATCTTTCCAGCTCTGTCTCCTGGGGTGTTTGACGCAGTCTGGGGGTCCTCAGACTTTTCCAATTCCTTTTGCTGGCCCCAAACTCTAGTCATGGTCCAACTTGGTGCCTCACTGCATGCCCCAGGCCAAACCATATGCCTGTGACCTCATCCCACCCCCATGCCCACATCACTGTCTCCCCCACCGTCACCCTCCACACAGTCCCACGTCACCTTTGTCATCGTACAGGAAGGAATGTGAAATACTGTGGAAAGAGTACGGGTTTCGGTGTTAGACAAGCTTGGGGTGGAATTCCAGCTCTGACATCTTCTAGCTCTGACCTTGGTCAAGTTACTGAATGTTTCTCCGTTCCTTATTCATAAAATGGGGATCATATTGTCTACACAATGGGGCTGATGTGAAGATTATATATTATAACCATAGGGAGGGTATAATTGGTAGGAGTCAGGCTGACTAGGATTCAAATTCCAGCTCTTCACTTATTAGTTGTGTGACTCTACGTGAATTTCTGAACCTACTGAGCTTTAGTTGGCCCGTCTGTATCTATCTTACCGCATTGCTGTAGTAAATGAAAAGATACAAGTATAGTATTAGCTTGGTGCTTGGCCCATAATACATGCTCAATAAGTGAGAGCGATTGTTATGAGTAGCGTAATGGCAGTGGACGATGTTCAGGAAATGCCGTCTCCCCTTCTCTTTCCTAATTTCCTTAAATTCCTCGTCCACACCTCTTAGAAGAATGTCGGGATTCCCAGTTGAGAAGGGAAGGACCATAATCAGGGTGTGCTTTTCCTAGTGTAGGGTCAGAGGGAAGGAGCCCGGAGAGTCCCATTGGGGATAGGTAAGGCTCTCAGGATTCTAGGGACAAGGAGCTGCCGCTGAGCTGCCAGAGGGATGGCCAGATGGCTCCGTTGGTTAGAGCGTGAGCTCTCCACAAGGTTGCCAGTTCAATTCCCGCATGGGGTGGTGGGCTGTGCCCCCTGCAACTAAAGATTGAAAACGGCGACTAGACTTGGAGCTGAGCTGCGCCCTCCACAACTAGATTGAAGGACAACAACTTGGGCTGATGGGCCCTGGAGACACACACTCTCCCCCAATATTGCCAATAAAAAATTAAAAACAAAAAACAAAAAGGGTGTTCCCTTAAAAAAAAAAGAAGATTCTAGGGAGTAGCTGCACTCATGGGGGCAGCAATTTGTCAGATGTAATTTGCAATCTGATGACTGAGAGAGGACACCCCAGGAAGGCAACTGCATCGCCCCCACCCCTGCCCCTGCCCCCGTTTGAATAGGCTTGTGCTGGTGGTTTGATTCCCAGTTTAAGGTGGAGGAGCCCATGAGAGTTGAGATTGTAAGGACACCTCCATTTCCACCCCGGAACACGCCCTCTTTCCTTGCAGAGTGGTGAAGGAAGAGATCTCGGACGACAATGCCAAACTGCCCTGCTTCAACGGCCGGGTGGTGTCCTGGGTAAGGAGCCCTCCTCAGCCCTCTACCCGAGTCCCTGCTGTGGGCTGGACGGAGGAAAGGCATCGCTGACGCTGTAGCTGGTGGTTTTATACTTCAATATCTGAATCTTCCTTGAGTTTTCTAACTGAACACTTTCTACCCCCAATTCTATAGTCTTGGTGAAAAGTGCGGGAGTGGCGGGAAGTGGGGAAAGGCAGACACAGAAGCACATACTGGAGACAAAATTGTCTCCTCTGCCCTTTGAGGCACTTTGCCTCAGGTTCCCTTCTGTCACCTGCTGACCTCCGACCCTGGTTCTCTGCCCCTATCCCACTTCACCAACCCATGACTCCCTGCTACCTTTTCAACCCAGCAGCGTGTCACTTCCCATCTCAGCTGCTCTTACGTAGCCCCGTCTCTTCTCCCTTCCTGTCCCTGCTTCATTCTCCCCAAGTCTTCATGCCCTGCCAGAAGCCAACTATCCCACTTCTCCCTGGCGCCCCTGTGCCATACTACCTCCCCATTTTCTCCACATCAGCTGGTGTCAGCCGAGGGCTCACACCCAGAGCCAGCTCCCTTCTGTGCTGACAACCCATCGGAGCTGCCACCGCCCATGGAGCGCACCGGGGGCATTGGGGACTCCCGGCCCCCATCCTTCCAGTGAGTGTGACCTAAGGATGGGGAGGACCCATGGGGGAGGGCCCGTCAGCTCAGCCCAGGGCTGGGGGAGGGAGCCCCCAGCCTGCCCCCTCCCCCACCAAGTCCTCTCTTCTCTGCAGCCCTCATGCTGGTGGGGGCAGCCAGGAGAACCTAGACAATGACACCGAGACGGACTCGTTGGTGTCTGCCCAGCGGGAGCGACCACGCCGGAGGGATGGCCCAGAGCACAGTGCGTCTTCTCTGAAAAGATGCCTTTACCAACCCCACGCCCTCCCACAGCTCCCACATCTTTGCCCTACTTCCTGAGCTCTGGATGTGCTTGGCCCAGTGCAGCCCCTGGCCTGCCCCTGTCCTCCCTTCCCTCCTGCGTTGGGCACTGTGAACCCAGCTGCCTCCATCCCCTGCAGCAACCCGGCTAAATGGAACTGCAAAGGGGGAACGACGGCGAGAGCCTGGGGGTTATGACAGCTCGTCCACCCTTATGAGCAGCGAGTTGGAGACCACCAGCTTCTTTGATTCGGATGAGGATGACTCCACCAGCAGGTGGGGCTTTGGTTTCATGAGTACTGTGGGGCTGGTGAGCCCTGCGGGGGCGGGGGGAGGGGAGGGCCGCCTGGGAGGGATGTGGGCTTTGTGTTGGGGCCTGGAGCCCTGCAGTGCCTCCCAGGGGGCAGGACTAGGCCAGCCTGGTGGGGAACGACTGTGGGCCCCACAGGTTCAGCAGCTCCACCGAGCAGAGCAGTGCCTCACGCCTGATGAGAAGACACAAGCGGCGGCGACGGAAACAGAAGGTGTCACGGATTGAGCGGGTATGGGGCCAGGATTGTAGGGGTGGGTGGGTCAGGGCCGGGGCTTGCGCTTGCTCAGATCCCCTTCCCTCGGGTCAGTGTTTAGAACTTAGAGGGGCGGTGGTGCTGAGGGTTCACCTGGCGGAGGATCGAGGCGGGAGCAGTGAGTTCCTGCCCCTCTGCCTGCTGCTCAGGGTCTCCGTCTATTACAGTCCTCATCCTTCAGCAGCATCACGGACTCCACCATGTCGCTCAACATCATCACGGTCACTCTCAACATGGGTGAGTCTCGTGAAACAACACTCTTGACTGCCTACTGTATGCCAGACACTGGACAGACGAGGAGTTCAAAAAGGCACAAGATATGTTCCCTGCCCTCAAGGAGCTCTCCTTCATAAACATAAACTGGTACATAAGCTGATCATTTCAGTATCTCATGATCAGGGCTATGACAAAGAGTACAGAGAGCTATGGAAGCGGTGAAAGGCATCAGGGAAGGCTTTCTGGAGGAGGTGATTTTTGATTCCTTTCCCCCTTCCCATTTTTCAGCCATTGCATTCTTGCTCTCTGATTTCTGCCTTAGGTACTCTCTTTAGGAGATGGCTGGGTGTCATGAAAAGAGCCCGAACTTTGGAATTTAAATCTGAGTTTGAATACTAGCTTTGCCACTTAATGGCTTAGAAAAGTCACTTAAATTCTCTGAACCTCAGTTGCCTGCTCTGTAAAATGGGCCTGAGCCCCTGCCTCACAGCCAGCAAGGATTAAATGAAAGCCTGTTTGAGCATGCTGAACACAGTGCCTGATTCCAGCTCAACAAATGTTACTTCTCGTCCCTTTCCACCCTGTCTAAGAAGGGGCTCCCAATTTGGGTAGGAACCTTGCCCCCCTCTCAAGGTCTTGTTACTCCCTGTAGAAAAGTATAACTTCTTGGGCATCTCCATTGTGGGCCAAAGCAACGAGCGTGGTGACGGAGGCATCTACATTGGCTCTATCATGAAGGGTGGGGCCGTGGCCGCTGATGGACGCATCGAGCCAGGAGATATGCTGTTACAGGTACCATTGCCCACCCTGGCTGGTGGTGTGCACAGGGAGTGGGGAAATGTACCCTCTGTACCTTCTCATTCTTCCTGTCCTCCGTATTCCGTTCAGAGGCTCCTTCTTGGTGGGGGGAAGACCCCCTGACTCACCAAGCTTCCCTGCCCCCTCCCCAGCCAGCTGCTTATCCCCCTCCTGGCCCTCTTTCCCAGGTAAACGAGATCAACTTTGAGAACATGAGTAATGATGATGCCGTCCGGGTATTGCGGGAGATTGTGCACAAACCAGGGTATGGATGGGATGGGGCATTGCAGGGGGAGGGGGGCAGGCATTTCTGGCTGTCAGGCAAGGAGCTTGTCTGGCTTCCACACATCCTGCCCTCACTAGGGACACCCTTGCTTTCAGGCCCATCACCCTGACTGTAGCCAAGTGCTGGGACCCAAGTCCACGTGGTTGCTTCACGCTGCCCAGGAGTAAGTGGATGGGAGACTTGTCCCTAAAACTGGTGCCTGGTATACGTGAGCCCTGTGTCTCCTGCCTTCTGTGTTGCCCTGAACCCTCACACCTACCCTGTTGGGCCTGGCACGGGGCAGGGCGGGCAGCCCCTGATTCCTCATCGTCCCTGCAGGCGAGCCCATCCGGCCCATTGACCCTGCGGCCTGGGTCTCCCACACCGCAGCCATGACTGGTACCTTCCCTGCCTACGGCATGAGCCCTTCCCTGAGCACCATCACCTCCACCAGCTCCTCCATCACCAGCTCCATCCCTGACACAGAGCGTGAGTGTCCAGCCCAGGCCCCTGGGCCCAGCACACAGGCCCAGGTGGGAGGGACTAATGAAAGCCCACGTAGAGACTCTCGCTTGAAAGTCAGAGAGGGCTGGAGAGGGGCATCAGTTCACTTCAGCCACCTCACCCTGCAGCTTCCCTCAGTGGACACCGACCCTCACTAAACAGCGTTTGTTTTTGAACCAGTAGTGAGCCCTCAGTGAGCCTCAGTTTCCTCTTATAAAATGGGACGAATGGCGGGCACTTTACCAGGTTCCTGGGGGTTTAACGAGAGGTTATAAGTGAAGTGTCGATCACAGTGTGTGGCATAAAGTAAGCGCACAATAATGGCTGCCATTTTTGTTACCCTAACACACATTATGTACTGTGCTAAGCACCTTTGTTTATATTTTTTAATTCTCTTCAAACTTCCTTGTAAATAGACATTAAAGTCCCTATTTTTATGGAAGGGGAAACTGAGTGTCCAGGAGGTCAGTAGTTTGCCCAACATAGGTCCATATTTATTAGGTGGTAGAGCTGGCAGGCAAACTCCTGTCTGTCTAACTCCACAGCCCCTTTTTGCCTCACCATTCTGCCTCCCGCCCCCAGGCCTAGACGACTTCCACCTGTCCATCCACAGTGACATGGCTGCCATCGTGAAAGCCATGGCCTCCCCTGAATCCGGGCTAGAGGTCCGAGATCGCATGTGGCTGAAGATCACCATCCCCAATGCTTTCATCGGTGAGAGGCCCCCATGGTGGGATGACGGACAGGGTGGGGAGTGAGTGGCCAGGGCAGGCCGGGGGCCGAGAACTCCCTGGGGCCACTCCTTTGAGCTGGAACCAGCCCCGGCCTCTTGGCTTCTGTGAGGCCAGCTGAGCCCACGTCAGGTGGGCCTCCCAGTCAAGTGGCGGCCTTGTCCCCAGGCTCCGATGTGGTGGACTGGCTATACCACAACGTGGAAGGCTTCACCGACCGGCGAGAGGCCCGCAAGTATGCCAGCAACCTGCTCAAAGCCGGCTTCATCCGCCACACTGTCAACAAGATCACCTTCTCCGAGCAGTGCTATTACATCTTCGGCGACCTCTGCGGCAGTATGTGCCTCCCCCACCTCCTTGCCCTGTCTCTTGGCTGGGATTGGGGAGGTGCCCAGGGATGTGGCAGCAGAGTCCAGGGAACCTGGCGGTGGGGGGCAGCAGAGCTGGGGACCCAGCTCAAGGCCTGAGAGTTCCAAGATGGAAGCAGAGCCCAGTCCAGCCTCTTCACCTGCCCTGCATCCCCCTCGAGGGCCTGGCATTTTCTCAATACCTGCTCTGTGCCTGGCATCACGCTGGTCGTTTCGGAAGCATCATCTCACTAATCGATCCTCACAACCTCCTCCCCACCCTTGGGGAGATGGATTACTATTTCTGTTTTCAGATGAGGAAACTGAGACATGTAGGAGTTAAATAGTCCACCCCAGGTCTCACAGCTAGAAGTAGAGGAGCTAGGCCATCGGTCCAGGTCTTTCTGGCTCCAGGGCCTGGATTCTTTGCACCATCCAGGGCTGCCCCAGGTGTGTGGTGCTGCAGACACATTGCCTCAGCAAGGCCAAACAGAGCTCCTACCCTTGGCCCTGCTCAGCCTCCCAACACCAAGCAGGTTACCCCAGGTCAGGACCCGGGGCTGGCCTCAGGCCCAAGTCCTCAGCTTCCTCAGACCCTGCGGGTGCACTGTGCCTTGGAATGGAGCGGGAGAAGCTGTCAGGGCCACGTTGTAGAGGACTCAGCAAGCTATAGGGAGAGTTTGGACTTGATCCTAAGCGAGTATAAAGCCAATGAGGGTTATTAAGCAAGAGAGGTCTGCATGGAACTCGCCTTCTTCTGAGCCTGAGGACAGCCCTTGGGAAGGGAAGTCCTCCAAACAGGACCGCATTGCTGAGGGATGGAAGCTGAAGCCCACCTCCAACAGCCACTTCTGCCTGAGGGAGCCTTCTCTCAGCCTGGTGTGCTGGCTGGAGTGCAAAAACTAACTCTTAAAATGCTTCAGATTAGG
This sequence comes from Rhinolophus ferrumequinum, assembly GCF_004115265.2. Classification (NCBI taxonomy): domain Eukaryota; kingdom Metazoa; phylum Chordata; class Mammalia; order Chiroptera; family Rhinolophidae; genus Rhinolophus; species Rhinolophus ferrumequinum. The sequence goes on along the minus strand of NC_046285.1, from coordinate 60,954,910 downwards.
TTCTAGGGACTAGAAAGGCTGTTTCTGCAGAGCACAATCCTGGTGGAGGGTGGGTCCCTGATCCTTAGCAGCTCCAGCGTAGCCCCATGGAGTAGTGATATATGCATAGGGTTTTGGAGTTAGACAGTTCCGAGTTCAAATTCTAGTTCCATTCTTACTGTGTGAACACGAGTGACACAGCCTCTCAGTGGCTCAGTTTCTTGATCTGTAAGGTAATAGTAAAATGTATCTCATAGAGCTGTTTTGAGAATGATATAAGATAGTGTTCATAATACTTTTAGCACTGTGTTTAGCCCACAGTAAGTGCCCTAAGAAAGCTGTCTATTATTCATGTATTTAATTGATTCTAAGGTGAACATTTTTTTCACATTTCATCATCTCTGAAATTGGGGTGCATCTTACAATCATTGGCTTCTTAGATTCAATCAAGTCTGGTTATTATCATCCTTAGCAGAAGTCAGCCCTAGCCCCAAATTTCCAGGGACACACTTTTCAGAATAGTTGTTGCTTTGGCTCAAGAGACCTTGTTCCATCCCTGGGGCCTCCTAGATCTACCTATGGACTAAGGCCACCAGAGGCCCCGCTAAGAATCATGCTGACAGAACAGGCTGTGTCCTTCTCACTGGCTGAGGTCTCCTCAGCTGGGAGTGTAGCAATCTCAAAGGGAAGATCTGGGGACTTGGTAGCCTCAGGAGTACACAGTCACTCCCCTTCCCTACCCCCCTACCCCCCTACCCCGCCGCCTTGAAACGACAGCCCGGAGATTGAAATACTCAGTAGTTCTTGGAGCATGAGCCAAGGCAGGCCCCTGCTTCCCACCACCACGTTCCATGCTAGCTGCTGGCCTTCACAGGTTCATGGCTTGGCTGGCGGACTTCACGGGCTGCCTGCTTCAGCCCCCTCAGAGCCACCTCTCCTGACCTCTCCTGGAAGATTGGGCTGGCTCACTTAGGGGCTCAGAACAGGGGCTCAGTCTGTGTCTGGCAGCTGGCCCCAGCAATTACAGCTCTGTGAGAGCTCTGGGACCTGGCATAGACGGGGTATGAGCACGGGGTGTCCTATGCAGGTCGTTAGTCCTAGTGGCCCCTCATGCCCCCTCCAGGTAGTTCCAGGATTGGTGAGGGCAGCCTTGCCCTTAAGGAGTGCACAGTTTATTAGGGGAGAAAGAGTCATGAAAGAAGTGATGGTAAGACAGGGAGAAAAACGCTGTGAGGAAGCAGGCCTGGCTGGGAATGGGATGGAAAGCACAGAGGAGGCACCTTTGTAGGTCCTTCCCCCTCATTCCCACCCTCCCCAGCAGCACTAGAAAATTCATCCAGGCCGAGGGCCTTCTATATGTGGGCTCTGAAAGGCCTTATGTTCATTCTGGTTTTTAATGGGCATTTTTTTAGTACTAGGTGAGGAGAGAGGGCAAATTTTCCCCTAAATTTCCCCAAACTGCTTCCTACTCCTTACTAATGCTTTCATCTGGAAAGGTTAAAAAGTAAGCAACTTTTAGCTTCTTTTCTGGCTACAATTTGGGTTGACCTCAGACAGGTCATTTTACCTCTCTGGACTGTACTTTCCTCATCTGGAAAAAAATGTGATTACCACCTTCGTAGAGTTGTGGTAACGTTTGCAAGAGATGAAGTGCTTTGTATCAGGCCTAATGAATTGCAGGTATGCAGTACCTGGTGAAGGTCTGGTATTTCAGCCTCCCACCATCCCCTACCTTTCATCCTCTGAGTGAACAGAGGAGAAAATTGCCACATGAGTTTTGCCCCTTCCAGCCCACTGAGGAAAGAGAAATTTCCAAAGGCTTGGTAGGGGGTCTCCACACACTGGAAGTTGGGTGTCAGGATTTGGCATTGAGGCTCTGAAGTGGTGACTCAGGGCCTTCCAGAGTAGGGTTTTCCCTGGAGCTGTCTCTACAGGGTCTCCCTCTCCATCCAGAGGAGGGAGTCTGAAGAAGGACTGAGAAATCTCTGGCCTATGTCTCCTCCCATTCTGGGGAGAAACTACCGCTGCTGTTGCTGTCATGTCAACCAACCTAGGCCAGAGACTGCTGTGTGTCCTGGTATAGGGGTGCAGGGCACGGGAGAGTACCAGCTCATCTGGCCCTCTCCTGCCCTCCACAGACATGGCCAACCTGTCCCTCCACGATCACGATGGCTCCAGCGGGGCCTCTGACCAGGACACTCTGGCCCCTTTGCCACACCCGGGGGCCGCTCCTTGGCCCATGGCTTTCCCTTACCAATACCCGCCGCCCCCGCACCCCTACAACCCGCACCCAGGCTTCCCGGAACTGGGGTACAGCTACGGCGGGGGCAGTGCCAGCAGTCAGCACAGTGAAGGTAAGGCAGAGGGGCCGCGGGGGTTGGGTGGGCACAGGCGAGCCCTAGACTCCTGCGCAAGCGCTGAGCATCCCCCACCCTGTCTGCCTGTCCCTCACAGGCAGCCGGAGCAGTGGCTCCAACCGGAGCGGCAGCGATCGGCGGAAGGAGAAGGACCCGAAGGCCGGGGACTCGAAGTCGGGCGGCAGCGGCAGCGAGTCGGACCACACAACCCGCAGCAGCCTGCGGGGGCCGCGGGAGCGGGCCCCCAGCGAGCGCTCGGGGCCTGCCGCCAGCGAGCATAGCCACCGCAGCCACCACTCGCTGGCCAGCAGCCTGCGCAGCCACCACACGCACCCGAGCTACGGCCCCCCTGGCGTGCCCCCTCTCTACGGCCCTCCCATGCTGATGATGCCCCCACCGCCCGCGGCCATGGGGCCCCCAGGAGCCCCTCCTGGCCGCGACCTGGCCTCTGTGCCCCCCGAACTGACCGCCAGCAGACAGTCCTTCCGCATGGCCATGGGAAACCCCAGTGAGTTCTTTGTGGATGTGATGTGAGCAGGGCCCCTCCCCCACTTCCATCCCACCCCTACCCTGGCTGGCTGCGTCCCTCTCTCCATCCTTCCTTCCGTCTTTTTTACTTTGTCTGGTACCTAAAAGGGAAATAAACAGAACTAAATCCAGGCGCGCTAACTGCTCGCTGGGCTCAGTGAGGGCGGGCGCATCCACCGATCGTCCCTGCAGCCCCTAACCTGTCATGGCCCCAGCTTGGCCCTCTGCCCACTAACCGCTACACAGGACTTCCCAGGATCCTTCATGTCCCTGGGACCCGACTCGCTGGTGCTGTTCCCTACTCCCTTCTCTGCATACACTTCAGGAGTCGACCTCAGCAGTGCCCTTGAGGACCTGCTCGGCCCCTTGTCCCCACCTCTCCCCACTCAGTTTCACCATTCATCCACCTACATCATCCCTCTGTTACCCTCATCCCCTTAAGCATGTGTGCCAATCTCTTGACTTTTCCCCACAATACTGACACCAAAAAAATCTTGCTTCGTCTGTTCTTCCTCCTAACTGTCCCCTGCCTGCTGCTTGTACCCTAGAACTGGGGTCACCTCCGGTAACTCCCTGCCTGTGCTGGGCCCTTACCAGGAGCCCAGAGGGCCCGCAGGTGCCTGATCTGCTAGTGGCTTCAAGGGAGCATCTCCGCTCTACCCCACCACCATCCATCCCACCGTGCCTGCATTTGTGTGCTGGTTCCTTCAGACCCCTAACCCTACTAACCAGCAGGCTCATCTCACCTCTGGGCCTGAAACATTTCTTCTCTTTCTTTTTTCCTCCCCCAATTTTTCCTGGGCCTGGAGCAGCCAAGAATTTCGGGCTGTTTGACTTTCTGTGAGCCCCCAGCGAGGGGAGGCCCAGCCTCCGAGGAGACCAGGAACCCTGCTTCAGCAGCCCCTCAGGGCTTCCCAAGGATATTCAGCCCCTATACCCATACTTCAACATGTTGAGTCACTAGGCTTCTGGGGAGGGCCCCAGCCACTTGCCCATGTACGACTCTATTCGCCTTTCCAGAGAGTGTGTGCGTGCTCTCTATTTCTCTTTCTCTTTCTTTCACACGTGCACGCGCGTGCACATGCCTATGCAAAGTCCACTTAAGCTTTAGGGCTGGTCCCTGCCCAGAGGGCTAGACCCTTTCTTCCATTCCTCTCCCAGGTGGTAGGGCTGGTCCCGATTTACCTCCACCCTTCCTCCCCTCCCTCGTAGTCCTCAAGCCTCCCGTGCACGTCCTCCTCATCTTCCTACCTGGATAAAGCATAAGCTGGGTCTCAGGCTAGGCTCAGCAGAGGACTCCCCAGACAACTGACAGGCTGTTCTCACCATGCCTACTGCTGCACAAACCTTTCATGTTTTCACAATCACCATGATACCCCAGAGCAGTAGGGCAGGGGGACTTCTGGGACTTCCAGACAGTGCCAGGTTTTATTTTTTTAGCTTACTTTTAGTTTAAACAAATCACGACTTTCTCTTTAAGTCTCTCCTATAAATTCTCCTGGCTCACCTAGGCTCCCCTAGTCAAAACTGGGATGTCAAGAGTGAAATGAAGTACTAAGCTCCAGGTTTTGGGGTAAACCCGGGTAGGGGCATTTTGGCATTCACTCATTTCAACAAATACTTCCTGGGGTTTTTAGTGAGTGAGGGTTGTGTTGGAAGTCTGACTCCGTCTTGCCTGCCTTCTGGAAGCTCTGGGTTTGTTCCCAGCCAAGACCACGGCTTCCTCTAGCCACCACTATAGGGCTGCCTCCTGTACTTCTTTCTTCTCTGACTGCTTTGTCTAACTCTCTTGAGAATTCCTCTACTATTGCTCATGTCTTCGGTGCTGGTGCTCCCAGTGTTCATTACATTTCTTTCCTATTTACTCCCCAAATGGTGTCATCAATCCTAATGTCCTCAACTGCCACTGACACACTGATGATTCTCATATATATACATCTCCAGCCCCCATTTCCCTCCAACCTTTAGATCTGTATTTTTATAACCCACTAGACATCTCCATGGACATGTCCATACGGACTCAACTCATTTCCCCCTCCACCTCCTGACTTCCCACCCTGGTTACCTTCATCACAATCTACATAGGCTCACCAGCTAGAAACATTTATGGGCTTAAATTCTTTCCCATCTCTTACTAGTCAGCAGATCATATCCATTCTACTCCAACATTTCTTGAATTGGGCCCTTCTTCTCCCTCTGCCTCTACTCTAGTTCACAGGTGCATGAGATTTGGAGTCAGATTGTTCTGGGTTTAAATCCCAGCTCTACTACTTTTTGGTTGTGTGATAAGAGAGTTATTTCATCTCTCTGAGCCTCAGTTCCCTCACATGTAAAATGATGATAATAATACCTACCTCACAGGGTTGTTGTGAGGATTTAAATTAGATATTGTACGAAAAGTGCCTAGCACAGTGCCTGGCACACAGTAGAATAGGTGCTCAATAAATGGTAGCTATTACTATTATTATTATTATTATTATTATTATTATTTACTCTAAATTGGTAAGGGCTTAGGATAAGTATTGAAGATAAAGCTTTTGGAAAGGTAGGGATGAAGCCTTGAGTGCTGGTTCAGGGATCAGAACTGTCTGTATTCCGTCACTTAATGGCTTCCAGCTATAACCATGATTTGAATGAAGGAGGCCAAATCTTTATCTCGCCACATTCTGGCTTCTGGAAAGAGGATGCTAGGGACAGTAAGCTTGCAAGGTTTGCCCTTTCTTGCCCTTCCATCTTCCTCCAATGATGGTCTCAGCCCTAACTAGGGAAGGCATCACGGTCTCTCTCCCTACAGAAAGAGAAGAGCCAACAAATTTTCTTCAGGTCCTGCAAGAGCCAGTCAGGCCTTTCATGTTCAAGGATTGGCTCTCTCTTTTCCTCTTGGCTTGGATATGAAGTTTGACACTGTTCATCAGAAGGGATTTCAAATCCCACGTCCAATTAAATTAAACTCACCAGCGGTTTTCTAAGCAACATATATGCCTCACTGGAAGGCACACAGGTTGTGGCCTTGAGCTGACAGTCACATAGGTATAGCTGAAGTAGAACATGCACGTATTCTTGGAAAGCTTTAGCAAGTTTCGTCCAAGTACTTGCCTCATTACCCACCGTCCCCTTCCTTGAGTCTTGATCCCTGGGAACCGGCTCATGTCTAGTACAAATATATGCTGGGAAAAAAAACTTGGTAGAATCAGAGGTGATGTTAGAAAGCAGTAAATTCAGCACAAATACTTCTACTGCCAAGCTGTGTGTTGTGTATAAAGTGAGGACAGCCAGTCCTCGGACTCTGGAGACAGAAGAGGCCTGCAGCAATCCAAGGCTTAACAGATGGGCTTCAACAAATGGCCCTTGAACTCGAGGCATTCATAAAACACCAAAATAGGAAGGGGAGGGACTGCAATTACCAGAATACTCAGTGGGGAAAATGAAGTGAGCGTGAGCAGCGTATGCTGGGATGTGTATTTCGGGTAGGGCTGGATAAGGCCACTCCTACCCTTCTTGTCGAAGGTTCTCGAAGGCATTCGGTAGTTGTAGTTTTGCTAAACTTGGAGAGCTTAAAATTGTAAGCGTGAAGTCTGAGGGTCTGACGGGATTTGTAGTCCGCGCGGGAGTCGGACGCGCACGCGCACGCGCAGCTGAGGCCGGGGCGGGGCCGGGGCACTGCGGCGAAAGCAGAGGCAGCGGGCAGGCAAGCAGGGGGCGGGCGGACATCTTGGAATACGGAGAGTGGCCGGGCGGGCGGAGCAGGGGGTCCGCGGACATCAGGTGAGTTCGAGATCTGGCCTTACGGGGTGAGGCAGGTCGCCTGCCCCGCTGCCCGGCTTTGCCCTTCCCTGCACTGCGCTACGCGGAAAGCTGTCCACACCCAGGAGTGGCCTCAGCCTTCAGATCTCGGAGGGAGCTGAAGGCGGGGCGGGGGCGCCCGGGGCGCAGTTGCAGGGCAGGCGGGGAGCGGCGCCCTCCACCTGACCCGCCCGGCGCCTCCCGTGAGAGGGAGACCCACTGGAATCCTCCCAGATCCGGGGCGCCACGCGGCTCCCCCCTCCATGGGATCGTGACAACACCCCTACCCCTCGGCGCCTCCTCTCAGCGCAAGGACAATTTCCCAAGCCCCCAGGACAGTGACACCCCCTTGTGCCGCCTCCTTGGAGTGTGACAAGGCTCCCACCCTGCGGCACCCCTTCCTCCCAGTTGACAGACACCCGCGGCTTTTATTCCTCAGACCTGTGACAGCCCCGCACCCCGTGGAATCATTTTCTTTTTTTTCTGCGACGTCTTCCTACCCAGGGGAAAAGCCCACCACCTCCTCATACCTCTACACCTGAACCCCAAAGCAGGCTCTGTCACCCCATTGTTCCCTTATTCACCACTGCCAGTTTCCCCCACCTCTTCAAAGCCCTGACCTTTGCCATACTGAAACTTTCCTCCAGGTGCCCCCACCAGCCCCGCTGCTGCTGTGGTACACATGTGCCCACCTGAGGGTACTGCCTGGCGTTGCTGCCAGGCTTTTCCTTAACTAAATATTCCATTCCTGTCCGGGGCCTCCCCTCTGCTTCTCTGTGCCAGAGCTGCCTACCACTTGATACCTGTGAACCTTTGCCCAGGGCTCCACCTCCATTTTGCCTTTCCTCTCCCAGCCTCTTTGGCGCTGAGAAATGGGATGTGTCCACCACCTTGACAGACCTCTCACTGAGTCTGGGAGACTTTGATAGCCACACGAATAGGATTTATTTTACAGTTTAGAAAAGTCTGCTAAACTCCCCCTGTGCAATTAATACCAGGGCTAACCCAGGAAATCTAGAACTAAATTAACCCTTTTTGTTCATGCAAACAGTCTTAGTTTGACCCAAATAATTTGGATAAATCAGGCATCCTGTCCCTTGCTTGTAGGCACTCAGGCCAGGAGTGAGTTGTATTGTGGGTCTGGAATCACAGAATTTCAGCTGGAAGGATCTCTTAATTTTATGTACCTTCGTCTCGCCTCCCGGCTTATTTTTATTGTACTTGGGAGCTAAGAGAGAGCCTCCCGTTTTTGAAAGAGGGGGTGGTCGAAAATAACTAATAAGCAGCTTGGGTCATTGAAGTTAGTAGGCCAGGGCTGAGGCCTTTCCCTTCTGCTCTTTTGCCTACTTATCAGACTGCCTGGCAGAGCCTAAGGCCTCCCTTCTTTCCTCCTCCCCACCACCCTGCACACCTTTTCTTGGAATGTTTAGACTTCTGTGAATTAGAGAGCCAGAAGTTCAGGCCCTGCCTCCTTCCCAGAAGGGTACTAGAGCCTGAGACTGCTTCTAAAGCTGTGCCTGGGGGCCCCAGGCCTGAACCTACTGAGTAATTCCTACCGCCATTCCTGCAGCCGCAGGCAGGCCTTAGCAGTGACTCACTGGTGGGAGCCTAAGTGAGTCTGCACAGGAAGGAGCTGAAAAGGATCCATGCTGAGCTCGGCTCTGTGAAAAGGGGAAAGGGGCTACTATGTGGGCTCAGCCCCAGGAAAGGGAGGGTTAAAATGGCCTTAGAATCCTGGGCCCAAGTCCCTCACCATTTCTTCCTCCTTTCCAGTGTGGGATAAACAGGAACTGGAGCCTGGCTAAGGGGAGGGGCATGCCTGGGAGGGCTGCAGGGACACTTACTGGAGAGTTGAGTCAGGGAAAAAAGCCCAGACTGTGACCTGCACAGCCCCACAGGGGACGCAGGAAGGGTTTATGAGGCCTTCCCTTACCCTGTCCCTGCTTATCCTAGGTCTTTTCTCAGAACGATGGGCCTCGCAGACTGAGCTGCCGCCATGATTGGAGGTTTATTCATCTATAATCACAAGGGGGAGGTGCTCATCTCCCGGGTCTACCGAGATGACATCGGGTGAGTCCCCTGGCTGAGCCAGCTGTGCCCCCACCTTCCCAGCCCTCCTCCCCAGCATGCAGGGCCAGGTCTGTTCCTATCAGGCTTGACTTGACCACTCCCACCCCCTGCTGCATCATGGAAGCTCAGCCAGTACAGCCTGACTCCCATGAGGTCTGGTGGTACTGGCCTGGCAGCCAGTTGCTGGCCACTAGACGGGACCTGTGGAATGGCGTGGTCTCCGAAGTCTTAGGAGCTCTGGCCTTTCCGGCCTCCTGTTTCCCTTAGTGGGAGACCTGGTAGCTGGAGATGAGTGCTTTCGCCTGGTCAGGTTGATTCCTCCTTTGAGGAAGAGGGAGATCTGTTTCCAGTGGGTGGAGTTAGTGGCCAGGCTGGAGGTACTAATCCATCTAAGTCTTGCTGTCAAAAGCCTTTCTCACGGTGAGAGCCCTCACTGGATTCTTTTTTTCTTTTTTCATTAAAGTTTATTGGGGTGACAATTGTTAGTAACATGACATAGATTTCAGGTGTACAGTTCTGTATTACACCATCTGTATGTCACATTGTGTGTGGGTTCTCTCACAAGCCTCTCCAGGCTGCCTAATCCTCTCCCGTTCTCACTCCCTTTCTCAGAAGGAGGCAGGCTGCTGACTTAGCTGTTTCAGTTCCTCTCGGCCATTTCTGGGGGAGAGGTTGTGAGCAAGCCTGAGGCAGCCTCCGGGTCACTGAGGGGCAGGTGGAAGGGCAGGGAGGCCATGCTGCCCTTTCTGGCCTATCCGAGTAGACCTGGAATCGCTCCTTATTCTGGGTCCCTCAAACCGTAACAAGGAGGCACAGCTTTGCTTCTCCTTCTGCCCCGCCCTGCATGCCGCTGCTCTTTCTTGACTGAGAGCATGTCCTGGCCTCAGCAGCTCTAATGAGATTAGGCTCCTCTGGTCTGTGCTGCCGTTCTTCTTCTCCAAGAGCTTGGGATGAACAGTTACAGAATGCGTCTGCTGCAGGGGCCCAGCTCCTTGGCTCCTGGCTCCCTGGCTGATGAGCTGGTGTGACCTTTATGGCTTTTGTCCATTGGCTGGTGGTGGGGCATGAGCTAGAGTTGTAGCAGCATCCGGCTTGCCTGAGCCTGGCTGACTACACCCAGCCGTACCCTCCTCTGGCCCTGGATGGATCTGGTTAAGCCAGGGCCAGGGCATACACTGTCCTGCATGCTTTGCTGTGCTCTCTGCTCCTTGCCTGTCGCTTGTCTGCTTCCCCCTCATGGTGTGTGCTGCCCACCCAGTGTGTTGTGTGTCTAACCCTCTCTCTCGTTGGTGTCACTCTCCTCTTCTTGCTGGCGTCATTTCTCTCATCCCATCTCATTGGCTGCCGTAGCAATAGGTAAGCGGCCTGTCAAGCTGCCGCCCAGGCACAGGTGGGTGGGGGGGCCCTGCCCCCCCATCAGTTTTCATTCCCTGAGCTTGCCCTGGAATTGGATCCTGGACAAGAATGGGTGACCCAGCTCCCTGGTCCCTTGGTGCTTCTCCCTCAGATTAGAGCTTTCTCTAAAGTCATGCTGGCTTTGTCTAACTTCTAGGGGAGCCACCTTCACCACTGGTGGGAATCACTAGTGGGAAGACTGGAGAAGAAGCACGATCTCTTTCTCATGTGGGCCTGGGCTCACTGAGAAGCTAGAGAGGTGGCAGCTGGGAAATTGGGGCCAGGCCTGGGAGTCAGGAACATACCTCCCTACACCTGATGGACTTCACTTTATTCAGGTTACATCTGTCCTCCTGTCATTGGGTTTCAGAGTATGAGTCAGACTTCAGCAGTGAAGTGGGGGTGCTGGTAGCAGCTGTACTGGATCCCCATAGAGTGAGGCTTGCCAGTGCTGAGCAGCCTGTGTGCACCCTTTTCCCTCAGGAGGAACGCAGTGGACGCCTTTCGGGTCAATGTCATCCATGCCCGGCAGCAGGTGCGCAGCCCTGTCACCAACATTGCTCGCACCAGTTTCTTCCATGTTAAGCGGTCCAACATCTGGCTGGCAGCTGTCACCAAACAGAATGTCAATGCTGCCATGGTCTTCGAATTCCTCTATAAGATGTGTGACGTAATGGCTGCGTACTTTGGCAAGATCAGCGAGGAGAACATCAAGAACAATTTTGTGCTTATATACGAGCTGCTGGATGGTGAGGCTGGCGGAGTTGGGGGCCTAGGGTGCGGATGAACCTGGGGGGCCTCGCCTGGAGGTGGGAGCACATCTGAGGCGCCAGTGTCCTCAGAACTTTTTCTGACTATCTGGTCTTTTGAGCCCTGAGAAGTCCAGTCCAGATCCAGACCTGAGAGCTGCTCCGAAGTGGACCAGAAATAGGCCAAGCTAGTGCGTGGAGGTGGGGAAGACCAAAAGGTCTTTCGGGGGCTAGGAACCTGGCAGGGATTTGGAGGCTGGGCCTCCTGTGTAAGCCCGTTTCATCCTCTTACCTTTGTGGTTTGGGCTTTATTTCACTGTCCTCCCAGCTTTCCATCCCAACAGCTGCCGCAGAGCCTGGAGGAGGGTGAGATATTATAAGCCCTTCGGGTTGTTACCTGCGTTTCTCTGTAGTCTGTGATCTAAGTGGACAGAGTCCTTCCACCTTCCCAGCATCTGTTTTCTAAGGCTTAGGGCTTCTTGACCTTTCACCCACCGGCCATGTGACTCTTCTGCTGATTTTCTTGATTTGAAAAAATCTGACATTTTAATTGTTTTCTTCTGAAGCACAAATCCCAGAGTAAATACTACAAAGCTGAAAGACTTTGCTGCAGATGACCCCCCGCCTTTTGGAGCTGTGCTGGTCAGACATGTCCAGGCCAAGGGCGGGATAGGAATGAAGGAGCCTGCAACTTTTTCCAGGGGCTGATGGTTCCCTTCCTTTTGCAGAGATCCTAGACTTCGGCTATCCACAGAACTCAGAGACAGGCGCCCTGAAAACCTTCATCACCCAGCAGGGCATCAAGAGCCAGGTATTCAAATTACAGCCACAGTCAGGGTGGAGCCCAGCATCCCTTCATCCAAGCTGGCCTGAGCCTTGTCCTAGCTGACTCAGGCGCCTGCCTTTGACAGGAAGTGCTGGCCTGAGCCTTCTGCCATGACAGGTCTATTTTGCTCTGTGTGGTCCCCTCCTGACTCAGGAACAGCTGACTCAGCCTTTCTATTACTGGGAATATAGCTCAGTTTCCTTCTGTACTGGGGGGAGGGGGAATGTGGGCTGCTCTGGGGGCCTGTCGTTCCTCAGGAGGAGAGAGCTGGGCCCTCCTGTGGGATCCAGGCTCATAGCCTTCTCCTCCTTCTGTTCTGCCTGCCTCTTCCCGTCTGTGCTCCCCTCCTGTTTCCTGTGGGCTCCTCCCTGGCCATGGCCTCCAGCATCAGGTAAGTTGTTCTCTCAGCTTCCACCGTCACAGCTTTGCTCCATTTTCTCCAGGCCCTGTCCCATGGGGCTTGTGGGGAAGATGGGTTCCAGGGTGGGGACTAAAAGGGGGGGATGAGGGTGGAGTGGGAATAGAGACAGGATGATTGAAGGTAGAGAGGAGTGATGCCATTGCTGTTTGTCTCTGTCTCCATGCAGACAAAAGAAGAGCAGTCCCAGATCACTAGCCAGGTGACTGGGCAGATTGGCTGGCGGCGGGAGGGCATCAAGTATCGCCGGAACGAGCTCTTCCTGGATGTTCTGGAGAGTGTGAACCTCCTCATGTCCCCACAGGGTGAGGGCCCTCTTGTGATGAAGCTGGAGAGGGGCTGGGACAGGGTCCTGGTCCTGACTCAGCTGATCCATTTATCTGTATCACAGGGCAGGTGCTGAGCGCCCATGTATCGGGCCGGGTGGTAATGAAGAGCTACCTGAGTGGCATGCCTGAGTGCAAGTTTGGGATGAATGACAAGATTGTCATTGAGAAGCAGGGCAAAGGCACAGCTGATGAAACAAGCAAGAGGTGCCTGAGGCAGGGGAGCTGGTGGGAGAGGAGGGTGGACCTTGGAGGGCTGAGCGGGCCCTGGTAAATCACAACTTTCTTCTGGACATCATTTCTGCAGTAATCCAACAACCTCCCTCTTCCCAAGGGTGTGCTTGGCTGGTTGCTCTTGACATCTGAGACATTGCCCTCATACTCAGAGAGTAAGCCCCTTTGTAAGCCCCTTTGGTCCCCAGGACCAAGGCTCTCCTGTATAGACTGATGGCCTCTGCCCAGTATGCCTGAAACCTCTGGGTCCCAAGCAGCTTGCAAAGCTCCCACTCATCCCTAACTCTGGGGCAGGGACCCCTGAGTCAGAAAGCTGCATCCTGGCAGCTTTCCATAGTCTATAGTGGAAACCTTGCCCAGGTTCTGGCAGCCTTTGGGTGTGGGGTAACCTCCCAGCTCAGTTCTCTTCTGCCACTCTCCTGTACCAGTGAGGAGACTTTCTGCCCCTTCTTGCAGCGGGAAGCAATCAATTGCCATCGACGACTGCACCTTCCACCAGTGTGTGCGACTCAGCAAGTTTGACTCTGAACGCAGCATCAGCTTCATCCCACCAGATGGAGAGTTTGAGCTCATGAGGTGCGTTTGGGGTGTGAGGAGGCGGGCTGCTGCTGGCAGAAAGGGGGCAGAGAGAGGAGGACAGGCTCTGCTATGCCAACCTTGCTCCCCACACCTGAAGGTATCGCACCACCAAGGACATCATCCTTCCTTTCCGGGTGATCCCACTAGTGCGGGAAGTGGGACGCACCAAGCTGGAGGTCAAGGTGGTCATCAAGTCTAACTTTAAGCCCTCACTACTGGCACAGAAGATTGAGGTAAGGACAAGGGACGTGGGGAGGAAGAAGCATTTGTCTGCATGAATAAAGGCAGCTGATGCCTGGGCTTGATAGCGCCCCCTGACAGGTGTGTCACTTCTAGGTGAGGATCCCAACCCCACTGAACACGAGCGGGGTGCAGGTGATCTGCATGAAGGGGAAGGCCAAGTACAAGGCCAGTGAGAACGCCATCGTATGGAAGTGAGTCTTCCCTGCAGAGGCCCAGCAGGGCTCAGGGTGCCTTGGTGTACCCTTTTTTTCAGTTATACCTTTCGTCCCCTGAGTGGGTATGGGGTGGCAGTGAGGGTGGGGGTGGGGGGGGCACCTGTCTGCTCCAGGAGCCTCTGCTTATGCTCTCGCTCCTTATACCTCCACGTGAGTGTGCACGTTTGCACTTGCGTGCATGCATACATTTATTTATCAAGATGCTTTAACATTTGCCCTTGTAATGTCTGTGAAGTAAACAGAGAGTAAGGGATGGCATGCCTATGTATCTAAACAGAAACTATAGCCCACAGTGCTAAAGGGATAGCAGACCCAAGGTTCCATAGCAAGTGGTTATCAAGGTCCTCACCACATTTCCTTGTCCTAGCACCTCCCCTGAGCTTCTGGGTTCTCTCCCCCCAGCCCCTGGAAATTCCTCTAATCTACCAGGGGTACCTGCTGCCCTTTGCCCCTGTGTTCCCAGGATCAAGCGCATGGCAGGCATGAAGGAATCACAGATCAGCGCAGAGATTGAGCTTCTGCCCACTAATGACAAGAAGAAGTGGGCTCGACCCCCCATTTCCATGAACTTTGAGGTATGGCAGAGGAGGGGCTGGACCCATAGCATGGTATGCTAGGAAAGATCTTAGAGATCATTCAAATCAACCCCTATACCCTTACCACGTGCAGATGAGGAAACAGGCCTAGAGAGAGGAAGTGACTTTAATTCATAGACCCATTTCCTCCCGCTCCAGGCCTCCAACCAGAAATTGTTATTCATGCTAACAAAAATATTTGACTTTTTTTTGGCTTGTCATAAAATAATCTTTGGAAATTTTTAGATTGCTTGGATACCAGATAAGACAAAGTTTACTTACAGACAGAAAAATGGGCTGACTTTGCTTTGTGCATGTTAGACATACAATTTTCTCCACCTTATTTTTTAAGTCCATAATATTGAACAAGATGAGTATGTTCCAAGGCAGGTCTTGGTTGCTCCTTCCTGCAGATTAAAGGAATTCATTCAAGTTATCATAGGGAAGGCCTGACTTTAAACCCATGTGATTGCTAGTTACTGCTTTCTTCTTTTACTAAAGAAGGACATTTTACTAAAGAAGGTCCTCTTAAGAGGACCCCTCACTCCCCCAGCTTCCCCTAGCGTCTTTCAGGACCCCAATCATTCAGACCCCTGTAGGAGACAGGTGAAGCAGGGCAGAACTACAGAACTTCCCAGAGGAGAGTGGCTGTGAGAGGAAGGCCACATTTCTAACAAGCTTCCCCTTGCCCAGGTGCCATTCGCGCCCTCTGGCCTCAAGGTGCGCTACTTGAAGGTGTTTGAACCGAAGCTGAACTACAGCGACCATGATGTCATCAAATGGGTGCGCTACATTGGCCGCAGCGGCATTTATGAGACCCGCTGCTAGCTGCCCAGTAGCAGTTAGCCTGCCTCCCCACCCACCCTTTTCCACAGGTCCAAGTGCCCCACCACCACCACACATCAGTGTCGCCTCCCTCCTGCTTTGATGCCTTCCCTTTGCATCAGCCCGAGTCTAGGTCTGGCCCAACCACATCGTGAGTGGGACTGCTGGAGCCGTCCCTCGGCTCCCTGGGCAAGGTGGTTTCTGGGGCTCCTGCTTCTCCATCCATATGTCTGCCCTGGCCCAGTGCCAGGCTCTGAGTTCCGTGACCAAAGCCAGGTGGGCTCCCTCTCCTCCCCTCCCCTGTGGCCACATCTCTTGAGGGGGAGGGTTGGCTGTCCCTCACCTCAGAGCTCCCCCAATGGCCAGTAACAGATCCCCAGCCCTCAATCCCTACTCTGCTTTGGGATAGTGTGAGCTTCATTTTGTACACGTGTGACTTCGTCCAGTTATAAACCCAATAAACTCTAGAGCGGAACTGCCGGCTAAGTGTTGATGTGGGAGCTCCATGGGGAGGAGAACTGGTGCGACTGCGCTTCCCCTGTCTTAAGGCTGCTTGCTTTGAGTAGGATTTTCTATTATGAGCTCTCTCAAGGCTCTTCCCTTGTCTTGGTCGCAATTGTTAGGCCTCTCCAAGGCCATCCAGCCCCTAGTCCTGATTTGTGTTAGTCCCAGGTCTTCTCTCTCCTCTGAGAAGAAAAGTGCTTCAAGGGCAAGCAGACCCACCTGGCCCTAGATCCCTGAGGGTAGAGATTCTTTCCCTAGTTCACCCCTAGCCTTAGGCAGGTATGTTCTAATTAGCAGAGATTAAGCCAAATTTACATTTAGTTTTTTCAGCCTTCCTGAGAAATTTACTGACCTCTTAATCCCATTCTCTTCCCAAATGCCCAGGCTTCCCAAACCTTGATTAGGTGGGTAGCAAATGGGAAGATTTGACTCCCTAGGCCTCTTAAAAATTCCTCCTTTCTGTACCCCCTTCTTCACTGCCTGAGGAGGAAGTGATGTTTCATATTCTGCTGGCGTGGAGCAGATAAAAGTAGATTATCCCTCACGGGTTTTCCCTTGCTTGGTATCAACCTTTTTAAACCTAAAAAAACTATTACAGAAAATTTCAAAAATAAACAAGTAGCAAAATCTAATGAGCCCTCATGTCCCATCATCCAATTCAACAATTATCATCTCGTGGCCAATTCCTTAATGTAACACCCAGTGTGTTCACACTTAGAATCTAAGTGTCCTATAAAATTTTTTACAACTTGCATCTGCATCCAAACAAAGTTCACTGTTGGTGAATGCTTCTTAAATTTTATAAACCACAGGTTCTCCTTCAGCTCTTGCAATGCTGTTGAAAAAACCAGATAGTTCTGTACCATAGTTTCCCTGTCAGAAGCCGGAATTTCTCTTTCCCTGTGTTTCCTATAAAGTGGTTATTAGATCTAGGGGCTTAATACCTTCTATAACTATCAGCATTAATTGATTTCCTCACACTGATGAGTGGATAATAATGTCATTTTAGGTGACAATTTTAGAGCAGGGTTGGAAGAATATTAACGCTAAATGTAAAGCAGTAGCAACATTTGGGGAAAATTCCTTCCTAACTTTTACCTGAGGGAATCAGAGAAAGGAAGTAGCCTTTTACAGTCACTTACTGAGATTCAGGGTGAAGAGAAGTCTGCTTTGGGTGTAGGTACCCTGTTTCCCCAAAAGTAAGGCCTAGTCAGACTATCAGCTCTAATGTGTCTTTTGGAGCAAAAATTTATATCGGGTCTTATAGTAAAATAAGACTGTAGGGACTAAATGCCAATGAATTTACACACGTTTTGTGGATCTGGTTTTCTTGCCCTTTGACCGTGAGTGAGGCTGCGCCCTGGGGTGGTGTAGGATTGAACGGGCATAATTCGCACAGAGTGCAGGTCATGGGTGGGCAGGCTGGCCACCAGGCTGGGAGAAGCCTGTAAAGCCTTGGAACCATAACAAAACTCGCAGCTGCACAGAACTAAGCATGGGGTTTCTAACAGCTCAGGGATGAGCGTGAGTCATCAAAGCTCTCTGCTGGCTCCAAGATAGACCTGGCTGGGCGCGCAGCGACAGAAGCCTCAAGGAAGCACATACAAGTTCAGGAACTCATCCTAGAAAAAGCGCTACATACCTCATTGCTGAATATCACTATGACCACCTTCGAAGTGCTCCCCTTGGGAAGCTATGCACTGACGCCAACGCCTAGTCCACCCTTCAAAGTAATTTTGGAACTCTTTTTCTGGAATGGCCATCAGAACTGTCGTCATATTACACTTGATGTCCTGAATGTCATCAAAATGTCTTCCTTTCGATATTTCCTTTATTTTCGGGTAAAGAAAGAAGTCATTGGGGGCCAGATCAGGTGAGTAGGGAGGGTGTTCCAATACAGTTATTTGTTTACTGGCTAAAAACTCCCTCACAGACAGTGCCGTGTGAGCTGGTGCATTGTCATGATGCAAGAGCCATGAATTGTTGGCGAAAAGTTCAGGTCGTTTTTGTCTAATTTTTCCATGCAGCCTTTTCAGCACTTCCAAATAGTCAACTTGGTTAACTCTTTGTCCAGTTGGTACAAATTCATAATGAATAATCGCTCTGATAAAAAAGGTTAGCAACATTGTTTTGACACTTGATTTGGACTGACGGAACATTTTTGGTTGTAGAGCATTGGCTGACTTCCATTGTGCACTTTGACGCTTTGTTTCAGGGTCGTATTGGTACACCCATATTTCATTACCAGTGATAACATGGCTCAAAACATCCTCTTGCCTCTCCAAAAGGTCTTGGCAAACTTGGACTCTCCTTTGCTTTTATTCATTGGTGAGCTACTATGGAACCATTTTTACACACATCTCTCATGCCAAGATTTTCAGTTAAGATTTTCCTGACTCTTTCTCTATCGATGTTTACTTGGTCTGCTATGCTTCTCACAGTCAGCCGATGATTTTGACGCACAATTCGATGAATTTTTGCAATGTTTTCGTCAGTTGTTTGTTACTGGCTGCCCTGATCTCTCTTCATCAGTGATGCATTCTCGCCCCTCAGAAAAATGTTTAATCCGTTTGTACACTGCCGTTTTCTCCATGGCATTATCCCCATAAACGTGGACTAACGTCCCTGATTTCACTTCAACTCTTGCCAAGTTTAACAAGAAATTTAATGTTTGTTCATTGCTCTAATTCAAGCTCAGACAGTCTCCCCATGACACACAAAAGCAAGCCAAATGTGCTTTATCAACCACTTGTCTCTTGGTTGGTTCCCACCCAACAGACCTTGCTGCGTGTCCTACCCCGATAAACCCCCAGTTCCCCTGTACCACGCCCCAGCCCCTTTTCTTGATCTCTACCTCCCAGAAGGCAATGAGAACCCGCACATGAGGGTAATTTTTCAGCGGAAAAAGCGTTGCGCAAGCGCAGAGAACTGCTAGGGCGTAGAGGGGCGCTCGCCCAGGGTGTCTTCAGCTCCTTTCATCCCGCCCACCGGGTTGCGCGGACTCCGCGCCTTTCTTACGTCATCGGTACGCATGCGCTTTGGCAGGAGGGGCTAGCTTTCGGGAAGGGTAAGGGGCGGGCCTTGGCCGAGGTCTCACCGCGACTGCGCGGACGGGAGCCCGACTGGAACATGGCGACTTGCGCTGAAATCTTGCGGAGCGAGTTCCCCGAAATTGACGGGCAGGTCTTCGACTACGTGACGGGTGAGCGGAACCGAATCAAACCGCTGGGGAGGCCAAAGTAGATGTCGGGGGTAAAGACTAAGAGAGGGCAGTGCCGGAGGCCGCTTCTAGGCCTCTCCTCTGCGTGACCTCTTGTTCCTAGGGCCGATCGGGACTGGTGCCGCGGTTCGGGGACTAAAACTGCTTGTCTGTCCACCCCACCCGGTATCTTTCTCGTCCTGCTACGCCTGGCCCAGGCGTCTTGCACAGCGGCAGCGCGGACTTTGAATCTGTGGATGACCTAGTGGACGCTGTGGGAGAACTGTTGCAAGAGGTGTCCGGGGACAGCAAGGATGACGCGGGCATCAGAGCAGTGTGTCAGCGCATGTACAACACTCTGCGCCTGTACGTTCCAGGGCAGGGTTATTTGTGAGGGCGACGGGAGGGGTCACGGTCAGGAGACAGAAGATGAGGGAAGAAGGTCTGATGGTCATAGAGCTTTTTCTCAACTTCTAACTCTGCGCTTTCTGTCCCTACCGTCAAGGGCTGAGCCACAGAGCCAGGGAAACAGCCAGGTGCTACTAGACGCCCCCATCCAGTTGTCAAAAATAACGGAGAACTACGGTGAGAGTAAGGGAAGATTGAACTAGCTACCTGTCTTTATTCTCAGCCCCCGGCCACCAGACCCCTGCAATCAGGACTCCTGGTACCACTCTAACATAGGACAAGTAAAGACAGTCACTGTCTTTACTAAAGGCAGAAGAGCCCACTGATGAAGGGAGTAGGGTTGGAGGGTTCACCAAGCTCTTGGCAATCGTAGGAATCATATGGGCCTTGGAGCTGGACAAACTTAGATTCTGTCCCTCCAGTTTTGTGACTTGCTAACCAATTGCATGCTCTTGTAAGAGTTGCTTATCTGCCCTAGTCTCTGTATCCTTAATCTGTGAGATACCTTTTTTATTTAAGTGCAGGGAGGAGGATAGCTATCTGTCTTTAATATTGTAAGGCTTTCAGGAAAATGTCTGTGTCTGATTCATATTATTAGTTACTCAAAATGCTAGTTTCCATTCCCTCAGGAAGAAGGTGACTGCTTTTCTTATCGCTTACAGACTGTGGCACCAACCTTCCAGGACTGCTAAAGAGGGAACAATCCTCGGTGAGGAGGAGGAAGAAAGGGAAGGGGCTGTGTCTGTGGTTGGGGTAGGAGTTGACTGTCTTTAAATACGGGACTATTTGTCTGGAGGATTTCTCATTGTCTTTCCCTGAGTCTTTAATTCTGTTCATCATGAACAGAATTGAGAGCGTTAACTTGGACCTACATCTTAGGGTGAAATGGTTGTGTTTGGACCCTTAGACAGTGAATGCAAAGAAGCTAGAGAAGGCTGAGGCTCGACTGAAGGCTAAGCAGGAGAAACGCTCAGAGAAGGACACACTCAAGACCGGCAACCCTCTGTAAGTTTAACAAGAAGCGTTGAGAAGAGAGTAGAGCCGTCTCTACAGGGATGGAAAGGTGGTTGGGAGTGCTAAAAACCATCCATTTCTTCTTTAAAAGAGTCTTGGAAGAGGCATCAGCCAGCCAGGCAGGCAGCAGAAAAGAGAGTCGGTTGGAGTCATCAGGCAAGAACAAATCCTACGATGTGCGAATTGAGAACTTTGATGTGTCTTTTGGCGATAGGTGAGGAAGTGGCAGGGGGGGTATGTATGATGTTTTTGTTTTTCCAATTAAGGGAGAATTTGGAGAGATGAAATGGGGCTAAAAATGTTAGGTTTCTGTGAGACTTGCTGTACGCCTACGTCTAGAGCACCCGTTGTCTTCTTTCTGCTACCCCTGCAGGGTACTGCTGACTGGTGCAGATGTGAACCTGGCCTGGGGCCGCCGCTATGGGCTGGTGGGTCGGAATGGGCTAGGGAAGACGACGCTGCTGAAGATGCTGGCCACCCGCAGCCTGCGGGTTCCAGCCCATATTTCCCTGCTGCACGTGGAGCAGGAGGTTGCTGGAGATGACACCCCTGCCCTGCAGAGTGTGTTGGAGAGTGACACTGTGCGAGAAGACCTTCTGCGGCGGGAGCGGGAGCTCAGTGCCCAGATTGCTGCTGGCAGGTAGGGCTTTGGGCTGGGGAATAAAGAACGGCGTGAGTATGAGGCACAGTTGTCCTTCACAGAGTGCCTGCCACAGTCTCACAATCCGAAATTTGCAGGCCCATCCCAGGATGCAGCACAGCTTAGAACTTAGCACTGAGGCTCTCAAACCCTTGTTCCTTCCACAATACCGATGGCCCTCACTGCTGTGAGCAAGTCCTCCCTCTATTCCTGTCCCAGCAACAAGGCTGTCAGTTGCCTGCTTTCCAACTGCATAGGGTGCATCCTCTTGGATTGCCCCCATTCAGTCTGACTTCTCTTCCCCCCATTCCCACCCCAGGGCCGAGGGCTCAGAAGCGGCACAGCTGGCAGAAATCTATGCCAAACTGGAAGAGATTGAGGCTGACAAGGCGCCTGCCAGGTATTTGAAATTCCCCCTTCCTTCACATTTCACCTTTTCTTCTGTTACTTGTTATAACTGGATTCTTCAACTTCTTCACTCCTAGGGCATCAGTCATTCTTGCTGGGCTTGGCTTCACCCCTAAAATGCAGCAGCAGCCCACCCGGTGAGTGAGTGGCTCTTGCCATTTTTGTCTGTGAACACTGTTGGCTCACCTGCCTGCCCTGCTGAGCACCCACCTCTGATGCAGCGCTGTCTGTCTTTAGGGAGTTCTCAGGTGGCTGGAGGATGAGACTAGCCCTCGCCCGGGCCCTGTTTGCTAGGTGAGTCTCCTGGGCCTGTGTGTGGATACACTGGAGGGTGGGCCTTGGCTCCTGGAAGGTAGCCATGAGTTGCTGACCTGAAATCTCAAGCCTTGCATTCTTCTTTTCCATAGGCCAGATCTTCTGCTGTTAGATGGTGAGCTTCAAATGGGGCACCCTGACTTTAGGGTGTGGAAGGGTGGCCGCACCCAAGTTCCTGGTTCTTTAGCCTTTCAATCCCAAATGTGTCTTCCCCCACTTTTCCAGAACCCACAAACATGCTGGATGTCAGGGCCATCCTGTGGCTGGAGAATTACCTGCAGGTAAGTGCCTACAGGTGCTGGAGTAAGTCTAGAGAAAGTCTGCCTCCAAGACACTTGGGGGGCTGGGAACTGACTGCCCTCCCAAACTGGGCCTGCCGTCCTGTGACCCCCTCAGACGTGGCCCTCCACAATCCTGGTCGTCTCCCACGACCGAAACTTCCTGAATGCCATAGCCACAGACATCATCCACCTGCACAGCCAGCGGCTAGATGGTTACCGGGGAGACTTTGAGACCTTCATCAAGTGCAAGCAGGAGCGGCTCCTCAACCAGCAGCGTGAATATGAGGCTCAACAGCAGTACCGTCAGCATATCCAGGTGTGGGAGCAGGCAGGGCTGGGGGCCCCATCCCATGGGCAATAGCGTGGCAGGGAGTGAAGGGGCCTGACCAGTGCCTGCCCCCACCCCCTGCAGGTTTTCATTGACCGGTTTCGCTACAATGCCAACAGAGCCTCTCAAGTACAGAGCAAACTCAAGATGCTGGAGAAGCTGTGAGTACAGTGTTGTCGACCAGGCCGAGTCCTGTTCTCCTAATTCCTGCCTCGTTTTACAGGCCACCCCTTGCCCTCTCATTCTAGGCTTCCCCTTTTCTAGAAACCAACTTTAACTCCCTCCCCTGCAGGAAAGAAGAGTATTCTATACTGTTCTCAAAGAGTTAATCTTGTCCCCAGGCCTAGACAACCACTAATCTATTTGCTGTCTGTATGTATTTGCTTATGCTGATCATTTCATATCAATGGAATCATAAAACGTGACCTTTGTATCTTTAGCTTAGCATAGTGTTTTTGAGGTTCGACCATGTTGTGGCACATACCAGTACTTCATTCCTTTTTACGGCCAGATAATATTCCGTTGTATGGATACACCATATTTTGTTTATTGATTCATCAGTTGGTGGACATTTAGATTGTTTTCCCTTTTTGGCTCTTAATAAATAATGCTGCTGTGAGCATTCATATGCAAGTTTTCGTGTGAACATATGTTTTCTGTTCTCTTGGGTATATATATACCTAGGAGTGGAATTGCTGGATTACATGGTAATTCTATGTTTAACTTGTTGAGGAACTGCAAACGGTTTTCTACAGCAGCTGCACCATTTTACATTCCTGCCAGCGCTGTATGAGGGTTCCAATTTCTCCACACCCTTATCCACATTTATTATCTCTCTTAAGTTTAGCAATCCTAGGGAGTGGCCACCTAACTCAGTTGGTTAGAGCGTGGTGCTGGTAGCACCAGGGTTGCCAGTTCAATCCCCGCATGGGCCATTATGAGCTGCGCCCTCCGTAAAAAATAATAATTTTAGCCATCCTAGTGAGTGTGACATGATCCATCATTGTGGTTTTGATTTGCATTCCTTTATGACTAAGGAGGGTGGGCATGGAAGGTTTAATCTTGAAGAAACGTTTCTAGAAGTGCTGGTGTTAGGGGAGCCTAAAATCATAAGGCTTAAGATTTTGTGACATTGAAACATACATCACAATACGTTAACTACAAAAAGCGTAATCCTATTTTTTCAGCGTATAGTGAACTAGAAGAACATGTAGTCATGTGCTGCTTAACAGCGTTTTGAGAAATGTGTCATCAGGCGGTTTTGTCACGCACAAACATCATAGAGGGCACTGACACACACCTGGATGGTACAGCCCACTGCACACCTAGGCCGTGTGGTACAGTCTGTTGCTCCCAGGCCACAAGCCTGTGCAGCATGTTACTGTACGGAATACTGTAGGCAATTGTAATCGTATTTGTGCATCTAAACATAGAAAAGGTACAATAAAAATATAGCATAAAAGATAAAAAATGGTACACTTACCATGAATGGAGCTGGCAGGACCGGAAGCTGCTCTGGGTGAGTCAGTGAGTGAGTGGGGAGCGAATGTGAAGGCCCAGGACATGACTGTGCACTGCTGTGGGCTTTATACACACTGTGCGCTTAGGCTACACTGAATTTATAAAACGACATGAGATTAAATTAAGCACAAGAGAAAATGATGCAATCAAGACAAGTGGTAAACATGAGATGTAGGAGGCTGCTGCCGGCATAACACAGCATACTGTTTCACAGCAAACTTTCTATAAGTAGAAAGAGTGCATTCTAAAATAATAAAAAGTGTAGTACAGTAAATACGTAATCCAGTAACGTAGTTATTTATCATCATTATCAAGCATGTGCTGTACATAATTGTACCTTTACACGACTGGCAGCACAGCAGCATCGCCACAAACATATGGGTAAGCGTTGCACTGCAGCACTTTGATGGCTATGATGTCACTAGGAGATGAGAATTTTTCAGCTCCATTATAATCTTAATGGGACCGCCGTCATCTTTTATCCGCCATTGTTCACTGAAACGTCGTTATATGGCACGTGACTACTCTTAAAATAAGAGTGTTGTGTGAGTGGTGGGAGTACAAGCTTTTTCTAAGCTTTCTCTGAACTGTATTACTTGTACAATAAGAACAACATTATTTTTTAAAGTCATATATCTAGAGTGCCCCTTTTCTCCTCAGACCAGAGCTGAAACCCGTGGACAAGGAGTTGGAGGTAGTGATGAAGTGAGTGCCGGGCCAGAGGGGCTGGTGGGGAATTTCTGGTCACTCTTATTTCTGGTCACCTGGAGCTCTTCACCTCCACCTCCTGCAGGTTCCCCGATGGGTTTGAGAAGTTCTCACCGCCAGTTCTGCAACTGGATGAGGTGGATTTCTACTATGACCCTAAGCACGTCATCTTCAGCCGTCTCTCTGTCTCTGCTGATCTCGAGTCCCGCATCTGTGTGGTATGGCTGCTGTTTGTTCCCTGGTCTCTCCCACCTCAAATACGTGCTGTGGATTGGCCCAGGTCCTTGGGCTACAGGGGGAAGAGGTCCACAGGAACAGGCGTCAGCCTGAGCCAAGGACTTTGCTGTACTTACACGGTCCCCGTCCTCCAGCCCCACAGGGCTGCCCCACAGAGACGCAAAGCCTGGCGTGTGGGACTTTATGAATACTTAGAGCAGTGTTTTATCTTCGTGGTCTCAGCTCTGAGTTTTCTCAAACCATGAAACTTGAAAGAGCCTAGGCTTCAGGGTCAGACTTCAGATCCTGACTCTGCCATTTCCTAGCTTGGTTACTAAGCAGTTTTCTTCTCTTTAAAATGGAGATAACATCTACCTCACTTGGTTATTGGGAGAATTAAATTCCCAGCACTTAGTAGATACTCAGGTTTTAGGTTCTCTTTACATCTTTAGTACTTCCTTCATTTTTCTCTTTAGTTCCTTAAAAATATTTTTTAGTTATTGGAAGTCACTGGGACCACCTGAGACCAATTCTCATCTCTGTGCCCCACAGACAAATGCTCCTTAAAGTTCTCGTGTTTCTTCTTACAGGTTGGGGAGAATGGAGCTGGCAAGTCGACCATGCTGAAGCTGCTTATGGGGGACCTGACACCTGTTCGAGGCATCAGACATGCTCACAGGTAGGGCCCACATCTCTACTCCCCAACTAGTTGTACACTGTAGCCACTCTCCTTTCTGGTCGCTGCCCTCCATCCCCCTTCCACGTTCCCGTCTGCCCACAGGAATCTGAAGATTGGCTATTTCAGCCAACACCACGTGGAGCAGCTGGACCTGAACGTCAGCGCCGTGGAGCTGCTGGCGCGCAAGTTTCCTGGTGTGTGAGGGGTTTGAGTTGAGGAAGGAGGGCCAGGGCTGACGCCAAGGGAAAACCTAGCTTGGGGAAGGGCTGAGCAGCCCCCCGAGTCTAAGTGGGGCAGGGAGAGGGTGAAGGGAGGGAGCTGGGCCATGATGGGTTGGGCCTCTTCCAGGACGGCCTGAGGAGGAGTATCGTCACCAGCTGGGCCGCTACGGCATCTCTGGGGAACTGGCCGTGCGCCCTGTTGCCAGCTTGTCCGGGGGCCAGAAGAGTCGTGTAGCCTTTGCTCAGATGACCATGCCCTGGTGAGGCCTCATTTTCTGAAGCTCTTGCCTTCCCTTTTCCCTCTCTTGCCTAGTAGAAAATTATTCTCTTGTTTTGTATCAGAGGAGTCCATTTTCTCGCAGCCCCCCATAACTGACCCCCTTCCTGGGTTCTGCCTTCCAGCCCCAACTTCTACATTCTGGATGAACCCACAAACCACCTGGATATGGAGACGATTGAGGCTCTGGGCCGTGCTCTCAACAACTTCAGGGTGAGTGCGCCTGCACACTGCCCACTGCCCCCCAGGCCTCAGCACTCCTTAGGGCCCCCTGAGTGCCTTTGGTCTCCTGTCTTTCAGGGTGGCGTGATTCTGGTGTCCCACGATGAGCGCTTCATCCGGCTGGTGTGCCAGGAGTTGTGGGTGTGTGAAGGAGGCGGCGTCACCCGGGTGGAGGGGGGCTTTGACCAGTACCGCGCCCTTCTCCAGGAACAGTTCCGCCGGGAGGGCTTCCTATAGGGCCCCTGGGCTGAGGACTGTGCCAGGACATGGACTGATCTCTCAGACCCCTGGTCTGCCACGTGGGCAGCCGTCTCTGGGCCATGGACTTCACCTGACTTTGGGGGCAACCTTATTCCCAATTCTCTCCTTTTGACTGGAGCATCCTCTGCACAATCCAAGGAGTCCCATCTAAGGATCTGTGAGGACTGGTCTTCCAAGCGGAAGGGGTGGGGGGTGCCCTCTGGGGTTATAGATCCCCCCACTGCCCCAGCTCTGACTGGGCCCCAAGTGGCTGCTGTGTAAATTAAATCTCCCTTGCCTCATCTCTGCTGTTCCCTGGCAGGGCTGCAGTGTGTTAAGGGGTGTGGGCTCTCTGATTTGGTGTTTTCCTGTGACACTTGTGTCAGTCACACTGAGGAAGCCATGGCATGACCAGCCTTGTCCCGGGAAGTAGACATTAAAGCCGCTGGCGCTTGGAGGTCACCTGCCTGACCCTGCAGTGGGCTGAGCTGATGGAATGAAGGGCACTGCGTGACATCACTGTGGTGCTGTCCCCTGGAGCCTGGGCTCGGCCTCAGCCTCAGCCGAAAAGATCTTGGTTTCTGCCATCTCCGCCTCACTGCTTGAGAGAGTAAACTGATTGTGTAATGTGGCAGCCTTCGATGTGCTTCAGCTGCTTTCTCCAGTAGTCTCTGGCCCAGGCCTACCCTGCTTCTCTGATCTGGACCCTCAGATGAGGCTGAAGAGAAACCGAGAAACTCTTTGTCCCCGTTTTGCTGGTGTGACTTTATTTTCTTTATTTTTCCTCTAACCATGTAGGAGGGGTTTGGGAAGTAGGGAATGGAGAATGGGGTCTAATGGGAAGAAACAGAGCACTTTGTTTTCAAATTAAGCAGTTTGTAAGTGGGGATTCTAACAGAGATAGTATGATTTATAAATATTGTTTCTTGAAGACTCAGCTGCTATCGTGTTTCCCCAAAAATAAGACCAGGTGCTATATTATTAATTTTGCTCCAAAAGACACTTTAGGGCTTATGTTCAGGGGATGTCATCCTGAAAAATCACACTAGGGCTTATTTTCCGGTTAGGTCTTATTTTCAGGGAATCACAGTATATGTAATTTCTATGCAGAAGACACTAAAATAGAGACATTGCTGTGTTCTCAGTGACAGTGGAGAAACCAGAGTCAACAGAAGGAACTTGCTGGCTTTATGGAGAATTGTAGTCACAAAGCTCAACTGAGGAATCTTAACTCGGCTGCTAAAGTTATTGTGGTATACCATGTTTCCCCGAAAATAAGACCTAGCCAGTCCATCAGCTCTAATGCATCTTTAGGAGCAAAAATTAATATAAGATCCGGTCTTATATTACATATTATATATTAGTTATATTTGTTATATAAGACCCAGTCTTATTTTACTGTAAGACCCGGTCTTACAGTAAAATAAGACTGGGTCTTATGTTAATTTTTGCTCCAAAAGACGCATTAGAGCTGATGGTCCAGCTAGGTCTTATTTTTGGGGAAACGCGGTCAGTAGCTGGGAGGGAGATACCTATTTTGGAGTGAAGGAGAATAAAGACAGGAAAGCTCTATTGATTTACCACAGAGCAGGCCGTGATGGACGGAGGAAGCCAGCAGACGGGCACTGAGTAGCCTGCCTCCTTCGTCTCCCTCACTCCTTTTCAGAAGTCAGAGGTGCTCCTCGAGCCATGTCTGTGGCCAGGTGCATGCTCACACTCCCGAGAGCCTTCTCACAGCCTCCATCACTGCAACCTCAGACCTGCAGATGGGCCCGTTGGGAGCCATCTGGTGTAGGGTCTGTGCCTGCTTATTTGCCGGATTCTCCGCATCTTCACCCCTCACAAGCTTGTGAATCCCAATATGAGTTCTCCCAACTCCTTAGAGTGTTGGAGTGTAGCCGAAGGGTTCTGTGACACAATCTGCTGCTTTTGGAGGTAGATGGCTTTGTGTACGAAGATGCTGGAGTTGGAGTTGGGTCTAAGATCAAGTCCCAGCTCTATTACTGGTAATAGAAGGGGTCACCAGCATTAGCTGAGTAACCTTTTTAAACACCTCCTACTCGGTTTCTTTATAGGATTGTGGTGAGGATTGGCTGACAAGCACATAATACATAAATGCACTGAGAAAGTGATTCTTGTGTGACCAGTCTGATTTGAAGGACTGTCATAGGAAAAGGAGTGAATTTTCTCTGACTCCAAAGGTAGGCCAATTTGGGCTGAAAGGAGGGGAAACTTTTCTGATAGCTCATGCTGCCTTCTGAGAGTGAGTTCCCGGTCTCTGGGAGTGTAGTCCTGCCAGGTTCTAGAGAAGGGCTCTTTTCAGGAGGCAGCACTAAGTGGCTTCCAGTTTCATGATTCAATTAACAAAATGGGAAGAGCCTGTATAAATGAACAATACAAGCCTACACTGCAGGCCTTCAGAAAGTTGGGGTGAATTAATTGCAGCAGCTGAGAAAGACCCTACAATAAGTGTGTAAGGTAAATTTTTGTTGGAGATTAGAGGGGAGTTGGCAGAAGGTAGTTATCTTGAGGGAAAACGTAGACAATTCCAGCTCTATTCCAGAAAGCACAGGGCAGAGAGGAGAGAGGAATCTGACACTCCAGGGTGGGAGGCCACCCTCAAACCCAGCAGACTGCCCATGATAGCAGCCCCCCGTTTGGTGCTATGGAGAGCCTATCTAACCCAAACCTGGTCCTGCCACACAGCTACTGACGCTGGAGCTGCCCTGCCAGTGTCAGGCCTTACAGCCAATGAGCTGGCCAGGTTGGAGGGCCTCAGTCTGCAGGGTCTTCATGGAAATGCTGGCCTCCCTGGCTGCTGCTGTCCTCAAGCAACTTGGCTGGTCCCCCCGGGAGGCAAGAGTGCAGGGGTGCAGAGGGGTCACGGGTCCCTCTACACCAATCTACAAGGCACTCAAAGATGTCAGTCAGAATTGTTTGTTTCAGTGTGTAACTACTGTCTGGAGATTTGTTGGACATAGACAACATTTTACCAAGTTCTCACTTTGCCTGGCAAATTTTAGCACAGAGTAGCACAGGAGAGAAGGGCCCCTTACTCTTGCTGGTCATGTCCCAGCCTGGTTTGTCATTTTAGAATGTAACATCCTAGTGAGAACCATTACCTAGGCCTGGGTCCAAAAAACAGCCCCCGCCTGCCCCCATGTCAGCCCACAACTGCACCGGCCTGCGCATGCAGACTGCATGTTGGAGCCTGTGGGAAATCTCAGCGGGCTAGCCAGCTGGGTCCACAATCTGGCTAAAGGGCCCCTAGGGGTTCCTGAACCTGGAGTGATGGACTCCCCTCAGCCCTGACCCTCTCCAAGTGGGCTTCATTGCACTTTGTGCCTCCCCATTATAAGTTGCTTGCCATTCAAGTTGTAGGTCCTACTTTTCCTCGATGCCCTGGAAGGACATGTTTTGCTCATGTTTTCATCTTCTGTGCCTGGTTGGGTTCCATGGGAAGCAGCTTGAAGAGGAAATCAGCAGAAAGGGTGTTGATTAGGAGCTGCTCCAGAAACCAACACCAGGATTGAGCAGAAGGAGAAGTTGAGTGGCAATGAAGGTCTCAGCCCCACATTCTGGAGCTGGGTACCCTGCAGAGTTGTCCTGAGTTGAGGCAATGGGTCAGGCCTTTTCTTCTGCTGAGTGGATCAGGCTGCTACCAGAAGGAGGTGTGAAGTTAGGAGAGGAAGTTTTCTTCCGCTGAGGCAATTCCCCCAAAAGGGCTGACAGCTGAGGACTTTCTGCCATGAGCGCTCTGAGCAGCAAATCCTCCACTCTTGAAAAGTGGTCTGGGAAGCTCATCACAGCATCCATTGTAGTGTCTGACACATAAATAGGTGCTCAATAAAAATGTTTGAGAAATGTGTATTTTGGGGAAATTGAGAAAAAGCAGTGAATGACATTGGAGAAGGAGAGGGCAGAAACTGAGAAACCAGCAAGAAGACATGACCAGGACCCAGCCCTGAGGGCATGGGGTCAGCAGGTGGCGGTGGCAGTGGAGGTGACACTAAGGGATTGTGTGCATACTCAGCAAGGCGTTGCCAGCTCTGCCCAAACAAGGAAGGACTCCTTTTTCCGGGCCAGAGTCTGAAATGGAATATGGAATGAAAGCTTTGGGACATGAAACAGATTAAAGGGGCCCATTTTGTTGTTTTTAAAACTCCCCTTGTGTCCTTTCAAGACTGCTAAGGAAATAATCACAATATTTATTGAGCTCTTACTGTGTAATAGGCATTTTACCCGCACTAACTCACTCAATCCTCAACACCCCATGAACCGGTACAGTTATAGTCCCCATTTTATAGATGAGAAAATGGAGTGCACGTAGTAGGTGGCAGGACTGTGCTTCAGGCCAGCCTGGCTCTAGAGCACAGCTCTTAACTGTCACACTGCACTGTTTTAGCTTCTAGTGTGACCTGCTCAATAGTCGTAGGTTTGTTCATTCCATCACTTAAAACTCATTAATTGCGTGGGGTAGGAGGTGGGAGTTGGGGGGTTTAAACAAGCTTCTCTCAGGAGAGCAAGCTAATGAGTAGGAGTACCTGGCACGGGCTGACACGTTGGGTGTTCAGTGAATAATTGTTTGTTAAATTAATGATTAAAAACATGGTGTAGTGGAAAAGTCATGCACTGGGATTAGTCCAGCTCTACCACTAGTGGCATCTTGGGCAAGTCAACCTCTCCTGAGTAAATTGTCCTTATCCATAAAATGGGCATAACACGGTTAGTCTTACCTGCTTCTTTGGATAGTTGGAAGGATTAAATGAGACAAAGTCCAGTGTAAACTGAACAATTTTTTTTGTAAACCAGTAAGGGTAAGGGCTATGGATCCATCCAATTTCATGGATGGAGTGATGGGGCAGCAGCCTGGGGCCTCTTCTGAAGACACACACACTAGCACATGTGAACACAAACATCAAGATGACTGCTGCAAGAGGGCCACGCGCAGCCCTCCGTCTCTGCTGCATCAGGCGACAGAAAGCATGCGTGCTGGACCCGCGGGGTCACATGGGGGAAGGCAGAAATCACTGTGCAATTTAAGCCCATTCTAATGATATGTCTAGGTCATGCCCTGTCGGTAATTCTAGGTTTCTGTTTTCTTTATGTTAAAGAAATGGGTGGTTTGGAAATGATGTCAGCTTTATTGCATATAGAGAGAACTCTGAAACGCTACATTAGAATAAATATTTTTCAACCCATGCTACAGCCTTTTCAACAGTTAGAAATGCTTCTGCAAGCTGTTAAGTGGCTCCTGCTGTTATTCCCATTTTACAGAACTGGAGCTTTAGGCAGAAAGATGTTAAGCGTCTTGCTTAAGTTCAGATACCTCTGTGCATGCAGAGATGGGACAAGAACTGAGGTATCTGGGTTCCCAGCCTTCTCACATGGCTCCCAATCGCTGTTCTCAACTGTGTTCCAGTTATTCGCATGATGGGCGACATTCTCACCTCATACGTGTACGTGCCCCTGTGCACACTCAGGGTCATGTGACCTTCTGTCCTATTAGGGAAGTGTCCTGAACCTGGAATGGGGGAGGGACTGTGAATCTGATCTAATTTATTTTCACCTTGTAAATTAGTGTCAACTCTGGAGTCAGAAAGGACTGCATTTGAGTCTGAATTCTGTTATCTAATAGCTGTGTGACCTTAGCAAATTAGGCCTCTTAGTGCCTCAGTTTTCTGATCTGTAAAATGGGGATAATAATTGTCTTTATATTATAGGGTTATGGAGAATATTAAATAATACAAGCAAAACTCTCATCATAGTTCCTGGTAGTCCCATAAATATTCGCCATTACAATGAGTATCAGTATTTGTTGCAGCCCTTGCTGTTTTATTAGGTTGGTGCAAAAGTAATTGTGGTTTAAAAGGTGAATAATAGCAAAAACCACAATTACTTTTGCACCAACCTAATATTAATTTGTAGTGAGCTACTGTTTATGAATCCCTATGGCTGAAACCACTGTATTTAGTCACGGTGCCTCAGCCAAAATGACAAGTACCCAACCCTCCTACTTTTTAAAGTCTGGCTGATCCAAATTGTCTAAAAGAGGGCATATCAATCCACAGTGCCCACCCCAGCAGGGGAGGCTGTTTCAAATCCCAGAGCTGCTAATAGGAGACTACATCCTGTGAAGATGACTGGATCAGGCATTTAGAGCCTGGTGCCATCAAAGTTCTAATCACAGCGCCACACCCTTTGTTTTGATTCCATGTCCACAAAGCAAATCCTTGAGGTTCTCATTCCCCTGCAGCCGGCCTCCTAGACAGCATGTGGCCAAAGCCTGAGCCCTGGACCCATACAGGGTTGGCGGCCTTGCGTGGCCCACCACTTACCAGCTCAGTGCCCCCAGGACGAGTTCTGTAACCTCTCAGAGTACAGTTTTTCTCTGGATAAGAGGAGATGCTAATTTGCATAAGGTTATTGAAAAGATTAAGAGAATTAATCCACTAGGGAATGGAGGACGTTGAGGGGCTTCAGGACTGGAGTAAAGGGCTACATGGCTTTGCCAAATGTGGTGAGAAGACAAGTTGGGATGTCACGGGGGAGGGAAGGCTGGAGAAGAGATACACCTGTCCTGAGTTTGGGGCACTTCAGAGAAGGAGGTAAGGAGACCAGTGCCAATTTTCCAAAGGTGGGATGGCCAAAGACATTTAAAACAACGAAGTTTTATGATTTGAAGTTATTTGCATTTCTGAGATAAAAAACTCTCCTCCACTTATCTCAGATCTTCAATAACATCACTTATTTCTGTTGTTGTTGCTTTTGTTTTTGTCTTTTGAAGTCAAGGAAGGGGCTGGATCGATGCCGTATGGAACAGATAAAATAAGGAAGCAAGAGATCTGAGCCAGAGGTGATCATAAGAATGAAAATACAAATGCCCAACTGCTGGGAACTGGCAGAAAACATAGGGCTTTAATACACGACTTAAATACACAGCTTTCCCTGTATTTTCAGACGTTTTGGGACTCTCTGCAGTGTGATTGTTGCACTTTTCTTTTTTGGATATACTTGGCCCTATTGTTTTAACTTTAGCTGATAAAGTGTCTCAAGATTAAAGAAAAATATAATGAACCTATATGAAAAATAACTAATGCATTGCTAAATATGTTTCTCCTATGCTCCTCACGCTCGAGGTTTAGGCTAGGCTAGACAGCCACATTTAGGCAACACAGCTCTATTTCTCTGTGAGGTTCTGAAGGCCTGACTGAGACCTGACTGAACGGAGGTCCTCCACACACCGGCGGCCTCCGTTCCTCACCATGTGGACCCCTCTCAGAGCTGCGGGCAGGTCCTCACATGAGGCCTGGCTTCCCCAGAGCAAGTCCTCCGAGGGAGAAACCCACATGCCTTTTAGGACCTGGCTCCTAAGGCCCCCACCATCACTTCCACCACATGCCATTGTTAGAAGCAGCTCACATAGCATAGCCCACACTCAAGGGCAGGGGAATTGGGCTCCCCTTTTTGAAGGGAGAGTACTAAAGAATTTGTGGACTCATTTTAAAATTATTACAATTGGCATTGTGGTTTTAACATTTAGGCTTGTGCAAACTGTTATCAACTCATATACATACAAGTATATGTATATATATGTATATATGTGTACATATTATATATGCATGTATGTGTGTATATATAATATATAGTATATATATTATTTACATATGTATATATATATATATATATATATGTAGAGAGAGAGAGAGAGAAAGAGAGAGAGACAGAGAGAGAGAGAGATTTCAAGAAATTAACTCACATGATTGTATAGTCTGCCGAGTCTGGAATCTGTATGCAGTTGGCGGGCTGGAAACTCTGGAAACTCTAAGGCAGGAGTTGATGCTGCATTCTTGAGGCAGAATTTCTTCTCCAGGAAATCTCAGTTTTGTCCTAAAAGCCTTTCAACTGATTGGATGAGGTCCACACACATTATCAAGGTAACCTCCTTGAAAGTCAACCGATTGTGAACCATATCCACAAATACCTTCACAGCAACCCCTGAATTCGTGTTTGATTAAATAACTGGGTAATCTAGCCTAGCAGAGTTGACAGAGACTAACCGCAACATAACCTCTAAGCCTCCACTCTAGTTCTTCCCTTGCACTGTGTGACAGGCCCCGCTCACGCCAGCCAAACTCCTGGTGGCTGCCTCCTAAGTGCTCCCCTGTCTGACATCAGCCTATGCTTCGTGATGTCCTGTTCTAGACACTTTTAATGTAAAGACAATATATTAACAGTGCAGAATGTTTGCAAGTAGAGATGGACGTTGCTCACAATGCCTTCATTTGTATCTTTTCTCATCTTCATTCACGGACACACTATATGTAATTACATTTTACAGTTGTACCCTTGCTGTTTTGTATTTGTCTCTAAACTTAACATCATCTTTATATCAAAAACTCTTTTTCTTTTTTGCAATTGCTATTATGTTTTTCATTATTTAACATTTTTATGGCTACAAAATAGTCTACTTATCCCTACTTTTGGCCATTTGGGTTGCTTCTAAATTTTCACGATTATGAAAAATGCCACAGTAAACATCTGCATGCACATCATCTCTCTATTTTCAGTTAGTAATACAGGACCTGAAATATTTACACTGAAGAGCTATATCATTAAATGAGATAATATGGATAACGCTCCTGATACAAAGCTTTGTATACAATAAGTACAAAATAAATGGTGGTCTCTATATTATCAGAACCTAATTCATTCTGATTTTTAATTCAGTAAAGAACCACTACAGTTCTCTGCCCTCAATATTCTCATTCACCAAATATATGGTGATGGAAGGAGAACTGACTCTGGGTGGTGAGCACACAATGGGATATATAGATGATGTATTATAGAATTGTACACTTGAAATCTATGTAATTTTAGTAACCATTGTCACCCCGATAAATTTAATTTAAAAAAATTATCATTCACATAATCTTTTTAACTTTCCTGAACTTTTTTTTCCTCATTATTAACAATAGGTTTATTTTTCTACAGTAGGTTACAAATCTTAGTTAGATAAGTTATGCTAGGAATTTGGACATCAATTATCTATTTATCATCTATTATCTATCTATCTATCTATCTATCTATCTATCTATCTATCTATCTATCTATCATCTATCTTCTATCTATCTATCTCTCTCTTTCTCGGCATTGTATTCCCTAAAGCCTGTTGAGCATTGGAGATTTTATGCTTCTGAGACAGTGAAAATATAAACAAATTTTGGGCAGCAAAATGCAATGAGCTGCATAGGAAAAGCAAAATTACAAGTCAAAGGACAGTTGAGCTTGTAGAACATGCTACAAATCAAGGTAGACTGTCAGAAAAGTAAATAGAAATTAGGGCAATTCCTGATAAAAGAAGAAAGGAAGCAGCATAGTCTGTCTCAAGGAAACTTTGTTTATGTAAGCCCTTCCTCCTGAAATAATCTCCCCTTTCTCCTTCTGGGTTCCCATGGCTCTTTGCTTCCCACCCCCTGGAGTGCTGGCCAGTTCTGCCTTGAAATGAGCATCTGTTGCATCCGAGTTGCAGGACAAGGGATTCATCCTGGGATCGCTCACGGGGCCACCATGCAGTTAGGTCCATAATAGTGATACTCAGAAAGGTTTGCGGAAAGGAATCTTGTTGTCTCCATAGTTTCACTTCACTGGACTTACAGGCCTGGATGCCCGCAAGTCCACGGGAGTATTTGTATGATGTGGTGATGTCTGTGGTTTTTGGTTGGAATAGCTGATGCAGCTCCTTTGGGAGCAAGAATATGGTAGAGCACTGTTTGGACATCGCTGACACCTATGATGCTGGTCCTGATATTAATTGTGTGTTCCTGCTGCTACTATAAGGCTTAACCTTGAACTTAAAAAAAAAATGATGCTGTATGTTCTCTTTTATTTTGCAGCATATATTTTAAACTATTTATTATGGAAAATTGCAAACATAGACAAGAATAGAGAAAGATACCCAGCTTCAGCAATTATCCTTCATGGTTCAGGTTGGTTAATTTTGTTTCATCTACATCTCCATATTCTGCCTGCCCTGTGAATCCTGCTCCCCTCGCCCTGACTCACCACCCCACATCCCTGCCCCAGGTTAATACTTATTAGTGTTACATACTCCCATTAGAAAGAGTATAATGGGGCCAGCCCACTGGCCCGGTGGCTCAGGTGGCTAGAGCGCTGTGCTCCTAACTCCGAGGTCGCCAGTTCGATTCCCAAATGGGCCAGTGAGCTGCACCCTCCATAGCTAAGATCCTGAACAACAGGCAGCCAGAGGCCCCCCGTGGGCTCAATGAGAGCTGCTGTGAGCACTCATTGTCTTCAATCTAGTTGTGGAGGATGCAGCTCACTGGCCCATTTAGGAATCGACCCTGCAGCCCTTTTGTTCAGAGCTTGTGCTCTAACCAACTGAGCCATCCGGCCGCCCAGGAATGCAATGTTTGATAGATATTTTGCGATGGTTTTAATATTTATGACAGGATAAGCTTCAGTTTTTTATTTCACTTCATTTTGCAGTTTTATAAAACGTTTTCTTATGGAATTAGTAGTGTAAAATGTCAAGTTACGCCTACAGCCATTTTTCAGTAATCATGATTGTACTACATAAAATGAACACATCATAGAGATATAATTTTCTTGCAAGAAGTAAAATTCTCATCTTTTTAAAAATAGGCTTTATTTTTCATAGCAGTTTTAGGTTCACAACAAAATTGAGGGAAAGTTATACAAATTTCCCGCCTTGACACATGCACTGCCTCCCCTTCAGAGTGGCGCATTTGTTACAGTTGATGAACCTACATTGACTCATCATTGTCACCCAAAGTCCACAGTTTACATTAGGATTCACTCCTGGTGTTGTACATGCTATAAGTTTTGACAAATATGTAATGACATGTATCCACCCTTGTCATATCATACAGAATAGTTTCATTGATCTAAAAGTACTCTTGAACTTTTAAAAATTAAAAAGTCTCCTTCTTCCCTTCCCTTCCCTTTCTGAATAATTCAGTCCTGAAGCCAGTAAGTGGAGTAGAGCAAGGCACTTGTCCACACTCAGGTGGGGTCTCCCTCGGTGACCCAGAGCAGGATGTCGGAACCTGAACAGGGTGAGGTGGGCATCTGTGTAGGAAGGT
Source organism: Rhinolophus ferrumequinum (assembly GCF_004115265.2). Classification (NCBI taxonomy): domain Eukaryota; kingdom Metazoa; phylum Chordata; class Mammalia; order Chiroptera; family Rhinolophidae; genus Rhinolophus; species Rhinolophus ferrumequinum. The sequence continues at coordinate 60,917,501 of NC_046285.1, read as the reverse complement.
TGTGAGGGGTGAGAGTCCGAGAGAGGTGAGGATGTCCATGCGTGGGGATGGCCTTAAGCACTGAGGAAGGGAGTAGAGCCTGGCGTGGGGAGTCAGAGCCCAAGCAGGGCAAGGGAGGCATTCTTGAGAAGGGGAACACCTGGCAGAGTGTTGGGCAAGTTTGGGGTGAGGAGGGCATTCACTGAGGGGGCAGAGGGGGCAGCAACCCAACACAGAGTGTTGGAGACCAAGTAGAGTGAGAAGGGCATCTGAACGCCGCAGAGGATGATGGGTATATGGATCATATGGATAACTACATCGGGGGAAAGGGGCGCCAGGTTTCTCACAGTTGGAGAAGGAAATTACAGATACTGAAAGGGGAAAAAACTAGACTGAACATTGTGATGCCGGATTAAAATTAGATATTGGTATGATCTCATGGTTTTTATCACAAAGAGATATAGAAATAAATATAGATTTAAGTGTATATGCAGCTGTGTCCCAGTCCTGACTATTGAGAAGTGACACACCCTACCCCAGTGTTAAGGAGCATACCCAGTTCCCAAATGTTGGCTTCTAAATATCATTCTCCACTATAAGGTGCCAGTGCTGCCTTATGTAAGAGCTGATTCTAGGGCTGAGGGACAAAAGATACAAGATGAGCCTAGAAATCTTTTACTAGAAAGAAAAAAAATGCTGAAAGAATGGGACATGTCAAAAGGACACAAAAGTCAGCTTAAAGTACTCCCACTGGACAAATTAGAGACAGTTTGAGCATCAATATAAATATTGATTATAACCCCTGAATAAAACAGAAATGTGTGAGTCAATACTGATTGATATACATAAATACATGAATAAACTAAAAGTTTGATATGGAATGAGATGCGTATACATTTTCAAATTATTTCCACCCCAAACAGTTATTTATTATAAAGGGAAAAGGAGTTGCTTTACAGTAGAGAAGCCTCGCAAATACCACCTTAATCAACTAATGGAAGTCCCCGGCATCAGTAATGTAAAATCAGAACAACGTGTCACTCAATCAGAACACAGCATCACTCCTGCGATATTCCTGCCAAAGAAGTGTAACCTGAGTCTCACAAAGAAGACTCACAAAGACTCACAAAGAAGATGCATCACAAAGAAGCATCGGACAAACGCAAATTGAGGGACATTTTACAAAATACTATCGTGTACTCTTCAAAAATGTCAAGGTCATGAAAGTCAAGAAGCTACTAAGGAACTGTTCCAGAGTGAAGAAACTGCAGAGTTATGACAAAATGCAACATGTGATCTGAACTGGATTTTTTTCTTTTTATTGTAAAGTACATTCATGGGACACTAGGCAAAACTGGAGTGGGGTTTGAGAATTAGATGCTGGAGATGTATTAATGTTACTTTCCTGATCTTGATGCTTGTACTGTGTTGTGAAGAGGAATGTCATTGATTGTAGAAAATGCACATGAAAACACGGGTGACGGGACATAAATTGACTGCTTACTTGTGAATGGTTCATGGGGGGAGTTCCTTCTGTACTTCAAATTTTCTATATGCTTGAGATTGTTACAAATTTTTTAAATATTTAAAAATATAACAGTAATACATGAATGTTGTAGCAAGTTGAATGCAAATAAGTAGTTAATACCCTCCTTCCCATTCTAGTCCGCTCTTCCCTAAAGAAACCATTGTTACCAGATTTATAGATATCTTTCCAAACCTTATTCATAATCATATGAATGTGTAAATTTGTAGGTTTATTTGTATGGAAACATCTTCTCTCATTGTACCAGCTACTAACTTTCCCCTTAGTGTCCTTCATTAAACAGAAATTCTTAATTTTTATAACATTTTATTTTGAAATAATTTCAGACTAAGAGAAACGCTGCAAAATATTACAAAGAATTCTGCTCTTCCCTTCAGCCAGAGTCCCTAAATGTTAACATTTTGCCACATTTGTGGGCATTTGTGTGTGTATATAATTTTTTCCTAAACCATCTGAAAGCAAGTTGTGGACATGAGATACCTTTATTTCTAAATACCACAGTATGTTATTTTCTGAGAACAAGCACTTTCCTTATACAACCATAGTACAATTATCAAAATCAGAAAATAAACATTGATACAGTACTATTATCTAATCTATAGAGTTTATCCAAATGTTGCCAATTGTACCACCAATTTCCTTTATAGAAAAAGATGAAAAAAGGGAAAATAGAAAAAAAAATTTTTTTTAATCCAGGATCACACTAAATTGCTTTTAGTCGTCCTGCCTCTTTAGCCTGTTTTAATCTGGAACACTTCATTCTTTATCTTTCATGACCTTAACATTTTGGAAGAGTACAGGACATTTATTTTGTAGAATGTACCTCACTTTGAGTTAGTCTGGTGTTGCCTCATGATTAAATTTAGGCCATGCATTTGGGGCAGGAATATCACAGAAGTGAGGCTGTGCCTTTTCAGTGCATCTTATCAGGAGGCATGTGATGTCAATTGTCCCATTCCTGGGTGATGTTAACTTTGATTACTCGCTTAAGGTGGTGTCTGCCAGGTTTCTACTCGCAAATCGCTACTTTTCCCTTTGTAATTAATAAGTGTCTGGTGGAGAAGAAATACTTAATTTTTATGTAATCAAAATCATCAGTGTTTTGCAACAATGATTTGTTCTTTTGAGCCCTTCCCTACCACCGATAGGTAATTAGAGATCCATGTATATGCTATTCTTTTTAATAGCAACACAAAATGTTCCATGATATGGATGTACAATCACTTATTTATTCAACAGCTTTCTTTTGGGTGGACAATGGGTTGTTTCCCTCTTTTCTGTCCCTAAAACCAGGTTTGAATCCCTGACTATATTCCCTTACACACCCGTGTATTTATTGCTGTAGAATAGCTTCTTCAAAGTATGGTGGAAAGAACAGGAGCATAAGAAATAATGATAACTGTTGTTACTTTTAGAGGTGGAACAGAAGAAAGAAAAGGAGGGTGGCTTTTTACTTTCCACTGAACACCCATTAAGATTTTTATCCTAACTATGCATTAATTTTACAATATTAAAAAAGTAAAACACAGCAATATGACTATACTTAATGCCAAAGAACTGTGTACTTAAAAACAGTTAAGGTGTGAGGACAGAAAAGGGGCCATAGGTTAAACCTGACAAGATCTGGAGACTGAAAATAACCACATAGAATGGCGGGTGTGAACATAAAAATTCCTAACAAAGGTGGGCCATAGTAGGAAGTCACATCCTTGGCCTTTAGCTTCCTTGACAAAGGTCAGCCTTTACCTTAAGTGAGCCTATCTGTCATCTTTTTGCATCTAAGATAACATATCCTTGAAATGTCAGAGCAATCCCTTTTTTCTGACTCCGCCCCCCCCCCCAGGGGACACAACCCACTGCACCAGAGCAGGAAACTACAAAATCCCTCATTGTTATCTTGTTCCCCAAATACCATCTCTAACATGGCGTAAAATGCTATTAACTATCCTGTACCCACCAACGTAAAAGAAGTGTGTGTCTCTCCGTTTTGCTTTTTATCCAATCCCAGAGATTTCCCCGCTTTGCTTTCTCCCACCCTCTTAAACTACAACCAATGGATTTCATGATGTAACCCTCCTCCTTTGATTCTAATGTACAAAACAAGTTGCCAACCTGCCATTTTCCAAAGCATTTTCTCAATCAAGACATTGCTTCCCTGCAATTGTCATCAGTTTAGCTCAAATAAACTCTTACAAGCTTTTTCTTAGGCTGGATGTTTTTTTCGTCTATAGGTGGTAAATTTTATGTATACTTTAAGGCAATTTAAAAAATAAAGATATAATTAAATAAATAGAAATAAACCCTGTGTGATCACATCATTTCCTAGCTTAAAACCCCCCTAATGACTTTCCACTAATTTTCAATTAAATTTGAAAACCCTTAGAAGGCTCTAACGTCCTAAATAATCTAGTAACTACACAAACTTTATTCCTTGTACCGCTCCAAGCTTTCTCCTGACTCATGGCGTCTGCACACACGGTTCCTTCTGCTAGACACCTGCCTAGCTAATTCTTACTCCTTCAAATTTCAATGTTCAGAATAGTTATCTCTGACCCTTCCCCCAAGACTAGGTCACATTCCTTTATCATGATAATTGCATAGAAAAATGTAATTTCTTGTAGCTATTGTCATAATTACAGCTTAAAAATCTAAATCAAAAAATGAATAACAAAAGAGATCTAAATAAATGAAAAAACAGGCTGTATTCGTGGATTGGAAGATTCAATATAGTAAAGATATCAATTGTCCCCAAATTGATATACAGGTTTTTTTTCTTATTTATTTTTATTGAAGAACAGTATGTTTTTCCAGGACCCATCAGCTCCAAGTCAAGCCGTTGTTTTCACTCTAGTTGTGGAGGGCGCAGCTCACTGGCCCATGTGGGAATTGAACCGGCGACCTTCGTGTTATGAGCACTGCGCTCTAACCAACTGAGCCAACCAACCACCCTGACATACAGATTTAGTGTAATTCCTATCAATATCCCAGCAATATTTTTTTTATAGATATAGACAAGATTATTCTATAATTTATATGGAAAGGCAAAGGAACTAGAATAACTAAAACAATTTTGAAAATAAGAATAAAGAGGGAAGAATCAATCTACACTATTTCATGATTTATTATATGTCTTATATGTCTACAGTAATCAAGGCTATTTGGTACAGGCAGAGGGAAAGACGCACAGACCAAGGGAACAGAACAGAGGACTCAGAAACAGCCCTGCCCAAATATAGCCCACTGATTTTTGACCGGGGTGCAAAAGCAGTTCAATGGAGGAAGGATAGTCTTTTCAACAAATAGTGCTGGAGCAATTAGCTATCCACAGACTAAAAAAACAAAAACGAAAACACAACCTTGATCTAAGTCTCATACCTTACATGTATATAAAAATTATTTCAAATGAATCAAAGATTTAAACGTAAAACTATAAAACTTTTATAAGCTAACATAGGAGAAAATCTTCAGGACCTAAGACTTAGTGAAGAGTTCTTAAAATGACACCAAAAGTATGACCTATAAAAGGAAAAAACAATAAACTGAGGTTTTGATTTCTGTTGGCAAGATGTAGAAAAACTGGAACCCTTGTATGCTGCTGGTAGGAATATAAAATTATTCAGCTGGTATGGAAAACCCCAATAAGTTAAACATAGAATTACCATATGACCTAGCAAATCCACTCCTGGGTATGTACCCAAAATAATTGAAAATAGATGTTGAAACAAAAACTTGTACATGAAGGCTCATAGCAGCACTATTCACAATAGCCAAAAGGTGAAAAAAACTCAAATATTCATAAACTAGTGAATGGATAACAAAAGCAGTCTATCCATACAATGGCATATTATTCTGCCATAAAAAGGAAAAAAGTACTGACACATGCTACAACATGGATGAACCTTGAAAACATTATGCTAACTGAAAGAAGCCAGACACAAAAGGCCACATGTTGTATTATTTCATGTGTATGAAATATGCAGAATAGGGAAGTCTATAGAGATAAAAAGCATATTAGTTTCCAAGGACTGAGAGGACGGGGGAATGGAAAGTGACTTTTTAATGGTTATGGGTTTCTTTTTGGGGTGATGAAAATGTTCTAGAACTAGATAGTAGTGATTGTTGCAAAACATTATGAATGTACTATATAACAAAAGGTAAATTTTATTTATCTGTATTTTGCCACAATAAAAAATGGTGAATTTTATTGTATATAAATTATGTCAATAATACTGACATAAAATATTAATTGGGACATTAATGGATGCTAAAACTTGTAGGTGAGATTTTGATGAAGATTGGAATAGTTATATAGACTCAAACTATCTCCCCACAAAAGTACTTATTTAACTACAAAAAAGAAAAATAGTAGCATCATAGAGGAAAAACCTGGCAACCCTACCTGTGAGAGTTCATTTCCTGTGTCAACTTGGAGGGTAGTGGTTTTGGATGAGATTAACATTTAAACTGGTGAACTGTAATTAAGTAGAATGTTCTCCTATAATGTAGGTGGGCCTCATTTAATCAGTTGAGGCCTGATTGGAATTGAAAAATCAGCCTCTCCAGCAAGGGGGTTCTCTAGCAGACTTCCTTCGGATTTCATCTGTACCATGGACTCTCCTGGGTCTCCAGCCTGCTAGCCCACACTGCGAATTTGAACTTGCCAGCCTCCATAACTGGGTGAGCCAATTCCTTATAATAAATAAATACATAAAGATACACACACACACATAGTCTATTGGTTTTGTTTCTCTGGAGAACCCTAATACACTACCTTAATCCACTAATCAAAGATAACATCACCAGAAATAGTAACTGACATGGATATCCTGCTGTGATATAGTGAGAAGGATATATCACTTATGTGCTATGTGCCAAGTGAATATTCTGAATCTAATTATGAGGAAACAACAGACAAACCAAACTAAGGGACATTCTACAGAACAACTGGCCAGTGTTCTTTGAAAATGCTAGTATTATGAAAGACAAAAAGAATGAGAACCTATTTCTGATACAAGAAGACTATAAAGAGAACTCTCAACTAAATGCAATGTGTATGATCCTGGGTTGGATGGGGCAGGGACGATATCGATGAAGAACATTTTGGCAATGATTAAGAAAATTGGAATATTGACTGTAGTTTAGATAATAGCATTGTTTCAATGTTAAGTTTCCAGAATTTGACAACTATTCTGTGGCTATGTAAGAATCTTGTTCTTAAGAAACACACACTGAAGTATTTATGGGTAAAGACGCATAATGTGTACAACCTATTTTCAAATGGTTCCCCCAAAATGCTATTCTTGCAACTTTTGCTAAGCTTTGAAATTATTTCCAAATAAGAAGTTTAAAAATTTATTGTATAATTGTTGACTGTACCCCGACCACCACAACCAGGTTAAGTGCCCCTCCTGAAAGCTCCCTGTAAAAAGCTTTAATAATATCCAGTATATCTCTGTAACGCAGTACTCATCTTAATCTACTGTAACTATGTATTTGCTTTTTTCACTAAAGTATGAGCCTTGCAAGACAGAGGCTATGCCTTTTTAACTCCATACCGCCCACCCCTTCCCCTAAGCCTGGCATATAGCAGACCACCCAAGCTCCATGCCATTCTTTAGCCCTGCTTAGGATCTCCTCGGCCTTCTGGAACTTGATTTTGGGCTCTGTGGAGATGAGCTGTCTCTTCCTGTCCTCAGCTACGTGCCACGCTGCAGCTCTACCACCAGAATGCCTCCCTGCTGGGCCTCAGAGACCTCTTGTTGAGCTGGAGCTGCAGACCTTTCTCTCCCTCTATCTGCCTCAGCTAAGATAGCCTTTCCAGCAGAATCTCAGGGCTGGTCCAGCTTCCCAGCAAAGCTTGGCTTCTAACAGTGTGTCGTCTAGTCTTTGACAGGAATTCCATTTTCCTGGGACACTGTTGCACATCCAAGCTCTCCTCAGGACAAAGACAAGGACCTGTTTTTTCATTTACATCTATTTGACGCCCCTTAATGACTGCTCCCTGTAACATCTTATTCAGCCCAAGGGCCAGGTGTAGCTCTTGGTTCATTTGCAGAAGGGGCAGAGCACAAAACACCATGGGGAAGTGGCCACTGTCTGGACTTCCATGGAGCCTTCTGGATCTGGTCTCCTGCCTGGAGACCTGGAGCACCCAGAGGACCCACCGGCCCACTCACTATCTACTGTTTCTCCCCAAGCCTGTAAGAGGATGCTCAAGCAGAATGAGGCTGGGGGAAGGTTCAGCAGAGAAGGGAGGAAAGGTGTCAATGGAACCATGGCTCAGATAGTGTGGAAACGGGTAGAACCCAACTGGAGCTCCCTGTAGGCTGGACCTTTGTAATGGTGTCTATGCTTTCTGTAGTATCTTTGTGCATTTCCACCCATGAAGTTCCCTGGGAAAGGCCAAGCTAAGGCTACCATGGTAAGTGGTTTGAGCAAGAGAAAGGATTGTGGTTGAGGGCTCAGGTGCTAAAGGAGGCAGGGAATTCCCCTGGGGCCAGCGTGGTGATGGTGACTGGAATCCGGACAGAGTAAGTGGGGGGAGGTGAGAACCTAAGTCTGGCTTGAAAGCCCACTCCCAACTTGCTGCACCCCCTCAGCTCTCCTCGAGCTCATTTTGCAGAATCTGAGTGTGGCCTCTGCAAGAAAACTTGCATAGGTGACCCCCGCCCCAACATGGTCACTTCCCCAGGGCTCCCAGACTCTCCCTCACCGCTCAGGGGAGAGGTTTTAGACTTCCCTAATCTTTTGCAGCATAGCATTGTTAAGCCGCATAAAAATTCTGCCAATATCAAGGGACCTGTTTACAGGCAGAGCTGTTTTCTCCTAGGGGTGCTGCAGCGATGAGGTGGGGTGAGGGGTTCACTGCTAAGATGAGGGTTGGCCACGAGAAGGTTCTGCAGGCTGGAAGGCCTGACTTCGGAGGTGGTGGACAACTGAAGTACAGGGAGTCAAAGTCTGAGGGGTTGATCCTCCCCACTCCCAGAAAAAGTGGGGAGACGGCACTGCAGTGATAGGAAGGCTGGCTGCTCCGTGGTGAGGGGAAGTCGCTGCCGTGAAGGGGAGCCCTGCTTGGAGTGAGTGGACATTGAAGTGATCACACAGCTGAAGATACCTGCAGTGATGGGGAAGATTTCTGCAGTGATGAAGGAGCACTTTGCAACGGAAGGGAACTGGCTTCTTGAGGCGTGGGGTGTCCAACGGTGACAGGGCGCAGGGGTTCGCTGCAATGATGAGGAAGGGTCACTGCAGTGATGGGAAGCCTAGCCAGGCCTGGGGTGGGGGGTGGTGATAGTGGGAAATTTTTGGTCGCTGCAGTGCTGGGGGGCTGCCGACAGAGCAGCTCTGCTACTTGTGCAGGACGCCTCACTTCCTGGAGGACAAACAGGGTGGGGCCTCGGAAGCTTCGGTCCCGCATTGATGGGGGCCTGCGCGGCAGCAGAGACGCGGTCCCTGCACTGCGGTGCCCTGTCTGGCTGCAGCGGCCAGGACTGGCGTGGAGGCGATACCGCGCCCGAAGTGGGAGGGGGCTGGGAGAGTGGGGAGCCTCAGTCCCGCCGCAGCGGCGGGCGGGGCCAAAGCGGGCCAGAGGGGCGGCCTTTCAGAACAAGGGTGGGACTCGCAGCCGCAGGGCCGACACCCCTGCGCGCACTCAGAGCGGTCGCAGCCGGAGTCCCGAGTGGGCGCCCTGCAGGTGCCGCGACTGAGTGCTGCCCCGGGCGCAGAGGCGGCATCACACACCGTGGTCCCGTCGTGGCGCCCAGAACTCCGCAGAGGAGGCGACGGTGAGGCTGGGGCTACCCGCGGGGAGGGAACAATCCCTAGATCCAGCCAGCAGCATCCCCTGACAGCTCGGCCTTGTGGGGCGCCGGCGGCTGCAGCGGTCCCCCCCTCCCAGATGAGCTCTGCCAGGGTGGGGAGAGGTACCCTGGACGGATCTCATGGACTCCCCCTACCCCAACTATTCTCCCTGTCTTGTCTCCAAAAGACCCCCTCCTTTGGCTTCCCTATCTCGTTCTTCCCAACCCAACCCCCTCCACTCCGGCCTGCAGCCCGTCTCAGGGCCGGGGTCAGATGAGGCGCGGGAGAAAGATGCAGCCCTTCGGCTCCCCATCCCACCCCGCCCCTGCTGTTCCTTGCTGGGCTAGGGGCACCCAGGAGGACGCTGGCCCTTTAAACACTTGCTCCCCACCCAGAGCATCTTCCATCTCTCCACCCGCGCTACCTCCGACAGCTGGCAGCCGCGGGGAGCCCCGGGGGGCCGACAGGTACGGGGGTGGCGGTGAGGCCCGGGAGCCGGTGATGGAACAGCTGTGACAACCCGCCCCCCACCCCCCGCGCGCGCCCGTCTTGGAGCCGGCAGCGGGACTGCTGGGCGCCCCGAGCGCCAGTTAATCATTAACCCTCCTCTTCCCGGGTCCCCGCGCTGCCGGGAGCTGAGCACCGCCTTGGCTTCCCAGGTAACGGGAGAGGATGCAGGTCTCGCCATCCCCCCACCTTCCCTGCTTTCTTCCCTCCTTCCCCTCGCCACCAGTCGGCGGGGCCTGAACCTGGGATCAGCCTTGCGCCCCCTGCAGGTCCGGTCGTCCAGCCAGAGTTAGATTCTCCCAGTGGGCTTTCCCCCGAGTGGGTGGGCTGCCCTGGGCTCGACCTGCGCAGTCTTTCATCGACCACCCTCCTCTAGGGCACCATGCCCGGCCTGTATTGCCCCTCCAGCTGGACGCCGCTGACCCTCACGGACTCCTGGGTTCGGGCCTGCGCCAACGGACCGTGCCTCAGCCTGCGGGCCCGGCTCACCTACCACAACCCGCAGCCACAGCCGGTGGACGGTGAGGCCCGGCAGGGGCGCGAGGTGGTAGGGAGTGGGTGCCGACGAGGTCCGACACCGCCTGTGCCCTCCGCCCCAGGCGTGTTTGTGTACCCGCTGGCCGAGGCCGAAGTGGTATCGGGCTTCCAGGCGGAGGCGGCGGGTCGGCGCGTCTCCTTCCAGCTGCAGAGCCGGCGCCGCTCGCAGGCGGCTTGCTGCCGCGCGCTAGGTCCCGGGTTGGGGGCTTCGACGCCCCGCCGCTGCGCTCAGGGTGAGTCCAGGGCGCCTCTACCCCCCCACACCCCACCCCCCACCCCGCAAAGCCAGCCGCACTCTGGTTCCTGCGTCTCGCCCCTCCTCCCTCCAGTCACTGATTTTTTTTTTCATTCATTGATTCATCCCTTTATTCAACAGTTGTGGACTAGGCACCTGACGTGCATGCCAGGTGCTGAGGGACTGTGACCTAGACCTGACCCGAGGTTTTCAGCCAGGGAGGCAGACACAGCAGGCAGGCAGTCACACGTCTGTTTTCCCCTTTGGAGCATTAGCTCCTGAGCCTGGAACAGGGTTTTGGTCAGCTCCAGGTCCCAGCCTCACACAACAAAGGGGCTCAGTGAGTGCTGGGTGAGGATGGAATCCCACCCCTGTGCTAGGTTTTGTGGCTTGTACTTCTTTCTTTCATTTATTTATTTGTACATTCATTTGATTCCTGCACATGGGATTTACCATCCAGCTGTGTCGAGAGTTGGCATAAGCCCAGCAGGTAGTTAAAGGCCAGAGTGAGGAATGTTCCAGAAGGAAGTGGAGCCAGCATTTGACTGAAAGGAAGGGTAGGATGTGGTGAAGTGGTGAGGAGGTGAAAGGCACCCCAGGCAGAGACAATGGTGTAAGCGAAGGTTTGGAAGTAAATTGTACTTGATAATGGTAATAAAATACTTTATTTTTATAGTGATTTACATTTGACAAAGCCCAGTCACTGGTATTACCTCATTTGAATCCAGAGAGGGATGTAATGCAAGTATTGTTCTCCTTTCCTCTTTTATAGGTGATGAAAATAACAGCAGTGGTCTCTGAGGTGTTGGATGCTTTGCATATATTATCTCATTTATTCCTCACCATGACTTTTGAGATATTGTTATTATGACCCCCATTTTATGGATGAGGAAACTGAGGTTCTTCAAAACAAGAGAGTTACTAAAGGACAGAGTTAGAAGCTATGGAGCCAAGACTCAAACTGTGCTCTCTCCATTGTAGCAGGCTGTCCCCAAGCCTCAGCTGGCTGAGAAGGAAGCCCTTTTCTTTCTTCTTACCTTCCTTCTTTCCTTCCATCTTTGTCTTGCCTTCATTTATTCCGCAAGTATTTCTCAAAAGAGTGAATAATCACTCTTTATTATCCACTCTTTATTGTGGTTATCCACTCTTTATTGTGGGAAAGGGAGGTGAAGTAGGGCTGTAAAGGTAGGCTGGGGCCAGACCATGTACGGCCTTGACTGCCACTCTACACATCTGGCCATTTTTCCTTTAACAGCAGTGGTGACCCCCATGACTCCATCCGTTCCAAGTTAAACCTGTGATCTAAGTAAAATGGTGTGCTTGTTACGCAAATGCAGCTTTATGATCTCTAGTCAGTGTCCCAGCAGATTACTGCTCCTAAACTCCTCTTGGGTAGAAAATTCTAGAGCCACTCCTCATAGGCAATGGGGAACCCCTAACTATTCGTGAGCAGGGTATTTGTGAGCAGGGGGGGCCCAGGCTATAGGAGATGTCAGTCCACAAGGGAAGGTCCTTTACAAAGATGATACCCAAGTGTTGACTGGATAGGTGCAGACAGGGAAAGACGAGCAGAGGGTATGGTTCCAGGATCTTGGGGTGGTATGGACATGCCCTGTTTTCCTCAGCCCTCCATTCGCAGTGTTGTCACTGCTCCCTTTCCTGATGACAGCCAGATCCTTTTACCATCTGCTTCTCTTCCTACTGTCATTCATCTCATGTCCCATTCTGTATCATCGTTTGTCTCTCCGACCACACAAATTCCCGCTTGCCAAGACTCCCCTGACTCGGTGCCTGCCCCCACCCCATCTTCCCCTATCTCTTCTGCTTCCAGTCCCGTCTGACCCCTTTTCTCACTCATCGTAGGTCATCTTGTCTTGGATCTGGCCCAGGCCCGGTCCACACTGGTGCTGCCCACCGGCCTCATCGCCGCGGCCGGCACCATGACAGTGACCCTGTGCAGCAGCCAGGAGCTGCCCTCAAGGCCTGATGGGGTGCTGCGTGTGGCTCTGCCCTCCGTGCTCACCCCGCTGGCCCCGTCAGGTCCACCAGGGCCCCCCAGATCTCCGGGGCTCTGTGACGACAGGTTGGGCCTATGGTGATTCTCTTCGTCCCTCCCTCGGCTTCTCTGGGTCTAGTGCGGGTGAGGGGGCTTTGGCAGGGTTCCCAGGGGATGGGCAGGGTGGAGAAAGGCTGGGCCAGTCAGCCAGAGGGGCTAGGGGCCTTGGTAGTGGCCCGGTGACTCTCCTCATGCTCCCTTCCAGCCCTACCAGCTGCTTCGGGGTGGGCAGCCCTCAGGAGGAAGGGTTGGCCTGGGAGGAGCCAGCTGCTCCTCCGGATGTGTTCTTAGGCCCTGCCCGCTGCCCTGCCCCATACACCTTCTCCTTCGAGATGCTGGTGACTGGGCCATGCCTGCTGGCAGGTGGGTGCCCCGCCCAGTATAGCTGACTGGGAAATAATTCAGGGCTGGGGGTGGGAGGAGCACAAGATGAAAAGAAGACAGGGACCTAAGACTTAGGAACTCCGGTCTCACAGTAAGAGCGTCCTCCAGCCGCTTCTACACAACACAAGCCCCTAGGTTTGTCAGTGTCATTTATTTATGTCCCACTCTACTTACCAATGGGAGGAGAGAGGCTTATAATGAGACCCGTCCAAGTGATGAAATGGTGTTTCCTTGTGCAAGAGGTGGGGGACGATGCTAAATCAGCAATTGGTGGATGTATAACTCTTTGACCAGCCAGGAACAGAGCTGGGAATCTGCCTTCCAGCCCATGAAAGCAGGCCAATCTTCGCTTTTCCTTTCAACCTTATAGATCAGGCTCTGAGAACAGAGCTAAATCAGTTGTGATCCTTGCCCCGCACCCTCATATACTGTGATCTGGGAAGGTGATGTTTATGCTCTTCATACTGACTTGGGGGGGTGGAGATCATCACCCTTCCTTGCCTCTATGTCCCTCAGGCCTGGAGAGCCCCTCTCATGCTCTGCGGGCAGACGCGCCCCCTCACGCCAGCTCTGCAGCCACCATCTGTGTCACCCTGGCCGAGGGTCACCCCTGCGACAGGGTCTTGGAGATCCTGCTGCACCCTAGTGGTGAGAGACTGGGGAGCACAGGGGGCCAGCTCTGACCTGCTTCAGGACCATTGTTTTCAAGCATAGATTTCTGGGCCCCAAGCCAGGTGGACCAAGTCATCTGTGAGGGTGGGCCCGCTGGTACAGGGAGGTCAGACCTGCAAGGTCTTCCCAGAACAATGGGGTTGGATAGTTGGGGTCCAGAGACAGGGATTTCCCTGACAGAGCTGTGTCCTCTCCTCCCCAGAGCCCCACCAGCCACACCTAATGCTGGAGGCCGGCAGCCTGAGCTCAGCAGAATATGAGGCCCGGGTGAGGGCCCGCCGGGATTTCCAGAGGCTACAGCGAAGGGACAGTGATGGGGACCGGCAGGTATAGCTGCCTGGGGACATGACCAGGTCCCTGGCCTGACTGCTGGCTGCATGTGTATATGAGGAACAGGCGAGCAGACTCATACTGGGATGGGTGAGGTGCCTCTGGTCCCAGTAAGACCCTGGTGCCACCACCATCTGAGAGGGCTGATGCGTATTGTCCCAGGAGGGCCCACGCACAGCTCCCTGAGATGTGTCTTAGAGAATGGGGGCTAAATCTGACACAGGCAGACGACAGCGACTTGCCTCTACTCTTGCCTTTATTCAAATGACTGCAAAAATGCCTCTTCTGGGTGGAGTAGATAGAAAAAGTGTCCAGGGCTGGTTTCTGCTGCCAGTCAGGTTGGCGTTGCAGTAAGACTGGCCCAGGATGACTCTGGGATCCCATGTTCAGGTGTGGTTCCTGCAGCGACGCTTCCACAAGGACATCCTGCTGAACCCGGTGCTGGTGCTAAGCTTCTGCCCGGACCTGAGTTCCAAGCCGGGACACCTGGGCACAGCAACCCGGGAGTTCCTTTTCCTGTTGGATGGCAGCAGTGTAGCACACAAGGCCTGTGGGGGCACAGTGTGGGCAGGACCAGGGCTTGGGGGGCAGCGGTCTGAGGTGGGCTGCAGCGTGTGCGCACACACATTCTCTTTCTCATACTCACACAGACATGTCTCGCCCAGATTCCAAGAGCCTCTGTCATACATAAAGTTCTATTAAGTCACACCTAATCCAAAACCCAAGTACCATATATACTTCCAGAGTAACATGCACAAATGTCTCTCATACACACTCAGAATCTCCCTACAGCCCCAGGTTCTCACTCCCAGAGTTTCTCACACACTGTTTCACACACACACACACACACACACACACACACACACACACACACACGGCTTCTCCCAGATTACTTGATCCAGACCTTCATTTTACACACGGCCTGGAGAAAGCAGGCAATCGATCTGCTGTTCCTTCCTCTCTATCAAGGCCCATAGGCCTGCCTCACGCTGCCCTCCCTGCTCTCCCCAGGACGCCATTGTTTTGGCGGTGAAGTCACTCCCGTCCCAGACGCTCATCAACGTGGCGATGGTTGGCACCTCAGTGCAGCCCCTCTTCCCTGCGAGCCGGCTTTGCAGTGATGTGAGTGTGGCCCAGGGATGTGAAGGTCTAGGGGAGATGCTGTAGCCCAGCGTGGCCCAGCCTGTTTCTTTTCTCTCCAGGACACTGTGCAGCAGATCTGTGAGAATGTCGAGACTCTGCAGGCTACGGGAGGTCCCCCAGATGTGCTGGCTGCGCTGGACTGGGCCATGAAGCAGCCCCAGCACAGGGCCCACCCTCGGCAGTTGTTCCTGCTCACTGCTGCCTCACCCATGGCTGCCACGACCCACCAAACTCTGGAGCTGATGAGGTGGCACAGGGGGGCAGCCAGGTATGGGGTGTACAGAGACAGGTGTCTGAGATTGACCCCCCCCCCCCTCCAAAGAGGCTTCTTCTGAAGGTCACAGCTGCTTCCCTTCCTTCATCAGGTGCTTCTCCTTTGGGCTAGGGCCTGCCTGCCACCAGCTGCTCCAGGGTCTGTCTGCCCTCAGCAGGGGCCAGGCCTACTTCCTGAGGCCTGGGGAGAGGCTGCAGCCCATGGTGAGCTTGAGCCTGGGGCCTGTTTTCCATCCCTGGAAGTCCTCTCAAGTTACAGAGTCTGAAACAGAATCCAATTAGGTCACGGGGTCTCCTGGCACCCAGACCAAGACTTCTCCCCCATTTCAATCCCTACTCTCCCTTGAGAAGCCAAATGGGAGGAGCTGCTGGTGCTGCTGTGGGGTGCTTCAGGAGGCTAAAGTGGGGGGGAACAGCCTCTGATCACTCCCCAGTTGTGTCCTGGTACTGAGTCATATCTCTGATAAATTGTGCCTCATCCATGAGGCACAGCTCAAGCTAGGAGGCAGACCGAGCCCTGAGGACTGAACACTCAGTCCCCTCGCTTTTCGCTATCCCCACTCCTTCGCCTGACCCAGCCTTTGCCTGCTCCCCTCCGCCAGAGGCTGGGCAGATGGCATCAGGGGAATAGCAGTCTTCCCACTCTGTGAGCTGTGTGACACCTCTTTCTCTCCTATGGCCTCTCTCTGATCATTCCTCACAGCTGGTGCAGGCTCTGCGGAAGGCATTGGAGCCCGCTTTGAGTGACATCTCTGTGGACTGGTTTGTGCCTGATGCAGTGGAGGCACTGCTGACCCCCCGGGAGATCCCAGCACTCTACCCTGGGGACCAGCTGCTGGGTTACTGCTCACTCTTCAGGGTGGATGGCTTCCGGTCCCGCCCCCCTGGGGTAGGCCTGGGCTGGGGTTTGGGAGGTGGGCCTGGAATAGCTGAAGCCCCTGAATCTCTTCCAAACCCTTCTTTCATTTCCTGTGCCAAACTCTCCTGCTACCCCCAAGCCTCCTCAGAGACCACACTGGGCCACCCAGGGTGACTGCAGCTTGCCCCATCATGAGGTCTACTGAGTTGTTCTGTAGTGTGTTGCCCTTGGCTTTTGCCAAAGTTCACTAAAGTACAAAGACACAGAAAATAGCTCCAGCATTTGCTGTGAGATTTTGTCAAAACTTGCTCATTATTTCACACAGTGCCCTACAAAAAGCACCACCCAATTATTTCCTGAAACATTCAGGGACTGAGGGAGCAGAGTCTAGATGAAATCTCAGATCCCAATTCTGCCTATACTAGCCATTTGATTCTGGGCGAATCAAACTTAACTTCTCCGAGCCCATTTCCTCATACTGATTTTTTTCATAGGGTTGTAATTGGAGGTCATAATGTATATGCTCCTGGTAGGATACTTGACACATAGTAGGAGTCTGAGAAATGAGAGTTGTTTTTATTATGAAAAGCTTTCTTTCTCCAGAAGAACTAAGCATGCTTCCTCCTTTTTGATCACAAGAGCTCTATAATGGACTATTTGCCTTTTTGCCTGGTTGCCAGGAAGCTCAGGGCCAAACCTGAAGCTCAGCTGCACTAGCTCTATTAACCCTGCACTTAGCCTGGGTGCTTCCTCTTTACTTAGTACCGGGCTTTCATTTCGGGTTTAGTAACTTTATTGCCTCTTGCAGTTAGCCGTCCTAATCCTCTTGGGAAACAGGTAGCATAAAACTACAATCAGGTTTTCCCCCCAGTGACTGTCCCTCTCTAGGGCCAAGAACCTGGCTGGCAGAGCTTGGGTGGCTCTGTGTTCCCATCCCCAGAGGAGGTGCCATCTGCCACCAGCCCTGGCACTGAGCGCACTGGCACCTCAGAGCCACTGGGAACAGGCACTGTGACAGGAGAGCTGTCCAACCCCTGGGCTGCGGGGGACTCGGAGCGGAGTAAGTGTTGGGTGCATGGATGTGTCTGTGCCGGAGGAGGAATGGCAGTGGGAGAAGCCAGGCCTGGGGTCCATTCTCCTCCCTCCATCAGGTATGGATGCTCTGACTGACCCCGTCACAGACCCTGGACCCAACCCCTCTTCCGACACAGCCATATGGCGCCGCATCTTCCAGTCCTCGTACATCCGGGAGCAGTATGTGCTCACCCACTGCTCTGCCAGCCCTGAGCCAGGCCCAGGCTCCACAGGCAGCAGTGAGTCCCCCGGCTCCCAGGGCCCTGGCTCCCCTGAAGGCAGTGCTCCCCTGGATCCCCCTTCTCAGCAAGGCTGCCGAAGCCTGGCTTGGGGAGAACCTGCAGGCTCCCGATCCTGCCCGCTGCCTCCACCCCCACTGGCTCCAGTCAAGGTGAGAGTCAGTCCACATCTGTTTACCATATATCCGGCAAACATTGCTGACCATCTGCTGTCTGCCACGCATTGTGCAGTGCTTACTATTAACTCTAGCTGAAGAGCTAGATGGAGAAATCTACAATGAAGATCCCACCCGACATTCAGTGATGCGTACAGGGACGTGGTGTTAGGGGGGCTCGTCCTAACCCTGTCTGAGGGCATCAGGAAAGCAAGGGCCCTACCTGGAAGAATAAGGAGAAGTGAGTCAGGCAAAGAGGGAGACTACATGAGCAAAAACAGACAAGCAACAACCTTAAGTGAGAAATAGGGTGTGGAGAGAAACGCCTCTAGGAAGGGGACCAGAAGCCCTAAGGAGCCTGGCCTTTCTTCTAAGGGTGGTGAGCAGCCATTCAGGGTTTCAGACAAAATGTCATGTGACCAGTGTGTGTGTGTGTGTGTGTGTGTGTGTGTGTGTGTGTGTGTGTGTGTGTGAGATGGCCAGGAGCTCTACATTCCTTGACCAGTGGACTCCAACCCCACTTGTCTCATGCAGCCTGGGGCCTTAAGTGCTGAGGTGCTGGGCCGTCAACGCAGAGCAGCTCTGGCTGGCCGAAGCCTCTCATCACCCCCAGGCCAGGTGAACCCAGTCCATGGCCACCCCCGGCACCCCTCTTTGGGTGCAGCACCAGATGGGTCAGGCCCTGAGCCAGGGCAGCAGCTGGGACCAGGCCTGGATGACTCAGGTAAAGGTTGGATAGGGAGCTGGATTCTGACACCAAGAAGGCCTTGGGGAGGTGGAGCCCAGGGCACCACACTTTCCCTGTCCTGCCATTGTCTCCTCAGGAAACCTGCTCTCCCCAGCCCCCATGGACTGGGACATGTTGATGGAACCACCCTTCTTGTTCACGGCTGTGCCCCCTGACAGGGAATCGGGTTCCCCAGCAATGCCACTACCTCCCCAGCCTCCACGCTGCCATGTGGTGATCCGGGCCCTTTGTGGGGAGCAGCCTGTGTGCTGGGAGGTGGGTGTTGGGCTAGAGACACTATGGGGGTCTGGGAATGATGGCTCCCTGCCTCCATCACCCCCTGAAAGAGAAGGTGCTTGGGACCAAGCCCTCCATCGGCTGACAGCAGCTTCCGTGGTCCGGGACAACGAGCAGCTGGCTCTCCGAGGAGGGGCTGAGACCATGGCTGACTGGGGTGAGTTGCCGGTGGGCCCACTCAGCGCCCATGGAGCCGGAACGGGGCGGTGGCCGAAGCGGGTGTGTTGGATCACTCTATACCGCACCTAGTCACCATCTGAGGTGGTTCACCCACATTGACAATAAAAAAAAATATTAAGCAGGGCAATGGGAAAAAGAGGGATAATAAAATGAAAGGGGTGATGAGGTTTTATCAAAGATGCACAGCACAAGGTTATGTGCCTTTGCAAACATGGGACCCAAAATCGGCAAGCTTCTTAGCAGCCAACAGAGGAAAATGTGATCTTGTAATGATGCACAATGCCCATAACATTTTTAAAACGTCTATTTTAATAGAAGACTATTAAAATCAAACAAAGCTAAAATTTCAGTTCGTCAGTTGCACTGGCCACACTTCAAGTGATTATTAGTCACATGTGACTAGTGGCTACTGTATTGGATCCTGCAGATCCATAAAGCATTTCCGTCATCACAGAAAGTTGTATTGGCAGTGCTGAAGCGAGTGGATGGACAAGGCACCAGTCAATGCTTCCTTCATGGTGTCCAGAATGTTGAATTTCTGGGTGGCCAGGGGGCCGAGCCTTCCTATGAGTTGAGGGGTTCTGCCTAACCACTTCATGTCAAAGTTGGGGAGTCTGAGGTGGTCCTGACCGTGAGAAAGACTCCATTCTGTTCAAAAGTGGACAGAGGGAGAAGCTATGGGGAACACTGAGATTTTTTTCTAGGAAGCTCTCTATAGAGGGTGGGCGATGGGCGTGCACCCCCTCCTGTTCAGCATACTGCTCCATGGTTGAACAGGCCATGCCCGGAGGTCCTGGCTGCGAGCCATTCAGACAAGCAAGGTCAGCTCTGCCCCCTCCTGCTTCACCTGCCCTGTAGCTGTGGACGCTACCACGAGGGAGGTCCTGCCCACAGCCCTGCAGGTGCGGAGCTCAGGTAGGGTCCCTCCCTGATCACTTCTCAGGTGCTGGCCCTCACCTTACTGGCCACCCTCTTGTACAAACCTCAGCCATCTTCTGTGCCCCTGCAGAACCAGCCGAGTCCCCCGGTACCCCTTCTGCTTCTCGGGGCCATCTAGATGCAGCTCCTCTGACCACAGTTGCCCACTCTAAAGGTAACACTCAAATCGGGGGAAGTGGCAAGGAGCAACAGTTTAGCGACCACCACTGGCACTGATTAGCTCCATTGCAGGACTTCAGGGAGGCTCCCTGGCAGGCAGCTCGGACGCAGACCAAAATGGCAACTGCAAGTCTGCTTTGTGGGACCCTGCAGCCCCCACCGGAGGTGCTCATCGTCTGCCCCCCCAGCCTTCCTCTAGGCTTAGCCTGGGCTTTCGGAAGTCCAGAGGCCCTAACACAGGCCAGATCAGTGACCACAACAGTGAAGGAAGCGACCACGACTACCTGCCCTTGGTGAGGACTCGGGAGGTGGAGGGTGGCGTTGCCAGGCCAGGGCGCTATCTCAGCTCGCTTCTCCCCCCACCTCCTCTCTCCTCAGGTGCGATTGCAAGAGGCGCCGGGCTCCTTCCGCCTGGACGCACCCTTCTGCACAGCGGTGCGCATACCACAGGAGCGACTATGCCGTGCCTCCCCCTTTGCCGCGCACCGCGCCAGCCTCAGCCCTACTTCGGCCTCATCTCCCTGGGCCCTTCTGGGTCCTGGTGTTGGCCAGGGCGACAGTGCCACAGCTTCCTGCAGCCCGTCCCCCAGCTCAGGCTCCGAGGGTCCCGGCCAGGTGGACAGTGGGCGGGGCTCAGACACCGAGGCCTCGGAGGGAGCAGAAGGGCCGGTTGGCGCCGACCTGCGGGGCCGAACCTGGGCCACAGCCGTGGCACTCGCGTGGCTGGAGCACCGCTGTGCCGCCGCCTTTGGCGAGTGGGAACTCGCAGCAGCTAAGGCCGACTGTTGGCTGCAGGCACAGCACTTGCCTGACGGCCTCGACCTGGCTGCCCTCAAGGCTGCGGCCCGGGGCCTCTTCCTGCTGCTGCGCCACTGGGATCAGAACCTGCAGCTGCACCTGTTGTGTTACAGCCCAGCAAACATGTGAGGGTTGCCCCTTGCTCGGGCTGGCGCCCCCAAAACACTCAAGTCACTGCCACCCAGGGCCGGCTTCTCGGTGCTGGGAAGGGGTAGGTTGGTGACAGCCTGCTCCTCACTGCTTCTCGTCCCCTTCCCAGAGTCCTCTTGCCCCCACAGAAAGTGCCTGCGTGTGCTCTCTCCTGCTCCTCCCACCCCCAGCCGCTGCCTGTTCCCCTCTGAGCTCTATGCAGTGCAGCAAAGGGAGAGAGCCACAGCCCCTGACCCTATGCAATAAAGTGCCTCTTAGGACTGCCTGAATGTGTGCTCTATCTGTGGTGTGCACGCCCCTCACGCTTGGGCCAGGCACCTCCATGAAGGCTGCACAGAAATGGACTTGGTAATGTTTATTAGGAAGGGCACAGAGTCCATCTGCATCCAGGGTCCTGAGAATGGGGTAGAGGTAGATCTCAGTGGGCTTTCTTGCTGTGCTGGATGGTCTTGGGGAAGGGCTGGGGGCCCAGCCACAGCTGCAGCAGAATGACAGCATGGCACACGTGCAGGGCAGCAGAGCTGCAGGACGTGGATGGGTATGTGTTCCAGGAGAGCTCAATGAGCCCCAGCACCAGCAACCTGGAGGTGAGAAATAAGCTCCAGGTCTTGTCGTTTCTGGGCCCAGCCCATCAGCTCGCCCCCAGCCCCTCCACGGTCCCAGCCTCGGATGAGGAGCTCCCTAGCCCTCCCCACTGCCCCAGGTTATCCCAGCCAGTACCTGAGCAGGTGTGTGAGCCAGCGTGCAGGTGTGGCCCACAGGAGGTAGGGCAGTGTGTGGAAATACCAGACGTAGAACTGGTAGTGGAGAGAACGGCTGAAGCAGATGCCAATGAAGTTGGAGGTGAAGAGGGTAGAAACTATCTGTATGCGGTGGTCAAGGCCAAGGGCAGGAGCAGAAGGGGCAGGACGTGGGGGTGGGCAGGGAGGTTCCAAAGCAGAGGGGTGAAAGTTTTTGGGTCAGACAGCCCCCTGGCTCTGCTATTCCTAGATGCATAACTCTGGGCTATTTATTTTTCCCCTTTCTTCCGCCTCCCCCTCCCCACTCCAGTTCAAGCTGTAGTTTCTCAGCCTAGTTGTGTAGGGCACAGCTCCCTGGCCCATGCTGGTATTTTGAGCCTTGTGCTCCCCCCGGCTGAGGCAGTTGGTCGCTGGTCATCGGTTGGCTGCTCACAGCAGCTCACGGCAGTTCTTGCCAGCAGCCGGCTGCTCACGCTGGCTGCCGGCCACTCATGCCGTCCTCCGGCTGCTCACGGCAGCCCAGCTCCAGGGAGAGCCATTGTCCACAATCGTAGCTGTAGAGGGCGCAGCTCACTGGCCCATGTGGGAATTGAACCTTGGCGTTAGGAGCACGGCGCGCCAACCACCTGAGCCACTGGGCCGGCCCCTGGGCTAGTTTCTTAACCTCTCTAGACTTGCTCCTCAATCTAACATGGAGACAGCAATATCAAGGGCTGTAAGGCCTAGTGAGTCCGTAATTTACCAAGGTTACTCAGCTAGTAAGTGTACTAGCTGAGTAACCTTGGTAAATTACTTAATTTCTTAAAACCCTAATTTTGTTATCTGTAAATGAGGATAATAAAAATACCTCCCTATATCAGGGTCTCTTATAAGCTATAAATGTTAGAATGTGTGTAAATCTCTTAGCACAGCACCAGGCAGAGGGTGAGCACACATAATGATAATTCAATAATATTTAGAATTAATAATAAAATATACTTAAATATGTAAATGCTCAGCACAGTGTTTGGTACAGAGCAGGAGCTCTAGGAATGGGGCCTGCAGCTGTCACTGGTACCTCTTTTTCCCTCCCCAGGTCACCAGCCATCCACGGCTACCTGACCAGGGACCCCATCTGCACCTGGAGAGGGCAAGACTTACCTTCCCATGATTTAAAGGATATGATTGGGTGTGAGGGGCTGGGGTGGAACCTTCCTTTTGGAGGGGTCCTTCAGCAGTGACAGGATACTTTCCCCTGTCCTGGGGAGAAGCCATGCAGACATTTATCAAGCCCCCATCATGGGCCAAGCTCTAAACTTGTCGCCATGAGCTCAACATCTCCCCCAAGCAGCCCCTAAAGCCCAGGCCCTTCACTCCTTCCCCCAACTCTGCCCACAGCACCGCTCCCCTTTCTCACCTGTGCCACCTGCAGAGAACAAAGAGCAAGAGCAGGGTGAGATGGGTGGCCAACAGGGCCAGGTGGAAGGCACGATGCAGGAAGAGGGCCTCAGGGAGGAAGCGCCAGTTCACTGTCCAGCGGAAGAGAAACTGGCGGCCAAGGTCAAAGGAGCGGGACAGGTAACCGACTGGGTTCTCCAGCAGGAAGGGCAGCCCCAGCACTACCTGAGGATGGGTGTGGTATCAGCAGAGCTGGCCACGCTCACCCCCAGCCTCAGGCTAATCACTGAGCGGAGTGGGAACAGGGTGTAGGTCTCAGAAGTTCCCTAATTCTCACTAGGAATAGCAAGAAAGCCACCCCTCCAAGCCCCCCAAGCCAGAGACTGGGGCCAAAGAAGCTGAGGAGGTAATGACAGTGTTTTAAGTTTGGATTCACCAAGTCATAAATGGGCCGAGCTAGAAAGGCCCTAAGAGACCATGTAGTTCAATACCCTTATTGTATGGCTAAAGAAACCAAAGCCCAGAAGTAGTGGCTGCCCAGTCACCACCCTGTCTGTTGGCTTTGAGGAAGCCTCAAGGCTGGAAGAGGCCACAGTGGCCTCCCTTCATTAAAAAGGGGAAGGACTGAGGTGGGGGTACCTGCAGGACAGCACAGATGCCCAGCTTGGGGAGGGCCCCACGGAGGCCAAATCGTGTGAGGAGAAGGAAGAGTAACCCAGGGGCGAAGAGGAGCACGTTCATCTTCACGGAGACGGCCAGACTGGGGGGGTAGGAGAGTGGCAGGGTGGAGATCAGCTCCAGGGCCAGGCAGCCCACCCAAAGATGTACCCACACACACCATCACAGCAACTCCCTTCACCCACCAGCAAGCTCCAGGATGGGGCCCACACTCATACCTGCTGGAGGGAGGGGAAGGCAGCTTGGCAAGAGGCTGGGGGTAGGGCACAGACACTGAGTCTCTATGACCAAACTAAGTGAGCAAATATACCAGGGGTGACAATAAATGTATACGCATGACTTATAGTCATCTTCTGTTACCGGTCTATACTGAGTATTACAATTTTAATAGTTTTTCCCTTTCTTAAAATGTGTATACATTTTTTTTTTTTGGCACCCTCTGTATATTGAGTATTAAGATTGTTCCATGACCAGCTCCAACAACAGATACTGTCTGGGAGGAAGAGGACGGAAGAGTCGGAGTGTGTGTTAGGAGTTTGGGGTAGAGGCTTTCTACACATCCTGGACGCATCTAGGGGGGCCCGAACTGACCCACACTGTCTGGCCACGCCCTTACTGCCTCTGCTGCAGCAAATTGGGGAGAAAGTGAGGGAAATACAAAAAGAAAGAGGACCACAAGGGAGGGATGTTGACCTGAAACAGCAGCAGCCCCAGCCCCAGCGCTGGGCCAGCAGAAGGTTGATACTAAGGAAGAGCAACACCATGGCCACTGGATCATTGAAGAGCCGCAGCACAAAGATGGAGTGGACACGGTAAGAGGCGCAGCACATGAAGAAAAAGACGAAGGGAGGTACCTGCGAGGTGGGGAAGAAAGTCAGCTCACCAACCCTGGGCAACCCTGAGCCATCCCCACTCCCCAGCCCTTCCAGGTTGGGGACTCTGGTCCTGGTAGTGTGGCCTCACCTTGCAGGTCTGGTGATAGATCAAAAAGACAAGCAGCAAGGTGGTCAGGTAGAGCACAGCAAAGATGTGCTGGGCCATGCGGATGTCAGTGCCCTGGCCAGTGGCATAGTACAGGCCCATAAAGATATACACAAAGCCAGCTGGGTACCTGGAGGATGACAGGAAATGTGAGTCTGGGTCAGGCTACCGAGCCTGGTCAACCCTTCACATCCTCACTGGACCTACTAGCCCCACTTACACAAGAGGTCCAGTGTCACCCTGCAGTTGGGTATAGTCATAGGTGCCATTGATGACGCCCTCCACCTCAGCCATGTAAGCCTTCCAGTCAATCTCTGTATCTGGAAAAGGATGGGACAGTGTGGTTACTTCCAAGTCCAGAATTTGTCTGCCCCTTATCTCTCCAGCCCATCAAAGAACAGAGTTCCAGCTCATTCTCAGGACTTCTACCACAATCCCTTACCTAACTGCCTACCTGACATTCTTTGGGTGAACCGAGGCCTGTCTGTAATTGAACTCCTCATCTCCTATTCTAAATCTGCTCCCCTTTCCGAGTCCCATGAATGGCACCATCAACCTCCCGGTTGCCCAGGTCACAAACCTGGGTAACCTCTTTGATACTTCCTTCTCTCTCATTTCCAACCCCCAGTCACCATGGCCTGCCTATTCTTCATCCTATATATCGCTACTGTCTCATCCCTTTTTACTGTTTCATACCCAAAGTCGGGCCTAACATAATCTCAATGATGCAATAGCCTCCTAATTCGGCTCCCAACTTCCACTTTCACCTCACCACAATATATTTGCCACCATGCAACCAGAGGGCTCTTCCTATAACAGAAATCATATCATGTGCCTCTGCTTAAAACCCTTCAATGATTCCCCAAAGTGCTTAAGATAAAAACCAAAATCTATTATTCCCATTTTTAGAAGCGGAACCTATGAATTATTGAAATTAAGATCAGCAAGCTAGGAAGGGTAGAGTTGAAATTGGAATTCATGGGGTCCTAAATTCTTAATCACCATGCTATCTCCTTAGCAGCTTACAGACTCCTTCATGATCTGGTCTCAACTTATGCCATCTCATTTCTCAGTACTACCTTCACTTGAGTTCTGTGTTCCAGCTCTAAAAAAATTCTTTGTTTCTCAAAAGAACCACTTTCCCTTTTAACTGGTTTTTGATACAGGATCCTTTCTGCCTACAGCACTCTTCCCCTTTCCCTTTTCTCTCTTCCTCAATTGGCTAGCTCTTACCTTCCAAGGGGGACTCTAGGAAGCCTTCCCTAACTCAAG
The DNA here is from genome assembly GCF_004115265.2 of Rhinolophus ferrumequinum. Taxonomy (NCBI): domain Eukaryota; kingdom Metazoa; phylum Chordata; class Mammalia; order Chiroptera; family Rhinolophidae; genus Rhinolophus; species Rhinolophus ferrumequinum. Next base: position 60,891,414 of record NC_046285.1, on the reverse strand, counting down.
TCCGGCTTAAGTGTCATCCTGTCTCCTTTATATCACCTTGTCTTACTACTGTCATGAATATGATGCATTATAATTTTCTGCTAACTTGTCTTTGTCCAGGCCCACACACCCAAGTGGGAAATGTACCTGTCTCTTTCACCACTGTACCCCTGGCACTTAACATAGTGTTAGGCATATAATAGGCACTCAATAAATGTGTTGAATTAATGGTCTTTAGCAAGAAAGCCTTAAGACCAGTGTTTTCAGCCTGGAAAAAAGCCGTCAATAACGCTAAACAGACTCAAGCGGTCACAAAATGCCATCATTGAGAATACTTTCAAGTCCCCAGAATTAAACAGATAAGAAAATTGAGACCCAGCAGGGGAAGTGATGTGTCCAAAGCAACAGAGACAAGCAGCAGCAGCAAGTACAATCACTCTGACCCAGGTCTCGACTTCCAGGTTGGTTTACTTTCTTATTTCTTAGCCTGGCAGGTTGTATAATATGTTCTGGGCAGAAGGCCAATCTCTAGGGTCTCCCCCTCCGTCATCGGGAAGGGTTTACGGTGGGGTTTCGGTGTTCTGTGGAGCAGGCTTGGGACTTGGGTAAAAGATATGGGTCTGCAACTGATGACTGAGTAGATCTGGGGTGGGTTTGGCTCCGAACCGAAGTCACTGTTTGGGTGGGGGTTTCCAGTTCACCTCCCTCTCTTCCCTTCCCTCCCATCCCCCTCGGCGCACTCACATGCCACCCTGTGAATGACCCAGAAGGTGATGCCCACCTCCGCCAGGCAGAGGCAGGCGGCCACCAGCAGCGTGTAGCGCGGCTCCAGCAGCAGTAGGCGCCGCTCTTGCCAGACGCGCCGCAGCCATTGCCCGCAGAGTCCCGCCGCCCGGGCAGCGGGTCCCGCCCGGCTGCGTTTCCGCGTGCCCGCCGCCATTTTGACGGTGCGCCGCTTGTGTCGGCTCGCCACCCTGGAAGCCCGACACTTTGGAACTTAGGTTCCGCTCCGCGCGCAGCGTGTCCTAATGACTGAGCGCTGACCCGAGTTGCCAGAATCCTTCTTTACTCCACTACATCGGTTTCCCCTGATAGACTACATGTTCCGTACGAGCAGGAATGGTCTTACTCCTCAGTATATACTTAGCCCTGGACACACAGGAGCTAAGGTGGATCGAACGTTTTCCTAGAACAACCTTCCTGCCCGTCCCTTCCCCCCGCTCAGTATAGCACTTCTTCTGTGTTGGGAATGTCTGTGTTCATGCCAGTCTTTCCTGGAGGACAAAACCCTTGTCTGCGTCCTTTCCGCCACCCCTCAGAGCCTTCCGGGTGCTCAAAGCTGGGAAGAAATTAATCTTTCCTAAATTTTTCCTTAATGGAAGGAGCCGGTCAAATTGAAAAGATGAGGAAGGGCAGCGATGAGCCCGAGTGAGTCTCACAACACCAGTGTGGCTCTCAGAAGGGAGTGAGAAGTACAGCCGGAAGACTCAGGGTCTGGACGAAATGGTTTTCCCACCCGGAGGAGTCTCGTGTTTGTGTTTTCCTTCTTCCAGCCGGAGGATTCTTCGAAGCGCGCTAAGCAGAAGACGGAAGTTCCACGTGTTTATGTTGAGCAACCGCAGTGGGTGGGCGGAGGCACAAAGGCCACTCCTCCTCCTACATTGTACCGTCCCCAATGGCCACACCTCAGAGCCAAGTCCCGCCTAAAGGTGACGGCCGGCTGCCCTACAGGCCCCGCAGCAGGAAGCATGGCTGCTCCGGGGGCCCCAGGGCCCCTGCCCAAGTTACCAGAGCAGAACTGCGGGTACCGAGAGGTCCGGTACTGGGACCAACGCTACCAGGACGCGGCCGACTCAGCCCCTTACGAGTGGTTCGGGGACTTCGCCTCTTTCCGTGCCCTACTAGACCCGGAGCTGCGGCCCGAGGACCGCATCCTCGTGCTAGGTGGGTAGTCCTGGCGCTGCCCAGCCCAGGTGGAGCTGACTGGACTGGCTCCGTCCCGGCCTGTCCCCGTCCGCTTTCTTCGCGTCTGTCTGCCCCTCTCAGAGAACGCCCCAGTCAGGAGCCATGATCCAGTACCTTCAGAATCGCAGCAGTATTTAGTTAGCCAGGGCAAACAGGAGCCAGTTGCTTCTTAGTTCGCTCCACGCCCCCGGAGAAAGACAGTCTCTCTGAGCGGGGTAGGTGACTCAGTGCCGCGTTCCGGACCCTCGGAAGGCAGCTGCTAGTTGGCTCTATGACTTAGGAGAAGTCATAAACTCGTTCCGAACCTCGGATTTACTTCTAAAAATGGGACTGCGAGCCCAGGTCGGATAAGGCACATGCAGGCACTTCGAGCACAATGCCTACCGCTTTTCTGTTTGCTCTGATGGACCCCGGGAGCTGTTGTCACCTAGACGTACTTAACTATCATCACTTTCCAAGCTCTGACTAAAACTTAGTCCTTTGCCCCGAGTGCAATGAGGATGAGGACAGCGCCCTCTGAGGTCAGAGGGGAGATTGCAGCTGAGATTGGTGCGATTCCCTAAAGGAAACAGGTACTGGGATGCAAGATGGGTTTCTGGAGAGGTCCAGCTGCCCCCTCGGGGTTCTTCTATTCTACTGCCAGCCTTGGGGGCTCTAGTGAAGTTTGATTGAGGAACGGGTTTCTTTCTAATTAGTTTTTATTTTGGTATTTATAAAGCATGTATATGTTTAAGTGAAATGTTTCATATATAAAAGAGACATCTATAATACAGTATATGTAGAGTTTAAATAGTAAATAATATGTGTGTGTATGCCCTACTCAGTTTGAAAAATAGAACATTCCTAGTACTAGAAGTATAACCTAGTGCTTGAGAACTTGGACCCAGGAGGCAGCTACCATATTTTGCCGTGTATAATGCGCACTGTTTTGGCCCAAATTTGTGAGGGAAAAATAAGGATGTGCATTATACACGGGTAGTACGAATTCTGTATCTATAGAAATGTTTTTAATTTTTTTATTTGTGCTTATGACTTAAAAGTGTAACTAGAAATCAATAACGATATCTGTATGCAAAATAATACTCTGGAATACGAGAATCAGTTTTGTTGAACTTTCAGACGAAGACTAAGACTTCTTGGCCTTCTATGATGCGTAAATATCATATATTTGTTACCGTACATAAAATTTCTTGTACCTTGTATCTGTTCTTGTGTTTTGTAATTATTTGTTACATAAAATTTCTTGTACCATAATATGTTAAAAAATAAATGCTAAAATTCCTTTATAATACAAAAAACAAGTACCTAAATGTAAACAAATAAAAATTTGAATTAAAAAATTAAAACAAAAGATTTTTCCCCCAGAAAGCTTGGGCCTAAAACGTGGGTGCACATTATACACGGGAGCGCATTATACATGACAAAATATGGTAATTCTGTTGGAATCTAGGCTCATGTAATCTTAGCTGTGGAATAATGGGCAAAATCATGGAATCGTAGCTATACAATCCTGGGCAAAATACTTTAATTTCTGTGCCTCCATTTTCTTAGCCTTAAAAAAAATAAGAGTACTTATTTATCAGATTTTTAAGGTGATTGAGTGAGTGTGAAAAATAACTAAAACAAAGCCTGGCAAAATAAAAAGCCCCATGTGTATTCAAGGTTTTCTGTGTAGTCTTCCCAAAGCCCTTCTTCCCAGAGGTTAAAAACTCTTGGATTTTGTGCTTTTAAACCATTGCATTTATTTATAGATTTACCATAGATCTTAGTTTTTTAAGCTTTAGTGAGCATCAGAATCACCTGGAAAGCTGGACCCCCATCTTGAGATTATAATTCCAGGGACAGCCCAAGGTGGGTCCTAGGAGTCTGTATTTTCAACAAGTGCACAGCTGATTTCATGCTGGCGATTGGCAGAGTAATGCGGCCTGAACATCTCTTTGATTGGGAGATATCCTTTTTTGGAGAGAGGGGAGAAAAGTCTAAAAATCAAAAAGGAAAACTTTTCATGTATTATTCCCAAGATCTAAAAAGAGGACCCACAGGGGGTAGCCGATTAGCTTGGTTGGTTGGAGCGTGGTGCTGGTGAAACCAGGGTTGCTGGCTTGATCCCTGCGTGGGCCAATGTGAGCTACACCCTTCTTAATTAATTAATTAATTAAAAAAGGACCCACAACTTGGGGAGTATCCTATGTTATATTCCACCTCAACAAACAAGTTGAGCACTTATTCGGTGGGTGCTAGAGAATATACTAGGTCCTTTCTAACTTATTTAGTCTTTATGACAACCCTGAGAGGTGAGTGATAAGTATTACTAGACTTACTCTAGGTTAGGCATCGGTAAACTTTCTGAAAATGGCCAAATAGGAAATATGTTGGGCTTTGTGGGCTATGCAGTTTCTGTTACAACTAGTCAGTTGTAGTGGACAAGCAGCCACAGACAATACATAACTGCATGAGAGGAGCTGTGTTCCAATATAGCTTTATTTACAAAAACAGGAAGCAAGCTGGATTTGGTGACTTCTGCTCCCGGTTGTTCCAGGTCGGGTCCAGAAGCAAATCCTAAGGTTAGGATTGATGTCCTAGTCATTTGTTAGGGATGTGCTCCCAGGAGAAACTGGTAAGAGAGTGACGGAACAGGAAAGGGAAGAGGCCAAGCAGGATTGTGGTCGCAGGCCAAGTTTCCCTGAGGGTAATTTCAGCCTAAATAGTCATGGGTGCAAACTGTCAGAAGCCAGTATACACCAAACCCTAGGGACACCCCAAGGGGATCTGGTCAGCGCATTGACAATGTCCACTATTGTCATGTAGCAAGTAAGTTGTGAAGTAAGGCTGTCAACTGACTCCAGAGCTTCTATTGCTCCTGTTGTACCACACAGATGGGCATAGAAAGGCATCTAGAACTCTCTAGAAATTGGTAAAATGACACCATGAATTACAGCCTACGGTCATATTGATATGGCTATGGAATGTCACAAGTGAAGGTGAGTGGGCCCCTTGAAAACTGAGAGACAGCGTAGCATAGTGGTTTAAGAGCTCTGATTCTGGCATGAGACAGGCCTGTATCCAAATTTTCACTGTACCGCTGGACCATGTGACCTTGGGAAAGGTCCTTATCCACTTTGCGCGGTCTCAGTTTACCCATCTAGAAAATGGTAATGATAATAATAGTTATTTTCTATATTAAAGTACTATGAAAATAAACTGAGATAATTCTTATCAAAGCTTAGCATAGGACCCTGTGTTCAATCACTGTTAGCTATCATTATTATTATTGAAAATGAGAGTCCGAGGGGCAGTTTATCGTGGACTGTTCAGAGAACAGAGTTCCCCGCCTAAGGACTGTGTGCATGGTCCCTATGGCTAGAATACCCTCCTAGCACATGAATGCATATGGCTACCCCAACTTTGCCATCACTATATGTCTCTGATTCTCCTTGCTCGACTCCATTCTCCACAGGAATCTTCTGATCATAATTTGGCTTCAATTTGTGTTTCCTATAGAAAGAGAAGGGACTCACCAGAGGATTGACTGAAGTACCCATGGTGGCGATTTTTCCTGTTGTAAAGTAGTGAATTGGAATTCTGGCTAACACCTGTCTCTTGGTGTTAGGATAGCATCCACACAGCTCTGGACTCCCATGTGATGGGTTTTTGGATCTGGCTTAATTCTCCAGGGCCTTCCCAAGCGCCATCTTAGTTGCTAGTCCCAAATCACTGAGGCAGGAGGATCAGAAATCACTGCTTTGTAAGCATGACTGGCCTTGTGGTCAGACTTCGTTCTTCCTTCACCTTTGGTAAAGTTCTCTTGGAAGATTTCATTCCTTTACTGAGGCGAATAAAGGAAGGATATTTGGGTTTGTCTGCAGTTGGGCAGAGCTCTGCAGGAGTATGAGGTCAGATGTAGGGTGGTGAAGGGATCGTGGGTCAGAGAACCCAGTGGGATTTCAGCCTGAACTGAGTTAGCGTCTCTTGTCCGGCTTCCCTCATCTCCCATCCCATGTGATGTAGCTGCCAGAGCTCGCTGTGGGGAAGCACACACTGGTTTTTCTCAGGCGAGACAGTCTTCTTCCTGAGCCCGGGGCCTGACGTGGAACACAGGGGCAGCTGAGGACCAGCCAGCGCCTCTGGGTGCCCTGACCAGGTGTCAAGCCCTGCTAGATTAGGGCTATCCCAACAGCTGATCCTGTGATCCTCTTAGGGACACAAATGGGGATTAAAGGCAATCTAATCCCCAAAGCTGGGCATTCCCATGTCCAGCCTCCAAGAGCTGTCAGACTGACCACAAGAGGGCCTGGATGAGGCCAACAGATCTTCAAAGGAAGTCATGCTGTCTGTCTGAGCGGCAGATCCACATCACCCCTCTAACCTCCACCGGTCTCTCACCTGACCCTGCCCTCTTTGGGACTGCTTTCCAGAAACTTTCCCCCAGAGCATTAGGATTCTTCAAGACTCTGATTGAAGGCAGCTTCCCTGAAACTCTGGCCCGACTCACCTAAAGTAGGGACAGGGACCCTACTTTATAGGGACTTTATAGGGACATTCTATGTGCTCCCACAGCCTATCCCTTTTGAAATACTCATCACATTATGTGGCAGTTGCCTGATTACACATCTGTTCCTCCCGCCAAAGGATGAGCTCCTTAACGGCAGGGAGCCTTACTCTTCAGCAGAATCCAGTATGTAGTGCTCAGTACATACACAAAGGAATTACAAGGCATCAGCTCCACTGTGTCTCCACCTAATTTTCCCTTCACTTTTTAACTCTGCCTTGGAAACCACAGTAGGATAATAACCTGTCACATGATGTCTTCCCAGAGGACGGGGATTAGGGTAACAGTAATATCCTATCCTGATAATATGATCCTAATGATGCCAGTATTACCCATTCTGATCTTGAGGAAACTAAGGCTCAGAGTCAAGTGGCTTGCCATGGTAGTGTGACTAGGAATATCAGAAGCCAGATCTTTGAACTGAGTTCAGAGCTCCTTCAGCTACTCTCCAGCTGTTCGGTTTTTGTGTGTGTGTGTTTTGTTTTTTTTTTAAGATTTTATTGGGGAAGGGGAACAGGACTTTATTGGGGAACAGTGTGTACTTCTGGGACTTTTCCAAGTCAAGTTATTGTCCTTTCAGTCTTAGTTGTGTCGGGCGCAGCTCAGCTCCAGGTCCAGTTGCCGTTGCTAGTTGCAGGGGGCACAGCCCACCATCCCTTACAGGAGTCAAACCGGCAACCTTGTGGTTGAGAGAACTCGCTCCAGCCGAGCCATCTGGCACTGGCCCATGTGGGAATCGAACCGGCAGCCTTCGGCATTAGGAGCACGGAGCTCCCACCGCCTGAGCCACCAGGCTGGCCCTTAGTTTTTAAATTCAGTGCAGCACATCCTACAGGCAGGCTATGTCTTGTTATCTTCATTGTTCAGAATAGGAAATCTAAGTTCCTAGTTCCACAGAGTGAGGAATGATAAAGCCAGGATATGTGCCCAGGTCTGTATGACTCCAAGCCTCATGCTCTTTTCTGTACCATGTTGCTTCTCCCTCAGTACAGGAGGGTTTGGGCTGACAGAAAATGGGCTAAGAGTGGATGGATAATTGGGGAGAGTAAAACCAAAGCTAATCTAGTCCTTTTGCCACCCACCTCTTCCCACTCCAGGCTGTGGGAACAGTGCCCTGAGCTACGAGCTGTTCCTCGGGGGCTTCCCTGATGTGACCAGTGTGGACTACTCGTCAGTAGTGGTGGCCGCCATGCAGGCTCGCTATGCCCATGTGCCCACGCTGCGCTGGGAGACTATGGACATACGGGCACTGGGCTTTCCCAGTGGTTCCTTTGATGTGGTGCTTGAGAAGGGCACGCTGGATGCCCTGTTGGCTGGAGAACGGGATCCCTGGACCGTGTCCTCAGAAGGCATCCACACTGTGGACCAGGTGCTGAGTGAGGTAAGGAAGCAACAAGAGAGGGGGGCAGACCAAGAGGTGGGGATAAAGAGTTGAGGTTTCAGGAGACTGGAAGAACTCAGAAACCAGAAAGAGGCATGGTTTGGAGCAGTCACTGTCAGGACTGTGGTTATCTGAAGAAAGGGAAGGGTTATGCTGGGTCAAGATTATAGGAGGCTGGCATAGCCAGGCTTATAGAGGCTGATGATTGGCCGCTGGGTTGCCATAGGGATGAGGTAGCAGTCAGGTTCCAGATAACAGACTGGAGGGTGAGCAGTTGGCAGGAAAGCAGTGTCCCTGCATCTGATATCACTCCCATGCTCTCTCTACCTGTCTAGAATATGGCCCCACCCCCATGAAATGACCAGGGGCACAGAAGGAGGCTCATTCTTTTGCCATGGAAAGCTGGATATAGGGTCGTACCTGGGAGGGCATCTGGGGCAGTACTGACCTTTGAGAATTTCAGATGGACTCCTCACCAATGGCTTCTGTGTCTGCCTTGCAGGTGAGCCGGGTGCTGGTCCCTGGAGGCCGGTTCATCTCACTGACCTCTGCTGCCCCCCACTTTCGGACCAGACACTATGCCCAAGCCCATTATGGATGGTCCCTGAGGCATGCAACCTATGGCAACGGTTTCCACTTCCATCTCTACCTCATGCACAAAGGCAAAGAGCTCAGTGTAGCCCAGCTGGCTCTTGGGGCCCAGATCCATTCACCCCCCAGACCTCCCACCTCACCCTGCTTTCTCCAGGACTCAGATCATGAGGACTTCCTCAGTGCCATTCAGCTGTGAGGCCAGAAGCACGGTCCTCCAGCCTTTCCTGCCTTTCCGCCTTGGACTCAAGTTGTTGGAATTCCTGACTCAGGGCTTAGGGTTGGGTTCAAGGTGCTCACATCCCAGGGGCCTCAAGCCTTAGAGCTGATGGGAGCAACATGAAACAATATAGTCCAGGCTAAACTAGATCCCAAATCCCACGTTTCTGGCTTTCTTCTTGGGTTCCTCAGCTCTCTCCTGGGTTCCCCAACTTCCTCTCCCACCATATTGAGCCACCAATGATCCATCCACTGCAGCAAAGCTCAGCACAGCCCCTCTGCACGCCAGCCAAACTCAGACCTGCATCCCTGGGGCATTATTGCCTCCTATTCAACCTGGTGTTATCCACAGGAGGCTGCAGACTTTGAATCTAGATTGCTTTATGCTTCTGACCCTAGCTCCAGCCCCAACTCGGATGACCTGTTTAGGGTGTATATTTCCCCAAGGAGGCAACATTGTAATGGTGTTCTCAGTCCAGGCTGGCCTACCTGCGTTTACTTGCAACTCTTCCCTGCCAGCATCTGAGATTCTCAAGTGCCTTCCCCAAAAGGGACTGGAGCCATTTTGGACTGGCTCCTGAACAGACCAAAGCAGTGGCCACACACACACAGGGAGGTCTGTGTTTATTCACACACCTGGTACAGTGAGGATGGAGAAACATTTACAAAGGACATCCCTGGGTTGAGAACATCTCTAGGGCCACAGGTGTCATCCAAAGGTGCAGAGCAGTCCCTATTTGGGTTCCCAGGGGCAGGGCGCAGGGGTTGAAGGTAAAGTCAGACCTGGGCCGGTGGAAGGTGATACCTTGAGGGGAGGGGTCTGCCAGAGAACCGCCTGGGGTCAGGCCTGGGCAGACTGGCCATGTGTTGTTTATCATGTTGGGGGCTTGTCCATTCCCAGCCTCAACACCCGTCCTATCTGCCAGGCGCAGAAGAGCGAGGAGACTGAGGGTGCAGGGTATGAACTATGAGGGGAGGCAGTAAACAAAGAGTCGGATATAAAAATACAAATGTGCTGAGGAAGTCCCTTAGAAAGAGGCTGAGGCTGGGGTCACGCCAGACAGGGGTGGGGGTGAGGAGAGGCCCGGAGGGCTGGGCTCAGGTGGGTGGGAAGCTCATGCAAATACGCAGCCAAACATCCCTGGCCACGCACGCAGTCCGACACGGGTGGGCAGCCGGGTCTGCAGACCAGACCGGCCAGAGGGGCGGGGTAGGGAAGCCGTGCGGGAGGGGGCGGACCGGGGGCTGAGGGCCGCGGGTCTCTGTCCGTTCCGGTGTGGGGGATGGGGCTGCGGCCCAAGGTTCTAAAGTGCATGAGCGCGACGGCGGGCTCCGGGCGGGTCCGCGCCGCCGCTACCGCCGCCGCCGTGGTGCTGAAGCGGACAGCTCCGGAGTGCCTGGCGGCGGCAGCAGCGACTCTAACTCGCAGGTGGCGCGGCCCTGCGGCCCCCGCCCGCGGGCGCCTGGGCCGGGGCGGGAGGCGCCGGCAGCCGCATCGCCGGCCCGCGCTCCTGGCCGCTGTGGGTCTGGGCCCGGAGCCTGCCGCCCGAGCCGGCACGTCTACACTCCGGACGGCGGCTTCTCCCCCATCCCCTTCAGCACGTCGTCTATCCGGTCATCCTCGATCACCACTGTGCAGGGAGAAAGCGCGTCAGCCACGCGGCCTCGGGGGGCGGCAGCGAGAACGGACCCCGCGTCTTCTTGCCCTGCTCAGTTACTGCCCGTGGCCCAGCGATGCCCCTCGATCCCCGAACCACAGCGCCCTCCCCATCCGACTCTCCTGCCGACTCAACCCACTGCTGAGCCCAGCTCCCACAGACCCCCTCCACTCTTTGTGGAGGAACGCCCCCTCTAACCAAGGCTCCAGCGGTTCAACCTTGCGATCCAAACCCTCCCGCCGCCTGAGCTATCCTCCATCCGAGCTGATAAGAAACCTTTTGCTCATGGAACCTCCCCCTTCAACCCTCATTGCAACGGAACCCCCTCCTCAAACAGAATCTACAGCTAGCCCAACCCTCTCCCTAACCTAATCCTCTTGCGGTTTGGACCCCTCTTCGATTCTGGCAACAACAGAGCCCCTCCCCATGCAAATAACCAGGACATCCGATATCTCCCCCTGCCCTCTCTCCAGTCGGACGTTCCTCCCACCCGAAGGTTCTTCCGTAGCATCCACCGACTCAGCGTTTGATCCTGAAGAAGCGGCCCGTCGCCCCACGTTCCCACTTCCAGGCAGCCCCAAATGCCCCGGCTGGCCCCTCCCCCTCGCCTGGGTGCCAGGACTCCACTTCCAGACGTGGCGAGCATCAAATCCGGAGCACTGCGCTCCCGGGAGAGGGGAAGAGGGGGACAACACTGCAGCGGGGACCCCCCCCCCAAACCGCGGCTTGTTGCGCTGGTCTGCGGCAAGAGCTGCGGAAGCTTGGCGGGGAACCGCAGCTGGCAGAGGGTTTCTGGGTCAGACGGCGACTCCGGGCCCCGGCCGCGTACCTCTCTTGGCTCGGCCGATCTGGCCCAGCTTGGGGGGTCGCTTGGCTTGGTTGCCCGCAAAGAAGGAGTTGGTGTCCTGGAGGCGGCAGCTGAAGGAGAGGTCGGAGCCCTCGGGGTCGGCGCCGAAGCGGCCCATCTTGTCTTCACTGTAGGGAAGGATCTCGGACATGGCGGGCGCGGGGTGGGCGCGGGACTGCGGCGGGGCGCGGACCGCGGGCTAGCTGCCGGACCTGCCCTAGCTCAGCAGGAGAGCCGGCGGAAGGATGAAGTCATGCAGCATCCGGGGCTGCGGATCCAAGCGGGGCCTCCTCCCCCGCGCCTCCGCCTCCCGGGCCGCTGGGCAGGCGGCGGCGGCGGCGGTGGCGGGGACCGGGCGGGGGCGGGCGGGGGGGAGGGCGGGGGTGGCGGCCGCGGCGAGTGCGGAATGACGATGAGCGCCAGACTGCCGCAGAGCGCGGCGGGCGGGGCGCAGTGGAGGCGGGGCGGGCACCGGCCAGCGGAGAGAGGCGGGGCGGGGGTTCTGGAGTGTGCCGGGTTCTCAGGGGAGGGGAGGGAGCGGCAGTGGGAGGGTCCTGCACAATGGCGGAAGTGGCGACTGGGGGAAAGGTGCAGGATCTGGCGGGGAGCGGCAGGACGGAGTTGGGGGTGGGGTGCCAGGAGCGAGCCCGGCCCCGGAGGGACGCGAGGAGGGTCTAGTATGGAGTCTTCAGAGCCCAGCAAGTGGCACCTGGGAATTGGGGGGCAGGTCAGGCCAGAAGGCGGGAGCTGGACTGGAATTCGAGTTGGGGGGCACTAGAAACGCGGTGGGGGGAGGATTGGGTGTCGGGTGAGATGTGCGGACTTCGCGAACCCGCAGGACTCGGAAACTGTTCAGACCAGTGAGTGGTTTTCCCGCCGTTGGCGCGCTCTTTTATCGGGTTACTCTTCGGATTTTAAATTGTTAATTTGTAGTCGGTGTTTCTCTGACTGCCACTTCTGTGTCTGTTTCTCTAGTCTATGTGTCAGTCTATCTTTAATGTGTCTGTCTGTATCTATGTGCCCCATCTCGCTGTCACTGTCTCTGTCTACGTTTGTCTCTTAAAGAGCCTCTGCCCTTCTGTGTCTGTCTCCGTGCGTGGCCCCTGTACCTATGTGCCACTGTGTCTTCATCTCCTGAGTCTCTGTGTACCTCCCTCTCACCTAGGAGAGGTCTCTGTAATTGCGCCGACACGCGCGCACCAGGGCAGGCACCCACCCCCAACCCTACTGCTGGAGCCTAAACTCGGGTTCAAAGCGCCCGCGGTGCCCTGCAGTTCTCTGGGCTCCGGAGGCCCGCGCTGCGCGTACAGTGTGAAAGGAACGAATGGCGTCGCGGGGGGTGCCCTGGCTCCAGGTGCTGCGGGGAAGCCCGGAGCGCTTGAGGACACCACGCGCGTCCGCTTGTGTCCAGAGGTAGACGGGGAGGGGGAGGGACAGAGGGCGCCCCGGTAGTGGTGCGGGGGATCACGTGACATTTCTCGCGGCACGGTAGGAACAAGGCCCTCATCCCACCCCCAATCCCCGGCTGGCTGTCAGCTTTGGCGTCACCTGCTGCTGGCGCTCAGGGGCTCTGGCGCAATCACTGGCCTTGGGGGTGGGGCGGGGGAGGGTTGGTGTCTCACAGTCGGCTACAGTGACGACAACCCTGATAAGGGGCATAATTATCCCGTACGTTCAGTGCGTGCCGGAGTTCAGTGCATAATCGAGGTGGAGGGTCTCCACTCTCCCTAAAGCGCTTTACTTCCTTTCCCTCCACATCAGGCAGCTAGTCAGGCTGCCTGGTGCTGGGTATTCTTACTCCAACAACTCACCAAGTGTTAGTCCTTGGAAACAGAGACAAAGGCAATGGTGGCTGCCCTCAGGACTCAGGATGGAGGTGGGGGGAGCATGGTGCCTGCCAGAGGATGCCTCTTTGCAAAACTCACTCAAGGCGCCAGACCTGGGAGCCCTTCCCTACCAAGCCGTCCTGTGCTGTGTCCTTGTCTCTGGGATGAAGTCTGAAGTTAGAAGTGGAGGCCCAGCTGGATGTAGTGAGAGGAGCCTGGAAACCTGGAAGGACAAGAGGCTGGAACTCAGGGTCAGTAGGAGAGAGTCCAGAAATTCCACCCCTGCTGGAGGTTGTTCCAATCCTGGCTCTGACACTTTCTGTATGACCTTGAACTGCAGGCCCCATAATTATTGTTTTTAAAAAATTAATTCATTTGTACTGGTAACATTTTAGGAAACCAAAAATCACACAGAACCTTTGATATGCATGTATCTTTCCAATGTTTTCCTCATGCATTTGAATAATGTGCATGCTTCTCTGAGCCTTCATGTTCTAGTCTGAAGCATAAAAATGACAGAACCTACATTAAGGACAGTTTTGTAGATGAAATTGTTGTCCTGAGGTGAAGTGGGTTGTCTCAGGAGGAAAGGAGCTGCCCCTTTCCAAAAGTGCTAAAGGGGCCATAAGAATTCCTGCCAAGGGTGAGATGAGAACACTGGGTGGGGAATTGAAACAATTTTCTCCCCCACCCCCACTCCACCCCAAATGAGCAAAATTGGAGGAATGACAATTTAACTTGGAATTCATTTGGTTAATCTCTTCTTAAATAATCTTATTCCTGTCCCTGCTGTGTATACTAGATCATGATGAAAGCAAAAGACATAAGTGCAAAATCGTAAAGATACAGCAATATATAAGCTTCCGTCATGTGATAAAAATGTGTGTGTGTGCGTGTGTGTGTGTTTTGGGGGGCAGTTCTTTAAATTGTGATCCTCTGTTTCAAATTCTGATGTTCTTCAACCCTACCCATGAGACAAAACTTCATTTCCACAATCAAAATAAAATCAAGTTTGTTTGGAGTTTTGTAACTGCATTAAATTTCTCAGTTGAAAGTCTGAAAAACCTAGTGGACTCAATCCATATGTTCTAAATATATGCCTTTTGAATAATATGCCTTTCAAATATTATTAGTACTTTTATTCAAGTGGAAACTGTAGGCCTGTGTAGTGGATTGAATAGGATCCCCCTCTAGAATTCATGTTCACCTGGTATCTCATAATGTGACCTTCCTTGGAAATAGGGTCTTTGCAGATGTAATTAGTTAAATTAAGAGGAGGTTTTACTGCATTTGGGTTGGCCCTAAATTCAATCACTTGTGTCTCTATAACAAGAGGACAGATGCACAAAGACATATATACTCATATACATACAGGGAAGAAGGCCAGGTGAGAAAGCAGAGGTAGGCTGATACGGCTACATGCCACTAGAAAATGGAAGAGGCAAGGAAGGATTTTTCCCTAGAGCCTTCCAAGGGAATATGGCCCTGCTGACACCTTGATTTTGGACTTCTCGCTTCCAGAACTGTGAGAGAATGTTTCCTGTTGTTTTAAGCCACCCAGTTTATGGTACTTTATTATAGCAGTCCTAGGAAACAAATACAACCTGTTACAAATATTTTTGAGTGATCTTTTTACATCTCTCATGACCATGTTTCACCTTCCTTAAACTCTCTCTGGGGGCCCTTTGCTCTCACCCTGTCCACTCAAAGGAAGCCCCCACCATGAGGGTATTTCTGGGACTCATTCTTTTAGCAGAGGCTGATAAATCACAAAAAAGAAGGAGGCAGATCTGTGTGGATTGACATGATAAGATCTCCAAGTCCTGCCAAAGTGTCACTAAATAACAAGTGTAGAGTGTGATTTCATATATACATATATATATGTACATATATATATGTATATATATATGTGGAATAAGGTATATATACATACATATGCATACATACTTACCTATACACACACACACACAGCTTAGGTATGTAAATGCATATGAAAGATCTGGAAGGATACACACCAAATTGCTAATAATAGTTAACCTCTGAGGATGATACTGGGATCCCAGCAAAATGAATTTCATCTTTTATTCTATATACTTATGCAGTATTTTACATTTGCAATAAAAAAGTTTTAATGATTTTTTTTTTAAAGTTTTAAAACCGATGATACAGTCCATTTACCAAACATCATGCTCTGGCCCCAGGCAAATCAGTTGACTTAGAAAGCATAATAGTAGTTAAGAGCATGGAGTTTAGATTCAAATCAAGGATCTACCTTTTACCTAATGTGTGACTTTAGGTATATTATTGAACATCCCTGCCTTAGGTTCTTCATCTGTAAAATAGGGACAGTGATACTGATAGAATCTACATATTGGGTCATCATGAGGATTAAATAAGTTAACATACATAAAGTGCTTAGGTAAGTGCTGGACAGTAGAACTTTTAGCTATTATACAGGAAAGCATAAAGAAGTTAAAAGGAATCTCATCATTAGATATATTCATATAAACATTTTGATGCATATCCTTCCAATCTTTTTTCCCCCCACTGGTTGTCAAATGATCTTTAATTGAAATATTTTCCTTTGTAGTTCTTAACTAGCTGGGCCTTCCACTGCACCACTGTTGATGTCATCTATGATGATGGGAGCGTGGCCACCATCCACATTGCAGCCCACAGACTAACAGAGCCCAAGGTCTCTTTAATGGCTCTAGAGAGTTCTCTGGCTTAAACATTGGTGCCGCATTTGTTGGGCAACGTTGACAATCTCCTCAAAAGTGATATTTCCACTGGGCTTAATGTTTTGTTGTTGTTTGTTTGTTTGTTTGTTTTGCTTCTTTCTGTTTCTTGGAGATTCTTTGAGGGCTTTGATGATCAGGACAGAGGCAGAAGGTACTACCTCAATCTGGGCCTGTCTGTTGTTCTGAATGGTCAGTTTCACTGTAATCCAATGACTGGTTTCTTTAGTAATGTCATCACCAAACTTTTTTGGAGACAGACCCAGGGGGCCGAACTTGGGGGCCAGGGCAGATGTGGCACTGATTTCCCCACCTGTGCAGCTCAGGTATATAACTTTGATCTCGGGGTCCAACTTTGGCGGCATCGTGGAGGCGGCGGCTGGTGTCAGATGAACCCAGGTTTGGGTCGACCATGAAAAGTGGCACCTTCGCCTCCTCCAAGTCAAAAGCCCAATCTCTTTAAAACAAAACAAAACTGTGTTTTATACTTTTTGCTTCTCGAAAATGAGATTTTGTAACCCCTTTCCTTCCCCCACTTAACTATATGGAGAACATTTCCCCATAGCATTAACTCATTTTCCATCATTTGTAAATGTTGAATTTTATTCCATTGTATGAATGTTCAATATTACTCAATAAGTCCTCTACTCTTGGACGTTGAATTTCCCCTCCATTTTTTGTTGTTGTTGTTATCACAGACAGAGCTGTGATGAACAAATGTTTACCCATATGTTTTGTAGTTCCTCCCCTCAAGATGTACAGTATATTTCTCCAATCCTGAAACTGGACTTGACTTTCTGAATTGTTTGGCCAAATAGGAACAGTAGCAAATGTGATGTAAGTAGAGGCTTGAAAAGTGTTCCTGTACTGGGGCTTGCCCCATTTGTTGTTGGGGAAATCCTGAGACCGCCACATGAAGAAGCCTGGGCTAACTTATTGCAGGAGAGACCACATAAAGACAGGACCCAGTCATTCCAACTGAGGCCCAAACATGTAAATAAGGCCATTTCGCTAGACCACTCAACTCTTGCTGAGCTGACCCAGACCTGAAGAACCACCCAATCAACCAATGAACAGAGAAATAATATTTACTATTTTAATCCACAGTTTGGGGAGGTTTGTTATGCAGAAAAAGCTAGTTGATACAAACATCCTCTGGATAATGATTATTTCCTGGAACAATTTCCTAGAATTAGACTTTCTGGGTCAGAGAATGTGTACTCTTATACCTATTGATTCGTATCACCAAAAAGCTTGTTATCAATTTATAAGCCACCAGCAATATAGGAGAGTGTCCATATTCCTCATCTTTGTCAACATTGAACATGAATGTTTCTTATTATCTTCATGACTACATTATCCTTGTAAATTTAACACATAAACCATTGTTCATTCCCTCTCAATTTGCAATCGATTTAGAGAAAAGAAAAGATTACTCCTGTAGGAAAAGAAGACCAGAAAAGGAAGAGAAAATAATAGAATGAAAGATTAAAACAGAGTCAAAGGTTATAAACACAGAGGAAAGAAAATAGAACTGAGCAACCTCCAAGCCTCTTACACATAGGGTACTTAATAAGTAGTCAGGAATAGTTATGGGTCTACTAAATGATTTGGGTCATGAAAGAGACATGGAAAGGAACTGTCCATTTAGGCCAAGTCTAGTGAAACTGAGAACACTGTAAAAGTAGGTACAGGCTCTTTCATATGTGGCTGCATTTAATTCTCACAGCAATTCTCTGAGATAGGGATGACTGTTCCCATTTTACAGATGAAGAAAATTAAGGGTCAGAGATTTCAAGTAACTTGATGAAGATCATACACAGCTGATAAAGAATTGAACCCAGATTTGAGTTCAGGTCTGTCAACCTTGAAATCTGATACATTTCCCCTTACTCTTCCAGAGAGGATGTGGCAGAAGACTAGCAACTGCTGTTGGGTGGTAGTATATCCTTCTGTTAGTTCATATTGCCAAACTGCTCTCCAGAAAGGAGTAAGCTCTGCTACTTACTAACTGTGTGACTCTTAGCCTCTCTATGCCTCCTTTTCCTCAGCTGCAAAATGGCTTCATAAGTGCCATAAGGGTAAATGAGTACATAGATGGAAAGCCCCTAGAACAGTGGATGGCATATAGTAAAGTGCTATATAAGCTTCCTGTTTCCAGTATACCCAAGAGACTATTTCTAATGAGCTTGTTGCCAGGAAGTCCTTATATAGTAGCTTTGGTGACACTCACATGGCCATGTCTTGGTGAAATTTCCCACGAGGCAGAACCAACCCTGTTGCCATGTTTCCCTTCATCCAGGCTTGGAGGGAAAGGGGGAAGATGTGAGCGCTATGAGGCTGCATTGTCATCGGAGTAAACATAAACAACTCCACAGAGACTTGTCCCAAGTGGATAGCCCAAGGCCGTGCTGCTGCAGATCCCAGTATGGCTGGATGTGAAAACGCCTTCCTCAGGGAGCCCCACTAACCTAGAAGCCGTCTGCCTCCTCTACTATCTGGAAAGCAAAACAGGCTTTCGCCAACCTTTCAATTTCTCATTTCTACCTATAGGATTTTAACAACAATGACACTAATAGCACCTGACACATTGAGTGCTGTTATGTGCCAGACACTGTCCTACGCACTTCACAAGTATTGTTTAATTTTCACAACAATCCTTTGAAATACCATGTTTCTCCCAAAATGAGACCAGGTCTTATATTAATTTTTGCTCCAAAAGACGCATTGGGGTGCATTTTCCGGGGATGCCTTATTTTTTCATGACAACAATCTACATTTATTCAAATACAGTCATGTCATCTTCTTCTGGAACATCGCCATAATGTACAAAATGTGTCCGTCTGGCTGACGATCCTAACTGGGGCTTATTTTCGGGGCAGGTCTTATTTTCGGGGAAACACTGTAGGTACTTTATTTTTTTTTAATTTTTTTATTGGATAACAGTGTGTTTTTTCCAGGATTCGTCAGCTCCAAGTCCAGTTGCCGGTTTTCAATTTAGTTGGGGCAAGGGGGGAGTGTGTGCAGCCCACCATCCCATGTGGGAATTGAACCAGCAACCTTGATTGTTGAGAGCTGGGCTCTAACCACCTGAGCCATCTGGCCGCCTACCAGCATTTCAGCTGCAGCTTGTTGTCTTCAATCTAGTTATGGAGGGTACAGCTCACTGGCCTATGTGGAAATCGAGCAGGCTCGCACTCCAATCCACTGAGCCATCCGGCTGCCCATAGGTACTATTCTTATTTCAATTTTACAAGTGAGGAAATTGAGTCTGAATCCAGAATCTTTCATCCTAACTGTGACACTGTTCCATCTCCTGTTTGAGAACATGCAATTTTGAGGTGGAAAATGCCAAGGAAAGCAATCCAACATTTCTCAGCCTGATCGAGTCATCATTCATCCTTTCGCAGCCACAAGAGCATTCCCTGTGAGAGCCACTTGCAGCAAGATGTTTGAGAACTGAAGTGAGAGTCAGGAAATGGATTATGGATTCACCACCACTCCAAGCCTTCTCAGGTCAAATTCATGTACTGTGTTGGGGAGGAGGGCGTAGGATGAGGGATTTTTGAAAAATTGTGGTAAAAAAAACCCAAAACCAACCAACCAAACAAGAAAACACTAGGCACTCTTCAGTGCGGCAGACTGCAACACCCCCAGGCCTGACTAAGGAATGACAATATGGAAGGCAGATGGTAAATGCATAGATGCAACACTACTGCCTTTCAGTTAAATATTGCGTTTTTTTTTTCTTGTAAACCACCCAAATCAAATGGTTTGCTTTCCTCAAGTTAGAAGTGTTAGAATGTCTTTTCTTTAAATATCTGGGGATGGCTGTTTTTTTCCCTGCCAATTTGTCACCATCTGTAACCCTCCGTTTGTGAGATGATCTGATGACAACAATTATCTTGAAGAGTAAAAGTGCAGTCTTGGAGCAACATGTAAGAACGGAGTCAGAGTATGGGCTATGTGTGTGTGTGTTGTACGCGTGTGGCATGCATGTAGTTTGTGTGTTGGGCTGGGAGCTTTGTGCGGGTATACACTGTGTGTGAATAGGTAGTGTGTACATTTGGTGAGTGTCTTGCATGTGTATGGACTGTGTATTGGGTTGGGTGCTTGCCTGAGTACTTGGGTCTATGTGCTCTCTGTGTAGACATCGTGTGGGCACCCTGTATGTGGGTCAACTCCTGCGCTGCTCTGTATGTGCTGACTGAAGAGGGGCTGTGCGCATTGCTGGGGCGTGTTCCTCACAAGGGTATAATGTCTCAAAAGTCTTTAAAGGGAATGGGAAGGGCCTGCAATTTGGGGAATTGGGCCAAGAAGTATCAGCAGGGTTTGGGTCTGGGTCAGAGGAACGGAAATTATGGGTGGCTTGCGAGAGAGTGCTGCTGGGATGGGGTGCTGACCCTGAAGAGGGGGCGGGGGTCTCCCGCGTTTCTGGAGGGCTGTTCGCTCCGGCTGGGGCGTCAGGTTCGCGCAGCTCAGCAGGGCCGCCAGCTCTCGGAGTGAGCAAGGTCTGGGCGCCCGGCGGATGGCGGGGAGCGGCTGGTGCGCTCCTCCCCCTCCCCACCCCCCCACCC
The DNA here is from genome assembly GCF_004115265.2 of Rhinolophus ferrumequinum. Taxonomy (NCBI): domain Eukaryota; kingdom Metazoa; phylum Chordata; class Mammalia; order Chiroptera; family Rhinolophidae; genus Rhinolophus; species Rhinolophus ferrumequinum. Next base: position 60,871,084 of record NC_046285.1, on the reverse strand, counting down.
TCGGGCGCGGCGCCGCGGGGGGCGGGGGGGGCTCGGGCAGGCGGGGGCGGCGGCGGCCGAGCGAGGGGCTGTGGCAGCGGCTGTGATGGCGGGCGGCGGGGCCGGGCCGGGGACCGAGGCCGCGGCCTCGCTGAGGGCCAGACTCTGGAAGCCCTAAGGTGCTGCCTGTCCTGACTCCACCATGAACGTCGCGTTGCAGGAGCTGGGCGGCGGTGGCAAAGTGAGTGGGGGCCCCGGGCTCCAGGGCAGAAGCCCTCGGCGCGGGGGTGAGGCGGGGAGGGGGGTGGAGACAGGAAGCATCGGGCAGGGGCTCCAGCTGGTGGAGCGAGGGCTGCATCCTTGAAGGGGGGGGCGTTGGAGGGACCCCAGGCCCGAGAGCCGGGTAAGAGGGAAGGGCCCTCGTTGCAGGCGGGAGCGGGCCCAGCTCTCTCTGTCTGACTTGGGTTGGCTCCTCCGGTTGTTTGGCAGATGGTGGAGTACAAACGGTCCACGCTGCTGGATGAAGACGCACCCGAGACCCCCGTAGAGGGCGGGGCCACCCCGGACGCCGTGGAGGTGGGCAAGGGGTTTCTCCCTTTCCCACCAGGCCCCAGTCCTAGCATGACGCCTGGCACACCCAGCAGCTCTGGGCTGCCCTGGAGGGTCACCTGCTCCCACCTCCGCTCCATCTCTGGCCTCTGCTAGGAGTATGGTGAGGGGATTCTAAACCATGACGTTGCACAAAACAAGCTCAGGGATGAATTCAGCCTTCTCATTGCCCCTGTGCACAGAGTTAACCCCACTAGAGTCTTTGCTCCGTGGCTTTGGAAACTGCCTGTGCCTTCATTCTCTGGGAGGATTTCTGTGATCTTGGATCCCCTCTCCCCGCCATCTACAGCTTGCTAGCCAGCTGTCACCCTGTGTTCCCCAGGTGGGATTCCAGAAGAGGACAAGACACCTCTTAGGTTTGCACACCCAGCTGGAACTCATCTTGGCAGGTGTCTCTCTACTGCTGGCTGCACTGCTTCTGGGTTGCCTCGTGGCCCTGGGGGTTCAGTACCACAGAGGTAGGTGGGCCCACGCTTGTCACCTAGCTGCGGGGGCTCTGGAGGCTTATTCTTCAGTTGGGGCCTCCTTTCCCCAGCTTGTCTTTCTCCTCCCAACTTTCCTGTTGTCATGGCCTCTCTCAAAGCATTTGCCTTTCCCATACTGACTGACAGCACCTATCTCTTGTGGCCATGTCCCCTGCCACAGACCCATCCCACAGCACCTGTCTCACAGAGGCCTGCATTCGAGTGGCTGGGAAAATCCTGGAGTCCCTTGACCGTGGGGTGAGCCCCTGTGAGGACTTTTATCAATTCTCCTGTGGAGGCTGGATTAGGAGGAACCCCCTGCCCGATGGGCGTTCTCGCTGGAACACTTTCAATAGCCTCTGGGACCAGAACCAGGCCATACTAAAGCACCTGCTTGGTGAGTGGGCCTGTCAGGGAGGCTTGTGCCAAGCACATGCCTCATGCCTAGGACAGGGCCTGGCACTTAGTAGGTACTCAATAAATGTCCACAAATGAATAATTAAGTGGATGACTGGGAACATCCCTGGGGTAAGGGATGCATAGAGCAGGAGGCTCCTGAGAGGTGGAGATGGGTTTGAGAGGAGAAGACCTAGAAGAATAATGGAGGGACTCCTCTGTGCATTCCATTTGGAGGACTGCTGAGGTGTGGTAGGCACCAGGGAGTCTGCAGTACTTAGAGATCTTTGAACCTTAGGGCTCGTGGACAGGGGAGGGGAAGCCACACTTTGCTATTTCAGCCAGTCTTCCTGGGTCTACATTAGGAGGACTGCCCCTTGAGAAGGCAAAGAAGAGGGATCAAGTAAGAGCCTGGGACCCCTTGCAGTAGTTAACATAGTTGTCACCCAGACCTGTATTCTATTCCACAGAAAACACCACCTTTAATTCCAGCAGTGAAGCTGAGCGGAAGACACAACGCTTCTACCTATCCTGCCTACAGGTGGAGCGCATTGAGGAGCTGGGAGCCCAGCCACTGGGAGACCTCATTGAAAAAGTAGAGCCCCTGGGTTGGCTGCGGGCAGGGGGAACAGGATAGGCCTTGGAAGAGGATGTGGTCCCAGAAACCTTTGGGGGCCCCTGTGCCATAGATTCCACTGTGGTCTCTACTCAGATTGGTGGTTGGAATGTTACGGGGCCCTGGGACCAGAACAACTTCATGGAGGTGCTGAAGGCAGTAGCAGGGACCTACAGGGCCACCCCCTTCTTCACTGTCTACGTCGGTGCCGACTCTAAGAGCTCCAACAGCAATGTTATACAGGTACACGGCTGGGGAAAGATGGGGAGAGACTTGTGGATCATTTGTTGAGCCTAGACTCCCCTCCCCCGTGATAGGCAGGCTGGGGTGCCCCCCCCCCCCGCTCAAGAGTCCAGATTTTGGTGGGGGTGGGCTTACTCCCTTACCTTGCTATTGCAGGTGGACCAGGCTGGGCTATTTCTACCCTCTCGAGATTACTACCTAAACAGGACTGCCAATGAGAAAGTAAGGAGCAACCTCAGAACCTCCACCCCTACACTAAGCTGGGATGATCTCTGTTTACTACTTTTCCCTTTGCCCGGGATCAGGGTGGGGAATGTGAGCCTGTCCTGTCACCTAGTGACCCCACTACCCTTCCTTCCTTTTTTCTCCCTTCGTTTTTCCTCCCTCCCTTCTTTCCTCCTTTCTTTCCTTCCCTTTCTTCCCTCCCTCCCTTCCATAGTTTTCCCTCCCTCCCTCCCTCCCTCCTTTCCTTCCTCTTATTCTTCCAGGAAAACATTTTATAGGCACCTACTGTGTACCAGTGCAGTGGTGGAATTTTGAGATGTACATTTCAGAGCCACTGTGACAGGAAGCTCTCAGTGTAGTGGGATCACGGACTAGATATCTGAGAATAAGGCTCAAAGAAGGTCTCTGGGACTCAGAAGAGACTCAGGTAGATGAAGAAAGTTTCCTGATGAGGTTGCATTTGAGTCAAGCCCTGTAGACTATCTAGGGGTGGGTGATGGAATGCTGGGTAAAGAGAATAGTTTATTCTCTATTCTCTTCCATCACAGCACCCTCTGTGATGGCATGCTGGGTAAAGTGATGAAGAAGGAAAGGCTAAGGTGTGTTTGCACCATGGGAAGGGATCCAGCTTGGCAAAATGCAGAGCTCAAAGCAGCTGAGAGTATGGGAAGGTGGGTAGGGTCTAGTATCGTCTGGAAAGGCACACTAAGGAGTTTTTCTTAATAGGCCTCAGAGCCACTGCGTGCTCCAGAGCCGGGAGGGCGTGGCAGTGCTATGGGAAGCCGGTTTGGTGGCTGTGAAAAGTGATGCAGGAGAGGGAGCCTGGAGGGCAATTAAGAGTCTCTGTAGTACTCCAGGCTCTGAGTCTGTAAGGATCCAAAGAGGGGAAGTGGCAAAGGGAACGTCAGGAAGTGGAGGATGCAAAAGACATAATCAAGTCCAAATTGTGAGTCGTTGGCGACTGGAGGTTAGAAGAGAGAGCAGAAGGAGGAAGAGGTGAAGCGAGTTGAGGCTATCAGCCTGAATGGTGGTGGAATGTCAGGGTCCTTAGAGAATCAAGGGTCCCTGTAGGAAGAACCAGTTCAGAGCACATTGGGGCAGAGGAGACAGTGTGATGTCACAGGGAAAGGGCAGACTTTGGGCTCAGACCTTGATTCCAGTCCCTGCTCTGAGTCTTGGTGGACATTGATTTAGCTTTCTGTGCCTGGTCTTTCATCTGTAAAATGGGATCATAGCATCTACCTTATACAGCGTTTGGAGGGACAGGATGCCAGCTTATGCTCTTGCATATGACAGACACTCAGGGAGTGGGAGTTGCTCGTTTTAGACGTGTGAGTTTGAGGAACCTGAACACCATCTCTATGGAGAGGTCAGCAGGCAGCTGTGAGTGGGTCCTGGAGAGAGGTTGAGCCCGGAGGGAGCTGCAGTCTTGAGGAACCTAGACAAACATAGTAGGAGAGATAAGTGAAAGGGGAAGAATAGAGAAAGGAGAGAAGGAGATCCTTTTTTAAGGGCAGTGGGAAGAAAGAGAGCCGGCAGAGGAGACTGCTACGGAGAAGGACAAGCTGGAGAGTCATTTATCTTTCTTTCATTTATTCTCATTTACTGAGCGGCCCTCAGCCAGACTCTCCTTTCTAGGCATGTGGTGAACAAGACATTGCCACTGTCCTCTAAGTGGGGGAGAAGACATGAAATAACTTGGTACATCTCGTTTACAGTTGCTGGGACTACTATAGAGGAGAAATAGGGCATTCTGACAGTGAGTGTAACAGGCAACCAGCCTAGTCCTAGGGTGAGGGTAGACTGCAGTGAAGGGACAGGGTTCTAGGCAAAGGGAACAGCTTATGCAAAGGCTCTGAGGTGGGAAGGAGCATGGCCTATTGATGGACTAGAGAGGGGAGTAGGAGGGGAGAGGGGTCGAAGTCCTCTGGACAAGTGTATAGACTGACTCATTTACACATGAACATTGTGGGTCAAGTTTAGCGTGTATCCCATAATAAATGGAAACTCAAAAGTGGGGAGTGGTGTGAACAGATGTGTGGTTTTGACATTACCTGAGTCAGAGGAGGAGAGAATTTTGAGAATGCAGGAGAGAGCCACTTCCTTTAACACTTGGGAAAGGGCAAGAGAAAGCCTCGATTCAGCTCTTAACGTGTTGTTGGTTGTCTTGGGCAGGAAGTCTCCTGTGCCAGCATCTAGGGGAAGCTGCGGCGGTCAAAGGTTCAGATAGGGAAAAAAATTAGGAGGAAAGCAAGGCTCAGGAAAGTATCAAATGTCAGTCTCAAGCTGAAGGTAAGGAGGTAGGGAGAAGAAGGGGTAATAAGGTGATCAGGGTGGGGGTCAAGAACACTGGTTGAACTACCCAGACCCCTTAAGAGTTGGGATGACTGAGACTGATATCAAATCTCTTCCTCTGACACCAGCAGCAAGGAAAAGGAGAGGTGGAAAAATGGAGAAAATCTGAAGTACAGAGAATGAATATTAAGGGCTCTGAAACTTCTCAGTACAGTGGTCTCTGGGAGGGACTCGGTACTGAGGGTCCGCAGAAGAAATGGGAAGCAGAGGTGGAGCCAGAACAGATCCTCTTAGCCTTGGACAGGACACGTTGCTGGGCTCCGAGGATGACACGGGGTTTTGACAGGTGCTGACCGCCTACCTCGACTACATGGAGGAGCTGGGGATGCTGCTGGGCGGACCACCGGCCTCCACGCGGGAGCAGATGCGGCAGGTGCTGGAGCTGGAGATACAAGTGGCCAACCTCACAGTGCCCCAGGACCAGCGGCGGGACGAGGAGAAGATCTATCACAAGATGAGCATCGCAGAGCTGCAGGTGGGGCTGGCAGGGAAGAGACCGCTGGCAGGGGCCAGCCCCTGGCACAGACCCCCCAGCTTCTCTTCAGGCCATCTTCCTGAGGCAGCCAATCTTTCCTCATTTCCTTGCTTTTCTTAGCTTCTCAGCTGCACACTTCCTATCCTGGAAAAAAAGTGGTACCCATTTTAGGCCACCTGTCACGGGGCCGTCCCTTGGTCACTTTTATGTTGCCTGGGGATGCATAGAGAGGTTACGTTAAAAATCTCTCACATCTTGTGCAAGGCACCCATAAAACAGTCAGAAGAGACATGGAAGCATTTCCTGGAGGGTCCTTTCTGTGCCAGGTATCAACCCTTTAGTTGTTGGATTGTGGAAAAGTTGAGTAAGGGGGTTCTGGAGAGGAGGCCAGGGAAGCTGGGCTATGTAGGGAAGCTGGGTGGTGTCGGGGGAGTGGTATGTTATCAATTCTTATGAAAATCTGTGAATATCTGTGCCCCAGCTGAATATCACACATGGTGGTTTTCCTTGCGTAAGTGATTGGGCTCCCAGATTGAGGGGCGCTCAAGCCAGGAAAAGGGTTTATTGAAGGAGGGGCCACCAAGCAGCTAGTACCTGTTGCCTTGTCAATGGGAAGAGCTCTCAGGCTCCAAGGTGTCAATGGACGCAGGCTCTTCTGGAAGCCAGGCCGCCAGGCAGGGAGACTTGATGTTTTGTTCCGCTCGCAGGCCTTGGCCCCCTCCATGGACTGGCTGGAGTTCCTGTCTTTCTTGCTGTCACCGCTGGAGCTGGGTGACTCTGAGCCCGTGGTGGTATATGGGACAGATTATTTGCAGCAGGTGTCACAGCTCATCAATCGCACGGAACCCAGGTGTGGGGGGTGGGGCTCAGGGCTCGGTGTAGGTCCCAGGCAGGAGCTGGGCATAGGGCAGTGGCACAGCCAGACACAGGGCAGCATTTGACAAGGCCCTGGACCTTCCAAACATCAAAACAGAAAGTCTGTGGGGTACTCCCCTAAGCCAAGGCTTCTGGGGTCTATTTGTGACGTCTATACCTACACATTGCTCCAACCAGGCTTCTGTAGGCAGGTGGGTGGTCCCAGGCTGAGAAAGAGGGACTCTGGGACAGCTCCCACATATGCCCCTCAGGACTCCTGCTGTCTGTACATTTGTGGAATTGATTTGGGGAGGAAATGGTGACCCACCTGCTCTTTCCTTATGTTCTGGTCCGGGTGCCAGCATCCTGAACAATTACCTGATCTGGAACCTGGTGCAGAAGACAAGCTTGAGCCTGGACCGACGCTTTGAGTCTGCGCAAGAGAAGCTGCTGGAGACCCTCTATGGCACCAAAAAGGTGGGCTCTCTTTCGCTGCCCCCACTTTCCAGCCCAGTCTAGCTGATGTTTCACATCTACTGTGTGTCGGGCACCAATTGCCTCATGGTGTAGTATGGAGCACAGGATTAGGAGTTAAGCTGACTTTGGTTCCAATCCCAACTCCTCCAGTTTTTAGCCTATGGGATGGACCTTGGCATGTCACGCAGCCTCTCTGACTCTCCATTTCCTGGTGTGTAAAACAGGAATATCTTGCAGGGTTGTCATGAGGATTAACTGAGTTAATATAAGTGAAGCACCTACCCAATGCATGGTATGTATAGACAGCACTTAACTCTGATGATGATGGTGAAGAAGAAGATGCATGAATGCAGTTTTTAGTTTCAAGATGGCCAGTTCAGTGGGGAAAAGTATCCATGGAAAACAAACATATTACTTGGTGGTGATAAGTGCTCACATTGAGTGAAGGAACTTTTTTGTGTTATAGGATAGAGGTGGGGACGCCACATTCTACCTGGGGGCTGGTAAGGTAGGGGCATTAGGAAAGCCTTCTTTGAAGAGATGACATTTGAAGAATGACTTCACCACGAAAACAAGAGAGAAGGGCATTCCAGGCAGAAGGAACAGGATATGCAAATTCCCAGAGGGAGTGCGGTGGGTTTGCCTGTGTTCTGGTATGAGCTTGAGAACCGGGCAGCTGAGCGGCTGAGGGTGGTGGGATGGGCCTGGAGCCGTCCAGGAGGGGACCTGAATGTTGTGTTAAGAAGTCTGGCCTGGATTCTTTCAGGGATGGGGACCCACGGGATGGTTTTAAGGAGAGGAGTAACAGTTAGATTTATGTATTAGATCATCTTTCTGACAGCTAAATGGAAGATGGAGGGGAGTGGCACAGGAAGGGGGATGAGAATGGAGTCAGAGTGTCTAGTTAGGAGACCACTGTAATCTTTAGGCAAGATAGTGTTGTAGGGTAGGGAAGTGGCAATGGGGTGGATGGGGGAGATGATTAAGAAGTAGTGTTTGTAGAAACTGGTGATAGATTGAATGTAGAGACGTAGGGAGATGGAGGAAGCTGGTGACTCCCAGGTTTCTGGCGTGGGGGACTGACTGGATATAAGACAGATGTGGAGCTGAGTGAAGAAACACCTGGACCCCAATGGGCCTCTTAGAAACTTAAGCGGAGGAGAGTTCTGAGAACAGAATAGGTAGCAATGATGTTCCTCTTGAGGTTTTGCTGCTGGGGTTGATACAATTGGTGATACTGCCCTTCATTTCACTTGGAGTCCATGGGAGAGATGGCACCCCAAAACCAGGCCTCCAATGTCCAGAGCTGAGAAGGGCTGGCCCCAGAGACAGAGAAACGCCCTCCGCCTGGAGGACAGAGCCATCTCTGGGAGGCCGGGCTCTTTGTCCCTTACAGTCCTGCATGCCAAGGTGGCAGACCTGCATCTCCAACACAGACGACGCCCTGGGCTTCGCTTTGGGCTCTCTCTTTGTGAAGGCCACGTTTGACCGGAAAAGCAAGAAAATTGTGAGTCTTCAAGGTTCTTCGAACCCTGCCCCTTGTTTTTGTTAAAATTCACTGTTCATATTTGTGTGTACATATAGGAAAAAAAACTCAAAGGAAATTCATTAACAAATTAATAGTGATTCCTTTGGGTGTGTGGATGATGAGGGATTCTTTTTGTCCTTTAACGTTCTCTGTATTTTCCAAATTTTCTGTAATGAGTTTATGTTACCTATTTAAATAGAAAAATAATACTTGTTTATGTATGTATGTATGTTTTTATTTATTAGGAGATGATAATGAATGTGCTTAAAGTATTATCTACAAGGATGTTGTTTATGGCAGTATTGTTTATAATAAGGGAGAATGAAAACAGCTAAAATGTCCAATCATAGGGGAATGGAAAAATAAATTGTTGTTAGGATGGACTATGAGGCATCCTTAAAACTAATGATACATCTTTAAGTGAAAAAAACTAAGTTACTATATATATATATGTGTGTATATATATATATGTATATATTGCACACATAATTCCATATTACATACGTATATCTGGGCAGGGAAAGACACTAGGAGTAGATGAACAGCGTGTTAAAAGAAGTTATCTCCGTGAGGCATTCTAAGTGGTCTATTCTTCGATTCTGCTCAATTTTCCAAATTGTCTGCTATCAATGCCTTCCCTTCATAATCAGATAGAAATCAATGTACTATATTAAGTTATAATATTAACTCAATTAATTTATAAATTACATATTTTGATTAATTAGGAAAAAAGCCACCTGCAGTCTCAGGACCTCACAAATCATGTTTCCCTCTCATCCTCCCCAGATGCTCAGCCTTATTTCAAGAGTCTGGGCACTCCCACAGGCTCCCCTGGAAGGAGAGCGATGGGGCACGAGGGTAGAAGGGGAGAGAGGTTTCATTCATGCGAGTGGGAGGCCGACGTGGGCTCCTTCTCTTCCAGGCAGAGGGGATGATCGGTGAGATCCGGACCGCCTTTGACGAGGCCCTGGATCACCTGCCGTGGATGGATGAGAAGACCCGCCGTGCAGCCAAGGAGAAAGTGAGCCGTGGCCGGGGTTGGGGCGCCCTCTTGAGGTGGGGATGGAGGATACACTTTTGCGGGGGAGCCTGGGGAGGGAAACCCTTTACTCGTGGTCTCTGCAGGCAGATGCCATCTATGATATGATCGGTTTCCCGGACTTTATCCTGGAGCCTAAAGAGCTTGATGATGTTTATGATGGGGTGAGTACCTCTGCTCACCAGTTTGGAACTTCAGCCCCTTGGGGGGACACTATTCTCTGGGTTCAGTAATGGGGGCTCAAGCATTAGGAGGGAAGGGGGTGCTTATTGTTTCCTTTCAGAGGCAATGCAGGCAACAGACATTGCTCAAGTGCTGGCTCTGTGCCAGGCTGCAGGCCAGACATTAGCACAACGTATTGTTAACCAGAAGGATTTGCAGTCACACCTGAGTCAAATCCTGCTTCTACCCCCATCTAACTGTGTAACCTTGGACAAGTTATATAACTTCGCAGCCTCAGTTCCTTCATCTGTAAAATGGGGGGTCCTACATCATAGTGCTGCTGCTGTGAGACTAAAAAGAGGCACCTGTTGAGCGCTGCTTTGTAAGTGCTCTTTAAGTATTGGTGATTATTATTTACCAGATATTTTACTCCCATTTTATAATTGAGGAAACTGAGGCTCAGAGAGGTACTAATTAGTAGCCAAGCTGGAACTATGATCTTCTCCAACATGTTTTTTCTGCTTGCTTTCTAATTCCCATCATTTCCATAGTATGAAGTCTCTGAAGATTCCTTTTTCCAGAATATGTTGAATTTGTACAACTTCTCTGCTAAAGTGATGGCTGACCAGCTCCGAAAGCCTCCCAGCCGGGACCAGTGAGAGTGGAGGGCCACAGACACTGGGGCAGCAAGAGAGATAGGGGAGGTTTCCAGGGCTGGGGGTGGGGGCAAGACTGGTCCCAAAGCAGAGACACAAGTCCTTGCAGGAGGTGGGTCGGGGCTGCTGGGCTGGGAGCAGCGTCAGGAGGGTCAGGAGCCTCAGCCTCTCCCCATTCCTCCCCTAGGTGGAGCATGACCCCCCAGACAGTGAATGCCTACTACCTTCCAACCAAGAATGAAATTGTCTTCCCTGCCGGCATCCTGCAGGCCCCCTTCTATGCCTGCAACCATCCCAAGTGTGTCTGAGGCAGGCGGAGCTGGGCACTGGAGCCTGGGCCAGCGGGTGGCTGGGAGCAAGGCTGGAGGTGGGATCCAGAAGTCTCCTCTGCCGTGTGCTCACTCAGCATTCCTCACCTATCAGGGCCCTGAATTTTGGTGGCATCGGCGTAGTGATGGGCCATGAGTTGACACATGCCTTTGATGACCAAGGTAGAGGCCCAGGGAGTTGTCCCCTCCAGCCTAGGATTCCCAGTGGCTCCTGCATGGCCTTGGGATGTTGGGATTAGCCCCAGGGACCCTGGAGTCTGTGGACCAGGGTGGATGGGGGAGGTCCTGACCTCAAGGGTTGAGCTCTGGTCTTGGTGGGGTGCAAAAGTTTGTTCTCCTCAGGGCGCGAGTATGACAAGGAAGGGAACTTACGGCCGTGGTGGCAAAATGAGTCACTGGCAGCCTTCCGGAATCACACAGCCTGTATGGAGGAGCAGTATGGCCAGTACCAGGTCAATGGGGAGAAGCTCAATGGCCGCCAGACGCTGGGGGAGAACATTGCTGACAACGGGGGGCTTAAGGCTGCCTACAACGTGAGTGGCCTGGCTGGCTTTCCAGTTGCTGAGGCCCACCCGCCCTGGGGGGGATGGTACAGGGTGGAGGTGGTGGGCTGGCTCTGATTTGCCACCCCTGTGCCCAACCCCAGGCTTACAAAGCGTGGCTGAGAAAGCACGGGGAGGAGCAACAGCTGCCAGCCGTGGGGCTAACCAACCACCAGCTCTTCTTTGTGGGATTTGCCCAGGTATTGCTCTTCTGGGTGGCCTTGGGTCTGCCCCTCTCCCACTCCCTCCTGGGTGTGTCATTAGAAGTCTAGGCAAGCAGGAAAGGGACTGGGAAATGGGGCCAAAGTTGGGGTGTAGAAGGTGGTCTGGGGAGGCCTTGAACCCAGAACCTCTTGGCTGGGGCCCACCAAAGCATGTGAGGAGGCCTGAGCAGGGAGGATTCTTCAGGAGGCTTTTGCAGATCTCAAAGGCAGGGCTGCCCCGCTTGAGGGGAAAAGGGTGGGGAGCAAGATTGAGCCTCACCGTGTTCCTGTGAGGTGGCTGTGGAGGAGGAAAGTAAAGGTCGGCGACAAAGTGGCTCATCCAGGGCCACCCAGGAATAAAGTAAGTGGCAGAGCATAACTCAGGCAGGGTCTCCTCTAGGGTCTTCTCTGGAGGCTGGGCTTCTTCCCCGCAGACACATCCATCCTGGGCAACCCCATTACCAAGGCAGCTTTGAAAGGCCTTCAAGGAATTTGGGAGGGAGGGTGCTATCCCCGCCCTTAGTGCTGATAGCAAGGGGTTGGGGCTAAGACGCTGTCTGAGCCCCTGCCTGTGTCCCTGAGGCTTCCTGAACTGAGGGGCAAAGCAGTGGTGGTTTGCGTCCCTGGGATGGCTCTGCCATAGCCAAGTCTGTGGCCCTGCCCACACTAGACACCATATGTCCCCGTGTCTGTCCTGGCCTGCAGGTGTGGTGCTCGGTCCGCACACCCGAGAGCTCTCACGAGGGGCTGGTGACCGACCCCCACAGCCCTGCCCGCTTCCGTGTGCTGGGCACTCTCTCCAACTCCCGTGACTTCCTGCGGCACTTCGGCTGCCCTGTCGGCTCCCCCATGAACCCAGGGCAGCTATGTGAAGTGTGGTAGACCTGGGTCCGGGGAGACATGGTCGGCTGTGGCTAGGGCCTGCGGCAGTTTGCCCAGCAAGGCTGTTTGCTCTGGAGTTTGGAGAAGGCAAATGCCAGCTAGGCGGGGTCCAGCCTCTCCACACCACACGTGACATGAGTCCTCGTCCCTGCTCAATCACCACATTGTGCCTCTGCTTTGGGGGTGCCCCTGCCTCCAGCAGAGCCCCCACCATTCACTGTGACATCCTTCCGTGTCACCTTACCTGGAGGAGGCCTGGGTGGGGGGGGCACCAACTCCCACAGGAAGGAGATGGCCTCTCTGCTTCCAAGCTCACTTGGCTTGGTGGCCATGAGGCCTGCTGTGCCTGCCACGCTCTGACCATGCAGGGTGTGGGTGTGTGGTGTGCCTCCCATGCTTTTCCTAGAGGCTCACATACTGCTCACTTGGGAGTGGATGCAGCTCCTTGCAGCACCCCCGTCAGGGGCTGCCCCCCAACCCCCATGTTCCTCATGCTGCTGCTTCCCATATGCTTCCAACCCTTACTGACAGACCAACTGTACTCAGCTCTTAGTGGAAGCCCGAGGGCCTTTACAAGCCTTCCTGCTCTCTCCTGATTTCCCTGTACTTAGAGGGAAGTGTGTATGTGCAGGGGATGCTAGTTCCTACGTCTTGGGGCACAAGTCTTAGGGGGTGACTGAGTCTCTGTGGACCGAGCAGGAAAGCAGACAGAACAGGGAGAAGAACAGAGTTTATTTTTACAGGGAAGAGGGTGGGGAGGGAATGGACTTGGCCCTGTAGGACCCTGTGCCAATAAATAGACGCATCAGTCAGCCTGTCTCTTCCTTCAGTCCTGTTTTCATTTATTCGTTTACTTATCCCACCAATATTTATTGAGAACCTGCCATATGCCAGGCGCTCTCCTGGACACTCATTGGCTCACTCACCAGACACAGGGGACTGAGGTTTTGAAGCCCCAAGAAAACAGAGAAAGAGAGGCGGCGTGGAGGAACGGAATGGAGTGGAGTTGGGGCTGACTGGGCAGAGGCCATCCTCAGCTCACTGGGGGCCATATCCCCATTGCCAGCTCTTCCACAGGTGGAAGGATTTGCCACTGCCCTCCCTTGGTACGTGCCTCTGGGCCTGACATTGAGTCTGGGTAACTACTGGACCAGGGTCGGAGGAGGGAAGCCCTGGACAAGGTAACACACCAGTCTCTGGAGCTTGGAGCACTGGCCTCTGTCTGTGGCTGAAGAGACACACTTTTCCCCTGGCGTCAAAGGCTCAGTATTCCTGAGCGTCCCTCATCCCATCTACATCAAGCCTACCAAGTGCCAGGCACACGGATTGTAGCTATGGCTGCCACCCTCCAGCGCGAGGGGGGGAAAGAAGTATTTATTGAAAACCTCTTGTGTTCCAGGCACTTCTGCTAGGTGGCTCATTTATTTATTCATTCATTTATTAATTTATACTTTCATAGGTTTTTTTTTTAAGTGTATTGTTTATCAACAATGTGTCGGCACTGGTGATGCAAAGATGAATAAGATGGTTCCTTTCCTCAAATGACTCTTCTTCCAATGGCACTTTCATCTTCACGAGCTCCTCTAATCCTCATAGCAATGTACATAATAAGTGCTCCAGTTTCCATTTTACAGATGTAACCCTAACCACTTCACTAAAGTCAAAGAGACTTGGATTGAAATCGAAGCCCTGATAGCTATATGAACCTGAGCCCATTCCCTAACCTCCATGAGTCTCAGTTTCTTTACCTGTAAAACGACAACTAGAGCAAAACAGTAGAGAGTCCAGTCTCAATTCTCTTTAAAACTCACTGTTCCCCGAGGTGGGGGTGGGTTTGTTGAATTTGGAAGGGTAAGTGTGAGGCTTTGCCATTGATTGGTGCTGGGGTCCCTGGTCCCCAGGTGATGACACAAGTATGTTCCCATCGTTGGTATCCTGTCCCAGCACCAGACTTGCCCCATAAAGTGCTATACTTGGGCCTCTGTCAAGTTATTTGAAAGTGCTGGCTGCTCACCAATGGAAGGAAATAGCTGGCTACTCAGAAAGGACCAAAGTGGCCTTGGGAACTCTAAGACCAAGGGAAGGCACGGCGTGAGCCTCTGCGAACATTGACTCTAGAAGGGACAGCAAAATGCGTTGGAAAGGGGGACCATCACATCTGGAAACCTGCTTCTGGCTCCAAGTCTACCACCCCCTAAATACGTGACAGTACGCATGTCTCACCCCCTCTTCAGGGCTCAGTATCCTTAGCAGTCTTTAAAATACGTGGGTTGGGTGAGGTGATGTCTGAGGACCAGTTCAGCTTTAATGTTTTAAGAAGGAATTCATGGGGCCGGCCCGGTGGCTCAGGTGGTTAGAGCTCCATGCTCCTAACTCCGAAGGCTGCCGGTTCGATTCCCACATGGGCCAGTGGGCTCTCAACCACAAGGTTGCCAGTTCGATTCCTCGACTCCCTCAAGGGATGGTGGGCTCCGCCCCTTGCAACTAAGATTGAACAGGGCACCTTGAGCTGAGCTGCCGCTGAGCTCCCGGCACCCTCCACAACTAAGATTGAAAGGACAACAACTTGACTTGGAAAACAGGCCTGGAAGTACACACTGTTCCCCAATAAAGTCCTGTTCCCCTACCCCAATAAAATCTTTAAAAAAATATAAAAAAAAAAAAAGAAGGAATTCATGGACTTATCAAATTCTGGAATCCAAAGAAATATTGAGAAATGACTTGTGAAGTTTGGGTGTTGCACAGAAGATGAGATTTATAATGTCAGACAGCATAATGAGGGAAGAGAATAGCTTGGCAGCATAAAGTCTTGCCTTTCCCTTGACATCTGATTTCAGAGACAAACTTAGGATGCTGACCAGCGGGCCATTGGGACATAGAAACTCCATATTTGCAGAAAGGTCAAAATGCCTAATAATGATAATAAAATCATTATAAAAAGCAACTTTCATTTATTGAGTCCCTATTTGGCTTAAGCCTGTCCTAAGCTCTTTAGAAACATCATCTCATTAAATTCCCACAATAACTTATAAGGAGGTTCTATCATTGTCTCTATTTTACAAGTAGAGAAACTAAGGACAAAGATTACATAACTTCCAATGTCAGATTGCATTAAAGTAACATCTGGAACTCAGATGCTCTTAATCACCAGCATTTAGTTTTCTAAGTCATGACAGACTTTAGACTCCAGCAGAGACATCTGTCTTCTGGGCGATTTCCTCATACATCCAAGTGAGACCATCACCAGCAGGTACATTTCCATGCTACTCAGCTCCCCTGGCCCAGGCACATGTGACACCCAGGCAGCTGCAGGAAACAGGCACATGTTGAGCTGAAATTCAGCCAGGTAACACCTGTTTGTTGAGCACTCTACAGGTCCTTGGTTCCAGAAGCAAGGCAAGGTGAACATCAGGTGACAGACCTTTACCCTCGGTAGCCCTGCCAAGCTGATGAATATGCACCTGTGAAATGCTCTGGGGTGTGAAGGCAGGAGGAGGATTAAAGGCGGTGCTCCTGGATGGGCACGTGGGAGCCGTTATTGGTAAGGTGCTGGGCCATGCCCTACACTATCCCACTGGGAAGTTTGACTAAATCCCATGCACAATTAGGTAACAAATGCCAAACAATATGATTTCACACTTGGAAACACGCTGGACATGTCAGGCTGGAAGAGAGTCCCCTATAAAATAAGCAGTTTCAGTGGGCCCATACTGACTCACAAATGCAGAATCTGGACGGTTTCCCAATGCCCAGCTCTGGGCTCCAAAGACAGCCCCTGATGGGCCATTACTATACATAAAGATGACCTGAAGATGAATGCAAAGCCATTCATTCATTCATTCATTCATTCAAGAAGTATTTGTCAAGGCCTACCACAAGCCAGGCATTAGGCTGAGTGCTAGGGGCACACAGTTCCTGTCCTCTAAGAGCTCAGAGTCTAGGGAGGGAGACATGTATCAAGCACGGTGAGAGCACAGGGAAGAAATTAATAGCTTGAAGGGTGGAGTAGGAAAAGCTTCCTAAACAGGTGACATTGAGCTGGAGTGCAGAGGATGGGAGAATTTGTTAGCTGAAAACAGTGAAGGGCATTCCATACAGAAGGAATAAGTAGTGTGAAAAGGCTGATCAGCCTGAAGGGCAGGGTGTGTTCAGACATGGTGAAATGTTTAGGATGACCAGAAGGGGCATAATGAGAGGTGAGAATCCGGAGAAGGGAAGTTGTGACAGTAGGTACGAAAAGAGGGGATTCCCTGCTGTCCTGGGAATTAATAGAAAGAAGGGCCACAGTGCAATCTGACTGAAAAATATCACACGAAGAAAGTAGCAACCTAGTGGAAACAGTGCGAAGTTGTGTCCTGCCAGGATCACTTCTGGTGTTACATAAGTGATGTGTTGTCTTGAATGGTTCTCAGATGAGCAGAGCCATCCATCAGATGTGTAGCTCTACCTCTCAGGCCATGAGTTTGGGGGCAGCATGGCAGGCTTGTGGATGCAATTTGAAGGAAGGTGGTAGGAAGGAACAGGTGATGAGCTGGTCCCTTATTGGAGAGCAATTTGGCCACAGGGCTGGGAGTTTGGCCAAATGGTAGGAAGGAGTGCTTCTGGGAAGGCAATTTGACTGAACCGAAGCTTGAGGCAGGACATCAGTGTTATCGTGGGGCCTTGAAAATTACTGCCAGACATTTGCATTTGGCTGGAGAGGCTTGGGGGCTTGAATGCTTGGAGGTGGGGGGCAGGAAACAAGAATGTTTACCTCAGTCAGCCCTGCAGATCTGAGGTAGTTGGAAAATGACAACTCCCTGCTTTCTAGTTGCCAGGTATAAAGGTAAAGCTAGCGGCTTTATATACACTGTTTTATTTCATTCTCATAACAACTTATGAGGGAGATATTTTATTACCCACATTTCACAGAGGCAGAAACCAGGCTGAGAGAGGTTAGAAAACTTGACTAATTATCACAACTAATGAAGGGCAGAATTTGACTTTAAATACCAGGTCTGTCTCTCTCTAAAGCTTATGTTCTCCTACTCACTCCAACTTTTTATTTTCGACATTTCAACCCTACAAAAAAGTTGAAACATAGTGCAACAAATATTCCTAGATTCTTCCTCTGGAGTCGCCAGCTGTTGACAGCCTGTGTTTTATGCCACATCACCCCATCTCCTCTAAGGTGCTGGCTGGGACATGACTGATATAGAAGACAAAAGCTGAGACTTGAGAGAAAGAAGTCATGGAAAAACAAGAGATTTAGGAGAAATACATTTACAGATGACTGAAGAAAGCATGACAATGTATGGACATCTTGAATCCAGAGATAGACGAGGCAGAACGGCTATCGGCTGCCCAATTTCTGTCAGCAGAGCAGGACTGGGGAGTCATTGGCTCTGCAAAGGCAAAGTCATCCCCAGAATCCTAGCAGTGAGTGGAAATGAGCAACAGGTTTTAAAATGGGCTTCAGACCTTTACAGGTATATGTATACAAATATTTAGCCAACATTTTTTCAGTGCTAATCATGTTGTACTAGTTTTTTTTTAAACAAATTTTCTGCATTCTTTAATGTCTGAGAACCCATAAAATAAGACGCCAGGCCAAATGATGAGTGTTCTCATCAGATGAAGGGGAGAAAAATTACTCCCTCCTTTCTCACCTTCTGGATTCATACCTAGCCCAACCGAAGAAATTTTGAGGTTTGCCTGAAACAGTCAAGGGCTTGAAAGACAGAAGGATCAGTATTCAATTCCTGATTCTACTCCTTACCATATAATTTTCTCTGTAAAATGGACAAAACCCTGCCAAACTTAAAAGGTTGTGAGAACAAAATGTAATATTCAAAATCAGTCCTGACACAGAGTATTCCTCATAACAGGGAGAGGTATTCCTCATAACAGGGAGAGGAATACCAAAACAGACAGGACAAAGACCTTGTCTTGTTCTGTTTTCAGCTCCGGAACTTAGCATTGGAGCATAAGACTTTATTAATTTTTACTCCACCTGGCTCCGCAGGTGGATTTAAGGTAGTAGCCATATCTTCACGGTAATACTGGAGTACTTTCCTTCAACTGGGGGTAGGAGGGAATGTAATGAGGTCAATATTCCACTGTGGTATGGAGCTACACCTAGATTACACAAACTTCACATAGACGGCAATCAAGCGTCTGGCTTTCAAGAATCTCGTCCGTTTGTCCCACCACGCATCCAACTGGGGTACTAACAACTGTGAGTACTAATCACACAGCTATGAAGATACCTATGGATGGTCTCTCGGTTCGCAGCCAGCTCACCAACACGTACGAATCCCAGACTGCAGACTCCCGTGGAGTTCAGGAAACTCTAGGTCCAGAGGCGGTGCTTATGGCGCGCGGGAGGCTGGGAATTGTAGTTTTCATTTGGCTTCCGAGGGCTGGGGCGCTTAGGTTTCGGCGACGTTTCCGGTCGCAGGCGGGCTCTGGAGGTGGAGGGAGCCTTGAGCGACGCGCGCGATGCTACCTGGGAAACGGGGAGGTGCGAGTGGTGCGCACGCAGCTGGCCGGCAGTGGCCGTGGAGATGGAGGAGGGAGGCAGAGACAAGGCACCGCTGCAGCCCCAGCAGCCCCCAGTGACGGCCCCAGGCGGCGCAGACGAGAAGCCGGGCGGCAAGGACCGGCGGGATGCTGGGGACAAAGACAAAGAGCAGGAGCTGGTGAGGTGTGGCCCCGGGGGCCGGCGGAGGAGGCCGCAGGCTGAGTCACGGAGGTGCCGCAGGCCTCGGGCCCGACTCCCAACGGCCCCGCGGCGCTCGGGGGAGGGCGGATGGGGAGACCCTCGGGGCTCCCGGCACCCCGCCTCTCTGCCCCTCATCCTCCATTCCGCGCGGTAACCTCCGCCACCCCCGCCAGCCCTCACCACCGTCTGGTGATGTGGGCCCGGGCGGGTCATTGTCACCCCAGTTTTTAGAATGGCATTCACGCAGAGCCTGGTCCAGAAACCAAGCTGCCTTCCCGCCAGGGCATCCCATTCCCGCTGTCTCTCCTTGTCCACCTGGTCCCTAAGGAGGCAGGCTCACTCTCCACCTGCCCCAGGGTGAATGGGAGGAGGATGTGTTTGGGATTCCTTCTCTTGATGAGCCTCTTACCCCAACTCTCCAGTCTGAAGAGGACAAACAACTTCAGGATGAACTGGAGATGCTCGTGGAACGACTGGGGGTGAGTCATGATATGTTAACAGGAGCTGGTGCGTGTTTGGAGCTTTCCCACTTGTTTGTTTCAGTCCATTTTGGGGCAAGAAGTCCTATATGAGGTATAGGGAAAGGTGGACTGTATTTTAGGGTCAGTGTTATGGCGAAGTTGTGAGAGAGGAAAGTAACAAAGGATATTTAAAAGATTTTGTAGCTGTCTCTCCTGGGAAAAGCAGTTCTCGAACTCTTCACTGGGGTCATTTGTTTTTGTGCCAGGCAGTGTGCAGGTAGTTGGAGAATCACAGATGAATAAGACAGTGACTTCCTAGGGGAGTTGTTAAACAGCTGTGTATTATGACATGAGGGATGTATTATAACTTTTTGTCTGACCCCTACATCTCCTTTTCAGGAGAAGGACACATCCCTGTACCGACCAGCCCTGGAGGAACTGCGAAGGCAAATTCGTTCTTCTACAACGTCCATGACGTCAGTGCCCAAGCCTCTCAAATTTCTGCGTCCACACTATGGCAAGCTGAAGGAAATCTATGAGAACATGGCCCCTGGAGAGAATAAGGTAAAACTATTTCCGGCGTTGGTGGAGGCCTAGTTTAGGAATTCCTTTTCATCAAGACCATGGGGCTCATGGGAAGTCCTACAGGAAGCCTGACAGACCTGAGATCTGAGCTGGCTGAACAGAGCTTATCACAGTCAAAATACTCACTTAAGAGCAGACAAGAGGATTGCTTTCTTTTGTGAACAGAAGGTACTGTTTCTGTCATGTATGTTGGACCTTGGGATTTCATTATTATGATCTATTTATTTCAGTGTAACCTTAACTTTTTTCTTTCCTCACATCCCATGTACATTCATTCGTTTTATCTCTAAAATATGTCCCCAGTTCAATCACTTCTTTGCCTGTTGGAATAATGCTAATCCAGGAAATCTTCAGTTTTCACCTGAATTAGTGAAGCAGCCTCCTAACTGGCCTTTTTCCTTTTGTTCTTGACCTCCTACACAGTTTGTTTTTCATATAGCAGCCATAGTAATCTTTCTAGATTGTGAGTGTTTTCTGCTTAAAACTTTTCAATTAATAGTTTATTGTTGTGATTAGAATAACATCAACAATCCATCTTTCTCCACTTTCCCCTTATTGTCGCCCTTTAGCCATGTTGGGTTAAAAGGGAGGTAGCAACACTAACCTTAGAGTTATCATGAGGCTTAGCTTAGATAACGTGTGTAAATTTCTAGTATAGAAGCTGGTGTATAGTTAGTGCTTAATTTGGGGGCTAGTGATAGTGGTCTTGATTACATAATGTAACACCCTCCCTTACCTTGGATATGACTTCAAAGACTTGTTTCTTTATAGCGGTTTGCTGCTGATATCATCTCTGTTTTGGCCATGACCATGAGTGGGGAGCGTGAATGCCTCAAGTATCGGCTAGTGGGATCCCAAGAGGAATTAGCATCATGGGGTCATGAGTATGTCAGGTAAGACCTTTCCTTGGGAATCTGAAAGGGGTGCTGAGGCATAATTCTGAGTTTAGTCTTGGGAGGACCTGGGGGTACTATCTGTTTTGGAGTACCAGTGGATTGAGTTTCGCAGACGTTAAATTCCTTGACCCACAGGGAAGTGCTTCCTGGGAAGCTGTGCTCCCTTAATGGTTTCGGCCTGTCTATCCATAGGCATCTAGCAGGAGAAGTGGCTAAGGAGTGGCAGGAGCTGGATGATGCAGAGAAGACACAGCGGGAGCCACTGCTGACCCTTGTGAAGGAGATTGTCCCCTACAACATGGCCCACAATGCGGAGCATGAGGCCTGCGACCTGCTCATGGAAATCGAGCAGGTGGATATGCTGGAGAAGGACATTGATGAGAACGCATATGCAAAGGTCTGCCTCTATCTCACCAGGTGCGTAAGCACGGTAGGGAATGGTGGCAGGCCTCCCTTCCCAGCACTTCTCTCTTAATTGTGCCTCCTCTATTTTCCCAGAACACCTGCATCAAAGGTAGTGTCAGACTGTAGTTAATTTATTGTCTGTAAGCTAATTTATTGTCTGTAAGCTGAGGACAGAGACATCATGTCTCCTTAGTAGTCCCACCGTCTAGTATAGTGCCTGGTATGTATACAGCAGGCATTTAGTATTTATTTTGGGTAAGTGAATTAAATGGGGTAAATGAATGTCTGGAACTTCTGATTCCTTTATTATTTTTACCTTCGTAGTTGTGTGAATTACGTGCCCGAGCCTGAGAACTCTGCTCTGCTACGTTGTGCCTTGGGTGTGTTCCGAAAGTTCAGTCGCTTCCCTGAAGCTCTGAGGTTGGCATTGATGCTCAATGACATGGAGCTGGTCGAAGACATCTTCACCTCCTGCAAGGATGTGTATGTAGGGAAGAAGTCAGCAAAGGAAGAGATAAGCTTGCGTGGGAGGTGGGGGGGACATTTGCATGAAGACCTGGGACTTGCAGTTTCTGGTTAGGACTTGAGGAGCTTTTCTGTGCCCTTAGTGAACGGGGGCTGAGTTGATGTGATGGCTCTCTCCCCCAGGGTAGTGCAGAAGCAGATGGCATTCATGCTAGGCCGGCATGGGGTGTTTCTGGAGCTGAGTGAAGATGTGGAGGAGTATGAGGACCTGACAGAGATCATGTCCAATGTGCAGCTCAACAGCAACTTCTTGGCGTTAGCTCGGGAGGTGAGACTGCCCTTTTCACCACCAAGGCTTTCTTCTTGGTTGTGATTCTCTCTGACATTGCACTTCTCTGACTATAACTGACTAGACTCTTCTTGGTTAGAATTGCCATTCAGTGGGATAGCAGAAGGGACAGCTAGGGGAGGCCTGGGGTAGCAGTTGTGACCCTCTGACTTTTCTTCAGCTGGATATCATGGAGCCCAAGGTGCCTGATGACATCTATAAAACCCACCTAGAGAACAACAGTGAGTAGCCATCTGCATGTGTGTGGAGATTGGAGTATTGTTAATTACCCCTTGTATTGGGACTGATAGCTTGGCCCAACATGCTTATTCCATAGAGCTCAGAATTCCCACTTAGCTTTTCTCCAGGTCACTGTTGGGGGCAAAGATAGAGGATCCTAAGGGGCTAGCTCAGAACCAGAGACCAGCCGCCATGCTGTGTTCCTTTCTTGCCCTACTCTTAAACCAGCCTTCCTTTGCTTTTCTCTCCCTCTTCTGCAGGGTTTGGGGGCAGTGGCTCTCAAGTGGACTCTGCCCGCATGAACCTGGCCTCTTCTTTCGTGAACGGCTTTGTGAATGCAGCCTTTGGCCAGGACAAGCTGCTGACTGATGATGGCAACAAATGGCTTTATAAGAACAAGGATCATGGTATAATTCTGTTCCATTTTATCTTTGTGTTGCTTTGGTCACTTGTTATCTTCTAGATCCATATGTTACCTGACAAGCGATTCCCAATGCAATTCCTTGGAGAGCTCTTTATAATAGTTTTCTCAGTGTGGGACCATTTTAAAACTAAGCTTTTTCCTTGACATAGGAATGTTGAGTGCAGCTGCATCCCTTGGCATGATTCTACTGTGGGACGTGGATGGTGGCCTCACACAGATTGACAAGTACCTGTACTCCTCTGAGGATTATATCAAGGTTGGTCTGGGCATAGCCCGCTAATAGGGACATTCCCCTTCTATGTTCTAGGGCCCACAGGGCCTCCCTTTCACTGGTAAGATCTACCTGGTTTTCAACTCCAGTTAAAAGTTGATGCTGTGGGTGCTGCACTGAGGCTCACGTTGCGTCCTCCGTGGTGAGGCAGGTAGAATAGCCTAAGTGGAGACCCTGTTTGCATTTTGCAGTCAGGAGCCCTCCTGGCCTGTGGCATCGTGAACTCTGGGGTCCGGAATGAGTGTGACCCTGCTCTGGCTCTGCTCTCAGACTATGTTCTCCACAACAGCAACACTATGAGACTTGGTTCCATCTTTGGGTAAGGCTGCTTCTTATTCTGGTAGCCCTCAGCCTGAAACTCTGTGAAAACAGAAACTGGACCTTTTCACCTTTGTGTTGTATTGCCAAGAACTACCATTGTGCCTGTTGTGTATTTGGTTCTTGGTGACTGTTGAAATCATTCATGAATGACCAGTCCTTTTTTTGTTTCTTCCTTGTCTTATCCTTGGATGTGTGTTGGGGACTGCCTATCCCTGGCTTTTGCAGGCTGGGCTTGGCCTATGCTGGCTCCAATCGCGAAGATGTCCTAACACTGTTGCTGCCTGTGATGGGAGATTCCAAGTCCAGTATGGAGGTGAGTAGAGGCTGTTGGTCATTTAAGGGAGGTGGGGAAGGTTCTCGGAGTCCTACCATGCTGTGATAGATAATGAAAAAAAGTTAGGGGAGATAGATGGAGGAAGGGAGGGATGGATGGATAGATAGAAGTGGGGGTGGGGGTGGGGCGAGGGAAGTGTATCACTTTTAGTGAAATCCCTTGGAACTGGGATTCTAAGCCCCTGGTGGTGTTAATGGCTAAAGAGTTAACATTTTAGTATTGAGTTCCAGCGCTTGGGATCTCCGAGGAAGTGCCACACTAGAGTAGGGAGTAACTTAACCCAGCTTGGCGATGGGTGATTCTCACTGTTTTAGTTATTGGCCAATCCTAAATTTTCTCACTTTTGCACAGTAGCTTTAGTGATGGGTAAATATAGTATGGTGGCTGAAAGCAGGGGCTTTAGTTAGAAAGACCTCCGTTCAAATTCTGCCACTTCTGCTTATAAGCAATGTGATCTTGGACACATAACTCAGTTTCTTTCTTAGGCTTCATTTTTCTCATCGATAAAAGACCTGTTCCGGAGAACTGACTCTGGATGGTAAACACACAATGGGATTTATAGATGATGTAATACAGAATTGCACACCTGAAATCTATGTCATTTTACTAACAATTGTCACCCCAATAAATTAAAAAAAAAAAACAAACCTGTTCCATGGGGTTGTTGTGAAGATTAAATGTTATATGCAAAGTAATTGGCATAGTGGCTGACATATGGAAAGTACTCAGTGAATGGTTGCTACTGCTGTTACTTGACTACCATCAGAAATGGATTATTACCTGGGAGGCTTATAGCAGACTGTAGGGTTGGCTGTCTTGAATCAACATAGGTAAACAACTATTTTAATAACTTACACTGTGTAATACTGATTTTCCTATTTCTAGGTGGCAGGTGTGACAGCTCTAGCCTGTGGAATGATAGCAGTGGGATCCTGCAATGGAGATGTCACTTCCACTATCCTTCAGACCATCATGGAGAAGTCGGAGACTGAGCTCAAGGACACTTATGCCCGTTGGCTTCCTCTTGGCCTGGGCCTCAATCACCTGGGTGAGGGAGTATCTCTATTTGGGCAAAAGGCTGACAGTAACTAGATACAACAGGGAGAGTTTGTGTGTCAGGCTGTGCTGTATGGAAACAGGTGTCCTCTGACCCCTTGAATCTGTCCCGTAGGGAAGGGAGAGGCCATTGAGGCAATCCTGGCTGCGCTGGAGGTTGTGTCAGAGCCGTTCCGCAGTTTTGCCAACACATTGGTGGATGTGTGTGCTTATGCAGGTCCGTGTCTTTCTGCTTCCCAGTAACTCCTCCCTTCTCCCCTGGACCTCCTTGCAGACTGTTGTCCTCTCTCAGTCATTCTGATCTGCGTTAGCTTCTCCTCTTCCCGGAGTAAGCTGTTCCTTGGTGCCCTCTCATTTCTACCCTTCCTTGCCTTTAACCATCCTGCTGCAGGCTCTGGGAATGTACTGAAGGTGCAGCAGCTGCTCCACATTTGTAGCGAACACTTCGACTCCAAGGAAAAGGAGGAAGACAAAGACAAGAAGGAAAAGAAAGACAAGGATAAGAAGGAAGCCCCCGCCGACATGGGAGCACATCAGGTTCCGTGGGCAGCGGGGCACTCTGAGGGGGCTCTTGAGAAAAGATAAGCATGTGGGAGAGCAGGCGGGCTGGGTTTGGGTTTGTTTTAGGGCCTCTCTGGGTGTTGCTGGGGATTGAAACAGCACGAGTCTGGGTTCTGTACATGAGGGGGAAGGGTGCGCCCCACAGGACAGCTTTTCTTCTTCGACGGGACTCAAGTCAAGGGTGAGTATTTTGTTTCCTGAGCTTACTGGGTTTTGCTGCCTCTTCAATTGCAGGGAGTGGCTGTGCTCGGTATTGCCCTCATTGCTATGGGAGAGGAGATTGGTGCAGAGATGGCACTACGAACCTTTGGCCACCTGGTGAGTATCGCATGGAAAAGATGGGAATATATTGGTTTTGATGCTGGGGTTCCCCAGAGGAGACTTTGCTGATGGTTTTTCATGGTTGAGAAATATTTTTTACTGTGCCCTTTCTACAAAATTTTGATTAAAGCCCCTTTTACCCATCAGTCTGTTCCTGTATCTGAGCTTGTTTTTATTGCTTTCTGTGACACCGTTGTTATTTTCTTTTACCACCAGCTGAGATATGGGGAGCCCACACTCCGACGGGCTGTGCCTTTAGCTTTGGCCTTAATCTCTGTTTCAAATCCACGACTCAACATCCTGGATACCCTAAGCAAATTCTCTCATGATGCTGACCCAGAAGTTTCCTATAACTCCATCTTTGCCATGGGCATGGTAGGCAGTGGTGAGTATCAGTCAGGAAAAGATCTTAAACAGCTTGGAGGAAGGTTTGAGGCCCCTTTTTCAAGCTGCTGTAATGCTTAACGTTTCCAGGTACCAATAATGCCCGTCTGGCTGCAATGCTGCGCCAGTTAGCCCAGTATCACGCCAAGGATCCCAACAACCTCTTCATGGTGCGCTTGGCACAGGTAAAGAATAGAACTCGTTTCCTTAGAGTGTGCCAAGGGAACTATCTGTGGGGATGGAAGGGAGACATATAGTTACATGAAGGGGAACTTGAGTTGGTCAGAAGGGAGGATGTGTGTTGTGGGATTTCTGTGTGGCTGGGTTAGCTGATGTCTTTTCAGATGTGACTCCCCACCTCCACTTCTCTGTATTTTTCAGGGCCTGACACATTTAGGGAAGGGCACACTCACCCTCTGCCCCTACCACAGTGACCGGCAGCTTATGAGTCAAGTGGCCGTGGCTGGGCTGCTCACTGTGCTTGTCTCTTTCCTGGATGTCCGCAACAGTGAGTTCCTGTCAGGAATCTTATATGGTGGCACATGGTGCCCTGTCTCCACCGCTACCAGGGCCACCTTGATAATTTAGGGGTAGGACTTTGAGTTAGCTCTATAACACTGGGCTCCTGAGGTGCTAGGATCTGTGAGGGCCTCATGAGGCTTTCATCTCCCACACTTGTGGTCTGGCCCAAAGAGATTTGAGGATGGAGAAATAAACCCAGTTTCTGCTCTTGGGTGACTGGGAGAAACTGATTATATAAAATCTGAGGGCTGGGGGCAGAATAAAGTGGGGGCATTTCTGGTTCATAGTACCTGAGGGGTTAAAGGGTCAGGACTGGAGTGACGTCCCAAGGTTTAGGCCAGGTCTGCCCTTATGCTTCTAACTATATCCTGTGCTCTCTCAGTCATCCTAGGCAAATCACACTATGTATTATATGGGCTGGTGGCTGCCATGCAGCCCCGAATGCTGGTTACATTTGACGAGGAGCTGCAGCCATTGCAAGTGTCTGTCCGAGTGGGCCAGGTAAGGCGTTAAGCAGAGGGGAGGGCTCAGGTTATATTCTATAACTTGGAGAATGCACATAGACCTGCTTCTCTGACACTGGTATGGGATCTGGATTGCTGCTACATTGCCATCTGGAGTCCCTTCATCTCAGTTTTCTTACCCTACAGGCAGTGGATGTGGTGGGCCAGGCTGGCAAGCCTAAGACCATCACAGGGTTCCAGACACACACAACCCCAGTGTTGCTGGCCCATGGGGAGCGGGCCGAATTGGCCACAGAGGAGTTTCTTCCTGTCACCCCCATTCTGGAAGGTTTTGTTATCCTTCGAAAGAACCCCAACTATGACCTCTAAGTGGCCACCAGGGGCTCTGAGCTGTAAGCGGGTTTTGGTTCCTTCTGCTAGCGGTGAACACTACTGCAGACCTTTGGGGGAATTGTTAACCTCCTGTTCTTTTGTTACTGGTGAGATAACTTTGTTGAATAAAGACCTTTATCCCTGAGGTCCCTTTCTGTTTGTTTTCTGGGGTATCGTGACTAGAGGCCAGACTGAGGTGGGGGGTGCATGTGAGAGGTCGCTGTTTGTAGCAACTCTGAGCCTAGGCTCGCGGGGAAGCTGCCCTTAACAGAAAGAACTAAACCCCTTTTCCTTCTCTTTCCTAGTCATCTTAAAACAGTGGTTCATCTTTAGGGGCATGAACTTTTGGGATGCTGATAAATATAATGGACCTTTCTAGGAGATGCATATATACAAAGTTTTACACAAACTCTTACAAATAACTTTCCAAGGGGCTTGTGGATCCCATACACCCCCTACTCCCACCCCATCAATGCACACCCACCTGAAGCCCACCATTCCCTGACTTTGGACTAAGGATCCCCGGTCTAAGAGGCAGAGTTAGCCCTACTCTTTCTAATTTGACTTCTGTGCTGCTGAATGAAAATGACATCTTTACCTCTTGTGACCTTCTGTCCCTCTTGGGAGCCTGCTCTTCGAGAGATTTGATCATGTTAACATCTACTTCTGTGCAGAAACTGCATAAGAAAGCTTGACCCTGACCTTCCTCCTAGTGTAGCAATGGAGAAAACATGGCCTCCTTCCTGGAATGTAATCACTTTTGATCTGCAGCCCTTCTTCCTGGTAGGGCTGGTGCCAGTATGAGTATAGCCTGTTGAGGCCTGGACCCCATGGATGCAGTGGAGGAAAACATGCCCTGGCAGTAATCACTTGCATTTATCCAACACTTACTGTGGTTTTAGCCTCCGAACAGTGACTGGCACTTAATAGGTCTATAAATGTTGAAAGAAGAATTCTACATACTTCTGAGACCTCACAACAACTCTGAGGGGTAGGTATTACCTGTGTGTTATTGGTGAGGAATGTAAAGTTTGGAAAGGTTCAGTAACTCACTGAAGATTGCATAGTAAGTGGTGGAGCCAGGATTGGAATCTTAAGTCCATCTGACTCCAAAGCCTATGCCCTTGTTCACTATATTTATCTGCCTCTGCAGCCTTGGAGACTTGTGGACCTCAATGTAGTCCAAACTCTTGGCTAGCTGGAGAAGTGGCAGCTTTGGATTTTTTATCTATTGTATTCCCTACTGTCACTCTGGAGGCTGTATAAAACACCTGTATAAAAGGTTGAAGCACTGAACTTGGGAGACAGCAGACCTGTCAAGCCCCTTTAATGGGAACTGTTGTAGTCTTGAGCAAATGAGCGTGTCTGATGAGCCTCTGTTACCTATATAATGGGGATACAGTATACAGTAATTGCCTTACCTGATTTCCAATAGTGATGTTAAAATTAGAAAGTGATTTATAAATAAAAATAAAAGGATAAGCCCCTCCCACAACAGTGACTGTGCTTTAGAGTGAGAAATTTTCATAGTGGCTCTTTACCATTCAATGGTTCATTCAGCAACAAATATCAGTGGAAACTTATTCTGCATTGGACATAATTATAGTTTGTAGGGATACAAAGATTGAAAAAAATCCTCAAAAAGATGATGTAATGGAAAAGAAAACAATTGTGATAATATTGTGATCAAAACTGTACAGGGGTGTCAACAATGTACCCTGGGATCATTGAAATAGGCCCTAAGCACCCGGGTAAATGAGGGGAAATTTTTGAGGAAACACTTGGAGGAAGATGAGTTTTGTCCAGAGGAAAAGAGAGTAGGATACAGCTAAGGGAGTAGCAAAAGCTGGAAGGAGGAAAAGGTATTTGTTTTCAGAAACCATGGATAATTTGATTTGGCTAAGTATATAGAATGAGGGAACAGTGTAGCAGGAGATAAAGTTCTAAGCCTTCTCTGATTAGGTTTAGAGGAGCTTTGTTGTTTAAGAAATTGACAAGTATCTCTCAATCACTGAATGAGAGCAGGAAAGTGACATCAGCCATCTGGGAGGGAAAGCTCACCACGGAGGGCCAGGCAAGGGAAATGAATGCTTGAACTAGGACAGTAGAAATGGGAAGAAGGGGAAGGGCAGAAGATTTTTTAAAGATAAAATCAAGAGAACTGGATTTTGATCCAAACACCAATAGATCTGCTGTCTGATTAGATGCAGGATGTGGACAGGAAGGAATGTAGGATGAATCCCAGGTTTTCTGCCTGGGCACTATTCTTTGAAAAAGAATACATGAGCAACATGTTTGGGGGCAAGGTGAAGGACTCTGTTGAGTAAAGAGAAATGACAAATTCCTATCTGGAATGCACAATTTGAGATGCCTGTGGCAATTAGGTGAAATACCTTTCAAGTAGTACCTTGTTCTGACTGGAGTTCAAGAGTGTTTTCTGAGGAACAAATTGGCATGTAAGCAGTAATTGGTTTTTATTTATTAGTTTGCTTAGGGAGAAAGAAATGAGAACAGTAGAGAGAGGAGCCATACATGATAAAGTCACAGCACTCGAAGAGTGTCACAGAGAATACTCTAGATCTGCATTTTCATTCTCACTATAGTCTCTCCTCAATGGACCTATTTCGCTCTTTCTTTGGAGCTTCAGTTCCTCATACACAATGGGAATGATAATACAATCTATTCTGTAGGCAGTTGTGCGAATTGAGATCACATAAGTCATATGTATTAAGTGACCTGTTAACCATTGCTGCTGAGAAAATATTTCTTCTGAGATTATGTGTATACACAGACAGGAGAGACAAAAAAATAAGAGAGAGCCAGAATCTTTGCTAGGTAC
The DNA here is from genome assembly GCF_004115265.2 of Rhinolophus ferrumequinum. Lineage (NCBI taxonomy): Eukaryota > Metazoa > Chordata > Mammalia > Chiroptera > Rhinolophidae > Rhinolophus > Rhinolophus ferrumequinum. The sequence continues at coordinate 60,841,097 of NC_046285.1, read as the reverse complement.
CTAAGCACTGTTTTAAGCACTTTCACGTTAATTAACTCCTTTAATCCCCAATCCAATAGAGTGGACATTATCATTGTGAGAGAAAGCATCAGTGGCTTCCCATTTTACAATGGGAAGTATTAAGTAGGTAGATGGTAGGTACATTGTCAGGGAGTAAATAGTTTGGATTGAAACCAAGCTATCTGATTTTGACTACGTGGATTTGGATCTAGTACAGACCCTTCTGGTTTCCCAAACCTCTTGGCAACTGGGCAGGGGACTTGGGATTACTTTTCCCATCATTCTGAATTTTCCATGATTGATTTTTTTACCCTCCCTGGGAGTGGCTGAACTTTGTGAAAAACAAATCTATTCATATGAATTCCCTAGTTAGAATATTTCAATTCTTTTAGCATAACATTCGATTTAAGCTCTTTCAATGATCTACATTATTTTCGAAGGCTGCATAATTCGTATTTCTTTCCGTATTCGTACCACGATTTACTGAGGCAGGACTGAGTCTTTAATGATTCTAGGCCCCCAGCCAGCAGTTTACCTAGCACTGAATACTCACTCAATAAATGCTTGCTCAAGGTATGAATGAACTAAGAACCGCGGAACAGAAACTCAGAAAGGGGTCTGTCTGGGAGTTCTAAAGTTCGGGAGGGGACACGGGGGGCGGGCAGTGGCTGTCACATGACGAGGCGGGGCAAACCCCATGTGCTCCGCGGCGCCGGGCGCGACTCCGCCCTTTGCGCCGGTCACGTGGGGGCGCCGGCTGCGCCTGCGGAGAAGCGGTGGCCGCCGAGCGGGATCTGTGCGGGGAGCCGGAAATGGTTGTGGACTACGTCTGTGCGGCTGCGTGGGGCTCGGCCGCGCGGACTGAAGGAGACTGAAGGTAAAGCCGCCATGTCCGGGCCCGACCCGGCCCCCCCACCCCCTCCCCCCGCATCCGCCGCCATCCGGGCCGGGACCGGCCACTCTGTGCCGCCGCCCCAGCGCCCAGGCTCCGCGGCTCAAGTCCGGGCCCCGGCCCGCCAGGGCCCGATCTCCGGCCCACGTGTGCTCGGCCTGGCCCGGCCTGGCCGCTGGGTGGGGGTGGGGGAGCGCAGGGCCGGAATATGCGGTCCCAGTGGCCTGGGAGGGCGCCGGGTTCGCCGGCCGCGAAGTGCCACTGCGGCCCAACCCGAGGAGGCCCGGCGGACGCAGGCACCCCGGCTCCGGGCCCGCCGCCCCCTCCCCCCTTTGCGGCCCGGCCGCCGGGAAGTGACACGTTGTTCTTTGGCACTGGCCGGCTCTGCGCAGGGAGGGCGCAGGAGAGGGAGGCGGCGGCGGCGGGCAGGGAGGAGCCCCCGGCCCCGCCCGCCCTCCAGGCCGACCCTCACTTGCTTGAAACCGGCTCTTCTTCGGCCGCCGCCCGCCTGGCCTTTTACGGCCCGACTCCCGCCCTTCCTGGCCTCCGCTTCTGGGCGGCGGCAGGCTTTGCCTTTGGTCCCGCGCGGGTGCCCCCGCGGCCACCCGCGCGGCAGGCGTGCCTTGTGTGCCCCTGGGCCAGGCCCCGAACCCGGTGTCCCCAGGTGGGGGGTGGGGACACCACGGCCGAAGCTGCTAGCTCCGTTTGTGATCCGGGAGCCTGGTGCCAGCAAGACCTGGAATTTCCGGTCTGGTTGGTCTTGGGCCCCGCGGAGCCAGGTTGATACCCCTCACCTCCCAACCCCAGGCCCTCGGATGCCCAGAACCTGTAGGCCGCACCGTGGACTTTTTCTTAACCGAGGGGGTGAGTGAGGGAGTCGTTTCAGCAGGTGAGGGGGGTGGTTGGAGGTGATGCGGGTTTGACAACGTGTTGGTGGGGACATAGGCTGTATATTTTCTGCTCCTTTACCCCCTTGGCACCTCCGGGGCTCGGTGTGGGACCTAGCCTTTGCTTCACCCCTCCCCCACTCCATTTGCCTTAAGCTTGGGTCCCTTCCCCTTTCCGAGCTCCACTCTTTCCTAACAGGTGCTGGGGGGACCCTGATGTGGCACCAAATGAAATGAACAAAGCTCCACAGCCCACAGGCCCCCCACCTGCCCCGTCCCCTGGACTCCCACAGGTAATCAGGGAGGAATTAGCAGACACTGGGGTGGGGGTGGGGGAGACCAGGCAGCCGGTCAGAAACAGGTTCCAACTCTCTGGATTTTCCCACCCCCATCTGTGTCAGGGCAAAGTGCAGCGTCCTGCTGCCAAATTGAGACAGGGCCCCTAGTTGTTCCCAGGGGCTGGCTATCATGGGGAGGGGGTATGTGGACTGTTGATGCTCTTGCCACAGATCTGCTCCCCTTACTTTACCAGCTTGGGTTTCTGCCCCACCCGGGTTTCCCCTCTTGCTGAACTCTGGTCTCCCCCCTTCAGCCAGCGTTTCCCCCGGGGCAGACAGCACCGGTGGTGTTCAGTACGCCACAAGCGACACAAATGAACACGCCTTCTCAGCCCCGTCAGGTGAGGGGCTGTGGGGAGGGAAGTAGGGGACCTGGGTGGGAGCCATGGAAAGCTTAGACCAGCGTGGGCCTAGGATGGAAACTCTGGAGGCCCTGTACCTGCCCCAATTTCCTGAGAGTTGCTCTGTTCTTTCATGCGGCTCTGCACTTTGCGCTGTTGATTACTTATGGCCCCTTGGGGAGTGTGTAGTCGGTGGGGGTGGCATTCCTAGGGGTCCTGGTGCCACGAGAATTGGGGGCAGTGCTTTGGGTTCTGCTGCCAACTCCTGTTTTCCTATTTCCTCCTTTTACCGGGAGGCTGCCATTGCTCTATTCCCCTTCCCTTCTTTCTCTTTGGACTGTGGTAAGATAAACATTCTAGCTGGTTCTTGCCTTTCTTTGTTTCCTAAATTCTTCCCCACTAAATGGGAGGATTCCTGTCTTACTTCCCCCTTATCACCTTGGGGATAATTCTCTTCTTTCCTGTCCCCATGTGCTCTCAGGGAGGATTCAGGTCTCTGCAGGTAATACCCTTTTGCTAATCCTGGACCCTCTCCTGGTCTCACTCTTACCCTCCACCCTAGTCAGGGACTAGACATAGGGATTGGGAGGCTTTAGAGTGGGGACTTGTTTGCTGTCCATACCCTCAGTCTGAGGCCGACCGATGCATGTTAGGGACTAAATCTTGCAGAGTGCATACCTGGGAACCGGGCAACTTGCATGTTAGCTGTTGGCTCCTCAGTAACTTCGGGTGGAGCAGTGCATGCCGGGGAGTCGATTGCCCTAAAGGGCTTTACTTAGGCATGATGCATCTAGGTGTCAGGAAGCCTCTGTGGAGGGGTAGCCTGGTGGGGGTGAGATGAGTGTGCATGGCAGTGAGGGAGTAAAAACAGAGAGTGCAAAGTGTATACTTGAGTGTGAAGGGCACGTGTGAGTACAAGAGGCCACTTAACCATCATTTGGTCAAGTGGGACTTAGAAGGACTGGTCCCCATGCTCCGAAGCCATCAGTACTTCTCTCCAGACTAGAGACATTACGGAGTGGCCATTTTGCTGTCCACTTCCTCCTCTTCCCAATATCAACTGTCTTCCTCCCTCCTGACAGCACTTCTACCCTAGCCGGGCCCAGCCCCCGAGCAGTGCAGCCTCCCGAGTGCAGAGTGCAGCCCCCGCCCGCCCTGGCCCAGCTGCCCATGTCTACCCTGCTGGATCCCAAGTAATGATGATCCCTTCCCAGATCTCCTACCCAGCCTCCCAGGGGGCCTACTACATCCCTGGACAGGTGAGGCTGGAGGTTTAGGCACTGGAAGTCAGAGAACCTTGTACCCCAACCCTTACCTCCCCTATCCTGACCCTCCGGTCCCATCTCTTCTCCAGAGGTGGGACTTCCTTCTGGTCACTGCCCAGAATTGACTTGTCCCATCTTGCCCTACATTCTCTTTGTAGTCTGATAAGATGCTCAGCTCCCTCAACTCTTTCTCTCCCCTCCTTCCCTCCCTTCCCCCTCCACCAGGGGCGTTCCACATATGTTGTCCCAACACAGCAGTATCCTGTGCAGCCCGGAGCCCCAAGCTTCTATCCGGGTGCAAGCCCTACAGAGTTTGGGACCTACGGTAAGCAGGGGAGGGAGTGGTGTGAGTGCGTCCCAAGGAGCGTCTAAATCCACCAATTCCTCAGATCCTTTCCAGGCTGGTCTCTTGGTCTAAAAACGATAGCGTTGATAGGTAGTAGGGATTGGTGCTTAATACGGGGCGGGTGGAGATTTTATCCTGTTGCTGAGAGTTGGAGTCCTCCCCACCTCAAGAAATACTGGATCAGTCACCAGTTTGAGGACCTGTCAGTAAACATTCCCTCTGACACTCGGTTGGGGGGAGCCCTTGTAACATGGATTTGGGAGGTTTTTGTAGCTGTTTTTCATTTACATTCTAGGAAAGGATTAGTCTGTTCTTTATGGCAGTGGTTTCCAAAATTTTTTGATCATCAGGAAAGATTTTGAGTATGTATCTCTAATACGTGTATGTTTTTGTTTGTTTATATGTATGCATAATTTAAACAACACTTAGTGTTGCTTGTGAAAAACAAACAAGTGGAGATTATGGATGAGATTAAAGAGTGCATCCCATTTTGGAGACCATTGCTTTAAGGAATTCGTTTTACCTCATCCTGGGCCTGGTTTATAATGTTACTTTTTTGTTTCCTTGCCCCTGAGTAAAGGGCTGGAGAGGGGAACTGGACTCAGGTTGAGTGGCTCAGGGTTGGTAAATCTGTTTTTCGTATTTTCAGCCAGAGACCTGATTCTGTTTCAGGTTAAGTAGTTGCTGTTCCCTCAGAGTATATGTGTATGTGGTGCCGAGTAGTGGGGTATACACACAGCACCTTATAGGGTAGAAGAAGAGCCAGAGTCCTGGTGGCTGGTGTGTGGTGGGAAAGGAGCGCCTGCCTATGAGGGGTGTGTGTCAGTGTCAGGAATTCTTGTAAACGCAGTTCAGACTGGTTCCCCAGCTTTGATAGACACCTAGTTCCCTTGGGGAGGAGGGTGGGGCAGGGCAAGGGGCCGGCTGTGGGTGATGAGAGGTTCTGGGGTTGGGAGGTGGCTCAAGGAGGCATTTGTATATATGGTTGGCCCTGACGCTGCCACCATTCTTCCTTTCCGTGTATGTCTCCCCTCCACCCAAGCTGGCGCCTACTACCCAGCCCAGGGTGTGCAGCAGTATACCCCTGGTGTGGCCCCTGCCCCAGTTTTGATGAACCAGCCACCCCAGATTGCTCCCAAGAGGGAGCGGAAAACGGTGAGTAGCAATAAGGGGCCCTAGGACATCTGGGAAAGGGAGAATCAAGGTCGGGCGTGTTGTGGATCAGGGAGCAGGAAGTTGAAGGAGCTCATCAGCTGAAGTGGGCAGAGAATGGGGATCTGTGAAATGCTCAGGTTCTCTGTAAGGCACGGAGGTCACAGTGTAGAAGAAGCTCATGGGAAGCCTGAAGTGGCTAGTGGAGAAATTCCTGAGAGACCTGGGTTCCGGGATCCATACGATCTGTTTGGTTTGGGGATTCTGGTGGCTTGCTTTAGAAATGGTTTGTTTTCTGTGGCCCCACCTCCCCCACTCCCCAGTCCTGGAAGCTCTTGAGGCCTACGCCTCTGCTCAATCCTCAAGCCCTGGGCGTGGTGCCCAGAATAGGGTGCCAGGGCTGGGGAAGCCGCTGAGTCACCCTGGCTCCACCCACTGGATCTGGGCCCTGCCCCCAGAGATCAGGCCGACTAGCCACAAGTGAGCTGGATGGGTGCTAGACAGGGGTCCTGGGCCCCAGGGTGTGCGGCCACTGCCAGGGGGACTGCTGGTAGGGCAGGGATGAGGGCGGGAGGGGCATTATGATGTATGGGCGGCTCTGTGAGGTCAAGGGCCTCTGAGGGGTGGGAGCCAGGGCAGGGACGACAAGAGCAGCCGGATGGGTTGACAGTAGAACTCATGGGGTTTCTGGCCCCCACCCACCTGCTTCCCAGTGGGGGGTGGAGGGTTGGCCTAGAGTCTTAGGAGTGGGGCAGGGCAGAGACGTGGGCTCCTCCTGCTTCCCACTTATCCCATAGCTTTCTTTCCCCAGATCCGAATTCGAGATCCAAACCAAGGAGGGAAGGATATCACGGAGGAAATTATGTCTGGGGCGCGAACCGCCTCCACACCCACCCCTCCCCAGGTACTGTCTGCTCTCTGAGTAATGCCCTGGCTGGGATGGCGATTCTGCCCTGGACTCCCAGATCCCTTGGTCTTTTCCTTCACTAAGGGATTTATTTCCCTGCTTTCCTGGATTTCTAGGCAGAGCTAAAGTAGAAATGGCCCTAGTAAAGAAGGGTTGTGGGACTCTGCAGGGCAAACTTGGTAACCCTTTGTGTCCTGCAGACGGGAGGCAGTCTGGAGCCTCAAGCTAATGGGGAGACACCCCAGGTTGCTGTCGTTGTCCGGCCAGGTACGTGAGCACGTGGGGCAGAACTTTTATGGGGGAGGAGTGTGACAATGTAAAATGCCAGAGGTGGGGGTGACTTGAATCGGGTGCCAGAGAAGAATGACGTAGGTTTCAAGTAGTGGCATTTTGAGGGTAGTTTTTGGCTGAAAAGGGAAAAGGTGGGAGAAGATTGTGGCGTGGCGGTGGTTGGGGGTGGGGTTGGGTGGATGGATAGGTTAGGAATGTCTTGGCAGAGAGGAAGAGAAACCACAGCAGTGAAGGACTTGCCTTTAATTACTCATTCTTCTCTCCCGTGGTGCAGATGACCGGTCACAGGGAGCAATCATTGGGGGCCGGTCGGGGCTGCCTGGCACAGAGCACAGCCCTTCAGAATCCCAGCCTTCATCACCTTCTCCGACCCCGTCACCACCCCCAATCTTGGAACCAGGGTCTGAGCCTAATCTCGCAGTCCTTTCTATTCCTGGGGACACTCTGACAACGGGGATGATACAGATGTCTGTAGAAGAATCAACCTCTGTGCCCCGTGAGACTGGGGAGCCGTATTGCCTCTCTCCAGAGCCCACTCCCCTCGCTGAACCCATACTGGAAGTAGAAGTGACACTTAGCAAACCAATTCCAGAGTCTGAGTTCTCTTCCAGTCCTCTCCAGGTTTCCATCCCCCTGGCATCTCCCAAGGCGGAAGTTCTTCTTGAGCCTAATGGCACGATTCCATCCGAGGATCTGGAACCAGAGCTGGAGTTGAACCCAGAGCTTGCCCCTCTTCCTCTCCTGGCTTGTCCCTCTGAATCCCCCACGCCCATTGCTCCAACTGCCCAACCTGAGGAACTGCTCAACGGAGCCCCCTCGCCACCAGCTGTGGACTTAAGCCCAGTCAGTGAGCCACAGGAGCAGGCCAAGGAAGTTGCAGCACCAGTGGCTTCCCCCACCGTCCTCTCTGCCACTCCAGCTATGGCTCCTCCAGCTACTTCCCCTGCTCCAGAGGAAGAAATGGAAGAAGAGGAAGAAGAGGAAGAAGAAGGAGAAGCTGAGAGTGAGAAGGGAGGAGAGGAGCTGCTCCCCCCAGAGAGTACCCCTGTTCTAGCCCACCTGTCCCAGAATTTGGAGGCAGCAGCAGCCACCCCAGGTGAGGTGTGGCTGGATGGTAGAGGTGGGGCAGGCGGAGGGTGTGGTTCTTTCTGTTCATTGATAATCTTTCATTTGTGCCATTGTGACTGGGTAAGAAGCCCTGTGATGGAAACTAAACTAGATTAAGGAATTTTAACTCGAAAGAGGGTGTAATGGAAAGGGGAAATTTTACACAGTGGCTGCTTTTTCTTTTTCGCAGGAGTTAGGGATACTCCTTAAGTTATTCCCACTCCTTTGTCCTTTTTTCCCCCCTAAATAGTGGCAGTATCTGTGCCAAAGAGGAGACGGAAAATTAAGGAGCTCAATAAGAAGGAAGCTGTAGGAGACCTTCTAGATGCCTTCAAGGAGGTAAGGGAGCACTGGGGAGGGGAGAGGGCAGAGTTTGGGTGTGGAACTGGTCGTACTACAACCAACACAATGTTCCTGTGGTTGCAGGTGAACCCGGGAGTACCAGAGGTGGAAAATCAGCCTCCCGTAGGCAGTAATCCCGGCCCGGAGCCTGAGGGCAGCAGTGAGCCCCCGCGGCCTGAAGACTCAGAGGAGACCTGGGACTCGAAGGAAGACAAAATTCACAATGCTGAGAACATCCAGCCTGCGGAGCAGAAGTACGAGTATAAGTCAGGTACGCTGAAGGGAGGGCTAGGATGCGGGCTGCTCTCGTTAGGGCCCCCGAGACAATAGTACTTCATCCTGTCCTTCTTGCAGATCAGTGGAAACCTCTAAACCTTGAGGAAAAAAAGCGTTATGACCGTGAGTTCCTGCTTGGCTTTCAGTTCATCTTTGCCAGTCTGCAGAAGCCAGAGGGACTGCCCCATATCAGCGATGTGGTGTTGGAGAAGGTGGGTGGGCTTGAGGGGGAGGCTAACTCGGTACTGACTGGTGGGCTTGGGAGGAGCCTGAGGTCCTGAAAGAACAGTCGGTAGCCCTGGCCTGTTTCTGATACCTTCTCCGTCCTCTTCACAGGCCAATAAAACACCACTGCGGCCACTGGATCCCACTAGACTTCAAGGCATAAACTGTGGCCCAGACTTCACTCCATCCTTTGCCAACCTTGGCCGACCAGCCCTCAGCACCCGTGGGCCCCCAAGGGGTGGGCCAGGTGGGGAGCTGCCCCGAGGGCCGGTGAGTGGGACTGACTAGAGGGACAGATGGGCAAGGGGAGTGGGGATGTGGCCCTCTGGTTGGGGGGTGGGGAGAAATCAGCCTTGGAGATGTGCGGTGGTGGTGTCTCGAGTGTGCTGACTACTTCTGTACCTTCCCTTATTTAGCAGGCTGGTCTGGGACCCCGGCGCTCTCAGCAGGGCCCCCGAAAGGAGCCCCGCAAGATTATTGCTACAGTGTTAATGACCGAAGATATAAAACTGAACAAAGCAGAGAAGGCCTGGAAACCCAGCAGCAAGCGGACAGCCGCTGATAAGGACCGAGGGGAAGAGGATGCTGATGGCAGCAAAACCCAGGTACCAACTTTTGGCGAACTTGGGTTTTTTGCTTCTGTTTCATCTTCATCTGCGTTAAGTCCCCACCACCCTTTCTAATCCCTCCCAGTGGCCTCTGTTCTGAGACTCACTGGATCCTGTGTCTTCTCTGTGCCTTCTCCCCACCAGGACCTGTTCCGCAGGGTGCGCTCCATTCTGAATAAGCTGACACCCCAGATGTTTCAGCAGCTGATGAAGCAGGTGACGCAGCTGGCCATCGACACGGAGGAACGCCTCAAAGGGGTCATTGACCTCATCTTCGAGAAGGCCATTTCAGAACCCAACTTCTCTGTGGCCTATGCCAACATGTGCCGCTGCCTCATGGCGGTTAGTTTCCACTGTTTTCTAAACCTTGTGGTCTGGCTTCCACTTCTGTTCCCAAGACTCCTTGAGTCTAGTTCTTGCTTCTCCTCCAGCCTGTGCTGTTGATGGCAGCCAGGAGGAGGCAGCGCTGGGGCTAGAGGTATTCCTGGGATAGGTAGGTAAAGATTCTGGGAGGGGCCTTCCTGTCTTGGACTAGTCTGAATGTGACATCCTCTTCGACATACAGCTCAAAGTGCCCACTACAGAAAAGCCAACAGTGACTGTGAACTTTCGAAAACTGTTGTTGAATCGATGTCAGAAGGAGTTTGAAAAAGACAAAGATGATGATGAAGTTTTTGAGAAGAAGCAAAAAGAGATGGACGAAGCTGCTACGGTAAGAGAAAACCCAACTCCACTGCCCACCCAGATGCCCCTCAGCTGTAGAGTTGGGGGTGGGGAGAGTAGTTTGGGGGTGTCTCTGCCTTAGGACATGAGTGCTTGTTGCTGAGTTTAGAAATTCGATATGTAGGAGAGGGTTTTAGCTGTGTGGCTGGGTATCTTTTGATGTGATCCCTGTCCCATGACTGGCAGGCAGAGGAACGGGGACGCCTGAAGGAAGAGCTGGAAGAGGCTCGAGACATAGCCCGACGGCGCTCTTTAGGGAATATCAAGTTTATCGGGGAGTTGTTCAAGCTGAAGATGTTGACAGAGGCCATAATGCACGACTGCGTGGTTAAACTACTTAAGAACCATGACGAAGAGTCCCTCGAATGCCTTTGCCGTCTGCTCACCACCATTGGCAAAGACCTGGACTTTGAAAAAGCCAAGGTAGGAGTCCTTGGAGGTGGAGGGGGACAGGCTGAAGCGCGCGGGCCTGCTATGTGCTGACACACTCCCTGTTGTGTCCGGGCCACTGAGCCACCGTGATGAAGCTGAGGGCCTGCAGCTGGAGGTAAGGGATTAGAAGTTCCTGGCCTGATTCCTTTGCTTCTCCCTAGCCCCGAATGGATCAATATTTCAACCAGATGGAAAAAATCATTAAGGAAAAGAAGACTTCATCCCGAATCCGCTTTATGCTGCAGGATGTGCTGGATCTGCGACGGTGTGTGTTCCCTCCTTCCCGTCGCTCTCTAGTCTTCTGCCTCTGACCTCACAGCCCCAGTTGCCGACACTGCTTTGGCCCTCTGATGGCTTAAATATCTCTGTCCCCACAGAGCAACTGGGTGCCACGCCGGGGGGACCAAGGTCCCAAGACCATTGACCAGATCCACAAGGAGGCAGAGTTGGAGGAGCATCGGGAGCACATAAAAGTGCAGCAGCTGATGGCCAAGGGTGGCGACAAGCGTCGGGGGGCCTCCAGCCCACCTATCAGTGAGTTTGAGGCCGGGCTTGAGGAGGGGCAGTGTGAGGGCCTGTGCTTTCCCTGATGACTCCTTCTTAGTGCCACGTGTCTGGGCCACTGAACCCAATGATGGAACTGAGGATCTGAGGAAGCGAGGCTGGGGCGGCCCGAGGGGCAGGGCTGCCGGCCTCACCCACGGCTCCAATGTGCTCTCCTTTTGTCCCAGGCCGCGGCCTTCCCCTTGTGGATGATGGTGGCTGGAACACGGTCCCCATCAGTAAGGGCAGCCGCCCTATTGACACCTCACGACTCACCAAGATCACGAAGGTAGGGCTGTGTGTTGGAGGGGGTGATGTGGATGGAGGGTGAAGAGGGATCGGGTGGCATTAGACACAACTGTGTCTTAGTCCCCTGACTCCCTGAGGTGGGGAAGGTGACAGCTGCATTTTCCCTCTTGGACTAACTGGTTAGATTACTAGAGACAGGACTACCCACCCCAGGGAGTGTATTCACATTGCTTCTGGCCCCTCAGTGGTCAGCAAACTGATGTGTGCACCAGATTCAGCCCATTCATTCCCTGCTTCTGTACTTGCCACAGGCTGAGAATGGTTTTTACATTTTTAACAGTTGGGAAGAAGTGAATACTGTTACGTGATGTGAAAGTACGTGAAATTTAAATTTCAATGTCCATAGTTTTATTGGAACACAGGCACACTCATTCCCTTCAGTTATCGTTTGTGATTGCTGTCATGTGACAGTGGCAGTGTTGAGGAGTTGAAATAGAAACTGTGTGGCTGCAAAGCCTAAAATATTTACCTGCCTGGCCCTTTACGGGAAAAGTTTCTTGGCCCCTGGTCTAGGCCTTTCGTGGCTGCGTGTGGCTGGAGGCTTTAGCCAATTAGACCCATGACTTTCCACTTCCTTTCCTTCCTCAGCCTGGCTCCATTGATTCTAACAACCAGCTCTTCGCACCTGGAGGGCGATTGAGCTGGGGCAAGGGCAGCAGTGGAGGCTCAGGAGCCAAGCCCTCCGACGCAGGTATGGGAGGTCACTGTAAAGAGCTGGGTGCTTACTCATTAGCTCTTGAGGGTAGAGCTTTGTCTATGGGAGGCTTTCGGTACAGAGTGGTTAGGTAATCCAGGGGCTGTGTACTTGGTAGGCTTTAGTGTTGGGATTAGGACCAAGTGTCCTAAACTGGCAACTAGGTGATAGGATGTAAGAAAATGGAGGTTTTAATCTTGCTTTTCTGCCTCCTCAGCATCAGAAGCTGCTCGTCCAGCTACTAGTACCTTGAATCGCTTCTCAGCCCTTCAACAAGCAGCACCTACAGAAAGCACAGAAAACAGACGTGTGGCCCAGAGGTGAGGTTTCGAGGTGTCTTTGTTCTTCACACAGAGAGGACCATGATTGGGTTTGGGTTGGTGCCATAGGAATCCTTAATACCTGCAACGTTCAGGGACCCTTGCTTGAGATTGGGGCAATTTTCCTGGTGCCAAGAACAAGGCCCAATCATTGCTCAGCAGGTTGGGTGGTTAAAGGAAAGAGCGCCTGGGTAGTACAGGTGAGAGACCATGTGCTTGTCTTTCTTCCAGGAGTAGCTTGAGCCGGGAGCGCGGTGAGAAAGCTGGGGACAGAGGAGACCGCCTAGAACGGAGTGAACGGGGAGGTGACCGTGGGGACCGCCTTGATCGCTCTCGGACACCTGCCACCAAGCGGAGTTTCAGCAAAGAGGTGGAGGAGCGGAGTAGAGAGCGGCCCTCTCAGCCTGAGGGGCTGCGCAAGGCATCCAGCCTCTCAGAGGATCGGGACCGCGGGCGGGATGCCGGTGAGCAGCTGGGAGAGGACACGAGGGGAATGGTGTGCGCTGCTTTGGGATTTGCCAGTCTCCACACCGTCTTCAGAGCTCATACCTTGTTTGCTGGGAAGACGGGAACTGAAGAGTCTCGGATCTGTTTTGTATCCCCTCAGTGAAGCGAGAAGCCACCCTCCCCCCGGTGAGCCCCCCAAAGGCCGTGCTGTCTGAGGAGGAGCTGGAGAAGAAATCCAAGGCCATCATTGAGGAGTACCTCCATCTCAATGACATGAAGGTTGGCAGTTGGAGGGAGCTGAGTGATGGCAGAGTGGGGTGTGGGTCACACGCGGACTGTTTTCCCTCCTATACTCTGTGCCCCTGCAGGAAGCAGTGCAGTGTGTGCAGGAGCTGGCCTCACCCTCCTTGCTCTTTATCTTTGTCCGGCATGGCATCGAGTCCACACTGGAGCGCAGCGCCATTGCTCGTGAACATATGGGACAGCTGCTGCACCAGCTGCTCAGTGCCGGGCACCTCTCCACTGCTCAGTACTACCAAGGGTATGACTGATTTCTGTGGGCCTCCACTTTTTACATACCTACAGATTTCCCTCCTTTGTTGGGCCTGTGGATCCTTGGGTAAGAGTGTAGGCTCCTCAACCATCCTGGTCAACATTACTTTTGGCAGGGATGGGTGTGAGCCATCTAAGGACAAGAAGGTGGCCTTAGCTGGAGATAATTGCCCCATGTTGAGGAAACGTTCTTGAGGGGCTCCACGGTTATCCTTTAGCCATGCCTTGTTGACCCAGAAGAAGGGTCAGGGCCTGACTCCTCTTTTCTAGAATGTTCTGATTTGAATTCCCTTTGTAGGCTGTATGAAGTCCTAGAATTGGCCGAAGACATGGAAATCGACATCCCCCATGTGTGGCTCTACCTAGCAGAACTGGTGACGCCGATTTTGCAGGATGGTGGCGTGTCCATGGGGGAGCTGTTCAGGTGAGCTCCGTTTGGTGGAATTCAGGAGGGTAAAGACGGAAAGAAAAGGGGGAGAGGGGAAGGAGTGGCAGGTTTGACACCTGGTTTGGGAAAGTGAGGTAGTATGTTGAGAGCTTCTTGTGGAGGCTGTGAACACAGACTGTTTTCTTACAGGGAGATCACGAAGCCCCTGAGGCCCCTGGGCAAAGCTGCCTCCCTGTTGCTGGAGATCCTGGGGCTCCTGTGCAAAAGCGTGGTGAGTGAGAGCCTTTCGGGGGTGATGCGTTCAAGACTTCTCTTGGCACCGTGTGGTTTGGGCCTATTTGCGGTGACCCTGAAGCCTCGTGGTCCTTTGGTAGAATGGGGTTAATGGAGATGGTACTATTGTGTTGGTACCTTAGAGGCTGGCACACTCCCTGCGACCAGTTCCTCTTGTGAGTTCTGGACGAGGCAGGAGAATGGGAATCTAAGACCCTAGGCTCTTGATTAGTTGATTGATTGATTCATTCATTCAACTAGTGTTTTGTTTCTGTTTTTCTAAACAAACATTTACCACATACTGGGCCCTGGGAATACAACAGGGAATAAAACACAGGAAACAAGTTGGAAGAGAAAAAAGTAAGAAATGACAGCTTCGTAAAAACAACAGTGTGAAATAAAGCGTGAAATAAAGTACTAGAAATGGAGTGTTTTAAAGTACTGTGAGGTGGCAAAGGAGTGTGTTTGGTAATGTTCACGACAGTAAGCTTTCCTGGAAGGGTGCTGAAGCTGCCCTTGTGAAAGTTAATTGGTGACTAGCATGTGGAAAGATGGGAAAGGCAAGCTGGGTGTCGTGCCTTCCAGCTTCTCAGTGAGAAGTTGGTGATGAGAACTTGGAAAGTGAGTTTCAAAAGAGTTCAGCTATCTGGAACCCGGAAGAGTGAGACTTTCAGTTGAAAGGAATTGTTCCTTCGGTATCATATTAATCCTTTTGGTAGAAATATGTATCAGGATAATTTGTTTAAAAAAAAAAAGAAAGCATATTGAACTACTTGGGTATTTTCATTGAATGTACAGTGCATAGATTATAGGATGTGTTTATGCTCTGCTAGGAAAAGACTTATGGTCTTATTTTTTAAATGTAACATATCAGCAGTGAGACAGCTCCATTTTAGTGGTGTTAAAATAGGCATCTTTAAAGTCCACGAACTATATAATCTCATTAAGGGTTGATGTCGTCATTTTGAATATCTGTTACTATAAAAGAATAATGCCTTCAGAATCTCTTGCCTTGTACAGAAAATGGGCTGACTGCTGTTTGTGTGAAGATTTCTCGTTTGCATTGGGGGTGGGGGGGGTATATCTGCTTCTGAAATGTTCTGGACTTGGGAAACAAGCATACTTGTTAGTCATCCTCTCCCATAAGCATTGTTGTTTGGAATAATGAAAAACTAAACTATTTTAGAAAAAGGCAGATGAGTGTGGAAAGCTGGAATAAGATAATTTGGATTTAGTTGTGTATCTTTTGTGGTCCAGTAATTCTTTGAGACTCTTGTGGAAGCTAATAAACATTTTTCCTGGAGACTCTTAGGTCATCATCCCCCACCAGCCTCATAGCACTGCGGTGGGTGAGCTTTTGTGTCTAGGGCTGAAGTCTGTGCCCAGTGCTAGACTAGGTGTGGAGGGACTGTGCCTATTTGGTACCTCGGTAGCATCCTAAGATCCTAGCCCCTAATAGGTACCTAGTGAACTTGGAGTAAGTATCCGATGGATGCCATTTGTGGTGCTGTTAGATTACTGAAGAGAGAGAGTTGCTGAGTTGGTCTTGTTTTTTCAGGGTCCCAAAAAGGTGGGGCATTGTGGCGAGAGGCTGGACTCAGCTGGAAAGAATTTCTACCTGAAGGCCAGGACGTTGGTGCCTTCGTCACTGAACAGGTTTGTGGCTGCCGTTAGGTTAACTCCATGTGGGGCTGGCCGGTCTTCTCCCTCTTTCCTCATCTCACTCACTTGGTACACTTTCCTCCTGACTATGGGCCGTTTCACTTGCAGAAAGTGGACTATACCCTGGGAGAGGAGTCAGAAGCCCCTGGCCAGAGGTTGCTCTCCTCCGAGGAGCTGAGCAGGCAACTGGAGAAGCTGCTCAAGGAGAGCAGCAGTAACCAGCGCGTGTTTGACTGGATAGAAGTATGTTTCTCCTGGGTATTGGAAAAGAGGGATAAAGGAAAGGTAGTTCTTGGTGTGGTGATGGAGATACAGTGAGAACTTGTGGACCATGTATTTCTCTTTGTATTTCCCTTCTGCACAGGCCAACCTGAGTGAGCAGCAGGTAGCATCCAATACATTTGTTCGAGCCCTCATGACAACTGTCTGCTATTCCGCACTTATCTGTAAGAGGAGCCAGGGAGATGTTGGGGCAAGGGTGGGCCCAACAGACAAATGGAGGGAGGGAGTTTTTGGTCTGTGCCTCCTGGTTGTGAACCAGGCTGAGGGTGCGTTATTCCACTTATCCGTGTCTTCCTTTCTGTAGTTGAAACGCCGCTCCGAGTGAATGTTGAGGTGCTGAAAGCGCGAGCGAAATTGCTACAGAAATACCTATGCGATGAGCAAAAGGAGCTGCAGGCACTCTACGCCCTTCAGGCCCTTGTAGTGACCTCAGAGCAGCCCGCCAGTAAGAGCCAGGCTGGAGGGACTGGACGGGGCAGGGCGGGGGGCGGGGGGCGGTGGAAGAACTGCCAGATACCAGGGGCAGTCATGGAAAGTGCCTCAACCCAGGAAAGGTGGGGTGGTCGTTGGAGAGCAAAATGCTCTGATGGTTGATTCTTGACCTCTAGGACGTTTGTTCCCTTGCCTACAAATGGAAGGAGTTAGACCCAGCCTTGAAGGCTAGCTACCTGTTTTGAGCTTAGCCAGCTCTTAGGTCTCAGGAGTGCAGAGATGATAAATGGTAACGTTTTCCTCTGCCTGGCACAGGGCTGAGGTGCTTTTCTTCCCTCGTTTAATCCTCACAAGTATTGTTTAGGGTAGATGGTGTTACCCTCTTTTCCATATTGAAAGACTGAGGCTTAGGTTAACATGCCTGAGGTTGTGTGCTTTCAGCAAATGGGTACGTGCCAGGGCCCTGGATATTACAGTGAGTAAGTCACACACAGTTCCTGTGCTGGCCTGGAGTCTATACAGAGTGATAAGTATTGGAAGATGGGTCTGGAAGGGTACACCTAGTCTGAGGGGTGATGAGTGGGAATTGACAAATGGGAGCTAAATGACAAATGGGATGGGGAGAGGCTTGGAACAAAGGAACTGTATGTAAAGGAAGGCCCTGAAGTAGAAAGAACTGGACACAAGGCAAAAGAACTTTTGAAGGAAGGCCATTGGGGGAGAGCAAGTAACCAGTCTATCTTAGTTTTTAGATCATCCTGGCCAACAGTGGGAAGAGTGGTTTGGAATGGGGTTGACTGTGAATGTGGCAAGATCAGCAGATCAGGAGTGTTGTTGGTAGTGGCTCAGCCTTGCCAGTGACAGTGGAGATAGGAGAGGAGTGGGCAGTTTTAAGATGCACTGGCCTGGGAGAGGTTGATGAGAGATCAGAAGTCATATGACTCCCAGGATGGTTTTTGCAGGTGAGGTGATAGTGTGGCACCATTCGCTGGGTGGTAGGAAGCACTGGACCGAGTTGTTTGGTCATCGTGAATTTGTAGTCTGTGGGTAGCGGTGATCAGGGATGCTGGCAGACAGCTGGGTGTGTGGATTCATTTGGAGACGAAGAGGTCAGGGGTGGAGGTTCATGTATGAGTTGCTGGCACAGGGCAACACATGCAAGTCGTAAGAAGACACACGATTGCCTGAGGGAGAGTGTTGAGAGCCTAAGATGGCACCTTGAAGTGCAGGACCCACAGCTAGGGAATCATCGGACAGGGCCCTTTGAACAAAGGACAGTAATTTTAGGAGAAGGAAGTGCTCAGTAATGCAAGACGCTACTTGAGAGTCCCATGGGAGGAGACCTGAAAGTTAAGGGCTACTGGAATATAAAAACATGGAGGCCACTCTGGCAGAAACATTTCGTGGAGCAGGGGACAGAATCTGGATTGGAAAGGACTGAGTAAAACTCGACTGAGACAGGAAAAAGGAAACAACAAATGTAGACAAAATCTGAATTCAATTAATCTGTTGTCAAAAGACAAAAATCTTTTGTTTGGTTGTAGGAGATAGTGGTTGTAAAGGAGGCCTTTTGTGTTGAGATTGGAGAAACTTGGGCTTAAAAGTACAGGGCAGAGTGGATAATCGATTATATAGGGTCCCTAGGATGGATGTGCATGGGACTTAGAGCACACGTTTGGGATAAGTGGCCGGCTGCTGTTGCGGTGGTACAGGAGTGGGGGGTTGACCACAGGTGGCGGCTGTAGATAGATCTGAGGGTGTCCTGGCTTACAGCTTCTCATAAATGGCTCAGTGTTTCACAAATGGACTGTAGGTCTTACACTTTATTCATTTCTTTATTCAGAAGAAATGTATTCACTGCTCAGCCTCTTGCTTTTAGAAGCGTTAAGTTTGCTTTGGAAAGACTGGCAGTGCATTGTGGGGAAGGGAATCAGTTGTGTTCAGGGTTATAGGACAAATGCTTGGAAAGGGTAGTAGCCAGTGGGTGAGGGAGAAAGAGGGTCAGAGCAAGAGATGCTTGAGTTGAGCCTAAAGGAGTTCACCAGGACGGTGACAAGAGAAAGGATGTTCTTGCCAAAAAATGTAGCACATGTAAAAGTGTCAGAGAGGGTGTGTATGTTCAGATGTGTGGAAAGTTAAAAGGAAATTGGGATCGAGAGTTTGTCAGAATCTAGTGGGGGCCAGTGGATGTTCTAGGTTATACCCTTGACTTGTCAGTGATACAGCTGGGACTTTTGTAATTTCCCTAATTCAGGAGTACCAATTCTGCATGTAGTTTTTTTCCATTAAACATATCGTGAGTGGAGAAATTTGAACATGCTGAGGTGAGGCTGGGCAGATTTGTAAGGTTTGGCCAAGTGACTGATTCTTGTCTCTTAGACCAAGAGATTATTAGCTTCCTATTAGAGACCTAGTCACTTTGAAATGGTCAGACATACAGTTGTCAGGATGGTGGGTCAAGAGTCTTGTTTTAACATTGGAGCTTGGGGAGGGATCCTTTGCGGATGGGATGGGGTCGCTGTGGGCAGTACGCCTCTTAACTCTGTCCTGCCTGCTTGCAGACCTGCTTCGGACGTTCTTTGATAAGCTGTACGATGAGGACGTGGTGAAGGAGGACGCCTTCTACAGCTGGGAGAGTAGCAAGGACCCTGCTGAGCAGCAGGGCAAGGGCGTGGCCCTTAAATCTGTCACAGCCTTCTTCAAGTGGCTTCGTGAGGCAGATGAGGAGTCTGACCACAACTGAGGGCGGGGTGGGGCCGGGGACTTGGAGCCCCATGGACACTCGGATGGCCCAGCCAGCCGCCTGGACTGCAGGGGAGTCAGCAGCAGTGGCGGCGGCAGTGGGTGCCTGTAGTGCGATGGTGTCTAAGCTAATAAAGTGGCTGAAGACGCAGGATGGCTTGGGGCTGCCTGGGGCCCCCTCCAGGATGCTGCCAAGTGTCCCTCTCCTCCCCTTGGGGCACAGAGATATATATAAAGTCTTGAAATTTGGTGTGTCTTGGGGGGGGCACCACTGCCTGCCCCTGAGGTCCTTTTTTTATTTTCTGAAAATCACTCTTGGGACTGCCGTCCTCGCTGCTGGGGGCATATGCCCCAGCCCCTGCACCACCCCTGCTGCTGCCTGGGCAGGGGGAAGGGGGGCACGGTGCCTGTAATTATTAAACATGAATTCAATTAAGCTCACTGCCTGTACTTTGTGGCCTCCTCCCTCTGGAGAAGGTATGGATCAATGGGCAGCCTCCTTTCAAGAGCTGGCACTCATCTATAGCACTGTTCCTGTAACCTGGCACCCCTCTTTCCTTTTCCCCTGTTCATAATTGTGTAGGGTGGGGAGGTCACTTTCCTGGAGGGTGGGGCCCTCAAAATGGATGTAGTGGGGTGCCCTGATTAGGACAGGAGGAGACAGTAGCTGTGCAGTACTTCATAGAACACACTTAGCTGGTTTCGCTCTATGTGCTCCAGACCCCTTTGCGTGTAGGTCTTGGGTTTCAGGCTGTTTATAGCCGGCAAAGCCCTTTATGGTTTCAAGGTCTCATCTGTAAAATGAAGGGGCTGGATGCAATGAGGTCTAACGTCCCGGTGCAGTGCGACTGGCCGCCTGGGCCCGGTGCGTGCCTGCCCATCGTGGTTACCTCCGTCGTCTCCCTTTCACCCCCGCCCCACCCAGTTTAAGGGGTCGCTCCGCAGTTGGGCCTGAGAGCATAGAACGAGCTTTTTCCATACGCCGCTCGTGCGTGGCCATGACGTCGCCTTGGTCCCGCCCGCTTCGGGTGGTTACGCTAATGGCCACGCCCCCGTGCTGACGTCACTAGCCCGGTTCTCTCTCCGGGGAGCGGCGGCGGACGCGCGGCTCCCACCCCCTCCCTCTTCACGGGTTCTCCCCTCCCTGGTGGCGGCCGCGGTCCGACACTGCAAGCTGATGGCCCGGGTCCCGAGTGCGGGCTAGCGTGCCTGGGTGCCCGGCCAGGGGCTGTATCAGCTCTGGGAGCCCGGCGGGTCAGGGTAAGAGGCGGAGGCCGGGCACCGGTTGGGGAGTCGGGCCGCGACTGCCGGGTGCGCGGGCCGCGGGGGGGTGGGGGCCTTGAGGAGGGGTCGGATGTCGGGAGAGGGAGGAGCCTGCACCGAGGAGGCGGGCCAGGCGAGAAGAGGAAGCAGGCACGAGCGGGGAGGGGGCTAAACCGACTTGGGTTCGCTTCTTTGGCCTCCCTGCTTCTGGGCTCTGCGGGGCAGACTCGTGTCTTTCCGCCTGGATTCCCACCGCTGAGGCAGGAGGCGCACGGCCTGGGGAGGGGCTAGTCAAGCCTCCTCAGCCCATGGCGACTGGCCTTGTCCGATTACATACACTTGTCTCACTGTCCTGGGAGTGGCCCTATGCTGGGAACCTGCCTCTCCCATCTGTGTCCCAAGCCCCTTAAGCCTGCAAACGCTGTTCAAGAACCCTACCAGGGAGTTTTTGATTAAACCTTACTCCGCACTTCAGAGTCAGCTGGTGGATGAAGGGGACTGAGGCCCCACTTGGGGCACCTGTGAGCACCTGATCGCCTCTTACCTCTTAAAACTCTTAGTTCTGTTCCCCCACATCCAACAACAAAAAATCATCCTACCCTGTGGAGGGAAACGAGCCGAGAGGGAGGCCATCAGGGCTTCCTTCCCACAACTGCTGACCCTTGCTTGGGCCTTGGTTCCCATTGATGGTAAATGCTGGGGCCTGGTCTTAGTCCTCTACGTCTGAGGTTGGCCAGCTTACTTTACTCCAGTGTCATGAATTTCTCCACGCCTAAGGCCAGGCAGGGACATGTGACGTTGAGGGCAGGGTTTGGAATGGGTCCTGGGTTTTCAGGGCAAATGGTCAGTCACACCAGGCTTAGGTGGTTGGTACTTGAGGTTCTTTGGAGCTAAGACTCTAGCTGAGATTGTACTTTCCTTGGGTTCCCATGAGGAATTCTGGGATTTGTAGTCCTAAATGAACCTCATGGCTTTTGAAGCTGAGAAGCAGCAGGCTGCTCTGATTCCTCTGGCCCTGCTAAGGCTTGGAGTTCTGGAAGTCATTCCCTCCTGTAGTCAGGAGAGTTTGGCTGATCTCAGGACTGGCCTCAAGAGCCCTGATTAGGTACCAGCTGGGGGCCAGGGATGGCCTGTAACCTTGTGTCTTCCTTCTGGTTGGTAGCATTTCTGGGGACCACCAGCTGGCTGAGGCTCAGGGACAGAGACGGCTGCTCCAGCTAAAGGTCAGTTGTGATATATGTTGCCTGTTGGCGCTGTCTAGGGGACAGGCCTCAGCTCGCTGAGCTCCAGAGAGCTTGGCTGGGCCTCTGGCACTCCCACCTCCTCAAAGTCATGAGGCAGGCATGTTCTCCTTATGTGTCTAGGCACAGGTTCCAAGTGGGGAGGGGACTGGCTCAGCATCCGGAACTAAAATAGGAATAGAACTGGGAGCGGAGCCTGGAGCAGTTCTGGGCTTTGGTTGTCTGCATCAACACAGCTAGCATGCCTATGATTTCTGTGCTGGGTAAAATGTTTCTGTGGCAGCGTGAAGGGCCTGGCGGACGATGGACTTGTCAGACAAGTCGCAGAGGTGAGACCAGGGGCTGTAGATGTGATCTGGGAGGTGATGGGAAGCTGAGGAGTAGGGTGCTCAGGTGGCAAGAGGAAAATTACTCTGGCTTCGATATTGGGAACCCGGCTGAAACAGGAACAACCAGGCTGGGGCCAGACAGGGCATCAGGGAAAAGGCTTGGGGGACTGGGACGAAAGTCAGAAAAAAACCATGGGTTTGTCAGGAAAAGAGTGAAGAGCTGCATACCAGCTGAGGCTGGGAAGAGCAAAGACCCAAGGAAGGAAGGCAGCAACCTGCAGAGGATCTAAGGTGGTGGTGGGGAGGGGGACGGTAGCGGGAAGGGGACAGTAAGGGGAAGGGGAATGATGATGATGGTGGAAGAATGAGTTGTGCTTTCCAACAGGAGTGGGACGACTGAGAAACCGGAGAAGATTTGGAATTTATCAAAGCTTAGGTTTCATCCTAGGGTTTTGATGGCAAAATATCTCCAGAGGAGGAAGGTGGCCAGTGGATGGCACAAAATGGCCCCAGGGGCCTAAAGGTCAGGGCTGTGGAACAGGGGCTTTCAGAGTTGTGGAGTGCACCAAGTGGTTGCTGATAATTTGGGAGATGGGGGAGGGGGTGAGGAAGAATGATATGGCAACACCGGATGTAAAGGGGGATCTTGGCAGAAATGGGAGCCCAGCTGAACAGCCTTTCCACCACCCCACCGCAGTGGCCTCGGACCCCGCGTGGGCTGTGGAGTGGATCGAACTTCCTCGGGGCCTCTCTCTCTCTTCCTTGGGATCTGCTCGGACCCTTCGAGGCTGGAGTCGGTCCTCCCGCCCTTCCTCCGTGGACAGCCAGGACTTGCCAGAGGTGCTGGAACCCTTGGTGTTGGTGGGGGGGAGGGGGGCCACGTCCATGTGAAAGTGATCTGTATCCCCCACCCCCGCCTCGCCAGCCTGTTTCTGGCTCCCTTTGCCTGTGAGCGGAGGCGCTATCCGGCCGGGAGCGAGGCCGCCCCCGCGCCGGTCTGCTCTTCTCGGCGCGGTGCCAGCAGCGGGCGGGCTGCTTCGCGCCTTAGTCGCTGACGTCAGCGCATCCCGGGCTGTATCCCGGGAGACCCTGTTGCATGGTGATGGGTTGCCAGGGAGACATACACCTTTTCTCGGGGCCTCGGCCGCAGCTGCGCGGAGCGCCAGCACGGATGGCGGCGACTGTGGGGAGTGAGGGGAGGGAGGGTGAGCGAGCCAGGAAACACCCAGCAGGTGCTCCTCCCTCCAGGCCTGGCCAAAGGCTACCAGCGCCACACTGGGGGCCCTGTCAGCCAGGTACTGAATGGAAGGGACAGGGTGGGCCTGAGGTCAAGGGGCAGGTAGAGCCCCTCTTGTGAGGGGTAGAAAATGATGGAGAAGAGCTAAGCGATGCCTGGGAGGGGGCGTGTGCTTCCGACTTCTTGTATTCGCTGAGGGAAATATTTGCCAGGGGCTTGCCAGGGAGCACGGGAGCCAGGTGCAGGGTGGAGGTAGCAACCCAGGTGAATCAGACTCAGGCACTGTCATCTGGAGATCCCTCAGGAGAGAGGCAAGGGCAATGCTGGGGGTGGGGGCGGGGTTGAAGAAGACAGAGAAAACTGAACTGAAAACATAATAGGAGGTGGCACTTGAGTCAGGCCTTAAATGGTCGGGAGCGTTTTGTCCGGCAAGGATGGCATTCTTAGCCCAGGGGAAAGCTGGGTTCCCTGGCAGGAGGGCTGCTTGCTCACAGGGAAGGTGGAGAAGTGGGGTTTTTCTGGGCAGAGATCAGTGCTGGATTCCAGCCTGGCCTGGAAGGAGGCAGGGGCCTCAGAGAGTGGGTTACTTCAGTGCCTGGCTGTGAGCTTGCACTTCATTGGATAGCGGAGGAGCCCAGAAGAGATTGTAAATAGGGACATATTCATGACCAGTTGCACTCCAGGAAAATTGTTGACATTTATACCTTGCCTCGTTCGTTCAGCCTATGTATTTTGAGAGAGCACTCTGTACCAGGCACTGTGCTAAACGCTGGGGTACAGCAGTGACCACAATAGATGGAATTTCTCAAAGAGCTAAAGAACAGTGAGGGAGACCAACAAGAAAGAAGGAAACACAAACAATAGACCATAATTACACACATGGGGTACATTGACAGAGGATGCTGACTTGTTACAGACGACAGGGAGAGAGTAGACAACAAAGTAGGGTGGTCAGGAAGGCTCTTCTGAGGGAGTAATGTTTTAACCAAGACCCAAAAGATGGGAAAGAGCCACATGAGGCTGAGAAAATAGCATGGAGTTGGAGGAGCTCGGGGGACCACCACTTGGGTTAATCTGGGGGGTGGGCATTGAAGACTTGAGGAAGGGCCGTGGCAGTGGGAGTGGTATTGGAGGATGAGGGTTGTGTCAGACGCAGTTTGGAGATGGAACCATTAGGTCTTAACATAAGCAAAACGGGAGAGCTGATGGTAATGCTGAGGTAAGTAAGCGTTAGGAGACAGTGGATGGGAATCCTGTGGGTTGGAGCCAGGTTGAGGGGGAGAATGGTGGGGTGATGCACAGTAAGGAAGTCTGCAAGCAGAGCCAGATGTGGGAAGAAGGTGTTTGGTTTCGTTTGGGGCATGCTGAGTTTGTGGCCTCGGTAGGCTCTAGAAACAGCTAGAATGTGGTCTGAAGACTTAAAAAAATGAGGAGAGGAGCAAAAGGGAGGGGACCTAGATGCCATACCTTCTCCCTTCTTCTCTTCTCAAAGACCCTACTCCATGGTTCTTTACTTCCCAACCTGCCTCCTTCCCTTCTGGGAGCTGGGAAGGTGGAGGGTTAGCTGAAGTTCTGCTCCTTTGGGCCTGACCAAGTCTCCATTGGTCCCTGGAAGGATACAGTTTGCAGGTCCAGTCTTCTTACCCTTTTACGTATCGCAGCAGCCATTGGGAAACATGCTACCCTGGCATCTCTTACCTGCTCCTATTTCCCCTGACGCCTTGGGGGGGTATGGGCATGTGGGAGGACACTGTTGTCAGAGGAGCACTCACCCTCTGATGCTGTCCCTCAAGGTGAATGTTGGAGACACAGTCGCGATGCTGCCCAAGTCCCGGAGAGCCCTAACTATCCAGGAGATAGCTGCGCTGGCCAGATCCTCTCTGCATGGTATGCACCCCCTCCCATGCTCTGGCCATTTGGTCCTTTCTTCTCCCTTTCGCACATGCCCTTGGGGACTGTATCCTGTGAGCTCTTGCGAGGATCTCCCTTTTCCTCCCTTTTTCAGGTAAATCCCAACCTCCTCCTCCCACCCAAAGGCACATGTGAAACTTAAGTACCACCACCCTTCCACTTCCTTCCCAGATGCTCCCTGGCGCATGCTCTTACCAGGCTTCCTGACTCTGCCCCACCTCCAGGTATTTCCCAGGTGGTGAAGGACCACGTGACCAAGCCCACCGCCATGGCCCAGGGCCGAGTGGCTCACCTCATTGAGTGGAAGGGCTGGAGCAAGCCGAGTGACTCGCCTGCTGCCCTGGAATCTGCCTTTTCCTCCTATTCGGATCTCAGTGAGGGTGAACAAGAGGCTCGCTTTGCAGCAGGTGGGTGACAGAAAGGGGATCAGCCCTGCCTTTGTCATAGGGATGCTTTCTCTCATCTCCTCAGGCCTGTTGTGGGGGTTGGAGTCTTTCCACATCCCTTTGTCTTCCCTCTCCTGTCTCCAAGCTGAGCCCTCATCTTAGTTCACCTTCTCTGCTAATGAATTCCGTGTCGTCCCCAACAGGAGTGGCCGAGCAATTTGCCATTGCAGAAGCCAAGCTCCGGGCATGGTCTTCAGTGGATGGCGAGGACTCCACTGATGAATCCTATGATGAAGACTTTGCTGGGGGAACTGACTCAGGTGAGAGGACATCCCGTGCCAGTGCTGCCTGCTAGGTGGACCTGCCTGACAGGCCCTGTGGTTCAGAGCTCAGCCTTTGGAAGGGGAGAGGAGTGCTGCAGACTCTGTCCTGGCAGTCCTTGACATTCCAGAGTAGGAGGGCTGTCCATGCTCGTGGGTGGGCAGCCAGCAAGTGGAAATAGAGCAGTTCCTTTCCCATAGGTGCTGAGCCTTCTCGGCCTGTCTGTGCAGTTGGGCCTTGCAATCCTCAAAAAAAAGCCCAGAGACCTCACCAGCACCTATATGCTACTGTGTCCCTGGGAGCATGTGTTGTACCTTGCCTCTGAAATGAGCCACCGTGCAGCAGCACAGCACCTTATGGGGCTGTGCCCCGAGGTAAATAGGAAGGCTTGCTGGGCCTGGACCGTCCGCGGAGCCGCTGGCTCCAGCTTAGCGTCTTCACATTCCAGCTGAGACCTGACTGGGGGCCTTTCTCTGGGCCATTGCTTGCAGAGGGGAACCTGCGGGGCTGTGCACCTGTGCACGGCCCTCCTTTCATCTTCCATTTTCTGGACTACACGGCTGACTTCCTCTAGCTTCTGGACTGAAGCCTCCAAGGCCTCCATCCCCACCCCACCCCATCCCCTTTGCCTTTGAAATATTGCCTGCACCCACCCTCACCCCTCCAACTAACTGACAAGTTCTCAGAGGTGGGCAATACATTAGAGCAGGTCGGAGACTGTTTCTGTGGTGCAGAGGGGACTGGTTTGGATGACTGAGACCAAGACAGACCTGAACCACAGCATTTTTGTTTGATTGAGTTCCAGGCCTGCTTTGACCCCTGGTATAACGACTAAAATTTATCCAAGGCCACTTACTAACCCATGTGGAATCTTTGTGCAAATGAGAAAGGTACCCCTTTCTCTGGTGGGCTCAGCCCCATGCCAGGGCATGCTGCTTGGTGAGCAGAGTGTGGGCTGAAATTCAGCCCTCACTCACTGCCTTGGACAGGCTTCCCTTGTGCAGCAAATAACCTGCAGGACCTTGTATGGTGTCCCTGCATTTATTGCTTTCTTACAGTGTGCCACTCTCTCAACAACCCCATAAGGGAGGCAGATTAGAATCTCCAATTCACCATTAAGGACATAGAGACACTGAGAGGTTAAGTGACCTGCCCTGACTTTCCCAGCTCCTATCCACTATCCCCAGAGCTGTGCTGAGGATAGAGTGGGGAGAATGTGGCTTCCAGGTTGGCCAGTTAAGATGGGGCTAGAGGGCTGTCTTCTTTTCTCTCCCCCGACAGACATGGCTGGGCAGCTGCCCCTGGGACCCCACCTCCAGGACCTCTTCTCTGGCCACCGATTTTCCCGGCCTGTGCGCCAGGGCTCCATGGAACCTGAGAGCGACTGCTCGCAGACCGTGTCCCCAGAGACCCTGTGCTCTAGTCTGTGCAGCTTGGAGGACGGGTTGCTGGGCTCCCCAGCTCACCTGGCCTCCCCGCTGCTGGGTGAAGAGCTGCTCCTTGCCAACCTGCCCCCGAGCCGGGAAAGTGCCTTCCGCAGCCTGGGCCCATTGGAGGCCCAGGACTCACTCTACAACTCTCCCCTCACGGAGTCCTGCCTTTCCCCCGCCGACGAGGAGCCAGCTCCCTGCGAGGACAGCCAGCCGCTCTGCCCGCCACCAGTGGGCAGCTGGGAACGACAGCGGCAAGCCTCCGACGTGGCTTCTTCTGGGGTGGTGTCCTTAGACGAGGATGAGGTGCAGACAGAGGAACAGTGACCTGGATCATGCCTGGTGGTGGCATGTGTCCCCTGGCTACTGCTGGGGGTAGAGCCTCTCTGCCCAAGTGTGGGCACGAGGCTTCCAGCAGAGCTCCAAAGCCTAGAGGGCTCCTGGGAGCTCTCCGTCTTGTTGTGTGTTTTGCATGAAAGTGTCTGGAGAGGAGGCAGGGGCCAGGCTGGGGGCGCATGTCCTGCCCCCACTCCTGGGGTTTGCCGGGGATTGCCCGGGGCCCCTGGGGCATGGCTACAGCTGTGGCAGACAGTGATGTTCATGTTCTTAAATCCAAAATGCCATATACATATTTCCTCCTTGGATGATGTGAACCTGAGGGGTGGTTGTGACGGCTGTGTGGGGTAGAGCTGGAGGGAGCCTGGCCTCCCCCTCTCCCCTGCCTCTCTCTGCTTCTCTCCTCAACTCTAAGTCCACAGTGCAGTGCTTGATAGAATCACCCCCACCCGGGGAGCCGGGAGCCTACGGATTGAGCCGTCATCCCCCAGGGCTCCCTTCCCTGCTGGGCTCGTGCTGTGCTTCACCTCTCCATCGTCTCTAATCTTCTTCTTTTTTCCTAAAGAAAGAGGGGTCTTGGTCTGTTCTTTCAGTCGGATCTTCTCTAGGAGGCATTGGAATGATGCAAGCATGTGCCGTCCACCCTTTTCCTGACCGCCCTGGCACGGTCTGGGCCCTTGCCCAGCCCCTTGTAGGAAGTATGGGCTGGGACCTGGCAGCTCCCAGCCTACCGTGCTGTCACATTCAAGGAGTTCGTTAGGGTGGAGTTGGAAGAAGGGATGGTTGCTAGTTGTGACTTTCCTGTTATTCCAGAGAGGGCCACCAGGGGGCCACACTAGCGGCCAGGCAGTTGTCTGCTGATGCCTGAGCAGGGCAGGAGTTGTGCCAACTGGTGACAGTCATGAGGGAGCGTCTCTCCTTGGGGAAAAGAGGGTAGTGCCTTTCTTGGCTGAAGGAAAGGCCAAAACTACAGTTTTGGAACAGGGGGCCCCTGTTTCCAACCAGGGTGTTGAGGACCAAGCAGTGGAGGCCTCTGCAAATCCTGCATTCCATGGACAGCAGGCTCTGGAGTTTTATGGCTGTGGGGGGTGTGGGTAGCTGCAGATTTCGGGCCTTGTAGGCTTCGGCAGGTGAGAGGCCCCATGGTAAGAACAAGAGCTGATGGGCACAGGTATTCTATATATAAGTGGCTCATTAGGTGTTTATTTTGTTCTATTTAAGAATTTGTTTTATTAAATTAATATAAAAATCTTTGTAAATCTCTATATACATCTGGTCATTGGAGGTTCCAGTATAAACCCATCTTAGTTCTACTTCTTTTCACCTTCAAAGGGGCAGCAGGGCTCAGGCGGCCCCAGCTGCATCCTGCCAGGGCAGTGCTGAGCTCCCTGCCTTGGCTGCAGGGGGCGCTGGATCAGGTTCCAGGAAGGGGGAGGAAGAAGCTGGTGCCCCAGCTGGAAGGGGGCTGGGGCTCTAGCCTTTGGCTGCACCTGCCTCCTTCCGCCAGGCAGAAGAACAGGAGAGCTGCAGGATCTGGGCCAACAGACACAGCCACCGCCATCCCACGCTGTCCGTTGAGGGGCTCACTGGCACTTGTCGTCACTGTCAGAAGGGCTGCCCTCGCGGGGAAGGCCGTGGCGGGAGCGGGGCCCCCAGAGGGCATGCACCTCAGTGGTCTCTGTGTCACTGCTGCTGGTGGCAACTGTCACGGAAGCTGGCGAGGGTGGCCGGACTTTCACGCCTGTGCTGTGACAGAGCCCTCAATTGCCTTCCGGAGCTGGAAAGGGAAGAGGGTCAGATTGTGGACTCGGAGTTTCCTGCTCAGACTCCGGCCCAGCACTTCCCCTAAATAGGCTGGTCATAAGCCTCCACGCCATTTTGGAAGTGGACAGGGCTTAGATGGCCACTGTCATCTCACCTCCTTTAGGGTGACGATTCCAATGAGTCTGCCAATACTGGTGACATAAGCATGGTCCACTCCCAGCAGTGAGAGATGGTGTGAGTCTGAAGGGTGGGGAGAAAATCATTGGACTTATTCACGAGGGAGAGGGGAGAGGGGCCCGGGTCAGGGTGTTGGGGGGAAATAGAAGGGGTGTCAGAGATGGTGGGGAGGACGGGCAGGACCCCTGGAGAGAAAGAATAGTGAGAATGGACAGCCAATCCTCGGAAACTTGATAATGGGACACTTTATGTTGCTTATGTTGATGAAGAAGTGGACAGAGGAAGGAGTCTTCATCCCATGCTAGAAAGGAGGATGGTGGAGGAGAGAACTGTTCAACTATGACATCTAATGATCGGCTAGGCACCTGGCTAGGTCTT
This sequence comes from Rhinolophus ferrumequinum, assembly GCF_004115265.2. Taxonomy (NCBI): domain Eukaryota; kingdom Metazoa; phylum Chordata; class Mammalia; order Chiroptera; family Rhinolophidae; genus Rhinolophus; species Rhinolophus ferrumequinum. The sequence goes on along the minus strand of NC_046285.1, from coordinate 60,811,548 downwards.
AATTACATTAGCGTTTAGTTTCAGCTCTGTCCTGAGAAGTATGATACCCATTCTACAGGACAGGCAGCATGAGGCTCAGCGGTGAAGTGACTTGGTTATCGGTAAGAAGTGGCCTTGGGCCACTGTTCATCACTCTAGAAGGAGGATGCACAGCCCTAGTGGTCCTGTGCAGATGTCCGGTTAGTCATGGATATATCCAGGCGGGGGGAGGGAGGGAGGTGCCACACCCCCTAGGGGTACTGACCCTGAATCCTGTGCCGCTCACCGCACCTTAGTGGCTGACACTTGCTTCCCCTTTGCCCTCAGCTGGCAGGCCAGTTAAGGAAGGTATCCCTTCACCCTGGCTCCAACTCTCCAATCCCGATTTCTCATAGTTGGCCTTTTTTGGGGCCCAAAGTACCCCAGGTCCTGTTGAGATGTAGCTTGCAGTCCAGGGGACAACAATCTCCCTGACCCTCTCATGTTTTTCTTGTTTTGGGCCCTCCTCCAAGCTTTCAAATGTAATCACCAAGGGTTCAGAAATTGTCAGCCAGTTCCCCTTGTGCTCTAAGTGGATTTTCTTGGGCCAGATGTCTTGAAAAACACTCTACTGACTCAGCAGTTCCTGGAATTTTTGGCTTATCATCTATCACACTGTTTTGAGTTTACTTGTAGCCTCTTGGCTTAATGTCTGAATCAAATGGGCATTAATATCCCACTTCTTGAATACCAGTTACTTAGAAGTCATTGTCTTAACACTTGAAATGTTTTTCTCATACAGTTGCTGAATTCTTTAGGACAGAACTTCCAGAACTTTCCTAACTTTCTCCTTCTAAGGCACGACAGTACATACGCAAGGAATTAGAAGTTCGGTTTTAGCATAAGCTTTTCTGTGCTCCTTCAACACCTATGTCATAACTGTCATGTGTCCTCATAGCTAATTTGAATCCTACATGCTACAAGCTATCTTTAATTTCCTCATCTGACTTCAGAGGGAAACCTAACTTTATAAGATTTCCTATTTTAATAGTCCCTTGGCTTTGTCTTCTTATGGTTTAATAATCCTCATCTTTTCCCAAGGTGAAAATCATTCCCTATTAAATCATTTCCCTGGATTTTCGATTCTCTACAATACTAATCAGAGTGAGCTTCTGGCAGGCTATAAGGTTTGCAAACCACTTGTCCTGGGCAGTCACCAAGCCTTACTGATCTACTTCCTGGACATCCTGGCCTTTCTCCCCGACTCCCTCACCATTCTCACCAGGACAGGGCTGTAACACCCGAAGGGATTCTGCTTTCTGTCTTCCTTCCCTCCAACTTGGCACTGCCATCCTATCAGTTTTCTCAAACTTGAGTTAGAGCCCGGACTCTCCAGAACGGCCCATAAGATCCTTTCCAAGCCAGGCACCCCTGCTTCCAGACTCACGTAATCACTCATCTTTTCTGAAAACATCGATTTCTTCCACACTTCAGCCCTTCCCTCATTACACCAGCTTTTAAAGCCTCCTATTGTTCTCCTCTCAGTATAAGTAGTAGCAGTAATAGTACTAGTTCTGAATATATATCGAATACTTACTATGTTCCAGGTACTCTAAGTGCTTCATGTGTAGCAACTCCTTTAATGCCCAGAAAACCCTATGGTGTAGATAGTATGATCCCCATTTTACAGATAAGGAAAGTGAAGCACAGAAAGGCTAAGAAATTTGACAAGGTTACACAGCTAGCCAGCAAATGGCATAGTGAGGATCTGGGTTCAGCCAGTCTGGCCTGGTGTTGGCACTTGAGCTTGCCCCACCTCCACCCACTGCTTCTCTGTGGGTGGCCTCTGAATGAATGAGGTACTTAGCTGGTATGGTGATCTCCAGTTGCACAGGTTCCTAAATAATCTCCAGTGTATTCTCTCTCCCCTCTAAACGGTCCTCTCCTGAATTTAATTGGGCTACTACTTACTCCTCAGGCCTGCAAGGATGTTTTGAATTCTAATCTTTTATGTTCTTATCGCTTCCAGTTCTTTGTACTTTTGTTAGTCGGTTCCTCAAAGGCTTCTTCTCTTCCTCTGATTTTTAAGTTTGTAACAAACACCTACTTTGTTCTTTTTCATTTTAATTTAGTTAGACACCAGGGAGCGCATTGGAGAGCCTGTATTTCTTGGGCTTGGGAACAGTGAATTGACAGGGAGAGGAAGAACATGGGCCTGTGAAAGAATCCTGGGACTGGGGCCAGGGAATCTGGCCTCTGGGCCGGACTCTGCTGCACTGACTCAGGCAAGTGACCTCTTCACTGCCTCACTTTCTCCGTGTATTAAAATGGTTAAATCCACAGGCTTCTGGGTCAGACCATTTTGGATTCCAGGTCTGGTTCCGCTTCTTACTAGCTGTGTGACCTTGGTCACCTTGTCTAATTTGTCTGAATCTCAACGTCCTCATCTATAAAAACTGGAATATCACAATATCTGTCTTATAGTGAGGATTAAATTAAACATGTGAAGAGCATAGCCCAGAGCCTGGCACATGGCAGGAACTGAAAAACGGTCAGCATTATCATCATCATCTTTATGTGATGTTTGAGGACTAAGGAAGATGGTGGAAAAGCTTTAGAGGTTTTAGGAACAAAGGCTTTAAATAAAAGCCAAGTGTATCATTCTCAGGGCCTGTCTCCTTTTTTTCTTGCAACTGCAGTTCCCCACTCACTTTGATCTGAAGTCTTTACCCAAAAGCTTGTAAGTTCTTTTATTAACGTTTTGCTTTTTTTGTTTCTCTTCTGTCCCCTGTCCTTCCTGCCCGGGCTCTGCTGGTCCTCAGAGGCTGGCTGTCAGGCACAGCTTGTGTTTAGGCTGGCAGCCCAAGCTACAGACCTGGGCAACGCTCCCCCACTGCCCCCGGCCCCCATGCCTCGGGTTTACACATTAAATCTAATAATTCAGCTAATTTACCCCTTGGTTTCTGCCTGCTGCTGGGTGCGCCTGAACTCCCTGCCTTCACTTAGAAGCCCGAAGGTGCCCAGTGATGCCACAGCCCCTGCATGGGGAGCCCCTGCCCTCTAGTGTCAGCCTCACCCACCAGCAATCTGTCTGCACTCAAGTTTTCTGTCCATTTCTGCAGGCTGTTTTGCCCTTCTGCTGAGCTGTTTTCCTACGTCTCTACCAGTTTTCCTTTGGCCTACAGACTTTCTGGGGTCTGACATTCCAAGCCCCCCACTGGGCGTTTCTCATCTTTGTTTATCTCTTCTCTGCAGTGTCCCCATCCCTACTTGGATGTTTGTTAGATTGTTTATTAGATTTTGTTATCCTGCCTGTTTCTCACCCATTTTTTTCAGCGTGGGTGTATCAGCATCGTTGGGTGCTGGCAGCCTCCCGCCTAGCTCTGACCCTGGCCTGGCCTTCTGGCTTCTACCCAGCTCCAGCCCTGTCTTTATTGCTGCCTTGGGCCAGAATTCCCTGGGGGGCAGGCTGAGAAGAGGAAAAACGATGCCTGACTCCACCGCAGGCAGGAGGAGGCTAAGGGGATCTGGCTCCTGGCCTCCCATCGTTTGGAGCAATATGTTTGAACATCTCAGCACACAGCCCACTCTCTCCTGTCCCTTCTTTCCCCAGTGGCTTGAGTCCAAACTTGTGGAAGGACCTGATCCCCACCCTGTACTCCCGAGAGCCCGGGCCAGCCCCGGGTTGCTGGCCCTACCTTGTGCAAAGAGGTTCGCTCCACCAGCTGGAAGGGGGCAGGGTCAATTTTGCAGTCACTGAAGTTGACAGGTTCGTCTAGTTGCTGCTCCTCCCACTCCAGAATCTGAGGGTACGAGACTAGGAGGGTTAGGGAGAAGGTGCCAATAGCGCCTCACACCTCCCTGAAAGCTGGTCTGCCCTTTTTCCTACCCCGTGGTCCCTCCCATGGGGACAGCAGCCAAGATGATGACTGAACACAGCCCAGAAGAAACAGGGTCCAGAGTCCAGTCACACCTTACCTCCTCAGGGGTCATCTCGCTTTCCAGGTCCGAGTCACTCTAGGAGAGAGGAAGGGAGGGAGGCTGGAAGCTGCAGCTGGGGAAAGGGGGTGTGGCCCCCCAGTGGGGGACGTTTACTGCCTAGACCCTGGCCTGCCCTGCCTAGTGCTCCTGAGCTGCAGAAGAAAGGGGGCCCTTACCGCCAGGGAGATTCGGACCCGCTTCAGCTTGCGCTTGTCACAGGATTCTGACTTCTCCAACTGTGTTTGAGCCAAACAGGAGAGAAGAGGAATCGATGTTATAGGGAGGAGGGAGGTGAGAGGAATGGTGAAGCCCGGGAGGAAGGGCGCACGCCAGGGACAGAGCTGGCGTCTAGGAGGGCAGAAGGGCAGGAAGAACGGAGGCAGGTGCTGCAGGGCTAATGGAGAGGTGATCTGGGCATCAGAGAGCTGGAAAGAAAGAGCTAGACAGAGAGGCTCCAGCCACTCACCTCTGAAGCAGCCTCGGGGGGTGGACTGCCACAGAAGAGGCTCCTGAGGGCAATGCCAGCCTGCTCCACATTCCCTGTGTTCCCAAATACAAGGCCCCGGGGCAACGTCATTTTTAGGGAAGAGGTGAAGAGGGCAAGGGGAGAGGTTTCCTGCTTTTACACCCCTGGCCCATACGGGCAGCTTCTTAGCTGGGATGTGGCCCAGCCGAGAGGTGCGTAGAGACCCTTGTGTGGTTTCAGGGGCTGGGCTCTAGCTCTGTCGGAGGATGGAGGGAGGTGCTAGCGTCAGCTGGGCTCACCTGGGGGACTCTCCCCAAGGCTCATGGAGTTGCTGGGTCCCCTCTTGAGAGCAGGCTTCAGGGGCTTGTGAGTCTCCCCCCGGGCTGCAGGGAAGCCTGAGTCCTCTGTGTTCACCTGCACAGGTAGGAAGGGGCTGGTGAGGCTGTGGCTACCTGTAGGTTGTCCTCCCGATTAGTCTATACAACCACATTGAGAAGGAAATTTGTGTGGCTATGGGGCTTTCCCTCACCTGGAAGCGGACAGAGGTCTCAGGGCTGGGGGCACTCTCCGGGTCGGGTGGTGGAGAGGTCTGGGCAGCTCGACGCTCCTGCATGTGCTGCCGCCGGCGGGCTGGGCTCAGCTGGGCCCCTAGCAATGCCACTACCTGTGAGCGCTCGATGGAGCCCAGGAGGATCATGGACTCTGGATAGAGCAGATGGGAGGACTCAGGACCCGAGGGTGAGGCCCTTCTCTCACACTCAGAGTGGGGCCTTGGACCCAGGCCACACACCAGATGGAAAACCCTAACGGGCAAATGCTGGCCATTCCCTTGGGACCAAAGGGATTGGTCCTGTTCCCTCCCCCTTCCTGAGCAGCGACACCGGGAGATGTATAGCATCTGGGCCCCCTCCTGGTCTCACCAGGGGACTCTACTAAGGCCAGCATGCGGCCCTTGGTCCTGTGTAGCGCCAACCGCAGGTCCCGGAAGGTGCAGCTGAGGGCCACATGGGGAACGTCTCGAACCATGATGTCCTCCACTCGCACCCGGTACTGCCTGCGGGCAGAGAAAGGCCCTTGGCTTGTGATCAGCAGGGGGAGAGCAGCCTGGAGCGTTACCATCGCAGGGCCATAAGGAATGCCCCAGCGCCCATGGGGACAGGGGCTAAGGGCCAACGAGTACCCCCCTGCCTTGTTTGGATCAGGCGGGGCTCGCCGCAGCTCCCCCAGGGTGTGGAGAGGGGCAGCTCTGGTCAGGAGGGAGCAACGTGGCCTGTCTCCCAGCTTCACTGGCTGAGGACCTTGCTAGAAGAGGGTGTGAGGGGGGTCGAGGACACCTGCCCCTCACCCACACTCCCCTTGTCACACGCCCGGCCCTCCGTACTGGTGGCGGCCCCAGCCCAGCTCAGGCAGGTAAGGCAGTTTCTTGATTCGGATGATGCTGTCGTAGAGTGAGGGCTGGAGGCTCTGGGCCACGGCATTGGCCAGGATGACGGCGATCATGACCGGCAGGATGTGAGCAATCTGTCCCGTGAGCTCGAACACGATCACAGCCGTGGACACGGTGTGTGTCACTGCTCCTGCCAGTGCAGCCGCCCCTGGGGACAGCCACCTTCAGTCTCCTCAGGGTGCCCAGGCCCAGACAACCCTCCCCTCCCAGTGACAGTCCTGTGAGGGCCCTCAGGGCCGCCCAGTACAGTCCTGGGATTGGGCTTCTGCGGCGAGGGAAAACCAGGTTTCTCTGCCAGCAGGGGGCACCAGAGTCCTCAGACCCTGTGGCCTCTTCAGGGGTTTTCAGGACCAATGGCGACCTGGAGTACTCACCCACCACTGCGTAGCCTCCAGGCACAATCCGATAGGTGCTGCTGTCCGTGTGAATCCCCTCTGGGAACCAGGCGGCCATGCTTTCGCCCACCAGACGCCCAAATGCCGCTCCTTCAGGGAGGGGGTTGGGAAGAGAAACAGGTAGTGGAGGGGGAGGGTGGGGGCACTAGAAAGAGAGAGGGTCAGAGGGTAGGGGAGGGGCCAGTGGGTCATTCAGTGCAGGGGACAGCCCTGTGGGGGTGGGGGGTGGGGCGGGGGTGTACCAAAACCCACACCCCAGCAAGGGGTGGCCAGAGGGTGGGAAGGGTGCAGGCTGGGAGAACAGGCAGCTGAGGACTCACCAATGACAAAGACAGGCCATGAAGGCCCCACAGGGCACTGGGATGGTGGTGGCCAGTGCAGACATCCAGACTGTAGGCAGGAGGTGGTTCAAACAGGTTGGAGGTGCCACCTGGTTCCAGGAAGCCCCCAGCTCTACCCGAGCAGCCTACTTTGCTTATCAGGTAATAAACGTCCAGCTATCAGAGGCCACCAGAGGTGAAGGGATGGGGAAAGAGCTTGGGAACCCAGATGGCTTGGGTTCGAGTCGTAACTGTGCCACTAGCTGTGTGACTTGAGCCAATTATTTACCTCTTTGTGTCTCGACGTCCAATCTTTAAACCGGGGGAACTGATAGTACTTTCCCATATCACTTATTAGGCTTAAAGGAGTTAACATATGGAAAGTGCTGAGGACAGCGCCTGGCCCTCAGTAAGCCTAGGTAAGTGTTAGATACACATCTGTAAGGAGCCCCACCTTCATGAGAATGAAGATGACCAGGGTGAGGAAGACGTTGGCACGTGGTGGGCTCCAGGCCTGGGAGGTTCCGGGTGGTTCTAGGTCTTCCACCAGGCCCTGGCGGACCCACGTCCGGTTGTCAAACAGTGTGACCAGTGTCTCTTTCTGTGAGAGCTATAAGTGAACAGAGTGCCTCAGGCTGAGGAACAGACAGATGAAGGGGAGAGGCCCCTCAGAGAGCATGGGCTGTTTGGTTTTAGAGGGGATGCATTCCAATGGAAAGCACAAATTCCTGTTCTGCCTGGGATTACCTGTCCAGCCATGAACTGTCCCAAGCCAGGGGGAAGGTCAGAGTGGAGATGAGCAGGGTCACCAGAGCTGGGAAGAGCAGGCGTCTAGAGAGAGAGGTTCACAACATCAAACATGGGTGGTGCACGCACTACAGGTGAGAGACTGGGTGCCCTCATACACCTCAAGGCTGAGGTCACAGCACAGCCTTGGCTCTTACATGAAAGGCTCTTACAAAAAAGGTCCCCTTTGCTGTTCATTGTATGACGGCCGCGAGGGTGGTGGCCATCCGGGGTTATTATGAGCCCAACCAACTTTCTGTTGGCTCCTGACTCTCTAAGTGGGTAGCAGTGACAGAAAGTCCATCCCCCAGCTCTCTCCTGGACACCTCTGAGCTGTGTCTCCTCCCCCTGCCCTCAGAAGCCCTGGCTCAAGGGCACATTGTGTGAAAGTGTGGACAAGTTTCTGCCTCTGTCTGTTTCTCTGTGGTGACTTAGAGTGAAGGTCAGTGTTAGGGGAAGCTGGGGTCACTTATGAGGTTGACCAGAGGTGCTATAGGTAGCAGGTTCAGTTGGCTGCCCTTTCCCTGAAGGACATTAGTCCCAACAGAAGGCACGTCTCAGGCCTCCCCATTCCTAATCCTCAGGGTCACAACTGAGAGCTGTACTCCAGAGATTAAAAAAAAAAAAAAAAAAAAATCACCCATCTCCACGTTTCACTGGAGGAAACGAAGTCTCACATACTCTCCAGGGGGCACTGCTATCTGTGCCAGGCCAAGTGCCTAAGGGAGCCTTAGTCTTTCATCCAAAATGCCCCCTGCCACTGACTAAAAATTCAAAAGTACCAATTTTCCGGTAATTCATATAAGAGCCAAAATGTTCAATCTGCCTGGAAAACACCGTTGGCTGATTTTCTCAGTGGAGTGCAGGTTTTTGGGCCACTATATACCATCTTACTGTCACTGCCCCCCACCTCCACCCCACTGTGACCCTCACAGCAGCCCAAAGTGGCCTAGAGAGGAGCCCAGAGCCAACTCACTTCTTCATGAGGAAGCGGTTGATGGTTTTCTGCTTCCGCATCACCTGGACAATCTTCCGGTTCAGGTAGACAAAGAGTGCTCCCCCGAAGCCACTGGCAATACTGGAGAGGAAAGAAGCATCCGGGTAAATGGGGATCTTCCCTTTTTTCCCTCCTCCTCTCCAACATAGCCCAGCTCCCTCAGCTCCTCACCCTATGACAGCAAAGGCTGGGAGCTCCTGGAGATCAAAGGGAAAGTCAAGCCGGAACCGGGTTTTGAAGAGAGCAGTGATGGTCTCTGGAGGGAAGGCAGAATAGCAGAGGGAGGTAGGTGTAATGTTGAGGCCCCCCCTAAGCCATCTCGGGGCTCCCCTCATCCCCCAGGACACCCCACCTTCATCACGGTTCCAAACCGCCAAGACCCGGAAGATGAAGGCACTGAAGGTAGCAGCAAAGAAGCCCCGCCAGTAGTTGCGCACAGCGAAGAAGGTGGAGGTGACCTCAATACTGAACAGGACCCCTGTGAGGGGCAAGGAGAACACCACTGGGGGCCTGGGCCTGGCCTCAGGACTCAGACCGAGATGGGAGGGCAAAGGAGGTGCGGCCAAGGCAGGGCTGGGGCCTGGCCTGGCTGTGTACCTCCGATAGGTGCTGCAAAACAGCAGCCCACTCCCACGGCACAGGCAGCGGCCAGCATCTCTGTGTTCCGGGATTCGTTCTGGCCAGAGTGGTGGAAAGGGGTGTCAACATGGGCTCAGCAGCCCACGCCCTCCTCTGCCTTTCCCCAGGGTCCCCCTTACCTCATAGATGCCCCCGAAGAGGGAGAGGAACTTGCTGAGCAGGGCAGCACACATGCTTGCTATATGCACAAAAGGGCCCTGGGAGGTGGGGGCAGGCAGTGAGTGGGGAAGGGGCACAGCCCGACCCTGCCCTGGCTTCTTCCTCCACCAGGAGGGCCTCTTTCATTCCCCAACCTGCAGTTACCTCTTTGCCAAGGGGCATCCCGCTGCCCAGAGCACAGGTCAGCCCAATGACCTTTGCTACAAAGGTCTTGAGGGTGAGGTATTCCTTTAGCACCACACCCCGCAAGATGGTCTTCATCTCAGGGATGCCGGACCCTGGAGTGGGTACAGTCCCAGGAGAGTTATTTGATGTGCCCATTTCAGGGGGTTCCACCTCTGCCCTCCCCTCCTCTCCTACTGTACCAACAGCCTGAGGAGCCAGGATCTGTGTGAATCCCGCTGAGAATGTGATGAGGACGACAGGATAGGTGACCCAGGCCAGGTACTGGAGGAAGAGGCTGGTGTTCAAGCCCCGGGACATCCACTGCTGAGCTGTGGGGAGAGGACATGTTGCCAGACCCCTGGTGTGCATACCCAGTGCCCGCCTGGCCACTGGGACATACTGATATGATGCACTGTCCAGGGAATATCATACAGAACCTCGGTACGCGGAGCAGGGAGGCGGCCCTAGAGAGCCTTCACTGGGACAGAGATCATTGTAGGTAAGAGGGTCAGTTGGAGAGCGGAGGCAAGAAGTTGTGGCTTATGGAAGTGGCAGTGATTATGTCTGAAGATGGGCATTCAAGCTGGCCAAGGAGCCAAATACTTGGACAAGTGTGGCACAGAGGAAGCAGAATGGTGCTTCCCAGCCCTCCTGCTGCCAGCCCTTGTCCTCACCCTGCAGACAGGCAGCGATGGCATAATCCATGGCCCAGCTGACCAGTGCCATGAGGAGCCCCAGCAGGACCAGGAAGATCCAGTCTTCACCAACTCTGGACACTAGGAACTTATGACAGCGTACGGAACAGACTGGGAGCAGGAAGGGAAGAATGGTGGGCTGTCACCAAAGTGCTCCTACCCCTGTCCCCCCAGCTAGAATGGCCTCCATCCCCCTCAGCACAGTACAGCCAGATCCCCTGCCCCAACCCAGGTCTCACTGCGGCACCGGGCACAACGGCTCTGTCCATATTCCAGGAGCTCTGGGGGAACCCGCGGGGACAGTGGACCCCTCCAGGGCTCAGGCCCTCCTAGGCGGATCCGAGCAGCTTCCTCTTTGGCAAAGGCCCCGAGGTCCTGGGTATACCGGCCATACATCTGAGCAATGGGAAAGATGGGGGTTAGCAGACATGTGTGGGCTGAGGGGGATGCAGGGAGGGCCCCTGGAGCCTCAGCTCCCCTTCTCCCAGTCCCCACATTATATACCACCTCTTGAACCCACACTCCCCACTTTGGCTTGGGGTGTGGGAACAATGCACATTGCAGACTGTGGGGGCTGTCCTGGCCTGAGTGATGGGACAGCCAAGGTACAGGAACACAGCTCTAGGGGGTGGCAAAATAATCAGTCCTCTTCTCACTGAGGAGGAGTGGGAGGGAAGGCCCCAGAGGAGGAAAGATGGAAAAACCTAACACAGTCTGAAAGTGGGAGGAGGGAATGTCAGAGAATAAGGGATGGTCAAGGGCATATGGGTAACAATAAGGGCCTTAAGGAGCTGGGGGCAGCTGAGTTGGGCCTAGGAGCAGGCGGGGCCCCAATCCTTATCACGTTCCTGCCAGGCCTCTGGCCTGTGACCCACTCAGCTGCACCCCTCCCACCTACCCTAATCCCCTTGTTCCCATTCTCCACCCCCACCCCCCACCACTTTGCCAGCCCAGCTAGGAGTAGAAAGTCTCTCTGGGTAGGTGGACAGTACTTGGTGGCCTCAGTCCACTCTGGAGCTGCCCTGAGTCCAGTGGTGGGTGAGGGGGACAGAAGAAGCTGTGGCCAGGCTGTGACTGCGGATGCTGGGGTGATGGGGTGGGAGCGTCTCTGAGCCAAGGCTAGACCAGCCAAGCTGGGTGTGTGTTGGGGGGTGGGGAGTAGATTCCGGCTGCCACCCGCAGAGCTTCAGGACACAAGGGCTCCTGTTGGGACAGGGGGTGGGGAGGGAGGGAAAGATAGGGACAGAGAGAGAGAGAGAGAGAGAGAGAGAGAGAGAGCGAGCAAGGAAAGGGAAGAGAGGGAATCAGGGAGGAGAAAAGGAGGAAAGAGAGGCCAGGGGAAGGTGCAGGGAAGAAAGAGGAAGAAGGGAGGAGGAAGGGAGAGAAAGAAAGTGGAGTATAAAGAGGCAGATAAACACTGTTGGTTGGAGCTGGGAGGTGAGCCTGTGAGAGAAAGACAAAGGGATTGGGAGGAGAAGGGGGAGAGACCGGAGCAGAGAGTGCCCGGGCGAGAGCTTGACCCTGGGAACTCATTCCAGAGATAGAGACCCAGGCGAAGGAGATGGAGATGTGCTGGTGCAACAGATAGACACCATTTCAGAGCCAGGTGCCTGGCTTCCGTGACCAATGCCCCACTCTCAGCCTGTGCAGACGGACAGACACCTCCCCCCCATGTGAAGGCTTGCCCCTCTACCCTTGCTCCACCCCCACCCCTGCCACCTCTCCCTGTCATCCTGTTCCATCCAGTCACTCCCTCTCTTAACTGGGCAACTCCCAGCCTCAATTACAGCCCAGGCCCCCTCCTCCTGGAGAGGTTCCCTCCCAGACTCCTTCCTGGGCAAATTCCAGGACCAGCTGTTACAAAGGAGACACAGGGCCCACTCCCTTCCCAACAGTTTGGGTCCCCCACTCCAGTGACTACAAGAAGGGGCAAAAGTCTTCTCAAACACTAAGTTACAGTGGTGGCCATGAGTCAGCTCTGAGCCCCAGGACCCCTGCTTCTAAGGAGGTCAAGGCACACCCCTGGGGTGGGTGGGGGCTGGCTACTCAAGAGTGAGCGTGGACAAAGGTCCCAATTCCCACATCCATTCCTGCTTGACCCATCCTCCCTAAAGCTCCTGTCCCCTAGGGTGGCAGGCCACCTTTGTTCCAGGGAATAGACTGAGGGGTTCCTGCCAATGCTGGGTTGCCAGCCTGCAAAGGAAGGGCCTGGGTCTAGATTTGGGTCTGATCATCTTTCTGCATATAGAAACACTCCTGATGCCTAGCACAGTGAAATGCACTTACTGGAAACAGAGGGCATGTAATGGATGGTGGAGATAAGAACGTAAAGAGAGAAAGTTCAACAGTGTGAGCAGTGCTGGGGAGGAGTAGTGGGGTGCTGAGACGGCTCAGGTGGCGAGGGGGAGGAGCAAAGAAAACGTGGGGGGGAGGTAAAGGGAAGGACACCTGGAACAAGTACCTGATGTCCTTGTCCTATGCAGGTCCCCAGCCTCAGCCAGAAACCTGCATGCAGTTTTCCACCCCTTAGCCCTTCAGCCTCAGTTTCCCCAGCTCAGAAGGCTGGGGTGAGGTTTGGATAGGCCCCCGGTCCTCGCGCTTCCAAGGGTAACCCGAAGCAGCAGTTCTGGAGCGTACACTTCAGAGCTCGGCTCGGCTTCACTTACCAGGGTCTGCTCGTACTGCAGCGCCCGCGGCTCCATCCCTTCCTCTGCCGCGGCGGCCGGGGCGGCCGCCATCTCCGCGCACAGCCCTCGGGCCTCCCACTGCGGCTCGGGCTCCGGCCCGGACTCGGCTCCCAGCCCGCAGAGCCCGCACCCGTACCCGTCCGGTCCCCGCAGCCCGGGCGGCCAAGTGCAGAGAGCCTCACGCTCTCGTCCCCTCCTCCGCGGGCGGGCAGAGGGCGGTGTCCTTCGTGGTGCTCCGCCCGCCAGCCCATACACAGGGACCGGCCCAGCCTGGTGGGGGTCTGAGTTGGGGCGGCCTCCCGGGCTCGGGAGAGGCGGTAGGGGGCGCTAGGAATGCTGGAGCCGGCGCCCCCACTTCGCGGAGGCCTGAGGCTAAGACCCGGAGGTTCCGCTGGCACGTGCAGGGGCCCGGCGGTGTCTGCGGCCCTGGCGGGAGGAGCTGGAGACGCTGGGGCTCGGCTTGGGGCGGAGGACGGCAGAGCCGTCTAAATCAGACTCTCTTCGGGCCCAGTTTTCTCTCTAGAGTGGCTCTCTTGCTTCTCCCGAGGGGCCAGCGGCTCTGATGCGCCGCTGCTCCGCCCGGGGTGAGAAGCAAAGCTGCGGGGACTCGGAGGGGAACGCTAGGCCCGTGGAGGGGGGCCCTAGGGGGGTGTGGAATGCTCGGAGCTGAGACCCTCGGTCTCTCTCATCCTCTCCCTCCTTCCCCCCCCCCCCCCGCGGCTGCCCCAGGGAGGTGCACCTGGAGCAACCTGGCCTGCAGAGGGATGCGGGGGGCCAGGGGGCCGGTGATTGGAGGTAGGGAGGGAAAAAGTGAGCCTGAGGAAAGGGAGGTCTAGGTGCCGGAGAGGCGGCTCCTGGGAGGCGGGCGTGAGGGGACAGAGGTCGCTTCTCCCTGGCAGGGCCCAAGGAGAAACCCGAGTAGCTGCTGACGTCTCGCTGCCTGAGGGGAACGGCCTGTTGGGGCTCTGCGTTCTCTATCAGGGTCCAGAGAAGGATAGAGCAGAGGGTGGGGTGAGCACAGGGTGGATGGACTGTGTGTGTGAGATAGTGTCTGAGAACAGACAGTGTGCGGCAGGAGGCAGTACCAGGATGAAGGGGCATGTGGGAGGCAGAGGTGGTGCCCCGGAGGAGGGGGCACTGCCCACGAAGGGGTCAGTGAGAGGAGCCAGCTCTCTAGAGGAAGGGACTATGTAAGGGAAGAGTACCTGTGGGAGAGGACAGTGCCAGGATGAAAAGGCACATAGATCAGTGTCCAGAGGGAGAGGGCGTTGGTGGGTGAACGGGCGGTACCAAGCTGGAGGTACAGTGTTCAGGAGCGTAGCGTGTTGGGGTCAATACAAGGCTGAGAGGGCGGCGTGGGGGAAGAGAGCAGTGGGGGAGGGTGCGGTTCCAGGGGAAGGGACAGTGCAGGCTTTCCTCTTCCCCTTAGTGACATCATGGCAAATTCCCAAACTTGAAAGGACTCAGCTCAGGTGACATCCAGCTGGGCAGAGCCGGCCCGGGCCGGCCTGGGGGGCCTTAGTACCAGCTGGAGGGGTTGGGTACTGCGCCCTGCTGGGCCAGCGCTCTGGGGGCGGGGTTCTGCTCCGCCCTCCCTTGGCGCGGACTGTGCCCTCGGCGGGCACGCGGACCGGCAGGGTAGGGCTAGGGCCGGGCTCCTCTGGGCCAAGGATCAAGGTCCCTGGCTGGCGTAGGCCCCCAGGCATTCCAGTCTTCCCTACTGGGATTCTAAAGAGGGCGCAGTAGAGCTTCAGCAGAGAGTGAGAAAACGCGCCACCTCGGCCAGAGGTGGGACCTACCGTCATCCCGCCCTAGGGCGGAGTTATTTGAACTTGAGACCCGCCCTCAACACTGAAGCAATTGTTCGGGGCGGAAGTTAGGAAGCCCCGAGAGCCAGGCGACGGAAGTGGCCGTCTTACTGCTTGTCGGTGCGCATGCGTTGTTGTATTCTCTGACTGCTGCTTTTCAGGCGCTGCGTTTTCCCCTCTTCTTTCCTCCACGCGAGTGGGTGCACGTACTCTTAGTCGTGGTCGCGCGCTAAGCCCTTGTGCTGCTCTCGTGGCCCTTTCACCATGGCGGGCATCCTATTTGAGGATATTTTTGATGTAAAAGACATTGACCCGGAGGGCAAGAAGTTTGACCGAGGTAGGTAAGGTATGTAGGGCAGTTTGGGGTTAGGGGCTAACCTCGTCCTTGGGGACACGTCCCTGTGCCTTTGGTCCACCTAACTCACGTGGTCTGCCCCTAACGGCAGGTCCTGATGTACGACCTCTCTTAGAAAACGTTTTATAGATGAGAAAAGTGAAACTCCGAACTCTCTCTGGGTTCATACATGTTGTGCCCTCTTCCTGCGTGGCCTTTTCGCGTGGTGCTAGTAAACTCCTGGGCATCTTTCTAATCGCTACCCACTCTGTGCTAGGCGCTGTATGGTGCACCTTATACACATTTTGTCTTACTTATTCGTTTCAAGAGCCTCCATGAGTAGGTGGCGTCTCACCCTTTTTGCTCTAAGAGCTAGCTGCACAGCGAGTTATCCGACTCCGGAACCTATATTCTTGTATTGCCCTTAGAGTCTTTAGCTCTTTGTGAAGTCCTCTCTGATTTACAGTTGACTGCTTGGAAAAATAAAGAGTAGCTCTTTATTCTGTCATTGATCTATAATTGTTTCTGGTGTCTCTTCCTTTGCCTAGAGACTGAGATGTACTTCAAGACAACACCAGTTCTTACACTTCTGATAATCCCCTCTGCACAGCACCTGGCACAGAAAGACAAAACCTTTGGATGAATGAATAACTTTCCCAAAGTCAGGTTGTTTCTTAATCACCAAGGCAGGCTTAGAATCTGGATATTATTTATCGCCAGAGGACCTTTGATTCATTTCTGGGGATTATGCCCACTGGTCATAGTTTTCTCTCCTTATTGCCTGTTTGGTTCTAATTGAGCCTGAACTTCTGTGAGAGCAGATGAGAGGCCAGTGGAAGCACACTGTGTTAGATTGAGTGTTCTGTTGCATATGGTCCCCCAAAGTGGGGTCTGCAGGCAATTACCTCTGCCTCTCTTCCTCTGCTTCCCTCTAGTGTCTCGACTGCATTGTGAGAGTGAATCTTTCAAGATGGACCTTATCTTAGATGTAAACATTCAGATTTACCCTGTTGACTTGGGTAAGTATTGAACACAGACAATAGCAGAAGACTTTTTGTCATTTCAGCTGTTCTTCACCCTCAGATATTACCATTATTTTCAGGTGACAAGTTCCGATTGGTCATAGCCAGTACCTTGTATGAAGATGGTACGCTGGATGATGGTGAATACAACCCCACAGATGATAGACCTTCCAGGTGAGGGAGTGGAGAAGGGAGTATTTGAAATATGCCTGAGGATTAAGTAGATAAGTGGTATAGAAAGACCCTTATTTAATTCATGGAATAAATGATTATTAGCAGAATCTGAGGAACCTTGAGGAAATTGCTGCCCTTAAGAACTCAAACACCCAGGTATTTATCCAGAGGTTGCATGTTTGTGAGTTGTAGCTTTCTGATGGTGGAGGAAATGACCACTGAGTGACCTAGACTGTGTGGGCCTTGCATCTTGGGAGGGAGTTTGGTGTGATGGGAATTTGGAGCCCCACTGAGTTCAAATCTGAGTCCTACCATTTATTTGTTGAATACCCTTAATCTCTTTCAGCCTCAGTTTCCTCATCAGTAAAAGACAGATGGTCATACCTAGGTCACAGGGTTGCTGTGAAGACTAAATGATATTGTGTTTGGAAAGTGCCTGTTACAATGCTGGCACTTAGTTACCAGTTACCACTTTTAAAAGGATGTTTTCTTATTAACTACCTTTGAGAATAACTACCACTGTTGTTCCGCAGGGCTGACCAATTTGAGTATGTAATGTATGGGAAAGTGTACAGGATTGAGGGAGACGAGACTTCTACTGAAGCAGCAACACGTCTGTAAGTTCCTTGATCTTGTGAGAACCCTTTCCCCCACCTTATTCTGAGAATTTGGGCCATGCATATGCTTTCTGTGTTGGGTCCCTAGCCCCAAGTACCTCAGACCTAGGTGGGACCCAGAAAGAAACTTTTGGGAACAAATTTTCTATTTGAAATGTAGGCTGCTCTCTGTGGCCTTTGTTGAGGCCTTAGGGCCAGGTGGTCCAAATGAGAAACTGCTAATATCGCTGTGTGCAGTGCAAAGGAAGGTTGCTTCCTCAGGAAGTAAGTGCAGCATTAAGTAAGTAAACTGCTAGGCGCGCGCGTGTGTGTGTGTGTGTGTGTGTGTGTGTTGCTACTCTGCAACCCAACCCCTAGTTATTTGGTTTCCCTGCCCAGCTATTTTTTCGTTTTTTAAAAAATCTTATTAAAACAATATGTATCCTTTGTAAGCAATTTGAAAAGCAGAGAAGTAACGCAAAGAAAGAAAAAAGTCACCTATAATTCCATACCCAGAGGAACCTTTTACATAAAATTTTTGACTATTTTAGGTTTTGACTATTTTAGGTGTGCTTTTTTTTTCTTTGAGATCATGTTGTTTATTACATGTTTTCTTCTCTTTTTGCTTAATGTTATGTAAAACATGTTTCCCATGTCACTTTAAAGCTTTTCCTAAACATCTTAATAGCTGTATAACATTCCAGGAAATGGCTATGTCTTAATTGATTTAACCATTTCCCTTAGTCTGGGTATGTAGTGTTTCCCACCATTGCTAATATAAAGAACACTGCCTTGCACATATCTGTGCATTCATCTTTGTCTGAATTTTGGTTCCTAATGACAAAACATTAGAAAGGTGCTTCTTTTCTTAGGCTGGTCTGCAGAGCCAGAGTAGCAGCTGCTCCAGAGCTCAGACTTATGAGACTGGACCTTCTGTTTCAGCTCTGCCTACGTGTCCTATGGGGGCCTGCTCATGAGGCTGCAGGGTGATGCCAACAACCTGCATGGATTTGAAGTGGATTCCAGAGTTTATCTGCTGATGAAGAAACTGGCCTTCTGAACCACCTGGGGAGCCAACCTTGCTGCCTAGACGCTCCAGTCATGAATATTCATTCAAGCCTGAGCAGCAGTTGCTGTTGTTCACCTGTTCAGGAGGGGCACTGTGGGTACATCTCTAGGTGGTCTGGGCTCAATGGGAAACTGACTTGCCTTGAAAGACCCAGTGGGAGAGCTTAAAATGAGTCAGAAGTTGTTTTGTATATATGATTTTTTACAATTAAACTTTACTTTTTCAGACTTTTCACCCCTTAAATATTTTTTTTTTCCATTAACTTTAAAATCATTTTTTCCAATTTACCTATGATGTATTATATTTCTGGTCCAGAGCTATATGATCACATGTCAATGCAGGATCTGTCCCTGCCTTTTGGTATCTGGGTTCAGGGTTTCTCAGTCTCCTGGCTGACTCTCCCCAACAGTTATCCTCTAATGTGATTTTCTATCTGGGAGAGAGAACGTCGTGCTTTTGGCGCCTGAATGTACCCCAGGTCCGGAAGATACCACCCATTTGGCATAGAAATTTGAATTGGCAAGGAGCCCTGTTCGTGTCCTAACACTTGCAGTCTCTTAGGAAGTCAGGTCACGTTGACTTGAATGAGTCACTTGCATAGCCTGGAAATGTTCATCATTTTTATGGAAGCTTTGGGTAGAGGCTTTTAGACACATGCATGGGACACGACTATGAAGAGAATAGGAAGAGCGGGGTTTGGTGGTTATGGGAGCAGGTGGAGGAGCTAGTTGTCTGCTCTACATTCTAGTGGTTTCCTCGAGGGAGGGTAAGTGGTTTCTTACCAGTGACACTGAACAGGGAGCTGCTGCACAGACCAGTGAAGTGGACAGGGCAGCAATACCAATGAGGTTGGCAGTCCAGTGCCAGTGCCTCGGACAATGCAGCAGCCCGAGTGCAGCCACTAACGTAAAAGTGGGGGAAGAACACAGTTGAGGAAATGGTGATGCCTGCAAGGATTCCAGCATAGGAGCTGGCACTTCAGCCTGGCATCCGAGGTCTCTGAGAAAGTATCCTGGGTCTCTGATTTCCCCTGGGAAATTCAGGTTAAAGATCCTAACACATTGTGAGTGTGTATGAAGCAGTTGTCTCTTGATTTCCTATTTTGCCATGGGAGCAGGTCCCTCCCCTGCTGGGATGCCTGGGGTATCTCCTTCCCCATCATTTTCAAGTCTTTACATGAGGTGTTAGAAATAGTATTTAGGGAAATGGGTTGAAATATGGTCCCTGCAGAGAGGAGGAAAAGCTGTTTCTCTTGCTTTAGTTTGGGGTAGGGAGGGTGGATAGAGAAATTGGAGAAGCAGTGGGAGTTGGGATGAATTTTTATGGAATCCTAGAACCTTTCCATGGAGTCAAATTTGAGGGGAGGAAGCGTTGGAATAGGATGAATTTAGGTTAGAGTGGGTATGTAGGGGAATCTAATTACCGGTAATAATTTGTGGGGTAGCATAGCAAACTGTCCTAACTGCTCTGGGGTGGCAGAAGAAAGAGAACTAACTGGTGTACAGTTGAATAGAGGTAGGAATGTTCTGTTGTTACAATTTTTGTTGTTTGTTTGTTTTTGGTGTGTGTAAAGGGAAGAAGAAACAGAACGATTTGGGAATGGGTTAGATCCTCAATAGGGGTAGATTAGTTCACGTTGGAGAAGACCATGAGTTATTTGCATTTGCCCTGGAATAAGTCAATACTGGATGCCTGGAAGTTTCTGGCTACATACTTCTTGCAGTTTTGCCATCGTTGTATCTCATCTGACTGTACTGAGAACCCCTAATTCTTTGTCTCTGTTCCCTTTGGCATATCTTGTGCTGGGTGCTGCCTCTTTCATGTACCATAAAGTGTTTCATTTGATTATTAGATTTAATCTATTTTGTTACTTCAGAAAATTAAAATTTCCACTTATATTCCCTTTACGGCATGCTGGAATTTGTAGTGTGGATGAATTGCATAAACTGACACCATCCAAGATTTACACAACACTTTGAGCTTTGTGCATTCGTTGATTCCTTCTCCGTGGCAACTGTTCTGTCCATGATGGGAGAGAAGGACACCTGGAGATGTCTAAATTGGTATCCCCCCCACCCCCTGAGAGCTTTGGTTTTCTACTCAGAACTCTTTAACTTGATGTCAGGACTTGGAAATCTTTCCCAATAAATAGAATCACTGAATGATACGTTGGACAGTGTCACAGTGGGGAGAGTATGGGCTCCAGGCTAAGGCAGCCTAGGGTATATCTTCTGTTCCTGCTCACAGGCTGTGAAACCACTGGGAACATGCCTGACTTCTCTGAGCCTCAGTTTCCTCATCTGTAAAAACAGAGCTGATAATACCAACCTTTAAGCGTCATGAAAGCCTTACAAAAAGGTAGAGTACACAGGTTCCAGGCATACTCGGACTTTCATCCTGTTTTAGATGCCTTTAGTGATCCTGGAGGATTTGTGGCCATGTTTGGAACTCTGGGTTCCTGGCTCCTCTACCTACGTGGTAGCCGTTCCTATCCTTTGGGGAGTTGGGGTGAGGAGGGAGGAGGGAAAAGCTTCCATTAGTTTTCCCTACAAGAGCTTCTGGAGGTGGCGCTGACGTTTGCAGTGGAGTTTTCGTGTGGGCAATGGAAACCTCTTCCTAAACATCGAGTCTGCATTTATTGGCAAAGTCCCATCAGCCTGGCTTCTTTTCTCGAGGTACCCTAACAGTTTATGGTGGTAACATAAAGCCACTTTTGGGATACAACTCACTTCTGGGAATTAGGAAATGAGTCTTCAACTTGTACTTGACTTGTACTTGTCTCTCCTGCTGTGTGAGCCCCAGGAGACTGACTCATGCTACTTCCTGCACTTCCCCCTGACCTCCACAGGAGGGAGGCAGGAACCCAGGCCTGGTGAAGCTTCCTGCGGAGCTGCTGAAGCTGTGGCTGTTTGCTCAGCTGTCACATCCAGGTCTTGTCTTGACTGAACTGTCTGCACCACCTTACTTGAGGTGTGAGGCTCTCCTAGGCTTCCTGTTAGCTTTTCTTTTTTTTCGTTTTTTAGGAAGGGATAGATCTATTGCCCCCTGAGAACATCTTTCTGTTCCTTTTCAGTTAGCTTTTGGGTCCTCTCATTTATTTAGTCTCTATTTATACAGGCTCAGTTTTGTCTATTATGTAGAAACAGCCTTTATGGGGGACAACTTCTCATTCATTTCTGAAGAGTAAGGATTTCCAAAGAGAAGGAGATCAGCGTCCCTCTGAGAATGATGGTAAAAGGGTTAAAGAGACTAACCTTATTTCTGAGTAGAAAACCAAAGTTCGTTTTTCTCTTGTTTTCTGACGTAAGATTAGTCTCTACCTCTGTTCAGAGGCCAGGCCAGTCCAGGCCTTTGAGGAATTATCGTATGCAAAAGAACACAGAATTCGTAAGTTGTAAATTTGTGCAGAAAAATAGACCAAAGATAACTAGCTGCTCTGGTGAATATTATTGATAGCTTAAAAAAATAGCCTCTGATGTTTTATACAGTGAAAAATGATCCCTTTTTCTGTCCTATGTATCCGCCTTTACTAGGGCTTTGGGTGTCAGGTGAAAGCAGGAAATCCGGTGTAGCTGCAGTTGTCTCCCAGGGCCTTTCCTTCGGGTAAGGGAATTACACATGGGAGACAGTGCCTGAGTACCTTACTATTCCTGAGACAGATTATGGAAGTGAGGGTGGGCTGCAGTCGGAAGAGGACTGGTAGGATTGGGCATGATAGCAGAAGGGTCAGGAAGTGGGAGTTGGAGCTGGACCATGGGGGTGGGCAAGGTGGGTGAAGGGGAGAAGAATGTATATTGTCCAGTGGGAGGATGGGTTAGGGAAGGGGAATATCCAGACTGGAGACTGGGCGGCAGTGAGCCCGTGTCCGAAGTTCCTGGAGGAATATTCAGGGCTCCCAGGGCCCTGGGTGAGGGTCCAGGGAAGAGTCCATGAGTTCCATTCAAGGGTCTGTGTGTCCTGTTCAGATGTCCAGGGATTTGGTCCAGGGACCTGGAAGTTTGGTTCAGCAGACCAGGAGTCTTGGCTCTGAGTCCCTGTAGCCTCTTCAGAAGTCCAGAGACAGTAGTTCTGGCTGAGACACTGGAGTTTGTCTCCAACAATCCAGAAGTCCTGTTTGGGAGCTTGTTCATTGTGAAGAATAGAGAGGTACTGCTTGGAAGAGCTGTGGTAGGGAGGGCCCGCTTGGCACAGAGGGTGGGCCCTACTACATGAAGCAGGAAACGCACCTTTCCTCGGAGCAGTTGTTGGAAGGTCAGGAAAATGGCGTCGGGATCTTTGTGAGCTGTGGTCCTGCCCTGTGGAGGAAGCTGAGGGCAGAGGATGGGCCTGAGGCCAGAGACTGGGCCAGATATGCCTCCCTTGTGTATGTGGGAAGGTAGGGTACCAGCACCTGGACTTTTGGATGGGAGGAAGCATTCATTCCTTGATATGTCATCCCCTGTACCTCAAGATTCCTAGAATTCCTTTCTTCCCTCAGGTCTCCTAAGGAGACTGAGTCAGAAAGGAAGGACAATTTCTATAGTTCCCTTGATTGGGGCCTTACCTGGGTTCCAAGGAGGCCCTGCAGGGCCCCAAGGAGGAGGCGGACCTGTCCAGAAAGCTGTCCCAGGAGGGATGAGAGGCAAGTGGGTCCCAGTTGTCCCTGTGCTGCCATCACTCCCTCCAGCAGAAGGGTCGTCGCTCCCAGAACGTCCTGTGCCTTGGTCTGCTCCTGGGAAAGAGATGGAAGAGAGAAGCGGATTGCTTCAAAGGGCATGCAAATAGCGGGTGGGGAGCCTGTAGGAGTAGCCAGCAGAATGAATCATAAGAGCTGAGAATTGGACAGGACCATGGTCCCACCCAGCACAGGAATTCCTTCACAGTCTCCCGACAATTGGTCATCAGCCTCTGCTTGAATAACTAGTGTCCGGTAACCCAGCCTGGTCTTACATTTAATTTCAGTCAGAAAAGCTGTTTTTTTTCCTTACATTACACTGAAATCTGCCCTTTTATAGCTTTACCTCTTGGTTCTAGTGCTGCAAATCTCTTTCTGCTACAAAAATCTTAGGATCATATGATTTATTTTTAAAATGTAGAGATGAAACCATTATAAGAGTATAAAGAAGAAAGGAAGGGGCTTACCGATAAATGGCAGAGCTGGAACTACAAGGGCCCCTTAAGGAACTGTCCTTCCCTGGCCCAGCGCCCCTAGACCATCTGAGGGAAGAAGGGGATTCCAGGGATCCTGAAAGCAGACCTACTAAGGAGTACTCCATCCCAGGAGGTTTCAGCGTCTCAGACTGAAGCACTTCATGCTATAGCACAAGACTGCCACTGCCTCCAAGCCAATCAGACAGGCTTTCTTTTTTTAACCGTTCCTCGCATAACATGTTTTCTAACCTCTCACTGTGCAGGCTGCTTCATCCTGGACACATGCTAGTTTAATAGATCCCTCTGAATAAATTAGCACGTGTCTAGAGGAGAATGTCTAGTACTCAGTCCAGTATTTTTAAGTGCAGTCCACTCAGAAGACAGTTTTATAGGACTATTTCCATAATGTGGATGCTAAACATCTAAGGTTGCCTAGAATCACTAGCTCTTAAATAGCTGCTTCAGAAATGTTACATGCTAAGTTTGGGGTCAACTCAACCCTCCCAGATTGTTTTCATAGTGAGTTCTAGGGTTAGAAGTTTATATGCGGGAAGCAGGGGCCTTGTGGCCTGAAAGCTGGAGTAGGGCTTTACTCAATTACACGTGTAGAATTTTTTTATGTATCTATTAAATTTCACTATGTTTTGAACCTAGCCTTTCAGTGATTTGAATCTTGATTCTGTCTTTTGTTTGCTATTTTTTTTTGCTGTTTCCTAGCTTTGTGTCATCTGTGGCTGACAGATCAGTCTTACTTCTTCATGACAATTTAAGAAGGTTGAACAGAAATAAGTCAAAGCCATGGCCCACGAGAGACCTCTGGCTAGCTTTTCATGGTGTTCAGCTTTGAATCTACTTAATGTACTGGGACTGCAAGCCATCACCCAGAGGATATCGTCATAGTAGGATGTAGATTGGCTTAGGGTGGCCACGCTGAAGGTGAGGTATTTTCAGGGAGCTCAGGAATTTTGAAGAATCCATAAGAAGCAGCACAAAATTGATGAAGACAGGATGTAGAGAAACCGAGGCAAGGGATGGCTTTCTTACCGTCTGGGTTTTCCATTCTCTCAAGCTAAAGTCCACAGCAGGCAGCAGGACAGGTGTGGACAGAGGGTTAATGTCTGGGCACTGGCTCTGTTGAAAAAGATTATTGGGGGAAGAGAGAGAAGGGAGCTGAAACGGGGGTATGGTGGCCCAATGATCAGGATATGAGTAATATATCCAGATTAGAGCTTTTAAAGGGCTTGATTGTAAATCATAATCTTTGGCAAAGAGTGGTGATCAGGCAATGGTGGCCTTGCCAAAGACAATATTGGAAAAATAGTGATCGGATCAGGGAGCAAGAGGAAGTGATGGGAGTGAAGGTATCTTTTCAGTTAAATGGATGGAGGGGAGAGTGTTTGGGGATTCTCACCAGTCTGCCGTGAAGGACGTGGGAATCACGAAGCAGTTTATTTAGGAGTCGGGGGTCACAGGCGGGAGGAGCCAGGCTGGACTGTGTCAGTCTTGCACTTAGGAGAAGCAAGACCACGAGGAGCAGTTCTTAGATCAGGAGATGTGAGGTTGAAAGGGGTGGATAAGGAAGAAAACATTGTCGGGTGGGGGTCCAGGAATTCCCACTCAGAACCCAGACCTGAAATCCAGGGACTCTGCCACTCAGATGCCTTATTCCTGGGAAATGGAATCCCCCCAGCCCTTCCCCACTGCAGCACGTCTCCTTTCTCTGTACCCCTTTTCCACATTCTGATTCTGCCCTTGGCCCCTCAAGTGTGTTCTTACCAGTCAGCTCCATTCTGGCCAGGCTGTCTGGTTGGAGTGGCACCCTGTACGGGGCCTCTCCCCTGAATCCTTCCTGGGGCCATGGAGGCGGCTTGGGCTCTTGAACTTCTGGGCAGAGAGGGGTGGGGCACAGCACAGGTGGGCCAACGAAGAGGGTCTGGAATCTATCCTGCAAGTGACAGGAATAATGAACACTTAATCAAGTTTCAAGGAAGAGACTCTGCCTAGGGGGGTAACAGATGCTGGGAAGGCTTGTGATGCTCACCAGCCTAGAATTGCTAAAGCTCTGACCGCTCCCATGTTTTCTTGTGATTGTAGCATATGGTGTCTCTTTGTCAGAGTTCCTCAGTGAATCTGATATGGGTTCGGTGCCCCTGCCGCCTGCTGAGAGCAGCAGGACAGGATATGTACATACACACATTTTAATTGGCCTCAAATTCTGAGCAACCTTGGTTGTTTGGTTGGAGAAAATCTGGGATGGGGATAGAGAATGGAAGTATTGTGGCCCAAGCCTGGAGAAGAGGGGGAAATGGGTAGAGGGCCAGGATGAGGAACTAGGAAACATATGCAGTGTATTGAGAAGTAGCTTGGGAAGTGCGGTTGAGGAGTGAAATTAGGCAAACATTTAAAAAAACTGGATTACTGCAGGTCGGTGATTAAAAGATTAAGAGAAGGTGGTGTGGCAGAAGTTAACCTCTCATTCTTTCCCGTTTACCCATCCACAAAAGCCTCCTTTTCTTTGTACTCCAAATTCTGAACTACTGGGTTTTCCAAGGTGAAGAGATACACTAACAGTCTTGGGAACTTCCTTCCTGAGGCAAGTTATCCAGGAATGGGCACCTGCTGAGTGAGGTGATGCCCGCCTTACATGGCATACTTTGCCTTAGACACCCGCCATATCTGTCTGGTAGCCCACAACTTCCTCCCTGCCCCCTCTTCAGACCCCTTCCTGTTCCTTCCCAGGACCCCCCACATGGCTTCCTCCTTCTTTCACAAGTTGTGCAAAGAGGCCTGCACCTGATTCAATATTGGGATTTCCTGGAGGTCTGTCAACATGCACGAGCCCTCCTCCCATCACCCTCTCCTTGTGCCCTGGCTTGCCTGACCCAGCTTCCCCGGACCCTGGATTAAGAACCTTAAACTAACTGGGAATGACTGGGCAAGCATGGCGATTGAGGCTGAGTCCATCTTGGTGCTGTGTTCCCTAAGCCCTAATGTACCTTTCTCATTTTCTCCCTGAGCCCATGTCCCCTTTCCTTAGGGCCAGTCGGGACTGTGCTGTATTCCACTAAATCTGTGACCAGTCCCTTAGGATCCAGCACCCACCCCCTCCCCCTGCGCTGTCCTGCTCCTCCCATTCTGGGAAGGCCATACTCTTCTTGACAAAGGTCAGTGCCTGTAGGTTCCAGTTTGCCTGCCCCTCCCCCAGCTGGGAGCCCAATCCTCTTTCCTGTCCTTGCTACCCTCACTTAACTCCAAACTCTGCTTACCACTCACCGGGTGCAGGAGGGCTCCAGGACCCAGGTGCAGAGCAGGCAGTACTCTGGGGAGTAGATGGGTAGGAAGGCATGTGGCGTTGGAGCATAGCCCCTTCACGGCAGTGGGGTCACACGCCTGCCCAGGCCACTTCTGCCCAATCAGAGAGCCGGGAGCCACCAGACACTGGCGAGGGCCCCCGGAAGTGACGCCTTCCTCCCACCCTCGTTGGACCTGGAGCCCCTGCCTGGACCATGGTCCACTAGTGGAGCCCAACTCCTCCACCCACACACACCACAGACAGGATTTGAATAGGGCAATCTATCTTTTCCTAGGAGATAGGAAACCTGGGACCTGACTGGAGAGGAGATGGGAGGGGAACAGGTTTTTTCTAGGAGGAATCTAGCAGGACATTTTTGTTTTCAGTTCTTGGCTGGCCAAATTTATTTTCCCTGGACACTACAACTGCTGCCAAAATCCAGTAGGGCTCTTGCTTTTCCTGCTTTTCTCTCCTATAACTCCTAGGGGATCATGTCTTATACCCCCTTTGTGGGTGGGAATGTGGGTTGCCAGTATTAGAGAATGACCCTGTCAGGGGTCAGTGTTATGGGGAAAGGGGCTTTGGACAGCTTGAGAGGACGGAGGTGTCGGGTGTGTGTGCTGGGCTCAGGTGCTCCTCTGTTGGGGCCCATTGGCTCCGACAGCTACACCCACTTATTTCTGCCCTGTGCCCTCCTTTGCTTGCCCCTTCTTTCTCCCTCTTCCATTTCCTACCATTCCATATGTGACAAGAGGAATAACCAGGCCCATGTGTCCCTGTCTTAGGAAAGACAGCTGCTGAACCTCCCCCGCAAATACCTCCTGCTGGCCCCCCTCTTCCTTTGGTCCTGGCTTTCGTTCCTTTACTTTCCCCTCAATCCCAGTCTCCCCACAGCCTCTGTCCTCAGAGGCGTCCAGGCCTGACCTTGTTCCCATCCCCCCGCCCCCCTCCAATTCTTCCTCAGGCTCTCTCCTGCTCCTCCTCCCCAGGATGGGGCTGTCTGCTAAGGAGTGTGGCCTGGATCCCGGAATTCTCCAGTTCAGCCAGATGAGATGCTTCCCAAGATTAGGAAGGAGGGTGCTGGGATGGTTGGGAGGATGGTGGGTGTGTGGGGGTGGGAGGGGACAGGGAGGCAGTCATGACCAGGAAACCAAGACTGAGGAGGGTGGGGTGGGGTGGAGAGAATGAGGGTCCTCTGGGTGAAGGAAGAAGGTGAGAAAGCATGTCAGGCTGGGGACGATGATGGTTGGATGGGCCTGAGGACAGGTTATAGTAGGGAGGGAAACACTGTCACCAGAAAGGAGACACTGTTTCTGGCCAAGTTCCTGTCCTGGGAACAGTAGAGTGAGGAGAGACCTCAGAGAAGAGATAGGGACACGGGCTAGGCAGTGAGAGTGGGTAGTGTGGGATTTGAGAGATGCTGTGGGCCCAGAGTCGGGGAGGTCAGTTGAGGGGCCTTTCCTGCACGCTGTCATCCTTAAAGACAAGGCTTCATCTTTCTGGCAGGAACCGAATCCTAGCCCAGTGGCCGGCCCAGGCCTCAGGCCCAGCCTTCGCCCTTCCCTGGCCAAGGGATCTGGTCCTGGGCCGGACACGCACCTCCTGGTTCAGTCACCCTGTGGCGGCCGGCAGGGGGGGTGGGGGTGGGGGCTTCAGACCTGCCTCTCCTCCCCTCTTCGCGCCCCCTGGTCCCTCCCCTCCCCCTACCCCCTTCGCTCCCCCTTCCCCTCCAGCCCCTCCCTTCTCCCCTGCCCGGTCCCAGCCCCTCCCTCCCCTCCCCCACTCGCGATCCGGGCCGCGGCTGCTGGGCCGGACCCCCCGGGCTCAGCCCGGCCCCTCGCCGAGCCGCTGCCGCCGCCCCGTTTGCTGAAGAGGAGGCCCCCGACCGGGGTGCGGGGCGCTGGGCATAAAACGGGCCAGAGCCGGCGCCCGGGGCACTAGAGCTGCGTACGGCCCGGGTCAGCGCCCGCCCGCTCGCCCGCGCTCCTCCCGGCCGCTCCTCCCGCCCTGCCCGGCCGGCGCCGCGCCGACTCCACCGCGGCCCGACGAGCCCCTCACACTGCCGGGGCCCTGGCCCCTGCCCCCTCCGGTTGTACCGCCCCGGGCCCGGCCCTCCTCCCACCTCCCTCCTCCCTCTCCTGCTCCCTCCTCCCTCCCTCCTCCCCAGCTGTCCCGTTCGCGTCATGCCGAGCCTCCCGGCCCCGCCAGCCCCGCTGCTGCTCCTCGGGCTGCTGCTGCTCGGCCCCCGGCCGACCCGCGGCGCCGGCCCCGAGCTCCCTGCGCTGCCCATCCGGCCCGAGAAGGAGCCACTGCCCATTCGGGGAGCGGCAGGTAGGTGGGCGCCCCAAGGAGGTGCGGGCGGGGAGTCCTGCTTGGGGCAAGTCCGCGCCGGTCGGGAGGGGGCGCGGGGCGCAGGTGGCTCCGCGCTGCGGGCAGCCTGTAGGGGTGGGCGGGGGGCCGCGCCAGGCGCGTAGTGCCCGGGGACCCGGGCCCGGCCCGCAGCTCCTGGGGCGGGCACACAGCAGGAATGGGACAGCGGCTGCCAGCCAAGCCCGTCCCGGCAGGCTGCTCCTTCGGCGGAAAGGTCTATGCCTTGGACGAGACGTGGCACCCAGACCTGGGGGAGCCCTTCGGGGTGATGCGCTGCGTGCTGTGCGCCTGTGAGACGGTGAGTGGACTCAACGGCAGTGCCGGGGCCCTCACGGGTGGGGTAGCGCTGGGGTTCTGGGACGTCGGAGTGGACTGGGAGCTGCTAAGGAGAAAGAAGCGAGCCTGCAGATATTTGGGATATTTTTCTGGCGGAGGACGGGGATGGGGGGAGCGCCCCCTTCAAGTTTCAGGTGTTGACTATTATTGATCGTCCACTGTCAGACTCTTTGACAGCTCCATTTCATCCGTCTCTCGCTTAACTCCTAGAACAACTTTGCTAGATAGATACTATTATTATCCCCATGTTTTCAGACAGGGACCCCAAAGTCCAGAGAGTTTAAGCAACTTGTCTAGGGTCCTGCAGCTTGTAAGTAGCAGAGCGGTCTGCCTCCGTGGGACCACTTGCCTTGCTCCTGTGACTCCCCACCTCGCCCTTGGGTCTCACGGATTGGTGTCTTTCACTCACTTGGTTTTCCCGTCTTTTCCGCGAGCAGCCTCAGTGGGGTCGCCGCGCGAGGGGCCTGGGCAGGGTCAGCTGCAAGAACATTAAACCCGAGTGCCCAACCCTGTCCTGCGGACAGCCGCTCCAGCTGCCAGGACACTGCTGCCAGACCTGCCCCCAGGGTAAGGCCCGTTCCATGCTGAGGGAAGGGCGGCAGGACCACGGTGCTTGGTCCTGAGCCCCGTGGATGGGGCAGATGGAACGGATGGAGGGGTGCCCAGTGCCCAGCTGAAGCCCGTGTCCCTCATTCATGGTGCAGAGCGCAGCGGTCCCGAGAGGCAGCCGATGGGCTTGGCCTTCGAGTATCCGCGCGATCCAGAGCACCGCAGCTACAGCGACCGCGGGGAGCCGGGCGTTGAAGATCGGGCTCGTGGAGACGGCCACACAGGTAGGCAGGGACCCGGCAGGGACTAGAGCTGCCACAGCAGGTGACAGTACTAGGGACATATTTCTCCTCTTGCAGACTTTGTGGCGCTGCTGACTGGGCCAAGGTCACAGGCTGTGGCACGGGCCCGAGTGTCGCTGCTGCGTTCTAGCCTGCGTTTCTCCATCTCCTACCGGCAGTGAGTAAGGGGAAAGAGGGAGGTGTTGACTGGGCACCGGAGGTGGAGGCGGGAGAATTGGGAGAAGCCGGAGGGGCTGCTAGTAGCTGGGGCTCAAAGTCAGTGCTCACTGGACCCTCATTCCCAGGCTGGACCTTCTCACCCGGATCCGCTTCTCAGACTCCACTGGCAGCATCCTGTTTGAACACCCTGCAGCCCCCACCCAAGATGGCCTGGTGAGATGATGCCATTTATGAGTGTTTAACGAGTGTGGGCACTGTGCTGAGAGTGTTCTGTATTGCCTCCTTTGGTCCTCACAACAGCCCAGTGAGAGGAAGTCACTGACATTATGATGCCCATTTTACAGATGAGGGAACTGAGGCTCAGTAACAGAATGTGATTTGCTCAAGATCACACAGCTAGTAAGTGGAGGAGCCAGGCTTTGGACCCAAGCACCTGGATCCAGGGTCTCTTCTGAAGTTTCCTAGGAGGGCCTGGGGGCTCCTTCCCATATTCCTTCCTCACTAGAGCTGGGCCTCTTAGCTGACCTATCCTGCATACTGTCTGAGTGGGGCCTTCTTGTCTCTCTGCTCCAGGTCTGTGGGGTGTGGCGAGCAGTGCCTCGGTTGTCTCTGCGGCTCCTTAGGGCAGAACAGCTGCATGTGGCACTTGTGACACCCACTCATCCTTCAGGGGAGGTCTGGGGGCCTCTTATCCGGCACCGGGCCCTGGCTGCAGGTGAGGGGAGCAAACAGTCCCTGGGCATGAAGTTCTGTCTTCTCTGTCTCCAGGAGTGGAGTGGGCTGAGGACGGCACTTTCTGATGGGCTCTCATGGTCCTCCCTCCCCCAGAGACCTTCAGTGCCATCCTGACCCTGGAAGGCCCCCCACAGCAGGGCATAGGGGGCATCACCCTACTCACTCTCAGTGACACAGAGGACTCCTTGCATTTTTTGCTGCTCTTCCGTGGGCTGCTGGAATCCAGGAGTGGGGGTAAGTGGGATATGGGGAGGGCATGTATAAGGGTAGGGAGAACACCTAGCTCTCAGAGGGGTCCACATGTGCCACTGTTGCAGGACCAGCCCAGGTCCCCTTGCAGCTCCAGATTCTACACCAGGGGCAGCTATTGCGAGAGCTCCAGGCCAATGCCTCCACCCAGGTGAGTGAAGGTCCGGCTTTGCTGTCACCTGCTCTGGCCTCGAACTGCGCCCACCATACCCTGCTTTGTCTCCAGGAGCCAGGTTTCGCTGAGGTGCTGCCCAATCTGACAGCCCAGGAGATGGACTGGCTGGTGCTGGGGGAGCTGCAGATAGCCCTGGAGAGAGCAAGTGGGCCAGGGTTGCGTATCAGCGGACACATTGCTGCCAGGCAGAGCTGTGATGGTGAGGCAGGGTGGGGCCTGGCACCCCGGGTGCACCTAACTTAGAGGCACAGACAGTGCCAGGGGCCGGGCCAGGGTGGGTATGCGAGGGATCCTGGGGACTGGGGGTATGAGTGGCCATGGGGCCATCTTGCTTCAACTTGTCTTGCTTCTCTGCAGTCCTGCAAAGTGTCCTTTGCGGGGCCGATACCCTGATCCCCGTTCAGACGGGTGCTGCTGGCTCAGCCATTCTTACACTGCTAGGAAATGGCTCCCTCATCTACCAAGTAAGAGTCAGGGGCTGCAGGAGGTGGGAGGGCAGCAGGGTGGGGGGTGGGGCTTTGGGCTGCAATGGTTCAGGCCCCAGGCCTCTGCCATTCCAATTTGCCCTCCCCAACCCTGTCCACCAGGTGCAAGTGGTAGGTACAGGCAGTGAGGTGGTGGCCATGACCCTGGAGACCAAGCCTCAGAGGAAGGACCAGCGCACTGTGCTGTGCCACATGGCCGGGCTCCAGCCAGGAGGACAGCTGGTGAGCGCTACCTGCAGAGCGGGGCCACGGGGCCCATGTACCGTAGCGGACAATGCGGTGCTGTGGGGAAGCAGGTGGGATGAGCAGGGCTGTTCAGCATCATTCGCTCTTTCGCAGGCTCCCTCACTGATACACTGACACACTGGACGCATCTTTAGTGAGCCTCAGGCGAGCGCCTGGATACAAAGGAAATCAGATGTGGCCCCTGTCTTCAGCAAACTCATATCCAGTGGGAGGTGTTAGGGAGGCCAGTGCAGGAGATCACGCAGTAATAATCGCGAGAACACTGGTTGCCCCTTGTTGAGCCTTTCTATGTGCTGCATACTGTACTGGTTGCTTTACTGATATTATTTTTGGTCCTCACAGTACGCATGTTAGAGAAGGTGAAGTGAAGGATCAGAGAAGTTAAGTAACTGCTCAGGATTGTTACGTAGGTAGGAAGTGGCAGAGAAGGGACTTGAACCTGAGCCTCCAAGGTTCTCATCCAGTGTTATTGGTTTCTGGAAGTATGCATGGGTGTAGTGGGGCCACAAAACATGGACAGACTTCAGAATCTTGGGCTTGTGTGGGAGCTGAGGAGGGGTTCATCTGGGATCTGGCAGGCTGCAGGTGGGGCTCACCCTTCCCTGCCCCCCCAGGCCGTGGGTGTCTGCCCTGGGCTGGGGGCCCGAGGGACTCATATGCTGCTGCAGAATGAGCTGTTCCTGACTGTGGCCACCAAGGACTTCCCAGATGGAGAGCTGCGGGGGCACGTGGCTGCCCTGTCCTACAGTGGGCACAGCGCCCGCCATGACAGTGAGTGCCCCAGGGGTCTGCCTGCCTGCCCTTTGCTATCCTCTAACCAGGGACTCCAGCATGTGAGGGGAGGTGCCAGAGGGCCAGAGACTCCTGTGCCTTTCTCTGTGCCTGAGCTCTAGGTTTGCATATGGAGATGTATAGGTGGGGGTGTATGAGGTGGCCCTGCTGGGAGACCCTCCTTGTTGCCATGGTGCAGGGGTCTAAAGCTTTCTGCTCCCCCAGCCCTGGGCCTATGCACAGTGTCTGCCAGCTTGTGGAATCTGTGCTGGGGAACATGGGGAATGCTGGGATTGAGTGGCTGCTCTAGACCATCTTCTTATCTGTCATCTCTCTCCTGTCTGGATCCAGCGCTGCCCGTGCCCCTGGCAGGAGCCCTGGTGTTGCCCCCTGTGCAGAGTCAGGCAGCAGGGCACGCCTGGCTTTCCCTGGATACCCACTGTCACCTGCACTATGACGTGCTGCTGGCCGGGCTCGGTGGCTCAGAACAGGGTACCGTCACTGCCCACCTCCTCGGGCCCCCGGGGGTGCCAGGGCCCCGGCGGCTGCTGAAGGGATTCTATGGCCCGGAGGTGAGGATGTGATGGTGGGAGGCAGCTTGGAAAATACCTGCTTTTTAGCAGGAAGGTCTGTGGCTGGGGAAGCAGAGAGCAGACTGCCTAGTGTGGCCCAGCTGGCATGGGCTCAGGAGTCAGACAGACTGGCGGAGAGTCTGACTCGACCTTTCATTATCCATTCCTCTTCCTGCATCCTTCTCTGGGGGGATCCTTTAATAGTATGTAATGTCCTGGACCTCCAGAGTGGGTGAGATGACCAAGCCACCTGAAGTGGGCTCGGTTGTCATAAACTTAGCATCAGAGCCACTGGGCTTCTGAGCTCCGCGGCATCACTCATGGGCTTTGCTCCCCTGGAGACCTTATTTAACCTCCCCAAGTCTCTGTTTCATCATCTGCAAATTGGGAATGGCAGGCTCCGCCTTAGAGTGCCTTATTCCGGTCCCTTATCCTATCTACTCACAGGCCCAGGGTGTGGTGAAGGACCTGGAGCCCGAACTACTGCGGCACCTGGCACAGGGCACTGCCGCCCTACTGATCACCACCAAGGGGAGCCCCCAAGGGGAGCTGCGAGGGCAGGTAGGCAGGCAGTATGGGCCCGTGGGGATGGGTGGGAGTAGAGCTGGCACAGCGTGCCCCTGCGTTAGTCACTTGCTCTCTCCAAGCCCTGGGGGTGGTAGTGTCACACTCCCTGGCTGCTCCGGAGGATGAAGTCATACGAAGTCCATAAATGACGAGGCTGGCAGCCGACCACCCTGTCCCTGGCAGCCGGCATGATTGGGGTGGCTAGTAGCATCCTCCTGGGGCTCAGGGGCGCTCAGGGGACGAGGTATTTCCGGTGGCAGGCAGGCAGTCTGGCCGCTGCTGGTGGAGCCGCATGGGGGACCCGGGGAGCTGCCGCAACCCGCCTCTCCTCCAGGTGCACATCGCCAATCAATGCGAAGTGGCGGGCCTGCGCCTGGCGGAGGCAGGGGCCGAGGGGGCGCGGAAGTCTGGTGCTTCTCATGCAGTGGCGGCCGCACTGCCGGCGTTGCCCGCTGTGCTCGGCCCTGACGCCCCAGCACCTGCCAAACCCGGCAGCCCCTGGCGAGCCCGAGACCCCAACACCTGCTTCTTCGAGGGGCAGCAGCGCCCCCATGGGGCTCGCTGGGCGCCTAATTACGACCCACTCTGCTCGCTCTGCACCTGCCAGGTAGGAAGCCTGGGAAGGGCGCACTGGGGCCTGGATTCAGGGTCAAGGGACCCCAGTCACCCCCCCACCTTCCCCTGCAGAGACGCACGGTGATTTGTGACCCCGTGGTGTGCCCACCGCCCAGCTGCCTGAGTCCGGTGCAGGCGCCGGACCAGTGCTGCCCTGTATGTCTGGGTGAGTGCCCTGCAGGGGTGGAAAGGGTCCTGGAGGTTCCGTGTGGGGAGTGAGGCCTCTCTGGAGGGAAGCAGGGTCAGCCTCTGCCTTCACTATTTCTTTGGCTCCACAGAGAAACAAGATGTCAGAGACCTTCTGGGGCTTCCACGGAGCAGGGACCCTGGAGAGGGTGAGCTGGCAGTATATGAACTGGGGTGGGGAACCCAGAGGAGCTGTGTGTGGGACCAGGAAGGGGACAGAAGGGCGAGAGTGTATGTGGGTGGGGGCGAAGGCTGAGGGGCGCAGGTTTCAGTGACACCTGCTAGGCATTCTTAGAGTTAATGGCCCACAGTGGGCCCTGGGGTTAGACAGTGTGGGGTGGGCCTGAGACTCAATACTAATGGAAGCTGGGCACTGTCCCCCACTAGGCTGCTATTTTGATGGTGACCGGAGCTGGCGGGCAGCGGGTACCCGGTGGCACCCCGTCGTGCCCCCATTTGGCTTGATTAAGTGTGCTGTCTGCACCTGCAAGGTATGGCTGTTCAATCTTCTCCAGTGCCATAACCCAGCTGGGTCTGTAGAGATGGGAAGGGGGCTGCCAGGAGAGAAAAGCCCAGCCTGGTGAGGAGAGCTCAAGGATCAATATAATGTGGGCTTTGAGAGGTGGCTTCCTATAGGAAAACGGCAAGTTGGCTCCCTGACCTGGTGTGACTGCTGGCTCTGCCAGCTGCCTAGCTCTATATAATCCCAGGCACTTTTTACACCTCCCGAGCTGTATTTTCCTCTCCAGTAAGCAGATGTGATAGCACCTACCTGGCAGGGCTACACTGCCGACTGAGTTCAGGTATATAAAGCACCAACCCAGGGCTTCTGAGTGAAGGACCATGGATATGTTACTCAAGGTATGGGGAAGGAGAAGGAAGAAGCAGGAGGCTTATGTGCCCCCCCTCCTTCCTGATACCCCTCACATAATGGATCCCTACAGGGGGACACTGGAGAGGTGCACTGTGAGAAGGTGCAGTGTCCCCGGCTGGCCTGTGCCCAGCCTGTCCGCGCCAACCCCACTGACTGCTGCAAACAGTGTCCAGGTGAGGGGGGTGGGCACGGAGGCCTCTTGGGGGCAGATAAGGCCCTTCACTGCCTTGTCCTGGGTGAGGGGATGAATAGTGAGGGTGGATGGAAGGGACTTCTCAGCCAGTTCCGCGTTTACTGAGCACTGCGCTGTTCCTAGGCTGGAGCCCGGGCTCTAAACACAGTGGAAGGAATGTGCATGCATTAGTGGGCTCTGATGGATTCCAGCCCCTGCCCCATCCACATCCATCCATCTATCCATCCATCCTCCATCCGTCACCTATTCATCATCCGTCATCCATCCATCTATCTATCCACCCATCTATTTAAATTTATCACCTACTAAGTGCCAGAAACCTCTAGGTGCTAGAGATTCAAAGACAAATAAAACCTGGGTGGCCCTCACAGAGCTCATATCTGTTGACCTGTTGCTTCTCCTTCCTTTCTTCTCTCTCTTCCAACAGTGGGGTCAGGGGCCCACCCCCAACTAGGGGACCCCATGCAGGCCGATGGGCCCAGGGGCTGCCGTTTTGCAGGGCAGTGGTTTCCGGAGAGCCAGAGCTGGCACCCCTCAGTGCCCCCCTTTGGAGAGATGAGCTGCATCACCTGCAGATGTGGGGTACGTGGGGAGTGAGGGCCTTGTGTGAGGTGGGCACTGGGGCCCTGGCCTGCTGTGGGGGGACCGTCCCAGGAAAGGCAGGCTTCTGGGAGCAGGCCTCCCCAAAGAAGCTGAAGGCCGCTGAGTCCCAGTGCTCCTGGGGACCCTCAGGATCTGCTTTGTCTTGCCCCAGGCAGGGGTTCCCCACTGTGAGCGGGACGACTGTTCGTTGCCACTGTCCTGCAGCCCAGGGAAGGAGAGTCGCTGCTGCTCCCACTGCACGTCCCGGCAGGGTAAGTGAGGGGGTCTTGGGGCAGCAGAATGGGGCTGACTGGGAGGGCAGGGAGCACCTGCCGTGTGCAGGAGCAGCGCTTTCTGCTGCACAAGTGTCATCCCATTCTGCCCTCACAGCTACCTTGGAGACTTCTGTGGATTACATTTTCTTTACAAAGGAGATTTCTGAAGCTCAGAGGAACTAGGCAATTAGACTAAGGTCACACAGCTGGTGTGTGCTGACTTGCTTAGAAAATTCTGACCTTTCTGGGGCCCTAACAGAGCTGCTCTGCTGGGCATTCTGTGCCACCCCGTTCATTCCCTCTCTTCTCCTCCTCCAGTTTACTCCCTTCTGTCTCCAGCAGCCCCCGAGACCAGGACAGTTCCAGAGCTGGAAAAAGAAGCTGAAGGCTCCTAGAGAGCAGCCAGAAGGCTGCACGACCAAGAGGACGACCAAGAGGACGGGGCCTGGGCTGGGGGGAGGAGTGGTGCCGAGGACCCTGCAGTTTCCTGTGGGGAACCCAGTGCCTTTGGCTCCTCTTTTCCGCCTCTTCTCCCTCCCCTACTACCTCTGGGAACCACGACTCCACAAGGGCCAG
Organism: Rhinolophus ferrumequinum; assembly: GCF_004115265.2. NCBI lineage: Eukaryota > Metazoa > Chordata > Mammalia > Chiroptera > Rhinolophidae > Rhinolophus > Rhinolophus ferrumequinum. The sequence continues at coordinate 60,774,611 of NC_046285.1, read as the reverse complement.
GGGCAACCAGGGCTGACTAAGGCCATGTCTACCCCAGCTCCTGTCCTGTCACCCTCTGGCCTCTGCCTTGGAAGCCCAACCCCTTTCCTTCTGTACATAATGTCACTGGCTTGTTGGGATTTTTAATTTATCCTCACTCAGCACCAAGGGTTCCCCCACTTCACTCCTGCTGCCCCTGAGCTGAGCAGAGTCATTATTGAAGATTTTTGTATTTATTAAAAGAAATTTTTTTTTCAGTCTTTGAGCTAAAGATTGTTTCTTTGTGGCCAGGGGAGAAGGTCTGAGAGTAAAAGGGGAGAGAGGAGCTCTGGCTCCAGGGGCGGACCCTTAGGGAGCAGGATGGCGCAGCAGTTGGCTGGCATGCCTGGATTCCGCAGAGGGACTTGGGACTGTCTTTGAGATGGACTAGAGCCTCAAGAACAAAGGCAACCTGAAGCAGAATTTAGATGTAAGTTTAGTTTCCACTGGCCTACCCATGGCAGGCATTTTTGCTGATTCCATGTTTGAAGTTGCTCCAAAGAGAGAAAAATGTAACCAGCCTCTACCGTCTTTGACTCAAATGAGATAAACACTTCCTGTTATTCTTCCTTCCTGGAAACTGGTTGTGTTCTGGACCAGTTCTAGGCAAATTTGAATCAGAGTGGAATGCAGTCAGCCCTGGTCCAGTTGTTGGCTGAGCTTATCTTGGGACCAAGTGATGTACAGAATAACATCCCTACCCCTTTCTCCTCATCCCTGCCACCAGCAACTGGGCATTCCCTCGGACTTCCCCAGCTCATGATCTACCTTCTGTATAAATAATGTGGGATAAAATGAGTCTGGAGTTTTATGGCCTAGTAGGGTAGTAGGCAAGGGAAACCATAGCCGCCTATTTAGGGTTAGCATGCTGTGTGTGCTTCAGAAGTTACTATCCTAACCTACTGAAGCATCAAGTGCCAGCCCTGCTGTTAACTAGCTGAGTCATTTAACTTCCACAAGTCCCTGCTTCCTTTCTGTAAAACGTATCTCTCTCACAGGGTTCGATGAGAACTTGTGAATCACGCAGCTCAGTGCTTGACACATACTCGTTGGAAAGGCATTCTAGCTGAGGTAGGATTCCTGGCTCGAGTTTGAAATGAAAGGCAGGGAGACACCTGGGGAGGAGAGTGGCAATGGGTTTCAATTACGTTTTCGTGATATTCTGCCGACTGCCCGGGGCGCATAGGGGAGGCCAGGCTGGGGATGAGGGGTGATGAGGATGGGGACACTGGACTTAGAGCCCTGGCTGTCAGCAGCGGGACTGTGAGGGGCAGACAGGGCAGAAAAAGCAGCAGGACCGACCGGGGCTAATGCAGGGAACCAAGTGCAGCGCCAGGTGTGGTGTGATGGAGGACTTGGCCCAGAAATGAATGTGCTGACAGCGTTGTCCTCCCTGGTGAGAGAATTTGGTGGGAAGAAGGCTTGTGAAGGGAAACTGTGATCCTTAGATTTAACATGCGTTTGCTGCTGGTGCTCTCAAGACAAGAGGAAGGGTAGAGGTAGTGAGCTTCTGCAGGAGGGCTTGGCGGGCTCCGAGAGGTGCGGCCTTCCCGCCCCTCTAGGCACCCAGCCAGGCTTCAGAACAGCATCAGTGGATGGCAGTTGAACTAAGGAATGAACAGCTAATGGGTCCAGCAGACCATTGTTCTCCGTAGACAACAGTCCTTGAAACACCTTCCCCCTCACAGCCTGCATTCTAACCAAGGCTGGCCAGTCCCCAGGCCCTGCTGAGTCCTGGGAAGGTGGTATAGTGACCGCAGAGGTCCATCCCTGCACAGTGTGAGTGACACATGTTAGACAACTTGGAAGCCCCGATCGATCGGCAGAGACCTCAAGAGGGCACCCCATGCATTCCCCTTCAGGCAACTGTACCACCTCAGAGAGCTTTTCCCCTTCCTAAAAAGCAAAACCAAAACACCCTGAAACAACAACACCCAAGGAGAGGCCCATTTTCCTGGGTAGAGTATTTTAGTGTCTCCAAACGGTTGCTGGTAGGATTTAAAATTTGGTCTCTAACCCTTCTGCTTTGTAGAAGGTTTCACTGGGCCTCTGAGCTTGAGGGGGAGCAGGAAAGTAATACACGGGGGCTCTGTATGGCTGGAGGAGAAATGGGGTGGTTCTGATACACCTGTTTTTTGAAAACTCCTTTGCATTATCTTCCACTTTGCCACTTTCTACTTGTGAACACCTCTTATGCATTCAGCAGTGACACCCTTTTGCCACCTTTAATTTGCCACATCCAAATTTTAGTCTGTCAGGTGAGGAACAGCCACTATTAGCTATCGCATGGTGGCGCTGCTGGCAGCCTCCGTTCACGTTAGGCCAAGTCAACCGGAGCCGTGTCTGTGCAGATATTTGAATAATTTACAGCAGTGACTTAAGAACGGTAGTTTTCAAAACCTGACTCAGATGTGTGAAGGTGCTTCCAGGCAGAGGGAAAAATGGGGCCTGGGGAGAGTGGAGCAGCCCAGGTGCTTACTGGGAGTGGGGAGTCCTGCCCCCACTCTACTTCCAAGTTGGCTGCGCCAGTTGGAAAGCTTGCTTTCCAAAGAGTTGGTTGCTTTCAAAAACGTTTCAGAACAACTGTTTTATTGCATTTCACTCTTAGTGTTTTATGGGAAATGGAAAAACAAAAGCATGACACTTCTGACACAACAAAAGTGACAGAAGGGGGAGGTCTCATAAAGTAATACAGTGGGACAAGGAGGGAGTTCTCCAGGCATGCTGGAAGGGACACATTCTGGCTTATCAGATTTTAAGTTAGAGATGATGTACAAAAGAAAAAAAACACAGCGAATATGTGTGGAATACTGGAAATACATTGTTCAAGATGACAAAAGGGGAGGGATTTGTAAGGACTGTTGATGATTAGAGTTCTGAGAATGAGGCTACCCTCTTAACATTGTTTGGTTTTAATATATGTTTTCAGGATTTAATATATGTTTCCAGAATTATTTTTGCTCATCATAATCAAAGTAAATAATCATGAACAATTATAATAATGCACAAATGTATGAGGAATAAAGAAAAATTTACCTGTTAGAAAGAATTCCAACTCCTGGATAACTGCTATTAATAACTCACTGAGTGGTTTTTGAAGTTTGAGTTCGTCTGGCCCCAGTCCTGCCCCCACTCTGGGCCCTGCCCCTGCAGCACCCCTGTCCCCACTTGTGCAGTGGCTGTGATGTCTGTCCTTGACCCAGTTGAGGGTATTTGTATGATAACCTCTGGAGCTGGAGCACCTGTAAGTCTGCACAAACAGGGAAAGCAGGAAATTGCATTTAAAGGAAATCTGACTGTTGTATTTAACATGGCAGGGGAAGGAAAACCCCAGAAGTTTTGAAAAAATTCTCACCAACTCAGAGAAGTTGGCAAATTGGCATTAAGTGATTTGATTTTTAGCAAATTGACTAGAGTCCACCAGTGGGATTCCAGCTCCTCAGGTGATGGGTATTGGGCAGGCCTGGTGGTTGTCTTGTCCTCATGTGGGCAGCAGAGGTTGGCCAGTAGAGCTGTCATTTGAAAATCTCACTGCACACCACGTAAAGCACCATGCAGAAAACACAGATAGGCTCATGGAAAGGCTCAGGAAAGGGATTCACGTGAAAGAAGGGGAGCAAAGAAAGATGATGTGGGGAAGTACCTGGTGGACTCATCCTGGGAGGGCAGACTCTAGATGTTGGAGGACAAAAGATGCCTTATTCTCCCCAGCCGCTTCTGCAGCTGGAACCACATCAGCCCAGGTTGTCTTCCCAGGGGAGGAGGGATCCCACCTGGGGAACAGCCCAGAACCTCCCCTTCTGACTCCACTCCCCCCTAGGTCCCAGGAGATCTAAATCAGATTTACTGTTAGGACTCATTCCCCCTCTCCCCTTGACACAAACATTATTGCACCTGCTGGCTAATGCCTGAAATTCCTTTATAAAGAAATTTTTCCTTCCACAACTGCAAGACGGGAGTTTTAAAATGCAAACGACTGGTTAAGATATTAGGTCTTCTGCTAAAGTATTATATAATCTGTCAACAAATGCAAAAGATTATTGTCAGATATTGTTCCTTTTTTAACAAGGGGAGAGTTAGATGAAAGAAAGATGGGCCACTGAAGGGTGAGAAGGTAGGGAAATGGGAACTCACAGTCTTTTTCCAGGCGGGGCCATTGACAAGGGTGGGGCCCATTACCTTCCAGAGCTCCCCGAGGTATAGTTTTTGTGTGAGATTGAATTTCTGTCCTGCACATCTGTGCACTCTCCCAGCTTAGCGGGAACTTGGCCACTCAGACATATGATTCACATCAACTGTGTTTTTCCTGACTTTTAGAGGCTTTTTTTTTTTTTTTAAAGAAAGGCTGATGTCATTATGCAGGAACTTTTTTTTCATAGGTTTCAACTGAGGTGTCACTTAGGTTCCCACTGGGGTACCACTGGAAAAGGTACCAGGGAAGACTTTGAGAAGTAGCTTTTTAATTCCCTGCCAGGGATAGATGAATGAGAGAACTTCCTGAGAGAGATAAAAGAAGTAGTGTTTTATTTTTGTCTGATCATAAATGTAATAATTTTTCATTGGAAAAATTTTGGCAAGCCGAACAGGATAAAGTGAAGAAAATTTAATGTTAATTACTTAATAAAATTAGAACAACTCAGAAAAATCCCCATTTATCTTTGATTTTCCCCCCTAATTTTTTTCTGAACATACCATGATTTATTTTAACATTTCAGATGGTTATTTCTAGTGAACCACCTTTTTAAATTATAAAAATGATGTTTGTGTGAAGTAGAAAGTTTGGTTAAAGAAAAAAAAACAAATTTTTTTCGTAGAGAATACAAAGTTTTTTTTGTAAGTATTTTCTTCCTTCTGTGTGTTTTGTTGCATTTACACTGTATTGATAGTTTTATATCTCTCTTCTTCACTTGGCCCTATTATCACACATCTCATGAGTTTTGCCATGGACTGTTGCAGTTTTAAGAGATTTTTTTCCCCATATCTGGGTGAAGCCAGATGCAGAGGCTGAGGGCGCTCTGAAACCCCTGCAGCCTGAGTGCAGAGGTGGGATAAACTCGGCCCTCAGGCCAGCGGGACAGCCAACGGCAGGGCAGATACTTGGCGACCAACCGTGCCTGGGAAGAAGAAGGAATGAGTTTGGACACCTAAGATGAGCCACAGTCTGGAGCAGTGAGGAGCCATGAAGGAGCTGGAAAGTGGCAGAGAGTCAGAGATGTGCCGCCAGGGGAGGAGGGGCTGCTCCCCCTGAGATCAGGCAAAAGCTGCTCCAAAGCTGGACCAGCTCCCTCCACATAGCTGTGGTTACCTTCATAGTTTGCAACGTGTGTATTCGTTTTGATTGCCAAGAAAACTCAGCTGAGTGGATTTGGGCTCACTAGATGACATTTTGTGAGGAGACAGGAGGCAGTTGTTGAGGGTCATGGTGGTGACGGAGCTGAGGAGCAAGAAAAGCCTGCTTTACTAGAGACCGTTTTGGTCATTTGACCTCCATCACCCCAGTTAACTTACTTGTAAAAACTTCCCAGAAACATGGCATATCTTCAACTAGCAGCAGCTTAGTATAGTGGTGGTTCGATTCCAAGGCCTGACACTTTAAAAAAAAATTTGAGGTGACATAAGTTAATAACATTATATGTTTCAGGTGTACAACATTATAATTTGATACCTGTATACACTATACACTATAGCATGCTCACCACCAATAACCTAATTCCATCCGTCACCAAACGTTTGACACCTTTCACCCATTTTACCCTCCCCCACCCCCTTCCCCTCTGATAACCACCACTCTGTTGTCTGTATCTATGAGTTTGTTTTTGTTTTATTTATTTGTTTGCTTCTTTTTTGTTTTATATTCTACATATGAGTGAAATCATACAGTTTTGTCTTTCTCTGTCTGACTTATTTCACTGAGCATAATACCCTAAGGTCCATCCATGTTGTTGCAAATAGCAATATTTCATCTTTTTTATGGCTGAGTGATATTCCATTGTGTGTGTGTGTGTGTGTGTGTGTGTGTGTGTGTGTGTATCTCACTTATTCTTTATCCAATCATCTATTGATGGACATTTAGGTTGTTTTCATATCTTGTCTATTATAAATAATGCTGCCGTGAACATAGGGGTGCACATATCTTCTCGAATTAGCATTTTCCTTTTTTTCTTTCGCTTTTTTAAAAAAATTATTGGGGAATATTGGGGCACAGTGTGTTTCTCCAGGGCCCATCAGCCCAAGTCGTTGTCCTTCAATCTAGTTGTGGAGGGCACAGCTCAGCTCCAAGTCCAGTCACCATTTTCAATTTTAGTTGCAGGGGACGCAGCCCACCATCCCATATGGGAATTGAACCGGCAACCTTGTTGTTGAGACCTCGTGCTCTAACCAACTGAGCCACCCGGCAGCCACCGAATTAGCATTTTCATATTCTTTGGATAAATACCCAGAAGAGGAATTGCTGGATCAAATAGTCATTGTATTCTTACCTTTTTGAGGAATCTTCATACTGTTTTTCATAGTGCCCACGCCAATTTACATTCCCACCAACAGTGCACAAGGGTTTCCTTTTCTCCACATCCTCTCCAACACTTGTTTTTCTTGTCTTCTTGATAATAACCATTCTGACAGATGGGAGTGATACCTCATTGTTTTTTTGACTTGCGTTTCCCTAATAATGAGTGATGTTGAACATCTTTTCATGTTCCCGTTGGCCATCTGTATGTCTTTCTTGGAAAATTTTCTATTCAGATCCTCTGAGGTTTTTGTTGTTGTTGTTGAATTGTATAAGTTTCCTATATATTTTGGATATTAATCCCTTATCGGAAATTTCATTCGCAAATATTTTCTCCCATTCCAAGGTCTGACACTTTTTGGCTGTGTGACCTTGGATAGGTCATGTTTCCTGAGCTTGTTTTCTGCAAAATGGTGATAAATAATGGTTATCTGCATGATTGTTATAAGGACGGTAGGAAAAGTATGTAACATGTTCAGCATATAGTTGGCACTCAATGACATCACTGTAATTAGATCTGATTGTGTGAGAATCATCAGGGAGGTGGAAAGTGTTATGCCCATGAAAGGGGGAGATTCTTTTGGAGTGCGGGAAACTGAGTGCTCAGGCCTCCATTATGTGATGGGACAAAAATGATACTGTGGGCCTGACCACAGCCTTTCTACTGTCAAAGAGAGTCTGTCATAGCCAGCCTAATTTTTAGGTGTATGATTCAGTGGCATTAAATACATTCATAATGTTGTGCATCCATCACCAGTGTCCATTTTCAAATTTTTTTCATCATCCCAAACAGAAACTTTGTACCCGTTAAACGATAACTAGCTCCCCATTGCCCTCCAGCCCCAGGTAACTTTTATCATACTTTCTATCTCTCTGAATTTGCCTATTCTAGGCATCTTGTAGAAGTGGAATCATACAATATATGCCTTCTGTGTTGGGCTTATTTCTTAGCACAATGTTTTCAAGGTTCATCCATATAGTAGCATGCAACAGAATTTCATATCTTTTTAAGATTGAATAATATTCTATTGTATGTATAGTTCACATTTTTTTTATCCAGTTACCTGTTGATGGATTATTGGGTCGTTTCCACTTTCCCCCATTATGAATAATGCTGCTACTATGAACATTGGTATGAACAAGTATCTATTTGAGTCCCTGCCTTCAATTTTTTGGGTATACTTGTATACCCAGAAGTGGAGTTGCTGGCTTATCTGGTCATACTATGTTTAGCTTTAGAATTCCTCTTAAAGTGCTTTTGGCTGTGCATCTTTTGTTCTTATTATATTTCTCAAATCTTTCGTTCTGTTATAGTCCCTTCCCCTCTTTATTTCATGCCAATGATTTTTTGGAGACACTGGGTTATTTGTCTCTACAGATTCACATTCTAGATTTATTTATTGCCTCCTCATAGTGCCATTTAATTTGTTCCTGCATCCCCTACATTTCCTGTAAACTGGAAGTTAAATATAGAGTCTTGATTAGATTCTGGTACAAGTTTTCCACGGGAATATTTCATAGGGGTGCTCTGTATTTCTCACTGGGTCATAACAAGAGGTACAAATCATACTTCAGAAGCATAAATCTACTCTGAGAATGAACCACCCAGGTATCTGGACTTTATTAGGATTGAAGTTCTTGGAGCTGCATTTCATGGGAAAGGAGGAGGGTCAGAAAGTAACAGTGGCAGCAGTGCTCCTTCTTCAGGTTCCCTACAGAGAGTGTCTGTCCCCTCTCCCCACAAGCACCACTGAGCCCAGGCCTGGCCCAGGGCTCTGAGATGAAGCTTCTGGCCCCTCAGAACTTCTGTAGCTCGCCAGGTGGGGCCAGGTGGGGCCAGAGGGGAAAGCAAGAGTGAGAAGTCCCCATGCCTGTCTCTGGGCTTCGTACACAGCTGATACTTGGGGAATGTTTGCCTGTAGTGATGATGGTCTATGGATGAAGTGAGGAAAGAGCGAAAAAGATGTTTTAGACAAGTGCTGGTAAGTATGTGGAGCAACTGGAGCTCTCATACATTGCTGGTAAGAATGAAAAATGGTACAGCCACTTTGGAAAACAGTTTGGTAGTTTCTTATAAAGTTAAACACATATTTACCCTGCAGTCAAGCAATTCCACCCCTAGGTATTTACCTAGTGAAATGAAAACTATGTTTACAGAAAACCCTGCACATGAATGTTTATGGAAGCTTTGTTAAAAACTGTCAATAACTGGGAACAACCCAGGTGTTTTCAACAGGTGAACAGATGAACGAACTGTGCTATGTCATTCCATGGAAAAATACTACTAGGCAATAAAAGGTAATGACCTACTGATACGCCATCAATGTGAATGAACCTCAAATTCATTATACTTAGCGAAAGAAGCCGGACCCAAAAGTATGATTCTATTCATATGACATTCTAGAAGAGACAAAACTATATGGATAGAAAAGAGATCAGTGGTTCTCGGGGACTGGGGCTGTGTGCTACACAGGAGCACGGGAGAATTACTTCGGGGTGATGGTACAATTCTATATCTTGATGGTGCTGGTGTTTACACAGCTGTATGCATTTATCAAAAACACAGAACTGAATACTTAGAAAGGGTAAATTATATTGTATGTAAGTTACCTTAATATAAACTGGGGGAAAAATGGTAGTGTACTGATCACGTGTCGTTTTGAGCCTGCCAATCAAGCCTCCTGATCCTAAGAGCTGCAGATCACCTGGGTGATCATCCAGCTCACAGATCACCCACTGTCTCTTGAGTTTCCCCGCTCAGAGAGGTTTTGCGTAAATCAAAGGGAACACATGTTCCGCTCTTGGACTGCTGTGAGTGGGCAACCAACTGGATACCCTCTCCTGGGATTTTGAATCTTGAGAATATGTGACCAAAGGTTGGAGGATGGTGGCCAATGAATTTCATTGTGTCAACAGCAGCGGCTGGTGGACAGATGGTCCTTTGCTGAGGCCTTGGCATTCTCGTTAGTGCTCTCGAGAACTTCCCTGCGTCCTTCTCCTCCTCCTACCAATTTGGTTCAGTAAGTTCCTGCTGTTTGTAAGTCATGAAACTTGATGATGCAAATAGGGTAAGAGCAGGTAGAAATGAGGAGAGAGAGGAAAACAGAAGTAACTACGGGGAAATGAAGATGGGAGAAGAGGAAGGTAAGTAGAGGCAGAGCTAAGTAACGAATCTGGGGCAAGCCCACATTAGGGAGGCGTGTCGCTGGTACGCGGGTGGGTTTCTAATTTGGTCCTGATACGGCTCCATTGCAGGCAGTGGTATCCAGCTCCCCCACTGTTGTGCTTTATGGAGGTGGTAGTATGCGTGGGAGGCTGTTTGGCGGATGTACTAATGTACTTATCCTGTTCTTCCTGGTGTGGAGTGATGATACAATGCATAACAGCAGCTGTTATTTATTAGCTGCCTACCGTGTGCCATGCATTCTTCTACACTGCCCTGGGTTAGGATAGGTACTATTATTCCCACTTTACGGAAGAGGAAACTGAGGCTTAGAGAGATTAGGCAAGGCCTACAAAGACACACTGTTAGTGAGTGGCTGAGTGAGGGCTCAAATGCAGGTCTGATTCATGGAACACGGATTCAAGGGATCACTTCAGTTTTAAGGGAGGGGACAGGATGTCCAAGGGTCTCCAGACTCAGTGCCTAGGATCCAGGTCCCCTTGAGGATTTATGGGGTCTCATCCCATTCGCGGTATTCTCTAATAAGTTGTATGTTTCACGGCAGGTCTTCAGAGGTCAGCAATGTTATTCCTCTACAAATGATGTAGAGGAATAGTTATAATAATTATGTAGCGGAGCTTTTACAAGACACCTATGCCTGACCCCTAAGCCAGAATCTCTGGGAGTGGGCACCTGGCCACAGCAGTTTTAAAAAGCTCCCAGGGGACTGTGATGCCGGTGAGGGAGGAGGACAGAAGCAGGCCTCGGCAGCATGCTCAGGACATGTGACTGGCCTTTCTTCAGTGCGGAGCTCTCCTCAGAGCCGCCAGCCAGGGAAGGGGGCAGCCTCTTTGGCGCACTGCGGTCAAGGGCAATGGTGACAATCTGTTACCTGCACCCATGAGAAGACAGTTCTAGGGTGGTCCTGCAGGGCCCTGGATCTCTCATAGAAGCCTGTGGGCTCTGGGCAAGGCTCCGCCCTCCAGTGTGCCGTCACCTGCCAATAGGTAGGGCCAAAGCCTTTCCCCATTGCATTTCTCCAGGTGTGCTGGGTTCAAAGATAAGAAGGGAGACAGGTGTGTGTGTGGGTATCTCATTTGAATTACAATAGCCCCTTGAACCTCTTCTCAGTTACTGTTTTCACCAAATCTCTGCTCTGTTGTCCAGTATGTCCCACCTCCCTGACTTGGGCCTCTGTCCCTGCCGTTTGCCAATCATCTCTGACCACCGGTCGCTGGCTCCTCCCGCACCTCTCCCGCCATGCTGGCTGCCCACCCTCACTCTGTCCTTGGGTCATGGGACAACGCTCACTCTTTTGCCTTGTACCTAAGAGTGCTTTGTCACCTATCCCCAGATTTCTGAGGCTCACAATCCTATTTCAGTTTAGCTTTTTTAAGGGGGAAGTGTATATATGTGTCCCATGCTTGGGTTCCTAGCGGTAGTTCCTCCCCTCATCGTCCCAGCCCTGGTTTTACTCTGAGCCCTCTGGGATGAGGCGTGCCTCCTTCTCCTTCGTCATCACCCTCATGATCACTGACTGAATATTTACCATGACTGAGGGGCCCTACGATAAGGGGTAACATGCATGTGGTCCTCCAAACAACCACATGCGGTCGTTAGTGTTATCATCCCATCCCCGTTTTGCAGGTGAGGAAAACAAGGCACATAGAAGTGATTTTCCACAACGACATAGCTGAGTAGGTTCCCCATGATGTATGTCTCCCTCCCCACGCCGCTTTAACTGCAGATCTTTGCATTCCAGGAGGAGCTGAGTTTGGAGGGCCCAGGTGCAGCTGGGCCTATAGCAAAGCAGTCTTTTGCTCAGCAGTTGGTGAGCCAGAGCTGCCCCTTTTTGTTCCATCTGGTTTGGTCTGGGTTTCTGTCACTTGTTTCTGAATGAGACCCAACCAATACCCCTGATCTTGGCTCATCTGTTCTGTTCCCTCTTTTGGACGTAGGTCTTTGCTGCCTTTCCAAGGACAGAGTGAGGGGCCCACAGCCCGGGGCTTATAGAGACACAGTCCCAGCTATCCTCAGAGAGTCCCTGGCTGTGTTTGAGCTCCAAATCCCTGCAGAGGGAATTTAGCCAGAGAATGGAGTCACACAGGAAAGTTGTGGCTGCCCAGGAACCACTTCTGTGGGGGCCTGGGTAAGTAGGCGGGAGAGGAATTCACAGACGGCGAGGACATCGGGAGCCAGGCAGGCACCCAAGAGGTGTTTCCTAGGGGCCAAAGTGTGCTTATGCGATACGCACATTTTTGTGTGGGCATCAGTGGTGTTGGTGCCATTGATAACTTGCTTTCTCTTGTCCTGCAGATGCCAGGACCTGTCTTCCACTCTGCGCCCCCTCCTCCTGTCTTCTCTGGGCTCTTTTGCTCCTTTCCTGGGCTCCTCACCAGCCCTCCACTCTAAGCGTGGCCCTGCCCCTTTGACACGTTGTCTTCTGGGTTCTTATTGTCTAGTTAGCGAGACCTGAGTTGTGTATAAAGTCCCCATGACGCTGAGCAGAGGGTGATGAGGACAACAGGTGAAGCCAGTAGAGATCTGGGGACAGACCCACTCCCAGCTGGGGCAGCAGAGCAGACCACACAGAGGAGGTGGCATTTAAGCTGAGCCTTGAGTATCCCTAAGCTTTAGATGCTGCAGATGGAGGGAAGGCCTCAGGGCCTTGGGATGGGAAATCGCAAGGAGAGAGTATGGGTTCAGTGGAGTTGAAGAAGGAATACGAAGATGAGGTTGGACAGACAGTTTGGGGAAGCCTGGAGAGGGCCTTGAATGCCGTATATATCTGCACCAGAAGAACACAGGGTCCCCAAAAGTCAGGGCTGACAGATGGCTTGGAGGTAAACTATCTCCTTGGGCCACTACTGCCCTTAGATGTGGGCAAGCAGGTACCTGCCCCAGGCTGGGCCTCAGAGGGCCCTTTTGAGTGCCTTCCTCAGAGTGTTTTAACACCCCCTCCACCCACCCCTGGGATGTCTGGGCTGGGTGCCCTGAGCCTGCACTGTGCCTATGTGGGTCATGGCTTCCAGAAGCCTGTTCCTTGAAATTTTCTAAGTTCCACTCTGATGTCCAAGACCAGCCAGAACTGCCCTCCCTGAGCCAGGCCCAGGACCCATGTGGGCCTTGGGCCCTGTTCTCCTCTGTGGTGTCTCTGATCCTCTGCTCCCAGGGTGGGTCAACCAGATGTCCTGAGGAGCTCCAGAACTCATGCCAGTGGTGTCCTGGGGCCCATGCACGGGTCCCACCTCCAGGAAAGCAGCCTGGTGAGTGGATTGCTCCTGCTGGCCAGTGCAGAATGTTTTCTTGTGGGATCACATGACTTTGAGTCACTTAGGACAGAGGACAAATTCAAGGCTCTGGGCTAATGATGATCAACCGCCAATTCTTGGGCTGGACCGTGTGTGTGTTCATGCTTTGGCTTTCACCTAGCAGTGCCCCAACTGTGCCCGCGGGTCTACAGCACCTGAAGGTGCTGGGATTGGCAGCAAGGGCTCCCTGTGCACCCTCCCCACCCTGTCAATAGCACTAGGACAGTCACCCCAAGCAGTCTCCTGGGCATCTCCCATCTCCTCCAAGGGCTTTCAACACCACATCAACCATAAGGGGCCTTGCCCATGGATGTCTTTACTTGCTGTGATGGTTATGGTGAGCATGAATGAGATGGTTCTTTCCATGCTGGCCAATGGTCCCCTCACCTTTCCTTTCTGTGGTCTGTGAAAGGCAGGGGTGTGGTCAACAGGGAAAGAGTGATTATGGCCTAAAGAGTTCTAGAGGAGTCATGGTTGGAATATGTGCTGTCTGTGTTTATGCTATAAAATCCCCAAGGGTAAATTTAATACGATCTGAAATAATTGCTCATATTTTTTTTGCATGCTCTGGGAAGACTTGCATTTGTGATTTTATCAAGGGAGCACCATTGCAACCTTTGAGAGAGTCATGGGAAGCCAGCCAGCACTCACAGCTGTGCTATGGATGATGCAGTGTCATGGGTAGCAATGGAACCAACATTAACTACACGGTGCTAGGGAATGCAGAGGCAGGAAGGTCTATAGTTTTTCAATGTAAACAGGTTCTGAAGAGCCACGGCATTGTGAGTAATAACAGCTTTGCTACCTTTTCCTCGCAGTGAGATTTATGAAGTTAGCCAGTAAAGACAACTTTGACCATAAACACCATGAAGAGATGGTTCCTGGACTGGACAGGATGAAATGGTGCCTGTACATCATGGAGAGCCTTCATGTGCTCTGATTGGACAATAAACAAACATGTAAGTACCTCTTCAATCACCAGGATAGCTCACGTGGGCCCATGGATTTTGATAATAGATTATAAAATCAAATTATTTATATTGACGGGCTCCACCAGAGCCTGCATACCGTGAGGATGGTCCTGCCTTGGGCAGTACTTCTGGGGATGAATGCGGGCAGCCCCATCCATCCTGGCCTGGAGATAATGGGCGCCCTGCTCGGGGACCCAAGGCCTGCATCTTGTGCCTGTGTGCCTGCCTGGTCTTAAGCACCAGGTGGGCACAGGGCACAAGAGATGTGCAATGGCATAAGAGTGGGGAGGGAAAGCGCGTGAGTCAGGAGGAAGAGACTGGTGAGAAGGCATGGGGCAGTCTCTTTTGAGAGCAGGTGAACAAAAGCCAGGGCACTGTATGGACTTCTCCAGTCCCTTACCACTTCGGAGGGGCCAGTAAGCGGCAAGCATTGATGTAGGACAGGCTGGGCTGCGCAGCGCTGCTTCCCAGGGAGCGTGGCTGTCAGGCTCTTTAGGGAGTTCTTCTTGCACTGGTCAGATTGCTGGCGATGGCTGTTTCAGTGTCCTGGCTGGGGGTTAGAAACCTGGCTGCCCGTGCTGGGGAGCAGATGGGGGAGGAGTCTCTGGAGGGGGTATGCCTCAGCATTCACCATGTAACCCTGCGTTTTTCAGTGTGGTGCCCTGTCTTCACTGCCTGGCATGTCAGTTCAGAGACCTTCAGTTTTACCCTTTTAGAAGAAAACGACCTCTGTTGTCTGCTGGAATGAGGGAAAGAATTAGGGCGGGGTGGGGGAAGCAATCAATCCTCAATCCTGTTTTTGGCTCCATCTCCACCAGCATCTCTCCCCTCTCTCCACTTTCAGATGTACCTGGTACCATCAATTCCTGAACCTGGCAGATCTGGGGTATAAATAGGATTTTTTCTTTACTTGCCCCACAGCTCAGGCTTGAGCCTTCTTGGTTCTGCTACATTGGTTACCCTTTGTCTAGTTGCTTTCCACCTTCCGAAATGTCGCTATTGACACCGCTCCTGCTTTCTTTTTCCTTATGGATTTTTAATCTTAAAAAAAAAAAAAATGGATTTCAGGAAGCAGTGAGGATAAATGTGTGGGGCCAGTCCGACACCATTAAGCTACCAGAGCAATCTTTCAACATTTAAATCTGATTATGTGTCCCTTCTGTGCAAAATACTTCCATGGCTCCCCACTGGCAGCAGGATAAAAATTCGAAATCTTGTGCATAGCATTTTTTAGGCTCTGTCCTAAATCAGAGTTTACCCATCTCGTGGCGGATTCTATTAATTTCAATAAAGCAGAAATCTCAGGACACCTATAGATAGAAAGAGTCAAAAGTTTACTTTTGTTCTCTATTAAATGCCAAGGCTGAAACGATACCTGGGGATCACCTGCATCACTTTCAGCCGTTTTTCTCTGGAAAACTTTAATTGCTGAGTGGCCGTGAGCTGGCTGAGGTTGGGGTGCAATGATGGTGTACTGGTGTGTGTGTGTGTGTATGTGTGTATGTGTGTGTGTGTGTCCACACCTGCGGCTACAGTCCTGAGCTGCTGCAGGGAATTTCCAGTTCATGTTGCCAGCGGAGAGAAGGCAGTCTCTTCTTTCTTTTTGTATTCTTTCTGGAACATAAATTGCAGCTGGTAATAACATCTGTTCAGTCTCCATCACTACAAAATCACACTGGACCACACAAATGCTTGGCCTGGGTAATCCTGTTAGACCTACACTAAAGGGACAGGCTTTTTCCCAGCTGGATTAGAGAGACATACATCCACAGGGTGAGCTGGCAGTATCACCCCAAAAGTGTGTGTGGGGGCGTTGGCGTCTGTTTTCTCTTTTCCCCTAGTGATAACATGAAGGAATTGTCATGAACAAGTGGAGTTGCATTTGATGAAGTTTGTCCTTGGCAAATTCTTACCCCACATTCGAGTGCCCAGCCAGAGGCCCATCTTCTGGGAAGCTGTCCCTGACTATCCCAGGCTGACTCTGATCTGAGCTTGTACTGTGTGCTTCAACTCTTTTTAAAGCAGTTATGGAGAGTCATGCTCTGAGGGTCTGCCTGTGAGTCTCCCCACCCTGCTGTGAGGACCTTGAGGGCAGGGATCACCTCCTTCCCCTTAGAATCCTAGTGCCAAACAAAGAGCAGGTGCCTGATAACTTACTGACTGACCAGTGTGAACACGCAGTGTGGCTGTGCTTGAATCGCGCCTCTGGTTCAGGTTCAGAATTCTGCATGTATTCTCTAAGAGTGTGGTCTGCAGGCCACTGGGTGGGCAATAGTTAAACAGGAGCCTGGACAGGAACCACGCAGGCACCTGCAGATGGAGGGTGTGTTTGTGATTCTCAGGGACAGCTTCATGCCAGAGGACTTTGGCCTTCATGTGGGGCCTCTGCAGTGTGGACTCCAATTGGGCCTGGCCCCTCCTAAAAAATCCCCCCTTTCATCTCCAAGAAGTCCCTCTAACATTCCTCATAATACTGGTTTGGTGGCGACGAACTCCTTTAGGTTTTTCTTGTCTGGGAAGCTCTTTATCTGTCCTTCGAGTCTAAATGATAGCTTTGCTGGGTAATTGACCACTGTTCTGTTTCTGCTTTTTAGATTCTTTCTTTGTCTTTGACCTTTGGCATTCTAATTACGATATGTTGGTATGTTGGTAATTACGATATCTTTGGGTTCATCTTGTTTGGGACGCTGCGCTTCCTGGGCTTATACTTGGTATGTCTATTTCCTTCGTCAAGTTAGGAAAGTTTTCTGTCACTGTTTCTTCGAATAGGGTTTCAGTTCCTTGTTCTCTCCTTCTTCTGGTACCTCTATGCTGCGAATGTTGGTACCCTTAATGTTGTCCCAGTGGCCCCTTAAACTATCCTAATTTTTTTGGATTCTTTTTCTTTTTGCTGTTCTGATAGGGTGTTTTCTGCTATCTTATCTCTCAAATCGCCAATTTGATCCTCTGCTTCATCTAATCTACTGTTGATTCCCTCTAATATATTCTTCATTTCAGTTGCATTCTTTATTTATGACTGGTTCTTTTTAATCTTTTCTATCTCCATTTTTATGTTTCCTATCTCTGTTGAAGTTCTCCTTGAGATCATTGAGCATCCTTATAACCAGTGTTTTGCACTCTGTGTCTGGTAGGTTGCTTGTCTCCATTTTGCTTAGTTCTTTTTCTTTGTTCTGTTCTTTTATTTGGGACATGTTTCTTTGTCTCCCCATTTGGGCTGCCTCACTGTGTTTGTTTCTATGTATTATGTAGGGCTGCTATGTCTTCTGGTCTTAGTAGAGTGGCCTTACGTAGTATGCATGCTGTGGGACCTCTCTGGTCACCTGAGCTGGGTGCTCCAGCTGTGTCCCTTGTGTGGGTTGTGTGTGCCCTCCTGCTGCAGTTGAGCCTTGGTTGCTGTTTGCATGTCAGTGGGAGGGATTGACCCTCAGGATGATTCATTGTGAGGACTGGCCACAGTGGAAGAGTTGCTGTGTAGGGGCTGACTCTACAGAGCAAGATTTGCTTTAGCAGGGCTCTGGTGCCTCCTCAGTCTGCTTTTTGGGTGTCATGCTTGGAGGTGGCCAGGTGATGTTCCAGCTCAGTCTGAAGCTGGTCACTGGGCGTGCCAGCCCCAGGGTTTCTTGGGAGGGGCCCTGCTGCAGGCCAAGTTCAGTTGCAGCCTGCGTCCTACCTGGGTCCACCTGGCATGAGCCACAAAGCAATCTGCAGATGGCTGCTGCCCACACTGGGCTTGGAGGTTCCTTGAGAGGCCAAGCTAGCAACTGAGGCCAGCTGCTGCTAGTGCCAGGCTTGAGGCTGCTCAGCAAGAAGTAATGTTCACACCAAAGCCAGATGCTGCTTGTTTGTTTTTTGTGAACCTTTGAGAGATTTTAGGAAAGTCCACAGCATGAGCCAAGACAGGCTGTTTGTATGGAAAAGCCACTGGACGTGGCTTGAATGTGCCCAAAAGTTGGGTGGGGCAGGGTCTCAGGGAATCACCAGGGCAGGGCAGATGAACCATGTTAGTCAGGTAGATGGAGACTCAGGTATGGCGGCTGCCTGCATCTGCACTCCGGGATTGGGGAGGGCTTAAAAAAGAAACAATGGATTCTTCCAAGCACTTCTGTTTCAGAGAGAGCTACCCCTCCAGCTCTTGCCCTGAAGTTAGACAACTCAGTTCCTCCCCATATGTTCCTGGAGCCTTTTGTGCTGCTTCCCCAGTATTGGAGCTCAGAGCAAGTGAGTCAGTCAGCAAGTAAGTTTGTGTGCAGGCTCTTTAAGAGGGTTGCCTAGGACTCTAACCACTCTCTATCTCACCAAGCCACAATCTCTGCTGGTTTTCATGGCCAGAAATTATGGGTACTTCTCTCCCTGGCACTGGAACTCTGGGCTGGGGAGCCTGGTGTGGGGCTGGGACCCCTTGCTCCTATGGGTGGGGTACCTTTACAGCCAAGATATTCCTCCTGATTATTATTATTAATATTATCATTATTATTTACAAAACAACATAATACTTAGACATTTATACACCTCAAAAAGTGATAATTCCAGCAAGCCTACTACACATCTGACACCATACATAGCTATTACAATACCATTGACTATATTCCTTATGCTGTACTTTACATCCCATAACTATATATATATATATATATATATATATATATATATATATATATATATATATAAATTTTAGTTGACATTCAATGTTATTTTATATTAGTTTCAGGTGTACAGCACAGTGGTTAGGCATTTATATAATTTATGCAGTGATCCCCCCACCCCAATAAGTCTAGTACCCATCCAATACCATACATAGTTTTTACAACATTATTGACTATATTTTCCATACTGTATTTTACATCCCTGTGACTATTTTGTGACTACCAATTTGTACTTCCTAATCCTTTCACCTTTCTCACCCATCTCCCCAATCCCCCTCCCATCTAGCAACCATCAGTTTGTTCTGTGTCTATTTCTGTTTTGTTTGTTCATTTATTCTATTCTTTTGATTCCACATATAAGTGAGATCATATAGTATTTGTCTTTTTCAGTCTGACTTACTTCATTTAGCATACTATCCTCTAGGACCATCCATGTTGTTGCAAATGATTAAATTTCATTCTTTTTTATGGCAGAGTAATATTCCATTGTATAAATGTACCACAATTTCTTTATCCAATCATCTACTGATGGATGTTTCAGTTGTTTCCATATCTTGGCTATTGTGAATAGTGATGCAATAAACATAGGGGTGCATATATTTTTTCAAATTAATGTTTTGGATTTCTTTGGGTAAATATCCAGGAGTGGAATTACTGGGTCATAAGGTAGTTCTATTTTTAACTTTTTGAGGAACCTCCATACTGTTTTCCATAGTGGCTGCATCAATTTGCAATCCCACCAACAGTGCAGGGGGTTCCCATTTCTCCACATCCTCTCCAACACTTTTTTGTTGATTTATTGATGATAGTCATTCTGACAGGAGTGAGGTGGCATCTCATTGTGTTTTTTATTTGCATTTCTCTGATAATTAATGACATTGAGCATCTTTTTATATGTCTATTGGCCATCTGTATGTCTTCTTTGGAAAAATGTCTTTTCAGGTCCTCTGCCCATTTTTAATTGTGGTGTTGAGATGTATGAGTTATTTAAAATAAATTTTGGATATTAATCCCTTATCAGGTGCATTATTGGCAAATATCTTCTCCCATTCAGCAGGTTAAAGGTTTGTCAATTTTGTTTATCTTTTCAAAAAACTAGCTCTTTGTTTCATTGATCTTTTGTATTGTTTTTTAAGTCTCTATTTCATTTATTTCTGCTCTGATCTTTATTTTTTCCTTCCTTGTACTCACTTTGGGCTTTGTTTGCTCTTCTTTTTCTAGTTTTCTTAGGTGTAAATTTAGACTTTTTTCTTTGAAATTTTTCTTGTTGCTTCAGGTAGGCCTGTATTGCTATTAATTTCCCTCTTCAGATGCCTTTGCTGTGTCCCATAGATTCTGGGTCATTGTGTTTTCATTTTTGTTTGTTTCAAGGTATACTTTGATTTCTTCCTTGATTCCATTGTTGACCCATTCATTATTTAGTAGCATCTTATTTAGCCTCCATGTGTTTTTCAGGGTTTTTTTTTCTTGTAACTGATTTCTATTTTCATACCATTATGGTCAGAGAAGACACTTGATACAATTTAAATCTTCTTAATTTATTTAGACTTGTTTTGTGGCCCAACGTGGTTTATCTTGGAGAGTGTTCCATGTACACTTGAAAAGAATGTATATTATGCTGCTTTTGGGTTAAATACTCTAAAAATATCAATTAAATTCATCTAGTCTAGTGTGTCATTTAAAGCTGCTGTTTCCGTGTTGATTTTCTGTCTGGAAGATCTTCCATTGGTATCAGTGGTGTGTTAAAGTCCCTGTACTATGATTGTGTTACTGTTGTTCTCTGCTTTTATTTTATGTTAGTCAATATTTGTTTTATACATTTAGGTGCTCTTATGTTGGGTGCATAAATGTCTACTAGGGTTATGTCATCTTGTTGGATTGATCCCTTTATTATTATGCAATGTCTTCTTTTGTCTCTTATTATAGTCTTCATTTTAAAGTCTATTTTGTCTGATATAAGTATTGCTACTCCAGCTGTTTTCTTATTTCCATTTGTGTGAAATATTTTTTTCCATCCCTTTACTTTCAGTCTATGTGTGTCTTTCAATTTGATGTGAGTCTCTTATAGACAGCATATGCAAGGGTCTTGTTTTCTAATCCACTCAGCTACACTATGTCTTTTGATTGGAACATTTAATCCACTTACATTTAAAGTGATTATTGATAGGTACATAGTTATTGTCATTTTATTATTCATATTTTTAATCTTTGTGTGTTTTCTGCTTTCTTCTGCTTAAAGAAGTTCTTTTAACATTTCTTGTAATACTATCTTGATAGTAATGAATTCCTTTAGCTTTTTCTTTTTCTGGGAAGCTCTGTATCTCTCCTTCAATTTTAAATGATAGCCTTACTGGGTAGAGTAGTCTTGGTTGTAGGCCCATGTTTTTCATTACTTTGAATGTTTCCTGCCACTCCCTTCTTGCCTGCAAAATTTCTGTTGGAAAATATGGTGATAATTTTATGGGAGCTCCCTTGTAAGTAACTAGTTGTCTTTCTCTTGATGCTTTTAGGATTCTCTTTTTGTCTTTAACCTTTGCCACTTTAACGATGTGTCTTGATGTGGGCCTGTTTGGATTCATCTTGTTTGGGACTCTCTGTGCTTCCTGGGCTTGTATGTCCATTTCCTTAACCAGGTTAAGGAAGTTTTCCATCATTATTTCTTCAAATAGGTTCTAAATCCTTTGCTCCCTCTCTTCTCCTTCTGTTACTCCTATGATGTGGATATTGTTATGCTTAATGTTGTCCTAAAGGTTCCTTAAACTATCTGTGTTAATATTATTGTTATTATTTTTTTTTTTTACTGTCGTGATTGGGTATTTTGTGCTACCTTTTCTTCTAAATTGCTTATTCAGTCCTCTGCCATCTAACCTGCAGTTGATTCCTTCTAGTGTATTCTTTATTTCTGTTATTGTATTCTTTATTTCTGACTGGTTCTTTTTTAGGTTTTTATGTCCTTCTTTATGTTTACTATCTCTTTGTTGAAATTCTCACTAAGTTTCTTAAGCATTCTTATAACTAGTGTTTTTTTTTTCCTTTTCTTTCTTTCTTTTTTTTTTTTTTAAGGAGGGTGCAGCTCACAGTAGCCCATGGGGGGATTGAATCAGCAGCCTTGGTTTTATCAGCACCACGCTCTAACCAACTGAGCTAACTGGCCACCACTAACCAGTGTTTTAAACTCTGTATCTGGTAGGTTGGTTGCTTCCATTTCATTTAGTTCTATTTCTGAAGGTTTCTCCTGTTTATTTATTTGAGACATGTTTCTTTGTTTCCTCATTCTGGCTGCCTCTCTGTGTTTGCTTCTATGTATTAGATAGATCTGCTATGTCTCTCAGTCTTTGCTGAATGGCCTTATATTGTATGTGTCCTGTGTGGTCCAATGGCAGTCTCCCTGATCTCCTGTGTGTGTGTTCCAGGAGTGTCCCTTGAGTGTGTTGTGTGTGTTCTCCTGTTGTAGTTGAGCCTTGATTGTGTTTGGCATATTAATGGGTGGGATTGACTTCTAAGCTGACAGACTGTGAGGATTGGCTATGCCCATAGTGTATGAGCTACTGTTTGGGGGCTGACCTTTCAAAGGAGAATTTGCCCACATGGATTCTTGTGCCTCTTGAGACCACCCTTTGGGTGTGCTACTTGTGGGGCTAACCAAGTAGTACTCTGGTGTGGTCTGAAGCTGGCCTATGTGTATGTTATTTCTGGTGTATCTTGGGAGGAGGTCCAGTGCAGGCCAATTTCAATCTTGGCTGTGACTGGCCCAGCGCTACCTGGTAGGAGCTACAAAGCTATATGTGGTTAGGTGCTGCCTGTGCTGGACCTGGAGGCATGTGTGGGTGGCCTTGCTGTGAACTGAGGCCACTGCCAGCAGTGTTGGGCCTGAAGCATCTTAGCCTGTTGCTACCTGCTGGCAGCCCATGAGGCTCAGCTGTTGAAAGAGCCTCCTCAGGTGCATGGGCTAGGCTGGTTGACCCAGTGTTCAGAGTGCCTTCAGTGTTGCAGTACTACCGTGTTTTCCCAAAAATAAGACCCAGCCGGACAATCAGCTCTAATGCGTCTTTTGGAGCAAAAATTAATATAAGACCCGGTCTTATTTTATCTCTGCCCCTCCTAGCAGCCTCAAAGTGGCTTTTCTGTATGTCCTTAGAGATAGGACTTCGGTTCAACTAGGCTTTACAATTCTCAATGTTCTGCGGTTTAGTTGTAACTTTGATGTGGTCGTGAGAAGAGGCAAGCACAGTGTTTACCTACTCTGCCATCTTGACTGGAAAGCTGTCTGCCATTCCTTTGTGGTTCTATGCTTTAAAAAAAAATCATTTTAGACAGTTCTAAAAATAGAGATTTGGGAAGGAGTTGGAGTAACTGGTAACCAGAAGTTTGCAACTTTTTTTTTTGCCAAATAATAGGTAAAACTAAAACCCAACACCTTCACTGTTCAATAATATGGTAGCTATTAGGTACTTATGGCCATTGAGCAATTGAAATGTGGCTAGTCTAAAATGAGATGTATTACAGTTACTGTGCAGTGTACATTGGATTTCTGAGACTTAGTATGAAGTCTAAGTATGAAAGAATGTAAAAATATCCCATTATTATTTTTAAAAAGTAGTTACATACTAAAATGACATTATTTTAGATATGTTGCATTAAATAACATATACTATGAACATAAACTTCACCTTTTTTACTATTTAAAGTGTGTCCACTAAAAATACAAAATTACGTACGTGGATTATTTTTTAATTTCTATAGGACAGCACTATTCTAGATGACAAAAGATTGAGGATTTCTTTAATGTTCAAGTGTGATAAAGTTCTTGCTGTATAGGAAGAAGAAGAAAATGGAACAACTTTAGATTTGTTAGAATAAATTATGATTAGAAATAAAAGTAAAGAATTAAGGATAAGCTGAAGAATTAAAATATAATGTATAGCTCCTAAGCCAACAGAGGGAAAATGAGTGAATACAAAAACTTTATCAATCCAGGAGAAAACAGCAAAGATTTTTTCAAAGAGACAAAGAGATGAGGTTATTAAACAGAAGCAAAATAAAATGGTATCAATAAGTTAAAATAGTTCAGTAACTACTATTTATATAAATAGATTAAGTTAACTAGTTAAATGTAGATGATCAGAATGGATAAAAGCACATGAACCATATATATGCTGCTTATAAGACACACGTCTAAAACAAAACCAACCATGAACATTGAAAATAATGTGATGAAAAAACTTATCCTATACAAATATTATTCAAAAGAAAGATGGTATAGCTATGCTAATATCAGACAAAATCAGGATGAAGAGCATTTATAGGGACATATAGGGAATAAAAGGACATCAGATAGTAATAAAAAAAAATTCCACCAAGCAGATATGACAATCATGAACTTTTATGCTCTTAGTAGTATAACAAAAATGGAAAGAATCGCAAAGAGAAATGAGCAAATATGATAGAAGATTTTACATACATTTCTATCAGACACTGATAAGTCTAGTAGGCAAAAATATAGTAAGTATATATGATTTTCACCACAAATTATTAGGCTTAGTCTAATATGCTCAAAAAATTCCGAAGTTATATATATATTTTAAAGTATGCATGGAGCAATTATGAAATATTAACTACATACCATGTGAAAGAGATGTAAGTCAACTTCATGCAAGTTGTGTACACTGACCACAAAGCAAATACATTAAAAATTAACAATAAAAATAACATTATATTTTCCACATGTTTAGAACTGTAAGGAGTCACTCCAAAATAAATGAGTTAAAAAAATATATCACAATGGAAATTACCCAATAGTTAGAACTAAACGATAAAAATACTCTACGTTAAAACTTATAACATGAAGCAAAAATAATAATAATTTTAAAGTATAAGACAGATTTAAAATTAAGGACTCAAGGAGCTAGAACAAGTATAACAGGGAGTTAGAAAAAGTATAACAGAGTAAACCCAAGGAAAGTAGGGGGAGGAGAATAGTAAAAATAATGGGAGTTAGTGAAATAGAAAACAAACAAAAACCAAAAAGTGGCTAATTGAAAAAGAAAACTAACAAAACAGACAAACTTCTAGCAAGACTCATCAAAGAAAAAAAATTAAAAATCAAAAATAAACAATATTAGAAACAAAAAATAGACAAAACTAGAAATGGAGTAGAAAATTTAAAAAAATAGTAAGGGAATGATAGAACAACTTCATGTTGATGAAATTGAAAACAAGAAATGGATACTTTTCTTAAAAATATGAATTACCAAACTTGACCCAAGAAAAACTAGAAAGTTTGAATTAACCAATAATAATTGTATAATTAATCAAACATCTCCCCCTTCAAAAGACATGAGTTTTGCAGGAAGGTTTTACTGAAGCTTCAAAGAACTGCTTCAGATCATTGAAACAGGGAGATTAATTTTTGAGGCTAGCATACTCTTGATACTAACCAAACAAGGTCAACTCAAGAAAAGAAAATTATAAACCAATCTCATTGGTAGCCAGTCTCAAAAATGGTCCCCAATGACCCTCATCTCCTGCTATTCACATCCTTGTGTAGTACTCTCCCACCGTGAGTCATGGCTTGTCTGTGTGTCTAGTAGGATACTGCAGAAGTGACAATGTATGACTTTAGGGGCTTGTTCATGAATGATACCAAAGCTTCTCTGCCTTATTCTTTTGGATAGCTCACTTGAGCAAGTCAGTGGCCATGTCACGAGCACATTCAAGCATCCCTATAGGGAAGTCCACATGATGCAGAACTGAGCCTTTTACCAACAGCCAGCACTAGTCATATGAATGAATCATCTTAGAAGCAGACTAATCATCAGTTATAGTCAAGCCTTCAGATGACTGCAGCAGTGGCCGATGTCTTGACTGCAACCTCCTGTTAAGTTGCTTCCATATTCATGGAGAACTGATACACTCCCTTAAGAACCTAGATGCAAAGTTATAAATAAAATTCTAGCAAAATGAATTAAGCAGTGTATAATCAGAGTTTATCCCAGAATACAAGAATGTTTAACTTAGGAAAATTTGTTAATGTGATTCACTATATTAAAAAAATTAAAGGAGAGAATATATGACTATCTTAACAGATGCAGAGAAAGCATTTGATAAAATTTTACATCCATGCATAATAAAACTTACCAAATGGGAATAGAAGTAAACTTTTTTTTTTAAAGATTTTATTGGGGAAGGGGAACAGGACTTTACTGGGGAACAGTGTGTACTTCCAGGCCTTTACCAAGTCAAGTTTTTGTCCTTTCAATCTTAGCTGTGGAGGGTGCTGTTCAGCTTCAAGTTATTGTCCTTTCAGTCTTAGTTGTGGAGGGCACAGCTCAGCTCCAAGTCTAGTTGCTGTTTCTAGTTGCAGGGGGCACAGCCCACCATCCCTTGTGGAAGTCAAAGAATCGAACCGGCAACCTTGTGGTTGAGAGCCCACTGGCCCATGTGGGAATCAAACTGGCAGCCTTCAGCGTTAGAAGCATGGAGTTCCAACCGCCTGAGCCACCGGGCCGGCCCCAGAAGGAAACTTTTTGAACATGATAAATGTTACCTAGCGATAATCAACAGCAAGCATATACTCACATGGCACAATTTCAGAAGCATTTCTTTTAAACTCAGGAGTGAGACAAGATGCCTGCTATCCTCACTTCTTTTTCACGTTGGAAAATCTAGCCTGTGCAACCACCCAAGGAAAAAAGAAGAGGTATAAAAATTGGAAGGGAAGAAATGCAAGTGTTTTCTTTTGCAGACTATAATTGTCTGCATAGACAATTCAAAAGAATTTACAGATAAGCTATTAGAAGTATTAAATTAATTCAGCAATATTGCTGGACCCAAGGTGAACATAGAAAAATTATTAGTCTTCCTACTCATCAGTCATGATCAGTTAGAAAATGTAAGAGGACAAAGATCTCATTCATAATGGCACAATAAAGTATGAGGTGCCCAGTGATTAATCTAACAGATGATAGGAGAATTTTTATGGAGAAAATGATAAAACATTGTAGGAAGAATACAAAAGAAGATCTGAAAATAAATGAAGAAGCATATGTGCATGGATCAGAAGACTCAATATCCTAAATATGCCAATTTCTCCTAAATAATCTAAAAATTCAATTAAATTTAAATTTAAAAATCTCAGTGAAGGGTTTTTTTTTTTATGGAACTTGACAAACTGATCTTAAAATTCATAAGGAAGAGCAAGATCTAGATAATTTTGGAAAAGAACACAAGGGGTGGGATGGAAGGAAAACTTAACCTGAAGATAACAAGACTTAGTGGTATTATAAAGGAATAGTAATTAGCGAGCGAGTGGGGTGATGGTACGGAACAGAGAGCCCAGGAAGAGACCCACGCACATATGGAAAAGATATATAGCAGTTGGTGTTTCAAATCAGCGGGGGAAAGGAATTACTTTTAAAAATAAGTGATGCTTGGAAATTTTGTTATCTACGTGGAAAAACTTCAAAATCGGTTCCTAGTTCCATACTCTAAAATAAATAACTAAAGAGCTAATTGTAAAAACTTTTGGAAGAAATATGGAGAGCTCTTTATGACCTTTGGTCAGGTAACGGTTTCTTAAACAGGACACAAAAATAAACCATAAAAGGAATGAATGACATTTATAGAACAACTTCAGTTCAAAAAAGACATCTTAAATAAACTTGAAGACAAAACTCAGCCAGACTAGGGCAAGGTGTTCGCTACTCGAAAGAAAATCCGAATGGCAACTTCACTAATAATCAAGGAAATAAAAATTTTAACTATATGAGATACCATTTCACACCCATCAGATTGACAATAATTAAAAAGGGGTACTACCAAATATTTACAAGAATGTAGAGCAGATAAACAGAAACTCTCATAGGCTACTGGTGGGAGAATAAATTGGTACAATCACATTGAAGAGCAATTTGGCAATGTCTAATAAAAGATAGATGTGCATGTCCTTCAGTTCTGCAATTGGCTTCTAGAGAAATCCTCACATGTGCACAAGGAGACACATATAGGACCTGTATAAAAATTCATTACAACATTGTTCATATTGGAAAAACTGAAAATCGTCTACATATCCATCAACACGAGAATGAATAAATAAATGGAATACTACAGAGCAGTGAAAATACTCCATATATACACATGGATAAATCTCAAAAACATAATGTAGAGGGGAAAAAAAAGTCACATTGTAAAATGACTTAAAGAATGTGATATGTTTACATGAAGTTTGAAAACATGAATATTGTATATAGCTTCATATATATTTTATAGTATACAAGGGAAAGATAAATATCAGAATTCCGTAGAGCTGGGTGTTGAGAGCTTAGATGTAAGATATATTAGTGTCTTTACTTATTTGATTGAAACATTACAGTAAAAATCATAATAATCCAGATCTATGTAACTGTTACTTTAGACAGAAGGACTCCTGAGCTCCCTGGGTGTGCATATTTCACAGCGCTGGGCTTCTTGGTGGCCCTTTCCCACTAAATCCTCAGCTCCCTCAGGGGCATTATCTTTTTCCTTTCTGTGTTCCCAGGGCCTCGCATATTGTAGATGTTCAACCCATGTTTGTTGATTGATTGACTGACTGAATGGAGCAAGAGGGAAAATGCAAAAGGAGGAAGGTAGGGCCGGCCCGGTGGCTCAGGTGGTTGGAGCTCCGTGCTCCTAACTCTGAAGGCTGCTGGTTTGATTCCCACATGGGCAAGTGGGCTCTCAACCACAAGGTTGCCAGTTCAATTCCTCGACTTCTGCAAGGAATGGTGGGCGGCGCCCCCTAAAACTAGCAATGGCAACTTGACCTGGAGCTGAGCTGCGTCCTCCACAACTAAGATTGAAAGGACAACAACTTGACTTGGAAAAAAGTCCTGGAAGTACACACTGTTCCCCACTAAAGTCCTGTTCCCCTTCCCCAATAAAATCTTAAAAAAAAAATAAAAAGGGGGAAGGTAAGGAAGAGGATGGATAAAGAGATTGAGACAATGCTTTCATTGCATCTGACATGGCCTCCTACGGACCGAAGTGGATGGACTGGAGAAAAGCTAGGGAAATGCGCTCCGCTGGACTTAAGGCACGACTAGAGGGAGAAGTCTAGCACGTTTCCTGTGCCTCTCTCTTGGGAGACGGTGATGGTGGAGTCACCACCTGCCATTTTGCCTGTTTAGGTAGGGAACCCTGAAGGACACAGAGGGTTCAGAAGAAAGTGCTGTGAGATCTCCAGATGTAAATATCCAGCTTGTACTAGAATATATGGGTCTATAGCTTAGGAGAGAGGCCAGGGCTAGGTGTGTAGATTTGGTTGTTATAGGGAAAAAGGATAAGGTGCCTGGCGGTGCATAAGCTTCCTGGGGCAGAGAGGCAGGTGGCTGCACACAGACCCTGGGAGCATCATGTTTAAGGGCTGAGTAGAGACAAAGCTCCTAGGTAAGGAGGCAGAGATGAGAGTTCAGAGAAGGAGGAGAACAGGAGAGTCGAGGAAAAATATTTCAGGTTGGAGAGTGGGGTCAGAAAAGGAACAGAAGGATAAGAACTGAATAGTGTCTTTTGAATTTGCAAAAGAAGGCCATTTGTGGTCTTTGGGGCAGGAGTTTCATTGGAGAGGTGAGAGGTGCAGCAGAATACATTGTGTCATGAGCGATGAAGAGATGAACAGGAGTAAGTGTGGAAGAGTGAATCTTGAAACCTACTTTTTTCAGATGCCAGGATTTGAAGGGGGGAAGAGATAGGTCAGTAAAATCAATGGTGGATTTAGGGGTTGGAAGAGAGTTGACTCTGAATAAACTGAAGGAATCTGAAGAGAGAGGTTTAAAATATAGGAGATAATTGATGAATCAAGGTTTTGTCGGAAATGGAGGAATGCACTAATACTAATACCAGCAACACTAATTAGTACTCGTAATATTAATACTAGCAAACACAGAGCACCTACTATGTACTAGGTGCTCTTCTAAGTGCTTATGCAAAATTTATTCATTTAATCCTTACAACAATCCTATGAGGCAGGTACTACAATTACCCCATTTTACAGATGAGGAAACTGAGATACTAAGGGGCAAAACATTATTATCATTACCATTTATCGAGCTCTTATTTATCAGGAGTATGACTGCTGACAACAACTCTGTAATGTATTACATATTAGGTATAGTAAGAACACAGTGTGAGGCGATAGGACGTGGGAGGAGAGTTTGCCTCAGCCTCTGATTTTGGAGGGAAGGATGGATGTGGTCACAGAGATGAGTGTGGACTTGGGGGTGGATGGGTAGAGAGAAGGCAACAGGAATTTGAGGCAGGTTAAGTCAATGGCTTCGATTTCTTTGGCAAAGTACAGAAGAACAACACATTTATTGTGGAAAACACAGGTAACAATAAAAGAAAATAAGAATATTTTAATTGCAAGCCATTGCCATAACTACTTTTTAACATTTTGTTGTGTTTACCTCCAGAGTTTGCTCTAAGCCTGCATATATAGGCATAAATACAACTGGGAAGTCAATCCTTCCTTCTGATGGCAAGAATAAGAGTCAAAATAAATAGACCCAGTGGGATCCAAATTCTGTAATTTTGGAACAGTTCTTTTGGAACAGAACAGTTCTCAGTGTATAGGAGGTAGCTGTTTGACCTTGCTCCCTTTCTCTGAGAAATCTCCCTACAGGTCTTTAGTTCCATGAGTCCTGCAAAAGCCTCTTCTGGATTGGAGAAGTCTGAGGTGCTGTGACCTGAAGAAGCCAGGCTGCCTTGCACAACGCACTGAAAGATTATCTTTGCAGTAGAGTGGCAGGGCTGAATCTCTGCAGACTGTTTCCGTGGAGAAATGTTTCAGACCTAGGTATGCATTTAGCTCAATCCTAGTGGCAAGGTAACATACCTATTATGAGCTGACTGCATGTGAAAAGAAAAACAAAACAGTATTTACATGTGTATTTGCTTTAAAGTAGATTATCCTAGATTAAATATTTGTGTGTGTGTGTGTGTGTGTGTGTGTGTGTTTCTCTTCTTCACTGAGGAAGTGCAAAAACCACATTCTGGTCTCAGGGATGTAGCCCCGTCCATAACTGGGAGTGAGATGGGACAAGACTTCCTGGAATCACCCAAGGGAGCATTCAACAGATGGGTGCCCAGTGAGTGGCCCAGTCATCTGGGGAAACGCTGTGGGGTATAAGAACTCCCTCTAATTTGAAGCGTGTCGAAGTCTGGCCAACAAACCCCTGAGAGAGGATGTAGGAGAGATGGACGTGAGGTGCTCTAACCCAAGGAGGCGGAAGGCGCTGGGCCCTGTCCTGACTCCACACCTTTGGGTCAGCCTGGGGATAAACATGAACTTAATTGAAGGGTGTGATCCCAGGACCTGATAGCAATTGATTGATAGAGTCAAGCATCCAGACAGCTCCTTTTAGACCTGTTCTCTAGAAGCACTTGTGATAGCATGTACACTGCTTTTATAAAGATAGGATCCTGCTCTACACATTCTTCACTTGATAATATATTGTAAATATCTTTCCATATAATTACATGTTCTACATCAGACTGTTCAGTGGCCACTCCACTGTGGATGAACCAAGGCTTATTCTCTAACCCCCTGTGTTGGAAAAGCCCACCGAACTGGACCTCCCTGGAGACCAAACTAAGCCCATCTTGGGAGCGAGCCAGTGCCATATCCTCCCTCCCCTTTAAGGACCAGCTAAGTCAGTTCCTCCATCTCCCCCTTCTTAACACCTTCCTGTGGTGGTTCTGGACCACCTGTTGAAGCCCCAGCATGCCTTGTTCCCAAGCACACAGAATTCATGGAGAAAAAGAGGCCCAAACACACTGGGCAAACACTGGGGCCGAGGCGCAGCTGGGATCCCAGCCCAGACTCTCCGTCCTCCTGCAGCGACGGTCTTGGCTGAGCGGAGCCCTTTCCTTCCCGTGTTTGGCTTGGATGTGAGACTAGGTGAGTCAGCCGTCCTGGCATCCTCCTTCGAGCCGAAAGTCTCATGGAGATGGGCTTGTTGCCAGATCAGTAGAATTCTTGGTCTCGCCCACAGCTTAGGTCCTCCCAGTCCTCTCTCTGAAACTAGGTGCTACCACGTGTCCTGTGACGGGGTGGGCAGAACCGAGCCTCGGGCGCTGACCTATATCACCCTTTCTACAGTAGCCCAGAGCCTCTTGTGGTGATGTGGGACCTGCGCCCTAAATGAAGAGGCACTTCCCACTGTGTCGCCAAATTATTCCCTCGCGCTGGGGGCCAGGGAGCATGCACCTCGCAGGTGATGCTGACAGGCCTGGTTAGAATGCTAGCTCCATCTCTCACTGGCTGGGTGGCCTTGGCCTTACTTCTTTGAGCCCTCAAAGATAAGTTTTCTTCATCTTTAAAATGGAAAATATCATCTCTACTTATGAACATAAGAAAAGTCAATGCATATTATTAAAGTAATGGGTTTAAACCTAAAATTTCCACCAGGCACCAATATGCATCATAGAGGTGAAAATTTAAATTGAGATGCCGAGTCACTGATGGAGATGTTTTAAGGAAATGCCAAAATCTGTCTGAAGACTTGAA
The DNA here is from genome assembly GCF_004115265.2 of Rhinolophus ferrumequinum. Taxonomy (NCBI): domain Eukaryota; kingdom Metazoa; phylum Chordata; class Mammalia; order Chiroptera; family Rhinolophidae; genus Rhinolophus; species Rhinolophus ferrumequinum. Next base: position 60,742,460 of record NC_046285.1, on the reverse strand, counting down.
ACCCTTTGCCCACTTGGATACTCTGAAAAAATAAAAACAGGGGATCGGAGGATGCTGTGAGGACGATTTCCTGGGAGAAAGCTATGCCGTGAGTTCCATCTTGGGGACAGCGTGAGTTCCTGCTCCCTTACCTCAAACCTCGTGAGGCTGATTGTCTGCGTGTGTGTGGAGGCTCCTCCAAGAGCAGAATGTGTGACCGACCCCTACAGCGGGGGTGTGGTAGCCTGGGCTCTGGTCCCGCTGGGGAAACTTGGAGGACGAGAGGAGGGCTCACGAGCTGCTTTGGTTGGGCTACTGCCACTATGCTGGGACCAGCTTGTACTTCCTGAGGTTTTTCTGTGATTTTTGTTTTGTTTTGTTTTTGTTTTTTAGTTTCAGGTATACAAAACAATGCACTAGATATTTACACCCCTCACAAAGTGATAACCCCCCTCCCCTGATCTACTACCCCTCTGACATCGTATATAGCAGGGTAGGGGTAGCATGCATATTTCTGATGGAGAAATGTGGGCCTCCCAGTAGAGAGAGCCTGCAAGGACTCCAGGTCTGGGGTTTTGTGTTAGGGGACTCCACTAGCTAAAGGCTGGAGCTGAATGCCCAGGGGCTGAGGAAGGGGTCTCAGGTGACCGCCTGAAATAAGATTAAACTTGAAATACAGCCACAGGTTACAGAGAACTTGGGGAGAAAGAGTGTGAGTAGGGAACCTGTGGAGAGGGCATTAAAGCATTTCATGAGAAAGAGGCAGAATTTAACATCTGCCTGGCAAGAAAGCCTGAAGTCAACTTACAGCTGTTGCTGCCCCTTCCCCTGACTGCTCCCACAGAGCAGCAGTAGTCGTAGCCATGGCAACTGGCTGGGGAGGCTGAGTGGAAAAAGAGAGAAGAAGCCAGCCCCTCTACACTGTCCCCACTGTGGGCTTCCATCTGCACAGGTCCAGGTTGGGGGAAGAGGGAAAGATGGATGGTAAAAATAAGTTCAGGCTTTTGATGAACACCTTGCATTAGCATTCTGATTTCTGAATTGAGACTGTTTGCAACCTAAGTGACCACAGACACTATTCTAAGAATGAACAGGAAGATTTCAGGCCTGTTGGAGTTGTCTTCCAGGCTGGGGAGGGTTCCTCCCTGGAATATTGTCGGTGCAAGGAGACGATACACCAGTTACTTAGGGCTCTGAGCCCAGTAGTGAGCAGCTGGGACACACACAGAATCATTCTTTTCTACCCCACTTACCTGATCTTCTCTGGTTTACAGTCCACTCTTGCCTTGACATACTTTTCTCCAGCTCATGTGTTATGCCTGAAGCATGTTGTCTGAATGTCCAGGCCAAGTTCTCTTGGCAAATGCCATTCTTGCCACTGATTGTCTTGAGCCTAATTGCCCTAGAAAACAGATAACCTCCGTGACAGGCACAATTTTCCTGGGGGAGAGAAGAGCATGAAGTGTTTATCCCATTTTTCAGATGGGGGTTGCATGGCCCCAAGAATCAGGCCAGGAGATGGAGCAGGCACCCCGATCTCTGCCCTAAGGCCCCCATCGGCAGACTTCCGTTCCCTGCCACACTGGTTGCTCATCTGTAAAAAAAAGTTGATAACGTGTATCTCACAGAGTTAAGAGAATGAAATGAAACCATGTATTAGGTTGAACCCTAGTAAACAGCCAACATTCAATCATTTTTTTACTCTACAAAAATGGCAATTTCAGATGGTTTATCATAATGTTTTGTGAGCTCTAAATTATTAGTTATTGTGTTAAACAAAAGCAAATAACAGTAACAACAAACTTCTTCCAACCGTGCTCCATAATGAGTCTCCAGAATTCTGTTTGCAGGAATGTCTCAGGTCCCTGGTGATTTGTGAGGCAGCCACAACTGACAGCTTGAGACCTGTGAGTGCTCAAGACCGTCTTGGTCCCTTGCAAGTTTCTCACAGTACCCAGAGAGCTCCCTCTTTCTCTTGTGGTCTCATTGCAAAAGCTAGCACAAATAACAAGCCCCCTGTCTCCCAACCCAACACCTAGAACCCTCAAACGATCACATTCTGAAGTTTTACTACACTGTGTCTAAATGAGCATTTATTATATTCATCCTGCTGAACACTTGGTGTCTGTATCCTCTCAATACTGAGGACTCAAGTTTTTCAGGTTTGAGAGAGACTCATTCATTCTTTGAAAATATATTTCCCATCAATCAGATTGACAAATTTGACTATATAAAACATTGAAAAATTTTGTATAAAAAAGAGTATAAATGCAATTGAAAAAGGATTCAGGGATGGGGGAGGGTGGGTGAAAGTGATGAAGGGGCTCAAAGTACAAACTTCCACTTATAAAATAATTAAGTCATGGGGATATAATGTACAGCATGGTGACTACAGATAATAATACAGTATTGTCTGTTGGAAAGTTGCTAAGAGAGTAGATCTTAAAAGTTCTCATCACAAGAAAAAACAATTTTTAACTATGTGTGGTGATGGATACTAATTAGACACATTGTAGTGACCGTTTTGCAATATATTGAATAGTTATGTTATATACCTGAAGCTAATATAATACTATATGTCAGTTATATCTCAATAAAAGAAAAAGGTTCAAAGAGACAGTTCCCAGAAAGGATTTCCAAATGGCCAATAGACTATAAAAGGATGGTCCAACTTACTAGAAATCAGGGTCATGCAAAGAAAAATTGTAATGAGGTATAATTTCTCACCCATCAGATGGGCAAAATTAAAATGCCTGAAAATATTAAGTCTTGGTGTGGTTGAGGGAAAATGGGGACAGCCATACAGTGATTGTTGGAGTATACATTGAAGAGCAATTCGACAGAATCTAGTGAAATTGGAAATGTGCATATCCTATCACCCTGCAGTTCTACTTCTGGATACACATATGGAAAAACCTTCACCCATATGCATAAGGCACATATTATTACATTGTTTCATGATGGTAAGATTTGGAACCACTGCATAAGTTCATCTATAAAGTATTGTATAAAAATGTGGTATAGGGGTGGCCGGTTGGCTCAGTTGGTTAGAGTGTGGTGCTGATAACACCAAGATTGCTGGTTCGATTCCCACATGGACTACTGTGAGCTAAAAAAAAGGTATAGTCAGTAAGATAATGAAATATTCAATAGCGAGTTGCAGAACCCTATGTACAGTATGTTATTACTTAAGTAAAATTTAAAGTCACATGCAAAAGCATCATATATGTTATATAATCCACATCAAATATATACATAAATGAAATATATATATCACATCAAATATATATATATATATATATAATATATATATATATGAAAAAAAATATATATGGTAAGATATACACAAATGATGGTGGTTGCTGCCCAAAGGAAAAAGGAGGGGAAGGGAGGTTGGGTTCTTAAAGACCATTAGCTTTATTTCTGGTTTTGTTTCTTTAAAAATATTACTTAAAGCACATCTGGTAAAACATTATAAATTTTCAGTACTGATTGGTGGGAACAGAGTATCATATTATTTTCTATTCTATTTTGTAGTTTTAACATTTCTTTAGAAATTCCCTCTGTTTTATTTTCTTCTTCTGGAACAACTATTAGAAGGAAATTGAAACTTCAGAATTATTTTCCACATCTTTCTCTCTCTCTTTTAACTTTTGTAATATTTAATAATTTTAAAAAATAAAGTATAGTTGATATGCAATATTATATTAGTTTCAGGTGTACAACATAGTGATTCTACATTTATATACCTTACAGTGTGATCACCACGATAAGTCTGGTAACTGTCTGTCACCGTACAAAGTTATTACCATATTATTGACTATATTCTCTGTGCTGCGATTACATCCTTGTGACTTATTTATTTTATAACTGGAAGTTTGTACTTTTTATTCCCCTTCACCTTTTCCACCCATCCCCCCAACCTCTGTCCCTCTGGCAATCATCAATTTTTTGTCTATATCTATGAGTCTGTTTCGTTTGTTCTTTTTCTTTTCCTTTTTTTTAGATTCCACATATAAGTGAAACCATACAGTATTTGTCTTTCTCTGTCTGACTTATTTCACTTAGCATAATACTCAGCTGTTCTTAGAGAAAGAGTCTCTGCCATTGAGAGATGGGTGGGGCAGGGTCACAGTGAGTCAGCAGGGCGGAGCTGCAGAGTTCACCAGACCAATCAGATTCAGATTTGGATGTAAGTGTAGGGGGAGCGCGCAACACAGAAAAGATGGCGCCAGCCTGCTGGCTGTACTTGAGGAGGACTTCTCACAGGGATAATGCCAACTGTCCTCCAGTTCTCCTCCCAAAGCCACACAACTCAGTCAGCTCCCCGTATGTCTCCGATATCCCTGAGTTACTGCCCCTCCGCTGGAGCCCAAGGTGAGTGCCTGGGAGTGAGAGAGACTGTGCGTGGGGCCTTTAATGGACACCTGGGTTTCTTGCCTCCTTCCATCCCACCTGGATGGTCAGAATCCCCATTGTTTTTCACAGCCAGGTGTGGGGGGTCTCCTCTTCCCTGTACCATTACTCTGGGCTGGGGAGGCCGGTGTAGGGCTGGGGTCCCTCGCTCTTCTGGGGGGAACCTCTGAGGCTGAGATATCCCTCCCAGTTCTCAACCGCCACACGGAAGTTTGGAATTTGCCAGTTCCGCGTCTCCGCCCTTCCTACCAGTCTCAATGTGGCTTCTTCTTTATTTCCTAAGTTATAAAACTTCTGTTCAGCCAGACTTCATATGGTTCTCCAGGTTGATTGTTCTATAATTCAGTTGTAATTTTAATTTGTTTACAGAAGGAAGCAGGCACAGTGTTTATCTACTCCACCATCTTTGATTTCCCTCTCTCCATTTTTAAATCAGATTGTTTTTTTTGATGTTGAGTTGTATGAGTTTTATATATATAAAGTATATATACAAATTATATATATAAAGCATATATATATATACACACACACAGACTAACCTCTTACCAAATGCAATTTTTGTGAATATCTTCTCCCATTCAGTAACTTATCTTTTCATTTTGTTGATGGCTTCCTTCACTGTGCAAAAGCTTTTTATTTTGATGTAGTCCTATTTGTTTATTTTTGCTTTTGTTGCCCTTGGCTGGGGAGACATATCCAAAAAAAGTATTGCTAAGACTGATGTCAAAGAGTTTACTGCCTATGTTTTCTTCTAGGAGTTTTATGGTTTCAGGTCTTATATTTAAGTCTTTAATCCATTTTGATTTTATTTTTGTACACGGTGCAAGAAAGTAGTTCAGATTCATTTTTTTTGCATGTACCTATCCAGTTTTCTCAACACCACTTATTGAGGAGACTGTCATTTACCCATTGTACATGCTTGCCTCTCTTGTAGCAGATTAATTGACCATATAAGTGTGGGTTTACTTCTGGGCTCCAAATTCTGTTGCATTGATCTATGTGTCTGTTTTTGTTCCATTACCATATTGTTTTGATTATTACAGCTTTGTAGTATAGTTTGAAATCAGGGATCATGATACCTCCAAGTTTATTCTTCTTTCTCAAGATTGCTTTGGCAATTTTCGGTCTTTCGTAGTTCCAAATAAATTTTAGGATTATTTATTCTAGCTTTATGAAAAACACCATTGGTATTTTGATAGGGATTGCATTAGATTTGTAGATTATTTTGAGTAGTATGATAGTATTTTAGCAATATTAGTTCTTTCAATCCATGTCCTTCCATTTATTTGTGTAGTCTTTAATTTCTTTCATCAATGCCTTGTAGTTTTTCTACTACAGGCCTTTTATCTCCTTTGTTAAATTTATTCCTAGCTATTTTATTCTTTTTGATGTAATTGTAAATGTTTGTTTTCTTAATTTCTCTTTCTGATAACTCATTATTAGTATATAGAAATACAACAGGTATGTGAATATTAATTTTGTATTTTGCAACTTGAGTGAATTCATTTATTAGTTCTGATAGGTTTTTGATGGAGTCTTTAGGATTTTCTATGTGTAGTATTTTGTCTGCAAATAGTGGAAGTTTTCCTTCTTCCTTTCTAATTTGGATACCTTTTATTTCTTTTTCTTGTCTGATTGCTGTGACTAGGACTTCCAATACTATGCTGAATAAAAGTGATGGGAGTGGGCAGCCTTATCTTAGAGGGAAAGCGTTCAGCTTTTCACTGTTGAGAATGGTATTAACTGTGGGTTTTTCATATATAGCCTTTATTATATTTACATGTGTTCCCTCTATACCCACTTTGTTGAGAGTTTTTATCATAAATGAATGTTGAATTCACTTGTCAAATGCTTTTTCTGAATTTATTGAGGTGATCATATAATTTTACCCTTGGTTTTGTTAATGTGGGGTATCACATTGATTGATTTGCAGATATTGGACCATTCTTGCATCCATGGAATAAATTCTACTTGATCATGGTGTATGATCATTTTAATGTATTGTTGAATGTGGCTTGCTAATATTTTGTTGAGAATTTTTGCATCTATGTTAATCAGGAATATTGGTCTGTAATTCTTTCTTCCTCCCTCCCTCCCTCCCTCCCTCCCTCCCTCCCTCCCTCCCTCCCTCCATCTCTCTCTCTCTCTCTCTCTCTCTCTCTCTCTCTCTCTCTCTCTCTCTCTTTCTTTCTTTCTTTCTTTCTCTCTTTCTTTCTTTATTTCTTGGTGTCTTTGGCTAGTTTTGGAATCAGGGTAATGCTGGCTTCATAGAATGAATTTAGAAGCATTCCTTCCTCTTGAATTTTTTGGAATAGTTTGAGAAGGATAGGTATTAATTCTTCTTTAAATGTTTTGTAGAATTTACCTGTGAAGCCATTTAGTCTTGGACTTTTGTTTGTTGAGATTTTTTTTGATTACTGATTCAATTTCATTACCAGTAATCATTCTATTCAAATTTTCTGTTTCTTCCTCGTTCAGTTTTTGAAGGTTGTATGTTTCTAGAAATTTATCCATGTTTTCTAAGTTTCCCAATTTGTTAGCATATCATTGTTCATAGTATTCTTTGATGATCCTTTGTATTTCTGACGTGTCAGTTATAATTGCTCCTCTTTCATTTCTGATTGTGTTTATTTGGGCTGTCTTTTTTCTTGAGTCTGGCTAAAGGTTTATCAATTTTGTTTATCATTTCCAAGAACTAGTTCTTAGTTTCATTGATCATTTTTATTGCTTTTTTAGTCACTATTTCATTTTATTTGTTATAGCTCATTTACATCATTCCTTATTTCTATTGTTGTATTTTTCTTTTCTTTTTTTAAATTCTATTGCGTTTTTTTCCCCCCCAAAGATTTTATTGGGGAAGGGGAACAGGACTTTATTGGGGGAACCGTGTGTATTTCCAGGACTTTTTCCAAGTCAAATTGTTGTCCTTTCAATCTTAGTTGTGGAGGGTGCAGCTCAGCTCCAGGTCCAGTTGCTGTTGTTAGTTGCAGGGGGCGCAGCCCACCATCCCTTGCAGGAGTCGAGGAGTCAAACCGGTAACCTTGTGGTTGAGAGCCCACTGGCCCATGTGGGAATTGAACCGGCAGCCTTTGGCATTAGGAGTACGGAGCTCCAACCACCTGAGCCACCAGGCTGGCCCCGTATTTTTTATTTTCAAGAGTTCTCCTTGGTTCTCTTCATTACAGTCTGCCTATTCTTGTTTCTTGGCTGCCAGACCCTCACTTATTCCTCTGAGGATTTGGATTATGTTTATGTCTTGCTATGATTGTAACTTATTTTTTTAGTTATCTGCTGTACTTCATTCATGGTGTTGGCCTTACTCAAAAGTTTTCTGATTGTTGACAATGCTTATTGTTGTAGTTGAAAGGTCTGCCACTTTAGGTTCTCTAGTATCCCTTTGTGCAACTTGCTTGGGGCAGGAGTGGGATGGGAGTGCAAGTGGGGAAGGGGAAGGGTGGGCAGTTGGGAATAGGGTACGGCAGAGGCTGGTCTTGTAGGTGTGGGTGCTCCAGTTTCTGGTATGCATGGGACACTGCCTTGTCTCTCTGAGCCAAGCCCACATCCAGCGTGTTGCTTGGAAGATGTCTTGGTGCCTCTAACTGGCTGGGTGTGTGTGTTTATGTGGGCCGGGCTGGTTTCTAAAGATCAAACACTGCTCTTCTTGGTGGCTCTCCTTTGAACTTCCCTGGTCCTGCTCAGCTCTCAGGCACTTCTTTCTCTGGGCATGATGCCTCCCATCCACATTTTGAACTGTGTTTCTTCCTCCAGTCCAATCTCATCATCATTTCACCTTTAGGAATTCTCTACAGTTTCGGATCCACCAAGGGACCCCTTCATAATTTTGAGTTCAAAATTAAAAACATCTTTTATTTGTTAGGAATGTGTATTATTTATAGTCCACCATCTGAATCTCAAGCTTGGAGAGAGAGCTTAGGGCAAGCCATGTAGATCTGGGAGTCATTTGAATAAAATAAAACTTAAAGCATGGGAGAGTAAAAGATATTCAGAGAGAACTTGTGCACAGAGTGAGGAAAAGCTAGCCAAGGATAGAATTTAGGAAATTACCTACACTTAAGGGGTTAGGATAGAATGAGGAAGTAAGGGAGTGCGTGGTCGGAGATGTAGTGGGAGGCTTGCAGAAGGCCCGAGGAGAGAGGAAGGTAGAGAGTGTAAGAGGTGATAGGACCAGCCTGAGACAAGGTCATGAGGCAACACTGAGGCTGCTGGTGACCTTTGAGAGCGCCCTCACTTGAGGGGTGGGGCCAGAGCCAAATGGAAATGAGTGAAGCCTGGGTGATGAGAAGAAAGCTGAGGCAGGCAGCAGGAGTCTTTCTGTCACATCAGTGGGAGAGATGAGGCTTGAAGAAGGCAAAAAAAAAACAACTAGGAGGGTGTTCTGATAGACCCTGAGGGGAAAGTCCCCTGCATTGACGTGAGGCTTCCTGATACCCACATATAAGAAAATTTCCCCTTTTATAGGAAGCAGATAGGATTCACAGACTTGATTGTTGTTTCTACCTATAATGTATATACAGCAAGAGGTATATTGGAAATACTTGGCAATTCCCTGTTATAAATCCACCTTTGTTTGCTTCTTAGTTTTCTTTTTATAGATAGGGGAAATTTTTCCATTTTGTTATTGAATGATCAAAAAACGTACAATTAGGTGTCATGATTTTTGCCCTGGGGAAAATAATAGAAGGTGTAGTAATAAGTTCTGCCTTTGGAACAGGTGTATGGCTGCTGCTCAGAGGCCATGCTCTCCAGAAAAATACTCCTCTCTATTTAGTCTGTCATCCGGAGAGCCACCCAGCTCTGAGATCCATCACGGCCTACACTAGCAAAGAAATTGGACCTTTGGCATAGGGCCCTATCAGTGAGGTTAATATCTGGGTTCTGCTTGGCACCACAAGAGGGAATACGAGGTGTATTAACCATGTATCTAGATTCTGATTAGTTGAGTCCTGACACTTTCATTTCATTGCTTTGAAAGAATGACATTACTGCCCAGTCCAGAGAGAAGAGTCCTGCCTAATTTAGGCAGGTTATGAAATGGAAGGAGATACAGACAAGGCATAAAAAGCGGAAATAAAACAAGGCCCTAAACACATGGTCCCAAGAAGGGAAAGGGGAGAGGTGTAGTGGATATTTGGGGTTCTTTTTCCTAAACAGCTTTATTGAGGTGTTTATACTTTTATACCTTTATTGAGTTTTCAATAAGTTTATTCAATAAACTTTGTATTTAAAGTGTACAGTTTGATGAGTTTTGGCATCTGCAATGCTATCACCACTCTCAAGATAATGAATGTATCCATTAGGCCCAAATGTTTCCTGTGTCCCTTTGTATGTCTTCCCCCACTACCCTCTGTGCCTAGACAATCACGGATCTGCTTTGTAGCACTATTAAGTAGCTTGAATTTTCTAAAATTTTATAAACATGAAATCATACAGTATATACTCTTTTTCTATTGAGATTCATTCATGCTGTTGTGTGTTTATCAATAATTCATTCCTTTTCATTGCTAAGTAGTATTCTATCATGTGGATATACCATAATTTCATCTGATAGGCATTTGGGTTATTTCCGGTTTTCAGCTATCACAAATAAAGCTGCTATGAATATTTGTGTACAAGGCTTTGTATGGGCATGTGCTTTCGTTAGATACCTGAGAATGGAATAGCTGGATCATATCGTAGGTGTATGTTTAACTTTTTAAGAAACTGTCAAGCTGTTTTCCAAAGTGGTTTTTTGATTTTATGTTTCCACCAGCAATATAGAGAGTTCCATATCCTCACCAACACTTAGTTCCACATCTCTCTAATTTTAGTTATTCAAACAGGTGTGTAGGGGCATCTCATTTTGATTTTCATTTGTACTTCAGGTGCAGTTCTATTAATTAGAGTTTCATCAACATGTAAGAAAGATTAGTTTGAGAATTATTCTGCCCATAAAATTGTCCTAAGAATAAATAGTTAAAACTAATTCCCCCCGCCCACACACACACAATGTATCACGAATAATAAATGAGTCCCCTGTGTGGGACTTGTGCTGGAGGGCACGCTGTGCCCAGGCGGACCATTTTGGAGAATTGCGCTGTCTCGGTAGGTGTGACAGAGCCCATGCTCTGTCAGCGGTAGGGGTGCTGGAGAGAGAGCCCCCTCCGTAGAAGGCGAGGCCTGTGAGGGGCAAGGATGTGGCTGGCATATCTAGAGAGAGCACCTGGTTAAGTGGTGGGGAGCCCAGAAAATGTGAGCTAGAGAACAGAGTGGGAAAGGTTGCCGGAGCCTCATCTTCTGTCCCACTCTCAGGCCCCATCAGGCCACCCACCAACATACTTGCCAGCCCTGCAGACAAGTCACCCTTCCCTAACACGCCATGTCTTGTCAAGCCTTTGCTAATGGCATTCTTTCTGCCTGAAATGGCCCCACCGTCCACCCTTCTCCACCTGGTAAATAATAATCATGGATCATAACATAAAATAATTAGAATAACTTTTTGATCCCTCCCCATGAGCCTTGGTATGACGCTGACCTCGCTGCATCTATTTAATGTTCAAAGCAAACCTATCGGATAGGTATTATCATTCTAGTTGTAAGGTGAAGAAACTGAAACCTAGAGGTGATTAGGTGGCTGATGGTCACCTTGACTAGAAGTGGTAAAGCTGGGATTCAAACTCATTTTCACTGAGGCCTAACTTCATGCCCTTAAAACCCATGCTACAAGTGCTACAAGGCTCACTGCCTGTGACACCTACATGGAACCACCCCTGTTGCCTGAACTTAGCCTCCTACCCCCCAAATAGGATTTCCTTCCTGCTTCTTTGGGGCTCCCACAGCTCTTTGTTGGTGACCCTGAGTTCTGACCTTAGGCAACTTTGGGATTGGAGAATGTTAGGACAAATTCCTGCTAATCCCTGGAAACCGGGGCTCAGAAAGGGCAACTAACTTGTTTACTGACACACAGCTAGAAAGTAGCAGGACTTTGTAGGAGCATGAGCAAAGATTGCTTGAAGTACTGGACCATTTGGACCATGGTGAAATAGGCAGGACATGAGCGCAGATCCTGAGACGGTCTCCGACCCCTTTGACCAGCCACAGCTACCCTTCACAGATGACCAAACCCTTCTTAGGGTTTGGTAGACATGTTTGAAGATTTTTGAAGAGCAACACTTTACTTGTAAAACTCTCTAATGACCTGATTGGCTAGAGTTGGGGGTGGGTGTCTACTAAGACAAAGAAGCAAGAAGCAGGGAGCCAGACCCAGCAGGGCAGAGGTGCCGCAGGAGAGGGACAGAATAGCAGCAGCCTATAACTTCGGCAGTTCTTCCTGTGAAAGGATGATCAGCATCTTTGGGACTTTCTGAGACAATGGAATCTCTTGTAGGAGGAAATTTAGGAGGAAGTCTGGGGCTGCCCCAATCTCTGGGATACAGGGACTGTCAACTCTGGCTCTGGGGACAGACGTTCCTGATGCTGATGTCGCCTCTCTGTGGTTCCTGCCTGATGTCCCTGAGGGTTTGTGCCCTCCCTCCCTCCCCTCTAATATCAGTACTCCCTCGGCCCTGCTGGCACTTTTAGCTCTCTTTGAGTCTGACACAGGGGACTCACCTGCCTGAGACTTGACTTGTGGGCAGCTGGGTTATTACTTGGGTCCCGCTCTCTCAATAACACATTGGCTGGAGGGCCCAGGGTCATTCTAGACAGGGCAGCACCCATGCAGGCAGCCAGGGAGCAGCGTACCTGGGTTTCTCTGAAGGCCTTTAACCACATACAAGTGAAACATGGCTCCTGGTATTTTCTCTCTCAAAACTCTGACCATCATGGGGTAACGTTTATGAGCGTTAAGAGAAGAAAAGCAGGATTCAGTAATGTAAATACTGTGTGAGTTTAGCAATTGACGCAGAAGGAGGGAAATGTACCAGTACACCTAGGAGGATTCTCCTGCGGTAGTACGATTGCGGGAGATTTGTCTTCTTTCTACCTTTCCATATGTCCCAGGTGTTCTACAGTATTACTGTTTTTTTAAGTGAAAGTAGTCGATTGAATAATGATCTACTCCATAGGCAGAGCAGAGTTGGCCTCTGAGCAAGAGACAGCCTCGGTCCTCCCTGTGGCTGTGGTTTTTATTCGTTAAGCTTTTTAGTGTGGGAACAAGGGGGAGAAATATTCCTACTAGTTCCTGGAAGGGGTGGGTTTTTCTGGGCATTGGGAATACACCCCTATTTTGTCCTTGTATGGTCCTCTCCAGAGGTGTCAAGGCGCTGGTGGGAGTGTCCTTTAGCACGAAGATGTAATGACTGTATAATGTGGCTGGAGGTTACTTGGACGAGGCTTTTGTTGCCGTCTTGGTTTTGGCTGGTTCTGGCTGATCTCCTCGTCTCACCTTGAATTACTGGTCCTTGTCTCTGACTGGCAGTTAATGGTTTTCTTGGTAGCCCTGCCCCCAATCTATTTCATTTCCCCCTCAGAGATTTTACTCCCATATTCTTTATGGGGAATTGAGGGGCAATGATCCCTCTTCTGGAACCACTTCCCAGCTGGCTGGGGCATTGACTGCCGTGGGAGTTAAAATCTCTGGATACCAGGAGCCGGTCTCTTGGGCAGTGTCCTCCGTCGGGATGGGTGGGAGCCTGGCATGAACATCATCTTTACATGGAATCGTTGTAGTCTGGAAGATACAAACGTTACTAAAAGGTAAAATGTGCAGGCACTGAAAACTAACAGAAAAATTACGATTGTCACTTCAGGGAGCAACGGGTCAGGAGATGTCCGAACCAACCAGTAAGGGTATCAAAGATCTCTGCTAAGAATGATGTTTTGAGTCCACCTGCCTGGGTCTTTTCTAAAATTTTGGTATTCTTTTCTTGAATGATAGTTTTAGGTCTTCTATTGGCTTGCAGGTGTATGATGGAGAATCTTCTTTTTTTCTCCTGTGGAAACTTGTCACGAGCAACTGCTAGGCTCACAGTCCGTGCTGAGTCTCTTTCTGCAAGTCAGGAGGACTAACCCCGGAGAGACTGTCAGACGCCCGGGACCTACCTGGCACTGCCTGGGGTCTCTGCGGTAGCCGTGGCACCGGTGAAGAACAGAGCACGCAAGATCTTAAAGGCCTTTCAATGCTCTTTACTCAAACATCAACCATCAACACACCACACAGTAAAGCACAGAGTACTGCAATAATTGGGTCAAATAGAGTAACGAACCAGTCCCAACGTCAATCAGAGTCCGGGTGGAGCGAGGAAGGGTGGCTGGTCCAGGAGGTCGGCCCGGCAGAGCAGAGTGGAGGGTTGTTGGAGCAAAGTGACAGCATGGTCACCTCTCAGTGGAGACCAGCTCTCTGAGCTGCAAAAGTCCTCAGTTCTTATGCAGTTCTGAGTGCCTTTCTGACGTCACTTATGAGGGCAGCCAGCCCGTTGGTGACCCTCATTGTCCTCTTATCTTCCATAGCAGACCTCGGAGTGTAGCTGGTTACACCCAATTACCAGGGCAATCAGGAAGCTCTCTGGGCGTTGTCTGCTAAGTTCTCTGCGCATGTCCAAAATGGAGTTACTCTTGCTCATTCAATATGGAGTTACTCTTGCTCACACAAAACTAATTCTAACAGCTTCCAGGGGTGCTCTACACAGGACCGGTAAGAGATAGGTTTAATTCTCGACAAGTAAACCCAGCTGGTAGTCTCCTGAAGCTTGACAGCAGTTGGGGTGCTTCACAGTACCTGGTAGAGACCTTTCCACTGAGGCCGTAGTTTGTCCTCAGATGACCCGTCCTTCCTGGTTTTTAATAGAAATAGGTCTCCTGGCTGGACAGGGGGATCAGCCTTCTCCTTAGTGGGAGAAGGCATAACAGTAGCTGATTTCCATATTCCTCAAGGGCCTTTTGAATGGGGCTTAAACTGATTATATGAGAGATTATTTTGTAGTTTTCTTCATTAAACATAAGGTCTGAGGTTAGAAAGAGCCTTCTGTGGGTCATTTCAAATGAGCTGAATGTTAACATTTCTTTGGGGGCTATTCCTATTCGTAAGATGGCTATGGGTAAGAGAGGAACCCAGGTTTCTGTGGTTTCCTGACAAAATTTAGTAAGTTTTTTTTACGGACATAATTAACCTTTTCTACCTTCCTGGGGGACTGAGGTCTCTAAGAGGAGTGGAGACGATTGAAAAGTGATGCCTAGGGCAGTAGAAATTTGCTGAGTTGTTTTGGCTGTGAAGGAGGGTCCGTTATCACTCTGTAAGCGTTTGGGTAATCCAAACCTTGGGATAATTTCTTTATGTAAAAACCTGAACATCTCTAAAGTCGTTTAGGTCTGTGTGGGGAAAGCTTCTACCCAGCCAATGAAGGTGTCTATCACACTGGGAGATATTTGAGGCCCTTGTCGGATGGCATTTGTGTGAAGTCTATTTGCCAGTCTTCTCCCGGAAGGTTCCTCCATGTTGGACAGGTCTGAGTTAGGGGCGGGAGAATGGGGTGGCTCTCTGAATTATTGCAGGCACAAAACTTGCAGGCTCGGTGACTCTCTTTACAACCTGGGTCAGTTCCTTTCCTAGGAAAATTTGGGAGACTAGCCTGAGGAGAGAGTCTTGTCCCAAATGAGAGGAGTTGTAATTGCCTTCCGTTGGTCAGCCTCTGGGAGCAGGAGTTTGTCTTCTCCCATTAGCCATCCTATGGGGTCTTTTTGTAGGTCCTTTTATTCTGCCTATTTGGTCTCCTCAAGGGAATAAAATGGGGTGGGAGGTAGGGTTATTGAGTTAGGTATCAGTGCAGCTATTTGTGACATCAGGTTTGTTTTAGCAGCTGCCTTTGCTGTTTCATCTGCTAAGGAGAGACAACTCTTTCATGGCCTCTGCAGTGGACGGCTGTGACCTTTTTGGGAACTGGGCTGCATCTAACAGGGCTAGAATTTCCTCCTGATGTTTTATGGGGGAATCTTTTGCTATTAGTAGTCCCCTTTCTTTCCATATGGTACAATATTACTTTTAAAAGAAAACAGGTTTATTTAGTTAAGTATAGTTGGCAGGCAATATTATATTAGTTTCAGGTGTACAACATAGTGATTCAACGTTTATATACCTTACGATGTGATCACCACACTAAGTCTAGTAATCATCTGTCACCGTACATAGTATCATAATATTGACTATATTCCTCTTCACCTTTTTCATCCATCCCCCCACCCCCTTTCCCTCTGGCAACCATCAGTTTGATCTGTTTCTATGAGTCTGGTTTTTTTTTTTGATTCCACATATAATGAAATTATATGGTATTTGTCATGTTTATCGATAGATGATTGAATAAAGAAGTTGTATATATCTATATCTATATCTATATCTATATCTATATCTATATATATATATATATATAATGGAATATTACTCAGCCATAAAAAAGAATGAAATCTTGCCATTTGTGACAACATGGATGGACCTAGAGGGTATATTATGCTAAGTGAAATAAGTCAGAGAAAATATGTTTATTTTTTTAAAAAGTTTCATCTGAAAATTTACAATTGATAATAAAAATGTTATGTACTATAGCTAAAAGATTGGAAGAAAAAAATACCCAAAACTTCATTATACTTCTTTCTGGGCAGAATGTCCTTTGACTCTCCAAATATGAAATTGCCACCCCTCATTAGGTTCCCTGTTCACCTTGCCTGTTTATTCTTCTTCATGCTATTTATGACGAACTGACATATTTTAAGCTTATTGAATTGTCTCTTGTCTGCTTCCCCACTAGCATCTAAGCAGCATAACATCTCGGTTCCCAGAGCAGAACTGGAATTGAAAATGTCTGAGCTCAGTATGTGTTTGTTGATGAATGAACGGTCAGCTTGTGAGCAATTTTAATTTTTTCATACATTTCTGAGTTTATAGCTGTTTTCCAATGTACTTTTATTACTTCTGTGATCAGAAAAAAATGAATAAATATTATTTTTTCCTCCACGGAAATAGCACAGTGGAATGACATCTCAATTACAATATTTGAGAGTGAAGTTCTTTTATGATGAAGTTGACATTCTTTTAAGTCTCAAAGACACATGAGAAATCCACTGGTGTGAGTCATATGTCTGTGTGGCCAGATTCCTGCTGAGCTGGGTGAGAGCACACATGTGTAGAGAAAACCACAAATTGTCCACAGGGCCACCAAAAGTAAAATAAACAGGCCTGACCTGTGTGAATGCGTCTCCCAGAAGGCTAGCTGGAAGCTTATCCTCTGTGTGTCTCACCCTCTCTCCCCACCTGTTCACCTTCGTGTCTTTGGACCAGTAGGTGCAGAGATGTGCTCACCAACAGGATTCCGGAAAGTCTGCCTGAATGAGATGTCCAGGCTGGGCCTCTCCCCTGGGAAGATAAGCTAGGGCTGCTCTGGTTCCATTAGTTGAATAATGAGGCAACTTTTGTCCTCCAACATCTGGTCGTTGGCTCCAGGGTGGGTCTGCCAGGCCCTTCCCACTCCCTGTTTCTTCCCTTGCTCCCCTTCTCTAACTTTACCACTTGCCATCCAGGGTCTATTTTCTATGCTCAGGAACATTGCTTCTCTATGTGATAATTCAGTGATATCTTTGAACTACAGCTCAACTTGTCTGCCATATTGGAAAAACCTCCCTATGTTTCTTGAATCTTTCCAATCTCTGATAATAGCATTTCTGACCACATAATCCATTGAGGAATTGTAGCAGCTCCAGTAGTGGTGATTTCAGTTTGGGATCCTTTCTTCATGTTTACGCTGGACATCTCCTTCCTTCTCTCTGCCTCTCCAGACCTCCAAATGTTATGTTTATTCGTCTCACAGAGCAGGTTCATGCCAGTAGAAGCAGTGGCTCCCCAATTGTACCAAAGGATATGTATTTCTATGGCACTTGCTTTAGCTGTATTTCATTTCATCTACATAATGTGTCAGCTGACATAGTTCATTTGCACCTCTTCTCCCCATTCTGGGAGAAATCAGGGCTTTCTGAAAATTTCTGTGAACTCCAGGGGGCTGACATTCTCAGGTTCCCTCTCAGCTCTGAGCCCCAGCATCTTCAGTATCACTGAGATGATTTGCACCCCCCATTTCATGGTGACTCTTTCCCTTCAGCTCCTACCAACCCAGATGCAGGCCTTTTCTTTGTTTCCCCTAGAATCAATCACATAAAACATTTATTTGAGAAGCAGACTTCATTGAAAAGGCTGGGTGTTTCTGCAGTGCTATTATAATAGCCAAAATATGGAAGCAACCAAAATACCCATCAGTAGACGATTGGATGAAGAAGTGGGGTGGCCGGTTAGCTTAGTTGGTTAGAGCGTGGTGCTAATAACACCAAGGTTGCTGGTTCGATCCCCACATGGGCCCTGAGCTGCGCCCTATTAAAAAAGAAAAAGAAAAAGAAAAAGAAAAAGAAAATGTGGTACATATATATGATGGAATATTACTAAACCACAAAAGAAAACGAAATCTTATCATCTGCAACAACATGGGTATATCTGAATATACCTAGAGGGTATTATACTAAGTGAAATAAGTCAGACAGAGAGACAGGCTCATAGGTACACAGAAAAAACTGATGGTTACCATATGGGAGGGGTTTGGGGGCTGGGTGAAAGAGGTGAAGGGATTAAGAAGTACAAATTGGTAGTTACAAAAAGCCATGGGATTGTAAAGTACAGCATAGGAAATATAGTCAATAATATAAAAACTATGTTTAATGCCAGGTTGGTAGTAGACTTATCTGGGGGATCACAAATTATATAAATGTCTAACCACTACGTTGTATACCTGAAACTAATATAAAATAATGTCAACTATAATTGAAAAATAAAAAACATAATTAAAAAAAGAAAAGACTGGGTGTTTTTCCATCACAGCAAGACAAACAATTTTAGCACTAGTTATTAGATATCTCTGCCCACCACTAGTTTTAAGAGCTAAAACATTATCAGTAACCTCTGTGTTCCCACCGTATTCCATATTTCTTTAGCTACCCGACTGCTAGAAACTCTGCTCAGATTCCTTCTCTACCCAGGCTCAGGCCTCTGCTAGGAACCCTGCTCCCCTTCTCCTTCCCCAGAGCCTGTTGCCAGTTATGCCACCCCTACCCCCTTTCTCCACAGGTCAGAAGTGGATAGAGCCAGTTTTGTTTTTAAATGAGTTCTCCACCCTTCTAAAATCAACCTAGAAAACAAACACAATACCGAGAAGGACCAAGAAAAACGAAGGCATCTGCAATCCTCACAATCATCTAATCGTGGATGAGAGCTACTCTTACGGACTCTATCACTTCAACACTCCAGCCTCAGGCACAAGTACACACAGCCTTTTCCACCCAAGAGACCCATTCTGTGCCTATTTCCATCTGCAGCTTTAAATAAATCTCAGGTGCAGACTGGATTAATTATGAGTTTGGCTCATGAGACTCTCATCATTGATCCATTATTAGTTTTTTATTTTATTTACCTGTTGATATACCTATGAACCTGCCACTAGTTTTAAGAACTAAAACATTATCAGTAACCTACATCTACCTCTGTGTTCCCACCACATTTTATTCTGCCATTTTCCTCACTTCCTTCTTTTTGAATTTTGTGTTTATTATTGCCTTACTTATAAAAGTAGCTTTATCCTAAATTTTGGAAAAGGTCAAGAATGAGACAATTTATTTTTTAAAAACAATAAGAAAGGGAGGCTTTTCCTTTCTTATCAGTGTGTAATGGAGTTGGGAAAACTTGGATAACCATCCAATCCATGTTCATCTCCTCCCACTTCCCCATTCAAGGTCAGCCTCAGCTTTTGAGCTGAGGTCATGTTCTTTTGGGGTGGCCCCAGCCAATGACAGAGTATGACGATGGTATATAGCACCTGTCTGTTCTGCCCAGTGAGGGACTCTCCTAACAGGAAGCCTTAGACGTTTTTGTTCCAATGCCCCTGTGGGGCTGGCAGAAACTGTCATGCCTGCATCGCGAAGACTATCCATCCTTAATCCATTTCCTTCCCCTTTCTTTCATGGCATTACTTGCCGACGAACCTGGTGCACTCCCAACTCTGTGTCAGTTCTCAGTTTCTCAAGAACTCCACCCAGCCTGCATGACATACTCCCTCTGATCTCGGAAGGCCCCTGTCTTTACAGCAGTTGATTGTAGTCTGACTGACTGACTAGCTGAACGCCCAGCTCAGCCGTCAGGACTGCGCTCCATGCCTCCGGCAGGGGCTCTTGGACTCTGCGTGTACCCTCTGAGAGTATGGTCTGCATGCCACTGGGTGGGAAATAGTTAAACAGGAGAAGCCCAAGCACCGCAGCCAGAGGGTATGTTTGTGAGTGTTTCTCAGGGACAGCTTTAGGCCACGGACTTTGGCCACCAGGTGGGGCCTCTGCAGTGTGGACTCCATCTGGACCTGGCTCCCTCCTCAGCAGACCCTACCCTGCTTCCCTGAGGGCCAGGTGAAGAGAGACTTCTGCATTAGTTGCCAAGGACTAGGACAGGAAGAGGCCACAGAAAGAGCCCCAGCATCTCCAAGACAGGAGCTGTGTTCCAGAGGCAGCGGATGCCACGGAGAGACTGACAGCAGGGGACAGTGCTTCATGGAGTTTTAGAGGCAGAGGGACTCTTTGTGGTCTGGCCCATGAGAATGGGGGGTGGGGGTTACAGTTGCTGAAACTCTTGCTGCAGACTCACTAGGCCATTAAAAATAAAAGCATTGGGGCAGGGAGGAGTCATTTTATCAAAGGTCCTAATTGTTTTTTAAATTGAGGTATAATTGACATATAATATTAGATTCAGGTGTACAACATAATGATTTGACATTTGTATATATTGCAAAATGATCACCACAGTAAGTCTAGTTAACATCTGTCACCATATATAGTTACAATATTTTTGTTCTTGTGATGAGAACTTTTAAGGTTTACTTTCCTAGTAAACCTGCAACAATATGCAAAACAGTATTATTAAATATGCAGTACAGTATTATTAACTATAGTCACCATGCTGTACATTACATCCCCAGGACTTGTTTATTTTATTCCAGAGGTCTTTATGGTTACAGAGCAGGGCTCCAGGAGGGAAGAGAGGCAAAGAATCAAACTCCCTCCTCAGCCTCTCCAGACAAAGCACAGCTACACCATGAGAGGGGCCGAGGGTCCCTACCAATAACCCATACTCCAGCTACTCTATGGAATTATTGTCATTCGTTCTATTATGTGGGGATTATGTGAAAATGCTATTTTTGTAGGTCAAAAGACAGTGAAATATTGGCAAGTCTATGTGGTTCCACTTAATATATACATTTGAATTTAAGCTAGGAATACACACACACACACACACACACACACACACACACACACACACATATATGGGTTCCTTCCCAGGTTCAGGTTTCTATTTATGAACCTTCCCATAACCTTTATTCCTGGAGCACGTCCTACAGGTCAGGCATCAAACAGAAATCTTACCATGAATTATCTGATTCTATTCTCACAGCAACCCAAAGAGTGTGAATAATTATCATGCTTATTTTTCAGATGAAGAAAGAGGCACAGCCAAGTAGCATGCGTAGGGACAGAGGTGGGGTGTAGACCTACATCTGTCTGAGCTACGAACCCATGTTCTTCACCCCTGCACAGACAGTCCTCCCCAAATCCTCTGTGTAGCCTCGTGGGGGTGTGGGGCGGGTTGAGGACTGGACATTTGAATGTAAAGAACTATTCACAGAGCTCTGGGCCGAGTGGTCCCTATGTGGCCATCAGGCTCAGATACAGGCTTTACGTGGTCTGAAGTTTATGGTTTGTGGGATCCTCTTTAGGAAAAATAAAATTTAAAAATATTATCTTTTGCAGATTTTTCATAGACATAGGTCCACAGGAACACTTTGTAAGGCCTCTCCCCTGGCCTTAGAAGGGACTGGCTCAAGGGAGGGGTGCCGAAGCTTCATTATCTGATGCTCAGACGGGCTGCGCGGGAAGCAGGTGCCTGCACGGAACAGGCCTGAGCGAAGGCTCTGGTCTGAGCAGACAAGGCGAGTCCAGTACACCCTCAAGTTCCACCCAGGACCCAGAGAGACTGTATAGATGGACACTCTAGGTGACCTGTGCTTTTACCACAAGACAGACTCTGAAACGGTGCTCCGGGATCTGCGGGGTGCGTCGGTGGGGGGGGTGTGGGGTGCGCGAGGGAAAAGCCTTACACTGCTCCTTGGCATTTCCTTGGCTGAGAGCCCCGTAGCTTCTACTTATGGCCACGAGGGGGCGATGCTCCTCTGGAAACTGTTTGTGAAGAGCCTCACTCACCCTCCCAGTCCCCCTTCCACGGTACCCAGGTCCTCCGGCTGCGCCCCGCGGTTATCCTCAGGCTCAGGTCTGCTGATGAGACCTCCTCTGTATCCAGTGACCTTCCCTTTCAAGGAGCAACTCACAGGGGGAGGGAGTACATATGGATTCTACCTGGGTTATACTGTCCAAGTTTCAGACATAGCCAAAGTAAAACCAATGAAGCACTGAAATAGTAATTAGTAAAAATTTATTGTGCACACACCAAAAAATTTGCAAACTGGGAGCACGCAAATGAAAACATAGAATGAGGCTCAAAGGAACACTGTTACAAAGCAGCTTCTGTAGTGAGAAGGCAGTGCTTCCCAGTGATTGGTAATTAAGCTAAATTAATAACTGAGTTGGTTTTGTCTGCTCAGGAAACCTCCAAGGCTGTTCTCCGTTTGCTTTTGATTTTAACAATACCTAGGAGGAAACTTTTGTTCCCTCAGGAGCCCCTGGCCATTTAGAAAATTCCATAAGTAAAAACCAGCTAAATGTGTAAACTAGAAAAACAGAAAATTTAATTCATGTTTAACTCAAGCTTAAGAACAGGGAGCATTAAACTGTTGTGTAGGTCCATCTGGATTCTGTGCTGTAGTTTGGAGAGGAAGACGGCCAAGCTCCCAGGAGGGCCATGTGCCCGCTCGTAGACTCTCTCCTCACAGCTGTGCACTCCTAGAACCCAGGACTGGTCTTTGTTCACTCGATAAGCCCCTGACCTAGCGCACTGAGGTCTCCATCAGTGCTTCCAGGATGAACAAGTGACCAGAGAAAGAAGGAGACAGAACATGGGAAAGAAGGAAATAATGAGATAAAGAGACAGACTGACTAGAGCTTATTTAAAAGAACTTTGTCTATTCTTTGTAGGATTTTAGAAATAAAAAAGAAAGGGGGATAGCAAGATAAATAAGTTGGTGTTCTTGTTCTCAGGTAATTCGCTTTCTTATGAAAAAAGAAAGATGCCAGTAACTGCGGTAGCAGGCAAAGGACAAGGCCTCTGGCTGCCCAGGCCTCCCGCCACGAGGCACACTCCTTCAGGGGCTCCCCGCGTCAAGCTGTGTGGTAAAAATGTTCAGAACCTTACTTGACCCTTGGTCCTTTGTAGGTGACATATTAAGAGTGTTTGTTTTTATCTCTTGCTGACTTTAAAAACCAAAAGAGCCATTTATTTTACCAGCACAATGCGTTTATTTGAGAATAGCAGAGGAGTTGCAATTTAGGATAAGCAAACTCTGGCAAACCATAGGCAAGTCGAAAAAGCAGAGGCGAGAGGCTTGCTTTTATAGGCAAAAAAGAAGTTCGGAGAGGCTTTCTGGAGAGTTCAAGGTGGTGATGGTTTCATATTGGCTGAATGTGGCCGGGCTGTAACCCACATCATTGGCTGGGCTGTAACCAGGAGCCCAACTTGAAGGCATCCAGCTAAGGAGGTTCAGGTGACCGTTCAGGTGTTTTGCTACACAAGGAGAAATTCTTCCTTCTTCCTGATGTGGTATGTCCTCTTGTTTGGGGTCTGGGTGACAGTGTGTGAGCGCTCTCCCTTTAGGGCTTCCCAGCTCCATTTTAAGTGAGGTTTCTTTTATTTACTTTTAACACTTTTGACGGAATCTTTTAACAATCTCTGTATCCCCAGCATCTTGAATTTTCATGATGATGCTGAGGAGGTATGCCTTGGCGGAGGTATTTTTAACTCATTGCTCTGGGCTCTTGGATAGAAGTCAAATGTTCTTCAGCTCTAGAAAATTTTCTTCTTTTATTTTTTGAGCATATCCACCCTTCTCCTTGCCCCAGTATGTTTCTGTCCCCAGTTTCTAAGACTGCTTTTACTCAGATGTTGGAGTTTTGGGTTGATCCTCTATAGCTCTTATCTTTTCTCTCACATTTCTATTTTGTCTTTTAAATCTATTTTCTTATCTATTGAATTTATTTTTAGTGATTATATATTTAATTTCTAAGAGTGCTATCTTGTTTACTGAATTTTTTTATGATTTTAGAACATTTTGTTCTTTTGTATACTTATAATATCTTTTCAAATTTCCCTACAGATATTTTATGTATATATTTTTAAGTTTTCTCTTATTCCCTGAGTTATCTTTGTTTTCTCTAAGGTCATTTTTCATGTTGTATTTTTCTCTCAGCTTTTTATTTTAAAACTATTCAAGTTATATATAAGTTGAAAGAATAGCACACCGAATACTCATATATCCTTTCCCTAACCATCAACATCTTACCACATTAGTTTTCCTTCTCTCTTTCTAGTTTTTCCCAAATCATTTGAAAGTAATTGCAGACATAATGACATTTTACTCCTAAGTCATTTCTCATATATTTCCTTTAAGAATAAGGACATTCTCGCTACTGTCACATGCTGCAGCCTGCGGGGTCTCTGGTCCCACTCCCCACACAAGAACGCAGGACATGGTGAGGCCAAAAAGGAACACCCACAGAGCCATAGGTAAGGGAGTCATACTACTATATTCTCACTGGCGGCTGGGTTGGAGAAACAGGAAACAGGAGCCACACAATTCTCAACCCTCACTGCGCCACTTGCAGGCTCAGCCACCATCTTCTTGCTAGCTCCCCCTTTTTTTTTCTGCTAGCGTAACCACAGCAGTTATATTAGTGGCCAATGGCTCACTGGTTACAGCTGACGGCCAACTAGCCACAGCTGATGGCCATCCAATCACAGTTGATGGCCATTTACTACCTGAACCAGCACCTTTCCACGTGAGGCTGAGAGCCTGGAAACTGCACTCCTGGCTCTGTCCCCACATTCCACCCCTACAGGGTCTCGCCTCACAATCTACGTGACAGGCGTCTTCCGTGAGGTGCCCTGTGCAAGGAGCCTGGAGGTGAATGCAATATCCTGGACACAGCCAGGCTCTCTGGACACAGCCAGAGTTTCTCAGGGCACCACCAGTACTTCTGGGCCCAACCAGACTTCCTGGGCTTCTTAGGGTACCACCAGTCTCCCTGGACACAGCCAGGGTTTCTGTGGGCACAGCCAAACTTCCTGGACTCAGCCAGGCCTCTCAGGGCACTGCCACTCTCGCTGGGCACAGCCAGACTTCCTGGACATAGTCAGGGCCCCTCAGGGCACTGCCACTCTCTCTGGTCACAGCCAGACTTCCTGGACATAGTCAGGGCCCCTCAGGGCACTGCCACTCTCTCTGGGCACAGCCAGACTTCCTGGACACAGTCAGGGCCCCTCAGGGCACTGCCACTCTCTCTGGGCACAGCCAGACTTCCTGGACATAGTCAGGGCCCCTCAGGGCACTGCTACTCTCTCTGGGCACAGCCAGACTTCCTGAGCTTCTTAGGGTACCACCAGTCTCCCTGGGCACAGCCAGGGCCTCTCAGGGCACTGCCACTCTCTCTGGACACAGCCAGACTTCCTGGACTCAGGCAGGGCTCTCAGGGCACTGCTACTCTCTCTGGGCTTCTCAGGGTACCATGCTGAAACAACAGCGGCTCACAGTCAAGGTGCTTACATATTCTCCATGGCAGCCGGTTAAGACACAAAAGCAAACATCCGCCAGTTCCACTACATGGTGGTATGTTCCCAAACAGACAGTCAAGCGGTCCATTAAATTAGGGATGGAAGGCAATTCCCCACAGTCCATAGTCATTCGCCAGGGCTGTCCTGGGGGTGAGGGACGACCTTGACCTTACCCTCATCTTCCAAGGAGGACTCAGCAAGTGTTTCCTCCTGGGACTACAAGTCCTGCATCCGGGATGCCTCAGCAAGCACTTCTCAGCCCTCAGGGCCGCAACTACCTTCGCTTTCTCCGGCCTATGCTGGTTGGGGAAGCGTCCATGTCTTCCCACCCCTCCACGGGGGCTCCAGTTCTCAGACAGCTGCTCCTCCTGGTCTTCCTGAGACTGAGTGTTCATATGCACAAACTGCTCCACCGTCCTTCAGGGAGCTGTGGCCGGCACCGTACCCTGCTTGCTGCGCCATGTGTCAGGGAGGGTGTCAGGTGGGGTCTCTGGTCCCACTCCCCATATAAGAACGCAGGGCATGGTGAGGCCAAAAAGGAACACCCACGGAGCCATAGGTAAGGGCGTCATACTACTATATTCTCGCTGGCGGCTGGGTTAGAGACACAGGAAGCAGGAGCCGCACTGTTCGCAACCCTCACTGCACTGCTTGCAGGCTCAGTCACCATCTTCTTGCCAGCACCATTTGCTGCTAGCGTAGCCACAGCAGTTATATTAGTGGCCAATGGCTCACTGGTTACAGCTGACGGCCAACTAGCCACAGCTGATGGCCATCCAATCACAGTTGATGGCCATTTACTACCTGAACCAGCACCTTTCCACGTGAGGCTGAGAGCCTGGAAACTGCTCTCTGGGGCTCTGTCCCCACACCTACGTACTGTAAGACCATTATCACTTAATGATACAAACACTTAATATTAATTCAATAATATCTTCTAATATTTCGTTCATATTTAAATTCCTACATTTGTGCCTTAACTTACTTTAATAGCATTTTTTTTTCTGGATTCAGGATAGGATCAAGAGTCATGTATTACAGTGAGTTATTATGTTTCCTTACTCTCTTTTAACCTGGAATAGTTCCCCCTTACCACCTTTTTTGGTAGTTTTTCATTGTGCTGACTTTTTGAAGAGCTCAGGCTAGCTATCTATGAAATGTTGTATACTCTGAATTTATCTGATTATGTTAAACAGGTTATTAAACATTTTTGACAAGTCCATGCCATAGGTAGTTTTGTGAATTTAAGATTACATCTCATTAGGAGACACTTCCTTTAATATCCTGGGTAGTGATATTATACAAGTGACAGTGTCTGTTTTCAGGGCATCAACTTTAAGGGCACCCAATGCTCACCTGCCCTTAATTGGTGATGTTGAGTTACCCAGTTAAAGTGTTATTTTTTTTTTCAACTTGTTTTTCCCTTGCAATTAGTAAGCCATCTCTGGGGACAATTTTAAGACCATGTAAATATCCTGCTCCTTATCAAATATTTTCCCGTAGATTTAGCACTCATTTTCCTGAATCAGTCTTTACAACGATGGTGGTAAAATGGTGATTTTCAAACTTAACCATTCCCTCATGTTTCTCAGAACTTTCTGGCTCTGCAAGATGTTCCAGGTTCATCGTGTACTTCCCATGTCCTAGTCCTAGAAGCAGCTCTTTCTCCAAAGAGCTCTGGTTGCTTTTAGTGGTTGCTTTTACTGTTGGGGGATACTTCCAGTGGATGGATTGTAGTCATACGTTCACAGTTTTCTCCCCTTTGTAGTTTAAAGATGTTGCGCCGTTGTGTTCCGCTTTGCATTTTTTCTAATAAGAAGTCAATGATTTATCATTGTTTAAATTTTTTTCATTTTTCTCTGCTTCTAATGTTTTTCTATATATTTTTGGTTTTCAGCATTTGAGCTTCTTGCATCTGTGGGGTGATATTTTTTCATTATATCAAAAATGTTTGAAAGTTTCAGCCATTATTTCTTCAAATATATTTTTTCCTGCTACAACATCTCATCTCTCCTTCTGGGACTTCAATTACATATGCATTAGACTGCTTAATATTGTCCTATAGGCTACTAGGGCTCTGTTCATATTTTGGCATCTTTTTAATTTTCTCCCTATAACTTACTTTGGATAGTTCTATTGCCCTGTCTTCAAGTTTACCAGTCTTTCATTTTCCTTCGGTGTCTAATCTGCCCTTAAACCATTCAGGAAAATTTTAATTTCTGATAAATTTTAAT
The DNA here is from genome assembly GCF_004115265.2 of Rhinolophus ferrumequinum. Lineage (NCBI taxonomy): Eukaryota > Metazoa > Chordata > Mammalia > Chiroptera > Rhinolophidae > Rhinolophus > Rhinolophus ferrumequinum. The sequence continues at coordinate 60,715,052 of NC_046285.1, read as the reverse complement.
TATCTTCATAATGGTGATGGTATTGCAGGTGCCAAAATTTATCAAATTGTACACTTCAAATATAAAGTTTATTTTTCAATTCTAAAATTTCCATTTGATCCTTTTTTTAATAGTTTCCATTTAGCTACTGAATTTCCCCATTGGTTCAATATGTTGTTTTACCCTTTAAATCCTTAAAAATTTTATAATGGCTTTTTAAAAGTCTGTGTCTGTTACTTCCAACATCTCTATCATGTCTGGGTTTGTTTCTTCTAGCTGTTTTTTCCCCCTGATTTTGATCACATTTTACTACTACTTCACCTGTTTAGTGATTTTTTATTATAGGCTGTACATTGTACATGCTATATTGTTGGAATTACGTAGTTTTCCTTTAAAAGTTGTTGAGGTTTGTTTTAGCAGGCAATCTATTTACTGGTGAATCACTGTGATTTTTTTTCTTCAAGGTTTGTTTTAAGCTTTGTTAGGACTAGTCTAGAGCATTCCTTACTTTAGGGCTAGAATAGCTCTACCTCTAAGATGTGGTATTTGTGAGGCTTCAAATGAATTTCACGTTGTTCAGCAGTGTGGCTGGTTGGACTGTCTATGTCTCACAGTACTTGAGACTTTTGAAATCTGTGCAGCTCCCGTCTCCTCAATAGCTGTTCTCTGCCAGGCTTTGCTCATCTGTCTGTGCTCAGCTGAGTATTCAGTCAAAGACTTAAGGGGGCCTCCATACAGATTTCTGAAGCTCTTTTTCTGTGTAGCTCTCTCGTTTTCAGTACCCTGCCTCACAAATTTCAGCTGCCTCAGCAGGCTGAAAATCTAATTTCTGCCTCCCAGCTCATTGAGGCCACTGTTTTCTGCTTGGGCTCTACCTCCTCTCTGTACTATAGTCTAGAAAGTATCTCCAGGAAGAAAGCCAGATAATCATGGAGTTCACATGGGTGTTTCTTTTCTTAGGGATCACAGTTCTGTATTACCTGTTGTCCCAATATCTAAAAATAGTTTCTTTATACATTTTGTCTAGTTTTATGGTTATTTGTGGCAGGAGGGCTAGTCCAGTACTAGTTACTCTGTCATGGCCTGAACTGTTGGAAAATTTAAATGCCAAATACAATTTCTTAAAAAGCTACCACACGTTTTGAATTTCTTTTTATTTCTTCTTTCAGTGCTGGTAAATTTTGTGAGAAAGTTATTCAGTTTATCCAAATTGCAACCTATATTGGTTATAAAGTTGTTTATAATATTTTTTATTATCTCTTAATGTTCATAGGATCTGTAGTGATTTCCCCCCTTCTTATCCTGACATTGGTATTTTGTGTGTTTGTGTTTTTTCTCCTTTTTTCTTGATCAGTCTTTCTAAGAGTTTATTAATCTTTTCATTGAACCAATACTTGGGTTTGTTGATTTCTCTTTTTACTATTTCATTGATTTCTGCACTTATTTTCTATTTTACCTCTTATTTAGCTGTTCTTTTACTAGTTTTTTGAGGTAAAAACTTAGATTATTATTTTTTTAGCCTTTCTTCTTTCCTAATATATGCATTCCAGACTATACATTTACCTCTAAGCACTGCTTTAACTGCATTACACAAATTTTGATGTTATAGCTTCATTACTCCATTTGAAATATTTTATAATTTCTGATCTATATCTTCTTTGATCTATGGATTATTTAAAAGTATATTGTTTAATTTCCAAGCAATTGAAAATATGGTAGTTACTTTTTTGTTATTGTTCTTTTTTTAAGATTAATTCCACTATAGTTACAGAACTATACTCTGAATACTCTGAATGATTTAAATCCTTTGAAATTTGCTAAACCACCTGTTATGGCATAGTATGTGGTCAATTTTAATAAATTTCATTAATTTTATGCATTCTGGGAAATATGTATTCTGTCATTGTTGGGTGTAGTATTCTATATACATTTATATACATTAAATAAATCAAGTTTTTAATTACTGTATTTTACCATGTATAATGCATTCCTGTGTATAATGTGCACCCACATTTTTGGCCGAAACTTTCAGGAAAAAAAATCTTTTGTTTTAATTTTTTAAGTCAAATTTGTATTTGTTTACATTTAGGTAAACAAATACTTATTTTTTGTATTATAAAATAATTTTAGCATTTATTTTTTAAGATATTATAGTGCAAGAAATTTTATGTAACAAATAATTAACAAAACACAAGAACAGATACAAGAAATTTTCTGTACCGGTAACAAATTTACTATATTTACACATCATACTAGAAGGCCAAGAACTCTTCATTGTTGTAAGTTCATTGTAAGTTCAACAAAACTGATTATCATATTCCAGGGTATTATTTTGCATACGGATATCGATATTAATTTCTAGAGTTACACTTTTAATTCATAAGTATAAATAAAAGAATTAAAAACATTTATATAGATACAGAATTAGTACTACCTATGTATAATGCACATCCTATTTTTTCCCTCACAAATTTGGGCAAAAAGTATGCATTATACATGGCAAAATATGGTATGTTGTTTAGATTTCTATATCCTTATTGGTTTGTGTGTGTGGGGGGAGGGATGGGTGAGCACTTGTTCTATCAGATATTTAGAGAAATGTGTGGTTCCAGCTTCTTCCCATTCCTCACAGACCACCTGTTAAAGCCCAGCATGCTTTGCTCATAAACTTACAGAATTATTGAGAAAAGGAGGCCCAAATACACTGAGAAAACACAGCGGCAAAGGCATGGCTGTGATCTCAGCCCAGATTCCCATCCTCTTGCAGTGACAGTCTTGGCTGAGCTGAGCCCTTTCTTCACAGTGTTTGGCTTTGGATGCTAGACCAGAGGAGTCAGCCCCCCTGGATCCCTCTTTTGAGTTGACACAAACTGCATCTTAGACTGTTCTCTGAAACCAAAGTCACAGCTCTCTTGTGGCCCTGGTCTGTACTGATTGTGCGTCAGCTCCATGTGGGTATGGAGCCTCCCAGAACACCCTGGAACCTGGACTCTTGATTGAGGAAAACATACTCTATGTGGTCCTGAAAATCCTTCCTTTGGGCTACAGGTCAATATGCACCACTCTCAGAGATATTGCCCAGTGTGGTGGAGACAACCTATGTGATCTTGGGTAGGTCATCTTCTCTCTCTGAACCTAAATGGGGGTCACAGTGTCCTATAATTGGTTGTGAAGCTTAAATGTGGTAATAAATGTGAAGTTCTTAGTATATTGCCTGACATAAACATCCCTTTCCCCACTAACCTAGTCCTACCTTGCCCCTTGCCCACCTCTGTCTGGCTTTTGGGGCACATTTGAAGCATGTTCTCTAACTGACTGCCAGCCCCCACATCTTTTTTCCTGGAAGCTAGGATTCTTGCCTACTCCTTTTGTCATAGAGCATCTAGGTCTAATCCCCCGAGTGCCTATGTGGGTTGGTCATGCACCACATTCCTGGGGCTTCTCTACCTTTGTTAACTTCAGCCTCCCCTCCTCCTAACCCAAATAGTGGAAAATTATGGGAGATTGGGAACATTGGGAGGGAGGCTGCAACTTTAAATAGGATGGTCAGGGAAAACCTCACTGAGAAGGTGAGTTTAGAGCCCAGATTTGAAGGAGATGAGAGAATGAGCCATGATGATGTAAAAGAGGATAGAATTACTGACTCCAAAGAAAGAGAATCCAGACTATGGGTTTGTTTAATCCATCATTTGCATAACTATCCTAAGTCCACACCATTCGATTTCCTAAGGAATCAATGAAATTAAATCTTATCTGGACTGCTTGTAAATTAAAGTGAGCTAAGGGATCTGCTCTGGGAGAGAAGGGAGGCTTTCCTCCAGAGACGGACAGGCAGCTCTCCTTTCCCCCACTAGCCATTTTGGCTTGTTTGAAACTCCTAGGCTCCATTCTGGCCAGACAAGAATGGGACCTACAGAGATCCTGGAAACTTTAATGATGTCAGGTCACGGGGAATCCACCCGTGTTGGATGCCCCATCATAGGGCATAAAAGTTACCAAGGTCCTTAGAATTTCAAAGTGCCCTTGCCCTTGGATTTACAGACTCCAAGACAGGGATCCCAGCTCCCGGGACTGTAACCGGAAAGAGACTATAAGCTCAGAGGCGCCAGAGCCAGTCAGGGTCACATGGCAACTGGCCATAGCTGTGATGAGGCTGGCAGGGACAGGCCAAGGATGCTGCGACCACCACCACACCGGCTAGACTCTCAGGAGAGTCATACCCCTGGAGGCTTGGGAAAACCCCTCGTCCCTCCCTTCCCCCTTTTTCAGGCTACATCCCGAGGACTCAAAATGGGTAATACTTCTTCAGTTCATAGAGACTCCCCTCTCAGTTGTCTTCTACAGAATGGGCCACCTTAAACTAGACAGTATTAGAAAGAAAAAGCTTAATTTCTTTGTAACACTGCCTGGCCCCAGTATAAACTAGAAGGTGGAAAGTGTGACCTATAAATGGAAGCCTAAATTATAACACCATCTTACAGCTAGGCCTCTTCTGTAGAAGACAGAAAAGTGGTCCAAAATCTCATATGTCCAGGCATTTATGTACTTAAGAGACAACCCCAAGGACAGTGGGCCTGCAGTCTGGCTCACCGCCATGTAAACTTGGGTTCCCACCTGACAGTGATCAAGAGAAAAGTTCCTCTGACCCGACTCCCAGTTTCAGCCCTAAAGACCCCCGGGCCCTCTGGAGTCACCAGTCTTCCCGAGAGTCCGACAGACTGCCCCCACTCTATCCCCAGACCAGCCCATCTACCCCCCCCCCCCAGTCCTAAACCCCTGGGAGAATTTCTATGCCTACTCCAGACGGTGGCAGAGGGACCTCATGGCACCACTCAGGTCATGTCCTTTTCTGTGTCAGACCTTAACCATTGCAGAGACCTTTTAGGATGGTTCTTGGATGAGTTTAAAGTTCACTGATGAGTTTAAAAGGTTTGGCTGTTTTTTTATCTCACCTGGAGGGACTTAAATGTTATTCTCTCTCATTGCTGTACCCCAGAGGAAAAAATTTGTATTTGGGGATAATCGCAGGCTTTTGCTGACTCCCTATATGTATTCAACCTAACCAATACCCGGTGGAATGATGGCCATTCCCACTCAAGATCCAACTGGAATTATCAGGCAGGGCAGGAGGGAACTATTCACACAGACCACATGGTTACGTGCTTCCTGGAGTGGATGAGGAGATGCATAAGCAAGCCTGTGAACTATGATAAGATTAAGGAGGTTACCAGGAGCCATATGAAAACCCAGCACTTTTTCATGCTTGCTTAGTAGATGCCCTACGCAATATACTAATGTGTTTTGTTAGATCCTACCACCCAGGAGGGACGCATTGTAGTAGGGACACATTTTGTTAGCCAGTATGCACCTGACATCCACAGGAAACTACAGAAATTAGCAATGGGACCCCAAACCTCTACTACCATATTTCCCCCAAAATAAGACTGGGTTTTATATTAACTTTGCTCCAAAAGACGCATTAGGACTTATTTTCAGGGAATGTCTATTTTTTCATGTACAACAATCTACATTTATTCAATACAGTCATGTTATCTTCTTCTGGAACATCGTCATGTAACTCTCCAAACCCAGAATTCCGGCTTGAATTTCTGCGGCTCATTTCCTGTAGAACAAGTGACCCCAATCTCTCATGTCCAGCAATACAGCTCTCCTTAAATGAGCACTTCTTGTCCATGTAGCCTGCTCGTAGTACATTGGCAACACAGCTGTCAGTGATTTTACCCCATGAATTCTTCACCCAAGTCATGATCTCTTTGCAGGCTAGGCTTCACAAAGTTTACACGCTGATTTCTCTCCATTCTGTTTCGATGTAGTCATTGATTTCCATGAGCAAATGGTCCTTGAATGGCTTGTTTATTGCAACATCAAGAGTCTGGAGATAGGCAGTCATTCCTGTGTGAATCATTATTTGATCTATTCTCTCTGCAAGGAAGTTCTTCATGTCTTTAGTACAGTGAGTGCTGGCTGAATCCCAGACTAGCCGCCCTCTTTGGCCACCTGGTGCATCTGTGTGTGTACTAGGCTTTTTTGGTTTCAAGAACATAAATGCCTGAAACAAGTTCAACCTTATCTTTCTTGCCCTTAGTGATGATTAGAGGTGGGGTCTTCTTCCATCCAGATGAATTGCCAAAATACAGGTAACACATGCACGTTCGTAACCAGTGGAAGGAATGTATTTGATGAGGGCACCCTTCTGATCAATTGTCGTTTGAGATCCTTGGCCCATAAACACTGCAGTTTCATCCATAGCAATCATGTTGGAGAGCTGGTATTTAGAAAAGTTGACACCATCAATAAAGGACTTGAATGCAAGTGCACATTTATAACTTCAGTGTCTTCCAGCTTGAACAGTGCTGTCAATCTTAGAGATAGTTCATATCACTGAAGGAAGCCATCCAGGCAGTGTTGTGGTGCTTTGAATTCTTCTGGGGATATTTCTAACTGTGGTGCCATTGCAAGGGCAACTGCATGAATATCAGCTCTGTGCACAACCAAAGCCTTTGCTCTCCTGTCAGCAATCCATTCACAGATGATGTCTTCCAGCTCAGGAAATAATGGTTGCTGACCTGATCCACATTGTGCTTCTTAGCATTTCCCTTGTCCATCTGTTGACTGAGGTTATTGTACTCTGCTCACCATTTTCGGACCATTTGGAGATCCCACTTCTACTCTTTGCAGAAAGCCATAAGATTCTTGCCCTGGGAGTCCTCCACGATTCCTTTCTTGTACTCGACAAAATAGCTCTTTCTTTCTGCACTCATCTTGTCTGGGCATCAAAATATTATTCCCTTGAAATCTACCATTAAATCAAGTATTAATCGAAGACTTAGAAGACAGGAGTGGCAACAAAACTGATGACAGTTAAGAATGATGGTCCACACAAAAGCGACGAAAAATTGCCGGCACCAAAATTCAAAAACATTTATTTCACATGAGTGCATTAAATACATCTGTTACAACACATGACATATTGAATTATGAAGATTCATATTAGACACAACCACATCCGTTCATTTAAAAGTGCACACGCTATTTGTGAATTTTGTCTGTACTCCGATTGGTCATTCCGCAATAAGTCTCGAGTTCATCTGTTTACATAGACGTTTAGCTCTCGTCCAAAGGCGCCTGCTGGGGTATTACAAAAACTTAATTATAATTTATATTATCATTATTTTAAGTATTAATATCAATAACATTATTTATATGTAATTATATATTAATATTATTATTTTATAATTCAATATGTCCGTCGTGTGTTGCAATAGACGTATGAAATGCGTCCATCTGGCTGATGATCTTAACTGGGGCTTATTTTGGGGGTAGGGCTTGTATTACGAGCACCCTGAAAAATCATGCTCGGGCTTATTTCCAGTGAGGTCTTATTTTTGGGAAATATGCTAATCACCTCATAGACATTGCTTTCATGTCTTTAACAACTGAGAAAGGGAAAATGAGGAAAGGAACAGCGAGACCAGAGATAGGCCATACTTTCAGCCACAGCTGTAGACGGACCAAGGCTGAAGCCACCTCAGCACCATCCCCACAACCCCAGAGAAGGAACACCAGGTAAGGGAGCCTGCTATAAATGTGGAAGCCCAGATCACTGGAGTAAGGAGTGCCTGAATTCTCCAAAACAGCCGTGTCCCCTGTGCAAACAAAAAGGGCACTGTAAGAGAAATTGTCCCCTGGTCCGAAGGGAGCAGGGGACAAACTCCTTCCTCACAATGGCTGTGATCTACTGATGGGGCCCAAGTTTTCCAGTGGCTCCCAAGAAAACTGTCATCATCATCACAGGGGAGGAACCATGGGTGACCCTTGATGTAGCAAGCAAAACCCGTTAATTTCCTGATTGATACTGGAGCCACTTACTCTGTCTTCACCGCTCACTCTGGAACTATTTCCTCTGAAACCCGCTCAGATATAGGAATAGATGGAACCCTTAGGTGCCAGGCTCAGCCTGTCTTGCCAATGGGGTGAACATTTAGTAACTCATAAATTCTTAGTTATGCCTGAGTACCCCACTCTATTGCTGGGAAGAGATCTACTCTTGGCTTTAGGGGCTGCTTTAGGTCTTCCGAGTTCCAAGGATCCTGCTAGCCCTCTTAAGTTCTACTGCCTCAGAAATCCCCTCAGGGATACCCCAGGACATATTAAGCAGCGTCAATCCTGAGGTTCGGGATCAGGGAATCCCAGGAAAAGCGCTTAAGGCAGGTCCCATTGAGGTTTTTCTGAAGGATGCCCTGTCATATCCTCGAAAGAGACAGTACGCCATCAGGCCGAAGCTCACAGGGGCTCTAACCTCTGATACAGAAATGTATAACTTATGGACTTTCAGGATCCTGTCAATCTCCTTGTAATACCCGTATCTTATCAGTTTGAAGCTGACTGGAGAATACCATCTAGTCCAGGACTTGAGAGTTACTAATGAAGCCTTTGTACTTACTATTCATTTAACTGGTCCCAAACCCATATTCAATTCTAACTCGGTGCTGGGGGACTCCAGCTGGTGTTCTGTCTTGGACCTCAAGTATGCATTCTGTGGTATCCCCTTACACCCAGACTCTCAATACCTGTCCACTTTTGAATGGACAGACCCTGACTCTGGTCTGTCCCAACAGCTTACCTGGATTGTATTACACCAGGGATTTAGAGCTAGCCCCCATCTTTTTGACAACACTTTGGCTAAAGAACTTAGGGAGGTCTCCCTCCCAATGGGCTATCCCCCATATGTGGATGATACACTTATTTGTAGTCCCACTAAGGAACTTTCAGATGCCAATACTGTCCAAGTTCTTAACTTCCTGGGCTCTAGAGTATATAACGTATCCAAGAAAAAGGCCCAAATTTCCTCGTAGAAAGTAGAATACCTTGGATATATTTTAATTCCTGGACACCAGGCTCTAATTACTAAAAGAAGGAATCCATTTCCCAGCTTGTCCCTCCTCAGACAAAAAAAACAACTTAGAACCTTCCTAGGTATGGTGGAATTCTGTGGGATATGGATCCCCGGTTTTGGGGTCATAGTCAAGCCACTATATGAGACCCTAGCTGGGTCAGACACTGAACCGTTGGACCAGACCTTAAAACAACAATGCTTTTGAAGATATTGAGTGGTCTTTTATGTCTGTCCCAGCCCTAAGCATACCTGACCTCAACAAACCTTTCATGTTCTTCACTGCAGAGAAGCAGGGAATAGCATTAGGGATATTGATGCAGCCACTGGAATAAGATCTCCTTCCAGTCATTTACTTTTGCAAACAGCTGGATTCTGTAGCCAAGGGTTAGCCGGGATGCTTAAGGGCAGTGGCTGCCATGGCCCTCCTAGTGGAAGAAGCCAAAAAGTTAACCTTGGGGATGCCACTAGAGGTCAGGACTCCTCATCAGGTACAAGGAGTCCTAGAGACTAAAGGTCATCATTGGCTCACGGGAGGACGCCTTACCAATATCAGGCACACTACTAGACTCTCTAGAAATCACCCTGAAGACATGCCAGACTCTTCATCCCACTACCCCGATGCCTGCAGGGCCTCACACAGACTTGGCACATTCCTCTGTTGAGACTATAGAACAGGTCTACTCCAGTAGGTCTGATCTAGGAGATCTCCTTTAGACAATGCAGAGGAGGCGTGGTATACAGACGCAGTAGTTGCATACACTAACCCCAGACTTCTGGATTTGCTAATTAGTGCAGGTGGCCTTAAGCCCCCAGCTGAGTCGTTTACAGTGCAGAGAGTACAAGCCTTGGTCACCTTTTAAATGACTGGAGGGAACCTGACCACAGTGAAGAGGCAACAAGTGAGAAAGAGCATGGCATCCCTCCCTAGGTGAGTAGTGATGTAAGGATTTAAATATGCCCCATTGACAGTGGGCAGGTAACAAAATCTTTTTATCAGAAGTTATCCACCATCGCTCTGCCATTTTTGGTAGCACTTCTGATAAGGCTCTTTCTTCCTCAGTGGGAGAGTAAGGAGTAGGCGGGGGCATGTCTCCTCCGGGGTGTAGGCTGAATTATCCAGGAAGCTCTAGGAGTGCTGCCCTTTTTGCTGCCCCATCAGCCAGTCTGTTACCTGTAATCTGGGTTGAATCTCCTTTTAAGCGTCGTCAGCAGGGCATTACTGCGACTTCAGAGGGCTCCTGGACAGTCTTATTTTAGCTCTAGTCTTGCTCTTCACTTGTGCCCCATGTGGAATCCCCGTAGAGTGCTGTTTCTTTCATAAATATACTGTTATCGCCATCATTTTAGCCTTTTTAGTTCTTCTCCTCCCAGGGCTCTCCGAGGAGAATGGGAAACTAATATCTTTGTAAATTTTTCTAAGGTGATAGCCAGGGCAATGGCTTCTTTGACTGCTGGATATGCCATAAACAGCCCCAAACAAACCACAACACCCCTACATTTCAACCTGCACACCTAGGCATCAGCCTCACTTTTCTTTCGGGCCCTCCGAAAGCACCCAAAGATCCACCCCCTCATTGTCAGACTATCAGCTACAACAAACCTGAGCTGCAGACACCTCACCCCACTATTCATTCAATCAGTCTAAGGCTGGAGCTAGAATCCTCAACGGTACTTCCACATTTAGTCCATGTAGAAACTGTATGTTTTGGAGAAACATTACATGTCTTCTAGCAGCTCCTTTTTCTACCCCGTAACATTTGACACCTCCAAAGAGTGCATCCAAATACTACCTTTTGGTGCTCAGCCAGCCATTTTGCCAAGGACAGGAATGAAAACAGTAGCCCCCAAAACCGGTGCTCACATTGGGAGGGACATGAAAGGAAATTCTGGCAGCTATACTACTACCTACCCCTCAGGCAGAAAGGACCACAGCCAGGCCCAGAGACACTGAGCTATGGGGAGGCCCCTTATCTCTCCAGTGTAACATAGATACCTTGTTGGAGTCCAAGCCTAAACACACGGTTTAACTTCTCTGTGTCAAATTCGTGCCCCCCTTGGATTCCTATTCCTCTGTGACTCTCCTGAAAATGAACTACCCAGTGAAAAGTCCCCTGAGGCTCTAGCCAACCCTTGCATTGACAACTCTCAGCTTGAAGGTCAGTGCACCCAGGATTTCTAGGTCCTCAGGGTATATCAGTCACTGTTCATAATGTCACCTGTCCCTTAGCTGGACAGACCGTAGGATTCATCCTGGTAGGTACTTGGGGCTACCATGGGTCTAGCAGCCCCTTGGGGAAGATTTGCCTATCACGAGGCTACCTTAACCAACCTCACAAAGTCTACAGCTACCTTAGCACAAGACACTGGAGACACCCTCCAGAATTTACAACAATCCCTTTATTTACTTGCAAATGTTATCCTTGGCAACGGACTAGCCCTAGGTTACCTGTTGGCTGAACAAGAAGGGGTCTGGGCAGTCATTAACGAGACTTGCTGCATCTATATTAATACTACCAGCTAGGTAGAAGATGTCAAAAAGATATATGACCAAGTAGATGGCTTCATGAGGTTATAAATAAAACCCCCTCAGCTGATAACTTCTGGCAGGCTGTAGAAAGTACTTTGCCTTCCCTAACCTGGTTTCTACCCTTACTGGGACCCTTAGTCTCTATAATACTACTGTTGGTGTTTGAATCATGTCTCTTCAAGCTCCTTGTCGAGTTTGTACCTTCTAGGATACAGCAGTTTCATCTCCAGATAGTTGTCCACTAAGTATTCCAACCCATCCCTCCTGAGGATGATAAACTGCGCTAGCAGCCACTTGACCAAGTGGCCTGCTCTTTTGACTCTCTAATGGCCACCCTTCCGCCACTCCCTAGATTCTCCATAGTCCCCTCCCTGCTGTAATAGAATAGCAAGATCCTGGTGCCCACAGGCACAGGCAATGCTCTGTTCAGCAGGAAGCAGTGTCAGAAGACAGACCTTCATCCCAAAATCCCTTGTAAGAGTACAAGGGCCCAGATTTCTTGAGGAGAGTATGTTACCATAGGCAGAAAGAATAAGGCCTTGGGAGAAAGGGGGAAGCAGAGAAGGAGGAGATGAGGGAGACAAAGGAGGGAGGAGAAGAGATCATCCTTAAGAAAAAGTGCAGCTGCCAGACCGGTCAGAACTAGATTTCAGTAGCCAATAGCAGATCTAGGATGCTATCTTGCCCCTCAAGGTGAACTTTAGCTAATTATAATAGATTATAATATTATTAGCATTGTGGTTGAGGAAAATCTTCACCCCCTGTGTCACCATGACAGTTCCAACTGAACCAAATAAGGACAAAATTCCCTCCTCCTGACCGGAAGTAGTGGTCAGTGAGTACCTGCCTAGGAATGCCTATAACGTCACCCCTAAGTCTTGAATATTTTGCACCTTCATTTTTAGTGAAATAAATTCCTAAGTCTCATTGTTCTTTGGGGCAGCTGCTCTTCTTCGGGCATGCCCACTCTCACCTACTTGAGAGTGTACTGTCCTTTAATAAATCCAGCGTGGGGTTGGTTTATTCAGTGCGTCCTTGAATTCTTTCCTGTGACGAATGCCAACAACCCATTTTCTGGCAACACTTCCAGTGCTCACTACTGAGAAGCTTAACATTTGGCCAGCTGGCAAAGGAGAAATATTTTAAGTTCCAGCTCAATTATCACAAAGCAATAGACTTGGAGCAGAGAGGCAATGACTTGCTAACTGGCACATGGAACATAGAACCTGGAGTCCCTCAATTCAGCGTATTTTCATTCCATTTGGTAGCTTGCAGCTCTAAACCAAGCTTCCAAAATGGAGAAATCTCCAGGCACAGGAAGGAAGAAAAGGGACCCCAGAATTCAGGAAGACATATCAGCAAGGTGAAAATGTACCTCCCTACCCCCATCCCAGGGAATACTTTTGGGGAAAGGAGGAACCCATAATAAATGTTTTTGTACTTTTTAATTGAGTTGTAATTCACAAGCAATAAGTGCCCTAATCTTAAGAGTACTGCTTGACAAATTTTGGCATATGTACATGTAAATCCATGTGATCACCCCTCAGATCAAGAGAGAATGTTTCCAGCACCCCAGAGGGCTCCCTCACTCCCCTCCCAGTCAACATGGAAATTCGCACTCTTCTTACTTTTATCGTCATAGATTGGTTGGTTTCCCTGTGCTTAAATTTCATATATATGGAGTTATATAGTATCTGCTTTGGTGACTTTGTTTTTGTTTTTAAATCGTTGTCTCTGTGAGATTCCTTCATATTGTGGCGAGTAGTAAAACCAGAACACTGTTGAAACAAAAAACAAAACAACAAAATCAGAAAGAAAAATCAGCCATGATGCTTACTGGACTTGTTTCCTATGAAGAGACGCCTGGTTGTAAACATATGTACATACCTACTCTTCATGATGTAGATTTGTGACTGTATGTCCAGATCATCAGGCCACCATCACTTTACTGGCTGTGTGAGGCTGCATCGTTTGGGCCCAACAAGCGCACATGAATAGTGGATAAGTTCCTGTACGGAGGGATACTACCCAGTAGATGGGGCAGGGCGGGCTTTGAGTCATTTCTCTCACTGCGTGTCTTTGGAGTCTGGAATTGATTAGCAAAGGGAGCATGGAAAGAAAGGAGGCCCTCACGGAGCAGATCCAGCCCCTCAGTGGACAGGGCTGAGCTGGAGCACAGTGGGCTGGGGGCCACCGTGGGGCTGTGATCCCACTATCCCAGGGAAGGTCCGGTGACTCAGAGGTGAACAGATGACAGGTCCTCCCTTCATTCAGTGCCACGACCTGCTACATCACCTGCTAAATTGGGGGTGTGAGGGTGGAGCTGGGATTAATGAGCTGGTCCTTTTTGCTCTGTCCAGGGATTCAGCACCTAGGGCTTCAGAGGGGCTCAGCAGGTGATGCAGGAAACCTTGATTTCTAGACAGGAATTTATTGACAGGAGACTGGCAGATTTCAGCAAACCTAAGGATAGGAAGGGCAGGAGACCTCAGGAGGATTTGGGGACTGGAAAGCCACTGACCAAGTTTCTTTCTCTTGTTTTGTGCGCATGCATGCTCCCTCTTTCTGGTTCTGTAAAACCTCTTTTGTTTGCTTCTCTGGGCCTGTGTCTTCACTCCCTTCCTTTTCTCACCTTTCTCTACTTTACCACGTGCCCAGTAAAATGTGGCTGTTTCGGTCTCATTCTCTGAGACCTCCAGGTGAAGGGCCTGTGGAGTCTGTCTAAGTATCAAGAGAGGGGAACCAGTTGATAACATCTGCTTCCCCCACATACTTTGGGTCTTCTGGGGTCTAGGCAACGAGGATGATGGGCAACTTGGTGCAGTCATGGCCTCCAGGGCTGTGGGGAGGGGTCTGTAAGAAAAGGGCATGGTCAGGAGTAGTGATGGGTGGCTTTAGTGCCCAGGCAAAGAAGAGCAGGAAGGTCTGGCACTGAGAAAATCATTCTCTGGAGTTTCCCATCCAGAACCACCTCTGCCATCGTCTGTGCTCTAATGAGAGTCTGAGGGCTTAATCTGGCTCTGGAATGGGATGACGGTGGCTGTAGGGAAAGAACCAGTAGCTGCAATCTCTTGCTGATGGGAACTGGGTGGTAAGGCAATTAGAAACCTGCCGAGGTTCCATTACTGGGGAAGGAGTGTTAGGCAAAGAGACAGGAAAGCCCCAAGGGGCCAAAACTGAATCCACAGGGCGGGCAGGGGCGGGGCAGAAGCTTCCAAGTCATAAGGACCAGAACTGAATTAGCTCTGTCATTTTTTAGGCTATGTGTAACATTGAGCAAGTCACGTAATCCTCCTGGCACCAGTTTCCTCATCTATAAATTGAGATAATAACACTTTATCCTACAGGGTGGGTACTATTAGAGATTGCATGGGTCACAGTGCTATAGAAGCTAACCATTGTCATTGTTGAGAGAGAGAGAGAGAGAGAGAGAGAGAGAGAGATGTGAGTGCCTACGTGAGTTTCCCTGATTGCGTGGAAGGTGATGTGCTAGGCTTCAGACAGCGCAGGCTTAGTACTTAGAGGGCCTTACAATAACATTTGAGACCGCAAATTAAATGATTGGCTCAAAATATAAAACGAAACTCCACAACTGAAATTGATCAAGGTTAAGTCCTGTGCAACTCAACGCACTCATGAATAATATCTTAAATATAAACTCTACAAGAGATATACAGGCCATCGTGTGTCAGCAGCACCAGAGTGCCTAGCTTTGTATTTTGGCTCCACCACTTACTAGCTGTGTGGTTTTGGGTAAGTCACTGAATCTCTTTGTGCCTGTTCCTCATCTGTAAAATAGAAATAATAATATCATCTACTTCAGAGGGTGTTGTAAAATACTTAGAGTGGTGCCTGTCACGTAGCAGGTTTAGCTATTAGTATATTTACTGTAGGATGAGGGTGCATTTTAATATGCTTGATATAATTAAGGTAGGGCCTCCAAAGTAAGGACCTGAGCCTTATAAAGGTTTTAAAACAGCCCTGATCATGTTTGTGTGACTATATTTTTATTTAATCAGGTGTAACTTAGATTGTAAACTACAGATGTGTGATTATAACTTCATAAAAATTAATGGTTCTCTGCATGGCAATGCTGCTCTCAGGGGTATTCTGGAATTTTTTTTTTTTGGTCATAGTAAATAGGGGGGCCAGACTGGCACAACAAAAGATTTCTCTTGTGTCCCTCAGGACTTTCAAATACTAGTGAAAAATTTGTCTGTAATGATTCAATTCTAGGATCTAACTGAACCTAGAATTATGTAGGTGAAAAATTCGCTTATAATTATTTGAGCCCAGAACTACAGTCGTCCCCTCCTTATCTGTGGGGATACGTTTCAAGACCTCCAGGGGATGCATGAAACCACAGATAGTACTGAACCCTATATATATATAGTATGTTTTTACCTATACATACGTACCTATGATAATGTTTAATTTGCAAATTAGTCACAGTAAGAGATTAACATCGATAAGTAATAATAAAAGAAAACAATTATAGCAATATCCTACAATAAAAGATATGTGAATATGGTCTCTCTATCGCTCTCTCTGATAACCAAGACTAATGGCTGGGGACCTTTCAAGGGCCTTATAATAATATTTGAGACCTCAAATATAACTCAAAATAAATAAGCGACTAGCGGGAGGGTAGTGTATATGGTGTAGATACACTGGACAAAGGTTTGATTCACGTCCCCAACAGGTACAGTGGGATGACTTGAGATTTCCTCACGCTACTCAGAATGGCGTGTAATTTGAAACTTATGAATTATTTATTTCTGGAATTTTCCATTTAATATTGACTGTGAGTAACTGAAACTGTGAAAAGCAATACCAAGGATAAGGGGATGGGACTACTGTAATTCCGTTTTACAAATGAGCATGAAGTTGTTATTTTTTGGCAAGGTTTAGTACCAGATTTCCTAGGAAGCAACAAGTGAACTCATCAAGGAAAGATTGTACTGTGTTTTATTGAAAACTTTACCAAGAGTTCACTCTTTTGAAAAGTCACTGGTGGCAATTCTCTTGTATGATTGGAGTCACTAAATTCCTCAGCATGTTAACTGGCATCGTCACAGTGATTCTCCATTTACATGGAAATATACTGATTTAGCCTGTATGACAAAAATGACAAATGCAAAGGAGAAGAGTAAACAACATTCACTTGAACGTTGAAAATTTGGTTTTATGTCTGTCCATACATGAATAGTTGCCAACATGCCAATGCTGCAGCTCTTTTAACTCAACAGTGACTCCATCAAGATAAAGGGAAGGTTTTACAAAGAAACACGTAAAGTTGAAAGCATATCACACTTTTGAGATTTAAAGGAAACGTTTGAAAACTAGGATTTTCACTGAATGTTAAAAGACATCTTTGAGTACAAGGTAAAGTTGTTGGTGTTTTCTTTCGAAATAGTATACATGCTTGCAAAATAGGGTAAGCAACAACACATTGTCGTAAAAACTTTACCAATGACCGATAGGTTATTAGAACAATGACGGAAAAAAGCCCACTGAAATGATTTTTTTTATTCTGCTGAATTCTGATGATACTGTCTAAGAAAAACCGATGAGATGGTGAAAGCTGTCGAGTATTGGCTCGTGTGATGAGATCAGGAGAGCAAATTGTCACTACTAGAACCCCCTGTGGGACGAGGGAGCTCTCTGCTCACACAGATAAGGCTAAGGAATGAAAAAAAGCCACAGTGGGTATTTATTTGCAAAATCACTGACAATGATACAAAGGCGTTGACAGTATTTGAAGCCCTTAAGAACGATTTCATAGAAAAAAGAATTCCCTTTTTCAATGTCATTGTATGCACCATGGATTGAGCCTCAGCTATAATTTGCTGGCCATTTAAAAGGTTTGTAGGCCATTAAAAAAAATTAGCACCAGATGTTTAGCACAATGCAAAGAAAAACATTTTGTGACTATTGTGTGTTATTTTATTTATTTTGGATTCCTTGCTGTTTTTCAAGATTTTCACTGTTACTCCCATACTTCCCATGGGGTCTGCCTTTGAAGGCCTAACTTCTCTAAGACTTCTTGTATTCTCTTCCAATCCAGCCTCTATTCTCCACCACCTGATGAAACAAAATAACCGCAGGCCACAATAAAACAAATGGGGTCCAAAACGGAATCATGTAAAATGTAGGGTTGCATTTTTGCGATGTTAATAAAAAAAAAACACCACTTTCCAGGAGGTCTGTACTATCAAAAAAAGCACAAAGGTAAATATATTGAAGTGTGTTGTACACAACTATCCATATACCTAACAGAGCAAGTCCCAATTCCGTTATAGCCAACCCCTGTAATGCCCCCATTACCAGCCTGCACTGTCTACACTAAAGCCTGCAACAGCATCGCCTGGAGTTCTCCTGCAAACGTGACCACACACATTCAGTCAAGCACCTTCCATGCAGTTATGGAGGCCCAAGTAACACATATCCTCTCTCTCCATTTTTTTAGTGTGTGCATGTGTGCACGTGTGTGCATGTGTGCATGCACAGACCAAAAATGATGACAATGGCTAGCTAGCTTTTAGAACACCATGAACCATGCACGTCCCAAACAATGTCTCTAATCATAGCACCCACGCTGTAGGGTAAGTGATATTATCCTTCCAGTCTGTCTCAGTTTGATGCTGGTTTGGGAATCTGGGCCGGTCAGGGGCCCAGAGTGAATCCCATTATATTAAAATATGCATTGTCTTGCAGTTTATTGTATATGTCTTTTTAAGTACTGGAATGCATGCATTGAATGAGTATTGAAATTCCAAGACAGGAGACAAGAACTCTGAGCTATTTCATCACTACCTTGGTCCATGTCATATAGAAGGAATTCTTTTGTCACTACTCTTAGAAATAAGGCCAATGCTGTTCTTTCTTTTTTTCTTTTCTTTTGACATTCAATATTATTTTTTATGAGTTTCAGACCAATGCTGCTCTCAGAATGTCGTTCTTCCTTATATTTTCTCCTCTGATAGCATATAATTTGCTTAACATGTTATTCCTGTATCCATTAAGATTATCTCTTCTTTCTCTTATTATATACAAATGAGCCTTGTGTGTTATTATATATCTTAACATGAATTTTAATTCCAATGTTAATTGGAAACTTTCTCTGTCATTCTTCTGTACTTATTGTAAGGAAACACTTCGATATTCTTTCTTTTAAATCCAAAGTGACTCATAAAAGGAGGTGGAAACATCTGACTCTATTATGTATTCTAGTATAGTTATACGGGAGCATTTGCGCATGGAAATGTATATCATTTTATTATTGATCATTTTTACCTATCCTTTTTATTTCCGCTAGGATCAGAGAAAGGGAAAAACATGATACCTGAGAGCCAGCTTGGCACTGACTGCTGGGCATCGTGTTCTCCTGTTGCAAATAAACAATTTCACGGAACACCAGTTATCAGGCAAGGCCACTCCGTGCCTTTGATGGAGCCAGATAAAAACGAGAGCACGCTGTAATCATGTCTGAGCACAGACAAGATGTGAACGTGATCCAAACCACAGAAATGACTAAGCGTCTCCCTACCTTGGCTCCTCTAAGGGGCTGCTGCTGCTGCTTTACCCGAGCTTTAGCCTCGTTCTAGTCTGCCTTCCTTCTGGAGGACGCTGAAATACCCAGTTACAGAACAGCTCTCACTTCTTGACAGCACCCAATCCAAAGCAAAGCACTGCTTCCATGAAGCCCCCGGAAAGTCACAAACCTAAATTCTCTAAGTCCTTTCTTGCTGCCACGTTTCCCCTTGGCATGTGTTCTCGCTCCTTGCGACGAGGAATGCATTTAAATTGGTCAACGACAAGTGTGTTCCTGACATCTTTGGCCGGGAAGCATCAACAGATATTATAATGACGTCTATATCTACGTATATCTACACATAGTTTGTGCAACTATGTATGCAGGTAGATTGTATTATCTATGAATTTCATTTCAAGATAATAAAGGGGCATTAAAAAGTATTTGTTACAAAAAGAGGGCATTGAGTTTGGTAGGACCGTTGGTAGAAATTTCGTGAACTTGACCCTGCGCACAGGTAACTTGGGGTGTTTTCTTTTGTCTGCACATGAATCCTGCATGTGAATGTAGGCCTTGCACAGGATGTCACTTACATGAGCGGGTAGTGTCAACTTACAAAAAAACAAAAAACAAAAACAAAAAAGCGTCCTCAACCGAAATGCTGAGCCAACGATTCTGCTTTGCAGGCGAGGGCCTGCTTGCCGTTGCTCTTGTTTTCCCAGGCTCTGCTTTTGATCCCTTGTGTCAGTTTCGCACTTCCCTGTTAATTGGACGTATTGGGGCTATTGTTGGGGCTCTAAGCCTTGTTATTCCCATCTAGCACATGTGTGTATTCCTACCATGCCTTTCTGATGTGTGCTTTTTCTTTTGACTGACGGGTTTCTACATCTGGCATCTCAACTATGCTGCCAATTAAACAAAAGGGCAAAAGTGTTTTTATGATCTCCTGGAATGAAACTGCCATTCTTTCTTACTTTTCAAAAATTAGCTGCTAAGAAAAGGGGAGGGGACACTTAGGAAATTTTGAGAAGCCCCGATAATTAAGATAACTGATGTTTCATGAATGAAAAAAAACGTTGCTCTTATGCAGGCATTGTGTTTCCCGATGGCATAGCTCTTTGTGCCCATGCCCTCCCTGTACCAGCATACTTGGCAACTTGCTGGTTCCTTTTGTGCATGCTGGAGAAACAATTGTCAAGGAAATTTTGCTTCTAATAGTGTGTGGGAGAAATCTAGTAATTGCTTTATTCATCGTCCATTCTAAAGAAAGACCATTATTTATACCTGTGAAAACTGAAAACATGTGAAATGACAATTATTATATGATGGCCAGAGAAATTATGGTACACTCATTGGATAAAGTGTTATGTAGCTTAAAAGGCATGCTTTAGAAGGCTACGTGATGACTTGTATATATGCAAATGGAATAGTAGGAAAAATATTTGAATACAAATATCTATCTGATTTGATACTAGCTTTGATTAAACATCTTACATGTTTTAAAAAAACAGTGTGTGGGAGGAGATGGCTTAGATTACTTAGGGCTCTCTCCCAGGCCGCAAGGCAGGGCCTCCAGGGCGAGGCTGCTAAAGAAGGTGCGGTGAAGTCAGACATCTCCTCCCCTGGGCGCTGGCTTGGGAAAATCTTGCTCAGGCTTCTCAGTACCCCGCACAACCGCGCCCCTGTAGTCCCTCGCGCAGTGGTGGGCTCTGGGCTGAGTTCATGACCTCTGCCCAGACCCCTGGGAGAGGAGAGGGATGAGCTCAGGGACGTGGGGGCCCAGGCACCCTGGGTCATTCTCTGACCAGAGCCCTGTAACGACAGGGGAGAGTGGTGGGCACAGCCAGGGACAGCCTGGCAGTACTGAGCTTGCATTCCTCCCACAGTTTACCAGCTACTGCTGTGCCCTTGTCTACATTTTTATTTAGATTTCATTTAAAAAAACAAACGTATTACCCTTATTCTCTCTTTACATGGTAACACAATTAAGAAGTATAAAAATAGTAAAAGTCAAGTTTTTGCCCCACCTCTGTCTCCCAGTTTCCCTGCTCCAGGACCCCAGGATGGGTTGGTTCCCAGGACAGGGAGGATATGGGCCGGGAGAGCGAGCTCAGTCTCTCGAGAGTGGTTCCTAAAAACTGCAGTCCTGGAGAGCGGGGCTACCAGGGGACGTTAGGAAACTGAGGGCCAATGTGTGTGGGTGCCCTGGTCAGGGAGAAGGACATTCTGCAGGTTGAGCCTGGCCTCTGCTCAGTGTCTGCAAAGAATTGTGAAGTGGAGAAGGAAGTGGCCTTGTTACCAAGGGCAGCACAGGCAGTGAGGAATGGGGATGGGTAATGTCTGTTCACCTGGAAGCCAGAAGGAGGCCCGGAGCTGTAGGTAGTAGGGGGTGAGAGGGTGAAAGAGAGAGTGGAGGGAGAGGAGGAGGAGAAAGAGGGGAAAGGGAGGGAGAGGAAGGAGAGGGAGAGCAGGAGGGGAGGAGGGGAGAGAGAGAAAGAGCGAAAGAGAAGACACGATGGAGAGACACCTGGATGAGGCTTTAAGGGCTTGGAGGATCTTGAAATATGGGTCATTATCCTTCCTGTAGTCTCTTTAGTACTCACAGGTAGTGAAGAGAGAAGAAATTTGATTTTATTTCCATCTGCTGCATGGTAGGCACTCAATAACCAGGGCTGATGAATAGGTAACGATGGACATGCATCAAACTAGAATCATGCTCACTGTGGTCCTCGGATTAACATCCAGCCCCTTCACCAAGGTATTAGGAAAACCCTTAGCTGATTTAGGGGGGAGCCTTTGCCTTAAGCATATTATTTTCTTCCTATTCTTTTATCATCCAGTTTTCCTTCATGACCAATACCAGCAAGCACTTTGTTGAGACAGCTGGGTGACACGATGGGGCAATGCAGGACCAGTTCCACTAGTCTTGGGAGAATAAATTTTCTCCAGTGTCCTGGAGGCGGAAGCCTTCACTGGGAGGGGAAGGAAAGGAAGGAGGAATCAGGAATGAGAAACTAGGCTTTGTTTCTTTGTTGGCTACTCCCTTTTTTGGAACAACAGCAATATTTTTGTTACAACAGCTTCCTGGTTTTCCTCCGACCTCCCTGGCTGCTCTCTGGTTAGAGGTCTGCGTTACACGCGCCTCTCTTCCTTTTCCCAGTTAGATGTGGTGCTTCCCAAAGATCTGTTCCAAGTCCTCTTCCCTACATCCTCTCCCTGGGGGAACTCATCCCCAGGTGACCAGAAATAGCTTTGATGACCATTTATGACTCCCAGATCTCCCTCTGTACCCGTCCCTTTCTCTTGAGCTCCAGACTTATCAAGCCACCTACTTCCAGAACATTTCAGACTTCCTATCTTCCACCCAGAGTCCATTTCTTCTCTAGCTGTCTGTACTGGTTTTCATTTTCCCAGTGATTTCATTTACTTTCCTCCTCAGCTGTCCAAGCTTTGGCTTCTTCACCCTTCCTTCGCTCTACTGATCTCCTGCCATGCCATTCTGGTTAGGAACCGCTAAACCAGCTCTCCAATCCATGCACGTTTATTCTCATCCAGCCACCATCACCTGTTAGTCTCCTGCCTGATCTCCCTTCTTTCAGATTTGATCTCCTCCAGGCCTCGCTCCACACTGAGCTGAGTGATGTTTCCAGAATGAAAATCTGATCATTACTGCTGACTTCAGGATAAAGACCAAATCCTTCATATAGCTTAGTAGGAATGTGACCCTTGCCTGCCTTTCTACCTTCATGGCTCACCACTTTAGGCTCAAACACCGAGGTCCAGCCATTCTATTTCGTTCACTTCCTTCAGTGTTCATGCTAAGACCTAGGGACTTTCCTCTGGCACTTTCCTCTCTGAATATTCCTCCTACCCCACCCCCTGGCCATCCTTCAGGTCCCTGTGGAGATGTCAGGTAGGACAAGCATCTCAAGGTCTGGGTGGTTCTTACTAAATGCTATTCTTGCTAAATGTTAAATTGTAGCACAGTATTTTGCAGAGGCAGCTGTAACCTGATGAAGTTGACCAGAACCCAACAGGATAAGTTTAACCAACTGCAAAGAACAAATCAACATGCAATTAACCAAATAGTATGTATAAGCAATAGCTAAGGCTCTCCGTTCGGAGAGGCAGAGCTTTGGATGTGAATACTCTGTCTCTTTTACTTGCTGCACGTAGATAAAACTACCTAATGGAAACCACGTCTTATTCTTGAATAGAACAACCCAAACAGTGAACCCCTTGAGTTTGGTAATGGAGCCATCACTTTTGTAGGAAGCGTTCCCTGACTTCAAGTCTGGCTTAGCTGCCTCTCATCTCAGCCCTTTTCAGACTGCACTTAGCTTGCTGTTTACTTACCTTTCTTTTCCCCCTGAACCAGTCAGCTTGAAGGCAGGTACCCCGGCATCTGGTCCACTGCATTGTTCTCAGGGCCTGGCATGGAGTCTGGCATATAGTAGATGCTCAATAAATATTGAATGAACAAATGAAAGAATTGAACACGTGAAAATAAATGAAGACCAACCAAAGGAGAACAAAAAAAGGCTATCTATTCAGAGCTTGCTATAGCAAGGGAGTCAGCCACTATCATTTGCTTTTTGGCAAAGACTCAAAGGCAGGCAGAGGAGTGGGAAAGCTTCATACTGCAAAAAAGGGAAGCCTTCAGGTATGCCCTGGCTGGAGGCTGTTGGCATGGGGAAGCTGTAGGCTGGCTAACTAGAAGTGGGGTATCTCATGTGATTGATTGGTTAAGGGTACTTAGTTGACTTTTTCTGCTTGGTTCTAAGTTGGAAGCACGGACAAAAATTAGGGAAGCTATTAGTTATTCGTCAAGTCCTGCCCAGTTGGGGTCAGTTGTTACGGAGGTTATTGTTTGGATTCTTGAGCTGGTTACTGTAGATAATGGATTGGTTTCTTGGACTGGTTGCTACAGATTGTGGGTCAGAGGTTTATTTTTATATGGTCAGGCCATTGCCCATTTGTATATTCAGTCTCTCGGACTATATTTATTAGCATCTACTGTACACCATACTTTATATTTAGTGTTGTATATGCAGAACCTCATTTACTTCTCACCATACTTCTGTGGGGTAGGTATTACCAGTTCCGCTTAACCCTGATCACTTCCTCCTTTGAGGCTCATCCACATTTTCTGTCTTCTGGCCCTCCTTAATGCTCTAAGCGCCCCACCCTTCTCCCGACCCAGATTCACTAAGTACAGGGGTCCTGGGGTTCTCTTCCAGGGGATTGCCATCGTCTTGGGCATATTGTTATCCTTGCTCAGTTCCTTCCCATAGCGCTAGACTCCCAGTTCTGAATTTCTTCATCGTCAGTGATCTTCACGGCCAAACCCCTTTAGTCACACACGCCTGACACATCAGGCCCATCAGTCATCACCACCAGGAAAGGCCTCATCTCTGATAGATAAACACCGTCATCCATTCTGTGATATAAATAGCGTCCTACCCTTTTAATCCTCCCAGGATGTAATTAATTCTGGGTACGGGCATTATGGTAGATTTCAAAATACTTTAAATTACTTTTGGGTATTTCCTAAGATGTTAGGATGTATAACATGAATAATTCCCTCCCCCCCAAATCCTCTACACATTATTTTTTAATCTTTAAAAGTATGTGTCATCTACCTGCACATCCATCATTCTACCTCTCTCCTTCTAGAGGGAACAGAGAAGCGAAAAAGTCCATGTTACATTATATACAAGGTTGGACAATTAAGTTTGCGTACTCATCCTAGAAAAAGTGCTATATCCCTCATTGCTGAATATCACTACGGTCACCTTCGAAGCACTCCCCTTGGGAAGCTATACACCGATGCCAGCACCTAGTCCACCCTTCAAAGCAATTTTGGAACTCTTTTTCTGGAACCGCCATCAGAGCTGTCATCATATTACCCTTGATGTCCTGAATGTCATCAAAATGTCTTCCTTTCAATATTTCCTTTATCTTTGGGTAAAGAAAGAAGTCATTGGGGCCAGATCAGGTGAGTAGGGAGGGTGTTCCAATGCAGTTATTTGTTTACTGTCTAAAAACTCCCCCACAGACAGTGCTGAGTGAGCTGGTGCATTGTCGTGATGCAACAGCCATGAATTGTTGGCAGAAAATTTAGATCGTCTAACTTTTCCCACAGCCTTTCAGCACTTCCAAATAGTCAACTTGATGAACTATTTGTCCAGTTGGTACAATTCATAATGAATAATCCCTCTGATATCAAAAAGGGTTAGCAACATCATTGCAACAAGTTCTCGAACTTGTCAGACTTCGTAGTCATAATTACAATGTAATCAGAACCCACAGTGATGGAGTTTCTTTAAAATGAAGTTACTGTAATTATTTTGGAAGATCTCCAAACGTTAAGACAAACACAGCTGACCTAGCCATGTTTGAGTGGCATGTTACGATACTCATGGTGGTTCATTTTATGTGTCAACTTGGCTAAACCATGGTACCAGTGTTTGGTCAAACACCAGGCTAGATGTTGCTGTGAAGGTATTTTTTAATATGTGATTAACTTTAAATCAGTAAACTTTGAGGAAGCAGATTATGCTCCATAATGTGGGTGGATCTTATCCAATCAGTTGAAGGCTTTAAAAGAAATACTGAAGTCCCTTGAGGAAGAAGGAATTCTGCCTCCAGACACGATCGCAATATCAGCTCTTCCCTGGCTCTCGGGCCTGCTGGCCTGCCCTGCAGATGTCGGACTTGCCAGCCTCACAAGCTCATGAGCCACTTCCTTAAAGTTTCTATCTATTTGCCTCCTATTGCTCCTATTCCTCTGGAGAATCCTGACTAATACACTGGGAAAAGGCTGGATATGCAGGACAAAACTTCTGCACAGCACAAACGAAGATAAACAGGAAGCGCCTCTAAATTACTTCCCACCCCACTTCTTAGCCACAGTATTCTGTGTATATTCTGTGTATATACTGTATTAAATCAGGCTCAGCATCCGATAACCCTCATGTACGGTTGTTGTCTAAGAAGTTATTATACTTAGCAAGTGGTTTTCAACCAGTGTGTGTGACGTCATTAGCATTTTAAGCTTCTTGTTTCTAAGTTGAAGAAGGAAGAGTCTTAACATTATCCTTGAATAAAGAATGTACCACTAACAGGCTAAGAGATGTGCTTATCATCCTGAAAGTAAATCTGTCTTAAGCCTCAGGGTGGGGGCACAGCCAGGTTTTGTGGAACCTTAAGTTTATACAATTTGTAGATCCTGATTTAGAAAAAAGGATACAGAAATAATCTATCGTTTGCAGTTTTTCAGTGATATGTGGTCATATGAACACCGAGCTATGACCCCTCCCAGGGCTTTGGAAGGGAGACGTAAAGTAAAGGGCTCTGAAGCTTAAGTTTTATTAGTTTCAGGTGGTAAATCTAGCTGTGCTTCTGGGCTTTTTAGGGCAGGGACAGAAAGAAGGGTGTTGGCCTCTCCTTAGCTTGGTTCCTGCTTCCCTGGGGAGGAAAGCTGAGGCTGGCCTCTGGATCCAGAGTGTCCCTCCCCTCTAAGCAATGGGCGTTGACAGATCCTTGCCCCACTTGCATCCTTCCCTTGCCCCCTCCTCTGCCTTAAACCCTTGTTCCAGAGTTTTCGGGGGTCTAGTTTTTCCTCTCTTGCACTCTGTTTCTTTAGGGAGTGTCCATTGGTATTTCAGATAACAACGTGCAGCCTGTCTTGTCTTCCATCCTGCAAGTGCAAATGCATTTCTATGCTTCCTGAAGTTTTCAGTATCCAAGGGTAGCATTTCTGACTGTAGGGAGTGGTATGATTTGCAGCTGTTTCATGAGTGGGCACTTTTGTCAATGGTCCTTTTGCCATATCTATGACCAGCATCTCTTCCCTTCTTCCTGTCTGTTCAGACTTCCAAATGCTGGGTTTATCTTATAGAATCACAGGAGCAGACTCATGCTATTCAAAGCAGTGGCTTTCTAGTTTTACCCAGGGATAAATATTTTATATATTTTGCTTTCATGTATTTCACTGAGTATATGAATTTATTAGCAACTCCTCTCCTCATTCTGGAGAAAATTTCTGCAAATTCCAGGGGGCTGACATTTTCAGTGTCTCTCTGAGCTCTGAGTTTCTGCATCTTTAGAATCACTGGGCTCATTTGCACCCCACATTTCATGGCAGTTCCTTCCCCTCCGCTCCCACCAACTAAAGTTGGGTCTGATCTTGCTCCAGAATTACTCATACAAGACACATATGTGTATCATATATACTTTACTGAAAGAGTTGGAACAATGGAGTTGTTTTATATCACAGCAAAAACAAACAACGTGAAATTATATAATATAATCCTCATTTCTTACAACCACTTTTGGGAATTCCTCTCTGGCTTCCTTTCCCCCAGACTCGAGCCTCTGCTAAATGAATTGCCATCCCTTTCCCCTCATCCCTTACTCCCTCGGAAGGCAGAAGCAGCCTCATTCAGTTTAGACTGAAAATAAAAACAAGTTCTTCATCTTCCTATACTTAGTATGAATAAAACACAGAGAGGTATGAAGAACACAGAAGCTCTCACCATTGTGCAAAAATAGATCTCCTCTTTCACACGTTTAAGCACTTCAGATGTAGATAGTAGATGCACACGCACACTCACGCACACGCACGCGCACACACAGACGCACACGCCGCACATGGTTAGAACTTAGAACCCTACCTGAGGCCCCAGCAACACTCCATCTCCTCTGTTTCCTCATTTCATTTCCTTCTCTGGGGTCAGAGAAAAGCTATCAGAGAAAAGCGCCGCTCCTTGTTCTGACTTCATGTAAGTTCATGGCCAGGAACCATGAACATAGTGAGACAGGAAAGAGACAGACCTGGAGAGAACAGAGGGATAGAAGTAATCCTATGAGCTGGAAAGTTTATTTCCGAACAAGGAAGATGACACCTGTGCTGGAAAGCCACATTGTGGATCCCAGGACATTTCCATGCTATGCCACACAATGGCCATCCTCAAAACATTCGTTACAAAAGGCTAGCACAAAGACAGATTCGTAACCTAGACACCTCCACCCTGCAGCTCGGCCCCTGCCCCGAGTTTCTCGAGCTCTTCGCTGCTGTAGCTTGTGGGGCATGGCTGGTACTTGGCACCTGAGGCCCCTTTCCCGGAGGAGCAGCGGTGATGCCATAGGCTGCAGATGCCATAGACAGCGGCCAGCATGGCAGCCCCTAAGGCCAGGTGCCAGCAGAAGAAGATGGTGAGGAAGGCGAGGTCCCGGGGTTTTCTCCTCGCCAGGGCTGCCCGGATGGAGGAATGTACATCACCAAGCAGATCTGCAGCAGCCAGTTGCTGAGCACCAGTCCCATCCAGGTCTTGAGAACCCAGAGCTGGGGCTGGTCAGGCACCCAGACCTCGACGGCGAGCACCAGGCTGACCAGGAAGGTGGGCACTATGAACAGGACGTGCACTCGGACCTCCAGGGCGCTCTTGTTCTCGATGTGGGCCACCATCAGCAGCGCCAGCACGCAGAAGGCCAGGGCCTCGGCCGCCCGCTCCAGCTTCATGTTCTGCTGTGCCTGGCATGACCGGCTCACAGTGTCTACCATGCCGCTGAGCAGGAAGAAGCCGTACATGGTGATATGCTGCCAGCTGTTCTGGAACAAGAACGGCCGCCGAGGGTCCTCCCAGTCTACGATCTTCAGCCGGTTGACTCCTGGGGGGTAGAAGAACTCGAGTATAATGCCTAACAGGCCGATGGCGACCTTCACCACCCCTTCCAGAGGTAGCAGCTGCCACCAACCTGTGTCCTCGCTTCTCCCTTGGGGGCAGAGGAGGCTTGAGGAACCTCTGTCCCCGTAGCAGGGCCAAGGATACCAGCACCGAGTAGTAGAGTGAGAAGAAGAGGAAGACCACCCCGGTAGCAGGTGTCCCTCGAAGGTCCCCATGGTCTCCGCGTTTTGTCGGGCCAACAGGGCGAGAGCTGGCAGGTGAACGGCAACCTCACGGGTCTCTCCTCACAAGCTAGAGTGACTGCCTTTGAATGGGAGAGAGATCTCCCGATGCAGCCGCACCCCCGCCTCCCACACGCCCGCCCCGAGAGGCATACCTCTGAGCTGGGGCCACTCCCAAGTGGATCTCGTCTAGTGATGTGGCACTTCACCTCTCTCTGTTCCTCACTTAGATTGGCTAGGCCTGAGGTTGCCACCTATGCACTGTTTACTCTTTTTCTCACCTTCCTTCTACCTCACCCCTCAACACAGAGATGGGAGGGAGAGTTAAGTTGCTCCAACAAAATAGGGTGGTAGCTGACTCTCTTTTATGACTGTTTCTTGCTGCCACTCACATTGTATTTTTTTTTTCATTTAAATCTCTCAACATCTCTATGAGGGAGTTACTGTTGAGCACATTTTACAGGAGATTTTAAAGCTCAGAGGGGTGAGGGAATGCACACGAGGTAACACACTTAGCAAAGCAGAGCCAGGAAGGGGTCCAGGTCTAGTCATCTGTTTAGAGAGTCCACAGTTTGTGTACAGCTCCAGCACTCAGCAAGTCACATGCCTATGGGCACGTTACTGTGTATTCTTGAGCCTCAGTTTCCTGATCTTTAGAATGGGAACAATAATTATTTCACAGGTTTGTTGTGATGATTAAATAGAATAATGTATAGAGGTTCTGATACATAGCAAATAATAAATGGTAATGATTATAGTAATTTTACTATTATTACTAACATTTAGCAATTGTTAGTGCTAAATTCCTATGATGCTAAAGTTGGTCAGATATTTCTATGAATGATACCAAAGCTTGAATCATAAAGAAAAATAGTGAAAAACTTAATTATATTTAAATTTTTAAAAGTTTTTTATTAATAGAAATTAACTATCACAATTAATTATTTATATATTAAATTACTGTTAAATTTCAAAAGAAAAACTGTTAAAATTTTACTCCATATGTAGCAAAATATTAGTCTCCTTCCAATATAAAGAACTCTTACAAATCAAAAAAGTTAAAAATGAACACCTCAGTAGGAAAATGGATAAATAACAAAATGGCTGTTCAATCCAAGAGAAACAATAAATGCTTAATAAACCTATGAATTCAAGATAGTAAATCTCACTTGCAAGCAAAATGAATAATGCTAACATCTTCATGATACCTATTTTGGACTGAAAGTTTGTCACCCTCCCAATAGTCATATGTTGATGCTCTAACCCCCAATGTGATGGTATTTGGAGGTGGGAAATGATTAGGTTTAGATGAGGTCATGAGAGTGGGACCCTCATAATGAGATTAGTGCCCAAAAGGAGGAAAAGAGAAAGATTGTCTCAGAAGAATGTGTGTAATATTCTTGTTGGGTAGAGTGTTCATATATGTTTGTTTGATATATTTTGTTATTGTGCAGTTCAAGTCTCTATTTCCTTACTTATCTGGTCTGGTAGTTTTCTTCATGTGCATACAAATAGTGAGGAAAGACCATGTGAGCACACAGCGAGAAAGTGGCTGTCTGCACGCCAGGAAGAGGGCTCTCATTGGAACTCAGTCATTTAGCACCCTCATCTCAGACTTCCAGCGTATAAAACTGTGAGAAAAGAGTATTTGTAGTTTAAGCCACCCAGGCTCTGATATTTTGTTAGATCAGACCAAGATGACTAAGACAGAATCTTGGTACAGTGAAGTGGGTACTGTTGTAAGAAACACCTAAAAATGGAACTGGGTAATGGGTAGAGGCTGGGAGAGTTTTGAGGTGCGTACTATAAAAAGCCAAGATTTCCGTGAAGGGTTATTAAAGGTGATACAGGTGACAGCTCCGAAAGAAAAAGAGGGAGGGAGGGAGAGAGGGAGAGAGAAATGAATTGAAGAAGCAATTGTTAAGCAAAAAAGAACCAGAACTTAAAGATTTGGAACATTCTCAGTCTGTCCATGTTGCAAAAAAATGAGGAAAATTTGTTCTGAAGAGAAGTAGGGTGTGGCCCAACAACGCTTTGATAAGGAGATTAGTGTAGGTATAAACCACGGACAGATGTCAGCAGCCATCTCATCAGAAACACTGCCAGTTTGAACAGAAGACGATGGAAGCAAGAAGGAATGAAGAAAGGCTGTTAGACTTCTTAGATCCTACAAGACTGGACCATAGAACTGTTTGGCTGTGAATGTGTGCTGTTCTTCAAGACAAGGGATGATGGTCCTGAAGACCACTCAGAGATTGTCAGGGCTGGTTTCAAAAGACGGGGACTATTGCCTTGGTTTCAACAGGCCCGACAGTGGCCACCTGGAGACTCGGGGGTGGGGCCACCCAGCACTGTGGGGTGGCATCCTGCCCAGCAGAGCCACAGGGCTGGTTCTGAAAGTAGAGCCACAGGGGGTCCTGAAGGTAGGACCACCACCCCAATGGGCCAAAGAGCAGAGTATCAAATCAAAGAGAATTATTCTCCAGCCTGAAGATCTAATGATGTTTGTCTTGCTAGGTTTTGGACTTGCTTGGCACCATCTCCTCTTTCTTCCAATTTCTCTCTTTTGGAATGGCAGTGTTTACCTATGCCTGTCCCATGACTGTATTTTGAAGTACATAACTTTTCTGGTTTCACAGGTTCACAGCTGAAGAGGAGTTTTGCCTCCGGATGAATCATACCTTGAGTCTTACCCATACCTGATTTAGATATTAAGATAAGACTTTAGATTTTAGAGCTGATGCTGGAATTGGTTGAGAGTTTAAGGGTGGAATATATTTTACATATATTCATGATTTTTAGGGGGGCTGGGGGCAGAATTTTGTGGACTGAATATGTCCCCCCAAATTCACATGTTGAAGCCCTAACCGCCAATGTGATGGTAGTTGGAGGTGGGGGCCTCTGGGAGGCAATTAGGTTTAGATGGGGTGATGAGGGTGGGGCCCCATTGATGGGATTATAGAAGATAAAGAGAAACCTGAACTCTGCCATGTGAGGAATAAGCAAGGAGGTGGTTATCTGCAAGCCAGGAAGTGGGTCCTCTCCAGGAACAGAATTGACTGACACTTTGTTTTGGACTTCCCAGCCTCCAGAACTGGAGAAATAAATATCTGCTGCTTAAACCTCTCAGTCTGTGGTACTTTGTTTATGGCAGCCTGAGCTGACTAATACATTGACCCATTGGTTGTTTAAGAATGTTTGTTTATGTCTGTTATTAATTTCTAACTTCATCCCATTGTGGTTGGAAAAGGCACTTTGTATGATATCTTTCTTTTAAAATTATTGAGACTTGACTTGTGGCCTAACATGTGGTCTACGCTGGAGAATGTCCCATATGCGCTTAAAAAAATGTGTGTACTGTTGTTGGGTAGAGTACCCATATATGTTTGTTAAAACTAGTTGGTTTCTTGTGTTGTTCAGGTCTTCTATTTCCTTACTTATCTTCTGTCTGATCATTCTGTCATTGAAGTCTCCAGCTATTATTGTAGAACTAATTATTTCTCCCTCCAATTCTGTCCATTTTTGCTTCATATATTTTAAGTGTTTGTTATTAGGTGGGTAAATGTTTATAATTGTTATATCTTCTTGCTGTATGGAACATTTTATTAATATATAATGTTCTTCTTTGTATCTTGTAAACTTTTTTGCTTTAAAGTCTATTTTGTTATTACTAGAGCCACTCCTGCTCTCTTTCAATTAGTGTTTGCATGGAATATCTTTTTCACCTTTTCATTTTCATTCAATTCATGTCTTTGGATATAAAGTGAGTCTGTTGTAGATTGCATATGGTTGGATCATATTTTTAATCCATTCGGCCAATCTCTGTTTTTTGCCTGGCAAGTTTAATCCTTTAACATTTAAAGTAATTACTTAGCAGAAGGAACTGGCATTTTGTTATTTGCTATGTGCTTTATAGCTTTTTTGGTCCCCCCCGCCCCAAAAGTCTTCTTTTGCATTTAGTTAATTTTTAATAGTTAAATGTTTTCATTCCCCTCTATTTCCTTTTGCATATATTCTATAACAGTTTTCTTTGTGTTTACTATGGGGATTACACTTAAAATCCTAAAGTTATATCAATCTAATTAAATTTATATCAGCTTAACTTCAATAACATACAAAACTCTGCTGCTATACGATTCTGTCCCTATCCCCTTTCGATTATTGATGTCATAAAATTACATCTTTTTTTTTTCTCCCAGCCCCTGGTTTTTAAGCCATTGTTTCTCAGTCCAGTTGTGTAGGGCGCAGCTCCCTGGCCCATGCTGGTATGAGGAGCCTTGCGCTCCCCACCAGCTGAGGTAGTCGGTCGCCGGTTCGCTGCTCACATCAGCTCTTGTTGGCTGCCGGCCACTCACACTGCCTGCCAGCCAGTGCGGCCACCAGCCACTCACGGCAGCCCACATCAGCCCACGGGAGCCCACATCAGCCACATTAGCCCATGGGAGCCCACATCAGCCCACATCAGCCCACATCAACTCACAGCAGCCCACAGCAGCCCACATCGACCTCCGGCTGTGCACAGCAGCCCAGTTCCAGGGAGAGCCATTGTTCACAGTCTTAGCTGTGGGGGGTCACAGCTCATTGGCCCATGTGGGAAGCGAATTGGCGGCCTTCGGTGTGGGGAACCCGGCGCTCCAACCGCCTGAGCCACCAGGCCGCCCCCTCGTAAAATTACATCTATGCATTGTGCATCTAAAACTATAGGTTACTAATTGGTTTTAATGCATTAGTCTCTTAAATTGTATAGAAAACAAATGTGGAGTTACAAACCAATGTTACAATAATGCTAACTTTTAGATTAATAATTGTTTTTTTAAATGTATTAGTCCCTTAAATCATATAGAAAACAAAAAGTGGATTTATAAACCAAAGTTACAATAGTACTAGCTTTAATAATTGCCCATGTGTTTACTTTTACTGAGATATTTATTTCTTCATATGGCTTCAAGTTACTGTCTAGTGTCATTCATTTTAACCTGCAACTCCCTTTAGCATTTCTTGAGGAACAGGTCTAGGAGTAATGAACTCCCTCAGCTTTTGTTTATCTGGGAATAACTGATTCTCCCTCAGTTTTGAAGGACAGATTTGCCAGACATAGGAATCTTGGTTGACAGTTTTTTTCTCAGCACTCTGAGTATGTCAGCCCATTGTCCTTAGAGCTCCAAAATTTCTAATGAGAAATCTGCTGAAATCTTATTGAGAACCTTGCATATGAGTTGCTTTTCTCTTGCTGTTAATAATTTCAAGTTTCTCTCTGTTTTGGGCTGTTATTAGGTTGATTATAATGTGTCTCGATGTAGGTCTCTTTGAGTTCATCCTAGTTAGACTTCATTGAACTTCTTGGATATTTATAGTCATGTCTTTCATGAAATTTGGAAAGTTTTAGGCTATTATTTCTTCAAATATTCTCTCTGCTCCTGTCTCTCTTTTCTCCTTCTGGGACACTCACAATACATATGTTGGTCTGCTTGATCATGTCCCACATGTCCCTTGTTTCTATTCATTTTTTAAAAAACTTTTTTCTTTCTGTACCTCAGACTTGATAATTTCAATAGTCTTATCTTCAAATTCATGAATTCTTTCTTCTACCTGATCAAGTCTGCCTTTGAATCCCTCTAGTAGTTTTATAAATTTTTTTTTAGGTATTATAATTTTCAGTTCCAAAATTTCATTTTTGGTTTCTTTTTATTTTTTATTTTTTTTTATATCTCTCTGTTGACCTTTTTATTTTTTAATATATAATTTTCTTGACTTTCTTTATGTCTTCCTTTAATTCTTTGAGCATCTCAGGACAGTTATTTATTTTATTTTTCAATTAAACTTATTGGGGTGACATTGGTTAATAAAATATATAGGTTTCAACTGTACAATTCTATAATACATTATCTGTATATTGCATTGTATGTTTGCCACTCAAAATCAAATCTCTTTCCGTCACCATATATTTGATCCCCTTTAACCATTTCTACCTTCCCCCTGTCCCCTTTCCCTCTGGTAACCACTAAACTGTTGTCTGTATCTATGAGTTTTTGACAGGACAGTTATTTTAAAATCTTTTTCTGATAGGTCTGCAATCTGGTCTTTCTCAGGGATGGTTTTTGTTGATTTACCTTTTTCTCTGAATGGGCAATATGTTCCTGTTTCTTTGTATGACTTGTGATTTTGTTGTTGTTGTTGAAAACTGAACATTTGAATCTAGAAATGTGGTTACTCTGGAATTTAGATTCTTCCTTCCCCAGGGCTTGCTGTTTTTGTTTTTGATTTTGTAGGCTAGCTCTGTGCTGGGGAGCACCCTGAGGTGTAAATTTCATATCTTCTTGGGATTCTCTTACTTGCTCCTTTCCCTAGGCACATGCAATGATTTTCTGAATTCCCCTGTATGTGCGATTGTTTTGAGTGTCCTAGTCCTTAAATGTTTGGTTCCCAGAAGGTAAAAAAGAGAAAAAATAAAGGGAAAAAATGTGCTGGCCCTTTAAATCTCCTGAAAGTTGTTTCCACTGGGGCAGTGGGGACAATGGATGGACAACAATGGCTCCCCACCCCTGTGTCTGCACATCTGCAATCAGTGGTTAGTGCACAGATCCCTGCTATTTGGAGAAAAGGGTCCTTTTGCCCACCCTTGCTCCTGCCACCTGTGTGCAAGCTGTTCCTGGAATGTGTGTATGGCTGCCTGACACGGGGTTGAGAGATGGGGAATAGGTATCCCATGCTGAGCTAAGAGCTGAAATTGACTGAAATTAATAATTTACCATCAAAGCTTTCTTCTGAGAGTTGCAAGCCTTCAATAGACCACAGTTCCAAAATAGTTACATCAGACAGAAACTGTCAGTACAATTGTTGTTAGGTAGAGAGATGGATTCCTGGTGCTTCCTACTCTACCATTGTCCCAGAATCCTCCTTGGTTCCTTCTTATATTTTCTGTCTTTTTATTTATATTTATCTTTTTATACATTGTTTTCTTGACTTTATTCACATCTTCCTTTAGTTTTGAGCATCTTTAAGACAGTTGCACTCAAATCTTTGTCCTCCAACTGGTCATTCTCATGACCAGTTTTTGTTAGTTTATTTTTTTTCCTTTGAAGGACCATAGTTTCTTGTTTCTTTGTATGCTTTGTGATTTTTTTTTTTTAAATGATGAGACAGCTCTGGAAATCAGATTTTCCCCCTTACCCAGAGTTTGCTGGGTTTTGTTCGTTTTTTAATTGCTGTAGGGTGTCTGTGCTAGGGATCAGCCTGAGGTATAAACTTAAGGCCTTCTCAGCTCTTTTCTGAGACTATCATTTTTGCTAGGCACACAAGGTTACTTTCTAAATTTTTCTGTATATACGGTAGCTTTTAAATGTCCTGGCCCTTAAATGTTTGACTCCCAAAAGGGAAGAGGGGGAAAATGAAGAGGGCATAAAACATGCTTTGTCTTTTTAAAATATCCTTGAAACTGGTTCTGCTGGTGGGGGTTGCCTCACCACAAAGGTGGGCTGCCTCTTTGTGTTCACCTTTGTGATTAGAAACAGTAATCAGTGATCAGAACACAGATCTCCAATATTTGGAGGAGGATAAAGTATTTATTGTCTACTCTGGCTGTCTCAAATCTCTCTAGGACGGCTGGTATGGCTGCCTGTCATGAAATTGGGGTGGTTGGGGATGGGTAATCCTACAGTGCTAAGCTGAAGTTGATAGAAAATAATTGGGACTTACTGTCCAAGACTTCCCCTGGAAGCTGAAAGCCTTCAAATAGACTCCAAAGTTCCAAAATAGTTACGTCAGATAGATTCTGACAATACAGTTGTCTAGTTGGGGAGACCGAGACCTGACCCTTCCTACTCTGCCATCTCCCCTGATGTCACTCTTTCATAATTTTGTACATGAATTCATTTGTGTGTGTGTTTTCTTTCTTTCTTTCTTTCTTTCTTTCTTTTTCTTTCTTTCTTTCTTTCTTTCTTAATTAAAATTCATTGGGGTGACAATTGTTAGTCAAGTTACCTTGGTTTCAGGTGTACAATTCTGTAATACATCATCTATATATTATGTTGTGTTGCTGTGTTTCTATGCAATTTTATCTCATGCACAGATTCATGTAACACCACCACTTTCACTTTCGTATCTTAAAATTCTTGCAGTTATCTGTCTTTTGGCCACAATTTCGTTATCAAAGACATGGACTGTCAAGCCCGTTCTGATCCATAGCATTGGTGAAATCATGCTGGGAAGACCTAGAGAGCAAGAGGTAATAGGTAAGACACATGTCTTGTAGAGAGTAGGAGGTAAAACAAAAATGCAGGATTGTGCCACCACAGCAAAAGTTTTAGGAGTCCAGTAGTCTGTAGCATGTCAAGATATTCTCTGAAAGGGAAAGACAAGTTGCTGAGCCTTGTACCCACACCATTAAAAAGGAGAACACATTTTAGGTCTCTTGGAATTAGGAGGTAACATACACAATATCTGTGTGTGCTCTTCTGGTCCTCTTACAGTTTTTAGGTGGAGGCCAGTGTAAAGGAATAATTTCCAACAGGCACAAATTGCAGTGCAAGCATCTTTATCATTGCCTAGTGGATTCAGTAGTGGTAAATTTCATGGGAGCTATGCCAAGTCCAGATAGGAGAATCACAGCGAAGTCTCCAAAATTTTGGAGCAAAACCACGATCATGTTGGCAAGTGACTATCCATTCTCATTGTGAGAAACCTCTCTTAGCCTGCAACTGGGCCTTTCTGGAGACTGGCCACTTTCACACTGGCACCAGGTGACTATAGGATCTGGGTGCTTTCTGATTCTAAAGTCAGGAATGCATAACAGTGCTCCATCATCAAATAGGTATGGTGCAGTGAGGCTCGGTTTGGCCATATACCGATAGCACAAGTAAGTGGCATGAATATGTTGCTCCCATTCTCAGCATGCTTCCTCCTCCCTCGTCTCCCTCAGCCCACACTTACGTGTACAGTTCTCTGTGACCACTCGATGAGGGGGAAACGTTCAAATTTGGTTACCGACGGCTCTGTCAGGAATGCCGTCACTATATGAGCCGCACTCTCGTCCCCATCCAGGATGCTCTGAGGAACAGCAGAGAAAAGGAAACACTTCCAGGGAGCAGGACTTTGAACAGAGTATTTAAAAAAAATTTTATTTTCTACTTTTTCTGGAAAGTCTCAAGGACAACTAAATCATGGGTTATGGTTAAAGTCTGGTCACATGATCAGTGACCTGGAAGAGCTAAAGTGATAGGATTTATGACAAAGAGGTTTGGGGAAGAGTTAGTGGCTAGAACTCTCAGAATGGGCCCACAATATTTGTGTCTTGTGTGAATGCTCAGCAAAATATCCCCACAGTGGGCGTTTTCAGTAATTAGGGACCAGAATCGCCCACACTGTGGATGTCATTCTGCTCCCTTCCCCGCCACTCCAGTGAATGCTCAGTGGACTCATGAACTGTGTAGCATCCATGGTGACTGAGGTGGAGCTTATCTATGGCCTTAACCACAAAGACTTGCCCTCACAAAGGATGAGTACTTCCTCTACTCCTCAATGTCAAACAAGAAAAGTGGTAAAGAATGATGAATGATAAACCAAAAAAAAACAAAAAAAAACAACAAAAAAAAACAACCCAGATATATATATATATATATATCTTAAGGCTACTGAAATAATGAATGGCTATATAAAATATTTTTACCATCGTAACACTAGACCCTGAGGGTTCAGAGTTTTAGCACTAAAGGGAAGAATATTCCCAAGGAACACATTGATGATTTAATTGAACTGGAAGCTGAGGCAGTCACATGGGTATTTCAGGCTCCTCAGGGCACAAAGCAAACAAAGAGGGGTATGGTATTGGCTGTGGCAAGAGTTCTAATTAACACAGGGACATAAACAAGAAGGTGGGAGGAAGGGGTGTGGCTGAAACAGGTGCTTCACCAGGTTCCTTTCTTAGGCTACGTGTCCAGTTAAAGGAAGAAACTTTCACAATCCTGGCATGACCACCAAAGGCCCTTTGATTCATTTACTCATTCAATAATGAATAGTACTAATGTCTGGTACTGTTCTAGGCCTTGAGGATACAACAATGAAGCAGAGAGGCAAGAAACAAATAAATATACACATAAACAAGAAAAATGGTAAGGAATGATAAATGATAAGCCCTGCCGCCCACCCAATAAGGCTATAGCAATAGTGAGTGACTCCTTTAGACAGAGCCATCAAAGAAGACTTACAAAAAAGTAGCATTTAAACCAAGATCAAATCGGCATCAGGGTCTAGCTATATGTGATTGAATGTTTGGGTCATTCTATCACATAAAGACCCTGGTAAACCCATCTCCCATTGATGATGTATGTGACTTTCAATCTTCCCAGTAATGTCCTTCTCTTCCTAACCAGAATTCGACTTTTTTTTCACAATTAAGAATCTTGATGGGGGCACCCCAGGTAGTAACGCCATGAGTAACTTGTCTTTCCTTATTTATTTTTTTCTGCTGTTTTACAATGAACAAGTATTTTTGTAATCAGAAACTAACTGAAAACTTGAAATCAATGATGCAATTTTTAATGCATAGAGAAAAACCTTGCATATGAGAACATGAAAATGTGGCAATTTCTGGATGATAATTGTATGGAAAATATTAATTTGTGTCTCTATTTTCTTGTATTTTTTCAAGTGTTTTAGAAGACTATTAATTTAATTTTATGGTAAAATTTTTAACATGAAAAACTTCATAAGAGCTCTCCTCATTCGTTAAAATTCTTCTTTATACATGTATATGTGTACAATTATTTATAAAGATATAAATGTAATATTGACAACTTTTAAAGATACTGAAAAGCCCAAAGAGAAATAAAAAGAGTAATATAACAGCAAATGCCAAAACAAAGTGACCAAGTATTAAGTTTTTGTCATGTTTGCTTCCAGGGTTTAAGTAAATAAATAAATGAACATTCACATCCTTCCAATCCCCTGTACATACCTTTCTCCTTCCATAGTGGAAACCAATATCATGAGTTTGGTGTGGATCTTTGTTGTCATTCTGTCATTTTATATATGTTTGCATCTCTCTCTCTCTCTTTCTTTCTCTCTCTTTTTCTCAGGGTTTCTCTGATCTGTCTGAGCATTTTCTGTGTATTTTTAGTTCTGTAGAACCAAGCAAGAAACTCTCCTTGAACAAGACACTGGTCATGCCTCAGTTAGAACCCATGTAAGTAAAGTTCCTTTGTAATGAAGTCAGTGCAGTTAAAAAAAGGGGGGGGGTATTCAAGAATCATGCAAAAATACCGTTGATGGGAACCATATGTCCGAATGGCTATGTTCCCGTAAACTGAGCGAGCGCACAGATGTGTTGGTCCTAAATTCCTCTTCTCCCAAGTCTTATTGTGTCCACAGGATACCTAGGTAAACAGGACTAACCTTTATCACAACCCCCACAGCAAAATGCCATGAGTCCCTGGTGTGTCTGTCTCTCCCATCTCCCAAGTTGCCAGTTACTCATCACCTGCTACTTTCTGAGTCTTACTGGCTTTCAAGGAGAGACAGTGTCTGATAATAATCACTTACACTGCTGCCTGATAGGTTAATCTTTAGCAGATGCGTTTCAGTCACTGTGATGTTTCAATCAGTCATGTTAAGCCCCTCATCTCCAGCTGAAGAAGGAAAATCCTTAGCTTTACCCATGACTGTAAAGGAATTTCAGACACTGGCCAGCAGGTGCTGCAATGTGTTGCTATGGAGAGGGGTTCCTGAAAGTAAATCTGATTTAGACCCGGTAACCCAGTAGTGTTCAAGGCTGCCCATTAGAATCACCAAGGAGCTGTTTAAATGTTTGCCCCCACCCCTGGACATTCTGATGTAATTGGTCAGGGATTGGACTTGGGCATTCATAGTTTTTAAATCTCCTCTGTAGGCATGGAAGGACAAATACTACATGACTCCGCTTGTATGACGTATCTAGAGTAGTCAAATTCACAGAGATAGGAAGTAGAATGGTAGCTGCCAGGGGCTGGGAAGAGGGGGATTGGGGAGTTGTTCAATGGGTACAGAGTCTCATTTGGGAAGATGAAAGAGTTCTGGACAGGGGTTATGGTGATGGTTACACAGCAGTGTGAATGTACTTAATGCCACTGAACTGTACACCTAAAAATGGTTAAAATGATACATTTTATGTTAGGTATTTTACCACGATAAAAAAGAAAAGAAAAATAAACTCTCCCCTGGTGATTGTAATTTTCAGTCAGGTTGAGAACCACCTTGTGTTATCTGGAGTGACTGTTGGAAGGGTGGCTCCTAACTCCCGTGGGAGGCTCAGCTAGGTGCTGTTCTGGTTTCAACTATTGCTGCTACTGGGGGCAAAGCAGTCTCACTTGGCACTTTTCCTTTGGTCTGTCTCCTGCCCCAAATTGGTCCCAGAAACCCTCTCCATGCCTGCTGTAACACTTATGCATCTAGTAGCAACATTTCTGGTTGGGGGCTGAATGGCAACCTCTCTCCCAGCAGGGGTTTTGTTCTCTGGTCCCTTCAGATATCTGAGGCTGGAGCCTCCTACCTCCCTTCTTTTTCCAGAACTAGACAACGTGCTTGGTTTGATTCAGCCCCATAATCTGACTCATACAGGTATAAATCACACAGGAATAACCAGCCAGTTAATGTCAAATAGGGACGATAGTTCTTTTTATCCTCTCTAATGAAATGCCATGCTTATCTAGTGTGTAACCCAGATGTTAACTGAGGTCACCCTCATTTTTTGAAATGTGTATGAAGTTGACTCCGCCCCTGTCCCACACACTGAGGGAAGTCCAACGCTCTGTCCAAGATTCCTCGGTATTTCAGGGCTAGGGTTCTCCTCCTGGCTGACTAAGTGTCTGAATCGTCTCTAAACACGTTCTACAGAAGCACCCTTTTTTCTGTTTCTTCAGAGTCTGATCCGAGGGGAGACTCAGCTCCTTTTCATTGATTCTCACCTCTTCCCTTTGAAAAACAAGACAAAACATTTACAAAAGGCATTTATTTGTGCATCAGGCTTTATTATATGTGTGAGGGTGATGATTGGGTACCATGTATATCATCCCAAAGCAGAACTCTCAATGTCGGATATTAGATATTTGTGTTCTTAAAACCCCTTCGGTAATACCATATGATTCCATTCATATAAAATCCCCAAACTGGCAAAACTAACCTAAGGTGTTAGAAGTCAGGTCGGCATGAAGGGGTGTGACTGAGAGGAATCATGAGGAGGATTCTGGGATTCTGGTACAATTCTCTTCCCTGATGAGATGCTGGCTACACAGATCATTTTGGACGCTATTGAACTATACACTTTCAATTAGTGTACTTATCTGTATTTATGTTATGCTTCAATAAAACACTTATAATAAAAAAAAAAAAACAAAGAACACAGCAGAAGCCTGTCAGCAACCTCGTATCCAGACATGTTGCTCGGCTCGCTCTCTCCACCCAGGCTCTCCCTAGATCAGTGTAGAGAATTCTGTCACCCTCACAGCCTCTGCATCCAGAAGTCAGTTGTGGGTTTTGACCTATTAACTGCTTTCAAAAAGGAGAGACATGCAGACGCAGGAGCATGTCGTCAGTGGGGAGCCAGTCGTCAGTGGGGAGCCAGTGCAGACACCCCCTCATGCACCCTTCTTCCCAAATGTCCTCATCAGTCGCACCAGGGAGAACTGGAAAGACTGGTCCAGTTTCCTACTCCC
Organism: Rhinolophus ferrumequinum; assembly: GCF_004115265.2. Classification (NCBI taxonomy): domain Eukaryota; kingdom Metazoa; phylum Chordata; class Mammalia; order Chiroptera; family Rhinolophidae; genus Rhinolophus; species Rhinolophus ferrumequinum. The sequence continues at coordinate 60,672,500 of NC_046285.1, read as the reverse complement.
TACTCCTTTCCTATTGTCAGGAGCGACCAAACCTGTTAGCAGAGAGACTTTGCTTCTGACCCTCCAGAGAGGCCAGGAAACCACCTCTGCACAGTGAGACAGACAGACAACAGATCCTGAAGCCATCCCAGGAGCTAAACAGCCCCCAGAAAACAGGAGCATGGCGCATGGGATAGGAATGAAAACAGAAGCGTGTGGCTCTCAGGACACGTTCATCTGCCCGCCTGTGCGCATTTTCAAAGGGCAGGTCTGAGCCTGGATGCCCCCGTCCTGCAACACGACCTCTGCCCTAAGCTTCTGGAGTTCTGCCACTGGGGTCCACCGGGCATGGTGGGACCTGGCGCATGCCATTCTACAGGAGGAGCAGCAGTGGTGCCAGCACGCAGCCCCTAAGGCCAGGTGCCAGCAGCAGGTAGTGAGGAAGCAAGCTCAGGGTGTCCAGCAGGGGTGGGAGGGCACGTCATCACACGTAGCTGCCGCAGCCAGGTCAACAGGAGGTGCATACCGTGAACACCTACCTCAAAGGCCAAGGCTTTGGCTGCCCACTCCAGCTGTATGTGCTAATGTGCGAGCCATTACAACTATCACATGCTCAGGAGGAAGGCTGCCAAACCCAGCGACCCGCTGCCCTGGCACATGGAGGAGGGCCAGCTGTTCAGGTTCTTTCCAGGCTGCCATCACCATCTGCTGTATCCTGGAAGGACAAAAGAACTTAGGAGGCAACTGCCTCCCCCAACTCTTCCACAGATACCTGCTGCCACCACCTCTGCCCTCACGCCCCTGGGTAGGACACGGTCCCAGCAAGGCAGGGGTACCAGCCCTGAGGAGAAGAACCCAGGGAACATGCTCCATGGTCACAGGGAACGACTGTTCCTTCTATACTACCAGGAGCATGACGCCGGCCCCACAATAGGTGACTAGGGGGGCTCACGGCTCAGGTGGGTGCTCCCAGGTGCAGGAGGCCTCAATAATACCACTGTGCTCCCTGTGCTTCCACTAATGCCTCTGTTCTGCCCAGGCATTAAGCTAATACATGAGAATGGTACCCGACGTGACAGTTCTGTCCTTTAACATGACTGGTAGCAGCACGCTGGGTTTCGCCAGCCTGGGACTGCAAGTGCAGTCTGACTAACTTGAACACCCACATTTTAATGGCTCTTAGCCCCCAACATTTGCACTACCACAGAGGGTCTTAGAATCTTGCCAAGTTTCTCTTCTGTGCTGAGACTATCAGATCTCATCTGCCAAGAGTCAGTTCTGGTTACTGTTCTGTCAACACATAGCTGTTCAGGTGCAGATGTCCTGTCCATGCTACTTGCTGGGCACTGATTCTGCAGCTGCCACCCTCAGCAATGTCCAGAACAGCTGCAGCCGGCTGGGCCATAGCCTTTCTGCCCTGGCTTAGCCTGTGGTGCTGTCATCGCTGTCGGGGCCACTCTTGCTGCTAGTTGAGCTGGGTCTCTGGGACTGTGGCTCCACAGATAAGAGGGGCCCTGGTCTTACTTGGTGTAGATCTCTGGCAGTTCCCCTCGGGGAATGGTGCTTGTGCTAAGTGAGATGAAACAGCTTTTTCCACTGGAAGGGGAGCTGACAGGAAGATTTCTTGAGCTCTGCAGGGTTCCACCATGCTGCGAGACCATTCTCCCAGGTCCTGCACCTAAACTATCTTCTTCTGTAACTGTATATCTGTGGCTGGGTGGGCTGGGTAAGGTTGAGAACCAGCTTCCAGCTTTTCTGAAACCACTAAGTCTCTTGGATCCTCAGGATATGAAGATGAGTGGGGTTTGTAGTATGAGATGCCTTCCTTTTTTGTATCAAATATTCTCTTTGGTGCCATATTGTTCCTTCTTACACGGCTCTTGTCAGGGACTCCCAGCGTATCAGCTATCTCTGAACATTGACTGTTAACAAAGTTCAAGTTCTTGTTTCTCCAGACATACCTCAGGCTCACATAGTTCAGGGGACATAGATGGCTGCCGGAGAGGAGCCTAGTGGACAATTACTCTTTTTTGCTGCTTAGCAACTGGACGCCCTTCCGCTGTCTGGGGAATTCCCCCACCGACTGTCTGGTAGGAGGCAGAGCTCAGCTTCCCAAAAGGAGCTAGCAATGCCAGTTTATCTTTAGTGGCCTCCCTTGAAGTGGGCACAGGCCCTACACACCTGCCCTGAACTCAGCTTTGGCTCTTAGCCCTCTAAACGATTCCTTTAATAAACCTCCTTTCTGCTTAAACCCGCAGATAGCTTTTGTGGTTTGTAGTAAGAACTCTGCCTGACGTGAGGGGTTTCATTTCCACGTGACCCCAGCTCCACCCTGTTAGATAAAGACGTTTGGTTGTCTCTCTTCCTCCCTTTCTTTTCCCTCCGTTCGTACCCTCCTCTCTATTATGAATGGGCTCCTTTCTACTCCTATTCCTTTTTCCTTAAATTCATCTTAGAATTTACCCAGCATGGCTTCCTCAGCCCTTATTGCTCTTTCTGGAGTCGTTTAGCTCGGAGGCCTTTCTGAACCTCGTCAGGCTTAGTGCAGGGGCCTTGGTATTGCTACTCAGACCTTTCTTTGAGGATGATTCAGCCCCCAAAAGTCCACAGCTTGGTCTTTGTACACCTGCAAAAGTGATAAACAATGTGGGCTTGGGCAGGGACTTGCACAGGAAGCAGAGCTGCACGTGCTTTTGCTGTAATTGTTCTTTCTCTGTGGTTGGCCTGCCTGGCCATGGGAACTTAACATGACAAAGGTGGCACCACAATTCTAAGGGGAAAGGATGGATTGTTTAATAATGGTGTTGAGAAAATGGACTCACTCTAAGGAAAAACATACAAATGAATATCACCTAACACTGCATACAAAGGTGGACTCTCCATGGAGTTATGTGCTACATGTGAAAGATAAAACTACATACAGTTAGTAGAAGAAAGTGAAGGAAAACATATCATGTCCTTGAGATATGAAAGAACTTCTTAAAGTTTCAAAAGCTCAAATCATATGAGAAAATAATTAATTTATTTAATGAATTTTATTGTATAAAATGATGGAGTTCTATTCATATGGGAAAGTTAGTAGGTAATGGTGGAAAAAATGCTCAACCTCACTAATCATTAGAGAAATACAAATAAAAACCACAATGAGATACCACCTTACCCCAGTGAGAATGGCTATCACCAACAAATCAACAAGCAACAAATGCTGGTGAGGATGTGGAGAAAAGGGATCCCTCGTGCACTATTGGTGGGATTGCAAATTGGTGCAGCCACTATGGAAATTAACATGGAGGTATCTCAAGAAATTGGAAATGGAACTACCTTATGACCCAGCAATTCCACTCTTAGGTATCTATCCAGAGAAACCCAAAACACTAACTCGAAAAAATTTATGCACCCCTATGTTTATTGCAGCGCTATTCACAATATCCAAGACATGGAAACAACCGAAATGCTCATCGGTAGACGACTGGGTTAAGAAACTGTGGTACATTTGTACAATGGAGTATTACTCGGCCATAAAGAAGAATGAAATCTTACCATTTGCAAAGATATGGGTGGACCTAGAGAACATTATGCTAAGTGAAATAAGTCAGATGAAGAAAGACAAATACCATATGATCTCACTTATATGTGGAATCTAAAAAAATAGAATAAGTTAACAGGCTAATCAGAAACAGTCTCAGATATATAGAGAAAAAACTGAGGGTTGCTAGATGGAGGGGGGTGGCGATGGGGAAGAGGGGATTAGAAAGCACAATCGGTAACCACAAAATTGCCACGGGGATACGAAGGACAGTTTGGGGAGTATAATCAGTAATGTTGCAAAGATTTTGCAGGTTATCCGATGGACACTTGTCTTATTGGGGAGAATACTTCAGGGATGGTGTAGATGCCTGATCACTGCACTGTACACCTGAAGCTAAAGCTGAATAGTGATGGGTGTCGACTGTGGTTTTATATATACATAGTCACAGGATGTGGAGCGCAGTGCAGGAGATGGGGTCAGTGAAACTGGCGGCTATGTGTGATGTCGAAGGGGTGGTAGATTGGGGGAGGGGGATTGTCACTTTGTGAGGGGTGTAAATGTCTAGCTATTGCATTGTTTTGTACACCTGAAACTAATAATAATAATAATAATAATAATAATAATAATAATAAAGGCAATGGTGGAACTGGAGAGAACATTTGCAATGTTTAAAACTGACAAGGTATTACAATCATTTTAGACTACAGAAAGAAATCCCACTGATCGATAAGGAAAAAAACAGCAACTGCAGAAAAAAAAATGGGCAAAGGACATGGACAGGCAAACAACAGAAGAGAAACCCAAGAAGTTAATAAGTATATGACAGGTTGCTTAAAATCACTGATAATCTGAAAAATGGAAATTCAAACCTTCATGAGATATCATTGGGCACCTATTTGACTGGCAACCATTAGAAAGCTGGGTTTTTGGAGGGGATTTGGTGACACGGGAGTACCTCGTGTATCACTGATGGAAACGTAGACAGGTGCAGCCATTCTGGAAAGAAGACTGCTTCTACTTGGTCAAATTGAGTTCTACATAAGCATACCCTATGACCTAGCAATCCTGTTCCTAGATACATATTCCAAGGAAATCCTTATACAGACCCATAAGGGATCACTTATAAAGATGTTCATCACAACATGTTTCTGTAGTGGCTGGGAAGGGAAGGCAACCTGGGTGTCCATGCTGGGAGAGTAGAACGGGTACACATGACGGGGCATTTTGCACAGATTACACAGCTTGAGTTAGATGTCACATAGCACCACATTAAAAACACAGAGATAAGGACACAGAATAAGATATAATGCATAATATCTTTCACATAAACTTTTAAAGTATATGCGTATAAATCAACAATGAACATTTTGCAAGAATACATTCAAATGAAGATGCCTGTTACCACAGTAAAATAATGACCTGTGGAGAGAGGGGAATGAGAGTAGGGAATAGGCATAAAAGAGAATGTTAATCAATAAAATAAGGGCTCTGTGCCGACCAAGGATAGTAATATGGCATGGACTGAGCAATAGCAATAACCAAGCCTCTTCAACCAAGGCAAACAAAACAAAATAAAAACAACCACCAGAAAAGAGAAGGCACAATATGTACCTAAAATCTTGATTCATGTCAGGTAGAGAGTGATGTGGGCCCATGGCAGGTACTGAGAAAGGGCCACAGGAGACACGGCAGGAAGAGACCTTGTTCGTGTTAGGGGAATCAGAAGAGGCTTCATGGAGAAAGCATCAAGTTTGAGTGAACGTTACCCACCTAAGAACGAGCTTCTTTCCCAGGTGGCTCACTTCAGAGAGATCTGCTCATGTCAAAGAAGAACCTGTCCACCCATTTATACAGAGTTTGGGATCAAACCCATACCAGATTATTACACTGGAAGCCCAGCACTCACACCAGTGGTGCTGATATATCCTGATGGATGGTCAGGGAGACAGGAAGAGGGCCTCTTGGCTGGGCCCAGAGCCCTCTAGTGAACCCAGGGGTCTGGGCAAGGTCATCTCCAGTGGCTTGTTGTAATGCCCTCCTGTTATCCCCATGTAAAGTTCAATTATGGGTGAATAAAAGGAAAGATCTAAGTTCAGCCAGGAAAGAAGTGGTACCAGTGTCATTAGAGATTCCCTAGCATCTGCTTCCAGTCATGGTAGACTCAAGGATAAACCACCCTCCCTCTAAAGAAACTATAGAAGTTAGAGAAGACATCTGAAGGCCTAACAAAAAGAGGAATTAACAGAGTAGAACAGGGAGGAGATAAAAGCCTAAACGAGTGAGCCTTTGCTTCTTATCTGAGGTGTGTTCACCCACTGGGAGAAGGCAGCTAACAGGCCAAGCTTCTTGGGTGAGTAGGAGGAGTGATATTGCATCCTACAGTGTCCTGATGACACAAGAGTCATTTGCTTTCTCACTTCACTGCTATTTTTACCCTGGAGCTGTCTGCCAATCCTCAGAATCTAGAACATGGAGCTGGAGGGACATAGTTGGCGTTCACTGTCCACCAAGGTGGACACCCCAAAGGGTTATAACTGGAAATGGGGTGGGGACTGAACCTGTGGTCATCTAGAATATTCTCAAGCTCTGTTCCTGGACTGAATGGCCTCAGGTGCTGGCAGAAGGAAAAGAGGATCCTCTCTGGAAGGAAATCCGAGGTCTCAAATTGATTTTCAAAATAGTCATTTCAAATAAAACATCCAGAAAACTCACAGGCACACAAGACACTTGAGAAAAACAACGGGTGTCAGAATCAACAGAAGCCATAAATGACAGAAAAAGACCCATCAAGATCCCAGATATTAGAATTACAATCTGTAAGAAAGCAATGATTACTGTGTCCATGGAGATAAAAGCACAATTTAAAGTTTTATGTAAGGATATGCAAAATTTGAAAGTAACATTGCAGATTTAAAAAAAAAACACAAAACAATTATATATCACAGAACTGAAAAGTACAAGAATCCAATAAAGAATTCAGTAGAAAGGTTAATAACAGTCAATGGAAAGGAAGGTAAGTCAGAAGAAACCATCGAGAATGAAGCCCAGAGGCATAAAGATAGAAAATACAGAAGATAAATGAGATAGAAGATAAAGTGAGAAAATCCAATATATATTTAATTGTAGTTCCAGAAGGAGGGGAGAGAGAGAATGGAGCAGAGGCAACATTTGAAGAGATAATGGTTGAGAATTTTCCAGAATTGATGACATAAGCCAATTTTCTGATTCAAAAAGCCAAATGAAAGATTCCCACAGGAAATACAAATTTCAAAGAACCAGGTACTGGTTAAGCCAAGGATTCCTACTTGTGGACGTTCTCCTTTCATGACAAGATGTGGAAATACTCTGAGGAAGCTAGTGGATTTCTTTATAGAGTTTTTGTTGCGTGTTTTAAGATGGGAGAAATTTGACCTTGTTTATAAGCTGAGGGAAGAAGCCAGTTGAGAGTGGGAGGTTGAAAACATAGGAGAAAGGAGAGGCAATGAATGAAGAAGTTTTTAGAGGGGGCAGGGACCCATACTATGAATAATTAGAATTATTATTTATTGAACATTGCATTGTCGGAGTCTGTTTCAGGAACTTGTCACACATTGATACTACTTCTTAAAATGTTTAACAATTAGTATTTCTATTCAGATATCACGGATAGGTTAATTGATGCTCACAAAACTTAAAGACAAAACGAAACAAAACTTGGTTGCATAGCCAGTCAGTGGGAGCACTAGGACCCAAATCAGGTCTGACTTACTCCAAAGCCTGTGTTCTTTCTACTCTTCCAGGCTGTTTTCAGAGCCGCAGCTGGCCTTAGAAAGGCCTTTCCTGTCTGAGATTAGAGGGGAGGAGAGGATGGTGGTGGAGGTGAAGCTGTTTGTAGAATATAGAGAAAGAAAGTCGAAGTAGTTCAGGTTGGAGTCTTGGTTATTTTCGAGAAAATGGTAATGGATATTACTTGCAGAGTTTGAAGGATGTGGGAATTGAACAGAGAAGTAGCTACCAAGGAAGAGTGGAGGGAGAGAGAGGCGGAGAGGAAAGGAGCGGAGGTAGATGAAAGAGGAAGAGGTATCTAAAGGGCTCCAGGAGAAGGGAAGTCATAAACGCATGGAGGTCAATGACAGGTGCAGGGGGAAAGGCACGAAGCAGAGAAGACAGGTGAGGAGGAGGGACGTGTAATACTGTGACTGCCTTAGGCGGATGGCAGGATTGGAGTGAGAGGAAGACTGTGAATCAAGTGCCGAATCCCTCAACGCCAGCATGTACAGGTGTCCCAGAGGCGGACCAAGGACACCGAGAAGTGGGGGGAATTTGAGGAGATACAGAATATTTCATAGTCTCAAAGTATGTTCCTGCAAATAATTATTAATCACAAAAGGGGGAAATAGTAACTTTACAGTGGAGAAACCTAGTAGACTTCGCCTTAACCAAGTGATCTCAAAATGCTGTTTTATTAAAGAGATAATCAGACAAATGTCCCAGTGCCTGGCAAGGAAAAGTAATACATTATTGTAGTCCTTGAGGGAATAACAACGACATCCTCAATGACGGGCCGTCCAAAGATGTCCACACCTCAATCCCACCGCAGTGCAAAATGAATCTGTGCGGACCAAGGGTTAATGAGTTGTCCTCGGTAATATGTGGTTAAATTCATGTGTACTTGACTGGTGCGACGGAGACATTGTAACGTGGGGATTCAGGCATGGTGGCAGCTTTGGGACAACTGCTGTGGGGCTAAGGTGAGGGCAGTTTGGGGTCTTGAACTGTACTGGGTACCCCTGTGCAGCTCCACCTTACGAATTCCTGAGTGCTGTCTGATGAATCCCTAGCCACGGTTCTTTGGGTCAGGCACTGCCGACCTCGTCTCCTCCAGATGCTCACGTCTCTAGTTGGCTGTGTGTGTATTGGGATGGGGGACGCGTGCCTGGCTCCGGGTCCTCCTCCACTCTGACCTGGCTGTGCACTCCTTCCCCTTGCATCTGCCGCCCTTAGGGCAGAACCATCTACGTGGACGAGGGACACTGGAGCACAGAGAGAGGACCCGAACCCTGGGACGGCGTCTTTTGGAAAGCGCGCCAGTGCCTTCTAGTGGATGAGCTCCGAACTTCCTGAGGGCCGGCTCCTCCGACTGGGGCGGAGTTAGGAACCTCCTCCAGCTAGACTTGGGTGGTAGGCTGAGAGGCGGCCTGAGAGCCACTGAAAGCCGGGAGCAGTGTAGCCCTGGGACTGTGCGGACCGCGGGCTTGGGCTGAGCCGAGTGAGTGTGGTGCGGTTCTCGAATGAGACAGGTCTGAGTCAGCCCCAACCCAGGCCCGCGCGGACGCCTCCACCTGCCCCTCGTCCCCTTCGCTGCTTCCACTCCTTTCAGGTCTTCATTCTCCTCAAGGGAAAAGAAGGGAGAAATGACTGTATATGTGCCAGACAGCTTCACATATTCACGTGGAAACACACTACTTCTAAAAAGAATTTGATGTGATCACAGAGATTTCTGAGGATATTAAAGAAAGGGAAAAGGATGGGGCGGGCGGAGAGAGGTAAAGTTAATACTTAAGATAAGTTTTGAGACCCTGAACAGTTACTAGACCAGAAGACTAGAAATCATTAAAGTTTCAAGAAAGAAGAAACCAAGAAAACTCAAGCAGTCCCTCAAGAATCAGGAACAGGAGACCAAAGGGGAAGGGAAATCATGTAACTAAAAATATAAAGGAAACCAGTAGAAAACATACCAGACATCATAATTATTGCAGATGAATTAAAGTCCCCAATTTAAAGAATCCCCTGGTAAAAAGCCTAGGACAAACTACCTACCTCTTTTGTGTTTGTGCCTAAGAGACATAGCTGAAGCAAAAAAACAGAGTTTGAGAACAAAGAGCCCAGTAAAGATGTATCAGGCAAAGCTAACACTCCCACATCCACCCATTTTGAGTTCTTCACCCCACTGCCATTCCCCAAGCGAATTGTGGTGATTTCCCACCTGGAAAACAGCAATAGCTTTCCAATTGGTCGCTCCTTGCTCCTCTTGCCGTATTCCCTGCAAAGCAGACAAAATATTCTTTTAAAAACATAAATCAGATTTTAGAAACTTAAATCTTTCCCTTGCCTAAAGTCCTTCAATGTCTTCTTCTGGCAATTAGGATAAAATTCAACCTCCGTATTCTGGCCTATAAGCCCCTGTAGGGTAGATGTGGAGGAAAATTTGCCTTCATTGGTTGATGTGAGCTTTTGTCTATTAGCTTTTATCTGTTCCTGTATGTGAGGTGATTTCTGTGCTGTGATCAGGGGTTGAATAAATTCCCCCTTTGGTTTCATTCTCCTGAGCAGGGGAAACATGAGATGAGGTTGATGTTCTGTCTGTGCTGTGAGGTGATGGTTAGCTTAGGGCTAAAGAAATTCTTGATCAGGAGTTGAGAGAATTCCCTCTTTGTTCTGTCTGTTTCACCCACCTCAATAGATAAAGTGAAGAAGTCGCTAAGTTATATCAGGATGATGTGACAGGCACATCGCCAGGACCTGTTGTTTATCCGGATGAATTGCCGCTTCGGCTGGATGGGCAGTAACTGCCGGACCCTCCTGGAACTGGCCATTCCTGGAGGGGGAGGCGGGAACACGAAACTTGGCTCTAAGGTACATCTGAGAAAACATGTAAGACAGACCTCAGTTGGCAGTGTAATTATTAGTATCATTTCATCATTTGGTCATTTGTCATTGGTGATTTCTCATCATTCTAACATTTTGAAGACTTCCAGCAACATGCAGCTTACAACACCAGGGCATGTCCTGACTTTCAGCCACAAACCTGGTGAGGGCTGGCTGGTTCCTGAGGCTAATTTAATTTAGCCTTCTTGAGAACTTGTTAGCATCTAGAAAACTTGTATGCAGTTTGCAGCTTACAACATCAGAAGATGTCTTAACTTCTAACAACAACAGCAGCAACATTCTTCAGATTGTTAACACCTTGAAAACTTACATGTAGCTGGCAGCTGATAGCATCAGAAGACACCTTGACTTCTAACAACAATAACAACAGCAACAACAGCAACAACGGCAACAGCAACAACATTCTTGGGAACTAACAAACAGCGGTGTGGGAGACACCCGAGTTTCTCTCAGCTACAGACTTGGCAAGGTTTTGATTTATGACTTTTCCAGTGTTGTTCCCCCTCAGTTTGGTGAGCTTTTGACATCTCCTGTAATAGTTACTATCCTATAGAGCTTATTACTGCTTTTGGATACCCCTTACTGATGTTATTTGTGTATTTAGCCAAGTGCTTTTTGATCAATAGTAAACATATGTTGAGATCTCTTAAACTTATATGTATAATAAGTTTACATGACATTGGTATCAATGTATATAGTATAGTCTTAACCACCTTTACTTTCTGACATTAGCATATTCTATTAATTGCCTATGTCTTTTGCTATTGTACTTTGCTAAATGAATTGATTTGATGTTAAATACATTAATTCATTAGCTCCATTCTAGCATGTGTCCCTCCTCCTTCTTTTCCCCGCTCGTCACTACAGCCCCACTTCCCATCCCAGCCTCGCTTACACCACCCCTCCCTCCTAGCTGCTGCCACAATGGCCTTCTTACTGTTCCTCAAACGTTCCCTGGCACACTGTCTCCACTGGCTGGAATGCCACCCTGAGCTCTTCCTTCTCATCTCTCAGCTCCAACTTCTGGCTCTATCGCAGAAAAGCCTTCCCTGGCCGGCCTGTCTCGAGTCAGACCCTTCGCCTAGTTAGTCTTTATCATTACCCCATTTATTTCCTGCAGAGTACTCACTGCAATCTGTAAACAACTTGTTCATCTATTTGCTTATTTATTTCTTCTCCAATAGAATTTTTACTACAGTCTTTTGGTTCCTCTCAGTATACTGTCACATCATCTGCAGGTAGAGATAATTTTTTTCTGCTCTAAGAATTTGTTCTTATAATTCCATTTTGTTTTACTAATGCAAGAGAGCCTTTAAAATAATGTTGAATAATAGTGATCACGGTGAGCACTCCTTTTTTGTGCTTAATTTTAATGGAATAGCTTGAGGATTTCACTGTTTTAGTAAGATATTTGCTATTTAGTAAGATTTACTAAGATTTACTATTTACTAAGATTGCATATTTAGTAAGATATATGCTTTTTGGTGAATATTCTTTATTTTATTTTAGAAGTGTCCTTCTATTCCTATATTACTTTACTTTTCCAGTTTCTTATACGGTAATTAATCTATGTAAAATTTTTGTTTCTTTTTGTGTCAATTTGCATTTTCCTAATAACTCAACAATTTTCTCTAGATTCTTGATTGGTTGCCATACAATTGTATGTAATATTGTCTTATAATTATTTTTCTCTCTTTTGCATCTGGCGTTATATGGCCTTTCTAATTTCTAATGCGTGATCTCTCTCCTTTGTCCCCAGTGGTGGCCATGAGATATCCATTAATCTTACAAAAAATTAGATTTGGCTTTGAACTACCTTGTGACCCAGCAATTCCCTCCTATGTACACATTCAAAAGAATTGAGAGCAGAGGTCAAACAGCTATTTGTACACCAGTCTTCATAGCAGCATTATTCACAATAGCCAAAAGGTGGAAACAACCCAAGTGTCCATCAAAAGATGAATGGATAAACAAACTGTGGAATATATACATGATGGACTATTATTCAGTGATAAAAATAAATGAAATTTTGATAACATGCTATGACATGAATGTACCTTGAAAACATGCTTAGTGAAATTAACCAGACAGAAAAGGACAAATATTATATGATTCCATTTAGATGAGTTACCTAGAATAAACAAATTTACAGAGACAGAAAGGAGAACAGTGGTTACCATGGGTTGGGAGAAGGGAGGAAGAGAGAGGTTTTGTTTAATCGGTACAGAATTTACGTTGTGGGTGATAAAAAACATTTTGGGTATAGATAGTGGTAATTGTTACACAGCACTGTGAATGTAATTAATGCCACTGAATTGTACACTTACGAATGGTTAAAATGATAAATATTATGTAATATGTATTTTACCAAAATAAAAAATTTAGATTTGAGATTTTTGAATTTTTCCATTATATTTTTGACTATTTCACTAATTTTGACTTTTACTTTTATTAATTCCTTTGGCTGGATTGTTTATTGTTTATTTTTAGTTTCCTAAGATGAGTTCTTAATCACTTCATTTTAATCTTCTTTAGTGATAAAGCCATTTAAGAATGATTTTCTCTTGAATATGGATTTTATATTCCAAAACATAGGTTTCATTACTTTCTAGATAGTTTTTTATTCCAATTTTGATTAATGTGTTGATCTAGAAGTTACTTTTATTTTAAATAGTTAATAGTTTAGAGATCATCTATTTGTTATTCATTTGCATTCTAAAATATTGATCAGAAAATATATCCTATGAAATCTTCACTTTTAAAAACTTATTAAGTTTTATTTGTGGCAAAGTACATGATGGTTGGACATATATAACAATAGAAATATTTTATTGCTATGAAAAAAAATCTGTATTTGTAGCTTGCAAAGTTCTATACACATCTATTAAATTGAGCTGGTTGATTGTAAGACTCAGATTCTCTATGTCTGAGCTAAATTTTTGTCTTCTAGATCTGTCAGATTTTACTAGACGAATATTAGAATCTTCAACAATAATTGTGCATGCATGTTTTAAAATCAGATTTTCCTTGTATTTCTCATAGATTCTGCCTTATATATTTGGCTGCCATGATGTTTAGTGTTTAAAGGTTTATGACTAATACCTTCTTCTTAAAATGTGTCTTTTATCATTACTCATTATATCTGTCTTATATCATATTTTTTACCTTAAATTTCACATTATCTATGTTGTCATTTTTTTATTTCTCTTTGTTTGCATTTGTCTGATATTTCTTTAATCACCAACCTTTCTGTAGCACTTTGTTTTAGGTATGCTTCCTAGAAGCATTATATATTTGGATTTGGTTTTGCAACCCAATCTGACAGTCTCTATCTTTTATAAGGAAATTCCACTCCGTTTAGTGTAACAGTTGATATACTTGAGTTTATTCTTTCTATATTATTTCATTTTTTAAATTTGTTTTAATTTTCATCTTTTCCCTTTTTTCTGGCTTATTCTCATAACTATTCATTTCTTCCTTTCTCTTTGTTAATTTGGAAGTATTAATCAAAAGTATATTTCTTTACAATTATATCAAAACATGCTAATAACACCCCTCTCATACCACGCAGGTGCTCAGTGCTCCCCGCAAGACAGAACCTTTCAAACGTTTTTGCCTCCTCACTCTTCCCACCTTTTCCAAACTCTTTGTTTTTTCTAAGACAGTTTGATGTTCTGGGTTTGTAACTAATAGTAAGTTTCTCTTGTATGATTTAAGAGTTCTTACTTAGCACTTACATTACAAATTGTCAACCACACTATTGTCATTTATTTAAATGTAACTATATATATATAGTCTATAACTTTCTCCCTTCGTTTCTCATCTTTCCCTATGTTGAAGTCTATTCGGATTCATTTCTTATTTGATTAGAGTACATCCTTGACATCTTTCTTTTCTTTTTTCCTAGCGTAAATCCTGTTATTTATTGTGTACAAGTATATACCACAGTATGGCCTTCCCCAGCACAACCAGAAATCAACATAAAGAAACAAATATACAGTGAAAAAATTTTGTATTTAGAATTAGCCAGCTGGACTCAGTGTAGACGATCCCAATTTTGTTGTCAACATCCGAAGCATCGTAGTCAGGAGCCAGGGGAACCTATGCCTTCTTCTCTCCATCAGGCCGGATCAGGGTGCTGACCTTGGTCCCTGTCAATGTCATAGAGCTTCTTCACAGCCTGTTTGATCTGGTGCTTGTTGGCCTTGATGTCCACAATGGACACAAGTGTATTGTTGTCTTCTCTCTTCTTCATGGCTGACTCGGTAGTTAGGGGGAATTTGATGATGGCGTAGTGGTCAAGCTTGTTTCTCCTGGGGGCTCTCTTCCGAAGATATTTAGGCGGCCTTCCGAGCTGCAGTGTCTTAGACCTTCGGAAGGGGGGTGACATCCGTATCTTTTCTTGTGGCTGTGGATGTCTTTCAGGACTGCTTTCTTTGCCTTCAAAGCCTTTGCTTTGGCTTCGGTTTTGGGAGGGGCAGGGGCTTCCTTCTTCGCTTTTGGCGCCATCTTCGTGAAAGGTTTCCGAGACCCTTTCCCATCGGCTTATAGAGCCACGTCTCGACATCTTTCTTTTACCTGACAGGTGAGTGCTTTTTTGCCTGCGCAAAAAAGTGTTTTAGGTCACCATCTTTTCTCTCAATATCCGTAAACATTTCTACTGTCCCTTCGATTTTAAGGTTGTGATTAAACAAAAAAACTCTCAGCAAATTAGTAATACAAGGACATTTTCTTAAATAGTAAAGACATCTACAAAAAGAAACTTATAGCAAAGTTCACAATCAATGGTAAAATGCTGAAAGTTTTCACCTTGAGTTAAGAGATGAGGCAAAGGTACCCAGTTTCGGTACTTCTACTTAACGCATTATTGGAGGTCCTACCCAGTATAATAAGGAAAAACAAAGACATAAAAATTTTACAAATTTAAAAGGAGGAAATAAAACTGCCGTTAACTATAGACAATGTGATCATGTATGTAGAATATCTAAAATAATCTACAGACAATATATTTTATTTAATAAATTGATTTAGCAAGGATGCTGGGATGCAATTGTAGTCTAATTCGCTTATTATCATTGCTACATGTAACAATAGGAAGTAACCTCACAAAATATAATGCAGAGTGAAAGAAGCAAAGGATAAAAAACCACACAGTATCATATCATTCCACTTGAATAATGTTTAGAAAAGGCAAAACTAAACTATATTGTTTAGGGATACATACACAGTTTATTTCAGAAATCTGTCATTACAGAAATGAGAAATCCCTCTCTGATGGAGAGAAAGTTTGTCATCTACAAAGGGCACAATGGGACGGGGGAGGGCTTCTAGGGTATTAGAGTGTTGACAATATTCTCTTTCTATGTATATGTAATATACACTATATTATACACACACACACACACACACACACACACACACACACAGAGGGTGCCCCAAAAAAATGTTTACACATTTTAAGAAAGGAAAAACTGTATTAAAATTACACCGATGGTAACTACTTTGAGCACCTCTTATAATTGCAGAAGTCAAACGTGACTTGTATTTATCTTTTGGTGTTGGTATATATTGAGTATTACAATTTTAATACAGCTTTTTCCTATCTTAAAATGTGTATAGATTTTTTGGGCACCCTCTGTATATACAGTTTGTTGTGTGTATATGGGATATAAAATATAAAATTCCTGTTTTCTCTGTGGATATATATATATATATATATATATATATATATATATCATGTTTATCAATAGGAAGTCTCAATATCATAATGATGTCAATTTCCCAAAATTAATCTATGAAATAATTGTTTAAATTGAAATACCAAAAAAGATTTTGTAAAACAAGCTAATTCTAAAATGCATATGAAAACATAAAGGACCCTAAACAATAGTCTTGAAAAATGTGGAAATACATGTTCATCTATAAATCAAGATTTATTATCAAGGTACAGTAATTAACAGACTATGGTATTGTTCAAAGACTGACAAATAGACCAACAGAATGAAATAGTGAACCCAGAAACAAACCAACACATTTTGGGAAATTTGATTTATGGCAAAGCTGGCATTGCAGGTGACTGGAAAAGAATGGGCTAATAAATTGTTGTAGGACAATTGTTATTCATGCGAAAAAGGAGATCTCTCCATAACTACCTTCACAAAGAATCAAACCTGGGTGTATGTAAGACTAAATATAAATTTTTTTTTTCACCTTTCAGAAGATAATATAGGGAGATTTATGACCTTGTAAAAAAGAATATTTTAATCAAGTCACCCAAAGTACAAACTATAAAGAAATAGATAAATTAGAATACATTAACATTTAAATTTTCTTTGCCTAAAAAGACACCATAAAAAATTATGACAAACCACCGCATGAACTGTAATATTTGCAACACATCCATCTGACAAAGGATTAATATCCAAAATACATATGAGTAAACTATTCTTAAAAATCAACAAGAAATTATAACAACCAATAGAAAAATAGGAAAAGGTTATGGACAGGAGTTTACAGAATAAAAAATACAAATGACCAGTAAATGTATTCATAGATATTCAACCTCTAACCTCATAGTAATCAGGGAAATGCAAATTAAAACTATAAAGAACTAAGACTACAAACCTGTTAAATTGGGGGGGGGGGATTAACAAATCTGACAATAACAAGTGCTGATGAGGATTGGGAACACAACTCATCTGTTGCTGGCACAATAACTTTGGAAAGCAAATCAGCAGTAACGAGGAACGTTGAAGCGAGGCATCTTTGGCAACACTGCAGCCCCAATCCTACATGTGTACCGTATAGAAACTTGCACACACGTGCACAAGGAGACATGGACTAGAATGTCCATAGCGACATTGTTTGTAATCAGAACAAAATGCAAACGTTCTAGATTTTCATCAATAGGAAAATGGATAAATGAATTTAATACAATGTTAATACAATAGTATACTATACTGCAGGGAAAATGAAGTTTTATTTATTAAAACCCCCCCAAAAGTTTTGTAATACCATATGCCAAATCCTGTTCTAAGTTCTTTATAAATATTAACTCATTTATTGAATGAACCATTGCTAGATTTGTCAACATGAATAAAGCCCCAAAGCATCAGTTGACTGAAAAAAGTAAATCACAGATGTATACATGTAGTACTTTACCAGGTATGTACAGTTCGAAATATTTAAAATAGTATATAATGCTCAGGAATTCATTCATATATAATAAAAGTGTAGAGAGAGGTTACCTCAAAGGTGAGGGTGAGGGTGAGGAGTACAGAGTATCTCTGATGGGCTTCATCAGGAAGGATACTGCATTTCTAATGCTTAGTCACGGCTAAATTATTATCTATACCTCAAGGTATCTCTGAAATAGTTCATAAAACGTAAAAAATAAAGGGAAAAATCACACACTCTCATTTAATTGATTTTCTTCCAGTCTTTCTTCTATGTTTATTTTATATACTTGTGATGATCCTATGTAGACAAACTTGTATTCTTTTTCTTTCATGTAATAAGATTGTTCCTCATGTTATCAAAACTTTTCATAGAACAAACAGATGGTCACCAGATGTGACGGGTGTTGGAGGGATGTGTGAAGAAGGTGAAAGGGATTTAGAAGTACAAATTGTCAGTTATAAAAAGTCACAGGGATGTAAAGTACAGCATAAGGAATATAGTCAATAATATTGTAATTACTGTGTGTGATGTCAGATGGGTATCAGACTTATCAGGATGATTGTTTTGTAAGGTATACAAACACCTAATCACTACGCTGTACACCTGAAACTAAATAATATTATATGTCATTATAATTGGAAAATAAATTAATTTTAAAAATCCCCTTTGATCACACCTGAGTTTATGCTAATAAGGTGATTAAGAGTGGGGCACCTAGAGCCTCAAGATGGGGCTGGTTACCTAAAAGACCAAGTGATTAGAGGGATGGAACTCTCAGCCCCATCCACTGACCGCTGAGAAGTAGGGGTGGCTGAATATTGATCTCTATAAAAATTCTTGACCAATGAGAATCGATGCACTTCCGAATTGGCAAACACATCTATGTGCTAGGATGGTGGCACACCCCAACTCCATGGGGACAGAAGCTCCTGTGCTTGAGACTCTTCCAGACTAACCCTATGTTCTTCTTCATGGGATGTTTGTTTGTATCCTTTATGATAAACCAGTAAACATTTAAAAAAACGTTCATAAATGTTCGTAATGACAGAATGACATTCCGACTGTGGACGTGCCATAATATACTTATCTAATTCCAAACCCGTTGATTCCAATTTTAATAAATTCTTTTTCATTTTCCAGTGCAAACAATATCTATGCTTTGAGAGAATGTTTGGGATTATTCCTTCTGATACATTTCCACAAATAGAATTACAATATCAAATTGTGCAAGCATTCAAAGACTCTTAGTACTCTGTATTATTACATTTTGCCAAGAGTTGGACCAGTTCACTCTCTCTCACCCCCAACACTGGCTCCATTTCTTCTGCAGCTTTGTCAGTTGTAAATATTGTCGTTTTTCTTTTTTAAAAAAATTCTTACTATTTTGATCGGTGAAAATAGAAGCTTATTTGTATTATTTGGGGAATATTTTCCCCAACTGCGAATCAAACATTTATGAAGGGAAGAAAGCTTTACTGTTGAGGGCGCGGTGGGACCCTGCGGTTCTCTCCCCGGCGGAGCGCTGCGGAGTGGGCTCCGCGCTCCGGAGTGGGCTCCGCGCTCCGGCAGGTGCAGCTCCGAGGATCCATCCTTTGGTTCTCCGGGACCGAGCGCCCACCCAGCCCTTCCCACACTCAGCACTGTGGGGACGGTGGCTCTGATTGGGGGAACCCAGCCCGCACCCGGAGCACAGCGAGGTCGTTGGGGTCACAGTTTACTTTTCACTGTCATTCTTTCCTGACGGACGAGAAGCATTGGCTTCCCTCCTGGGTGGATGGGCGGGGGCTGATTTTCAGAGCTGTTTCACAGTCGTCCTTGGGCCTCTTTTCACCCAATGACACACTGGCCATTGACATCCCGCCCACAGAGCGCGGGCACACAGGACTCCATTCACCCTCCCCAGGCGGGGTAAGCGGGGTGGGCGGGCCAGGCATCGTCCCTGGGGAGCCACCTCCCCCCCGCCCCCTCACCACGCCCCACACACACACACCTCGGGCCACACACAGGCGGGGTGGGACCAAAAGAGTTTTTCCTTTCCCATGGTCAGGACTGGAATTTGGGGGGGAGGTGGGAATTGAGGAAGTTGGAAAGGGAGGAGTGAAGGGGTGGGTGAGAAATATGAGGCAGCTTCTAGAGATGGGGGAGTGGAGCATAGAGGGGGGAGGGATTGAGAAGATGTTTCACGAACAGAGAGTTAGGGACGGAATGGGGGAAGGGGAGGAAGGGAGAGGTGGAGGGTGGCAAAGGTAGATGGGGGTGGTGGTGCAATAGGGGAGACCCAGGGAGCAATCACGGGGGATCGAGCTGGGGGTTCCAGGAGCGGGAAGGGAATGTGAGAGTAGCGAGATGAAAGGAATTTCAAGAGCTGCGGAGGCATTGCCGTGCCTCTGCTGCCCCCTGGAGGGGCCTGGGCAGTGCTTTTGCCAAGGGCTCTGCTTGGAGCCAGCGCAGGACCTGGGGGGCAAGTCTGCAGCTCCAGGCTTGGTCCCGATGGAGGAAGGTGGTGATAGAGGTGGGCAGTGGGCATTTAGCGCATGGATAACAGGGAAGGACAGTACTTCCTCCGCTGTCAGGAGTCTCCTGGGAGTGGACTCTGAAAAGGTGAAGGGGTCATCTGAGAAGTTGGGAGAAGTGAGAGGGACCCACAGCAGGGAAGAGAACCCTGCTGGAGGGAGGATCTGAAGAAGCACAGGACTACTTTGGGAAGCCCAAGATCCTCCAGGGACCAGCTTCTTGTCACAGGGAAAAATCCCCACCAGTGAGAGATAAACTAGATAAATTATAGTTTAGACATGATATGGGAGACAATGTGGCTTTTAAAAATGGCGCTGTAAGGCAATGCTCCTCATACTGTCTGGGGCATATAAATCCTCAGAGGGAGCTTATGAAAATGCAGATTCTGATTCAGCAGGTCTGAGGTGGGGCCTGAGACTCTGCATTTCTCACAAGTTCCCAAGTGTTGCCTGTGCTGCTGTTTCAGGACCACACTGTGAGCAGCAGAGTGTGAGGAATTGCGTGTTGGCATGGAGAAATATCTAGGTCATATGGCAAAGTGGAAGAATAGTCTATGTGGGATGAACCCCATTTTGGTTTTTTTTAAAAAGTGTGTGTCTTACACAAACACATAAATACATACACATACACAGAAAAAAATTACACCAACTACATTTTTCTCTAGGAGATGGGATTATAAGTGATATTAATTTTCTACTTTTTGCTTGTCTCTATAATCTGAATTTTTTTCAAGAAACATATATGCCTGTTATAAGAAAAAAGATTATCTTAAAACCTCTGAAGTTGTGTGTTTTAAAAAGAGAACTGAGGAAGAAGATCACAGATTTCCTTCAACTGGATTAGTTGCTCTTCCTCTTCCCACACTCACCTGAGCATTTACTTACACGCCACATGGAAAGGGGACCCTCAGACCGTGTGGCTTGCCGCCAGGGCTCATGTTTGTCCTGCTAGAGCTTAGCACAGACCCTCAATAAATGTGTGCTCACCTACATGAGCATACGGAACAAGGTCCCCTTGAGGTAAATTTGGTTACAGCAAACTCTAGGAACACATTAAATTGCAGCATGAATGTAAAATTTTCTTAGTGGCTGTTACTTTAACTGCTTGTATTACGTGGGCTCACCCAGCCAAGAGATCTTAGTGCTCTGAATGGATAACTCTTTCCATTTATGTATCATCTGGTAATTTATATTTTCTTGTTGATCATCTCATTTGATCCTCTGAGATAAGTGCTGTTAGCTCCCTTCTATAGAGGAAGAAACCGAACTTCAGAGAGTTAAGTAAACTTTCCTAAGGCCAACAGCTAGTAGTAAGAGGCAGAGTAGTGGGCTTTTTAACTCAGAATGTCTGACTCTAGAATCTAATTTCTTACTGAGATGTACTACATCTCACAAGATGCTGGACTCAAGTTCAGAAACCTACCCTTTCAGTTCACGTGCATCCATATCCCCAGAACTCTGATTTCTCATGTGTGAGCTTGGGTGATGAAACCTCTACAGCACACACAGCTCAGGTTGCAATGGGGGAAGCAGAGCGGTGTGGGCTCACTTAGAGAGAAGCTGGCACATGGAAGGGGTGCTGTGATTGATGATAGGGTGGCGGATGGCGACGACAAGTTTAGAAGAAGGCCTGATAACATGCAAATTAAATCTAGAAACCGATCACTGGGACTTAACTAGATATCCTTGCAATGATCTTTTTTTCTTCTCTGGACTTCTCTGTAAAATGAGAAGCACTTTTATTATGTTTTCCCCTATCGTTGAAAAGATTTAGTCCATCAAATAAGCTACATTTATTAACTAATAATTGGTTCTGATTTTTTTTTTATTAATCAAACTCATTGGTAACCACCACAGCTTCTAGTTAACCTGAAATATAAATATAATCACACCGAGCACCTGCAGTTCTGTACAAAAGAAAAGAAATTTGGCATTTTAGTTGACCTGTGCAGCTTTATAAGAGGTCAATGCTTAAATGTTGTTAAGGCTTTTAAAATAGTGAAAAAGAACCATGAACCTCTTAAGAATCGATCCTATAGAAACTATTTAAATTGCAGAAGGAAAAATTGTATATACAAAGATGTTCATTGCATTATTTATTGTAACTTAAACAGTAGAAACACACTAAATATTCCTTTGTAAATAAATTAGGGCACATTTGCATGTTTGCACAATGGCATATTTTACAGCCATTAAAAGTTCTCTCATCCTTAGAGTGGAGAAAAATTTCCTATTCAGGTCACCAAACCCAGAAGCTATTAAGGAAAAGCTGACAGATTTAACACCATAAATATTAAAAAGGCTTGCCCTTGAAAGACATCATAAACAAAGCGAAAATACGAGTGACAAACTGAGATAAAATATGCAGGAAAAATATTAAACCCATGTGTTTTTATTTTCCCCATAAATCATACTCTCATTCAGCTTTTCTCCTCCAAGGCTAAGCCATGAACCTCAGTGACCAGAGAAAAGAAGGCAGGAACTGCCTGGGACAGAGAGGCCCTGGAAAGACTGAGTCTCAGTCCTAGCTTCCTTCATCCCCTTCCTTAGCAAGACAAGGGGCTCAAATGCCATCTGTTGTAGAGAAATGAAAAAGAATTTCATTCTGAAGTTTGCCCTTTAAAAAATAAAAAAGACCGAACTTGGTGGACTCGATCATATCTACACAGGGAGAACTGCTATCGAGAGGAAGTGGAGGAAATAGCCATCTCTTCCTCTGGGAGGATTGTGGGAAGAAGAGATGGATGGGGATAGGGGAAGCAGTTGGTGAGAGGTGTGCATACTGACTGTCCTGAAGTTTAGACAGGTAAATTGAAGGAAACATCAAAAGCAGAAGAGAAGCTTCAAACCCCGGTTTTGTTCGGGGTTCTGGGATGAGAAACCTCAGAAGCTACTGGCCCTGGAGCAAACTCTCTGCCTATTTAGACAGAGAGAAGGCCAGTATTTAGCTACTCAGAGTCTTTCATGGCATTCATTGGCATGAAAGGTATCCAGCATTTCCTGGATAGCCTTGAGAAGGCAAGTACAGTTCACCCTGTACTTGAGGACTGGGTCTTCCCCCAGGATGTAAGCCAAATGGGAGTTGCAGCCAGGCCTCAAGGGGGTTCAGAATACCAGTAGGACCGAAGTGGAGAAGAGTCCATTGAAAGGACCACTGGACTCCAATGGAGCTAAGCAAGACCTTGAGTTTCTTAACCACAGCAGTAAGCAACAAAAGTCAGCAAGATGCATGGCCAGGGAGCAGGCCAACAAAAAACATGGTTGCAGAAATCAGAGGCGCAATAGGGCAGTATGAGGACCTGTGCTCAGGCCTTCACTGTCACCATGAGACCATAGCAGCCCCGTCTCCCATACACCCAAACGTCATCTGCGAGAATTAGCAGGAGCAGGAGAATAAGAGTTAAAATAGTGGATAGGCCAACTGTAACAAAAAGATCCTAAAATATGATGGCTTAACCAATAGAAGCTGGTTTCTCTCTCAGATGAAGTCCAGTTGAGCAGTACAGGTCTGTATGGCAGCTTAAAGGAGTCAGGACTAAAGTTCCTTCTATTCTGTTCCTCTGCTATTCTCAGCATGTGACTTCTGTCTCATGGTTTAAGATGTCTATTCTAGCTCCCACCATCATGTATGCATTCCAGCCAGTGGGAAGAGGGGAAAGAATACATCAAAGGCACACCCCTCCCCATTCCTTTGAAGGGCATGAGTTGGAAGTCACGCACCTCACATACGCTTATATACTGTTGTCCAGAACTAGGTGACATTGCTACACCAAGCTGCAAGGGAGGCTGTGGAAATCTGCTGGGGAGCAGCCCAAATATCCATAAATCTCACACACTTGCCCTCCTCCAGGATCTCTGGGTGCTGCAGGGTACTCTTCTATAAGTCTAGATGAGACTGTTTACGTCTGGTGACCTATAAACAAAAAGAGAAGTTACCTCCCTTACCTCCAATCACACATATACCCAATGTGCACCCACAGAGAAGGAAAAGGATGACTAATAAAAAAATTCCATTCAGAAAAGGGAAGAATGAAAAACATGCAGTAGTCACTAGGCCACCAGAATTATAAAACCCTACCACATATGGGGTTACAAACACTTCCTTCCCTGGCAGTGGAGGTAGTGCCTTGGTATGTCCACCTGGTAGCCACTTGCCAGTTGACCCCAGAGAGGACAAGTGAGTTTGGGGGCAGATTATTCTTTGTCTGTTTTCCTCCAGGGCCTCATCCCAAGTGGACACTGGAGAGTATGGCTTTGTGGGGAGGCTCGTAGATTTCACAACCTGTTTCTTCCTCCAGTCCCTTTTGGGGTACGTAGGAGTTACTTTAGAAGTCAAAACAATCACAGGCTTTTTCAGGCCACATTCATGTTTGTTTTTTTTAAACAATAAAATTCCCTCCAAGAGTCAGCAGTCTTCTAGTCCATTTATTTCCTGTCAGTACCGTGTGCAAGTAACCACAAAGTTCTTCAGGCATGCTTTTTATACTTGAAAATTCTGTTCTTTAATTTACTGGCTTCTGATTCTGCCCCCTTTACTCTGGAAGGCAGTTGAATTACTAGTGGATCTTATTGATTGTCAGGTTTTGTCTGTTTTGGTTTTGTCCTTAGTCCTGAGGAATGGTTTTTACTCTAGGGCATGGTCCTTACTCCTAACTATGGATTGGTTGGAACTCCTCCATCTTCCAACATTGTGCGACCTCTGATATTCCCATTCAGCTCTCAGCCCCATAGCAGCCGCCTTCCTCTAGGCCTGATGACGTCCCACCTGCACACGCTCAGCCAAGCCGTCAGCCAAGGAGCATAGGAGAACCCCAGTGTGCACTTCCCAGCACCCTTACCCCCAAGCAGCTCCCTCATCTTTGTTATCTTGCTTTGAAATCTCTAGCCAATTTAGCATCCCTGGATTTCTACCTCTTCAGCTCAGAAAGATTGCTATGCTGTGTGTAAACGCCATCTCCCTGCACTATAGCCCAGAAAGAGATGCCAGGAAGAAAGCCAGGGCCAGTACAGGATTCACCTCATGTATTTCCTTTCTCTTAAGCATCACACTCTGGTACTGCTTACTGTCCAATGCATCAAAACATTGTCTAATGCCTCATATATTTTGTCTAGTATTACAGTTGTTTATCATGGTGGTGGTGGGAATCTGGTATCAGTTACTCTATCAGGGATATAATCCAAATCCCTTCCTTCTTTAGTTAGAGAATTTTATTTGGATGCACAGCTGTCCAGGGACTTGGCCCATGGTATATGAGCGGAAGCAAAAGCATGTGCTTCTAGGGTGCTTTGTTGTCTTTTCTCCCTGGACTTTCACATATTGCTGGTGGCTATGTAAACTGTTACCACTCTTTTGGAAAATTGTTGTGCAGTTTCTTATATAAAGATAAACATATATCTGTCTTATGACCTAGGGTAGTAGGCAGAACAATATCCCCCATAAAGAGGTCCACCTCTTAATCCCTGGAACCCGTGACTATATTACATTAGGTGGCAAAAGGGGACCTTGCAGATGTGATTACATTAATGATTTTTTGATTAAAAAATTATACCAGATTATCCAGGTGGGCTCAACGTAATCACACATGTCCTTAAAAATTAAAAAGGGAAGGGGGAAGCAGAAGAGGAGGTCAGAATTATGTAATGTGAGAATGACTGACCCACTGTTGTAGGCTTTGAAGCTGGAGGAATGGGGCCATGAACTGAACGGGGCATCTTCTAGAAGCTGAAAAAATATGGAAATGAATTAACCCTTGCTGTGGACTGAACTGTGGCCCCCTACAATTCATATGAGGAAGCCCTAACTCCCAATGTGATCATATTTGGAGGGGAGGATTTTGGGAGGTAGAGTTAGATGAGTTCATCAGAGTGGGGCCTTCATGATGGGATTAGTGCCCTTGAAAGAGACACCAGGGAACTCTCCCCCACCCTCATTCCCACCTCCCACCAGTGTGAGCCCACAGAGAGAAGGTAGTTAGCTATTTGCAAGTTGGGAAGAAAGCTCTTACCAGAGCCTGACTGTGCTAACACCCTGATCTCAGCCTTTCAGTCTCCAACACAGTGAGAAAATAAATTCCGGTTGTTTAAATAGCCAGTTTATTGTATTTTGTTATGGCAGCCCGAGCTGACTGAGACACTCCTAGAGAAAGGAAGGCAGTTCTGACAACTCCTTGATTTCAGCCCAGTGAAACCTGTGTTAGACTTCTGACCTACTATAAATAATGAATTGTGTTGTTTTAAGCCACTAAGCTGTGGTAATTTGTTACAGCAGCAATAGAAAACTAATGCACCCAGCAATTCCTCTTCTAGGTATTTACCCAAGAGAAATGAAAACAAAAAAATCTATAATAGTTGTGTGTGAATGTTTGCAGCAGCTTTTCCACAATAGTAAAAAACTGGAACTAACCCAAATGTCCATCAGTAGGGGAATGAATAACAAATTGTGGCATATTAGTACAGTGGAATACTATTTAACAATTTTAAAAAAGAATGAACTGCTGATATATGCAGCAACATGCAAGAATCTCAAAAACATTATGTTAAGTGAAAGAAATCAGACACAAATGAGTACATAATGTATGATTCCATTCATATGGTGTTCAAGGAGGGGCAAAACTAATTTATGATAGAAATTGGAATGGTCATTGCCCATGGGGGTTGGGCACAAGGGAATTTTCTAGGGTGATGGACAGTCTACATTTTGGTTAGTGTGTGGGTTACATAGGAGTAAAAATTCATCACAACTTTTTGTGTTATACATTTGACATGTTTGTATTTCACGGTACTTAAGTTTTCCTTAATTAAAAAAAGAGGGAGAACAAATATTGGGGGGGACATCTCACAGTTTCTGGCATATCTTTTATATGTCTTATATTTTTTCATGTAACATAAAAAAACTCCTTTGTGTAATCATGTTTGCTGCTGTAATTGGTGAAGCTTGAAATCCCACCATCTTAACACAAAAAATGTTTCTCATTCACCTGAAGCCCAAAATGGATGCTCACGATCTGTAGACATTTCTCCTCTAAGTGGTGATTTAAGACTCTATCTTGGCCACCACCATCTCCATAGCATGGCTTCCAAAATTATTTCATTTGTCTGCCTCAAGCTAGCAAAAGGGTTAAAGCTTAGAGATCGTGCATGAGAGGTTTCGATGGGCCAGACCTGGCAGAGGCATCACTTCTGCTCTCTCTCCGTGGGCTTGAATTTAGTCACATAACCACACCTAACCAAGAGGGAGGCTGGTAATTGTTATGGCAGGCTGAGAGAAGATGAAAAAGATTTGATGATAAGTTAGCAATCTCTGTCACACTGTGTTATTAAAATCTCATATTAGTTAACATGTGTTAAATATTTACTATTCACGAGCAAGAGTTCTAAGAGCTTTACAATCTTCAACAGCTCTTTGAGGTACATACTAGTTTAATTCCTATTTTTACAAGTGAGGAAACAGAAATATAAAGAAATTGAGTGAGTTGTCAAAGTCATGCAGCTCATAAGAGGTGGAGCCTGGGCTGAACTTAAACAGCCCAAGGTCAGAGCAGGTGGCCCTAATCATTACTTTATGCCACATCCTTTGAAAGATTGCATAATATTCCAAATGTTTGGATAAGCAAATTTTACATAACTATCTTCTATTGTTAGAGATTTAGATTATATATCGATTGGGCTCTGCAAATAATTCATTACTGAACATATTAAGTTTTTCCCCCTCTGCATCATGGATCAATTCCTTAGGTTAATTCTTTTTTATATTTTAAAGTTTGCTAAATTAGGCAGACAAGACTCTGCTTCCTCTCTGAATTATGTACTGCATACAAATGACCTCATTATTGACAAGACATTCACCATTGGGTGTTAAATGTTTTGGTTCAGCTCTCTGAGTTTGCAAATTATTCTCTGCAGAATATTAATCTGCTTCAGTTGATATTTGGCCCTGAAAACACTTGAGTAGACAGGCAGTTCCTCACTTTACACAACAGAGACATGAATTTTTCATTGGAAAAGATCTCATAGATTATCTGTCCAAGTCTTTAGCTGATGGAGAAAGATAGTTCTAAAAATGACGGGACAAAAATAGAAATTTTAGAGCTTGAATCACATTTTGTACTTGTACTAGGGGAGCTTGCTGTCAGAGACAGTCTCTGGAAAATGCTGCAGTTAGTGAAAATTTAGCTTGTGAACAATTAGCAGCCATTAAAGTCAAGATGCAGAAAGGGGCCAAACTTCAAGCCGACAAACTGGACCTCAGCTTTGGAAGTGATTTGACTATTACAAAATAACAGTCAACATTTCCTGAGTCTTACTGTGCATCAAACACTGTACACAGCACTTTACATACTTTGTCTCATGTAATCCTTACAGCAAACCTATGGTGTATATTTTGTTAATATCCCTGTTGTACAAATGAGGAAATTGGGGCGTGGAGAGGTTAAATAAGGATGCATTACTTTTAAAAGCAGAAAACCACCCCCAACAAAGTAGCTCCTGGAACCTCATTAATACTGTTTATATCTTTTTAGATTCTTTGTTTGCCAGGTCGAGGTGGAGTGGGGATTCCACTCAGGTAGATAATTCCAAAGTCCTAAAATTCTCTTAGTTTCTCAGGTAAAAAAAAAAAAAAAAAAAAAAAAAAAAAAAAAGGAATAGGATAGAAAGTTAACTAATATGGTAAAATCTAATCTTTCTTGAACTCAGAGTGGGAGGGATGGGCTACTGATGTTGATTGATTGGTTGATGACCTTTCCAGGAGGGTTGACCCGCCAGAAAGACTATTGTATTGTTTCAGTTCTCTGTCACTTGTTCATTCTTTATTTCAAAGCCCTCCCACCAGGTGTCAGGGTATCCCTCCCTCTTTCCTTTTTTTCTTTTACCTTCTCCCAAAGCCTCCTCCTAGCCTCTCCCAGGCCCAGGCTTCCCTGCCTCTAGGTCCTTCCAGGCCACAACCCTGTGGAACCTTCTTGAACTTCTAAGAAGGGAGAGGCTGATTTCCTACAGCTTCCATCTATTTAAATGAGAAATTCCTTCTCAGATGCCTACTCTTGTCCTATGGCTCCTTTTCCTCTTGTAGAATGAGGTGTGTCTCAGGGGCCGTCTAGTCCCCTGATAACTGTGCTTCAGTCTCAGGTACCATAGGAGAACGAGCTCTTGCTCAGAAGGGGCTGACGGGGAAGCAGGTTTCAGGGACAAGGAGCGACGCGATGGGTTCTTTCTGGTGCCCCTGTGAGCACTGTGTGGATCCGAGGAGAGCCAGACACTGGATGAAAGCTTGGCTTTTGCATAACTCCGGCATTCCAGGCCTGTGGCCTCTGCTGTCCTCACCTAGATTGTGGCAGCTTCCTCTGGCATGGGGGGAGGAGATTCCAGGGAAAAACAGTCACAGGATGATTGTACACTGTGGTGAGGTGTGGGGGGACATGTGGAAAGGGGCCTTGGTTCCGGCCACCTGAGCTGAAGCTCGTGCAGCCCAGCCAAGGCCGCAGGGAAATTAGGTTGTGGGTTGGGACTGGCTGGGACACATGCAGGCAGACTTCCTCAGGGAGCTCACAATCTCCTTAGAAAGGCAAGACATACATGTGTGGGCTTGCTCACGCACACTGTATTCACACACATGAAGCATAGAGGACGTGAAGACACCCAAGCACAGGGAAGAACTAGCTGACTTAAATGCCGCAGTGACTGTTGCTGGGCCTGCCAGACCTTACAACTTGGTAGGCCTGACAAGACCCAGCTCACAGCGGGCAGTTCTGGCTGCACGGTCACTTGGTGCTCCATGGAAGTTTGTTTTTGTTGGTTGATGCATAGTTCTCTGCTGCAGATGGCGTGACCTTGAGGGAGAACCTCAGAGGTCTCATCAGGAATCTCCCACAGGGGCTTGCCACCAACCCCAAAGGCAAATTTTCTCATCATTGAAACCTTCCGCACTATGGAGTCAGCTGGGTTATATGGCTCAGGTGGCAGAGCCGTTTGCATCTCAGGCACCAAAGGGCCACTGGGAGACATTGGAATGGGGCAGCCCGAGTGGGAGCGTCCCCTTCCTTCGCAGGTGCAGCTCTACAAAGTAAATGTGTTAAGTTCTTAGAAGAGACAGAGAAAGAAATGAAGTTACTCTTTGCTGGATTATCTTCTTGGATTCTTTTACGTACATATCTCCCAACGAACTATGATTCCTTTAGGGTGTCGACATAAGAAATGTCCAAATCTGTAGAGATTTTTATGAGTTTATTTGAGCCAAACTGATGACAATTTCCGGGAAGCAAGATCTCAGTGGATTAAATAAATGCTCTGGAGAACGGTAGTTTTGCAGCTTATTTTATACATTAGAATCAAAGGAGGAGACGTCAGGAGGGTTACATGAAATCTACTGGTGGTAGATTAAGGGGGCAGGAGAAAGCAAAGCGGGGAAATCTCTGGGATTGGATAAAAAGTAAAAGGGAGAGACATGTACTTCTTTTATATTGGTGGGTACAAGATAGCTAATAATTAACATTTACAGCACATAGAGATGATATGTGAGAAACAAGATAACAATGAGGGGTTCTGTGGTCAGCTCTGGTGCAGTGGGTGTACACTGAGGGGTCTGGAAAAGGGGATTACTCTGACATTCCAAGGGTTTGTTATCTTAGATGCAAAAAGACCATGGACGGGCTTACTTAGGGGAAAGATTGATCTTTGTCAAGGAAGCTACAGGCCTATAATTTGACTACCTGCCATGACCTGCTTTTAGTTAAGAATTTTTATGTTCAAACCATCCTGTGTGGGTTACTTTCCGTCTCTGAGTTTGTAGGGCCCACCATGCAGGCCTCCCCGGAACTTGTCAGGCTTAGTACGTGACCCCTTTTTCGTGCACAAGGGAAATATTAGAATCCTAGCCCCTCTGCCTACGTAGCTATGTGATCCTAGGCAAGCCACCTAATTTCTCTGAGCCTTGGTGTCCCCTCTGAAAACAGGATAATGCTAGAGCCCATGGTCCAGTGGTGCTGTGAGTATCGAGAGAGAGAAAGCACACGAGCCCCTGGCACAGTGTCTGCACATAGTCAGCTCTCCTTAAAGGCTGGCTGTGCTTCTCCTCCCCTGTGACCCTCTGACAAGATTCCCCGCCCCAGCCTAGCACTCAGTAAATCTGCACTAATGTGTTAGTGGGTGTCGATGAGTTCATGTAACCCTTGGGTTACATGTGGTTAACATGTGTGCATTTTAATAGGCTCTTTTACAGTGACTCTAATGATGTGTGGATTGTCTGGGGGCTCTGGGGGTTGTTCTCTCAAGTTGTGAACTCACTGCTGCTCTGTTTCACATTCTCCCGAGTCCCTGGCCTACCTCCTCTGCAGCCCGGTGGCTGCCCACAGCCACCCTCCCCACAGGTGCTCAAAGCCCAAGACCGCAGGGGGTGGGTACATGGTTTGTGTGGTGTGTGCACAGGTGTATGTGTATTGTTTGTATGTATGTGTGTCGTTTATGTGTTGTATGTATGTATGTGTCCTATGGTTAAGTCCCTAGAAGCCAGAAAAAGCCACAGACTGACTCTGCCTGGGTCCTACCTCCTCATCTACCTCCATGGGCTCTGAGCCCTTCCCGGCTCCCCCAAACTCGAACTGTGGACAGTCCCTGTGCCCTGATCTTTGTATCTCGGCATCTTACCCAGGGCTTTGGCCAAACAGGTGCCCAACACAACAGCACGTCCTTTGTTCATTAAACGGAAAAACGCGGTGCTGGGACGGTCTGTTCTGGGCAGTGCTGCAGTGTCCTCTAGTGGATCTTCTCTGAACTTCTCAAGGTTTGAGGTTGTGCCAGTCCTTGTGCCTAAAAGTTTGGAAGTCTGTCCTGGGAATCCAGCCAGGTTTTGGCCTCTGTTGCTGTTGATCTTTCCTCTGTCTTTCAGAAAGTGCAGTTCAGTAGGAGCTGAAGCTGTGTGGGGGTGAAGCTGGGGTCAGGCTGTGCAGGGTGTTGGTGTCGGGGGACCAGATCCCTCTCTTTTCTTCTCAGACAGAAATGACTCAACAGATGGCTCGATCCTGTGAATGAAAACAAGGGTACCTAAAACGAGATGACACACAAAGGTCAAAATTCTCATACCAGGCAAATGTTTGTGTACCCACATCTAATCCATCAGCAAGTTCTGGATCCAAAACACATCTCAAATCCATCCTCACTGCCAGTTGCTTAAGCCACCGTCAGCCTCCATTTGAATGATCTCAATACCCTCCCTGTCCACCTTCTGTGTTCTACTCTTACTCTCCTACAATCCAGAATCCACACAGTAGTAGAATGTTCTTTTAAAATAATAAATCAAATCACAGTGCCTCACCTCTGTTTAGTAATGCTTTATTTGCCCCTCTCCCCCGCTTTTTACCTGGAATAAAATCCAAACTCCTTCCTGTGTCCTATGAGATGCTGTGTGTAGAACGAAGGAAAGATGCCACTCCAGAGGGTGGAACCAGGACCAAATAATAGGAATGGCAGAGCATGAAATTTCCCTCCAAAGGAAGAAAGACTTTTCTAATAATCACAGCTATCCGGGCTGTCTGCTCAGGGAGGGGGAAGGTCCTGCCATGGAGAGTGAGCTGTTGCTGAGAGGTCGCGTGGAGATTGGAGGAGGTGATTCCCCCATTGCCTTCCTGTATCAGAACTCAGCATCTGCAGGAACAAGAACCGTGAGGAGGCAATAATGTTGTAAAGATTTTGTAGGGTATCCGGTGGACACTTGTCTCGTTAGGGAGACCACCTCAGGGATCATGTAGATGCCTGATCACTGCACTGTACACCTGAAGCTGAACAATAATGAATGTCAACTGCAAGTTTATATATACGAGAAGCGGAGTACAGCATTAGGAATAGAGACAGTGGAAATATAATGTCTGCGTGCGATGTCAGAGGGGTAGTAGATGGGGGAGGAGGGTTGTCACTGTGTGAGGGATATAAATGATAAATGTCTATTACATTGCTTTGTACACCTGAAACTAATTTTAAAAATGTTAAAAAAAAAAAAAGAACAGGAGGAGGAAATTCCGACTTTATTGGCAGTGGCGAGATAAACAAATAGAATCTGAACAAAGGCAGTAGTTCTTTAGGAAGGGTCAACCTGTGCTTCTTCTGGAACACTTCTTCTGGTGAGAACCTTAGTGCTTCCAGTGGTAGGAGTCCTTTCTGTCGATACTTCAAGTGTTGGGCAGGCCAAGTCCGTCTGCCTCCCTGCAGCTTCCTCTTCTCAGTCTCAGTTTTTCCACTGCTAACGCCTGCGACTGTTCCACACTGCGGATATAACGATGACGAGGGCAGACTGCTGTCAGGAAGTTCATGGATGAGGGGGAACTGGGCTGGCTAGCAGTTCCAGCACCACAGGGATGCTTGGACCAGCGGGGTACAAGTAGGGGTACAGTGCATAGGAACTGGAGTGTGTGAGACCTCAACTCTTGCTGGGTTTCAGCACGACCCAGGGAACCAGGTAGTCATGGTGTCTGGAGATTTCCAGGGCCAGGCCCAAAGTTTGGTGGTTTTGAAAGATCCTCAGGTGGTTTTAAGGTGGCTAAGCTTGTAGACTCCCCACTTATTTGGGAAGAACTTTGTCTTTGAGATATTTGGAATTGAAACCCACTTCTGTCATTTGACAGTGTGACTGTGGCATCTCTCTCTCTAGTCCTGTGAATGAGCAGGAAGCGGACCAGGAAGGAGGGAGGGAGACAGGGAGAGATTTGTTGAGCAGTGTACCTGGCCAGAGAACACCAGGGCAGGACGAGGGTGTCTTTATGAACGGCCACATCACACAGGCCCAGCTGCACCCAGGCCGTGGGTACAGTTGTGGGTATCCGCTCAGACCAGTTTCCATTTCTGAGACACCTGCTGCCAGGATTATTGCAGAAGGAGCCAAGATGGTGCCTTCACATAGGGAATACAGAAAATCCTTACAAAATGTTATGAAAGGATTTTCACAGGCACCTTATAAGAAAGTATGAGTACCCCCATTACAGAGAAGGAAATGGGGACACTGGGAAGTTAAGTAGTGTGTCTAAGGCACTTGAAGTTAAGTACTGGACTGGAATTGGAAAGTAGCCCTGTCTCAGGCAAAAGCCTACGGTGAGTTTTGCTTACCCACCATCCAGCTTAACAAATAAAATATCACTGAGACTCAAAATATCAGTTGAAACCTCTGTATTCCCCTCCTGACCCCCTAACCTCT
The DNA here is from genome assembly GCF_004115265.2 of Rhinolophus ferrumequinum. Classification (NCBI taxonomy): domain Eukaryota; kingdom Metazoa; phylum Chordata; class Mammalia; order Chiroptera; family Rhinolophidae; genus Rhinolophus; species Rhinolophus ferrumequinum. The sequence goes on along the minus strand of NC_046285.1, from coordinate 60,638,479 downwards.
CTCCCCTCCAACCACTGTCCTGAATTTGGTGTTTATCATTTTCATGCATGTTTATATACCTTACCATATATGCAAGGATTCATAAATAGTGCATAGTATCCTATTTTATAGACATCATCAGAGTAAAGAGATCCTCTTGTAGCTTTCTTTTCTCTCAGAATTATTTTTGACATTTATCCATGTTGCTAGATATAGCTCTAATTTATGTATTATCATCACTTTTTATTTTTTATTGAGATATGATTGACATATAACATTGCATTGGTTTTAGGTGTAAAACATAGTGTTTTGATATATGTCTATCTTGTGAAATGATCACCACAAGAAGTTTACTTACTATCCATGACCACACATAGTTACAATTTTTTTTCTTGTGCTGAGAACTTTTAAGATCTATTTTCAGCAACTTTCAAATATACAATACAGTATTGTCAGGTATAGTCATCGTGCTGCACGTTGCATCCTCAGCATTTATTTGGCTTATAACTGGAAGTTCATACCTTTTAACTTCCTTCACCCATTTCATCCATCCTTCCCCCTCCTGCTTTTGGCAACCACCAATTCGTTCTCTGTATCTATGAGTTCAGTCTTTTTTTTAGATTCCACATGTAAGTGAGATCATACAGTATTTGTCTTTGTCTGACTTATTTTACTTAGCATAATACCCTCAATGTCTATCCATGTGGCTGCAAATAGAATTATTTCCTTCTTTTATGGATGAATTATATATATAAATATATATATATAAATATATATTTATATATAATTACAATGATATATATCACAATGATACATATATATATCACAATTATATATGTGTATATATATATATATATATATATATATATATATACACACCACATTTTCTTTATCCATTCATCTGTTGATGGACATGGACACAGGGGTGCAGATATAATTTTGAGATAGTGATTTAATTCCCTTGGATAAATACCCAGAAGTGGAATTGCTGGGTCATAAGGTAGTTCCATTTTTAACTTTTGGAGGAACCGCCATACTGTTGTCCATAGAGGCTGCACCAATCCACGTTCCCACCAACAGTGCTCAAGGGTTCCCTTCTCTCCACATCCTCACCAACACTTGCTATCTGTTGTCTTTTTGATCCTAGTCATTCTAACAGGTGTGAGGTGATAGCTCATTGTGGTTTCGCATTTCCTTGATGATTACTGATGTTGAGCCCCTTTTCATGTACCTGTTGGCCATCTGTATGTCTTTTTTGGAAAAAAGCCTATTCAAATCCTCTGCCCAGTTTTCAGTTTGTTTGTTGTTGCCATTGTTTTTAAAACCCATGACTCTGTTGATGGACCTTTAGGCTACTATCATTTTTTTTCACTATTACAGACAGTGCTGCTACAGACATTTTTGTTCAGGTATCCTTTTGCACACACACGACTGTTTCACAAGGATGTACACCCAGGAGGGGAATTACTGAGCTGAGGGCATTGTGCTCTCCAAATTCATTGTGTAGTTTCCCCTGGTGCCAGCAGGGTGCCAGAGTTTCTGTTACTTTATGCCCTCACCACACTTGGTTTTGCCAGATCTCACATGTATAGCCTACTTCTTATTCTGTGTTTAATAGCCTTTTGTGGTAAGAAACGACGACAACAACGGAAGAATAGTTACACAGGGAATGCATTTAGACTCTCTTCTTGGCTATTAAGACCTCAGCAAAGTCTGGATGGGGGTGGCTAAGGCAGGCTGTGCCATTATGAATTCAGAGCATCCCGCAATGAAACATGGAGTGAGAGACATAAAGCACAGTAGGCATGTGGACTGGTTTGTTGGCTGTCTCCACCAACAGTCTGTTTCAAGGCATCATCCTCTTGTCTTGACCTTTTGTTCGAGGGAATAAACAAGGAGCCCAGACTTCCGGGTTTGCCTGACGTGGCCCCAGTTCATGTCAGGTGTCCCGGCGAAAGTACTAATAGATAGCACCTCCTTTGACTCTTCAAAGTGTTCAGGTTTGAAAGATAAATTATATGGTCACACTAAATATAAAAGTAGTAATTTAAACCAGTTTCCTATCCAGAGTATTCAGATTTCTGATATTCTGCTGTGGTCAATGTGGATATGATTGAAAGCCGAAGAGTAAATCACAGAAGAAGATCTGCAATTGTTGCTGCAACAACAAGATTTAAGATGGAAGGAGAAGCCCTCAGAACCTTTCGGGAGGGAGCTGACCACAACCCAGAAGCCCCTTCCCCGAGAAGGTCTCGAGTTCTTACTATTGGGTCCTGACCGTGCTTCTTGCATTGCCCATGGGACAGCCAGCTCCAGGGAAAGGTGGTGCCGGGAAGCCTGGAGTGTGTTCCCCCTCCCAGGCTCCTCGAGATCAGAATCTGTTCCAGGCCACCAGACAGTGCTCCCTGCCAGCCCTTTCATGAAAACAGTTCCTGGATGCACTTGGTGAGTTGTGGCCAAGCTCTTGTGACACCTCCTAGAATAACAAAGGGATCCTTTGTGGGCAGCCGGCTCCAGTTAACAGCTTGTGGATGGCTGGACTCCCTCTGGCACTTTCTTTTCTAGACAGCCCCCCTCCCCACTCCCATCTATTCAGTTCAAGACAATCTGGGATCCTAGATAGATAATTGGGCCATTTGATCAACCTGAAGAGGTAGGTCAGGGCAGCCTTCCAACATTAAAACTTCCGGAGGAAATGACAGGACACAATGGCAGATCTGTGGTGGGAGGCAGCCCAGTGGTTGCCTTGCAGCCGTGTGCCACCTCTCAAGTGAAGGCCTCCAGCTCAACAGTGTTCTCATGCAACAAAGCCTTATCCTGAGAAGTAAGTCACGAAGGATTTCCAACTGAGCAGCCTCAGCAGCCTTGCCTCTTCCTTTAAAATGTAGACCCATTGACCAGTAGCATCTCAAGACCCCTCTGGGGATCACCCCCCCCCACAAAGTCTTTGTTAAGATGCCGCCCACACTGGCCCAGATGATGGTGACCCTTTTGCTTTTGTGCTTCCTCTATTATTCACTGTGTGTGTGTGTGTGTGTGTGTGTGCACGCACACACACATGCCCGTCTCAGCACAATTACTCTCTCAAGGACAGTGACAGTATCTTACTTATTTCATGCACTAGGGGCTCAAAAGTTTGTTAAATGAAGAAATGAGTCTATTCTTCACCTAGAGAGGGTTAGTCCCAGAAGCGGATTGGACAGAAAAACCCAAATGATATTGTCAAGACTCTTTTCGCCTTTTGCCTTTCTTCTCTGTCTCATTTTCTGTTATGCAGACGGACTGTCTCCATTTGGGGGAGGATGGCCACCCGAGAGCCCTATGTCACAGCATTTCAGCTCAGGGAAAGGAAGGCAGCTGCGTGGCCTCCCCTAGGCCCTCGATCACCCCTGGGGTCCACTCACTGGAGGGTCCACTAGAATCGCATGATTGGACTGGGGCATTGAGGCGATCCTCAAGAGACAAAAATCACAGACGTCCAGAGCAGTAGCACTGAAGCTTAAGGAATTCCCAGGAAGACAAATTCTGAGCTGTGGACCAGGGCTGCTCCTGTAGGAGGGATGACTGGCTACCTACTCCAAAAACTACCTACTGGGGTGGCTGGTTAGCTCAGTTGGTTAGAGCGTGGTGCTGGTAGCACCAAGGTTACCGATTTGATCCCCACATGGGCACTGTGAGCTGCACCCTCCTTAAAACAAACAAACAAACAAACAAACAAATAAATAAAAGCCTCCCGCTAAATGCCAGACACCATGCAGGTCTGGGAGGTGGGGGGTCAGTGGTCAGCAAACCAGACACGTTCCCTGTCCTCGCGTGGCTTGCCATCTATTGGATACCCCCTGTCCACTGAATGGTCCCCACTGAGCCTCAGCTCCCAGCAGACTTTAGTTCCAGGATGACTGGGGTGGGAGGCCATCATACCAACAGTCAACATTCTCGGAACTGGCCTCGATGGACATGGCCCATTTCATCCTGGCAACAGGGCTATAGTGTAGATTTTAGGATATAGGGTCAGAAACAAGCCTTCATGGGGAGAGAGAGAGAGAGAGGGGGAAAGAGAGAGAGGTCACAAACTTGAAGGAAAAGCTGAACAGCCAGGCTTGGGGTGGCTGGGACAGGACCAGGACTTGCCATGGCTGCATGGACTCTGTCTCAAGGGCACTGCTGCTCTGGCACACTACCAGCTCCCTTCAGTCCCTGTGCCTTCTCAAGAGAGTCCGGCTCCCTGGAGAAGGCTCTGACCCGCCTGACCTGGGCTAATGCTGACCCCTGTGATCGAGATCCGGTTCTGAGACTGGTAACCCCAGCACGTGGAGTTGAGGACAGGCGGGTCACCTAAGAGAAGGATGGAAAGGAGGGAAGTATATTGAGGGTGACAAAAATAGCAGCCGTGTACTTACCCAGGTTCTGTTTTATCTCCATTTTCCAGGTGAGGAAACTGAGGCTTAGAGAGGTTATATGGCTTGTTCAAAGTCACACTGATGGTGGCTAACAGGAATTAAACCCAACCTGCTTGATGCAGAGACCACACTCTTCTTCTCCATATCGGGGATGGGTGACCAGCGGGGGCACCTCACTCGATTACAAATGGTAATTTGAAGGAATAACATAGTGGTTAAGAGTTCGGGGACAAGTAGGAAGGTAACTGCAATCAAACAGGCAGGATAGGAAGGACTACCTCGTACAAAGGCAGTAGCTAAGGTGGATAGGAGGACATGAGTGACTCGAGAGCATGAAAAGAGATGTTAAGTAGCTAAAACCTGTAATGAGTAATAACCAATAGGATGTCTGAAAGAAGCAGGAGTCAACACAGACGCTCAGGTGTCTGGTGTGGGCACCTGGTGGATGGAACTGTCCTTCATTGAGATACAGAACCGGGAAGCAGGAAGTGGTGGGGTTCGGGGTAGAAGGGAGATGGCTATAATTTTGGACATCTTGGCGTCTCGGGCATGGGAAAGAGCCCTGGGTGTAGCTGGGGTCCCCCCAAGAGCACCATGTCCTGACAAAGTCTCGAGGAGCACAGCAGTTTGGGGCAGTTCAGAACACTTCCTGGGTTCTGCAGTTTGTGAGAAAATATCACAAGCTGTCTCATCCATTACTGTGTATGAGTGCGATTCTTTCCTCTTCTTCCGGCCCTGCCCCTTCTCCCCACCCTGCTTGATCCCCGTAAGTCAGTCTTAACATCTCAGCGTCCACGGCGTTTCCTGAGCATAGATAGCCTTGCCTGGCCTCCGGAACCTGCTTTATAACATCTCACATTCCTTCTGCATAGGACTTACTACACTGTAACAATGTAATCTCATCAGTCATGCTTTCCCTCCTAGACCAGAATCTCCGTGAAGGGACCATGTCTCCCTTGCTCATTGTTGTATCCCTGTGGGAGGTGGAGAGCCCCTCCCTTCCTGGCCTTTTCCTTGTCGCCGAACGCCACTTCCAAGGATGCTGTTACTCAGCCAGTTTCCAAGGCACAGAGTATATTAGTACTCACCCACATTCCTGCAGCCCTTCTTCTGCATCCTTCGCCTGTGCCACTGGGTCAATAGGACAACCTGGGCTCTCTTGGGGACATCTTCTCCTCTCCTGTCTTTCCCCATGAATATCAGAGCACTTGGAAGGGTCCCTCATTTGGGCCAGTAGCTCCTGGGAAGCACTGGTCTGGGCTGTGAGTCGGAAAGAGGGACCCCATCTGACTTGGGGAAATCATGCACTCCCCCAGCTAATAATAAAGTGGCCCTTTGGTTTCTTATTTATTTATTTATTTATTTATTTATTTATATTTATTTATTTTTTTGGTTTCTCATTTATTTTTATCCTCGCAGCCTTGAGAACTTTATGGGAAGAAGGATGAGTGAAGGGCAGATTTGGCTATTTCTGGGTCCTCTGGTCAAAGTCCATCTACTAGACCCTTCACCTCATTTGATTCCTGTTCAGTGAATGAAAGAAAGAAGGAAGGAGGAAATGCACAAGCCCGAGCTGGCTTCTACCCTATGGTCATGACCACTGATGAAGCTTTGTCCCTGGGATGATCTGTCTTAGAGCGTCCGAACAGGATGCAATCCTTGGGCTTTGCTCTCCTGTATGCAACCCAGGTACTGTGAGCCAGGCTGTGGTGATGCTACGACAATTCCCTGCCTTCATCCTGATACATTTTTGAAAGGTCCCTGTCATCTACTGGCAAGTAGTGGTGCCAATGTCCGTAACTGAGCAGGACTTGGAAGGTCTGAGGGCCTGTTAGGTGTTCAGCATATTCTTGGCCCATTCTTAGCCTTTAAATCTAGTACAATGTCTCTCAAACTGCCTGCCCGCTGTATTCACAGCAACTCAGCAAGATGGGCGTCACGTCTTCTCCTTATTCTGCAAAAGAGGACACTACAGCTCAAAGAAATTCTGTAATTTAGCAGAGCACGCAGCACGAGTAATAATAATTAACATTAATTAATAATAGTAAATGGCAATACCATTTATTGCAGCACACAGTACTGTGTGCTGGGTTCTCCATTAAGACCTTTACGTATTTCTCTCATTTAATCCTCACAACTGTCCCTTAAGGTTGGCATGGTTATTTTACAAATGAGGAAATGGAGAATCAGATGAATTGACTGGGTCAAGGTTACAAAGCTAATGAGAGGTGGGGTCCCGATGCCACGCCAGATCTGACTGACTCTGAAGCCCCACTTTCTTTCACTGTGATATTCTCCTTCCAGCTGGGAGCAGGAGGGGCAGCGAGGCATCTGTGAGTAGCAGTAGGGACCCAGACAGGCCTGACAAAATGCATTCTGAGAAGGAACCAGCAGTGAGGTCTGATCCCAGGGTGGTAGCTTCAGAAACCAGGGAGAAGAAAATGCCTCTCTTACACTGTGCCTGCTAAAACACTGGGACAGGTCAGGAGCCATGTCTGGCTGTGCAGGGAAAGAAGCCCCGGATGGAACTGGCCAGAGCCAGGACCTGGACTGCTGCTGGGAGTGGGGACACGTGGGGAGAAGGGGCCTGGCATCACATGAGCCTTTCCCACCAAGGCACGTTCAAAGGACTTGCAGTGCCCAGAGGCCCGCAGCAGGGCCTGGCAAAGGCCTCCCGCCCTGCACAGGAAAGGAGAGCATGTCCCACTGACCCTGTGGTCCTTCCACGTCAGCTGAGGAGGAGAGGGAGGAAGGGACGTGCTCGCCTAAACGGCATTGTTTTAGAAAGCAAATGCAACTGATTTACTCCTCTGCTTGAAAGTTCAAAACCCAAATAAGGCTTCCAATCTCCTTTGGGCCGAACTCCAAACTCATTGACTTGGCTGGGGAAGCCCTCTGCAATGTGGCCACGGCTGACCTTACCCAGCGACTCCTGAATCGTGCCCCCAACACAGACTTTATGATCTAGTGGTTCTCCTTATCACCCCACAACTTAGACCCACCTGGGGAGCTTTTAACACACATCAGTGCCAGGCCCTGTCCCAGACCAGGACCTCTGGGGGTGGGCATCCTTCAGTTTTTAAAACTCCTCAGGTGATTCCAATAGTGCCTGGGGCCAAGAACGCCTGCTGCTCAGTCCTTTCCCTCTGTCACCTCTCCTGGCCAACTCCTCTGAATCTCCAGGCCTCAGCCTGGTCTCAGCTCGGTGTCTGCCGCCTCAGAAAACCTTCTGTGACCTTACCCTGGAGTTCTCCTTGGCAGGGTTGGTTGCTGCCCAGCTACACCGGTGCCCCTCAGCACACAGTAAGTGTTCAATAAGTGGGCTGAAACGTTACGTATTAAGTTAAAATCTGTCTCTCATTTCCCTTAGTCCTTGATACTCCTTCCTTCCTAACTAAACATGAATGCCCCAGTCTTTTCCATTTTTCATCTTTCCCCGAATGTCTATGGGCATTGGTCTTTAATTAGCACTTTTGGATCCCTCTGGGTCCTCGCGGTCCTCCTGAGCCGGGAGCTGGCTCTCTGTTCCTGCAAACATTAGTGTTTCCCCAAATAGCTCCTAGAAAAGGAAGCACGGCTTCTCCACCAAAAAAGACAGTTTGCAAACAAGAGCTCTGCACAGGCAGGCTCAAAGGTAAGTGAAGCATCCCCGTCTCTGGGAGATGTTTAAAGCACCTCCACCTAAGATCACAGAGAGGATTAGTCAATACTCATCCATTTCCTTCTCCACCTTTCCTCAAGGGAAGCCAGAACTGAGCTCTTGTCAGAGAGGGTACTGGCTGCAGAATAACTTCAGGAGAGTGGAGGGGATGATCCAGGTAAGATGGAAAGAAGATGAAGGGGAGAAGAGGCCAATAGGGCATTAATTGTCTTTGGAACAGCTAAGAGCCTCATCCTAGCCCAAAAACCGGAGGCAATTTCTGAAACAACTGTGGAGGAAGAAGCCTGCACCTTTCTCACCTCCTTTGAATAGGTGGCTCGGAAGTGGGGGGAAGGAGCCAGGAATCCACAGGGCATCCTTCTTCTGTCAACTGCCCAGGGCCTGGAGGAAAGCCAGGCTGTGTGCCTCCTGCGGCTTGGAAATGTGCCAAAGAAGAAGGAAGCTGCAGCCCCCCACTACCCGTCATAGAAAGGAGGTGCTGACGCAAGTGCCCAGGCCCCGGCGGGAATCCAGGGGAGAGGGATGGCCGCTGCCAGCGCGCAGGGTGTGGACAACTACTCTTTGTTGGATTTCTGGCTCCATTGACTTTTCTTCTCTGAGCTCAGTTTCCTCACTTAAAAATGAGGGTTTTGTTGGACTAAGTGTCAAAGGTCCCTTCTAGCCTTGCCTTCTGGGGCTGGTGAGAAAACGGAGGAAGCAGAGAGATCGAAAAGTACAGGAGTGGTTGTGACTCAAGAGAAACACAGGAACTGAGCTCCCTGTCTGGAAGGATCTGGCATGTCTGCAAGTTGCATCAGGTGCTAGACTGGAGGCCCCGCTCATAGAGGAAGTGTGGGAAGACTCCCCTACATCTTGGATGACATCAGATGAGGAAACTGAGGCCCAAGGAGCTTTCAAAGACTCACACAAGGTCACACAGGTAGTAAGCAAGGGAACTTTGTCCACTACAAGGAAGGCAAGTCAGTGAAATTTCACATGTCAATTCTGATAGGTTGACAAGGGCTGTCCATAACCAATTCTGAAAGGAGGCAACTGTATAAGAGCTGGAAGGGATCATCTAGACAGAGGAAACAGCCAGTGCAACGGCTCTGAGGTGGTACCTCCAAGGGACAGAGACAGATCAGAGTTCAGGCTGCTTAGATGGCAAGGAGGGGTCAGTGGAGGAGATGGCAGTGGTGAACTCAGCTGTATGCTCAGTGAGCCCGTTTGGATGTGTGACAGTTCTCCCAAACAGCCAATCCAAAATGACACCCTCGGTCCCTAGCCCATGCCCCCTAACCAAATTGCTCCTCCCCAAGTCTTTCCTTTGCTTCCTGTACGTGACCACCCACCCCATCGCTCAGACACTGTGCTATTATACCCAGTCCCCAGGCTGTTACCATCAACTCTGGCCTGTGGCCTCCTTCCTGGTCTCCTTGCCTTCATCCTGGTCCTCGACTAAAGCCCGAAAAGCTCTCAACAAACCAATCCCACCATCACTTACTGCCCCAAAGCTCTCCTCTCCCACTTTTGTCTTTCTTGCAACTCTCTCCAACCCACAAGCACAGGGATACATATTATCTTTTTAAAAGAGAATCTGGAGTTGGTCGCAGCCCCAGGGGCACTGAGCTCCAATTCAGTTCACACACGTTCCTCTAGATGTCCCCAAACTAACAGTGTTTCCAGCATGGTTCTGGGGATTGGGTTTTAATTACCACAGGGACCAGTTATCAGGTATGTGCAGTGCTCCTGGTCCTAGCCAGGGCATCACAATAACCCTGCAAGGGAGTTATGATTCACATCCCACCTTCACTCCTGTGGCTACTTGGACTCAGAAAGGTTCAGCTTCTTATCCTAAGTCCTCCAGCTGGTAAATGGCTGAGCCAAGATTTGGACTTAGGTCTTTCTGATGCCAAAACCCAAACTGTTCCTTCTACATTAAACTTCCTCCAAGACTCAAATGGGCAAAGGAGGACAGTCTCAGAGAAAAGTCACCTTGACCTCAGTGTGGACCTTTTCCCTTCATTCCAAATCGAAGGTCAGAGCCTGCTCCCTGGGCTCCTCGGTACCTCCGCCTGAAAAGGTATGAAGGTTAGTACCTTCTGTCCACCTGGCCCTGAAGGGATGGAGGTGTTCCAGCTCTCCTTATCTGGCCTGGCTTTCAGTTCCTGTGCCCCCACCAGCCCCCTCTCATGTCCCCTCTGTTGCCAGGCTGTTGTAACCAGTACCCAGGTGCCCTCCAGCCTGTTGGCCTCTTGTTCAGCAAGCATTCCCGTGGGAACCATGGTGCCAACATCCGGTGAGGACAGGCCCTCCGTTACCTGCTGGCCCTGCTGCCTCTGCTATCAGGCCCAAGAACAAAGGAGCTCGGTGCCTACCGCTCGGCAGGCTGTGTTTGTCCAGGGCGAGGCCTAGCCTGGCACAGATGCTGAGCAAACAGGAGTGCCGGCTTCACAGATCCGCCTTACAACGAGCAGGGCTTCAGCTCAAAGGTTTTGCTGCTAGACCACCTGCTGAAATATTACCCTGCCCAACTCCAGCCAGCACCCCAGGGTAGAGGGAACTGGAGGGCAAGCAGTCCGACCTCTGAGTCTCAGGCTTTCCAGCTCTATAATGGGAGAGTTGTACAGGATGATCTGAAAGACTCCTTCTGTGGTCTAGGGCCTTGAATGATGTTAGTGGAAGTCTCTACGGCTTGAGAACAGACCTGGGAGGCAGACATACCTGGGATTGGGTGTGGAATCTGGGCCTCTGTCTCATGGACCCTGCCTCAGCTCACGTACCCCATATGCCTCTGCTGGTCAGGAAGACTGAGCTCTCTCAGAGCAGGGTCCTTGAGCACTGGGTCCGTGGCCTCATTTACCCAAATGGAGTTCCAGGACTGCAAGTAGCATACTTCACTATAAGATGATTAAATGTTACCATCTTGCTTCTGAGGCCACCTAAAACCAGGTCTCTCTGCCCCCAGAAATCTTAAGGTAGCTGGGAAAGGCTCAGAGGGACCATGAAGGGCTGTTTCTCCAGTTACAACAGTGAAAGGCTGCATGGTGATAGTGATTCTCAGATTTTAGTGTGTGTAAGAATCACCTGGAATGCTTGTTTAAAATACAGAATGCTGGGCCCCATATCCCAGATATTCTGAGTCCCAAGATCTGAGATGGGGTGGGTGGCTCAGGATTCTGAGTTTTTAACAAGCACCTGGGTGATTCTCAGATCTCTGATGAAGTGGCATGAGTCAGTCTAAAAGCTACACAGTCCTGGGTTCAAATCCTACCCCTGCCACTTACTAGTAGCACTGTGGCTTGGGCAAGTCACTAAGCATTTCTAGTCGTCAGTTTTGTTTGTTAAATGAGGCTATAATAACACCTACCTCTTAAGAAAAGAGACCTATTGTTTCAGAATGTTTATTGCACTTTGCAAATATTTGTTGAGCAAACGGGGCAGAAGTCCATTTGTCCAAACCAGATACCTAGAGGTTCTCCTTGATGTCTCTATTTACCACATACCTCTCAACCATTCAATCACAAATCCTGAGAACTCTACTTTCTAAAACATCTTAGACTTGTCCACTTTTCTCCATCCTCATCGTCACCACCCTAGCTCAAGCCACCACCTTCCTTTACCTGATCATTGTACAGCTTCTTCACTGATCTCCTGATTTCTACCCTTGCCTCCTTTCACTCATCCTTCCCAGCACAGCCTTGCCAATCAGATAGGGTGATGCCTCTGCTTCAAACCCTAGCTCTTAGGAAGGCCTTATGAGTCTGAAAAAAATTCCTCTGCTTCCTCCACACCTACTTCTAAGCCTCCTTTCAACCCCTCCCAGCCTTTACACTAAAGATTTGAATTTCTTTCAGATTCCTTCAATGAATATCAGTTTCTCTTGCCCCTGGGACTTCACACAAAGTGTGTTTGCTCTGCCTGAAACAGCCACCACTCCCACTCCCAAAATACACATCCTTCACCTACTACTCATCTTTCATATTTAAGGTTGAATGTCATTTCCTCAGGGCCAGACATAGCTGTCCCCCTCACATGTGCTCCACCAACTCTCTCCTTCCTTCATAATACCTGTTAACACTCGGCTGTGATGACTTCATGCCTGCGTCTACCACTAAACTAGCTCCAAGAGAACACAAACCTCTGTCTTATCTACTGCTGTAGCACCAGCAGTTACTAGAGTCTTTGACTCAAAGAATGATGAAACACTGATGAATGAATGAATGAAGGAACGAACGAACGAATGAATGAATGAATGAATGAGAGAGAAGGCCCTGGTCGCAGGATATGTCGCGGTGGGCGCCCTCTGGTAGTGCCTAAAGTGAATTTAGGATCTGAACGTTCCTAGAAAAGACAGCTACGTCGGGGCGTCCCTGGACATCTACGGGCCACACGGGGGCGCGCCTGGCTCGTTGTATCTGGATGGCAGCTCCTTGGACTCAGGTTGTTACTAATCGCCAATGGGAGACAAGAGGCGGGGTTCTTCCTCTGATGGACAGTATTGCTCCGCCCAATCTAATTCATCTTTTCCTTCGTCCCACCCACTCCAGGCCTCGGAGACCCCGAGGATGGGCCTGATAGAGGCGCCGCCAACTAAACTCCCGCAGAGTGCTCTGGGGGCTGAACCAGCGCTCCTGAAGGTCTGTGAGTGGGCGCCCGGTGGCTAGGGGCGGGGCCGCAGCGTTGACAGGCAGGCTGCCCGTTCCGCCCCTCTCGCCCAGAGCGGTCGCGCCAGCGCTGGGGACAGCAGAAGTGAGTACGTGAGCGGCGCAGCAAGAGCCCTCCTCGGACCCCGGACGGCGCGCGCACCCCGACCCCCGGATCAGAGTCGGGCCCGCGGCGGACCGCCGGATTACTGTACACCCCGAACTACGACCACTTGCGCCCTCTCGCTCCGGCCCGCCTTCCCCGAGTCCTCTGGCTCGGAGCTCTCTCGCGCCTGGGATCCTCCTGGACCGGTCCGTCCAGATTCCCGCGGGACCGACTTGCCAGCATCGCCCGCTCGGGGCGCCGCCTCGATCCCGCAGCCACCCGCCTGCATTGCACCCCCTCCTTGCCAGGATCTCCTGGGACCGTGCGCAAGCCTTCCTCCGAGCCCGACGAGTGGACCCTCCCCGGGGAGTCCGCAGCCCCGCCGGCGCGGCTCGGCGCGGCCGGGCTCGGCTCCCGGAGCCCGCCCCAGCCATGGCCCGAGCCCACCCGTCTCCGCCACCGCCGCCGCCGGGGCTTCTGCCGCTGCTCCCTCCGCTGCTGCTGCTGCCGCTGCTACTGCCCGCCGGCTGCCGAGCGCTAGAAGGTGAGCGGCGTCGGGGAGCGAGTCCAAGGGTTAAGGTGCCCCGGTCGCCCGAGCGGCGGCCGGAGAGGGCCAGCGGTATGGGTACAATTCGGGCTGAGCGCAAGTCGGAGGAGGGTCCCCTACCTTCGCCCGCTCCAGCGGCCGGAGGATCGGGCGGCAAGGACACCCCCGGAGCCGCCTCGGAGGCGCGGGCTGGCTCCGAGGCCCGCGGTCCACGAGTTACGAGATCGCGGGCAGCTGGACTTGGGTTGAGAGTCTCCGAGAGTCGTGGCCCTGTGATGAGCTTTTGTGGGAGTGCTGCGCGGAGAAACCCGGCCCTCCGCACCACCCAGAGGCGAGGAAGTGTGGGAGACCCCAGGCAAGGCGAGGGCTCTGAGCTGCTGCGGAGTTGTGGCGGGTGGGGGTGCGAAGCGGGACTCCCCAGTTTGGGGGGCGGCGATGGTTAGCAACCCGTTGGAGTTAACTGTGAGGGTGTGAGTGCGTGCACCCCGCTTTGTCAGGGGATGGCTGCGGGGGTGGAGAGGCGGGGGCCTGTTATTGTTTATGGTTTACCAGTGCGCAAACGGCACACGAGGTTGCGTGTGCTCGGGTTGCACACTGCTCTGCGGATCCCCCTCCACCTTTTAGCAGGACACCCCCGTGTGCTCAGATACCACTGAACCCCTGAGGTGGTGAGGTTTGCCCCAGGTAGCAAGCAGCCCAATGCCTTACCCATTACCTAGTGGGAAAAGGCCCGGCTTCTCAATAGGTTCTGTGAAACCTGTCAAGACTGCTGCTGAGGGGGTAGCTCCAACTTCCAAATGACGGTACTTGGATGAACAGCCCAAGTGTTGGTTGTCCCTTGTGAGAGAGCTCACATACATGTCACTCGACACAAACCTGAGGGGAACAGCGGCACTAACACTGGTCACAAACAATAGACACACACACACACACACACACACACACACAAATTTTTAAAAATTTTGGAGCCATTACATGAGGGAAGAAAAACCTGTAATGTGGAGGGAAGAACACACAAAAATTTTGGGGAAATTAGAATACAGGCAGTACTTATTTTTGGCATCTTGAATAGATCTAGTCACTCTCTTAGTTTAGGAACAAAAACATGGATTCTGTATAACTTAGTTTGTTCATATGTTCACAATGGGTAAACTTAAAGGTTGGAAGGAAAAAAGAACACAGTTCCAAGAGAAGGGCATCTTCGGGTGCTTTCTAATTTTCTCCAGGGGAAAAAATCCGAGCCCCCATCCCTTTTATCTCTGAGCCCACTAGTGCTGACAGACCGATTCACACGGTTGGACACATGCAAATCCAGACAGACACACTGAGGTCGCGCCCACACTTGCGCACACACTCACCCACATGTGTGTGATAGGATCGCTGGCGTGAGAAACCAATGTGGGGCTTTGTTGTTGATTGCCTCAAGGGTGTGAGCCAGGGAGCTTGTTGGAGTTCCCAGGTTTGTGTAGCCCAGGAGAGGCGACACAGGCACACATGCTTATGGGGCTATGTGTGTCAGGCCCCAGGGCCCTTGTTGCGGGGTGGGGTGGGTGCTAGTGCTGAGAATGGGGTGGGGGTGTGGTTTGGGTCAGGTGAGAAAGAACTACCTGAGGAGGCTCTCCTGCTCCGTCCTTCTCTCCCGCTTTTCCTCCCTTTCGTTGTCCTTTTCACCCCTCACCATCTGCTCGACCCTCGGAGGCAGGCCCTACCTGGGAGCATCCAGGCCTCCAGGCCAAGTTGCTGAGGAACTGACTAGGAGGCAGAGACCTGATGAGCTGCGGCCTCTAACCTATCCCTCTCTTCCCTGCCCAGCTGTGAAGTGGGATCTAGCGCTGTTCCCTGGCTGAGAGGCCAGGCCAGTGTGAGGTGCCCCTAGGAAGCAGCAGTATTCCCCAAGTGTGGCTGTCCCCAGTTCCTTTTGTCAACCTCCGACCTTAGGGTCTTCGGTTTGTGTGTGAGAGAATGAAAGAAAAAAGAGAGATGCCTCAGGATGCTGATACCTGCCCCGATGGGACCCCTATCCACCCTGCTGTTGTCTCTCACTGTGAGACGGGATTGGGTAGTACCCACCTCCTAGGGCTCTTGTGAGGACTGAATCCTTAATGTGTGTAAAGTGCTTAGTTCCATTGTTATTTAAGTATTAGCTGTTATTATTATTGTTATTATCCTAGGGTTTGCTCCTTGGGGAGCATCAGAAGTGAAAATTCATGTTTGTGCCCTTAAGCCAGCTGGAGGGCAATTATAGGAAAGAATGATGGCGGGGTGGGGGAGGAAGGTTGGTCTGGAGAGGGAGAAGTTGTCCCTCCCACCGCCATCCCTTTGGCTCTGGGAGGGAAGGGAAGGGATAGGATGGGAAGAGAGCTGTCCCTGACTCCTGCCTGTCCCCCACCCCTATTCTGGAGCTGGAAGGATGGGATGGGTAGACTTGAAGGTCCTGGGCTGTGAGCAGAGGGAAGGCACTGAAGAGCTTTTCCATGCCTCAAGCTTTGCAGACAGGGGATCTAGCCTCCTTGCTCCAGTCTTCCATTTGGCTTTACTAGGATATGGTTTGCCCTTGGCCTAGGGCAGACTTTTGCTGTCTGCATGGGGGGCGGGGGTCATTATATTCAGGTTCAGGGTCCCTGAGCTGAGGGTGCTGCCTCTCGTGGACACACTCATTAGATACTATCTAGCACCCAATTGCTCCGCCCTCCCTGCATACTTGGGGTTCACCAAAGCTCTGTATCCAGGGATCTCATCAGTGTTCCACGAGGATGGAGCCAGGGTCCTTGCTTGTCCTCCCTGGTTGAAGAAACACCCTTTGCCTTCCCCTGATGGGATTACCCCTTCCCCCACCAAACCCAAATTGTCCTCGGATTTCCCGACAGACACAGGGAAACAAGGCCACCTTGTTGCTCACTCTCCTTTTGAGTAATACTCCCCAGCACCCCCCGCCCCCAGGCCAAGCTCATTCTCCCTTTCAGAACCAAGTGTGCGAGTGGAGACCAGTAGGTGAGCAGACCAGGAATGGCGTGTGGAATGAGGAAGGCAGTTTGGACCACAGGGCCCTTATACCTGAGATAGGATAGGGAGGTCCCTGCTAGGAACAGACTCTTGAGGAAAGAGAAACAGTTATGAGATTGTAGCTGAGTTGTGGCTGCAATGGAACCGGTCCCTGAGGGAAAGAGGCCGTGTGTGAATCCATCTCTTTCTCAGGCAGCAGCAATAGTGACCGCCGTGTAGGTGGTAGCTGAGAGGGGAGAACGCCTGGGATTTCTGTGGCTGGCTTACGTATTTGAGTTGCCTCTGGCCCCCCTCTCCCTCTGTCCCTGTCTATCATGAGCTGGCACTTCAGAGCTGCTGCTGAGGGACGACGGCAGGTATTTGGGGGAACCAGTTTGCTTGTCACCGTCATTGCCTTCCCTTGAGCCAGAACTGCTGTGCTGCTGCCACTGTGGCCTCAGCGGCAGGAGCTCAAGCCGAAGCTGCCGTGGGCAAGGCCTCCACCACCCGGCCTTACACTAATTAAACAGCATGAACAGGCTGAATCACCAGGCCTGCATAGTTTGAAAATTGTAGCCCTGCCTGTTGTGCTGAGTCAAACTGGTTTGTCGGGATTGGGCAGCTGGGCTAGAGGGGAGTGGTGGTGGTGGGGAGCCTGGGTACAGCTGGGCACCTGATGGGGTGGGGGAGGCCCTTTGCCCCACGGGCTGGCTCTGGCACTGGGTCTCCTACTACGTTCTGTCCCCCCACTCCTGGCCAGAACCACTGTGGCCCAGATCCCTGGGAAGGGCTCACATGAGGGCTAGCTGTCCATCCGTCCTTCTGGCTGGCTGGCAGGGCCAGGACTGGGGTGGGGGGCATAGATGAGCACTGAGGCATCCGGGCTCCCAGCCCTGTGCTTCTTCCTCCCTTCTCCTCCCTCTCAGGTTTATTTAATTAACAAGCCCCATGTTCTGAGGGGAAGAATGAAAAACAAAATGTGTTCTCTGTTCTGAGATGCTTCCCTACCCGCCTCCCAGACTTGAGAGCCTGGGACCATGGCAGGCGGGTGGGTGGGGGATGTGGCCCTGGGTGAGTTAGTCTTCTCCAGGTCAATGGCAGGGTCCACCCCCAAGAAACCTTGCTGCTTAGGCTGACCACCCTGAATGCGCAGATTGGTACATGTGTGTACATACACCAACACACCAACACATGGGAGGAGTGGGATGAGAGAAGAGGGGACAGATCTCTCCGGTTGGTTGGCTGAGGAGAGACCCAATGTGTTGGGGGGCGTGCAACTCAGAGACAGCATGCAGTTCTTCCTCTCTTTGCAGACAGTGCTCCACGGTGTGCCTTCTTGCCCAGCCCAGAGCCCCTCTGACTCCTGCCCCTGCATGCTCTGCTAGCCCAGCCCTGGAGCATAACCTTTCCAGCCACCTCCAAGTCCCTAGGCTGGAATTTGGGGTGGAGGCATCTCGCTTCTGTTTCTAGACTATTTTGGTTCCCTGGGTCTTACTGACACTGCTGTTCCCAGGGTTGGTTGCTGTGGGGTCTGGCAGGTAGCAGGCTCTCAGCTGGTGCCTCTGCACCAGAGTGGCCCAATGAGGCCCCCAGACACAGGTGCTTCTTATGTTGGGCCCCCCACTTACGTGTGGAAGTGTTACCCGAAGTTCCTGGAATCAGATCTTTTCAGGATGCCACACTCTCCCCAAGGGCTCAGGGGCCCTTGGGATAGTGCCATTGTTCTGGCAGAGAAGTGGCCTGCTGCTCAGGCAGGGGCTATACCTGCAGAGGCTGCACCCATCCACACCCAGAATCATCTTCATGCCCTCCGTGACAGCTCCTGCCTACACCAGGGTCACAGGAAGCAGGTCTGGGGCTTGCTCCTTCCCTGCACCTCGGGCCAAGACTGCCCCAGTACCTCTGCTTTCTTAGCAGACACTGCCCTCTCCTAACTCTTCCTTCACCCCACTTGAAGCCTCATCACATAGAAAGAACATGCTTGCAGTGTGTGTGTGTGTGTGTGTGTGTGTGTGTGTGTGTGTTGTGTATGCATGAAGGATGAACCTCTGAGGCTTCACACAAACTAGATATTCACACTTATGCTGTGTCTGTATGCTCCTGTGGCATGTTTCAGTGCAAATGGGCACCTGTGTGTATGCAGCTGATGTGGTTTTGGGTGACTTTGTAAGAGCATCCTCACCAAGTCTGCACAGGAAAACTGGTGTTTGTGTTTGCACTTGACTACACTCAAGACTGTGACTTGTGACTGGCAATAGTGTGTGCAGTTAGGTGTGTAAGGAGAAAGCACTGTTGGGGGCATGTGCCCTCTGTGTATGCCTACGTCCCAGGAAATCTGCATATATGAAGACTGTAAGAGTGAGTCTTGGCCTAGGGCAAGCCAAATCTGTGTGTAGGAAAGATTCACTGTGTATGAATGTCTAAAGAAGACTAATCTGTTTGTACCATATGCATCCATGTGTCTGAGAAAGACAGACCATAGCTGTGTGTGAAGCTGTGTGTGTGTTTGCAGGCGGCTGTGGCTTTGTGTGTTTTTGTCCACCATATGGGTTGACTTGTCACTCTTTGGCCCCAGTGGTGGGGAATGAGCCCAGCCACTGAGAACTGGGGGAAATGTGTGCATCTGTATGTTTGTGCACAAATGAGGGCCACACAGCTGCTGCCACGTGGCTGTTCTCCTCCGTTGCTCAGTGGAAACCTGAAAGGGGTGTTGCTTCCCGTCTTAGTACGAAGGCCCTGTCCTAGAATGGCCCCAGGCCTGATGTCCACTTTCCTGCTCACATTGGGGGGACTGTTGGGGTTCTCTGCCTGACTGAGCCCTGTGTCTGGGAGTGGCAGCTGCTCTAGTCTCCCTCCAGCAGCCACAGGATGGGACAGAGGAGGGTAGGGGTGTAGTGAGCAGCTGGGGAGTTTGGAGATTGCTCACTCACTTTTCTTTTGTGCTTATCCCCGTACCTCCTATCCTTTACCCCAACCCCTGCATGAATACACACACACACCATATCAGAAAAGGTGGGCTCTGTTGGGTTGGGTCTCTCTCTCCCAAAGCCATAGACAGATGCGTTCTGGGACTGCCCCCCCCCAGGTCCTTCCTGAGGCTGGAACACAGGAACCTCAGGGTCTTCCTCTTGCTAAGGGAGCAGGCCCCTCCTCTCCCCCCGAGAGCAAGCCCCCTTCTCATCAGGGAGACCGGAGCCCTTCCTCAGGCACACATGACTCGAAATCCAAGTCCTCTCCTCATTAATGGGAAAAATGTGCCGAGATTGAGCGATGGCCAAGGGCCGATCCCCTCCCTCCCTCTCTCGCTCCCCAGAAATTAAACAGAAATGAAGAGCCTCCCCCTCCCTCCTGCCCACCTCCCGCCTCCCACCTCCCCACGTCCCCTCCCTCCGCTCCCTCCGCTCAGAGCCAGCGCTGGGCTTGTTTTAAACTGTGGAGGAATCTGGCTGGAGGGGGGAGGGGGCTGAATATTTGGGTTTAAACAGTTCCAGATGGGTTTGGCACAGGCTGAGCAGAAGGAAGTGAGGGAGCGGGAGGAGGGAGGCAGCCGAGGGAGCGGTGGGAGCTTTGCCTGCTCGGGCGGGCTGGCTGGTGGCGGGCAGCGGGCAGACAAGCAGGCGGACTGGCTGGCTGGCTGGGGGCGGGGCGCGTTTGGCTGAGCTGATCCCAGGGACAGGACTACTCTGGGCGGCTGGCTGGGGAAGAGGCCACTTGGCAACCTCCATCGCTGTCTCTGTCTCCTTGGGCCTCCTTGTCTCTCCATCTCACTGTCTTTTGTAGTCCGCCGCCAGCCATCCCGGCTGTCTGGTCCTAGCCAGCTGCCTCTGCACATCCCTCCTGCTCAGTGCCGCCCACCAGCCACCTCTACAAGGCCCCTGCTCCGGCTGCCCGCCTGTCTCTAGGCCCCTGCTTCTGCCCATCTCCTCTTCCCTCCCATCCCTCCTGCAGAATGTCTGTGTCTGTCTGTCTGTCTGCCAGGGGGGCCTGTCAGGCCACCGACAAGGCTGGGAGAGCTCACCCTGCAGCCTGCCCTCCTGGGACCAGCCCTGCTTGCCAGCAGGGACAGGAGGGAGCCTCACTCTCCGAAGTGACTGGCTGCCCCCATTGCCTCACATAAGGACGAGGGGCCACAATGGCCTCATCCACCACCCTTAGCTCAGAGGGCAGAAAACCAGCGACCGCCACAAGCCTAGAGCCTGTGGAATTTGGGTGCCCTCAGCCTGCCCCACTGTTAATGTAGAGGCCTCCAGAAGTTCTGGGGTAACTGTACCCCATTCTAGCTCAGAGGTGAGGGGAGAACTGCTGGCAGCCCTGTCTTTCAAGCTATAAGAAAGGAGTTGGCACTTCTTTCCTCTCTTTCCTGCTCCTAGATCTGATCTTGCTCACACTGTCGGAGAGCAGAGTTGTCCAGCTAGAATCCAGAACTGGGTTCCTAGGGGAGCAAGTCTATGTCAGAAACATTAATGGGCTCCTCCTGTGACCAAGCAAAGGGAAACAGATAGGAAACCGCAACTCAGGAAAGGATTGGTGCTGTGACAAAGCCCTTGGCCCTGGATGCACAGAAGAAGGCATGGGGTCAGGGAAGGCTTCCTGGAGGAGGTGACAGCTTGGTTGTGACTTAAAGGATACAGCTTTCCAGGCTTTCTCTGTTCCCCTTTTACAGAGGGGCATATTGCAGTCAGAGTGTCCTCGTTTAAGGGGTTACTTGTGGTGTCAGTTAGACCTGAATGTGAGCCACCTCTCAACACTTCACTCCAAGTCCTACCAATTTTACCTGAGGCCATATAATTACTTTATCTGGGCTTCAGTTTTCTCATCTGTAAAAGGGGTACACCAAAATTACCTTTATCTGAGGATTGTGGAAAGAAGTACACTGGCTCTTGGGGAGCTGGGCTGGGTCTTGGTGGCCTTCACCTCACCCTCAAAGAGCACTCCTGCCCCATCCCCCTGAGGTGGGAGGCTGGGTGGGAGTGGGCTCTGGCAGTAATTGCCCTCCCCTTCCCCTGAGTGTGTGTGGAGCTGCGCCTTTGTATTGAGAATAGAGTCCGGGGAGGCCTGGGCAGCAGGGTCTGAAGCACACAGCCCTTTGTTCCTGGATAAAGGCCGCCGGCCCCTTTGTGTGGAGATTAGCAGAGCCTGTAGGTGCCTGAATCAGCCCTGGTCCCTCCCTCATTGACCCAGGCCTGGGGTCAGCAGCAGACACCCACTCTCAGCTGGCCTGACCTGACATCTCGGGGGCTGTGAAGGCTCTGGCCATGGCTTCAGAGCCTTTTCCGGGGTAGGGGAGCTGAGGGTTTGGGGGGTTGGGGGTGGGGTGGCGTGGTGCCTAGTGGGAATCAGTCTCTGATGTCCCGGATTTTCCTGGGTGACTTCTTTCTTCCCATCCTGAGCTTAGCGCCTGACCTTTCTTCTGTTACTCCCCCAGAGACCCTCATGGACACAAAATGGGTGACGTCTGAGTTGGGATGGACATCTCATCCAGAAAGTGGGGTAAGACTTCCTCACCATCTCTCCCGAGTGTTGATTGCCATTTGCACCTCCAGCATCCATCGCCCTCTGCTCATCGGGGCTGGAGGACGGCTGCCTCTCCCTTTGCCTGTCAGCTTCATCTCCTGCAGCTTTCTTATCCTTTTCACCTATCACCTGCCTCCGTTGCCTGATGGCCCATCTCTGTGGGAGTTTTTCTCTCACTTTCAGCCTGCCTGTGTCCCCCCTCCCACATAAGCCGTCTTTGTGCCACTCTCCCTCTGCCTACCCCTCACCCTGTCTTTAGCCTATTCCTGTCCTTCTCCTGCCTGACAGCCCTTTGCATGTCTGCCCCAACTGTCTCCCTCCTTCCTGGGTCCTTGGGAAGAGCACTGGCTTGGGAGCAAGGAAACCTTGGTTCCAGAGCTCTAACTTGCTCTGTGACCTTGAGCAAGGCAGTTTATCTTTCTGAGCCTCCATTTTTTGACTGTTAAATTCCTGTAGTCTTGACGTCTCAAAAAAAAAAAAGAAAAAAAGAAATCCAATTAACCTCCTTAGATAGCATCCACAACTACACTAAGCTCTGGAAAACTGGGGTCAAATGACACTACAATTCTTCTGTCGCCAGGCCTGACTGTGTGACCTTGTGCAAGTCTCTGCCTTTGTGAGCCTGGCTTCTTTTGTCTGGTGTGGGGACCACAGATGCACCTTGTCAAAGGGCTATTGCAAAGGATAAATGTGATAGACAATATTTATTGAATGCTTGCTCTCCATAAGGCACAGTTACAAGCCCATTACATGTATTAAACTGATTTAATTCCTTACAGCCTCATTTACTTCCAATCAGCCCTTTTATACAGACAATGAAACTAAGGCACAGAGATAATAAATATTATGATAGCTGATATTTATATAGCTGTTCTAAGTGCCCTGTTCTAAGTGCTGTATTCATTTAAAGTCATTTATTCCTTGTACATCTTTGTTCTTGCCCATGTTACAGATGGGGAAATGGAGGCAGAGGGAGGTTAAGTGAGTTACCTATATTTACACAGCAAGCGGAGAACTGGGATCGGAATGGGTAGAGTCTGTGTGTCCAGCCACTACACCACAGAAGCTTCTCTACCGCGTTTCCCCGAACCTAAGCCCAGGTCTCACACTAATGTGTGCTCCAAAAAACACATCAGGGCTTATGTGGAGGGGAGGTCCTCCTGAGAAGTCATGCAAGGGCTTATTTTCTGGTTAGATCCTATTTTTGGAGAAATACGGTATGAAGTAAATATGGTGGATCTGGGCGGGTGGTAAGCACCTGGCAAGTGTTGACGCTCACTCCCTGTCTTCTTCACTCGGTCTGCGTACAGTGGGAAGAGGTGAGCGGCTACGATGAGGCCATGAACCCCATCCGCACGTACCAGGTGTGTAACGTGCATGAGTCCAGCCAGAACAACTGGCTCCGCACGGGCTTCATCTGGCGGCGAGATGTGCAGCGGGTCTACGTGGAGCTCAAGTTCACGGTGCGTGACTGCAACAGTATCCCCAACATCCCCGGCTCCTGCAAGGAGACCTTCAACCTCTTCTACTATGAGGCTGACAGCGACGTGGCCTCGGCCTCCTCCCCCTTCTGGATGGAGAACCCCTACGTGAAGGTGGACACCATTGCGCCTGATGAGAGCTTCTCAAAGCTTGATAGTGGCCGGGTCAACACCAAGGTGCGCAGCTTCGGGCCATTGTCCAAGGCCGGCTTCTACTTGGCCTTCCAGGACCAGGGCGCCTGCATGTCACTCATCTCCGTGCGTGCCTTCTACAAGAAGTGTGCATCCACCACCGCAGGCTTCGCTCTCTTCCCCGAGACCCTTACTGGGGCCGAGCCCACCTCCCTGGTCATTGCCCCTGGCACCTGCATCGCTAATGCTGTAGAGGTGTCGGTGCCACTCAAGCTCTACTGCAACGGTGACGGGGAGTGGATGGTGCCTGTGGGTGCCTGTACCTGTGCCACCGGCCATGAGCCAGCTGCCAAGGAGTCCCAGTGCCGTCGTGAGTGGGGACTGGCCTGGGGGTGGGGGGCAGAAGGAGGGAAGGGCTCTGGCTATAACCACCTACTGTCCTTACCCACTGCTTCCTACCTACCAGACAAGATAGTCTGATATCAGGTCTGGGGCAGAGGGAGGAAAGGGAGGACTGTATCAGGTGCAGAGAATGTGGTGCAAGGAGGGAGATGAGAGAAAATGAGGAGAGATACCAGGATAATAAGAGAAAAAAAATGAAACTAAAGAAAGAGGAAGAGAGATATGGAGAACCCTTGACAGGGAGGCCCATGGAGAACCTGGTCAGAGACTCAGGAGGCGGCAAAGATGCCTGCTTGCCCCGCCCCAAGTATATGTGTCGCCCTAGAAATATAGCTGTGGGGACAGAGGATGTGGGCACGGCGTGCTTGGCCCTTTCACCTTGGGGTCTCATCTGCTCCTTGAAAGGTAGTATTAATGCCCAGTGGACAGGGGCCCAGTTCCTGAGATCTGAGTCCTGCCCCTGCCTCTTAGAACCTGTGAGACCTTGGGCTAGTCACTTAATTCTTGAACTTTGGTTTCCTCGTGTGCAGAATGGGATCAATGATGATTCCTTCGTAGAGCTGTCATGGGGCTTATGCATATAGATGCTTGTGCTGGGGACAGGTCAGAACAGTGCCTGGCACATGGTGAGCATAAAGACTGTGAGTTTAGCCACGACTCTCAGGAGCCCTGGGATGCATGTGGGTCAGGGATTATTGGGTCCTTATTTCCTACATGAGGAGGTTAGATTAGGAGGCTTGTCTCTGGTGGCTTGCCAAGACTCCTGAGACCTTACAATGTGCTAGACTTTGCTCGTTTGAGCCTTACCACAACACTTGTAAGGTCGATTCCAGTTATGTCCCCTATTTTGCCACTAAGGAAACTGAGTCTCAGAGAGGTTCTGCACTCCAGGCCTTATAGCTGGGATTGTGGGAACTGGGACTAAAGCCTTGGCCAGTGCTCTACCGTGCAAGACGAGGTACTCAGGGCCTCCCCCTATTTTCTCCCCGGCATTTGAAGCCTGCAGCTTTGAGGGGTGGGAGCTAGCTCTTAGCAAAGCCCTAGGTATGAGGGGCCTGGCAACCCCAGCCTGGCTATGAGGCCTGGTGTTGGATGTTGTCCTGAGAAGGTGAATAGTGCCTTGCTCAGCTCCTCTCCACTTCTCTATGGGAACCTGCCCCTAGACCCCCTCTTCCTAACTGGAGAAAGGGGGTGGGGGTGATGAGCCTGACAGCCTGAAGAGGGGCTAACACTCTGCAGGTCCCTCGCAGGAAATGCATGCAGGTTCCCATAGCAACCAAGCTGGCCTGGCCTCTGCCCCCTCCCCCCACTGGCTCAAAAGAGCCTGGATGGAATATCACCTTAGCAAGGGGAGATTAAACCTCAGGAAAGGGCATATCCCCAACTCTGGGCATTCCACGCTCTGGATTGCCTCCCCAGAGGTAGTCATTGATGGATAGGTTGATCACACACTTTACTGTGTCTAGGACGTTCCTGGTTTATGCCCATTGTCCTAACATGGTTATTCCTGGTGTCCCCTTCCACTTTCAAAATATTCCAGTTTGAATAATAAATTATATGGCAATCATAGATCTGGAGAACTACAGAGCCCAGGTCCAGGGGCCCGAGTGTAGCTGGCAGGAGAGAGAGAGGAGAAGGGATATTCAGGCATTGAGCTCTAGGCTCTCTTTAAAGCCTAGGGTTCCCCTCTTGGATGCTTTGAGGCGTCTGAACTCCAGGTGACCCCAGCTTTCCTGCCTGCTGTCTTTCTCTCCTTTTCTCACCCCTCCTCACCCCCTAGTCCTGCCCAAGGGCAGAAAGGAGCCACTGCCCTGCTCCTGGTGGGTAGGGAGAGAGATTGACTGTGAAACTCAGAGGCCCCACCTTTATCTTGTTTTGGGGTGTCCTTGAAGGTCCTCAAAAATGATTTTCCTCAAGCTTCAGGAAGGGGTGGGGAACCCAGAAGAGTGCAGGGTGCTGCCAGCTGCTAGTGGCCTCTTCACATCCCCCACCCCCTCCCGTCTCTTCCTCCCAACTCTCTTCCCTGCCTTGACAAGCCCGGGCTGTCCAAGTTATGGGGCTGACGTCTTAGTCCTTGAGGCCCGGGTGGGGGTGGTGGGGGGCAGGGTCGGGGAGGAATCCGCTGACATGGGGTTTCCACGGGGCAAAAGGGCCTTTTGTAGCTGCAGCTGTAGTTAGGCAATATCATCATGGCCCCCACAGTCTCGGAGGTGGCGAGGCCAAGACCTGTGCTGGGGACGGGCCAGATTCTCACGGCAGTGTGGAGGACTGGAGTCTGCAGGGAAGGGAGGTGAGCACATCCATCCTCTTTTCCCCCACAGCCTGCCCCCCTAGGAGCTACAAGGCGAAACAGGGAGAGGGGCCCTGCCTCCCCTGCCCCGCCAACAGCCGCACCACCTCGCCAGCCGCCAGCATCTGCACCTGCCACAATAACTTCTACCGTGCAGATTCGGATTCTGCAGACAGTGCCTGTACCAGTGAGTGAATGCGTGTCCTGGCAGTCTCCTACTCCAGGCTTTGTCTCTCTGGGTTGGCCTGGGTGGGCCTAAACAGTCACTATGAATATCTCCATTTTCCAGATGGGGAAACTGAGGCTCAGCAGGTTAGATGTTAGCATGGCACAGCTAGGAAGTGACTGGCTGTAAGCCAGAATCCACGTCAGCTGGCTCGGTCCTTCTACCAACATTTAATAAGCACTTACTAGCTCCCAGTTGAGTATCACGAACTGGCTGGGGACTTCTAGTCCATCTTCCTCTGCATAGAACTGCTGCTCTCTTGGGACAACTCTAAGTACAGAGGGGGCTTCACATCCCTGGGGCAGCCTGATGTCCTGCTTTCTTCCTGCTCTGGCCTTTGGTGTGCCAGGCATTATGCCAGGCACCAGGGATATGGAGGAGAATAAGATACAGTCACTGTCCTAACGGAGCTTGCAACCTGGTGGGAGAAACAGATATGAAAACAGATAATGACCATATAATGTGCTAAGTGCTGGGCTGGAGGGATGCCCAGGAATTGTGTCATGGGAGTGCAGAGGATGGGGAGCAGATGAATCAAGGAAGGCTTCCAAGAGGAGGTGACATCTCAAGTTGAGTCATGAAGGCCAAATAGGAATCTGCCCAGTGAAGAGGTATAGGAAAGACACTCTGTTTATTAAAGCAGAGGCGCAGGCAAGGAGGTAGGAAGCAGCTTGGAATGTGCAGGAACTCTGGGCAGAAGGGTGGTCCTAGGGCCCCTAGCTCACTGCCCTTTTCCTGCACGTTTCCCACAGCTGTGCCATCTCCACCCCGGGGTGTGATCTCCAATGTGAATGAGACCTCACTGATCCTCGAGTGGAGTGAGCCCCGGGACCTGGGTGGCCGGGACGACCTCCTATACAACGTCATCTGCAAGAAGTGCCGCGGGGGCCCTGGGGCCGGGGGCGCCTCAGCTTGCTCACGCTGTGATGACAACGTAGAGTTTGTGCCTCGCCAGCTGGGCCTGACGGAGCGCCGTGTCCACATCAGCCATCTGCTGGCCCACACGCGCTACACCTTTGAGGTGCAGGCAGTCAACGGTGTCTCTGGCAAGAGCCCTCTGCCCCCCCGCTATGCGGCTGTGAATATCACCACCAACCAGGCTGGTGAGGAGGGCACTCAGGAGGGTAGGGTCTGGGTCATCTTCCCCCACACACAGCTGAGGTTGCCCAGGGCCTAGCAACAAACCACTGAGGGGCCCATGGGAACTAGGTCCTTGGGATGGGTGCCAGGGCCCAAGGAGCCTGTGGTGAGCCCCCCACCCCCGATCTTCCCCTAGCCCCGTCCGAAGTGCCTACACTCCACCTGCACAGCAGCTCAGGCAGCAGCCTGACACTGTCCTGGGCACCCCCAGAGCGGCCCAATGGCGTCATCCTGGACTACGAGATGAAGTACTTTGAGAAGGTCAGAGCCTCAAGGGTCAGGAGGAGGCCTTGGGACGAGAAGATCACCCCAAGATAGTATCAGGGCCCTTTGGGAGTAAGGCCTCGGGGCCTGCGAGGGCCACAGGGTGGGCCTGGGGGTGGGCAGGGCCGGATTGGCCTCAGAGCCCACTGAGACGCCTCGTTCCTCCTGGTGTTACAGAGTGAGGGCATCGCCTCCACAGTGACCAGCCAGAAGAACTCCGTGCAGCTGGACGGCCTGCGACCCGATGCCCGCTATGTGGTCCAGGTTCGCGCCCGCACGGTAGCCGGCTATGGGCAATACAGCCACCCGGCTGAGTTTGAGACCACAAGCGAGAGAGGTACATGCGCCCCTTCCCCATCCCTGCCCCAGCCCATACCTCTGTCCTCCCGCTCACCAGTGTCCTCTCCGTCTCCAGGCTCCGGTGCCCAGCAGCTCCAGGAGCAGCTGCCCCTCATTGTGGGTTCTGCCACGGCTGGGCTTGTCTTTGTGGTGGCTGTCGTGGTCATTGCTGTCGTCTGTCTCAGGTACCCCCAGACCCACGGGAGCTTCCCTTTAGGACCCTCATGCCACATAAGTGACCCATCACCCACGTCACACCCAGAGCTGCCTTCCTGTGCCCTGGCTCTCCTTGCTGGAAAGGCCCTCCAGGCCACACCCACGTCTGCATCCCACGCCCACCACCACCAAATCTACCGGCAGAGTAGACCAAGTTCACTGAGCCTCTTGTCCAGGGACCCAGTGGCTGCTATAATCACTGGCTGTGCGACCAGGCTCTCTGGGCCGGTCCCTTGCACTCTGCCCCTCCTGTGCTCCCAAGGCTCCCCAGAACGAAGGGAGCTGTGGGACTTGTCTCAGGACTCCCTTTCCCCTCCCCCTTCCAGGAAGCAGCGACATGGCTCTGATTCAGAGTATACGGAGAAGCTGCAGCAATACAGTGAGTTGAGTTTGTCTCCTCATCCTGGCCTCCCTAAGCTCCACTGGTCCCCGCAGGGCTTGGACACGCCCCCTCCTGCCTCCAATCAGTGTCATTTCCTGAGCCCCTACCTCACTCCGGCCTGTCTCAGAGATGAATGAGATGTGACCCCTGTCCTCCAAGGCAGTGAGTCCTGTGAGAAAGACAAGATGCGTACACACAGGAAACAATGAGAGAACAATTAAGTGTTAAGCCGGGTGTTCCTGTTATAAAGGGCAGTAAGAGTTCAGAGAAGAGGAAGGCTTCCTGGAGGAGGTGGCCTTGGACTGAGCTGAGCCAGACGGGATGAGCAGGGTTTAGAGAGGTGGAGGAGAGCGTTCCTGGCTAGAGGAGCCTCTAGATGGTAGTGGGTGGGGTGAGGAGAGTGCCCAACTATGGGGGCAGTGAGAAGACTGGTTTGACAACTGTTGGGGAGCAAGGCTAGTAGTTGCCTTGGAGGGTCGTGAAAAGCAGGCAGAGGAGTTGGGACTTGACTCCACCATAGGTAATGCGAAAGGCTCTCAAGCTGGGGAGGAATACAATGAAAGTATTGTTTTAGGAAAACAGGTATGCGGGTAGATTGGTGTGAAACGTCCAGAGGTAGAGAGCCCAGCTGAGAGGCTATTGCAATAGTTTGAGTGTTGAAGGCCAGGACAAGGTCACGGGCAGTGGGAATGAAGGGAGGGGCGAATCTGTGAAAGGTTTTGACATGATGAGAGATGAGGGTGAAAGAAGAAGAATCCTGGGTGTCTTTTTTTTTTTTTTTTTCTGGGTGTCTTTTATGGTCACTAGTTCTCATGGAGAGGGTGGTGGTAAGGGCAGGGGGGAGTTATGGCTTCAACAGAGAGGAATATAAAACTGGCGTAGCAAGAAGATCACAACCTGTGCTCCCATCAGGGGTGACAGCCTGAGGGTGCCAGCCGATGAGTTCCCTCACCATGTCCAGCCTGAAGAGCTGTGCCCCTTTCATGCCCACCTTTTGTTTCTTCCTCTAGTTGCTCCTGGAATGAAGGTTTATATCGACCCTTTTACCTATGAGGACCCTAATGAGGCTGTGCGGGAGTTTGCCAAGGAGATCGACGTATCCTGTGTCAAGATTGAGGAGGTGATTGGAGCTGGTGAGTCCCCAGAGGCACAGTGGGTGTGAGAGGGCGGGGAAGGGTAGGGGAGGAGGTTGTTACCCCAAGGGAGGGCTGATAGACTGAGTACAGGAAGGATCCCAGAAATAGCTCACCTCCTATGTCCTGTGCCCTGCAGGGGAATTTGGGGAAGTGTGCCGGGGTCGGCTGAAACAACCCGGCCGCCGGGAGGTGTTTGTGGCCATCAAGACACTGAAGGTGGGTTACACCGAGAGACAGCGGCGGGACTTCCTAAGTGAGGCCTCCATCATGGGGCAGTTTGACCATCCCAACATAATCCGGCTGGAGGGCGTGGTCACCAAAAGTCGGCCCGTCATGATCCTTACGGAGTTCATGGAGAACTGTGCTCTGGATTCCTTCCTCCGGGTAAGAGCCAGCCCCTTGCTCTTCCTCTGTCCCAGAGAGCTGGGTTGGGCAAACCACCCCCTCCCACAAATCACACAGACTTTATTCAAGTCTATGAATAATTGTTGAGGTGGCATGGTGCAGGGAAATAGTGGGGCCTTCAGAGCCAGAGAGACCGGAGTTCTCATTCCGACCGTCCCTACTGCCTGTGTGACCTCAGGCTTTGCTTAACCTCTCTGAGTTTCAGCTGCCTTGGTTGTAAAATGTGAGTGGTAAGAACTGTTGGATCCTTGTGGGGATCAGCTGAGATGTTGTATAAGATGCCTGCCACACAGTAGGGCAGCTTCCTCACTTTCAGTGTCCTATGGACATGGTTGCAGGGATAGGCAAAGCATGGTCTTGGAGGACTTGGGAGGGTGGGCAGGCAGGCCCTTGGCCAGGAGGGAGGTGATGGGCCCTCCTGAGCCTGCTTGTTGCCTCCAGCTCAACGATGGACAGTTCACGGTCATCCAGCTGGTGGGCATGTTACGGGGCATTGCTGCCGGGATGAAGTATCTGTCTGAGATGAACTACGTGCACCGTGACCTGGCTGCCCGCAATATCCTGGTCAACAGCAACCTTGTCTGCAAAGTCTCGGACTTCGGCCTCTCCCGCTTCCTGGAGGATGACCCCTCCGATCCTACCTACACCAGCTCCCTGGTACAGGAAGCAGCTGGGAGGGAGACTGGGGGCGGGGCCAAGCAGGCAGGGGCTCGGGGCTGGGGACCAGCCCCGAGTCATAGGGTGAAGGGCGTGTGCCCCCCCCACCAGGGCGGGAAGATCCCCATCCGCTGGACTGCCCCAGAGGCCATAGCCTATCGGAAGTTCACCTCTGCTAGTGACGTCTGGAGCTATGGAATTGTCATGTGGGAGGTCATGAGCTATGGAGAGCGACCCTACTGGGACATGAGCAACCAGGACGTGAGTGGGGCCAGCCAGAGCGCTTGGTGGGTGAGAGCTGGCTGGGGAGCAGAGTGGTGGCTCACTCCAGGTTTCCCTGCCCTCGGTCCAGGTCATCAATGCCGTGGAGCAGGATTACCGGCTGCCCCCACCCATGGACTGCCCCACAGCTCTGCACCAGCTCATGCTGGACTGCTGGGTGCGGGACCGGAACCTCAGGCCCAAATTCTCCCAGAT
Source organism: Rhinolophus ferrumequinum (assembly GCF_004115265.2). Taxonomy (NCBI): domain Eukaryota; kingdom Metazoa; phylum Chordata; class Mammalia; order Chiroptera; family Rhinolophidae; genus Rhinolophus; species Rhinolophus ferrumequinum. Next base: position 60,607,118 of record NC_046285.1, on the reverse strand, counting down.
TGTCAACACCTTGGACAAGCTCATCCGCAACGCTGCCAGCCTCAAGGTCATTGCCAGCGCCCAGTCTGGGTCAGTACCTCTGCTTCTGCTCCCACCCTGGTCTCGAGCCAGCAGCCCTATCCCTGCTTCCCCTGCCAGGTCCCTCTTCTCCCCACAGCATGTCACCAGGTCCTTCTTCTCCCCACAGCATGTCACAGCCCCTCTTGGACCGCACAGTCCCAGATTACACAACCTTCACGACAGTTGGTGACTGGCTGGATGCCATCAAGATGGGACGGTACAAGGAGAGCTTCGTCAGTGCGGGCTTTGCATCCTTTGACCTGGTGGCCCAGATGACTGCAGAGTGAGTGTGCCTCAGATTTGGAGGGGCAGGGAGGTCTGAGCTGGGCCCGGAGTGGTGGGCAGGAGGGGAGGGACTGACCCTGCCCTTGGTCCATCTGCAGAGACCTTCTCCGGATTGGAGTCACCTTGGCTGGCCACCAGAAGAAGATCCTCAGTAGTATCCAGGACATGCGGCTGCAGATGAACCAGACGCTGCCCGTGCAAGTCTGACACCTGACTCCCACCGGATGGGTGGCCCCAAGGACTACGCAGGGACTCTGACCAGCCAGCTGGACTATTGGACTTTTGGATGCCTGGCCGTAGGCTGTGGCCCAGAAGATGAAAGTTTGGGGAGAGTCCAAGCTGGGACTTCTCCTCCAGGCCTGTGCTCTCTCCCCAGAAACTGTGCCCCAAACCTCTTCATATTGAAGATGGATTAGGAGAGGGGGTAATGACCCCTCCTCAAGCCCCTCAGGGGCCCAGGCCTTTCTGCTCTCCAGTGGGGGATCCCCACCACCTCAGACTTGGCTATTCTTTAGTGCTGGAGGTCCTGGCACAGTCAAGTGGGGGATAAGCCTGGGTTCGATAGGGCCCAGCCCTGGTGGGGGTCTGGCCCCCCAGGTAGGCAGAGAGCAGTCCCTCCCTCAGGAATTGGAGGAAGGGACTCCAGAAATGGAGAAATGTGACACCCCCATCCCAAAGCCAGCTGGCATCTCCAGTTTGCACAGGGACTTGTTCTGGGGGTTAAGGGCCCTGCCCCACCCCCGCCCGTGGTGCTGTCATAAAAGGGCAGGCAGGGGCAGGCTAAGGAACAGCCCTTGCCCCCCAGAGACTGACTCTCAGAGCCAGAAATCAGATGTGTGTGAGAGCGTGTTTGCGTGTGTGTGTGTGTGTGTGTGTGTGTGTATGTGTATACGCACTGGCCTGCACAGAAAGTGTGGGTGAGCGTGTAGAAGCTTGGCCCTGTGCCCTGCAGTGGGGCCAGATGGGCCGTCCGTGGAATAAAGGCAATAAGATGATTCTCTTGCCCCTTTTCATTGCACCTCCCAAGGCAGGATTGCCTGGTGCCCTCAAGTTCACAATCCCTGGCTGCCAGCCTTCCAGAATTCCCTGGAGTCACTGGGAGACCAGATCAGGCCTATCCAGGCTCAACTTCTGCTTGGTGCTAAGGCCTCAGTGCATCTAACTAACGTCTTGGCAGTGAGGTGATGACAGTAGAGCCCATACCACCCCAGAGCTGCTTCCTCCTAAGGCCCAGCGTCCCTGAGTATGGGGGTGGGGACAGACACTTGAGTCTGGATGGTGTCTTACAGACAGCATCTTTTCACATCCATTGTCTCTGAGGAGCTGAGGGGAGAGGGAGGCTAGTCAGCTCCCAGGGTCACATGACCAAAGACAGGGGACGAGAGCCCACTGGTGTTTCAACGCAGAAGACACTCCTTTCAGCAAACATCAGCCCAGAAGTGTGGCTACTTCCTGAGCACCTACTATGCTCCAGGAACTAGGCTAAAATGCTCCATTTATACACAGATCTTATTTAATCTCACAACAACCCAGCCAGGGAAGGAAGTATTTTTATCTCCTTTTTAAAGAGGAGGAAAGGGGGAGGTTAAGTAACTTGTCCAAAGTCACTGGGCCAGTAAGGGATGCCCCCAGCTGGGGTTCCCACTCAAAGACTACCTGAACACTTGAAAGGTTCAGAGGATAAAGAATAAGAACCAGGGAGAGGGTTAGGAAAACAGCTTCTGGAAATGTCAAAAGGGAAAACGCTGGGGGGTGGGGGTAGGGCACTCAGAGACCCCTTGGATATTGAAACGGTGGTGGGGTGGGGTGGCAGGTGCAGTCATTTTCCCAGTGTCAGGAGGGGCCCTTGGGCAGTAAACTCTTTGCGTGGTATGGAACAGTGTTATGTGGGGTCTCTGGTCCTGCTCCCCGCATAAGAACGCAGTATACGGCTAGGCCAAAAAGGAACACCCACGGAGCCGTGGATAGGGGATTCGTACTGCTATATTCTCGCTGGCGGCTGGGTTGGAGACACAGGGAGCAGGAGCCACAAGATCCGCAATCTGCCTTCCGCTTCTCTGTCAACCGACCTCACTTGCTAACTGCAATCCGTGCTTGCTAGCTTAGCCACAGAGGTTATATCAGTGGCTAATGGCTAACTGGTTACAGCTGACGGCCAACTAGTCACAGCTGATGGCCTTCTACTATCCGAGCCAGCACCTTCCCACGTGAGGTCGACGAGAGCCTGGAAACTGCTCTCTGGGACTCTGTCCCCACAAACAGGTCCCCAAGGTACCTGTATAGCCTAAGTTAGAGGGTCCTTGGTTGGACCCGCTAGGGGGAGGGGCGTAGACAAAGCCTCCCAGATCGCCGGCATCACAAATGGAGGCCCCACACATTTTCCGGACGTTTCCAGGTCGGCCGAACTCTGTAGGGGATTCTAAGTGGGGGTGGTAGCTAGCAGTTGGCAGAGCTGCAGGCCTGGAGGCCCGGGACAGCGCTTTCATGTGCAGGGTACCAGGCCCGGGAGGGCAGAGAAGGTCGGAGTAGGAGGTTGGGAGTTTCGTTCTGCGCCCAGGCGGCGGCTGCCTGGCTCCGGGAAAGGGATCCTGGTGGTGGGAGCGCGGCGCAGGCTGCCGGAGCCGCTCCCGCTGCGCGCTGTGTCCGCGCCCGCTCCTTAGTATTTCCCCCACGGAGCCCAGTGCAGCGCTGCAGAAGCTGGCCCGGGGGAGGGGCGCCCCGCAAAGCTCCGGCCCTCGGTGTCTCCAGGGCGGCGAGAGGGTGGGGACGGAGCTCTGCGAGGCCTCCTTTCTTCCTAGGCTGGGGACTCTGCCGAGGGCAGGGGGTGTTGAGGAGACGTTGTGGGGGCCCGAGGTCGCTTTGGGCCCAGGCGCCGGGACTGTCAACAGCGCGAGGTGTCGCAGGCTGCTGGGGGAGGGGACGCAGTGTTGAGTGGCGTCCTTCCTGGGCTCGGGGCTCAGATAAAGGGGAAGAGGCGCTCCAATCTCCTGCTCAAGTATTCACTTCCTCCTTCTCAGGCTCCGGGATGGGGGAGGGTCTGTGGCCCAAGTCTCCCGGACTGACCCCCACACTGCCCTATCCCGCCACTCTAACCATTTTAGCGGGCATCTGGGAGGGGGGATCCGCTGGAAGAGGTAAGACATCACCCCCTGCGGGGTCCGCAGGGATGGCGGGATCGTGGACGTAGAGCTCCAAAGGAGGAGTGGGGGTTGGGGGCCGCACAGTGATCCGGACACTTGGTGTGCGCGCCCCAAGATTTCGAGGGACGTCTTGAACCCTGAAATCCGGGATGCATAAGGTATTCTGTTGGATGCATCCTGTGCAGCACACCGCACATATCTCTCTCTATGCGTGTCCAGATAACCTGTAGGCCCTGCCTGCACGCCTCTCTCCCAGGAAACAGCAGGTAGGGGCACACTACACTTACCAAAGACATACCTGTGCCAGGTCCCCAAGTCACCTCCCTTACTCAGGTTCACACGTCCTCAGTTACAAGACTCCCCCTGGTCCCACCTCCCAACCCACATACCCTAAGAGGTAGAGGAAATGATGCAAAGAAGGAAGGACAAAAGCCATCCCCTTCCTTGAAGGCTCCTCTCAGTGCATTCTTACCTGGGCGGCTTAACCAACCCAGCAACCGTGTTTCATCTGAGAGGGCTGGGATAAGTCCTTAGACCCCTGAGCTGGGGTGCAAGGAGGGGTGAGTCTGGTTATGGCAGAGGAAGAATGAGGGTACTCAGGAGGATCTGGCTTTCCTGGGGCCAGATAAGGAGTGTGGGGGAGTGAGGTCTTAATCAGCCCAGCCTTAGTTAATTACATACACTCCTGGGGACAGAAAACTAGATCTCCAAGTTAGTACTTAAAAGGGAAGGCAATGGGAGGGGGGTGTTGACCTTGGGGGGGGGGCAGCTCTCCTTTACACCCATCTCATCTGCCCCAGAGAGGCAGTTGCAGCCCCAAATGACCCATTTTGTGCCCCTCTCTATGACTGAAGTCAGAGTCAGGACAGGTAGGGAGAGCAAGCTGCTGTAGGCTGTGTTCAACCCCGGCTACATCCTCCTCCTCCAGGGTGGCCCCAGCAATCAGGGATCTGGGGAGCAGCCCTTAGATCTAAATCTGGGTAGCCAGTCTCTGATTAAAACTGGGAAAATCTTGGGTGATTTGGGTAGTGCAGTGGGAAGGGCTGCAGATTTAGAATCCAGGCAGACCTGGGGTCCACGCCCAGATTCCTAGTCTGTGACCTTGGGCAGGTTGACCTCTCTGTGCCTCATGCCCTCCATCTAGAAAAGAGTATAGTAATCATTCCTACCTCAGCGATTCTTACACGCATCAAACAGTTAATATATATAAAGTATGTGCAGGATCATAGTTAAGTACTCAGAAATGTCAGCTACTGTTTTTATTAGTATGAAGTCTGAATGAAATGTAGGAACAGATAGGAAAATGCTGGATAGTGCTTGGCACATAGCAGAGGTCGAATAAACCGAGGCACTTGGTGAAATCTACCAACCCCATTCCACCCATGGGGATGTTGAACACTTTGCTGCAGGCTTAACCTAGGCCCTGGCCCAGTCCCTGGGAGAGGGCTGCAGGGGCCTGGGTGGTTTGAAGGCAGTGAGTGTGCAAAAGCTCTTTAAGGGGTAGAGAATGCAGCAAGTTGCTAAGGGAACTTGGTTTCTGCATTTCTCCCTTTAACGCACGGATCCTTCATCTGGGTGGTAGGGGGCTCCAATATTCATTCATTCTTCAAATAGTGACTGTATATCTATTATGTGCCAGGCTCTGTTTTGGACACTAGGGATACTGGGCTACTAAGGAACAGAGACAGCCGCTGCTTCAAAGAGCTTAGTCTAATAGGGACATGGATGGAGGCTATTCAAACATCGTACAAAGAAATGTAATAATCACACTTGAGGTAAATGTTACTGATGTGGGACCGAATCGCAGCTCTAGGGACCTAAGCGAGACTTGGGCAAGGCTGGGCGCCCTTTAACCAGTTATCTGATGCCCAGGAGAAAACTGGGCCCCCATTACCATCCAGGTCCCTTTAATCTTTGGGTGTCTGACCCAAAGGTTATACTCGTATGTGTATCTTCATTCACTTCCTCCCTCACTCATTCATTTATTCAACGTACCTTCACTGAGCCCTTCTATATGCCAGTCCCAGTGTATGGAGCAGGGGCTGTGGAGATGAACGCCACAGCCCTCACTCCCTGCAGATAAACGCAGCTCAGAGGGGATCACTGATGTATAAATCAGCTAGAACGATGTGATGAGGTAAGTGCTACAGCTAGGTAAACACTAGGTGCTCTAAGGAAGAGATCCAGGCTAGGCATTCTGTGAAAGAAGGCTGACCAAGAAGGTGACTTGAATTAAGCCTTGGAGGCTGTTAGCAGTTAGCAAGAGGGGAGAAGAAAGCAGTATATGCAAAGGTCCTGGGGCAGGTAAGAGCAGGGCAGTTTAGGGGCACACAGACCATTCCAACTCAGAGGATGAGGAAGGAACAGGGTCATGAGCATGACATTGACCAAGCATTCCATTCCCCAGAATTCATCCCCATCTAGGGCCATCTGCTTCTCACAGCCCACAGGGCCACCTGGCCCCAGCAGTTCGACAACCCCACAGTGTTCCTTGGGTACTCTGTAGGTTGCTACTTCTATAGTCATCTGCTCTACCTCTTCCCTGCTACCAGGCACATTTATCCACAAGCGTTTCTGAGTACATGGTACATTATATTCCCGTTTGTACTGAAGAGCTCAGAGCGATTACATGGCTTGCCTGAGGTGACAGAGCCAGTCAATGGCAAAGCCAAGATCCAAATTCAACCTAACCCGTCCATGCTTCTGTGTTCTTCCTATTACATCAGGATACCTTGGAGGGGGGCCTATGGGAACCTAGAAATGCTGTACCTGGATCGCATACCCAGGCCCTTCCAGGGCCACTTCAAAATGACACTCTCCCCCCACCACCCCAGGAAGGTCTTTGCACACATGGGCAAGGGCTGCCTCAGCTTTCCTTTTTCGGAGGGTGGGGTGTTAGCCAGGTGCTGAAGGCACTTGTGAGGAGTACAGTCCAGGAGTGGTATAGGGTTCCAGCTTGGGGGTGGGGGCACAGGTCTGACAGGCAAACAGCAGTGTCCCTCCACTTCCCCTCCCTGCCCCTCTCTGTTTCTCATTAATTATTCCCATCTCATGGAGCAGGAATGAAAACAGACTCAGGATCTGGCTGAAGGCCTGCTGTGACATCAGCGCCAGAGGTGGCTGCCCTGACCCTGACTATTGGGGGCTGGGGAACACCTCCTTCCCCACTTTGTCCTAGCCTGACAAGGAGAAGGAGGGAGGCAGGAGACAACTCTCCCTAAAACACTCTCTCTTCTCTGAGCACTGAGCTTGGGGCAGGTGAGTGAGGTGGTGCTTGCCTGCGGGGATCAGGAAAGGGTGCGTCTGCAGGAATGTGGGGGATACAGGAGCTGGCTTTCTCCAGATACCACTGCCTCCCACACGCCCTGCCACTCCTTTCCCCACAGCCACCCCCAGCACCACTCCCGGGCATTGTTCACCCAACATCTTCTCCACTTACTTTGGAAGCCACCTCCATTATTAAAATCTTCCTTTATACCGCCTTCTTTCCATGCTTGCCTTTGTCATCCTTTCTGAATCTCAGGTTCACAGTCAGGTTCCCAGGACTTGGTACCTGGCCAACCAGATTCTTCTCGGCTTTCACATCCAAGACGTTGACCTCTCACCTCTAGTGACCTCCTCCTTCATTCCCTATTGGCCTTCAACAACACAGTGGGCTAGCTTTGATCCTGGTTGTCATTGAGCCATCTGCTCCAAGATTGCAAGTCTGATATCCTAGGCTCCCACTACTTCCTCCAGTCTGCCCAGTTTTTAAAAATCGGATCCCTCAACCCCCTTTTCTCCTCATCTGGGGGCCTTCTGGGTATACTTCTCTCCTTGCCCCAGCTGGACTATTTCTACCTCAAACATTCCTATCATGATGTCTCTGAGCAATCTTTTTCTTGTTTTGCTGACTTCCAATAAAATTCCCCCAGATAGTGCAGACGTTTCTACAGTACTCAAGCCCCCAACTGTGACTTCTTCCATTCTCACCTACTTTCCAAACTAATGCATCCTCTCAACAAATACTTGTTGCAGCTTCCTCTTTGCCAGTCACTAAGCCTTAGGCAATGGAGATAAGTGAGCCAGTCTCAAGAAGCCTACAGTTAGTTCAGTGGAAGAGCAAGGTAAGTGACAGGGTGACATAGGAATATTCCTGGTGTCACTGATGGAATCGGAAGAAGAGAGTGACATCTGGAGAACAGTGTTTTGGGAAGTGGAGTGAGGCAGGTGTGGGATGGATTGGACGACATAGCGATGGTGGCAGGAAAGCAGGCGAGGGAGCCACGGTCTGGGTGAAGGGTAACAAGGTCCCGGATGGAGATGGGGTGAGGAGGAGGTGCTGTAAAGATCACAAGGAGGGCACAGGTAGGCGGGATCTTGCAGCGATAAGTAGCAACATGCTTAGTGACTGATTGGATGTGGGAGGGGAGAAATCCTAAATGTCTGAGCCTGGGTGATTGTGAGGACTGGGCAATTATGTGTACTTTGGCACCATTTACGGATTCCGAAAGTACAGGAAGAAGAACCGTGTGTGTGGAGAACAATGGGTTCAGTTTGAAGCTTTCAAGGGGAGATGCCGAAAAAGCCACTGAATAGAGGGATCTGGAGCTCAGGAGTGAGGTCTGAGCCGGAGGATCGGGCCCCGTGGAGGCCGGGCAGGCCGTGGACAGGATCGCCCAGGAGAGCTGCAGAGAGAAGAGAAGAGGCTGAGGTGGGGGTGGGCAATGCCCTCTACTGCTCCTGCAGGCGCCCGTCTGCCTCTCCGAGAGCTCTCATCACACTGCATTCTAATGTCCCTGTTGTCTTCTCTGCCTTCACGTGTGCTCCTTAAAGGAAGCACCACCTCATTACGATGTGTGTTTTCCGGGAAGAGGTGCCAGGGGCTGGCACAGGACAGAGACTCAGTAATGCCCACGGGACAGATAATAGTGATAATGTGTTGAGGGTTTACTATGTACCAGGCCCGAATCTAAATGTTTTACATTTAGTGGTTCATTTCATCTTCAGGGCAACTCTACATTTCTGTCTCTCAAGGGAAGTGTACTCTTATCATTTCCATTTTACAGATGGGGAAGCTGGGCTAAGAGAAATTAAGTAACTTGTCCAAGGTCACAGAATGAGTATGTGGCAGAGCTAAAATCGGAATCCAGGTGGTCTAACTCCAGAGCTGATGCCTTCCCCCGCCCCCGCCATTCTGTTTCAAATAAAATATTAGAGTAAGAACAACTACATTGATTACCATTATTGAATGCTTACTGTGCCTGGCATTGTACTAAGAACTTTATTAGGTTATTTAATTATATACAAATGAGTTAATAGGTAATTACATTGATGGATGGAGTAAAATATGCATATGTGTATGTCCGAGGTCGGGCAATTAAGTTCGCGAACTCATCCTAAGAAAAGTGCTGCATACCTCATTGCCGAATATCACTACGGTCACCTTCGAAGCACTCCCCTTGGGAAGCTGTGCACCAATGCCAGTGCCTAGTCCACCCTCCAAAGCAATATTGGAACTCTTTTTCTGGAATGGCCATCAGAGCTGTCGTCGTATTACCCTGGATGTCCTTACCGTCATCAAAATGTCTCCCTTTCAATATTTCCTTTCTCTTCGGGTAAGGAAAGAAGTCATTCTTTCTGATCTGATGGGCCAGATCAGTGAGTAGGGAGAGTGTTCCAATACAGTTATTATTTCTTTACTGGCTAAAAACTCCCTCACAGACAGTGCCGTGTGAGCTGGTGCATTGTCATGATGCAAGAGCCATGAATTGTTGGCGAAAAGTTCAGGTCGTCTAACTTTTTCATGCAGCCTTTTCAGCACTTCCAAATAATACTCTTGGTTAACTGTTTGTCCAGTTGGTACAAGTCCATAATGAATAATCCCTCTGATATAAAAAAAGGTTAGCAACATCATTGCAACAAGTTCACAAACTTAATTGTCAGACCTCGTATGTATGTTCAAATGGATGAATGGATGGGTGAATGAATGCATGGGTAGATGAGAAAGTAAATGGATGGATAGATACAGGGATCAGTGAATAAACAGTGAATGTATGAGTGAATGAATGGTTGGATGAATGGATAATGAGTAGGTGAATGGATAGATTAATGGATATGTGGATGGAAAGGTGGATGGATGAATGGTAGGATGGATGAAAGAACAGGCAAGTGGGTGTTTGAATGAGAGAATGCATGGATGGATGGATGGATGGATGGATGGATGGATGGATGGATGGAAGTGTAAATAGATGAAAGAAGGGGTGAATGGATAAGTGTATAGAATGATGGGTGGAAAGAAAGACAAATGGATACACAAGCCTAGATGAGAAGATGGATAAGCAGATTAATGGTGAATGGATGGATGAGTAGATAAATAAATATATGGGTGGATGGAAAAATGGATGAATGGTAGGATTGATGAATGGATAGACAATGGTATATGGATGAAAGGATGAATGAAGGGACAACTAGATGGACAATTAGGTGGCTGGATGATTGGATGAATTGATGGTTGGATGGATGAATGAATGCTTAAATGTTTGGATGGATAAAGGAATGAATTACTATATTTAGGGCTGTAAAAGAGAATAAGAAAACCCACAAATTATAGTCTCTTCCCTTTCCACTAGTTATATCTATGCCTTCTTTTGGCCACATTGTATACAGAATCTATCCTGCCCTGTTCCCCCCGCCAACCACAACCAGGCACCAAAACTTGCTCCTCACCACCCACCCTCACCCCTAAGTACAGACACATCCTGGAAGGGTTCTAGTTATCTTGATTCCTTTCCTCCTCTTCTGCCTTGATGTCCAGAGAAAGTACCTTCCAAACAACCAGCCTAGGAAGAAGGCAAGTGGTGATTGTGGGGGCTCCTCCCTCTGTCCCTGTTGTGATAGCTTTACTAACCCTGGAGCCCCCACACCCAAGCGGATGCCAGGGTTCGAAGGTTGTGATTAGAGTAGGAAACTAACAGGTGTCACAGAAAGTGTTAGGGGCACAGTGTCAGGGGTATTCTGTGAGGCTGGCATATCTTTCTCTGGTAGAGAAGGGGTTTTAGGAAATAGCTGTGAAGCAGATTGGATGGGATGAGGCCTTGCGAAGATAAAGGCAGGATTCACCTCTGAAGGCATCCAGTTGTGAGGCCTCAGCTCCACTGTGTGGCCTTGGACATCTCCCTTAGCCTTTCTGAGTTTCCTTATCGTAAAATGAACTAGTAGCATGTACCTCACATGGTCACTGAGAGAAGGAGACAAGATGATACAAAGAAAGTGTGTGGCACATAGAAGGGCTTTAACAAATGCTTTCAAGAAGTAATAAAGTACCTGTGTGTTTCATTTTTTCTGGAGGAAGGTAAACTAAGGAACCTGTGCTCTGTGTGGGTTTGGAGGGACAATGACATCATAGGTCTAGGGTCCCCATAGCCTCTGGGCACCAGCACAACCTCATAGAACCTCCTTGAGAAGCCTTCTCCTGCTTCCTGCCCCCATCCGCTCAGGTCATCGGAAATTGATAAGGCCTAAACAGAAAGAAGTAGCAGGTGCAGGTGGGAGCACGAGTTAGCTGTGGAACCCCTGAGGAGGCCAGTCCCTCCTCACAGCCCCTAACCCCCACTCTCTGGGCCAGGCGCCAGCAGGCAGGGCACCCAGCTCTGTGCTTAACAAAAAAGAGCTGCTTGTTGTGGAGGATGAGTCATGGAGACCCTATAATGGCCCTGGGAGGCACAAGGGGGAGAGGGTTCCTCCCGGCCCAGGAATGGGCCTTTTCCCACAGCCAGACCTCAGTGTGGAGCCTGTGGCTTAAAGGAAGCTAGAAACTGGGATTTCTATCTTTTCCTTCCCCACTACTTCCTTTCACCTCTCTTATCTCATTTAATCTCCACCATGTTTACATGTTTTCACGTAGAAGAACAAAGGCTGGGGATCTTGCCTTAGGTTTTGTAGGTATCTATAATATTAAATTGCTGGAGTTTTGAGTCTGCTGGGGCACTTTCTCCTCCTAATCTGGGCTTGTACTGGACTTGAACACAGCGTATATAAGGGAGGAGAAGGGAATGACTATGTCTTGTACCAGACATTTTACATAGTTTCATCCCTATAACATCCCTATGAGGTTATGAGGAAGATGCTATTACCCCATTTTGCTGGAAACCGAGGCACGGGAAAGTAACTTACCCAAGGTCACATGCCTGGTAAAAGTTAGAGCTTGTATCTGAACCAGGGTCTCTGACACTTGGCCAAAGTGGTACCTTAGAGAGGGAGCCCGAGGAAAAGGACCACAGGCGTTTGGAAGAGGAGGTGAGAGGCTCTAGCGGTGTAGGGAGGACTGGGTGCTGTTCTGTTTGACTTGGCGCCAGGACTCCTGGCTCCACATGCAGCTCTGTGCCGGGAGCCCAGCTCTGCGTGTGTGCAACAACGATGCTGAACGGGTGCCAACAGGGCCATACCCAACCTCAGCCCCCACCCGAGGGCTCAGGAAATGACACACCTGAACTGCAGAGCAGATTGTTGGACCCGTCTCCAGGATCACCTCCCAGAGGAGGGCTTTGCAGATGGTTGCTCAGCAGCCCCTGGGAGGCAGGAGGGCCTGGCCTCCTGGGTTGAGGGGTGCCCTCCAGGATGACCTGGACCGGGCAGCATGGTGTAGTGGACACATCAGCCTGCACGTCAGGTGGCTGGTTGCTGTGTGATCTTAGATGATTTGCTAAATATCTCTAGGTCTCATACTTCTCTTTTGTAAACAAAGGGAGACATTTTTTTCTGCCTCCTTCTGGGTATAGGGCCTGGAAGAAGAGATCTCCTACACCATGGGGGTCTGACTCTGGGTCAGAACACAGTCTCTGGAACGAGGTAAGGGAATGGGATCTCTGCCTGATTTTTCTAGGGGCTGCCTGTAATTTTTTTTCACAAGTCTGCCTGTACACAAGGGACAGCTTCCTCCTGATACCCTTGCTATGGTATCTGACACACGGAGGTTTTCCTGCTCTTGGGGCTACAGCATGTGTTCGGGAGCGGGCGAGGATGGCTAGGGGGATGGGGATTTGCTCCAAACTGGCAGCTAAACTCTACTGGGCTCGGGGCTCAGCTCTAGAACCTCATCTATTCCTGGCACAGGTAGGGTAGCTGAGGCCCTAAAGGGGACAGCCAGCAGAGCCCAAGTGGCCGTGTTTTCAGGCCTGAGAATGCTGAATGGCCAGCCTGCAGAGCCTCCCTTTTGGGGTTGCAAGCTGTGTGGAGGCCAGGAGTGCCCAGAGAGAGGGGATGGCCAGTGTCATTTCAAGTGTGTGCAGAGGTCCACCCCTTCTTGCAAACCAGCCTTGGTGGAGGCAGCAGCTTAGGCAGAGGGAGACTGGGGGAGGGGAGGGCAGAGCTTTGCAAAGGAGGAGGCAGGAATTCTGGTTGGAAATCATTCAAATGAGGCTATGAAACCAGAACCCTGTCTCAGAACAAATTGGCTAGATTTGGCCTGGGGGGAGGGGGTTACAAGGATTGTGGAGGAGGTTGGGCCCTGGACGAGGGGGGAGGGGCTGGCAGGACTCTGATGTGTGTTCCCAAGAGGAGCCCAGGTCTGAGCCGTGATGGGTAGAAGCTGGCGGCCGCCCCTCTGCCATCCCTTGGGCTGCCTGCTCTGATACAGGAGGGAGCAGCCAGGTGCCCCAGCTGGCTTCCCACCTGGCCGGTCCTAGAGGGAACGGGTCTGGTCCATGAATGACACTCTTTAGGACTGCTCAGCTGGTGACCCTGCCGCGTCCCTGCCCCTGATCCTATTCCTGCTCTACTTCTGAAGCAGACAAGTCCCTGTGACTCCACATCTTACCATGTATTCATTCAAAATTTCTGTTTCCCTTTTAAGTCCCCTGCTCTATGCTAAGCCCCTGGATAAAGGATGAACTCAGCTGAGGCTAGGTGGGGAGGTGTGACTTAAAAAATGGATTCTCATTCTTGTCCTAACTGGGAAGGTATCTGAGGGGGCCTCTCACAGAGTAGAGCTGCGGCCCCCACCCCCCCAGCCTGGGGAATGCCTCTCCTCCCGTCATTGGTGGGAAAGAGAGGAGGGGTGGGCAGTGGGGGTTCACACGGGGTCAGGCAGGGGCCTGCAGGGGAGGAAAACCAAGGCCTTCAGAGACTCATCAAAGGAGCTGCTGTGTGAAAGAGGCAACCTTGGAGGGGTCACAGGGTTCACACTGCCTGGAGAGGGATGAAGGCCTAGTCTGAAGGGGGCTGGGGGGAGAGCGGGCTAGGGGACAGGCTAAGAGAGGAAGTGGCAAGGCGCAGGGCAGTAGGCTCCTCATCCAGTTGTAGCTTCCGGTCCAGCTGGCTGGCCAGCCACAGGCAGAGCTCCAGAGAGCATTTTTCTAGGTTCTCGGGAGAAGCTCTGTCTTCTGCCTGTCGTGGTCTGGGTATTTTGGCCCCTTCTCAAGGAGGAAACAAGGCTCCTTGGCCACCCCACCCTCATATTTCCATATCTCCTCAAGGGCCAAAATCATCTCATAGCCAGATAGAAGCAGGAGTCAGATGCCAGCCGTGACATGCCCCCACCCCCAGCCCTGCGCCCTTTTCCTGCCCAGATCCTGGCATAGGGGTGTGCATCTGCATCATGCAGGATTCTGTCTTTGTCCTTTCTGCCTCTATCCCTTTGTGACTCAAGTCCCACCCTGTGGAGAGGGAACCAGAGACTGATTGGGATCTCCTTTCTTACTCTTCCTTGAGCCTACTAACCATCTGAAGACTTTATTCCCCACCTGTCTCTAATGTGGAGGGGCTCAGAAGCCTCTGTGCCCTTCCCCCACCCCGAGCCATTAGAGGCTCCCAGAATCCTCTCTGCTTTGCCCTCAATGTAGATTCCCAGGTCTTCATTGACCTGTCTGCCCCCTCAGTGTATGGCTCTTAGGTCCTGTTCACCACTTTTGACACCCCCACCCCACCTCAGGGAGGTCTCAGAATTCTCTCTGTCTTCCCCCAACTCCACTGTGGACTTCCAAAGTCCTCCTCTGTGCGCTCCTCAATGGCAGCCCTAGAAGAAAGTCACTTTGGAGGGAATGAAGGGGGGCAGCCATGGCTCATGATGGAAGGAACGTGGGCTTCTGGCCCCTCCTTGAGGATCAGGCTGGGCCTGGACATCTACTCTGAACCCCTCCTCTCAACTGAGGGGGCCACTGTGGCGGGTGAGTGAGCTGGAGGGAGATGGGAGGGGCAGGGAGGTGGGGGAACTGGTCTTGTGTTGTTCTTGGCTTGGAGCCCCCAGCCCCAGGGAAATCCTGACTCTGTGGAAAACTGAGCAGGCAGTCAGGCAGGGGAGGAGGAGTTGGAAGAGGAAGAGGAGGAGAAGGGGAGGAGGACCAAGGGCTCAGGGTGAGATGGGGGTAGGGACTCCTCTCATAAATCAATCCCACCAGCTCTCAGGCCTGACAAAAACCAGAGACCCAGCATCCCTTGGGAGCTGAGGCCGGGGTGGGGGGTGCACATCATCCATTGGGCTTTGAGGGAGGAAAGGATGAAATAAGGAGCAGCATCCTGCTCAGAGGGACTTGCCTGAAGCCCCCCAAAACAACAGGTGTGTGTGTAGCGTGGGAGGGGTCTGAGAAAACGTCACAACTACAGGAGCCGAACCAGGGTGTGACAGATTGATGGAGGGAAGAGGGGTGCCCCACTGATCAGCAATTCAGAACACTTTTATTGCCTTGAAATCTGGCCTGGTTCAACGGAGGAACTGTGTGACTTTAGACAAGTTGTTTTACCTCTCTAGGCCTCAGTCTCCCTAGATGTATGAGGGTATGGGTTTCGTCCAGCCCTACTCAGGCGTCTCCTGACGCTACACTACAGCCCTTCTCTGTGCTTGGCAGAGTAAAGACAATTGCTCTGGAGCTGGCAGGACAACCATGGAGTCCAGGCTCTGCTGTTTAATAACTGTGGCCTTCGGCAGGGCACATAACCTCTCAGACCCTCAGTTTCTGCATCTGTCCAGTGGGCATAATAACGCCTCTCCTACAGGGCTGTGATGCCAGGTGAGAGAGACAATGTATGTGTGAGTGACACAATGTATGTAAAGGGCCTGGTGTGGCAGATTCTCAGTCAAAGGCCGTTGTTTATTTTGTCTCCACCACTTGGATGTCTGCAAGTCTTTCAGCCTTCCAAGGATCCCCTCTTTCCTTTCATACTCAAGTATTAATAATAATCAAGTGGCCCCAATTCCCAAACCAGCGACATAGAAACCCTCAGTATTTGCAAGGACTCTGGAGATGTCTGTGCTTCTCCTGCTGCCACTTAACCCTCCTGCCATGACTGGTATCCCCCTGCACTGTTGTCCCACATGGTCACTGCCCCACTCAGGACACTCTGGGCTTGTGCCTTGTGGGCTACCACCGAAGGTCTGGGATGTGGACGGAGGATGCGGCCAGCAGAGTACAGCCAACCATGTGCACTTGAACATCAGCCGCCACTGCCCTAACCTCCTAACCCCTAGTCTTGCCAGCCACTGGCCTCTTGCTGCAGGGGTTCAGCATCGCCTTTTCTCAGCCCTCCCTTACTGCGTACTCCTCACAATGTCCCGTGCTTGCCCCTCACTCCACGCCCATCCAGATTCCCGTAGCTATTAACAGAGCCCCTCAACACCCCTTTGTGCTGCCCTCCAGTCCCTGCTGGACCTGGGCCTCACCCAGTTTTATTTCAACCAGACCCCCATTCTTATACATCGAGATACTAGGTTGGTGCAAAAGTAATTGTGGTTTTTGCAATTATTTTTAACCTTTTAAATGGCAATTACTTTTTGCACCAACCTAATATTTCAACCAACAAAAGGGGCTGATTTTGAGGCATGATCTGTGCCTCTGAGAGAATGCTGAAGGGCAGCACTGTATTTATTTCTTAGAAAATAATGATTTCTTTGCAACTATGTTATATTATTATTTCCCAGAAAAATAGCTTTGACCAACTCATCATCTGCCTTAAGCTCACCTCCCGCACCCCCAGACTCACCTTCTCCACGTCTCGGGAAAGCCCTAGAGTGTGCATGTGGGTAGTCGAAGAGTGGGAAGGCATTGGCCCAGCCCACCCCAGTTCCCTATTCTAGGGTCTAAACCCACTGGGCTGGGCCATGCTGAGGGCACAGCTTGGGGCTAATTAGGAGGGGGCTGGTAGGATCTCCCTTTAAATCCTGGGGTTCCCTTTCCCAGAAGGACTTGCTTTCCTCCAGGACTTCACACCCGGAAGCAGCTCCAAGGGTCCGTGCCCCAAGATGTACGGGACAAGGAGATTGGAGGCCCAAGAGGACCTGGACTCTGCTGGGTGGCTCTGGTGGGGACCAGAACCACTGTGGTCGAGGCAGGGGCTCTCCATGGGGAAGGAAGTGGGAGAAGTCTGGAGGAGGGATGGCGGACAGGTGCCCAGATAGCACCTTCATAAATCTGTCTCCTGCACTAGATGCCGGCCCCTCGAGCATGTGGTCAATACAGGCATCTGTGGGGGCCCTCTGGCTCTCTGTGTCCCCTCCTGTTGTGACACCTCATCTTCTCTTGGGTCGCCCCAGGGCTGCGAGGAGTCCATCTAGGACAGCTGGGAATGTCTAGAGAGACCATTTCTCAGTGTCTCCACTCTGCAACCTCCAAGACAAGGGGGCATCTGGCCTCTGCTTGTCACTCCCAGGGACAAGCACTCATTGCCTCACAAGTCCGCTCCCTCTTGGTTGGGTAGCTGAGATGATAGAAAAGTTAGAAATGGAGAATCCAGCAAGCATGTATGACTGGTCCTTCTGTGGGAGTGAAAAGGGGGTAGGGGAGCAGCTCTGGATGTCTTCATGAGGGAGGGAGGTAAGGCAGGGTTGCATGTTTAGGGTGAGGCCCGGGATCTTGGGGAAAGGGCTCAGGCCTGGGAAGCAAGACTCAGGGTTTGAGTCTTTGCTCTGTTGTTAACTCACTTTGTGGCCTGGAGGGAATCACTCCCTTCTCTAGGCCTCAGTTTCCATAACTGTAAACTTTATAGGCTGGGTTTGAAGACTTCTAAGAGCCCTGCCCCTGGCAACAGATGCTCTTCCATGAATCTATGAATAGCTGGCGCAGAGGGATCAGGTCTTCGTCCATGAGGGCCAGGCTGGCTGGAGAACGCTCAGAGAATGGGCTCTGTGTGGGACTGGACAAGGTTCCCTTTCATTTCGTGAGGCCTTGGCAGCAGCCCAGGGCCTACAGATTCTCCCTTCCGCCAAGGTCAACCTGACCCTGACCTGGGGGGCACAACTGCCTGGGGCAATTGAGGTCAGGAGCTGGCAACTTGGGAGAAGGAGTTCAGTGCCAAGGTTCAGACTCCTGTCCCCTGGCTGAGGTGAAGGTCTCAGCAACTGCAGCTCTGTATGCCTCCAGTGTCTGACAGTGACCCAGGCCCGCTCCCCACCCCCCCAACCCTGCAGTCTTGGTGGTCTCTGGAAAGACCTCCACTGGACTTAGTGTCAGACAAGCGTGGTATGGAATCCAGACCTGCCACTTACTAGCCCAGGGACCTTGTGCAAGCCACTGCCCCTCCTCATCTGGAATTCAGGGACTCTGATTTCTACCTTACGTGGTCGCTGGGAAGATAAGGCACATGAGTAAGCATCAGAGGCCCAGCCAAGCACAGACAGAGGCAAGGAACCAGAACAAGACTGGACTCTCTTCTTGCTACCTCAGCCCTCTGTCTTTTGGTCTGTTTGTCCATTGGGGCATTGGGGGCTTCCAATTCTCAGGCCCTAAAATCTGCACAATTTAAAGTAGTCAAAACAAACCCTGCACTCTACTTGTGCTGAGAGGGAACAAACTTCTGGCTGGATCTAATGGGTTCCAGGTGTACTCTGTAGCCTGCAGTGGCTCAGCCAGCCTCGGTGGCTGTGTCTGTGACTACCAGGCTAGCTGGGAAGACTCAATTAGCCAGACATTTAGAGTTCTGCCCTTTAGCCTGTGAAGAGTGTGGAGCTGGCCCAGGCTCTATATAGTATGGTGAGGCAACCAGCCTTGAGCTTAGAGAGCCTGGGGTTCAAAGCCGGGAGGCGCTGGGCCTACCCCCAACAGCATATGTAGGGGTCTCTCACACTCTCCCTCTCCACCTCTCCCTAACTACCCAAGTCAATGCTGAGCACCTACTGTGTGTCCGGCCTTGATCTCAAGAGGTTCTGGTGTTGTGGAGACGATTTTCACAGACCTGTGAAATTCCTCCTCACAGGAGGTCGACCGTGGGAGTGAACTCCCAGAGAGGCTCAGGGAACCAGGTGGGAGCCCAGAGGGCATGAATGCGGTTTCTTTAATTACAATTATATATTAATTATCATGTTATATAATCAGAGTGACAGCTGTCATTTATGAATGGCGAATCACGGGTCAGGTACTGTGTTCAGTGCTTTCTGTACATGAGCTCATCAAATCCTCACAGCCATACATGGCGACAGCTTCTGTTCTCTCAGACAACGGAGTGGGGGCAGGAGGCTCCGGGGTACCGAGAGCTTTGCCTGAGGTCACATAGTCAGGAGCTGGCTAACGTGGGATTTGAGCCCAAGTCTCTCTGACCTCAAAGCAGGACCTGTCCAACTCTGCTACACTTTTCACAGGCTGGTCCAGCCCTTCCCTAAAGAGTCAGGGAGAGTGCATGTGCGTAAGTGTGAGTGTGTGTGGCAGGATCTGATCAGAAGGTAGAGCAGGGTGGGATTTCTTCTTGGAGTAATGCCAGAGGCTCAAACACCCATTCGCTGGGCCCATTTCCCCCACCTCCAGACTCAGCCCACCTCTGCCTCCAGTACTCCCAGTTTCAAGCCTCAGCCCTGACCTGCTATCTGGGTAACACCCTCTCTCCCAGCCTCCTTATCACCTCTGGATTACCGCCCCCCCTTCCATCCTGAACTGGGTAGCCAGGGGCACTGTTCTCATTGGGGCCACCATCTAACCACCTCATTCCCACCCATGTCAGTGGGTCCCTCTGGAACAGACGGGGTGGTCACAGGTAGGGGAGGACTGAAGACCCACTCTAGATTGTAGGTGATGTGTGGGTATGACTGCAAATAAGGGGTTGCCCTCAGCCCGCTTGTTTGGGTAATTATTAGTAACGATAATTTTTAGCCTATTGTCTCAATAAGCATTCCATACAATAACTTCTTATTGTTCTAACTTCTCAAAGTATTCGATACTTTCTTTCATAATGCTGGTATGTAATTATAAATCTATTTACATATCTATTTGGTTAATTCTGCCTTCTTGCTAGACTGCAAGCTCCGAAAGGGCAGCCTTTCTGCTATATTCCCAGTGCCTGCCACAGTGTTGACACATAGTAGGTACTTGACCAATTTTTGTGTAATATATTTATGGATGAATGAATGAAATGGAATCAGTGGGAAGCTAAGGAGAGGTAGGGCAGGACCAGAATGCTGGGGAGCAGGAGAGGTACGAGGCTGAAGCTTTTGAAATCTGTCTGTGGAGCTGGGGTGGGACAGTGTGGCTGGTGCCCCTGCGCAGCTCTGGGATGGGGCAGCTAAGCTGTAGGGCCTCTTCATCTGCCAGGAGCTGAGCTGCATCCTTCCCCAGGTAGGAAATCAGAGGCATCCTGTTAATTAAGGCCTCTCTTGCATCTCCAGAGCCTTACAACCCAGAAGAGCCAGCAGGCAACGTTTTGTCCCCCCTCCTACTGACATTCTCAGAAGGGAATTCAGGAAGAACCTCCGTATTTGGGCCACTTCAGAGAGGTCTTGGGGAGCTGATCTAGATTAAAATTTCAGGATGGAACTTTTCCCAGCCTGTGTCCCCTTCCCCTT
Organism: Rhinolophus ferrumequinum; assembly: GCF_004115265.2. Lineage (NCBI taxonomy): Eukaryota > Metazoa > Chordata > Mammalia > Chiroptera > Rhinolophidae > Rhinolophus > Rhinolophus ferrumequinum. The sequence continues at coordinate 60,586,895 of NC_046285.1, read as the reverse complement.
GTGTCTCTAGAGCTACTGAATGCATGACACTTTCTCCGTCCCTCAATCTCTTCTCCTTAGCCCCAATATTCTGGGATGGGGAAGGGGAAGTTGTTAAGATCTGGGTTCAAAATCAGCTCGGCCACTTTCTAGCTGGGAGATCTTGGGCTTAGCTTCTCCAAGCCTCAGTTTCCTCATCTCTAGAATGGAGGGTGCTGATCTCCACCTTGCAGTGTTTGTTGAAGGGTTAAACAAGATCATGTGGGCAGAGCTATTCTAGTACCAGGCACATAGTAGGCACTCAGTGAAGGCCTGGGCTCTCATTCCTGTTCTGCCACCATCTGGCTGTGTGATCTAGGGTAGGAACCATCTCTCTGGGGCTCAGTTGCATCTGTCAAACAAGACGGTTGGATCAGATTGTCTTGAAGGCCCCTTCCAGCTCTGACTTGCTTGGTTCTATTCTGAGCCGTGAGCCCCACCTCTGGGGCAGGGGCGACATGAACATTCTTTCAGCTCAGATTCAACCCAGGCACATGCTTGCCCAGCCCCATCCCTGCATTTAGCCTGTAGCTGTTGCCACATTGGCCGCACCCTTGGCACCACATTTCCTTCCCACCCCCACCCCACTTGCCAGGGCCACAGGTGGGTGGCTCTGTTCTTGTGGGACTGAAGGAGCCCAGCAGAACAGAAGAAGAGGATGGGAAAGAAGAGGGAAGGATAAAGGGGCTGGAGGAGTGTAGTGAGGTGGAAAGGGCAGGACATGACCTGAGCCCTGTAGCTCTGCCACTTTCTAACGGTGGGTGTCCTTGGCGAAGCCTGTTTCCACATTTACGCACTACTAGCAACAATTAAAACACCCCATTAGCCTTCTGTGAAGATTAAATTAAAGAATATGTCAAGTGCCTGGCATTCTAGTTTTGTTCTCTGGGGTGGTAGGGACAAACACCCTTCCCTCAATCCCCCTAGCGGGGGCAGTTCCATGAAGGACCTGTGGGGGCGCTTCGGCAACTTTCCCGAGGGCCTGACGTCCTCATCCCGCAGCCCAACCGGAGTCCCTTCCCCCTGGGTTGGCAGCTTGGGGTCCTTGGCCAGGGAGCCCTAGCCCACAGAGCAGGGAGAAGCCTTCGGCCCCAGCCAGCCCCCGCCCCCATCCGCACAGCCTCTGCCTCTGAACGAGCGTCTTTGATCTGCAACCTTCAGGGGGATTAAGAGCCCGAGAGCCCTTCTCCCCGGGGTCCCCCGCTCCCCGCTGCCCTCCCTCCGGGCTGACCTCCCAGTCGGCGGCCGGGGCTGGGGGCTGGCTCCGCCGCCGGTGGTCCCTGCAGCTCCTGCCCGCCACGCCTCCGGGCAGGCCACTTGGATTACAGGGGCAGCAGCCGCGGCTGGCGGCTTCGGGGAGCCCCAGGGCTGGGGCCCCGGAGCCCGCGGCGGGGGAGGCTGGGGGGGGCGGGGCGAGAGGAAAGGGCTAGGGGTGGGTGCGGGCCCCGGTGCCTCCTGGCCATTTTGGCCGGGGAATCTGTGTAAAGTGTTTAAAAAGAAAAACTCTCCGGAGGAGGACGTAACCTTTTCTTAACATCTGGGGCTCAATTAGCTAATGACAGCAAAGCCTTCTCCGGTGTCGCTGACCCCTGGGCAGCAGCCCCGCTCCCCCACCCCCGGTATTTATACAGCTGCGGCCCCTCGCTGGGACGCGGGGCAGGGGGCTTGGCTGGGTTATCTCGGCGGAGATCCGCCGCCCACCCCAAAAAAGAGAACGAAAAGGCTTAGCACACGGTCCCACCCGCCGGCCCCGCGGCCCTCCTCGTCGCGCTCCCTCTCTCCCTCTTCCTCTCCCTCTCCCAGCTCTTTTCGCTGCCTTGCTGTTTCCTCCCCCTGGTTCTCTCGGCTCTCCCTCTCCTTCCGTCCCTCCTTCCTTTCTTCTCCTCTCTTCGTTTTTTTTGTTCCCTCTCCCTCTCCTCTCTTTCTCTGCTTTCTCCCTTTATACCCACTCTCTCCTTTGTTTCTCCTGCCCATCTGTCTCACTCCACTCTCCCCCTTTGCTCTTTCTGTCTCCTCCCTGTCTTGCCCGCTACCCCCTTGCCTGTCCGTCCGTCTCCCTTTTCTCCCCTCTTTCTCTGTCTTTTCTCTCCCCCCCCATGCGGCCTCCCCTCTCTTTCTCGCTCTGAATAGCTCCCTTGTTCCCTCTCTGGGTTCCTGTCTCTCCCTCTCATTCTACTGCTTCCTCCCCACCTTTGTCTGTCCCTGTCTCAACCTCTCAATGCCTCTCTGTCTGTCCTCCCAGAGGTGAGTCCTGCCCTAGCTGCCAGGCAGATACCCCGAGGGGAATAGGCCTAGTGCTGGGCCACCTTTGGGCCAAGCAGCTTTCCACCTGCAGGGCTGGGCAGGTCAGGGGCTGGACACTTGTGGACTGCCCTGATCCTTACTGGGGAAAGTGTGGGAGACCTGTGTTTAAGGCACCACCTCTTCCTGGTTAGAGCCAGAGGGGACCGACCCCCAGGGGTTTCCCTAAGTGCCCTGACACCCCAGCTCCTGGAATCTCACCTTCCCTGCCATTCCGCCTACCCCAACATCCTGCCTGGTGTTTTGAACCCAGATGCAAGTGCAGACACATTTTCATCTTTGTATTCCTTCAGCACAGTAAAAACAGGCTGGAGTCTTCTTCTTTTTTTTTTTAATTCACCAATACGAAGAGAGAAAAAATAAGTGCAGAAACTATAAATAGCATAAAATAGTCATGTCCAAAGGCAGTGTAGAGTAGCAAAAAGGCACAGGATTTGGAATGAGAAGAGTTGGGTTCAACTTGGAACTGTTTTTTAAACAATTCTGTAATCCTGGGGGAATTACTTAGCCTCAGTTCTCTCATCTATAAAATGGGGGTAGTAATTGTTATTGCCTAAACGACCTCAGTCAGCGAAAGGTGACATTCTTCTACTAGGTCATTTGCTTTTTGTTTTCCTGGAGAAAATCTTGGAGTTAATGATTTTTCCAAGATAGCGCCTGTTCCAAAATTCTACCTCTTCCTCTCCCAAGTACACTTGAAAATTCTCCCATCCCTTGTAGATACCTCCATGTGAGCGAAGGCTTCAGATGCGTTTCACAGAAAAACGCAGGTAAGGAACGTTTGCGAACAATGGAGGTGAGAGGAGATCCCTGAGTCCCTGAAGCCCTCGGGTCGACACTATGTACTTAGGGCCCTCAGCTCACTGTGTACTGGGCTCTGCGGCGGCGCTTCGCATACGGGGTCGTGAATCCTCACGAGAACCAAACAAAAACATTGCCCCTGATTTACACCTGGGGAAACGAAGAAGCAAGTGTCCAAGCACCACAGCTACCTCAGGGAAATAGCAGGACTGGGACCTAGGGTTCTCGCCTCTGGAGCCCAGGAGGGTGTCTCCCCTCGGGTAAAGGGTAGAAGAGGGAGAGGTTGTCGGACCCCTTCCGCAGCCCGAACGGGGCGGAGGAGGGGCACAGATGGCGTTCTTTCTGAAAGGTAGCGACAGACGAGCTCCACTTCGACCTCTAGCTGGCCGACCCTTGGTGCAGGCGGGAGGGGGCGGGAATGGAGGGTGGGGTGCAGAGCCGTTGCTACTGCTGCGGCGCCCGCCCCCCAGGACTGGCTCCCCGCACGCCGGGCTTGCTGCCGGCACCGGATGGAGAGTCCTGAGAAGGCTTAATTTGCAGGAAGACAGTCTCATCAGATCGCGTCTCCGGCAGACGAGCGCTGCTGCCGGGGGTCGGACTGGGCTCCACCCAGCACCCCTCCCCCAAGCCCTGGCGAGGCGAGAAACCGAGATGGTGGAAGCAGAAACTGGAGCCCCGGCGCCGGGCAGCCGCGAGGGACCGAGCCTTTGAGGGTTCTGCTGCCTCTTGCCAAGGTCAATCAAACCCTCCCGTCCTCGGGAGGCGTGCGCCGCGTGCGCGGCAGCAGGCGGCGAACCGGCAGAGGTGGGCGTCGGGGGCGGGGCCGGGCCAGGTGGGCTAGGAGCCCGGCCTCCGCAGGCGCTGCTCGCCCCCTCTCGGGGCAGGTGCTGGGAGCCACCCAGGCCGGCCGAGGATGGGACGGGGGTGCTGGGGCCAGAGGCTGGGATCCAGGCGGCGGGGTACGACCCACCCGGGCGGAAACGGAGACTAATTAGGGATGTTTTATGCTAATATGCACCTGGCTGGGCTTTTTTAGGGCTGAGAAAGGGTGTAGAGTAGAAGGGAAGAAGTTCCGGAGAGCCGGAAACTTCCGGAAGCACTCGATTCCCTGCCTGATAAAAGACAACCCGGCTCCAATGCTCACCGGCTCGCTGTGTGGCCTTGGGGAAGTTACGTGGGGACATTATTGGGCTTCAGTTTTCTCCTCTGAAAAAGAGAACGCGGATCAAGTTTCTTCCCAAGCTCAGTCACTCTGTCAGCCAAGAGTTGGAAGTCCGGCCGTCGGGTCGCTCTCGGAAGATGGATTGGAGACGGATTGCCCGAGGTGTGAGGAGGACTGATGCCAGGGCAGAGCATTTGAGGCAGCAGAAGCCAGGAGCACGTTTCCACGGGCCTGTGGCTAACTGTCTCCACTGTTGCCCAGAGGTCAGAGTGAGGAGGAAGGAGGTTGAACAAAGGTCGCTGTGAGGAGGAGGCAGCTGGTAGTCAAAGGAGATGGGAGATGGGGAGGAGAGCAGGGGAGAGAAGTGGTGTCTTCACGGGTATCACCTGAGCTTACTCATAAGGTTGGGTTGGAGGGGAGGAATGGGTTGAAGATGACTGATGGGGCCTTGTCCTGAAGAAGGCTGAGGGGGGCACAGGTGGGAAGGAACAGGAGACACTTTGGGGTGGTGGGTAGGGGGAGGAGAGAATATTTTGACGAAATGGGGGGGGGCACTCTTCACTGGCCTTACACAACTCGACTCAGTGGTGGATGAGGCCTGGGTGTAGTCAGTGAGTGAGGAATAAGAGTGGACCTGGGCAGAATCCACCACCATGTCAGTAGCGTAGGGAAGATGGAGGGGTGATGAGCAGGGATGCAGCTGAGGTTGGCCGACAGGAATTTGAAAGCAAAGTAAAAGAAACCCTTGAGGGACCCGAGAGGGCTGGCATTTACTGAAATTGTCCATACATCGTCTTATTTAATTCCCGCCACATGGTATGGTAGGTGTTATTAATCCCATTTTATAGATGGGGAAACAGAGGCTCAGAGTGGTGAGGAACCTTGCCCAAGGCCACTCAGCTGGTAAGAGATGAAGGCACCATTTGAACCCAGGTTTGTCTGCCTCAGAATGGAGGCTGCTACCATTGTGTTCCACTGGGCAAGAGTCCTGACCCCTGAGCCTCAGCAGTGCTTCCTTCTCCTTCTCCAGGTGTGGCAATCCTGGGGACTGACCCATTTGGCTGGAAGGGGCTGGGCTTTCAACCCTCTCTTGCAGCCTGTCCTGAGCCAGCCTGAACTTAGCAGGAAGTCTCTACCCAGGTGAGAGGAGGGGGAAAGTGTGGGCTTTTTTTCCCCCTAAATGAGATCAAACCATATATGTTGTTCTGCAACATGCCATTTTTCTCTTACTATTTCCATGTGTATATATACATATATATGTATATATTTAAAGTTGTATAGTACTCCTTCATGTAGATATTCCATTTGGTGTTAATCTGTTCCCCGACCAGTGAACATTTATATTGTCTCCAAAGTTTTACAGTCACAACCAGTGCTTTAGTACATGTCCATCTATATTGTCTCCAAAGTTTTACAGTCACAACCAGTGCTTTAGTACATGTCCATCTTTGTAAGAGTATCTTTGTGTAGATGGAGATTATAGGATAGATGCCTAGAAGTGGCATTTATGGGTCAAACTTGTTTTAAATTCTTATAGGTAGAACTAAACTTCCCTCCAAAGAGGCTACATCAGTCTGTACTCCCTCCATCGAAGTATGAGTGTGCCCATTCTTTCACATCCTTGCCACTGGGGATCATATAATAAATACATATTTGCCAATCTAGTGAGCCAAAAAGGTTCTCACTTTTGTTTTCATTTGTAAATCCCTGAGTCTCTACAGCTCAGCCAAGGCCCATTAGCTAAAGAAAGCATTATTTGTGAAGACCTGAAGAAGAGCTCAAGAGTGAGAAGCAGAGATTTAGGGCAACTCTGAGGAAGAACGGAATGTCAGTGAATGCTCTCAGGACCTAGATAAGAAAGGTAGCAGAGTCTGTTCCTATGCTCCCAGGTGGAATGGATACCCCCCGGAGCTCAAAGTAAGGGCTGGCGATGTAGGGTCTCATGACCAGCCACCAGACAGGTACCTGCTGGGAAAAGCCTGGCTCCACAGAGGTTACAGGAACGAGCTAACAGGCTGTATGTGGCAGAACAGGGCAGGTTTCAGGGAGGGCACAGGAATGAGTTCAGCTTCTTGAAAGAGCCAGGGAACATGAGGGTCACCAGGCTCTGGGTGCTTAATGAAAACTGGGAAACCATAGGCTGGGGAGGTGAATGATGGGACTCAGCTTAGCAAAGGTGAGGGTGGGAGTACATGGAGAGTGGTGGCAGCACCCCACCCCCCATATGTGTCTCTAGTAATAATGATACACCTGATATTTTTGAGTGCTTATTATGTGAGACATTGCTCTAAGTGTGTCAATTTATTGAATAATTTTATCCTTGTAACAACTATATGAGATAGGTATAATTATTATCCTCACTCCACAGATGAAAACATGGAGGAATAGAGTTAAGTTGCTTACCCAACATCACACAGCTAGAAAGTGGCTAAGCTTGGATTCAAACTCAGGCCATAGTGCTTCAGAGTCCATCCTTCCAACTACCACACACATGGCTTTTCAGGGACTTCCTTAGTCAATATAATAATAACTGTCACTAATTGAGAGCAGAACAGGTACTGCTGTTCTGCTATTTTCTTTTTATCTCTAATGCTTACAACAAGTCTATGTAACAGAAGGTGTTATCCTTAATTTAAAGAAGAGAAAAGTGAAATTCATAGAGGCTGAGCACCTTAGCTGAGATCACCCATCTAAAAAGAACTTGAGCCCAAATCTGCACTCACATCTGTGTGAAGCAAAAGCCCCTGCCCCTTCCACGCCACCGTAGGGCCTTTCACAACATAAAAGAGGAGAAATGACACATCACAGAATGGTCAGGGCTGGACGGGACCTCTGAAACCATCTAATCTGAATCTGTAATTAAGGATGGAGAAAGGGAGGTGCAGAGAGGATAACATGCCCAAGTTACACAGCAGGTGTAACAAGGCACCTCTTCTGGTCTTCTGTGGGAACAGAATGCTTTGCCTCATCTCTGCAGAGAGAAGGCATGTGAGTGCAGCCTGGAGGGAGAATCTAGGTGTATGTGGGGGTGGGGGCGGGGTGAGGGTGGTGGAAGCAGGGGCTGTATGCAGTGCTGGGCAGAGCCCTCCCTCATCAGCAGGGCTGACGGAGACAGAATGGCAGTGTGGAAGGGGACTCTGAGGAAGCCATCACTTTCCCCTAACTGGAACCCTCCTCTCCCCTTTCCACCCCCACTTCCCCCCCACACACACACATATCCACCCTCAACCTAAGTAAAGCATGAGCTGGTGTCCTTGACAGAGCTTCTTTGGAAGGGTTTGAAGAGATTCCCACCATCCTGGGTGACCCAAGGACTGCCATTTCACCTTACAAGGCCACCTGATAAGTTATCCATTGTTCTTTCCAAGGGTACATGTAAAAATGCAAATTACCCTGGAACCTATGGCACAGTGAAAAGGATATATCAGTCATCCACACCTTCCTGTGAATTTTTTAGTTAGGACAGTGTTTCTCAAACGAGGGTATTCCACCTCAGAGTTTCTAAGTTCTCTGAATAGTTTTAAAATTTGGATTTCATTGATATTAAAATATTTCAGCAGTTATAAAGTCAGAACTCTTTGCAGTTAAGCATTTTCATAGACTAGGACTTCAGTGCCTTAAGTTGGTGTTGCATAAAAACATGTCTGGGAACTGTTGGGAACTCACAGGATCTATGAGAATTGCTTTTCCTTTATGAGAGGTCTGTTCATACACAAGTTTGGGAGACTCTAAGCAAGGGTTAGAGAGGGGGTCCAGAGATCCGGGCTCTAGTCTTGGCCACTTGTCCACTTGGGGCCTTGGTTTCTTTAGGTATAAAATTCACTTACTCTTCACCACTTTTGTGGCATCAGGTCTGCCAGGCCTGTGCTGGTTGCCGAGAGGGATAAGTGAACAAAGTTCAAGCCTATGAGGCCGAGAGAAGCTGGGTCAGGGGCTGAGCCTGGCGCCCTACAGTCTTAACAGTTCAAGGCAGAGGGTAGACAAAGGCTATGGGGTCCAGCAGAGGAAGAGGTCACTTCCGCCTGCCGAGCACAAGTGGGCTTTGTGGCACAATTGGCTTTGAGCTGGGCCTTGAGCCAGGGCCACAGCATGTGAGGGGTCTGTCTGGCCCTATAGGCAGAGAGGATGGGTAGGGTGGGCTTGTGGACAGAGCTAGGGTGTGAAATACGTTTAGAGGACTGAGCACATAGCTGAAAGACCTGAGGCCATCTTGTCCGACTCTTTATGTTATGAGGGAACATCATGAAGCCGAAATTTTAAGTACCCACCTAAAGTCACACAGCCAGTTGGGGCCATGCAGACAGCAAGAAGGTAGACAAGAAGTTTTTCAATCTGGAGCTGAGTTCCCAGCCTCAAGAATCTTTTTCTGGAGTCTAGTCCAAATTGGTCAGCTTTTCTTCCACCACACACTCCAGCAATCCATCTCTCCCCCATTTCCTGTGCTCCTGAGGCACACTGGCCCACAGACCTGGGGGGGGGGGTGTTTTAATTATATTTACATTCAACAAAACATCCTTATCCTGGTGAAAGCCCAGCTGGAAGGGGGTCATTAGGCCACCCTTCCCAGCCTCTAGTACATGAGCTTCAGTGGTAGAACTCAAGCTGGAAATAGGTGTGAAAGCCAGAACTCACCAGAAGCCTCTTCAAACCCAAACCTGCACAACTTCCTGGGTTGTGGGGGCTCCAGCAGCTGTCAGCTAACAGGCTGTAGATTCCAGTCCTGGGCTAGGAGAGCCTGCCTCCACCTGGCCCTGGGAGCCTTTTCCTTTCCTGGGCTGTGGGTTCTCTCAGGCTGTGCCCACCCCTTTGGGTGGGAGGAAACCTCCCATCACACAGGCTGCTTGAGGCCTTCAGCCGCCCGCCCTGTCTGCTCACTGCCCCAGGGCTAGCAGGACAGTGGAGAGGCAGGCAGAATGAGGCCGGGCCCAAAGTGCCGGGAGGCTTGTGCCCATTTCTCGCAGCAAATATTTGGGGAAAACAGGCTGATGTGGGTGTCTGTCGTCGATGCCCCAAAACAATGACTGAAACCCAGATTCACCATGTCTATTTTAGGTTTGATTGCTGCTACCGTGACCGCCACCACTGTCACCATTTCCATCTCTACCACGCTCATTGTTTGCATTTCTACCACCACTGTAAAGTACCATCATCTCCACCACCACCACCACACCTCCACCCACCACTAACAATATGTCCGTTACCCTCATCAGTCATCTCCACTATAACCACTTCCCCCCCACCACTATTAGTATGTCCATCTCAATCTCCGCCACGATCTCTATCTCCACAGCCATCACTGCATCCACCGCCACTACCACCTCTACCACAGCCATCACTTCCATCTGCAACACCATCATCACCACCTCCACTGGTATCGCTCCCTTCATCACCAGTATCATGTCCAGCACCACCACCCGCCATCTCCACCGTTGGCATCACCCCCACCAGTACCCCTTACCCCCCAAACACTTTGTCTCCTGCCACCACCAGCACAGTTATCTCACTCACCTCTACCTCTGCTATTTGGGGTAACCCTTCAACCTCTTTCCATTTGCTCAACCCCAGAAAGGCCAACCATAGACCCCAATTCCCCCATTTTTCTTTCGAGACTTCTCATGGAAGATGCATTTAAATGCCTTGCTCTTTAAGTTAAGGAAGATTATGTGTCTCTTGCCATTCCTGACTTACCAGGCCCATCATTCTGTCCTGGAAGGAAATTGGATTACTCTGACAGAATGTGTTCTTTGGAAAGCAGTTCTGGTTATTACCTAATTCCTTATGACCTAGTGTTTGCAGATTGATTTTTTGACGATGTGTCCCAATAGTTTTCTATTATATAGCAGCTCGGCTGATGGGTCCTGCACTTCCAGAGGCATCTGCTTTTCCCCAGGTTTAAAGAGAGGCAGGGACAAGCTGCCTGGGTCTCCCTCTGGTCTCCAGGCCCCTCACCAGTTCTCCATAAATCCCCTCAGGAGTGAGAGCTAGTGATCTGACTCCACCTTGGGCCAATTCTTTAAGTACCTAAGCATGTAAGTCATCAGAGCCTGTGGATGTGAATATACAAGTTCTTCCTCATTCTCTCTTGGCTTCCTGCCTTCTCATGATCCCATGCGGTGCCTCTTTTCAGTTTTCAGATCACAGCTGACCTTTTCAGGCTTAGAAAAAAAAATTAAAAGCCTCTGCTTTTTTAGTGTCACTGCTTTATAGGCTTTCTCTCCCCAACTCAAAACGAGCCAGCAATCTCCTTATCCCCTTTCGTTGGCCTGTTCGAGTTAGAAAATGTTTTTCTCATTCTTTGCCGCCTTGTGCAAGTTATATCTCATTTCTTTTTCTAAACGACTTTTCTGATTTTTATCTCCATAGCCTTTTGTTATTTTTTTGTACATACCCTCCTTCGTATCCTGGCCTGATTTCCACTTTCTTTGGCATGGCCTTTATCTTTCAGTTCTCTGGGAAGCTTTCTGCATAACTAACAAGCAATCTCCAGGTCTCTTTGAGCTGTTTTATGCATCAGTTTCATTCTCTTTGCCTAATTTTGTTGCCTTATGTGGAAATGTCCTCTTCTCCTTAGAGAGTGCCTTGGTCCTTAAACTCAGTATTTGTGTTTTTCATCTTGGTTCCCAACACTTGGTGCGGAAAGCTTTTAGAAAGAGCCAATTTATGAATTTTGTTTGAGTTCCCACTTTTCTTCCTTTCTCTCAGATGGTAGTCACCTTTCTCAATACTCCCTTCCATTCTCCAGCACCTGCAGTGTGTGAGTGTCAAACCTAGTAGTCAGCACCTGCTCCCCAGGACACATATTGGGGTAACAACACGGGAGGGGGCTGGCACCTGGATCTGGTCACTGGTGCCCACACTGGTGTGTGGATGGGGACACTTACCAGGAGTACTTGGTTATGTCCATTCACAGACCCATTTGTTCATTTTTAGGACTCCCTCATTCCCTCTAGAACCTCTGTTATTTTGTCTGGGGCCCTGCCAGCTGTGGGCTCACAGAATGGATGAGTTCTCCTGAAAATCAGGTTGAAAACGGCCTGGAGGTGAGCACCAGCTAGAAAGGTACACAGACCTGAAATCAGGTCAATTACACAGATGGTGGCGATTACAAAGCATGAAGGCAGTGGTGTGTGTGTGATATGTTCTGCCTCGTAATGCAGGAGGCTTCTACAAAAAAGCCACATTTGAGCCGGGTCTTTAAAGTTAGGATGGTATTCTCCAGGAAGGGGGATGTAGAGGGCCTTCCAGGCTGGACAGGGTATGCAGAGGCAGAGTCATCTGGGACCGGTTACGTGGGGCCAGCTGAGCTCCCATACCCATGCAGGCCCAGGGTCTTCCCAACGCTCCATTGGTCTGGATGGATCACATCAAAATGGCCCTGTAACCGCCCCTGTCTGTGCCTCCCCTGGGGTCCCAATAATCCCAGAGTTATCTGCGGTCATCTCCTAACTTGCTCCTCTGCAAAGACTTTCTCCACCCAACCTGGACAACCAATGTCCTTGGATCTCTGAGAGGAGGCTCGGGACTCGTCCCTTCCCTTTCTTAATGGCTGTGACAGTGAACCCCTCCATGAACCCTTCCTGCATTAACATAGCTTTTCATAGATTGAGTCAGCTCATCTCCAGCTCAGTTTGCCTAGTGAACTCCTACTCATCTGGCAGCACTCTGTTCACACAAAGATTCTGTGAGGGTTTCTTTGACCTGTTCCCTCTCCCAGGACAAAGAGTCTGTCAGCTCCACTATAATGGACTGTGTCCACTATTCTAGTCACCCCCGAACCCCTACCCTTTATGGATTGAATGACTTTCTTTCTTAGTCTGACTTCTGTGTCTTGTATATTATTTTTCATTGTTTACTTTATGCTGTATGTGTTTATATACTTGGGAAACCTCTAAGCTATGCTCAGGATAGAAAGATTCATTCTGTTTCCAGAAATTTTTCCTATGGAAGACATTTTTTGTTGCCTACTCAGGAGCCATTCCCTGAAGTCTTCTTTGCTAATAGACCTTGATCTTGTTCAAGCAGCCTTGTGCCCAGAGATACTTTTGCCAGTGATTTATCAAAGAGTGGTCTAATCCTGCCAACAAGACATAAGGGATTAGTCTTCAGGGGCCTTCTGGGAAATGTTTTTCTCCTTTCAAAGAAGAAATGAGACATAACTATTATACCTTCCCCTTTCCTCTGATTTGGGACAGTATTGTGTGAGGGTGTGATGTCTGGAGCTGTGGCCTCCATCTTGTGACAATGAGGCAAAGGCCAAGAAAAGCTCAGAGACATGGATCCAGCACTCTGGCATTATTAAGGAACTAAACAAACCCCAGATCCTCCTACCTTCCAACTTCTTGTTATGTGAAGTAAGTAAATGATTGTATTGCTTAAGACACAAGTATTTGGATTTTTTGATATTTGCAGCAGAAGGCATCCTTAACTAAAAAAAAGTTGTGAGTAAACTTCTTATTTTGAAATAATTGTAGACCTGACATGTTTTTATGAGATGATGAAGCACTGAATATCCAGATGGTATAGAACAATCTGTATTTTCTCCCTCAAGTGACCATACCACATCTACCATGAGTGGGCCTCAGGGGGGCTTTCCTTTCTATACTTGTTTTTAAGTCTTCTAGCCTCTCAAACCTCCCCTAGGAAAAGGAAAGAGCTTCCTCCTTTGGCCCCTGAGCCAGGCTTCAGTCAGTCAGTCAGTCAGTCAGTTCCATCTAGTTTTCTACCATTGGAGCTGGGGAGAGAGGGTTTAAGGTCCTAGATTATCTTCTTAGCAACCCACAGAAAAAGGTACTGTTACTCCATTTTGTAGACAAATTGGAAGTCAGGTTAGTAAAAAGCCTAATCGTGATCACACAGTAAGCAGAGGAGCCCAACAGTGAGGTCTGCCCAAATGCATCATCTTTCTACCTCAACATCTGGCCTCCCTTGGGCTTAAATAATGTCAGTGTCATGCAGGTGGTAGTGCCACCTGCTGTCTTTGGGTGCAGCCATGCAAATGTGCTACTCAGACCTCCTACTGTGGGAGTGTAGCTGACCAAGGGTCCCAGCTCCTGTGAGTTGATGCCAAGGCCACACTTCCCGTGGGCTGCTCCCCTCTGAATGCTGAGCACAGTAGGGGTGCTAAGTCAGGAAAGGGTGCTAAGGAGGGGTGCTAAGCCCATTCCTGAGAGATGCAGGTCTCCTCTGCGGACAACTTTAGCTTGAGGACTTCCTGTTGGCCTGGCTGAAACCTCCTTAGAGCTAGGCTGTAGTCTGAGACTGTCCATCCAATCCCCCTTTCTTCCCTCCCTCCATCACAGGGGCCAGACCTGCATCGTGGTCTGACAGTTCCGCACCCCTTCTGGCTTACTTCCCTTTTTTCTTCAGAGGTGTTTCTACAGATAAATCTCTTATGTATCTAATCCCATCTTGGGGTACGGTTTCTTGGAGGACCTGAACTAATGTGCTTTGATTTTTAAACCCCAAACTCAACCTGGCAACCTGTATATAAAGCACCTGGCATGAACTGGATTGTTCCTCTTCTCCTTTCCTCTCAGAGTGTATGAAGGGGTCAACAGTGGTTATGTCATGAGGCTGTTCCTGTCTCCGATGGGAGCAAGACAGACCACCGCGTCACATGTGCATACCTGGACACTTTATATCTTGAATTCAGAGAGGCTGAGGCACTCACCCAAGGGCACACAGCTCATGCCCAGGTGCCCACACATATACACACTAATATGATATGTGGAGTGGAGAGGCAAAGCTAGAGTGAAAAGATAGGGTCAGGATGTAGTGTGGGGCAGGCAAATGGCATGAGGAAAGCAGCCCCTTCCTGACCCTCCCAGCTGACTTCCCACCACTGGTTTGTGAGTTTTGGTGCCATGGCAACTGGCTGTGAGACCTACAAGTGGAAAGTGAAGCTTAATCTTAGGACACTGTCAGAAGTGACATGGGCCTAGAAGATACCAGGTCCATGACCTAGTGGCCTCAGTCACTGAGAAATACCTGTCTCCGTTCACACTCACTGCCTGTCTGGCCAGTTGGGCTCAACTGCGTGGCCGTACTAGCTCTGATTCTGGAGTGCTCTGTTCTCTAAATCTCCCCATCTCTCAGAGCCGAGTTCCAACCTCACTTCTACCTGGAAGCCTTCCCTGATTTCCCTAGTACACATAAACTTTTTCTTCCTCTGAATGTGTCTAGCAGTACTGTGCTCTCTGTAGCATTCACATGATGATGATATTTGGACTTTGTCCCAATCTAATTCAATGAGCTCCTAATATGTGCTGGACACTGTGCTAAGTGTTGAATGCTTATGTTGGTATCTTGGGTCTAAGTGTACTCTAGGCTCACTAGACTTCACAGGGAAGCAGCAGACCATCTAACATCTCTGGCTTTATGACCAGGAGAGGCCCCCATCAGCCCCCCCAGACTAGGCAGGACAGATGATGTGGGCTGCAACTTACTAGAGCCTTGTATCTGAGTCTAGACAGGTCGCTGTCTGAGTCTCATTTTTCTCAGCTATGAAAAGAGGATGATCGTACTTACCTCACAGACTTGTTCTGAGGACGGACGAGATGACCTATGCCAAGAACCTTAACAGAGTGATCGACTTGGTAGTTCTCTGCCTCTCTCTCTCTGCCAACCCCTAGCCCTGCACCCCCTGAATCTACCTAAATGGAAACATTGTGTTCTCCTCTTCCCCTCAGGACTGTTCAAAGAACTCACTGTCCTGGGTTGTAGACCTAAATAAGGCAGAGGGCGGCCAACTAGGAGCTCACCATCTAGTGCGTTCACACACTGGCTCTCAATTAATCCTCCATCAGCGCTGGGACAGGAAATAGTACTTGGGAGTATATCAAAGATGACAGAGCCAGGGCTCAGAGAGGCCAAGCCCCACCCCAGATCACAGACCTAGTAAGCAGTGGAGTTGGCCTCAGAATCAGGCTTGAGACATAAGAGAAGCCCACAGTAAACAGAGAGAGCATGGTGAAGACATCAGTTCTGCCCAAAGAATTCTATAAATTCAACACAATGGCAATCACAATCATTACAGGATTGGTGTGTGTGTGTGTGTGTGAAATTTAACAAGCCAATTCTAAAACTATTCTGGGAGAATAAATGTGTTGGAACAGTCAAGAAATATTTGAAAAAGAAGTACAATGAGGGAGTACTTGCCCCATCAGATAACAAAACACTACCAAGCTGTGCTAATTAAAATGGTGGTGTGCTGGCACAAGACAAGACAAATGCGTCGGTGTCACAGAACAGAAAGTTTAAGTGGGTTCTTGTGTAAAGAGGAGTTCAGAATAGGATAAAGCAGCATTTAAAAGCAGTAGGGAAAGGATGAACTCTTCAATAACTGTTGTAGAGATAATTGGTTATTTGTGTAAAAAAAACATAAAGTTGATCCCTGTTTCACACCATTCACTAAATATATTCCAGATGGATTAGAGAGCTAAATGTAAAAAAACAAAGCTATGAAACTATGAAAAGAAAATATAGGAGAATTTGTTTATAACCTAGGGGTTGGAAAGGCTTTCTTAAAACACAAAAACCATAAAGGAAAAGATTGCTAAATTTGATTACGTCCAAATCTAAAACTACTGTATGACAAAAGACACCTTAAATATTGTTTAAAGACAAGTGACAGGCTGGAAAAAGGTATTTGCAACATATACAATTGAAAAGGATGAACATTCAGGATTTTATTTTATTTTTTTATAACTTTTGTTGGGGGAGTATTGGGGAGCAGTGTGTGTCTCCAGGGCCCATCAGCTCCAAGTCATTGTCCTTCAATCTAGTTGTGGAGGGTGCAGCTCAGCTCCAAGACCAGTTGCCGTTTTTTAACCTTTAGTTGCAGGGAGCACAGCCCACCATCCTATGTGAGAATTGAACCAGCAACTCTGTTGTTCAGAGCTTGCATCCTAACCAACTGAGCCATCCCGTTGTCCCTCTGGCAGCTCAGCGGCAGCTCATTGTCTTCAGTTTAGTTGTGGAGGGCGCAGCTCACTGGCCCATGTGGGAATCGAACTGGCAATCCTGTGGTTCAGAGCTCTCACTCCAACTAACTGAGCTACCCGGCCGCCCCACATTCAGGATTTTATAATGAATTCCTACAAATAATAAGTAAAAGACAAACCACCCGAAAGAAAAAAAATGAATGATGGTCGGAACAAACAGTTCACCTCAGAGGAACTGCAGATGTCCAATAAATGTATGACTACAGTCTCAGCCTCACAAGTCATCAAAGAAATGCAAGTCAAACAACACAGGGCGAGGAACACCTTTTTCCCCGTTGGTAAGTAAGGAATCTGTCATGGTGTTTGTAGAACGTGACCTGGCAGTGCCTGTGACAATGTAAGATGCCCAAGCCCTTCCCCACCGCAGCTCCACATCTCTGCCTGGAGAAGTGTTCCTCGTGCACCAGGAGGCCCTGTCACAAGGGGCCATGGTGGCAGTGGTGGAAATCTAAACCATCAGAAACAACCCGAATGCTCACTATAGAGAAAGGGCTAAATACATTTCCGAATATCCACATTAGTAATGGTTTTTTGAGGTACAAACAAATGAGGTAGACCTCCGCATCCTGAAGAGAAAAGGTCTCCTTATGAGAGAGAAGCAAGTCACAGAGCAATCTGGCTCTGTTTATGTAAACACAGATGTGTGCTTTAAAACTATGTGCATGAGGAAGAATATTCTGGAAGGGTACATACCAAACTGACAATCCTTGGGGAGGGGAGTGGGATTGTGTAGGAGCCAAGACGGGCTTTATTTTAACTATTTAAATTTTTTTACAGTGAGTATGTATAACTTAACTAATAATAATAATACATTTAAAATAACTAGAAAGACCAGCTCTATATGGCCTTAGTTTTCAAGCCTTGCACCTGATAGTGCCCTGGACTAATTGTTTAGATCCCGTTCCTGGTTTCTGACTGCACACACCCCCCACCCTTTAATACCTCCACCCCACTGGGCTCCTAGCCTGGGTTCTTGATCTCTGCCACTGGTCTATGATGGGTCAGGAACAAAGGGGAACTGCTTACGGCCCTAGCCTCAGAAGAGCACAATTTCCAGTAAAATAAGAACTTCAGAAAAAATGTGATTGGAAAAACCAAGGAAGTCTTCCTAGAGGAGGTGGCATTTGAGCTGAGACTTGAAAGATGGATCATTTTTATTCTAACTTCTCCCCTTAATTACGTTAAAAACTATATAACATCATTATAGAAATTTTAAGTAACAGAGAGAAAAAACATCACCAATAATCCCATTACCCTAAGCCAACAACTTCTGTGAATTCCCTTCAAGGTGTTGTCCACAAGGCACACATACATTTAAGTATTGCTGTGGACTGAATTGTGTTCCACCAAAATTCGTATGTTGAAGCCTTAACCCTGAATGTCATGGTATTTGGAGATAATTAGGTGTAGGTAAGCTCACGAGGGTGGGGTGCTCATGGTGGGATTAGTGTCCTTATAAGAAGAGGAAGAGACGCCAGAGCTTACTCCCGCACTCTCTTTCTGTGTGCACACAACTAGGAAAGGCCATGTGAAACCGTAGTGGGGAGTTGGCTGTGTGCAGCCCAAAGAGAGAGCTCTCACCAGGCACAGACGCTGCTGGCACCCTGCTCTTGGACTTCTAGTCTGGAGAACTGTGAGAAATAAATTTCAGTTTCAGTTGTTTCAACCAATGGTATTTTGTTATAGCCGCCCAAGCAGACTAAGTATGCAGTCCAAATACTGCATTTGATTATATGTCTTGTTTTCAATATAACATTATATCATAGCCCTTTTTATATTACTAAGTGACATTTAGAATGGTCACTTTTAATGGCTGTGCAGTATGCCATCCAGTGAGTGTACTATGCCTTAAGTACCCATTCCCCTATTGTTGGATTTTTCTGTTGTTCCTTATTTCTAAAGTTGTAACGAACATCTTTGAGCGTGTAGTGCTTTTTTTTTTTTCCTTTTGGGCTATTTCCTTGGAACAAATAAATTCTCAGAAGTGGAAATACTGGGTCAGAATTTATGAACACTTTTATGGCCCTTGAAACATGTTGCCAAATTGCTTCTAAAAGTATAGTTCCAGAATACACTGAAGGCTTTGTTAGGCAAATATGAGAGGAATAAGAATGGAATTCCCAATTCCAGGAAACAGCATGTGTAAAAGTGTATTGACCAGGACAGACTTCTGGGATTTATCCCTTAAATGCCATCACATGGACCAAATGTAGAATTCTGTGACAGATTCTGTTGATTGGCAAACTCAGTAACCATTCTTAATCACCTTCTGTCTTTGTTATTCTCTCACTGTAGAAGGTAAAAGCCAGATAATCTGCTTCCCGGCTTCTTTTGCAGCTAAAACTGACCATGTGACTCTATTCTTTTCAAAAAGATGTTAGGAAAGCCTCTGAGATGAAGTCCTTCCTTGTTTCCTCCTTCTCTTCCACCTCCCCTCCCTCTCCCACCCTCCCTTCTATCCTTCCTTCCTTCCTTTTGCATTTCAACCTGTTTATTACATCTTTCAACTGTCAAGTTGAAGGCTTTTGATTTCCTGATTAAAGGGGAAAATGTCATTGGCACCATCTCCTTCCTTCTTCTTGCCTTGAATGCAGATGTAATGCCTGGAGCTGCAGCAGCCACGTTAAGATCATAAGGTTGGACAAGCATGAGGACAAAAAGCCAACATAGTGAGGGTGACAGAAAGTCAAGACACAAAGAACCTGGATCCTTGATAGCACCATTGGAGCAGCTGAATCAATACCACCAAACCACCTATCTCTAACTTCTTGTTTTGTGGGAAAAACAATCATTTGATTAAATAAATCATTGTTAGTCAGATTTTCTTGCAGTCCAGTGCTTTCTAACAAATATGAGACTCCACCACCATGCCCTGTTTCCCTCAGGTAGCACCTGGAATTTAGATTCTAGTCCTGTTATACTAGAGTTTAATCCTGTCTCTTGGAACAGGTGCCTGGGATCTCTGCAGCCCAGCACATGTGCTGCCTGCCCTCCACTGTCTCAGTGATGTCCCCGAAAATAAGACCTAGACGGACCATCAGCTCTAATGTGTCTTTTGGGGCAAAAATTAATATACGACCTGGTCTTATTTTACTATAATATAAGACTGGGTCTTTATAATACAATATGGTATAATATAATATAATATAATATAATATAATATAATATAATATAATATAATACCGGGTCTTGTATTAATTTTTGCTCCAAAAGATGCGTTAGAGCTGATTGTCTGGCTAGGTCTTATTTTTGGGGAAACACGGTAGCTCTGGATGCCGCCAGCAGACTGCAAAGTCTGAGGCCTGTCCTATAGTCTCTGAGCCCTGTTTGTTTTTTCAAGAAGAGCTACCAGGCCAGGACCTTGTGTTCAGGATATGCCAATCACTGGCTCCCTTTGAGAACTAAAGAGAATCCTGGGCCAAGAGTGCTGGATTCATTTCTGGATTGTCCCCTTACCAGTCTTGGTCAAATCACTTAATCTCTCTGAGCAACAATCTCCTCATGTGTAAAATAGGGACAATTGGGGTTGCTGACAAGACTTAGAACTGCAAATCTGGTCACACGGAGGCTGCCCACGAAATAGCTTCCATTTGAAGACAACTGAGGTTCAGAGAGGAGCAGCAAGGAGCCCAAATCCTCACTCAAGAGAACCAGGGATAGAATCAGTGTGCTGAGTTTCCATCAAGGTGCATTCCAGTAGCTGTGTGGCCTCCTCTGTGGAGACTTGGTGCCGGGAGCGACACATGCTCTTCCCCAGTCACTCAGAATGGAAACACGGTGTGCAGTGGTGAGATTGGTGTTTACCATATTCCGCAACAGGCCCCTAAGAGAAAGGAGCCTCTGCTTCCGGGCCGTGGGGCCTGCAAGACCTGCTGAGACCCTGGGAGCTGGCGTGCTATCCCTACCTCCCTGGGGTACAGCTGGGGCTCCCTACATCCCTCCAAGTAGCCAGAGTCCGCTCAGCCGGCTCACCTTGCACAGTCTGCAGAACCAGCTCCAGGTCTCTCCTGCACATTCTCAGCTGACAACTTGAGGGATACATACCCCAAGCCAAAATTAGGACATGTGCTCTGTCAAAGGATTCTTTCCATGGCTGAATGTATTTATTTGAAAGTTCTTATCAAGGAATAAAAATGAACTCCACTAGAGGTGTAATGAATCACCTTAATTGGAAGGAACACAAATATGTGCAAACAGGGCTATCGTGGGCACACTAATGATATCAGGACAGGTTGCCTTCTCAACAGCCGAGAGGTTGAAGCCTTAGGCCCAGGGCCAGACGTGGAGAGATGGAAAGGGGGTGGCCATGGGCAGAAGTTACTTGCCTTGAACAAATTCTCCCAACGATTTTTTAAGGGACTATAGAGGCATGATGATTAGTGAAACCAGAATGCAAAGATGTAAATGGATGTAGCATGAAAGCAAATCCGGGGGCCACAGACAGCAGATTTTCAAAGGGCTGGCATTGTCATTTTATTCACTAGTCACCCCTCCCCCATCCCTCCCCCACCCCAGCACACGCCTTGCCAGCCTTGCAGGTCCTGTACCCAATCCAACCCCAGCCTTCCCTGTGTAATTCTCCACTCCAGACTGGCCTCTACTCTGGGGGAAACCAGGTTCCCGCCCGCCATAGACAGTTTCCATCTACTTTCGAAGTCACCTGCAGCCTAAGGGATGGAGAGTGGGGAGCGCTAGAGGGGGAGCGCTAGAGGAGGGGTGTGAGGCCCAGAAAGGCTGTTTTCCCTGAAGCATAGCAAGGTTATTTTGATGGAGTTTCCACCATCCCATAAGAAAGTTGGACCCCGTGTAAGTGCTTATCATCTCACCTGCCATAGTGGACACGTGACTCACCCCACCCCACCCCCACCCCGGCCCTGTCTCCTTCACTCACCATGTGACAAAGCTATGTGCTTGGATGGCAGAAATCTGCATTCTGGTTCTGACTGGGTCCCAGGATCCCATCAGGGAGGAGCCCATCAGGGGACTGCTTGTCACCAAATGCCAGGGGAAGCAAATCCTTGTTTTGCATCTTACTGTGTGACCTCGGTCAAGGTAGTTAATCTCACTAAACATCGATTTCCTCATCTGTAGTATGGACCTAATGACCTCTCCCTTATGTCTAATCATATGCAGAGTACCTCTTTCATTGTCTGACACATAGTAGGTCATTGATAAGTAGTGACTATGAGTGTATAAAAACGATTACAACACATGAAAGTATAAGGGGTACCAGCATTAATGAGAGAGGGAGGCAAGGAGAGAGGGCTATTAAAGCGCGTCCGGCTCCAACGCCTGACTTCTCATGGGGCCACTTGCATTGCTCTTAGGCAGATGTGGTCTGGCTAACTTCCACGGCGACTTTCTTCGCACACAATGCCATTCAGACCCACAGAGCTGGCACGACCCTCTTCTCAGCTGGATCGGGTGCCACTCCCGTCCTCTCCGTCACAGTCAAGGCCTGTGGCAGCCACCCCCTTGCCTCTCTTTGTGGGGGCCCGAGGAAGCTTCCTCTCCAGCTCTTCCAGCTCCCACATTCCTTGTGCATGATCCCTTCTCATCCCTCATCTGCCCCACGCAGCCTGCTCACCAGCAGCGGCAGTAACGCTGCGCGTGTCCAAAGGGGAGACTGAGAGGAAAGCCATGCTTCCTGCTATGGTCCTCCCTGTCTCCAGGCTGGGCCGGCGGGACCCCTGCGAGATGCCCGTGGCCTGGCCTAGCCTCACAGCCGATCCAGTTCCTTCCCCCCACATCCTCCAGCCTGTGGGGGTGGGGACTGAGGGGGAGATCTTAATTTCTCCGCTTCTAATCAGCGCAGCTGGGAGAACCAGCAGGCAAGGGCAAGAGGAGGTGAAAGGCCAGGGGCCTAACCTACAAACCACCCAGTCACCAGAGCCCAGCGTCCCTCCTAACAAGCCATGCAGCAAACAAATTATCTCTGTTGTTCCTGGGAAATCTGCAAGTACTTACCCGTGTAATTAGCATCTGTGCCTTGTGCCCGCAGTTCAGGTGAACAGGCCACGGCTACCCGGTGCCAGGAGGCCTGTAATCAAAACCAAAGCAGCCGCCAGGGTGCTCTCCGGCAAAGACGATGTCAAGCTCAATCGGGCCCTTACCAAGAGCCAGCACACGTTGGAGCCTTAGTAGCTCTGAAATGCAAGAAAAGGGTGGGTGAGAGGCCGGTGTAGCCCACTCTGGCACTCTGAAGCTGGGGCAGATGGAGGGCCTGAAGCCTGACCCACTGACGCAAGGCCCTGGGCCCAGACATCTGCATTTTAAGCAGTTTCCCAGGTGACTCTAATGCAAAGCCAAAGTTTGGTAAACATTGGATGTTCTCCAAGACCCCTTTGGTTGGAAGAGTATAAGTATCTATATAAGCATACCTCATTTTACTGTGCTTTGCTTTATTGCGCTTCACAGATGCATTTTCTTTTTTTTTTTTTTTACAGATTGAAGGCAAGACCCTCTACCAGCAAAAGGATTATGACTCACTTTATTGCAGTGGTCTAGACCTGAACCCTCGACATCTCTGGATTATCCTGTACTGACTCGGTATAGTCTACTCGGTACAGGGGCTTTATATATGAATCCGTTATTTCATTTAATTTCTCATACCAGTGAGAAAGGGATGAACGTACCTTTTTAAAGAGAGAATAACTGGCTTGGCCAGAGTCACAGATTGGAAGGACTGAGAGACAACCCGAGGTGTGTTTGTCTCCAAACCCTGCTCTGGGCCTCTTCCCAGAGTCATTTCCCACTGCAAGCATCTTGTTCTATGCCATGTAGAGACGGAGTGGTGTCTCCTTGATGTTGTACATGGATGGAGTAGCAGGTCCCTCTGTCGTCAGAGGGGACACTGAGGGCGGACACGGGAAGCTTCCTGATGTCTTGTACCTACCCAATGGGGGAAGCTGTTCTCTGCTTCCTGCTCAAAGCAAGGGATAACACACAGCTCCCTTTATTCCAGTGGGGCAGGACATGTCCCCTCCCCTCCCCATGCAGACCAGGAAGGACAGGCAGAATGGGCAAACATGCACACTAGGAAGGAGATGGAGAGCAGAGGCTGTGCAGGGAGCCCCGGGTGCGAGGTACTGCCTGTGACAGCAGAGGGCCGGCTGAGGCAGCCCTCCTGAGGACAACCTATAGAGACTGCACTTAAATAAACCCTGAGTGAGTGCACCCTTGGAGACTGAGGGTCTAGGCAAAACTCTGGAGCAGCCAGCGTGGAACTGGAGTGGAGGGAGTCTGGTGAGAAGCCGCGGAGTTTGCATGGATGGTGTAGGGTGTATGAAGATGTTGATTCTAGCCTGCATAGCACAGAGACTAGGTTTTCATCAGTTGCTCAGTGAAGAGGAAATTGGAAATTAATATCAAAATCCCACTGAGTAGCGTCCATAGTTTCCATATGTAATCATGCTTGGCTTAGCTAGGTAGTAAAATGTTTATGATTTTCTTTCCAAGGTTGAGTTGAATCATTCTCAACGAACCGTTTAGTTGGCTTCATGAAGTCCTGCATTAAAGAAGCCCTCTAGGTGATGCTGTAGCTGGATAGATACCTGGCTAGGTGGACCTTCCTGGCTGTTGAACTCAAGGTCTGGGGCCCAGACTATGCAAGTCTCGGGAAGAAGTCATCTTCCCAGACAGCTACTTTGACAAGGCTGAGGCGCCACATGTTACATGAGGCACTGGCTTGACAAAGAATGCGCCATAAATCTGTTTTGAGGACTTCTTGTGGTATTTGTGATTCATATACAGAAATTCAAATAGTATGCCCCTTTCCAACACATGCTTTCAGTCAACTGAGACACTGCCAGCTAACAACTGGAGTGGAGGTGGGTGGGTGAGGTGATCATGGTCAGGCAAACTGATTGTGGGCACAGAGCCAGGAGAGCAGTTTCCAGGCTCTCGGCCTCACGTGGAAAGGTGCTGGCGTGGGTAGTAAATGGCCATCAGCTGTGATCAGATGGCCATCGGCTGTGGCTATTTGGTCGTCAGCTGTAACCACTGAGCTATTGGCTACTAATAGAACTGCCGTGGCTACGCTAGCAGCGGATGGTGGCTGAGCTAGCAAGCGTGGATTGCAGTTAGCACAGGGGATTGCAGTTAGAAGCGCGGATTGCAGTTTGCAAGTGAGGTTGGTTGGCAGAGAAGCGGACGGCAGATTGTGGATCATGTGGATCCTGCTCCCTGTGTCTCCAACCCAGCCGCCAGCGAGAATACAGTGGTATGACTCCCGTATCTATGGCTCCGTGGGTGTTCCTTTGTGGCCTCGCCATGTCCTGCGTTCTCGTGTGGGGAGCAGGAGCTGAGACCCTGCCTGACACTGATACTTCTTCCTGCTCCATTGGGAAAAAGGTAAGAAGTGCAGCAGCTTCTTGCCCCCCTCCCGATCTTTAGCTCACTCTACACTAGAAATGCCGACACAGATTTAAAGACCTACGTGCTCAATCCCCTTATCATCTGTTGGGAGCTGGAGGCAATGCTGGCAGGTGGGGGGGGGGCAGGCTGAGGTCCTGAGGATCCCATCTCATCATCCATCCACACACACACACACACATTCATATGCACACACATGCATGCTCACACATAGACATACACATTTATACACACACACAGACACACATTCATATACACAGACAGACACACCTTCATTCACAAAGACAGACCATAAACAGACCATGCACCCAGAAATAGACATGTACTCAAACTTATATACAAAGAGATACATTCTAGCACAAACACTCAGACCGGCATACAGGTTTATACAGACACTAACATACTCATACAAGACACTCATTTATATGCAACACACAGATTCCAGACCCTCAAACACACCCATGTGCACACACACATTCCCTCTTCTCTTGCTCCTTGGACAGCATCTGGGGATGCCTACTGGTTCCAGGCAGAGTGAAGCCTACTGCCAGGGCCCGCCCTGCCACCCCGACCTTGACCACTGACAAGTATCCTGAAGAGGACCGCACACTTGGACCCAGCCGCCCCTGCCTGTCTGATCTTCTCTCCCACACATCAGCAGCCTCTTTCACAACAGCCTCTAACACACACACACACACACACACACACACACACACACACACACACACACCCGTGCTCTCTCTGTCTCTCACCATCTCACTGTCACACTGGGCTGCTCTGTCTCCAGCCTCTCCCAGTCACATCCACACCACTGGCCTGTCAGCTTGCCTCCCACCCCACCCCCAGTTTTGGTGTTTGTCTCATGCACAAATATACATGGTCCCATGGAGACACCCTGTATCTGTCTGTCTGTCTCCTGCACACACGGAACAACTTGAGCCATGGCAAGTGGGAGAGGGTGTCAGGCCTGATGGAAGCTGTTACTCTCAGCCTTGTCACTGAACACTTCTACCCCCTCCCCACTCGTCCCTGCCCTGCCCATCACCCTCCCCACGAGACACAGCCAAACCTGAGGCCAGTCTAATCCCCCATCTGTGGAGAGGGAGGGGAGGCAGTAGGGGATTGCCGCCCTGCACTGAAAAGGAGCAGAAAATGGGATTTATTTTTGCTGCCCCCCCCCCCCCACCCCCTCTGCCTCCAGCTGCTCAGAGTACAGTTGTGTGGAAGGGAGGGAATTTGCATTTGAAAATACTTGTTGGATGGCCTTAAACATTTGGTGCCCTTGCTGATTCAGTTCTCTCTCTCTCTCTCTCTCTCTCTCTCTCTCTCTCTCTCAGTAGGAGCAGGCATGTAAGGGGAATGGGTGAGAAGACACTGAAGAAGCAGGAGTCAGGAGAGGACACAAACTAGTGTCTTTCTTAAGATGTTTCTTATCCCTTTCTTGCTTTCTTGCTTTGGAGCTGGAACTGGCCATAAATAGATCAGACTGTCTCTCAGCTTCTGCTCAGCCCCAGGGATTGCCAACTGCCAGAACTCTCTGTGTGCCACTGGACCCTGTCTAGGCCTCTGCACCTGCCAGGACTTGAAGTGGGGGACTAAGGAGAAGGAGTATTACCTCTAGGAGGTCCCACAAGTGCGTCAAACTCAAGGTTCTTGGTGTTTTCCTCTAAACATCTCCTCCCCCTGCCGTGTTCCCTAAGCTGGACATGTCAGACATCCCCAACTTCCTTCTTGCGCCCCCTTTTCTGGTTGAGTTTCAAATCTTCTACCTCAGAAGGTGCCCTCCGAGAGTTTACTTGTCTCCACTCCCTGAGCACAGCCCTGGCCAGCCCTGCTGCCGTTATGGCCTAGACTATTGCAGTCGCTCTTAGCTGGTCTCCACCCTCAGTCTCCCTTCCTGCCAGTCCATCCTCCAAACAGCTGCCAGTGATTTAGAAAGTAAAAATAAATAAAATCTGACCATGTCACTCTCCTGCTCAAAACCCTTCCCTGCCAGCCGCCAGAGAGACGCACCTCGGGGGGCACGCCGGGCTCCTCGTTGGGTTCCTTGTCCCTTTGACCTCTCCCTCTGCTCCACGCAGGCCAGTGCCTCCCTTCGCCCACCAGGCCCCTTCCGTGCCTTCTGCCTTGGCACATATTGGTTCCTTAGCCTGAAATGCCTTTCCCTTCTTCTTTACCTTGGGAATTAGAATCCAACTCAGCTGTCATTGTCCCTTATGAAAACTTCTGCCTCCCCCTACCTACCACCACATGGAAGTTTTTAATCTTCTTTCTGTTCTCAAGTGTTGACACAAACCTTAAGTCTAGCCCTTACACCATTGCCCTTCAAGGATCCCTGATTTACTCCTACCTCCCGTCTTTGCCAGTTCAGGTCCTCTTATCAGAATGCCCTCTCTGGACTTTTCCATTTGACTCAGGCCTGTCCAGCTTGAGCCTAACCTTTCTCTCTCTGACATGGACCCTGGTCTCCCTTCCTTTGGGATTTTCCAGTCTGTGGCCTACACTGGAGCCCAGATTCTTTTGCCCTGTGTTGTCCACACTGTTTACAGCCTAAGGTGTAAGGTCGTCCCTGCTGGTCTGTGTGCTCCTGAGAGGAGTTGTGGTGGAGTTCCTGCCACAGTACCCCCATGGAGCTCTGAGTGGTGCTGGCTCATGGCCAGGGCTCAGGTTTTTCAGGGGATAGGGGTGGAGGCACTGAGTTTAAGTTCAGGAGAGGGAGGCGGGAGGGAACAAGGAGCCCTCAGCAGGTGCTGTGTGAAGATGGCTGCAGCCCCCGGGGCTCCAGTGCACAGAGCAGGGCTGGGGGCACAAGGCCTGCTCGCCCTTGTCAGCTGTTGGCAAAGCCTGTCCCCAGCGGTGATGCCAGAGGTAGGGGCCAGTGGGAAGGCTCCATCTCTGACATTGGCCTGTTGACTGTCCAGGAGCGAGAAAGAGGCTCAGAGTTGGAAAGGCAGAGATAGAAAGCCAGAGTAATCGACTAGGAGAGAACCAGAGATAGAAACTGACAGGCCCAGGTAGGGAGTGAGACAGACAGAGACACAGTGACAGAGAGAGGGACAGAGAGAAGGAGAGAAAGAGATAGAGACAGAGACACCAAAAGAGAGACTGACAATTCAGAAACCGACTGAGAGACTTAGAGACACACACAAAGACAGGAACAGAGTCATAGAAAGAAGGAGAAAGTCAGAGAGAGACAAATAGAAAAGGAGATGAAAACAGGGGTAGACAGAAAGGACGGAAAGAGACAGAGAGAACAGGGAAGCAGATCTCAGAAGAGAGAAAGAGAGGCAGAAAGAAAGAGACAGAGAGAGAAAAACAGATACAGACAGACATATGGATATGGGAGACCTGAGAGAAGCTTAATAAACGCATGCATATACATACACAGAGGAAGCCAGGAAACCACCTAGAAAGACAGGCAAGGCGTCCAAGGGAGAAGGCTCAGGGGGCCAGTGTGGGCGGGGTGTGGGGGGTGGGGGTGGGGCTGGGAGGCCAGGGCCGTCAGCGGGGCTCCTTTCCTTGGCTGTGAGATGGGGGTTGACGGCAGGCTTAAAAGGAGAGCTGGGTGGAAGGACGTTGTGGGGTCAGGGGAGAGCCTGGGTCCAGCCTCCGTCCCTTCAGGATCTAGAGGTGTCCTCACAGGAGCCGCAGGAAAGTGGGCCTGAACCAGAGAATGGCAGGTGATGAGAGGCCCAAGCCAAACCCAGCAGGGTGGCCCAGCAGCTACTGGGTCCAGAGGAGCTTCCTAAGCATGGAGCCGCTCAGCTTAGCAGGGAGAGGAGCTGGGGAACCATAGGAGACCTCAGTGTCTGTGCCTAAGCTCCAGGTAGACGCCTCAGGGCCTTGGCAAGCCATTCTATTGTTCTGCCACTCAACACAGCGAGCCCTTTGGAAGTCCTCCCTGCTGTCTAATTCAGATACCTCCCACTGCAAGTGCAGCCCACTCAACTCTTTAGTAGGTTAAAAAAAAGAAAAAAGAAAAAAAAACAACTCCAACGAAATCTGAAATGCCACAGAGTGCTCAGACAAAGACCCCTTTCTGTACAGTTCCACTCCCTCCTACACCTCTCTCCCCCTCCCCACCCCCCTTCCTTACTGCAGGCTAAATTGGCAGTGGAGAGGTTTTGAGTCAACAAATGCAGTGGGCTGGGGAAGGGAGCCTGAAGGGGATTCCTGTCTGGGAGACATTTGCTGACAGCAGTTACTGTGACAACAAGGAAGGCCTGCAACAGACCCGCTGGCAGTCCCGCCTCCGGCCTGCTGCCCCCTCCCACTTCTAGCTCTTCCTGCACCCCCTGCACCTCCCCACCCCCGTTTGCTCACTTAATCATTCATTCCATCATTTACTCAACTTAAATCTCTGGACCCCAACCATGTGTCCAGCACCCGCTTGCCATTTTTGTGTTGACTGCCTCATTCAGTCCTCACAGCAACCCAGTCAATTATCTAGTATTCTCCCTTTAACAAAGCAGAAAGCTGAAACCCATTATACTGAAGTGACTTGCCCAAGGTCTCACAAGATGATACAGCTGGGATTTGAAACCAAGAGGTGGAGCTGAGATTTCAGCCCAGGTCTGCCTGGCTTCCCAAATCAGTGTGTGCACCTCTGGCCATTGCCAGGAAGCCAAGCACCAGGTGGTGAGTTCCATGAGGGCCAAAGCTATACCTTCCTTAGCTCTACATTCCTAGAAGGGTCTGCACACAGTAGGTGCTTGTTACTTGCTGGTGGCATGAATGCTAGCTTATCAAGGGGTGTGCAGGTATCAGCAAAATTGGGAGCCTTCGGGAGAGAGGGCCTTCCTACTTGGAAGCAGTTGTATCTGGATCCTGCAATCCAAGCACTCAAGGGCATTTATAGAGTGCCTACTGTGTGCCAGGCACTGTGTGAGGACCTCTGAATACAAAGATTAAAAAAGTTACATTTGTCCTTTGCCCAAAAGGAAATCTTTGTTTAGCTGGAGAGACCGACACATTAAACAGATGAAGTTAGTGGTGCTATGGAAATAAGTACCCAGTGCTGGGGGATTCCAGCTGGAGCATAGACCTAAATGTGAAAAGCAAAACAATAAAGCTTTTAATAAAGCAATGAAGACAACATAGAAAAATATCTCCATAACCTCAGGGTAGGGAGAAATGTCTTTAAACAACACACAAAAATAATGCTAACCATAAAGGAAAAGAATGATATATTTGAGTACATTAGAATCAAGTTCTGTCCTTCAAAAGATGCCATTAAGAGAGTAAAAAGGGAAGTCAGAGTGGGAAAAGATTTTGCAACAAATATAACCGACAAGGGCTCATCTCCAGAATGCATCAAGTTCCTACAAATGAGGATGCAGGACAGTGACAAGCCACTGGAAAAACTGGACCAAGGAATTGAATATGCAGAAATGTAAATAGCCAAAAGTATATGGCAAGGTTCACCACCTGCTTAGTAATCAAGGAAATGCTAATTAAAATCCCAATGAGATTCGACTACGTAGTCACCAGCTTAGCAAAATTGTAAAAGTCTGATAAAACCAAGTCTTGGTGAAGACGTGGAACAGGCGTTCTCCAGTACGTTTCAGAAGCAACCTATCAATATCCAAGTAGTCAAGTTCCAAGATATGCCGCCCCAAAGGAGAATTCACGTACCAGAACGTTCATGGCCAGCATTGCACGGGAAGGCCTCAAACGAACTGAGTAAAGGGCAACAGAGAGAAGAGCACAGTGAATTCTACCTGAGGGCCTAGGGTGTCTGGGAAGGTGACCTTTGACTTAGTTCTTGGAGGATGAAGTTTCCCAGTCAAGGAAGAAGGAGGGCATTCTAGACAGAGGGATTGGCAAATGCACAGGCGTGGGGTTCAGAGCAGTTCCCACTTGTCCTGGAGGCAGTTGGGTTGGGGGTGTCAGGAAGAGAGGAAGGAAAGGAGAGCAGAAACAAGGGGTTGGACTTATCGAATATGAAGACTTTTGTGGGCCATTGTAGGAAGTTTGGCTTAAATGTAAAAGTGGGGAGAGAGTCAGGAGCAAGGAGCAGGGAGAAGAAGGGAGACCAGTCAGAGGCTATCACAAAAGATAAGGATGGGGAAAAAAGAGGAGCAGCTTGAAAGAAGGGATAGGGTGGGTTTGGGAACCATCTCTGAGGCAGAATAGATAAGATATGGTGATTGGGTGTGGGGAGGGGGTTGGGAAGGAGCTGAGGCAACTCTCAGCTCTCTCGCTGGGGGACCTGGGTGGATGGTGATGCTACAACTTGACATCCAGAGACCGAGGAAGGAGCTCAGAGGCCTAGTTGGAAACATGCTGCAGATGGGATAGACGGGTGAACATCCAGGACACCGGGATGAGCTTGGACATGGAGCCACAGGTATCAGAGTTATTGGAGCGAGACGCCATGGGTTTAGATGAGAAAATTTGGGGAACAGGAACAGGGCAAGACCGGAAGTCATGGATGGAGCCCTGGGAACTAAACATAGAGTCAGAGGAGAAGTAAATGAAAGAGACAGAGAAGGGATGATCAGAAAGTAAGAGGAGATCTGGAAGAGGGTGGTGCTGTCAACAGCAGCTAAGAGAAGAAGTTTCACAAGGTCTGGGTGGTCTACGGAGTGCAAACAAGGTATTGGAAATAGGTGCGGTTGGGTCTGTGATAAGCAGGGAGGAGGGGTAGAGGGAAATTCAGAAGTTCTGGTCTGAAAATCTCCATTTTTCTCTGTCAATTATAAGTCAGGGAGGAGGCAGGCCGGAAGCCTGAAAGGGTGGTAAAGGTTTAGAACAGGAGCTGACCATCAGGGGTCCAGTGGCCTGGAGGGCCGGGCTGACGTCAGGACCATAAATCTGCAGTGGCACCAGTTTGCACGGTCGGGTGATTTTCCTATGCCTTCTTGTAGCCTGGGAATCATGATGGGGAAAGCAGATGACTGGACTCCTCCAGGGCTGGGAAAGGCAGGGCGAGGGAGTGTGGGAATGGAGGGTGCCAGGGAGAGTGAAGGATGTGGCCCATCACAAGCAGGTCGATAGAGGAGGAAGTGGAGCCAGGAAGGGGCTGACAGCCTGGCAGAGTGCCTCGTCCAAAGCCAGCCCTCCAGGACTAGAGTTGAATGAGCAAGACAGAATGGGAGGACTGCAGAAAGTTTTGTAAAAGGAAGACCAGGTTTTATGGGAGGAAAAGAAAGAAGTTGTGGCCCAAGTGGGGATACTGGAGTTTAAGACTTTACAGGAGATATTCCAGGCAGTATGTGGGTGGCGGAGGCGGAGAGAAGAAGGTCACTGAGGATGGGGAGGTAGAGGAGCCAAGAAGTGACGATGTTGGCACGTCAAGGTACCTAGGTTGATGGCTGGAGTTGGGTTACAGAGGAAAATCATGAGCCAGGTGTCCAATTCCTAAAATGATGTTGGGTGACCCATGGGTGGATATGTGCTGTTGGCCAGGTTGGATAAGGGGTACAATGGCTGGATCGTGGGAACCTGGAGGTCTGACTTTGCGTGGGAGAGGAAATGTAGTGGATTGAGGTGGCAGAGGGAGGTGAGAGAATGCTGGCTCTCCTCCAGCCTGGCCAGGTGCTCCCTGGCCACTCTCTTCTAGGCCTTCATTGTTCTTTGAGTCTGAAAGACTCTGCTTAACCCTTGAGTATGCACAACCCCTGTGAGTGCTTTTTCCCCCTCAAGATCATAGGGCAAGACTTTACTCTGGGAGTGGATGTGTCCCTTACACGTTGTGGACCCAGAGCATTCTGAGAAATGGGACATGGGTACAGGACAAAGAGGCCTGGTCTGCAGCTTGGAATAGAGAAAGTGCGGGCTGTTCTGGGCCGAGCCACACCGTCCGCTGGCCTTCTTGCCTCTTCCCCATCTCCCTGGGACATGCAGAGCTTTCTACCCTTCAACTGCCACATGAAAAATTAAGCCAGTACACAGAGATGCCGCGTGTTAGAGCATGAGCTAAGGCATGATGGTATCTAGTACCACGGGGGCTCACTCTGTCTGAAATATGCCCCTCCTTTACCTGCTATCAAAATCCTGCTCGGGCTTCCAGGCTCAGCCAAGCAGATGTCACCTCCTTTCTGATCTCCCTTTCTCAATACAATTACTTTGATAGCAAGATTCTTTGGTACATTTGGCATTTATTTCCATCAGTCTTAATGTTGGTGGCTAAGGGTCTGTGTTTTCTATGACTTCATTCTTGAAGGCAAGAGCTCTGAAGGAGCCCTGGGGACAAGTAAGACATGGCCCCTTATGGGGAAGAGCTTGCATTCTGGCCTTAGTGTCAATGAACTCAAAATTTCTGATCTGAAGACCTAGGACTTGCCAATCAAAGGCCAGCGGATCCTCAGGGAGGTGGCGTGGGAACCACATGGAGAACCTTTCAAACTTCCAGAGGCCATACCCAGGGAACCTGATGCAGCAGGTGGGGAGGAAGGGCCAGGATCTCTGGATTTTTAGGTGGTTCTCTGAATCTTACTTCTAGTTGAGAACCTCTTTGGGGGAAATGAAAAGAAGTGCACTGGGGACTAACAAAGGAAGAACAGAAAAGCTAAACTCATACTGGCTCTGTGCCGGTTATGTAAGTGACAGCATCTGTGAGCCCTTCTTTCAACCCAAAACTCATCACTGTGAAGCACAGTAGCAACTGGGCATGTCATTGAAAGGCTCATTTTTTGTAGGTAACATTGGATTGTAACTCTAACTACTCAGGACTGGCCAGGCTGCTATATTGTTAAGGCACCAAGTGCTAATCACAGTCTCTTTCTCACCGTTTCTCTCTCTCTCTCTCTGCCCCACTGTCTTTCAATCTTCTGGCCCCTGGAGCTAGATACCCAGAAAGAAGAAAATTAAGACAATTTGAGCACCTATCATGTGCGAGGCACTTGAAGTATTTGTCTCATTTAATTCCCAGACTTCCACATATTAGGGAGTAGAGCAGTGTCCTCTGCTGACCTAGGTCCACGCCACGACCCTTCAGCTCAGTAGTGAAACTTGAGCCAGTTTCTTAACCTCCACAGCCTCAGGGTCCTTATCTGTAAAGTGGGGCTAAGACGATTTACGAGTATTTTATCAGGCACATACATGGTAAATGTTTAATACTTTTTAGTTGTTTGTTGTCATCATCCTCATTTTACATCAATCCACGGATGAATAAACTGAAGCCCACTTGTAAGTAGCTGTAGATATTTGCGCTCAGGTCTGCTTGATGGTCCAGGCTCTTTTCGTCACTGCTCCCCCTCCAGGCAGCTTGGCCTTGGCTAGGAGTGTGTGGGTGCCCTCTGGGACCCTGTAGAGGCTGTGGATCTCCCCTGGGGGCTGGGAGGTTGGGGGAGCACCTGTGGCCATTAGGAATGGCTTTTATGAGCCTGTTCCACCAACTAGCTCCCTCCCCCAAGTCTGCAGCACGTTGAAGCTCTTCCTGTTTGCTCCCAAGCAGATGGTGCTGGAATCTCTCTACACCAACTCCCATTCATAAATCACTGCCTTCCCCTGGTGCTGGAGCGACCATTCTAATTATAGTCGGGGAGGTTGTGTGTGTGTGTGTGTGTGTGTGTGTGTGTGTGTGTGTGTTTGAAGAAACATAGAAACTGTTGGCCAGGAGCTGCCACCTCTTTCAATTGGGGATACAGCCACTCCCCTCACCAGGCTTCCCAGGCCACCCTGCTTCACGGAGGGAACTCTGGGGGGTCCTAGGCCTGAGGCAGGAGGCCCGTGGGAGTGTTTTCTGCTTCATGTGGAACCCACCCCCGCCCCTCACTACTTGCACCACCAGAAGAGACCCTGGGACCAGGCAGCCATTCTTAACCCCACACTTTCTGGCCCTAGGGTCTCTGCATGGTGGTAGGGCAAGGGTGGGGGTAATATTAACAGAGACCCCAGTGTGTCCCTGGCACCCTGATAGGTCCTTGAGGGATTGTAAAGGGAGGGGGGGTTGGTTGGAGATAGGGATGGAGACCTGGTCCCAATTAGGGTAACTCTTATCTGCCTGGTGAGAGTGGGGTAAGACAAGCTTGAGAGAAACCAGGCTGGGGGACTCCTGCTGAGCACCCAAGCTCAGACGCAGGAGCTCTCTGGGTCGTTCCTTACCTCAGGCCCCTGGGTTGTGTGTGTGAACATTATTTCCATACATATCCATACACCTGAGTGTGCACGTTTGGATACAGTTGTGGATCTGGGGGTGTTGTGCTTGTTGTGTGTATAAGCACTTTGTAAACTCTAAGTCATCCTGAGCTTTGTTCATACTTGTGCGTGAGTCTGAATGGGCTTGTACGGGTGCGGTAAGGACTGAAGCCTGTGTGTTGGGGTGTATATAAGAGGGTCTTGGGGGTGTTTGTGTTCAGGGTGGGAGAAAAGGGGCTGCGTGCGTGTCCGAGTTTAGATGACAGGTATGAGGCATGGCGTTGCTTGTCTACGGCTGTGTGTGCGTGTGTGTGTGTGTGTGTGTGTGTGTTTGGGACAGTGTGATGCTGCTGCCTGAGTGTGCTGTGTGTGTGGTCCCTGTTCCCTCCACCCCCTCCATTCTGAGCACCTGAATGTGCAGGTGTGTCCAAGGGTTCAGATTCTCTCCCTCTTCCTGGGGCTTCGCTTATGAATCCGAGGCTTTGACCAGCCTCTTGCAGTTCACTGTGAGGGATGGGAGGTGGGAGGGGCCAAGGGACACCCGTTCCCCACCCGCCCCCATAAGCCAGAAGGGGGCATTCAGCCCCCCAACACCCCCACCTAGGGACAGTGGCTGTCCCTCAGTGACTGACCCTCAGTGTCTTTCCTCCCTCAATCCCTTCCCTTGTCAAGACCCCTATCAATGTGATTCTGCCTGGGACGCTTCCCAGGCGACTCCACCTTCAAGTGGTCCTTCTTTGCCTTCTCCTGCTCCCAGAGAAATCTGCGACTACCTGCTTATGTCCCCTCACCTGCCTCTAGCCTTCACCCAGGTATGAGGTGGCACACTGAGGCAAGTGGGAGTGCAGACACCATAGGAGACCCCGCTGAGAGGGAATACTTATTTCCCCACGCCCCGCCCTCCCACTGCTTGCTTGCCTCCGTCCCTCAGCACTTCCCCCAGCAGCTCCAAGTTGTCCCAGCAGAAAGAGCCCTGGCTTTAGCACACAAGATCCCTATTTGCCACTTGCTAGCTGTGTCTCCAGAAGTGTTTGCACTTCTCTAAAACAGTTTCTTCACCTGCAAGATGGATATGAAAATACCGGCCTACCTACCTCACAGGATTATTGTAAGGACTGAGGGAGGTAATGCATATGAGAGTAGCTAGAAATGATGAAAGACTGTATACATATGCTAGCTATTATTGCTTCTGTTTTTCCTTTGACCTAGCCAACACTAGATCCATTTCACAGAGAGATAGACTGAGCCCTGGAGAGACTTGACCCTGTGTTGCTCCTGTGGCTTTTTGCCAGGATCCCAGCCCCCACTCCCCAGCCATCACTCCCAGTCCTTAGCAAAAGGAGAGCCTGACCTTGTCTATCCCTTCCTCCACCTGCTTCATCTTGCCTGTTTTGGAAACTCTTAAGCGTCCTCCAGGCAGCAGCTCAAAGGGCACCTCTTCTGGAAAGACTTCCCAGATCTGAGCAGAGCTGGAGTCTCCTCCACCAGACTTTCCGGCTCTCTGAACACACCTCGTGGCAGCTCTTATCAGGCCGCTCTGTAATTGTTTGTTTTTCCAGCATGGTTTCACAATTACTGTGCAGTTTACAAACACTGACAGTGCAGTGTGATCCAGCTACTGTAGCTACTGTGAGGTGCCACCCAGGTGTTAGTTCCTACAGGGGCAGCCCTTCCAAGGTAAAACCATCCTCACCCCAGCTCTTACCTGTGACCACCCCCCGCCCCAGGGCCTAACCCACAACCTGGCTCCAGGAAGCTCTTGGTAAATGGTTACTGACTGAAGGAACATATGAATGAGGGAAGAGTGGAGACTGGGAACAAGACAGAAGGGAAGAGATGCGTCTCGTTAACATTGCTTCATAAAAGCCAGTTGAGTTCCTACATCCAGCTGGTGTCTGAATTGGGGCCAATCATACAACAGGGAAGCCCCTGAGGCTGAGGGCAGCTGGCTGGCCAGTGGGCTTTATAAGGCAGTTTTATGGACTCAGCTGAGATGTGGTGATGAGAAGCCAAACTTTAAACATCCTCTTAAAGTTCGCTTTCACTCCCCTGGGCCTCTGAGCTGAACAGAATTGAGGAGAAGGCCTATTGAAGAGGTGCCCGTGGTGGGATGATGAGGATAGCATCATCCACATGGACCAAAAGGAAGTAGGTAGGATTTACAGCAGGAAGACTATAAGTTAGATATGAGGAAGGACTTCCTTCTGGGGTAGGATGAGGCAGGGGGTGATGGGGAGGGGAACAGATGGACTGATTTGCTCTGGATTACTCTGCAACATAAGGGGGTCACGTCAGGTTTACTTTCTGCACCTTCCATTGACTTTTGTTTCAGGAGGGTTACCACCTGCTCCCCATCTCACCCTGCTCTCTCCTGACATCGCTCCTGTTTTGAGCCAGACAGAAGCCTCCAGAAGGAGGGAGAAGAGAAAGAGAAGCTGAGGTCAGTACCAGGATCGGCTCAGGAGCTGGGAGCCCCGGCTGAGCCCAGTGCAGACAGGCCTGTGAGCACTGGGTTCCCATGATCTGAATTATGAAGCTTTTCCTACAACTTCCCCAACTCTGCTATTTGACTGTGGATGGAGAAAAGCAGCCAGTCTGAAGAAAATGCTGAAGAGAGAGTTAGAGCTTAAAAAAGACAAGGAAAGAGAAAAATCAGAGAAGAAAAAGAAAAGAAATGCAAGAAGGGGAATAACATGCATGGAGCACATAGGATAGGCTTGAGCAGATGAGCTCAGCCATCTTCACAGCCCTGCAAGGAGTGTTAGCGTTTTACAGATGAGGAACACCCACTCGGAGGGGTCACATGGGGTTTCTAGCTGGTGAAGGTCTAGAACCCAGGACTGTCTAATTTAAGCAGGGTGGGTTCCCTGGGGAATGCAGGGCTTTCACATGCTGGCATCGTGGCAGAGACTCCTGGCTTGGTCCCTGTGAGCTCAGGTAGCCTGGGATACTCTAAGTGCTGGTGTCCTTGTGGCCGGCGGGCAGCCAATCCCCCTGGGCCCACTGGGTCTGGGCCAGCCTGGGCCTGCTGTCCACTGGGAGGATTGATGACGACGCTCTCCGGGAATTGATAAGTCAGAACCCAATTAAAAGCTTTTCAACTCAGGCCAGAGTCCTCAGCCACAGAGAAGGTGCCCTTTGCTTCGGGGGGGGGGGGGGGGGCAGCTCATTCTCTGCATGAAAGCCTCTAGTTCAAGCAGGATTCAGCACCCCCCTTCCCTCCATTCACAGCTCCTGTCTGCTGAGAGTGGTCAAGGTCAGGAGGGGCCCAGCTCTGCAGTTCCCCTCCTTCCTGGGTGGCCTACCCTCTGTAGGGGGTGCCGGCTGCCCTAGGCAGGGAAGTGGGAACAGAGCTCTGCAAGACCCACCCCAACCATACCCAGCTGTGAGCGCCTGGTTGGGTGGGGAGTAGAAGGGTGGAGAAGGGTGTGTGTGGGTGCTCCTCCTCCTCCCTGGGTTTGGCCTCAGGCCCGAGTCTGGCCCAACCACTTCTTGATTCCCTGGGGAAGGGGAAGGAGGAAAAAGAAGGAAATGGGAAGTGCATGGATTGCACTATCTCGTGCCAGGAGCTTTATATACATTAGCACATGTAATCTTCACAGCCACCCCAAGGGAGGGAGGCTCATTATCCTCATTTTACAAGTGACAAAAATGAAGTTCAGAGAGGTTCAATATCCCACTCAGGCTCACAGAGCCAGTAAACGGTGGAGCTGGGATTCAAACTCCCAGCTCTCCCAGCCTTGCTCTTGCACTCTGGGAGACAAGACTTGACCACCCTTTCAGAACTTCCAGGCTCCAGGCATTCCCAGGCACACTCCATGTGTGCATGTGGCCTCTGGGGGCCCAGGCCTCCCAACTCCAACAAACACCTTTCAGACGTTTCCGGACACTTTCCACCCCTGCTCTGGGTCCTTGGGAAAACTGGGTTGACTTTGAAGGGGCCCCCCAGGCCCATCAGCATCTCTACTATTTCACACTTTCCCTTCAGGATCATCAGATGAGGAACAGCTGGGCCTGCAGATTTATTAGGGTTTTGCAAGTGATTCCATCCGCTCTTCCCTTCCCCAGCTAAGCCCCGCCCCCGCTCCCATTAGTAGCCGCTGGAAAGCAAAGGGAGTTCCTTTGTCATTGCCCCAGAACCACTTAGTCGGTGTGATTTTTGCCTCTCCCACTCCTTACAGCAGTTGGTAACCAGCCAAACATCTCCCCAGAAAACTCCTGGCTGAAGAGACAGAAGACCCATCTTTTCCTCCTGGTTCCTTCAGCTGTGGCTGGAGGCAAGTCATGTAATCTCCCTAGGCCTCAGTTTCCTTTTCTATAAACAGAGACAATATCTACCCTGAGTACTGGCAGGAGGGATGTGAGAATATCAAAGCCAGTGCTTTGCACTCTCCGAAAGCCTGCCCCAGACCTTCTTCCTCCTCCCTGACCTGCACCCAGAAGCCTTAGGTAGTATGCTAACGTGTAAGCCTACTGGATAGCCCACCCTCAGACACAGTGAAAATATAGTGTGACCATGGAGTTTCCACACCAACAAACCTTCAGAAACATTGAACATGTCTCATTTTCCCCCTTTGTTTTCCAGGGGCCCCCTTTGACCTACAGCTGTGTGACATACATGTGTGGCAGCTCCCAAGGGTCATGTGGCATCAGGAGAGCCACGCGGAGGAGGCCCAGGAAGCAGTGGGTACTAGAGCACAATATGAACATTCAGTGACAAGTAAGAAACAAAAGGCCCCGGCTACCCCAGGGCTCAGAGTTCCACGTGTGACCAGTTGTCACAGGTGCCACTTGCAAGAGCAGGGCAAAGCCCTCAGAGAGCTGAGTGAAGGCCCAGACTGAGGACGATATTTTAATAATCAATCATTATGAATCATTCTAATTATTAAACAAAATATATTAGTATTTGGTTAACTATTAAAACACTAGTGAAATCACTTATGATTTTAATGGCTCAGGGTAGTTATGATGTCCATTGCAATCATCCTATGCTGAAAGAATTTTTTTGCCAATAGACTAATCAGAAAGCAATAGGTATATAGCTGTGATTGCAGGACAGATATATAATGACCATAAAATATAAGTATGCATGTGTGCAAATAAGAATGCAGGTATTAAAACAATAACTGTCCACCAAGCTTGGCAGAAGGGCTCTGTCACAAAGGGGCTTTGTGCAGCTGTGGCGTTGCCTCCAGAACTACTGCAGATGAGGGCAATAAGGCAGCCTGGACCTGAAGGAGGCTGAGTCTGACCAAAGTCTTGGGAGCGGGGATCGAGAGACGCTGGCTGTAGGAGCTCAGGGGAATAAGGCCAGCATGGTGACTGTGGAGAGAACAGGAGTACAAGCCAGCAGAGGGTGATGTGATGAGAGATGTGAGTGAGAATTGGCAGTAGAAAAGCTCTCATGAGCTTTGTGCCAGTTCTGCAGCCAAGCATTGCAATATAATCACCAGGTATTAAGAAAATAGAAATGGGGTCTCCAGGCGCCTGGCAACATGGGCAGATGAAGAAGATAGAAACTGACAACATGGAGAGATGATTGACGTCCAGAGGCGGTACGAGGCTCACCCACCTCTGCCGGAGGATCAGGGGTGGGCCGCGAGAGCCAGAAAGACAACCGTGCCTTACACCTGTAATTAGACAAAATGCTTACTTTAGTTGTTTAATATAGTTGTAGTTGACTCTTTCTGTGATTTGGTGATTTACTGGGGATTCAGTAATGCCTTTGTTTTGAAGTCCCCACTTCAGAGATTCAACCAGGATGGACTTGCCTAAACTTCTGGTGTCCAGACAGAACCATTCACATTGGGGAGTCCAGAAAGGGACATTCTGAGCAATTGATCCTGACCAGGGACCTTGCTGCATTCAGAATTCCCCCCAGGGGTGAGCAACCCAATTCACACAGACTTGGGATAAGGCCTGCTGTCGCCTGTACTGGGCAGAGAAGCAGGGTCACTTGACAGACTGGATAGTTACCCAGCTGAGAAAGAGCTGACAAGGTTTGTTGACGAACCAAGAGATCATCCTGGGAAAGGAAGGTTTGGGGCAGTGGCCTCCAACTCCTCCTTTGGAGAAGGCCTTCTGGAGTTATTTGAATCTGCTTTGAAGTCTTCCAAGATCCAGTCTGTGCAGGCCCTTAATCTACTAGAGAT
This sequence comes from Rhinolophus ferrumequinum, assembly GCF_004115265.2. NCBI lineage: Eukaryota > Metazoa > Chordata > Mammalia > Chiroptera > Rhinolophidae > Rhinolophus > Rhinolophus ferrumequinum. The sequence goes on along the minus strand of NC_046285.1, from coordinate 60,546,003 downwards.
GGGCTGTAGGCAAGGAAGCTGCAGCTAGGCTGGCTGGAAAAAGTGCATTTTCAAATCCTCAGACATTTCCTTTCGGGGAGGGGGTTGGGTTTGGAGTTCACACTCTTCTTGGCTCGAATCCCCAGAAACCTAATGGAGGGCCTCGCACTGTCTTTTTGTAATCATGCATCCCATGTGCTGTTAGGAAGCAGTTTAATGCATTAAAGCGCCAGCCATTCTGTATTGTAAAATAGGAAAATTCCAGCAACCTAAAAGTTCTGCAATGCCCTGAGTCTTTCAGTGAGTTCTAGTGTCTCTCTCCACTGGCAGCCAGCTTGCCATGAGGCTGTGCACACAGTAGGTTCTCATGAGCACTCATACGTTCCCTTTCCCTTCTGGTGCAGGCCCAAAACACATAAGGTTATTATAACAGGTCAAGTCTCACTCCAAGATTTGTTTAACCTCACACCATGTTGGATATAAATTCCTTACTCTAAATAACGGTCACTCATTTTCCCCTTGCCTTGAAACAACAGGCATTTCATTCACCCCAGCTGGCAACGCCCGGCAGACTGGCTAACTGGCTCTTATGGGCTGAAACGTGCTGCGGCTTGTTCCTGTTCCATCTCTCCTCCTTCTCAGCTTTTCTACAAGCCACATGCAAAAATCTCCCTCATTACTCGATTATCACATTTCATATGAAATTAGTTATTGCAGGTCTCATGTTAGTCAATTAGTTTGGTGTGGACTGAGGGCATGCTGCAGAGGCGCTCCCAGTTTCACTTCCTTCCAGTCATGCCCTGCTCCTTTATCCTGATCCCTGAGAGACCCTGTCTTGCCAGGACACCCTTCTTCCTCCTGAGGCTTAGGTGAAACTACACTCCCAAGCCCCTTAGTTCCAGGACAAAGGGACTTTTTCTGACCAGCTTTCTTATCCATCCCCTTGAACTCTGACTTGCCAGTGTCTCCTAAAAGTACTCAGATGAATTACCACCCTTTGCCTCCCTGATGGTGTGGCCTGCAGCCCTGTGGGCCAGCGCTGTGCTTACCCTGGCCCTGGCGGCTTTTAGTCTCCCTGTCACTAGACTAATGGTTTCTCTAAAAAGTTTCAGGCCTCCAGGCTGCAGTGTCAGCAGCTCTGGGTGGCCCAGCACACACTTCCTCCAGGTACACGTGAGCGTGCTAGAAATCCTGGTCCCACCCACACATTCTGGCCTGGTAGCCTTCCCTGTTCCACTTTGCAGACTTCACATTCTCAGCTCCCATGTTAACATTTCATCAGAGGCAAACCCAGGCTTTCTGCGCTCCCATCAATCCACAGTGATGTTTTTGGCTATATCCCCTGCCCCTGGAAATGATTTCCCACCAATCCAGAGACAGACAAATGTGGACCTCCTTCTCTTACCGGCACTTTCCATTCTCTGCTCAACTGTCCTCAGAGGTGCCAGAAAATGCATTTGGGGTTCATTTATTTGTTCAGTAAAGTTGTCTGAGTACCTACTATGCATAAGACCAGATTTGTTACGTTCAGGATTTATAACCTAGGAGGAAAGGTGAGGGAAAAAAAACACAACTAGTAATAACATGAGAGAAAGTGCCTCTTATGAGAGAGGTAGAGGAAGATAGGACACTGGTGAGGCTTACTCTGCATATTCACTCTAGAAATGCTGGGTTATCATGTCTGAATGCCCAAGGACCTCTAGGAAACCGTGAAAAGGACTTTGGGTCTCATGATCAAGTCTTAGGAGACTCGGTGAAGACTATTAAAGACAAGGTAAAGGATGAATCAGCTGTGGTTCTGCCCTGTGAACCCAGAACGTACCTTGAAAGATACAGGTTCCCTTTTTTAACAATGAGCTGAATCAGCTTCCTAAGAAGGGCCTCCCTTAATTTTGAGGTTCCCTTTGGCAATAAGCCCTGTTAATTGCTCTAAAGTTCACATGACTGTTTGAAGCAAAAATTGTAACATTGCCTTGTGGCTTTTATAATGTATGTAGATGAAATACATATGATAACTATAACATAAAAGATGGGGGTAGGGAGTAATGGACCTCTGTGGTTGCGAGGTTTATACATTTCACTTGAAATAGTAACCTTAAGTAGACTGTGAAAAGTTAAGGATGTATATTGTAACCCTGGGGCAATCATTAAAAAATTAATGCAAAGAGGTATAGCTACAAATCCAATATATAAATTTAAATGGAATTCTAAAAATTCAAAAGAAGGCAGGGAAGGAGAAAAAGAGAAATAGAAAACAGAGGGGACAAATAAAATAAATTCAACCATATAAATAATTACATTAAATGTTAATGGACTAAACATTTCAATTAAAAGGCAGAGATTGTTAGAATAGATTTAAAAAACCTAACTATATGCAGTCTATAAGGGATGTACTTTAAATACAAAGAGACAGATAAGTTGAAAATAAATGGATGAAAAATGATATACATTCAAAAGCTGGAGAGGCTATATTAATATCAGATAAAATAGACTTCAAGACAAAGGGATAGGGAAAACACAATATGATATATAGATGATGTATTACAGAATTGTACACCTGAAACCTGTGTGACTTTACTAATAATTGTCACCCCAATAAACTTTAATTAAAATAAAAAAAAAGACAAAGGGATAAAGAGGGGCATTTTATAGTGACAGCTGGGTCAATTCATCAGGAAAGGAATACACTCATAACCATTTTTGCAACTAGTAACAGTGCTTCAAACCCATGAAGTAAAAATTGACAGGACTAAAGGGAGAAATACACAATACCATAATCAAAGATAGAGATTTCATCAGTAAGGGTGGAGTTGACTGATTGCACCTCCAGGACAAATGGATTTGGGAGCCCATCCCCTGGGCCAGGGCTGGGCTATGGGCTTTGGGCTGTGGTGAGACATCTTAAGGAGAAGGCTGGGTGAGAGCCAAGTGGTAGTTCAGCAGCAAAGCCTGCAGACTCTTTGAGGCTGGCACACTGATGGTACCTGGTGACTTTTATGGAGCTCAGGCCCCATCTGAGGTGGGGAGGTAGCAGTTGAGGGTATTGAAGCTGGTTCTGAAAGGTAGTGGTGATAGCACCCAGTTGTCACTTTTGTTAGCTGTTCCAGAACAAGATGCCTAGTAGTAGAGTGGAAAGCAGCAGCAGAGGCCAAAAAAAGCTTACCCACTTCATTATTAACCACTCAGAATTTCATTAAATATACCTGATGGGGTGGGCTCAGCTGTCAAAGACTACAACCAGAGCTAAGCTTACCCTTAACTGTCACCAAGACTGATGGGGTCTGGGGAAGCAAGAGGTAGCCCAATGGTTCTCAAAGTTAAGTGGGCATCAGAATCCCTTGGAGGGCTTGTTAAAACAGATGGTGGGCCCAATGCCCAGAGTTTCTGATTCAGCAGGTATGAGGTGGGATTTCATGCTGACGCTGCGGTCTGGGGATACACTTGGAGAAACACTAAGGTGAACAAAGTGCCAAGGGGGCCCAGAAGAGGGAAATGTCTTTTTTGGCACAATGAGTCAGCATAGAAGGTCATCGTCGGAGGTCAGGGTGAGCGGAGTGCCAGGTAGAGGAGACAGCCTCGGAAACAGAAAGGACAAGGTGCATTTATGGGGCGGAACTGTAATGTCCATGGTAGGAGCAGAGCAGAGAAGCCTGGTAAGATGAAGCAGAACCTGAATACGGCATGGCCTAACTTAGAAGTGAAGAACACAGGCTTAGAAATCGGATACTTGGGTTCAAATCCTCGTTCTGCCCCTTATTAGCTGTATGACCTAAAAGAGGTTACCTAAATGTGCAGAGCCTCAGTTCCAAAATCTGCAAAATGGGGCTCAGGCTCTTGTCTACTCAGGATTGCTAGTGAGGAAGTGCAGGTCAACATCTGGCACAGAGTAAGAGCTCCGTCAGTCAATGTCAGGGTTGTTGCTGAACAGAAGGCTAGGGATTTGCAGGCAGAGTGCACTTGGCTGACCCATCTGTGGGCTGATGTTGTACACATCAGGTCTGGGCTGCAACTTTGGCAGTAAGTTAGTCAGACAGTATTTGTGAAAGCCTTCCTGAGGACAGTGGACTTTTGGCTCAAAGAGTTCCAGGTCTCCTTCTCAAGATGATCACTTTCCTCTAGGTCAGGCTGCTCCCCAGCTCTGCTCTGGTCCTTCCCAAGCGCCTGGGCAACCATAATGGGTGGCTGAGGCAGCTCCCCCGGGGCCCAGGCAGAAGAACTGAAAGCAACCGTCTGGATTTTTCATCCTGCTTTCAGACTTATCAGCTGGCATCCAACAGAGAAAATGGCAGCGGCATTTGGATTTCTTTTTTTAAAGCAAGAAGCAAAGGGGATTTAGTCCATCTGCATTAAGGAAAGAGGGTGAATTTCTCCTCCCTTACCTGTGTTCTGAGATAAAATGGTTCATTTCCATGAAAATTGAAACTCAGAGAAGAATTCTTGCTGCAGTGCCTTTTGGAGTGTAAGCTAAAAAGGGACAGAGCAATGACCACAGGTTAGAGAACCACGCCCATCTCCCATGTCTTCTGGCGTCACAGAGCACCCCAAGGCATGAGCACTGGCTCCTGAGTAGCCCCCGTGTGGTTCTGAGCCTTTACGGGAATATGAGTGCTGGCTTCGATTAGACTGCGTTCTCCACAACCCCTTGGCAATTATGATTAGGCTCCTAGTCCCCAATCCCAAAAAGTTTTTCACATGGGCCACTACTCTTCACCCCAATCCCATATAATTCAAGTTTACTCCTCTTCTTACTAACCTACCACTAAGGCCTTAGCATGTCTTGTGCCATATCCTTGCAGGACCTTACAGGGACAGGGTTGCCAGGCGTGGGTCCCAAGGACTAGAATCTCCCCCAGTAGTTTCCTTACCCTGGGATTTGCAACTCTGACCCCTCAATAAGGGTGCCTGGACCCCAGTACCATCTCCGTCAATCCTCATCCCCACCCCCTGCTTTCTGTCTCTGTGGTTTGAATGGAGCTCAGGATAAAGCCAAGCCTGGTCATCTTGGGGAAGCGTTGTTCGTGGTTGGAAATCATGAGTACATTTTGAAAAATAGTCAAAAGAAAATCCTGCTGAGGGAAGCAAGTTTCCCAGCAAGGGGAGAGAAAGCCAACTGGCAAAGTACAACAGCAATAATCAGAAATAGTCTCTGGATTATTCACCTTGGGTATCATCCACCCCTCCCAGACCTTCCCTGCAGCACGGGTAAGCGAGAGATACCCACATGAAAATGATTGCCTAGGAAGAATCAGCTTAGACATGAAGCCAAATTCCTGAGCAGTTTCCACTGCAATCCAGATTCCCTCACGCTGCCTTCTCCAACTCCTTCTTCATCCAAATGCAGTTCACATTATGTATCTATTCCCTGGGGGCGGTTGGCCCTGGCAGATGTTTGCGGCAGAACCCTGGGACTGATCCAAGGGTTAGACCTTCTGGGCCCTGTGTGGGGGAGGTACAACTTAAAGGTGTAGGTGGATTTATCTCATCGGCCAAGTATTGCCTGAGTGAGTGTCTGCATGAACAAAAGGACAGTGAACTCCCCTCACTTAGCCTTGCAAATCAGCCCCTCAACTTTCCCAGCCCATGTGGGGGTACTTTCCTCCCCAGGGATGGAGTAGAATAAATGAGGCAGAAACCCAGGTGGGAGGCAGAGGATCTGGTTCCAAAGCAGCTGAGTCATCATCCCCTGGTCCTCCCCCTCCTCCCCACCCTCCACCATAGCTTTAATTCAGCCTCCATTGTCCCTTGCCCCAGGTAAGCATCAGCCTCCCTGCCTCCACTCTCCACAGAGCAGCTTCTTGGAAAGCAAATCTGAGCATGTGAGTGGCCTGGGACGACGCAGGGCCAACCAGGTGTGGAGCTTTGCAGAGACCTGGAAGGGAGGTTGCAGGAGAGGCTAAGTCTGGGTTAGGCCCCTGTTTTTGGCCCAGTGGGGCTAGGGGGCTTTCTATCTGCAAGTATGGGTTGGTCCCTACTGGTTCAGGTCGTGGTCTAGGGGAGACACATCTCCCTTAGTGAGTGTTGTCACCAGGACAACTGGAGAGATGGAAGCCCTGCCCTTCTTCAACCACCTGAGGGGAGGAGAGGGCTCCTCTCAGAGCCCTCCAGTGCCCTCTACGTTCTTTTGGGCCTCCGTGGATGTTTGTGGAATGATTCGGAGGCATCTGGGAATGCAGCAGGGTCCAGCAGCTTTGGAGTGGGGGTGAAGAGGGATCATGTTTCTCTCCCAAGCCCTCCCCCAACTCCTTGGGACCCAGGCGTGAGGCCTCTGAGAGTTGACAGGCTTATTTTTAGTTCGGTTTCTAGCTCACAAGCCCTATTATTTTTCGGTTTTGCATAATTTGGGCCAGGTCCTGGAGGTGTCTCCTAGGACCCTAACTTGGGCTATTGAAGGTCTGCAGGACATAAGTGGTTGGGGCAGGGAAGTCCCAGTGCCTTCCTGTCCCAGGGCATTGGCAGAATGCAGGCTGCCTAGCCAGGCCACCCTGGGGCCTGGACTAGCCGTCCTCGTTGGAGGCGGAAGGAACCTGGGCCCCCCAGAGCTGAGCCTTTGGTGATTTGGGGTGGGAGGGGTATAGACTTAACATCCTGTTTAAATTTGGCACTAGTCGCATTTTTTAACAGGGGTTATGACCCTCCCTCCTCCCTCTCCCAGGCCTTCCTTACATATTCCTCTAATCAATTTTTCAATTTTGGCTCTAATTCTGCTCTTCACCATGGAGCTTTGGGCCTGACCAAGGGAGGGGCAGTGTGATTTTCTGAATGCTGCCTCTGGACAGAGCTGACCACGGTCAGGCTGCTGGGAAGCCCAGCAGCAGCCAGGGGACAGAAGATGGGAAAGAGGGGAGGAGCAAAAGGACAGAGGAGGACAATAAAGAGAAGAGGACAGGAGAGACAGAGGGTGTGTGTGTGTGTGTGCACGCGTGCACTCGGGTACTCACATGGAATGGTATTGTGTTGTTCCTGTGAATGTGTTGAGATGAGAGGTGGTGGTGCAAGAGGTCTGAGAGGAAAGGCAAGAGAGAGGGAAAAACGCCTAATTACAGCCAGGCACCACTGCCCTCGAGCCCGGTCCCTGGCCAGCTGGCCACGTGAGCAGAGGCTATGTCGAGCAAACACCCAGCCTTCTGTGACTCCCAGGCAGAGGAGCCCACATTCCTGCCCTGCAAAGGCTGCTTTAATCAAGGCTCCAGATCCTTCCTGCAGCCGCCCGGGGGGGACTGTAACGCTAAACACATTAGTGTGTGAGATTGAAAGGTAACACATTCTCATGGAAGCCCCCGGAACAATGGGCCCTGGGTCTGGGTTTCATTTGGAGGAACAGTGCGGTGGGAATTTCTCTAATCAAATAAAAGGAAAATGAAAAATTCTATCGTTCGCAAACTTTAATGCTCTTAATTGCATTAATTTGAAAAACATACAAGGTTTTTCTGAGTGTGGTGTTGGAGCCTGATAGGAGAGGAAGCGTAGGGTCTGGGCAGGGAGAGGCCGGGGTCTAAGGGCAGTGAAGGGTACCTGCAAGAGGCAGCCACTGTAGCCAGGCCTGAAGGATGGCCTGGCAGAGACCCAAATGATAGGAGGTTAGGCCTCTGTCCCCCCATTGCCCCTCCCAGCCCTGGTATTTCCGGGGCCTCCATGGTGGCTGAAGAGGCCTGAGAGCCCCGTCAGGCCACTTGGCTTGGACCTGCTGCTGTCACTCACTCCTCATCTGCCTAAACCCAAGGGGGAAGGGCAGACCCTCTGTGCTCTGTCAGCACCCACAGCCCAGGGCCAGCTGCTCATCTTGCAATACACCACCCCTTGGATGCCTCCAGGAGCCCAGATCACAGCCTGCCCTTCGCTCCGGCTTCACCCTACTGGACCTGCCAAAGTTTACTAGCCTCTTCATGTCTCGACCTCCATCTCCACCTAGGATGGAACAGAAAGAAACACCTGCAGGAGGGCACTGAGTCTGTCAAGATGTGATTCGAGCTCTCTGAGTTCTGAAGGAGTTACAGGTCTTCCCTCTGCCGGCCTGCTGTCGGGCCTGGAGCTAGTAGGTGCTCAGGCGGGCCTCATTTCTCACCTGCATTTCAAGGAGCTCTTCACAGTGTTAGGGCCCAGAGCCGTGTAACTGGGCCCTGCAGAGGGTTCTGGAGCCTGGAGGTTCCTAACCACAGTGGGGCACAGTCCCCCTTGAAAATCGGATGAGAGCTAGAGGCTGCTTCACTCCTTGCCACCCCCACCCCCTAAGCGTGCACGTGATTTCAGAGGTTTCACAAACACCTACCATCTACCTAAGGAGCCAGGTTAAGTCCTGCTCCCGAGTCTTGGCAAGGACATTGACTTGCTGGAAGTCTTTCCAGGGTAGTGGGATTCTGGGCTCTGAGGCCGAGTGGCAGATAGGGGTGAAGATGGCTCTCTGGTATTGGGGGGGACCTGAAAGGCTAATGTTTGGGCATGTGACACACAGCGAGATGTGACAGGAACCGTGAATGATGGGGTTTAACTCCAGCCTCCCCATGCTCAACCTGTGTGACCTTGAGGCAGTTGACCTTCATCTGTAGGAATAATGTAAACCCCACCAGCACTGTGGTGAGGATTAAATAACGTATGCTACATGTAGGGTAAGCAGTAATAGCCCCATAAATATTGGTTCCCCTTGGGGGGGCGCAGTCCTCAGGTGACAGTGGGGGGTCGGGGCGTGAGGGTTAGCAGTGTGTACATAGAGCTTCAGACCTTTGTTTTCAGTGGCTATACAAAGGGACCTCTTTCTCTCTTCCATAATCTCCTCCCTGGATCACTGTTGTCCTGTGGGTTTCTCAACCTAGAATTCCCATCTCATCCTTGAAATTGTAGTAAGGTCATCTCATCTCTCAAGTGTCACCGCCTGGATGAAGTCCTGTGAAATCCCTGAAGAACTGATTTCCCTGGGAGGAAGGCTGCGGACTTGTTATTGTTCCTATTCCCCAGGCAACTGAGACTCTGAGAGGTTTGTTGACTTGCCCAAGGTCATACAGCAGCAGAATCAGAACTAATATTCCAGATAATGGCCTCCACTCTCTAGCACCTGCCCTGAACCCAGCCCAACTGGCGATGCAGGTCACTTTGTGTATGCGAACTTGCTGCATTTTACAGAACCCAAGTGTCTTGGCTCCAGGTCCACATTCTTTCCTGGCACCACACTGCCTCCCAAAGACAAGGATGAAAAACCAGGAGGCTTCCAGCGCTCCTTTAAAATCTTCCTTTGTGAAGAATTTTGTCAGCCATCAGCCAACACCACTTACTCAGAGCTCTGGGAGTGGATTAATGAAGGACACAGTCCCTACCCGGATGGAATGCAGGCTCCCGGGGCAGCCAGACCTGCCACCCTCCAGGGGAGACAAGAGAGAGAAGAGAATCTGCTTCTCCTAAGAATCTGCTCTCATGCTGGCTCTGTCACTAACCAGCTGTGTGAACTTGAGTAAGTGATGCCTCTCCTGGCCTCAATTTCCCCATTTGTACCACAGGGAGCTGGAGGCATAAGGCCTCTGAGGACACTCCCAACCCTGGATTCTAGGATTCTGAGAGTGACCTCTGAGAGTGCCTTGGGCTAGCTATGCCTGGGTGCAGGGAGGAAAGGAACAGCAGGGGTTCGCAGGAAGTACCTTGGTTTACTCTAATCTTGCGGCTCCATTGTCTGCCAGAGTTCAGAACGCAGGAGGAGGGGCTCATCTGGAATAAGGGGAGCCCTGGTTACAATGCTTTGCAAAAGCAGGATGTGCTCAGGTTAGCAGGGCCTAATGGTGTGTTGGGGAACAGGCAGATGTGCTCCCAAGCTGGCAGATGTTATTTTTTAAGAACTTCTGAAGAAAGGGTCCTGGGGGGAGGGAATCTCATGGTCTTGCCTCTCTTGTGCCCCAGCAAATGCTTCAGGTTATGAACATGACCTGATTTCATCCTCCCACATAATCTATTGAAGAATATTGGCTCCACACCCACGCGAGCTCCCTCCTGGCTCAGAGGCAAAAGCAGCCCATAAGGTATGTAAGCTCACCTGGCTGGGAAGTGGCAGAGCAGAGATTCAAACCCAGGCCCAGCTGGTGCCAGTGCCCAGGTGTGGCTGCCTTACTGTGCGACACTGCACCTCATCGATATTGGGGAGGAGTGCACATGACAGCGCAGGCAGTTGAATCCCAACACCATGGGGATTCATGACATGGGGAGCCCAGAGCTGAGAAGGAACCTCAAATGAAAGGGGTGCAAACTAGTTTAATTTGGGTTTAACGGTGTGCCTCAGTTTAAACAAATCTGGGATACCCAAATCTAAAAATAATAGCTCCTTATATTGGAACTCTTTCCCATATTAATTCATTCCCCTATAAAAAAGAATCAGTGGTTCTTTTCTTGAAGAAGCCAACTCCATTAGTGCATTAAAAATACAACTCAAATTGCCAAATGCGATTTCAAATCAATCCCCTCTCCCCGCCCCCAGCCGCAGCATACGTCTCACTGTTGATCCCAAAGGAATACTCCTCCTTACCTAAAGAGAGGTTCGCCTACAGTAAGAGGGGCTGGTAAGCAGCATGGCAAACACATGTCCTGGATTTTCTGAGACTGGCTGACTTTCTAATATTAGGTTTCCATTGTCCCATGAGAACACTTGAAGCTATCTTGGGGACTGATGCTTTGGTTCGTACAATGTGATCACCATGTAGAGGAGGACACTGTCCTGTCAAACCCATTTCTCACCCTGGCAGGGCTGAGAGTCCAGAGAGGGGTGACATGGGGAGCCCAGAGCTGAGCATGTGAGGTGGGGCGGGGCGTGCTGAGTGTGGAGTGAGATAACTGAGAGGCAGCCCCTTGGGTTCCTGGGATCTGTTAGCGATCTTGCCACCAAAATAGGCAGGCGGAGAAGACCCAGGGCTCCCTCACTGGTGCTTGGTCCTCTGCACGGGAAATGGGAGGACGGGCCCTGGAGGGTGGCCAGGGAAGAGCAGCTCCTTGATTAAAGGGTTGGAGACCTGGACTTTTGAAGTGAGACAGTGATGGCTGGTTATATATGCATTGGGCTCTGGGTTCTGCCTCTGCCCCATCCTACCCCACCCCACCACCCAGCAACTCTGACCCACAGCCCAGCCCTGGGCCACACACTGGGCTCTAGGAGGGTGGCAGGGAAGTAAGGATTTCCAAAACCTTGACCGAGGTTCTAGGGTGTGCTGGCCGGGGCTTTAGCACATATGCAGCACGACTCCTCCCAACGTGCCTATGGGGGTGAGTCACTAGCCCCATGTTATAGATGTTGTCACTGAGTTAAAATGCTTTGCTCAAGGTCACATGGCCACGTGGAACAAGGTTTCAGGTCTTCTGATTCCACCTCATTACAGCAAAAATGGAAGAGACAAAGGTTGAGGGTAGGGAAATGTGACTGAATCCCTCCAACGACTGAGTTGTTTCCCTAGGGCTGTTGATATGTGAAGTGGTAGTTCTCAAAATAGTAACAGCGATGAGGTTGGTGCTTCCTACCACTTATTGAGCAGCTACTACATGCTCAAGATTACTACATGTAATTAATTCTTACAACAATAGTCCAGCATAGGTATCATAATCCTCATTTTGCAGGTGAGGAAACTGAGACTCAGAGACATCACCTGACTTGCTCATGGTCACAGAACTAATAAAGGGCAGAACCAGGATTTCAAACTTGGATTGTTCTGTCTTCAAAGCCCACGATCCTTCCCTCACCCCATGCCCCATCTTACGTGTGCTGGCACTGCTTTATCTATGGGATAGATGGGAAGTGACTCAGGAGCCATCCTGGGAACATTCTTGGAGCACAGGAGGGTTGCCCCAGGAGGCTGCTGGCTGGTTAGTTGTTTTCAGCACCCTAGACTAGCTCACCTCCATGCTTTGGTTCATGCTATTTCCTTCCTGCATTAAAAACAATTTTTTTATTTTTCACATGTCAAGTCCTACCCATCCTTTAGGACTGAGCTCAGATGTCTGTTCTCCCATAACTCTTCTCTGATCTCCTAATATATTTGTGTATCCTCTCTCTGAACTCTCTGTCTGCCATTTGTATAGCAGGGAGGACCCTTGGCCTCCCCTGTTTGGCTCAAAATGGTTGGAGGAGAGAGATTGAGTTATGTTTAAGGAAGGGCTTCCTTGCTGAAATTTCAGAGTGGGAATTATGAAGTTCCAACCCGGAAGCTTGAGTGAGTCATAGAGAATGGTTTCTCTTAGTGATTAGGGGATGGGGAAGCAGGGCCTGCCCCCGACACAGGCACAGATGCAGCTCTGATTTGGCCTCTGTTTCCCCTCATCCTCCTTACCAGTCCTGTGTTGCTCCGTCACATTAGGAAGCCTAGAGTTTCCTGTCAGGCGCCCCATACCCTTTCCTCTTATGCTGCATAATCGTGGTTCCACCATGGTGCTGTAGAAAGAACTCAGGAGCAGGGGTCCCACAGGTCTGGGGTATGGTGGCCTCAGCCTGTGTGACTTTGAACGAGTCATTTCCCTCTCTGGGCCTCAGACTAGCCAGTGGGCTTTCCACTGAATTCAGGAAGTACAAGGATCAAAAATAGAGCATCCCTGGCCTCAAGGAGCTCCTAGTCTGGAGAGGGACACAGTCAGGTAAGTAGATGATTGTAAGTCAAGGTGGCTACTTCTACACTAGAAGGACAGACAGCACATGGAGGGGAAACAGGGAAGCTCAGAGGATACAGGGACTAGCCCTGCCAAGGGGAGTCAGGGACGACCTTACAGAAGAGGTAACATCTGAATAAGGATTTGAAAGATGATAGGAATTTGTTGGGCAGAGAAGTGGGTGGGAGTACCCCACTTCGGGGTTTGGTGGCCTGATTCATTACCTGAGCTCTACTCTGACTTCTGATAATGGTGTGCCCTGGGTTTCCCTGGCACCCCTAGGGAAACCTCAACTAAGCCACCATTTAAATTCTGGTCAGACTCAGAGAGCTCCCCAAGGAAATGGGTGGTAGGACTGGAGCAGAAACCAGAGAAGCAGGCCGGAGGAGGGAGTTTTAAGAAGCAAATATTCAATAGCATTAAGTGCTACAAGGACCAGAAAAGATGAGGATGGTGAAAAGCAAGAAAACTCTTGGAATAATGAGAAAAGACTGAAAGGAAGTATGCCAAAATACTCACAGTGGTTACCTGAGGGTTGTGTGATTATGTATGGGTTATTCTTTTTTTTTTTTCCTCCTCCTATGCATTACTCTATACTTGCCAATTTTTCTACAATGAGGCATTTATTTGATAATCAAGAAATAAAACAACTGAAACTTGTTTAGAAAAGAAGTCACTGGTGACCTTGGCAAGAGCAGATTCAGTAGAGCTGTACGGCCAAGCCAGATTGCAGGGCATTAAGAAAGTGGCAGGGGGTGAGGGAGCGGAAGAAGTGTGTGTGGAACACTCAGAGAGGCTTGGCAGTAATAGAAGGGCAGAGATGATACCTGAGGCAGTAGGGCCAAGCAAAGAAAGATGTGTGTTCTTTATTTAACGGAGGAGGAACTTTCAAAAGGAATGAAATTTCCTGAGTAAAACAAAAAAAAAATCAAGATCTTATAAAGGACGTTTGTGTCTCTTCTAGATACAAAACACAGAAGGAGCAAATTTATTGGAATTTCTGGGACTTTTCTGTGGCTTGCATGGACAACAGAAAAAATTACATAAAACTGGAGTTATCCTGCAAACTCCAGGTTTTGTGTCTGCTGAATATTGTGTAGGTTTCCAATCAGAGGGGAAGGAACAAATAAAGGGAAAGATAAAGAGGATGCAAGAAGGAGGGGACACCCATGTTCACAGAAGCATCATTCACAACAGACAAAAGCTGGAAGCAACCCACATATCCACTGACAGATGAATGAATCCACAAAATATTGTATATTCATACAATGGAATATTATTCAGCCTTAAAAAGGAAGGAAGTTCTGAAACATGTTACAACACGGGTGAACCTTGAAGACATTCTATTAAGTGAAATAAGGCTGTCACAAAAGAACAACTACTGGATGATTTCAGTCAGATGAGATGCCTGGAATAGTTGAACTCGTAAAGACAGAAAGTACGATGGTGGCTGCCAGGGGTGGAGAGGAGGGAGGAATGAGGAGTTAGTGTTAAGTGGGCACAGAGTTTGTTTGGAAAATGAAAGAAGTTCTGGAGACAGATGGTGGTGATGGTTGTTACAACAATGTGAATGTACTTCACGCCACTGAACCGTATACATAAAAATGGTTAACGTGGTAAATTTTATGTTATGTATAATTTACCACAATTTTAAAAATTAAAAATAAATAAAAATATGAAAAGAGGGGGAGCAGGAGGAGGAGGGGAGGAAGTAGAGAGAAGGGGGAGGGCAAGAACTCTTAGAGGCCAGAACTGAGGGGACTTGGCTGTCCCAGTGCAGATGGTTTTGGACAAGTGGAAAGAATACTTTCTATTCAGAGCACAGAGAGAGTGGGAAGGATAGAAAGAGGAACAGAAGTGTGATGGAGAAGGGGATGGAATCAGGAGAGTCTGCCCTGAATCTGCCCTACTATGGCTAAGATTTAGAAAGCAGGTTGGAATTATTCATTCTTTCATTTGTTCCGTGAGGTGGGACTTCAGCACCAGCAGGACTATTGGCATATACACAGCACTTTGTGTATAAATAGAGAAAAAGAACCTCCCCCCCTCCCTGGGCAGACACCTCCTCAGGGCGCAGGGCTTTGTAAGTGGTCAGCATCTCTGGGATGCTACCCCTGTGGGAGTGGGGATGTCTACCCCTGCCTACACCCTCTGCGGAGTACCTCTGTGTTGTAAACCACGGAACCAAATGTACCCAATCAGCCCTGTGTGCCAGGTACTGTGCTCGACCCTGCAGAGGTATCTCAGCTACAGAAGACCCAGCCTCTGCCCCAAGTAGCCAGGGATACCAGGGTTGAGGGAACAGAGGGAAGAGAAGAGAGAGTATGACCTTGAACTCCATGCACTTTATTTCTGCAGGGCTCTACAGCCAGGACACAGGGATGAGAAGGATGGCAGGAGTGAGTGGGGTGGACATTGGCATGCAAGTCAAGAAGACAGGGACATGAGGAGGGCCACACGGAAGTGGCTGACCTAGGGCAGTAAATGTGTGAGGCGCTTGTTCTGCTTATCACGTGGAGGAATGGCTGTTAATACAGGGTATCCTCAGGTAGTCACGCCTCTCTGTACCAACCCTGAGGTATATGCTCAGCAGCATTGACCATTTCTGGATCATCCCTAGGCAGGATGCTTACAACCAATTTTAACTAGAGGTTGTCTGACCTGCCCACTGTATCTGGTAGGTGCTGCCTCTTCCACTGTCAGCACAAGATAATGAATGATCTTTGGCCTCTTTGTGGCTTGAGGTGACAGATTTTTGGGGTTGAGGAGATCAGGATTCAAATCCCAGCCCTTGGCTCTATAATTTACAAGCTATATAACCCTGGATAAGTGTCAAGTTTCTTTATTTGAAAAATAAATTCAATTATACCGTCCGCCCAGGAGTTTATAAAGATTGAATGCATATACACACATATATATACTTTTTTTCTCAAAAAAGTATACACATTTTGAGAAAGAAAAAGCTATTAAAATTGTAATACTCAATATATATCGATAACAAAAGATGAATACAAGTCACGTTTGGCTTCTGCAATTACAAGAGGTGCTCAAAGTGTTTACCATCAGCGTAATTTTAATACAGTTTTTTTGTTTCTGAAAATGTGTGTACGTGTTTTTGGCATTCTCTGTACATATGGTCTGACAATTAAGTTCGCAAACTTGTTGCAATGATGTTGCTAACCTTTTTTTTTATATCAGAGGGATTATTCATTATGAATTTGTACCAACTGGACAAACAGTTAACCAAGTTTACTATTTGGAAGTGCTGAACAAGTTAGATGACCTGAACTTTTCACCAACAATTCATGGCTCTTGCATCATGACAATGTACCAGCCCACACAGCACTGTCTGTGAGGGAATTTTTAGCCAGTAAACAAATAACTGTATTGGAACACCCTCCCTACTCACCTGATCTGGCCCCCAATGACTTCTTTCTTTACCCGAAGATAAAGTAAATATTGAAAGGAAGACATTTTGATGACATTCAGGACATCAAGGGTAATATGACGACAGCTCTGATGGCCACTCCAGAAAAAGAGTTCCAAAATTGCTTTGAAGGGTGGACTAGGCACTGGCATCAGTGCATAGCTTCCCAAGGGGAGCACTTCAAAGGTGACCATAGTGATATTCAGCAATGAGGTATGTAGCGCTTTTTCTAGGATGAGTTCGTGAACTTCAGTGTCAGAACTCGTACATAATATCTTTATCCATTCATCTATTGATAAACACTTAGATTGCGTCCATATCTTGGCTATTGTAAATAATGCTGCAATGAACATAGGGGTGCGTATATCTTTTCAAATTAATGTTTTTGTTTTCTTCAGAAAAATGCACAGAAGTAGAATTGCTGGATCATGTGGTAGTTTTATTCTAACTTTTTTTGAGGAAATTCCATACTGTTTTCCATAGTGGCTGCACCAGTTTACACTCTAAGCAACGGTGCGCGAAGCTTCCCTTTTCTTCACATTCTCGCCAACACTTATTTGTTGATTTATTCATGACAGTTATTCTGACAGGTGTGAGGTGATAGCTCATTGTGGTTTTAATTTGCATTGCCCTGTTGATCAGTGATGTTGAGCATCTTTTCACATGTCGATCGGCCATCTGTATGTCCTCTTTGGAGAAATCTCTCTCTATTCAGGTGCTCTGTGCAGTTTTTTAAATTTTAAAGTTTTTAATTAAAATATAGCTAACATTCAATATTATATTAATTTCAGGGGTACACCATAGTAATTCAACATTTATAGACCTAAAGAAGAGATCACCATGATAAGTCCTGACACCGTCCCACACTGTCGCAGTATCATTGACTGTATTCCCCATGCTGTACATTACATCCCCAGGACTTATTTGTTTTATACCTGGAAATTTGAACCTCTTATTCCCCTTCTCCTTTTCCCTCCTTTTAAAATTTTTAAAATTACAGTTGACATTAAATATTATTTTGTATTAATTTTAGGTGTATAGCGTAGAGGTTAGACATTTATATAATTTAAGAAGTGATTCCCCCTGACTAGTCTAATACTCATCTGGCACTAGTTATAACATTATTGACTATATCCCCCCATGCTTTACTTTACATCCCCAGACTATTTTGTAGCTATAACTTTGTACTTCTTACTCCCTTCACCTTTTACACCCTGCCCCCAACCCTTTCCCATCTATCACCCTAACACATCTAGTACCCATCAGACATCGTACATAGTTATTACAATATTATTGACTATATTCCTTATGCTATACCCTATATCCCCATGATTACTATGTAATAACTGATTTGTACTTAATCCCTTCCCCTTTTTCACCCATCCCCAACCCCCCTCCCATCTGGCAACCATCAAAATGTTTTCTGTATCTATGAGCTTGTTTGTGTTCTGTTTTGTTGTGTCTGTGTTTTGTTAATTTTGTTCTTTAGATTCTACATATAAGTGAAATCTCATTGCATCTGTCTTTCTCTGTCTGACACTCCACTCAGCACAATTTCCTCCAGGTCCATCCATGCCGCCACAGATGGCAAGAACCCATTCCCTTCCATGGCCGAGCAATATTCCCTTGTATATATATGTACCACATCCTCTTTATCCATTTTTCCATCGACAGACACCCAGGCTGCCTCCACATCTTGGCCATTGTAAACAATTGCTGCAATGAACATACGGATGCACACATGCCCTCAAAGTAGCGTTTGGGTTTCTTCACATAAATACCCTGAAGTGGGATTACTGGGTCCTTCTTTGTCTCCTGTTATAGCCACCTTTGTTTTAAAGTCTATTTTACCTGGTATAAGTATTGCTACCCCAGATATTTTTTGTTGTTTTTTTCATTTCCATTTTCATGAAATATCTTTTTCCATTCATTTACTTTCTGTCTTGTTTGTCTTTCAATCAGAAGTGAGTCTCTTGTAGGCAGCATATTGTAAGGGTCTTATTTTCAGCCATCCGATGTCTTTTGAGTGGAGCATTTAATCCATTTACATTGAAAATAATTGTTGATAGATATGTAGCTATTGCCATTTTATTTGTCATAATTTTTATTTATTTTTTTTCCATCTTAAAGAAGTTCCTCTAACATTCTTTGTAATACTGGTTTGGTGATGATGAACTCCTTTAGCTTTTTCTTACCTGTCTTTTTTTTTTATCTGTCTTTGATTCTAAATGATAGCTTTGCTAGGTAATCTTGGTTATAGGTCCTTGCTTTTCATCACATTGACTCTTTTGTGCCAATCCCTTCTGGCCTGTAAAGTTTCTGTTGAGAAATCAGCTCACAGTCTTATGGCAGCTCCTTTATAAGGTACTAGTTGCCCTTCTCTTGCTGCTTTTAGGATTCTCTCTTTGTCTTTAACCTTTGCCATTCTAATTATAATGTGTCATGGTGTAGGCCTCTTTGATTTGTCTTGTTTGGGACTCTCTAAGCTTCCTGGACTTGTATGTCTATTTCCTTTGCCAGGTTACGAAAATTTTCAGTCATTTTCCTTCAAATAGGTTCTCAATCCCTTGCTCTCTCTCTTCTCCTTCTGGTGCCCCTATGATGTGAATGTTGTTACACTTGATGTTGCATCAATGGGCTCTTAAACTATCCTCATTTATTTGTATTTTTATTTTTGCTGTTCCAATTGGGTGTTTTCTGCTATCTTGTCTTCCAAATTGCTGTTTCATCTAGTCTGCTGGTGATTCCTTTTAGTGCCTTCTTCATTTCAGTTATTGTATTCCTCACTTCAGACTGGTTCTTTTTTATGGTTTCTATGTCTTTTTTTATGCTTGCTCTCTCTTTGTTGAAGTTCTCACTAAGTTCCTTCAACATCCTTATAACCACTGTTTTGAACTCTGTCTCTGGTAAGTTGCCTGCCTCCATTTTGTTTAGTTCTTTTCCTGGAGTTTTCTCCTGTACTTTCATTTAGGATGTATTTCTTCGTTTCTTCATTTTGGCTGCCTCTCTGTTTGTGTCTATGTATTAGGTAGATCTACTATGTCCCTTAGTCTTGGCTATGTAGCCTTATGTAGTAAGTGCCCTATGGGGCCCAGTGGCACAGTCTCCCTGGTCACCTGCACCAGGTGCTCCAGGAGTGTCCCTTGTGTGTGCCCTCCTGTTACAGTTGAGCCTTGGTTGCTGTTGGCACCTCAGTGGGTGGGATTGACCCTCAGGCTGGTTGGCTGTGGGGTTTGGCCACATCCACAGCTTACAGGCCACTGTGTAAGGCCACTCAGTGTGATTCACCGCAGCAGGCTCTGTTGTCTGTTGAGACCACCCTTTGGGTGTACCGCTTGTGGGACTAGTTGGGTGGTGTTCTGCTGTGGTCTGAAGCCAACCTTCAAGTATGTTCATTCTGGGGCCTATTGTGAGGGGTTCTGGTGTAGGCCCACTGCCTGTGACCTGCCAGGGACTACCTGGTAAGGCTACAAAGTGATCCACAATTGTTCATTGCCTGTGCTAACCCTGGAGGTGTGTGGGAGAGGCCACACTGCAAATCGAGGATGTCTGCCACCAGTACTGGGTAGCTCTGAATAATGCCAGGACACCCCGAGGCCTGCTGCCACCTGCCGGCTTCCTTAAGTTTCAGCTACCATTAAAGCCTTGTGTGGTATGCAAGTTGGGTAAGGCGGGGGTCTCAGGGAGTCACTAGAGTGGGAAGAGTTGTGTACTTGCATACCAGGTTAATGTAAATTCTGGTGTGGTGCCAGTGCTGAACCTGAAGCTACTCAGCAAAAGTCGCAGGACACACCAAGGACAATCATCACCTGTGTGGGGTCTGTCCGACTCTGATAGTTTTCCAAGAAAGAATGCAATGTAGGCGGGGCTCGCTGCTTTTAGAGAAAGTGCCTCTGGCATTGACAGATATGGGTGGGGTGGAGTCACAGTGAGTCAGCAGGGCGGAGCTGCAGAGTTCACAAGACCAATCAGATTCAGACTTGGATGTAAGCAAAGGGGGAGGGCTGAACACAAAAAAGATGGCGCCAACCTGCGGGCTGCACTCAAGAAGGATTGCTCACAGGGATAATGCCAACTGTCCTCCAGTTCTCCTTCCAAAGCCACACAACTCAGTCGGCCCCCCCACACCCCCGTGTGTCTCCGATATCCCCGATTTACTGCCCCTCCGCTGGAGCCCAAGGTGAGTGCCTGGGAGTGAGAGAGACTGTGCATGGGGCCTTTAACAGATGCCTGGGTTTCCTGCTGCCTCCCATCCCGCCTGGATGGTCAAAATCCCCATTGTTTTTCACAGCCAGATGTGGGGGTTCCTCTTCCCAGTACCATTACTTTGGGCTGGGGAGGCTGGTGTGGGGCTGGGGTCCCTCACTCCTCTTGGGGGGAACCTCTGAGGCTGAGATATCCCTCCCTGTTCTAAACTACCACCTGGAGGTTTGAGGTTAGCCAGTTCCGCTTCTCTGCCCTTCCTACCAGTCTTGACGTGGCTTCTTCATATCCTCCGTTATAAAACTTCTGTTCAGCCAGGCTTCAGATGGTTCTCCAGGTTGATTGTTCTATAATTTAGTTGTTATTTTAATTTGTTCACTGAAGGAAGCAGGCACAGTGTTTATCTCCCCTTCTATCTTGGGTCTCCCTCTGTCCGTTTTTGAATCAAATTGTTTTTTTGATGTTGAGTTGTATGAGTTTTATATATACTAGGGGTGCCAAAAAAACTGCATGCAAGTGGACACTTTGGTTAATGTTGCTCAAGCGGTAGTTCACCATAATCAGAAGTGTCTGGACGCTGGTGGTAACCACTTTGGGCACCTCTTGTAACTGCAGAGGTCAAACGTGATTTGTAATCATCTTTTGTTATCAGTATATATTAAATATTACAATTTTAATAGTTTTTTCCTTCCTTAAAATGTGGCTGTAAAAACTAATGAACGTTTAGTAGATGTCACCCCCACACACACACACACACACACACTTGTTTGGAATATCCTCATCAGTGAGGTTTGCCACCTGGCCCAGGTCGATGGGCTGTTACAAGGTGGTTGGGCTGACTTAAGCTTCTGTCTGTGGGAACATAGAGACCCATTCTGTTTGCTTGGTGTCAGGTCTCTCTTCTCCGCTCTGGTTCCTTTACAACCAACAGGCTTAGAGACAGGGTTGCTTCTGCTGAGCATGACAGGGCCTCAGAGCTTCCACACCACACACTGCATTCCTGTGGTATTGATGAAGAAGTGTGATGTACTGTGCTGAGTGGCACTGTGATGAGGTAGGGTGTGCTGTGGGGAGGGGAGGTGTCCTGTGATGAGGTGAAGGATACTGGTAAACTGAGGCCCCCTGTGGTGAGGGGAAAGGCTCTGGTAAGGAACAGTGCTGTCCTCCAGTTTATAGCCCTAGCTTGCCTTCTCACTTCTGTTTCTCCACTCTTAAATTAGACTTTTCATGGACAGGGGCCCCTCCCTAATGGACCTAAAAATATCCCTCTCCAACAGACTACCCTGAGAACAGCCCTGTGACCTCGTACCTGGGCTCCTGCCTGCCAGCGCCCCTTGCTGTAGGGCGATAGTCACTTCCCGGAGAGCCCACTTTACCGTGCCTCACCCTGGCACCTAACATAACCTGATGGATGATCAGAGCATTAATGAGGGGATGAACGGCGCCCAGGGTCAATTCTGCACAGACTTCCTGAAACCCTCCAGGTGTTGGCACTGTGCTAGTCTCTGGGGATTCTACCTGAAGAAAAACTGGTCCCCACTCTCAAAGAGCTCAGTGTGGCAGAGGACATAGACCCCTAGTTTCACTTGGGCTTAAGCGCTCCCAGAGGCTTGTACCACACGTTCATTCAGAGCAAAAAGCACGCCATCAGCTCTGCCTAAGTAGGTCTGTAAGGCTTCCCAGAGGTGGTGATCTCTGAGGTAGGTTTTGAAGGAGGGGTAGGAGTACAGAACTAGCGACCAGGCATTCCAGATTAGGTCTCAGTGGCTCCAGAAGGTTCTAACGGTGGGGGATGTGTCTGTGGAGGTTCTCCAGGGACCTACAGTGCCATCCTGATTTTCTGAAATCCATGGGGACCTTAATAGGTTGATAGAGTCTGTGATGGGGTATCGCTGTTTCTATTTAGAGGGAGGCAGGGGGTAGATGGTCAGAGAACCTGGCTACACACATCTCTCCTGGTTACAATCTATTCATTTCCAGTCAAGGAAGGAGGGAGGCATGGAGGGTGAGGGAGGGGCTGGGTGAACTGGGATGGACCGGCCTGGCACTGGAGGGACTGGCTGTTGGGCGGGAGGACGCTGTTTATTTGACTATGATGTATATTTAAAGGTCTCAGTTACAATGGGCCTCGGGCGCTCCTTAACAAGCTGCAGCTGTCTGGTCGCTCATTAGCTTTCCTGACATCTTCTCCGGGCTGGGCCTCGGGGAGCAGCCCCCAAATCACTCCCTGTGGGCCGGGGACCGGGAAGGCTGACTTCTTGCCCCAGCCCCGGAGCCACCATGATGAATGGCATTGCTACCCCATGCAGACGAACGTCTTCTTGGAACAAGGCCTATTTGTTTAAGACAAACAGTCCTAATGGACTCTGGCAAAAGCCCCTGGATTGAAGGCCCAGCCTCACCTGCCACCAGCTGCCCCTCTACCTCTGGGCACTGTGAAAAAACGTATCGTGGGTCAGGCCGCTCGCGGCACTGTCCTCATAGTGAGGTCACAAAGAGGTCTCCAAGGACAGCAGGGCCTGGAGATGAGTTGTGAGAGAGAACTAACCCTCCACGGAGAAGTGGAGAAGCCGGCGCGACTCATGGGAAAGCAGGGGCTTCGCTGGCTCGGCATCTGTTCTCTGCCGTTCCCACATGTGTCTCTGCTCAGGTTACACCTCTCTTGGCCTCAGATCCCTCAAACATAAAATAGTCCAGTTTATTAGATCAATGATTCTCAACCCTGGCTGCACACTGGGGTCACCTGAGGAGCTTTTAAGAAATAGTAATGCCCAGACTCCATTCCCAGAATTCTGATCCAATTGGGTTTCAGATACTGTCATTCCTTCTATCCCACCCTGGCCTCAAAGCCCTCAAGTGATTCTAATGTGCAGACAGGATTGAGAGTCTTTGGTTTGGGTGGTTCCCAATGTCTCTCTGACTCTATGGCTTATTAGGTCTTCTTTGAAAATTCCTAGTTCCTTAGCAAAAACTTCCAGGAAGCCATCAATGTGCAGAATGTGGGCCCCAGAAGCTCCTCTACTAGGAGTTCCTCCTGAACAAACCTGCCTGGATTGGGGCAGGAAGGGGCCTCAGAACTCATCTGGTCCAAATCGGTTTTAGAGATGGCAAAACCAAGGAATCCTTTCCTCCATGAAAGGAACTCCAGGCCATATGGAAAGTGTTTTTCAAATGTAAGCATTGACAATGCGGGTAATTATCCTTGTTTCAGATGGAATAGTTGAAGATGGGGACCTAGATTGCCAGCCCCTTAAAAACAGACACCAGTTCTTTTTGTTTTTTGGAGGGGGGGTCCTCCTCCTGACTTAGCAATACATAACTGTGTGGATGGGACGAATGGGTGGGGTCGTCCTTGTCTTGGGCGTCCATCGCTACATTCACTTGTGGGTCACCTGGGCTGTCATCACCACTGTCACTGCTGTGAATAATGAAGGGGCAGGGGCTGAGGGAGGCACTGAGAGAACCTGTTAGCCTTGGGGACTCGGGAGGGCCCTGAAGCAGGTCTTGACAGATTGGCTGTGAATGGCAAGGCCAGATTACATAACCATTATACTCTGCTGTGAATTTACATCTCCCAAAGCCCATCACACAGAGTAACCAGGAATGTCACGTCCTCAAAGGTCTTTTGGCCAAAGAGGCCCTTTCTGTCAATGGAAGCACGTGGTCCTGCAGGCATCAGGGGGGAAGGGAAGTGGCCTAGCGCTGGGTGAGGATAGGAGTTGAGCTTTGTTGTGCTCCCTTTTGGGCAGACACTCTGTTCCTCTGAAGGCACAGAGGTAAAAAATACCCTGCTCTTAAGGAACGCACATTCAAGGACTAGAAGCTGTCAGGAAAAGAGCCGAGGGAACCAGAGGAGGAAGTGCCTGACAGGGTCCGCAGTGGGGGATGGCTACCTAGGGGTGGCACGTAAGCTCAGTGGAGGTTCTTCAGGGTGGGTCCCAGGAATCTGAATTCTGTTAAAAACTCGTCAGGGGATTCTGTTGTGCAGACAGGTTTAGGACTCGTTTGGCTAGTGGTGGTGGGGGAAGGCATGAGAAGTGGAGGGAAACTGCATGTGCAAAGGGAGGGAGGTGGTCCCAGGGCACACAGGAAATGGCCAACGGTCAAATGTGTCTCAAAGCCAGCTTACTGGGGGAAAGAAGGAGATGTGATTAGGGTGGGAGGATGGACTCGCAATGCCTTTTTCTTAGAATAGTTTAAAATAATTCCCCAGGAAGCAATAATCCAGTTCAGTCCTCCTCATGCAGCACTGATTTGCCCAAGTTGTGAAGAGATATGGTGCCGACTACCAGGTTTCGGTGCATTAAGTAATGCAACAATAAAATTTGGGTCATTGCAGCACAAAGTCCCCTTTATTTTGACAAGTGTAGTTTTTACTCTGAAGTGTTATCCTAAATAATTAAATTAAACCAGTAAATGGCGTGTAGTGTGCTTTGCTGGAGTAACAAAGTCTCTGTAACCCCAGACACTGAGCCGCTCCTTTGGGGAATTCTTGGCTCAAAAACGTTCAGGAATTTTTCAGAGCTCAAGAGTATTTGAACTAGTCAAAGGAGAGAGTAGAGTGGAAGGCTTATCTCATTCCCCAGCTGCCCCCTTCTCATTGGTGTGTTCCCATTTGGCTGTGCCCCATCCTGTCATTTGACCTGTTGTCATCGGAATCTGAATTTGATTGCTCCCCAGCTCTGGGCTGGCCCTGGGTCAAGGGGTCAGGGCCCAGCACACATACTGGGCCAGGCTATTTTTCATAATGCCTGTCCAGGCGCTAGGCTATCGATACGCCTATGTCGGTGTTTTGGATCTTAGGGTGACAAAGCTTGCTGGGACTCCCAAGACCACCCAACTCCCCACCTGCACCTACTGCTCCCATCATTTTATAAACAGGGAAACTAAGGCCCAGGGAGGCGAGGTGGTTTGCCTTAATACTTGTTGGCTGATGGTTAGGGATGAGCAACGTGTAGAGCAGGAGTGAAGAAGACTCAGGGACCCAAAGGGAGAACATGTCCTTTTGCTGCAGGACAGAGAAAAGAGATGTGGGGAGGATAGAAGGAAATGGGAAATAAGGAAAGAAGCAGGAGTGAGATTTCTTGGAGGGAGGGGAGCTTTGAACCTGGCTCTCGGGGGACATCCAGGAGGAGACCCAGAGGGGTATTCACCAGAGTCCTCAAGCACCCAGACTGCATCTAGATAGTTCTTAAACTAAGCAAGAGGGAACTGAGATCTTTCCAGCGGAGAGGAAAAAAGGTGCTAGAGAGAACCCCAGAGGCAGAGCCCGCTGGTTAAAAGCAGGGCGGAATGTTCCGACTCTCCTCAAGGTGAGTGGACAAGCTTTCTCCTCTCCCATCCACTCCACCCCTCACCCATACTGTACCTCATCCTGCCTGCGGATGTCCAAGCATCAGCTCCCCTCATTGCCCTCAGACCCCTTAGATAAGGTGGTAGCCTGGTTGGAGAGGGGTGCATTCCTATTACCTCCTCTTTTGGTGGCATTCCAGGCTTACAGAGTTCCATGCAGGGACAATTCCTTTCTTCAAGCCAGAACTCCCAGCGAGAGTTCCAGAGCCCAGGCTCCCTCTGAGTCCCAGGCCACTTCGGGGAACTCCCAGGGCCTCCAGCTGAGCCAGCTCGGAGTGTCACAAGCAGGTATCTTGGATACAGGAGTCGATCAGAATGAGGTGCCTGACGGCGCATATGGCCTTTCCTCCTGCCTCCCTCAGACGATGTTTTTCATAGCACCTTCGGTGGAAGGGAAATCATGTTGTTCTAACTCCATGGAACACTGAACTATGTAAACAATAGACATAGAGCTTGGAACAAAAATCACCTACAGGGCAGGGAGAGCCGCACTAGAAATCCCAAAGAGGAGGTGGCCGTTAACAGTACACACACTCAGATGTTGATGAGGTGTTGGGTGGCGTGGGCTTTTGCCTTGGGGCTCTTGGTCTTTTTTGGAGGGTGGTGGAGGGCTGGTGGCCCAAGTGGCAGCCCCTTCTCTCTCCCCACCATCCAATGCATACATCGCAGGGAATGTGGATGGGGGAGGGGAAGGAACTCAGCTGACCCAGAAAACCTTACCCCATGAGGCCTGTGCCAGCTGGGAAGCAGGTAGGTGCTGCTGGCTCACTAGCCCTCTCCACCTCCCATAGACCTACAGGTTCTAGGCTACCTCTCCGGAAGTGGTGGCAGGGCAGGGGTGGAGAGGGAGAGGTGATCTGCACACCAGGTGGGATTTGAAACTCCCAGAAACCTGCTGCCATTAAGCAAGGCCCCAGGGCGCTCTTTCCGAAGGGACCTCTCCTCCCTGCTGGCCTCTTCCTCCTCGGATGCACTACCTCCTCCAGAAAGTTCTCTCTGAGCCCCAAGGCGAGCTGGGTACCCTCCTCTGTGCCTCACTGTACCGTCACACTCAAACTTTGTCATCTCAAGTCAATCCTAAGGCAAGTCTGAATCTTACTTGTCTCCGTGCCCACTTCCATATACAGCAAGTGCTCAATAGAAGCTTGTTGTACAGAACAAGGCATCTCTAGACATACTTGGGGCCTCTTCAGGGCTGAAGGCTTTAGTGGGAGGTCTCATTCCCTGGCCAAGGCTGCACTTTGTCTGCAGGTACCAGCTGGGGAAGAGGCCTGCGAGTCAGAGCTGTGTGCATCACCCTGCATCTAGCCACCCGTCTGTTCCCTGTCACAGCAGGAGCCTATCTCTTCTTCACCAAGCAGGTCTGTGGCTACTGCATTCCCTCTCTGTCAGGCACTGTGGGGATGTGTGTGTGTGGCCAGGTTGGGGGGAGGGGACTTTTAACAAACAGCCCATGGCCCCAGTGAATGCCAAGGCTCGCGGCACTCCCCTCCCCAGACAGAGGCAGATCGCTGGACCGTGTGACAAGGAGCCAGCAGAATTCATTTAGCAAGAAAGGATATGGTGCTCGGCCTCCCACTCCTCCAGCCAGGCCAGATAGGGCCTTGGCTACCCTCCTGCCCTCCCTCCCCCTTGGGCCTTTCACCCCCTAATCCAACGAGTGGGGAGCAGTCACGTGGGCCCCCAGCTCTCGACAGGAAGCTGTCGGCACCACTGGCTTGCAAGGCCGGCTCCCTCACCGCCCGGAAGGCAGGCTGCCTTCCCCAGCCCTGCTCACTGAAACCCAACTCCTCTTTCCAGCTGCAGCACGAAAAGAGCCCCAGGCCCAGCCTTCCCCGGGGACCCTGCAGCCTGCAGATCTCACGGTCAGGGAATTTTCCCTGAGCAGTGTTCCAAGCCGGCAGAGCCTCCAGAACAAAGGCCAGGGAGAGACAGCAACCATCTTCCCCCTTTCACTGCACCCCCCAATCCGGGCAGAGGAGACCATCCGTCCTGGGGAGGCCTGTGCTTTGGGAAGCAGTCCCTGGAGCAGCCAGGCCCAGATTAGTTTGGATCAGTCCCCAATTCTTCCAGCTCTTTTCCCTCAGGGAGGAAACACACCTATGCTGGCCCTGACCTGAGTCAGTCAGGCCTACTCAAAAAGCCTCCCAGGTGCCTTAGAGAAGGGGACTGTGGCCGGGTAGTAGGGAGACAACGGTTCCAGAACTCACTAATTCCCTTACCTGGGGAAAGGCTATTTACAAAAGAAAAATTGGGCTTTTCATTGTTGTTCCTAAGAACAGACTGTTCCTCAAACTCAGCTAAGAAATCGGTGTAGTCCTGACAACAGTATAATACAGTGGGAAGATCCCAGAGAGCAAGGGATGGTTCAAACCCTGGTTTCACCAGTTTCTAGCCCTGTGGCTGGTCCAGCTATAGCGACCCCTCAAGATAGACACCTCAAGATATGTTACATACAACTTTGAGCCTTATTTTCTCACCTGAAATATGGGAGTAATATTATTTGCCCTGCCAATCTCCATTCCCTTAGCAACCATTAAGTACCTACTATGTGCCAGGCCTTAAGTCAGTTGCTGGAGACTGAAAAGTAACATGATCACCACCCAATGGTCACATCAGAAAATGTGTATGAAGGTGCTTGGAAAACTGAAATGTTGAAATGAATAGATAAGGACCAGCTGTAATGATCTCATTAACGTTCTGTGAATGAGGCTGCTAAAGCGATTTTTTAAAGTTTTTAAGAATGGTTTTAAGTAAGCCAGACCTGTCTCTGTAATCTGTCCTGCACTATTTATTTGCTTAGCAAACCGTTTCTTCATAGATAGTGCAAAAGGAACGAGCAGCCCAAGGCAGAATTTATCCCAAATTCAGAGTGAGTGGGGTCTGAATTAATTAAGTCTTTCTCTAGCTTAATGTATAAACCTGGGCTCAGGAAATTTGGCCTTTAAAGCAGGTGCCCTTTCAAATGAGATGGGTTTCATGTAACTATTTTAACTTCAGCTCCATTACCCTTTATGAGCTGCAGGGGTGGTGGGGGAACAGGCAGGGAGGGATCTGGTGCGAGTCTGCTTCCGGGAGAGGAGAGCCAGAGGCGCTGTAAAACAGCCTTCTCCCAACTGGGTAAATTCACACTTGCAGCCCTGGCTGGGGTCTCCTCCAGCAGGGGTGAGGGCAGGCCCTACTTATCAGGCTGGTCCCCTGCTGGGGTTTTTTTCTCAGTCTTTTATTAGCCTCTTGTTGTCTTTGGACTCCCCCCCCTCCCTAGCTTGCGGGAGGTATAATTGACTAATAACATTGTGTGTATTTTAAGTATGTATATAGTAACCCGATGATTTGATATACATATACATTGTGAAATGTTTACCACAAACAAGCTAATTAACACATTTATCACCTCACAGAGTTACTTTTTCTGGTGAGAACACATAAAATGTACTCTCTTAGCAAACTTCAAGTATATGATACAGTATTATTAACTAGTCATCATGCTGTACATTAGGTTCTCAGAACTTATTTATCTTTTAACTGCAAGTTGGTGCTCTTTGACCAATCTCCCCATTTCCTCCACCCCTCAACCCCTGGCAACCATCATTCTACTCTGTTTCTGAGTTCAACTTTTTATTTTATTTTTTTTTTAGATTCCACCTATAAGAGATATCATATAATATTTGTCTTTCTCTGTCTGACTTATTTCTCTTAGCATAATGCCCTCTAGTTTCATTCATGTTGTTGCAAATGACAGGATTTCCTTCTTTTTAATGGCTGTATAGTATTCAATTGTATGGTATGTATTACATCTTTATCCATTCATCCATCTACTGACATCTTAGCTATTGTGAATAAAGCTGCAACAAACATGGGAGTGAAGATATCTCTTCGACATAGTCATTTCATTTCCTTTGGATACTCATATATACCCAGAAGTGAGACGGCTGGATCAAAAGGTAGCTCTATTTTTATTTTTCTGAGGAACCTCCATACTGTTTTCCATAGTGGCTGCACCAATTTACATACATTCCCACCAATAGTGTACAGGGTTTTCCTTTTCTCCACATCCTTACCAACACCTGTTATCTCTTGTATTTTTTTTATTTTTTTGAGATTATTTATCTTCTGAATTTACAGTCTCGACGTGGTCTCTTCTTTATATCCTTAGTTATAGGAGTTCTGTTCAGCTAGTCTTTAGATGGTTCTCGAGGTTAATTGTTCTATAATTTAGTTGTAATTTTAATGTGGTCGTGGGAGTTGGCAGTCATAGCATTCACCTATTCTGCCATCTTGCCTGAAACTCCTGTTATCTCTCGTGGGATGATATCTCATTGTGGTTTTGACTTGCATTTCCTTGATGATTAGCGATGTTGAGCCCCTTTTCATATACCTGTTGGCCATATGTATGTGTTTGGAAAAATATCCATTCAGGTCCTTTGCCCATTTTTTAATCGGGGTGTTTGTGTTTTTTTGCTGTTGAGTTGTAAGAGTTCCTTATATTTTTTGGATATATGGTTTGCAAATATTTAATTCTATTCCATAGATTGCCTTTTCATTTTGTTCATTGTTTCTTTTGCTGTGCAGAAACTTTAATTTGATGTAGTCTCACTTGTTTATTTTTGCTTTTGTTACCTGTGCTTTTGGTGTCAGATCCAAAAAATAATTGGCACGACTAATATCAAGGAGCTTTTCCTCTACATTGTATTCTAGGAGTTTTACATATTCAGGTCTTACGTTTAAGTCTTTAATACATTTTGAGGTGATTTTTGTGTGTGGTGTAAGATATGGGTCCAATTTCCTTCTTTTGCAGGTGGCTATCCAATTGGATACTTGTTCTGGCTTGTGGGGGACTCCAAACTCCCTAGCGATCAGAGTGCCATCCTGGGCACCAGGTCACAGGACAGTCACTTAAGAATCTCTTGGCTGAAACTCCTCACCTCCAATCCATGGATCTTTTCCAACTCCTCTTATCATCTGCCTAGTGGGATTTCAGGTCAACTGCCCCTTTAGCCAGTCCGATACCGTGGCCACTAGCCACATGTGGCTATTGAGTGCTTGTGGCCTGTCTGAATTGAGGTGTGCTGTGAGTGTAAAACACACCAGATTCTGAAGACTCAGTATGGAAAAAGTAATGTAAAATGTCTCATTAATAACTTTTATACTGATTACATGTTGAAATAATATTATGGGTATATTGGGTTAAAAAAAGTATATTTTTAAAATTAATTTCACCTGTTTCTTTTTAATTTTTTTAATGTGGCTATGAGAAAATTTGAAATTACACCTCTGGCTCCCATTTGTGGCTCCTGTTATGTTTCTGTTGGACAGCACTGCCTTACAGCATCAAGCAGTAAAATGGTGTCTAGGCAGGGTGGGGGTGGGCAGGTTTCAGTGACCTTTCTAAATCTCTGCTTCCTTTTGTCTCAAAAAGGATTAAAAGTATCTGCTTCAGACGATTGCTAGAACTTAGATAAGCTGAGTTGTGAAAGCACCTGGCATATACAAATTAACTCAATACATGTTGGGTTCTTTTCCAAATCACAATTCAAAATACCTCCTAGAGAAATGGCTCTCAATTCAGGATGCACCGGATTCGCTTGGGCAGCTTTTAAAAAATATGGTCAAACCTGGACCCCATTCTGGTTGAATTGGTCTGAGTGGGGCCTGGGCATCAGCATAATTTCAAAGCTCCCAGCTGATTCTCATGCCGAGCCAGGGTTGAAAACCCCCTGCTCCAGAAGAACTAGTCACTCCTTTACCCCTCAGTGCTCTGACCCCCCCTGCTTTATGTGGTGTCCCTTTAGCATTTTACATGTGTTTTGTGCTACTTTAATTATAACCAACAATTCTGAAAGCCTACCAAATGTCTGGCACTTTACATACATTGCCTCTAATCCTTACCACAACTCTGCAAGGTGAATTAGATTAACCCCATTCTGCAGATGAGGAAGCTGGGGCTTAGAAAGGTTAAAGTAACTTAGTTGTTTAGTAAGTGGAGGGGAGCCAGGGGGAAGCACTCAACCCAGCTAAGTCTGACTCCATTGACCACTAGACTACAGGGTCTTTTTTCAAATTCTTCAGTAACTAGAATATAAACTTCCGGGGGTAGGGACTATTTCTTCCTGTTTGCAACAGAACTCAAACGATGCATTCAGTAGCCCCTTGCTAAATACCGACTAAGCCTCAGAGTATCTGTTTGAGAGCACCCCTGAGCAGACTCATGGGCTGGAGACCCACCTAGCGATGAGTAAGCACTGAGCTCTGTGCTCTGTGCCACGGGGCAGTCAGAGCTTCTAGGGCTGCCTTCCTCTGGCAGGTCCCTCACAAATGCAGGAAGGCTCTGGGAAGAACAGCAGGCATCTGACAGGCTCTTTGGTTTCCAATCTAACATTCTCCTACTTAGTTTCTCCTGGCATCTCTTTGGCACAGGGGCAATGCTGAGAACCTAGGTCCCGAAAGGCCAAGAAGGCAGGGGACTGACTTCGTGACTCCTTGGTTGGTGGCAGGTGCCCCAACCCCAACGCCAGCTCAGCTGTGCCTCCTCCACTCTCAGGCCCCCTCCCCAGCCTGCCGTAACCAAGGGCTGCCCAGATTTTCTGGACCAGCTCTGAGTCCCTATAACTTTATTTTTTCCAAACTAGGCAGTTTATTAAAGGCTTCACTAAATGTGATTTGAGTTTTCTCCTTTTCTAAGACTTCCAATGAAAACATTCTTAAATCAGAGGGTGAAAGCCTTTGCTTCCACCCACATGAGGGCCTCACCTGTAGCCATCCAAAGGAGGACAGGCAAACTGCACAGTGACGTGGAAAGATGATTATGATGTCATGACAAGTGGTGAGAAAATCTGGATCCACATTCTGGAAATGATATAATTAAAATAATTTAAAACATTTTTTTTTAAATAAAAAAGAGGTGGGAGAGCTGGGAAGGAACTACACGAGAATGTTACCAGTGGTTGTGTTATGGTGGTGACATTACAGATAATTCTTTTTCTTCTATTTGCCAAATCTTCTGCCATATGTCTATATGACTTTTAGACTAAATGGAAAGGAAAAATTCCTTTGGGATGATCCATCCCAACAAAAACCGGAAGATTTGATCTGTACTCCTTCATGCTCTGCCTCAGTCCAGGCCACTTGGCCCCCACCGCTTTGATAAAAGAGAGAGGGGAAGCTCAGCAGGACACCCTGGAGAGCCTGCCAGCCCCTGCCATGAGGGCTGCCATTTTGCCACTCCCAATCTGGGAGTGGAAGGCTGAAGGGTGCATCGTGCTCTCCAGGAGCAGGGTTCTTTGGCCTCCATAACCAGGCCCCTGTTGTTCTGCAAGGAGCAGGAAGGGAAGTGAGGAGCCCTCTCTCTGGGCCTCCTAGTGCCTTTCCCAGGTCTGGAGCCAAGGGCTGGAGCAGGCCACCCTTGACATTTGTCCTAGCTAGGCACAAGAGCAAGGCAGCCCTGTGGTCTTAGTCTCGTGCATGCAGGGCTGGTGGGTGTGCGGAAGTCCAGTTACTGAGAGGACACAACTTTCCCTTTCCCCTGAGACTCTCTCCTCTCCCTGGTGTCGCTGGGGACCCCATCTAGAAGCTAGTCCAGCCCACCCTGCCACTGTGGGCCTGGGCCTGCCCATTTTCAAGCAGGCAGTGGTAGAGTGGCTCTGAACTTTGGACCCAATCAGACCCTAGTTCAAATCTTGTCCATTTTTGCCACTAACTAAATGAGCAATCTTGGGAAAATGACATGCAATCAGAGCCTCATCTGAAAAAATGACATAATAACCCCTTTCTGGCACGGCTGGCATTAGGGTCTTGTGAGAGAAGATGGACAGAAAACACCTAGCACTGGCTCAGCAAACAACAGCTGTTGCTGGTGCTCCTGTCTCCCTGGCCCTTCCTGAGGTGGGCTTTTGGGGCTGGGGTGGACCCTGGATTTGATTTTAGGGATCAGCCCCTTTTAGTGCTCTGCTCTTCTGGCCCTGCCTCTGAGGCTGGCTCTGGGAAAGTCATGTGACTTCTGGCTGGCAACTTAGCCATCCCTACTTCTATCCCTACTTCTCCCTGTATTTATGCTGCTGGCTCTAAGGGAGTGAAGTAATCCCTGGGGAGAGAACCTCACTCTTTCTTGGGGGGTATAATCACTGTCCTCTTGCTGGAGGTTAGATGGTGATGGTGAGAGGGCTGACCTTCCCCTGGCCCTCCTACCCTGGCCATGCAGGGTCCTTTAGGAGACAAAGACTCTAGTGTATAGGGTTCTGGTGGTGTGCCCTTAAAAAACATGCACAAGCTTTGGAGGTATTTCTGAAGCCCAGGCCTATTGTGTAATACTTGTGGATTATTATTATTATTAATATTATTTGGCACTCTGCAGTTTGCAAAGCGCTTTTGCACACCTCATCTTATTTACTCCTCCCAACAAACGACCTTGTGGGGGTGATACTGTTATTATCTCCATTTCACAAATGAGGCCATTGAGTCTCAAAAGAGGAAATGATGACCACAGGAAAGTGATAAAATGATGTGTCCTGACTGCAAATCCTGGAGAGTAAACATGGGCTCAGTGGCAAGTCTCCTGGGGGTTCTCCCTTTGTTTTGAGCTCCTGCACACACCCAGAGGAGGTCCTTTTTCTTCTCCCTTCAGTAGAGAAACTGGGAATCTAATTAAAATGGTGGAGGTGGGGAGGGGAAGGAGAAGTGATTTTCCCCAGGTGCTGGGTGTGAAATTAACGAACGAAGAAGGCAGATGCCTTGGTGCCATGGGTGGTATTTCAAGTGTAGGAGGGTTGCTGGCTCCACATCTGGGGCCTGTTAGGTGGCCCCCACCAGGATATGACCTAGTCCTCCCCATGCTGCAGCCACAACGCTGGGGAAGGGAACGAACTTCTGCTTTCTGGTGCGCCCCTGGCAATCGGGGGAAGAAAAATCTCTAGAAAGGCTTTCCAGTGAGCAAGACCCCCCACAGTGCTCAGAAGAGGCAGGAAAGGAACCCCTTCTCCCACTCGTCCTCTGTCTGGGTCTAGTCCCTATGTCACCTACCTGCTAGAATGGGAGGGATGGGGGCAGGCTTGCTAAGACCAGGAGAGAACTGCTGGCAGCCCGCCCAGCCTCCATTTCCTGGTCTGTCTGCCTAGTGAGTGTGGTGGCCCAGGATCCCACCACCTGGGAGGCCCAAACCCAGTGACAAAAACTTGTTTCCAGAACCTTTGACTTCCAAATTGCTGTGGGGTGTCATGGGCGACGAGGGAGGAAGGGAAGTCCTGGACTCAGTGTCCTGAAGCCAGCCATCAGTTTAGTTTGGCTGCGGCCTGTCCCTCTGCCTCTGTGGCCAGCGGTGTGGTGGTCCTATTTCCAGCATGAGCGGCAGGAGCACAAATGTCCTCGTTTGCTGTCAGTCAGCTTTCTAAAGTGAAACCCTAGCCTAGAGGTCCCAGGACCCTCCCCGGGTGGGCGGGCACATAGGCAGGGCCTCAGACTAGTTCCTGGAAACGTTAGGGCCCCTCTCCCTGCTCTGTTCAGTGCCTCTCTCTGGGATTGCTCAAATCATACAAGAAGGCATTATAGTAACAGTGACCATTTATTGATCACCTACCATAAGCCAGATACTGTGTAGGCGTTTCATTTATGGTATCTCATTAGCTACACCTTCTCCTGCTTCTTCTATATCCTGCTTTAGAAAGAGGTATACTATGGAGAGAACATGTCTATGGTTTCTAGTTCATTACATTTGTTGCTGATAGATTAGTCCCCCCAAAGCTTTGTTTTCATGGGGGGAAGTAAGACTTCATTTATATTGTTTTGCTTTGCAGGAAAACTTCCAGAAACCTCAGTGTGAGCCAGGCCCATAGCTGCTGGTATCCACAGGGGGCACGACCTCTGTAGACATGTCACTTATAATTCACAACACTGTCTGGTCCCAGCCGTTCTTCCCATCAAGGAGGCCGTATTTTAGATGTCTTTCTCTCCCTTGCACCACAACTAAGATCTTTGCTATTAGAATTGGAGGGACCCCGCTTCTGGGTGCAGCTAAGACTGGTGGGCCGTGGTTCCCCGCCTCCCAGCCACTGGGCCCTGGGACGCTGCCCTTGCAGGAGCTGCCAGCAGAGCGGAGGGTGGAAAAGGGGAACTTTCCTCCAGCTGGTGGCAGGAGCTGGCTAGCCAGAGGCCTTTTTCACGGCCCGATACAGTGCGGCTCTTGTGTTTATGAGCTTTGTGAGATTTAGATCACTCTGTATTAGCCACAGGTTTTTTTGGGTCACATCAAAGGGTAGAAAGCCATGGAAAGAGTTCTTTCCCCATGAATCACACTTCCCAAAAATCTAATTCTCTGAGAGGAGCCAGCTTGCTTTATAGGGCTGGGAGGAGAAAGGGGATAGCAGGGGCTCCTAAAGAGTTTTCCTAAAGAAACCTCTGAAAGTCTGGACAAAGGAATTCTCAGATAGGAGAAGAGCCAGAGGAAGAGAAAGACCCACTGGGACCAGATTGATGGACTAGGGTTTGGGGGTTGGGGTGAGATGGCAACGGGGCTTCAGATGCTGCTGGCCTGGAAGGATTGGGCCCCTGTATTGTACGACTCCAGAGAGTGCCCTAGCTTGTTCAGTGCACAACCTGCACAGCCACACACGACAACCCTGAGTTTCTTTCCTCCCTCCTGGATGGATTGGGTATCTCTTTCATGGGCTCCCATAGAATCCTCTAGATGGTCATAGACTATAGTTATCCATTACAATTATGTGCATCCCATTCCTGGCCGTTTCAGTTATACCTTTGAGGACAGCCATTTCTTCTTAGCTTTTGCTTTCTAGCCAGGCAAATAGTATATGCTCAGTAAATGTTTGTGAAATGAATGAATAAACATTGTTGAGAGAATTCTTCTAGCATTTGGGGAGTGGTATGGCTAACTTAAGTATTAGAGGCCAAGAGGGGTTTTGATGCCTTTGAAGAAAAAGTACTATCCAAACACACCAACTCCTTTAAGACCCAGATTGACCGCTCCCTGCTTTAGGAAGCGCCCTGATGAGTTCACTTAGTCCCTCCTTCATTTCTCAAACACTTACCAGCCCCTCTCTCAGAAATCATGATGGGTACCCTTGAGAAGCCCACAGTCCTGATGGGGTAACAGACATAGATGCTGGCCATTACAGTAGAGGGGTCAAAACTATCAGAAAGGCACAGATGAGGCATGTGCAGGGGCCACAGGATGCTAGGAAGGGAGTGGCTTACTCACTGCCAGAATAGCAGGCTTCACAGAGAGGGTGACAGAGGCAGAGGCTTGAAGGGAGGGGCTATCCCACAGACATGGAAGGAAATTGTTTTTGCTGTGCTCTTTTCCAGGCTTTGGCTCTATTGAGCACAGAGAGGTCTATTGCAAGGTCACTTGGCCAGTAAGTACGTCTCAAACCTGATGCTCCAAGTCCATATCCTGTGACATACCACTGCTCCCTACGCCCAAGCCCAGGCCTTGATGAGCTGTCCATCCAGAAGTTCCCCTGGCCTCACAGAGCATTTGATGTGGGGGCGGCCTCAGCAGTGGCTCTGGGGATTATTCTTGAGCCATCCAGTGACCCGCCTGGGCCTCCTGTTATCTCTACTTGTCCTGTTCACAGTCCAGCTTGTTCCTAGCGCCTCACCTATCTCGCTCCACAGTTTGATTCTCTGCTGACCTACTTGGCAGCCATCATGCTTCCTGCTTTGTTCCCCAGGCCCTGCATGGCAACCTCCCTCATGGTGGATTATATGCCTTTACACCCTCGGGCATCTGGCCTCCAGGTTGCCATAAGGTACGGGGGGCATTAATTCCTCCTGGTCTACATGTACCTCATTCCACCAAGCCTCCTGCACTGGCTGAGCCCAGACAGCGTCCCTCCCTCCTGCTGCGGGATAACCCCAGCCAGTCTCCTCTGCAGGGACTTGGTCTCTTCCCTTAACTCACCAACTGGGACGCTGCCCATCCTTGCGCACTGGGCTGCAATAGGAGAGAGGGCATGGCCTCCATAGCCAGACAGACCTGGTTCAACTCCTGCACCTGCCAGTTTTCAGAAAGTCGTTAACTTCCCTGAGCCTTATTTTCCCATCTGCAAAATGAGAACGTTAATACCTGCCTCACAGAAGCCGATGCACAATATGTGAAAATGCTCTGTTCTGTACCTGAAACGTGGCTTAGGAAGTGGGAGCTGGTAGCCGCTACTGCTTATAAAAGCTTTTCTCTATCCAGGCTTTGGCTCTCTTGAGCACAGCGAGGCTAAATGTGTCCTACAAGTTCACATGGCTAGCAAGTATGTCTCAAAGCCAGCTCTTCAACTCCATACCCTGGGACATGCCAGCATCTCGCTTTCTGTCTCGACCTCAGGCCTTAATCACCTGTCCACCCTAACGGTTTTATTTGACCCTGAGGTACACAGAGAAAGCTTGGTTTAGCCTGTTTTACAGGGAGGAGATTGGGGCTCAGTGAGAATAAGTGAGTCACCCAAGGTTGCAGTGCTCATCAGAGGGGAGCTGGGTGAGAACCCGTTTTGATTCCCCATACTGTGGCCTCAAAATAAATCGTTCCCAGCTCTTTTCCTCCATTCTCAGAGCATCTTCACTCTACTCTGAGAAAGCCCTCTCTCCCCATGCTCAGAATGCCAGCAAGTCTGGGCATAATTCTGGCTCTTTCTGTGTTCCCAAGCAGGGCCTGCAGGAGGAGAATGCTGAGAAGGACACCCCAGGTAGGTCTTGGGGTGTTGGGGCTTCTGGGGGGCTGAAGAACACAGTGTCTGGAGCCCTGGAAAGGAGGTTGTGCTGGTTGAGATCCCCTCCTCGTGGCCCTGAGTCAGCCCAGATTCTGCTCTTCCCGCACCCCAGCCCCTGGCCAGAGCAGCCCTGTGGTCAGTTGGCGGCTGCCGCCCAGCCCCCAGCCCCAGGCTGCCAAGGTTGGCAGCCTCACGGCCACGCTGCACAACTCTGCGCCTCTCCTCCTCAGTTTATTCCTTCCAGATACACAGTTGCTGCTTTGTATTTGGATCACTTTTCTGTGTTATGGTATTTTGGTGGTTTTTCCAATCCCTCCCTCCTCCCCCTGCCTTTCCCCGTGGCAGGATTCCTAAGAAGAGGAGTTTTGGGAGAAAGCTGTAAGCACATCTGCTCTCTGGCTGCAGCATTCCAGGAGGGCCCTGTCAGGGGCTCAGGTCCCAGGGAGCCAGGACACGCTGGGCAGTGGAGGCTGGAGGGCAGGGTACAGGGCCCCTGGCAGTTGGGGCCTGTAGTGGGCACTCTCAGTGCAGCAGGCAGGGCTGAGCCTCAGGGCCGTGGGTGGTGCCAAAGTCCTGGAGCCACAGCTCGCCAACTCCCTGGCCCTGCTGGCTGTGGCTGCTGGCTCTCAGCTCAGATCTGTGTATGCCAGGCTTGGTGTGAGAGAGAAGCGAGGAGCCTTCGGAAACACCCTGGCCTTCCGTCTCCTCTTTTGTCAGCGATCCTGACGGGCTGGGGGTCCTATTCCTATGTGTGATGAGTGTGGGAATCAGTGTGGGAGTGTGGGAGTACACTCATGTGTGCTAGGGAGAGTGTAGTGGTTACATACAGGCTTAGCAGTCACAGGGCCTGGGTTCGATTCCTGACTTTACCACCACCGTCTCTGTGAACTTGGGCAAGTTACTGAGTAGTGAGGATAATAACACGTCTCTCTCACAGCGTTGTTGACAGGTGAACTGAGGTAATACATGAAAGTACTTCTTGGAACATAGTAATCGCTCAATAAATGTTTTAGCGATTATTATTATTATTATTTATGCATGAGGGTCTACATGAAATTTAGTAGATTTGGGATGGTGCTGCTTGGACTTTGGAGTGCGAGTCGTCTGGGAAGCTTGTTAAAAGTGCTGGCTTCTGGGGCTCACCCGCAGATTCTGATGCAGCTGGACGTGGGTGGGCTCAGGAACTCACTTTAACGCAAAGGCCCTGGTGATGCTGATGTTGATCCAGGGGCCCATCTGGAGTCGTTTGAAGAGTCGGGGTGAATAGATCCTTGGAATCCTGGGCTCAGGTACATCAGTCAGAACTGCCTTGCAAATGTAGCTGAGACCAGATGAGGGGCTGGAGTGGGATGAGGCTGAGAAGTGGGCAGAAGCCACCCCAGGCCGAGCCTTGAGGCTCTAGGAAGGAAGTAAAGTTTTAAGCAAGGGATCGACACAGTCTTACTGAGCGATGTGGGTTGGACCAGGCTGGTTTACAAGCCCAGGGCACAGCAGATGTCAAGGAGGGTATAAAATTGCAGTTCGTTCAAGGCCAGAGTAGCAAAAGGGCCTATGCCCGGAAAGCAGAAGAAGCAGTATCTGGCCCAGATGGAGCAGCTGTGCCAATGCCCTCCTCCCTCAGACTAGGCATCTGAGCTGCTGGCAGAGCCTCCAAGCAGGGCCTGGGTTCTATGTGCCGATCCCCACACCAGCGAGCCAGGCTGCGGCCAGACTCCAGGGTGTGGCTAGGGATAGGAATTCGGCCCTGTCAACTCATCCCCTCAAGAGCTTGTAGTTTCTTGATTTATTTTTCTCTTAGTAAAGATCTTTTAGAAAAATTCCTTGTTTTGACGGAGCTCAGGAAAGAAGGAAGTGGTGTGCGAAGGCTGCGGGGAGGGCTGTTTGCCTGCTGCAGGGAAGGGACTAGGGACTAGCAGTGGGGCTCCAGATGTGGAGCTCACCCCTCCAGGAGCAGGCTGGTGGGACAGCTCTGAGAGCTGGGTCTTCCTCACCTGGGATCCGTGGGACTTCTAAGATGCTTGTTTTCTCCCACACGGCAAGAAGAGAGACGGGTCAAGTTCCTGCTCCCCTCCTTCTAAACTCTCCCAAGGAGAAAGCTCATGGCTTTGGCTATGTCCTCTAAGAGGATGACTCAGAGGGTCCACCTTCAGCCTCAGTGTCCCTTCTCTGCTCCATGGCTGTGTCCATTAGATGTCCAACTGAGCAACTGAAACTCAGTGTGCCTCAAGCCCTATCCATCTCCTTGACCCCAAACCAGCTCCCCCTGGGCATCCAGCTGTTCTGATGGACAACTCCAGAGTTCTGCCAGTCGCTCCAGCTTGTAATTGCTGAGCTATCCCTCGCATGTCCCTGTTTCATTTCCCACAGCTAATCAGTTATTGAATCATTTCAAATTACTCCTTGAGCCAGTCCTTTCCCACTGCCATACATGTGGCCACTACTCCCCGTGTCATGCTGTTTTCAACTCCTATTTGGCCTATTGCCAAGGCTCCCCACTTGGCCTCCCTGCTCCAGCCTCCACCTTCACAACCCGCCAGTCCACCTCCTAAAGCACCATCACGCACTCATTGCTCCCCTCAGCCACTGCCCCCAGCTGCTTTCTCCACCCACAGCACCTTCTCTCCTCCATACACTCTCGCCTCCAACCTAACTGGTCCCTTGTGGTTCCCAGTACACCGTATGCATTCCTGCTACCTTATCTTTGCTGGAGTTTTCTTTCATTTCAACCTTTTACCTAAATTCTAGCCACCTCCAATACTATACATAACACCCAAACGTTTTGAAAACATGATGAAGAGAGGTAGGAAAAGTGAAGGGGAGGGAGCTATCATTGTTGCTGGCAGTTCTAGAGGGAGAGAATTTAGTTCACCTTTGGGGCAGATTTTGCTTTGTTTGGGGAAAATCAACACAAACCTGAAGCTGCGTAGTCACTGCCAGCCTGAATGCAGATGTTCGCTCTTCTGGTTCAGCAACGTAAATAGCCTGCCTTGGGAGGCAGGGGCTGCTTTTTGTTCCTTTTTAATCTAAGGTATGAGGAGAGGAATTGAGGAGGAAGGGAGCCTAGACTGGTTCCTGTGGAGGTGACTATTTTCAGCTGAAGTTTGGAGAGTTACTTGCAAGAGATCACAGCCTTCCTGAGGAGGTTGGAGAGGGCCTGGCACTATTGCTTTGGGCCCAGGTGACACATCTCGGCACATAGCCGGGGAGAAGGACACTCTGTCTATCTCTGCACAGAGCACGGCATCCCTCCAGAACCCAGGAGTCATAGAGGAGGCAGCAGCCATGGATGCCGGGGACCCCACAAGAAGCATCTCCCGCAGAGGCCTCCACGAGCCCCACCTGGATAGACAGACTTGTGACATCATTTGAGATGTCCCATTGGGAACTCCTAGAAATATTTGAAGGAAATATTGCGTGGAGTGGGGCTCAGTGTCTCTGCAGCTCATTGTTAAAGTAGCAACCAATCCTTTATTCCCTAGGCAGGTGAAAACTAAATACACACTACACTTAACTGTGGTTGCCTCTGGGCACCGGTATTCTAGAGAGTCCATTTTATTCTTTATATTTTTATGGAACTTTCCAAATTTTCCACTCTAAGCAATTGTAATGAGAAAAACAAAAGCTATGAATCAAGAATATTTGCTCTTTCCTTTCCCTTCTCGCCCAGCGGAAGCCTCTGCACTGCCTAAGGCTGCTGTGGTTTCTCCTTCTGCTGAACTCCTACAGTAACTCTTGGGTGCAGATCTGCGTTTATTCATTGTTTGTGGTACTTGTGCCAGCGCTGGGAGCTCCTTCAGGAAGAGGAACTCATCTCCTACTCGAGCCCTCCCCCTCCACTCACTCTGCTTTCAGGAGTTCTTTCTCAGAACCTGCCTGTCCTGCTCCCACCCTGCGCCTTCATCCTTGCTGTCTCATCTGCCAGCACCCCCTCCTCCCTCATCCCAAACAGCGTGTGGGCTCCCTGCTTGGCACCTTTGGTTTTGACTCAAATGTCACTTCTCAGCGAGGCTTTCCCTGACCAGGCTATTTATAATAGAATTGCACACCCTCCCAGGACTCTTGCCCCCTTGCTCGCTGCATTTCTCCCTATGTCATAGATTTCCATCCTCCATGCTGTGCATTATACTTCTTCATTCTATCTCCTTACACTAGTATGCAAGCTCTATGAAGGCGAGGATTTTTGTCTAGTTTGTTCTCTGCTGTAATCTCACCACCTAGTATGTATGCTTAGTATGCACAGAAGATGCTCAATAAATATTTGTTGAATACGTGAGTACATTTTCTAATAACAATAGTTACCACGGACCAGATACTGTGGTAGGAGTTTAGTCATTCCTTCATTCGGTCTCCACAGTGTTTTGAGGTAGGTAGCATTATCTTGGTTTTAAAGTTGAGGAAACCAAAGCTCAGAGAGGTTAGGTAACTCAGCTGAAGCCACATGCTGTCATGTAGCAGAGGGGCCAGGAGCTTCCACTCCAGCAGGTCTCCTCTGTCGGGTGGGTCTGGTGAGGGGGTTGTCCCTCGCTGGGCTCCACAGCCAGCGGGCCTCCTGAATCAGCTGGTGCTGAGGCTGCTGCTTCCCCCACTGCGGGAGCACAGAGCTGCTGCTCAGAGGTATCATTCCTCAAAAATGGGCGCCTCTCCCGATAGGTCCCTTCTCCTGACAGAAGGTCCACGACCCTACAACCGGAGAAGCCAGCTTGTCCCTCCCCGCCACTGCCTCGACTCTCTTGTTTGCTGCTCTAGGTTCCCGTGTAAATGAGCACAGGAAGTTTTCTTTCCTTCTCTCTAGGCCCATTTTCCCAAAGGGAGGGTGGTTGCTCCCCAAGCATCTTCTGAAGACTAACAGGGTAGATACCAGCAAGAACCCAGAAGATTTGGGTCCAAGCTCTGCATCTGCTGCTCGCTGCTTATATTGTGTGCTTGGGCAAGTCATGTAACTTAAGGCATTGACAGAACAGAACAGAATTATTCTTTCCCTGTGGTTGCCCTACGGTATTGTAATATTGGCAAATGTGGACCCTGCCTCGTGGGACTGTTGTACAGATGCATGAGACAAAATGGTTATCATACTTAGCGCCATGCCTGACACATAAAGCTTAACAAATGCCGGCTGCCATTGTTACTGTTCATGCGTGGTTCGGAAACTGGGCAGGGTCTGCAATCAGCTCGTAGGACTGGGTGTGGGCGTGAATTGTAGCTGACGACCACTCCAATCACCCGTGAAACCCCTAGAGCTTCAGTTCTCAGAGTTTGTATTCTTTGTTCAAGGTCACATAGTCACACTTTAAAAGGCCTTCATTAGGACACTTTTCAGAATACCTAA
Organism: Rhinolophus ferrumequinum; assembly: GCF_004115265.2. Classification (NCBI taxonomy): domain Eukaryota; kingdom Metazoa; phylum Chordata; class Mammalia; order Chiroptera; family Rhinolophidae; genus Rhinolophus; species Rhinolophus ferrumequinum. The sequence goes on along the minus strand of NC_046285.1, from coordinate 60,502,409 downwards.
CCTCCTCAGTCAGTACATTATGTTTCTGCTGGGAGGTAATTGTTGCCATCTCCGCTGGGCAGCACAATTTGAGGAATAATTTGCACAAGCATCAATTGCCACCATGACCAAGGCACGAAGCATAATTATCTCTAGTGGAAACTGTGATTGAGCCTGTGAATCGAGGCCTAATTTGCAGGGGCTATACCTGAACTCCCACCTCTGGAACACTACGTGCCCGCTCGATGCTGGGTTGTAATCACCCTGAGCCTGTTTCCAAACACTCATTCTCCAAGTTCCAGTGCATCGAAAGTCCCGACCCTGGTGTCAAGCTCTCTGCCGAGTCTGTGGCTGAACTGCGACCTTCCTATTGTCCAAGACGTGATTCATAGTTTTCAAGGGAATTTCCGTTACTGGCTTTGCTTCCTAGCTGCAGGTACAATCAGTATGACTTGGAGCAATCCATCTGCCACCATTCCCCTGGTAGCAAGGCGCTGCTCTCCCCACTCAAGTGTTTTACCCAGGAAGATCAAGTTCTATTTGTGCCTGAAGGGAAGGAGATGGGGGATCCAGGCCTTCCTTTTCCCTCATGTGAATGACCATACACAACAGAATTCATCTCTTGCCCTCACCACGTCCAGTGTCTGCTTTACACATGGGCCCAGAGGCCATACTTTGAGTACTTCTGAGAAGCTGATGATGGCATCTGTGACATGGGAGGTCTTTCATCCTGAGGCCAGAGTATGTGTTCTGCCAGCCCTTTGTACCATCTGGAAACAACACTGGGAATCATATTTGCAGGTCCACAAATGTTATTTGATTGTTCCATGGCATGAAAAACTTAATTTGAGGCTTAGTGGAGAGAGCAGACTAAAGAAGGCTGAGGCAACACAGCCTTTAAGAGCAAAACATGCTGAGTTTGAGCAAAAACACACATTCTCCCTGCAGTCAGCACTCTGTGAACACTGGGGAGAGTACGCAGAGCTGGGATCAACGTGCACAGATAATTCTCCAACTTTACTTTCGCCTCCTTTTTACCCTCCTGCAGTCCAGTGTCTTGTCATAATTACCTCGGCTACACAATCCTTGTTTGTATCTCCAGAGAGACAGTGATGTCTGAAGTAAGAACACGAGTCCAGAGACAGATGACCCAAGTGTGGGAGGAGCCCCAAGATGAAGGAAACAGTGAAAAGTAAAACAGTGAAAAGTGCAGGCTTTTGACTCAGTCAGACTTCAGTTCCAATCCTGGTTTTGTTATGCACCATTTGTGAGACCTTTATAGCTTCTCCAAGTCTCAGTTTGCTTAGTGCAAAATGGAACAGATAATATCTAAACTGTAAGAGTGTTATAAAAATCACTAAAACATATGTAAAGCATAAAAAAGCTGGCTCATCTGAGGTATTGAATACATGGCAACATCTGTAAAATGGAGGTATTTAGTAATAACTTTGCAATGTGGTTGTGAAAAGTAGGGGAGAAAATGCCTTTGGCCTATAGTAGATGTTTAATAAATGGTACCGTTAGTCCTATCCTTGCCAGCAAAGTCACATCTGGTAAAATGGGGAGTAGTTCTACTCTACCTCCCATAAGGACTGGAGAAAATTATATGTGCCTCGCTTGTTTTTTGCAGTTGTGATAACTAAAATTACACACAATATAGTGGAAGCCGGGAACGGGGAACAATGTGCTAGAATGAAACACACTGGATTGGGGGGCAAAGCACTTGGGTTCTAGTGTTGGTGCTCCTTTGCTGACCAAGTGACCGTAGGTAAATCACCAAGTAATCACACCTTCAGGGGCAGGTGTACACATGGCTGAACTCTCAGCTGTGAGAAAATCAAATGTGAGAAATTACTGTTACTGTTCTTTGAGGATAAAGCCAGTCTTCCCTTTTTAATCTTTAGAACCCAGCCAAGTCCTTGGCATATAGTGGGCACTCAATATTTTTGTTTAATGAATTATAAACTGCCCAGAAGTCGTATTTTTAATCATTAATTTTTTTTTGCCTGTAAGTTTATAGCCTTTTGTCTCAGTGTGACCTGTTGGATCTCTGGTACTGTGTCCCAAAGAATTTGTATTCCATGCTAACCTTAACATACTCAGAAATGTGTTTTGGATATACTTGAAAGTAGAAAAAAACTGGCAATAAAGAGAGAAAGCAGCTCTTCTGTATTTGGCAGCTGAAGGACAGTTTTATAATTCCCCCAAACCCATCTCTGGTTTGGTTACCGCTTCTCTAGGTTCCCTATTATTTTATGTACCCATTCTACAGGATTTCTCCAGAGTGAAGGTGGCAGGCATTGCAGAGGCCTGGGCTGCTTATGGAGATGACCCTTCATGGGTAGTCAATGTGAAGGATGCCTTGTAAGTCTCTTCTAAGTGGAAGGTGGGAGGTGGAAAGCAGCAGGTAGAAACATGGATGAGGGCACTGGGCTTACCGGTGCCAGGAGAGAGATCTTTAAGTGTAACTTCTTGGTAGTAGGGTACACCGTATGTGCCTTCCCCACCCACACTACATACTATCCCAGAATTGTTACACTCTTTGGTCTCTGAGGGCTTTGGTAGAAGAGGGAACCTTGTAGCGGTGAGAGAAGGGAGATGGAGAAGACCAAAATGCTAAGTCACCATCAGTGTGTACTGTAATAAACTACCCTGGAACAAGAGCACTGCCAAAGGTAGAATGCTTTTCAGATCAAGACTTCCCGCATTACCGAGGAACATCTGTGATCTTGTCATTTTTAATACCATCTCCCACCCTCAACATCTTCTTCCTCTTTTCCTTCCCCTCCCCTCTACCCACTTCATCTTTTCCCCATCGTCCCAAAGCCTGAGTAAAACCTCAAGCACTCCAGCTGGGTTAGGTGTCCCTCTGTAGCCTTTATCTCACTGCACCGTAATTTCTGGTTTAGCTACTTACTGTCCATTTCTGAAAAGGAGGACCTTTATATTGTTCAACATTCTATCGCCAAATGCCCCAAATAGTGCACCACACTCAGGATGATGTTCAGCAAATGTTTATTTAGTGTGCCAGTGTATACTTCTAATTTATTGCATTTTTTTCTCTAGATACTATAATAGCTAAGCAAATAGAGGTACATGTCAGTCTTTTTGCTTTATACAATAGACAAAAAGTGTTGGGAAGCTAGACCCCAATCAGCTATTTTTTTCCTGGTACCAGATCATCAGACTGCAGAGTTCCTTCAAACCATGAAAGTACAGTAGTACAATGCTGCATAATTTGTTCAAGATCACAGAATAAAATACAAAGTTTTTCAAACCATTTTTACAAAACCTGCAAAACTCTACAAAATCCTACAAGAAAAAGTAGAGCAATCTCATTTATAAACATCAATTTAACAATGTATGAAATATAGCAAAATACAAAACTTAAATCCTAGTTACACAATACAACTCAAGAAATAACAACCCTCCCCCACCTACACTATTTAGGACTCAAAAGTAGCTTCCATACCCCGCCTTGGGCCGACCACCTTTTCATCAGCTCTCACCAGAGCCCTAGCCTTGGCCCTGACCCTGCCTCTAGCCCTCAGCCCTGGCCGTCAGCCTCATCTGCCAGGGCCCCACGGCACTGCACTGGCTAGTGCTGGGGTTCTTTCTTATAATGGAGTTTGGCCACGAACCCCAGGACTTGCATCTTGCTGGTGTCTAGGTTGCTTCGGGGACCTCAAGAGAATTCACATTCCGGTGGATTGGTGTGAGGCACTCGCCTGTAATTGCGGTATCGCTGCTGCACGAAATCTTCCATCATAAGCCTCTTCGGGTACCCAAAGAGGAAGTGGTACTTTGAGGGACATACCCCCAACCAACGCAGCATCTCCCAGACCTGGGCCTCCCTGGCGCTATTACCTTTCAGGTAAATAAGGCCCAAGATCATCATTAACAAGAGACCCTCCCAGATCCTCCTCCTCCTCAAGGTTTTGGTTTGTTGGTCAGGATGTGAGTGTGGTACTTGCGGCCAAGCTTTCAGCTAGAAACCAAAGGCACACCGCAGATATTCTGTGGCCCTAGCGACGATCTCAGGGAACAGAGATTTCAAGTCACCGACAACGTATTTCACCATCTCGGAGCGAGTGATGGGACTCTTCTTTTTGTCCTTCACCAGCAGCCACTGCACCCACTCCGCCACCGTCCGATCCAGACGGCGGTGGGGCCTGCTCCCGGCCCCCTTTCGGGGTGAGGGCGGGCTCCACGGCCCCCTTCTCCCTCGTGGCGCCAAGGTCCTCCTTGGGGCTGTCCTGCAGCAGGGGGCTCGGGGCCTCCTCCTGCGAGGCGGTCAGGGTCGCACCGTCATGACCGCCATCCTTCTACCCCTCAGCCTGAGAGATGGGGAGATTCGCGCTCTCGTGTTTCTGCAACACGTTTTCCGGCAGCCAGGTGCAGAGCGCGTACACGCGCCGAGGGGTGTGCGAGCCGCTGCACAGCCCCCAGCGGGGGGGTCGGACAGCGGCTGGCGGGCGGGAAGAGGACTGGGAGCGCTGACGCCGGGGGCTTCGCGGCGGCTGGACAGCACCGCGGAGAACGCGGGCCCGTAGCGCAACGCCCCCGGCACCACAGCTCGGCGCGGCCACTGCGCAGCCTCAGTACAAGCCCGCGCGCCGGCTCGCGGGGCCACTTCCGGCCAACTCAGGGAAGATGGTGGCGGGGGCCGCACGAAGACCCTCCCCTTCCGGCTCCCTCTCGGTCGGGGGTACGCGCTGGCTTCTTTGGATACCCGGGGTGTGTGGGAAATGTCCACTCAGCGGTGCATTTTAGGCTGGAGAGCTGGAGGGGCGGTAGCAGGGTTTTCATTTCCAAGGCATGCGGACTGGGGAATGTTTCAATGTACAAGCGTGAAATAGGGATGGAGTTCTAGCCACCTCCTTTCAGCAGGTGCTTATTTATAAGTGTGTGTATCTATTAATAGGATTTTGAGTGATTTACTGCGGCTCAAGTGCAGAGTGCATAGAGGTGAAAGCTGGGAGATAAGGCTCTGCGGACCAATTAGTGAAGGGCCTTGCACAGGATAGGATGCTAGGGAGGTTGAGATTTATTCTGAACACGATGGGAAAAGACTACAAGGGGATTTAAGCAAGGGAGTGTCTGGACCAGCCTCTATGTTCACAGGGTCCCTCATGGCAGTGTGGAAAATGGATTAGAGCAGGGCCGACCAAAAGCTGGGAATCCAGTTTGGACTATTACCGTGTAGAATAGGAACTGGGCTTTGGCCTGTCTTGTTCATGGGTGTACCCCTAGCGCTCAGAACAGTGCCTGCTGTGTTGAGGCACTCCGTAAATACTGTAAAATAGATGACGAAGGCACGGATAAGGATTGCAGATTCTACAGGGGTGAAAGGAAAAGGATGAGATACATGGAATGAAGTACAGCTGGCAGAAATAGTTGATGGAGAAAAGGGAGATATTTTTTTATCTGGTCAAATTTAACTACTCCCATTTTTTCTTTTTGTATACGCTACTCTGAACTTTCTCCCACTTCTCTCCCCGTCCCCCACTCCCCTGACATTTAAGGTTCAGCTTAAATGTCACCTTTCCAAAATCTTCCTTAGTCTCCATGTAGTTATTTACTGCCACCTCCGAATCACCATAGCAATTTGTTTTTATTTAACATCCACTTATATAGACCTTATTATGTGCCAGGCTCTGTTCTAACCACTTTTCAAATATTAATTTATTTAATTCTCATTATGGTAAGTACTATTATCATCATCCCTATTTTACAGATATGTCTTTCTTACGGCATTTGCTATTTACTAGCTATGTAATCTTGGGCAAGTTACCTAAACTCCCTGCCCCTCAGTTACCTTATCAGTAAAATGGGTATAATAGTAGAAACAACATTGTGGAGGTTATGTAAAGTTATATAAAGCAGTTAACAGAGTGCTTGACAAATACTGTTCAATGAATGTTAGCTATTATTTATTGCATATTTCTCATGTGGTGATAATGTGCTAGGTATTTACGATTATTAACTCATCTACTCCTCATAAGCCCTGGTAGATAAATGGTATTATTATCCCAATTTTACAAGTGAAGTAACACCTAGGGAGCGTAAGTAACTTGCCCAATATCACATGACTGAGATTGAATCATAGTATGACTCCAGAGATCATGCTTTTAACCACTATATTAATAAATGTTAATTATTATTATTGACCATACCCTGCATTATAATTATTTTTATGCTTATCTTATTACTCTCCAAAAACAAACATCCTAAAAGCTAGGGCCATGTCTTTAACTTCTGTGAAGAGCCCCTCTGAGTTGGCACTAAGCATATAAGTGCCACTGAATAAATGATGGAAAGCTTTACTTCTTTACATAGGAAATAACACTGATTTTATTAATAAGTAAATATCTGACAAGTAGACTTTTCTAGACATAGTCATGAACTCTTCATTTTAGTATATGTGCTGCCGAAGCGAGCACGTGAACTCTTCATTTTAAAAACTTATGAAATATATATACCCATTTATACTATATGACTTACAAAATCTGAAAGTGTGTGAATGAAGCTGGAAGATGTTTATTATAGTCTAGCTTGAAGCTATTATTAGTTTCCATTGTGCCAGACATTTTATGTACAGTATAATTTAGTCCTCACAAATCCCTATTAGGAAGGTATTATTACCCTCATTTTACAAATGGGAAAACAGTCACAGAGAGGTTAAATCACCTGTCCCAAACCACCCATCTGTTAAGTGCTAGACCGGACATGAAAACCTAGATCTGTTTAATGTGAACACTATACTCATGACCCCCATGCTGGATTGCCTGGTTATTTGTTTCTCCTGAAGGCAGACAGAACCACTCTTACCTAAAAGGACAGCACTAGAGATAAAATAGTCCACTTATACCGGGATGCCAAAAATATGTATACAGGTGGACACTTTGGTCAACGTTGCTCAAGCAGTAGTTTGCCATAATCAGAAGTGTCTGGACGTTGATGTAATTGCAGAAGTCAAATGTGACTTGTATTCATCTTTTGTTACCGGTATATATTCCATATTACAATTTTAATATAGTTTTCCTTTCTTAAAATGTGTATACATTTTTTTGGCACCCTCTGTATATCTTCCTCATATCAAGCATCGCCCGCATTGCCAAGAAGACATGTAGGAGATACAGGCATGGAAAGGAGCATATAGGAAATACACTGGAAAGAATTTTGAGGAACAAATTAGCAGTAATATATGGTAATTTAAAAAACTGAATGAATAATATACTACTGCTCATCCAGAAAAAGGAACAAACTACTGATAAAATCAGATGACATATTGAGAGAAAGAAGAAAGATACAAAAGATTACATGCAATATGATTCCATTTAATCTGGTATTTCAGATAGGTTAAACGAATCTGTGGTGCTGGATATTAGAACTGTAGAGGGGTTGACTGGAAAGTGGTCAACCCCTCTGCATGAACTTCCTGGGGGTGACGGGAATGTTCTTTATCTTGGTTTGGGTGTAGGTATACATTTGTCAAAGCTTATAAAACCGCCCTTAATATGTATGCATTTCACAGTATATAAATATACCTCAACATTACGGAAACAAAAGTTGTTTTATTGAGGTATAATTGATATAATATTAGTTTCGGGTATACAGCATAATGATTCTATATTGGTGTATACTGCAAAATGATCACCACAATAAGTCTAGTTAACATCCATCACCATACACAGTTACAAAATTATTTTTTTCTTGTGATGAAAACTTTTCAGATCTCTCTCCTAGCAACTTTCAAACATGCATTACAGTATTATTAACTATAGTCACCATGTATAAAAGATTTTTAAAAAGTGAATCATACTCTATGGGGTATGTATTTTTGTCCTTACTTTATAAAAGGAACCGGAGGCTGAGGAAAATTAAGTAACTTGCCTAAAGTTACCCAGTGAATAAATGGCAATGCCAAACCAAGTCCAGATATTTTTAACTGCAAATCCCATAATACTTTTCAAGACCATTGGAGCGGCTTTCATGTTCAGATTGTCACTGAAATTCACAAGACACAATAGGCTTAGCAGGCATGAGGTTGACTTCCCCTTAAGAAGGGACACAGAATAAGGAGCAGAATAACCATGTTAAGCTAACAGTATCATAAAGGCCTTGGATATCCAGAACCAGTGTCCCAATTACCATTTTGGGTTTTTTTTTGTTTTTTTTTTTAACTTAAGGGAAACTTTAAAGCAATCTAGTTTTAAAATGAGTTCTGGTTAAGAGAGAGAAGAAAGAATGTGAAAGCTTCAAATGGAGTCAGACAGGAGGGAGGAGGGTCACTGGACAGGGACGTCACATCTTCTGTCTTGGAAATGAGGTGGGCACAGATTCCGGTCAATCCATTGTTTTCTTCAGTCTTCTGTTCAGCGGTCCTCTCCAGTAAGTGGCTGTGCACCTGCTCCTTTCTCAGGCTCAGCAGGAAGGCCAAGGCCTCTGCTTGGGCTTTGCTGGGGACCTGGGCCATCTCCTCGTTTGCCAACTTGAGTTTCTCTTCAAGTGCATGGTCTATTTGGCCATCCCCAGTTCTTACTGTGTGATCCTCAACACACTTCTGAGTTCGGGTGACGAGCACTCAATAGGATATACAGCTGTCAGCTTACAGTGGACACCTAAAAATTACACTGTTACCAACCAGTGTCACCCCAAGAGCTTTAGCTAAAGAGATAAGCAATCCTTCCCTAAACCATTAAACCGGAGGGAATGTCTCTTTGGTGGGGAAGGGGCAGCAAAACAGATCCTTTGGTGACTGTTAGATTAAAGCCTTCAGGGAGGATCCTTTTAGCCTTGACTAGAGTGTTTGAAAGCCCACAGGGCTTAGCACAGTTTAGTATGCGGAAAGGGATCAGGGGGTTACCCTGGAAAAGCAGAAAAGCAGACGTACAGGATGAATTATCCTGGAAATGTCCGGCAGTGTGGGTGTAGACAAGGTGTGTCCTAGAACAAAGCACTGACCTCGGTCAGGAGACCTGCGTTCTGGCGTCCCTCACGCACTCATTCCGTGGTCCCGCACGGGGACCACCTCTCTGGGCCCGGTTCCTCATCTTTAAGGCCTGACAGCCCTTGCTTCGCCCATCCTCACAGAGTTATGTTGAGGTTCAAGAACGATTATAAATGCAAACATACTTTTAAAGTGCTCTACCATTAAGAAACAAATAGAAAGTGTTACAGCATTTTTTTTTTTTTAAAGAGAAGTGGTAGAAAAAAATCTCAGTAATGAGCGTGACTGGCCTCTCATGCAGACATTTTGGAATGAGCTTACACATTCCTGGTTGAAAAAAACCGTCTGGCCAAAAAAGATTAAATAAAGAAATGTAAAGTCCTGACACACCATCTAAGGCCAGTGAATGCTTTGGTGGGAAGCCAGGGTTATCTTGTTGGATTCCTTCTAAACTTGGAATAGCGTCCTCCAAAGTCATGAGTGCCTTCTTCACACAGATGCTGAAGAACGTCTCACCCCAGATCTGAGGGAGCCCCAAACTGCACAGTGTTTGTGTTTTCCCTCTTTCTCCTGGCAATCTTGACAGCCATGCAGCTGATCTGGCTCAAAGAAGGCATCAGAGAAAGAGCTTTGTTCTGTATCCCCGGGCCAGGGGCAAAATGGAGCCCAGTTTTGTCACAGCAGAATCCGCAGAGCGTGAGGCCATGGGCCTTGTGGCAGGATGGCTAGGCAGATGATTCGATCTGACTTGGGTAATGAAAATTGTTACTGTTTGCGGAGCAATTGTGTAAGCAACAGTAGTTCTATGTTGGGCTGCCTGTGACCCACCAGTGTCTGTAACATAACACCCGACCCAGAGGAGGAGCAGAGCCTGGGCAGCGGGGGAGGGGAGAGATGCAGGGGGCACAGGGCCTCCTACTCCCTCCTCCACTGTCCCACCCCCTCTCTAAACCTCGAAGGAGAGTTGGCGAGAAGGCATTTGCCACCTGGACACAATGAGGCCCAGTGCAAGGGGCAGGCGTGAGGCTGGCTGGGAGCCAGGGTCCTGGTCTGAATGGCTGTCGCCAAGGGGCTGCCAACAGCCCATCTCTATCCCTGTGAGGCTGGGCCAGGGCCGGGTGGGTGGGGGGATCCCTCCACCCCCAGTTCGGAAGCCCAACTCACGCCATTTGCTGGCCGTGATCAGAATGCGCGCGACGCGGGGACTTGGAGCAGCTGAACAGAGCCGGTTCCCTTCTGCCCGCCGCCAGCGCCCTTGGATTAGAGCAGGCTCTCCGGAGTCCCTTTGTTGGCTGCTTGTTATTCCGCACGCACCGAGCACTGTGCATTCATCTTTATTAGTTCTAATTGCTTCCCTATTCTAATGGGATCTTGATATTCCCATACAATTGAAAGGAAATGTATTCATTAAAATAATTCTTCTCCTAACTGCTGCTTCAAGCTGCTCCTCTAAGTGACATTGTCTTCTAGCCACAGCCTGCTGAGGCCTCTTATTAAGACTCTAGTCAAAAGCCAACTTTGGGCAGCAAACTTTCCTTGCAGGAGTTTCCAGACACTGAAGAGAAGGAGCTTTTTAATCGGCTCACACTGGAGCTGGAGGCCAGCTGGTGTGATTGGGGGTGCTGCTGTGGCGGGTGAGGGGAGAAGGGCTTGCCTCCAGCCCTGCCTCCCACAACAATGACCCCTTTCTGCACACCCAACTGGCTTAGACAGGGCTTCCCTTCCACCCCCCTGTGAAACTTTTTGTTTATGCCACTAGCAGTTACTAGGTGTGTTCTAAGTGCAGGGGTGCAGGGCGCTGAGGAAGGTGCTGTGGGAAGTGTGAAGACGGAGCTGTAGTCTCAAGGTGTTTATGGGCTCTGTGGGTGGCTCCAACTCCCCGTCCCTAAAGTTAGGCAGGAGAGGAAAGGCCAGGACCGCTCTCAGCATCCAAAACACTTAGGAGAATAAAAAACTTAGAAAAGCAGGCTGCTATTTCATAAATGTGTTTGATTTAATAACCCAAATCTTTCAAGCCATGGGATCATAGGGGTAACACAAGAAGCTTCTTTGGGACATTGGGAATCATTGATCTATTTGGGGGAAATAAGGCATTATGAGACAGAATGACTATGTAAACGTATGCTCTTTACATGCGCAGTGTAAATAAAGTGCTACAGGAGTTTGGAGGAGCGGAAGGGAGCATGTGCTGTTGCTTGACTCTTATTGAATCCCTGTCACAGGCCTGTGAGAGAAGCAGAATTCTTCCTCATCTTACAAATAAGATCTAAGAGAAGTTCAGTCATTTGTCCAGTGTCAACAGTTGAAGTCAGGGTTTAAACACCAGCCTTCTGACTGCAAAGCACTGGCTGTCTTCACGGCATCATGCTACCTCTCACGTCGTATCTGTCAGGGGCCATCAGAAGAGGTGTAGTGTGGAAGGTGGTATTTGAACCCCCTTGAGGCTTTTAGGGACCGTGGGTTGTCAGCAGGTAGAGAGCGGGGTCCACAGGAAGGAAAAGACTGGGCAAGAGCACAGGGGCTGGAAGAAGCTGGCATAGCAGGAAATTACAGGAGTCCAGGTGGCCCAGCCACTGGAGAGTGTGCCAAGCAGTAGTGGAAGGAAGGCAGAGAGGTTTGTGAGGGGCCTGTTAAGAGCCTTGCCTGTCAGGAGTTTGGATTTTATGCTATAAGAACTTCTCCAAGGAGGATACTTGAACCTCCGGATAAACACAATATTTCTTTCAGGAGCATCAGTTTTCCTGGAGGTGAATAATTATAAACATCTTTATATTAAAAGAAATTCAGATATATCATAGAATAGGATGCAGAGTTCTTATGAATTTTTAAAAGAAAACAGAAGACTTCAAAGAGAGGTTGGGCGTGCTGGCGGGAGCTTCGGGCTATGCAGTCCCATGAGGGACTGACGGCATTTCTTTTGTCTGCTGTTGCTGTACTTCAGCCAGAAAGTTTGAGAAGTACTAATTTTGGATAAAAGGTTTTGATCCCAGGTATAAAATAATTAGGTATATTTCAAGAAGTATGGCAGGGGCTTGAAAGATGGGTTGGAGGGGGCAGGGACTGAAGAAAGATAAGAGACCAGTAAGAGACTGCTGCAATAAACTCGCAGGAGACATGAAGGGCCTAGGGGGCTGCAGGGGCCTCAGAGCCCACCTCTTTGCCCTGGCTCTTTGGAGGGGACCACCTGACAGATGTCCCACCCCGAAGCCACTCCTTCCTTTGGGAAGGACTAAGATGAGACCAGGCTGACAGGGAAGGCTGTAGCAGAAGCAGCCCAGGGAGGGCCTGAGCCTGGGCCAGGACGGGGTCCTCCCAGAGAATCTTTGTGCCCTGGCCACCTCACCCACCACACTGGCTGCCTATTACCTTCCAGCCCAGCAGGTTTATTAGCTTAACTATCGGAAGGCAAGTGGTTAGGCCAATGATTCTCTTGCGGGGGGGCAGGTATGAGATGGTAGGATGTTGCCATGTTGCAGCAGCCTGCCGTCTTATACTGGTGGGTAGTGCTGTGGTACCCATGCATGGTGGCTGACATCCTGTGGTCGGGAGAGACTCAGAGGGAGGAAGGACGGAATGAGGGAACTCAGCTTAGGACCAAGGTGTAGCTTTACTTCTCCTTGTCATCAGGTGATGGAGATAGCCCACCCTAGTTAGCATGACTCTCCTCTTGGACGGGTGACTTTTTTTAGATAGTTTAGAATTTGTTTCTTGAAGCATCAGTTTTTTAAAGCATTAAAAATTTCCTTAATGCTTTATTTTTTTCTCATTTTAGAAGGGATTGCTTATTGTAGAGCATTGAGAAAATCCTGATGATAAAAAAGCCCACAAAAAACAAAAGTAAAACACCAAACAAAAAAAACCCACCTTTAATTCTACCACCGAGGGGTAACCGTAGTTAACAAATACCTTGGTGTGTATCCTCTCCCAATTTTTCTAAGCATATATATTTTTAGTGGAGTTATCGTGTATACTGCTTGTATATGCATAATATATTTCTTCACATACTATGAATCTTTCACGCTAATAAATACTTTTCTAAAATGTAATGATTTGTGATTGAAAATATCCCACAGACCCTATGTCACCTTTAATGCCTATTATTATATGTTTAGGTTGTTTCCAATGTGATAAACTTACTTGTGGTTAAATATTTCACAAGGCAATATTGTAAATAATGTTTCCTTTTATTTTCCATTACACACATAACCATTTCACTGCAGAAAAACAGAAGTTAAGACAAGAAAAAAATTAAGTACCTGTAATCCTACCATCCAGAAGTCATACATATTTACCTTTCAGAGCCTGTCCTTACAGATTTTATTCTGTGCATATATTTATGCCTATACACAAATGCATACACCAAATAAAGTCTGTAAGTTTGGTGTAGATATATTTTTATTAAAATGAGACTATTTGCCAACCGCTTTTCCATCTTAGTATATATGGCTGTCCTTGTCATTAAACAGTGTTCAATATTATATTATTGCTTTCTAATAATACATTGTATAAGTATACAAACATTTATTTAACTTATTATTCATTTGAGTTTTTCCTGGAGCATTCTTTTGTTATTTTTTGCAAGAGTTTTTTTTTAAATATTAAGGATATTATTTGTCATGTTGCAAATCTTTCCTGGGTGATTATTTTTTTTTTGAGGCTTGTTTAAGGTAAGTTTTTTTTCTCTTTATTTTGTAATAATAGAAATAAAACATAATCATTTTACAAAAGTGAGGCAATGGAGATAAAAAGAAAAATAATTAAAATTAAATAACTGTAAATCCTCCCATCTGGAGATAACCACTATTAATATTTTAGAGTGTGTCTTTCTAGATTTTCCTACTTCCCAGTATATATAGGAATATGACCATATACATATGATTTTTTTAAAAGCAAAATTGAGATTATTCTATCTACATATTTCTGTGACCTACTTTATGCACTAAATCCAGTTTGAAAATCTGTGTATCAACACAAATGATGCATTAAAATAGTTTTATTTTAAAAATAGACAATATTTCCACATAGTTTAAAAATCAAATCAATATAAAAAAGTATACAATAAGAATTCTTTCTTTCCCGACGTCCTCCTTCACCTGGTTTTCTAATTTTTTCTCCCATAGTTCACTGCTTTTAACTGTTATAGTGCTCCTTTTTGAAAATACAAGTAATGCAACTATATATACCCTGTCATTTCTTACACAGAAGTTAGCACATTATATACATTAGTAGGTACCTTGTCTTTAAGAAGCAATTTAATAGTATATAATGAAGTCTGTTTCATATCAGTACATAGAGAGGTTCCTGATATTTCATGGTGTGGATGGACCTTTATATCCAACCAATTCCATGTAATTGGGCATTTGAGTTATTTCCAAATATTCACAATTATCAGCAATGCATACACGTCATTTCTGTATTTGTGCAAATATATTTGCAGGAAACATTCTGAGGGTGAGATTGATGAGTTAAGGGGTAAATATGTTAGAAATATTAATGGAAAATACCAAATTGTCCTTCATAGCAGTATACCATTTTGTGTTCCTATCAGCAATGTATGAGGGTGCCAATTTCCCTACGACTTCCCTTTGTCGAGTGTACTTTGGATATGTGCAAATCTGATAGTGAAAAATGGGTAGGTCATTGCAACTATAATTTGTACTCTTCTTGTTAATGAAGTTGAACATTCTTTCATATGCTTAAAGCCATCTGTATTTCTTTATTCTGAAAATGGGTATTTTTTTCTATTGGGTTATTGGTCTCCTTGATTTATAGAAACAAATTATATATTAAAATGACTGACCTTTTGTTAAACGAGTTGTAGTTTTTTTCTTGAAGTTTGTCATCTGCTTTTTAAAAATTATTATTGTTACTATTAATGTATTTCTATTTTGCTTATGGTACTTTTGTCGTGCAGGAGTTTCAAGATTTTTATATAGATGTATACATCAGACTTCTATTTCATGACTTCTGGATTTTTGAATCAGTTAGAGAGGTTTTCATTACTCCAAGATTATAAAGGAGTTCTATTATTATTCTGGTAATTTTATAGTTTTCTTCTGTGCATTTAAATCTTTGACTCAGCTGACATTTATCCTGGTGTACTATGTGAAATATTGGTTCAACATCTATCATTTCCCAGTTAGCTGAACAACATTGATTAAAAAGTCCGTCTTTGCCTTACTGATTTGATATTTATCACATACCAAATTCTCATACCGTGTTTCCCCGAAAATAAGACCTAGCCAGACAATCAGCTCTAATGCGTCTTTTGGAGCAAAAATTAATATAAGACCCAGTCTCATTTTACTATAATATAAGACTGGATCTTACATATAATATAATATAATATAATATAATATAATATAATATAATATAATATAATACCGGGTCTTATATTAATTTTTGCTCCAAAAGATGCATTAGAGCTGATTGTCCGGTTAGGTCTTATTTTTGGGAAACACGGTATATATTTGGGCTTTATTCTATTCCATTGGCCTGTTTATCTATACAGCAGCATTTTTTGGTAGCCGCAGAATATTGCTTCTTATGCATATAGAATAATTTATTTGACTAATTCATTTTGGTTAAACATCTAGGTTGCTTCCAATTTTTCAATATTCCAATGACTGCCTCAACCCTTGCACTTATTTTATAGGCACGTGCATGTGTAGTGGATCAATTTTTTCCTTTGTATAGAAATTTTTATATCTAGACTTACTGGGTCAAAAGATATGTGCCTTCTTAGGCTTGTTTTCATCCATATTGCCAAAATGCCTTCCAGAAAGACTGTACCAATTTACACTCCCTGCAACAGCATACGAGTGCTGATTTCCCCTCACCCATGCCAACTCTCGGTATTATCATGCTTTTTAATCATTGCCAATCTGATCAACAACAACAAAAGTGGTCTCTTCTTGCTGTTTTAATTTGCCTTTCTTTGAATACTAGTGAGGTTGAATATTTTTTCAATTTATGGTGGCTTTTTGATGTACAGAAGTTTTTAATTTTTTATGTAGTCAAATCTATCAATCTTTTCTTCTATGGTTTCTGCTTTTGTTGACATGTTTAGAAAGTCCTTCCTCCTCCTAAGATTATAAAATATTCCCTTATATTTTCTTCTAGTACCTTTATGGTTTCATTTCCATCATTATCCATCTGGTATTCATTTTGATGAACGGTGTGAGCTGGGAAATAGCATGTTTTGTTTGTTTATTTATTTCCCAAATGGATACCCTGTTGTTTTTTTTATCATTGTTAAAAAGCACATATGTGTGTGTGCGTGTGTGTATGTATGTAAGTAACTATTACTAAAATGAACAACTTAAACAGCTGGATACCGAGGGGTAATCCAGCTCTAGACTTTGGGTCATCATTAGAAATATCCGTTATGGTACTGAACAGGCAGATATGGCATTTTCTAACATGTGGGCTTTTGAGTCAAACCAAGCGGCGTTTTACATTCGAATCCCAGCATTGCAGCTCAATGCCTATGCAGCTCCGAGCAAGCCTGTGATCCTCCTCAAGTCTTGGTTTCTTCACCTGTAAAATGGGGTAATAACACTTAGCGCTGTGATGAGAACTGAATGAGGTAATGTTTGTAGCAACTGTCAACATATGCCTTACATATCCTGGACAGGCACTTGCCCTTCACACAGTAACCCTCCCCCATCTAGCGATCGCCTCAGGCCCTTGCTGTGAATAGGATAGGCTGCAAAGGGGAGGGGTGGAGTGCTGTGTTTGCTTTTTATAGGTTTTCTATCTTTACACTTGGGATCAGACTCTCATTGTTATGTCTTTACATCTCATACCAGCTAGGAAGCCAGACAACTGGACTGTTAGAAGTGCATATAAATTAAGAGTAAGTGGGATCTGAGTGAGTTCCTGAGGGCCTCTCCTGCTGTATAATGTAGTGGTTCTCAACTCTGGCTGCACATTAGAATCACCTGGGGAGTTTTTAAAGCATATGCACGCCTGGGCCCTACCCCAGACCAATTAAATCAGCATCTCTGGTGGTGGGGCCCAGGCTTGGGTGTGTTTCAGCTCTGCAGGTGATTCTAACATGCATGCAGGGTTGAGAATCATTTGCTGAGCGCACGGGCTTTGTGAGATGTGCATTCACTCTCAGCGGTCGATCTCGCCCTCTGGTTCTCTCCCAACATGTGCCCCGAGTTGGGGAGGTCGCTGTATGCTGCGCAAGGCCAGATGGCAGAGATGCCAGGGATGTTCCGAGGGCTGTTGCCCTGGCTAAATCGAGCAGCGCCAAGTCTCAGGTCTGTTTCTCTGGACATTTAGAAATGATGTTGGCAGTTTCTCTTCAAAAGACAGAGCTGTCCCAGTCCCCTCCCAGGCATGCCTCCTGCCACTAGGGGCTTCCTGGGACCACTGGGGCAGAGCAGGAGGTGATGAGAAACAAACCTTGAGAAAATGCCTTTTGTTTTTCTTTCTATTTAGTTTATTTGTTCTTTTCTTCTTTTGGCCATTTTTTTGTCCCCCAAAACATGTGTAGGAGATACATGTCAAGCCTGCGTGGTCCTCAATTTTGGTGGATCTACTCTATCTGGGGATAGAAGCACTCTCTCTGAAAGGTTGACTCACTGCCACCAACTATTGGTGGACCCACTTTGCCACCTGACAAAACGGATACAAGTGTGCTCTATGCAGCCCGTAGGATGGGTCTCCACATGAAGTCTCTTTGCCACAAGATCAGCCTTCATCTCATTCTCAAGTTTTGATAACCTGACCGTGGGCTTTGCCCACGGGCTTGAGTCTCCTTCTAGGTGTCTCATCTGGTTTATTTAAAACTAGGACCTCCCTGGTCCCATGAGACCCTGTGGGGAAGAGTTACTACCTTTCCTAATGAAACCAACTCCTCCAAGCTCAGCAATGAAGGGAGAATCTCTGTGGGAAAAGATAAATGGAATTTTTCCTTGGAATCTCATCACGGACACTTGTCAATGTCCCCACCCTCCAACACACACACACACACACACACACACACACACACACACACGGCAGCTGAAACTGGATCCTTCAGACCAACCTTTACCACAAGTTGGGGATAACAAAATAGAAATAAACAGAGAGAGAGTAACATGACTCCACATAATCTGGTTTACAAGATGTGACTTGATCATGAGTTCTCAGGCGGCCTTATCCTGGTGTGGGGGCTACCTCATGTGCCATCACAGCAACCCAGCCTTGGGGCAGAAGCCTGGACAGCTGCCCTCTTGAAATTTCAGAAGGATCCACTAAAAGAAGGAAGCCACGAAGGTGACGAGAGTTCCGCTTCTGTCTGGTGCCACCATCTGAATCCCAGTTTCCTCTGTGCGGAGCTGCCTCCTCCTGGCATGATTGCAATGATGGCTCCTTGGATTGGGAAATAGCACGTTGGATTCAAGTAAGGTTTTGTTAATGACTAAGGAGGGAAAGAGGTGCACACACATCCGCTCACCTCAGTGCTTTGACTGGTCTTGCCACAACTGCAGTTTACACCTACAAAAGACAATGTTTTTTCTTTAGATATGTTCAGTCAAGAGGCAAAATGTCATAACATTGTGAAATACTCTCTGGTGTTGATTCATGATGGAGCCATAGGTGAATTTTTTTTCTTTTCAGGAGGGTACAGCTCACAGTGGCCCATGCAGGGATCGAACTGGCAACCTCAGTGTTATTAGCACCACACTCTAACAAACTGAGCCAACCAGCCACCCCGAGGGTCATTTATAGAGTGCTGAGGATCTACTTCTCAAAGAGGTCCCAAAAGTTGTCCAGGGAGAGAAACATACAACGGTTTGTCAGTTTGCTGAGACTTTCTACCTGGAAGTCTACATGACATAGCTCTGCGTGTTTTAGTGCTCATTTCTTCTTCACACTCTTCAAGAGTGTGGGAATGGCCCCAACCAAACAAGAAAGTAGCAGGACACAGCAAAACACTGGGTTCAGAGTGCCATTTGCTGGTAGATTTCCCCGATGCTGTCTGTCTCGTCCGGATTCCTGCTTGTATGGCTATGGCCCTGCATTCCTTATCAATTGGATAACCTCATCAAGCCTGGCCCACTCATCCACAATGGAGTCAGTGCTGCCCCTAGAGGCATTTTAGAAATCTGCGGTGCGTTTATGTGTGTTACACTGGTAGCAGGGGCACTATTTGGGGGAGACAGAGTCAGGCTTCTTGCTTTAGGTGGCGTAGTTTTATACAATGAAGATTTGTCCTGCACTTCGTGTGACATTGTATGCCCTACCAGACATTCATACAGGTAGAAAAGCTTTTTCTATTGGTCTCAGCCTAGAACTCAATTCCATTTTGTATATAACACAAAGTACTTTTTGTACAGTTTTAATATACACTGAATTTTTTGTGAATACTACCATCGTACAAATCGAGAGAATACTATATTTTTATCCTTATCAGAAGTTGTTCACCATTTCAGAAAACCACTATACGAACAGCAAAATGCTCATGGTATTTGAGCTGCCAAAATAATGCACCTCTATTCATCTGTATTTGTACACATCTCTATGAATATATAGTACTTATTTAAGCTTGCTCAAGAACATCAAATATAAAGAAGTACCCATAATGTTCCAGTCCATATTGTTTTACTTCTCTTACATTCAAACTTACTCATTATAAGTAGGTACAATTGCCTTATATTTTCTAGAGTGGTTATGCTCAAACATTTATAGATTAAAATGCATATTTTTACTCTAAATTATTTACTTTTAGTTCTTTATTCTACCGTTAGGGCAGTATACTGATTCTTTAAAAAAATTGTGTGTATAAGCGAGTTACATTATCTATAATTTTCATTTCAGAGTACTAATGGTGGTCTTATATAACATTTGTTATAAAATGGGAGCATTGGGTCTGATAGGATTGAGACCCATGGCTCTAGGCAACCTCCTGAAGGATTTTTTTGTCTCATGTAATTTTCATAACACCTCTATGAGCTAGGTCCTATTGTGACCACTAGTTTGCACAGAAGGAATCAGAGTCACAGAGATACGAGGTAACTTGCCCAATGTCACATATCTAGAAAAGGCGGAAGCAGGATTCTAGAGTCCTCTCACGACACCAGTTCGCTGTTCTGCCTTCCATCCACCATGTTTGCCCCGTCTTCCATGATTTGTCCAGGTGCCTGGGCCTTTCTACCTGGAAGCCTATCTTCTGGCCCTGCCAGAGCCTAGCAGGGACTCAGACTAGACAAAAAAAAAAAGACTTTTCCCTTTTGGATAGAATTTCAATAGAGCAAATCAAAGGGAAATGCTTTGCATAAAGCAGACCCCCAGTAAAATGTGTTGGTGGAATGAATGAATGCGTGATTTGGTAGTGTTTTGGGAAGAGTGGTGCTGGGTCCTTCAGAACATCCCTGGACTTTTAGTAATAGATTTCAGTAAACTGATACAAATTTCTAAGGGGGTAACACCAGGTTCACAGGGCTCCCAGCTCAAGGATGGATACTTCCATTGTCTCTCGGGGCTGAGCTAGGCTGGCCATTGTTGAAACAGGAACCAGCACGTCTCCCTCCCTCTTTCCTCTTGCCCACTGACAGGAGCCTAGGCCCTGGAGGTGGAGGTGTTCTTTAAATAACTGCCTTTCTTCGTGCCCTTTGGTCTATGGTCTAACTCTGGTCCAGGGGACGCCAGTTTCTACAGTAAGCAACCTGCAAAGGGCAGACTGTGTTACCTATGGGTCTTTGGCAGGGTCTCACTGAGAGACAGCTTCTTTTCTTTCATTCAGCAATGTTTTTTTTTTTTTTTCCTTATTTTTTATTGGGGAATATTGGGGAATAGTGTGTTTCTCCAGGGCCCATCAGCTCCAAGTCATTGTCCTTCAATCTAGTTGTGGAGGGTACAGCTCACTGGCCCATGTGGGAATCGAACTGGTAACCCTGCTGTTCAGAGCTCGTGCTCTAACCAACTGAGCCATCCGGCCACCCCCAGCAATGTTTTCTGAGGTTTTGTTTTGTGACAGATACTGGGGTACAGGGATGAGCAACAACATGTGGTCCCCACCCTCCAGAGACTCAGATTTAGGACAGAGGACTGACTTTTGCAATAAAGTGTGGAAAGAGCTGTGACAAAGGAATATACAGAAGCTCTGGGAATCGAAGGGGAGGAGTAGCTGATCCAGACTGGGGAGAAGAGGGAAGCCTCCCTGGAGGAGGTGTTGCCTGAGCTTAATCCCAAGGAAAGATTATGATTTAACAAAGATAATGGATGACTATATTAGTCAGGACCCCAACAGGGAATAATATGACATACAAGTTAGGGTAATTTGAGGAGGGTTTAGGCACAAAGGGGTTATTTGCAAAGGTGTGGGTGGGGGGAACATCACAAGTTATCAATGAACCCCAGGGCTAGCAGTTGCAGAGCTCTCACGATCTCTAGGCCAGAAGAAATGGGGAAGGAGGACTACTGTACTCTGGAAGGAGAGAAAGTCCAGCCTTGACAGAAGGAGTAACCTTCTGTCTGGAACCAACCAGCCTGATAGGACTATAGGGAGGGAATAAATATCCTGACTGCATTCTCTCCTATCCTTTAATCTCTACTGGTGCTCCCCATTGGCCAAACCCAACCAGAAGCCAGAGGGCCCTGGGGTTTGTTTATGTGATCCGTATGGGGCAGCCTGTGGGGCACAGAGCAGGGCAGAGAGTGGAGCTGGAGGGGCAAGTAGACCTACCCAGCACTCTGGGTTAGGGAAGGCATTCCCAAGGCAGAAGGACTGTTTGTGAAGGCCAGGAGGTGGGGCAGAGCATGTAAATTGGGGAAATCCATTCTTTATGGCTGGAGCTTGGAGTGAGCAGCGGTAAGAGTTGTCTGTCATGAAAGGCCTTTCATGCTATTCTGAGGAATTTGAAAATCTATCCTAAGGGAAGGGGAGCATGAAGGATTGTAGGCAGGAGGTAACATGATTAGGTTTGTGTTTTAGAATCGCCACTCTAGTCCTGGTGTGCAGACGTATCTTTTCAGACGAGATATGGTGAGGCCTCAGTCAAGACAGTGATAGTGGACAGAGGAAGAAGTGGATGGATTTGAGAAATTTTAGGAAGGAGACTCAAAATGTGATGAAAGATTGGCTATGGAAGATGAGGGAGAGGGAGGTGTCAAGGGTAATGCACTGGTGTTTGGCTTGAAGCTCAGGCAGGGGAAGGAGCATGAAGGGAGAAGGTTGGCTACCCAGGTGTCACCTCTCCAGCTTTGCTTTCTGGGTTCAGGAGAAGATTGGCTCTCCTTGGCAGGACCTTAGGCTTTCAAGGGGGCTTTGGAGGGAATTCCTAGTCATGCCGCAGGGTGGCCCCACTTCGGCTAGTCCAAGAGCAAACCAGACTAGAGAGCAGGAGAAGGCACGTTTTGCTGCCACCCTGGGGTCTCCTGAGGCGGGACCTGCACCCCTCCAAACCCCTGTCCCTTCCCATATGGAGAGAGGGTGTGTTTTCTTTTAACGTGCTTCATTGCAGGGGCAAATGAGGCCCAGCTGAGGGGAGAGAGCCAGCAATGACGGCAGAGTATGGGCTCTGCAAGCTGGGGCGAGCGCTGGGGTCCTGTCATCCCCAGTTTCCTTCCCTGGCTTTTTTGAAGGCCCTCCTCCGTCCCCTTAGGCTCATATTTCATCACTAGCAACTCTGAGGAACCTACTATCCAGCAACGGGTCCCATTCCTTGGAGTTCTGTGCCCAGAAACCTGGAATAATTTTCTTTTGTTTTAGAGGGAAATGCTGAGGTAGTTCTTTCATGTTCTAAGAACTTGGGTAGTCATGGCAACACACAAGGGTGGGGTGGGTGAGGTGGGAGGCTTCTTAGCAGCATTTCATTTCAAATGCTAGATTAAAGGAAAAGCTTCTTTGGAGTTTGCCTCATTAAGACATAGCTGAATGCAGGCTTGCTGGCTGATTTTCTAGTTCATCATTTTACATGTTACATTTTGCCTACATTTTCTCACCTGATGGACAGTCTTCTGGGACTTCTCCCTGAAAATTTTGGCTCAAAGACTTCTCTGAGAATTTCAGCTCTTTCTTGGCAAGAGAAGTGGTGGGAGTGTTCCCTTTGTTCTTAGCCCAGACCTGTCCTGTAAGTCCCTTTCTTATAATGGGACTGCCACTTAAAAAAAAAGTCAACGTGTTTATTGAAGTTTTGCTCGGTCTTCGGTCGGTCTTCGGAAGGAAAGATATTCATTGAGCATTCTTCCACACTATACTTTTGGTCTGGGATCTTTCTGTCTGAGTTTGACCTGGCCCAGGGACCAGAGAGAGTCCAAAGCTGGCTCGAGTTCTGGGACTCTGGGGGATCCCTTCCGACTGCTGTCTGAGGGAATCTAGGAGAAAAAATAAAGGTGGAAATGTTTAACCCAGAGACTGAATTCCAGTGCTTTTCTCCTAAACTGAAATGTATAACCTGGCTTGAGGTGGCTTCAGAATCCTTCTTCAGCTGGGACTGAACTCCCCACTCTACCCCAGCCTAAACCTTCTTTCCCAGCAAGGCATTTCAATTCTGACCCATAAAAGATACTCATTATAGGTGCCCAGGTGTCAACTAAAATATTTCCCACACTCAGTCAACAAGTCTTGTCAATTATGGCTTCCAAGTGTCTCCCAGCTTCTCGTTATTGATGTTCTTATTAACAGTGGCCCCCATTTATTGAACACGTCCTGAGAGCCAGGATTTCTACATTTCACCTATTTAATAGTCACCAAAACCCCTGCCAGGCAGGGACTATTATTCTCATTTTAATATGAAGGGAATCAAAGACCCCAAAAGCCGATTTGTCCAGAGCGAGATAGCTGGTAAGAGGTAGAGCTGGGTCTGTCTGATGCACACACTGTGCTCTTTCCTCCGCGACACAGCCTGTGTCCTCGGCCACCACCCTGGCTTTCATCCCGTCTCACTGGACCACACCGAGCACCCCCATACAGACCCCGCACCTCATTTCTTCCCTGCTTCATTCCATCCAGTATGTAGCTACTGAATGATCTTTCTAAAGCTCCCCCTCATTGCTCCCCACTAGGCTCAGTTTTGGGGGTGCAGAGACGACAGCTGTCTTGTTCACCATGGTGTCTTCAGGACTTAGCCCATAATAAGTCCTTACTTATTTACTTAGTGGCTCAATGAAAAACGTCTTTTTCCTCCACCAGCCCCTCCCTCATTCTCTTTCCTTGGGTCCCTCCCAGCTGGAGCCACCGCTGTCCTCCACCATCAGGCATGGTTTACCTGATTCCTGAGTCAACCCTGTCCAGGCAGGTGGGATCCTATCAGAGTATGCGAGTGTGTTCATAGGGTGCATTCCCGTGGAGCTCCCGAAGTTCTGGCTGCTTCCGCTTCTTCAGGGAAAAAGTATTTCTGCTGTGACAGACCCAAGATGTGGGGTGCAGGGGATGAGTCCTGGGCCCCTAAATGCCCCCTGGGTCTCATCATCTCACCTCCTTCACACATCAGCCTCATCCACAGAGTAGCCACTTACTAAGCACCTATTGCAGATACATTATCTCATTTAATTGTCACAAAATCCTCAAAGGCAGATATTAGTATTTTCATTTTACAGATAAGGAAACTGAGGCTTGAAGAGATTAAATCACTTGCTAAAGGACTCACAGATAGGCAGTGGTGGAGGAGGGATTCGAGCAGGGATTTATCTCTGGTTGGAGCCTTTGATTTTCCCTTCACCGCCCTTTCTCACAGGGGTTGGGCTTCTGCCATGCCATTCCCATCAAACCGCTAAACCCCTCCTTATTTCTGGGAAACTGACAATTTCAGGGGCTAATAATCATAGTAAGAACAGGTACAATTTTGTGAACATCTGTATATGCCAGTAGCTCCACAAATGACCTTACTTAATTCATCACTTATTCCAAAAGCTATGAAGCAGGTGCTACGAGCATCCCTACTTTACAGATAAAGAAACTGAGAGACATTAAGTGTCATCTCCATTGTCATATATTTACTTAGGTTGAGGGAGCTGGGATTCAAACCTGGCTTGATGAGTCCAAAGCTCATGCTCTTTATTACTCTTGCAAAAGCCAGCTGACTGGGAGTGGGCCCTGACAGTCCTCTACTCCCCTCAGTGCACCCCACTTTTAGCTGAGGTCCAGCCACCCAAAACCAGGTTGCCACTGCCTTCCAGCCTCTGGACCTCTGCTGCTCTACCTCACCTGCCTGATGGACTAACCTTCCAGGACGACTAGACCTGAGCCATGTTCACCTGCCCCTCTGGTTGCTGGGCTTGGCACTGCTGGCCACTCTGGCAGCCAAGTGCGTTCTTCCACATCTGAATCCCTACCCTTGCCTGAGCATGGAGGTCCCTGGGTGACTCTTACCACCTACCCCACTCACCAGCTTGCTGGGCTGCTCTTGTCCCTACATGGCTTTCTAAGGTGGCTTAAGTCAGTCTTAGCTCCTCTGCCTGGCTTCCTGGGTGTCATGTAGCTCCCCTGCTTCTAGCCACCAGTGACAACCTCTTCCTTGTGGCCCTGGGACCCGCACGCTCTGGAGCCAGTCCCTGTGCTTGGCTGAGCTGGCTCAGGGCTTTCTGGGCACTGTAGTGAGGCTCCTTGCTGCCTCCTGGCTCCCTGCTGACCTCTTGAATACGCTGTTCTGCCATTTGATGCCTGTTGGAGTCTGTCTACCCCGACTCCTGCCCCTTGTTCCCCTCTGACCCCCCGGGAAGCCCTGCCTCGCCACCCTTACCCAGTCAGTCACCTCTCTCATCCCACTTGATCGGATGTTACCCAGCCTTTCTTTCTCAACGTCTCCCAACTTGGACTCTGCTTCACTTAGAGCAGAATCAATCCCTCAACTAATAATCTGTGCTGGGGGCCCATGCACGACATTGTGTGGGGTCACGGAGACCTCCCAGCTGTCCCTGCTCCCCAGACCTCTGGTCACATACCTTTTGTGCCTATTTTTGCTCTGCTCCTTGATTCCCACGACTGCAGTAGACCCCTACCCCCCGCCACACCCCACGAAAGCCTTCTATGCTCGGAAGCCTACTCAGGACTGTCAGCTTGGCTTTTCAACATTCTTCACACACAAAGGAAAGGCAAACTGGGGTAAATGAAGGGAGGGCTGGCAGCCTCGGAAGAGCCAGCCTGAAGGTCCAGACACCCCAGGCTTAGCCCCAAGGGCTAAAGGGATGGATCGAGGGTCTGCTTACCTGGAACCCATTCTGTCGAGAAGCTCTCTTCTAAGCCATGGCAATAAAAATTGTGATAGCTTCCTTTAATCCAGTGATTAAAATGTGCCAGGCATTACATGTGTCTCTCGTCCTCTAAGTCAGGCAATCTTTATCCCCATTTTACAGATGAGGACCAAGGCTCAGGGACACTCAGCAGCTTCCCCACGGGCTTTGCTTCTCTGAATCTGGAATGTGCTTCAAGTCGGTGCCATGTGATTAACCCTATAGCATTCTTAGTGTCCTCCATAGGTACCCATCTTGCACTGACACAGGGAGCTCTTCAAGAGTGTGTCGGATTCCTGTCTGCGTCCCCACCCTGCTGGCACACTGGAGATGCTCTGTGCTACCTATTCTCAGGTCCTTCCAGGAAGCCAACGCTCCTTAGGTCCAGATCTTTCTTTGCTCCCAAAGGAGTAAGCCCTCATGTCTTCCCCAAAAGAAGTCCGGACCCCTTCTCTGGGGGGCTGTTTGGGAACTGGGGCTGAGGGGTCACCAAGTGGCGTGCTGACTGTGGCCCTAAGGGAGTAGAGTGTTTCCCGGTCAAAGGCTGTCCCTGCCTGTTTGTTCCTCCTCAGCAGGACATCTCCACGGGTCCCGGCCTCAGGGGGGCTTTCCCACTGCAGGGATTGAGAAATGGCAAGTATCTCTATAAAGATGATCCTATCGTTATACCCAGTTCCGCATGGCAAACCTTGGCGGTCAGAGAGAGGGAGAGAGAGACAAAGGAGAGAGAGAGTCAGGGAATTGAGAAGTGGGTCCTATCACCACACTCCTACCTCCATTTATTATGGCTAATAGATGATGTTAGGTCAGTGTGACCCTAGGAATTGCTGAGCTGGTACAGTCTCTCCCTTTATAGATGGGGAGCCACGGCCCGAAGAGAGGAAGTGTTTCCTGCAAGGTCACACAGGGAGAAGAGGCAGGAACAACCTGACGCCCCATCTAGGGCTCTTCCTTCCCATTATGTTGCTTCAGCATCAACTCGGTTACTGAGGTGCTGTCACCCAGTTCAGGTTTCTGGAGGTCACTGACGTTTCTTGGTTGCATCCTGGTTGGAGGACTTTGTGCCTCACCTGTGGGGAGCAGGTACTGGCAGGTGAGACGACTAAAGGGCAAAAATTCAAATGTGCCCACATGGGCCCTTTTTGGCCCCTATAACACTTGGTGAGATGGCAGGTTGAGCCGCTCATGCTCACTGTTGCCCACTCTCTCTCTTCCCATTGTCTGGAAGCCTGGTGGGAGCGCAGTTACCTCTATTTTGAGGACTGTAGTTGCTATGGGCCCCGTAGTGGCACAGACTTTCTATGGAGTAGAGCTCTGTGCTCTTTGGCAAATCAAAGGGCCTGGCTGTTCCTCAGCCTGACAGGACCAGTTGGGTTAACTGGGAGCTGCCCTCCTCCTCATCGTCACCATTTCTTTCAGACAGAAGGAGCGAGCTCTCTGCCATCTACATATTTTCAGCTGAGTTATATTTTGCATAAAATAAACTTAGCAAACAGAGAACACAGTGAGAATATATTTGGCTTTGAAGCGTCAGTGTTCTGACAGGCATTTCCTATTAGCTATCTCTGAGCCGACCAGCCCAGCTAGGTTTTGCTTAAGTGGCATAATTCTCCTGCAGTGGCGACAGCTCATTCATTAGTCATTCCAAAAGCCAAATACAAAATATCCTTCTCTAAGCCAACTCTACCAACCAGCTCTGCAGCCCGGGTGGAACAATGAAACTGTGAGGCTTACCAGGCCTGGCAAAGGTCATCCTGAGAGCCACCTGTCTGCCAGGCTTTGGAGGATGGCTCTTGGCTCGAGCCATCATTCCCTTTGGAACAGGAAGGACACATCTTCCTTTGTTGGCAGAGGCTTGGGGAGCCTTTCAGAGGGTGGGCGCCATCCCATTTCTCTACTGAGTCATTTGCAACAGCTCGAAGCCATGACTGAATGCACTCTGTTTTGTTTATGTTTTTTTTTTTTTTTTTTTAAGGTCCTAGAAGCTAAAGGTATCCATTCTAAGAGGAAGCAAAGGAATGTGTTCTTTCCTGCTTGGTTCTCTCAGCTGAACTCAGCCCTTCCTTGACTGGCATCCTGCGTATTATCTCTTTTAGTCCCTGCCCGGTGAGGGCTTATGTCCCCATTTTACAGATGAGGAAACTGAAGCTCAGAGAAGTGAAGTGATTTGCCAAAGGTCACACAGCCTGTCAGGCCTGTAAGGCTCCAAAATGTGTTTTCTTTCTCCTGTTTCAGGAAGCCTCCTTTAGGATGATTATCTTGAGTTTTAAAATGAAAATATACATGGGGGTGAGGGTCTTCTTTTCTCAACCTCAGAAGAACGAAGACTGACACTGTACTCCAGGCATACAGAGCAGGGTGGGCTGAAAAGCCAGCCAGGGAGAAAGCAGGTAAGGCATGTTGTTCTAAAAGGAAGGTTGAAAACACCTGGAATGGGAGTTTGGGGCAGGGCATGCATAGGTTTTTGTTGTTTTTTGACAGGTGTAGCTGTTCCCCAAAGTGGTTCTTTTTCTTCTTCTTTTTTTTAAGTTTCAGGTGCACAAAACAATGTAATAGACAGACATTTACACCCTTCACAAAGTGATACTCCCCCTCCCCCAGGGCATGGAGAGTTTTGATTCCAGCAGAGCTTGGTTTGACGTGGGCCAGGAGCTGGGACCAGAAGAGGGACAGGGAGGGTTCGCGGTGGTTCCACACGTGCCCTACTGAATGGGCCTTCTGACAGAGCCTCACTAAGCAGAATGCATGGGGTAAAGGCTTCACTAACACCCAGTAATGAGGGAAATACCAGAGGAGCACCAAGAAAGTTCCTGTACAGAGGCGAAGAGCTGAGGCTGTGGCCACAGCTGGCGGTTGGTCAGACTCCCAGGGGGGTCTAATTAGCACTCCAGGTGGACAGACACATTCCCAGGTGCCCAGGCCAAGGGGAGTGTGTGTGTACGGGGAGAGACAGGCCAAGTCAGAGGCAGAGTATATCGACACAAGGTAGGAAGGAGAATCGCAGAGTCCTTCCAGAGCAGACATCCAAAGCTGCAACTCGAGTGGTGCCCTCCTTAGCCTGTCATTAAGGCCTTCCTCAGGCTGCCTCAACTCACCTCTGTAGTGTCATTTCCCACCTTCGCCTTCATCCCTCCGCACTACACATTCTGTGTCCAACGATTTGTTGTTTCCAAACACCCACAGCACTTTTACTCTACAGCTCTTCCACATGCTATTTTCTCTGCAAGCACCTCACCTCTCTCATCCATACACTAACCTGGCAAACTCCTACTCCCCCTTCAAAACCTTGCTTGAAGGTGTCTGGAAGCCTTCAGCTCCCTAGGATACCTTTTTCTGTGTTCCCGACGCTTTGTCTAACTCTAGTGAATCATTGATTCTAATGCACTCTTAGGTACCCTGTCCTATTTTATCTCTGGGTTCCCAGGACCCAGTGGACAGCTGGCGTATAGATATCAATCAATTGATAAAGCAGTACAGTCTGAATTGTTGTGAATTTGCCAACATGTGCCACAAACCTGGCACATGTGATGGGCCTCAGACCTGGAAAAAAATACACAATTTATTTCCGTGAACCACGTCTCTGATGCTTGAACCCTTATCTGTGTTCCCAGCCTGAGGTAATGCACATAAACCACCTAGTCTACTAACCGGCAGATAGTGGATGCTCAGTGAATGGTAGCTGATATCGTTGTTGTTTCTCAGGGACTCAAAATGGGCCAAAAAGAGGCCATAGAAAGAACACTGACTGTGGAGTCAAGACTGTGGCTCTGCCTCTAAAAACCCATATGACTTTGGAGAAGTCATTTCAGCTTCTCTAGACCTCAGTCTCCTCATCTAGAATGAGGGACACAACTAGATATCCTACGAGTGGGTCTCTTTCTGCTCTAATCAAAACAATCCACCCAATACCAGAGCAAGCATCACCGGTAGATCTTCGGGATTCCAGGTCCGGTCTTCCTGGTGTGACCTCTGATTAGAAACCAGGGAACTGATCTTGACCTTACTGGCCCTTCCAGGGGTTGTGCCCTTCCCCCAGGCAGGACCCATCCTCAGGGAGGCAGAAACAACTCCTTGCCAAACTCGAGGCCAGTCATACGCACTTTGCTATCCTGAAGAAGGAGGGAGGCAGTCTGTCATGGAGCTTGTGGCAAAATCCCTCTTCCTCCCCAAACACCAGCTATGATTAGCTGTGTCCTCACCACAAAACTGCAGGGGTGTGTGTGAGTGAGTCACAGATGTTCAGATCACATTTATAGAGTGCTTGTAAGGCGGGGTGGTGGGGAGATGCTTGGTGGCAGGGAGGGGGCTCAGAAGTACCCTACTTCCCTTTCCCTCTCCTAGCAGTTGTTGAAATTTTAGGACCCAGGTATTTTGGTTACAGACTATAAAAACGAACCATCCTCTGATGCCACCTAGCCACGGCGGCTCTTTATGCCAGGCCTCTGTCACTCAGAGAAGCTCCCCTGGAGGTGGGCAGGGGCCTGCCCCTCATGCCGTCGCCTCCATTGCCCCCACCCCACCGAGGAGGGCTGTCACGGGGACAGGCCCAGGCCTGAACCCTCTCTCTCTTGAACCCCTCTTTCCCTCGTCCCTGCCATCTGCAGGGCTATTCTGAAAGAATCAGATCTCTCTAGAAGTGGGTGGTCTGACCCTCACAACCACCAGGGGCATCAGTGGCCACTACCCTTACACCCTAGGCTCACCTGTGGCTGCTGATGTGAGATAGGGCTGCAGCCAGTGGCGCAGGAGTTCCAGCCCCTCTGAGCTGGGCACTCTGTTCCAAAACGTCCCCTTCATGCTCCCTTCCCATCTAGGATGAAGGACCCTGAGCTGCATTCAGGAGCTGGGAAGGAGGAGGAGGCCTTTTAGGTGGAAGAATCCTGGCAGGCGGGCAAGTCCCAACAGGTAGACCAGGACTACAGCGTGCAGACAGTGAATCACCTGGGTCCCCACTGCTTACTGGACAGAGCCAGAATAATGACAATAATAATAGAGATCCAGGGTGCTGTTATTAACGCCCACCTTTCCTCCCAGGATGGTATCTCCTCCATCCATCTGACAACCCTCAGGGACAGGGAGGAGCCACGGGCAGAGATTTGGTAGCCCTGTCTTAAATATGGAGGAAACTAAGGCCAAAGTTGTTCTCCACTGAACCCGAGCAGTCCTGAGAAAAAGACGTTTCTGCCTCCTGATGTCATCCTGATGTCAGGAGAGTCACATGGGCCCACAATTAGTGGTCCACCTCACTGGCAAAACTCTAGGCTTAGAGGTGGAAAGAACCCATATATGTTTGAGTTCTCACAGCCTATCCTCTAATCCTTACCTATAATAGCCGTAGTGGGTAGGGATGAATATTTCCCCCATTTTACAGAGGAGGAATTTGAAATTCAGAGAGGTTAGGTAATTTTTCTATGGGCACACAGCAAAGGAGTAGCAGCGCCAGGATTTGAACCCAGTTGGTTTGACTGTGCCTTCTTGGCCTCCTGTACAGCTATGCCATTCACAGTCAGAATCCCAGGATCTCCAATGCTGGTTTCCTAGGCCTTTGGGCCTGACCTTTTTTTATTGCCTTCCCATCCTAGACTCACTCTGTCTCAAGATTAGGGCTCTTCCCAGAGCTTTTTGGAGGCCAGCTTTCATTTTCATCTTTGAGAAGCCGTGGAAAAGTAAAGACCCAACACTTTAATTTTGGGGTCTTAGTAATTATCTGGTATTCACCGCCCACTCAACTCTACCCACTAGTTATTATAATAACAACAATAATAATTTAGAGAAGCAATGATGGTGATCACAACATGCACAGTGATCCCCCATTGGAGGTTGGACACAGATACATAGAGCCTCACCATTTTTCAAAAATTTCAAAGTGGTCCTGGATTTGGGAGTCCAGAATATTGGATTCTAGTCTTAGCTCTGACAAAAATGCCATACATCATATGGCTGAGCGAACCCCTAAAGCCCTCCACTCCTTCATTTTGCCCTCAGTAAAATGGGGGTAATAATCTGGCAAGACGCTGTGCTTTAAACTTCTTGAAAGTCGTAATAAGAACATTTTTCCTTTAAGCATCATCACCCCATGTTTACTATTAAAAAGGACCCAGCAGGCTGCTGCCTCACTGCTATGTTACCTTCACGTTGCAGGCTCCACTGCTCTGGCTGCCTAGCCCTGGGGAAGGGTGCTGGGTCGGGGCTGTGGGCACGGGGCAGCGGGCAGGGGCTGATTTCTTGGTTGCAGTGGGAGTCTTACCTTTCTAGCCCTCACCCTCAACAGCTGCCTCTGCCAAGCCCCTGGAGCTAGAAAAAGCGAGGCCATTGCCTGAGTGCAATAAATGCTTTTATTAGTTCTTTTATTAATGATGGTTGGTATTTGTCGAGAAGCTGGGACAATAGTTATTCCAGTAAGAGGATATTAAGCTCCCGCTGACAGGTCCTGTATATCTAACATTCTCTGGCCCCCCGCCCTTCCCCCAAGCTGCTTTATTACAATGCAGCATACCCCTGGCCTCCTAGCAACTCCAAGAGAGAGGAGGGGTGGGGGAGGTAGGGATAAGCTGGTGTCATTAAACACACAGGTCTTTTCGTAGGTTACCAGAGCCAATAACAGGAAGCTTTTTCTTCCCCCCTGAGAGGTTAGGGAGCTTGTGTAATTTTCCCATTCTATTTTTTTTTTTTTTTTTTTTTTGCCACCTCTGGGCTTTTGGCTATTTTACAGCCAGAGCTGCAGGTGATGAGTTGATAAAGGAGGACGACATCCTTGAACCATTCCCATTCTTTATTTTCAGCCATTTTACATTATTTTTAATTTTTCAAACACATTTATAATACTATATGCTGGCAGGGTTCTGGGTGCTTTTCAAAAGTAATTTATTTAATATTCATAACATCCCTATGCGTTAGATACTATTATTATTCCTATTTCATAGATGAGGAAATTGAGGGACACAAAGGTTAAATGACTTGCCCAAGGTCATACAGCTAATAGCTAACAGAGCAAGGTTTGAACCCAGGAAGTGGTCTCCAGAGCCTGCGCTTTTATCTGAAATTTTGAAACTGAGCCTGAAAAGAACTAGGAAATATTTCCAAAATTCAGCAGCTTTATCAAAGGGAATTAGATATTTTCATGTAGGGGATAGTATATAATAAATTATAATAGCAATCCTCAGAATCAGAATACCATATCTGTGAGTTGAAAGGATCCTTAAAGGTCATCTGATCTAATTCTCTGACGGGTACAAGAATTCTCTCCGCAGCATACCTCCATGTGGTCCTCCAGCTTTTGCCTGAGCACTTCTAGTGACAGGAAACTCACCACCTCACTTGGCAGACTATTCTAGCTTTGCACAGTTCTCACTGTTAGAAGAGAAGGTTCTTCCCCAGGCTGAACTGAAAATTAGCTCCCGTAACTTACTCTCACAGACCTACTTTTGTCATCTAGAATAGGGGGCAGGGGAAGCTTTATCTCCCTTTTTTATAGGATAGCTTAAAGTACTTGAAACACCTTTCGTGCCCCCTTAAATCATTTTTCCTCTTTGCGGTGAAACTTCCTTAGTTCTTTCATGATCCTCGTTTAATTTCCAGATTCTCCGTCTTCCTGTTTCCACCCCTCTGATGCATGATAGTTTGTCAGTGTACATCCTAGAATGCTGTCAGAAGGAAACACACACATCAGGTGTGACCCAGCAGTGCTGAGAAGAGGACCATCAGCTCCCTCACCTCTTTCTTTCACGCTCTCCAGTTCCCGTGGTGCAGCATAGACTCGCTTTAGATTTTTTGAGAGTCACATTATACCCTTGACTCATACGGAGCTTGCAATTGGTGTGTAGCTTTTACGTCCATCTTCCAAATTTGAAATTATACAGGTGTGCTGTTTGTTTTTTTGAGCCTGAGGGTGGGACTTGACGTTTTCCACTAGTAAATTTCATCTTGTTAAAGTTCAGTTCCTTGTTCCAACCCATCAAGGTTAACTTGGAACCTTACTCTTTTACCCTATTTAGTAATTCCCTACTTGATTTTGTATCCTCTGAAATTTTGATAAATGTGCTGTCTCCATTCAGGTTTTCATTATTTAATTTTTTCCTTACGCTGAACAGAATATTTTCTGAGGTTGGGTTTGTGGAGGAAGACGAGGCAAAGCTGGAGTGACTCCAAAGGGACGTTTTCTGTTTGGATCAACACGAATGATTGGTGCTGTGCACTTTCTGGGAATGTGAGTGGCTGGGTAACCAGGTAAAGACGAGCACAGCATCACTACTGCGTCACAGTCTGTGACCCATGACGAGGAAGGAAGGCAAATATTGATAGCTTGGTTCATAGATCTAATTATTTCCTATATACCCTCTGCCAACTAGGACTGAGAGTTGAAATGGGGGATGTTATGCCATAGAAGCCAGGCCCCTGTGAGAAGACAAACAGAACTCCCAGACCAGAAAGAGCCAGGTGATTGCTGTAAGCATTAAGACCTCCAGAAGTAATAAAGAAGACATTCTTGGAACAAAGACAGAGCTCACAGAAAAAGAGCTTTAGCACGCTGCATGGAGTTGGAATAAATTTTTCTCAGCTCAAATAACCATTCCCTTCTGTCATTCCTTAGAGGTCACACCTAAAAGCCAAAAGAATCAGACTGAGGCCACATCATTGGGGTTCATAGCAGGGGATCTCTGTTTATGCCAAAGAGTGTTGGAAATAATTTTAACGTCCCAATCATGCTACCATTGGCCCTTTAAAGAACTCAGCCCGCTCATGCCAAGTACCACAGAAGTATATTTTTAACTGTTTCTAATATTCACCCCAATGGTTCTCCTTCTTGTCCATTTCGGCCCACTCTTTTTATTCTCTAGTTCCCACCCCTTCGTCCCCACATGCCCCCTCCCCACCCCCGCCAGGAGTCTGGCATGCTGTGGTGTCCCAGGCACCTGAGTTGAATGCAGCTGCAGAGACTGAGGTAGATTTTGGTGCCTGGGGGTTAATTCTTGGTGGCTGAGACTATGGGATTTCCAAGACAGTCATGAAGCAGAAATGGAACCAGGTTGCCAAGTCCAGATAGGATAAGCCAGGAAAGCTGAAGTGGAAGAGAGCCTGGGATTAAGTGGGAGCCGATGTTTGGGGCAGAAGACAGCAGTGGACCCTGAACTGAAGAGAAGGCAGTGTTCTTCTGTAGTTCCTGAGGCCCAGGCAGAGGCACGCTTCTCGAGGTTTGGGGCCCAGGCTAGGGAAGAACGTCCTCAGCTCTGTGACGCCCTGCTCCACACTATAGATGGCCCTGACACCCAGCAAGACTCTATTTTGTTCCCATAAAGCACCGAGACCCTGTCTGAGTCAAGTTGACCTGCTACTGTTTCCCCGAAAATAAGACCTAGCCGGACAATCAGCTCTAATGTGTCTTTTGGAGCAAAAATTAATATAAATTAATTTTTTTAGTATTATATTATATTATATTAAGTTGGTCTTATATTATAGTAAAATAAGACTGGGTCTTATATTAATTTTTGCTCCAAAAGATGCATTATTGCTGATTGTCCTGCTAGGTCTTATTTTCAGGGAAACACGGTGTAACAAAAATATCATAGGCTGAGTAGCTTAAGAAACAAACATTTATTTCTCCCAGTTTGGGAGTCTGGAAAGTCCAAGATCAAAGCACCAGCTGATTCCGTGTATGGTGAGGTCCTAATTCCTAGTTCATTGCTGGTCATCCTCTTATTGTGTCCTTACAGAGTGGTGGGATGAGAGAGCTCTCTAGGATCTCTGTTACAAGGGCACTAATTCTGTTCATGAGGGCTCCACCGTCAAGATCCAATAATCACCTCCCCAAGGCCCCACCTCCCAATAGCATCCTACTGGGGATTAGATTTAAACATGAATTTTGGGGGGACGCAAATCTGTAGTCCATAACACACCTGTTTTGTCAGTTTGCTGAACCGGATGTGCACAGCCACTCTCAACTCGATAGATACATCCCTTCCATTCAAAGGGCTTGTACTTGTGGTAAGAGATACTCTTGCCACCTGCCTCAGCTCATTGGAGTCCCACTAGGTGGCCCGCCCCACCTAGCCTCCCTGGTTGGCCAGGGTGGGGGTTGGGGCACCACTTACTCAGCATCGGGTGGTGCGCCCAGGAAGAGCTGAGCTCTCACAAACAGGGGGAGACCAACCTCAAAAGGATGAAGACCATGCCTGGATTAATTATTTCACTTCGCAATTTACCTTTTGGTCACACCAATCCAGTCTCTGGCAGACCACTGGCCTTCTCTTTTATTATTATCATTTTCTATTATTAGCCAAATTCTTATTCGCCTATGGTCTGATTCAAGTCTAGGCTTGTGGCCTATGTTGATTTGTAGAGTTGAGTTATTTATGTTGTGTTACAATCTAGTCTATCACTTTCCTACACATTTTCCCCTCAAGATGAGCATTAATTCAAAATGAATTAAAAGCCTAAACCCAGGGAAGGAAAAAAAAAAGGGGTGAGAATGGGATTTGAGAAGGACTGAAGGATTATCTTTCTGTATTTTGCTCCAGTGTCCTAGACCCCAAAGGAAGACAAAAGCAGGCATTCCCATTCTCTGCTGCTCACAGCTCTCAGGCTCGGAAGGAGAGGGAAATGGGAAGATAACACCGATAAAAACATCAACTCCACCCAAATGACTCAGTTGAAGGCGCGTCTCAGAGTCTTGGTGCTTTCCTGAAACTCAAGGCTTGAACAGAGAATAGAACTGTCCAGCTGCCTGTGCTCGAATGAGAACTTCATAAATCTCCAGAAAGCCTCTGACCCTTTCTTCTTTTCACTTTGGCTCTGTTTCCTTCTTTGCTGAGGGTCCCTATTTGTCAAAGCAGAAGGGAATTGCATCCGTCAGTTTTGAGTCAGACAAAACAAAAATAAGTGGACAGCCCTCCTTGAAAAGGAAAAAGTAGTGGTGAGATTTTTTTTTTTTTTAAACCGTCCCTTATTTATTAGGCAGCACAAAGTGTGTTGGAGGAAGGTGGCCAGGATTTTAGATACAGTATAAAGGGGAGCAGTTTGAACACTGGGGGTTGGGTAGGA
Source organism: Rhinolophus ferrumequinum (assembly GCF_004115265.2). Lineage (NCBI taxonomy): Eukaryota > Metazoa > Chordata > Mammalia > Chiroptera > Rhinolophidae > Rhinolophus > Rhinolophus ferrumequinum. The sequence continues at coordinate 60,465,271 of NC_046285.1, read as the reverse complement.
AAGCAAGGGTTTGGATTCAGCCTCATGGTTCTCCCTCTCCCCCTGCAGGTGAGAAGAGACGCACAGAGAGACAGAAGCAGAGCAGCAAGGAGACCTGCAGATGTGAGTGTGCGTGTGTGTGTGCGCGTGTGCGTGCGCGCCCGCAGGAGTGCCCATGTACACACTGATAAAAGGAGTAAACAGAGAAAGGAGTCCAGGATCAGAAAAGAAAAGTTGATTGAAGTTGAACAAGAATATACTCTGGGCAATAATCATGATAGTTAGAACCATGTGCTGTACCCATCCACTCAATATGTTTAGTGACTGCTGCTCTGGGAAGGGCAGAGGATACAGAAGTAAATGCAACCAAGCCCCTGCCTTCAAGGAGCTTATGCTCTAATGTAATACATGTCAGGCACGTAACATACGTTTTCTCATTTATCGACTCCATAAGACGGTTTCTATCATCCCATTCTGCAAACAATGAAACTGAGGCACAAAGAAGCTATAATAACTTGGTTGTGTCTCACGGATTTGAACTCAGGTCCGTTAGAACCAGAGCCCCTGCTTCTAACCCCTGGAATGTGATACACCACCCGCACTAGCGAGTCCTCAGCTAAAGCCCCACTGATCCTGCCTTAGTTATTAAAACTCCTTAGACAGACCATTTTTCCTTCGTGAATCAGTCTATCCATCTGTAAAAAAAAGACAAGGATTAGTGGATCTCTGAAATCCCTTCCAGCTCTAGAGCTCTATTATTCCGGAGGGGGGGAAGTGGGTAATTCTAGATTGGTATTCTCCCCCCTGCCAAGTGTTTCTTGTGAAGATAAGCAGAAGCTCAGTAGATGTTCAGAAAGAGATGAACACTCCAGAGTCATGTTTCCCACACTGGGTTCCAAGGATTTCTTTCCAGGGATTTGGAGTTTTCTATGAGAATTTTATTTTTTGCAAAACATATTTTTTTGAGTGTCCTTAGCCCCAGAGAGAAGCAGCTATGAGGTTGCCTTTTGGCTGGCAGAGAAGTGAGAGAAAGGGGGTGGGAGGGAGGGAGAGAGGGTGGGGAGGAGGGTCTACTGGGGATTAGGACTCAGCTAGTTCAGGCAGTTGCCTTTCTTCCTGGAGGTACAGGGCTGGGGAAGTCCCAGAACAGTTTTTTTTTTAATACCTGGCATATCAATATCTTGCTCAGGTAATTCCTACCTGAGGCTGTGAGAGGTGGAAGGCAGTGGGGTCCATCTGGGGCCCAAGGCTAAGAGCCCAGAAGGGCAGGTGCGGTTCAGGCTGCACCTAGAATTTTGTGAGGATCTGGCTAGAATGTTTGAGTGGGGAGGAACATGTTGCCAAATGGTAACATATGTGACCGATCAAGGTGAGACAGGTCCCAGCTTTTCACCTTAACCCTGACTCACCTCACCTGGCCAGTCAACCACTCCTCTTGGGAGCTTTGTGTACTGGAAAAGTGAGGTGGCAGCAGGAGCCCAGGTTGCCCAGTGGCTAAATGCAGCCCAGGTGCCCCTGATAAGCTTAGTCAACTTACTAAATGACACAGGAAAAATCGAGATGGAATATTAATTCCGCACACCTCTGCTCGCTGCCTGGGGAACCTGCCTTCCTGGGTTTCACTTTTCAAAGGCTGAAATAGATATGGAGATTTCACACTTAATTAAAGGAGAAGGGTGCTCACTTCAAGTCTTTTCAAAACCATTTTGGTTCTGAGCTTAGTGGAGCCAGTGGGGACCCAGTCACCATCTGGCATGAAAGGTGTTAACTCGGAGACTCTGGTCAACTCTAGACATCAGATTCAGAAACAAAGAGAATTAATTTCGGAGGCCCCCTTAGGTGGCCCCTCCTCCTCCAGCCTGTAAGCCGAGAGCTCCTGTATTGACTTCTAGGTATTAGAAAGTTAGGTCTGAGAGGTCACCTGCAATGCAGAACGCCAGGTGCCAGAGCTCACCCCACTGGGCAGATTATCTTATCAGCCAGGCTGATAAAGCTCAGGAAAGTCTGGCCATAAGGAACAAATATTTATAAGCCCAACACCTTTCAGTCTAACAGATTAGGCACAGAACATAAGCGGGAGCAGAGGTGAGTTAGCCCTGGGGACTGCGGCCTGATTTTCGATCAGAACCTTTCCGGGCTCCTCTGGTCTCATTACGAAGGATGCATGTGGAATGTCGAACTGTTTAGGACGCATTTTCACATCTATCACCCCACATGACCCCGATGACAGCCTGGGTGAGGACAGAGCTATTATCACCCCCATTTTATAGTTGGGGAGACGGAAGTGCAGAGAGGTTAAGTGATTTGCCCTCTCACAGGGCTGGCAAGTGGAACTTGGGCTCAAGTCTCCTGTTTCCAGAACCTGTGTGTTTTTCACACGCCGGCGGTGTCCTTGACTGGTTCTCGCACGGCTGTCCTTTAAATTAGCAGCTCCCGAGGGAGCTCCCTGCTTTGCTCCTCAGTTCCCCAGTCACAGGCCTGCTGCCTTGGCAGAATCAGGGAGAGGTAAAAGAGCAGTGACTGACGGGAATGGCTGAGGGGTGCTCTGAGATAGCACTTGCCCCGACAGACATCCCTGTGGTCTCTCCTGGGGCTTGGGATTCTTTCCTTCGGGTCCCCAAGGCTTTTCTGTTTATTCATTCTTCCTAGGAGAGGTTATGAAAAGATTAAATGCAAATGTATTGAAATGAGAGACCCTTAGTGTCAGTGGAGGGGTCACTGATTTCCTCTTGTGCTAGTGTGGAAAGGGCATGAGTGGAACCCCTTTGGGGGCCTGCATTTCTCTCCGCCACGGGCACAGACAGACTAGATGATCTTAGGCCTTCCCTACTGCTTGGACCGCTCAGGCCAAATCTCCTGGGAGGAGGAGCCCCTGAAGCCTTTTTCTTTCGATCCTTAGCCAGGAGTGTTCTGGAGGAAGCAACTTCTAAGTTCAGAGGAGAGGAGGTGAGTAGCTGGAGTCAGGGAGCAGCTGGTGCAGAGGCCTGGAGGCGAGTGCGACGCCCGAAGCTATGGTTACCAGAGGCTGAGAGATGAGGCTCGAGAGATAAGCAGGAGCCAGATCACAAAAAGCCTTGTAAAACCGTATCAGGGAGCGTGGGCTTTGTCCTAAGAGCAACAGGGACTCAGAAAGGATTTAGAGCAAGTAAGTAGCATGACAATATTTGTGTTTTAGAATGTTCCCTCTGGTGCAAATGTAGAGAGAAAAATGGAGAGAGGGGGACAGAAGAAGGTGATGGGAGGAGCGAGGGCAGTGGGAGAAAGACTTCAGGTGGATTTACTCCCGCTTCCCACCCCACTGCCTCTGACCTAGGCTGGCCTGGTTATGCTAGTTATCTTTGCAAGAGTAATAATAATGGCTCCCATTGATAGATGCTTCCTCTGTATCAGGTGCTGTGCATGTCTTGCCTCATTTAAGCCTGATGATAACTCTACGAGGTAGGGACTGTTAACACCCATATTTTACCGTTGAGAAAATGAGGCTCAGAGAGGGCAGGTGTGTTGCCCTGTGTCACACAGCTGGTCAGTGGTAGCACCAGAATATAGGCAGAGGTGTGGCTCGTTCCAAAGTTCCTGCTTTTAACCACTGGGTGCTCTGCCTCCTGAGGTGGCCTGCACAGCACAGTTAGTCTGTACGCTCCAGTGCTGAGATGGAGCCCTACTAGCCAGCTTCCTGCTGCAGAGGAAGATGAGAACAGTCACAGTTGGTACAAATGTGATTTACTATGGATCCCCTTTAAACAAAGTGCAGGTCGTGTCTGGAGAGGGTGTAAGGTTTTTGGGAGGTTTGGGCTTAATGGCTGGTTCCTCTTTGCCTATCAGAGGAGAAATGGAGCAGGGTCTGAGCCAGGCGAGCACTAGTATTAGTGACTCTGTTCTCCATCCCCCTCTCACATGAAGGAGCTTCTTTTCTAAGAAGGCTTGGGGCTTCAGGACCCATTTCTGAATCCAGGGGGTAGCTAAGAAGTCGCACTTCCCAGTGGCTGGAGAACAGAGAACGGCTACTACACTCTCACATGCTGTCTTTCCTAAACGGGGAGCAGGGCCCCATGGCTGGAGCAGGGAATGCTGGAGAGCACACCGAGGCACAGTGCTCCCAAAGGCTCAGGGTGGAGAAGAAGGGCAGACTGTCATCTCTGCTCCCTCACTGGAGGGTCACTGGAGCAGTGACATCCACCTACTTCCAGCCAGTGACAAGGAGCAGAGGTTGCTTTGCTGAGAGCCCGAGTGCAGGCCTCTGATCTGTGTCCTATCACAGTGAGCTGGGTCATCTTGGAAGTTGCTTCCCTACTCCGTGTACCTCAGTTTCCCCACTGGATGAGGTAAACCCTTAATTCCTCCTTCTCCCAGCTCTGGAGTCGAGAGTCTCCAGGGCCTGGATGAGGCTGTGGTCCAGGCTATCCGGTTCCCAGCCCTCCCAGGGCCCAGCCTCTCTCAGGTCACCTTGGAGCCAGGCTGGATAGCAGGCTGCCCCTTGGGCCTTCCACAGCTACCTGCCCACTCCAGGCCAGCACCTTGATGCTGCCCCACTCTCCACCCCCACCCCATAAGGACACCAGCCGTCAGGGTCTGCCCTGTCAGCTGGAAGACAGGGCTGGTTTACACCTGCAGCAGGGAACACTGATTAACTTGTTTTGCATCATTTTGCATTACCTGGCTCCAGGGCCTCCAGCTTGACATGCAGATTTATGTAAAAGAGACCTGACATGTAAATGAGCCAGGCCAGCCGCTCATTTTAGTAACAGGGAGGACTGCAGCCCAGCTGTTCCTCCCATGTCCCACTGGTTGTCACAGCCTGAGGAGGTCCAGGCCCCTGTGCTGCCTCTGCTTTGCTCTGAGCATGGCCAGGTAAGAAGTCAACTGGACATGAGGTCAGAAAGAAGGAGGAGGCTAGAAACAGTGCTTCCCCAAGTTGGCGGGGGGGGGGGGGGGGGGGGGGGGGGGGGAAGGAGAGAGAGAGAGAGAGAGGTGGATTCAGAAGGGGTGGGAGACATGCCTGCACATAAGGCAAGCATGGAAAGAGAGGGACAGACAGATGGACAAAGAGCAGACAGAGACAGCAGAGTCAGGGTGAAAAGCAAAGAGAAGCAGAGACGAGACAGGAGAGATGGGGACACGGAAAGGGGATGCTTCTAGAGGGGGTGGAGACCAAGAAAGGAACAGATTTCAGAGTTGCTGTGGAGGAAGACGTGAGGATGTAGCAACAGCCTGGCTGTGGGGAGGAAAAGTGAGGGAGAAGTTGGTGACTGGTGACGATGACAGCTTGACGCAGGGGAGTTGGGAAAAGGATTGACAGGCGGAAGTGACTGGAGAGACCCATGAGGACAGACACAGGAGCTGCCCCCTTAGAAGTGCTGGTAGCAGCTTGGCTGCACAGGCAGGCAGCATTGCCGCCACCTCATAAACCCCTGATTTGTATCCATCTATCTATATTTATACACACACATATCTCTAGACACACACACCCTTATATAAACCACACAGGCACACATTGGGTAGAAGGAAGCATTTTTAGAGCCATCAGGCTGTAGAAAGTGAGCTCGAGGGGTTATCTAGGACAGCAGTGCATCTGTCATAGAACAGAAGAGGGTCGTCTCTTCCTCTCCGCGCAGGTCCTGGCCCGTTGAGCAGCCAGCACTTCAGGTACAGGGCTGCCCCTTCAGCACCTGCCTGAGCCAGTCTCCCCAGGCTCTGTCCTTTGAATGTGCTAGATTTGAGCATGAAAGCAAGCAAGCAGACAAGTCCAAAAAGGAAGAGGAAAACCCCTCTTGTTCCCACAACCTCTTTTGTAGGGAAATTGGCTTTGTGGAAGGAGGGAACTGAGTGTAGGTCCTGGGTGGGTGGTCTTGGAGTGCAGGGGAGAAGGCTGGGAAAGCTTCTTGTGGCTTTTAGACAATCTCCTCTTTCCCCACACAAGAGCTCCAGGGAAGGGACAGAAGGGGGCATTTCTGAAAACGTAAGGTGGCAGCCCTGAAGGTGCCCTCAGAGATCCGACAGCCGTACATCATCATTTCGTGGCAGAGGGAACTGTGACCTAGAAAGGTTCAATAGCTTGGTCAGCGCAGAGTTAGGCTAAGGGACTTTTGGCTCAGATTGTTTCTTCCAGAATTGTGCCCTTGGCATAGATGACCTTTCCCTTTCCCGTGATTCCTCTGACTTGCCAACGTCAGAGCTGGACATCTTCATAGCCCCTTGAAGAGTGGATGTTATTTTTACTCTAAGACTGTCGGACTTCAGACACATTGTGCAAGCTCTGGGTGCAGACCCACCTGTGCACTTTTCACTGATGCCCCGGGAAGATCACCTTTACCATCTGACCAGCTAGTACCTGCCAGGGCCCCAGATCAAGCCAAAAACAGATCAGCCCTGTGAAAGTGTGTCATGCGACTCATGGGATTGCACCTGACAAAGCTCTGCTTTCAGGTGGGGTCTCCAGGAACCTAGGTCATCTCTGGAAACCCCTCTCCCCCATATCCCTCCACACATTGAGATGTTAGGGTCACCTCTTCAAACTCACATTACGACTTGAGCTTGACCCAGTCTACATGTTTCAGCCAGAGGTCATCCGGCTCCACTCTGGCCCGGTCCTTTGGGTGACTCTGGCCAGCCTCAAGTGTCGCCTTCATGTTAACCTCGAGTCCTGTGGTTTTTCACCTCTTGGGGTGAGGGATCCTTTTGAGAACATGAGCAAGGCCATGGAGGTTCTCCCCACAATAATGTCCATATCCACAAGCTTTTGCGTGCAATGTCAGGGGATTCGCAGACTCCCTGAAGCCCTCAGTCCCAGACAGACCGCAGAGCCCTGCTGGTAGCTTCAGGCCTTACGATGCCAGTGTCCACAGGTGGAGGCCTCAGGACCCCACCCATGTCAGAGGCAAACTGTGACCTTGACAAAGGAGCATTCCAGGGTAATTCCCACAGAGTATCTTCTTTCCTTGTTTCTATCCCAGATAGTCCTTTCTAGACAATGATTGCTTTCACATTGAAAGTCAGAGCTAAGCTGCCACTCTCCCTTAGCTATACATCCAGGCAAGCTCAAATGTCACATTATCCAAAACTGATTTCTCTTTTCCCTCAGAATCGTTCTCTCTCTATCCCTCTCTCCAGTGGCACCCTCCTACTCAGTCCGTGACCCTGACCTATTTTGCTCTATCTCAAACCAGGGCGCAGCTGAGGACCGGATCCTGAGGTGGTCCCAGCAGATGAACAGAGCAGATGATACACTCTCAGAGAATTGAAAGTTGTCAAGTATTGTCCCCTCATCAGTCAGGGGAGACCATGGATGGCCATGTTCTCAGAAAAAGGGCCTCTGAGGGCCACAGTGTGAGAGATGAGTATAGAAGCCAGAGGAGAAGGGGGGTAGGGTGGGGAGCAACCAGAGTGAAGATTCTCTGCAGATTCTGGATCCTGAGCACTACCCTGCCCCCACCCCCCCCACCAACCCCCACCTCTCCTTTCCCAAAAGCTGGTGATAGAGGAAATTGTGAACCTTAGGCTCTGGGCTTGGCTAGAGAATGCTGAGTCCTCTGTGTGAAGTCATAATGATGGGAAGACTGGACTCTCTGGGGGGCCAGGGCAGGGTAGGGGCATGGGAAGTTCCTTGTGGAAGGCCCAGGACTCAGGGTGGGCCCGGGCTCGGAAGATTGAGAGGAGGCCCCTCGCCAGAGAAGGGTCTAGCCAGCCTATGGGGTGGCCCAGGCATCCAAAGTGCCTTTAGATGGAGAAAGCTGCTTAATATCCCCCTGGAAATCAGGAAGTTGGAATCCACACGGCTGATTATGGGGCCAGAGGAGCGATTTCAGTGAAAAGATGAAAAGAATCAAAATTGGCTCAGGAGAGAGCAGATGAGAGGGAGCTAGGGGCAGGTGGGGGCCTGAGGGGGTTGTCTGTAAACCCCCTGCGACCTGAGCCCAGCTGGAAGGGATTCTTGGGGTGGAGGTGAGGAACCTTGCTGCAGTGGAGTCTGTGGGTGAGGGTCAGGCCTGCCATCGAGGGTCATTCTGAGGGGGTGAGGGTCAAACACAGAGTGGGAACACCGAGGAGGTCTGAAGATCACAGAGAGCTCTGAAACGCAATAGCAAGAGGTCAGGAATAGAGCATCAGCTCATTTGTCCAGTCCAGGCAGCAACATTAGAGGGGTGGCGCTGTGGGGGAGATTGGTCCTCTCAACTACACCTTCTCCAGGCCTGGAAAATCCAGCCTGAAATCTTCTGGCTAAGCAGGAGAGGAGAAGAAAGTGTATGGTGAGTGTGTGTGTTATGACTAGCAGGATGTGTCACTGAGGCTATCCTGGGGCGAGGGGCAGGGACAGGGGCTATTGTCCCAGGAGACCCCAGGGTGAAGGACAAAGACACTTCTAGGGAATGGCCTTGTCCCCGCTTCAGGTCTAGACAAAAGAGTCAAGGCTGGAGGACAGCTGGGGCTCAGGCAGAGACTCTGGTGATTCCTCTGTTCCGCTGTCTGCTCTACACACACACACACACACACACACACACACACACACACACACACACCCACTCAGTCATACTTGCTTGCTCTCATATTCCCTCCTTCTCTCTCCCTCCCTCTCTTGCTCTCCCTCCCTTTCTCTCTCTCTCTCTCACGCACATACACGCTTAAACATACATTTAAATAACTTGCAGACGTATATTAGCAAAAACATTCCATCTGGGCTGGGATTTCTCTCATTGCTTTGAATTCCCCTGGGTTTGAACTTGAAAAAAAAAAAAAAAGGAAGAGGCAAAGATTTGACTAATGTTGGGTTAAGGTTTTTTCTTACCCCTTTCTTTCTTGGTTACTGACTGCCAAGAATTTATGTTTGCAAAAGGAAAAGAATTAACTGTGTTGATTAAGAGGCAAACTCCCTGGAAGTGTTCTCTGTTAACCCTTTGGTGCCCTCTCAGTGAGAAATACTGGGGTTTGCTGGAGGCCCAGAACCTTCTGAGGGGCTGATCCTCCCCAAAGGGAACTTATGGAACTTGCCCTTCTGGGGTGTGTGTGTGTGTGTGTGTGTGTGTGTGTGTGTGTGTGCGCGCGCCGATGCATGCTATATGGTGTGAGAGGCTGTGTGAGCGTGGGTACTGAGGGAGAGGAGTGTATGTGTGCACGTGTGAGTATGTGCACGTGGGAGTGAGCTTGGTGACTGCGCTTGCATGTCCCTCGGCCAATGGGTTTGCGGGGAGTCTCTGTGGCCTGCTGGCTGCGTGGTAAAACTCCATGGAGTTGCGGGGACCTTCACTTTGACCAGAAGAGCAGGAACTGATTTGGCAGGAGCAAGGGCCTGAGCAGGGAGCAGAGGGACTGGGGGTGGGGAGGCTTCAGCTGAAGAAGCAGGTTCTTTCCTGATATCTAGCAGCTGTTACCATGGACTAACAACAACTGAAGTCTAACCCTGGCCGTTGGTCAGTGTCCTTGCATGGGGAGTAAGGGGGTGGGAGAATTTTTTGTACTTTTTCCAGCACCCACCCCTGAGGGTCTCCCCTCCCCTTTTTCTTTCCACAGCTTCCCTGTCCCCTAGGAAGAGCCTGGGATGCATGACTCCCAAGCTAAGACATCAGAGAGACCGAAGCCTCTGGGAAAGGGGCAGCTGGAGCTGGGGCTGAGTAGTCTGACCGGATGCATATGCATCCAACCATACAGAAGGATTTGTTTTTCCTCAGCCCTCCACTTGGCCTTACTCCTTCCGGACTTTGCACAGGCTATTTCTCTCCACCTGGACGAACCTTCCATCCCTCCTTTGTTTAGCCAGTTCCTATTTGTTCTCTATATGTTAGATGTCGCCGCCTCCAGGAAGTCTTCCTTGCCCCCGTCACTTAGCTGTCCCTCTCTTGTATGACAGGACCTGAGCACACAGGTACTTTCCACGTGGTATGGTCCTGTGTCCTCTTGTCTGGACCCTCCATTCCTTGAGGACAGAGGCACTGTCTTTTTGATTTTGAATCCCCAGTGCTTAGCACCATGTCTGGCATATAGGATGGGCTCCGTCAGTGCTTCATGAGTTGGATTTAAGGCCTTTGACTGCCGAAACCAGTGTGAGTCACGCCATGGGCTGTGATCTAGAGCATCCTGTGTACATGCCCTCGCTACGACACTTACCCCAGAACCCCAGGATTACCTGCACATGTACTTGACCTTCTCAATTTTCTGTAAGCTTCTCAGGGTGCGGATTTGGTCGTAGTCAGCCCCAGAGCCTAGTACAGCATCAGACAAATAGTAAATGTCTTGTAAATGTGGAATGAATGAAAGAGGAACCAATGCATGATACATATTCAAGAACACACGTAGAGGAAGCTAATTGTAGCTGTAAAGATTGTTAAGGGCTAGAGTACAGAGAAGAGGCTATGCTGTCAGAGCAGGGTGGAGAGGAGAGAAGAGAAACATTTACTGAGTACCTAATGTGTGCCAGCACTGACCCAGCACTGCGCCAGGCGTCTGGGGGGTCATTAGTTTACTTCATCCTGTGAGGGAGAGGTACTTCCCTTATTTGACACATCAGGAAATTGCGAGTAAGAGAGGTTAGGTAATTTGTCCAAGGTCACACAGCTGGTATAGGTTAAGCTGGGATTCAAACCCAGGTCTCTCTGAGCCCAGCGTTTATGCTTCTCCCACTGCGCCATGTTTCACGAAGGATGTGAGCTTGGGGCAGTGTTTTGAAAGATGAGAGGTACATGGCTTTGTAGAGAAGGATGTGAAAGCCAAGCAGGCGGAGGAGCGAGGGTTACCCACAGGCGGACTGCTGGCTAGTTTGTCCCATGATCTTACATAAGCTACTGTGTGACCAGGAGGTCAGAGGAGAACCAACACGGACTGTAACTGTGGAGGCAGGTGTGGAGCCGACAGCAGTCAAGGAAGGCCTCAGAAGTAGATCTGAAGCCCGGTCCTGAAAAGGCTCTGAGTGGGATTTTCACCCAGAACCACCACCAATGTGGGGCTTGTCGGGTAGCAAGCACTGTGCTGAGCACCTTGTTAATAGATTTAATTCCTACAACAAGTCTACAAGGCGGCTCCTACTATTATCCCCAAATACTGATGGGGAAGTGGAGGCCCAGAAAGGTTAAGGAGCTGCCAGGGTCTCTGCCAAGGACTCTGAAAGCAGAGTCTGTGCTCACGGCCACTGGACCAAGGAGGGAGAATGTGGCTATGGAGGACCCTCCACGTGGAGGGGTAAACGGGAGCCAGAATGGCAGGCTGAGTCTGGGAGTGTGACCTGGGTCTGGATGGAGGGATAGACGGGGTCAAACTAAAGGAAAGACTTAAACCCAGGCTGATGAGCTAGGAAATTATTTGAGGCTGGGGAACACTTGTAAGTGGGGAGCGGGGACATAGTCTCTGATGTTCTAAACCTTCCCTGTGAATGTGGAGAACTTGTCTTTGCTTTAGGGACTTTGGGGTTCATTAACCCTGTCCCAGCCCCCATGAGGGAAGCCCCAAAGGGCTATAATGATGTGGGGTATTCCTAGGTTTTTTGCCCCTGGAGGGCTCTAAACTATTTCTTCTCCCTCCCCCTACTTCCACCTGTGAGCAGGGGGTCCAAGCGAGAGACAGCAAGTGGCAGGCGGGCCCTGCCCCTGGCCTTGCCCTTGTCCCTGCTGGACACCTGCTGCCCTGGGGGACTGTGCACATCACTCCCTCTGTGGTCTCCTCCTTTCTCCATTCAGGGCAGCCCCCCCACCCCCCCGGAAAGGGGACTTTCAGGCTCTTGGTAGCTCAGCTCTGACTGCTCCCTCATTTGTGGGAGACTGCCACTTCCCAGCCATGCTCCTTTGTCGTCTGGGTGGGTGAGTGTCATTGGCTCAGGCCAGCCCCATGCCTTTGTCCAGACAGTCCAGAGACACTTGGGAAGGGTACCACAGCCAGACCATGGGCTGTTGAAAGAGGATGAGTCCCATACACTGTCCTGGGCTTGTGGTTTTGGTTTTTGTTGTTTTTGAGAGGGGTGCTTTGTATAAGAACACCAAAAAATGCTTTCTTTCTTGAACACCCATGTTCAAGAAACGCTTTCTACCCAGCTTTGGAACTTTGGGTCTGGAGGCGCCCTGGGGTCCTCCTACAACTTTTCTCGTAGCTACTGCAGAGCAGCCTCTAGCCATCATCTCTTCAACTTTCCTCTGGGCAGGAAATCATCTAAAAACATCTTTTTTTAAAAAAAATTTTATTGGGGAATATTGGGGAACAGTGTGTTTCTCCAGAGCCCATCAGCTCCAAGTCGTGTCCTTCAATCTAGTTGTGGAGGGCGTGGCTCAGCTCCAAGTCCAGTCGCCATTTTTAATCTTTAGTTGCAGGGGGCACAGCCCACCATCCCATGCGGGAATTGAACCGGCAACCTCGTTGTTGAGAGAATTGAACCGGCAACCCTGTTGTTCAGAGCTCGCACTCTAACCAACTGAGCCATCTGGCCACCCCTAAAAACATCCTTTTGAAACATCCCCTCAAACAGCCCCTTACAAACACCTTACAGTCACCAAGCATTCTTTCATCCTCAGCCCCTGGGATCCTCCTCACAATGGCCCTGTAAGGCAGGGAGCTCAGAGATTATTAGACCCATTTCACAGATGAGGACAATGAGGTCACATGGTTGGTGAGTCACATTGGCTGCACTGTTAGATTTCTAGGCAATGGGACCAAAAGGTAGCCCAAAAGCGGGTGGTAGTAGGGGCTGGGATCTGGGTCCATGCAGCCAAAGAGATGGAAGAATTGGAGGGGTATGTAATCACAGGTCCTCTGTGCCCAGAAAGTCCCACTTTGAGTCACCTGCCTTTCCCTGACTGAGACAACAGCAGCCTCCCCGCTGAGCAGTGGTGAATCACTCCCTTTTGCCACCTCCCGAAGGTGCTCTCAGCCCGGCCCTCCTCTTGGCTTTCATAGGATCTGACTCAAGGTCCATTTCAGGTAGGCAGTATCTGTGGAGACTTTTGGTGTAAGGCCCACATCTAAACAAGCGGAGGCGTTTGAGAATTATTTGTGAATAAAGAAGCCCATGAGCAGCATTTGGGCTCTTCAGAGAAAAGAGAGTCACAAGGCCACAGAGGTTGTGGCAAGAGTAATACCCGATTACATAACAGCATCAACAATTACATCCTGCATTTCTTTAGCACCCGCTTCCAAAGAGCTTTAAGCACCTCCAGGTTTATTAGGCTATTTGATCTCGTAAAAGTCCCACAAATGGGTGGTGATATTTATTATTACCATTTTATAGATGAGGAAACTGAGGCCCAGAAAGGTGTTAAGTGATTTGCCCAAGGCCTTGCAGCAAGGAAATGGGGAAGTAGGGCTGGGTCTGTCCTATTTCTAGAAGTTTCTCTAGGTGTTTTGTGCATGGGATTCTCTTTTGGTGTCTACATTCCTATAGGGCAAGGTGTGGACGGAGGAGGTGACTGGCAGCAGGCTCAGAGAATTTTCCTGCACAAGGTCACTGAGAAACAGTGAGTCAGGCATCCTTATATTGAGGTCAGTTTCCTCTTTCACTTCCCAAAACATTTGTTGGGGAGTGAGCTCACTTGTTGCCTATTCTCAGATCAGGAGCTGAGTGTATTTGCACAGTTGCCCCTGAGGTAGTGGTGATCTGAAACAGAGGTCATCACTTCTACCCTGGGACTCCTGCCCTCCTATCCCACCTATCCGCCGGCCGGATGTGGGGTCCTCTCTAGCCCTGTCTGTTACCACAGTCTCTCTACTGGTTTCCTGGCCTCCACTACCATTTCCACTCAATTCTCTCCACGACTGACTTTCCTAACGCTCTCCCCTGCCTCATAAATTATCAGGGGAGCCCCATTACTTCCAACCTCAGCTTGGCATTCAAGGCCCCACCTTCTCAGGTCCCAAACTGTCTTTCCGGCCTTGGCTCCTCTCCCTCATCATCCTCTACAAAACCCTGTCTTTAGCCAAGATTGTAGGACTTGCCTAGACATGCTGTGTGTTTTCCCAACTGCACAGTTGACTGCCGTATCAGTCCCCTGGCCTGGAAAGCCACTCCTACCCTCTCTGCCTGCTGGATTTCTATCCATCCTTCAAAACCTAAGACAAATGTGACCTCCTTTATGAGGACCTCCTTGATTCCACCACCAGGAAGTGATCTCTCCTTCCTGGGATGTCTCACCTGGCATACACCTCTCTACACAAGCAGGTCCCTAATTATATGTTGTGGTGATGGTGTAAAGCTTTGGACGTTTGCAAAGCTGCATAGGTAGCAGAATACTATAATACCGTGTGTGTGTGTGTGTGTGTGTGTGTGTGTGTGTGTGTTGGTATGAGAGGTGAGCATGGCTATGTGGAACATCTGAACTCAAAGAAGGACTTGAACACTTACTAGGCTTGAAATGTGTCAATCACTTCTCTGCGCAGGAGGCTCAGGGACGGACCTCAGGCCTGCCTTTGTCCTGAGGTACAGCCAGGCTTTCAGTACCCCTCCGAAGTCAGCCTGGCCATCCTGTGCCCAAGACACCTTCAAGAAGACCACACCCAGAAAGTCCCCCAGGGGAATCACCCCATGAAGAGAACAGTCTCCCCTTTTAGAAAAGATCTAAGAGGATCTGGTGTCAAATAATAGCAGTGAGAAGGCATGTATTGCTGATCCAGTTACTGATGTGTTTCTGTTGCTGTCTGCTTCTTACACTTTGGAAACTTTGATGGTGGAATCCAAGTGTGATGTTCAAAATATTTACCAACCAGAAAACACCAGGACAGTCCGAGTAGGTGTGCTGTGCATCCCAGCTGAACAAGAATTAGACCTGGTGGGCTCCGCAGGACAAGGATGCATTTCCCCTAGTGCCATGTGCTGGGGAAGAACTCGGGAAGGGCTTTTCAGAAAACGAAGCCGAGAGAGGCAGGTCTCCTGATTAAACTGGGCATTTGGCTCAGCATCCAAGGTGGAGGTAACAGTAATTTATGCTGTAAGCTTCTCCATTTTGCAGGGACTATGTCTTACTCAGCTCTGTATTCTCCCATACCTAGTACAATAAAATTGGTTACATGAAATCTGTGTGGCTCTGGACAAGGCCACCCTGCTCTATGCCTCAGTGTCTTCATTTATAAGATGAGAGATTTCCAAACTCTGTTTCTTCTTGAAAAAGGAAAATCTGGCGAAGCCCCTTTAGGAGAAGGGAGGTGAGTGGGCTGGGCCCAAGCCTCCTACCCCACTTTAACCAAAGCAACTCCTCTTGTATTTGTTTATGCTTCCATACGGTTTCACTTAAACCAGCATTCCTCAGCTGAAAAACAAAGCCTGGGAACCACCGGGCTGCATATGATATCTGAGGTCCCTTACACATGACTCCGACATGTGCGGATGTGAGAGAATGGGCAAAAGGATGACCGAATGAATGAATGAATGAATGAACTAACTCTTTGTGTACCTAGCTAACCTAGGCCAGTCTCTGGTCACACCCAGTCTTGGAGCAGATGGCCAGCTGTCCTGCTTTGGTTTGGAGGTATACACAGGGCTAGATCAGAGCTCTCCTGAGGTCCTGTCAATTGCAGGATTCTGTGTGTCTCTGCCACAGCCACTGACAGGAGGCTCCTCCTTCAGGCACCTCAGATGCCACCAGTCTGAACGGTAGTTGTCTTCTTTGACTCTCCCAGTACGTTGACTCAGCTGAAAGAGAGACTGACAACAGCAACACGAGTCACTGGCAGGTTTGACAAAAGAATCACTGGGTTTTCTCGGTGTGTGTCTCGGGGTGTGGTACCAGGTCTGGCTTGCTTCAGCTCTCTTCCATCACAGGGGAAGGGTTCCCAGTTTTGTCTTTGCCCTCCCTCTCACCGTCCCTCCTTTTCTGCATCCCTTCCTTTGGTTCTCAATCTTGACTGCACACTGGAATTGCCTAGGGAAACTTAAAAATTACTGATGCCCAGAGATTCTGATTTCTTGGTTTGGGGTGTGGCCTTGGCAATAGGATTTGAAAAAGCTCCCCAGGTAATTCTAATATGCAGCCACGGTTGAGAACCACTGGTCTAAGGACACAGAGTAGGGATCCCAACTTCAGGCAGCCTTCACTGTTTCTAGCTGTGGGATTCAGATGTGTCTGCGGGATTTGGGGAAGTGTGTGGCACAGCATCTATTAGTAGTGAAAGGAAGGCAAGGGAAGAAGTAGAGGGAAGTGCACTGCACCACAGCCTGCCCACTACCCTAGCGTCTGAGTCCTGTGGAGAGAGAGGTCTCAGCAGTAACCGAAGGGGCTATTTTCATAAGGGGCCCTATGAGACTCCGAGAGCTCAGTGCTGTTTGGTATCCAAGTGACAGGGTGTGACAGAGTGGGGGAGGGGCACAGGACACCATGTGATTCCAGTGCACTGAGGACACCAAGTGGGCAGGGGGCCCTTTTGGGGAGCTTCATGACCGTGCCCTGGGCATAGTCAGTAGCATTCTTACAGGGCAAGCCAGCATAAGAGAGCAAACAGGGTGTGGGGAGGGAAGCTTTGTTGAGACACAGCATCCACTTTCACTGTTGGTCCTGTGCTTGAGTACATGTGGGGCGTTCCCAAGGGGTCCCCCAAATCACAGAGTAAGCCTAGGGTGTGCCACAGAGATGGGCACAAGCAGTAGTGAAATCTGGTACTTTCATTGATGGGAGCCTACCTGCACTTAGGGGATGGTGACACCTGGGACACTCGGGTCACAGTCATATACCTGTCTGGTAGTGGCAGTGGTGCGGTGCCGTCTGACCGAGGTGTACCAGAGAAGCAGACATGTGCCAGCCTGCTCTGAAACTGCCCACTGGTTGGGTTAGTGCCCTGAACAGTTTTCACTTTGTGTAAGCTCACTATGGTACATCAGGGTCTTCTCAACTCAAGGCTTTTCTGCATGCATGTGCTCTGTGCGAATTATTTGCTTTGCTTCCTGTGCAAGTCTCTCTCTTTCTCTCTCTCTCTCTCTCTCTCTCTCTCTCTCTCTCTCTCTCTAAATCACATTTTCTCCTAAATTAGAAAACCTCTTTAATTGTTAGCAGGAGCTGAGGTTCTGCGCCTTGCATGGACAATATCATTAAACATTGGAAAATAAACAAACTGGAAAAGTTTAAGACATTTTCAAACCCTTTGCTTCCCAGAGGGCGTCTGGGGCCCTGGGCAGGACAAGGTTCTACTGGCCTGGGTTTATACTGTGTTGATGACTTGACCCCTCCAGCTGTGAGAAGCCAAACTGACAGCAGGGTTGTTTTTACTAAACTTCCCAGGATTGCAAACTTGATTTGGGAGGCATTTGCGCTGATTTGCGCTGAGGTCTCCAGCGACTGCGCCGAGCTTCCTCCTCAGGCAGAGTGCATGATGGGAGTGGGCCAGTGGCTCTTGTAGCTGACAGCTGTTGTAAACCATCGCTGTCCTCCAGAGTTATTCCACAGGGCTGGGGGAGGAGAGGGGCGCCGTGGGAGGGGGTTGTGTGTGAGAACATTTCTTTCCATCTTGCTGAAATGTGAGTCTAATGAAATGATAATGAGGTTGTGGCCTTTAAGCTCCATTGAGCTTCTTGCGCATTGTAATTTTACCCAGAGTGGGGCTAGTTTCTGAAATGATTAAAACTATCGATTCCTAGGCCCGTGTGGCTTGAATTGGAATTCATTAGAGGCCCAGAGGTGAGGGATAAACATTTCCCCCTAGTTCAGCCAGGAAACAGACCCCAATCTTGTGTGTGTATCCTGCCTGCCCACCCACCTCTCTAGCAGAACCCCTGGCAGTGATAGCAGACAGACAATACAAAGGTTCCAGCGTCCAGAGAGTCACAAGTTGTAAAAGCCCCAGCCATAGGCCCTAGTCCATTTTCCTGGGACCTCTCCCTCATGTCAGAGGATGGAACTTCTCCGTGTTTGGCCTTGGTTCTATTTTCTTATAGGCATTATAAGTGAAATGTCTTCTCTGTGAAAAGAAACACACAAAAACACATAAACACCCCTCCAAAGTGTGACCCAGAAGAACACTGGAAGGAGAAACTGTAGCAGGGAGTGGTAACTAACAATGTAGCCTGAACTTAGATCCCCTGAGCACTAACTTTCTTAGTATAGAAAGAGGGGTTTCTTCCTCTGATTTTTGTTGTCAACACCGTGCTGGCTTCCAAGAGCATAAGACTGCTCCTTTCAAGTTCTAGTTCAAGTTCTTTAGAGCTGAGACAGATTGGTATCTTAAAAAATAACCTTACTTTGAAAACAGCATGGAGGTGCCGCAAAACATTAAAAATAGAACTACCATATGATCCAGCAATTCCACTTCAAGGTATTTAGCTGAAGGAAAGGAAAACACTAACTTAAAAAGAGATCTGCACTCCCACGTTCACTGCAGCATTATTTACAATAGCCAAGATATGGCAGCAAACTTAGCGTCCGTCAAGATGTGGTACATATATACAATGGAATGTTATTTAGCCTTAAAAAAGAAGGAAAACTTGCCATCTAAGACAACACGGATGGAGCATGAGGGTATTATACTAAGTGAAATAAGTCAGAGAAAGACAAATACCATATGATGTCACTTATATGTAGAATCTAAAACAAACAAACAAAACCCAAAAACCTAACTGGCTGAGAGGGGTTCCAAAGGTACAAACCTCCAGTTATAAGATAAATAAGTCATGGCTGTAATGTATGGCATGCTGAATATAGTTAATAGTACTGCATTGTATATTTGCAAGTTACTAAGAGGGTAGATCTTAAGCAGAGACAGGGGAGGGGGGCGGGTAGTAAATGACTTAAGGAGACAGCTGAGATACTGTCGTCCACGTGGCTCAAAGCAGTCTGGCAGAAGTCCCCTCGGACTCCATCTCCTTTTTTACAGCCTCATGAGGCAGTTGTGGTCATAAAATGCACACGGCGTAATTATATTCAGACTGGAGCATTGATATCTGCCTTTGAGGTCACACACACCATGATCATATTGACATTTTGGAGATGATGTGATATATTTCCAATTTTCCTGCTCCCCTTTTACAAGTCAGCTCAGGCATCCCCTTCCTGATGCCCTCTCTATACCAGGCAGGTGCAGTGCCTTTTCTCTGACTTTCCACAGCACCGTGGGCATCTAGGTTCCTCTATACCATCTTGTATTAGTCTTCTCATCTTTTCCTCTGTGTGGCCCCCGCTAGACTGTGGGCACCTTGAAGGCAGGGTTTGCATTTTATTCCTTTTTCCTATATGGCCTATAACATAACATAACCTGGGCAGATGATTGCTGAGTGAATGAATGAAGAAAAGAATCCACGATGGATGCCATTTGATTCTCAGGACAATCTTGTGAATCAAACAGTGTAGGAATACCAGCTCTGATTTCCTGAAACAAGAAAAAAGGGGTTCCAAAGATACAAAGCTCCAGTTATAAGATAAATAAGTCTTAGAAAGAAGAAAGAAAGAAAGAGAAAAAGAAATGGAGCCTCCAGGAGGGTGGGGCCTTGCTTAAGGTCACCTGATTCCTGAGCAGGTGCCAGGGCTGCAGTACAGCCTGGCCGTGCTGCGAGAGGTGTGCCTTTTGCTGCCCACATTTGCTCATAAGGCACTGTGCCGGTTGAGAGTCTCTTCCAAGGTGCCTCCAACACAGGTGGTTCCCAAGTGGTTCATATCAAGGTTCCCTTTTATTTTCTCCCCCTGCCCCACCCCCAGCACCTGGGCTTTGAAAGATTTGGCCTAGCAAATGAACTGCAATTATGCAGTAATAATGACTCCATTTTCTCGTTTTTATTAATAAAAGACATATGCGACATGCCACTCAGAGGTTTCAGTTGAGAGCAAACTAGTTTCCCCACCAGGTGAATAGGATTCCGCCCAGAGGCAGAGAGTTAACAAACGGCCTTCTCTGCTCGGGCTGGGATCACAGCGCTGCACTTGACAGCCCTTTCCATGGGCCTCCATTGAGGCGGCTGCCTGCCCTGGGTCTCTGAAGTCGGAGGAGACAGGGGCCATTTCAGCTGCTCCCTGCTCGCCTTCCCGTCCCCTCTGGAATCAGCAGACCCTGACTTTTGGAGAAGCGTTACTGCGATGTGTCAGCTGCTCTGGGAGAGCCCAGAGTGATGTATTCCAAGAGCTGTCAAGAGAAAGAGTTTACGGTCAGTTAGGAACTGTAAACTCCTTCCCATGGAATTGTCGGTGGAATTTTAATACTCTGTCTCCCTCTGTCTGGGCACTTCCTTCCACTCTTGGCCCACTCCTCGATGCATATGGAGCAGGGCTCATGTCTGAAGGTCCCCAGGGAGAGCACATGGCTTCACTTGGTCCAAGTGTCACGACTGAAAATGGGAGGTGAGGCTTAGACAGGACGCCAGCCTTTCTGCCGCCCGGGCCCCTGTCCCGTTCGTTCTCCAGGGCTTCCTTCCCTTTCAAAGCAGGAGTGGGGCCCTGCACAGTCCTGAAGGGAGCAAAAGAAATGGAACGCTTCTCCTGGCTTCTCCTTCCCTTCTCTATTCAGGCAACAAACACTGAGGGCCTCCAGACTGAGGGCCCACTGGGTGCTGGGCAGAGAGCTAGGCGCTAGAGGACAAGAGGGGCACTGTCCCGCCCTCATGGCACTCCTGCCTGCTGCTAGTCAATCTTCATCACCCCACAGGGAATAAAACAAAACCGGAAAAACAAAACAGGAAAAGGGAAAGAGGGGGAAATAAGAGATAGAAGAAGTGGCCAGAGGAAGAGTCATAACCAGGAAGGACCTCACGAGGAAGTGAAGTAGAAAACCAGAATCTAGGAAAGATTTGGGAAGCCCAAGCCACTGCCTTCCTGCATTGATGGCTCTCTGCCCACCACTCCTCTCCAGGCGACTTCTCTACCACAGCTACGCTGATAATTCCAAAGTCTCTGTTTCTTGCCTAAACTCCTTTTGAATGTCAGACCACCTGTATCCAACTATCTTTATCTGGAGGTTCTAGGGGCAAATCATCCAGGACCAAAGTCACTATCTTCCATCAGCTGTTTAAGTATAATCTCTGCCTTCCTCCTCCTCTTCCTCCTCCTCTACTAGACTATGAGCAATTTGAGGCTAGTCCCCACGTCTTGGTTACCTCTGTGTTCCCAGGGCCCAGTACAGCCTCGGGTACATGGTTGGGCATCGAGGAGAATTTGTTGAAAAATGAGCAGTACCACTTCATAGAAGAGGCAGCTTCTACCGGATCCATTTCCCTCGCTTTTCCCTGAAACTCCTGTCATCTGTTTCCCCTCAAAGAAAGGCCATCCCTTGGCTACAACTCTCAAGACTGTTGTTTTAAAAGAATCAAAATGGCACCAGTGAAATGTCTGCATCCCACAGGGAACTCCTCTGACTAATTTCAGGGTGGAAGGGGCTGTCAAGACTTGCGTTTGTGCCCTAAGTCCTCTTGCACAGGCTGGATTTGCATATGTTAATGTGGAGAACTGTAGCTATTTAATGAGAAGCAGTGGGCCATGTGGGTGAGCGGAATTCCTCGGAGTATTTTTTTCAGATGTCTTAATTCACTCTTTGTTGTATTTCCGCAGATCCAGGTGTTTGGATTGAGTTGGTCCTGGTCCCCACTCCCCTCCCCTAAATCTTGAAACCGCAGCTCTTTCTAGACGCCAGACTCAGCCTTATGTCCAGAGAGTGATGGTGGGACGGGGGGAGCATTCTGCCCACCTGGAAACAACCCCCAGGAGATGGCCTGAGGGAGACAGCTTGGGGTTGGAGAGCCCAAGCCTGGCGATTGGGGTGCCGGTGTTCCTGAAGGGGGTGGGGAGGAGAAGATAGAATTCCAGAGACAAGAACCCTCTATGGAGACAGCTCGCTGGGCTTCCAGCCCTCCATCTGGGTTCCACTAAAAACACATTTTGCGTGTTTCTGTTGTTCTTAAGTCTGGGTTTATGTCAAGGGGAAAATTATAAAGAAACATCTCTGCCTTTATTTCAGCAGCAGCTTGTGCTAGGGTGGATTCTCATAGGCTTGGCCTGTTCTGCTTCGAGGTGAAAGGAAGGGGCTAGGGTGGGGTCCCAGAGAAAAGACTCCCCAAGAGACCAAGGCTGTAGGTTGTGGTTGCGGCTGGTGCCCCAGATCAGTGGGTCTGTCACTACTTCTCACCTTTCCAGTTGACAGAAACATCGATGAACAGAAGAGACCCTTGGTGGTTTGAGAATGAGAAGAGGGGACTGGGGGGGCACAGGGCCAGGAGAGATGTGCCGTGGCTGCCCCGCCTGGGAACTCTTCACAGACAGAGAGGCGAGCAACAGCGTCCCCAGGGCAGCATTAGGCAGATGACCACCTAAGTGAGTCTGGGTTTTGCTCTGATGAGAAGCCAGGGGTAGCATTGAGGATTCGGGTTCTCATCCAGTCTGAGAATCCCCAAAGTTACTCAGAGCCCTTGAACTTGAATCAGCCCACACCTCAGAAACACAAAGAATGAATGTCAGAGCTACAAAGGCCCTTTCTAGAAAGGCCCACCTACCCCAGTGTTTCCATTTCACAGATGAGGAGACTGAGGTCCAGGGAAGGAAGCTGTTTACTCAGGCCACGCAGGGGGTCAGTGAATGGACGAGTCCTATATCCCAGCCCCAGTGCGGTCTGGAACTTCTCTACCGTGCTGTTTATAAAGGTAGGTGGGTGGTCAGATATCCAGGGAGGGGCCAAAGGCTCTAAAAGACATGCCCATGCATGGACTCACACTTACGTGTGCACACACATGTAACTGACCCTCAGACTGTCAGCAGAGCTCCTCAGTACCCGCCCCTCAACACAACCTGGTTCTCTCCTCCAGGGTCATCTTGGACACCCAGGCTCCAGGCAGACACACGGACTCAGAACACTATGGGAGATATGGCCCTGTCTTTGCACAGAGCTAGTGTCAGACACAAAGAGAGAATTCGCAGCCTGGCCTTCACCTACCAACGAGCAATCCTTACAGAGCCCTCTCCCCTGGAGAAGGGCCTCTGCAGGACTGGAGTGGACCTGCTTAGGAAATACTCGATTTCCCCCTGGTGGCCATGTATGGCATCTTCAGCCCAAACTCCCCAGTGCTTCAGTCCATTCATTGTGCGTGTATATATATGTTTACATATATACGTGTATATATATACGTGGGCCTGGGAAAGGAGTGGTCGATATACAGTAGAAGACAGATATGCAAAGTAATACAATACAGGTTGATTTGTGCTTTTATAGAGGTAGGCTTAGGGTATAATAGAAGCTAAATAAGAAAGGAGGGGAGGGGGTATCCTCCCAGCTTCTAGGCAAGGAGTCTCAGAAAGATTCCTCAAGGGGTGTGGCCTGATATCCTTCCCAGGCTATGCATAAACAATCAGTAATTAGCATTTCATTTGTCTAGGAGTTTACAGTTTATTGAAACATTGCACTTGCATTTCCTAGTTTATCCTACCCAATAGTCCCATAGTTATGTATAATTGTCTCCATTTTACAGATGAAGACACTGAGGCTTAGAGAGGCTAAGTGATTTGCTTCAAGCCACAGTCTTGTATTTGACTCTTATTTGATGACTGCAGTTTCCAGACTACTCCAATTGGGCCAGACAGCCCGTGGGGAGGTGGGTACACCAAGCAAGGGTTGCATGCAGGGATTGACCCCCTCTGCCACCAAGGGGTTGCTAAGTTACGGGTTGCTGAACTAAGCAGCTCTCTCCCATCCCTCAGGGAGCAGAGTTCTCTTCTCCCAGAGCTGCACGGTGGTGCCTGGTAGGCTTCACGGGACAAATGCAAACCGGAGAGTCCTGGGTATGGTGGCTATGGCACAGTCTCCTCACCAACCTGGACGTGATGGACATGAGAGAGGGACATTTAATTTCCTCTTTACCACCACTGGGCAAATGGTTAGATCCGAGCTGCAGAACACAGTATGACACTGAAAGACCCTTGCGAGATGGGATCCTTAGAGCCACAGTAAGGTTGGCTGGCTTCTGGGTGGGGAGCCCAGTTCTAGGAGGAGCTTTGTCCTTCACAACCCCTCCCCACCCCCACTGCCAAGCATAAGCTGCAGGTCCCAGTGGACTCCTTGTTAAATAAAAATGAAAAATCTGGTGCAGCTATTTAAAAATAAATGGAGCAAAGTGGCCGACAGCAGTAGGGCACAGCTCAGGCAGTATCTGGGAAATCATTCACCACTGTCAGCCCTGGAAAGAGAGACCTTGCATTCCTGGCTGAGAGCGGGGTGTGAGTCCATTTAAACTTCCCTCTCCTCCTCGTGCCCCAGAACTAGTTCATCAACGGGTCCTGCTGGCACCTTCCCTGCATGTCACAACAACCGCACTGCTACCCCAGGAGCCGGGTCCTGTCACACTTTGCTTGGAAATCCAGTTTGTTCCTCAACTGCTCCCCCTTTCTCTTCTCCCCACAGCCTCCCCTGACCGAATAGGACCAGGGCCTCAATTCAACCTGCTGCGCTTCCCTCAGGGTGGGTCTGGATCTCAGGAGGATAGAAATCTCACCAAGAGTCGGGGGCTGCCTCTGGGAAGGGGCTGGAAAGGGACAAAGAGCAGGGAAAGAGCTGGAGTAAAGCAAGTCCCCGCAGTGGTAAACCACCCAGAGGGGCTTGAGTGTGAGATGCTGTGTGCAGCGGCCTGTGGACCGACATGGCGGGGCGTGTCGACATTTAGGGGCGAGCTGATGTGAAGACTGCTGGGGCTCAGTGTCTAGTACCTCCTCCCAGAGTCCAGGAGTATGTGTTTTCTAGTGAGCTGTAAAATGGAGAACCTAGGAAGCCTCGTGTTCCAAGGGCAGGGCTCAATGAAGGTCTTTTGGACCAAAGCAATTGGCAAGGGGTGGAGGATTGAGTCAATGAACCTTCACTGACAGGCTACCTTGGACCCAACACTGTGATAAGTGCTTGTTCATATTTAGTTCCATTTAATCATCGCCATAGTCCTATAAGGTTATGAAACTCAGAGAGATGAAGTAACTGGCCCAAGGTCACAAAGCTAATAAGGGACAGACAGCACTGAGATTCCAACCCAAGCCTCCTGATTCCAATGTGGGTTGTTACAAGAGCATCTTTTGACTTTGCTAATTTTTCAATACGATATGGAGACTTCCATGAAAGAGTCAAATATGTGGGAAACCAAACATTGAAGGGAGGGAGTGCCAGGTATTTTTATGTAAGCAGATTGCCTCTGCCATAGAGTCTGATTCCCTGCCAGCTTTGCCCTATCCCAGGACACATATTCTCTGGCATGCATTTGGTTTTGTCAGTAGTCTGTGGAACTGAATTTTCAAGGACCTCCATCACTCCCCAAGCATACAAATGTCTCCTTCGTTTTTCCTGTTAAGCAGATTTAAAGAACGAACTAAGAATCTTGGCCACCATTAATTTCACCGCCTACAATTATTTGCATCCCTTTTTTTGCCTGAGTCATTTTTAAAAGCCCTTATGATTCCTTTAATCCCCTTTGATGGAACAGATTCCATTCTCTTCTCTCCTAAACTCCTCTCTCCTGAATGTCCCCCACCTCCCCACCCCCACCACAGAAAGCTTTAAATAATGCAACAAATTCTTGTTTCATTTCCTTTTCTCTGTTTCCAGATGGATTTTTCTCCCCAGAACATCCCTGGGAATCATTCTGTCAGATGCTTCACTGGGTGTCCCTTCGTCTTTACATTCATCCATCCCCTTCTAGCCTCCCCTCACCAACTCCCCTGAAATTGCAATTTGCTGTTTTAATTATAGTTTCTCTTGCCACACTTGAGGGGTTTTTCCCTTCGCAGTCCTCTACCTTGCTTAGATTTTAATCCTTTCTTTCAGTGCAGAGAATTCATTACGATTTCTAGATTCCTCTGAATTTGCTCCTTTGATGGTGAAGAATTCTTTTTAGTCTATTTATAATTCTGATTGTTCAGATGCTGAATTAAGTTGCTGAACAGTGGGGCCAGGGTACCCCATGTGCACTAGTGGACCCATCCAAGTGCAGATTGAATCATCACTCTGGAAACGGGGTGCCCCTGGTTGTTGCAGTCTTGGAGGTCTATCTGGTTGTTGCTGTCTTGGAGGTGACCATCTCCAAGACCTGACCATGGCCCTAGGGCAGCCGGCCACATGCCTCTGTCTCCCTCGACAGCTGGGGAGAGGTCCTGGGACTGTCTGTCTTTGGGTTCCATGAGTTGCTCCTTGCAGGCTGGGCCAGCTGGCCTTGACTGCAAACCATTTGGGTCACCTGCAGCTGTTTCCCAAGTGCCTGCTGGGCCTGTGGACTGAGGGTGAAGCTGGAAATGAGTCTGGGCAGGAAGAGAAAGGGGAAATGACCTGTGTGATTAGGAAGCTGATGAGACCTGCATTCGAAGGCAGGATCAGAGAGAGCAGTTCTCCAACACATTCCAGGCATAGAGGCTGAGCTACTCACCGTAGAGAGGAACTGCTCGAAAGCTGCCACCCATCCTGTTTGGGCTTACAGACCTGTCCTGTTCTGTCCTTCAGGCAGGTCTGTAAGTCAGTACTAGTAAAGGTCATTCACTGCAGGAGTGCGTAAACTTCAACTTTGAGTCTGGTTCAATCAGAAACACGGGTGCTCCAAGGTGACCTAAAGTCCGTGGGAAAGAGTGATACACTTAGAGCTGTGTAACCTGCCGTGGGTCACATTACCCCCCGAACTTCAGGGCTGATTTGATAAGATGTCCATGAAAGGCCAGTAATGGGCAACGCTGGTATTATTACCCAGTGAGGACACGTGAGAGACATCATTCTCTCATTCGTCCATTTCCTACCGTATTCTGAAAGGGATTTGAGGCAAGACACCTCTCTGGAAAATAGACAAAGGAAAATGATTTTGAGATCCTAAAGTGTAAGATAAGGTCTGAGATTGTCTCCAGTGGGAGTAAGGAAGTAAACAGGTGGGTGGCCCTGTAAAACCAGATGAGTAGAGAGGATTTAGAGGCTGAGGCCCCAGACAGCCTGGATTTTGACATGGACCGCTAATGTCTTAATCTTACATAAAATGTGAATATGAGCCCCTTTAGAAAAATGGCTATTTTTATTGGTCTGGAAAGAATCAGTTGAATTCCCGCCACAGCTCTGAGATGAGTCCCCTGTTCCTGCTTCCAACCAGATAGCTGTTCCTAAGTGTGTTCTAGGCAGAAAACCTACAGTGGCCATTCCAGGGGCACTCTGCCATGTAATGAGTGAGGGCCAGCTGAAGAAGGGATGCTCAGATGGGAACGCCCCGGTGTCTGGGAACCTGAAGGATGAGTTTGTGGCACAGTGGGAATTTCAGCCATACTGGATGTAGGGAAAGTAGGGGTACACTTCTCCTGGGGAGGAAGGCACGGTCAAAGAGGGAGGTGGGAAAGAGTCTGGCTGTTCAGGGAGACACGGGTAGATCTGTCGAAAGGGAGGGTATCTGGAAAGGAGAAGTAGGAGGTGAGATTGGAGAGATGGTGGTGCCAGATCCAAGGAGGTCTTGAGTGCTGGGTAGGTCTGGTCCTTGAGCACGACCCTCCACGGAAGGCTCCTGAGCCCAGGAAATGCGGGGATGAAAAACAGTTTTTAGGAACATTGGTCATATGTAGGGTAAACTGGAAGGTTGGAGGCCTGGCCAGAGAAGCTGGTAAGGGAGCTTTGGCTCTGAGTCCAGCATGAAAAGCAAGGGACTGGATTAATGTGTATGTCGAAGGAATGAAAGGATAAACAATAAGTGAAATGGAAAGGACATGCCAGTAGGAGGAGGAGAACTCAAGAGTGGGAGGATTTGAATGTTATGAGGAGAAAAATGCGCCAGGAGCAGGTGACATTGGTGCTTTATGATCCCAGACAAATTCCTAGGATGGGGTAACTAGTTCGTCAGGTTAGTTACTGCTGTCCAGCTTCTGGACAGCACAATTTGTGCACAAGAACAGCAGAGAGATTTTCCACAAACCTCCCCCAGGAAGCAGCACACTGAGGTAGGTAGGGGTTAATGTGGTCTGCAAATAAACTGAAGATTAATCCTCAACAGTACTTAATGCAGGGTAAAATGTGATAAATTATTCACATCGTACAGTGTAATAAGCAGATTGAATCGGTGGCACCAGGCCTCTTGAGCTGTACTTTACACTTAGGTCCTCCTCTTATTCCTCTTATTTAATCATTTTCAGAACACCTGACTTAAATAGGTGTTTCAGCTCCCATTTTTACCCCTGCAAAAATAAATTAGATCATACATTCATCTCATGACATTCTGACATTTACCGTATTCTTAGATTAAAATAAGCATGATTAGAAAGAAGAGAGCTCAGTAATTAGGCACAGGAGAAAGCTGAAACACCCTTTTCCTGAGGTTACCCGTTCCGGCCTTCATGGAAGAAGTTCTGTTCCACAGAGGCTGCAGAAAGCTCATTTACATATGGGATCCTCCCAATTTATGGTGTATCAGAGTGAATTAAATCGGTTTATTTCGAGCTGACAGGGCTTGTCTCTCCTGTGGAGTGGGACGTCTGGGTAGAGGTTCTCGTAGTCCTCTGAGGTGTCTGTAAAATGTACTATCAAGAATGGGGCTTTTGTGGCCAAGAGCCTCCTACTCATGGGCAGCCTTTGGCTCTGGTCCATGCCAGCTAACAGCCTGGAACAGCGGTGGGTTTGCTCCACGTTCCTCAGGCAGTCTCCCTAAAAGGATACAAGCCTCTCTGAGTACAAGGTTCCTGGGGGAGGGGCCATTTCTATCACAGTCTCACTGTCTGTGGAACTTAAAAATTAGTGGGGAAGTGCTAAGAAGCCACAGAAGGAGGAGGGTAGAGTAAGGCATGGCTGGTACAGGGGAAAGAGCACAGAAAGAAGAGGGGAGAGCCCACCAGGAGGTGGTGGACTAAAGCATCAGGCACAAGGAGAGAAACGGCCCCTGGAGAAAGGCAAGCTGAGGTGGAAGGTGAGGGTTGGGAGGTCAAGGGATAGCCACGGCTGGCAATGAAGCTTTGGGAGAGAGAATTAGCGTTCTCAGGAAGAAAGAGAAGCCAGAAAGGAGTCACGTGGGAAGAAGCCAACAAGAGAAAGAGCAGCAGGAATAGCGTGGAAGGCAGTTTCCATTCCCAGCCCTTCTGAGGAACCAAGCTAAGGGTAATTGAACTGAGTTGTCATCTGTGCTTATCCTGACTCTGCTTCCTTTAGTATAAAGCAGGACACAGACGCACACCAATGTGTAGTTCCCAAAGTCTTTCTTGCTTTACTCTCTGCAAAGCACTTGGCAAACTCAAACGTCTTGCTCTCTTCCCCACCCAGTGATGCCGTGGGTCTGCCCCTCTCCTTTACTTCAACGGCTAGGCCGAGCAGGACAGTTGTGATGTTTAATTATAAATATGAGACAGATGGGGACCGTTAGGTTGTGAAAAATGCCAACAAAGTGGTGGGCTCTTTGTGTCTCAGAAATGGGGTTGCAGTGCCCTGGGCAGCCATTCTGCAGATCCAGGGAGATGTGACCATGGCTCTGACTGGGCATTGTCTCTGAGGGAGGCCCTGGCACAGATAGGAGTGGCTGGGGCATAGTGCAGGAGCCTTTTCTGGCAAAGGGAACTGGCAGCCAATGTTTTAGAAGTAAGTTTCTTATGGATATTCAGCAATGACTATGAAAATTCCAGATTTTATTGGGGGATGGCTCAGGTTCATATATATATATACACTACATTATATGAGAAATCTGAAAAAGAGATCGATGCAGCTCACATTTCCCAATGACTATGAAAAGCTGATAACACTGTGATGTTTACCACCGAGGCAAGAGGCCCCTGATGTGGTGTGTATCAGGGGATGTGAATGACGGAAGGAAGAAACTTAGCATGTCTTTGGGGAGGCTGGCAGGCAAGCCCAGAGCTAAGGAGACTTCAAGCTGCACCCCAAAGCTGCGCAGAGCCTGAGGAAGGTATAGCTGACTGTGGGTTGCAGGCTCGGACCCCCCACAGCCCCACTTCCTGCTCCCCAAGCAGGTTCCTGGGAGCTTCTGTTAGTGCTCCTTGGCAGTAGGTGGTGAGCCAGGCGTCGTTGTCAGCACCAGGCTCTGGAATGTTGCCTTTCCATCATCAGCACGGAAGGAAGTCCCCCTGCCCAGACTTCCCTGGGTAAGATGGGCTGAGGATGGCCAGTGGTGGTGTGGGAGCCTGAGATGGTGCATGGTCAGCTTGGAACACAAACGGTGCAGGAGAGCCATGAGATGGAAGAAAAAGATTTTCAGCATTCCCTTTCAGTGTAGCCCTTCTGTCTTACTGAAGGCTGGTCTTTATGTCGTCTGGTCATTTAAGTGGAATCAATATTTACTGAGCTCACACTTAGAGATTAGCCCTCAAGGAGCAACCAGTCCAGTGAGTCCAGTCTGAGGGACAGACGAGTGAACTAGTCGTCTCGTTTTGAGTTAAGTGCATGATAGATTTTTGAACGAGGTACAGAAATGATATAGGAGAGGGAAGAATCTTTTTGAGGGATAAATAATAAAAAACAAACAAACATTTATTAAGTGTTTATCATGTTCCAAACACAGTGCTAGAGCCTTCCATCAAAGAACTCCCTTAATTATCAGAAAAACCCAATGAGGTAGGTTTTGTTGTTACTTTCATTTTACAGAAGAGGAAACCACGGCACAGAGGGTTTAGGAAAGGGACCCAAATGGGAAAGCAGGATTTGATGCCACTACATTCAACTGACTTACTAAGATAGTAAATGAAAAAGGAGTTCACCTGGGAGAGAAGGTGGAGAAGTCATTGACGGCAGAGGGAAGAGCACATACAAGGCTTGGAGGCACGAGATCACATGACATGTCCCGGGAATGATACGTAGCTCAGTTTTGTAGGAACAAAGTGTAAGAGCAGGCCGGCGTGCGATGTGAGGCAGGAAGAACAGGGAGGGACCAGATCATGTGGGATCTGAGAGCTGAGACTTCTTCCTCTTGTCATAAAGCATCTTAGAGGGAGAGTCACAGAGCCAGACATACTTTTAAGACCACTCTGGCTGTGGGGTGAATTGGGGTGATGGGAATTGGGCAGAGGAATAGTTGGAAGGCTTTTATAATAGTGAACAAGTGAGACGATGAGGAACTGAACTAAAGCAGTGAAAGGAGACATCTTTTAGAAGATGACCTCAACAGGCCTTGGTGGTTGACTGTGTGTGTGTGTGTGGGGGGGGGGGGGGTGAGTAAAGAAGTGAGAGGTGAGGAGGATGAGTCCTAGGTTTCTGGCTTATGAACTGCTCTGGTTACCAGGCAGGGTAGAAAGAGCAGGTTTGTGGGAGGGTGAAGGTAGGGAGTCCATGAGTTCAATTTTGGCCCTGCTGCTTTGGGAGTGCCTGAGGGACTCCCAGGTATGCAGAGAGCAGCAGGCAATTGGATACACGGGACTGGATGGCCGCTGGCCACCGTTCCATCTTCTCTGCCCCATCCTGCAGACAGTTCCTCACTGGGAGCACAATGACAGGAAACATTAGACGATGGAATCTGGAGTTGGCAAGGCTGAGCATGATTAATGCAGAAGAAATGAAGTCAGTATTGGATGGCAGTAAACCCAGACTCTTAGACACAGCAGAAAGTGATCAAAGAGGAGGGGATAAAGGTGGTAATGGATGCTCACGATATTCACTCCACCAGACAGTGATTTGAAGAGAGAAGAATTCAATAAAGGCACAACTGTCTTTTATTTTTAGTGTCAACTTTTGATTCAATACAATGAAATTTGTTGAACAGTCATTGTATTTATCGATTCAACATTTATTAAACGCTTACATTTATTAAACGCCTTTATAAGAGTTGGGCATATAGCAGTAAGAAAAGCAGACAAAAATCCCTGCTTCGTGGAGTTTACCTTTTGGTGAGCGAACGTGGAGAGACAAAGGATAAACAAACAAAAAAAGTGACATATGTAATATTTGGGTGTCAACTAACGTGCGTCATCTTTATGCAAATTAGGGAAAGGCCACTCCTCTGGGCGGATGCAACCCGGTGCCCTGGTGCACAGCTTGGCAGGCTCCTCCAGCCAGGCTTCCAACCCACACAACTTTGCATGGCAGCCCAATATAGAATGCCAACTGCACGATGGAAAAAAATAACACAAGATAAGGGAGACAGGCGTAAAGGGAAAAGAGTACTGCACTTAAAAAAATGAGAAAGCCTCGACTAGAAAATGCCGTTTGAACAAAGACCTGAAGGGGACGAGTAAGCAAGCCACATGGCTTTCTGGGGAACGAGCATTCCTAGGCAGAGGGAAGGAACGACGCAAAGGCTTGAGATAGGAGCATGCTTGGCATATCTGTGGAGCAGCAAGGGGGCCTCAGGGAGCAGGGAGGTGGCAGGAGCAGGGAGAGCAAGGGAGAAAAGAGCAGGAGACTGGATCAGAAAGGCAGCTGGGGGCCAGATATTGCCGTGTAGACCATTGTAAGGACTTTGACTTTCACTCTGAGTGACACGGGAAGCCTTTGAAGGATTTTGAGCGAGGAGGGGGTGGGGGGCATGATTTGACTTACTTTTTAATCAGCTCCATCTGGCTGCTAGGTTAAAAATACAGTACAAGGGGAAAGAGTGGAAGCAGGGGACCACTAAATGAGCTACCGTATGACCAAGGTGAGAGGTGATGGCAGCTCAGACTAGGGAGGCAGCCGTGGAGGTGAGAAATGGTCAGATTCTGAATGTATTTTGTGAGGCCAACAGAATTTGCTGATGGATTGGATATGGGATGGGAGAGAAGAATGACTTCAAAGTGTTTGACCTGAGCAATGGAAGAATAGCGTTGCCATTTATTGAGAAAGTGAAGGCTGCGGGAGGCAATGTAATCGGGCATAACCTCAAAAATTTTAATTTGAACACTGATGTGAATGTGCAAAACGACCCTCCCCTGTAATAAGCCCTGACCCTTGCAACCAGCCCACATTACAGAGGACAAAACTAAAAGCCAGAATAACGTGTTTGAATCTTGCCCACCTAATAAGTGACAGAATTAGGATTCAGACAGATCTGTGGGACTCCAACACCCATGCTCTTTGTCCCAAACCACATTATCTCAGAGAATTCCTTTCTCACCAAGGGACCAGACAGAAATAGACCATGAGCTGAGGCTGTATCTCTTTCACTTCTCTATCCCCAGTGTTGGGATTTGGTTGAAGAAACCAGTAAATACCACTCCTCTCAACTCGGTTTTGGGACCTATTGGGAAACAGATGTGAGTCATACAGATTTAAAAAAAAAAAAAATCAGCTTTATCTTTGATAAACTTGGGGTGGAAGACAAGGCTTGAATGCACGGCCACAGTGGGCTTCATGATGTTAGTCCCCCAGCTGGGCTGGCAGAGCATGGACACTGCAGGCCCCTTCCTGGAACCTCCCCTGGAGAAGTGACCCAAATGCAGGTCTCCTGCCAGCAGACCTGCTCCAAGAAAGGGAAAGGGAGAGGAAAGGCTTGAGCTTTGCATGCTCAGATCTTTCTCTCAAACTCACTATCCGATAAATCGCTTCTCCCACAGGGAGCAGGGAAATGAAGATACCCTGTCCCCCTACCCCAAACCTGGCACACAACAGGTGCTCAGCGAGTGTTTGCAGAATTTTTTTTTTTTTTAATGGCTGAAATACAAGCAAGTACCTACTGTCTTGCAAAGACTATAGAAGGCACTTTACATACACATTTACTCCACTATAAACCTGTGAGTAGGCACTAGTTTTATTTCCATTTTGTAAATAAGTAAATGGAGACATTGAAAAGTTAAGTACTGGAGTCAGGATTTAAACCAGGCATTTTGTCCCAGAGTCAGACCACGGAACAAGCACATGTGCTTCCCTCACATGCTGGTGACGATCCCATGCAATAAGTGCATTAGACATATCATTAGATGTTAATATGAAGTGTGTTGGGGGCCAAATGAGTGAGCAGTTAATTCTGCCTGGAGTTGGGATGGGGGCAGAGAGAGCCATGAACGGTCACAGAAAGAAGGTAACAGTTGACATGGGTCTTGAAAGGTAGGAAGAGATTTGCCAAAGCGACAAGACTAGGGGAGGGAGGAAATCTCATTCTAGGTGGAGGGAAGAGCTTGGGCAAAGATCCTGAGACTTGAACAATATATGGTCTGTTTGGAGAATAACGGGTAGATCAGACCACTCAAAATAGAGATTACAAAATGGCAGCCCACTCTCCAAATTCAACGTGAGGACACGAGTACAATATATACTCATATATTATCTAATATATATTTAATTGTCCCGACTTTTAAAAATTGGATGATTTCATTAAATTCTGGACTTTTGGCTTTTCTTGAAAAACCGGAAGGTAACCCTAGGTAAGCCTAGGCTTGCATTCCCATATGGCCACCTTTGTTGACAGCAGAGGCTGCTACCTCCTTCAGGAGGACATGTGCTCCCTACCCCTCCTCTCTCTCCCCAGCACCTGGCTGCTTTACTCATGTGTTTAACCTACCTGGCTCCTGTGGGCCTTTGGGTTTGCAACCCTTGGGAAAGATGCACCGACGAGTTTTGAAGGGCTTGGTGTGCCACGCCAGGACTTTAAATTTTATCCTGAAACCAATCAAGAGTTTGAAAGTTCTTAAACAGAGGCTCACGTGATCAGATTCGTACAAAAGACAGGGTGGATAGGAGAGAGATGGAGGCAAGGTTGACATTATTAGCCATGAGGGTACCAAAGGATTCTCATGGAGAATTCCTCCTCTGGCTGAAGCAGCAGTTGTTCCAGGAGAGCACTGCTCTCAGAGTCAGAGGGCCTGAGTTAAAGAAGTTTCTCCTTTTAAACACTGTTACCCCACCTCTCCAGTAAGTCCTGCCTATTTAGTGAAAAAGAAGAAAATAAGCACAAACCCAGGTCCAAGTCCCGGTTTTGCCATTTGCTCCCTGCATCTCTGGCAAGTCACTTAACTTCTTCGAGCCTCAGTTTCCTCAACTGTAAAACAGGAATAACTACCTGATTTGCAGAGTGGTTCTAAGCTTTGAATGAAGAAAAGTGAATATGTTTGTAGATAACAGAGGTTCTAGGAAGCGTAGAGGATTCCTGGGATTGATCTTATAGGAAGACCCCATATGTGGAGCTTGGCTCTGGGAATGTTAGACATCTAGAGGTGGCAGGAATCCCCAAATAGCTGGGGCTCCTGCCATCCTGGGGCTTTTATCAATGACACAAGCCGACATCAAGCAGCATGAACAAGAACATATACATAAGGACTTACATCCCCTGCCTCTCCCTGCCCCCAACACACAGACACACACACACACACACACACACACACACACACACACACAGTTTGGTGCAAGGGCAAAAATCCAGCCTACAGTCTGAGCTGGATTTGACTTTGGGGTTGGGGTGGGCCATAGGGGATCCAAGTCGCTTGTGTCCGGCATACAGCATCATGGTGACCTAGGGACAGAGGCTGCACAATCAGTCTGGTTTCAGCCTCCCCTCCCCTCTCTCTTTTCTACCCTGCTGTTCGCTCCTTTCCCCTCCCCCTCACTCTGTCTCCAGCCCTGCAATTCATCATAGCTCTGTGTCCATGCCCTCTGTGACCGTGTCTCTCTGCAGCACTACTTTTGCATTTTGATGTTAAAACAATATTTTACCCATTATATGACAGCACTTGGAGCCTTTGCAAAGGCCTTTCACATCTGTTATTTCGTTTGATCCTTGCCAGGTCACTGTCAGGTAGGCAAGGAAGGTATTATTAGCAGGGATGATAGTCAAAGTATTTAACAACCAATGTACTACCTGTGAGCCTAGCCAATTGGAGTGGATACAGGCCATAGGGCTGGGAGAGGCCCTGGAGGCATCCTTCCTTAATTAGTGGGGGAAGGTCTGGTGTGGTGGGGGGCAGTCCCGGAGTAGGGACCAGGAAGGCAGGGTCAGAGTGGGGGCAGTCCTTCCCTGAAGGACTCAGGGAAGTGACTTTTTATCGAGCAGTCTCTAAGCATTTCTGTTTTTCAAGCACGGATACCTGTATCAGTGCTTACCGTTGACTGTGATTGTCAGTCCAATGATGCTGATGTGGGAAGTGAGTCTCAGGCAGATAGTAACTTGCCCAGGTGAAAAGAGGACCAGAAGTTGGGTCCTCTGACTCCTGGGGCAGAGGTTTTGCTACCATCTCAGAGTGCAGGCTATACGCAAGCGCGTTTGTTTGCGTCTCATCCTCCCCAGGACAGAACACTGATGACTGCTGCTCTTGAAATTTGACCCCTGCCCTCACACTTCTCTCCACACTTCTGTCACCAAGTCTTCTTATCTAGTCACTATCTCCTCTGTCTCACCTTCAAATGTGTCATCAGTCTGCCCCTGAATTCCCTCACTTGACTGTCTCACTGATGATGTCCACAGATCCCCATCTCATTTGCTATTATCTAGCTGATAATTTCTAGAAACTCCCAGAGGCCCTCATCCCTCTCCTTAGCTGCCCATTGGATATGTCTCCCAGGTGTCCTACCACATGCCCCAAAGTGACCTCACTACCTTCTCCTCCCAAACCTCTCTCACAGTGCTTGTAAATGGCAGCACCATTTCCCCGGCCCCCTAGGTCAGAGGAGTCACCCGGCAGACCACCTACAGGCCAGTGCCCCAAGGTGGCCGTCTTCCTGCTGTCACCTGATACTCTCAGAAACTCCAGTGAAGAACAGTTCTGAAGACAAGATTGAGGCTGGAGTGTGGTCTCCTCCAGCCCTTTCCTACCTTGAGATGACGACCCCATCTTCCTCTGCACTGGCCTGTTCATTCTTTGGTAAATAGAATTTTAATTTGTATTAAACTAATTCATATACAATATTTTAAAAGCTACATAGTCCTACTACTAAGTAGATAATGAAAAATAAATTGCTTGATTTCTCCCCACCTCTGATTCCTACTTCTCAGAGGCAATTGCTTTCATCTTTGGTGGGTTTTTTTTTTGCTATTTCTTCTGGTGCTTACCTCCATTTTTGTAAAGGAGGTAAATGCTTACATTGTAATTTTAGATTTTCCCATTTTAGACATTACCTATTGACTTCTAGCTGAGATGCTGTTAGTGTTGCACCTGAATCCCTTAGAACTTTCCTGCACTTTCATTTCTTCACTTCCAACTCCCAGGGTCTGCATCTCTTTACCTGAAGGCTTTGGGGTTCTGCCCTCACACAGCAGGCTAGCATGCCAGGAAGTGAGTATGCCATCTGCCCCCCTTTTCCCCTCCCTCAGCAGCCCTTAACTAATGACTCACAGAAGCTGATGTATAAATACCTCAGCTGCCTCCTCCTCAGGTGGAATAATTCTGAGGTGTGTGGCTTTTGCCTCATTGCCCGGAGTTTTCCCAGTGGGATTAAGCTCCAGTTACCTACAGAGGTGTCTGGTGTAATCCCACGTTCTTTATTGGTTGTTTCCCCTTTCCTGTACCACTTTCCTAGTTCTCTCTGAGTGTCCCCTGCACTTCCCAAATAAACTGAACTCGCCAGCAAATCCTAGTCTCAGGGTCTGCCTCTGGAGAAATCCAAACTAAGATAACTCCATAGGAAGATGAAAATTTATCTCTTATGATCCCTTTCCCTGAACACACACACGCACACACGCACAAACACACACACACACACACACACACACACACCCCACACACAAAACCACCCCACATTCTCTCAATGTTGTTCAAGCATGATTTTAGTTAAATCAACATTCAGCATTTACAT
The DNA here is from genome assembly GCF_004115265.2 of Rhinolophus ferrumequinum. Classification (NCBI taxonomy): domain Eukaryota; kingdom Metazoa; phylum Chordata; class Mammalia; order Chiroptera; family Rhinolophidae; genus Rhinolophus; species Rhinolophus ferrumequinum. The sequence goes on along the minus strand of NC_046285.1, from coordinate 60,427,825 downwards.
TATTATGATTATGTCAATATTGTTGACAGCTAAGCGACATAACCTATAGTTATATTTCTTTTTTAAATAGCATTTTCCTCATAAGTTAATAGCTGCTTCTTTTTTTATACCGGTATAGTGAAATAAATCAGGTTACCTATTCATATGTTCTGTTATTTTCTTGGAAATTTCACTCCTGAAGCATGATGTTTTCCTGCTCCAACCTGGATTGGTTGCTTTCCTGGTTTGCCGCACAACTGTCATCCTGGGGCTTCTTTCATCATCTTTCTGGAAAGTTCTTTAGTTTTTCTCCTTTAGTCTTTAGAATCTCCCCTTTTCTTGGTGATGTAGGTGATGTTGGATCTGCCGGCAGTTTCTGAATGTGGGCCGGGATCGTGTCTCGTGAAGCCGAAGAATGGAAACACGGGCCAGGAGAGGCAAAAAGTTTTAAAAAGAGGATAGGTTATTAGAGGCAGGAGAAGTCGTTGCAGCTCCTGAGCAGGAGGGTGTCCCGAATGGGTGTGCCCCCTGACTGAGGCAAAAGCTCTTACTTTTATACCTTCCCTTGCCTGCTTGGGGAAGGAGAGCTGTTTGAAGAAGGGAACTTGTTTGAAGAAGGGAACTGGGACCTTTTAATGAAATTCGTCTACCAGGTTTGTTCTGCTTGCCCATCCTAAAGGAATTAGCAAAGTAACCCACTCTTTATCTATCAGATCTGCTCCATTTGTCAGGCCAAAATGAATTTTATGATTAACCTCAAGGCCTTGTTACATTATGTCCTGGAGCGAAGGAGTGATTTGAAAACCTGAAGTTTTAGGATATGGCTGTCTTTGTTTATTGCACCAGGGACCTCCCTGTCTACCTAGGGACATGCTAACTCTCCCATATCAATCCCCCCTCTGAAGACGAAACCCTAACTGCTGTTAGGGAGTAGGGGCAATGACCGCTCTGGCTACTTCAGGCTGAGGAGGGATGTAGAGAGAGACCAGCAGCTAGGGCTTGTCCAGAGGTCTATCTAAGGGTCCCCGGTAGATGTGCATATCGAGATGAGGAGTAATTCCTTTAGGATGGGCAAGCAGAACAAACCTGGTAGACGAATTTCATTAGAAGGTACCAGTTCCCTTCTTCAAACAAGTTCCCTTCTCCAAACAGCTCCCCTTCCCCAAGCAGGCAAAGGAAGGTATAAAAGTAAAAGCTTTTGCCTCAGTCATGGGGCACCCCCTTCAGGACACCCTCCGGCTCAGGAGCTGGAACCTCTTCTCCTGCCTCTAATAAACTATCCTCTTTTTAAAACTTTTTGCCTCTCCTGGCCCATGTTTCCATTCTTCGGCTTCACGAGACACGATCCCGCCCACACTCAGAAACTGCTGGCAGATCCATCACCTACATCATTGGGGTCCCTGGTCTTTTTTCTTGATTTATTTCTCATTATGTCCTTTAGTAGCTTTATGAGAATGGGTACATCAGAGACAAATTTTTTGAAACTTGGCATGTATGCAAATAACTTTGTTTATGTTTTATTGACAGTTTGGCTAGAGAATTCTAGATATAAAATAATTTTCTTTCAGAATTTGAAAGAAATTGCTCTTATCTTCTAGCTTCTATCCAGCATTGTTTTTATTTGGTTTTGTTTTACTTTATATAGTAGTTTATTTGAATGATATGTTTAATATTTATACATGGCTCATTTTACTAGCTATTTTATAGTATGTTTATACATTTTTATATTTGACATGTTTATTAATTCCACAGTTTTTTATTTTATGAATTCTTTTTGTTACATTATTGAGGTATATTTTTGGATTTACAAAATTCACCCCTTTCAAGTGTATAATTTAGTGATTATTTACTAAGTTTACCAAGTTGTACAACCATCAACACAAAACAGTTTAAGAACATTTTCATTAGCCCAGTAAGATCCCTAATGCCCATTCAGCATTGCTTTTGAGACGTCTGATGCACATTTTGAATCCCAATCCTTTGTATTTGGCCCAGTTTTTCTCTCTAGAAACAGATCTCTCTAGGATCTGCTCTTTATTTCTGATGTCTGAAATATTACAGTAATGTGCCTTAATATGATTCTTTTTACAAATAGCCTGAAAAAAATTTAAATTATTTCTTTGGCAATTATTCCTCAAACATTTCTCAGTCTCCTTTTTCTGCAACTACTGTTGTTCTAGTATTGAATCTTCTGGAATAATCCTTTAATATTCTTGTCTTTTTTTCTATTATTCTTTTTTAAAAAAGAAAAACTTCAATGTTTTACTTTTGGGAGATTTCCTCAATTTATTTTTCTTCCAAACCTATACGCTTTAAAAATTTTTGCTATCTTTATTTCCAAGAACCCTTTCTCACCTCTAAAGTTTCTTTTTTTCTATAGTTCTCTGATCTTATTTCATGGGTGCAATGGTTTCCTTTCTCTCTGAGGATATTACTTATGCTGTTAAAAAAATTTTTTTTTTCCATGAATTGTCTGTTTCTTCCGAGTGAATTGAAATCCCTGTGTGTGTGTACAGGCATGGCGGGACCATGCTTTAGGATTATCTGGTAGGAAGCTGATCTTTTACTGGGGACTCCCCCAAATTCCAGTATCAGTAGGTCTTTCTTGGGTCAGTTGGTTTAATCATCGGATACCTTCCTAACTTCTTCCCTCCAGACTTCAGCTTTCTGGGAGCCTAGCAGGGGAAGAGGTTGGTGATCACATTGTTTAGGGTGCAGACTTGCCTTTAATTTCCTTTTGCACATGGTGCCTTACTCTTTCCATTTGCTTTGCCTGGTGTCTTTCTCAAGTTCAGAGTCTCTCTCCTTTGCCCTCTCCAGAGAGTAAACCAGTATTTTTCTGAGTGGGGTAGAGAAAGCCATCTGGCTACAAGGGCTGGGAGAGAGGAATCATACTTTCAACTCATCCTTGTGTTTTTAGTCCAACTCCATTCCATCAGCTTCAAAGTTGCCTGGTACTGCTAATTTCTAAACTTTTCTTTTTCTTTGGTTTCTGCTTTTTTTTTTTTTTTTTTTTTTTATCAAATTGGCTTCCTTCTTCAAAGCTTCTCCACCCCATGCCTGCCCTGCAGGCAGAATTCTTGTCTTCACTAAGTTAATACTCATCTGACTACTACTCATCTTCCAAATTTTTCTTGACATCTTCCATCAGCTATTGTCTTTTCTCTTGTTCCTAGAGTTCTTGTGGGCTTACACTTTATTACTTTACTGTCATTTTAGGAACAGAGTCAAATGCATCTGTTTAATGTGCCAAGTCTAACCAGAAATTCCCTTCCTGTTCCACTGCCACACTCTTGAGCCTGACTCACATTTCTAGGGTGGACTGATTACTATTCCCCAAACATGCTCTTTCTGGCCTCCTTACCTTTGCTAATAAAGTTTACAGAATGCTCTCCTCACCTTCTTTGCATCCATCAAGGCTAACCTTAAATGTCATATCCATGAAAACTTCTCCAATTGTCATTGCTAGGAAACAATCTTGGCCACCTCTAATGCCCACTGCCTGTTTCACCTCTCCTAAGATACCTCCTATCAAATGGTATATACATCCATCACCTCCTTTATGTAAGTTCCTTGAGGGAAGGAACAATATCTTAACATCTTAAATCTCTTTCAGTCAGCTCCATAGTTATTTGTTGGATAATAAAAATTGTAATAATCAAATATCTGCCCTACTATGTGCATTTTTAAAATGTACACTTTGACCACATTGTCTTCTAACACTCATGGTAATTCTGCAAGGTAGAGTATTAGCTTCAAGTTTTAGATAAGGAACATGATGCTCTAAGATGTTAAACAACTTGCCCAAGGTCCAGCAAGAGGCAGGAACAGAATTCAAATTGTGTTCTTCCTGTCTCTAAAGTCTTAAGCCCAGCTGCTGTGTTTCATTTATTTTTTAAAAATTTGTTAGTAACTTTTGTTTTATTAACTTGGGTACTTAACATTTTTCTTCCAACTCTGTGCTACCCCCAGCACTCTGAAAGTGTAGGTGCATTGTGGTTATACTGCTCATTCCAAACCCTTGTTCCTCAAGCTGGAATCTTCAACGTTTTCCTTATGGATCCATATCAGTCATTTACTGGGCATTTACTCTCGGCCAAACAATTGGTAATAAATGTGGTTAAGGGTATAGGCTCTGAAGACAGGTTCAGATATGGACTCTTCCACCTACTAGTTATGAGTGTGAGCAAGTTATAACTTTTCTATGCTTCAATTTCTTCCTCTGTAAAATGCACTTAATAATAGTAGATACCACATAAGGTTATGGTAAGAATTAAATGAATTAAATACATGTAAACTTCTTTGACCAGTGTGTAGTAATTATTACCTATTGTTTTCACATACTTTATCTTGTTTAACTTAACTTCATACCAACCCTGTCATGTGGAAATTATCCTAACTTTGTAATGAGGAGGCTGCTTTTAGATATAAATTGAGGTCTGTCTGTCTCTGAAATCATGTTCTTAACCACTATGTTACATACCAGAGAGACAGATGGTATTTGTGGACATTTTTCAGGGTTTTAAAATTTGTTAGATTTATGAACAAGAAGTCAGGACACCTTTGGTCTCCAGTGCAAGTCTAGAGAGAATGTGAGAGCGTCATTACTGTGCAGGGATAAGAGCCACCCAAGGTGAGTCAGGAAACCTGGACTCCAGCCCTCACTGCTGAGTGACAACCCCACCCATACCCTCCTTTGGTCACATTTCCCTTGTCTGTAGAATGAGGGGTTGCACTGACCATCTCCAAGAGCCCTTCGTTGGCCTTACAAAGGCTCCCAGCAAAGCCAGGGTGTTATCTGCTGAATGCCAGCACCATCTGGTGGTCGTGGGCCATAACCCAAGCCCGTTGATTCCCACTGCCACCTGGTGGCCACTAATGCCACATTAAATTTGCATGGCATTTTGAATTTAAAAAAAACAAGAGCAAAACATTGATACGTTAGCACACATTATCTTTATAGAAATCTGATAAGATAGGTAGGGCAGGTGTTGGTATTGACTTTTGCAGACAGGAAACTGGTGCCCAAATTGGTTAGGTGAATGTCACGGAGTCACACGACAAGGTGGCAGGCTGTCAGAGCCTGGTTTAAAAGTTTCAGGGATATTAAGCTACCCCTGAAACAGATTTGGCAGATATTTATTGAGAACCTATTACATGCAAGATGCTTCACATAAGTCACTTCATTTAGTCTGAACATACAAATGAGACTCAGTGAGGTTAAATAATTCATTCAGCATAGGGTGTGGCAGAGGTAGGATTTAAACTCAGATTCTACAACTCTACCGAGGCATATTTTTCCTCCTCCTCAGTGCCTGGGGCTGGCACATGGAACAACCAAGGCTTCTTCTACTTCCTCTTCAGGACCAAATACCTAATATTTAGCTCTGCTGATAGTCACCCAGAATAAAGACTACATTTCCCAGCCTCCCTTGCAGCTAGATATGGACAGGACTGGTGTAGGCAATTTTAGGAAAGAGTCTTTGAAGGGAGTGAGCAAGAACCATCTTTGCAGGCAGCTTCTAAAATGGTTCCCAGTGATCCCACTTCCCGGAAGTCACACTATTGGTCACATCTCCCTTTGAGTGTGGGCTGGACTTAGTGCTTCTAACAAATTGAATGTAGCAAAAAATGATGGGAAATCACTTCCAAGATCAGCTTACAGAAGCCTGTGACTTTCATCTTGTTCACATTCTTGATGGCTCTTCTTCCTCGCCTGCTTGGATGAAGGCGAGCTGCTATTGTGAGCTGCCTCATGGAGAAGCTCATGTGACAAGGAGCTGAGGGCTCTTCTGGCCAACAACCAGTGGGGAACTGAAGCCCTCATACAATGCCTGCAGGAAAGCGAATCCTGCCAATAACCATGTGACTGATATTGGAAGCAGGTCCTTCCCAATTTGATCCTTGAGATGTATTTGTGAGACACCCTCAGTCAAAGGACCCACCCTTGGACTCCCGACCCACAGAAAATTAAGATAATAAAGACAGTTTCTGTTTTAAGCCTCTAATTTTTATAGTAGTTACACAAAAATAGATACCTAATATGTCTTCTTCCTTCCTCTTTTCTTCCTTGCCAATTGGAAGGTGGATGACATGGCTGGAGCAGAGTCTTGGACTGTGAGATAGATTTGGGAATTGAGGCCCTACATGGAGGATAAAGAAGATAGAGAGTTTGGGTCCTGACAAGTGGAATATCACTATTATTTTGAATTTTCTCTCATTCTCAGCTGAGTCCAACTCTTCCTTTTTTGTGTGTGTTTAAGAGGTAGTTTGTATCCTTTTATTGTAAGCAATGCGATCCCCAGGCAAATTGGTGCAATAGTTCAAATTTGCCTTTGATGCCCCTGTTGTTTCTGGATCCTTTTTTACTCTTTCCTTGCTCTTTCTTTTGTCTAATGCCCAGTCTTTGTCAGTGCCTGCCTAGGGTACCTTTCGAGCCCAGGTGGACTAGGGTATGGACCTCCCTCTATACCCTCTTTTGGCTGTTGAGTTCCAGCAGGGCTCCCATGCTGCCAGTCCTCAGTTCAAAAGGCTGGTAAATGGTGTGCTTATTTGCTTGCAGGGGTAAAAGAGGGGTGTAGGGGTGGAGCTGGAAGATAAAATACTCTAAGCGGATTTCAAATGACATCATTTCTGGAACTGTGAAATTACTGGGAGGAGAAATGCTTTTAAATAGTGAGATCTTCCAGGTTTTTATCAACTAAGTGTGCATGGGCTGCTATGTACTTTAAGGCTGAGGTGAAGAGGTATGTGGAAAGGCACTAGAATAAATGGGTGAATAAAAAGTGAAAGGCAGCCCATTGTCAAGAATACAAAATGATACGGAATAGAGATCTTATTTCTTTTATGACTTTGGGAAGCAACTTATAATTCCCTACCTGTACCCTCCCCACACCTGGCTTTTTTGTTGTTGTTGTTGTTGCTATTCTAGTAATATTTGGATATAAAGTCTGATTCTCTCCAAAGGGTGGAAGAATTTGGCTTTTTGAGCTATCATAATTTATTTCTATTATGGATCTTAATAAATATTGCAGTTTTAAAATGTTGTTCTTGACTAGGGATCAAAGACTAATTGTCATAACAATGTTCCTGACACCAAGCATGGTGCTGGCACATAGTAGGCACTCAATGCTTATGTATCCTGTAAATGGGCTTCTTTGTTCATTGGGAAGTGTCTCAGGTGAGTGTATGTGATAGCCCCTCCACACACAAATATAGACTGTCATTGCAGAATTCATTCATGTATTTCATAAAAAATTATGGAGCTCCTACTGTATGTTAAGCACTGTTCTGGATGATGGGGATAAACCATAAAGGAAGCAGACAAAAATCGGAGCCCTCAAGGTGCTTATGTACTATTGGAGAAGACAGAAACTTAACCGATAAATAAGTAAAATTCATAGTATGTTGGACAATGATAAGTGCTATAGAGAAAAATAAAGCCTAAAAGGGATTGCTGGGGAAGGGAGGAGTGGTCAGGGATGACCTCACAGGATGTGAGCCCCAGATATTCTGAGTGCTCCCCTATGCTTCCTGGCCTCCATTGCAGTAAAGCAGGGCCAGGTGGCTCGTGCTGGCCAATGGACTGTGAGCAGACAGGGTACATGTCACTTTCAGGCGAAAGCAGTTTAGAGCTAGTGGGCCTTTCCCACCCCCGCTGCCTCAGAGAACTTGGTGGCTATGTGTTCAGTGTCACCAAATGGAAAGAACCTGGGTCCGTGAGGCCTGAATGGAAGAGAGTACTCTTTCCCCATCTGCCTTGTGTCTATTACCCTGACTAATGCAGTAGCATTTGAGCAAAGCCCCAAAGAAAGTGAAAGAGTGAGCCGTGTGGTTATGGGGGTAAGAGCATCCCAGGCAGAGGGAAGCTGAGGATGACATCTGGCCTAGCTTGAGTAACTTACAGATAACCAATTTCACTTCTCTCCAGCCAACTTGGATATTTTGACTCCATTAAGAATTCTATACACCAGGTTCTATTTTAAAAGAGAAGAGGCCAATTTATTCTGTGACTGTAAGCAAAAAAAGAAATAACACAACTAACCATCTCCTAGCCTCTGCCCCTTGTTCCCAGGCACCAGATACTTTTTCCTTTAGGATAGATGGGTCTTATTCTGGAGGCAATGCTACCAACAATGTCTGGACCACGCTCCCCATCTTTCTTGTCTTGGGAGAGCTGGAGGAGTAAGACTGGTATAAGGACATCATCCAACTGCAGCAGCCCTTGGGTGATGCTCCCCTTCCAGCTCCTGGCCCTCCCTGATTCCCATGCCCCAAAGCACCTGCATTGCATGTGAGGCTTTTTTCTCATGGGTTTAATTTCTCCTAAGCCCACTTCACAGAAGTTCCATTTTAATTGCTATCTGCTTAACTATTTTGTCTTACTTAAAAAGACAAGTTTAATCAATCCAAACATACTTCTGTGTAGGTCTTACTGACCTGTACAAAGTTAACTTTGACGAATGGTTTGTTTTAAGCCAAAACATACTCCCTGAACCCTAAACATAGTATAGCTTTTGGTGCTCTTTCCAAAGGCAAGAAAAATCATAATAATGTTCTGTAGAGAAAAATTTCAATGCTATATAAGCGGACACCACTCTTATTTTTTTTTTTAAATCTCAATGCCTATGTTTAGATAATTACAAATGAAACTTTAAGAAATCTCCTATATCAATGTCTCTCAAACTTAAATAATGTTTAGGTTCCTTGGAGGGAAAAAAGATTCTCACAGATCTTTAGAATTGGATTAAATTATTTTTTATAATGTTGCATACATATATATGTATATGTGTATATATATGTGTGTATATATATGTGTGTATATATATATGTATATATATACACACATATATATGAAACAAAGGAAAAGACTCCTTATATTTTTAGATTTTATGCATTTAATAAACCAAAGCAAATTTATAAATTAAGTACAAACAAAACTACCAAATGAGGAAATTAAAATTTACAATGTTGATTTAATGTAAGGAATGACACTTTGCTGGAACCAAATCACCTCTCACAACATAAATGTTTTACTGACTTTAATGGCACCGACCTATTTAACCACATACCTTGTGATGACTCAATTCTCCCACTAAACGTTGTTTGTACGGTACACCACAATATAATTTGGATATAACTTGTGTGACCACATCATTTATTTTTTAAATCCCTCTCTGTTTTTTCTTTCTTCTCGTAAATCTGCAACAATTCAGTTAGTACTATTTGCCAATCACAAATGCAAACATAGTCAGTAAAATTTCATTTCTAGAACAACTATAAAAGGCTGATAAATTTATAAAGATATTCCACCCCACTAGTAATCCAATATAAATTAAAATGAGAGGCAATTTTCTCTATCAAACTGGCAAAGCTTTTTTAAAAGATAAAATAAAGGCTGGTAGGTATGTGTGATGGGTACCCTTAAACACTTCTGGTGGGAACAAGAACTGGCCTGACCTTTCTGGAAAGCAATTTAGCAGTAGGTATTAAGAACTTTCAAAGTCTTTGAATCAGTAATTTTACTTACAGGTTTCTATCCTAAGGAAATAATTGTAAAATGTGAGCAAAAATTTCTGTATAGGATATTCATGGCAATGTTCTTGCTAACAATGAAAAAATAGGATATCCCTGAAATGTCAAAAAACAATAAAATAAACTATATTATCAACAATTATGTAGTCATTACAAATAATATTTGTGAACAATTTTAATAACAGTGTTATAGTTATAGTGTTAAAGATATAACATTGAGCAATAAGAAAAAATAGGATACAGGAATACATATTCTATATAGTTTTATTATGACAAAAATGTAAATATGCAAAGTAAAAGACCCAAAGCGAAAACCACGAGTGCTTTTTTTTCTGGATTGTGGGTCATTTCTGCTTTACTTTTTATATTTCCTGATTTTTCCAAGTTTTCTATACTAAGCATATAATATTTTTATTTTTAATTAAAATAAAATAAACAACTCTGTAAAGGATACCATGTCAGCTTGGACCATCCTAAAACACTCCTTATTGTGAGTTGGAATCACTTCCCTCCAACATCCATCCACAGGTCCCAGGTTTACTTTCTACAATTACCATGGCTATAGTATGCCACTCCTCTGCTTAAGAACCTCCAAAGGCTCTTACGAGGCAAGAATGCCCCAGCTTGGTATTCAATGTCCTCCTGAATCTGGTCCCCGCCTTTCCAGCCACTTATCCCAATGTACCTCTAACTCACTCTACATCAGTGCTTTCCAACTATGCGTTGCTATGCATTAGTGAGTCATGAAATCAATTTAGTACCAGCATTAAAAAAAAAATAGAATAGAAAATACCAAGTTGCATTGCACATACTAAAGGCAATTATTGTCTCAGGTTGTACACACACACACATACACACACATGCAGTGTGCATACATACTAAGACATACCTGAAATGTATATCTTACTGTGAGTGATGATTAAAGAAGTTTGAAAGCCACTGTCCATACCACAGCTACATCAGGCCAGCAGGTAGCCCTCAATCTTGCTTTGTACAGTAGCCCCCCTTATCTACAGTTTCAGTTACCCATAGGTCAACTGCGGTCCAAAAATATTAAATGAAAGAAAATTCCAGAAATAAACAATTCATAAGTTTTAAATTGTGCTCTATTCTGAGTAGCATGATGAAATCTCACACTTTCGCACTTTGTCATGATGAAGATGTGAATTATACTTTTGTCCAGAGTATCCACGCTGTATACACTACCACCCATTAGTCACTTAGTAGCCCTCTCAGTTTTCAGATCCACATCAACTGTTGCAGTATTGTACTGCTTGTATTCGTAACCCTATTTTATTAATGGCCCTGAGGTGCAAGAGTAGTTATATTGGCAATTTGGTGTGCCCTGTGTATGGCTTCCGAAGAGAAGTCATAAAGCATTTCCTTTAAGTGAAAATATGAGTACAGTACAATAAAACGTTTTGAGAGAACATGTTCACATAACTTTTATTACAGTATATTGTTGTAATTGTTTTATTTTATTATTAGTTTTTACTGTTAGTCTCTTACTGTGACTAATAAGTATTTACGTAGAGGAAAAATCATAGTACATATATATAGGGTTCAGTACTATCTGTGGTGTCAGGCATCTAGTGGGGGTCTTGGAATGTATTCCCCTCAGAGAAGGGAGGACTACTGTACTGCCTTTGAGCCCACTGTTCCTTCAGCTAGACATTCTCCCTGCTCTCTGTCTACTGAAATCCTTCAAGGCCCTAATAAGACACCACCTCCTCCCTGAAGTGTTCTACATTTCCCCTCCTCTGTGATCCTAAAATGATGGTGTCATACCTTTCTTATACCACTCAAAACAGCCTGCCTTATATGACTACGTCTGTACACTGAGTCCTTAGACAATGTATACCGTGTGGGCAGGGCTTGTGTTACCCACCTTTGGGTCCTTCAAAGGCCCAGAAGTGTAGTGAACCTGGTTAATGCTCAGTAAATGTCGGCCCAACTGAATATTTTCTATATCTCCTTCAGGAGCATGTTGTGGTGTTTTTCATCCTATATTCTTTTTTTTTAAAAAAAGATTTTATTGGGGAAGTGGGACAGGACTTTATTGGGGAGCAGTGTGTACTTCCAGGACTTTTTTCCAAGTCAAGTTGTTGTCCTTTCAGTCTTAGTTGTGGAGGGCGCAGCTCAGCTCCAGGTCCAGTTGCCATTTCTAGTTGCAGGGGGCACTGCCCACCATCCCTTGCGGGAGTCTAACCGGCAGCCTTGTGGTTGAGCGCCCACTGGCCCATGCGGGAATGGAACTGGCAGACTTCGGCGTTAGGAGCATGGAGCTCCAACCGCCTGAGCCACCGGGCCGGCCCCTCATCCTATATTCTTGACCATAAGCTCCAGCAGGCATAAGATCTTTGCCCTGGGACCAATGATATCTACAGTGGTACTTCTAAAAACCAGTTTGTCCTGAAAGCTTTCATCTTTCTTCAGGAGGAATAAGAGAAATAAATATATGTTTTTATTCATTTAAAAGATATCTCCTTTATTGAGAGTGTGTTTCTCCTATATTTTTGATGTTAGGATATATTTTTGTGGAGAAATGATGATAAATTAGAAAATAATAGCTGGTTTTTAGTCTCTGTGTGTGTTTACTGTCTGTATTTGGAAAAATAAAAATCTGGCAATTCTACGCTCGTCTTTAAAAAGATTAAAAGAAAAAAAAGTATTTGTTGCAAACTCTGGAAGACTGGGAATCAATTGCTCTTTCTGGGATTGCTGAAGGTAGTAGGTTCACTTTCTTAAAGGCTAGATTAATTCATTAACGTAGGGCTGGAGGAGGGTTTCTCTACTCATCTCAAGGACTGATAATAATTGGTCTGAGTTCGTTCTCAGATGTTCCCACTCTCCTGTTCCCGAAGATGTTAATCACACATTAAGTCCCTGTGAGACAGTGTATCTCTGGCCCTTTAAATGAGGGCGTGGTGTAGAGGGGCGGACCGCCCAGGGCAGACAAGAGTGAAAGCTGGAAGCGGAAGCGTGGCCACTAGTGGTAGATAATGCGCGTGCGTGAGGCTGAAGGGGGGGCGGGGTCACGTGGGCTGGGCGTCCTGGGCTGGAATCGCTACAATCGCAGGTAAAGAGTCTCTCTAGAATGGGCCAGTGGGATGGGGACAGTAGTGAGGGGCTTTACTCCCAGCGGGAAGAGAACGCGCGCTAGATCCCTGAGCCTCGGCCCTTTTCCCCGCGCGGCAGCAACGCGGCCTCGGGGTGGCTGATCGAGCTGCCTGTGACTGGCTAACTGGATCAGGGCCCACCGGCCGTGCGGGGTTGCCTCTGGGGCGGAGAGGTGTGCCCACCTTTTGGGCTGGGACTGGCTCGGGCAGTTTCCACTTGTTGATTATAAATGAGAGGGAGGCTGGGACCGGTGCACCCTCTTCTCCTGATTGTGAGACTAGGGGGCAGGTGATCACCCCCATTCCCAGGACGGAACAGGTGTGCAGCCCACCTTTTGGGCCTGGGGCACCGGTGAGGTAGGCACCGCCATCCCTCGAGGACTGGGATGAGTTTGCTCCCCACGTGTGAGGCCGAAACTTACCTAGCTAGGGTGCCCACCTCTTAGGATTGGTGTGCACTCAGTGACGCTAGTTCCAGTTTCTCTGCCTGCAAGGTGTGCCCCAGAGTGAGGGCAGCAGGGGGATAGGTGGGTCTCTAAAGTTCGAGGCCACTCCTGGGTCCTCGTTAGTTCTAAGTGTGGTGCCTGGGGAAGGAGGGAAACAGCAGTCTAAAGTGTTCAGCTGCGTTTCAAAGGAGGTTAGGACAGGATGAAGTAGGATCAGCGAGAGGCTCCGTGGTCATGGGTTATCAGGAACACCTGGGAAGCCTCCAAGTAGACAGGCCTCCTCCCCACCTTCCTAATATTAGACTGATACTAGAATGGACAGAAAGGCTTGTGTCCTCTGCATGGCCCACCCTCCAACACACTTTCCTCAGCGCCTCACGCCCCCGCCCCGCAAGACCCCAAGCAAAACAAACATGGATGTTAAATTGTGGCACCAATTCTACTCCAAATGTCTGTGACTGGGAGATAATTACATGTCAGGTGTGTGTGTTTGAAGTATATCTAATACAAATGGGGATGGAGTATCTACATATGTTTGTGTAAGATATGGGTTTGCTCATGGTTAAATTTAAGCAAAGAATAGATACTGAATCCTCTGGCAATAGATGGTGTGTTCCATAGAATGTAGAATAAAGACAAATGGGGGGAAAATTCTGGTTGAACTATTGGGCTTCATATGTTAAAGAGACATAGTTATATGTGAGAAAATTCATTCCAGAGCTCTAAGAGAATAATATGTTGAGTATCCTGTATATATTTCCTTTGTAGTTGGATCAGCATCAACAGATGGATGTTTTCTGTCTTCCAGAATATTGGGACAGCTTGATGATTTTTAATTGTATCTCACTCTTTTCATAAGCATTTCAACCACTGTGACACCACATCTCAGCTATGTATGTGAATGAAAAGGAAGGCCTTTTGAACTTAATGATGTCTGTTTAACTTTTGATCTTTTTTATAGTTTTCACATGGGTTAGATAGCATCTTTTCTTGACCTACAGCTTCTGGTGTCATCTGTGTATATTTGTAAGATCAAACTGTTCTATTCTTAACTGAATCTTGAATTGTTGTTTGAATTATCTTCATTCTGTATACCAGCCCCCGGTTACATCTTCTAAGCTTCCAAGCATCCAGAGTAAAGAGAAAATTCCTACCTTCATTGTTGATGGGTACAAAACCTAGGGAAGGACACTGATTGGCCACATTGGACCAAGAATATTGTGTGCTTATTCTTCAGGCTAGGTAGATAGATATTTGTTTGGCAGCACCACCAAAATTACATGGTTGGAGTGGGGGAGGAGCAGTTTTCCAGAAGAAAGGTGGTGAAGGTGCAGGGATGTTTTAACAGTGATCAAATTTGTTTTTTCCTCTGCAGTTCAGCAAGAAGCTTCCTCTTGCTCTTTGAAAAAAAAAATCTTTTGTGACCCATGACACCTAAGACAAATTGAGGTGACAATTCAATTAATTGGTAGTTAATTAGGATGGGTGGGAAGGCCACCATCTACTCAGCTTACAACTGAATGGAATCCTATTTTCTGTGTATTTAACTTAGAAAAATTCACCCATGCCAGCTCAGTGGAGAAGAAGAGGGAATATATTTCAGCTACACATGGCCCATGTGCTTCTTAGAGGAGTTCTCTGAGATTGGGGTGGATCTTGGACGGAGATTCTTATAATAGTGGGGACTTCTTACAAGCTGTAAAGAAGTGATGATTTTTCTTTTTCATTCATTTTCCTTATTGCCTCATACACATTGATATAAAGCTGATGAATAGTATTAAAGTTTATACATAATACAGATATTTGTAGACTTCCTTCTTGTTATTTTGTATTTCTTGTAGGGGATTTAGATTTTTGTTTTCTAGAATGGGGCTATCAGAGAGTTGTGTCTGGCAATTCATAGTAGTAACAGCACCATGCTTAGGTGGGTTTCAGGCACTCTTCTTTTTTTTTGAAAATGTCATTTATTTATTTTAATTAAATTGTATTGGGGACACTGGTTAACATAAGTTTCAAATGTACAATTCTATAATACATCATCTGTATATTGTGTGATCATCACCCATAGTTCTAGTCGCCCTTGGTCACCATATAGTATTTGGCCACTTTTACGCTTTTCATCCTCCCCTCCACCCCTTTCTCCTCTGGTAATCACCCTTCTGTTGTCTGGGTCTCTGATTTTGTTTGTTTGTTGCTTTCTGTTTTATATCCCATATGGTTCTCAAATTTTTCTGTCTGACTTATTTTGCTCAGCTCCAAAAGATGCATTAGAACTGATAGTCGGGCTAGGTGTTATTTTCGGGGAAACACGGTAGCCATTCTAACATTGGTTGTGTGTATCTCATTTTGGTTTTGATTTGTATTTCCCTAATAGCTAGTGAAGTCGAACATCTTTTTATATATCTGTTGGCCATTTGTATGTCATCTTGGGAAAAATGTCTAGGTCCTCTGCCCAGTTTTTAAAAGGATTGTTTGTTTCTTTGTTGAGTTTTATGAGTTCTTTATATTTTTGGATATTAGCCCCTTATCAGAGTTATCGTTTGCAAATATCTTCTCTGATTCGGTTGGTTGCCTTTTTGTTTTGTCGAAGATTTCTTTTGCTGTGCAGAAGTTTTTGCGTTTAATATAGTCCCATTCATTTATTTTTGCTTTTACTTCCCTTACCTTTGGGATCAAGTTCGTAAAATCCCCCCTGAGACCAAGGTCCATAGTTTAGTACCTGTGTATAGTTTAGTACCTGTGTTTTCTTCTATGTATTTTATTGTTTCCGGTCTTATATTTAAGTCTTTAATCCATTTAGAGTTAATTTTTGTGTATGGTGTCAAATAGCAGTCTAGTTTCATTCTTTTGCATGTGGCTTTCCAACTTTCCCAGCACTATTTATTGAAGAGCCTTCTTCTGTCCATTGTATATTTTTGGCTCCTTTGTCAGAAATTAGTTGCCCATATACATGTAGGTTTATTTCTGGGCTCTCAATTCTGTTCCATTGGTCTCTGTATCTGTTTTTCTGCCAATACCATACTTTTTGATTATTGTAGTTTTGTAGTATGATTTGAAGTCAGGGAGTGTGATACCTCTGGTTTTATTCTTTTTTTTTTCAGGCTTGCTTTGGCTATTTGGAGCCTCCCGTGGTTCCATACAAACTTGATGATTTTTTTTCTCTACTTCTTTGAAAAATGCCATTGGGATTTTGATGGGGATTGCATTAAATCTGTATATTGCTTCAGGTAATATGACCATTTAAATTATATTGATTCTTCCAATCCATGAATATGGAATATCTTTCCATTTCTTTGTGTCTTCTTCAGTTTCTTTCAACAATGTCTTGCAGTTTTCAGTGTGTAACTTCTTCACCTTTAATACCCCAAAATATAAAGAACTCATACAACTCAACAAGAACAATGAAAAACGATCCTTTTAAAAACTGGGCAGAGGACCTGAAGAAGACATACAAATGGACAACAGATATATGAAAAGATGCTCAACTTCGCCAACTATAAGGGAAGTGCAAATCCAAACCACAATGAGATGCCACATCACACTTGTTAGAATGGCTGTTATCAGTTAGACAATAAACATTAAATTTATTCCTAGGTATTTTATCCTTTTGTTGCAAGTGAAAGTGGAGTTGTTTTCTTCATTTTCTTGATATTTTATTGTTAGTATATAGGAACACAGTGGATTTTTGTACATTGATTTTGCATCCTGCAACTTTACTGTAATTATTTATTGTTTCTAATAGTTTTGTGTGTGTGTGTGTGTGTGTGTGTGTGTGTGTGTGTGTATGGAGTTTTTAAGGTTTTCTATATATAGAATCATATCATCTGCAAAAAATGACAGTTTTACTTCTTCATTCCTGATCTGGATGCCTTTTATTTCTTTCTCTTGCCTGATTGTTCTCGCTAGAATTTACAGTACTACATGTTGAATAACAGTAGTGAGAATGGGCATCCTTGTCTTATTCCTGATCTTAGAGGAAAAAGCTTTCAGCGTTTACCATTAGTATGATTTAGCTGAGGGTTTGTCATATGCAGCCTTTATGTTTAGGTATTTTCCTCTATACCCATTTTATTGAGTGTTTTGATCATAAATGGATGTTGTGTCTTGTCAAATGCTTTTTCTGCATCTATTGATATGATCATATGATTTTTATCCTTTATTTTGTTAATGTTGTGTATTACATTGATCTATTTGTGTATATTGAACCATTTTGCACCCCTGGAATGAACCCCACTTGATTGTGATGTATTATCTTTTTAATGTATAGTTGTATTAGATTTGCTAGTATTTTGTTTAGAATTTTGTTGTATATTCATCGGATATATTGATGTGCAATTTTCTTTTTTTGTGTTGTCCTTGCCAGCTTTTGGTATCATGGTAATGTTGACTTCAGAAAATGAGGTAGGAAGAATTGCCTCTTCAGTTTTTTTGGAAGAGTTTGAGGATAGATATTAAATTTTCTTTGAACGTTTGATAGAATTCACTAGTGAAGCCATTTGGTCCTTGGCTTTTATTTTTTGGGAGGTTTTTGATGACTGTTTCAATTTCCTTACTGTTGATCGGTCAATTTAGATTTTCCAGTTCTTCATGATTCAGTCTAGGAAGGTTATATATTTCTAAGAACTTGTCCATCTCTTCGAGATTATCGAATTTGGTGGCATATATCTTTCATGGTATTCTTGTATAGTCCTTTGTATTTCTTTGGTGTCCATTGTAATTTCTCCTCTTTTATTTCTGATTTTATTTGTCTTTTCTCCTTTTTTCTTAGTGAGTCTAGCCAGAGTTTTGTCAATTTTATTTATCTTTCCAAAGGACCAGCTCTTTGTTGCATTAATTTTTTTCTATTGTCTTTTTGTTCTCTCATCATTTAATTCTGCTCTAATTTTTATTATTTCCTTCCTTCTACTGACTTTAGACTTTGTTTTTCTTTTTCTACGGTAGTTGTTTAAGGTGAACTGTTAGATTGTTTATTTGAGATTTTTCTTGTTTTTGGAGGTAGGCCTGTGTTGCTTTAACTTTCCCTCTTATTAGCACTTTCACTGCATCCCCAAATTTTTGATACATTTTATTGTCATTCTCATTTGTCTCTATGTATCTTTTGATCTTTTATTTCTTCTTTGACCAGTTGTTTGTCAATAACATGTTGTTTAATCTCCAGATATTTGTGGTTTTTCCAGCTTTCCTTTTGCAGTTGATTTCCAGTTTCAAAGCATTGTGGTTAGAGAATATGCTTGGTGTGATTTCAGTCTTCTTAAATTTGTTGAGGATAGTTTTGTGTCCTCACCATATGACCTATCTTTGATAACGTTCTGTGTCAAGCACTGTTCTTTTCCCTCACTTTTCTTTTTAACATTTGTTGTTCTGTATGTACTTCCTAAGTTTTAAATGATCACTTTTCTCATTTTGACATTTACCAAGAGAAGAGAAAAAGAAACAGCAGTTGGGGCATTTTCATAGTGGCAGCTGTAAGCATTGTGGGCCATAGTTACCTAAATGTGTCTATTCTCAGAAAGAAACTCAGGGATCAAGTAAGCTGCTCATCCCACTATAGTAGCATTGCATCTAATACAAGGTCTATTTCTGAAGTGCATGAGTCAGGTGAAACTTGAGTACCCTTGAAAAGTACCTTGAAAATTGAGTACCCTCAAAGTATCCAGGGAAGGAGTCATGTTGGAGACTGATGCAGGTTCTCTCAGGAAGTCCAACACAGACAGGTTTTGCTCCATGTTGGAACAGCATGTTGTTTGTTATTTTGAGCACACGTGCTATTGATTGCTTGTATATGAGGCATACACAAACTGAGACTGACCAAAAGGGCAGCAGATATCCATGTCCTCTCCCAGGCTCACTCTGAAGCATATAGTTTTGTGCAGTGGTATACATAGCATCCCTGGGTCTGTGTGAATCATTTCTTTTTTTCTCTTTCCCTCTGCTGAAAATAATAGTTGAATTCCTGTAAATTAAATGGATAGAGGATACATTTTCATTGTTTTCATCATGGCCTGTAGGCTGAATTAATGTAAAAGAACGTGAAACATCTGAAATTTTGGAATTTGTGTCATATACATGAGCAAAATGTTATTTAAAAAAATCAGTGTTACAGATTAAAACAAATATCCCTAGATGTAAAGAATGAAACTTGCAAGATGGAAGGCTTTTTGGGGTAGAACGACTAGCCACATCTTATTTTGAATGACCAGAACTGCTATTTGCGGCTCTGGAAGCCGGTGATGAAGTGTTGCTTGGCTGCTTACCTAGGGAGGGAAGGATGACAGGCTGGCTGGCTGGATTGGTAGGTTATGAGCTACTGTGTAATTAATCATTGGAATACAATGATGAACAAGGCAGATCTGGTCTTTGTTCTCCTGGAACCTGCATTCCAGTACAGGGAAAGGAAGGGTGGTTTTTTCGAAGGGTGGTTTCGAAAAAATGATTGCAAAGTGATAAGTGTAATAAAAGAGTACAATGTTGTAGGTGCGTATTAACAGGGAACCTAGTCTAGTTGAGCAGGACATAAAAGGCTTTTTTGAGGAAGCAAAGTTTTAGCTGGTATGTGAAGGATGAATATGATCAGCAGTAGTTGATAAGCCTGATTTCAAAAAGGTAGAACTCAATCATAACTTGGTTTATTATGGTATAGATTCCTATATGCTGTGAGACAAATAATATCCTCTGAATATTAACAATTACAGGTAATAAAACTGATATATTTAATTTGCAGTACAGGTGTTATTCCTGGCTTCCAGTTTCTGTGTTAACTGACTGAATGTGTACAAAGCTATGCAAGTCAAAGAGCCTAGTGATATGGAGTATACAAAGAAGGATGGCCCCATTATCACTGAATAATAGGGGAGAAAAAGCATAGTCACATGGTAAGTTAACTAATGAATCAATATGAGGAAGGTGCCAAGGCACTGTTCTAAATGCATTCATTCTGGATTCAGAGGGTGCTTGGGGGAAGGAAGATGCCCAGAGGGAAGGAAGGAAGGAAGAAAGGAAGGAAGATAAATGGAGAGAAAAAGGAAAGGGAAGGTGAACTAGCGTGAGCAGACATGGAGGGCAAGTGGAAGCTATTCTGGAAGGACTGAACACAAATAATAAGTTTAGTTGTAAAGGAAGGTAAAGTCAGCTCATGTGATGTCTGGAATCATAGGCTTAGAATTTGGAATTTTATCCTGTGGCCATTGGGGAGCTGTTAAAAATTATTCCATTTACCCAAGAAAGATAATAGAAAACGAATAGAAATTAATCCTCTATTATATTTTTTTTCACAAAACAAACTCCAAGAAGACAAAACAAAACAAAGAAATGGAAGAAGAGAAATACTTGGATTGGGAAGGTCAGGAACAAATTTGGCATGTAAAATCGTTTCCATATCATGGTTTCGTGGTATCTTTCTGGGGCTATAATAAACTGAAAAAAAACACAAACAAAAAAAGCCCCGCTTGATTTGATTTCACTGTAATGTGAAAAGTGTCTCATGTGTCACTTTTAGGAGGTAAAGAATGTCAGTGAGTTAAATAGGATCTTGGAACTTGAGAATGTTTGCCAAAGTAAAAAACCTGGCGAAACAGTTCCACATTAACCTGGCCTAATTTAGGTCACATTCTAGAGTTATTATTCAGTTGGCCAATGTCATAATGGGGTCATTGCTGTTTATATGGTACATTTCTTTTTTAAAAATGGTCCTTGAATCTATTATTAATTGGTTGGGAATAACTGTATTCATTAAGAAGGAGAAAACCTTGGGAACTATCAAGATGTCAGATCATCTTAAGTCACAACTATTAAAATATTAGTTTATCAGCAGCACTCAGAAGAGGATAACATACTGGATAACCATGATTCTGTGACATACATTTCCTGTCAGATTAATGTGATTTCTTTCATTCTGGGAGAGACTAAGAACAATTGACGTAACCTTATTGTTTTGTCTGTAAGTACTGTCTGGCATGGCACCACCTTAAGAACTATAAAAACACTAGATCACCCAATGATTAGGTGAAAAACTAGTTGTAGAATTGTATGTCAAGAGGAAATTATAGTAGTTCATTGCCAGCCTTTGTATAGGGATAGCACTTACGTGATATCTGAAGGCAGTATCTGCATCAAGTGTGTAATATTAAGCACTCTATAGTAAGCATTTCATCATTGTTCTGCATGTGGGAATGAAGGGCTTGCTCAATAAATATTTGAACAATACCAAGTGACAAGGGAGGATTTAGTGTTTCAGAATGTTGGAGATGTGGACAGAAACAAATTAATTGAAGTTGGTATATTTGTTTCCTATTATTGCTGTAACAAATTACCGTATATTTCATGGCTTAAAACAACGCAGATTTATTGTTGTACAGTTCTGCAGTTCACAAGTCCACTGGTCTTACTACCATGTTTCCCCGAAAATAAGACCTAGCCGGACCATCAGCTCTAATGTGTCTTTTGGAGCGAAAATTAATATAAGAAGACATATTAGAGCTGATGGTCCGGCTAGGTCTTATTTACAGGGAAACATGGTAGGCTGAATTCAGGTGTTGGCCGAGCTGCGGTCCTTCTGGAGGCTCTAGGAGAGAATCCATTTACTTACCTTTTGCAGCTTCTAAACACTTAATTCCTTGGCTCCTGGCACCTTTCCTTCATCTGCAAAGCCTGCAATATAACATCTCTCTGCTTCTGTTGTCACATCCCTTCTTCTGACACTTTCTTCTGCATCCCTCTTCCACTGTTAAACACCCTTTAATTACATTGGGCCCACCAGATAATCCAGGATAATCTCCCCAACTCAAGATCCGAATTTAATCACGTCTGCTAAATCCCTTTTGACATGTAAGTTAACGTAATGACAGGTTCTGGGGATTAGGATGGGCATCGTTGGGCACTATTCTATCTACCACAGGTGGCTTTGTGCATAGCTCACTTTCTAAAAAATGTACAGAAACTGCCCTAGTGAACGCTTCTTCTTCTTCTTCTTTTTTTTTTTTAAATCCAAGCATGGTGACCTTTTGATGCAGCAGGTCTATTTGGTTTGAAAAAATTTGCTAACATAAAGAACGCAAAAACTGGTGGTAAGTGATAAAAGAAGAAGTTGATGTAAAAAAAAGACATAATTTTAGAATGAGTTAGTATATGACAATTATCATAATTAAAAGTTTTTATTAAGTGTGTGTGATGCTTTGCTGGGTGGGGGTTGTCCTAGTCTTAGGTAAAACCCCACGGTTTAGCTCATGAGGAAATTTCTAATATGGTATTAGAAGCATATCCTTTCAATAAGGTATCCTTCTGATATGCTTAGCAAGGGCTACATCTTTACAAAAGTACTGGGTCTTGTTTCAGGGTCTTTAGAAGAATTTGGAGATCTTGAGGACATTTTAAATGATGGTAGCTAATGTTTCTTGAAAACCTATTCGGTGTCCAGGCGTTATTCTAAATGCTTTACAGTCATTGTATCATTTATTCCTCACAGTAGCCCTGCAAAGTAGGTAGTTGCATTCCTAGGAGTCAGGACTCTCAATTGTAAGTGACCAAGAAAAGAAAAGAAAGAAATTGGGAGAGTGGGGAGAGTACGTTGGCTTATGTAGGCAAACTTCCAGAAGGCTATGACCAGAGCTAACTTTATAGAAGACCGGAACCTGGGGCTTGAATGACATCAGGACCCTCGTTCCTCTTCTTGTCTGCATGTGTTTGTGGGATGAGTTCATTCTTGCTAGAGAATCTGGACCTAGAATGTTTAGTCTGTCCATAGAGGTGGAGCTCCAGTGACGGAGGCAAAGTAGGTGTTTGGTTGACTTGTGACCTCCTTTTCTGCAGACCAGTGTGTGTGTGGGGAGGGAAGAGGGGGTTGGAGTGTGTGGGTGCTGACCATCCTTGTTATTCATTGTTTAGAGAACAATGGAAATAGCTCTTCCTCAGCAGTTCCATTTTAATGAATCCTGGTGAAGGACTCTGGCTATTTTATATGATTTATATTACTAAGGGATTTTTGATTTGCAGCCTCCACAAGAACCACGTGGTTTGAAGGAGCCCTGCCCAGAACAAGAGGTGCTGTTCTGTGTAAACAACACAAATGACCACAATAGTACATCTTAACAGATGTAGAAGTAGAGGGGCTCCCAAAGGGTAGACAGATGGAATGTGATAAAACCCAGATTCAAACCTGTTATAATTGACTTTTTTTTAAGTAAAATTTATTGGGGTGACATTGGTTAATAAAACTGGATAGGTTTCAAGTATATAGTTCTATAATGCATCATCTATATATTGCATTGTGTGTTTGCCACTTAAAGTCAAATTTCCTTCTGTCACTATCTTCTACCTACCCCGTCACCTTCTGGTAACCACTAAACTGTTGTCTGTGTGTATGAGTTTTTGCTTGTCTGTCTTGTTCATTTGTTGCTTTCAGTTTTGTATCCCACATATGAGTGAAATCATATCGTTCTCGACTTTTTCTCTCCGACTTATTTCTCTTAGCATGATAATCTCAAGATCCATCCATGTTGTTGCAAATGGCAGTATTTCATCTTTTCTTATGGCTGAGTAATATTCCATTGTGTATAAGTAGCACATCTTCTTTATCCCATCATCTATTAAAGGACACTGGTTGTTTCCAGGCCTTGGACACTGTAAATAATGCTGCAGTGAACATCGGGGTACATGTATTTTTATGGATAACTGTTTTCAGATTTTTTTTGGGTAGATATCCAGAAGAGGGACTGCTAGGTCATATGGTAATTCTGTTCTTAATTTTTTGAGCAACCTCCTTACTGTTTTCCATAGTGGCTGCACCAATTTACATTCCCACCAGCAGTGTATGAGGGTTCCTTTTTTTCCGCAACCACTCCAACAATTGTCATTACTTGTTTTGTTGATAATAGTCATTCTAACAGGTGTGAGATGGTATCACATTGTGGTTTTGATTTGAATTTCCCTACTAGCTAGTGAAGTTGAGCATCTTTTTATGTATCTGTTGGCCGTTTGTATGTCTTCTTGGGAGAAGTGTCTGTTAACTACTTTGCCACCATATTGCATCAATCACAGGAGCTCAGTGAGGTGAAGGTTGGAAATGGAGTAGGGCAGCATGGCAGGATGATGTTCTTTCTTCAGGGAATGCTTGATCACTTGAAACTTCTTTAGGGTGATACTGGTGTTCACAAATGCTGACCTCTAACTCCAGATGGGAGATATAAAAAGAGCCAGAAAAAATTGTTTTCCTTTCTGAGTTATTTTGGAAAAACAAATGTGAAGAGTGAAACATTTTGGATTATTGACCATTTAAATAAAAGTTTTCTTTTTTCTTTTTTCTCTGTGATCTTTTACACTATTTTAAAAAATGTATATATAAGAATAAACCTCAATAACTTGTCTTCAAGCATCACTGAATATGAATTAGATTGCACGTTTGCAAACATTCCTTGATTAATTGTAATCATTTTTGCTAAGCGATACAAATCAGAGTGAACTTAATTAAGAAGCAATTTTTCACGAGCCAATTCAGTCTTCTTTGGAGAAAGGCATATAAATGTTAACATTGCTGCATTTGGTTTATTGTAAACGAAGCAGTACATTCAGTAACTGAGATTGGAAAGATGCTTTCTAATGTTGCCAGATACAGAGTGCCCTCAGTTATGTCTTCTAGGAATGTATTTAATAATATGCGTTTCATAGAATGGAGCCTTACAATCTGTCTTCAGTAACAAGTGAAAGAAATTAGTCTGTATTTGGTATTATACCAGTTGTACTAGCTACAAAAAAATGGTTTCAACTCCTAAAAAAAATTAGACTTCATGAGTCTAGTGTCTTTAGATATTAATTTCTTTTAGTATAACAAAACTGAAACATCAATGGAAGTGAAATTATAATACTGAAAAAATGAGCCTAATTAGAGAAAATTTTGAGTTTTTAAAAATATGAAAATTTTTATTTTAAAAAACTTAATTCTCCACTCTTTAAAAAAATTAGTTCTTTCAGTGGCTCAGTGGTTGTCAGCATTGTTTCTGCCTTTACTTCACTGGGAGTAAGAGAAATTGTCAGGTGGAGAGAGTTGTTGGTGGGCCTGGTGATTATGCCCTGCCATTCCCCCCAACCCCTCCCCGGCTGTGGGCAGAATGTACTTTGAAAAAGTGTCCCACTGAGAGTTACTGCTAGTTGTTTGGTACTGCGGAAAACATCTCGTCTAGAAAACAAAATGACCTTTGTTTTTATTGTCATTATTATTATGGCATTGTTTTATTTTCATATTTTAGCTTCATTCTAAACAGGCAGAGCTAAGTAATGGACTTTTTAAAGTTTGGTAACTTGGAGCCTAATTATAACATAAACTGAAAACATTTAAGAGTAAATTTAATCATTAAATTTGTAATTATTTTTTTCTGAATATATTTTAATTTTCTAGAAATTTTGCGCACAATTGGTTTCTAGAAAATTTTGCAAATAAACTAAATCATCTTTTTGATATAGCACTGTATCATTTAGAGCTGT
The DNA here is from genome assembly GCF_004115265.2 of Rhinolophus ferrumequinum. NCBI lineage: Eukaryota > Metazoa > Chordata > Mammalia > Chiroptera > Rhinolophidae > Rhinolophus > Rhinolophus ferrumequinum. Next base: position 60,402,276 of record NC_046285.1, on the reverse strand, counting down.
GAAATCTACAAAAAGTTTGCATACTTTTTTTTTTAAGTTATTTTAGTTTTCCCTGAAAATGTCCATGTTTCTCTGTGACTGGCTTTCTTTCTAGAAATCTCTAGTTGGCTGTGGAATTATTTTATCCTGGTGTCATCGTTGTGTACCTTACTAGATCTGAATCCTTAGTTTTGCTAGTGTCATATTAAGTCACTTGGTACCCATTCTGGGCCCCTCTGTCTACACTAGGCTCCCTGAGAGATCTGAGGTCCTGCATGGATGCCAACGACAAAATTGTTCTGCATGCTTATCTGCAGGAGAAGGGATCTACACTGAGGCTTGGGAATGAGGAAGGGGTTAATTGCAGCTTTGGGCACCAATTTACCATCATGCTCTTAGGTACATACATCTAGTTAGTACCTGGTCTAGTGGCTGAGTGTTTCCCAAGTCTGTCACTATCACCAGACTTAAGACTTCTGGTGGTGGGTCATTTCCTGTACTTCAGAGTTAGATGTTCCGCTTTTGTGCTCTCATAGAAACTCTCCCCGACATCACACACCGTACCCTAGTATTGATTCCTTTTGCCTATAATCAGGTAATTGAGTTTCCACATAAGTCTGACCAAGTAAGTCTTCAGAATGTCCAATTGAGGAAATCTAAACCACATATTGTTTTTTTTTCCGAAAAGAGATCATCATGTAGGTCATCATCTAAGGCCAAAAAGAAAAGAAAAGAAAACAAACAAACACTTGCTTGGATTGACTGACTACGGTTATTAAAAGTAAATATGGAAAATGAACCAGACCATGAAAATGTGGAACAGAGCTTCTGTGCCAAGACTACTGAAGAAGGACTGAATAAGTCTTTTAATCTAGAAGCTTCACTTTCAAAATTTTCTAACATAGATCTGGACAAGGAACTGGAATTCAAAAATGATCTGGTAAAAGTTCAACTTTTGTCACGTGATGTTTAAACAAAATATTGGTTAGAGTATACTTTATAACTCAAAAATTGGTCATTTTGCATGGATGAAATGCAAAAGGAGTCAATGTACAGTTTCAGATAATATCACTCTTCATTTGTATAGTTCATTTCAGTTTATGAAATACTTTAATGCGTGTTCTCATTTGAGCTTCACAACACTGAAAATCCATTTTATAAAGGGAGAAACTGAAGTGCAGATCGTAGAACTAGTGGTAGGTTTAGAATTCTTTTTTTTTTAATTCTTTTTTTTTTTTAATTGGGGAATATTGGGGAACAGTGTGTTTCTCCAGGGCCCATCAGCTCCAAGTCATTGTCCTTCAATCTAGTTGTGGAGGGCGCAGCTCAGCTCCAAGTCCAGTTGCCATTTTCTATCTTAGTTGCAGGGGGCACAGCCCACCATCCCATGTGGGAATCGCACCGGCAACCCTGTTGTTCAGAGCTTGCGCTCTAACCAACTGAGCCATCTGGCCACCCCAGATTTAGAATTCTTGTGCAGTGATTTGTTCTCCATTGATTTGTTATTAATAGGTTTTTGTGAATAACCTATTTGTGAATAAATATTCATGAGAATATTTAACGACATATTTAATGACCATGAGAACATTTAATGACAAGTTGTTTGACCTAATTATTCTCACCATAATTTATAAAATAACTAAGGAAGGCAATGTCAGACCTTTGTATATTGCTTATGACTTATGTCTCAACTTAGAAAATTAGGGCTTGTCATAAAACATGCTGTTTGTCATGTCCAAGGAAACAGATGCCAAAGTCCTTCATCAGAAGCTCTCTGGACAGGGGTGTCAGGATGGTTCAATCAGTGCATATTTGTCCTGATCATCACTGAATACGTGGATAGGAAAGGGAACAATTCTGTAGTCTTTTGACCTGACATATACTATCATGGAGTTTTATTGAGTTGGTTGTATGATCACTTTGGTAGTATGTTTGTCTCTTAATTGATAGTGGTTCTAATCAATTAAAACACCCTCACGATTATAAGAGGGAAAGCATCATTATATGAGCATTAATTTCTTTTCTCTATTTAGATTGACGACAAGGAGTTTGATATTCCTCAAGTTGATACTCCTCCGACACTGGAAAGCATACTAAATGAGGTAACTATGTATTAATGACCACTATCAGGTTGTAGTACTGATTTGAATACTTCCGGGGTACCGTAATTATAGTGTACGTATCAAGATCTGCACTGTCCAATATGGGAGCCACCAGCCACATGTGGCAATTTAAGTTAATTACAATTAAATGAAAATTAAAAATTCGCTTCCTCAGTTGTAGAAGGCACATGTTAGGTGCCCAGGCCTCCACCTGGGGCTAGTGGCTACTATAGTGAACAGTGTAGACACAGAATATTTGTATTGTTGCAGGAAGTTCTGTTGGACAGTGCTGATCTAGACGGTGAGCTGCTCAAGGGCAGAAGCCATGTCACATTCATCTCTGCCCAGTATAATGTCTCATACTTGGTAGATTTTAAAAAATGTTCTATGAAGTGAGTTGAAATACCAAGTTCTTGTCACTTTTGAGATTCATATTGTTTTGATAACGTCAGTGATAGTCAAATAGCTCATCCTCTGATACTAAAGAGCATCTACAACCTTGTAATGTGCCTCATCACCCTGCTGTGTAAAGAAAGCGAAACCTCCATAGTTTATCTTATGAGTGCCATCTCTAGTAAAGAGTTTTTCAGAGTTTCCCAATGATATCGTTCTTTTCTGTAGTACCGATCACACAGGCTTGATGAAGGACTTGGTGGAGGCACACATGGGTGAAGTGTGCTGGTTTTATGTACCCTGCATCTGCTGACAGTTCTTCTGACAGTTCTTCAACTCAATTTTCTTGATCTTTTAAAAACTTGTTTAAGACTCCCCTTGGAGGTTTTAGCTTCTGATTTGAGAAATATTTTTTAATGTGTAAATCTATTTCAGATCCAGAGTTGTTTTCTAAAAGATAATGATGCAAAGGTACCGCAGTAGAAAGGCCCACTGATCCCATAGCTCTGCGTGAGTTGGGCCTCAGTCTTAATTACTGCTCTACCCATGTGTGCTACTGTTAGGGTCAGAGCCAACACTTTATAGGATGAAGACTATTTTCTCTGTGAATTGTATCTTTCATTTTTCTCGTATGACTTTTATTTCTGTGTGTGTGTGTATACATATATATATATATATATTTTAAGGAGGGCGCAGCTCACACTGGCCCATGGGGGGAATCAGACCGGCAACCTTGGTGTTATTGGTACCATGCTCTATCCAACTGAGCTAACCGGCCACCCCTATTTCTATTTTTTATATCAGTTAATGTTGCTGTGACTTTGAATATATTTTAACTTCAAAAGTATTATACATGTTCTGTGTTAACACTTAATACATTTTTAATTTTGACAAAGAAGGCTTTGGTCAATGAGAGAATATCCTGTTACAGTGATATTTATTTATCGCTTTCTAACATGGAGGAAATCTTTCTTTTAGAGATGAAGAGATTGATTTTGTTATCATGGTCTTAATCACATCTCATTTCAATTACCTTACTAAGTGGGAAATAAAAATAACCTTACAGGACTGTGTACAAAGCCCTATTTTACATATTTATATAATAAGGGCAAAGAAAATAATGCTCATATGAGTGAGACTGTAGTTCATAATGAAGGGAAACCATCTTTGCACGATTTACTTACCTACTAGTAGAGTAAGTACAATCATTAATAGTTTACTGAGAAGGTAATGCTCTTCTTAGTAGTAATTTGCGTGCCTTGTGTACTTGGGTCGTAGTGATAGATACTGGGATTATAAAGTACTGTATGACTGGCTCTGACTTTGAGAGAGAAATGGGGCTGGAAATTAGCAGCCTTCACACTTCAAAGGAGCTAAACAAGTGGATAAGTGAAAGTAAAAATAATTGAAGTTGTAGAACATTATGAAGACTATAAGGGAGAAAAGGTATTAAAGAAAATGATTTTTAAAAAGAAAAAATGAAAAGGGCAGAAGTAGAAAATGTAAATATGAGGTGTGATAGAAAAATACAGTGAATGTCTAAAAAAAAAGATGACACTAAAAGACACATTGCCATGTATCCCCCTCAAAATACTCCCCCTCGCTTCGAACACACTTATCCCATTGTTCTTGCCACTTTCTGAAGCAGTTCTGGAAGTCCTCTTTCATGAGTGTCTTTAATTACGCTGTTGTGCCTGCCTTGATGTCCTGAATCAATTCAAATGTTTACCTTTCCTGGTCATTTTGATTTTGAGAAAGAGACAGAAGTTGCATGGTGACAGACCCGGTGAATAAGGTGGATGAGGACACACCGTAATGTTTTCATTTGACAGAAATTTCAATACCAGAAGCAATGTGTGACTCGGAATCTTTCCATTGTCATCAACAAATAATGTTGAATGCTGCTGCTGAGTGCCATCTGATGGTAAGGCAGGGATCTTCAATATAGGAAGCGGTGCATCGAATCTTAGTAATGTGTGATAAGTTTCAACTTGTTCGGTGTAGTCAGTCGGGTGTGAGCTATGGTTGAGAGAAGGTGTGTTTTAAAGTGTGCTGTAAATCATCTTCCATCATGACAACGCTCCCTGTCACACATCGCTTCTGGTATATGGCAATTTCTGTCAAATAAAAACATTACAGTGTGTCCTCATCCACCTTATTCACCGGATCTGGCACCGTGTGACTTCTGGCTCTTCCCCAAAATGATTCAGGACATCGAGGCAGCCATGACAGTGCAACTAAAGACATTCACAAAAGAGGACTTCCAGAACTGCTTCAGAAAGTGGCAAGAAAGATGGGGTAAGTGTGTTCGAAGTGAGGGGGAGTATTTTGAAGGGGATTAATGGCCATGTGTCTTTTACTGTAATAAAATTTTTTTTATTTAAACCTTCACCGTATTGTTTGATCACACCTTGTAAGTACTTGCTTTAGGATATATGGGTGGAAATATTTTATAGTGTTCATTAATATCATCCTGAAGAGATGCTGGGAAGAAATGGACATCCAAGATATTTTAAAGAATGGAGAGGTAGAGATTACTGGGACATCCGAAATCTCAGAATTTAGGGCACGAAATAATGTTGCTAGGCCTTGTCATCCTTTGAAACTGTGTTATCTTTGAGGTTTTTAATTTTGAAATTCGGTTTGCTAACCATAACAACCCCCCATTCCTTTACTTCCATTAAACTTCTTCTTTGACTACCAAGTCTCTTGATCCTTCCTAGTCTCCCAGTCTCTGAGAGTAGTCCTGTTTCACTTCAGTCCTGATGTATTGTGCAGTCAGAAATTTCTTCTGAACTTTCTGTTGAAGTATAACATATGTATATAAAAAGTGCACCAATCATAAGTATACAGCTTGGTGAATTTTTACAAACTGAATGCCTTGTGTAACCAGAATCCAGGTGAAGAAATAAGACATTCCTGGTACCTGAGAAGCTCATGTTGTGCCCCTTCCGTACCCAACTCTGGGATAATAACTGTCCTAACTTATATGAGCACTGATTAGCTTGCCTGCTTTGAACGTCGTATAAATGGAATTATACAGTATGTGCTTTTGGGTGTCTGACTTATTTCCCTCAATATTGTATCTTTAGATTCATTCAGATTTTGCATGTACTTGTTCATCCATTCCCACTGTTTTATGAAATTATGTATATACCATTATTTATTCATTCTACTGTTAATGGGCATTTGTGTAATTTCCCTTTTCTGGCTACTATGAAAAGTGGTGCTATGAATATTCTTATTCATGTGTATATGAGCTATACATGCATATACATACGCACACACATTTCTATGGGATGTAAACCTAGGAGTAGAATTTCTGGGTCATTAGGTATGAGTATGTTGAGCTTTGGTGGATATTGCCACAAGTTTTTCAAAGTGGTTGTAATAATATATACTTCCAGCAGCAATATATGGGAGTTCTGGTTACCATGTATTCACCAACTTTTGAATTTTTCTCCCTTTTTTACTTATTCTTTCTTATAAGGGTGTAGTGGTATTACATCATAATTTTAATCTCAGTTTCCCTGAAGACTGATGAAATTGGGTATCTTGATATATATTTTGGCCATTTGGATATCTCTTTTGTGAATTTCCTTTTTATGTCTTTGGCCACTTTTCTGTTGAATTGTGTGTCTTTTTTAGAACTTATTATAGGAGCTGTTTATATAGAGGGTGCCAGAAAAATGTATACACATTTTAAGAAAGGAAAAAACTGTATTAAAATTGTAATACTCAATATATACCATCATGTTGGACTCAATATATACCGTCGCGTTTGAATACAAGTCACATTTGACTTCTGCAATTACAAGAGGTGCTCAAAGCGGTTACCATCAGTGTAATTTTAATACAGTTTTTTCCTTTCTTAAAGTGTGTATACATTTTTTTGGCACTGTCTGTATGGAATGGATATACGCCCTTTATTAAATATATGTATTGCAAATATCTTCTTCCGTTCTCTGGGTTACTTTTTCATTCTGTTAATGATTTCTTTTGATGATCAGGAGTTCTTAATGTAGTTCAGCTTATTAGGTGTTTTTCCATTATGGTTAGTTTTTCTGTGTGTCCTATTTTAAGAAAATTTTGCAACTTCCAACGTCCTGATGATTCTATCTTATTTATTTATTTATTTATTTATTTATTTATTTATTTATTTATTTATTTATTTATAAATCTTTATTGTTCTACCTTTCACAGTTAGATTTGCAATTTATCTGGGATTTTTTGGTGTGTGATGGTGTGAAGTATGAGCCAGTACCATTTCCTGAAAAGAGTATTCTTTTCTGTGAAGTCACTTTTGTTTTAAGTCAGGTGATTATATATGTAGGCCCGATTCCATTGGTCTTTCTATACTTGCTCCACTATCACATCCTAATGTTTGAACCTTTATAATAGGTCTTGATAGCTAGTGGTTTCAATATTCCAGCTTTATTGTTGTTCTTCAAGATTGCCTTCCTAATTCTTGGTCTGCATTTCCATGTACGTTATAGAATCACGTTATTAGTTCACACACACACACACCAGCTGAAATTTCATAGTAAATTGTACACTTCAGTTTGGGAGAATTGATAGCTCTACTGTGTAGCTACTAATTTTAAATTCAGCCTTACTGATACCCTCAATTCTGTTCTTTCCTTCACTTTTCCATTGATTTATCCTGTAAGTTCTCAATCCTGGCTTAATTTAGCTGATCTGTTTTCTTTGATCATGTCCCTAGGCGGCTTAAGAAAATCAAATGAGATTCTGATTGACTCTCTTGTTTAAGACCTTTGTGCTATAGTTCTTATTTCTAAATTATTTCCTTTCCCTTTTCCTATAGTAGTTCCAATCTTGAACAGCTCTCAAGGAATATATTAATATCTCCTTGGTAATCCTAATACTGTTCTTAGCAGATTTGTGTGTGGAGATACATGAAATGCAGTTGGAAATATGGGCCTAAACATCAAGAGAAATGCCAATACTGAAGATACAGATTTTGGAGTCATTAGCATGACATGAGACTTGAAGCTATAGGTATGGATTAGCTTGTTCATACAGGAAGTGTGTGGAGTAGGAAGAGAAGAGAGCTAAGAATCTAATCTGGGGAACAACATTTAAAGGTTGAGCTGAGGAGAAAATAGAGAACATTGCCTGATAGAAGAGGCCACATAAGCTGGAGGAGTACCAGAAAAAGAGATGCTCTGGAAACCCTGGGAAGAGGAAGTTTCGAGAAGTGGGGAGTGGTCAGTGGTGTTAACTGCACAGAGGTCAAGAGCATGCTGACTGAAAGTGGATTTGGCTAGGAGTTTCAGCAAAGGTAGTAGTTCGTAGCTAATAATGGGTGGAGAAAGTGGAGATAATGAGTATGGACTGTTTTCTTAAGAACATTGATGGAAATGCTAAGGCAGAAGGCAATCCAGCTGAAGGAGAAGGTATGATCAGAACATTTTTCTTTAATGTCTGTCACTCAGAATCCACTTGTTCAAAGATAAACTCCTTATTCTGCTTTATCTGCTATTCTTCTACTTTCTTATCTCAATTAGTAGTATCCTTTTGTCTAGTTGCTCAAGCTGGAAACCTTGGATTCTTTTTTTTTTTTTTTAAAGATTTTTATTGGGGAAGGGGAACAGGACTTTATTGGGGAACAGTGTGTGCTTCCAGGACTTTTTCCAAGTCAAGTTGTTGTCCTTTCAATCTTAGTTGTGGAGGGCGCAGCTCAGCTCCAGGTCCAGTTGCCCGTTGTTAGTTGCAGAGGGCACAGCCCACTATCCCTTGCGGGAGTTGAACCGGCAACCTTGTGGTTGAGAGCCCACTGGCCCATGTGGGAATCGAACCGGCAGCCTTCGGAATTAGGAGCATGGAGCTCCAACAGCCTGAGCCACTCGGTCGGCCTCAACCTTGGAATCTTTGACTTCTTCTTTAACCCCTTACCCCCTCCAGTCAATGGTAACCAGGGACTTAGGATTTTTATCTCAGTAATGTCTCTCTCATTATACCTTCCCTTGACCTCTTCTGTTGCATTCCTAGGCTGGATTTTCCTCTCTTTCCTTGACATTACAATAGCCTTCTTACTGGTTCTTAATAGTCTCCCTGCCTCCGTTTCCCCCTCTGTCCTCATCCATCCTCACACTGCCTCATTTATGTTTCTAAAACATTGTTCCCATCATGTGTGTCCACTTAAAAAAATCTCAGTTGCCCTCCCACTGCTTAGTATATACAGTGCACTAATTCATTAAATAAATGGGTACTGATTATATGTCAGGCATTGTACTAGGCCCTAGGGATACAGTTATGGGCAAGATAGACATGGGCCCTTCTGTCATCTAGCTTAATGGAATATAAGGTTTTTTATAATTCAGGTCCTAGCTTTTCTTTCTGGGATCACCTCCAACTCCTACTCACATACTCCAGTCATTTTGGACTACTTCTTTTTCCCTGGGCAAAAATCGATATTATGAAATCACTGTGTTTCCACTTGCTATTTCCAACCCAGAATGCTTTTCTTGTGTCTGCTTGTCATGTTTTCATCGTATACTATTTATAGTCAGGTGGTATTTGTTTTCTTCTAGTTAGCCTTGGCTCTTAGTTAACTGGTAAAGCATCTGTACAGATTTGAATTTTAAGAAGTATTCTGCAGCTAACAATAATCTGCATAACTGCTCTTGCTTCTTCCTCCTACAAGAAAGAAATTTTTAGAGTGAACTCTTTTTTTAATTTTTTTATTTTTTTTATTTTTAAGTTTTTTTTTTTAAATTAGTTTCAGGTGCACAAGACAAAGTAATACTTAGACGTTTATCATTTATATCCCTCACACTGTGTGAACCCCCCTCACCCCATCCACTATCCCTCTGACATCGCACAGAGCCATTACATTTCCACTGTCTCTATTCCTAATGCTGTACTCCGCTTCTTGTAAGTATATACATACATATATATACATATATATATATAAAATTATAGTTGGCATTCATTATTGTTCAGCTTCAGGTGTACAGTGCGGTGATCAGGGATCTACATCCCGGAAGTGGTCTCCTAATGAGACAAGTGTCCATCGGATACCCTACAAAATCTTTACAACATTATTGATTACGTTCCCCAAATTAATTTTCAAAATCCTGTGGCCATCTTGTGGTTACTGACTGTTTTCTAATCCCCTCACCTTCCCCCTTATCCCCATCCCCCCGCCCAAAAACTGAGCAGAGTAAACTCTTTGTAGAAGGAGATAATCTATCTAGAGTTGAAATTTAATTCTGTACTATGCCTCTCTGGTCAATAACAGTGCATGGAAAAGAGATGAAAGCAGAAATAAGCATGTGAATGTTTTGGAGAAACCCATTAATGCTCTGACTGATCTCATAGAGATTTGGAATTTGGAATTTATTGATCTATATTCTTCCAACTTAGACTGATGATGAAGAAGAGTCCTTTGTTCTTGAGGATCCTACATTGTTAAACATTGATACTATTGATTCTCACTCCTATGATACTTCATCTGTGGCAAGTTCAGACAGTGGTGACAGGACCAACTTGAAAAGGTAAGTATATAGTCATTTAAATCACACTTGCATATGGTTGAAATATTTGATCATTTAAGATGTAAATATCTCTTTGTAGTACAGTGTGGTCTGCTGAAGCCCTGCGCAGGAAGTAGAAGGCCTACTTGGGTGGAAATAATACGCTTATTAGACCCTAAAAATTTTGACATTGTTGAGGGGAGAGGATAAAAAGGTGGATGCCATGACCAGTGTCTTGTGTACCCTCAGTAGGAAGCCATAATAACAGCCAGGGACTCCCAGAAGCAGTAGAGCCCTTGGAGGGAGCACAGATTAAACCTGGCACAGTGGTTTACTTCACTGCTCTTCTGTTCCCTGCCCTCCTCACCCCTCCTTCCCACTCTAAGGTCAGCTCCAGCGTTCCTTCATCTTCTTGGAATGCATTCAGAGGAGAGTAACAAAGATGATTAAAGATTTGGGAAAAGGACTTCTAACCCTAAATAAGTTCATTTTGGCTGCTTTTCACCTTCCAAATTCTTGGAGAGCACATGAAAAGGAAGGAGAATTGGAGGAAGCATAATGTAAATACTTCATTGAATTCATGTGTAACTTTAAAGTTGATAAAGTTGTCTTTGTATTTTTCCTTTTTTCTTTTTTTCCTTTTTTCTTAAATTTTGCCGCTATCAGTGCTGTCTTCTTTAGGTTGTCAGCTCTTATGGGATACGGGCCATTGCTGGATGTATTAACCTGTTCATTACTATTTCCTAGTATTTAAATAGATAACTTAAATTTTTTAAATAGATAACTTAAATTTTTTTCCAGCTTTTTTGAGATATAATTGACATACAACATTGTATAGATTTAAGGTATACAATGTGATTCTTTGGTATGCATATATATTGTGAAATGATTACCATGATAGGGTTAGTTAACACCTCCTTCGCCTCACATAATTGCCATTTCTTTTTGTGATGAGAACATTTAATAAGATCCACTCTCTAAGCAACTTTCAAGTATATAATACAGCATTGTTAGCCATAGTTATGCTGTACATTAGATCCCCAGAACTTATTCATCTTATAACTGGAAGTTTATACCCTTTGATCAATATCTATTCATTTCCCCCACTCCCCAGACCCTGGCAACTACTATTCTATTCTCTGTTTCTATGACGTTGGCATTTTTAGATTCCACATTTGAGATTGTACAGTATTTATCTTTCTCTGTCTACTTATTTCACGCAGCTTAAAGCCCTCAGGGTCCATCTATGTTGTTGCAAATGGCAGGATTTCCTACTTTCTCATGGTTGAATAATAGTCCTTTGTGTGTGTGTGTGTGTGTGTGTGTGTGTGTGTGTATACCACATCTTCTTTATCCATTCATCTGTAGATGGACAGTTAGGTTGTTTCTATGTCTTGGTGATTGTGAATAATGCTGCAATGAACATGGGAGTACAGATGTTTCTTTGACATAGTGATTTCATTTCCTTTGGTTTTATACCCAGAGATGGGATTGCTGGATCATATAGTAGTTCTATTTTTAATTTTTTGAGGAACATTCATACTGTTTTCCATAATGGCTGTACCAATTTATATTCCTACCAACAGTATGCGAGTGTTCCCTTTTCTTTAGATCTTCACCAACACTTACTTGTTGTCTTTTTGATAATAGCCATCCTAACAGGTGTGAGGTGATATCTCCATGGTTTTGATTTTTATTTTCCTGGTGATTAGTGATGTTGGAGCATCTTTTCACGTACCTGTTGGCCATCTATATGTCTTTTTTGGAAAAATGTCTATTCAGATCCTCTGCCCATTTTTTTAATGTGGATGTTTTTGGTTTTTTTTTTTTTGGCATAGAGTTGTAAGAGTTCTTTATATATTTTGGATATTAACCTTCATCAGATAGATGGTTTTCAGATATTTTCTCCTATTCTATAGGTAGCCTTTTCCTTTTGTTGAATATTTTGTTTGCTCTGCAAAAGCTTTTTAGTTTGATTTAGTCCCATTTATTTATATTTGCTTTTGTTGCTTGTGTTTTTGGTGTCATACACAAAATGCTGTTGCTAAAACCTGTCAACAAACTTTTCCCCTATGTTTTCTTCTATGAGTTTTATGATTTCAGGTCTTATGTTTAAGTCTTTAATCCATTTAATCCATTTAATTTTTGTGAGTGGTATAAGATGGGGGTATAATTTATTCTTCTGCATGTGATCATCCAGTTTTCCCAACACCATTTATTGGGGAGAGTATTCTTTCCCCATTGATTATTCTTGGCTCTCTTGTCAAATACTAGTTGACCATATATGCAAGTGTTTATTTCTGAGCTCTCAATTCTGTTCCATTGGTTTATGTGTCTATTTTTATGCCAGTACCACACTGTTTTGACTACTGTAGCTTTGTAATATACTTTGAAATCAGGAAGTATGATGCCTCCAGCTTTGTTCTTCTTTCTCAAGATTGCTTTGGCTAATTGGGGTCAGTTGCAATTCTATATATTAACAATAAAATGTCTGAAAAAGTAATAAAACAATTCCATTTACAATAGCATCAAAAAGAATAAAGTACTCAGGAATAAGTTTAATCAAGGAGGTGAAAGATTTATACACTGAAAATTATAAGACAGTAATGAAATAAATTGAAGACACAAATAAATGGAAAGAGATCCCATGTTAATAGATAAATATCGTTAAAATGTCCATACTACCCAAAGCAATATATATAGATTCAGTGCAATCCCTATCAAAATCCCAATGACATTTTTCAGAAATAGAGTAAACAATCCTAAAATTTGTATGGAAACACCATAAATTAAATGTTTTTGTTGATATGGTCACTACCCGCTTAAAAGTTGTGGTGTCTTCTTTTTGCCTATATGATGTCAGAATTCCTTTGCGTGGCACCAGTCTGGACGCTGTGTACCATTTTGACTTAATCTCTAAGCACTCCCACTGCCATCCTCCCGGTTCATGCCTTTTGTGGACTCACATTCCCCCCACACACTGTGTACCTTTACATCTTCATATTTCTGCTTGTGCTTTTTTGTAGCCTGACAGACGCCTAGTTATCCATCCAGGCCAGATCTGACGTTCCTCTCTTTTCTGTAGCTGTCCCTGATGTCGCCCTAATAAACAAGGATTAAACTCTTCTTTATTTTGTTTCTATAGGGCTTTATTCATTTTTCTTTTCTAACATTTATCCGTTAAGAGTGAGTTTCTTCTTAGTCCTAGTCTGACTAGGCCATGAAGTCCTTGAAAGTAGGAAGCTTGACTTTTATTATTTTTGTTATTTTATTATTTTCTCCAGAGTATACTTTTAGTCACACAGAGTAGGTACTCAATATTTGGTAAAAGTTTAAAAATTATTTTTTGTATGATGATGAGTAGGGTAAGTAAAAGGAGTGGTTAGTAGGAGCAGTAGAGGATGAGTAATGAGTGGGGAATTTGAGGTGGTTGGTTGAAGAATGAGAGGTTGGTTCGAGGCAGGAAGAGGGCAAGAAAGGTGGGCAAGTGTGGCAGGCTGGTAGAAGTGGTGCAGACACGGAGGGCAGGAGGAATGCTCTATAGGCAATCTTCTGTAGTAGACTCCCTTGCTATGTTACTTAAGGTGGGCAAGGAACAGTTTAGATCAGTGAAGAAAGAATGACAGTTTTATTTTCCTGCTTGTGCTTCTCTGAGGTTCAGAGTGGATGTAGTACAACATCTTAATATGGGGCAGTTAGACTCTTTATACCTCTTTGTAAAACAGAGCTCCCCAATAACACGCAGTGGTTTTTTTCCTGCTTTCCTTATTTTTATGAGTTTTTTTTTTCCTTTCAAAGCTTAAGAATCTGCCTTTTTAATTTGTTTCTGTTTGTAAATGTTTTCTTTGCTTTTTAGGAAGAAGAAATTGCCTGATTCTTTTTCGCTCCATGGATCAGTTATGCGACATTCACTTTTGAAGGGGATTTCTGCTCAGATAGTGTCTGCAGCTGTAAGTATTTTGTTCTCTTCCCCCTGCTTTATAACCTGCGATGGCATAATGAAGCAGGAATGAGCGGAAAACAAAGCACAGCACTTCTCTTGGCCTGAGGCTTAAGAAAAATAGAATCTGGCTTCATGAGTTTTGTGTGATTATTTTTGACTCATAAGATCTGGCTACACATCTTGACATAGAAATTAGTGCAGCCATGAAATAAAGGTCTGCTCAGAGTCTCGGGTGTGCCTAAATGAAATATGGCAGCAAGCCTAAAAGAAACACTATCTGCCTTTTCTTCAAATTCCTTTTCAGTTTAGTTGCCATCGTGTATATTTGGTTGAGGTAGAGTATTTGTTTTTTTTAGTCTTTTCATATGGAGAAATGATTGTCCAGAATCTTTTACAACTGAGTTATTTTTTTCATAATTCACAAAGTCTTTTCATGTACCTTATTTCATTTACTCTTACAACTCTGAAAGTAGGGAAAGCCATATCCTATTTTCAAATGAGAAGGCAGGCTTAGAGAGGTGATATTAACTTGTCTTACATCATTGGGTTAGGAGATAGCAGAACAATTACTCAAAATTGGGTTTTCTGGGTCTCAGTCTCGTGTTCTTTGTTGTGAAATGGAGGTGGTATCGGTGAATGTGGCCAGTGTATAATGGCTGAAACAGAATACCTGTGGTCTCTTTTGAAAATGATTTAGAGCACTAGGTTAATGCAAAAACATTTAATAGTTCATCAAGATAATAGATGCTGATTCTGGTATGTTTTGTATGTAAAATAATCTTTGACCTCAAAGCCTATAGTTTTATGTAATTTTTCAATTTTAGTATAGTTTTTAAATTTTAGTTTTCTGAATTCAATATATACATTCTGTTTATAATATTATAATTAATAGTAATACTAATAACAGATTGATACCCCAAGAACTTTGATTTGTTTTTATGTTCTTTGCATGAAGTTTAATTGGTATTTTGCATATTCAATTGAGACAAAGTTTTGATTTTTCAGGAGGGTAAGAGATTGATACAGAAGTGGCATTATGACACCAAAACCACATTGCAGTTTTCAGGTTTATTAAAGAAAGCTCTTTTTGCAGATGCCAAAAGACAAAAAAAAAGGAAAGAAAGAAAGTAAGAAATAAGAAACAGAGAGAGAGAGGGAGGGAGAGGGAGAGTGAGAGAGAGAGAGAGAGAGCGCGCGCGAGAGCTAGAGCGAGAGGGAGAGAGAGGGAGAGAGAGGGAGAGAACAGGCAGGAGAGAGCGTTCTCTGTGGGCAATTGATATACCAGCTCATATATCATGAAGTCAATTTAAATAGAGAGATAGTCAAGCAAGGGAGGAAACCTGGGCAATTGTCCTTCCTCTTTTAGGTGGAGAGTAACTCATATTTGCTAGAATGGGAACCACCTGTTGAGGATTACATTTCCATGACGTTTTCTGAATTTAATCCTTATGTAGGTGATGAAATTCATTCCTTTCAAAATCAAAATGAACCAGAACAGTCATTTGACCCACCTGTGTAGTTTAAAAATATTTTGAATAATGGAGACTGAACTAAAACTCAGACACTGAACAATGATTAGATAAATCTGTTATTTAAAAGGATTTCTTCTCCCTCTTGAAAAGGAGGGAAAAATTCTAATAAATCCCAGAGTGTTTGCATTCTCTTCTTATTTCATTGCTATGGCTGAGCTCCTTTGGTATGTAAAATGAAAACTGCTTTTCCTGTGACAGTTTTCATCCTCTGCTTTCTTACTTTGGGATTACCAGCTCAATTTAAATCTTATGCTTTTCTGTGATGGTTGGTTTATGAACATGTAAAAACTAGTTATGTTTTTGGGTATATCTCCTGAATATTTGCTCAGTAATGCCTTCAGCCATGTGGACAGTGATGCTCGCAGGGCTGCCTCAGGCCTTGATCATCAGGGCTTTTGTCATCCGTACCTGGAGAACACTCGCGAAAGATGAACTTGTGGAGTTTGGATCCTCATTGTTTAATTTTGGAAGGCTCTTCAAAGTGATGTGACATGTGACTATATTTAAAATTAATTCAAATGAATTTTTAAATGACATTTGTCATTTGTATGATTACCTAAGATAAAAGAGATACCTTACCATAGTGTTTTTTTCAAAATGTGCCTAATGTGTAAGAATCTCCTGGGGTGCGTATTTCCTGGCACCACCCCAGACCTACTCACTTGGAATCTCTAGCTGGGTAGCATAGGGAGCTGCAGTTTAACAGTTATTCCGGTGATTCTAATACACACTGGCTTTTGAGAACCACGACCCCAAGATGTTGCAACATCAGTACTAAAATTCTGTAATCTCTAAAGTACTTCCCACATCTGTGGGTTTTTTTAGCTCTTCAAGTTAGTTGACTTCTGGTTTCATTATGCAGGTTCCATTTTGAATCTCCTTTATGACGTTCATCTGCTGTCTCATTTTTTTTTTTTCCTATCTGGGACACAAATCAATCATTTATCAAATATTTGTTGCATGCTTCATGATTGTGGAGCATTGTGCTAGGCAAGCTTTTATGCACACACACATATCCGCACAAAGCTGGGTGTGTCCTGCTGCCCAGGATCTTGTACGTAGTAGCCTTGCTATGTTTATTCCTTATTCCTTATTCCCATGCAGTGAAGAAAGTTTAAGTTAGTTCCCGGGAAGCTCTGTAAAACTGGGTAAAACAGATTCAGCCTTCCGAGAGATTATGATAACTAACTGACCATATCGCTAGGGACAGACATAGAAAAGAAATATAGACGAGATATAGAGAAAGAGCCTGGCCTAGGACCTGGAAGCCCTGAGTTTGAGACATAGTTCTACTATTTGCTGAATAATCTTAGGCAAGTCATTTAAGCTCTCTGAAATTTCTATTTTCTTAATCTGGAAAATCCTAACCCTACCTGTTTTATCTACCTCTCCCGGTTTGAAAATCAAGTAGTGTAATATATGTATGTGAAAGGTCTTTGCTAATACGGTGGTAATTATTGTAAGCCATTACTATTATTTAAAGCTATAGAAGCATCAAATAGATAGCCTTACTTTTACATGATACTTTACATTTAGTTTGATCCTCAGGACAACTCATTGAGATAGATAGGACAGTATATGCTATTTCCTTGAACAGATGAGGAGACTAATATCCAGAAGGGTTAGGTGATTTTCCCAAGGTGATGAAGTTACTGATAAGGAGCTGGAACTAGCACTTAATTTTTAATTTTCTTATGCTTGAGTACTGACTGAATATACCCTGCTCAGCTTTTATTGAGAGGTTATTGCATAATCTCCTGGATAAGAAGCTCCTACTTAGAGTAAGAATATCTTTAGCATATGTTTGCCTTTTTTAAAATCTTTATGTACTCCTTCCATTTTGACTCATACTATTTATGCTTTATTCACATTATTGAAAATGGAACCTCTTGCCTCTTTTTCTTTACATTTTCATTTATAATCAGTACCTCTCTTGAAGTATCTCTTGCTCTTTATATTTTGTTCGTATGCAAGTACATATACAACTTCTGTAGTTTCTCTTAGTTGGGAGCAAAAACGAAGGTTCTGCCTCTTGTCTGAATTGACTTGGATCAAAGTATATGTAAAGAGCAGCCTTATATCATTTTCCATTTTATAATGAGAGTATCTTTTCAAGTACTTTTTTTGTTCTAAATTTCATTTAGGACAAAGTAGATGCTGGCTTGCCTACAGCAATTGTAAGTATACTTTAAATAATCCTTTAAAGGTAAGCTTTTTATTTGATTGGGGTTTTTTTTTAACATTTATTCTTCTAATGTTTAAAGTAATTACATAAATTATTGTGATAATAAATTTATAAGTCTTTTATTGCCAGTAATCAGGTTTAAAATTTATCCATGTTGAATGTTCTCTTTCTAGTGTATTGTTATTCTCAGGCTGTTGTTTGGGAAGTATATAATGGAATAATGATTAGCACTTTCCAGGTTTATTTGTATATGGTTCTACACTGGCCAAGTAAATTTGCTCCTTCTGAGATTTGGCTTCCCTTTGGTTATAGGGAGTGGAAAATAGTATTTGGTAAAATCACTTTGTGGTAAATGGTACATTTAACAGCTTTGAACTCTATTGCCAAGCTGGCTAAGTCAATCTGTGGAGTGATTATAGAGAACTGGGGCATGTTGGAAGCACACTAGTGCCCTCTTTTCCCGACTACTTCTAGCTGCCTCCTGTAGCTTTCTTATTAGTTAGTTAATTGGTGAGGAAGTTGGCTGAATTTTGAGCATTTCTGGTGCCTTTTGGCTCTTGGGACTAAACTAGAGAAGAGCTTTCTAATCCCTTCTCCACACCTCATAGGAGGTTCTTGGTTGGGTAGCATAAGTGCCTCTTACTTTGTCTGGACCCTTGAGTTTTTAAAAAATTGCTTTAGAGGAAGGTAAGTGTCATGTTTTTGTCTATAATGTTGAACACATGGTATTTTGATATTGTTACCCTCAGACTAAATTTAGAGGGATTCCCAGAAATAAACTGTCCTGCGTTTCATTTCTCATTTTGCTTCCTAGATGAAATTATCCTTATTTGTAATAGTTGGTATGTCATCTGGTGCCTAAAGAAGGAAGACCAGCAAATTCAACTCTGCTTATTTCAAGATCCTTGATGTAATATCTTAAAATATAATCTCCCCTTTTGTTCTCAGGCAGTATCCAGTCTGATAGCAGTGGGTACATCTCATGGATTGGCCTTAATATTTGGTAAATTTTCTAAATACTTTATTTTAAATATTAAGTATCCTTTTGGGTTTTATAATGTCTTTTAATCATAGTTTATATTGTGAACTTTATTTTCCTGGAAAGGACTTGAAAAGTAGCAGTCAATATTTTTGTAGTTAAAAATTACTTGACTCAGATTCATTTTGTTTCTTGTTGCAAGTTTTATTTATGAATTTATAAGCTATCATATCTGTTGACTCTCTGCAGACCTAGACAAAAAGAATATAAGAAAGGGTTGTCATCTTGTCTGCCTCCACTTGGTGGTGGTTTTTGATCCTAAATCATATCCGAGTAATAGGTATTCTAGAAGATCTTTAGGAAAGAGGTTTCCAGGCATTCTCAATAATTTTCTCTCACTGTCAATAAACTCTTTTTTCATTTCCACTGAAATCCCTGTAATTTGAAAAAAGTTTTTAGTGCATAATCACATTTTTCTTGGTTGAGAAGATAATTAATTTCATTTGTATGGTAGAGGTTAGTCTTAAGTATTTTTTCGTTTTTTTCTATCTGAGACTAAATAACCCTAGTCTTTGGTTTTGAATTCAATACTATGACCAGAATATTTTGTTCTGTTTTTTTATTTAAAAACTATTAGATAATATTTTTCTGTCATTTTTGTGTTCTTCTCTGGATCTTAAGTCTTTTTCATCTCTCTTAAATGGAATTCCTGATGATAATGTATTTCATTAAGGAATCTACAGGGTATCGTATAAGGATTACCTGGGAATACTTTAACAGCAGAACCACAATTTGACCTTCGTGGGCATTGCATGTTTATTTACCATAGTGGTTATTTTTCCCTTGTTTTAGAGCAATATGACTTCCTGTTTATAAAATTTTTTGTTATGCCAAAAGCCTTATTTATTCATGTGGTTTTCACACCTAGTCTTTTCAAAGGTGATTGATTTAAATAAAAGAGTTTTATTGGTTGGAGATGACAAGAATGGAAATAAAAATGCAATTCTCCAGAGAACTATAGAATTGATTCTTTAAATAATTTTTTTTTATTCCCAAATTGAGATGTGTTTCTAATAGGAAACTTAGAAAACATAGATAAGCAGAAGGTTGAAATATAAAATACCAAATTCTCCCATGCAGGAATAGTCCCTAATATTTTTGTATTGCCTTCCTATCTGTGTGTGTGTGTGTGTGTGTGTGTGTGTGTGTGTGTGTGTGTGTATACATCCATATACCAATATGGGATCATATAATTTGTAACCTGCTTTTTCATTATAATGATCGTCTTTCCATATAATTATATATTTATCTGTAGCATCATTTTTAATGGCTACATAGTATTTTTTTAAAAATGGACTCACCATAATTTACTTAATCATTTCCTACTATAAGATATTTAGGTTGTTTCTAAACAAATAGGATAGTAATGGACATCTTTGTTACTACATTTTTGTGCACATGATTATTTCATTAGGACAGATTTGTAAAAGTGGATTTCCCTGGGTTAGGGTGTGAACATTTTAACCACTTCTGATGTGTATTGCCTAATTACCTTCTAGAAAGTTTTACCAGCTTGCTCTCCTGTCAGGTGTAGGAATGCTTGTTTTTCCTATGGCTCCATACTTAGTATTGGATTGATAGAATTTGGGGAAAGGGTCTTAAAAGGTCTTCTAGTGCATCCCGTTATTTTACATATGAGGTGATTGAGAACCAGAGAGGTTGAGTGACATATACGGAGCCAAGGTTAGAATCAGGAATATGGAATCCTAGATCAGTGATTTCCACCACTCTGGGCAATTCTCCTATCCTGAGAGAAAAGGAGACAAATTCCAAGATATATGAAGTAAAGAATATATGAACACTAAGTAAAGTGAAGTAAAGAACACTAAGGTGAATGGGGATAGAATATAATGCATGTTTATCTGGCAGCAGAGTGCATGTTGAGTTTTTGTTCCTACTTACCATTACTCACTTTTCCTCAACTCTGCTTTAACATTCCCTCCTTACCATGAGGTTATAAGAATATGTGCCTGCTTGTAATCAAACCCATGTAGAGCTTACTGCAACAAATTAAAATGAATGTACTCAAAATAAAAACTAACAGAGGAGAAAAAGAGCACATTATCTTTTGCTATTGTCTCCTTACTTTCCTTGGGCTTGCCTCCTAATTTTCTTTAGATCCTAGCAGCTTTCTTGTAGATATGATGAAATAGTTATCTTTCATTATAGTCTCATGGAAAAGAAAGTATATGCCAAAGTGAACATTTTGAGAAAGACTCTTAAAATTCTGGTTATGCTTTGAGTTTAATCATACAGTTACTCAGTTTTACT
This sequence comes from Rhinolophus ferrumequinum, assembly GCF_004115265.2. Lineage (NCBI taxonomy): Eukaryota > Metazoa > Chordata > Mammalia > Chiroptera > Rhinolophidae > Rhinolophus > Rhinolophus ferrumequinum. The sequence continues at coordinate 60,381,333 of NC_046285.1, read as the reverse complement.
CATTATTTTTGTAGGAATCAGATATTTGGACAATGAGTTTTAACAAATGAACTAAAATTTTCTTGAAAGCCAGCTACAAATGGCAGAGTAATAATACTATGAAGTGTCTAGATTAGAGATCTGGGTTAAATCTGATCTCTTTTAAACATCTTCATTGACCATAGGGAAAAGTGTAGAGGGAAGAACTACACTTGTTTAAGTACCAGTAGATTCCCCTTTGGAATGAAGGCCTGGGTCATTAAAATAGTAATCATTATAAGCTTCATAAAGGTTGATGTATGTTGCCTATTTTTATGGAATTATAGACATGTGATATTTATTGTGTGCCTTGGTTCTTATCTATATATAGGATCTCAAAAATTCAAATCTTAATTAAGATGTTTCCCTATCCCAAGGCCCTTAGTTTTTCCGTTTTTTAGGTTGTTAGCATACTTTAGTAGATTGTCTTTTTGAAATTGTTTTTGTTTCTATCAAACTTAATGGGCTTGGATTTACTTACTGTGATGTGACTTGAATATTATGCCTTTCCTTTTTCCCCATAACCAATACCTAAATATAATTGTAAACGCTAGACATCCCTTAATCACATTTAGTATCATTACTACAGATAAAGTTTGTCACTTAAGCTCTTGAAATTTCACCTGTCTTTTCTTTGAACTTGTGAACTGATTTCTTGCTTTTCTCTCTTTTAATCTTTTCTCCATGGATTCAAAGGAAAAGGTATAGTAATTTGGTTTGCATGAGTGACTCTTTCTTTTGACCTTTTTTAATGTTGAAAGAGAATGCTGTCAATTAGTGCCCTCTTATGAAATGCATATAGAAGAAAACCAGCTAATTGAAAGATGGGGTAAAGCAGGGAATTGTTAAAAATGATACATTTATGCATACTTTCAGTGTTTTAATTGAAAACATATAAATATTCATGTTCCCCTTAATCTTTTGATATAGTCCAAAGCCTTTACTTTGAGTTTGTATCTGCCAGTTAGAGGTCTGGGGCATCTTTTTTGGCATTAACTACATCAATAATGGGCAATGTAAAATTTATACTTTTAATTTTTAAAAATAGACATAAAACCTTAAGCACCTGTGAATTAATCAAGGAGTGCAAAATACTAGATTTTCACAAAATTTTCTTCAGTCTTCCACAGTTGTCTTGTCCAAACCTTATTTCATGAATGTTTTTCAAAGCACTTGATCTTTACCAAGTTTTTCTAAAGCATTCATGTAGTTTTCATAGAAACAACAGCCCTTTCTTTTTCACTCTATTTCATCAGTTCAAGTATTGTTAATTAGGTTTTTAAAGTACAACGATATTACAGTGGCATGAACAGGTTTGGGAATGAACACAAACTGATTCTTTGTAAACATTAGCATTCTAGAAAATAGCCAGTTAGCCATGGGGATTCAGTGTGTCCTGGGTTTCAGTCAGTAAACTTTACATAGGGAATGAGAACTTTCATTCTGTGTGTTGGTTATATGGAAATCAGGTGGAAGAGTTTTTGTTATTTTATTACTATACAAAAATATTTCTTAATATCTCTGCTTCTCTTTTGTTCTTAGAGGATATTGTATATGCTCAAAGTGTAAGAAAAGAGCAATATTGAAGAATGGTGACTATTAGCAATAAAAGTAGAGCTCTACACACAGAATTAAATTTGACTCCTTCTAGGATCTAGGTATTTCCTACTTTGATGGTCTTTAAGAACTAGTTAAAACAAATTTCGATGAAGAAATAGAAGATTGGGTTAATTTTGGTATATGGATAAAGAGAAAAAATCCTTGAAATATGGTCAAATTCAGATTTTATAGCTATGATAGACTCTTTGTCTTATTTGTGACTTTTTATTGCTGTTCAGAACATTACTCTTAAGCGCAGAATATGCTGAAGAGATCTATTCTAAGCAATAGATTTGAAAAATACACTAGTAAAAGAAATAGGTATAATCCATTGCTGTGTCAAATAGATGTGCTTTTTGTGATATCTGGCTTTCGACTTAATCAACTGGTGAGCTATTTATTGTTGTTAATCTCTTGCATTTGTACCATTTTGTAGTTTTCAAATTTTTATAGGCATTTTCTTAAGTGGTATGTCAATTCTGTGAAGTTTATAGGAAAAATGATGGTCTCATTTCTTAGTATTTCTTGCCCAGATTAATTTGCTTTATAAGGACCCACTCCAATTTTTTTTAAAAAAAACTAAGTTGACAATGTCAACCAAATGTGATATGTGTGACTTTGTAAATGTACTACTGTACTACTAATTTAATCCCTTTTTCCAAACGACAGACAAAGGAAACTTCAGAGAGTAGGGGGAGAACAGAATTTTTCCTTTTAAATTAATGAGATCAAGAACCCCCTCTGAGGAGTAGAATGTGGAGAGAGCTCTGATTTTCACCTTTCTTGCTTCTGTCCATGTTCTTTTGTCCTTTCCATATAACTATGGAACTTAAGTGTTTGGAAGACATTTTATTTTTATTTTCATCGAGTACCTTTCCCCAGAATTGTCCTGAATTATCTGGAATACAGAATGTTTAGTTACTCTAGCAAAGAAACCTCTCCAGTAAGACTCTGCTTTATTTTTTCTACAGAAATCTACCTTTTCTGAATTTATTCTAAATTGCATAATAGCAAGTTTGTTAATATGGTATCATGAAAATAGAATGTATAAAGACAGCAATAAGAATTGATAAATATCTTTTGGAGTTAAAACAGATTATACACTGTGCATCACCTCGTAGCCATGCTACTTTATAAAGGGATATTATGAAAATAGTAAATACGTTGTAACAATCAAGAAAAAAGCTGAGAGTATTTTCATTAACACTGTCTTGTGGGATGTAAATTTAATACATGTTTCAGGAATGACCAGCGTTGATAATTTGGTTCCTTGTCTTAGCTAATTTTTAATACATGGGACCCACAGTCAGGAAAGCAGAGTCATGTTTGTTTTTAATCTAGACGTTAGATATGTTTTTTTCCTTTTCTCTTTCCTTTTCTTAATGGTACCCTTATTCTCTATTTTGTCATAATCTTTAATTCTCTTATTCTTGTGCTCGCTTCGGCAGCACATATACTAATTCTCTTATTCTTACTTTTCCTGAGTGATAAGAATACTTAGTCTAATTTAAAGTATGAACTTTGTTCATTCGGAAAACAGTAGTGATTGTCTCTCTAAGTAACAGCTCAGAACTGTATAAAGTTTGGAACTCAAAGCAGGAATTACAAAAGGGTCACAGCAGGGCACCCTTCAGACATTATTCTGTCCCTGGAAGCCAGGCAGCCCAGATTTGAGCCTTCTTTGTGTGGCTGGTATGGAACTTCTGCCATTGTCCTCTTTCAGTCCACCCACTGCCTACACGCATGCCCCTCAGTAGTGCTATGTATACTTGTAGAACACTGTTGTCCAACCGTTGTATCTTGACAGTTTGCAAAATAAGGTACGTACATGGCTAATCTGCTAACTGCATAAGGCATCCCTGACAAAATAAGGATCATGGGAAACACCATTTTTTGCAGGCAGGTTCAGTAAAGCAAAATAAAATGTGATATCATATTTAGAGTCAGAAAAATAGAATAAAGGAAATTTTAATAATTTGAATTAAACTGGGGGAAGGAGGAAAAAGTGTGTAAATAAGCAAAAAAGGAAAAAATCTGTAATTATAATAATGCTAGATGTGAACAAAGATAATGCTTTTCAAATACATCAGACCTTGTATATTTGTGAATTTTACTCCTATATGAATGTTCCTCTTGGAAGGCTAAAATCTGAAATGATTTCAGTACGTGTCAAGTATTTTCTGTGTGCCAGATACCATACAGCTATCAGTTGTGTCAGAATTCCTTGGGGAGGTGGAGATTACTGTTTGAGGATTTACATAATATTATTCCCTAGACCTGAGAACGAATGTTTTTAGGCTCTTTCTGATAACGAGATTTACTCGTATAGAAGGAAGATTTGCAAATGTGGAAGCTATTCAGATGATTGTCAGATGCCTCTGAGTGTAAGCTACCATGCTAGGGGACCTTAGAGACGTCTTAGGTAATAGTGGAAGAAAGACATAGTTATCTCCAAAAAGTAGTATGTAGATAGTGTTAAGAAAACAAAATTCAGCTGAGTAAATTTTAAAGATCTTATTGGCTTTATTCAATGATTCATGCCTCAGGCAGCATCCCATCTAGCAGATAGGAAGGAGTTCGGAGAAGCTATACAGAATGAAAAACTTTTATAGGCAAAAGGGAATGGGACGAGAAAGTAACACTAGCTAAAAGCTAACATTCCCTTTAGGGGATGACGGGTCATCAGGCAGGTTAGCTAACTAATTGTCTACTGACCAGGCAATTCCTGATTGACTGGTTTAAGATTCCATTCCTGGGAGAGGCCAAAACTATAATGAAGTTAAGTATCAAGTCTCAGTTTGGTGATATGGGACTTAGCAAAAGTGACTCCATTTTGGATCTGTTGTCCTGTTTTTAACAATAGGTAAGGGAGGCGCAAACAATTACCGGTCAGTTCAGAGAACTCCAGATTGGTGCAGTATGGTGGGTTTATTTATTTTCCCCTCTAAACAGTTAAATTTTGGAGGCATGCCTTCTTATAAATTTTTTATTTCATTGTTTTCAAGTGGATCCGATAATGAATGCTATACAAAATAAGCATTGCTTAGGAGAAGCCCTAGAGGAATTTCTTTTAATTATTAGATAATAAAGTTTAATAAATAATTGAGTGCCTCCTGGAGAAATCAAAGGTGATTAAAGCAAGATCCTTGCCCTTAAATAATTTAATCTAGTAGAGTTGAGTTATTTGCTTTTTGCATATCAAGTGTTGATGCTTGAAATAATTTTCTTAAGTAGTTTAAATGTTTAATTGTATTTGTACTGTTAATTTGCCTAGTAAAGCTTTTGTCATGAATAATATAAATGTAAATTTCAATCAAATTCTAAATTAATAAATTTTGATTTTTGAAGTTTTAGAGGTACTTTAAAGATGGTATTTCCTGTAACTTTGCATCCTAAAGATAGCAAGAAATACAGTGCTAGAATGAGAGAGATAAAAGATGGTTTATTCAAGGAGATACAGATTTCTTATGGATTTTTTCACTTATCATTAGCAAGTTTTGTATTATGCTTCCTTGTACGTATTGTTTTTTTTCTGCATTGTAATTCAGTGCCCAGCCTCTAGTAGGTGCTTAATACATATATTTTAAAATGAATGTGACTTCATCATTGATTCTTCTGATTCCTGCTACCTCCCAAGTTTTTGGAAAAAAAGTCTATATATTTACTCCTTCCTTTTCTTTCACTTGATTCGACAAACTACTTTCTTTAGATCAGAATCAAGCTCTGCGACTCTGCCTGGGTAGCACTAGTGTTGGAGGCCAGTATGGAGCCATCTCCGCCCTCAGTATTAACAACGACTGCTCAAGACTTCTCTGTGGCTTTGCTAAAGGACAGGTAAATGTGCATGTTATTCTATCCATAAGATAATATTAAAATCAATGTTAGAAAAACGGGTATCTCTAGATCTATTATCTTGAAGACCAAAATGCATGTTATAAAGTGACATGTCTTTAGAGATAAACTGAGATTACTCAGTCTGACTTTTGTTCAAATTTTTAAATAATTGTTATTGATTGAGCCAGAGTATGAGATTTAAAAAAAAAAATTGAGGTATAATTTATATATTAATTTCAGGTGTACAATATAATGATTTAATATTTGTATATACTGTGAAATAGCACCACACTAAGTCTATTTACCACCTGTCACCATACAAAATTGCATAATATTTTTTCTTGTGATGAGAACTTTTAAGATTAACTCTCTTAGCAACTTTCAAACATGCAATACAGTATGATTGACTTGAGTCATCATCTGTACATTACATCCCCAGGACTTCTATATTTTATAACTGGAAATTTGCACCTCTTGACCCCCTTCACCCATTTCACCCAACCCTCAAGCCCCCTCCCTTCTGACAACCACCAATCTGTTCTCTGTATCTATGAGTTTTGTTTTGTTTGTTCATTTGTTTTGTTTTTTAGATTGTACATATAAGTGAAACCATATGGTATTGGTCTGATTTACTTAGCATAAATACCCTCAAGTATCATCCATGTTACAAATGGCAAGATTTCCTTTTATTTTTTTATGGTTTAGTAGTAGTAGTCTGTTGTGTGTATGTGTGATATATATATATATATATATATATATATATATATATACACACACACATACATATCTATATCTATCTATCTATCATCTCGCATCTTCTTTATCCATTCATCCACTGAAGGACACAGGTTGTTTCCATATTTCAGCTAGTATAAATAATTACTATAATGAACATGGGGTTGCAGATATCTTTTTGAGTTAGTGTTTTCATTTTCTTGGAATAAATTCCCAGAAGTGGAATTGCTGAATCACATAGTAGTTCTATTTTTAATTTTTTTAGAAACCTCCATAATATTTATATTTTTACCATAGTGGCTGCACCGATTTACATTCCCACCAACAGTGCACGAGGGTTCTGTTTCTCCACATCCTTGCCAACATTTGTTATTACTTGTCTTTTGATCATAGCCATTCTATAATAACATGTGTGAGGGGATACCTTCATTGTGGTTTTGATTTGCATTTCCCTGATGATTAGTGACATTGAGCATCTTTTCATTTGCCTGTTGGCCATTTGTATGTTTTCTTTGGAAAAATAGCTATTCAGATCCCCTGCTTATTTTTTAGTCTTATTTTTATTTTATTTTTCTTACTGTTGTGTAGTATGAGTTCTTCATATATTTTGGATATTAACCTATTCTCAGATATAGGATTTGCAAATATTTTCTCCTATTCAGTATGTTGCCTTTTCATTTTGTTGATGTAATCCCACTTGTTTATTTTTGCTTTTGGAATCAGATTCAAAAATGTATTGCCAAAACACAAGTCATGGAACTTACTGCCTATGTTTTCTTCCAGGAGTCTTACGGTTTCAATTTTTTGTTCAAGTCTAATCCATTTTGAGTTAACTTTTTTGTATGGTGTAAGATACTGGTCCAGTTTCATTCGTTTTGCCTGTGGCTGTCCAGTTTTCCCAGCACAATTGATTGAAAAGCCTGTCCTTTCTCCATTGTATATTCTTGGCTCCTGTGTCATAAATTAATTGACCATATATGTGTGGGCTTATTTCTGGGCTCTCTGTTTTGTTCCATTGATTTATGTGTCTGTTTTTATGCCAGTACCATATAGTTTTGATTACTGTAGCTTTGTAATATAGTTTGAAATCGGGGAGTATGATGCTTTCAGCTTTGTTCTTTTTTCTCAAGATTGTTTTGGCTATTTTGGTCTTTTATGGTTCCATACAAATTTTAGGATTGTTTGTTCTATTTCCTTGAGAAATGTCATTAGAATTTTGATAGGAATTACATTGAATCTGTAGACTGCTTTCGGTAATATGGACATTTTAACAATATTAATTCTTCTAATCTGTAAGCTCAGAATATCTTTCCATTTATTTGCGTTGTTTTCAATGTCTTTCATCAGTGTCTTATAGTTTTTAATGTATAGGTCTCTTTCACCTCCTTGGTTAAATTTAATCCTAGGTATTTTATTTTTGCAATTGTAAATAGGATTGCTTTCTTAATTTTTATTTCTTAATAGTTCGTTGTTAGTGTATAGAAACACAACAGATTTTTGTATATTGATTTTGTACCCTGCAACTTTACTGAATTTGTTTATTCTACTAGTTTTTTGTGGAATGTTTAGTGTTTTCTGTATATATAAATATATTGTCCACGAATAATGACAGTTTTACTTCTCCCTTTCCAATTTGGATGCCTTTTATTTTTTTGCCTAATTGCTCTGGCTAGGACTTCCAATACTACGTTGAATAAAAGTGGCAAGAGTGTTTATGCTTGTCTTGTTCCTGATCTTAGAGGAAAAGCTTTCAGCTTTTCACAGTTGAGTATGATGTTAGTCATATATAGCCTTTATTCTGTTGAGGTATGCTGCCTCTCTACCCACTTTATTGAGAGTCTTTATCATAAATGGATGTTGAATTTTGTTAAATTATTTTCTGTATTTATTGAGATGATCATATGATTTTTGTTCTTTATTTTTTAAATGTATTGGATCATGTTGATCCTTGGATCCCTGGAATGAATTCTACTTGGTCATGGTGTATGACCCTTTTAATGTTTTGTTGAATTGATCTGTTTAACATTTTGTAGAGGATTTTTGCATCTATGTTCATCAATGACATTGGCCTGTAATTTTCTGTGTTTTTTTTTTTTTTTTTTTTTTTTTTGGTGTTCTTGTCTTGTTTTGGTATCAGGGTAATGCTGGCCTCATAAAATGAGTTTGGAAATGTTACCTCCTCTTCAGTTTTATCAAAGAGTTCAAAAAGGATAGAACTTTCATATTAAATCTTCTTTAAATGTTTGGTAGAATTCACCATTGAGGCTATCTTGTCCTGGAATTTTGTTTGTTGTGAAGTTTTTGACTATTGAATCAATCTCCCTACTAGTATTGGTCTATTCATATTTTCTATTTCTTCATGATTTAGTCTTGGAAGATTATATGTTTCTAGGAATTTATCCATTTTTTCTAGGTGGTCCAATTTGTTGGTATTTAATTATTCATAGTAATCTCTTATGATCCTTTGTATTTCTGTGGTATCAGTTGTAACTTCATTCATTTCTGATTTTTTTATCTGAGCGCTCTCTCTTTTTTTCTAGCTAAGCGTTTGTCAATTTTGTTTATCTTTTCAAAGAAGTAGCTTTTAGTTACATTATCTTTTCTGTTGTCTTTTTAGTCTCTATTTTACTTACTTCTGCTTGATCTTTATTATTTCCTTCCTCCTACTAACTTGGGGCTTTGTCTTTTCCTCTTTTCCAGTTCCTTTAGGTTTAAAGTTACATTGTTTATTTGAGATTTTTTTTGTTTGTTTCTTGAGATAGGCATGTATTGCTGTGAACTTCCTTCTTAGAATAGCTTTTGTTGCATCCCATAGATTTTGGTATGTTGTACCATTTTCATTTGTCACAAGGTATTTTTTCCATTTCTCCTTTGAGTTCTTCGTTGACCAGTTGGTTATTCATTAGCATGTTGTTCATTCTTCACATATTTACAATTTTTTTCAGTTGTTTGCTTTCTAGTTTTACACCATTGTGGTAGGAATAGATGCTTGATATGACTTCAGTCTTTTTATATTTATTGACAACTTGTTTTGTGACCTAACACATGATTTATCCTGGAGAATGTTCCATGTGTACTTGAGATGAATGTGTGTATTCTGCTTTTTGATAGACTGTTTTCTGTGTATCTCTTCAGTGTATCTGGTCTAATGTGTCATTTAAGACCCATTTAAGGCCCCAAATAACCAAAAAATAAGTTTCCTTATTTTTTTCTGTCTCATGATCTAGCCATTGATGTAAGTGGGCTATTAAAGTCCCCTACTATTATATTGCTGTCAATTTCTCCCTTTAGGTCTGTTAAAATTTATTTTTATATACAGAGGGTGCTAAAGAAATGTATACACATTTTAAGAAAGGAAAAAACTATTGAAATGGTAATACTCAATATATACTGATAACAAAAGGTGAATACAAGTCACATTTAACTTCTGCAATTGCAAGACGTGCTCAAAGTGGTTACCATCAGCGTCCAGACACTTCTGATTATGGCGAACTACTGCTTGAGCAACGTTGACCAAAGTGTCCACTTGTATACATATTTTTGGCACCCCTGGCGTTTAGGTGCTCCTATGTTGGGTTCATAAATATTTACAAACGTTTATTTTGTTGGATTGAACCCTTTATCATTATGTAATACCCATATTTGTCTTTTATTACAGACTGTTTTGTCTGATAAAAGTGTTGTTATCTCAGCTTTCTTTTGGTTTTCATTTGCATGAAACATCTTTTTCTATTCCCTTCACTTTCATTCTGTGTGTGTCCTGATAGCTGAAGTGAGTCTCTTGTATTCACCATATAGACGGGTTTTAATTCATTCAGCCACTTCTATGTCTTTTGTTTGGAGAATTTATTCCACTTTCATTTAAAGTAATTATTGATAGCTGTGTACTTATTACCATTTTGTTGATTGTTTTCCTGGCTGTTTTGTTGTTCTTTTTGTTCCTTCTTTTCTTGCTTGTTTTCCTTGTGGTTTGATGACTTTACTGTTATGCTTAGATTCCTTTCTCATTATATTTTGTGTATCTACTGTAGCTTTTTGCTTTGTGTTTACTATGATGTTCACAGATAATATATATATTGTAATCAATCTTGCCCTAGCTCTTGGTCGCCTCTTGAACCTTTGTGATTGTCTGCACAGTCTGATTTATTCTTATTAGGGGCCAGTTTTTGAGGATTTGCCAACATCTGTCAGTGTTACAAAGGGAGGGATCCCAGTCAGCACCCAGTTTCAGGCTGATTGGAAACCAGACCCTCCAGCAGTATTTAAAGAATGCAAATATATACAGTCCTTCGGGACAGCAATTGTAAACCCTGCAGGCCTCCAGACCAGGCACTCTGGAGATGTCCCCTTGGGCGTTTTTCTCATCTTGTGAATTATACATCACTAGTTAGTTCGGTAGTAAGCCTTCCCTATAATTTTTATCAGCGCTAAAGAAGTGGACTCATTAAAGAAATTTATTTTACCTATCAGTATAAAAACATTTCAAATCTAAAGAGAAAAGCAGATTGGGCAGGATGAGGGGTACATGAAGATGGAATGAGAGCCCCATGCTTTCATGGACCTGCAGCCTTTAGTTACGTTTTAACTTTATAGTTCTTTGCCTGCAATGTTTATAGACCAGCAATAGGTTTTTTCAGCCAGAAGGTAGGATACTTAAGCCCAAAACAGAGCAATAAATTTGTTTTCTAAAGCATTTAGTTGTCTTACAGATCACTATGTGGGATTTGGCCAGTGGAAAACTTCTAAGATCAATAACAGATGCTCATCCTCCAGGAACAGCAATATTGCATATTAAGGTAATATTTTTGTTTGCTTTTTCTACTAATTTTTTTATTATGTCTATGTATCCATTTTTAAGTAGATTTTGTTCTAAACAGAATCATTGAAAATGAATTGTCTTTTATTTGACGAGCCCAACAAAACGTTTTCCTCAGTGAAAAATAGAGATGGAGTAGCACGGTAACATTCAGCTGCAAGCTGTATTGAAGTCTGTTAGATACAGCAGCAACAAGAGTAAATTGACAGGATCCTAGATGAGAGGTTGATAGCAAAGATAGGCATGAAACTCATGTGAAGATTTTAAAGAGTTTTGTTTTTTTTTTTTAAGCTTTTGTTTAGTCTACCAAGATTTTATTGCTGAGATTGTGTGCTTGGTCATACTTTGCTGGGAGTTACCTGAGGTTCAAGGCACCAATGTGAAAGAACCAAGGTTTGCATTATGTTTAGAAATGAATCTGTTGGTTTATTTTCTTTCAGGCCTCTAGAGGAAACACATTACGATTTGAGTCTTGGCTTTCTCCTTACAGGCCTGAAAAAAATAAACCAACTTAGATTTTATTTATAAATACAATGTGAACCTTGGTTTTTGTATGCTGTTAAGCTCATGTTCAGAAGCATAAAAGGTAAAGGACTATAACTAGGGAAGTCTAAAATTAGATTTTCTAGATTTTAATCATGTACACATTTGGTTGCTTAGCTGTGCAGGCCCCTCTTACCCATACATATGCTTTTTAAAGTCTGCAAGCATCTGGAGTTTGTGTGTCTGTATCTAGGTTAGTTACATAAAAGTCTTTTGACAAAGCAGCATTGAAGCGTTTAGCAACAATGAAAACAACCAAGACAAGTAAAACTAGAGAGAATTTCTTCTTTTTCTGAACATCATGGCAGTTTATCTTGACCTCTTTTCATATGATATGTGCCAACTTCTAATATGTTATAATTAGTTGTGTTTATGTTTTATCTCCTTTAATAGATTAAGATCTTTGAAACCAGAATCTGTTTCTTATTTATTTTTGTGTGTTATGCATAGTAGCTGCTCAATAAATGGTTGAAGGAATAACGAGTTGGTGGTGTTTATAAAAGGCCAGTCCATTTGCAGGAAAAGCATCATCTTTGGGAGAAACAATAGGAAATAGAAGTGAAAAGGCAGAGAGAAAAGAGAAGAACGCCATGAAGGTTAAAAGCATGGTAGTAGTATCATTGTGTTGCTTGGGAATGGTGGTCCAGGGGGTGCGTACAGACACTGTGACATTGGAGAAAGGCGCAGCAAGAAGTATACGGGATGGACTACTTCTGAGGTCTTGGATTGACAGCAGCCCCATGCACTTCAGTCCTCTTCCTCGTTGTTCTCCAAACTTAACCCTACAGCCCATCGGTATCAGTTTGGGCTTGCATTCTTCATATATACATTTACACACACGTATATACATGCATACTTAAAAATTATGTAAATATACTACTGTCCTAATATTTAAGTACATTGTAAAACATATACATAAGAAGTAGAAAATTAATAAATAAAAATATGAGTCCTGTTATTTTTCCTGCACTCCGAGGTATATGCCTCCCACTTTGGCAACTGCTCAGCGGAGCTTTGAGAGCAAAGGTGTGGGACTTCTTTACTGTGCCTGTGTGTGGGGCTGAGGAAGAATAATTTTACAGTAGCCTCCTGTACCTCAGTTACCCCTGATGAAGAGCACGAAGCCAGGCCATTTAGGGATGGTTCACCAACCATTGGGGTTAGGGAGACGAGTCACTGTCAGTGATACAAGTTAAGTTACTCAGTTCCGTGTCTTACAATATCCACATTGACTATACCTCATAAGCCCTTAGGACAATCTGTCATTGTGAACATTATTATTTTGAGTTTTCCAGGGGGGTACATAATAATAACTGAAGTATATTCAGTTGAAAAAGATCAAGGAGGCAGCACATTTTAGGAAGAATTACACAAAAAGATAAACTATTTTAAGTATAGTGGCTTAACTTTTCAGTTATTCAGAAAACATATTCAGGCAAGTTTATTCCTCCAAGATACCACATATCTTTTATTGTGTCTTTATTTTTGAAAACTAGGCAACTGCAAATATATCCAAAGTATTCTATTCACTTTAATAGCAAATTAGAAAAAGTTAATGTAAGAACCCAAGTAGAGAACTTTAGGGCTCTTATGAGTCATAGTTTGTATTTTTCTTTTATCCTGGTGGTTTTGCTTTCTTAAAGCCGCAGTTTTTTAAAGCTAATTGAGCCACTTTTGTTCTGAATATGGGTAGGTTTGTGTGTTTAGAGTGATGAGTTAAATCTAGTTGACATGATTTCAAATGCTATTAAATGTGTTTGTTTTAGATTTTAAAAAATTTATAATTTTTTCCTTACCTTCAACACTTGACTGGTTGTTTGAAAATCTACAAGAAAATAAATTCTTTCTCTGTTTAGTTTACAGATGATCCAACTCTTGCAATTTGTAACGACAGCGGAGGCTCTGTTTTTGAATTGACATTTAAGTAAGAGTCTAATGGACATTTGTTGACAAATGAAAAGACTAGCTCTAGTTAATGACTTGAAGTTGAACACGAAGAGGTCTGGAAAATCTATGTGATTGAAAATAGGTTATGGTTCTGTATTACAGTTACCTGGGGAGGCTTATAGAACATACATAGTTCCAGGCCTGGTCCCCCGTAATTCTATGGAAGTAGGTCAGAGTTGGGATTCTAAACTCCTACTTCTCAGGGGATTCATATGCGCTGTCAGGCTTGGGAACCATTCTGGAGTATTTCACTAATTTTGGTTTATGCCCCAGGCCCAGTTGATTATAAAACTCTAATGGCCAGGTGTAGAAAGGTTTTTATTGCCTTGGAATTGCCCTACTTACTCTTTAAATAAGAGCAAAAACTGTCTTGATACATGGAAGAACACTTATAAAGCTGAGTTAGAAAAAAAAGTAGAACATAAAATTCAATGTGTATGATGTTTCCATAAGTTCTTTAAAGTAGGGACTATGCTTGTTTCTTGTATTTCTTATACTTTCTAACAGTGCTGAGCCCAGAGTAATTGCTTAAAAAAGACTATTCAGCTAGTGTTTATTGAGCATGTCCTGTGAGTAGGCGTTGTTTTAGGACCAGAGTTACGTCTGTAAACCAGACAAGGTTGCTATTCTGATAGAACTTACATTCCAGTTGGGGAGGGGGTCGGGAGACAGACAATAAACCAACACAAATGGAATCATTTCAATAGTTATATGAGCACGGTGAAGAAAACAAGATAGATCAGTGTGCTGGAGTGCACTTGAGGGTAATTTGGGGAGGCCCCTCTCAGAAAGTGACATTTGAGCAACGAGCTGAATGGTAATGTGACTAACAAATACAAAGATCTGGAAGGAATGTTCCAGGTGGAGGGACATTCGAGCACAAAGGCTTTGAGGCAGGCACAGATGTGGCTTGCTGGGGCAACGGAAGGAAGGCAGGTGTGGCTGGAGTGGGACTTTTTCAGGAACAACAGCAGTGGGAGAAGGGGGGCGAGGGCCAGAGGCAGATCATATAGGGCCATTTAAAACATGGTGAGACATGTGTATTTTAGTTTATGTACAGTGGCACGCCATTGCAGTGTTTCCAGAAGAATAATAAATCTGACCTATCCATTAAAAAGGTCATGCTGATGTCCTGTGGATTTGGATGGCTGAGGGGCAAGAGGAGTTAGGAGGCTATTGTGGGTAGTCCAAGCTAGAGATGATAGTAGCTTGGGTCATTGTGAATTGATTCTGAATTTTTTTGTTACATTTTCAGGAGAGTGATGGGAGTGAGAACGTGTGAATCTAGATGCCTGTTCAGTGGTTCCAAGGGTGAAGTGTGCTGTATTGAGCCTCTCCATTCTAAGCCTGACTTGAAAGATCATCCCATCACACAGTTTTCCTTATTGGCCATGGCATCCCTAACCAAGGTAGGTGCATTTAGAAGATGAAATGCAGAACGTTTAGAGGCTTTGAATACCAAAAAATTTGAAATGACAAGAGTATTAAAAATATTTTTTTGCCCTAAAGATACTGGTCATTGGATTGAAACCATCCTTGAAAGTGTGGATGACTTTTCCCTATGGACGAGTGAGTAAGCCTCTCCATTTTATTGGCTAAAAGACCATGTCCGGAGGTTGGGGAAAAGGACTTGTAAGTGGTGAATTCTGTGCGATTGTCAGAAAACTAGGCAGCATGAAGTCTGTGCTCCAAAGATCATTGTCTGGACTTGATGTGACCAAAGCAGCATCCGATGGTGACGAGAGCAGTGTTCTGGCGATCAGGATAGCCATACTTTTCTACCTTTATTGCTCTAAGTTTTTCTCTTATAAACAGCTTCTGCTGAGATGCTGAACACCCCACCATAATATCCAGCATTAATTGCTACTGGTATTTAGTCTGGGGGTACCTCTGGTATTTGGTTCCTGCCTCTGGTATTTTACTTTGGGGGTGATACTTCCTTGAAAGTATTTATGCACACCCTAGTGTCCCCTTTCTTTCCTGCTTGGCCGTTTTCATAGAGTTGTGGTCTTCCAGTGTATATGTGGGTAGAAGTATTGATGGGATGGGATGGAGAATGATGGTACAGAACTAAGGCTAGTTCAGACAGCAGCCCCTATACGGGGGGAGATCACTCTTCTGTTTTCTTATTGGTACTCTGTGTACCTCTGGGCCCCAGAGAAAGCCTGGCAAAGCTGACTTAGATTGCTGTTAATGTTTCTTAGGTTAGCTTCATTGGCTAATTGAAGTTTATCATGATGGCATGTGATTGCATCTTTTTATATATTTTTGTTGGTATTTTTTCCAACATTTTATTATGAACATTTTCAAACAAATAGAGAGGTTGAAAGACTTTTACATTAAACATCTCTATACCTAACATTAACATTTAAATTCTACCATTAACATTTCACTGTACTTTCTTTATTATATATCTGTCCATCTCTCTATCCACCCATCATAATGTGTTTTTTTGTGTGTGTATATTTCCAAGTAAATTGCAGAAATCAGTGCTGTTTCCCCTAAATATTTACCATGCATATGATTAGCAGGAGTTCAATAGTTATTTAAGATTTTCCTTTGGTGTAAAATTTACATACAATGAAATGAAGTGCACAGATCTTGGATGTACACTTGCTGAACTTTGACAGATGTATATATTTTTGTGACCCAAACCTCTCCCCAGATACAGAACATTACCATTAACTCAGAAAGTTTGCTTGTGACACTGGCCAGTCGGTCCCTGCTGCTTAGGCTATTTTAAGGAGAAACTGGAAGTTTTATCAAGTAACACTAATCAGATGCTATTTTTAATCAGAGTTGTTTCTTTGTCCTTCTGTCTGTTAACTGTAATGACTTTTTAATTTTTTGGGGGCCTTCTCCTCCCTTAGATGGATCCTTCCAGTGTTCCATTGCTGGCCTGGCACTTTGTGGCCGTGCATAATTACGTGAACCCCATGCTGGCCTTCTGCAGAGGAGATGTTGTTCATTTCCTTTTGGTAAGTCATAATATGATGCTAGACCTGTTATAAAGGCCTGTATCATAAGATTTTCTTTTTCTCATTCACCGGTAATTTAATACTGTGTCAAAGAAATACGCTATCATAATTCTTTGGTGAGAGAGTGACCTATTTAATTTTTTATTTAAGGCTTTAATGGTTAACGTGGAAAACAACTGCTCACCCTCCGCTCCATGCCCTTTCATGGTGTATTTCTCAGTCCCATCTCCTTTGGCTAACAAATAATGAATGGTGTGTGTGTGTGTAAATATATGAATGTGCATATGTCTGATGAATGGCTTACCTATCCACCTAATGTTGGCATTGATCATTCATGGAATATTTTCAACATATGAAAGATACGGAACAATTTGGTGCTGTCTTATTTGCACCTTCCAAATGAGGAAACCGAGAAAGAATATGTGATTTGCTCTTGCTCACACAGCTGTAAGAGTGGAACTTAAGCCCGTGGCTCTAGCTCTCATGCTGCTTTTGCCAGATCTCCCTTTCTTACACGGGAAGCGACTTAGTGAAGTGAAAATGGGAGTACACGAAGGGCCCACAGTAAGTGGTGTCGGTTGTTTGTTAAGGTTATCTGGTAAGGTCAGTACTGCAGGTGATGAGACTAGGAGAGGAATTGGGACTTAAAGGGAAAGGAAGACATCTGGAACACTACTACGGGGAGTGTAAAACAAAACTCTTTGAATTGGATGTCCTGAATTTCTGGGAGGTCAGGTGTACGTTGTGCTGTCTCTCTTCTTCAGTGCTCTGTCACTTAGGAGCAGAGGTGGAGAAAGCAAATTATAAGGATGACTGAAGGTTATAGAGTGTATGTGTACAATATATAAATCAAATATTGACGTTTGAGGTTCTTTGGGGAAATGTTTTGTTGTTCGAACTAAACTATTATACAACAACTTTTTGTTGTATAATAGTATTATACACCAGAAAAGTCTAATTTTTGTCATTGTAACAGCTATTTTTTTTCTTTTGATGAACTTTTTCACACCATGTCACCAATCCCATTTTATGCTTTAACTCTACCTAACTGTAGTCATGGATGTGATGGAGGTAGGTTGTTCTGAATTATGACAGAGTTAATATTACATTACAGCATTTGCTAATACTGACAACTAGACCGCTGAACAGATATGCCTTGGATTTTGATACAAATCATTGTGTGATACTTTCCATCATTTGTGTAGTAGTTTCTTTCATTATCGGTATTTTTGGCTTATCCATACTGTGAATGCAAATCATTTTCTAGGTGGAGTATAATTACGTATCTAAAAAAGTCCCTCAAATACTAGCTAATATTTAGGTTGTTTTTATTTCGTCATCAGGTTAAGAGAGATGAATCTGGAGCAATACATGTTACTAAGCAAAAGCATCTTCACCTGTACTATGACCTCATCAACTTTACAGTGAGTATTATTCAGAATATGTATCCCCATTTATTTCACTTCATTGTTTTGAGTCCATGGTGTATTAAAGCTACCAGGATTTCTGCCATGAACCATGACCTTTAGGATTATGTAAAATATGGAGAAAAGTGAAGTCATGCGTATATTGAATACAGTCTGAGTTTGGTGCGATGCCACATTATTTTTGTTGTCTTTCAACCTTGTGTCCTGCTGAGCAAGATTGGCAAAAGTTTTCTTTAATGTCCTATTTAACTCAAAGGGGTGTTCAGAAGAATTTAGATGGGTTTTTTCAGGGCCATTGCCCAGCTTTACTTATAAACACATTTTTATCCTTCTGAGTTTGTCCTGATAGTTTCAGGCATTTATGTAACCTATTTTTTCTTGTGGCTAAAAACTTTGCAGAGTTCTCTTTCTACCATGCATCTCAGTCCTGAGTGACATTTTGATTAAAAAAAAGTATTATTTGTTTTTGTGTCAATTTTTTCATTTTCAAATAGTGTGTTAATTCTGCAGTAGTATAATTATAATATCTCTGGGTTTCAATCATTAGTGCTTTTAGCACTAATCAATAGCTGGTATCCAGTGAAGCATTCTGTATGTGCGTAAATATAGATAACCCTAAATATAACAGTGCCTCATTTTCCCAATAAAAAGTCTAAAAAAAAGTTTTTACCCCCCAATTTAATAATACACAAATTTTTAGGATCATAGATGAAATAGATCTTTTCTTTATATGATTTAAAATTTAGTTGCACATTGCCTTTTAATCTTACATACGGACTACTGATTTAGAAATAATGCTTTTTCTTACGCACATTACACAAAATAATTTTGTTCCACCTCTTCTCATGCATATAAGATACCAATATCTTTGTCATCACTAGAACCCCTCGTTGAAATCACCAAACACAGTTTTCTAGAATTCATCATCATCATTTCTGTTTTAAGATGTTTGAGATACAGCACTTTTAAAATTGGCCTATGATTCTTTACCTGGAAAAATTTCCCCCAACCACAAGGAACCTTCCTCCTAACAATACCACAGTCAGTATTTTCATTTGTCCTGTGGCTTATCCATGATGTAACCACTAACTGCCTTGCTCTGTAAATTACCTTTAAAAGGCATGTTTACAATAATGTCAATACTTGTAATTGTGAGGGATTAATCTCAGGAATGACTGCTAAACTCTTAACATTCTTTCTCTGTCATTCGATCTCTGTTTTAATCAGGTGTTCTTTGAAAACATTAAAAAATTATTACTGACTGAGGTTGTATAAGGCTAATAAATAATGTGTCTTTCTTAAATGGTATTTTGTTTTCTAAAGTAAAGTAATCAAGAGAGTACCTTATAGGAGCTCTTTGTAAAAGATTTAAGTACCAAACTGTGTTTTCTGAGAGAGAATTTTTTTTTGGAAAAAAAGCCCCAGAAAAACAAAACCCCTTATAATAGCCACTATATAGTGATAGAGTATATCTTTAGCATATGTCAAAAGAAAATAGAATCATTTTCAACTTGGTTGTCATTGATATGGTATTATGCAAATAACCTCTGACAACATGCAATATCATCTAAATAAACCAACATGAATACAAGAGAGATAAAGTGCAGGGGAAACATTTTATTCCATCTAATTTAGAATTCTAATTGAGCAGTTTTTAAAACATTATTTCTTGGAAGGGATTGAGATTCAAAAAAATATATTTTGAAAATAAATCTCAAATATAACCTAAGAAATTTATCAAAATGGCATCCTTCAGAAGATTTAAAAAATTATTATTACTTTCAAAATCATAATAGTACTTATTAAACAAAATTCAGAAGATAGGAATAGAGCAAGGAACTCTCCTAATAATTTTTAGGAAGGTTTTGAAGGAAATACATACTTTAAAGAGCTTCCATTTTAAAATATGTATTACTTAAAAGCTAGCAATCATCCTTTGACCACCTAAGTTTATGAGATTTAATTTGTTCTTTTGTTTTATTAATGTCATTAAAAAACAGAAATGCAAAGTTTGTCACTTTGCTTAAGTCATTTGTGCCAATGTACCTTTTAAAAAATGTTATAAAAGCCAATAAATCCTGTAATATATTAGGTTGGTGCAAAAGTAATTGCGGTTTGTGCAATTGTTTTTAACCTTTTAAACCGCAATTGTAAAGATCTTAGGTGACCTTCTTTTAGACTATGAGAATGTCATTTTAGCACTGTCAACCTCAATACTATGTTATGCACCTGTTGTTCTCTGGGCCGTTTACTGAGTACTTCCTGCTGTGATTGTGTTGTCATCAAATTATTGAGCGGATAAAGTCCTCAGTGTCATTTCATTGAGCGGCCAGTCTTCTTGTTCTGAATGAGGGCATGGGATGGGCCTCATTTTTGTTTTGTTGTGTGCTTGAATTGCAGTGGATAAACTCACGCACAGTTGTACTCTTGGACAGTGTAGAGAAGTTGCATGTGATAGATCGGCAAACTCAAGAGGAACTGGAAACAGTGGAGATCTCAGAAGTCCAGTTGGTCTACAATAGCAGTCATTTCAAATCACTAGCAACCGGAGGAAATGTTAGCCAGGCACTGGTAAGCATAACCCATTAGCTTAGTGTTGATTTGATAAACTTGGTATTTTGTTGTTGCTTTGTTTTAGAAATAGAAACTCTGAAGCATTGTCTTTATTTCTTGAGGTGTTTCCTTAAAAGCCACGAGGTTGAAGTGAATGTGGGTGTATTTGTCAGTATTCAGGAATGTGAACTGAAATAATAATAATAATTCCTGTTACTTTCTAGTGGCTGTGAGCATTGATGACTTTGCGAGAAAGAAAAGATTCTTTAGGAATAGCAGATAAATGAAATGTCAGAGCCTGGAGGGAAGGAAGACATAAAAGTTTTGATCTTAGTACCAAGTTTACTGTATTTTAAGCAATGACGATAATGGCCTTTAGCAATGGACACAAATAATTTACAGTTAAATTACTTTGAATTGTCATCTCATGTTTCCTAAAATAGTAGTCTTTAAGCAGGAAATTTAGACTATTGTGAGGATACCCTGGGTAATTTCTTGAAAAAAATAGTAATGATGGTCATAGTTAATGTGTCTGCTGCATGATATGTAGACATTGCTCAAATCTCCCTGAGATAGTAGAACTTCAGAGCATAGAATATATATGAAAGAGTCTTCCAGCCTCAGAATTTAGAAACCAGGAAATCCAGAGTAACAAATGGTAATGCAATAGAATTCACAAAAGTAAGAATAATTACTGTCTCACACTTAGATATTTTGTTGTGTCTGAGTGGCTATTAAAAATACTGTTAGACTTTAAACTTGCACTTTTGGTTTAGATAGAATAATGGGAATTGGATTTACTCTACTGTCTGGGGAAAAAAAAGTCAGAAACAGAAACAGTGGTTTTTAAATTACTGGATACTAGGTAATGAAGGCTAGTGATCCCTGACAACATGGAAAACAAATGACATGAGCCCTATGATTATAGCATTAGCCTTGAGAGAGTTTCCAGGCTGTGACACAGGGAGAAAGAACCCACTTGGAGCGTGGAGGACTCCATGAGTTGAGACAGAACTGAGACTATGGGAAGACAAAGGTGGGCTGAGCAGACAGAGTACTGGAAAGGAGGGCATGATACAAAGAGTCCCCCTTGGGTATTCAGCAGACTACTACTACCCAAGGCCAGGGAAAGATTTGAAAGGTGAAAGATTTGAAATATTTGAAAGGTGTAGAAGGAACTATATTCAGTGCTCCCACCGGCTTGTTTACACCAGCCAGACGGAAAACTTCATGATTCATAGAGCATTGGGTAGAGTTCTCAGAGGCTCTTGCCTCAGTAATGGGGAATAATTAGGTTTAGATTAAACATTGCTCTGAGCCCCACTAACAAATCTTGAAAACAAGACCAGAAAGGATCAAACCGCTTCCAACTAACTTAACTCCTCCCAAAACAAAGCACAAGAATGTTAATAGGAATACAGAAATTTCCACGACCCCACAAGGTAAAATTCACAATGTCTGCCATCCAATCAGAGATTACTAGGCATGCAAAGAAGAAGAAAAACACAATTTATAATGAGGAGAAAAATCAGTCAAAACTGACTTAAACCTGAAACAGATGTTAGAATTAGTAGATATGGACATAGCAGTTATTATTATTATTTTTTAATTTATTGGGGGTGACAATTGTTAGTAAAATTACATAGATTTCAGGTGTACAATTCTGTATCACATCATCTATTAATTACATTGTGTGTTCACCACCCAGAGTCAGTTCTCCTTCCATCACCATATATTTGATCCCCCTTACCCTCATCTCCCACCCCCCACCCATAACAGTTATTTTAATAATATTCCATATGTCCGAAATGTTAGTTAAAAAGATGGAAGATAGTTAAAAATATGCAAATCTAACTAAAAACTACAATGCTTGAGATGAAAAATACACTGATATTAACAACAGAGAGTAGATATTGTAGGAAAAACATTAGTGAACTTGAAGATGCAGGTTTCCCTTGCTATCCGAAAGTAGAGTGTTGCTTTGAAACCATTTTAAAGCTGAAATGGCGAAAGTGAAGAAGCAATTACCATTAATTTATATGGAAAAATTTTTGAGTGTTCCCAAATCCAAAAAAAACCCTACCAAATTGTACCAAATATGCTTAACTACATACAGTTTTATGCTAAGTGTAACACCCTTACCAAATTCTCTTAGGCTTTTCTGATACCTTAGGACACATCTTGCTAATGGATGCACAAAATAAATCAAGATAAACCACAGATGCTCATAGACATAGGTCAAAGCTATGGTGGCTTGATGCTGAGATGCTGAGGTGTTTCCCAGAGAAGTAGCTTGGAAGGACCACTCTAGGTACTGGGGTGTGCACTGCCTATATTACAGCTTGCTACAAAACAAATGTTGAACACTATTGTTACTTTTTACCTTTTTTTGTAAAAGCAAAAGTCCTTTTTGGATTTCTTTTGGTAGTGAAAACAGGTACTAATGTAGGTCTTTTGTAAAAATGATGTAGTGTGTCATGAACTTTGAAAAAGTAAGGAATACCTGTGTAGCAGTAGAATCTAAAATAAAATATAGAGAAAAAATAATTTAAAAAATAGTGTTAGTGACCTGTAGACAGCATCAAATAGCCTAATATATGTGTAGCTGGAATTTATGAAGGAGAAGAGAGAAAAAATTAGGAGAAATAATGGTCAAAAACTTTCCAAAATTATAAACAGACACATTCAAGAAGCTCAATGAACCCAAGAACAAATAAAATAAAGAAAACCATATAGACTGATCAAAGTGAGCGGTAAAGAGAAAAATATTAAAGCAGCCAGAGAAGAAGACACATTAAATGCAGAGGAGCGACAATAAGTATGAGAGCAGATTTCTCTTCAGAAACCATCTGCAGCAATCTCTAGAGAAGATACACCAATGGCCAATAAGTTTAACAAGATGCGTAACATCATTAATCATTAGGGAAATGCAAATCAAAACCACAGTGAGATACCACCTCATGCCCACCAGATGCAAAAAGGTGAAAGGGATTAAGTACAAATTGTCAGTTACGATAATAGTCACGGGGATGTAAATAAAGTACAGCATAGGAAATGGGATATAGCCAATTACATTGTAATAACTGTGTATGGTATCATAGGGGTGTACTTATTGAGGTGATCATTTATAAGGTACTATATAAATGTCTGGTTACTATGTTGTACATCTGAAACTAATATAATATTGTATGTAAACTGTAATTGAAAAACTGAAAAAAAAAAAGACACAATAACAAGTGTTGGTGAGGATGTGGCAAAACTGGACTTGTCATACATTGCTGGTGGAAGATGGTATAGCCGCTGTGGAAAATGTTTTGTCAGTTTCTCAATCTATTAAACATAGATATTCCATATGATCAAGCAATTCTACTCGTAGGTATCCATCCAAGAGAAATGAAAGCATGTCCACACACACATTTGTACACAAATGTTCATAGCAGCTTTATTCATTATAGCCAAAAAGTGAAAACAATCCAAATGTTTCCCAGCTGGTAAATGGATAAACAAAATGTGGCTTAGCTGTATAATAGAATAGTATTCTGCAATTTAAAAAAGGATGAGCTATTGAAACATACTACAATAAGGATGAACCTCAAAAATACTATGTGAAGTGAAAGAAGCCATATGGAAAGACAGCATATTGTTTGATTCTATTTGTATGAAATGTCCAGAAAAGGTAAGTTTATAGAGACAGACGTAGATTAGTGGTTACGTGGGACTAGGAGTGGAAATAGGGTTGAGTGGAAATGGGTCAAAGGGATCATTGTGGAGTGATGGAAATGTTCTGAAACTGGATTTTGGTGATGGTTGAACAAATATAAATTTACTAAAAAAGCTACTGAATTGTACACTTAATGAGTGAATTTTATGGTATGTAAATTATACCTCAATACTGTTAACAAAATCAGTTGACTGTTTAAAAGAAAAATAATGTAATATTTATGATAGGTGGAAGTAATAGCATGACAAAAATAGTAATAGTTTCAGGGAGTGGGGGATGCAAGTGTATCATTGTAAGGGTCTCACATTATACATCTAATAGTATAATATTATTTAGATGTAGATTGAAATAAGGTAAAGTTGCATATTGTAAATACGAGAGCAGTCACAGAAAAAGAAGTGTAACTAATAAATCAATAGTAGTGACAAAATACTTTAAAAATATTAAATGCAATGAAACATAAAAAAAGAAGAGATAGTAAAAGTAGAAAACAATAATAATAAAATAAAATAATAAAATAAAAGATAATAAACCTAAACCCAACCATATCAATAAATACAGGAAATGGAAATACTCTAAACATTTTAATTAAAATGCAGAGATTGTCTACAAAAAACTCACATTAAATATAAAGACTTAGGTAAATTAAAAGTAAGAAGATGGAAAGAGATATCATGCAAACATTAATCATTAGAATGGCTATATTAATATCAGACTAAGTAGATTTCAGAGTAGGAAATATTGTTAGAGATAAAGAGAAATTTCAAATTGATAAAATGGGGTTGATTCATCGAGAAGACATAACAATCTTAAAGTTAAGCACCTAATAACTGACCTTCACAATATATGATGCAAAAACTAACAAAACTAAAAGGAGAAAGAGACAAATTCACAAGTATAGTTTGGAAATTTCAAAACTCCTCTCTTAGTAATTATTAGGATTAGTAGACAGAAAATCATTAAAAGTATAGAGGACTTAAAAAAACGCTATGGACTAACTTGACCTAACTGACATTTATAGAATATTCCATCCAACAAAAGCAAAGTACAAACTTTTTTCAAGTGCACATGCAGCATCCACCAATATAGATTATATGCTAAGCCATAAAACAAGCTTCAAGAAATTGTTGAAGGAACATTGGGTAAATCTGGAGAAAACTCATATATTTGGAGATTAAATGACATTTTTATAAATAACCCATGAGTCAAGGAAATAATCTCAAAGGAAATTAGAATATATTTTGAACTAAATGAAATTACAACATCAAAATCTCTGGTCTACAATTAAATCAGTTTTTGAGGGTAATTTATAGCATGAAATAGTTACATTAGAAAGGAAGAAAGAACTCAAATAAATGACCTAAGCTTCTGTCTTAATTAAAGAAATAGAAAAAGAAGAGCAAAATAAAGTATATTGAAGAAAAAAATAATAAAGATGAACACAAATTGCTTAAATAGAAAATGGACAAACAGTAGAGAAAATTAAATAAACTAAGCACTGGTTCTTTAAAAGATAAATAAAATCGATAAACCTCTAGTGAGACTAATCAAGGAAAAATGGGTAACGACGCAGTTACTAATACCAGGAGTGAGAGCAGTAATATCACTATAGAGCCTATAGATATTAAAAAGATAATATGAATAACTTTATGCCAGTAAATTCAAAAATTTAGATGAACTATAAAAATTCTTTGGAAGGCACAAATTACCAAAGCTGACTCAAGAAGAAATGGAAATCTAAGTGGCTGTTCATCAATTCAGTAAATAAATTTCATACAAACAAACTGCAGGCCCAGATCGCTTCACTAGTGAAGTCTGTCATATTTAAGGAAAAAAATAACACCAATTTTACATAAAAGTCTTTTTAAAAATAGAAGAAAAGGGAGCACATAACGTTTTGTGTGAGATTAGCTTATGTCTAATAATAAAACCAGACAAAGACATTACAATAAAGAACACTACAGACCAATGTCCCCCTAAGTATAGGAGCAAAAATTCATAATATATTAGCAAATAGAAACCAGCGATGTATAACAAGAGTAATAAGGATCAAATGCTCATCCAAGGCATGCCAGGCTGCTTTAACATTAAAAAGTCAATGTACTTCACCACATTAGTTACTGATAAAAGAAAAAAACATAATATCTCAAAAGATAAAGGAAAAGCATTTGACAAAATTCAACATCCAGTCCTGATAAAATTCTTAGCAAACTAGGAACAGAAGGGAACTTCTCCAGCCTAATAATCAGGGCCTCTACCAGAATCCTATAGGTAACACCATACTTGAAGTATTCCCCAAAACCAAAACTCCTGATTCTGAGCAAACTTCTGAGAAAATACAGAAGACAGAGGAACATGTTAAAAAGATTTCTTGGGGATGCAGTTAGCAAAATCCAGATAGGAAACTCTATGGAATAAGTGTTCCAGCTTCTTCAATGAATAAACTTCATGGAAAATAAGGGACTGAGAGAGGGGGCGGCAAAACCTGTAGATTAAAAGAAACTTATGAGACTTACCAGCCAGCTCCAGCATGTTGCTTTGTATATAGATCTTGATTCAGACAAGTGAAATGTAGAAAAAAACAAAACAAAGCATACAACAAAAACATCAACATTTGACATTCGTGAGACAATTTGAAATCCAAACACTGGTAGGGTATTTGATATTGAGGAATGATTGTTAATTTTTTAAAGTATGTTAATGAAATTGTGGTTATGTTAAAGACCACTGATTTTGTATGCGTATATTGAATTTTTATAAGTGAAATACTCAAAATCTGAGATTCATCTCAAAATTATACTGTGGGACTATGATGGGACAAGATTGGAGATGAGTTAACAATTGATGAAGGTGGTTAATGAATGCATGGAGTTCATTATTTTATTTTCTCTTCTCTTGTATATATTTTTAATTTTCCATAATAAAAAAATTAAGAAAAATTATCATAGTTACCTGTTATTGACCACTTACATATTTTGGGATATTTATAAATATGAATGCATTTAAGCCTCATAGAAACTGTGCATGGTTTTCAAAGATGTGAAAACAGTGTCAGAAGTCTGAAACTTATTTTAGGTCATACCTAGTAAGTGACAGAGCCAAAGTTTGCAACCCAGATTTATCAGACAGTAGGTTTTGTTTTCTATTTTGCTGGGCTATGCTGGCTCCCATATACTATGCTGCTTTGTCTTCCTGTTTCTTCTTGTGTTTTTTGTTGATATTTATTTTAAAGAACTTAGAGGTACCCCTTTCAGTCAGCCCTGTTCTATGCCAGAAGCAGTGCCTACCTTTCATCCAATAATGGGAAGGTTGCAACTGTTTTTCTTTAGATTTGGAAGTTGGCATGTTGCTCCATTTTCTGCCTTCTGAAAAATAAAAATACCCTGTGTAAGCAGAGAATTACTTTTTGCACTTTGTCTTTTCAGCCGCTTCCACTTGACAGACTGGCACTTGGTTGACATTCTTTTCCCCACTCACTATGGGACGGAACCATGTTGACCTAAAATGTTGTCTCTGTGATTGACATTCTTCAAAACTTGATGAGACTTCTAATTCATGTAATCTTTATTTATTTATTTATTTATTTATTTATTTATTTATTTATTTATTTATTTATTTATTTTTACAGGCTTTGGTTGGAGAGAAGGCTTGTTATCAATCCATCAGTAGCTACGGTGGTCAAATCTTTTATTTGGGGACCAAAGTAAGCTCTTCCACTCTGTGACTTGGCATTTATTTGTGTTAGGATAGTCGGGGCTACAGGAGGTTGCTGGTAAAGAGGGTAGTGCATTACAAAGTGAATATTGATCATAAAACTTTTAGGGGTTAGATAGTCATGATTTTTAGCTAATTAATTTATTTTCTCACTTTTAGACGTACTTTTACTTTCATTTAGATTCTAATAGGATGCTTATTTTCTTGATTCAGGGATATACTTTCATAATCTGCCTTCACATTTATGGTTTCATGACTAGGAAGATACCTTATCATGTACATTTGTCATGTAATTAAGATGTCTGTAGCTTAGATCAGCTTAGGATATATTAAAATGCATTTGATTTAGAATAGAATCACTGAAATAGGAACTTTTTGTATAGCAGTTTGTTCCTGTGCTTTTTCTTTTAACTTAACATGCAGAAATGTTTCTTCCTTAAGAAAGTTCAAATATTCCCAAGCCAGTACAGGGAGATTGGACGTTCCTTGTTCCTTGTCCATCGATTTAACTCCTTTTTAGACTGTGGACTTACTAATGCTTAAATATTTGTTTGATTTACTCTTTAATGTGGGCCCTTGAAGACCCTTTAGTAAATCCTTCTAACTGTATTGTGAAAAGTTTTTACTTAAAGAGATATAAAGTGAGATGTAGGACTGGGGCATATGTATCTCCCAAACAAGTTTGTTAAAGGTAGTTATTTTAATTTCCTTCTCTTTGTTTTCCAGTCTGTTCACGTGATGATGCTGAGGAACTGGAGAGAGGTGAGTGCAGAGTAATTTCATATGTCAGAGCTATTGAGTTGATAGCATTTAATAGTTATGTTTTGACTTTGCAGAAAAAGATTATTTGAATTTGTGCTTTTTAATTTCAGAAGTGTGCATCAAAACCATTGTAACTGTTATGCACTTGATTGGTCCAACTTGACTATAAATTAGCATTAGATTTGGCAACATACTACATATCAGAAAATTCAAAATAACAGCGGCTTCAACAAGATTTCTCTCATGTAAAAGCAGTCTGTAGGTAGGCAGTCTGTGGCTAGTGTGGCAGCCCCGTGGTCGTTAGCATACTATCCCTCTCCACCACCCTTGTGCGTGGATTCTAGTGGCAAGGTCATTTTATATTTCAGTATGGGTGCTGGAGCTCCAACTCCTAAGTCCACATTCCAGGAAGGAGGGAAGAGAAGAGAAGGGCTGGCTCCTGCCTTTTAAGGTGACATCCTGGAAATACCAAACACTTCCACTTACTTACCATTGGCTAGACTTAGTCACATGGCCCCAAGTGGCTACAAGGGAGTCTTTGAAATGTCCTTTAGCTGGTATATTGCTGTCTCAGATAAACTTGGGATTTGTTATTGAGGAGCGAGTGAAAGGATGTTGTGATGAACAACCAGCTGTTTCTGTTACAGTGACATTCTAGTTGTTTCCTCTTCATATCTAGGCCTTATGACTTCCAGTATAGTACACTAGCCTATACAGATACTGTACTGTCTAGTGCTTTAAGAAATTATTTTTCTTGGAAATCAGATATTCACATGGTTATTAGAATAATTGTAGCTTCTAAGCAACAATGTCTGGAAAGATATTTGGTAGAATAGGAATTCTGACTTGTGATTCGTCAGACAAAGGGGTCTAGCTTCTCTCATTTATTCGTTTTAGAGAGTGGATCATCTTCTGAAACAAGATTGTCTTACAGAAGCCTTGGCTCTTGCATGGTCTTTCCATGAGGGAAAAGCAAAAGCGGTAGTAGGTAAGTTAACAGAATTCTGGTGTAGTAGACTATGTTTTTCTAGAGCAGAGAATGAATCTCACTAATCATTCCTAGAATGCTTTTTAGCTTAGTGTTCATCTAGTTTATAAACAAGATGCTATCAGACCTTACAGATTTCAGTGAGAAAGATTAACGATAAATACAGGATAAAGAATTTTAAATGTCACTTTTTAAATTCTTTCATTGCATAAGAATAAAAGGGAAGTGCATCGATCTGCTATCTGGTTCAGTAGATGTCAGATGTTTCTATTATGGCATGTTATCCAACATTTTGATACCTAAGGATTGTTTTAATTATATATCTATTGTTAGCATAGGTTATAAATAGAAGACTAGAACAATTTCACTCCTGAAGATGTGGATTAACTTTGTTTTTATGTTGGATTTTGCTTCTCTGCAGGATTATCAGGGGATGCCAGTAAGCGAAAGGCTGTGGTTGCAGATCGAGTACGTATTTTAATAGGGTCTTTCTAGAGTACAGTACAGATTTGCTTTGGATATTTGCTAATAATCTTTGGGCATGATTAGGTAAATGGCTACAGTCAAGGAGGCAGTGTATAAAAAAACAAGTCAGATTATAATTCCCTGAGGTCATCTTGAATTTATAAATTTTTAAATTTCTTCTTACCACCATTTCTTTTTTTCTTGCTCACTCTCTTATGAAGATGATAAAGTACTAAAATAGCCAAAAGACTATTTTATTGTTTATAGCAGAAAGGAGGAAGCCCGTGATCTGGATTATTTCTGAACCTCATTATAGCCCATAGAAAGTTGACATTTGTTATTTTTTTTTTTATAAACTGGTAATCATGAGAAATGATATGTAAGCAGATGTGTTGCCTGAGGTAACAGAGGGCTGATTTTTTTTTTATTAATTAGTATTAACATGATTAATATGATTAATGCTATTTAATAGTGGCTTTGTTTCCCTAGTCTATTGTCCAAGTGTGTTAGTAAAAATTATAGTCTAAATTAGTATAAACATTTAGAAAATGAATAGAAATTGGTCACCCCTTAGACTCATGAATGATTTTCTCAGTATCTGCTAAAATATTTAGGGTTCTGTGATCCATCTGTTCTTTAGGGACTTTAGGAAAATACCTACGACAGAGGATTCCTGAAGAGCTTAACTTCAATGTTTCATTTCCTGAACAACATAGATGCTACTAAGCCCTAGAACCTGGAGATATTTTTAGGAAAGATTAGCAAATTAATACTAGCCCTGATGCTGAAAGAAATTAGGCTGGGGTTTTAAAAAATGGGAAATAAAGCCACTAAAATTTTTAATATTTTTAATAGCAAAGCCTGATTTTGTATTATTTTGTAGGATTATATATATGAAGTACTGAAAAACTTTAGAGATGTAGTTCACTTTCTATACAAGGCTATTTTCCTTTCAGATGGTAGAAATCCTATTCCATTATGCAGATCGAGCTCTGAAAAAGTGCCCAGACCAGGGAAAAATCCAAGTGATGGAACAGCATTTTCAGGTACGCCTGCCTTTTCACGTGCTTCTAAGAGCCATTGCTATGAATAGGTCTAACACTACTCTTTCATTTTACTTGAGAATGAAACTTTCATGGTTTAGTTAAATAATTTTCAGTATTCAAAGCTTTATTTCAGGGCTGGTGGAGCATTCTAAAGGATTAAATTTTGAAGTAGCAGGTCACATGGAAACAGATGAATAAAATGTGAAGTGCTAGTGCGAAGCTACTCAGTGCTGTGTGGAAGGAAAGGCTATGGGTACAATACCTGCGAATTGACACCTTGCAGTGGCTGAAACCTTGCTATGACTAACATTTATGTTAACTAGGCTGGTTGGAGGAGAGGTGAGCTACCAAGTTTTAAATTTAGTTCTGCTAGGAGCTCCTGTGACTCAAGAACAGATCAGTTACAAAAAAACAATCTCTAAAATATGCTGGTGAAATATCTTTAGTTTCTCTTGGAATTCACTGAAAACTGAAGTCAAGGAATGATTTAAGGCCTGTACAGTTTTTATTCCAGTTTTACTGTTTGTAGTGATCTACAGTTATTTTTGTTGCAAATCTGTTTCTCCTTCCCCATTCCTAGAGCTCCTTTCCCTCCCCCGACCCCCTCTTTCAGCAAGTATTTGAGGATATAATACAGGAGTCAGCAAACATTTTCTAAGAAGGGCCAGATCGGAAAATTTAGAGCACGTATGATCTCTGTCACATATTCTTATTTAAAACAACAACAACAAACCCTTAAAAAAATGTGAAAACTACTTTTAGCTGTGAGCAATTCAGAAACAGGCTGTGGGCAGGATTGGCCTATGGGCCAATCACTGTCTGCAACTCGTGGTCTGATATATGCTAGGTACTGGGCAATAGTGAGTGAAGTATACGTGGTCCTGCTACCTTAAAGTTTGCAGTCTAGTCAAGACAAGTTTTCTTAATGTATGTTGGCAGAAAAATTTAGAAGGATCTAGGGGTTTTGACATTCAAGAGCAGGCCCAGGTTCGTATCTTTTCCTATCTCCATTTGATGCTCTTACCTTCAGAAGATAAGGATAGATACAGCAATTAACATTTGGTGGATATCAGAGGAGGATTTGGTTTCCTGAATTGTACCTTTAATGCCACAGTCGTGGGCTTCTGGCAGAGTAAATTTTATTTACTGTTTGGAGGTTTATTACATTTATCAGTAAAGAAGATAAATAAGCCCAGATAAAGTTATAAAAATAGATAATATAGGAGGAAAACATAGGTAGAAAGAAAGCATTTGAGAATAAAACTCTTTGAGAACAGTACTCCTTGTATATAAACACTTTCGTATGCAATGCAGTATATATAGTAAAGAAAACAATATTTTAACAGGAGAATATCTGTTATTAAGAGGTTGTAGGGGTGATATTTATGAAAGAACTCTGGCCATTTGAAGGTATACTTTTTTGAAAAGAAACATTTAATAGGGAATGCTAGAAGGGGCGTGTGTGTGTGTGTGTAAGTAAGATAGAAGCCACCATGTGGAGAATATGGTTGAGAGCTGTAAAAGAAGAAAAGAATAAAAGTGATGTTTTGATGGAAAAATATGAAAGAATCTCAGCATGACAGAATGTAGGTGATGGTTTCTAATACAAATTATAAAATTTACAGTGAAACTGTAGTATTATGTATTCTTTAACCACCTAGGTCCCTGTGAGAAGTTTCATTCTGCTAAAAGAGTATCTGATAAGATTTTTTAATTTATTAATAATTTAGTCTCATAGAAGGTAAAGGAAACAATAGTGGGAACCATTACTCTGGATTTACTTTTTATCATTGATTGGGGAAGTAGAGGGGATGGACTCTTGAGAGAAAAAGATTGTAATAATGATGAAAAATACATTCAACATAAATTCTATATTTTATAAAGCAAATATTTCAGGAAAAAAAATATGGGCACAATGTCAATATTATGGGCTCCAAAAAACGTATAGGAAATGCTTAAGTTTTGACATAACCACAAACAATCCAAAGAGAAAGGAAATTAGGGAGGAACGTTGGGAGAAGTATCAGTCTACAAAACACAGACCAGCTACAAAAGATGGAGAGAGGCAGATAACCAAAGATATATGCCAAAAACATCATGAACCTATAAGACTGTCAGAAAGGAGACTAGTACGATCCAGATTGGCCTACCAAATACTAAGGGGTACACAAAAGGGATTTTGATAAAGATACACTGAGTATCTACTACATGCCAAGTACTATATAAAGGGTGTGACATTCGTTTTTATTCTCACAACAACCCAATGAAGTAGATACTGTTTCAATCCCCATTTTAGAGATGAGGAAATTTAGACTGAGAGAATAATAGTTAAGTGACTTTCCAAGATAATGTTGCTGGTAAGGACTCAAATCCAGGTCTTTCTGACTTCAAAACCCAGCTCTTAACTAACCATTGAACTATACTATTGTTTTCAGACAAGTACATGGAAAAGATGGGTGAGAAGGGATGCTGTTAATAGGGGCTCAAGAATCATAATTAGAACAAAAATCTAAACTGTTTAATGTTTATTGTGTGGCAGGCACTGTTACAAACTCTTTACACATACTAACTCATTTGATTCTTATGACTCTGTAAGGTAGGCACTGATATTCCCCTTTATAAATGAGACAGAGGCACAGAGAGGTTCAATAACCCATTTCAGGTGACATAGCTAGTAAATGATAGAGCTGGGGTTAGAATCCAGGCAGTTGGGCTTCAGGGTCCACATCTGGACTGCTGCACTCTGTTATAGAACAACAGTTGTTATTTTCCTTCCATTTTCATGAGCACAGTTTCCATGTCTTTAACGTGGAAAAGTCCAGATAAATATATTTAAGAAAATAGCTGAAGCTCAGCATATGTGACATTATGATTGTTTAGATGTCAAGATTTTGAATTATAACCCAGCATACTGTTTGAACAATCTGAATCATTGTTAATAATTTGTAAGTAACTTTGGATCAGTTTTCAAATTGAGGCACACTCAATTAGCGTGGATGCCCAAGTGGAGGAGACACGATTGATTTCACTCAGGAGGACTATTTTCTTTTGGAAAAGGTGATTTTCAGCCTATTAGGTTGAATTTTAAGTGTTTAACCTTAGATATGTAATTATAAAATAATTATAGTTTGACTCTAAAAGTGTAATATTTTAAAAAGAAGAGTGGAGTTCAGGAACTATCCGCTGATAACCCCAATGTAGTTTGTGAACATTTTTTATGAGTTCACGTAAAAATGCCCATGTTAAACTCATAAATTGCCCTTTTGAAAGGAATATGCGAACAGTATATTCATGGAATGCCTATTATATAACATCTTGATTTCATTAAAGCATTTGTCTAAATTTTCCATTATCTTCATGGCTGAAATAGATTAGTAAATAGATTTGCTGCTAGATAAACATCCCTACCCAAAGAGTATTCTTTGGTGGCTTAGTATTAATTACATGTTAGGGCTCTTTTATATCCAAGTTTTTTTCTTTGATTTGGATGAAGATTTATTGAGTGGCTTGTCGAATTTAGATGGCACCTAGAATCAGGGTCCAAAGTGGTCGTGACAAAAAATGCAATCAAAATAGTTATGAGATGAAATGTAACAAGGATAAAAATCAAGACTTCATTAGATTCAGACATTAATAATTAAATTGTGTGAGTACTGAATTGAGACAATCTGGCTGGACAGGATTTTAGTTGACCACAAGCTTAGTATGAGCCAATAGTGTGTTAAAGCCTAGATAAAGAAAAGTAAGGAAACCCCTGGGCGAACTGTTGGAAATAAAACCTCTAAGGTATTTTATAGATTGTTGTCAGACTAAGCTGTATCCCACAACTTGGATGGTGGGAGGTTTTAAAACAGAAACAAATACGGGGGTTGTTTCATCTGAGGAGAAAACAAGTGGAGACTGCTTGTCTTCAGATAATGAAGGGCTGTCATCATATAGGGATTTACTGTATTGCTGCAGAAGGCAGGCTAGTATAAGTGGGTAGAAATTACGAGAAGGTGTATTTCAGTTTAAAATGACCTAGTGCTGATGTAACAGCTTTTGGATTTATGCACCTCCTACTCTTGAATGTATTGAGATGAAGAGAGGCTAACAAACAGACCAAAAATGTTTTTAAAAGACTTTCTTTGCTGGGTGGGAAGATCTGAGATTCTGCATCACTATCAAGAAACTGTCATTAGAACAAGATAACCTCTAATCCAGGGAAGACTAGTTTCTTAGTCAAAATTCTGAGAATTTGTGTTTTACCAGCAGGTGGCACTCATGCTTGCTGCCTCAATTTTAATCTTTACCTTTGAGGAGGGGCCCCTCATCTCACCTTTTCTTTAAGCGTCAGAATATATAATGCCATTCAGTATTTTTACTTCCCTCTAAACATAATGCAATATTTTGTCCTGTCTTAACTGTAGAAAATAACTTTTGGATCTTCTGATGTGTTTGAAGTCTGTGGCTTTTATTTGTCTAAGAAAAAATTTGAACCTATAATTATAATTTACTTGTATAATAACTAGTAGAATTAAAAGGAGATAGTGTTCTTTGTGTCGTACCTCTTGAACATCACTTTTTCTTCTGGCCAAGGCTTTCCCGTTCCAAAACAAAGTCAAACAGCAAACACATCCTTTCTTTCCCCTACATACCCAATGGCCTTACGTTTCCTGTTTGCAGATTCTTTACAGAGCCAAACATATTATAAGAGTTGTCTGCATTTCCTCACCTCCTTCTCATTCCATGTCTCTAAATTCTGTGGACCCTTTTATTCCTCATCTTCCTGATCCTCTATAGCATTCAATACAGTTAATGACTTCCTGAAACATTTGGCTTCTCTGGTATCATACATTCCAGTTTTTTTCTTTCTCTCTCAACTGCTTATTGACTTTCTTTGTTCATTCTTCCTGCTCTTCTATGTAACCAATAAATGTTAGAATTCTGCACAATACTCTTATCTTTTATTTCTGTATTAGTGTTTCTCAGGATATTGTCTGTGGACCATTTGCTTTAAAATCACCTGAAAAGTAGTTTCATGTATTTTGGGTTATTTTATCTTTCCACACTCATGTTTGTTTCTTTATGAATAAATAAACAGGAGGACTTTTATTAATATGAGTCGAGGATTTGAAATACAAGGATTGAATACAAGGATTTGAAAAATAGTATAATTTTAAAAGATTTTAAAAATGAAGCCTTACCATAATTGTTACCAAGCTCTCCTTCCAGCTTCATTTCCATTTCCATGAGGAGCAGATCATTCAACGCCATTGTGGCAGCTGTTGGCAGCTGTTTTTGTATTAAGAGTTCATGCCGAAGAGTGAATAGAGACCAAAAGCTGAACCCAGAGTGAGGCTTTCCGTGTCTAACTCGTGCTTCCCTGAGATGATTTCGGGAAGGGAAAACTGTTGGTGCCCAGCACACCTTCTTATCCCTGAGGCTTGCTTAAAATGCTGCTTCTGGGGAGTCAGGTCTTTCCTAAATTATTTTGTTATCATCATACCTGAAAAAAAATAAAGGAAAAATATACATATATACACATACACATACAGCGAGATAGCTGTATAGCTGCAAATGGTGTTTGAATACTAATAACTGCTGCCTAGCTTTCTGTCTGTCTGTCTATCTATATATCTTTCTATCTTTAGGAATGTTTATCTCTTTTGCTATATGTATTCTAGACTTTGCTAAAATTTTGAATCATTTTTAAACAATTCAGTTTTCAATGCCTGATTGACTTTTAGAATATAAATTATGAGAGTTAATGCCATTACTCCAGAAAGCATCTGCTATCTCATTTCTTTTCATATCATCCCTATAAATAGGGAAAGCCAGAGATTATACCTTCAGTTGGCAGATGGTAAAATAGTCATGATGCGATAAAATGATTTATTCAGTCACTCAAACAATTGAGAGGCCTAAATTTAGGTTTTCTGTCAGCTCAGTGTTCTATTCACATATCCACATTGCTTTCTTGAATGTCTTAAATATTCATTAATATGTAACAAGAAAAACAATCTTTGGCCAATTATGGGGCTGTGCACTGGAGAATAGATTAGAAAAATATTTACTTTTTTTTTTTTTTTTTTTAATTCTAAAGACCAAAACTTCAGCCATTTCTCAGGGGCATCCTGCAAGCTTTTGAGACTGAGCAGAGTATTCTTAAAGCAGGTGTAGCTCATTATGTTGGTGTTGAAAGACTGGAGGCAAAGAGCAGCAGGCAGCACACAGCATGGGCTGAACTTAAGGGCAGAAGGGCTGGAAATTTGCACACAGGCCCTTGATCTCTCAACATCCCATAGAGAGCATATGTAGACCAGGTCTAGCTGGATGGATTGAGGGTTTTGCTTTTCCATTTTCCTTTCTTTTAGGGCTCTCATGTGAGCAGCCTTCCTAATGGATTATCTGAGTTTGGGTACCAGCTGCTCAGAGTGGTGTATATTAGTCCTGGGAATGTCAGCTGCCGAGCGCTCACTGCAGATCCTGTGGGAAATTCAGTTCAAGTTTACCCCTTGCCACTGGGGAGATGGAGAGCTGCTGATCCCACAAGCTCCTTTTCAGGCATCTAGGAGATTGCCCCCAGGGTTATCCACTGGTCAGTCTAGCTTGTCTCTTCATAATCAGATTCTAGAAGAGAAGGCTTAAAATATGGAAATAGATTTGGCTTTAACTAATGTCATGTTTTAAATGTTCAAAATTGATAAAGGCTTGGTTTCTTTAAGAAGCCAAATTGAAAGTGTTAATTTGTATGGTTTAGCCCTATTTAGTGAGTTACGAACAATTAGGGGCAGACTTGAGGACTATGTGTATCCTTTTTTTTAAATTAAATTTTTAAATTTTGGGATAAGATTCACATTCAGCTGTAAGAAATAATACAGAGAAATCCTATTGTATCCTCAACTCGATTTTCCCTAAGGGCAGTGTCTTGCAGAACTGTGGTATAACTACATA
This sequence comes from Rhinolophus ferrumequinum, assembly GCF_004115265.2. Lineage (NCBI taxonomy): Eukaryota > Metazoa > Chordata > Mammalia > Chiroptera > Rhinolophidae > Rhinolophus > Rhinolophus ferrumequinum. The sequence continues at coordinate 60,343,251 of NC_046285.1, read as the reverse complement.
AGCAGAATATTGACCTTCACAACCAGGATAGTGAAGATACAGGACATCTCCATCACCACACATATCCCTCATTTTGCTCTTTTATGGCCATACTCACTTCTCTCCCGCCCCCACCCCATCCTTAGGCTCTGGCAACCAGGAATTGTTCTCCATTTCTATCATTTCAAGAATGCTATATAAATGGAATTATATAGTATGTAACCCTTTGGAATTGACTTTTTAAATTCAGTGTAATTCTCTGGTGATTCATCTGGGTTGCCGTACCTATCAATAGTTTGTTGTTTTCTATTGCTGAATTGTATTCCACTGTGTGAATGTACCACAGTTTGATTACCACTCACCCATTAAAGGGCATCTGGGCTGTTTCCATTTTGGGGCTATTACAAATAAAGCTGCTATAAACCTTTGTGTACAGATTTCTGTGTGAACATTAGTCTTCATTTCTGTGGGAGAAATGCCCAGGAGTGCAGTTGTTTGGTGTCCACATGTTCATTAATAGCATGCAGAAATATAATTGATTTTTGTATGTTTATCTTATATCCTGCAGTCTTACTGAACTCACTTCTTAGGTCTAGCAGGTTTTATTATAGATTCCTTGGGATTCTCTATGCACACAATCATGTCATCTGCAAACAGGAACAGTTTTGTTTTTTCCTTCCCACTCTTGTGCTCCCTTCTCCCCCTTTTCTTGCTTTATTCCACTGGCTAGAACTTCCAGCCTTTTGTTGAATAAGAGTGGCAAGAGCAGCTTTTGCTGATATAGTCAGTGGCTCAAAAGCCACTCTCAGAGAACCAAAGAATATAACTATCATGGACATATAATATATAAAGTGCTCAAATATGCTGTCACCTGTATAGACTTTAATGAGGGCACTACCAATTCCAGTTATTTATATTCTGCAGTCTTAAAACTTTCTTCAGCACAACCTCTGAGAGTGCTATTTACTGAAGGCTCTACCATAGTAGGATAGAGATATGTACAAGTTATTGAAAACTTAAACCTAATTCACAGTCACTAAAATGTAAAATACCTTAACTTTTCTATTCTTCAAGATCAAAACAAACTTTGCCTCATCTTTCTCTCTCCACCTGCAAGAAAATGGAGTACTCTAAAAGATGTCAGATGAAGTAGTCAATGCTTTTATAAATACGTCAATTCTCCGCAAAAAGCTTAAGATGCCTCTTCTTCTACTTCAACATTCTAACTCCTTTTATTTTTTAATTAATTAATTTTTAAGGAGGACTCAGCTCACAGTGGCCCATGTGGGGATTGAACCTATAACCTTGGTGCTACCAGTACCACGCTCTAACCAACTGAGCTAATTGGCCACCCCCTAACTTCCTTTTAAAAATGAGCCTTCCTGTACTTCCTGTCCTTTGTCTTACACATACACACACCACACACCACACACACACACACACACACACGAGTGGTAAGAGCAGACACACTTACTTTGTTCCCACTTAGAATGAAAGCATTCAATCTTTCACCATGAAGATAATGTTAACTGTAGGTTTGTTGCAGGTACTCTATCAAGTTGAAGAAATTCCTCTGTATTTCTGTTTTTCTAAGACTTTTTTTTATGAATGGGTGTTGAATTTTGTCAAATGCTCTCTCTGTATTGATTGACATGATCATACGGTTTTTCTTCTTTAGCCTGTTCATATGGTGTATTACATTGATGGCGTTTTGATTATTGAACCAGCCTTGCATTCCTGGAGTAATCCTCACTTCGTCAAGATGTATTATTTTGTTTGTATATTGATGAATTATATATACTAATGTTTTGTTAAGGATTTTTGCATCTTTATTCGTGAGGGATTTGGTCTGTAGTTTTCTGTTTTTGTAATGTCTTTAGATTTTGGTATGAGAGCAATACTAACTTCATAAAATGATTAGGGAAATGTTGCCTCTTATTCTATTTTCTTGGAAGAGCTTGTATAGAATTGATATTAATTCTTTAAATGTTTGGTAGAATGAAACCATCTGATCATGAAGATTTTGGAGGTATTTATTTAAGTCCTTTTATTTGTTTTTGCTTATTTTTTCAGAGATATCACATTCACATGGGTCAAAAAATGACAAATATAACATAACTGGTGAAAAGTCATATACCTACCCTGGCATCTCTCCAGTTTCCATTCTGTACCACCCCTTTCTCACACCCTATCATGCAACTGCTTTTGTTATGTTCTTGTGAATTATTGCAGACTTCTTAAAGGCACATACAAACAAATATAATTCCTGTTCTTCTGGAGGAGGGAAATTTTTAAATTACGAATTCAATTTCCTTAATAATTATAGAGGTATACAAATGTTCTGTTTCATATTGAGAGATTTGTTATAGTTTGTGATTTTTGAAGTATTGGTCCATTTCATCTAATTGTCAAATTTATGTGTGTAGAGTTGTTCATAGTACTATCTTTTTTTTAAATTCTTGCACCCAGGAAAATCATTCCATGACAATTCCCTATACTGATTCAAGGGATATATTTGTAATGTTTGGAAGGAAGAAAATTTAGAGGTGGAGAAGTACAGTAAACATGTAGGTTGAAGAGAAGTGAAAAGGCAGAAAGTGCTGTAGATGAGATTACAGGTGGCCTGCATTTTAACAAGCTGTGTGACCCTGGGAAAATCACGTAAACTTTCTGAGTCTGTTTCCTCATCTCTAAAAGGGAAAAAAAGTCCCTTCTTGCCCAACCTAATCATTACGTGTTTCCAATGTGAAAGTGTTTTGTAAACTTTGAAATGTAAGACTTTAAAGGATTAAAAGCCTTAAAAATATAGGCAGGGTGATATTCATTAATACTTACTACATTTTCATTTGCAAATACTTAGTGGTGGCTTTGATGAACAAGGAAATGAGAACTTTTTACACAGAAGGGAAACACAGTGATAAACTACATGTAGGGCCAAGGAATACATTATTATCACAACGTACATGAGGCTTTCTGAGTCATTCTTGATTACATTAACAGAATGGGAATTCCTTCCAGTCTGGACCCTTAGTATATTTCAGAGCACTGTCCTACCATGTGATCCTCTATTTGATTCTCACAGCCCAAGTCACTCTTAAGTAGAGGTAACTCAGGTGCCTCCCTTGGGCCCTCAGTACTAAAGAACCTCCCTCCTGTATCCACCCCTACAATGTGCGACTTAGAATGTGATTAAAGGCAGACTAAGCAATTATGGCATTAGGCTCAACAAATAAACAGGCAGAAAAAGTAAAAAGAGAAATGCCTTTCCTAAATTTGATATTTTAGAAAAATCAAAGTAGTGATAAGAAAAATCAGAGTTGTGTCAGACTTGTGACTAATTTTACAGTTTAGTTATTGATTCTTCCAAATTATATATAATGTATAATCTGTGTTTAAGACTGCTAATGTTCCTTTTTTTTCTTTTAAATAAGTATTTACTAAAATAGGTAGGGGGTGATTATGCTGTGAAAACAATTAAAAAGTAATTTCAATAAATGATTTTGAAAAATAGTCATTAATTCTTCCAGAACATAATTATCCTGGTAGCCTACCTGTGCATTCCTAGTTACATTTGTTAGAACTTCATAATTTATCTCAGTAATCACACATTAGTGTCAAATCCAGTCTTAGGAATGGGCCTCATAAAGCGAGGTGCTTTCTCTTGGAGCATTTTAATTGGAAATATGATGAACTACTTCTCCTTATCCCTTGGTATATATAATAGAACTACACAGTATGTTAGGTTGTCCAATTTTTAATTTTAATTTTAATGTATTTAAAATTTTTACCTTTTGATCCACCTCACCCATTTCTCCCACTCCCTTCCTCTGGCAACCACCAATGTGTTCTCTGTATCTATAACCTGCTCCTGCTGCTTTCTTTTCTTTTTTGTTTTTTTAGATTCTATGTACAGTATTTGTCTTTTTCTGTCTGATTTATTTCACTTAGCATAAGTACCCTGGATGTCCATCTTTGTTGTTGCAAATGGCAAGATTTCATTCTTTTTTTTTATGGCTGAATAATACTCCATTGTGTACATATACCACAATTTCTTTATCCATTCATCCATCAATGGACACTTAGGTTGTTTCCATATTTTGGCTATTGAAAATAATGCTGCAGTGAACATGGGAGTGCATATATCTTTTTGAATTAGTATTTTTGTTTTTTCAGATACCCAGAAGTAGAATTGCTAGATCATATGTGGTTCTATTTTTAATTTTTTGAGGAACCTCCATACTGTTTTGTCGCGTCCTGCGCGACAAGAGTTGTGGGGAGTGAGGAGGGCGGTGCAGGGTTAAGAAAAGAGAGTAGCCATGAATAGAGTTTAACTGCGGAGGCCAAGAGACCAGCAGCCTCAAGGTCTGGGCTGTGGTGCCTAATCGGTCCTAATCGGTCCTGCGCCATAGCTTTTATTAGTTCGGTGGGGAAGTAAACGAGATATAGCTTGTCAATCTCAAGATCTGTGAATCCTATACATCATAATAGGAAACCGATTTAAGTCAATCACCCTTGCCTGCAGACAGGTGGACTGTAAGTCTCAACTTCCTCAAGGGACAAAAACCTATATGCATATAAATAGATGGAGAGCACCTCATTGAATCACTTCCCTTGCAGGTTCTGGGAAGGAATGCAGTCACAAAGGCTGAGGCTTTCCTTAGCCTGAGGAAGGTGGGGGGCTGTGCCCACCTGTGTGAACCCAGTGGGTTCTCCTGTTGGTCCCCACGACTGTGCCTGGCTTGAGTTGTTCCTTTCGTGAGGAATCTTACTCGTCATTGACTGTCCAGTCATCTTTCTGGGACCAAACAGGGAGGCATAAGGTACAAACACAAAGGTTTAGCAAAGTCCCTGAAAGGATCCGTCTTACAGACTCTCCTTTCTTTGGGGACAGGTAGAAGGAAACAAAACGGTTAACCTGTTGCGTGGCTAGGTTAACCTGCTGCATGGCGACACTGTTTACCATAGTGGCTGCACCAGTTTACATTCACACCAACAACAGTGCTCTAGTGTTCTCTTTTTCTCCACATCCTCACCAACACTTATTTCTTGTCTTTTTGATAATAGCCATTCTAACAGGTGTGAGGTGACATATCATCGTGGTTTTGATTTGCATTTGTGATAGTTTGTGTTTTTTGAGGACTTGTCTGTTTCATCTAAATTGTCAAATTCATGCGTGTAGAGTTGTTCATAGTATTCCCTTGTATCCTTTTGATGTCTACAGAGTCTTTAATGGTATCCCCTCCTTTATTCTTAATATTGGTAATTGTGTCTACTCTTCATTCTTAGTCAGTCTTGCTAGAGGTTCATCAATTTTACTGATTTTTTTCAATGAACTAGCTCTTTGTTTTATCAACCTTATTATACTGCCATTTTTTTAAATTTCATTGATTTCTCCTTACTATGTTCTTCTGTTTGCTTTGGATGTATTTTGTTCTTTTTGTAGTTTTTAAAATTAGAGTATAGATTGATATGAAACTTTTTCTTTTTTCTGTTGTATACATTTAATGCTATAAATTTCCCTCTTAGCACAACTTTAACTGTGTTTTACAAGTTTTGATATGTTGTTTTTTCATTTTCATTCAATTGAATGTAATTTTAAATTTCTCTTGTGACTTTCTCATTGATTCTCGGTTTATTTGGAAGTGTGTTGTTTATTTTCCAAGTGTTTGCATATTTTCTTGTTATTTTTCTGTTATTGATTTCTAGTTTGATTTCATTGTAGTTGGAGAACACAGTCTGTATGATTTCAGTTCTTTCTGGTTTGCTGAGGTTTGTTTTATGGCCCAAATGTGGTTTATCTTGATATATGTTTTATGAGCACTTGAAAAGAATTTGCTTTCTGCTGTTGTTGATTAGAGTGTTATAAAAATAATCAATTAGGTATTCAATAGTTGATGCTATTATTGAGTTCTTTTGTATCCTTGCTAATTTTCTGTATAGTAGTTCTATCAATTGTTGAGGGAAGGGTGTTGAAGTCTCTAGATAGCATTGTGGATTTGTTTATTTCTCCTTTCAGTTCTATCATTTTTTGCTTCATATATTTAGCAGCTCTGTTTGGTACATATACATTTGGGATTGCTATGTCTTCTTGGTGGATTGACCCTTTTATTATTGTAATGTCCCTGTTGCTATGTAACAATTTTCTTTGCTCCAAAGTCTTTATCTAATATTAATATAGCCACTCATCTTTTGATGAATGTTTGCATCATATATCTTTTTTCATCAGTTTACTTTCAACCTTCCTTTAGTGCTGTATTTGAAAACAGTTTGTTGTAGACTTATTTAATATACTTTGCAAACCTCTGTCTTTTAATTGGTATATCTAGACCATTTACATTTACAGTAATTATTCATATATTAGGGCTTAAGTCTGTCATTTTATTGTATTTTTTAAATAATTAAAAAAAATTTTCAATACAGTTGACATACAATATTATATTAGTTTCAGGTGCACAACACAGTGATTAAACATTTATGTAACTTAAGAAGTGATAACCCCGATAAATCTAGTACCCATCTGACGCCTTTCATATTACAGTATTACTAACTATATTCTTTATGCTTTACTTTACATCCCCATGACTATTTTGTAACTATCAATTTGTACTTCTTCATCCCTTCCCCTTTTTCACCCATACCTCCAATCCTCCTTTCATCTGGCAACCATCAAAATGTTCTCTAAATCTATGAATTTGTATCTGTTTAGTTTGTTCATTAATTTTGTTCTTTAGATACCACATTAGGTGAAATCATATGGTATTTGTCTGACTTGTTCCCCTCAGCAGTTACCCCTAGGTCCAGCCATGTTGTTGCAGATGGCAACATATCATTCTTTTTTATGGCTGAGTAATATTCCATTATTAATATATATATATATATATATATATATATATATATATATATACCATCTCTTCTTTATCCATTAATCCGTTGATGGATACATAGGTTGCCCCCATATATTGACTATTGTAAATAACGCTGCAATGAACATATGTATGCACATGTCCCTTCGAAGTAGTGTTTTGGGCTTTTTCAATAAATACCAAGAAGTGGGATTACTGGATCTTTCTTTGTCTTTTGTTATAGTCTTTCTTTTAAAGTCTATTTTGTCTGGTATAAGTATTGCTATCCCAGTTTTTCATTCCCTTCATTTTCATGAAATACCTTTACTTTCAGTCTGTGTGTCTTTTGATCTGAAGGGAATCTCTTGTAGGTGGCATATGTAAGGGTCTTATTTCCTTCTCCATTCAGCCACCCTATGTCTCTTGATTGGAACATTTAATCCATTTACATTTAAAGTAATTGTTGATAGATAGGTAGTTATTGCCATTTTATTCATAATGTTGATCTGTTTTATCCCCCTTCTTCTTAAAGAAGTCCCTTTAACATTTCTTGTAATACTGGTTTGGTGGTGATGAATTCCTTAAGCTTTTTCTTGTCTGGGAAGCTCTTTTATATGTCCTTCAATTCTAAATGATAGCTTTGCTGGGTAGAGTAATTTTGGTTGTAGGTCCCTGCTTTTTATCACTTTGATTATTTCCTGCCAATCCCTTCTGGCCTGCAAAGTTTCTGTTGAGAAATCAGCTGACAGTTTATGGGAACTCCCTAGTAGATAATTAACAGCTTTTCTCTTGCTGCTTTTAAGATTCTCTCTTTGTCTTTAACTTTGGGTATTTTAATTGCAATGTGTCTTGGTGTGGGCCTGTTTGTGTTCATCTTGTTTGGGACTCTCTGTGCTTCCTGGGCTTGTATGTGTATTTCCTTTGCCAGGTTAGGGAAGTTTTCAGTCATTATTTCTTCGAATAGGTTTTCAGTTCCTTTCTCTCCTCTTTCTGGTATCCCCCTGATGCAAATGTTGGCATGTTTGAGGCCCCTTAAACTATCCCCATTTTTTTGGATTCTTTTTTCTCTTTGCTGTTCTGATTGGTTGTTTTGTGCTACCTTATCTTCCAAAAGTAGCTGATTCTTTGCTACATCTCTGCTACATCTAATTCTCTACTACATCTAATCTACACGGTTGATTCCCTCTAATGTATTCTTTACTTCAGTTAATGTATTCTTCATTTGTAACTGATTCTTTTTTTATGTTTTCTGTCTCCATTTTTATGTGTCCTGTTTCTTTGTTGAAATTCTCACTGAGATCATTGAGCATCCTTATAACCAGTGTTTTGAACTCTGCATCTGGTAGATTGCTTGTCTCCATTTGATTAGTTCTTTTTCTGGAGCTTTGTTCTGTTCTTTCATTTGGGACGTGTTTCTTGTCTGCCAATTTTAGCTGATTCCTTGTGTTTGTTTCTATGTGTTAGGTAGAGCTGCTATGTCCTCCCGGTCTTAATAGAGTGGCTGTATGTAGTAGGTATCCTGTGGGGGCCCAGTGGGCTCAGTTTCCCTGGTTACCTGAGCTAGGTGCTCCAGTGTGTCCCTAGTGTGGGTTGCATGTGCCCTCCTGTTATAGGTGAGCCTTGGTTACAATTTTCACATCAGTGGGAGGGATTGACCCTCAGTCTGATTGGTTTTGAGGACTGGCAGTTAATGCAGTGGAAGAGCTGTTGTGCAGAAACTGACTCCACAGAGCAGGATTTGCTTTAGCGGGGCTCTGGTGTGTGCCTAGTCTGCCCTTTGGATGTGTCATTTTTGGAGGTGGTCTGAAGCTGACACCGGGTGTGTTAGTTCTGGGGCCTCTTGGGATGGGCTCTGCTGCAGGCCATGATCAGCCTCTGCCTGTGCCCTGTCCGGGGCCACTTGGTATGAGCTGCAGATGGTTGCCACTTGTGCTCGCTTGGAGGTGCCTGGGAGGGGCTAAGCTGTGAACCGAGGCTAGCTGCCACTAGTGCCAGGCTTGGACCTGCTTAGCAAGAGATACAGGGCAATCCAAGATCAGATTTTGCTGTTTGGGTTTGTGAAACTTTGAAAGATTTTAGGAAAGTCTATAGTATGAGCCAAGACAGGCCATTTGGAAAATCCACTGGAAGTCGCTTGGGCAGACATGTAAGTTGTGTGGGGCAGGGTCTCAGGGAATCACCAGGGCAGGGCAAATGGTGCTAGCCAGGTTGATGGAGACTCAGATATGGTGCCTGCCTGTGTGAGCATACTGGGAAGGGAGAGGGCTCAACACAGAAACAATGGCTTCTGCCAGCACTTCTGTCTGGGCAAAAGCTGCCCTTCCAGCCCTTGCCCTAAAGCCAGACAATTCACTTCCTCCTGGTATGTCTCTGTCATCTTTCAAGCTACTTTGTCAGTGCTGGAGCTCAGAGCAGTTGAGTCTGTCAGCGAGTAAGTCTGTGCACGGGACCTTTAAGAGGAGCCCCTGGGACTTCAGCAGCCTCTGTCTCAGTCAGCCACAATGTTTCCTGGTTTTCACAGCCAGAAGTTGTGAGGACTTCTCTTCCCAGCACTGGAACCTGGGCTGCAGAGCCTGAGACCCCTTGATACTCAGGAAATATCCCTCCCAATTTTTAAACTGCCACACGTGAGTGTGAGACCAGCCTGTTATGGTCTCTGCCCCTCCTACCAGTCTGGAGGTGGTTTCTTATGTATAATCCTTAGTTATAGGATTTCTGTTCATCTAGACTTCAGGTGATTCTCAATGTTGGTTGTTTTGTAGTTTAGTTGTAATTTTGTGTGGTCATGAGAGGAGACAAGCACAGCATTTACCTACTATACCATCTTGACCGGAAGATGACAAGTACTCTGTCGTTTTAGTTTCATTTTTTATTGGTCTCTCGGTTTTTGTTTCTCTATTTTCTCTTTCCTGTCTTCTTGTGAGTTACTTGAATTTTTTAAGAATTTCATTGTGAAATTACATACTATAGTATATTTGAGTATCTTTATAGCTTTTTATAGTGAATGCTGTAGGTATTTTGTATATATATATCATTTATCACAGTCTACTGGTGTTATAGTTCTAGTTGAAGTAATGTAGAAATCTTACCTCCCTTTATATCTGTTTATCTTTCTCTATTTATAATATATTGTCTTAGATAATATTGTGCCACTTTGAAAATATATTTTTTTTGTCTTTAGTTTTTGGAATTTTGCAAATGTCTTTGGTATGGTTTTCTTTAGATTTATCATCTTTGAAAAAAATCTGTTTTTGTCTTTTGACAAATTTGGGACATTTGCAGTCATTATATCTTTGAGTACTTTTTCAGTCCAACCTTCTTTATTCTCACTTTCTGAGTCTGATGACACAAATATTAGATATTTTGTTATAGTCTCACAAGTCCCTGAGTCTCACTTCATTTTCTTTTTCCAGTCATTTTTCTTCTCCTTCAGATTAGACATTTTTTTTTTTCCTTCCAGTTGACTGAATCTTTCCTCTGCAGCCTCTATTCTGCTGTTGAGCCCATCTTTTGAGTGTTTAAAAATTGCAGTTATTTTTTTTTTTAGCTCTAAAATTTCCACTTGGTGATTCTTTATATCTTCTTTATTTCTTTGATGAAATTTTCTATATTTTCATTTGTTTCAATTGTTTCTAGTTGCTCATTGAAGCACTTTTATGATAACTGGTTTAAAAATCTTTGTCAGATCCTGCTAACATCTCTGTTATTGCAGCCTGGGCATTTATTGATTATCATTTTTAAATTCAATTTGAGATCTTCTTGGTTCTTGGTAAGATTTGTGGTTTTCTTTTGCAACCTGGATATTGGAGTGTTATATTGTGAGACTTCAGATTTTTAAACTTTCTATTTTAAGCTGCTTTCCTCTGATACTGCTCTGGCATGGTGTCACCTTGTTACTACCAGGTGGGGGTAAAAGTCCAGGTTGCCCACTCAGCCTCCATTAATGGGAAGTGCTCCTTTTCACTGCTGGATGAAGACGGGAATTTCTGTTCCTTACTAGGCTTTCACTAATACCTCACTGATAGTTAGGGGTAGGAGTATATCATTGCTGCTCCCCATATGGCCTCCATTGATACCGTGGTAAGTGTGACCTCACTGACGTGGATTGGGCATTTGTGAAAGTTCTGATTTATAGAACTCTTCTGATACCACTCCAGTGGGTTCTCATTAGTTTTGGGTTAGGTAGACATTCGGCCTCCCACATGATCTCCACTGACAGGCTCCATGGGTTAGGAGGAAGGAGTTTGTTACTGGCTCTTTGGGATTGAAAGTCCTGACTTTCTATACCTTTCTCTGATGCCACTCTGGTTGCAGGAGGTAGTAATGGGTATCTTGTTACATCCTGTGGAGGATGGAAAGCTAGGTTTTCCACTCAGCCTTTGATGGCATGAGTGAGTGTATCAAGCAGGGTTTTTTAGAGAAACAGTGTCTCTCTCTCTCTCTCTCTCTCTCTCTCTCTCTCTCTCTCTCTCTCTCTCCCCTCTCCCTCCCCCTCCCGCCTTCATATACATACATATATATATATATAATCTCTCTCTCCCTTTCCATATATGTATATATATGAAATCTCTCTCTCCTTCTCCATAGATATATATATAAGAGAGAGAGAGAGAGAGAGAGAGAGAGAGAGAGAGAGAGAGAGAGAGAGAGAGATTGATTTTGAGATTGGGATTTGAGGTTTATTAGATGTAATTAGCTCATGTGATTATGGAGTCTAAGTCCCAAGATCTGCGTTCAGCAAGCTGGAGGCCCAGGATAGATGATGTGTAAGTTCCAGCTCAAACTGAAGGCCGGAGGATCACAAGAACTGATGGTATATTTTCAGTCTAAAAGCTGGCAGGCTCAAGACCCAAGAAGAGCAGATGTTTCAGCATTAAGGAGGGCAGTGTGCTCTACTCAGTTTACTGATTCCTATGTTAATCTTATTCAAAACACCCTGACAGGTACATCAGAATAATGTTTGATCAAATATCTGGGCACCTTGTGGTCCAGCCAAGTTGACACATAAAATTAACCATCACATTGGGCATGGAGCCACAGTTTTTTCCTGTGGTGTTCGGCTGGAGTAGAACAATTATTTCTGAAAGGTTTTCTTTTTCCTTTTGCCAGATTCTTCCTTTTCTGTTTTTTATTTTTATTATTATTATTGTTGTTAGAGAAATTAAGCTTTTGTTGGAGGAATGACCCCCATGGGTATTTACATGTTTCTTCAGCTCCTAGCCTGGGACATGTGGTTAAAAAGAAACTAGGGAACTCACCATTTTGTTGTTCTTCAGGTCCTAAAGTTACTAGCTGGTCTTCCTTCTTCTCTCCACCTTTCAGAGTCTTTCTATGTTTGTGTTGTATATACTGCCCAGAGGTTTTAGTTGTACCAGGAGGAGGAATAGGGAAATATTTGTCTGCTCCATCTTCCTGGAAGTGGAAGTCTCCTGTGTGTCCTCTTCTTAAGGCGTTTCAAGGTCCCTTGGATAAAGAAAGAGAAGGAAGTGAGCAGAAATTTGGAATTGCAGATGGTGAGAGAGTCTAGGCCAAGAGAACTAAGAAGTGCTGTTGGGAATGGGAGTTGGCAAGTGGCATAACAGTAGTAGAGATTTGCAAAGAAGTAATGAAAGTCTACACATGTATTCTAATGTGATTGCATTGCATTTTTATTTTTGTGAGTGACAAAAGTAAATAGACTCTAAACCGCTTGTAATCCTGCCACAATTCTTAAATATTTAATCTCACTTCTCCGCTTAAAACCCCTTCAGTGGTTTTCCATTACCCTTAGAATAAAGTTCAGAATCCCGCATATTGCCCCTTCTTCATCCAGTGCCAGTCTCCTCTTTCTGTGCTGTTGTCACAGTGTCTCTCTCAGTTCCTCAAGGTTCTGTGCCATCTCTTACATGTGGACTTTCCCACAAGTTATTGTTCCCTCTGACTGGAGCATTCTTCCCTACAATTTAGTTGGTGAATGCTCTCTCTTCGGTGTCTACTTAAGCGTCACATTCTCGGGAAGGCAGACTTAGGTTAGGTAATTCTGCAAATAGGCAGAATTACCCATTGCTGTAAGTTTCCATGGCGCTCCATATTTTCCCTCTCTTAACTTTTATCATACTTCATTGGTACTACTTTTTAAGTCTTTGTATTAGACAATAAGGTACGTCTGCTTTCTTAAATACATATCATTAGCACCTAGCAATGTGCCTGGTCCAGAGGAGATGCTTTATATAAATATGGTTAAATTTCACCAAGGTTTGGTATATATCTTGGTCTATAAGTCCTATCCAGTTATATTTCCATAGAATCAAGATCGACTATACATAGTTGTATTACCTGCTTCTGCTCTTTTTAAAACATTATATTAATTTAGTTTTTGGATCAGTTATACATTCATATGATTCAAAAAATTAAAAAGTGTAAAAATGTATACAGTGAAAATTCTCCCTCCCACCCTAATGCCATCTGCTCACCATTGTTAGTAAGTTTTTAAGTGTATTTCCAGATTTTCTTTATGTAAATATAAGACAATATTATATTTATATAAATATAAAACATATACTATATTTACCTACACTCATATCATAATTCCTCTTTCTTTAACATAAATGATAGAAAACTGTATTTGTGATTTTGTACTCTTTTTTTCCTCTTAATATATCTTGGAAATCTTTTTTGTATTGGTTCATATAGAATGCTGAGAATGCCCTTTTTTGGTAGTTGCATAATATTCCTTTATTTTTTGATACTACTGTAAACAGTAGTTTTTCCTTCAATTTCAGCTTGTTCATGTTTTATATATAGAAATACAATTGATTTTAGCATATTGATCTTCTATCCTGTAATCTTGCTAAGATCACTTATTAGTTCTAGCCACTTTTTATACTTTCCATCAGGTTTTCGTCATAGACAACCATATTGTCTGCAAATAGACAGAATTACTTCTTTTTTTTCCCCATTCCCCATGTCTTTTAGTTCTCTTTCTTGCCTTATTACACTGGCTCCGATATGATGTCGAATAGAAATGGTGAGGGTTGAGATTCTTGTCTCTCCAGTGTTAGTGGGAAAGCATTGTGTTTCGCTGATATACATGATACTAGCTATTGGTTTTCAAAGATGAACTTTATCAGGTTGAGGAAATTCTATTCTTTTTTTCCCTTTTTTTTAAGGAACAAATGTTGTCTTTGGTCAAATTCTTTTTCTGTGTCTATAGAGATGCTCATATGGTTTTTTTATTTGTTAATATGATGAATTATATTGATTGATTTTCTTTGAATGTGAAGCCAAACTTGTTCTCGGAAAAAACCCACTTGATTATGATGTAGCATTATCTTGTTTTGAGAACATTTGTATTCATGAGGAATGGTGGTCTGTTATCTTCTTTTCTTGTAATATCTGTGTGGTTTGGGTATTGGAGTAATGCTGGCCACAGAAATAGTTATGAATTATTCCCTCCTTTCAATTTTATGGGAGCTTGTGTAGGATTGGTATTGTTTCTTCCTTAAATGTTCGATAGACTTTACCATAGAAGGTATTAAGGCTTTGAGTTTTCTTTGTAGGTATGTTTTAAACTGCAAATGCAATTTCTTTAATATGTTATCTATTTTTTTATTTCTTCTTGAGTAAACTTTGGTATTTTTTATTTTTAAATAAATTAGGACATTTCATCTACATTGTCAAAGTTATTGGCAAAAAGTTGTTCGTGACATTTCTTATTATCCTTTTCATATCTGAAGATTCTATAGTTATGTCATCTCCTCATTCTTTATTTTGTTAATTTCTAATTTAATTCCGTTGTGGCAGAGAACATACTTTATATGACCTGAATCTTTTTAAATTTAAAACTTGTTTTATGGCATAAAATATATTATCTATTTTAGTAAGTGTCTGTATATTTGGGAAAAATGTGTATTCTGTTGCTGTTGGATGGAGTGTTCTAAAAATGTCAATTTATAGATTTAAGACTTAATTCAATAAGAACCACTTTCATTATTATCTTTATATTTAATCTTCAACTTTGATTGATATTCTTTCTCTGACGAGTTCTAGAGAAGGCTGTTATTTTTTTAGGTGGAAAGCCCGTCTTATTTTCTGATAGGTGATTACTTTCTAGTGTTCTTGTGTTGTGATCAGATAATGTTTTATGTACTAGTACTACTTTTTGGAATTTAGATTTTCTTTGTAGCCCAATGTATGGCTAGTTTCCATCATTGTTCCTTGGGCACTTGAAATATAGTGCACTTTGTGTGTTTTCACAGAAAATAGTTCATTATTGATCAGATTTTAAAAATAGTTAGATCTTCTAAACCATGGTGTCCAAACTGCAGCCCGCAGGCCAACTGTGGCCCGTAATCCATTGTTAATTGGCCCGCAGCAAATTCCAAAAATATATTTAGTTTACTTAAATAAACCAGGTGAGGCAATACGTACTTCACCTCGAGTGAGTGGCCAGGCTGTTTGTGTATTTTACCGCATATGGCCCTTGGTGAAAAACGTTGAAAAAAGTTTGGACACCCCTGTTCTAAGCCCTTACCCACTTTTGTCTAACCAATTTCTTATGGACAGTGAGAAATAAAGTGCCCATCAATAGAGCTCTTTTCTCTAGTTTTCCTTCCATCTTCTCTTTGTGAATGTTAGCACTGTGTAACTTAGTATGTGTTATGTACATATATGGTGTATAGAAATAGGAAATTTATCTTTATTATGAGTTATTAGTTCATGTAATGCCCTTTTAGCTTGAATTCTAATTGATAGATCACAATTCCTGATTTTTCTTTGTATGATATACTTTTGTCTATTCTTCTATTTTTAATCTTTGTGGATCACTTTGTATTTGTATTTGTTTCTTACTTACTGCATAGTGTCAATGTAAGAAACGCCCAAACCTGTAGAGAATTTTTATAACAGTTTATTTGAGTTGATTTGAGTCAAACTGACGCCGGTGCTGGGAAGCAAGATCTCAAGTGCTCCAGAGAATGACAGTTTTGCATTTGGAATTGAGAGAAAGTGAGAATGAATATATGAAGGTGCGAGAAAGCAAGGCAGGGAAATCTCTATGATTGGATTACAGGTTTGTCAACAAGATTATGTGCTGCCTTGGAAAGAGAGGCATTAACCTAGATGCACAAAAACAATGGATAGGGCTTGCTTAAGGTGAAGATAATACACCTTTTATAGGCCTGGGGCATGACTGCCCTTCATGACTTGCCCAGTTCAGAATTTATGATCAGATCATACTGTGAGGTTACTTTCAGTTAGATTTATCACAGAGCTCCTTTTTAGTCCACAACAGCATTTGGGGTTTGCTTTTTGAGATTTCGGATTTTTGCTTTTTTCAAATTTCAATCTGGAAATCTCAAGTGAGCTAAGCCAAATGTATTTTTTTTATTAAAATTTATTGGGGTGACAATATTTTTTTTATTTTTTTTAAGAAAGGTTTTTACCACTTACTCTATTTTTTATATGTGCATGTACTGCTGATATTTCGGAATACCCTGTTTCCCCGAAAATAAGACCTAGCCGGACAATCAGCTCTAATGCATCTTTTGAAGCAAAAATTAATATTATACTAAATATTATACTAATATTAATATTATACTAAACTTATACTAAAATAAGACCGGGTCTTATATAATATAATACAAATAATATAATATAATATAATATAATATAATATAATATAATATAATATAATATAATATTGGTTCTTATATCAATTTTTGCTCCAAAAGATGCATTAGAGCTGATTGTCCGGCTAGGTCTTGTTTTCGGGGAAACAGTATGTATTTAATTCCAATGAATACCTTTATAATTATAGCATTATATGGTACCCTTGATTCTCTTATTTCCTTGGTCATTGTTCCTTGCTATAATATGATGTACCTATTATGTCAGTATTTACTTTTTAATGTTAAACATGCTTCTAGTTCCAATTTTAATTGTGAGCTTTAAAGAATATCTTTTAACTACTAGTTTACAGATGAAGCCAATTAATCTTTTCTACCTCCCACCTTCTTTTCTCTTTCTCCTTCCAATTTGTCTTCTATGTAAATCTTCTCATTATCAGAGTGTGTCTGTTTTAGGCTTACTTTTGTAGTTAAATATAGTTCATGCTCATCACCAGTGCTTTTGCTATAGTTTCCCCAGTCATTTCTTGGTTGCTGAAACAGTTTCTTCAAGAAACGCTCAAGAGAGCAATATTCTTTAAGCTGTTACGTCTTCAAATTATTGGTCTCTAGCTTTTATAAAGACAAACATTTTTGTATTGGTTTAAAATTACCCCTGGTAGTTCGGATAACATGAAAGAATTCATGAGACTGAAAATTGAGAAAGCAAGGAAAGGTTTATTGAAAGGCAGAGAAAGAGAGCCAGTAGCAGTGTCTAGAGAAGATGGCTGGTTTCTGTTTGGAAGTGAAATACTGGCAAAAGGAGTCTGCCGGGGTAGTCTGATAGAGACGGCTGTGATGGGTTTCATTTTAGCTGGGGTTTTATATTTTTCTATGCAGGTTGTCAGCTTGCAGGTGCAGTGCTAGCCAGGGGATTCAGAGCCAAGCAGTTAATTTTGAAGCTCGTTTCTGCTAGCTCACAAGTTCGTTGCTGTTAACTCTTTGCCTGTTTCATCCTGTTAGCTCACAAGCTTGCTCTTATTAACTCTTTGCTTGTCTCATCAATTTTGTCTTTCATTAAGGATCTTGAAAATATTGTTCTGTTATCTTCTGGCATTGAATGCCACTGTGGAGAAATATGAGGCTACTCAGATATTTTTTCCCTTTAAAAATTGACTGATTGCTTTTCCTGGTTGTTTCTTAATTTTTGGACTCCAGTAACTTCACAGCATTGAATCTCCATATAATCATTCTAGGCTGTTTTTTTCTGGCATATGATGTGCTCTTTCAGTATGTAGATTTATCTTTTTATTTCAGGAAAGTTTTCTTGAATTATATCTTGAACTATTCATTCTGTTACACTGTTCTAGTTTCCTTACTCACTGATTTCAGTTGTGTGTATATTGATGTTTTCTCTTTCACTTCCTCCCTCCCTCCTTCCACTCTCCTCTCTCTCTTTCCAGTCTCCTCCCTCTTTCCCTTTCATCCTTATCCTCCTCACACCCCACGCCCCAAATACTCATTCACCACTTAATTCTCTGCAGGCTGGATCTCACCCATCACTGTACTTACCATCTAATCAGGAAAATAAAACACCTTCTTACTAAACATACCAATGATATCTTAATTACTAAAGCTAATAAACACATTTCATATCTTACTTATCCTCAGTGCTGTATTTAACAGTGATAATCACTCTTTTTGAAATTCCATATCCTGCAGATATCTGTGACTGTGTTTTTCTGATTTTTAAACCTTTGTGACTATTCCTGAGTTGAATTTTTTTTTCCATCCTCTGACCATATCATAAACATTGGTCTTCCTCATGATTTACTCCATTGTCCACTGATTGATATCTCTTATCTATTGTGGCCAGTTTTATTATTCATATACATTGTCTCCTCTCATTAGAAATCTATAGTTAGAAATCTAGAATTCTAACTCCGATGTTTCAGATTACTATATTCAATTTCTTATTATTCTACATCTAAGTAAAGATGTTTCTCAAATCTACCATAGCCAAAACTAGACTTACCTTCTTCCTCCTAAGACCTCCTCTCATATTTACCTCATTTTATGATATCCTCGTTCAACCATCACTTAGAGACTTAAGAGTTATCATAGACTCTTCCCTATGCCTTCCAACCCACAACCAAGTTGTCACCAAGCTCTGCAGTTTCACCTTATAAATACTTTTTAATTCTGTTTGTTGTGTTTTATACCTACTGTGTTTCCCCGAAAATAAGACCTAGCCGGACCATCAGCTCTAATGCGTCTTTTGGAGCAAAAATTAATATAAGACCCGGTCTTATTTTAATATAAGACTGGGTATAATATAATACAGTATAATATAATACCGGGTCTTATATACTATAATTAATATAATATAATTTAATATAATGTAATATAATGTAACATAATATAATAAAAATATAATACCAGGTCTTATATAATATAATATAATAAATATAATATGATATATGATATAATGGAATATAATGTAATATATAATACTGGGTCTTATATAATATAATATAATAAATATAATATAATGTAATATAATATATAATAAATATAATGCCAGGTCTTATATTAATTTTTGCTCCAAAAGACGCACTAGAGCTGATGGTCCAGGTAGGTCTTATTTTCGGGGGAACACGGTACTATCATTATTCTAGTTTATTCCCCTATTCTTTCTTTGATTACTATAGTAAGCCTTCTGTCTTCATTCTTGGGTTTTCCAGACCCTGTCATCATAAAATCACCAGAGTGATCTAAAGGTATAAATCTGATGGTTTTACCTTCCATTATCCCTATAGTATATCCTTAGTACTTAGTACTAGGCTAGGCACTTATTTCCTTATTTTTTTATGTCTCTAATCATTTTAAATATACTTTAATAATTTTCTACCTGATAATTATATTTGAAGTTTCAGCAATTTTAGTTTTTGCTGATGTTCACACATAGTGCATTATTTCATGAGGTGCTTTAAATTTTAGTTTTGAGCACATTTCACTGGGGCTTTATCAGTAGGACGTATTTTGCCTGCGTCAAGCACTGTCTTGGGAGAGATTCTGAATTGGCTTCTTTCAGGGGCCTCCGGAGCATCCTTTTTCAGGATCATTTTTGTGTTAATTTCCTGTCTTGATTGTTCATACACTGAGCTAGTGTAAATTAAAATCCCAAATTCACCTGTAGGCAAGGTCTTGATTATGGATTCTTGGAGAGTACAAACGTGCTCCCAGTGAGTCCAGGCTGAGACAGACAACCTTTCTTGTCATCTTCCTTTGCCGATAGACAGATTTTTTCCCCCCTAATTTCCTTTTCATGAGGGATGCAGCTTTTTAAGAATCCTGATTGTAGGCAGATATTTTCTTTAGTTCCTTATGTTGAAGGGTATAAGACCTCAACTTCTTTCTGGCATTAAAGCACAAGCTCTTATGTGATCAACAGATTTATAGGACAGTCTCAGTTGACAGCTCAGGGCTTATTTTTTTTGGTTTTCAGCTCCCCTTTCACTTTTAGACCCTGGTTATTGCTGTAAACTTTTCTTGGGAGCTCAGCTGTGTATTTTAAACAATGTTTGTTAAATTCCCCCGGCATCTCTAGAGAGGATTCCCACCCCCCAGGTTATCTGGCCCACTGTATTCTCATTCGGGGTTGAGACTTGGTATAGCCTTAACACTTTTCAAATGTATGATTTTTCTTTCCTGTTTTTGAAGAATCTAAATAAGATTTTAAATCTAGTCACGAAGAATATTGATGACTAAAGGAAGCAGATGGATGGGTCAGGGACAGTAGCCCTATAATCCTTTCAAGGATTGTAGGTCCTTTTTCTGATACTTCTCTCTCAAATAACAAGCATTGCTCAGTGTTGTTCTTTTTGTCAAATAAGTGCTAGCATGTAATATTTTTCTTCACATAGGGCCTTCTCCCTCCTGATGGGATTTTTTTCTCCCAATAACCCAGGCCTTCTAGGAGCATTTTTTTTTTTTTTTAAGGAAACCATTTTTTCTGCAGCCAGCAGAAAATAAGAGTACTGCTGAAATCTGATGTTTGATTACCTGACAATTTTCAGTCATAATAAACTATTTCTTCCTCAAACAATTTCTCTTACAAAAGGCCGAAATTATGGATTGTCGTTCACTTGATATGAGTTTATACATGATAAATTTAAAGCAGTAAAAATATTATGAAACTGAGATGTTAAATCAACCTTAAAATAGCTAGTTTGGAGGATTATGATAAAATATGAACAACCTTAAGCACCTGAGCCACCAGCAAGACCAACTAGATCCTATTATCAATTAGATATATTTTATTGTTATTTTTCTTTAAAAAGTTGTGAGATAAATATTTTTTACCTAATGTTCATTATAATGTTATTGTCAACTCTTTATAAGCTTGTAATAGCTACATAATGTTTTCTTTTAATAGCAAATTTAACTGTTTACCCATGTGGTATATTTAATTCTAATTTCTTCCTCCTTTCCCCTCCTTCTCCTTCTATACAGAGCTGCATTCAACACCTCAATGTATTATACATCGTTTTCCTTAAAAGTATTTAGGATAAATTTCCAGATAGAATTACTGTATAAAAGCGTTTTCACATTTTGAAGACTTCTGACACATTGTGCCAAATTGTTTACCAAAAACATGGTATAAAGTTACGTTTCTCCCAACAGTCTTATCTGTGTGAAGCAGATCGCTTTCATTGCGTGTTGTGTCTAAGGAGTGGGCCAGTGGACAGAGATGTGGTGCTGACGTTGTCCTTGTGGTTTCTCTCTAGGATACAGTGCCTGTCATAGTGGATTACTGCCTTCTTCTACAGCGGAAGTGAGTATACCCTGCCTGTCAGGTTAAATTATTTTGAACCCAGGCTGCCTCTTGCTTATATTATACTTTACTGCCATGAATTGTGGCACATTTGACTGGATAGGTTTAAAAATTTTTTTAATTCATAGAAATTTGATTCTTTCACAATGTGTAGTCCACTTACCTGATAAAATTAACTTTTCCAAAATAGCTGCTGTGGGTGTATCATTTATGTATTTGTGTGGCAGGGTAGCAAAGGGGAAGAGCATAGCTAACAAAAGAGAAATACTACTTAAAAATCTTCAAAGTAAAAATGTATGATTCATGTACTGTATGTATATACTCTTTTATGAACCATCACTAAAACACAGTATTTCAAACTACCCCAAAAAGGGCAAGATTCACTGTGCTTCTGCAGTGTTAATTTATAGAGCCTTTTTGTTTAACAGAAATCAGTGTAAATAAACTCTTGCTGAGGCTTTATTGATGTAAATAGTAACTAAATTCACCAGCCTATACTGGTTCACAAATTTTTCACACTTACTAACAGCTCCCTACATGCCAGGCATTGTTCTAAGCCCTTTACATTAATTTATAAAGACTTATCTAATTTTATAACAGTGGGGTAGGTATTATATCTTTATTCTACATGGGAGGTTCCAGAGGCAGAAAGCCATTAAATAACTTGTCAAAGCTCACTGACACTTCTTTTGAGGAGCAAAGGTGGAATTCTGATAACAGGCGGTCTAGTTCCTGGGCTCTCGTTCTTAAGCACTATCTTGTACCACTTCCCGAGTGGTAGAGAACAAATGTGAGGACCCACTGCAGATGCTCCTAAAATTCTATACAACATTGACTTGATTCATGAATTTAGATATATTCAGGTATCCTGAATCATCAAAGGTTGGATCATACTTCGCAAGTTTCAGTAAAAGTTATAAAGAGGGCAGTTATTTGCAACATCAGACCTTTGATTAAGTCACAAAGAGCTATGGCATCTGCTTCCTCAGAGCTGAAATTCATTGTAGTGTTTTAGCTATGGTGTTATATGTTATTATCCACTGAAATAGGTTGTTGTGGTATTGTTGAGCACATTGCTTTGTGTTGCACACTATCTTCTGTATGAGGGCTGAAGGGGGAAATTTCCCTCAGGCAGTAGTACCAGAAATACTTTTGCATCTTCTGAACAGCTAATTCACTTTTAGCTGATGGATAGTGAGTTGTGTAGCTAATTACTGTTTCCTAGAAAGCTAAAAGCGATGGTATACTAACTTTACCCTAGCTTTTCTTAACTTACTTTTCTCTTTACCCTACTTTTCACACTTACTTCCTTGTCATTTCTCTTGTATTTTTCAAATCAGCCTTAATAGTTTATGGTTCAGTTTTACATACTTTATTTCATTTAATTCTCATAATTACACTGTAAGAGAAGTAATTTCATCTTGATTTTCAGATGAGGAAATTAAGGCTTTTTATATTCTTTTTTCTTTTTGCTCCTATGACAGGGTAATTTCCAATTCTCCAAGTCACTGATTCTTCTGTGTGATCAAGTCTGCTTTTGAAACTCCATTGAATTCTTCAGTTCAGTTATTATATTTAAGTCTAGGATTTCTTTTTGGAGTTTTTGGATTGTTGCTACTTCCTTGTTGAACTTCTCTTTTTGTCCATGTATTGTCGTCTTAATTGTGTTTAGTTATATGTCTGTGTTTCCTTGTAATTCGCTAAACTTACTTAAGAGAATTAGTTTGAATTCTTTGACAGTTCATAGATCTCCATCATTGGAGTTTCTTTAGTTTCCTTTGGTGGTGTCATATTTACCTGATTTTTTGTGATTCTTGATTCCTTATGATGGTATCTGCATATTTGAGTAATTGGCCCCTTTTTCAGCCTTTACAGGCTTGTTTTGGCAGAGACAGCTCTTCATCGGTCAGTTTGGGTTTCTGGGTACGTCTGCTGGTCATGTCCTTGGGCAGGTGGGGCCTGCTATTATGGTCTGTTTTTGGGGCGAGGCAACTGTTCAAGCTCTGGCAACATGGATGGGGGTTGTTGCCACTGGCTGAACAGTTGGATAGGACTTCTGTCTTGGTTCCCTACCCAAGTGAGACTATCGGATGGGCTCTCTGTTACCTGGATTCTCTGGTCAGGTTTGCTAGGTGGTCAGGACTGGGTACGATATTCAGTAAGAGTTGGGACTATGAATTCGTTTCCTTACCCAGGTAGGGCAGCAGGATGAGACTCAGGGCCTGTACATCTCATTTGGGATCCAAATCAGGCCAGAGTGCACTGACCTCCCTGGTCAGGTGAGGCCACCAGTTTTGCTCTGCAGGTAGGATGCCATGGGCTGTGCTCTCTGTCCAAGTGCACTGCACATAGGGCTGTTGAATGGTGTCTGCACCTTCCCGTGTGCTCTGGTTAGGTTCCCTTGTCGGACAGGCTGAAGGCTACAGTCAGCAATAAGCAGGGCTATGAATTATTCCCTGGTTAGGCATAGGGAGAAAAGCATCTCTAAAGCCAGTGAAGCTCTTTGTTGTCTTAACTCAAGCTGACCTACACCCCAAGTTCCCTGAGCAAACTAGGCCACTGGTTTTATTCTGCAAACTACTAGCTCTGCCTGCCTGCCTCTGGAGTTAAGTTTCACTGGGCCACCCAGCCTCCATGAATTGTCTTCAGACCTTCTGGTAAGATAGGGCCAGAAGTAGTCTCCACAGCGGGTGGGGCTGTGATTCAGCTTCCTGCTTGGGCGTGGGCAAACCAGGTTGTAGGGCCAGCAAAACTCCTTGTTTGAGGATTTGAATCAAGCGGATCTATACCCTACCGAGTTCCCTGGTTGGAGTGTACCCGTGACTTGGTTCTGCAGGTGAGCAAAGACACAGGTTGGAATTACTACTTGGGCACTGCAGGCATGAACTCCATCTGCCAAGATCTGTGTGCTGGTTGTCGCAAGCCCCGCCCCCTTCTCCATCACAGTCAAATCCCCAGTGGTTGAGCCATGCAGATTCCACCACAATTTGTGTGGTGCAATATCTGAGTAGGGGCTCGTGCCAAGTGACCCACAATGCTGGGGGGATGCTGGTTGTCCCCCTGGGTTCTCTTTTCCCACTGGAGGAACCATAGACTCAGGGGCGACCTCCCCACATGACGCTGCAGTGGCCTGGAGGGGCAGGAAATTTAGTCAATGTGTAGCCACTTTCCTTACCCTCCTAATTCAGTCTGCCTGGTCTCTGTGGTGCGGCGGGGGCTGCAGGTTCACTCCCATGCTTTAAGATTCTCTCTGTGGTGTCTTGTTCTTGATAGTTGTTGTTCTTATGGTGGGGCGAGTTAGGGACAGCCTGTGTTGCCTTCTTGGTGACAGCACTGTCTTCTCTGGCATTTGGTTCCATTTTACATCTGGGGTTTTCTACATTCCCAAAGTTTCAAAATATCTGTGACATTAAGATTGCTTTAAGGAATGCTCTGATTGTGCATAACATAAATATATCTTAGAAAACATAATTTAGGATTCAGCCAATTTCAAGTAACTTCTTTCACTTCTAGGGTCATCACTTAGACACTCAATCCTGGGCCCTAAATGCCTTTTGTATTAATATCTTCTGATTGGTTACATTGCTTATATAGTCCTCTTATTTTTACATATTATACTGTTTCTTATGTGGGTCAAATTATAAACACTTATTCTGAAATGAATTTTAACTCAGTACCACAACTGTTACACTGTAATCACTGTTACTTTAGAATCATAATTCATAGAATCCCATACTCAGCAGTAATATTAATTAAACTAGTTTTTATATATATATATGTATATGTATATATGTATTCCTATTCATACTTAAGAATTCTTTTATGATGTAAAGTCCTTTTTACTGTGGCAGGAACCACACTGCTTTTTCTCTGTAGGGCATACTGATCAGTGTGTATCATTTTTGGTTAAAATTTGCCTTTATAGTGTTTTCATGAATTCTTTAAAATCAGAAATGATAGGAAATTGTTTTTGAAGACTTACACTTTTATTTTCATAATTTGGTCTCTGTTCCACAATTTCATTTCAATTTGGTAGTGTGTAATTTTTTTTTTTTTTTTTAAATATTAAGAGATTTGTCTCAAGGCCCTTTGTAGAACATTTAATGATTTGTCATTTTGCCTATACAACAGTATCCATAATTTCAGTTTATTTTGAAAATAGGTCCAGAATTTACTTGAAATATAATTTTTAACATTGTTTGCAAATAGGTACTTTGTTATTATCTGTGAGTTATTTCTCAGTAAAGCTGTTACATAATGAAACAAAATAGGTGCTGTATATGGATGATCTTGACCACTTTGAGCTTATATTACTGCAAGCAGATATCCAAAAATAAGGCACCATTCAAATAACACGACTTATATATAAATATGAACTAAAAATATTTCTGTGAACCTGAAATCATCTTTGGATAGCCAGAGTATTTGTTCAATCTTGTTCAATGTCAGGGTTATTGTTTGAGAAACAGAAAAATCTTAATTATCAAACACGGGTGAAGAATTGGATGTTTTGCATACTATTTTTTTTTTTTTTTTGATAGCTGCATGCTACAATTTTAAACATCAAAGCTCAGGGGAAAAAGGTACCATGGCCTTTTTAATTTTATAACAGCTGTATTCAGATATAATTCACATACCATAAAATCCACCCTTTTAAAGTGTACAATTCAGTAATTTTTAATGTATTTATAGAGTTATGCAACCATCACAATTAAGCCGTGCCTTTTTAGAGGAAATCTTTACAAATTGTGATGCTTCTATCAGAAAACAGAGCCTTTTGAACACAATTTCTTAAAGTTCATTTGAACTTTGCTTTTACTTTTATAAATAAAGAGACCAGCCCCAGTCAACGTTAGGTTTATTAAATCCCACTTATATTTAGTGGGAATTTCTTTATCTGGCTCTGGTTATACGTTTAGTATAGACTGGAGGTTGTTAGAGTTGATGCTCTGACTCATCTTCAGACAGTCTCTGAATTTGCAGTTATCACCAAAGCGTAGTTCTTGCCTTTTTTTGAATTGTAAAATTGATACCGCACAAAGTGAATTTAGTCATTTTCTCTATCACTTTGAAGTTATGAATGATAAACTCCAAATAATGTCTTCAATATGAGTATTAACATAAAGTGAAGTTATACAGAAAGAAGACCACTTCGATGGCCCTCTATTCTTCAGAATTTTTTTTGTTTACTGGCTATAGGGAGGCTAAGCTTGAAGTGATAACAGCAGTTTTGCAGTTCGTCTTCCCAGTAAACAGTCAGCACTTTAGAGTATAATGCCTAAATATAGAAAAAAACACAAGAGCTAAACACTTTTTTTGTACATACTTTTCTTCCTCCTTCCCTCATGCTCTAGTAAGTATACACCCAGAATGATGAGAACGTGTCTTAGAATTTTGTTTTATTTTTATTTTAGGGAAGAGATGCAGATAGGAGTTGCTGAGTTTTATTTTTCTTGCTTCTTTATTATAGCTTCTGATTGGTTAAGAAAGAAACATACCGTTTTGACATTAATCTTACCAGCATTGTGTGCTGCTGTGTGTCACAAGAGTACCTTCTCTGTCAACTTTTATGCTCTGTTTACTGAATTTTTAGCTCTTTAATTTTCCTCCCCATGGCTTTTTGTGCTGAACTAAAATATATAATTATCTTCCTTGGCATGTTGTTTTTAACAACAAATTACAGTGTGCAAAGACTAACAAATACGACATTTTCTTTAAATTCATTGGAGTTACTTTGTTACTCTTACTGTATGTTTCTTACAGAAAAGCTTCATTAATCTAGTTTCTTTTATTGGGCCAGTAATTGGCAATCTCAAAAATGTGATGGAATATGGATGAAAATGAAACTAACATGAAAAAATACTCTGATAAATAATGAAGCAAAGGGTAAAAATGATACAAAAACTACATTGTATAAATGAAAAAAAAAAGGATATGGATTTTTTTTCCCCCTAGGATATTGCAAATACTGTTTATTGAAACGTAGCATGTGGTTCTGGTGCAGTTGCAGCTAGTCTGTTTATCATCTGTCTCCATCTAGGACCTCAAATGAGGCAGGACACCATCCTGCTCCTTTTAGAGTCTTCCTTGACCTTTTTGTGGGACTTCTCATGGAAGACCACAACTGTGGATGAACCATCTAGAACTTTTCACAGTTGACGCGATACGCATATAAAGAGATTATACATTTAGTAAAATAAATAAATAACTAAATCATATTAACATGCATAGAATTAGCATAGTTTCTGTATTAAAAAAAGGAATGAGTGAATTAGTGAATGGTACAAGGAAATACATTGCGTAAATGGAAACATGGAAAACATTTCATTTTACCAGTCATCAGATCTGTTTAATTAAAAACAGTGATGTTTAATATATACTTACAATTATCTAGGAGAAAAACAAGCACAATTGTCTGGTGAAACTCATATTACTATTTATTGCTAGTTGCAGTATAAGTTGGTACTGTGATGCTTTTGGAAGATAACTTAGAAATACATTTCAAGGGCCACAAAAGTTTTCATATATTTTAACTTAACATAAATTTCTAAAAGTAGAATGACTAAGGAATTAAACCCCCAAAATGGGGAGGACTGTATATGTAGATGTTTATTGTGGCCTCGCTCATAATGTTAAAATACTGGAAATAAACGATACAGCCAACACTACAGGAATAGTTAAGTAAATTCTGATGTTTTGGCATATTGAAACATTGTGAGTTAGACAAAATGGTTGAAATAGGAAAAAAGATGATACACTTAGTAGACTGAATTTAATGGGTGTTTGAAATGTTCCTAAAACTATATTTTTTCTTTCTGTTATAGGGATCTTTTATTTAGCCAGATGTATGACAAATTAAGTGAGAATTCAGTGGCCAAAGGAGTGTTTTTGGAGTGCCTTGAGCCATATATTTTAAGTGATAAATTGGTGGGGATCACACCCCAGGTAATGAAAGACTTGATTGTTCATTTCCAAGATAAAAAGTTAATGGAAAATGTGGAAGCCCTCATTGTACATATGGATATCACCAGCTTAGATATTCAACAGGTGAGTTTACAGACAGCGTACTAACTTACAGAATAAACATCATTCCTTTATTGATTATTTTTACCTGACTGATTAGGCCTCCCTGTGCCATCTAATCAGCCCCAATTACTGACTGAGCACTTTCCGTAAGATTATCTTACAAGCTTGTATTTGTCAGCATATTTCTTGTTTTTTAATGAAAACTAGATTATGAACTCTGTAAGCCGGGAGCTTTCTATTTCTTTGACATCTCCTAGAACTCTTCGTAGAGAGTTTATGTTTGGTAGTTGCTCACTAAATGCTTATTGACTGATCTTTCTTCATCTGTTCACTACTACGGTTTTCATTCTGCAAGTGAATTTCAACTAGAAGTTCTTCCATATGAATAATAAAATATTTTCACTTTTATGAGTATGATACCATTTTGTTTGTTTGTTTGTTTTAAAGCTAGTTTGTAAGTCCAGGGTTAGTAATTTTCATACACTGAGTTTTGAAATAGTATAAGAAGCAAATTACAGGACTTCTCAGAATCATCAGCGAGCCCATTGTTTTATAATATACTTCTAGTATATCTGAAGTCTCCGCAATAAATTTTCAGTCCTTCCCTGAGGAGCAGTATGTATTCTGGCCTAAGACATTTCACAATTTCCCTCTTTAGTTCCACAGTAGTCCTAATAATGAACAGCTACTCCTGCAAAGGTACACAGGCACTAAGCCCTATTGAGCTAAAATAAGGATAACTTCAACAGATCTTAGATAGACCAAGTTTTTCTTTTTAATGTGCAAAATTACATAGAAATGAAAGGTTTAGAAAAATGGTTATTCTTCCTGGAAACTTTATGAATGGCTGTGAGTTTTCAAAATAAAGCCAGATCCTCTTTTATATATGCCTTCCTATTATATGGGTAAATCGGTCATAGTCTGCACAGTTTGCTAATAGGTCTGATAATTTGAGAGCACGTTATCAATCTAGCTTTACTTACCTATCACCAATATAGGAGAAATTTCTAATTTCTTCTCTTTGCAACATTGCTAGCTTTTCCCCAATACGATGTCAATATTTTCTGTTCTTTTTCATGTTAAAATAGTTTAAAAACCTTCCCCTCGGTTTCCCTTCCCTCCATATCAGTCCTGCTCCCCTCTTCCCCTGGGTTACTGCCCCATGTCACTCTTCCCCGTCAGATTTCACCGCAGTTAGTGACCTCTGCGTCTACTATATCAACCAATATTTTTCAAATTTTATTTACTTTTTCAACAGCATTTGTTCCTTTCTTGAGTGTCAGGCTCTGAGTGTAAGGCTCCATGACCTTAGTAGACAAGGTTTGTCCTCTCATAGGGCTTACATTTTAGCAAAAAGTTTGACAATAAACATAAATAAATAAACAAATAAGAGATATTAAAGAAAAGTGTTATATTAAAAGTCAAACAGGCAATCTGGTAGGGAGAGAATTGCGAGTCTACTTTAGGCTGACTAATTATATAAAGCATTTCTAAGGAGGCAGCGTTGAGTTTGGAATATGAATGACTAGAGAAATCAGTAATGCAAATATCCTGGTAACAGATAAAAGGTAAATAGATTTGGACCTTGGTTGAAAAAGAGAGGGCAATGTACAGATTTTTCAATGTTATTCTGAGTGCTATGGGAAATCATTCAAAAATTTTAAGCAAGATCGCTCTGGTTTGCTTTAGGGATGGAATGAGGGGTGAGGGCCAAGTACAGAAGAATCAAAGAGACTAGTTAGGAGCTGGTCCAAGAGGTGGTCCTGGCTAGAGATGGTAGCAGTGAGATGGAGAGAGATGGCCTGATTTTGGATATGTTTTGGAGGTAGAACTGATCTGCTGATGAATCGGATGCAAGGGGGTGGGGGAAGAGTTTTTTAGCTTGAGAAACAGGTGGTGATTCTTTTAAGAGGTTTGGAAGACTGGAGTAGGTCTAAGTTTGGGAGACAAAATCAGGAGTTCTATTTTGCCATTTTACTTTGAGATAGCTACTAGACATTCAGGTTAAGATAGCAAGTGGTTGGATAGCAAGATAGTAGTGGTTGGATATGTGGTTTGGAGGGTAGATTAGGGCTGAAGCTGTAAATGTGTTAGTCATTGGTAAAGAGATGTGCAATCATGACACTGGCTGAGAGGGAGGGTAGTGGGAGGAGAGGAGAGCAGGTATAGGAGCATGCCTTTTTCTAGAAAGACTCTCCCGTGACACGTCCCTTCCACTTTCCCTCTTACCTCTCTGGCTACTCCTTATCATTCTGTGCTGACCTCTACTCTTCCACTCCAGTCCTCTCCTCCTCACTCGGTAGTATAGTATGGCTCTCATAGGAACAGAAGACGGAGTATGCTATACTTCGGTCATCTCTATTCTTCTTCCTAAATATTTTCTCAAATTGATTTTTCTCCATCCTTAAACATTTCAAGTTCCTTTCCACATTAGGACCATCCTACTTACTGCTCTGCCTGCAGAGTCTCGAGTTTCCACCTATTCTTTGGCTTATATACACGTATATGTATCCTTTAGGTCCTAGCTTAAGTATTGCTCCCTCTGGAATGACCTTCTGAATATTCCAGACCAAGCCAGGTAACTTTATAATACTTATCACAGTTGTAAATGAATTATTTGTGTAATTGAATATCTCCCCCAAGTCATAACTCACATACCATTTTGTGACCCTCCCTTTTAGGTTAGTGTCTAAAATGAATGAAAGTTCTGTAAGGGTAGGTACTAGGTCTGGGTTTGTTTTATCCATCCCTTTATCCCCAGTGCCTAGGAGAGGACCTCAATATAGGTGTTTAATAAATATTTTAGAACTATTGACCAAAGGTAAAATGAAGATGGAAAAGGCTAGAATAGAGACAAAATAAAATAAGACATTGGAAAATATTTAAAAGTAACTATTGTACTATTAAAAGTGGTATTGAACCTACAACTGCTCCTACCATGACCTTGTGTTTGAGTACTTCATTTTTTTTCAGAGAAGGAATAAGAAAAATTAAGAGAATTCAGGATCTTCTTCAATCTTAAAAGTTTAAGGAAAATAATTAGACTTAATTAAATTGTATGGACCAAGCAACTTTTTCTTTCTACAGGTAGTTCTCATGTGTTGGGAAAATCGTCTGTATGATGCTATGATCTACGTCTACAATAGAGGCATGAATGAGTTTATTAGTCCAATGGAGGTAAGATACTTCCTAACTTGGACACATATTTAATCTTGTCTGTTAATGTTTTTGCCCTGTTCTCTATTTGCTTTGAATAGTTTCTGGTCTCATCCAATCTTTTTTTAAATATCTTGTAGATTTATTAGACTTGTACTCATTTGCGAATTTATTAAGTAGCCTTTAATTTCATACTTTCTGCTATTCCTTTCTCTTTTTTTATCTGCGTAGTAGGTTTTTAAACCCTAGGGAACAATAGATAAAAGTAATTCATTCCTGTTAGACTTTAAGTTTTTTCCTTAAGAATTTTTGCTATTATAATAGCTTTTCTGAAAGATATAAGAAATATATATAGTTACTGCATAGTAAATATACTACTGAGTAATACTATTTGTAGATATATTCTGCTGGGGGAAGGTCCTGAAAATGTTGGGAGGTCATTATTTGTTCATTGCTGACTAGTTGCTTTTGCAAGTTGAGAATTTTATAGCATTCATTATATTAGAATATTTTCTTGTTCTCCTTATATTAGAAGAGAGCATTCAAAGAGCAGTTGGGCATTTTAAAAAGAACAAAATATCCATCTTGTTATTTGCTTATATTTGAGGGCAGAATTGTGAGTGATGGATTGTGGCTACATGTGCCTGCCAGCCCATTGCTTTATTACTGACTAAATACCTGGCTCAAAAGAGTCAGGCACCTGCTGAAGGGATCTGGTCAACATTTTTGAATATTAAATGAGCAGTCAAAACCATTTTCAATATTATTAAGTCAGCAGTCATTGTATGATAGTTCAGTCTTTTTTGAACACCTTTAGCTTCGTAGGTGAGTATCCCTCTAATTCATAATTCCTTCAGTTTTGGTTGCACCTCTCTTCTCTTGGTAAATTTCCAAAATTGGAGCCACAGCCCTATGTCCCTGCTTTTGACTCTGATTATCTGTGTGTCAAGTCAGTTACATTTGAGCACCTCTCAGCTGCTTCCTCACCAGGTCCAGTATTCCCTGAGAAAGAGCTGACAGCTGCCCCCTCAGTGAGGTCCACGTCTCTCTGCATGCAGAAATGTTTTCTGTCTCACTACTAAACCACCATTAGGAAGAA
This sequence comes from Rhinolophus ferrumequinum, assembly GCF_004115265.2. Classification (NCBI taxonomy): domain Eukaryota; kingdom Metazoa; phylum Chordata; class Mammalia; order Chiroptera; family Rhinolophidae; genus Rhinolophus; species Rhinolophus ferrumequinum. Next base: position 60,310,728 of record NC_046285.1, on the reverse strand, counting down.
TTAATGCAATTTCTACTTTCTCTCAAAATAATTTCTAAAAACAGATTCTAATTTGATGCATTTTATGTTGATAAAAATGATTTCTGGGTTTTTGTTATTGTTGCTTTTGAAGTTTTTGTTTTGTGTCGGTGTTTTTTTTTTCTTCAAGATTTTTTATTGGGGAAGGAGTACAGGACTTTATTGGGGGAACAGTGTACTTCCAGGACTTTTTTCCAAGTCAAGTTGTTGTCCTTTCAATCTTAGTTGTTGAGGGTGCAGCTCAGCTCCAGGTCCAGTTGCTGTTGCTAGTTGCAGGGGGCGCAGCCCACCATCCCTTGTGGGAATCGAACTGGCAACCTTGGGGTTGAGAGCCCACGTTCCAACCAACTGAGCCATCTGGGAGGCAGCTCAGCTCAAGGTGCTGTGTTCAATCTTATTTGCAGGGGGCGCAGCCCACCATCCCTTGTGGGACTCAAGGAATTGAACTGGCAACCTTGTGGTTGAGAGTCCACTGGCCCATGTGGGAATCGAACTGGCAGCCTTTGGAGTTAGGAGCATGATGCTCTAACCGCCTGAGCCATCAGGCCGGCCCCTTGTGTGGGTTTTTTATTTTTCTTTTCAAAATCTGGTTCATATTTATACCTATACATCTCAAATGGAACACTGAGGTTGCCTTGTTTTGTGTTAAGAGTAATTTTCAAATTTAATGGCTTTCAGCGAGGAGCTTGGTATGTTATTAAACAGTCACTTGGAGATTTTAGTAGTGGGAGGTTAGATGCATTCTGTGATTCCTCTTTTATAATAATTTTCTTCCTATAAGGAAATCACTTTTCAGTGTTTAAATGGTTGTTTCCCAGTGATCCTTCTGAAATAGTTCATGTCTACATTAAAAGTTTTTAATCTCAATAGCATATGACCATCTAATTCAATCAGAGAAAGGTGATTAATAGCATAAGATTCTTGATTATCTTTTAAAAATATTCTTTTAAAACTGATGGTGATTGTTTTTGTATTTCATTTTCATGCAGAAACTTTTCAAAGTCATTGCTCCTCCTCTGAATGCAGGAAGAACACTAACAGGTATTTTCTAAATCTTAATTTTTTTTGTATTTTAAGGTATTTTACTTAAATGTCATGCGATATTTTATTTAAATACCATGCTCTAACCTTTGTCCACAGTCCCCCCTCCAGGCAATCCCTGATTTACTTTGTCACACATTCCATGTAAATGGAATTACGCAATATGTCATTTTTGGTGTTTTCTTGCTTTCATTTAGCATAATGTTTTTGAGATTCATCCATGTCGTTGTATGTATTACTATTTTCTTCCCTTTTACTGCTGAATGGTATTTCATGAATTGGATATACCATCATTTGTTTATTTACCAATTGATGGACTTTTGAATTGCTTTCAGTTTGGAGCTATTATAAGTCATGCTGCTACATTTGTGGATGAGTTTTGTTTTGTTTTTAATTAAACTTTTTAGTGGGAGGAAATTTGAGATTCACATGCAGTTGCAAGAAACAACACAAGAGCTCCGTCCTGTATACTCTTTATCCGGTTTCCCCCAAGGATAACATCTTGCAAAACTAAAGCACAATATCACAACAAGATATTCACATAGATAAAGTCAAGATGGAGAACAGATTCATCAGCATAGGTATCCCTTATGTTGCCTCTACCCGTGTTCTCCTCTCCCCCCGTCACTGATGCCCAGCTATGAATAAGTTTCTGTTTGGGCATATGTGTTCATTTTGTGTGGGCATATGTGCCCAATCATATGTGGGCAACTTCGTAGGTTTGGAATGGATGGATTTTGTGGTCAATGTATGTTTTACTTTCTAAGGTACAGCTATGTTTTTTTTCAAAATGGCTGTACCATTTTGTATTTCCATCAGCAATATATGAGCGTTCCAGTGGCTCCATATCCTGGCAAGCACTTGGTACTTTCAGTCTTTGTAAATCTCTTAAAAATTTTAGCTATTCTCTTGGTTGTATGGTATCTTATTGTGATTTTTATTTCCCTGTTGGTTAGTGATGTTGAGCATCTTTTCATCTGCTATTGTCCATTCATATATCTTTTTTTGTGCATTGTCTGTTTAAATCGTTAGCACTTTTTTTGGGAGTAGGGAGGAAGCATTATTTAACTTCATATTATCGAGTTATAAGAGTTCCAAGTGAGTGAACTCCCCACCAAAGCCTATAAGAGTTCTTTATGTAGTTTGGCTACAGCCCTTTTTCAATATATGTTTAGCAAAATTTTTCTTCCAGTCTGTAGCTTACTTTTTTGTTTTTTTAACCATGTTTTTCAAAGAACAAAAATTTTAAATCTTCATGAAGTCCATTTTATTCACTTTTTTCCTCTTATAGTTTAGACATTTGGTGTTTTGTTTAAGAAATCTTTGTCCAATTCAATGTCAGAAAGATTTTCTTCTGTGTTTTCTGCTAGAAATTTAATAGTTTTAGTACTTGTATTTTAGGTTTGTAATCCATTTTGAGTTAATTTTCATGTATGATGCAAGGTTAGATTCAAGGATTTTTATCTCCCATAGACCTAGCAGTTGTTCCAGTAGCAATTTTTGAAAAGATTATCTTGTCTCCATCGAATTACCTTGACACCTTCTTATCAGAAAAATTGATTTTTTTCAAAAATCAATTGATCAATAAACTGTGGTTCTATTTCTGGGTTCTCTATTATGTGCCATTGATCTATATATCTATACTTATGCCACTAAAATACTGCCTTAATTATTGTACCTTAATAGTGAGTCTTGAAATCAGGTACCTTTAGTGTTCCAACTTTTTTTTCCCCCAAAATTGGTTTCACTAGTCTAGGTCCTTTGCCTTTCCAATGAACTTTAAAATCAGTTCATCAGTTCTTTTAAAAAAAGTTTATTAGAATTTTGTTTGCCATTGTATTGACTATAGATTAATTTGGGAGGATTGCCATCTTAACACCAGCGAGTCTTTTAAGTATGAATATGACATATTTCTCCATTTATTTTATTCTTTTAAAATCAGTTTGCTTTCTTAAAGTGCAGAAAGGAAGCTGGAATTTTGATAAGGATTGCTTTGAATCTGTACATATCAGTTTGGGGAATATTCCTATCTTAACATTATTAAGTCTTTCAATCCATAAACACAGGATATCTTTTCATTTATTTAGGTCTTATTTAATTTCTTTCAATGATGTTTTGCAGTTTTCAGTGTACAAGTCATATACTTCTTTTGTTAAGTCTATTTCTAAGTATTTTGTTTATTTTGATGCTATTATAAATGGAATTGGTTTTTTAATTTCATTTTTAGAATGTTCATTGCTAGTGTATAGAAATAAAATTGTTGTATATTGATCTTGTGTCCTGCATTCTTGCTGAATTCACTTATTTTAATTTTTTAAATGGATTCTTTAGAGTTTTCTACATATATAAGGTCATATCATCTATAAATAGGGATAGTTTTACTTCCCTTCTCATATGAATTCCTTTTATTTCTTTTTTCTTCCCTAATTGGCCTCACTAGAACCTCTAATACAGTGTTGAACAGAAATGGCAAGAGTGGACACTCTTATCTTTTTCCTGATGTAAGGGGGAAAACATCCAGTCTTTCAATGGAATGTTAACTGTGGGTTGTTTGGAGATGGCCTTATTAGTTTGAGGAAGTTTCCTTCTATTCCTCGTTTGTTAAGTGTTTTTAACACGAAAGAGTTGGATTTTATCAAATGTTTTTTTTCTACATCTATGAAGATAATCTTGTGGATTTTCTTTTTTTTTTTTTTGATATAATCTATAAGATTGATTGATTTTTGTATGTTAAGCCAATCTTACATTCTTGGGATAATCCTACTGGGTCATGGTGTACAATTTTTTTTACATGTTGTTAGATTGAATTTGCTTATATTTTTTGGGGGAGATTTTAATGTGTATACTCATAAAGGACATTATTCTGTAGTTTTATTTTTTTTTCATATCTTTTTGTGGTCTTGGTATCAAGTATACTTGATACCTTGGTGTATGTGCCTCCTAGAATGAGTTGGTAAGTGTTCTCTTTTCTGTGTTTTGGAAGAGTTGATGAAGGATTGGTGTTCTTTCAGTGTTTGGTAGAATTCATTAATGAAGCCATTGTGCTGGGGATATTCTTTGTTGGAAGTTTTAAAATTACCAGTTCAGTCTCTGCTTGTTAAGTCTATTCAGATTATCTATTGCTTCTTGAGTCAGTTTGAGTTTGTATACTTCTAGGAATTGGTCAATTTCGTCTGCATTATCTAATTTGTTGATATGTAGTGTTTATGGTATTCTCTTGTAATTTCTTTTATTTTTGTAAGGTCAGTAATGATATCTCTTATTACTGATTTTTTTTATACTTTGAGTCTTCTAGCTAAAGGTTTGTCAATTTTGTTGGCCTTTTCAAAGAACCAATTGTAATTTTATTGATATTCTTTATTTTTCTTTTTTCTTTCATTTATTTCAGCTTATTCTTTTAAAATTTATTTTGCTTTGGATTTAATTAGCTCTTTTTTTAGTTTCTTGAAGTAGAAGTTTAGGTTATTGATTTGAAATCTTTCTCTTTTTTAAAATAAATATTTATAGTTATTGATATTCTTCTAAGCAGTGTTCTAGCTGCATCCCATAAGTTTTGGTATGTTGTATTTTGATTTTCATTCATCTCAAAGTATTTTCTAATTTCTCTTGTCACATCGGTTGTTTAGAAGTATACTGTTTAATTTTGACATATTTGTGAATTTCTCACATTTCCTTTTGATACTGATTTCTGGTTTCATTCCTTCATGCTTGGAGAACATACTTTGTATAATTTCTGTATTTTAAAATTTATTGAGACTTGTCTTATGGCCTAACATATGGAATATTCCATGTGCCCTTGAAAATAATATGTTGAATGTGTTTTGTTGTTGAGTAGAGTATCCTGTAGATGTTTGTTAGGTCTAGTTGGCTTGCGGTTTGTTTAAGACTCTAGTTCCTGTTCATCTTCTGCAAATTATTCTATCCATTGTGAAAGTGGGGTATCGATGTCTCCAAATATTGAATTGTCTATTTCTTACTTTAAGTACATCAATTTTTACTTAATTTTATTTTGGAATTTTAAATGCTCCTGCAGATAGTTTAGAGTTCTGCCTTAGCCTTCACTTCCTGCTTGTGCAGAGTCTCACAGTCAGCCACAGGTTAGTTATAGATTAGGGCCTCTTAGGTTTCTCCTGGGCATGTGCACAGCCTTGTACACATACATGTCTGAGAGTTCCAGAAATATGTTGGAGCTTTTGCAAGCCTGCACACCTGCAGACCTCTCATTCTCCAGTTTTTCCTTTTAAGTTTTTTGGTGAGTCTCGTATTCATCCCTCTGGTAGCACTGTCTCTGGCACCTGTAAAATTAAACATCTGAGCTGGTTGTTTTCCACAAATGCCCTGGGGATACTGCTGTTTGTAAAGAGTAAGCTCTGAATCAGAACAAAAAAAGACAAGCTCTGAGAATGGAGCTTTTAAGTAAGGGGCCAGATAGGTCAAATAGTGACAGATATCTGAGCCTGGGGCTTTTGGGGAGCCTGAAACCCATTCTGCCTCCTCCAGTGGCCACTACGTTACTGGTTTTGACAGTTGCTGTAGTTGCAAGGCTGTGGATTTTCAAAGTTACAGTGTAGCTTGGGAAAGGTCAGTCACCAAGAAGCTGACAGTTCTTACTGAGATTCAGCCATTATTCTTGAATAAAGCATTCATTGGATTGTTGCAAGCTGTTAGTTAATTTCAAGAGTTCTGGAAAAGTTAATTTTGACCATTTTTGCCAGTGTTTTTACTGCTTTTATGGAGGAGCAGATTTTTGAAGGTTTTCTTCCACTGTCTCATATTGTCGCTGTAGGTGGTAAGAGTCCCGTTACAAATGAGAAGGCGTTATAGTTGTGCCTTAATATTAATTAATTGATCATGACTTATAATTAGTCAACTCATTACCTGCTCTACAGCTTCCCCTGGTCCCAAGTTACTGGTTAAGCGAACAATACATAGATCTCTACCCTCAGATCTATTTCTTACACATGTACCCTTGAATGAGTCATCAATTTTGTGTCTGTGAAAAGAATCTAATGGGAATTCTAAAAATAATAATTAACTGTGATCTTATCTCTGTTTTCTATTATTTGGTGATATACTTACTTTACCTTAAATGCCAAGTTTTATTTTTTGTTTCCACATAATAATTATATTTCTGAAAAGGTTTAGAGAGAGAATTGCTGACCATACCTTTTCTATTTTAGATGAGCAAGTTGTTATGGGCAACAAGCTTCTTGTATATATTAGGTAAGAGCTTTTTACTTAGTAATCTCTGTAAATGGCCCTTTTATAAGTTCCTCTCTATAGTCTTAGAGGTACTGTCATCTCTTATCTGTGTAGTGCTTTTCACTTCTCATTGTTGTCTCATGTACAGCAGTGCTCTCAACCGCGGGGAGTTCGTCCCCCTGTACTCCTCCCCCCTCTGAGAGTCATTGGCAAGGTCTAAAGACATTTTTGTTTGTCACAGCTGGGGTTGGGGGAGAGGTGCTACTGGCATCTAGTGGGTAGAGGCCACTTAGCAGCATCCCACAATGCACAGGGCCGGCCCCACAACGAAGAATTCTCTCTCTTAAAATACCGATAAGGCTGAGGTTGAGAAACCATTGATGTATTTTATTACCCACAACTTTGTGAGCTATGTGTTGTCTCTATATTATATATAAGGGCAAGAGATTTCTTTAAATCATGGAAAAGTTAGTGACAGAGGTAAAATTGCTGCCGGAACAGAGTTCTTTCCAATAGACTATGCAGGCTCAAAACTGTATCCTGATTGAACTTTCAGATAACTGGCTGCCAGGCTGGCAGGTAGGTGGGAAGGTGGCATCACCTGCCAGAGTATTGTCGTAGCTCCTATCTAGCGTCGGAGTTAACTTTGAAACTTATTTCATACTTTAAAGTTCTTAGAATATGCTGGTGTCCAGCTGTCTCTAATCTGACACTCAAAATTAATGACTAGTTTAAAGAGGTTTAAAATCCACCCCCACCTCCCTACCCCCAGAAAAAAGTGAGGACATATTCAGAAGACATTTTTGTAATTCACCCCACAGGCAAGTCATTAGCCATAAGAGAGGTCTGATTTGGAGGTAAAACTGTACAGTTAATTTCTCATGAGATTCTAAGTCTCCCTGAAGGCTTGTCTGATTGCAGACATGTTCCAGACATTTCTTTGCCTAGCTCATTCCCCATCTTTAATCACCATTCTTAGAGCCACTGGTTTAAAAGCCTCTGAGAACACCAGGCTTTTAACAGGTAAATCATACCGTAATGGTGCCATTAGGTTCTTTCTAGATGCTGGGTATGTTACTTTTAGACAGTCTGTTCTCACTACTTTTTGCCCCTTTAGTGCAGCTTGGGTTTTTCTCAGGCGAGATAAGAAGAAATGTGTCTTTTACTCAGTCACAGATGTGTTACTTCACCACCATCGCTATCACCCACATTTTCTGACCTGGCAATCATTTTGATCTGGGTTTGAACTAGGCCTGGGTTTGAACTTGACATAACTGATAAAAGCTGAGCCTGCTTAAAAATCAAACTAATATCTGAGGTGTGAGAAACAATGTGTTACCTGGAAGTTAGCCCATTAGAAATCACCAATTCTTTCTTTTCTTCTAGCTGTTGTCTAGCAGGTCGTGCCTATCCCCTTGGTGACATCCCTGAAGATCTTGTTCCCTTGGTCAAAAACCAGGTTGGTGCTATTTTCACAGCGTTTTTTACTATCTACTCTTGTTAAGATGCACTGAAGACAAATTGTATTGAGGGTTACACGTGGTCAGGAGCTGTCTGTCAGCTGTGATAGGAGAGAGCCTACACACCATCACTGAAGCCAATAATTGTAGCTGAGAGTGGTTAGAGAAGTTATAACATAGTAGCACTTTAAAATAAATTCGACTTGCCTTTGCTTTATCCAAATGGGAATCAATGCCTCAGCAAGATACTTTGTAAGGTGAGAAAATAATCAACTTTCTTTTTTTTCAACTTGGCAGGTTTTTGAATTTCTAATTCGCTTGCATTCAGCAGAAGCGTCCTCTGAGGAAGAAATCTATCCGTATGTTCGGACTTTGCTACATTTTGACACAAGAGAATTTCTAAATGTATTGGCATTGGTAAGAGATAATATGATTTCAAAGTGTTTTAAAAGCCAGGGTGATAAATTTTTTTAATAGAAAGAAAGACAAATAATCCTTATACAGGTCCTATTTTTATGCCCTAGCAGTAAGTGAAGGTTTCAAATGTTTAATTTTGTTGTGCCACTCAATATTTTCTAATTCTTTATCTCCCTTCCTTTCCCCCTTCTCTCCCTCCATTCTCCTCCTTTCCCTCTCTCCATCCCTCCTCCTCCTTCTTGTTTTTACTCTCTCTCTCTCTCTCTGTCTATCACACACACACACACACACACATTCTTATAAAGAAATTAAGAGAAAGCAGTGTAAAATATGGTGCGCCTTCGATTTTATAAATTATGTTAGTTGGCATACTGAATATAGAAAAAGGCTCTGAAGGACACATGGTGGTGATGATAGTGGAAATAACTGTAATTGAAATGGAACACGGATGCTTCCTGCTAAAAAAAATATCCTTATACATGTTTAATTAAAAATGGATCTGGGTGAGTCAGGTTCTCTGTGAAAATGCCACCAGAGGAATGATTATATAAAACTTGTCATAGCTTTCCAAATAAATAGTATTGTAGTTGTTTCTTAAAAGCTTTTGATAACATAGACAGTGCTTCGTTATATGTTTAGTTAAGCAGCAGGCTCACAAATGTATAAAACACACAAATATTGTATATGCACAGTATTTGAAAAAAAAAGATAGGAAGACACACAAGTACTGTATATGAACAATATTTGGATATACAATACATCTAAGTATTAATAGTGATTAACTCTGAAATAGACAATTTCTCTAATGAGCATATAGTAATTTTGTAAGTTGAATAATATAATAAACTGTTAAATAAAAAAAGCGAGTGTCCATGAGAAGGTTAACATTCTAATTATATTATACTTTAAAATCGTTTAATTTGAAAATCTGACTTCAGAAATAGTTATTTTAATTGCAAGGGAAGAAAGGAAAATAACACTTTTTTCTGTATATTTAAAGACTAACAGTTTCACTCGAAGATATCACTCAGAGTTGACTTTTCTGGTTCAGTTTTACCATACATACTGTGGGCCCTTTTCAATTGTGAATTCGAGTGTTTTTATTTCAAGAAAGTTTTTTTGAATTATAGATTTAAGTACTTTTTCTACTTTATTATTTTGTTTTTCTTCTTCAGAACCTCCAATTATTTATATATTTTATCTTTATCTTCTGTATTTATCAGCTTTCTTTCTGATCTCTTTTTCTTCTTTGTTTAAATTTCATTTTCTTGTTTCTTTTCATTTATCTTCTCTATTTCTCTAACTGTGCTTTTGGTTATAACTATTCTCCCTTGGGTGGCTAGTAATTGTCTTCATTTCTGAGATGACTTTCTCCTTTTATTCAGGTTTTTTTTTTTTACCTTTGAGTTCAATTAGCTCCTATTTCATATCTTTCTGCTCTTTGTTCACTTCTTTTTTAAATTCTTAAATTTCTGGTTTGTGATGTTCTTTCAAATCTACAATTTTATGTTTATGTTAATATATGTTGGGATGTTATAGTTTACTTCTGTTTCTATTTTGTGGCTAGTTTTTATTTTGTTTTACTCTAGAATTTATTATCTTGTTTTATTTTAGAGTTTATTTGGTTTTATTCTTCATTTACTGTTTTTATTCTCATTTTTCGAGTTGGATTTTTCTGGACTAGCAATAATAGGTGACCTTGTTGGAGGGTGGGGGAAATAATGTACTGGCTTTACCTAGTTCAAGTGCTTTCTTCATTTATTACAATTAAGTGCTATTTGTTACAAAAGTAGTGTCTTTTGAGGGTAGTCTGTCTTCTTCTCCATCTTTGACATTGTCTTGTTTTATAGTAGGACCATTATCTTGAGCCACTTCGTTCTTTACTACAAGGGTCCAAGGACTCTCTCCCCTTTCTGAGGTACCTCTCTCTAGCCCAAAAGCCTATCTTACCAAGACCTCTGCTTCACACTGCCAGTCCCCTTTCTGTGATCTTCTTATTAGCCAGTGGTCTGATCCACTAGGTCTCAGACCTGATCTCAGTACTTCCTCATCCAGGGTGGATCTCACTTTCCTTCTGGAGGTGAATTCTGTTTGCTACTATAGGTATTCTGCTACCACTGAAACCTTGTCACACCCTCCTTTCTGTCACACCCTACCCAATTCTATCCTGACTTTTTGATGTTGTGTGCTTTGGAGCCAACTCTGCTAATTTGGGATGTTTATTTTCCCCAGTTTATTTTATGTAAGTTTAAGTCTGTGGTATTTGTTGTCCATCTGTCTTCAGGCAGAGTCATATTTAACCCACTGAAACATCAAAATATTTTCTGTTTGAACTTTCCAGAATAAGAGCTCTTTGTAGTCTCCTTGATAACTCATTTTAGCATTTCTCAACTAAGTGTCAGCAAAGAAGGCTAGTTAAGGGAAAAGATTTTTAAAAAGATTTAATTTTTATCTGTAATTAACTGGAAAAATCAGCAGTCATTTGTTTAAAGCACTTACTGTGTGTCAGGCTGGAGAAAGCAAGGAAGGGCATGCTAAGAAGAGAATGGCAAGGGCAGAGGTACTCTGGAGAAGTTGGGGAAGCTCAGGGCCCATTTAAAGAACAGCAAGTATTCTAGTTTGAATGTAACTATAAGCAGTCTTGAAAGTTCAGGGCTGTGAAATTCACTTAAAAAAAAAATCTGTTGAGACAATACGTAGTCTGTTTTCTTGTTTCAGGAAAATCAGCAGTAAATTATTGCTATATGAATTTAAACATGGCACTTAGTGCCAAATGTACTAAGTGAAAGCCATAGGAGAGATCTTCAAGTCTTTAATCATCCTCATTATTCAATAAATAATTTCATTTCAATTTTTGATATGAATAAATTTCTAGTCCTTCATATATGCATCCTCTAGGTACTAGGTATTTTCAGGATCAGGTGCTGTCATTGACATACTTTGGTGCATGTTCTACTCAAAATATATTTGGCTCTACTTGAGCAGGGACATAAAATAAAAAGTTCTATACTGGGCAGTGTTATGAAAATAGGATACATATGCCTTGTATGTAGGCTTAAGGATTTTTTGACAGTTTTGCCATAATAATCGTGATAGGTTTGCCACAATATTTTTAAAAAATCTATCTTTGAACATCATTTTTTTCTTAGTTACCATGACAGTTATTTTTCATGACAGTTAATAAAGTGTTTTTCAGTTATTATTTCCAAATGGAATGATGGCTGAGCATATAACATGTATTTTATCCTTCTCAAACCCTTGCCCACAAATTGCCTCGTGCCATTGGTGTTTGTTCTTTTTCATTCCTTATAAACTTTGCCTCCTCTTCTTGAATCACTTTTTGGTTGTATGATAATTACTATACTTTTTAGCTATTTTTAAAGTCTCAGAATACCATGCAATATTAAATGCTGTAGCTTTCTACTTAGCTCACTAAAAATACCTTATTATTAAAGGTGTATAAGGAAAAACTCAATGAGGAATGGTTATCTTATTTGGGAATTTACCTGACTATTAATAAAAATTCAATACTTTGTTTCCTTCTAAAATTTGCAAATAGTAATTATTTTTTAAAAATTTCTCCCTTTTAGACTTTCGAAGATTTTAAAAATGACAAGCAAGCTGTAGAATATCAACAACGTATTGTGGACATTTTGTTGAAAGTAGGTATTCAAAAAATACATGTCTTTGTATTGATGTTTGTATTAGAAAATTGAATTGCTTTATAGCAAGTTCCAAAATAATCTTGTTTAATGAAGTGATAAGTTACAGTCATTTAAAAATTTTATTATGATGTTTTTGTCTTCAAAAGCTCAATGAAATACTAATCATTCATTCAAACAATGAATATATCTCAGCCTTAGACTGTATACTACTTATACAGGGTACTGCTTTTGAGAAATGTATATTGTGGTAATTGCTATATTAGTATGATTACCTGCAGTAATGAAGACTGACTTAAAGAGTGCTTTGAGAAAATAATTAAAGTGAAGAGTCTCCTTGTTGTCTCTTACCAACATCACTGTGTTGCTAAGGTAGTGCCATAATTTTGCCATGGTATTGAGATGACAGGTGACACATACGAATAATTTGAGGCACACAGAGATGATTATCCCAGTCTAAATCTAACGAGATTCAGTCCAAAGCTATTTTGAGATTCATGCTATTCTAATGAATGAATGCACAGACAGATTCTTTTCCATCTGCACAGCTTCAACCAGGCCAATTTCATCTTGTAGTTGAAAGCTCACCATTTTCGTCCCGTTCATTTGGCTGTAAAATGGAGATTTCTTCCTCATAGTGACTTTTAGAATTTTGGACAAGAGATTAATATGCAAATGTTCTCTAGTTGTGCATAACATTTGTGCATTATGTTTGTAATACTTTATAATTTTCAAAGCACATGTATATACACTATGTCATTTGAGCTATTTCTTGACCTTGTAAGATAGGCAGTGATGAATATGAGAATAGGATTGCTAAGCTTCCCAAACAATGCCAATTTGATCCAGGTGACTAGTATGGAGAATTTTTACCTCGATTTACAAAATACTTCCTAACTGGTCTCCCTATACTTAATCTTGTCCTCCTCTGCTTTGATCTTGTTTTTCCTCTACTTTGGCTCCACATTGGATTGGTTGGAATTAAGTTCTGCTATGAGAGAAAATTCAAAATAACACTATCTTAATTTTGACGGGAACTTATTTTTCTCCTATAAGTCTGAAGGTAGGCAACCTGATCTCGTAGAGTAGCTTCACAAACTTGTCAGGGATGCAGATTCCTTCTGTCTCACTGCTGTTTTTCTTAATACATGGTTTCTGGTTTTTTGGTCCAAAATGGTTGCTCAGGCTCCAAGCATCACCTTTGCATTCTAGCCAGCTGAATGCAGAAAGAGATGAAGAAGATAGTGTTTCCTCTCTAAGAAAATTTCTTAGAAGTTGTTTACTATAATTCTGCGTATATCATGTTGATTAGAATTTAGATATACAACCCCTTAACTGCTAAGAGAGACTGAGAAGTGTACTCTGTGTCGTGGATGACCATGTATTTAGCTAAAAATGAGGAATGTTGTTTCTAAGTTAGGAGGGAATAACAGATGTTGGAGCACAAATACTACTTTCTGCCATGCCCATCTCAGCTGTTTAAAGTAACATCCAAGATCCTTCTATATTTTCTGGTCTCTGACTATTTCCCCATAACTGCTCCCCAATCCTACTGCCCCTCACCCCCACTGTATTAGGAACTTCTCAACTGTATTAAATTATTGGAATTCACTGAATTTTCTGTGTCATCTTTATAGCTTACATTATTTGCATGAATTTTCTTTGATCCCGTCATGCCTTTTCTTTCCCTTTCTCTGCCTGGCAAATGCCTAACAATTTTCCAGGACATAACTCAAATATCATCCATGAGAAACTCTTTTAGAGTCCTCTCCCACACTTCCATTTGATTAGTTGCCCTTTCTTTGTTTGTGTTCATACAACACTTTATGCTATATGTGGCACACTGTATGGTAATTGCTTATGTGTATATTTTCCTACCTGTAGTTGAGCTTCTTGTAGGTGAGGACTGTTTTGTTTTTTTTGTAATTTCTTTCAATTGAATTATAGTTGGCATACAGTATTATATTAGTTTCAGGTGTACACCATAGTGATTCAATATTTTTTACATTATGAAATGGTCACCATGATAAATCTAGTTACCATCTGTCACTTTACAAAGTTATTACAATATTATTGACTATCTTCCCTAAGCTGTACATTATATCCTCATGACTTACCTATTTTATAACTGGAAGTTGTCCCTCTTAATCCTCTTCACCTGTTTTACCCATTACCTGAATTCCCCACCTCTTTCCCTCTGGCAGCCACTACTTTGTTCCCTGTTTCTATGAGTCTGTTTCTGTTTTGTTTTATTTTGTTATATTTTTTGATTCCACATGTAAGTGAAATCATATGGTATTTGTCTTTCTCTGACTTACTTCACTTACTATAATACCCTCTAGGTCCATTTGTGTTGTCACAAATGGCAAGATTACATTTTTTATGGCTGAGTAATATTACATTGTATGTATATACCATATCTTCTTTATCTGTTATCTATAAATGGATGCTGAGGTTGCTTCCATATCTTGGCTATTGTAAATAATGCTGCAGTAAACATGAGGTGCACATATCTTTCCAAATTGGTGTTTTTGTTTTCTTTGGATAAATATCCAGAAGTGAAATTGCTGGATCATAAGGTAGTTCCATTTTTAATTTTTTGAGGAATGTACATATTGTTTTCCATAGTGGCTGCACCAATTTACATTCCCACCAACAATGCACTAGTGTTCCCTTTTCTCCACATCCTCGCCAACACTTGTTATTTCTTGTCTTTTTGATAATTGCTGTTCTAACAGATGTGGGGTAGTTTCCCATTATGGTTTTGATTTGCATTTCCCTGGTGATTATTAATGATGAGCATCTTTTCATGTGCCTATTGTATGAATCATCTATATGTCTTCTTAGGAAAAATGTCTGTTCAGGTCCTCTGCCCATTCTTTAATCAAAAATTTTTTTTTATTTATATTGAGTTTTATGAGTTCTTTATATATTTTGGATTTCAACCCTTATCAAATATTTCATTTGCAAATATCTCCTCCTTTTTAGTAAGTTGCCTTTTTATTTTGTTGATGGTTCCTTTACTATGCAAAAACTTTTTAAATGTAGTCTCCCTTTTTTTTCTCTTTTGTTTTCCTTGCCTGAAACGACATATCCAAAGAAATATTGCTAAGACTGATGTCAGAGAGTTTACTACCTATGTTTTCTTCTAGTAGTTTTATGATTTTAAGTCCTACATTTAGGTCCCTAATCCACTTTGAGTTGTTTTTATATTTGGTGTAAGAAAGTTGGTCCAGTTTCATTCTTTTGTATGTAGTAGTCCAGTTTTCCCAACATCATTCACTGAAGGGACTGTCTTTTCCCAATTGTATATTCTTCCCTCCTTTGTTATAGGTTAATTGGCCATATACATGTGGGTTTATTCCTGGGCTCTACTCTGTTCCATTGATTTATGTGTCTATTTTTGTGCAAGTACCATACTATTTTGATTACTATAGCTTTGTGATATATTTTGATATCATGGAGCATGATTTGTTCATCTTTCTCAAGATTGCTTTGGCTATTTGGGGTCTTTTTTGATTCCATACAAATTTTAGGATTCTTTGTTCTAATTCTGTGAAATATGCCATTGGAATTTTGATAGGGATTGCATTGAATCTGTAGATTGCTTTGGGTAGCATGGACATTTTAACAATATTAATCTTCCAATCCATGAGCATGGAACATCCTTTCATTTATTTGTGTTGTCGTCAATTTCTTTCATCACTGTCTTATAATTTTCGGAGTATAGGTCTTTCACCTCCTTGGTTAAATTCATTTCTGGGTATTTTTTCTTTTTGATGCAATTGTAAATGGGGTTGTTTTCTTAATTTCTCTTTCTAATAGTTCATTATTAATGTATAGAAATGCAACAGATTTTGTATATTGATTTTGTGTCCTGCAACTTTACTGAATTTAGGTTCTATTAGTTTTTTGGTGGAGTCTTTAGGATATTTTACAAAGGATATCATGTCATTTACCAAGAGTGACAGTTTTACTTCTTCTTTTCAGTATGGATGCCTTCTTTTTTTCTTGTCTAATTGCTGTGGCTAGGACTTCCAATATTGTGTTGAATAAAAGTGATGAAAGTAGGCATTCTTGTCTTGTTCTTGATCGTAGAGGAAAAGCTTTCAGCTTTTCACCATTGAGTATGAGGTTAGCTTTGGGTTTGTCATATGTGGACTTTATTGTGTTGAAGTATGTTCCTTCTATAGTGATTTTGTTGAGAGTTTTTAATCATAAATGAATGTTGAATTTTTTCAAATGCTTTCTCTGCATCTATTGAGATGATCAGGTGATTTTTATCCTTTGTTTTATTCATGTGGTGTATTACATTGATTGATATGTGGATGTTGAGCCATCCTTGCATCTCTGGAATAAATCCCATTTAATCATAGTGTATGATCCTTTTAATATATTGTGGAATTTGGTTTGCTTATATTTTCTTGGAGGATTTTTGAATCTATGTTAGTCAGGGATACTGGCCTGTAATTTTCGTTTTTTGTAATGTCTGGTTTTGGTATTAGGTAATGCTGGTCTTGTAAAATGGGCTGGAAGCCTACCCATTGGAATAATTTGAAAAGAATAGGTATTAACTTTTCTTTAAATGTTTGGTAGAATTCATCTTTGAAGTTATCTTGGACTTTTGTTTGTTGGGAGTTTTTTTGATTTCTGATTCAGTTTCATTGCTAGTAATCAGTGTATTCAGATTTTCTATTTCGTCATGATTCAGTTTTGGAAATTTGTGTGTTTCTAGGAATTGATCCATTTTTTTCTAGGTTGACCAATTTGTTGGCTTGTAATTGTTCATCATAGCCTCTCATGAGCCTTTGTATTTTTGTGGTTATTGTTGTAACTTCTCTTTCACTTCTGATTTTATTTATTTGGGCCCTCTCTCTTTTTTTCTTGATGAGTTTGGCTAAAGATTTATCAATTTTGTTTATCTTTTCAAAAAATCAGCTCTTAGTTTTATTGATTTTTTCTTTCTTTAGTCTCTTTTAATTTATTTCTGCTCTGATCTTTATTATTTCCTTCCTTCGACTAAGTTTGGGTTTTATTTGTTCTTCTTTTTCTAGTTCCTTTAGATGTGAAGTTAGATGTTTGAGATTTTTCTTGTTTCTTGAGGTACCCTTGTTTTGCTATGAACTTCCCTCTTAGGACTGTGTTTGCTATGCTGTATCCCAGAGATTTTGGAATATTGTGTTTCCATTTTCATTTGCCTCAAAGTATTTTTTGATTTCCCCTTTGATTTCTTCATTGACCCGTGAGTTGTTTTTTCGTTATTGTTTTAACATGCCCAGTACGTGCCTAGCACAAGGCCTGCAACCTAGCAGATATTCAGGAAATGTTTGCAAATTGATTGCATTGGAATTCAAATTTAAACTATACTAAGCTGAAAGAATGATCCAAAGGAAGAGAATAAAACTCCATAAAATATTACTGTTGGCGAATTGCTACTCTTGTATATTGCTTTGATAGTATTTACCCGGGTCAATGAAGAATGAACTATTGAGATTATTTTCTCATTTCTGGTGATAGAGTTCTACTAATTTGTTAAAATGTACTTCTGAGGGAGCCAGTGAAAGCTAGAGTATAGGCAGTGGCTAGAGAACAGGCAAATGAGCATCCGACCTAAGCCATTTATTATGTGTGCTGAATGGCTGTAGACATAGAGGGGAAAAACTGTTAATTTGTGACTTTGTTCAAGAATGCCCAGAAAATTTTGTAAGCATGGCTCTGAAATAGGTAAGAAGGAGGAAATGGAAAGAAACGAGTATTTCTAGGATGATAAGCAGATAGACACTTGCTGAGATGGCAAGGAAATTGGTTGTGAGTTAGAACTATTTCCTCCAAAGGTGTTTCAAGGATCAGACAGTTAAAGAGTTTTCACTTACAGAGTAAAAAGACGGCTGAAAGTAGAGAGGAGCAGTAGCTGGGCCCCAAGGGTTGGCTCCTTGAAAAGGACCTGCATGACGAAAGGAAGTGATGGCTGAGGATTTTAAAGCTATAGAAAACTCTTTGAATATCGTAAATTGGAATTTAGATTCTGAGACAGATTACAACTAGAAATATCATCATACTCTAGTAATGATTAATGATGCACTGGAACAAGCTGTGATTGCTGGACCAAAGCAGGAAGAGGAAAAGAAAGGGATATGCTGCCAGCAAAGTAAGAAAAGTTAGGCCAAAAGCTAGGCCCCAAGGGAATGTTTTATAACAGGAAAAATCTTATTCTTTGTTTCAGAATGGAGAATAGTCCGAGGGAACTTAGGATTTTTCGATAGATAAGACAGGGTACTATTCCCTAATTTCTTGCAGAGTTGCCCCCATAAATTCAGCTTTCCAAAACAGTGCTTGACCTTCTTTCCCAAACTTCTGCATTCTCTCTCTGTTAATGGCATCATTATCCTTCCTGCCTTTACTTTTCACTCCTTCTTGAGCCACACATTTCCAGATACCCGAATACCTCCTGTCTCTCGCTTGCAGTGTCCTTGGTTCCCATTGCTCCTTCCCTTTGCGTTATCACTGCCTCCGTTCAGAACTCCTTTGTTTGTCCCTTGGTCCCCTGCAGTCATGTGCATCTCGGTCTCCCTTCTGTTTCTTCCTTCCGTTCTTTTATCCTGTATGCTGCTGACAGGTTCGTTTTGCTGAGCACAGTATTGATTGGGACCAACTCGCCCGGTTGAACACCTTTAGTAGCTCCCCAGTTTCCTATGGAATAAATTCTAGATTTTTTAGAATGACATTTGAGGCCTCATCTTTCCTTTCTGCTTTCTCCCTCCTCTTCACACATGCTGCTATATTGTAATGAAACACATAGTTTCTCCAAACAAACTTATGTTTTCCTGTGTCCATGCTTTTGCTCACAGTCTCCTCTTGACTGGCTCACACTTTTTCCTGACACAGGTTCCACATGAGCTTGAAAGCTTAGTTTAAAAAACGACTTTTCTCATTTCTGTTAAGTTCCTTCCCTAACCGGTTCAACTAAATTGTCCCCACTGTGCTTGCATAGTCATTTTTTCCTTTATAATAGTGCTGATGACTTTTATTATGCCTTTTATTTAAGATCTGTTTACCTGTCTCACCTTGTGTTCTTATTTATAATTCCCGTGAAGGCATCTACCGTAACATCTTAACATAGTTGGAACTCAGGAGAGGAGAGCTCACTTAAAGCAGTGCAATGATTGTGATTTGGTAACTAGCTGTGGTTGTAAAAGGCCCGTTAGGCAAAACTATCTAGTCAAGAAACTGCTTATAGACAAGGCAGAAGCCGTTCACTTCATTGATTCATGGGCTAGCTGACTTCTTTTCTGGGATACCTTCCCTCTCAAGTTATCTGACTTTTAAACCCCAAAGCAACTACCCGCTTCCTGTGTTGCTGGGCAGATTTTTATATATAATTTATATATAACTTTAATATTATTTAAATTTATTTTAGTAGGATTCTATTTTAAGACTTCAAGAGGGAAACATGATCAATATTTCTTTGAAAGTTACCTCTCAAACAGTTCGTTTCTCACCCAAGTTGTGTCTAGAAATGTGCCAAAAATCACAAAAATGCTGTCTTTACAGAGGATGCAAATAGTGGTGCTCCTTCTCTAATGGTATGGAGCTGAATTGTTGCAGGGTCAAAGAGTCTTTTCATGGGTCTTCAGTAATGAGGTTTACCCCCTTCTAATTGTACATATTTTTTGTTTCAAACCAGATAAGAGTACTGAATAAATGGTCTCTTTTGCTCATCAGGTTATGGTGGAGAATTCAGATTTTACTCCCTCACAAGTAGGGTGTCTCTTTACATTCCTTGCCCGGCAGCTTGCAAAGCCTGATAATACCTTGTTTGTAAACAGAACCCTCTTTGATCAGGTGAGTGTCTTTAACAATGGGAGCCAAAATGTTTTTATTCTTTTACTGGTCATAGAAAAGTTCGTTGGATTACATGGTATCTTAATGTAACAGCTTATTGGATAAGTGTCTTATCAAGGAGAAGCTTGTTTAAGTTTCAATTTGGGTCTAATTTAGTTTTTATTTTTTTATTTTTATCGCGTTGTCTGGGTAGTATGATTTTGCCTAGTAACTTGGTATCCTAGGAGTATGGTTTGTGGGGATTAGTTTATAGAGATTCTGTTCTCTCAATTATTCTTTTGCTCCACATTGCGTAGAATTATTTGCTCAAGAATTTTCCAATTTAGGAATCACCCATCTCACTGGTAGTATGACTATTACATTGATAATCTGGAGGAGAGGTTACTTTTAGAAAATCTGAATTTACTTACAAATGATTTTGAAAGGTATCTCCTCATCCCTGTTACATAGCTCCTATGTATCTACAGGTGGCAATGAAAATACTTTTTTATCTGCAGATAAGTGTTAATAATGAGTGGCATTTATTGGGTACTTCATGGTTCCAGGCTCTGTTATATATCTATTAACTCAATGATCCCGGTAGCTCTGAAACTGATATAGTTGTTACCCCATTTGGCAGATGAGGGAACTAAAGCCTGTAGAAGTTAAGAGTCACTCATCCAAGGTCACATCTAATAAATGTCATTATGAGTAATAAATGTTATTATTAAGTGTTAATAAGGTTAGAGTTCAAATTTAAGTGGCCTGACTCCAAAGTTTATGCTTTGCTTGGTCCCTGGTATCAGGGATCTTAAAGTTAAGGTACATAGATGGCACTGCCTTTTAGTCATGTTTCTAAACAGTAAAGAAATGTGTGTAAGGGACATATTCGATTGTAGCATACCTGAACCTCCTGTGCCAGATACTGGGCCACTCAGTTTGGGAGGTGCTGTATACCTGTGGTATTTGTTATGGCTGAGTGTTGAATGCATTGCTGATATAGAAGGGTAGTTGTTGTTTTCATTGTGACAGTGTTGTGGCATGTATCTGATATCCAATAAAAAAATAACCTTTCTTTGACCAGGTCCTTGAATTCCTCTGTAGTCCTGACGACGATTCCCGACACTCTGAAAGACAGCAGGTATGAACTACTAGGACACTTTTGCTAGAGTGGGAAAGATGACTGAGCAAGCCAGAAAGAACCCTTCTGTGCTAGGCCTTACCAGGCATCGGGGGAAAATGACTTGTGCCAAACCCTACTACTAAGCTAGATAGTGGGAACCAGAAAACAGTGTGGCTGGTTGGTAGAAGTACATATATAAGGAGCTTATATCAAACTAAATTCTTAGGCAGACTGGGCCTGTCTTGTATTCAACATGACATCAAAGAATACTTCATCCCTCTGCACATGTAGCGACCGTTGGCACCTGTTGTGTCCTGCTTCCCACCAGTGTCATTAATCAGATAACCACTGCTAGCTGCTATGGCCCTGAACCAGAGAGACTGCCGGATCCTGAGAGGGGGCACTCAACTTTGGGAGCATCCCTAGCCCCACTACATTGGGGCTAACCATTTCTGGAGACTAGGATCCATCTGTCCTTCCACTAATCACTGTGAGATAGTAACTGCTTAATTACCACAGCTACTTATGCTGCTTTCTTGAGGGTCCCTTCTAAGAGTAGAATTCTTTAAAAGTTTACCCATTATAATTGTGAGCATTGAGAGTCAACCTATTTAAAAGTAATAGCCAGACTTTTGTCAAATAAGCTACAAAAAGTAGTACTTTGAGAGCTGATTTTTTATGGTAATAGCCCACAGCTGGGAGGTTGAGACTCAGATAAAGAACATAGGTTAGCAGCAGTGACCCCTTTCTCTGCACAGCTGTGGCCCAGTGACAGTTGCAGACTATCTTAGGAAAGAGAACAGCTGCTAAAATTTTAGTTATTTCTTAAATTATATTGAATACAAACAGTAACGTGGACCCCTCAGTTAGCCTCTATTTCTTTATTGACGAGTAAAGTGAATCATGGTTTGCAGGGTGCTGCTATATAAAATGATAAAAACTTTTTCTATAAATAGTAAATTAAACACAAATGAAAACCAAATCTAAATGTAAAAGCCAAACCTTGAAAAGTAGTCATCATATAATAACATTCTATTATTAGGAGTCCCCTTTGAGATTACCTAGTTTCTTTTTCTACTCATTTTAGAAATATTGAAAACTGATAAAGTTGCTGAAGTTCACAACTAAGATTAGAACCCAGTTCTTTCCCATCTAATCCAGCACTCTTTCCCTTGTACCGTTTGTTATATATCAAACTTTGTTTACGCAGTATTTTTGAGTATTTTCCAGTGGTATGCTGATAAAAATTTAACAACTGGTCCCTCAATGTAGGTCTGATATGAATGTTGGTTGATATTTTCATTTATATAAATGAAAGTGCAACAATGAAAGCATGTCAGAACGTTATTCATTCATCAATGAAGTGACTTCTTTTCTGAATTGGATAACAGTTTTTGAATGCTAGAAAAATAATTCCTTAATTTTTTTGTGTTATTCACAATGTAATGACTACTATATGCACACTTTTAAGTTTGATCATCTTATGATCTTCTTCACTTTCTTAACCAAGCATTGGAAAACTTTTTCTGTAAAGGGCCAAAGAGTAAATATTTTAAGCTTTGTGGGCCACATATGCCATCTGTCACACATTCTTGTTTGTTTGTTTTACAATCTTTTTAAAAATGTAAAAAGCCCCGATTTACAGCCTTTGCCAGTTTCCATGGTATAAGTACTCTCACCAGGGCTGATTTCATCCTACCAACATGATGTCCCTGAGTATAGAATTGGAAAGAGACGCACAGAACACCCTTATGTAATATTTCCACCATACTGATAGAGTTATAGGTTATAGGAACTAACCTTGAGGGCACACATAGTAAAATGTAGTAACATAATTAGGAAGTGATGAGTTTTGAGTATTAATTACTTTTGTTTTTAATTTAATTTATTTAATTGTAAGTTTATATCACTTAATTTTTAACATGGCTGTATTCAACAACCAACACAAAATTCCTAAAAATGTAACAGTCAGCTCTAATGAGCTGGTAAGACTGACTCCACCAATGGCATTTCTATTATGTTATTCCAAATTCAGGCTTTCAATAGATGGGGTGGACTCCATCGTTGTTCTATATAACCGTGCATAATAGTACTCAAAATGGGTTACATTAGGGTTCTGAAATGTAAAGTTTGGATAGGTTTTATTTCTTGTCTGCCTTTTTTTTTTAACTTGAAAGTAATCAATTTACTGGGTTAGAAAAATACTTTTTTAAGTGGTCTCCTGGAGTTCTGAGAAGCGTCATGTTATTCTGCATCTTAAACTTACATGTAGGAGAGAGCTTTCTCATATTGCTCGAATGACTATGTAATGTTGTATTGCATTTTTGAGGTTTATTTAAAAATATTGATGAATCTATTGCAACATCCCAGTCACCTTTTTTATTCAGCTCTTAGTGTGGTAAAATTATTTATATCAATCCCAATGGTTTTGTTTGTTTTTTATTGTGGTAAAATGTACATATCGTGTAATTTGTTATTTTAACTGTTTTAAGTATATAATTCAGTGACATTAAGTATATTATCATTGTTGTGCGATCATCACCAGTATCCATTTACAGAACTTTAACTTCCCAAACTGAAACTCTATCATTAAACAGTGAGTCCCTATTATCCGCCCCCCAACCCCTGGCAACTACCACGCAACTTTCTGTCTGTGAACTTGACTAGTTTAGGCACCTCATATAAGTGGAATCATACAGTATTTTTTGTTTGTGTGTAACTGGCTTATTTCATTTAGCATTACATTTTTAAGGTTCATCCATGTTTTAGCATGTGTCAGAATTTCATTTTTTAAGCCCGAACAATATTCCATTATATGGATAGACCATATTTTGTTTATCCATTCCTCCGTTGATACACATTTGGGTTGTTTCCACCTTTTGGCTCTTGTGAATAATGCTACCATGAAAAACCCAATGTTTCATTAGAAAAAATAACTTGTAAACATGGATGCTCCCAGTGGACCATAAGACATAAAGAACCATGAGAACCGTAAGATATAAAAGCTCTAGATAAGAATGCATTTCTTGAAAGAGTACATATGGACATTTTTAGCTTAGTAGAGGATCAGTTAGATAGTCTAATAAGACTTTAGTTGCAAACACTATGACATTCCTTCCATGTTTGAAAAATAGTCATTTATCTTTTTATAAGACTTACAATATGTTCAACATTATAATGTCTGTCTAACTCATTATATATTTGAGAGCCAAGCCAAGACCTCAGCAAGTAATAAGACAAAAGGAAAAAAGTCACAGTTTGTACAGCTGAAGGGACTCTTAAAGAGCTAATAAAAACAAATTCCAATGTGTTTTTGCTC
The DNA here is from genome assembly GCF_004115265.2 of Rhinolophus ferrumequinum. Lineage (NCBI taxonomy): Eukaryota > Metazoa > Chordata > Mammalia > Chiroptera > Rhinolophidae > Rhinolophus > Rhinolophus ferrumequinum. Next base: position 60,286,665 of record NC_046285.1, on the reverse strand, counting down.
ATTTATTTTAAATGTTCAGGTCCTTTTAGAATTGCTGCAGGCTGGAGGCATAGTTCAATTTGAAGAGAGTCGCCTCATCCGTATGGCAGAAAAAGCAGAGTTGTAAGTTGTTTTGAAGCCATATATTAGTTAATACAACTAGGTACCTTTCTCTAACTTGAAGCCTAGTTTATTCCTGCATTACCATATTTTAAATTAAGAAAAGCTATGCAAATAACAACAAAAACCTAAGTGTGAAAGTTTTTGCCTTTCAAGTCTAGAAATTAGTAAAATTTGCAGAAATTAACAGTGAGTAAATTTGAAGTGTTTGTACCTTTGTTGTAGTATAAAAATGAATTAACAGTCTTATGATTTATTATTTTAGTTATTTTTTTTACTTACAATCCCATGGTATTTAATAGATGTTTAACGGTTATTTCTATATATTGTAAACAATGCAGAATTTAACATAGCAAATAAGATGCAATTTGTTAACACTGCTATTTATCTAGTTTGTTGAATATTTCATTTGACGTATTTAATTCTGAACAGAGAAACATAATTAGTTAATTGATATCTAATATATTACCTATTTTTATGTGACACATTGTTGCTTTAACATTTATTTTGTATCCCATTTTGAAATTTCTTATAAACATATATTAAGCAGCATAGTAAACCTATATTTATAGAAATGACAGATATTGAGCCAGTTAGATACTATAACTTCATTTAGCAGTAGAAATAACGCTTTACTATATTCATTTATCTTAATACTAACCTTTATACCTGACCAAAGTTCTTGAAACAATTAGCTAATAACTACTTACTTGCTGGGTACACTGAAGTTTTTCCTTTTATGTCCTAGTTATCAAATTTGTGAGTTTATGTATGAACGAGAACACCAATATGACAAAATTGTTGATTGCTACTTACGTGACCCACTAAGAGAGGTGAGTTAAGAGCCTGCTCACTCTTTCTACTTACGCATTCCCTTCTACCCTCACATTGAGTAGAAATAACTATTCAGTAGGTATAACTATTTAGTAGAAATGTTTGGACATGTGTTTGCTGATTCAAAGTTTTCATTTACTCAGTAGGTTTTTATTGAGTGCCTGCTATTAGCCAAGTATACATTGATAATTAAAACAGATATAGTGCCTGCAATTTTAGAACTTATAATTTAGTGTGGAGATTGATGGTAAAAAACAAAATATATAATTACAAATTGTGATGAGCGCTAGAGAAGAAGAGAAAGTGGATGCAACTTTGGAGGATAATGGGGGAACTGACATACACAGAGCAGCCAGAGAAGGAATCTCAGACAGAGTGACATATAAACTGACTTTGGAGCTTGAGAAGTTAGTCAAGCAAAGAACCAACAGGATAGGGAACCAAATATACAAAGGTGCTGAGGTGGGGAAAATTTTGACAAGTTCAAGGAACTGAATAAAGATTATATAAATGCTGGGAACATCAGTATAAGCATAATAGACAAGGGCAAACGTGATTTGAGATGAAATTGGAAATGTGGGCAAGGACCACCAAAGACAAAAGTATGATATTCCCTCATTAGGTTAATGAAATTGAAACCAAAATTAATTGCAACAGATTTGCAACTTTTAAGAGTCTTTCCTAAACTTTAAACATTACTTTTTCTCTTTAGTATCAGTTTGTCATCAGTTAACTATAACACCTCCACATGGGTTTCCATCTCCAAATGATAGACCTTTACCAAGACTAATACAGATAATAAGTAGTGACTAAATATTGCGTAAGTGGATTAATGAATAAATTATGTTGTCTTATGCTCCTCAGGAAGAAGTCTTTAACTACATTCACAATATCTTATCTATTCCTGGACACAGTGCCGAGGAGAAGCAGTCTGTCTGGCAGAAAGCAATGGATCATATTGAGGTGCTGATTCAACACAACTTTTGAAACTTCCCCATTTGTGTGGATAGCTTCCCAATTAAGTTTAGGATAACTAAGTAATGGCAGTCATATTATGAAGCTGATTTACTTACTGATTAACATCTTTTTGAAATAATTTATTCCACCTCATATTTGTATTCATAATGCCTGTGTCATATACAATTCATTGTATCATGAATTCTGGAAATAATCCACGTTCAATCAGCTAGTTGACAAGCTGGAATATTAGTGGGTTTTTACAACGTTCTTAGAATGATTCTGAGAGTACTCCTGGTCTTTTTGTCTAAATACATAATGGGAGCCATTCCCCCCAATCACCCAATGGAATTTTGGAAACATTACTGCAATGAGTTTTTTTCTTTGTTCCTTATGTAACAGGACAATGATTCTGATTTTGTTTATGAATGCTATTTTAGAAGAATGCAGAAGTTGACATGGAAACAAAAAGTTCTTTTTAAAAAAAACATGCATATAGATGCCTGAATGGAGAGACTGACGATGTGTGATGAACATGTAATTAGAATGCGTTCTGCAAAGGGGCCCAAAAACCACTCCTCACTTTAGTTTCCTTAGGTTCGTAATAGGCAATATACCTCAGAAACCAACAGAGCTAGCAAGTTTGTTGACATTTATTCTGTTTTATGAGTTACTGATTATTGAAAAAAAGAATAGTGAAAGATGCTGAGGTAATCCTAGTTTGGGAAATAACATTTATATCTACAGAGTTTCTTTCCTCCTTCTACCCAGGATCGGGTGATGGAGTAACGAACTTCTAGTGATGGATTTAGAGATGCAGTGAAAGCCTGTGATTATTCAACGTGTTTTAAATTTTTTATACATATGAAAAAATGATGAGCAAGGATGAGCTCTGAAACTCTGAGAAAACATTGCATGTTATGTGAACACTTTGTTCTAGTTCCTGATGGTTGTAAAGTTTAGAAAAATCAGAAATGTGAACATCAGCTTATGTGAAACATCTGGTGTGAAAGAGGTAAAGTCAGTCATCAGATGTGTGGTCTGAAGTAATTTCCACACTTTCATCTATAGGATTGAGAATATATATGTGTGTGTGTGTGTGTATATATATATGTGTGTTATTTAATGTTATGATATTCTTGCTAACAAGATGAATATATCTTGATGAAAGAACCCAAGAAAACCTTCTCCTGTTTTGAGTTATATCTTTTTTCCTTTAATCATTCTGTATTCTTTTTCCTTTCATCATCCCCTTTAAGTCTCTATAGTTACATTATGGCTCATTCTTCATTTCATTCCATCTGCATCATGCGGTGGTTTGAGCACATGGACTCCAGACATCCCAAAATGAAGCTATCTCTTTTTGCATAATGTGAAACGTGATGAATTAATCAATGAGCAAACAAATTATTCAGCAGAAAACTCATACTGGAGAAGCAAGAAGTATTTTTGCTGCACAACAATTATTTCTGCTGATGATTTTCCCCACATCTGCACATTTTTTTCACCTTAAACTTTTTAATGTCTCTTAAGGCCACAATTAGAAATATATAGACTTTTTTTTGAAGGACTTCTGTGACTTCCGTAATGTAAATAAAATCAACATTAAATATGTAAGGGTAAAAGTCCTCATAATAAAGTTTCCCGACAGTATACACAGGGTATAGATTAGTGGTCCTAAACACTTTTGCAGATAGAGTCCTCTTTTGAGAATCTAATGAAAAATTTGGACCTACGCTTCATAATATTATGCCTGTGCACAGACATGTAATTTTATTTACAGTTTCAGGGACCCATAGACCCCCTAAATGCCATTCTTTGGTTGGGGCTGTAGATTCCAGATAAAGAATCTCTGGTTTATATGGTTTTTCCAATATGGACAAAATATATTTCATTTGATTTTTAAAAATACTTTAAAAATTTTATAATATAAAAAACATAATATAAATATAAAAAATATCTCCAAAGTGCATGAAACAAATGTGCAGTTGAGTAAAAAACTAAAAAGCAAACATTACAGGCCCATATCAAGAAATAGATATTTTCAGTACTCCAGACTTCCCACGTAGCCGTTCCTGATTACAGTCCCTGGCCTGTTGTGATATACCCATTATTCTGGTTTTTCTGATACTTTCTTGCCTTTCTACTGATATTGCATATGCCTATATCCCTAAAATGTTACATTTTTGTTTTGCCTGTTTCTGAACTTTATGTAAATGAAGTTATACTCTCTATTTTCTTTTTTTCTCAATATTTTTAGAAATGTGTACATTTTGTTGTATGTAACTCTGGTTCATTTTTATTGTTGTATAGTATTCCATTTTACAAGTATATCATAGTTTATTCATTCTCCTATTAGTGGACATTTCAGTTGTTTCCAGTTTTTGACTATTAAAAGTGGTCCACCGTAATCATTCTTAGATATGCATCTGAGCACAGCCACATGCATCTCTCTAGGCTGGTGGTTCTCAATTTGATCCCCACTCCAGCATTACAAGCATCAGCTGAGAACTTGATAGAAATGCAGTTTCAGTCTTCACTTCAGATCTACTGAATGAAAACTCTGGGGGTAGGGCCCAGCAATATGTTTTAGTAAGCCCTCCATGTGGTTCTGAGGCATGTTAAAAATATGACAATCTCTGCTCTAGGGTCTGTAATTGCCAATTAATTGGGATAAATATCTTACACTTCACCAAATGCTGGCATTTAATGAGATTTTGCATTGGTTCTATATCCTTGCTAGATTTCAAAATTTTGCCTGTCTAGTGGATGTGTAATGATACTTCATCATGTTTTAAATTTACGTATCCTTAATTATGAATGAGATTGAGAGACTTTTCATGTTACTGGCTGTTTGAATTTCCTCTCTGTGATGTACCTGTTCAAGTCTTTTGCCCATTTTTCTATTACGTAGAATGTCTCTTGTACTTACTGATTTTTAGGAGTTCTTAATGGATCTTGGATGTTACTCTTTTTCAGTGATACATGTTGTGAATATCTTTTCCCACTGTGTGGCTTTTTTTTTATGGTTCTTTTTTTAGGAAAGTTTTTTTCTTTTTTAAGTAGTCAAAATAATATATTTTTTTCTCTACACTGAAAGAGAAGTCCTATATTATTGTCTAAAAGCTTTCTTGGTTTTTTTTTTTCCACCTTTAAATCTGAGATCCATCTGAAACCAGTTTTTAAATATGGTATAAGGTGGCGGTCCAATTAATTTTTTAAAATATTGGTGCCCAGTTTTCCCAACACAGTTATTTTATTTTTTTTATTTTTATTTTTTATTAAAGTTTATTGGGGTGAAAATTGTTAGTAAAGTTACATAGGCTTCAGGTGTACAATTCTGTAATACATCATCTATATATCACGTTGTGTGTTCACCACCCAGAGTTAGTCCTCCTTCCATCACCACATATTTGACCCCATTTACCCTCATCTACCACCTCCATCCGCCCTTACTCTCTGGTAACCACTAAACTGTTGTCTGTGTCTGTGAGTTTTTGTTCTTCATTTGTTTGTCTTGTTCGTTTGTTGTTTTCATTTTTATATACCACATGTCAGTGAAATCATATGGTTCTTGACTTTTTCTGTCGGACTTATTTCACTCGGCATTATAATCTCAAGATCCAGCACAGTTATTTTAAAGGTTGCCTTCTTCCATTGCGCAGCAGTGCTAGTGTGTCATAAGTATATCAAGGACCTATATGCTTTGACTGTTTTTTTGGGCCCTCTTCTGTTTCATTGTTCTGTTGTCTGTCTCTATATCAGTACCACACAAGTATTTTAAATATTGTTGCTTTATAATAAGTCTTGATATCTTTAAGAGACTATTGACCTTTTGTACTTCCAAAAACATTTTAGAATCAACTTGTCAAGTTCCATCAAAAAAATTTGTTTTAACCTTATAATTCTGAAAGAGAGTACATTGAACTATCAGTCATTTTGAATGAAATTGACATAATCATTTTGAATGAAATTGACATCTTAACAGTATTGAGTCTTTCAATCAATGACCATATGGTATAACCCTTTATTCAATATTTTTCTATAAAGTTTTGTAATTTTCCAGAGATTTTTCCATCCTTTGTTAGATTTACTGTCATAACTTTATATTTTTTTTAGCATAACAGTGCTATCGTTAATGACATTTTTTTCATTTCCAACATAAGTACAATGTTTACTATAAGGATTTCTATGACAATCATCTATTTCTCGTATGTTAATAGTTTTCTTAAGAAAAAATTTTATCACTTTTTCTCCCTTATTCTGTTGTGATAATAGATATTAAACCAGCCCTGAATTCTGTGGATAAATACAACTTGATCCTGATATATATATATTTTTAATATATTGTTAGATTTTATTTTTCTTTAGGATGTTTGTATCAGTGTTTATGATTTAGATCTGTAATTTTCCTTTCCTTTGATATATGTTCCTATTGGGTTTAGGTATCAAAATTTTGCTAGCCTCATACAATGAGCTGAAGAAGTTTCCTTTTTTCTATTCTCTGAAAGAGGTTAATTAGTGTTGGAGTTTTTCTTCTTTAAATGGTTACTAGAAGTTACCAGTGAATCTGTGTGGGCTGGGAGTTTTCCATATGAAAATATTTTTGACTATTTATTCAATTTCTATAGTGGTTAAAAATCAGTTCAGGTTTTCTATTACTTAAGTTAGTTCATTAAATTATAATTTTCTAGGAATTTATCCATGTTGTCTAAATTTTCAAATTCCTGACATAAATTAATTCATAGTAGTTTCTTATCTATTTAATGTATACATATCAATAGTAATATCCCCTTTCTCATTTGTGATATTGATTAGTTGTGCTTTCTCTGTTTTCAGATGTATTGTATAAAAATAGCATAAACTGTAGTTATTTGTGTCAGCTTATCATTAATCTACAAACACTAACACAAAATTATTGGATATATCATGACTATTGCAGTCATACTTACTTGTCTAATTTTTTATTTGATAATATATTGTGTTGATCTATATTTGGTCTTTGCATTTTAGCCATGCAACATGCGATTGGAAGGGTAGAATAGTAGGTCACAGAAACCAAGTGAGAAGAGAGTTTCAAGAAGAAAAGGTTATCCAGTAATGTCTAAGAAGGTTTAAGGAGAGGACAAATTGGAAATCTTAAATTTGACAAAAGGTCTTATTAACAGTGGTTAATTAACAGTGGTCAACCTCTTATTTAAGACTTATGACCTTAAGTTAATTTCTTAAGACTTATGACCTTAAGTTGATTTCTAAGACACTTCTAGTTTCTAAATCCACCAGGCATCAGAAGTAAAGTTTTAGAATTCTTAGCCAGAAAAATTGCTACTATAGTCTTTTTTTCATTTCTTCAAGTTATTACTTTTGGCTGAAAGGTGAAATTCACTGACAGGGAATGTGGGAAATTTTTGTTCCTTCTGATCATCCTGCACATATCATGGCCTAAATCCAGAGTTTTAATGCTTTCATTTTATAAGAATTCTGAATTATCTTCTATATCAAAATCTGATTTTTTTACATGGCACATTTTAAATGTTGCTCATTTACAACATGCCTTTAAAAGGAGGCCCTACATCAAGGTCTCCTGAAATGCAGTGTAGAAGCTCATGAAAGTATTGAGGTTAGGTGATCATGCTTCCCATCTATGGAACTTCTATTTAAATAAACATTAAAGATTTAACAAAAAGATTTTACCTTTTTCTTTCTCTCCAGGAACTTGTGTCCCTGAAGCCCTGTAAAGCTGCAGAGCTGGTTGCTACTCACTTTTCTGAACAGATTGAAACAGTCATTAAAAAACTTCAGGTAAATATTGCAAAAACATTTGGGGAAGAAACATCTAGTGGAGATACAATTATTGAATAGCCACCTAACAACTTTCGATTGTAGTAATTTCTTCAATTAATAGTTGCCATTTAATAGCAATTTTTACATCGTGTGTGTGTGTGTGTGTGTGTGTGTGTGTATTTGACAGCAGTTATATGATGATATCTGAGTCCGGAAATGAGGGAGTTCATCTTTGTGCATAATAAACATTAACATCACAGAAGCATTTTTGGAGTTATAGATCATGACTATTGCAGTCATACTTACTTCTCTAATTTTTTATTTGACAATATACTGTGTTGATCTGTATTTGGTCTTTGCATTTTAGCCGTGCAACATGCTAGAAGTTGTAATATACAGAAGATCCTCTCCTCACCACCTCCTTTTTCTTTTGCTAGAAGCACTGCAGTTATATTCTCTTTGAGGTTCATGTTATTTATTTATTACTTGTATCATTTACTCAGATTGGGTTAATGCTGACTATTTAGAATTTTTCTGAGAAAATCTTTCCTAGAATACAGCTATATTAATGCTGAATATTGAGATACTCAGTTTAGAGTACTATTTAAGGGACCTAGTATTCTACTTGTCACTACCACGGCAGTGCTAACTGTGACTTTTGCTTACTACCCCATGACCACAGTGATAGAGGTAGGGAATGGTCAATGACAGGGACATGAAGCACAACCCAGAGTCCTCAAGTGACAATAATAGTAGCAGGGGATAGGTATGCAAGAGAGAATCCAGAGAAGTGAGTGGGAGGCAGCTGGCCTGAGAGACAAAGATATGGAATTCATTCAGTGAAACACTTGCTGTTACCATGGGCCCACTGTGTACCAAGTGGGATAAGCCTGGGGCGGGGGCGGGGGGCGCAAATAACAAAAAACGGGGGCGGGGGGCGCAAATAACAATGTAGTCTTTTTTTTTCTTAAGTTTTTCCTATGGAACAGAGAAGCACTTATACAGCTACACTATGACGTGATAAGTGCTAGAGCAGACATATGTGAATAGTACTGTAGGAACAAGAGGAGAGAGTGATAGACTGTGTGAGAACGTCAGACAGGAGTTCCCAGACATGACTGAACTGGGTTAAATAATTAGTATCCGTTTTCCAGGCAGAGAATAGGGAAGGACTTTCTAGAGAAAGTGTTCTGTATATGTAAAGACTTGAAGGCATAAAGCCACATGCTTATTCAGAGAATGGTCAGGTCTAAGTGAAGCATGATGTGGTTGGAACAATGGTGGAAGAAGCAATAGATTAAGCTGTAAAAGGTATGTTGGAGGGGAGGAGTTAGAAATACGGAGGCTGGAAAATAGTTTGGGACTGATACTGAACAACCTTATATGTAATGCTAAGAAATTATTCTGTATTTTCTGTGTCCTGGAGAATTACTAAAGTTTTTTAAGCAAAGGAGTGACATAATTAGATTCACTTTATAGGCAACTCTGTAGTGTGGAGAATGGACCAGCAAAGCGAGCAAATGAAGGGAAGAGACCAGTTAGACCGGTTAGAAGGCAGAAGGTGTAGGCACAGGATGGTGAGGACCAGGCCTAAGTCCCCGGCAGTGGAGAGGACAGGTCTCAGGTAGGTTTGTGACGTAAAAGGTACAGAGCTTGGAAACTAGTTGAATGTGATGGGAGGAGTTAATAATGACTCCCAGGTATCAGGCTTGGTGGCCCAGCATGATGAAGTCCATTAACTCAAGATAAAGACTCATCCATGAATTCATTAAATATTTATGTACCTGATGAGGGCCCACAACATTAAGTGCTGAGGATACAAAAACATAAATCTATCTGTGTGCTCAAGGAAGTGGACACTTGCAGAACAGTGTGACTTGAATGATGGTAGAGCACTGTCCAGGACACCGGGGAAGTACATGGAGGGGGATCCAGTCCACTCTGGGGAGGGGGGCAGGAGGACATTTCTTCTAAAACTACTCACAACCCACAGAGCTTCTACCCCCTTTAAAAGCCAGCACTTCTGATGAATCTTCTCGCCTATGGTGGTGTTTGCTATTGTCATTTGAAATGTAAGATTATCCATTGCAGGATTTTCTTTTTCATATAATCTCTAAAGATGTTTAGAGGCAGAGAGGCCAAGTAAAATGAACATACATAATGTCATTGATCAGGCAGATGTATAACAGCTGAAGTGTCATGGATTTAAAAAAAAAATAAAGTGGCTAGTTGTGGAAAGTCTGTGGACTCTTACACGTGGAAGTATTTCTTTTATTGCAAAGCTTTACTGATCGTGTGAGAATTCCACACACATTTTATGAAGTGCCTTTACTTTTGATGGCAAGAAACATGCCTCCTATTGTTTTCAGAATTCTTGGAATAAAAAATAAGCCAGAATATTAAGTTATAAACAGAAGGAAAGTCATGTAAAATGAAGTTATAGGCCCCCTGGCCCATTGATAGAAAGTCCAAGACTGGTAAACATATTTAAAATATTCTAAATCACATTAGTCCTTTTCAGTCTTGAGAGTCTCCTGCTTTTTATAGGTGAAGTTTGAAAGGGTCAAAAAAAAAAAAAAGAAAGAAAACAGGAAAACTAAACTATAATAATTTTTGCTTAGCTTTCCTCAGAACTTAGAAACATTGTTTCTATTCATATAGTATTCTAAGGTTTATGTCATTTAATTCTCACCTCTTCCCTGGGCAGAGGGCAGAGAACATACTGCTGTTCTCTTTTCACATAAGTGAACTGAATTGCTAAGGGAGCCAGTGACTTACACAGTCACATAGCTAATAAGCAGAAGAAACCGCACCCAGAGGTCTGGCACATTAATTGCTAACACGTGGCCGTTTGCTATCTCATCTGTAGTTGATCATATTGGGGAGTTAATGAATTTTTGGGTGATGTTTGTCATATGGACGTCAAACTCCTACCCTACCTAAAGTAACTTCTTCACAGTAGACCATTGTCACAAGAAGGACGGGGTGAGGCAGGTGAACCCATCAGAGCCGCCAGAACTCACTATGTGTAAAGCAGTTCAGAGCACCAGGCATTCCAAGCGTCTTCCTTTTGGGAGGGATTTGTTTCAGTAGATCGCTTTTTGGGGGCAATAACAAGGTGTTTGTGTTTCTTCTACACTCAAATTGAATGTGTGACACTGATTAGAATTACTGAGAGGAAAAGATCTCCAAATGGTTCTCTAGAATTTCTTAGATCTGTACAGAGGGTTTAATGGAAATACTCATATGCATGTGTGCATTTTAAAGGGATATTCTAGGGTCATTCTTTACCAAGGCATAGTTTGAAGAATTTGTTTTAATATTGTATTTTTTTTACTGTTTTTCTCTTCAGAACCAGGTTTTGCTTTTCAAATTTTTGCAGAGTCTTCTTGACCCAAGGTATGTTGATAAACTTTAGTTTTTCATAATACATAGATGAGAAATTAAAATAAGTTGAGGCTAAGAAACTGGTCTGTGGTATCCAAATAGTACACTCACCTCTTGATTTTTAATATTAGTAGGAGTACCATTTACATAGATTCTACCATAATAAATGATCTGAAAATAGTTTATATCTTGAAGGAATACTTTTCTTCCCATTTGAACATGAATGTATGTGGTGACTTAATAAAATAATTCAAATGCAATAATGAAGTCATAGCATGAGGACATGTTTCACCATCAAGCTTCTCCTTTCTGTCCTAACTTCATTCCTTTCTATTCCTTATTCCATGCTGCAGATTTGTGGCTTTACTTTTCAAAGTAAACACCTGGTCCCAGCCCACCTCTAAAAGTATTACCTTTTTTTTTTTTAAAATTTATTGGGGTGACAATTGTTAGTAAAATTACATAGATTTCAGGTGTGCAATTCTGTATTACATCGTCTGTAAATCCCATGGTGTGTTCACCACCCAGAGTCAGTTCTCCTTCCATCACCATATATTTGATCCCCCTTACCCTCATCTCCCACCCCCCACCCCCCTTACCCTCTGGTAACCACTAAACTATTGTCTGTGTCTATGAGTTTTTGTTTCTCATTTGTTTGTCTTGTTCTTTTGTTGTTTTTGGTTTATATACCACATATCAGTGAAATCATGTGGTTCTCTGCTTTTTCTGTCTGACTTATTTTGCTTAGCATCATACTCTCAAGATCCATCCATGTTGTCACAAATGTTCCTATATCATCTTTTCTTACTGCCGAATAGTATTCCATTGTGTATATATACCACACCTTCTTTATCCATTCATCTATCAAAGGACATTTTGGTTGTTTCCATGTCTTGGCCACCGTAAACAAAGCTGCAGTGAACATTGGGGCACACGTGTCTTTATGTATAAATGTTTTCAGATATTTTGGGTAGATACCCAGGAGAGGGATTGCAGGGTCATATGGTAATTCTATTTGTAATGTTTTGAGGAACCTCCACACTGCCTTCCATAACGGCTGCACCAGTCTGCATTCCCACCAACAGTGTATGAGGGTTCCTTTTTCTCTACAGCGTCTCCCATACTTGTTACTGTTTGTCTTGTTGATGATAGCCATTCTGACTGGGGTGAGGTGATATCTCATTGTGGTTTTTATTTGCATTTCTCTGATGATTAGTGATGTTGAGCATATTTTCATATGTCTGTTTGCCATTTGTATGTCCTCTTTGGAGAAATGTCTCTTCGGGTCCTCTGCCCATTTTTCAATTGGGTTGTTTATTTTTTTGTTGTTGAGTTTCATGAGTTCCTTGTATATTTTGGATATTAGCCCCTTATCGGAGGCACTGTGCAAAAATCTTCTCCCATTCAGTTGGTTGCCTCTTTATTTTGTCGATGGTTTCTTTTGCTGTGCAGAAGCTTTTAAGTTTCATATAGTCCCATTCGTTTATTTTAGCTTTTACTTCCATTGCCTTTGGAGTCAAATTCATAAAATGCTCTTTGAACCCAAGGTCCATAAGTTTAGTACCTATGTTTTCTTCTATGCAGTTTATTGTGTCAGGTCTTATGCTTAAGTCTTTGATCCATTTTGAATTAATTTTGGTACATGGTGACAGATAGCAGTCCAGTTTCATTCTTTTGCACGTGGCTATCCAATTCTCCCAGCACCATTTATTGAAGAGGCTGTCTTTCCTCCATTGTATGTTTTTAGCTTCTTTGTCAAAAATTATCAGTCCATATTTATGTGGTTTTATTTCTGTGTTCTCAATTCTATTCCATTGGTCTATGTGTCTGTTTTTCTGCCAATACCATGCTGTTTTGATTATTGTAGCCCTGTAGTACAAGCTAAAGTCAGGGAGTGTGATACCTCCAGTATTGTTCTTTTTTCTTAAGATTGCTTTGGCTATTCGGGGTCTTTTGTGGTTCCAAACAAATCTGATGATTTTTTGTTCTATTTCTTTAAAAAATGCCATTGGGGTTTTGATGGGGATTGCATTAAATCTGTATATTGCTTTGGGTAATATGGCTATTTTAATTATGTTGATTCTTCCAATCCATGAGCACGGAATGTCTTTCCATTTCTTTGTGTCTTCTTCAATTTCTTTCAAAAATGTCTTATAGTTTTCAGCATATAGGTCCTTCACATCCTTGGTTAAGTTTATTCCTAGGTATTTTATTCTTTTTGCTGCAATTGCAAAAGGAATTGTTTTTTGTATTTCTTTTTCTGAGATTTCATTGTTAGTATATAGGAATGCAATGGACTTTTGTATGTTGATTTTGTAGCCAGCAACTTTAGTGTATTCGTTGATTGTTTCTAATAGCTTTTTGGTGGAGTCTTTAGGGTTTTCTATATATAGCATCATGTCATCTGCAAAGAGTGATAATTTAACTTCTCCATTCCCAATGTGAATGCCTTTTATTTCTTTCTCTTGCCTGATTGCTCTGGCAAGGACTTCCAACACTATGTTGAAAAGCAGAGGTGATAGGGGACAGCCCTGTCGTGTTCCTGAATGTAGAGCAAAGGGCTTCAGTTTTTCACCATTAATGATGAGATTAGCTGAGGGCTTGTCATATATGGCCTTTATTATGTTAAGGTATTTTCCTTCTATACCTATTTTATTAAGTGTTTTAATCATAAATGGATGTTGTATCTTGTCAAATGCTTTTTCTGCGTCAATTGATATAATCATATGATTTTTGTCCTTTATTTTGTTTATGTGATGTATTACATTGATGGATTTGCGGATGTTGAACCACCCGTGTGCCCTGAGGATGAACCCCACTTGGTCGTGATGAATAATCTTTTTAATGCATTGTTATATTCGATTTGCTAGAATTTTGTTTAGGATTTTTGCATCTGTATTCATCAGAGATATTGGTCTGTAGTTTTCTTTTTTTGTGTTGTCCTTACCAGGTTTTGGTATCAGGGTAATGTTGGCCTCATAAAATGAGTTAGGGAGTACTGTCTCTTCTTCAATTTTTTCGAAGAGTTTGAGCAGGATTGGTATTAGATCCTCTTTAAAGGTTTGGTAGAATTCACTAGTGAAGCCATCTGGTCCCGGACTTTTGCTTTTGAGAAGGTTTTGGATGACTGATTCAATTTCGTTACTGGAGATTGGTCTGTTTAGATTTTCCAGTTCTTCATGGTTCTGCCTTGGAAGGCTATATGTTTCTAAGAACTTGTCCATTTCTTCTAGGTTATTGAATTTGGTGGCATATAGTCCTTCACAGAATTCTTGGATGATCCTTCATATTTCTGTGCTGTCCATGATAACTTCCCCTTTTTCATTTCTGATTTTGTTAATTAGTGACTTCTCTCTTTTTATCTTAGTGGTTTATCAATTTTGTTAATCTTTTCAAAGAACCAGCTCTTTGTCACATTAATTTTTTCTATTGTCTTTTTGTTCTCTATTTCATTTAGTTCTGCTCTGATTTTTGTTATTTCCTTTCTTCTGCTGACCTTGGGTTTCACTTGTTCTTCTTTTTCTAGTTCTTTAAGGTGTAACATGAGGTTATTTATTTGGGATTTTTCTTGTTTCTTGAGATACGCCTGTAATGATATAAATTTCCCTCTTAAAACTGCTTTCGCTGCATCCCAAAAATTTTGGTAGGATGTATTTTCATTGTCATTTGTTTCTATGTATCTTTTGATCTCTCCTCTAATGTATTACCTTTTAAACTCTCATTTGAAGTGTTTAGTTTTAAGTAACTGTTCCTGGTGGTATTAAGAGGAAAGTTTAAATGTTATGGGTTTTTTTTTAAGTGCTACTTAGTGGTACTCATCAAATAAAAACGAGCCCAAGGAGATGATGAAGTTAGTAATAGATGTGCAAGCAACTCAACTCTGCATGTAAGATCTTAACATTTTGTTGCGACTAAATGGAGTCTGTTGAGCATTGAGTATAATAACATTTAACACCCTTTAAGACAGTCACTCTTAACCAGAAGTGTGTGTCAGAACCACCTAAGAAACTTTAAAAAATATAGATGCCTGGGCCTAACCGCGCAGAATCACTGTGGGTGGGGATATTTGTGATGTACACCTTGAGGGGAGCATCACTGGCTTAAGTGTGATGTTCCTTCCAAGTCCCAGCCCCTTCTCTAGAGCCCATGCACCTCTTTCCCATGGCAGAATTCCTTCTGTTCCTCTCGTGTTGCTTCCAGTTTCAGATTCATTCTCTTAGGACCTGACTCCTCCTCTTCTAGGATAATTTGGTTTAACCAAGTCCCTTTCCCCAGCCATCCTACCTGGAGAGACTCAAGCTGGAAGTTCAGCTTTAACATGGCCTTTTCTCACATGTAACAAAGTATAAATGATAATGGTGACCAACTGGTACTTTTTTTTAATAAAAAGAATACCAGTACTAGGTAATGTAAATATCAGTACTAGTCATTCGCTTTGATATTGCAGTCATACTTAAACTTTGCAGTAAAAAAAATGGCACATCACAAGAGTTTCAGACGTCTTCCGTGGAAAGTCTTGCTCTGTTATTACCCTATGTCTAGTTTTGAAAGATGCTAATTAGGTAAGACCCTTTAAGAGTACTGTGGAAGTTGTTCACTAGCAAGCCACAAATAATTTTACATTTACATGGTATATTTTATCTCCCTGAACTAACCCTAACCCAGGATAATTACTCTAAATTAGCTTGTCACACATTATCCCTTCCTGTCAAATCAATGTGGCTACGAGGTCCTCTCTTACCTGCTTCAGAGAGAAGCAGTGCATCCACAGCCCTTCCTCTTCCTTCTCCCCAAAAAGCAACATGACCTGGAATGTCCTAACTTTTGACAACGGCCAGATCGCCAGCTTTACTTTAGCCTAGCAGAAATTAAGAGCTGACAAACATTCTCCCCTTGCCACACTTTACTCAGGCTCCTCTGATTCCTCTGCTCGATTAGGTCTGTCCTTAGGCTTCTGTCTCTGTCTTCGTAGAGCCTAATTTTAGCAAGAGTCCTGCTAAGTCAATTTAGCCAGGATCCCACACCCTTGATATCTCATCACCCAAAATTATCTGTCCAAATTCCCGCCTTCCCACCCCCCCAGGTGATATCTGATCACCCTGGCTTGCCTTCAGCAGGAAGCCTGTTAGGTCAGTTTAGCAAAGAATTACTCTACCATCTTAGTAATGTTCTCACCTCCTCATCCCACTTGTTTTTGTTGTATTTGGAGTTAAGCTTAGTCTTTCTCTCCTGCTGCCCAAACCCCAATGCAATAGTCCTTATACCTAGTATGATAGTCCAGATAAAGTCAGCCTTACTGTTTTAACAAGCACCATGGGTAATTTTTTCTTTAACAGAGCTTTGAATTGATAAGACTGATACTTTAGCTCCACATTTAAAAAGAGCTCACTTTCAGGGCAGCCGGGTGGCTCAGTTGGTTAGAGCGCGAGCTCTCAATAACAAAGTTGCCGGTTCATTTCCCGCAGGGGATGGTGGGCTGTGCCCCCTGCAACTAAAGATTGAAAACGGCACCTGGACTTGGGGCTGAGCTATGTCCTCCACAGTTAGGTTGAAGGACAATGACTTGGAGCTGATGGGCCCTGGAGAAACACACTGTTCCCCAATACTCCCCAATTTAAAAAAAAAAAAAAAAAAAAAAAACAGAGCTCACTTTCATAATGATCCATCTCCAAGATGTCAAAGATATAGTGTTCTACTTTGAGAGTCTCAATTCAGAATTCATCATATTTTATCCTCTTACTTTGTTTTATATAGGAGACAGGTATCAACTTAGATTATGCTCTAAATTCATTTGTAAATTTGATGTTTGGCATTTCAGTACAATATAAAGAGCATTTTAAATGATAATATCTCAGATTAACCCATAAAAGCCTGTTTAACCCACAATGTAAACATATACTACTAGTAGGGGAAGGAGAAAAATCTTTCCCTTTTACCCATCTAGGTTCTTGGCTAAGGCTCTGTAACAAAACACAGATTAAGAAAAGAAAAACATACAAATTTATTTAGTATAAGTTCTATGTGATACAGGAGCCTTCATAAGGAAATGAAGACCTGAAGAAGCAGTTATACATGAGCTTTTTTTGCTAGGTTTGGTGAAGAGTAGAAAGTCATGTGAAAATGTGATAGGACCAGAGTTTGTGACTGAGGATAATATACTGGGGGACACTGAGCAAGGCCTGTTTAGATTCCTCTTAGTGTCCCTCCATGTTCGGTGATAAGGTATTCCTTTCCTCCAGGTCCGGGGAGAGCACCTCTCACATGAAGGTCTGATGATCTGCTTCGAGGGTGGAGGGGGTACCAGAGAGTCCTTCCTGCACCTCCATTTCTCAAAATCCTTCTGCTTAAAATATTCAATATACCAAAGTACGAGGTGTGATCCAAAAATATGGTGAACGTTTAAATTTTTAAAATTTATTACTGTGAAAGACACATTGCCATTACTCCTCCTCAAAATATCTAACTCCCCCGCCCCCACTGCTTTGAACATACTTATCCCATCGTTCTTGCCACTTTCTGAAGCAGTTCTGGAAGTCCTCTTTTGTGAGTGTCTTTAGTTGTGCTCTTGTGGTTGCCTCAATGTCCTGAATTGATTAAAAAACGTATACCTTTCATGGTCATTTTGACTTTGAGGAAGAGCTAGGAGTTGCATGGTGCCAAATCCGGTGAATGGGTGGATGAGGACATGCTGTCATGTTTTTATTTGATAGAAATCACTGAACCAGAGCGATGTGTGACACGGAGCCTTTCCGTTGTGATCACAAAATATGGTGAATGCTGCTGCTGAGTGCCATCCAATGGAAAGCTAGGGATTTTTCAATATAGGAAACAGTACATAGAACCTTAGTAACAGTGTGTGACAAGTTTCGGCTTGTTCGGCGTAGTCAGTCGGGTGTGAGCTATGGTTGAGAGAAGATGTGTTTTAAAGCGTGCCATAAATCATCCTCCATCATGACAATGCTCCATGTCACACATCGCTTCTGGTATCAGGCAGTTCCTGTTATATAAAAATATTAGTGTGTCCTCATCCACTTTAATCACTGGATATGACACCGTAAGATTTGTGGCTCTTCCCCAAAGTCATAATTATTCAGGACATCAAGGCAGCCATGACAGCGCAACTAAAGACACTTACAAAAGAGGACTTCTAGAACTGCTTCAGAAAGTGGCACGAATAATGTTATCCCAATGTTATCCCAAGTGTGTTCGAAGCAAAAGGGTGTATTTTGAGGGGGATTAATGGCCATGTGTCTTTTATTGTAATAATTTTTTTAAATTTAAACATTCATTGTATTATTTGATCATACCTCATACCATATTTTGGGGTAGTGTGTCCTGAACTCTGTCATCAGTAATATATTGAATTCTGGATTGAGGGAGGGGAACAATATTAAGGTTGAGTGCAGAGGAAGTGAGGAGGAGTTGCTTCCGGAGCTGGAGTTTAGACAAAGTTTTGTATTATAGAAAGTTTGCCTTTGGTGCCTCCTGCTTCCTCTCACTCTACCCACTTCTTTGTAGGGGTGCAGGGTGCACACACTTCTTCAAGCTCTCCACTTCATAAACATACTCAGATATATAGTATTGTTCCTAGTAGATTTTTTAAAATACAAAATTCCTTCCTTCCATGATGCCCCAATCAAAACTCTTTCTAATTGCTCTGTCAATTTCTGTATTATGTGACATTTTTTTGGTGAGAATATACAAGTAACATATGAATACAATGAAGCATACACACTGATATAAAAATACCTTTCCAATATCCACTGACCTCCAGGGTAAGAAGAAAGCAGGTAGTATAGACTAGTTTACATTAGTCTCTGAATGATTTCCCATCACATTTTAGCCTTTTTAAATGAACATGCTTGCTTCTTGAATAACCTGAAGTAAAGGATTAGAATCTTGTCGGGTCTGGGAATACTGAAGTGGGAAACTAGAGGAGTATGGGAAAAGCTGTTTACTGTTGATGTAAGAACATCCAAACCTGTAGAGAATTTTCATAAGCATTTATTTGCACCAAACTGGTCACATGCCAGGAAGCAAGATATCAAATGCTCCAGAGAATGACCGTTTTGCAGTTCTTTTTTATACATTTGGAATTAAAGAGGGAACCAAGGACGATTACATGGAAGTGGGAGAAAGCAAAGTGGGGAAATTTCTATGATTGGATTACAGGATAGTCAACATGATTATGTGCTCCCTTGAGGGTGGTTATGCCACCTAGGGGTATGAAAAAGAGGATTACCCTGGCATTTCAAAGATGTGTTAACCTAGATGCACAGGAACATGGCCAGGGCTTTCTTACGGCAAAGATAAAACTTCTACTAAAGAAGTTACAGGCTCAGGGCATGACTACCCACCATGACCTGCCCAGTTAGGAATTTATGATCAGATCACCCTGTGAGATTACTTTCAGTTACTTGAACTTTTACATTCACAATAGGTACAAAAGAACATCAAGAGTAAGTAGACTGGCAATGCCTAGCAGTTCTCCCCGGCAGACAACTTCAGAGTGTTTATGCCTTTGATTCTTCCCTTTTTGTTCTGTGTAAAAAATAGAACTTTTTTTTAACATCCAGGTTTATCTTCCCCATGAAGCTCCTATAGTAACATTCTGGAGAGTAGAGAAAATGAAAGAAAACAGTTATTTTGAGATGGGGACTGCTCGTATATGTGTGTCATATCAAAATACTGCTTTTTTTTGCTCTTGCCCCAAAAACCTGAGTTAATAGGATCCTAATTCCTGTATATATAGTTTTTGTATATATAGTTTATGCATATTTGATTTAACATTTACATGTATGTATTCATTGAGTTGTTTTTGATGGGGTAGCTTTTTATTTTGTCAACTGCATTTTTAAAGGAGCAAATTATCTGGTTGAATTCTTATAGTTCTGTTTACTTTATTAAATTTTTTGTTACCTTTGCTATGTAAATAATGTCCTCAGTAGAATTAATTGACCTACAAAGATACTGGTGACATCTGTATGTAGAAAGATTAGATAGTTGGGGGTGAGGGAGCTGGGGGCAGGGGGGTGTTAATCCTCCAGAAAAAATTATTTGCCTGAATTGAGGCCAGAGCTTGGGAGAGAAAGGATTTGCATCATCTTCCAATTCCCTTCTCTGGGACAGCTGCTACATAAAGCCTCACCCCACCCCCACGCCCTGTGTACATTCCTGCTGGCCAAGAATTCTCACAGGAGTTCTCCTGATATATTTATATCCAGATGCAGGTCTTTTGTGCAGTGGGGCTGCTTGAAGGATAATACAAAAGGACACTGATGGTTTTTGTGAGGCTACAAGCTTCATAAGGAATAAAGAGAATGTGCAAGTATATTTATATTCACAATATTTTACATCGTGTGATTTTCTTGGTAATGTCAATTTAGCCTTTGTTAAGAATGTCCTGGAGGCCTCTGAAATATATGGTGTTATTTTCTCGCAGAAAAAAAAACACACATAAAATGTCACATTGTATTTCTAAGTCTTTAATCAAAATAAAGTGAAAATTGAACATTGCTAAGAGAATGAGTATGTTTGCCAAGGAGCAAAACATAAATTATGGAAATGGTTATACGTTGGATTTAAGTTGAACCTGTTAGTGTTTCTGTGGATAATTTTGAAGGGACATTTTGAGATAATGACACAATATTGAAATAGCGTATTTCAAAGTTAAAATAAAAAATTAGACCATTACATATGTTTATGAACTGACATATAAAAATACAATTCTACTTCAATGAGTGCCGATCAACTTGGCTATTCTTACCATCAGATACTGTATCTTTGGTCAGTGTTTTGCCAGCAGCTCAAATTCAACCTTTGAAATCCTAATAATCATCATCCCCTAATCTCCAGACCTTTCAGATAGATAGATAACTTACATGCATTTATTTCTTTATTCCTTTATCCATTAATTCTTTGTAATGAGAATGCTATCTGCTAAGTACTCTGAGAGTTTGAAATGGCTACAAATTATACTCACTTTTTTTCAATCCAAGCCTATTTCTTTTCCTTTATTTTCTCTTAGCAAATGGCATTATTCACCCATTTATTTAACAATTTACTGAATAACTGAACAGCATACTAGGCACTGTGACAGGCACAGGAGATAAAATGATGAATAAGATGGAACTCTGCTTTCAGAGAATTTGCATTCCAATTGAGGAAGTAGACAAGTAAGCAGGGAATTGTAGTGTAAGTGTGGAAAAAAATCCTAGAGTGATAATGACTTTTTCACTTTCCTTTGCTCTCTGCACCCCTCCTCAGCCACACCACAGAGAACCAACCAGTTATCAAAATCACCTTGCGGCTGTCTCTTCTGTGTGAGTCGTCCTGTTGTCTGCCCACACTGTCCTGGTCCAGGCACTCAGCGTCTCTCTCGGTCTCGCTTGCTGTCTCCTAACCAGCCCTCCGAATTCTTACTTCCATTTTCTAACAGACAAACAATGATAGTGTCCCCTTCTCCCTCTCACAGTTCTTTCAGTTCCTATTAAAACCCACACTGCGCACAGTGTACAAGACCCTTCTTGATCTGATACAGGCGCATCTGCCCAGCTTCATTTTCCCCCATTCTGACATTTCTCTTTTCCCCTTTATTCCATAGCAGTACCAAACGAACGATTTGTTCATAGGATACACTACACATTGTCATTCCTCCCTTTGAATATGTGTTCCTCCCTCTTAGTCCACTTTGTTTCCTTGAGAGCAGTGTACCTATATGTATTAAGAGCTCAAAAGTTATACATGTGCTTTGATCCAGTGATTCCATTTTGGAAAATATATTTTAAGGAAATAATGTGAAACAAAAAAAATAGTTCATATTCAGATGTCCACATTAGCATTTATATAGTGAAAAAGCTATTTTAAAAAGTGGATGTGGAAGATGACTAAATAAACACTCAGGTATATGGGCACAATTGATGACCAAATTGGCAAACTTGACAATGTGAACGTAAAAATAATGCTAATCTGGAAAAATACGTAATATTAAATAGCATGCACTGTTGGGGAGAAAGAAACTTTACCATTCTAGGTTCTTCCGATTGATCTAATAATTAAATCTACATGAGACAGATTAATGAGAGAAAATAAGCAAATTTAATTATATGTGTACGTACAAGAACACCACATACATGAGATTGTCAGAGATCCTACATACATGAGAGGTTTGAGACAGAAAGGTGATATGAAGAGTGTATATGCATACGTACATATGTATGTGTATACATGTGTATGTATATATATGTATGTATGTATATATATGTATGTATGTATGTATATGAATGCCATCTTGAGCTAAGCAATGAGGTAAGGCGCCTGGGGTTTTAGAGGATAGGAGGGTAATTCACAGAATGATAAGAGCAGATGTTCAGCCTTAAATGTTTGCCCTGCCATATAAATAGGTAATCAGTCTTAGATGGGCAAAGCTCCAATTTAAATTCTTTTTTTTTTTTTAAGATTTTTTATTTTATTTTATTTTATTGGGGAAGGGGAACAGGACTTTATTGGGGAACAGTGTGTATTTCCAGGACTTTTCCAAGTCAAGTTGTTGTCCTTTCAATCTTAGTTGTGGAGGGCGCAGCTCACCTTTAGGTCCAGTTGCTGTTATTAGTTTCAGGGGGTGCAGCCCACCATCCCTTGTGGGAGTCGAACCAGCAACCTTGTGGTTGAGAGGACGCGTTCCAACCAACTGAGCCATCTGGCCACCCGGGAGATGAGCGGCAGCTCATTGACTTCATTTTAGTTGCGGAGGGTGCAACTCGCTGGCCCATGTGGGAATCGAACAAGCAGCCCCGTTGCCCAGAACTCACGCTCTAACCAACTGAACCACCCATCTGCTCACCCCCTCCCAACGCCAGTTTAAATTCTTTAAGGGAGAGGTAAAAATTTCTCAAGGCCGCAGGGTCTTGATTGCCTTCAGTTCAAAGTAACCTACATGCCAAAGTAGACTACCCTGGCGAAGCCTATTCTGAACCCCTTCACCAGTGTACATATTATTTGTGAATATGATTGAATGAGAGAGGATATGGATTTAATGTTCACTCTATTCTTTGCCCCTGTTAAAGAACAAAAAATCACCTGAGAAGATCTTATTGATTTCGTTGAATGATTTATGAGTCAGACAGTATCCCATCTAGTAAATAGAGAGGTGTTCCATGAAGTTGTACAAAATGGAAGGTTTTTATTGGTACAAACTGGGCAGGACAAGAAAGTTATTAGCAAAAGGGAAGGATTGTTTCAGGCAAGACCACCTTTCTTTAAGTGAGGACTTATTGTATTCTATAAATGATGGTAAATAGCACTCCAGGTAGAATTATATTTAGCCACAGGAAATCTTTCCCAAATTAAGAGCTTTGTGACACTCAGTCCTGACCAAAGGTTGGGTGATGAATTCAATTAAGTTCTGCTGCTGGGGGCTTTCAGTACGTGCTGATAGGCTAATTCAGTATCTCCTCATATTGGCTGTAAATCCCAAAGATCAAGTTTCCATTTTTGGGGTTATTTTACAACTGCCTTTCATGCAGGATTTTGTTAAGTGACTGGCTATTCCCTATGTAGGTTACCACCTTAAAGTTCTTACTGCATAAGTTTCAACTTGAAAATTATCTAGTAAGTGTCTCTACACTCTGAGAGGATAGCCTGTGTTGCATTCATTGTTGTTTCCCCAGCATTAGCATAGTCTTGGCACATAACAGATGCTCAGTAAATGTACATTGAATTGAACTTAACTGACTGGAAATAATATATTGGACTGCCTTCAAACTGAGGGAGCCAAATATAGAATAGAGGGAGGAAAATTACAAGGACTAAGGCAACAAAGTCAGATATAGCCAGGAATAAATTATGTCAGAAAGTTCTACATGAAGAAAATGGAAGATGCACGTGAAAAATCCAGGGAGATAATAGTTCTCTATGTAGAATCAATGCTGTGCCTTAATAGAACAGCTAAAAAAGGGAATGCTAACCAACGTTTTTTGACATTAAGGTGAACCAGGGTGCTTTTCAGATGTTTATGCCATGTTGTAGATGGTGTTAATATTTTTGCTACATAATATTCTGTTAATATGTCTTATAAATGCAAGACTACAGAGCAAATTAAGATTAGACATAAGCATCTGCCAATGAATCACAGTATTTAATTCTTTCCAGACATTTATTGGCAAAACCCTTTATAAGTATTGAGGATGTGAACATGCATCAAACCAAGCAAATTACCCAAATGAACAGATTTTGATGCATTCATTTGTGAGGGAAATAATGTGTCTGCTGGGAACTGATCAGGCGACATCAACATAATCAAAACTTTAATAACTAAACGGTAGCTTAACGAATTTACATCCATTTGACTGTTGCTTATCAGTCTTGCAGATAAATACAACTTGTTATATCCATTTCTCGAAGCTCTTTCTGTTAGTCTTCTCTGAGCTACCTGCTTTGCTATATACTTACCCTCGGTTAACTTTAATGACCAGAAAAATGAGCACAGTCTTAGCCTAAGTCCATGCACAGTAAAAGCACACTGTTGTAGGGTTTTAGAATTCATTACTGAGAAGATCCCTGTGCCTACCCTCACAGAGTTTATAGTCTTTTAGAGAAGACAGATAATTAAAGAGGTAATTACAACATGGTGTGATTGGTACTACTATGCGGGAAGCATAGTAGAGAGTAGTTGAGACTGGAAAAATTGTGTGTGTGTGTACACACACTCATGAATCAAATTGTTTAAACTTGGGTCATCTGTTTCTTTCAGAGCAACAGTCCAACTTTTGGTATGATTTAGTAGAGCCTCCACTAAATATCATTTCCTTAATTATTCAATGTTAAGTGAATTGCCTATTCTAGAATGCCTATTCAATGTAAACTGTAATTTAGAATGCCTCTGATATAATATACAGTTCACCTTAATAATCTGAGTAACGGTGAGACTTTTTTTTAAGCGTTTATTCTAGCCTTCCCTTTTTTCATTACATATATATATATATTATATATATATTATATATATAATATATAATATACACACACACACACACACACACACACACGAACAGTGTGTTTTTCCAGGGCCCATCAGCTCCAAGTCATTGCCCTTCAATCTAGTTGTGGAGGGCGCAGCCCAGCCCCAAGTTCAGTCGCCTTTTTCTATCTTTAGTTGCAAGGGGCGCAGCCCACCATGTGGGAATTGAACTGGCAACCTTGATGTTGAGAGCTCGCGCTCCAACCAACTGAGCCATCTGGCCGCCCGCATTGAGACTTTTAATTCATGATTTTACCTGAAAAGGTAGTCTTGGTTTTAAGATAACATACGTTTTACCTGTAGCCTTAATTATAGGTGTGATTAAATAATGATATTCTCTTGCCTTTCATGTTTTCAGGGAGGGTATCCATGTAAATCAAGAATTGCTGCAAATTTCTCCCTGCATTACAGAGCAGTTCATTGAGTTGTTGTGCCAGTTCAACCCAAACCAAGTTATAGAGACGTTGCAAGTCCTTGAGTGCTACCGCCTAGAAGAAACTATCCAGGTAAGGCCAATAATGTAGAGAACGCAAGAGTGCACTTTTCCTAATCATTCACAATTTTACGAATGAACAAAGGGAGACTCACATATTCAGTTACTTGCCGAAGTTCTACTAGTAAGTGGTAGCACCTGCGATGGAACCCAGATAGTCTGACTCCATAGTGCATGCTCTTTCAAACTGTGATAATAAACTGCTTCTCTGTTTGTTCTGGTAAAGCCAGAAACAGCACATGTGCATCATTGTTATTACTCAAGCTTCACAGATATTAAAGCCAACACAATAAACATAAAAAAAGGAATACAGTAAAAATACTAAAAAGAAAAAAAAAAGCTCCTGTTTGTGGGCACTGATGGTTACAAAGTCCTGTGATGCAACAAGACTTACTAGGCTGAAGGGCAATTCAGTAGACTCAGCACGGTCATTGCCTTGATTCTCTTCCCTTGTTTTCTTCTATTTCGAAATGAAAATAATACATACATATATACACATATACACTTTTCTAATCTACTATAAGAAGCTTTTTTTAAACAGCATGTTTCCTGTTTAAAAATTTTTTTTAATGTTTTTTCTTTTTTAATTTGTTTCAGGTGTACCAAACAACATAGTGATCAGCCATTTACATACCTCACAGAGTGATAACTCCAATAAGTCTATTACCCGTCTGACACCGTACATAGCTATTACAATATTATTAACTATATTCCCTATGCTGTACTTTATATCCCCATGACTATATTTTTATAATTGACATTCAATATTACTTTATATTAGTTTCAGGTGTACAGCATAGTGGTTAGACATTTATGTAATTTATGAAGTGATCCCTTGATTAAGTCTAGTACCCACCTGGCACTATACATAGTTTTTATGGTATTATTGACTGTGTTCCCTATACTGTACTCTACATCTCCATGACTATTTTGTAACTACCAATTTGTACTTCTTAATCCCGTCCCTTTTCTCACCCACTCCCCAGATATATGTACCCCTATGTTCACTGCAGCGCTGTTTACAATAGCCAAGATATGGGAACAACCAAAATGCCCATCCGTAGACAATTGGATAAATTGTGGTACATTTATACAATGGAATGTTACTCTACCATAAAAAAGAATGAAATCTTAACCATTTGCAACAACATGGATGGACATAGGATAATTATGTTAAGTGAAATAAGTCAGACTGAGAAAGGCAAATACCATATGATCTCAATTATATGTGGAATCTAAAGAACAAAATAAACAAAACAAATAGACTCATGGATACAAAGAAGAAACTAAAATTTATTTTTAAGTTACCATTATATCTCCTTTCCTTTACTATCAATACTCATGAAGCAGTAACCTGTATTTTCTTCATTTACCTCCTGAACTTCCCACCCACTTAAAAATTTTTAAATTATGAAGTATTTCAAATATATAGAAATGTACAGAATATCAAATACATATATACTCACCAAGCCAATTTTATAGATGTTAACATTTACCATACTGGCTTCAGATCTTTGTTATTTTATTGTGTTAGAAATAAAGCACTCTTTTTCTGCCATGTCCCCCGTCTCCCTGTGGTCATCACCAACCTGAAGATGGGAAGTTGATACTTCCCATCCACGTTTTTTATGTTTCCTATTTTTATTTACCTATAAAATACAAGATACAGTTTTATATGTTTTTAAAATTTGTTTTAATTGTATCATACAATGCATATTCTATTGCAGATTGCTTTTTTCATTAAATTTTTTAATCTAACAATTTTTATGCATATAGATTGAGTTCATTCATTTAATGGTTTATATAATAGTCTATTGAATGAATATGCCACAGTTTATATATTTCCCTATTTATAGATATTCAGATTGTTTCCAATCTTTTGCCATTATAAACAAAGCTACATTAGACATGAGGTTTCTCTAAGTAGTACACCTGAAAGTGGAATTCTTTAGACCTTACAGTAGCTTAATTTTACTGATATTGCCAGGCTGACTTCCTCTTTGTTTCTATTCTCGTCATCAGTGTTTGTTATTTGCTGTTTTTCCACATCCTTGTTGATTCCTAGTATTTTTTAGACTTCTCAGTTTTTGCCAGTGTGATAGGTATCATTGATTATTCATGGCATTGAATATTGTTCCATATGTTTAATGAGCCTTTGGATTTTCTTTTCTCTGAATTATCTATTCATATCCTTTGCTCATTTTTCTATTGAGTTGTTGCCTTTCTCTTACTGATTTCTGGGTTTCTAATTCTTTGCTGATTTTATATGTTGGAGACGCCTCTTCTAATCTAATGGAGCATGTCTTTTAACTTGTTTTTTAGTGGCTTCTATTTTAATTTATCAGTCTTTTCCTTTAAAGTTTAATTTTTTTTGTATGTGAGTCTTGTTTCCTCTCCAACTTTGATGGCATAAAGATATCCTCTTATATGAATTTTATAGTTCAGCTTCTTACATTTAGGCTTTTAATCCATCTGGAATTTATTTTTGTAAACAGATCAACAGAGGGATTTGTATATTTTTTTCCATGTGGATGGCTAATGGTCCATGTGGCATTTTATTGTCCTTTCCTCTTGGTTTATAATACCATACTGCCGTACACCAAACTCCAAATGTACATGGATATGTTTGTGGATTCTGTTCTGTTCTTCGGTTATTTGTCTTTTACTTTACCCATGCCACATATTTTAATTAATATATCTTTACAATAAGTCTTATTATTTGAAAGAAGAGTCTTCCCTCCTCATTCTTTTTCTTTAAAAGTCTTTGGCTACTCTTGGCCTCTTACTATTCCACATCAATTTAGTAATCACATTGTCAGGTTCCTTTAAAAAACTATATTCTTCTGTGATTTTGATGAAAAAAATACATTGAATTTATAGATTAATTTAGGGAGGATTGACATCTTATGGTATTGTCTTCACATTCAGGAACATGGTTATCTTTTTAAAATGACTTTTATGCTCTTTGGTGAGGTTTTATAACTTTATATAATATTTTTCATAAGACTCTTACACATCTTAAATTTGTTCCTAGGTACTTACACTTTTGTTAACGTGGAGAGGAAATTTTTTGAAATGACTTTTATTGATTATTGCTGTGGTATATTATTAATTTTTGTATATTGTTTTGTATCTGGCAACCAGGCTGAATTCTTTTTTCATTTAATAGTTTTTTTATATATTTTTAATGAATATAATATTGCTATGAATAATGATAGTTGATTTACTTCTTTCCAATCATGTACTTTTTTCTTTCTCTTATCAGATGTCTGGGAGCTCTAGGATATTTTGAATAGAAGCAGTAATAGTGTGCACTCATATTTGTGATTTAAAAGGGAATGTATCTAACATTTTACATTAAATATGGTGCATGTTGTATATTAGATTTTGATAGATAATTTTTATTAAGTTAACAAAGTTCCATTCTCAGTTTGGGTAAGAGTATTTTGTCTTGTTTTTGTTTTTGTGAAGAACAGGGGCTGCATTTTATCAAATACTGTTTCTGCGTTTATTGAGATGATCACATTTTTCTCCTTTGATCTGTTAACCTGTTAATATGTTACTTGTGCCTCTCTATTTTTTTCACTCCTAAGAAAGTTTTATTCTACTTGATGAGTCTTTTGAGACTAATTTGGGATTTGTTAAACCTCTCTATTATTTCTCTATTGTTTCCTTCTATGGTATTATTTTCTGTACTTACTTTCTTTTATCCAAGCTTAATTGGTATTTTTTTTACTCATTAGAAACTTTATTAATTTTTAATAAGAACTCACAAGTTGATGGTTATTATTTTCATTATCATTTTGTTCTAAATATTCTGTGTATAATTACACTGATCAGTTTTTGATTTGTAGTATTACTGGTTATGTATGCATGTGATTATAGTATTAGTGGTTATGTATGCATGTGACATTTTCTCCCGTGGATATACCTCATTCAGGTGTGTAACAATTTTTAAAATAAATAAATGAAAAAAAATGAATGTACTTGGTCCAGTAAATCCCAAACGGGCCATTATAAGATTAGAAAGTCAGATATTTACATATTACACTGTAAAGTAGCATACTATTAAGTTATGAGTTCATTCTTATCATGTTATTTTTTCCCATTCTTAATAGGGTCTTCCTTCTTCACAAACAAGATTTGTGAACAAAAATCTTTATCTTCTTTCCTAGATTGCCCAGAGGTATCAACTTCATGAAGTCACTGCCTATCTGTTAGAAAAGAAAGGAGATATTCATGGTGCCTTCTTAATAATGCTAAAGGTAATATTTTACTCTATTTGCTTTAAATTTTTTAATCTAACAATTTTTATGCATATAGATTGAGTTCATTCATTTAATGGTCATATAATAGTCTATCGAATGAATATACCACAGTTTACTATGCTTCTATTGATTGACACCTGGACTATTTGTAGCATTTGGCTCTTATGAATAAAGCTGCTATGATCACTCTTACACACAGATGTTTTCATTTCCCGAGAGTCAATTCAAAGGAGTGAATTGCTGGGTCACAGAATAGGTATAGGTTTAGTTTTATAAGAAATTATCAGACCTCTTTCCAAAGTGGTTGTAGCATTTTACATCTCACCAATCATGTATGAATGTTTTGGTTGCTTCACATTCTCACTGACAGTTGGTGTTCTATGACTTTTGGAAAAAATTATTTTCCCATTCTCTTAATTGTAAAATATGTGAAACATGAAATTTACCATTTCAGTGGCATTAAGTATATTTACCTTGCTGTGCAACCACCACCACCATCCATCTCCAGAACTTTTCCCAATTCACAAACCCATTAAACAATTATTCCCCATTCTTCCTTTCCCCAGCCCTTGGAAATCACCACTCTGCTTTTAGACTCTATAAATTTGATTACTCTAGGTACCTCATTAAAGCGAAAATATACAGTATTTGTGCTTCTTTGTCTATAAAATCTTCAAGATTTATCCATGTTGTGGCATGTGTCAGAATTTCATTCCTTTTTAAGGCTAAATATTTCGTTTTATGTATATACCACATTATCTATTCATTCATCAATGGGCACTTGGATTGCTTCCACCTTTTGACTATTGTGAATAATGCTACTATGAACATGGGTATACAAATATCTTTTTGAGTCCCTGCTTTCAATTCTTCTCGGTATATACTCAGAAGTGGTATTGCTGGCTTAAATGCTGATTCTATTTTTAATTTTTGAGGAACTGCCATACCGTTTTCCATAGTGGCTATATCATTTTACATTCCCACCAGCAATGCACTAAGGTTTCAGTTTTTCCACATGCCCACCAACACCTATTTTCTGTTTTCCTTTTTTTAAAAATTATTATTATTATTTGAATTTTATTGGGGAGTATTGGGGAACAGTGTGTTTCTCCAGGGCCCATCAGCTCCAAGTCATTGTCCTTCAATCTAGGTGAGAAGGGCGCAGCTCACTGGCCCATGTGGGAATCGAACCAGCAACCCTGTTATTCAAAGCTTGCGCTCTAACCAGCTGAGCCATCTGGCCACCCTATTTTCTGTTTTCTTGATGGTAGCCATTTTAATGGGTGTGAAGTGTTAATATCAGTTTTTAAAATATTCATCTAAGAATAGATTACAGGTGTCTTATTTATATCAAAAAGTGCTCCATATGGCTTCTCATGTAATTGTAAAACAGGCCAGGAAGGATATTCCACAGAGGCTTTGTGTAGGCTCTTAACCTCTTTTAATCTCTAAGTTATCCCTACATCTCTTTTTTCCTTGCAATTTGTTGAAGATACCATGAACCTATTTTTAAAGGATAAGGAAAGGTATTCCTGGCATGGATGGGGAGAAAAGAAGCAGGAGATCCTCGCAGGGTGTCAGACTATCATTTGTAAAGGCATGGGGCTACAAAGAAATATGAACTGCTAGGAGAGGAGCCAGCAGCTTTACTAGCGCTCAGTTTTCCATGTATAGGCAGGTCAGGCTAGAAACAAAGGCTGGGCCCAGATTTGGAAAGACTGTGGGAAATGCTAAAGAATTAGGACTGATTCTATTTTCACACAGGAGCAAATAAAGGTGTTTAAGCAAGGAACTGATGTGATGTTTGTTTCATAAAGACTGCTCTGGTGACTGTGGGAGGATGGTGGGGGGTGGCGTATAGAGAAGGGGGAGGTAAAACTGGAAGCAGAGAGCACTTGGGATGCTGTTGCAGTAGTACAGGTGTGAATCAGTGAGGGCCTGAGCTAGGTGTGCAGTGATGGAGAGAAGACGATGTGAATTTGAGAACTTACTGATCATTTAAATACAGTATGGTGTGAATGAGGGGGAGTAGTTAATGACAATTCTATGATTTTTCACTTAACATTAGCCTGTAAGGGACCTCAAGAAAAGGAGAAGATTTTGGGTAGAAGGGATATATTCAAGTCAACTTCTGTATATATTAAGAAGCCTTTGGAATATCAGTTAAGAGTGTCTAAGGGTTTAGGAATCAGGAGAGCAGTGGCCTCTACGACTGCATATTTAGGCGATGTCACTGAAAGTGTGCCCCACACTGTGGGGTAGACTCATCATGTCCTTTTTTATTCCCACTCACCCCGTTTTCTCATAACCCAGTATGAATTTTATTCCCTTACCCAAAGCATGGATGACTTCTAATCCTCATTACTGTGCCTAAAGAATGTCAGTGGTGACTATGTGGGTGGTACAACAGAAGCAGAAGTGGGGGCAAATAAGTGATACTTGATACTATGCTTTCTATATACGCAAGAATTCTCTTCTGAATAACAGAAACCATTCTTAATTACCTTGTTGTTGCCTGAGTTTTTCTGATAAAAAAATGTTAATTCAGATATTTGGTGGATTAGAAATTAGTTTTCTTTTTACCTCCTAGAGACTACAAAGCAAACTTCAAGAGATCACCCATCAAGATGAAAGTAAGTTCTTGAGTGTAATTTACAATTTCTTTTTCAATCAACTTCATGTTGTTGAAGATGTTGTCTAATAAATTGCATTTATTAAGTAATAATTACTTTGATCTGCATAATTGCTGTTTATCCACTTTAACATCGATTCCAATTTTAGCTCATTTTCAAGGGCTCATAATAGGAGATCTTATAAACCATGTGGCTTTGTGATACTAATTGTCAGTGGAGTTCAATGTACAGAAAATTAGGCCCTCTTCGCTGGTATTGACTTTTTTTTTTGGTTATATTTCTCTACTTATGTTTTGGTTGTAAATGAGGTGCATAACTAATGTGTTAAAAGTTACTATAATATGCTCAGGAACAGTAAATCAGAGTTTCTAATCAGTGAGAGATAACCAGTGTTTCTGTACTGAATTTATATAATTTTAGCACAAAGCATAAAACCTGACAGTTTAGAGTCTTGAGTGGCTTTGTCACAGATAGATATATAATTCCCATTATACTTCTTTATATTTAAAAAATTTATTTGGTAAAATATGCTAACGTGAAATTCACCATTGAAACCATTTTTAAGTGTACAGTTAAGTGACATTAAGTACATTCACACTGTTGTGCAATTATCGCCACCATCTATCCCCAGAATTTTTTCAACTTCCCAAACTAAAACTTTATACCCATTAGACAGTTGCTCCCTATTTCCTCCTCTCCACTCAGCCCTTAGTAACCACCCTTCTACTCTCTGACTCTATGAATTTGATTACTCTAAGTATCTCATATAAGTGGACCATACAGTATTTGCCCTTTTGGATCTAGCTTATTACATTTAACATACTGTCTTCAAGATCTATCCATGTGGTAGCACATGTCATGATTCCATACTTTTTAAAGTCTGAATAATATTCCATTTTATATATATACCACATTTTGTATCCATTGACCGATCAGTGGACACTTGCGTTTCTTTCACTTTTGACTATTGTAAATAGTGCTGCTATGAACATGGCTGTGCAAATATCAGAAGTAGGATTGTTAGATTAAATGGTAATTCTATTTTTAATTTTTTGAGGAACCATCATGTTGTTTTCTATAGCACTATATCATTTTATGTTTCCACCAGCAACGCACATGAGTTTAAATTTCTCCACATCCTCATTAACAATTGTTATTTTCAGTTCTCTTGATAGTAGCCATCCTAATGGGTGAGGTGGTATCTCATTGTGGTTTTGATTAGCATTTCCTTAATGATTAGTGATATTTAGCATCTTTTCATGTACTTGTTGCCCATTTGTATATCTTCTTTGGAGAAATGTCTATTTAAGTCCTTTGCCCACGTTTTAATTGGATTATTTGTTTTCCTATTACTTAACATTCTCAAAATACATTTCTTGGACCCCTTGGCCCACACATTCCCCCAAACATCGACACCCTTATTCTCCGTAGATTATTTATTTTTGGAACCTCAGTAAACACTTCGTAACTTTTCCATATTTAATCCAACTAAACGTTTAATTACTATTTTTGTACTGTCAGTGTGTATTCACTCAATTAGACTATGTTAGCTTTGTTGCATTTATGACATTTTTCTTTTTCAATTTAGTGTTATGAGAATATCTTTTGCAGAGATTACATGAAAGATTGAGGGAAAAGTAAGAAAAATATTTCCCCAAAGCACTACAATGATTTGCAGGTGATATGTCTAGAGAAGACAGTTCTTTGAATTCTCATGAAGATAAATTTCTCAGTAGTAGTCTCATGTCTACCATTTACTTTCAGATTCAATTTTGACAGTATGCTTAAGAATTTTGGAGGATTTGCTGATTGCAATACACTCTGCTAGTTCCTATGGGTTATTTATACAGATGGCTAAAATACAGTTCTCACCCAAAGAACTACAGTCTTGTGAAGGAGACAGATATGTGAATTAAAAACTTCCAGAGCAGATAGAGTCAAGTGTTATAAAAGAGGTGCATTAAAAGTGGTGAGGATTGTGGAAAATCAGGGAACAATTTGTAGCGAATGAATCAAAGATACTTTTGTGGAAGACATGACCTTTGAAGTAATTAAGATTGGAATGAAGAATAGGAGTTTCATAGGCAAAAAGCAAGGAAAGGGCCTTCGAGGCCGAGGAGAACATGAACATGAAAGTGGCTGGCCGGCAACCTCAGGGAGTAAGAAATAATCTGGTGATATAAAAGCTCAGAGTGTGAGAAGCTGAGCCAGAGTGTTTATATGTTTACTTAGGGTCAGAGGTTTACTCACAGTCTATTTTTAAAAATTAGAAGTCTTTGATGGTGTTTGTGGATGGGACTTACATGTTTGGATTTGCGCTTAAGAAAACTTTAGTGACAGCACAAAAGGGAATGAGGGAGGCAAGATTTAGAAGTCAACAGTTTAATTAAGAGACTGCTGCTATAGTGCAAATGAGGTGATGAAGAGTTTCGCAGAGTAAAAGTAGTGGGCATATGAGAGTATGGAAGTAGAATTAACAAAATTGGCTGTGTGGGTAACAAAATTGAATGGGTGCATGAGAGAGAAGCATCAAAGGTGATGAAGGTTTATAAACTAGTTGACTTAAAGATGATAGTTCCGTTAATTTAGTTTGGAATTGTAGGGAGAGGAGTAGATTTGAAGTGAGAAAAATAGGTTGGTTTTTTCATATATAAAGTTGAAGATGATTGCAGGGCATCCATGTAGAGACAGATGTCTTAGAGTCCGTTGAAAATTCAACCTGCAGATTTTGAAAGGAATAAGGGCTGGAGGTGTATATTTGAAAGTTATTAACAAGGATATGAAAATTAAAACCATAAGACTGGCTGAAATTACTGAAAAATGAAAAGGAAAGGGCCTAAAGTGTTATAGTATCTCGGAGGAATACCCACATTTAAGAAATAGAGGAAGAAATAGTAGAAAAGAAAGGTGAAAGATAATCTCTCCACTAATCCACAAACAGATGATTGGGAATTTTCCATAACTAAAGCATATTAAATTGCCAAATTTGGTGTACTTTATATGTCCTACGAAAGTTAAACATTGATATAGAAAACTATTGCACAGAATCATCTGGTTTTGAATCTACTAAACCTCGGATTCGGGTCTTATCGATGATTATGTAATAGAAAACTAAGGGTATACAGAGAAAATTTTTTAATTTTTTACAGAAGCTTTGAGATTATCATTAATATATCCGTAAGTGATGTTAGCAATTTTTCTGCATCTAGACACCAAAGAGGATCCCTCGTTGAAGGATGCTGAAGATGCTGTGGCAGAGACAATCGCCCTTTGCCAGAGAAACTCACATAATTTGAACCAGCAGCAAAGAGAGGTAGGAGAATAACTACTTAGGTATCTAAAAGTCTGTTCTGGTCTGAAAGTAGGAATTAATTCTATTTCCACTGCCCTCTCAGTGACCTGAGTTCAGTCCAACTGGATTTTAATCACTGTTTAGTGCTCCCAGGTGTGTAAGACTCCCAAAGTTACTATGAGGTTTGCCTGCCCTCTTGGTTCTCACAAAAGGCTTTATATTCTTAGATTTGGCTGTGCCGCAAAACGTTGGTATGTGAATACTAAGATGTCCTTGTTCTCTTTGGACTGAGATTTTCTGTATTTTGTGTAGTAATATTGTGTATGTGTCATCATTTATCTTCTATTCCCCATGGATGAAAGTGAGCATGAGAAACTGGAGGAAAACCCCTCGGGATACAGAGAAAGCTGGAAAAGGTTGAAGAAGCTTATGATACAGTAGTTCCCAACCTTGGCTGCACATTAAAGTCACGTGGGAGCTTTGAAAACTCCCAGCACACAGACTGCACCCCAGGTCAACTAAAGTCTCTGTGGCTGTGACCCAGTCATCAGTATGTTTTAAAGCTTCCCACATGATTTCGGAGTGCAGTTAAGGTTGGAAGCACTTCTGCAACAGATTTCAGACTGCAATAAAGGAGAACACAAAACTGAGCTCCTGTGCAGGTGGAGTTACAGCAGGGAAGCAGAAACTAAGGGGGCGAGATGTGACTTGACAGCTAAGTTCCACAGTAGTTTTAAGAAGTGAAACTTTGGCAGCGTGATATGCATATGCATAAGTCCTCGGGTGCCTGGCCCTCCAGGCTGTGGCCTCTCACTTGCCACCACCTGGCCTCTTTGCACTGCCTGGTTTTCTGAAATGGGAAGCAGGGTAAATGTTTCATGTTAGCCATACGTGTTACAATGTCAATAATAAACTTAGTTTGTTTTCTGTTCTTATGAGATGGGTAAACTTCTTTACGTTTTTGTGAAGGGTTTTTTTAATTAGTTTCAGGTGTACAAAACAATGTAATAGTTAGACATTTATACCCCTCACAAAGTGATAACCCCCCTTCCCCAATCTACTACCCCCTGACATCATATTTAGCTGTTACAGTTCCACTGACTCTATTCCTTCTGCTGTACTCCACATCCTGTGACTATGTATGTATATAATATTAAAATATAGTTGACATTTGTTATTATTCAACTTCAGCTTCAGGTGTACAGTGCAGTGGTCAGACACCTACACCATCCACGAAGTGGTCTCCCTAATAAGACAAGTGTCTATCTGACCCCCTACAAAATCTTTACAACATTATTGATTATATTCCCCAAACTGTCTTTCATATGTGAAGGATTTTTTAAGATCATAAAATTTGATAACTCTAGAATATAAATTGTGTATAACAAGCACATTTACCTAATAGATGTGACTATTTTCTTTATTAAAATTTTTTTTTGTGTAAAAAAGATACATATCCGTCATTTAAAAAAAAAAAGTCCTGCAATACAGAAACTTACAAAGAAGTATGTTTTTAAAAATTACCCTGGCTTTGCTGCATCTATAGCAAAGGATAAAGTGAGGATGCAGACCATTCTCAGCAGTCAGACTGGACGTCCCGGAAAACGTGGCCGTCACTCTGAAGGGACCACAGTTACTGTGAAGGGCCCCAGAGGCACCCTGTGGAGGGACTTTGATCATATTCACGTAGAACTCAGTCTCCCTGGAAAGAAAAGAAGAGGCTCCGGTGACAATGGTGGGCACATAGGAAGAAACTGGCTCCTGTTCACACTACCTGACACGTACAGAACACGATCGAGGGTTACATTGGGCTTCCAATACAAGATGCGGTCTGCGCGTGCTCACTTCCCCATCAATGTCGTTATTCAGGAGAATGGTTCTCCTGTTGAAATCCGAAATTTCTTGTGTGAAAAATACATCTGCAAGGTTCGCATGAGGTCAGGTGTTGCTTGTTCAGTATCTCAAGTCCAGAAAAATGAGTTAATTCTTGAAGGAAATGATACTGAACGTGTATCAAATTCAGCTGCTTTGATTCAACAAGCCACAGCAGTTAAAAACAAGGATATCAGAAAATGTGTTTCTGAAAAAGGAATAGTTCAGCAGGCTGATGAATAAGATCTAAGTTGTCCAGCTACAGAAACACCGAGATGTCGAGTGATTCCTCAGACTCGTGTGATATTTTAAAGATGCAATCGAAGTCATGTATGGAAGAAAAAAATTACCCTGTATCTATCCTATCATGCAAAAATAACCATCATCATTTGGTGAATATCACTCTAGATTAACATAATTTTAGAAAACTTGAATCAAATGTTTGCTTTTAAAAATAAACATGGTATACAATCTCATTTAGGAAGATTATGTAAAACTAAGGAATTTCTAAATTTCAAATATTTATTTACCATCCTATTTTTTATAAATGTCACTAAAGTTTTAAAAAAATATGAACTCGAATAGGTTTTCAAATACATTTCAGTTTTTTATAATATCTGTGATGCCAAGCTAGGAAGGAAATTTGCAGGAACTCTTGCTTGCTCTAACCTCTCTTCTCCAACCCTCTTAATTTTAATCAGTTATGTTACTTTACCTTATTAAGGTTAGTAGCACGTTCTTTCCTGAATCCATAGTTCTCGTAATTGTTTAATTTTTATTTAAATGGATTATGGGCCTTACACCAGTCCTTTTGCCATGATTTTTCCATCCTAAGTTTTTATTTTCATTTATTTTTTGATTAGCTGGCTCTATTTGGACATGGTTATACTTTGATAGAATAACACAAAAGGGCAAAATTGTTAAAGTTATGTTTATACATATTTAATACTAAGCCTTTCTAATTTTTCAACCCATACATCTCCTCTCTAATATCTATTTGATATTCTTCTTCTCGTGGAAATTTTAAGGGAAAATAATAATTATGTTATAAATAGAGCAGTTCATATTTACATAAGCTGAAATATGTCCAGGTTTACATATATTAATGGTAGAATTAGATACAAAATCCATGCCTCTAGAACTTGGGGGATTATTATGACTGTATTTGAATCTGTATCTTTTAATCAGAAACAGGAACAAAGCCTTTGATGTGGCAAAAGGGAAATTTATCTTTTTTTGTCAAAAAGTGTCTGAATTAGAATTTGTTTAATAAAGATATTTGATGTTGGACTTCTTTATGATGATAAAGATTTTTCCTAAGTCTTAAGAGTACAAAATTTGGAGTCAGATACCAATTTACTAGCATTGGGATCTTTGGCAAATTATTTAACTTCTCTAAACTTAATTTTCTTCTTGCAACTGAAGATAATGCTTACTGTATAAGGTTACTGTGAGACTGAAATGAGAAAACGTATGTAAAGCATTTAATACAGTGTTCAGTGTAATAGGAATAAATAAAGGATAGCTCTGTCTCGTGATGTGGTTGCAAATGTTAATTGAAATAATGCTAACTTCCGTTGCTTGGTCTGTGATGACTAAGGAAATGCAAAATAATGCTTGATGTAGGAAAAAACTCTGGATAGCCTTTATTCAAATATCTTGTTTGATATAGCTGAAGAGAAATGGGGGGAAGGGAGGTGTAGGGGGAGTCTCTGTTTCCTTCTGCAGTGCATAGGGTTATTTAGACTCGGTCAGTGATGCATTTATACCAGAGTAAGTAAGAACCTAGCAAGAGGCTCTGTCCTGGCTCCATTGAATCCACCCTCCTGAGACACAGAAGATTGCAGTTCTGAGGTCTACACTTACTTAACTTCAGCTTCCTTTTTTCCCAAGGTGTATGGTAAAGCTATCTTTTCTAGCTATGGGCTCTGCTTTTTATTGTCTTTTCTCTTCCCAGTCAAGTATTCCATCTTTTTCTAATTTTACCAACAAATGTATGTGAGAAGCACATTTCAACCTGTGAAATACTATACTGATGTTACTTAAAAATAACAACACTTTTGTTTTTGTTTTCCTCTGATAGACACTCTGGTTTCCATTGTTGGAAGCAATGATGGCCCCTCAGAAGCTGTCTAGCTCAGCTGTACCTCATCTACACTCTGAAGGTAAGTTGACCAGAATCTACCTGGACCATTGCCTAATTTTTATCTGCTAAAGATTATCATTGTGATAACCTTTTCCAATTATCATTCTTTCTTAATGAAATCACATTGTAGTGTTGATCTCATCTTTCAGGTTCAGTTCTTTCTGTGGCACCAATTATGTCATTTGTCTCGACTAGTAATAGCTTTGCAACTTATCAATACTTAACCTTAAAATATCAAACTAGCTTTGGTTAGCTAAGTTTCTAGAAAGCCATATGAATCTACCATTTCCCACTGACTTGTAAGAAAACCCAAAAACTCTTATTTTAAACTAACCTTAATATTAATGTTTTATTATAACAGCTCTGAAATCTTTGACCATGCAAGTTCTAAACAGCATGGCAGCATTTATTGCCCTTCCATCAATCTTGCAAAGAATCTTACAGGTGAGTTAAAAGGGTTAAAAAATTCGATGTTGATCAATTTCAGCTAATACTTTAGTTAAATGTAAACAACAGCAAATTGGGCTAATGTTTAAAGGTGTCTCGAGCATGATGCAGGTAATTTGGGGCATTAGCTAAATATCTGATTCTCATCTTGAATCTTTCCTAGCACTCCAGTGGCATGGTTTTGCCTGGCACACACTAATGACCCGCATGTTAACTGCTAGCTCGGGGTTTCCTATTAGTGTGCTCACTGGGAGAGAATTACCATTATTTCCAGCTGCTTATATTTTTAGATCAAAAAAAGATAACAGAAACATTAAGTTAACATAGTCATTTCTTAATCATTGGTTGTTACTTAGGTTGTCTAACTCATAGTAAAACTTTATGTCCAGAACTCATCCCCTACTTTAGATTCTAGCAGGCTTGTTGGCCAAAGCTTTTGTAGAAAACATCATTCCAGCCTGTTTTCTTCAGCAAAAAGGCCTGAGCCTTTCCAACTTCATCAAAAGGAGAACATTAACAATACACTAAAATATATTTATTTAAAAATCTGTGAACATTCTTGGGGAAACAACAGGAATCCTCCTTGGAGTCCATTTTGTCTTCCTTCACTTTATGCAGTATAGAAACACACCAAGGAAAAAAAATCAAATAGTAATACGATGCCATTGGTCTTTATAGTTTTCAAATGATTTTTCTCCAATCACAAATGTCCCTGCCAGCTCTCTTTTAAGATTCTCCAAGCCCTTCTTCCCATCTGGTATTCAAGCATCTGGGCCTTTGCTGATAAAGACCATTGCACCCAGTAGTCTGTCATCACATAGCATCTTATCATTGAGAAGGTCTCTTTATGTACATTATCCCATTTGATCCTCGTCATCTTTGAATAATTCTTTGATATAGACTACTTCTCTTATATTCATTTAAAAATACATTTGTCGTAAGGTTTTTAATCACATAAAAGAAATATCTCCATAAGGCAGGAATACTTTAATTTACCAAGTAAATTAGGAAAGATGAAATCCTAAAGCTCAGAGAGGCTTCTCTTTCAGTGTATGTGTTTTGCTTTATGTTGAGCTTTAACCACACTTTCTGATACATAAATTATAATAAGTAAAAAGTCTATTTTTCCCTTGGCAAAAACATGATTTTTTAAAAAATTTATATTTTAAAATTCATGTCTTTGAAGGCTTTTGATACTTGAAAATCTTTGCTTTATTTTGAGTTATACTGGCATTCATTGTAATTATATTCTTATCATTTTCTACCCTCAGTGGTTATTAACTCCTGCTAATCAGGAGGGTATGCTAGTTTTTAAATTCCTTATTTGCACATTTGTGATTACTATACTAACTCTACCTTATATTTATAGAGAGATTTTTATTTTTTCATGGTACTTTCACAGATATTATCTCATTTAAAGCACACAATCTTTGAGGTAGGGTAGGGCTACCATAAAGTTTTCTGTTCACGAAGGGTGAAACTGAAGTATAGACAAGTTAAGCACCTACCCCACCATTAGTGGCAGAGTTTGGATACCCTCAAAGTCTCTTAGCTCCTAATTTATGCTCTTTCCTATTATATCACGTAAGCTTTTTCATTTGTTTCAGTCCCTCGTCTTTTGAAGAGTTCATTATTAATTAGTTTATTAATTATATATTAACCTGTTTGGTCATTACCTATATAGATGAAATGCACAGTTCTTACCCTAAAAAAGCTCTTAGAGACAGAAAAAGGTTGTCAATTCAGTCCCCATATGGGCCACTGTGAGCTGCACCCTCCTTAAAAAACAAAAAAAACACAAAACAGGCCTTGGTCTATGATAGACAAGAGAAGAAAATGTTCTAATATAACTATTCATAGGGCTCTAAGCAAGTAATAGTAGCCACCTTCGAGGAGTATCTGCTCTGAACTCCCTGTAGGGTGATTGTCACTCTCCATCCCGATACTTTTGGTCCACAGGATTATAATAGGAACAGCCACCGGAAAGTGTGACCCTGCCTCCTGGCTCTACCTGATTGACTCAAGGTGGGCAACTGGCCTAAACAGGGCCAATCAGTGTCCTTTACTGGAAATTTTAGAACTGAACTTGAGAAAGACGAGCAAGTCTCTCTTCAGTTCTCTGGATTATATAAGTCACAAAGTTCAGGAGCTGGCATTGACTACTTTTCCATCATATGGACCGAAATAGTTAAATATAAGTTAATCTATAGAGAGGAGGAGAAGAATGAAGTAGACACGCAAAGAGGAAAGTAGACAAGAACATAGAGAAGCGAAAAGTTACAAGGAGAGGATTCAAGACAGTGGGAGAGGAGAACACATAGAGAGAAAATCCTGATGGCATTTGAGTTCCTAATTGTAGTTCTTAAGGCTTACCTACATTCCTTTACTTGGATCCTTGAAATACCCCAGTACCTTTATAATAATTATCTTTCTTGAATAAGTTAGAATGAGTTGGATTTATGAATATATATATATCAATAAAAGTGTATATCTGAAACAGACTGGGGAATTTGGAAAGATTTCTTGGAGGAGGTGATATCTGAACTGAATCTGAAAGATCCTAAAGGAATCGGGAAAAAGGAGATAGGTCTATTCTAAGCAGAGTGAACTATATATATACAAAGAATTACAGGTGAAACGTGGTACATATGGGGAGTTGTAAGTGTTTATGTATTCTTGGAACATAGGACAAGAATAAAGGTGAATCACAGAGCTAAAATTTGAAGAGACAGACTGGGAATATCTCCTTAATTGCTTTGTAAACCATAGTAAGGGCTCTGGGTTTTATTTTTAAATCAGTAAATTCTCATCAAAGGATTTTAAGCAGAGGAATAATGAAATGAGGTTTCTCTTTAGAAAGGTCACTCAGCCTATGTTATACAGGATAAATTGGAAGGGATCCAGATTGAAGGTATAGAGATACATAGAATGCAATTGATACTCAATGTTTGTTAATTGAGTTACATAGAATCGATACTAGAAAATGGATTTGGAAATTACTTAGTTGATAGAATCCATTTGATTCTTTGACTATTTAGATGTAGGTGAACACAAGAAGAACCTAGGTAATCCCCTGGTATCAGGGTTACATGGCTAACAGTGAGCAGTGGGGAAATACAAAACTGGAGTTTATAGGAAGAGGTAAGAAGTGGAGATACAGACTTGGAAATCGTCCACATAGAAGTGAAACTCAATGAACTTTAGGAGGAAGTGAATGAGCAAGAAAAGCAGAAGGCCAGAAATGGAGTTCTAGGAAACAGCAGAGAATCAGGATGCATATTTTTTTCTGTAAGTACAGAAGGACCTTGGGGATATGACTGTACTTTGCCTAGACTCTATCACTGTCATCTCGCCCAGAGGCACCTGGCATATAATAGGGACTCAATACGTATTTTTAGAGTACATAAAAGTCAGGGA
Organism: Rhinolophus ferrumequinum; assembly: GCF_004115265.2. Lineage (NCBI taxonomy): Eukaryota > Metazoa > Chordata > Mammalia > Chiroptera > Rhinolophidae > Rhinolophus > Rhinolophus ferrumequinum. The sequence continues at coordinate 60,243,022 of NC_046285.1, read as the reverse complement.
TGGGAGAATCACACTGTGGCTAAGATGGAGTAACAGAAACTGGATTTACCCTCCTGCTTGGGACAACCAAAAAATGGACAAAATATATGAAATAGCAGTTTTCAAAAAACTGGGTATCAGGCCTTAAAGGATGGTGATTCCTGAGAGAGCAGAAGTAAGCAAGGTGAGCCCTGTCTGCCCCAGCTTAATGTTTTGATAGAGTGTCCAGGAAATAGTGTAGGAAGGGGGATCCCAAGAAGTTTCTGGAATACTCATTGATTTAAAATATGGAGCTGAGAGTCAAGAGAGACCAAGGTTGCCAGAATTTGCTGGGCAAGTACTAGGAAAGAACCCTGGGGATGTGACAAAGGCCATCCTCAAGTATAAGTTCCTGATCTGAGGAAACTACCTAAGCCAGGGAAAGAACCACCTGAAAGGATTAAAGGGAATAATACTCGCACTGACTCAGGGCCAACAATAGTATCTTTCCTACTAGTGAAGACTAGACTTCATAGTTCACAGAACATTGGATAGAGTGCTCAAAGGTCCTTGGTAGTGGGAAACAGTTGGCTAGCCCTAGACTGACTAAACATAGCACCAGTCATGCCTTACAAAGCTCAAAGGCAAGACCTGAAAGGATCAAACTGTTTCCAAGTAATTCAACTGCATCCCAGAACAAAGCTTATAAATACTTTTAGAAATATAAAAACATTCAGGTCCCAACAGTGTAAAATTTACAGTGTATGACATTGAATCAGAATTTATAAGGTATGCAAAGAAGGTGGAAAACAAAACCCAAATATGACATGGATATTAGAATTAGCAGACAAGAAAATCAAAATAGAAAAAAAAAGGTTAGTGAACTTGAAGACAGTGATACAGATGATCCAAAATGAAACACTGTAAAGTGAATCAGAAAAAGATGAACCGGAGCATCAACTCTGGAACAGTTAGCTGTGGGACACTTTCAAGTGGTCCAAAATATATGTACTTGGAGTCCTGAAAAGGGGGTCCGAGCAGAAAAAAGTATTTGAAGAAATATTGGCTGAAAAGTTTCCAAATTTATTGAGAATTGGTAGCACACAGATAAATAACCCCAAACTCAAAAAACATAAAACTGCAAGGCACATTATAGTTGCTCAAAATCAATGATTAACAAAACAGCTTAAAAGTAGCCGGAGAAAAAAGACACAAAGGAACAAAAATAAGGACAACAGCAGATTTCTGCTGAACACTTTTAACCACTTTGACTTAGTTGACATTTATAAATCAATTATAGTCGCAGAATACGCATTGTTCTCAAGTGTATATGGAACATTTACCAAGATAGACCATATTCTGGGTTATAAAACAAGTCTCAATAATTCCAGTGTTTTGGATTTTAACCATTCTAATAGGTGTGTAGTATCTCATTGTTTTAATTAGCACAACCCTGAGGAATAATGACAATGAACATCTTTTCATGTGCTCATTTGCCATCTGTATATCTCCATTGGTGAGGTGTCTATTTAGTTCTTTTTGTCTGCTGTTTAGTTGGGTTGTTTGTTGTTGTTGTTGAGTTTTAAGAGTTCTTTGTATATTTTTTATACAACTCCTTTATCAGATATGTGCTTTGCAAATACTTTTTCCCAGTCTGTGGTTTGTCTTTTCAATCTTTCAACTGTCTTTCACAAAGCAAAAGTTTTACAATTGTAATGAAGTCCAACTTTTCAATTTTTTCTTTCATGGATTGTGCTTTTGGTGTTGTATCTAAAAACTCATCACCAAGCCCAAGGTCATCTAGAATTTTTCCCATGTTATCTTCTAGAAGTTTTATAGTTTTGCATTTTACATTTAGGTCTATGATCTGTTTTGAGTTAATATTTGTGAAAAGTGTCATGTCATTATTCTGCATGTGATGTCCGGTTATTCCAGCACCATTCATTGAAAAGACTATCCCTTTCTCCATTGAATTGCCTTTGCTCAGTTGACTCTACTTAAGGGGGTCTATTTCTGGGCGTTCTGTTCTTTTTTATTGATCTATTTGTCTAAGTCTTTCACCAGTGCTACACTATATTGATTATTGTAGCTATAATAAGTTTTGAAGTCGGGTAGTGTTCTCTGACTTTGTCATTCTTCAATATTGTGTTGGCTATTTGGGGTCTTTTTTCTTTCCGCATAAACTTTAGAATCATTTTATCTGTATCCATAAATTTGTGCCCTGGCATTTCAATTGAGGTTGTTTTGTCTGCTTTTGGTATTAGGATAACGCTGGCCTCATAGAAATAAAGAAATGTTCCCTCTGCTTCTGTTTTTGGAACAGATGGTAGAGTATTTGTGTGATTTCTTCTTTAAATACTGGTAGAATAAACCAGTGAAACCTTCTGGGTCTGGGGCCTTCTCTTTTGGAAGGTTAGTACTTAACTGATTCAATTTTAAGAGATACAGGTCGATTTACATTATCTATTTCTTTTTGTGTGAGTTTTGGTGGATTGTGTCTTTCCAGGAATTGTCCCAGTCCATTTAAGTTACCAAGTGCTCCAACCAGGGGTTTTTATGTACCTAGTTGTTTTTATTTTTTTAATCCCCCCTCATTGGCATTTTTCTTATCAGTCCCGGTGTTTAACCCATTTTAAATCTTCCCCACTAGACTATTTCCTGTCCCAGCACAGTGCATGGGACATAGTATATACTCAGTTAATAGTAATTGGGTCAGTCACCTAATGTCCTTGAATAGTTCTCAACAGTTTATAAAGCACTTTATCTCCTTTGATCTCTGCATATATTAAGCTGGGGAAGTAGCGGTATCCTCCTGTTTCTCATGAGGAAAGTGCCACTCAGAAAGGTTAAATAACTTGCCTTAGTCAGGTATTAAGTGAGCACAGCTGGAACATTAACCTAGCTAACTTGGAAAGTTAGCCCTTTACTTCTGTACCTAACACCAGCCGTGGTAAATTTCATATCAACCTCGGTTTATCAGGTCCCCTGGGGAGACATAGGGAGTGACAGTTATTTAGATGCACCGTTGCTCAGATATTTTGTTTTTTTCACAAGAGATGTTTACGTGTGAAAAGGTTCTCAAAGAGCTTCCTGACCTCTAAATGGCTATTCAAACTGATGCCTGGTATCTGAATTGTACAAGTTTCTTTCAGGAACATTAGATGATAAGTTAGTGTTTCTAAGGGATCGTGTTTGTGTTACATACATTCTGTCTTCACTGCTTGCTTTTATTGATCTTCCCTCTATGGCAAAAGGAATTCTTGGCTTCTGAGAAGCTATTTATGGCTGTTTTACTGGTGGAGTTAAAGCAAACAAATGATTTATATGCTAATCTGCTGAAAGCATTATTCACATTTTAAAGTAATGCTTGATTAATAAAGGTTTTAATTTTATAACAAACCACATACATGATACAATAGATACTAAAAAGCAGTAGGGAAAAACGTGGTCACTGCATCTTTTTCTAATGTGCTTTAAAAAAAAGAAAAACAAGTTGACGTGAAGTACCCAAGTTTACCCTTCTAGTAAATTAAAGAAAAACCTCAGTAGTTATTCATTGCCGAAGAATCTAGCTGACATCTTTGGAAAATAATTTGAAAACCTAGTGGATTGTGTACATGCTGTGCTAGAAGCCTTGAGCTGCCTTTTGCATTCTATAATTTATATGTTGTCCCAGCATGAGGTAATTTTCATGATTTTGCCTTTAAATTATGCATATTAAAGTGAAATGTACTGATATAAATATGGACATGACCTATAAAGATTTCTTCTTTTTACCAGAATTTACCCTTTTAAAAACCTCTTTATTCTCCAAACCACCCTTGTCATAAACAAATGACAGAGCTTTTCTATGCTAGAGCAATATTAGTGTATTAAATGTATGTACTGTAGTATTAGGTTGCTGCAAAAGTAATTGCAGTGTAAAAGGTTGAAAATAATTGCAAAACCGCAAGTACTTTTGCACAAACCTAGTAGATATTATAATAGGTTTTTTATAATAAGGTATTACACTATATCTATGGATACTTTGAAAAATAAGTATTTATTAAGAGCTTGACCAAAAGTGTAATTGAGAGTAAGTTCAGAAGCATTAACATGGATTTATTTTTATGCAAAGAAAATTAAAAGAAAAATTTGTCTGGTGGGTGTATATGTGGCCTGGGTTGTTTTTCTAGTAAAGAGTCTGAGATATCTATAGACTTGCCTTTTGTAAGTGATCTGCATATGATTGACAGGTTTCTTTAACTTAGTGATACAGTCTCTAGCTGTGAAACAGAAAATTTCCTCGCTAAGCTTAAGTGGCCTGTTCAAGCCCAAACTTATGAACCTGTTAATTAGTACACAGATACGTAAGAGTAGTTATTCTCTACCTTTGATTTCTTCAGCATAACTTCAGCATGAGGGACCGGGAACTTCAGGCAGACAATATTGCGCTGCTCTAGTACTGAAAACTGATCTTAGTTAGAAATTGCACCTACCCAGTCTTCAAGAGCCATCATTGGAGCCTAGAAGAGAAAAAGAAGGAAATCCTAAGACTGTTGTGTTAGAGCAGGAAGGCAGTTTCTTCTCACATTTCTGAACCTCTTTTCTAAGTTTTTCCTGCTTTACTGTTTTTATCTTTTATCTTTCCTTTTTTTTTTTTTTAAAAAAAGAAGAGTTTATTTGAGCCAAACAGGATATGCCTGGAAACAAGATCTCAAGAGACTGAGAAAAAAATGCTTCTGCTTTTGTCTCTTTTCTTTCTTAACATCTGAACTCAGTTATTCTTACAGCACCAAGGTTTTAAGAACCCCAACTCCCTAAGAAGTAACTAGAAATGTTATCCATATTTTCCAGCAAACATTAGTTTATCATGTAGTTATCCACATCAGTTACCCATGTTATCTAGCAAGCATTAGTTTATTATTTAGTTTATTATTTAGTTTATTAGTCTATGTATATCCATACTTGGGAAACCAATATAGTGTGTTAATTAAAAACATGGTTTCTGAAGTACCTATTCAAATCCCAGCTTATCTGCTTCATAGTTTTGTGATCTTAGAGAATTTTACTTAACCTCTCTGAGCCTGTATTTCTTTACTTATAAATGTTCTGGAAGGAATTTAGTGATATGGTCTATAGTAAGTACTTAGCACTGTACTTGGCATATGCTACCCACTTAATAAATAGCCGCTACTTTTATCATTACTGTTTAGTTGGATTCCCCTGTTTAGCATGGAAGAGTCATTTATATCATATGTAACCTCATATTAAAGTGAAGCAATAGATTTGATATACTCATTTATTAGCAGAAACTTGTATTATAATTCCTAGCCTAGCCAAAGGTGCAGCAAAATGAGCACACAAATGGGCTGATGGAGATAAAAAATGCATAATACAACATTTTGGAAGAGCAGTTAGGCAGTGTGTATGAGTATCCATAAAAGAACTCTTTGAGACTGTAATTTCCTTTCTAGACATCTCTGAAGAAAGAGATCCAGACCAAAATTTGCAGCCACTGGCATTTGATAATGGTGGGATTTGGGTGTGGGGGTGGGCAGGGAAACTGGAATGTCTAACAACAGAGAATGGTTGAATAACATAATAAATAGTATTTTCACATGATTCATACTCTGTAGCTATTGCAAAATATTTGATGATATGGGAAACTGCTCACAATATACTATTAAGTAAAAAAAGGCATAAAAGTATTAACGTGAAACACTCAAATTTTGTACATTACGAAATACATCCCTTTTTCTTGCTCTTTCTCTCCTTTCCCAGAAACAAAACTGAAAGAATATACATCAAAAGTGTTTTATCTCTGGGTAGTTGGATTTCATATTTTTGTTGTTTTATTTTTGTACACGTTAGTGTTTTTCAAATTGTATATAATACACAAATTACTTGGCAAACCTCGTATGAGAAGCACTGGAGGGAAGATTGGGTATCTGGTGTTTATCAATAGTGACTTCATTGAAAAAAGCTTTGAAAAACTGAAAGCTGCCCCTTGGATTCATAAATTCATCTCCTAAACTGAAGTCTTTCTCCTAAACTAGAGCAATTTAGTTGGTTTAGTCCAGGAGGTGCCCAAATGTGGGTCGCAGGAGTTACTAGACAGGTTCTGTACTCATGAGTTCATTGGTTTTAAAGTAGCAGCTAAATAAGAGCTCCACGCAGAAGAGCTGGTCTTTAATATGAAGGAGAGGGAGGAAATTCTTTCAGAAACAAAACCAGAGTGAAATTAATTAGACTTGCAGAGAAGATTATTAAGCAAGAGGCTTGGATCATTTCAATTTTATTTTTCCAAAATATTTGTGATGGCCAGAGGGAGACCGATGTGCGTTTCCACTGGGAGCTTCATGGACGAATAAATATATTGTGACTGTAAAAAAAATACTTAAGAGTATTTGGCCCTTTCAGATAAGTTATATTTTAAAATAATTTTAAATTACTAAGAACAGCATTATAATTTTTTGCAACTTTTTTCAAATTAGGATCCAGTTTATGGCAAAGGAAAACTTGGAGAAATCCAGGGACTGATTCTGGGAATGTTGGATACTTTTAACTATGAACAGGTAAGCTACTTTATATTTTTAAGCCTGTCCTAAGGTAAAAAGAAGTGATTTTTTTTTTTCTTTGCATCTATGCTTTTTCTTTTCAAATTACCATCTATTTAGTAGAAGTTTGGTAGATTGACCTTAATTGATTAATCTGTAATTTTTTAATACACACATTCTAAAATGTGGAAATGCATCAAATTTGGATTCATTTTGTTTTGATTCATTGGCAGAGGGACAAATATCTTTTTTTTGAAATAAAAAATATGAGTGAGAAACTTTCTGGAAAAATAATTGAATGCAAACATACAACCCATGAAAAGGAAGGGTCAGCAGGAGTATAGAAAACTGCAAAATAAAATTAAGAGTATTCTTTTAAACATCCTAAAGCAGATGATTTCCACTAACCAAAAATGGTCATTAGTCTTCCTTCCCCTAACTCAAAACTGCCTGTAGCTTTAATTCTCAGTAGGAGCCAGCCTGGTGTACAGAATTTTTTCTTACTGTACTTCAAAGTGACTCACGAAGCCACCTAGGAAAAGTGCTACGTGGGCATGTTAGATATGATATCTGCTTTTCTAATAATCAGGGAAGAAAATGAAAAAGAAGAAAACATTTGGGTGGCAGAGCTTTTCTTAGGGTATTGTAGTAACTGCAGTTTTGCTAAGCATAGCCCAGTGAAGCCAATGCCCCTGCAGGCACACACTGCATGTTGGCAGAAGGAAAGCTGAGTGCAGGGCAGAAATTTTTTGTGAACTTCTGAAGAGGAGGAAAAGATGAGGTTGATTGGAAAGAATTACCTTTAATTCTAGTAGATGTACCATTAGAACTAAAAGTTCTGCATTACAGATAAAGGTAATGGACTAGGCTATGTAGCGAGGAGGATGGTTAGTGTATCTTTCCCCTTTCAGACTGACAGAAAAGAACCCAACTGTACATCTAAATAATATGCATGAGTGTTGTGAATTAGATATAGTTTGAAAACAAAACAATGCTTTATAAGCACATAAAGCCTTAAAAGGACTTAATGTATGGCTGCAAAAATGTCTTTATGTGACTTAATGACAGATGTCAGAGTCTTGAGCAGATTCAGATGACTAAGTGCTGATCAGAAAAATGTGATCTCTCTGCCTCAAGGGAGATGAAAACTGAGTAATGGCCATTAGCTTTTCCACTGAAAGGTTATTTGAAATATTGCCATGGATGCAGTTTCTATTAAAAAAAAAAATCAGGGATATTTTTGTTATTTGTTACAACACTTCAAGCCACTCAGAAAAAACTTATTTTATACATGTAATAAATAAAGAGATGTGGGTTTCTCTAGTCATTCAAAATGAATTAAGCTATAAACTGGCAGAGCACACATTTCTCAGTAGAAACCAGTAAGAGCCTTTTAATAATTATTTTGAGAATCTTAATGTCTGCACTTGTCATTACTCTGCACATTAAAGTTAACCACTTATTATGGGGTTTTTGATATTTTGTTAATTTTATGCCTTTGTAGTGTATTCCAATTTCAATTGTTTGTGGTTGAGAACTAAACAACTGATATTCCTTATTCATCCCCTGTGTCTCTTTCACTTTATAAACCAATTTGTTTATTTTTTTGGTTTGGGTCTTTCCCAGACCCTGCTGGAAACAACTACTAGCCTCCTAAACCAAGATCTCCACTGGTCATTGTGTAACCTGAGAGCTTCGGTCACCAGAGGACTGAATCCCAAGCAAGATTACTGCTCTATATGTTTGCAGCAGTACAAGAGACGCCAAGAAATGGCTGACGAAATTATTGTCTTTAGGTAAGAGAAGGAAATGTTATATGTGCCATGTATGTGTATTACCAGGCAGGAATACGGGTGGATACACAGCCCCAGTGAATCATTCTAGCAGTGAACAAAACAAGGCAATGTTCCTGCCCTTATAGACCTTACATTCTTCCTGGGAGTCGAGAGAAATAGGTTTTAGGGTGGTCGGGCAATAAGTACAGAGTAATAAGAGCTAGGAGGAAAAATACAGCACAGGTAAGGGGATGGAAGGATGAAGTGTTCGGGGTGAGAGGCCTATTTTAAGACACCATGATAAAGAAAAGCATCTCTAAGGAAGTGACATTCCAGCCGAATGAGAGAGGTAGGCGTGAATGTTCAGAATATATTTTAAAGGTAGAGCTAACTTGCAAATGTATTAGATGTGGAGTGTGAGTTGCCTGAGCAACTGGATGGACGGGAACCATTGTCTAAGATGAAGAAGAACAGGTGTGAGGACCTGGGAAAATCAAGAATTTTGTCTTGGAAATGTTAGGTTTGAGATGAGTATTAGACATCCAAGTAGGAATGTCAGGTAGACAGTTATTCTAGTAAGAAACCTAGAGACCTGTCTTAGAAATATAAATTTAGAAAGCATCAGCATTTAAATGATATTTAAAGCACAGTGCAAAGAGAGAAGAAATCTAGTATGGAAGTGACAGGTTTGATCTCAGGATCAAAGACAGCTCACCTAAAATAGGTAGGGGCAATGTAAGGTAAACTCTGTAGCCAAACTTCTCGAAGAGTGAAGGAAAGGAAAAATGGTAAGAGATGACTTTAGAGAAAGAGCAAAGGCCAAGTCATGTAGGAAGTGGGTCATTATAAAGAGTTTAACTTTTACTCTGAGATGAGAAACCATTGGATGGTTTTGAGGATAGGGTTGACATGATCTGACCTATGTCTTAAGGGTCACTTTGACCACTGTTGAGAATGGACCATAGAAAGTCAAGGGTGAAAGTAGAATGCCCAGTTAGGCTGTTGCAGTAATCCAAGTGAGAGATGGCCCAAGGTGGTAACGATGAAGTAAAAAGTGGTAGGATTCTGGATCTATTCTGAAGATAGAGCTGATAAGATCTGTTACAGATTGTGAAAGAAAGAGGATAGTCAAGGATGACTCCAAAGTTTTTGTCCTGAGAAACTGGAAGACTGTGTTGCCATTTATTAAGGTGTGGAAGTTTGGATGAGAGTACGCAGTGAGAGTGGCGTGGGGTGAAAATCAAGAATATGTTCTTGGATATGTTAAATTTAAGATGTCTGTTAGATATCCAAAATGGAGTTCTTGAGACCGATAGATGGGTTTTAGGAGAGAAGTGTAGGCTGTAGGTAAAATTTTGGCAGTCATCAGCTTGTCGGTGGTATTTTAAAGCTATGGAACTGGAAGGAATCACTAAAGGAGCGAGGGTAGCTGTATAAGAGAAGAATACAGAGGAGAAAAACTCTAGAAGAGACAGATTATATACTGAAAGAGAGTAGAGAAAGACTGTAAAGAAAGACTATAGAAAAGGATTGACTTCTGAGGCAACTAGTATTTCAGGGTGGAGAAATGAGGGGGGAATCAGCAAAGATGACTGAGAGTTATACTGAGCACTCACTTCTGGGAGGCTCATTTGGTAACTTAGTGTAACCAGTAGGGAATTTCTTCATAAGAATAACGTAAGAATTTACTATACCACTGACATTTTTGTAAATGCTTAATCAAATCACAACTCTGGACCTTGAATTTTATGAGGCAGACCACTCATGTTATTGACAAGCTTATTATCAATATCAATAATTTTGATTTTCCCCAATTAACTTTTTTTCAAAATGTTTAAAAATATTTTATAGTTTGAGAAATGAACAGAAATTCAACTCATCCCCCAGATGATTTGTAGCCAGAGAACTGCTTCTGTTCCTACTCACAACTTCAGTGTACAAATATGTGAGTCTGGATTTTTACAAAGAGAGGACAACAACAAGTATATTCCCTTTGTTGTTTCTTAACCTATACAACCATCAGTGCATTCCAGCTTATGAGAAATCTGTATCACTTATAAACACACTCTAACATAGCTTATGTTTATGGATTTTATGATAACGAAAAGTGCAAATTGGTTGCCTTCACTTTGCAGCTGCGGCCATTTGTATCACTCATTCTGTCTGCAAAACAAAGAGTGCACCATAGAAATTGAGGGGCAAACAAGATGGACATGCTACAAATGCAGCTCAAGTAACAAAGTAGGAAAACTAAGCGAAAATTCATCTGAACTTAAAAAAGGAAGGATAATCCCATCACAGGTAAGACTTGTTTTCATGTCAAGGTGGAGATGGGCTTTTCTTACCCATATCTTGTAGGCCTGCTCATTTTTTTCAGTTCCTGTAGCCTTCAGCAAATTTACCTGATGGGTATCCAGTACATGACATCTGTTCAGTCCCATGTAGAGGAGAGCTTCTCTGCTCTGTCCAGCACTGAAAAACGGGGATTTGAGAGCAACAGAAGGCATTTTCTGCCCTGAAAAAGCTTAAGATCTAGTTGAACAGAGATGTACACACATGAGCCTCCCTTAAGATTCTTTGACGAAGTTAGAGGTCAGCCAGTACAAATGCTACAGTACTAATGAGTACCTATGCTCGTATGTGCTGAAGAGTTCTCACTTTTACGTAGGGCTGATGGACGAGGTGCATACACGTGTGCTCTGCATGGTTTTCTCAGAGGGGTAACTTTCTTCAAAGACCTTGATGCAGCAGTGTTCATTTGAGACATTTTCATTGCCTTTGGAGTCTGACTAACGGACTGGAAACAATTTTTTGTTCATTTTATAGCCTTTCTTTTTTCTTCTTAAGTAGGCAAAACCCCCTTACCTAGTGTCTCCCAAGTAACAGTTTGGAATTTCTACACTCCAGTGGTAGGCATTCATTTATATGTTCTCTCAATATATATGGAACGGTGTGCCTGGCACTGTGCTAAGTGCTGGGGATATAATGGTAGGCAAGACATTTGACTTGTGGAGTTGACAACCAGTGAACTTAAGAAGACATTTTGAATAAGTGTTCTCAAGTTCTTTCTGACACCAGTTCTGTCAGTTCTCTGGACTGCATGTCCAACAATTCGATTCATTTCTGACATTGGCTTCATTCCCATAAGACTGCCCTCACTTTAACACCAGTCACAGATGGGGTACCCCGGTTACCCACACTCTTGTCTGACTTGCCCAATTCAGGAGTCCCCGTGACACCCCACTCCCCAACCAGGTTTGATAATTCACTAGAATGACTCATAGAACTTAGGAAAATACTTTACATTTACCTGTTTATTATAAAAGGATACAACTCAGGAACAGCCAAATGGAAGAAATGCACAGGGCAAGTATGGAGGAGATGGGTGTACAGAGCTTCTCTTCCCTCTCCCAGCACATCAATGTCTTCACTGGCTGGGGAGCTTCTTGAACCTCATTTAGGGGTTTTTAGAAGTTTTATTATGTGGTCATGATTGGTTAAATCATTGGCCCTTGGTGATTAACTCAATCTCTACCCCCTCTCCCCTTCCCAGAAGTTTTGGGAGGAGACAAAGGGTGGTAGAATTAAAATAATTAACCCTTTAAATCATGGCTTGATCTTTCTGGTGACCAGCTGCCCCTTCTGAAGCTATCTAGAGGTCCCCAGACACCCATCATCTAATTAGCATACAAAAGACACTCTTATTATTCAGGAGACTCCAAGAGTTTTAGGAGCTATGACAGGAACCAGGGACAAAGACCAATTTTTTTTTTTTTATTATACTTAGAGATGAACTGTGCTGTAAGAGGAGATAATGAATAGATCTGATCTAGTCATGGGAGGTCACGGAAGGCTTCCTCAAAATGCCGTGTTAGCTGACCCTGAAGGAAAAAAAAGAAGTAAGCTAGACAGGTTTAGGTGTAAGGGTAGGCAGGAGGAGGAGTATTCCAGGCAGAAGGAACAATACACAAAAGAAACATACAGCATCTCTACTGTGAAGCAGGAAAAAGCGTGCAACTAGACACTGAGCATGATTGGATCTAGAGAGTGAAAGAGAGTGGTTATGAGATGAAGCTAGCGGGGTGAACAGAAACCACATTAGTTATTTTTATGTTTGTGCTAAAAAAAAAAATAGGAAGATATTAAAGGGTTTTAAGGAAGGAATGATATGATCTGATCAGAATAGGTTTTTGTGTTTTTTTGACCAGTATTTTTAAAAGAACACTGCAGAAAATGGATTGAAAGGAAAGCATGAATGATATAGGGAGACCAAGAATATTGAAGTAATTTAGAGGAGGGAAGTGGTAACTTGGTCTAGAATGGTAGGAATTGGGATGAAGAAAAGAGGACATATTGGAGCTTTGTTTAAGAGGACCACAAACATCAAAAGGGAGAATTTATTGTTGGAGTTAATGAAGTCTGCAGGACATAAAGGTAAAGATGTTCAATATAGCTTCCAGATTGAAAATTTTGTTAACTATACATCTAAAACACTTTCTTGTTTTCATTTAGGGAAGGAAAGATAGGTCCTGTGATTCCCAGCATCTTTCCAAGATGAATCCAAATGCAGATGGGGAACCTTTATTTATGTAGATACCTAAAGCATTATGTCTTAGGGCACTTGAGTTGTTTTCTCTTTCAGTTATATCCTATGCATAAACAACTTGTGATTATATACATATTATGGCCTAGATAGTACCAATTAGATTTTTTTCCCTTTTTGCCTAGATAATCCTGAGAGGCTAAAATAGGCAATTACATATTATATATGTAATTATGTATTTTAATACACAATTTACAAACTGTAAAATTCACCTCTGTGAATTTTGGCGACCACCTATACAATCAAGATCTATAGAGCAGTATTATTACCCACCCCCGCAAAAGTTCCCCATATCTCTTTGTAGTCAACCTCTCCCCATATCCTCAACTCCTGGCAACCGCTGATCCTTTTTTAGTTAATTTTTAATAGGGTGTGACATAAGGACTGAGGTTCATTCTTTTGCATGTGGATATCCATTGAATTGCATTTGTACCTTAATTGAAAATCAATTGACTAGATTCTAGACTTTCTATTTTATTCCATTAGCTATATGTCTATCTTATCTCTAACTCTGTAGCTTTATAGTAAATCTGGATCAGGTAATGTGATCCTCCAATTTTATTCTAACATTTGGCTATTCTCCTTCCTTTGCTTTTCCATGTAAAATCAGCTTGTCAGTTTCTACAAAAACATCATGCTGGGATTTAATTGGGATTGTGTTGAATATATAGATCAATTTGGGGAGAGTTGACATCTTAACAATATTGAGTCTTCCAGCTCATTAACATGGTGTATCTCCGAATTTATTTAGATCTCTGATTTATTTCATCAGTGTTTTGTCATTTTTGGCATATGCATCTTGTATATATTTTACAAGATTTATTTCTAAATGTGTAATGACTTTTGACGCTATTATGTATTTTACTGTCTTATATTTCAATTTCTATTTATTGCTGAAATATAGAAATATATTTTTGTATATTGACCTTGTATTCAGTAACCAGTGACTTTACTAAGCTTACTTATTAGTATTAATACTTTTTTGTATTAATTCTTTGGTATTTTCTACATAGACAGTAATACCATGTGCAAATAATGAATTTTATTTCTTGTTTTCCAATTGTATGCTTTGTATTTCTTTTTCTTCCCTTGTTGCATTGGCTTCCAATCCAGTGTTGAACAGGAATGGTGAGAATAGACATCCTTTCCTTTGTACTGATCTTAGGGGAAAGTATTCAAATTTTCATCATTAAGTATAATGTTAACTAGGCTTTTTGTGTGTAACCTTTATATCATGTTTAGGAAGTTCCCTTCTATTCCATGATTTGCTAAGAATTTCTTCATGAATTAGTAATTGAATTTTGAAGCCATTTATACGGCATTGGTTGCCTTGTTTCTTCATTCCCACACCTCATACAATGAAGAAAGACAATAACCTATTTCATTATCTTTTCTCCTGCCTTATCTCTTTTCTCCTGCCTTATCTCAGAGCATCTAGAAAAGGGAAATTATTTTAAAGTGAATCTGGATGGCAAAGGCAGCTTTATTCTGAGACTATCCCATTCAGGGCAGAAGTGATTCAACTTTTGCATTCTTTAGGAAACTCCAGTAAGATTATTGATTAGATCTTGAAAACCTCTTTTTGATGCTTTTTAATAATGAAGCAAGCTAGAATGAGAATGATTTTGGATTTCTTAAAATTTCCTCTAGCTGTCTGTCTCCCTTGTTTTTCTTACTAAGATATTATTAAAAGATCTAGTAGATTGTTAACGCAAGAAAGAAAGAAACATCAAATATATGCTTGAGATGTGTTTATGTTAATTTTCACAACAACTTGATGAGGATGATATAGTCCTTATTTTACAGCTGAAGGAACTATATATAGTTCAGAGAGGGAGGGCCAATATTTGAAATCAAGTTTCTAAGACCATTTTCTTTCTTTTTTTTTTTTAAGTTAAATTTATTGGGGTGACATTGGTTAGTAAAATTATAGGTTACAAGTACACATTTCGATAAATACATCATTTATATATTGCATTGTGTGTTTACAACCCTGAGTCAGCTCTCCTTCCATCGCCATGTATTTGACCTCCTTTTCCCTTTTCTACCGTGTTTCTTCGAAAATAAGACGTAGCTGGACCATCAGCTCTAATATGTCTTTTGGAGCAAAAATTAATATGACCCAGTCTTTTATTATATCAAAGTAAGACTGGGTCTTATATTAATTTTTGCTCCAAAAAATGCTTTAGAGCTGATGGTCCAGTTGCGTCTTATTTTCCGGAAAACCCGGTACCACCCTCCCTCCCCTCTTACCCTCTGGTAACCACTACATTGTTGTCTGTGTCTATAAGTTTTTGTTTGTTTGTCTTGTTCCTTTGTTGCTTTCAGTTTTATATCCCACATATGAGTGAAGTCATATAGTTCTTGACTTTTTCTGTCTGACTTATTTTGCTTAGCATAATAATCTCAAGATCCATCCAAGTTGTCTCAAATGGCAGTATTTCATCTCGTGGCAGAGTAATATTCCACTGTGCAAATATACCACATCTTATTTATCCAGCCATCTATTGAAGGTCACTTTGGTTATTTCCATGTCTTGGCCACCTGAATTGTCCAATGCTGCATTGGACATCGGGTACATATATCTTTACGGACAGATGTTTTCAGATTTTTTGGAGAGGGATTGCTGGGTCATATGGTAATTCTATTCATAATTTTTTGAGGAACCTCCATACTGTTTTCCATAGCAGCTGTACCAATTTACATTACCACCAGTAGTGTAAGACCATTTTCACTCCCAGTTTCTCCTGCCTTCAGCCTGTTCTATTCTTAGCGTTCTAGCTGTATGGAAACCTGGTAAAGCTGATTTCTAAACTATATCCATACTGTACTGGCTGTGGTAATTAAAATTTCTTACCATTGTGTGAGCCATTCACATTTTTAATTATAAAAAAAAATTAAATGAAATTAAAATGATGGCTTTTATTATGCTTTATATCACGAAAATTCTACTTTGCTCTTTTAATTTCCTTTGAAAATATATTAGCCCTGGTTAAGTTCCTAGCCAGTGCAGGAGGCTAACAATGGTGAGGGCCCCGGTTACTCTGAAGTCAGTCTGAGACTGTCGGTCAGCTCTCACCTGTTGCTCTCTACCCCCCAGAAGGTACTAAATACATTTGAAGCTTCTCACTACTTTTTTAATGTGATCCTTCTATCAAATAGTTTTTTATTTCATCCTTTTCCGAGACTTGTGATAATTGACTTTTAGTTATTCAATTTCTGATTCCAATTCAACAGGATGCAACAGTTACCCTCAAAACTGTGGTTTTGGTGGATAAAATCTTTCTTCTTGCCACTCCTTATCTCATTTCTGTTTTTCACAACTGGTCAATATATATAACTAGTAACTGACCTAGCAGTTGCCTTCCAACAGATTTGCACAGATGTGATGAAAGGTATTTCCCTAGAAAGCTTTCTTTCCTAAGGAAAAAGCACTTTTCGCTTTTTACAGATAGGAAAAAAAATGACTCAAATTTCATTCTTTCCTTATCTCCTCTCCCCCCAACTCAAGCTTATAGCAGCTCAATCAGAAATGTAGGTCCACAGAATAGTCCTTGCAAGTCTCTATGAGTCTCTGGTTTGCTTTCTCCACATACTACCCACAGATGAAATACATTGGAATAACTAATTTTAGCTGAAGAACTTATTATTCTATTATATTTTCTCAACAAATGTTCCAACATAATATAATATAGTATAATACAATATATAATTTTCTTTGATTATTCCTTTATTAAATTTATAATAGCAAATAACCATCTTCATTGGTACTGATTAGCATTGGAAGACATTAACTTGCTATTCATTTTAAAAATAAATATTGATCAACAGGCAACTTGATATAAATTCAAAGAAACATAATTGAAGATTTACTAGATTTCAGTTTTAACGTTATTATATTATTAACAGGGCTTAGAGTTCTTGAGAGCTGGTAATAAACTAACACATTATTTATGTACCAGAAACATTCAAGTTGTTATTCCTTTTAAAATTTTAAAAAACAAGAGCATTTAGAGACTCATTTGAAAGAATTTTATAATGTATTGCTCAATATCTTTTCAGATTTGGATAAACCATCCCTTATATTAGAGTATTTTTGTTTTTTCAATGAGGTAACTATCCGAGGAAGAAGGGCAGTAGAGATAAACATATAGGCCTACTCATCCTTTAATAATCACAAAGGGAGATAATTAAATAAGTTGATATTTTTCCTGGTACTTGGAGTAGTTTTATTTCTTCATTTTTAAAGTTGTCTAAGAAAATATTTTGTCTTTCAGGGTAAATTTATAAGTAATATCAGAGGGAAGTATTTACAACTTCCAAGTAATTGTTCAGTAAATAACATTTATTTATGCTCACCGGTCATGATTTTCTATTAACCATTGTACATTGCTTATTTATTTGGGGTTCCCACCATAAATTGGATATTTGGTTTACATGCTATTGAATGAGATAGGAACACGGGTATTAATGCCCTGTTTTCATTTGTACATTTTTAAAGAATATTAGCTCCCAGTTGTAAATATGTTAGATTGAAACTAAATGCTAAAAAATGAGATTTCAGTTTTTGGTGATAGCAGCATTTCTTAGAAGATTCTAAATTTTAAATTAAATTTACAGATTAAATAAAGATTAATATATCTCAGAAGTACAAGAGGTGATGAATGTTCCTATTAAAAATGAATGTTTTTGAGACTTTTACCCATTTTCCAGTAATCTTGTTATACTCTAGTATTAAGCGATTTATTGCTGTAGCCAATATTTACTGTATGCCTGCTTTGGTCCAAGCACTATTCTTGGTACTAAGTATACATTGGTGAACAAAGAAAACATAGTTCCCACCATCGTGTAGCTTACCATCTAGTAAGAGAGCTAGACAATAATTAAACAAACAATATATCAAATATGTAATTTCAAATTGTGATCGGTTTATAAATGCTGTGACGGGAAAGAATAGAATGTTATGGGAAGAAGACCATGAGGGGAGACCTACTTTGAATTGGGTGGTCAGGGTATATCTATCTGCAGAGAAGATGCTTAAGCTAAGACTTGAAGGATAAAAAGGTACCAGCCTGAAAAAGAACATTACAGGCAAGAGAGAACAACAAGGACAAAGCAACTGAGGAGGGAGATGACCTGTTCACGAAGCTGAAAAAAGATCAGTGGTTGGAACATCATGACCGAAGGGGAATATGACAAGGAAAGAAATGAAGAGTTAGGCAGGGCCGGATCCTGAATAGCTTGTAAGACTCTGGCAAAGAGTTTCGTTTGTATTTTTAGAGAGAGTAGGATTTAAAAATCCTTTTTTAAAAAAGTATTAATATAATCCATTGATTGTGTTTGTAGAAAATGGATAGACAGCCACATCTTTATTACCAGCCCAGTCTTCACCTCTTTGCCTGAGCACTGTAACAATCAGATTCTTCAAGTTCTATACATTTGTGCACTTCCCTTTGATCCAGAAAAGGGCTGGTGTCCAAGAGACTGAAGGATGACAATAGTACCTTGAAAGTGTTTCCAGTCTTAGTGTAGAACAAAAGCTTTGACAGAAATTTAGGCAAAGGACATTAAAAAAATTATATTGTCTAATGAAATGTGAAAAAGTATTTAACTTTACTAGTGATCAAAGATATACAAGTTAAAGCTGTAGTATGATGTCACTTTTTTACTTATTCAATAACTGGAACATTTTTAAAAATACACATTAAACTGTCATACATTAAAAAATATATATGCATTTATATTGATAAGGATGTGAGGAGACAGACACTTTTAACTTCTACTAGTGGGAATGCATATTTGTACAAGTTCATAATCCCTTATCCAAATCCCTTTGGCCAGATATGTTTCAGAATTTTTTATTTTTTTATTTTAGAAAGGTAATACAGGGACTTCCATTTCTGACAGGATGCATTTGGAGTTTCTTGGAGGGAAGGTGGGGAATGGACAAAATATATTCAACAGTTCTCAAGACACTGGACCTCAAGCAGTGAAGGAAAGTGACCTCTGAGAGACAACAAATTATATAAACCCTAGGTTTGCCCCCAAATTACTGCCAGGAGAAAGTTTCCAAGCCATGGTACAAGGAGAGGAAACTGAGGCAGAGCTTATCAGTCTCTCTGAGTTGAAGAGACAACTGGGATTCCAGGGAAGGTGAGGAGACAGAGCTGGGACTCCAGGACAGAGTATTGGACAGGAGAGAGCCACACAGAGAGCTTCAGAGATCTGCCGAAGGCAACTTTGTGTTGAGTATTGATCCACTTGTGTGTGAAGAAACTCCTCAAGGCCAGAAAAAGAAGCACCCAAAAGGATTATAAGTAGCAATGCCCCAAATTCAGAGTGAGGAATAACACCAGCCTGGAAAGCTTCATAATTCACAAGGCAGCACGGAGGGTACTAAATAAGGTCCTGACCTCAGTATTAGGGGCAAAGTAAACCCTAAACTATCTGTTGTCTGATCCCACCTACCAAAGCTTAAAAGCAAAATCTAAGAAGATCACATTATTTCTAAGTATTTTAACCACATCCCAGGACGAAATTCAAGAATATATTAAGGATTAGAAAAATATCTAACCCAACAAGGTAAAATTCACAATGTCTGGCATTTGATAAAAATTTACGAGGCATACAAGAAAGCAGGAAAATACAAGTCATAAAGAAGAGAAAAAATCAACTATAAGACATTCTGGAAAAGACAAAATTATGGACACAGTAAAAAGATCAGTGGTTGCCAGGGGCCAGGGTGTGGAGGGAAGGATGAATAAATGGAACACAGAGGATTTTTAGGGCAGTGAAAATACTCTGTATGGTACTGTAATGGTGGATATACGTCATTACACATTTGTCCAAACCCATAGAATATACAATGCCGTGAGTGAACCCTAATGTAAACTGTGGCCTTTGGGTGATAATGATGTGTCAATGCAGTGTGTCATCGTTTATAACAAATTTACCCCTCTGGTGGGGGAGGCTGTACACGTGTGGGAGCATGGGATATATGCAACATCTCTGTACTTTCTTCTCAAGTTTGCTGTGAATTTAAAACTGCCCTAAAAAATAGTCTTTTAAAAACTTAGTCCATTGAAAATGGATCGAGAAATAGATTATATTATTATATTATATTATATAATAGAGAGATTATAAAATTAGTAGCTAAGAACATTAAAACAGTTATTATGACAGTTATTATAATTGTAGTCCATATATTCAAGAAGCTAGAGGAAAGATTTAACATGTGAAATAGAAATATGGAAGTTTTAATGACTCAATAGAACATCTAGAGATTAAAACTACAATGTCTGAGATGAAGAACACACTGGATGGGATTATAACAGCGTCATGGACATTGCAGAAGAAACGATTTGTGAACTTGACTATATAGCAGTAGGAACTGTCCCAAATCAAACCCAGAGAGAAAAACTGAATGAATGAATAAAAAATGAATGAATAAAGCATCAGTGAAATATGAAACAACTTCAAGTAGCAAAATATATGTGTAATTGGAGTTCTAGAAGAAGTAGGGGCAAAAATAATACAGAAAAAATATTTGAAGAAATGTAATACAGAGTTCCAATTCCAGTAATGGCAGGGTAGCCTGGCTGTATTGGACAGCCCTGCTGTCAATAACAATTATAAGCTCTAGACAAAATAAGAAAAAACATTGTCTAGAAAACAACCAGAGCAGGCAGATACTGTAAGAAACACACACCTTAAAGAAAGGAAGCAAACTAGGGGAGCTCAGCATTTAACCAGCTTTTCCCTAAGGGCTCTTCTCTGCCTAAGAGTACTGGGAAAAAAGCTTAAAAAGAAAGGAGCATTCTAACTGTGATGAAGAAACAGAAGGCAGAGTTCAGGACTACCAAGGCAGCTATAAATTGAGAGGGGGAAATCTCAGAAAGAAGGGTGCCAACGAGAAGGGAACTCCTATTCTTTTTATGAGTTTCAGAATTACACATGCACAGACAATGCTGTAAGAAACCAGACAGAAAGTTGCATCAGGAGGACTAAAGAACTGAGCAGATATTTCAGTAGCTACATAGTTGATTTTTGAGTGTAAGTCTTGTCAAATAGGGGGATTGATACACACCTCACTGAAGCTGCAGAAGGACTGTGCTTTACGACTCAGGGCTGCCCCAAGACTAAAGGCAAAAGCAAAATAAATCCTCTAATAAAGTCAAAACTCAAACTATCACACAATCAATGGAAGGAGGAAAATATAACTTAAGAGAAAAAACATCAACAGAAGCAGACCTATGCATGAGCCATATGTTGGAATTGGCAGTCAGGGACTTTAAAATAGAAAATACAAATATGTTAAAAGATGTAGAGGAAAAGATCAGCAGAATGATTGAACATATGGGGAAATCTCATCAGATAAATGGAAACTATAAAATAAAACAGTGTAAAATCTAGAGCTAAAAACAAAGTGTAAAATTTAGAGCTGAAAATCATATCTAAAATAAAAGTTTATTAGATTATCAGTAGCATTTTTAAGACTGAGACAAATGTTACCAGTAAGACAGTTCAATAGAAATAATCCTAACTAGCATAGTTAGGATTAGAGGATTGAAAATAAATGAAGAGAGTACTCAGTGACCTGTGAAACAATATCAAAAAGTCTAATATATATATAATATACATATATATTATATATATGATATATATCTGTCATTAATATATATATCTATCATTGGAATTCCAAAAAATGAGGGGAGAGAGAAAGAGAAGTGGCCGTGGAGTGACCTAGTAACGTCTGAAATTTTCCCACATTTGGTGAAAAACATCAACCCATATATCTAAAAACTGCAAATTGTAAGCAGAATAAATACAAAGAAAACTACACTCAGATACATCATGTCATAGTCAAACTACTGAAACCAAAGATAAAGAGGAATTTTTAAAGCAGCCAAAGATAAGACAATAATAATATGGATGACTTCTCATTTTAAAAAGGAGGCGGGGAGGCCAGAAGACAATAAAATGGCATCTTTGAAGTGCTAAAAGAAAGGTAATATGAGGCACACATTGTATATCATATAGCATTCCCAGTCTAGGCCAGCATCCCTTAATCAAATGCTTATGTGGGATAAATAAGGACTATAAACAGCCTCACTTCAGTTCAGGTCAGGTTTTGTTGTCAGAGGACTTCTGGTGCCAGACATTTTTAAAAAGAAATCCTTTTGATTTCAGAGTTTTTTGGATTTCAGAATTATAGGAAAAGGGTTTGTGGATTCATCTTACTTGTCAGGAGAAAAATTGGCAATGTGTATTTTTAAACGTCTGTACCCTTAGAAGCAGAGATTTCTAAGAATCCATCCAACAGAAATAACACATGAAGAATGTGTGCCAAATGTTATATAAAGATGTTTATGAAAGCATTTTTTTTAAATAAACAAATTGAAAACAACCTAAATGTTTCAATAGCCTCTCAATAGCTGGTCGAATTAGTTATGGTATAGCTATACAATGAGTGGACTACTTTATAGACATGAAAAATCATGTTGAAGAATATTGATATGGTCAAATAAACATTCTCAACATATACTATGAAAAGACCACAAAATTGTGATTCTAAATGTTAGTAGTAGTTACTACTATGTGGTTGGGTTCTGATTTTTACTTGCTGTGTTTTGCTCTTTTGTATATTCTAAATTTCCATTAGTGAACATGAATTCCTTTTATAATTAGAAAAATCAAGGCTTGTTTTTTAAAAAAGAGCAAAGTGATAAAGAGGTATTCTTATTGCTATTAAACTTCAGATCAGATTGCTTCTCTAAATCAGGGATCATTATCCAAGATCACTCACTAAAGTTCAGCATTATCATTAAGGCTGTAGCTTAGTTATATCAACCGGATCCCCAGATCTAAGGTCTGCACACCTGGATTTAAAGTATCTCTTTTAAACTGCACTGCCTGAGGCATTTCCAGAAGGAATCCTGTTAGATGAAAAATAAGACCTTTTCGTGAGCGATGCTGAACCATTTCTGTTGCCACTTCAAACACTCTCTAGCTTAATCTCCAGAGAACAGCTCTCTCAGATAAATTGTCCAGCACCACATCCAGTTCTTGGCTTATTTTTAAAAGTCTGCGGATTCTTTCATGAGGTCATTTTTTTTTTAAGCTTAAAGAACTACTTTGCTTTGAAAATCTATTTTCTCTCTTTTCAAAAAGAGCATACCAGGAATTAAAGTTGGATCACGTTTAGCAAGCTACATCATACATCTGGAATAAATTCCACAGTATTAATATCATGGTATGTTAGAGCAAAGACTGTCAAGTCTAATTTTTGCAGAGCTGCTGAATCTGAAAGGACAGTCTGGACAGCCAGCTGTTTTGATCCTGAGCTGAGGTATGTTTTCTAAAGTTATTCTGAAAGTCAGAGGGGAAAGGCGGAAAAGGCTGTGACATGCCACAGTGGAAGGAAACGTCTTCATCATCTATACTTACTGTCTGTAGGTTCTTAGAATTTGACTCTCAGAATTGAAAGAGGCTTGAGACCTTGATTCCAACTGCTTACCCAGTACTTACACCTCTTTTACATCAGTCTAGACAGACAGTATCTAGTATCAAACTACTTGTAATAATAATTTTATTTTTCCTTGTAAATTAATAAGTTGATGTTCTGATTGCATATATTAGTCTGTACTTAATATGGGCTAGAATTCATTGCTGAAACCATGTGAACTTGGAGTTTTCTTTGTGTGCAGGTTTGATAACAGCTTTAATTTCCTTAATAAATATAGGACTATTCATATTTTCTGTTTCATCTGGGGTCCTTTTTTTAAAGTTATTTTTCAAGAAATGTGTCCTTGTATTGCCAAATTTATTGATATAAAATTGTTCATGATAGGCACTTACTCGCTTTTAAATGTCTGTAAGTAATGTTACAGTAATGTTTCATTGTTGGTAATAGTAACTTCTACTCTCTTTTTCTTGATTAATCTACATAGCAGCTAGGTATTTCCAAATGACCGACCTTGGCTTTGTTAATTTTCTCTATTTTGTTTGATTTGTATTGCATTGACTTCTGCTTATTATTTCCTTCCTCTTACTTAATTTGGTTTTACTTTGATCTTCTTCTAGCTTCTTAAATTGGAAGCTTAGGTGGTTTATTTTAAACCTTTCCTATTTTCTAATATAGCATAAGAAGATATAAATTTTTTTAAGTACTGTTTTAGCTGTACCCTACAAATTTCTTTAAATGCTTTGTTGAGCTATCATTGATATAAAATAAATTGCACATGAAGTGTATGAATTTGACATATATACATCCATGAATCCATCACCACAATCAAGATACTGACCCTATCCATCACCGCCAAAAAATTTACTCAGTTCCTCACTTCTGTTCCCTGAGAACCACTGATTGGCTTTTTGTCACAGTACATTAATTTGCATTTTCTAGAATTTTAGACAAATGAAACTGTAAAGTATGTATGCTTTGTTGGTCTGGCTTTTTGCGCTTAGCATAATTATTTGAGATTCATCCACATTGTTGTATCAAGACTTCATTCCTTCTTACTGTTGAGTAATGTTTCATTTTATGGACATACTGTAATTCGTTTATGATTTCACCTGTTGATAGCCATCTAGACTTTTCTAGTTTCTGGCTATTATGGATAAAGCTGTTTTGAAGATTTGTGTACAAATCTCTATATGGACAAATACTTTCATTTATCTTGGGTAAATATCTAAGGAATGGAATGGCTGACTCATATGGAAAATGTATTTTTATCATGTTAAGAATCTGCCAATCTGTTCTCCAAAGTGGTTGTACCATTTTACCCTCCTACCAATCGTATATGAAGGTTTCATTTCCTCCACATCCTTGGTGTAGTCAGTCTTTTTGGTTTCAGCGATTCTAATAGGTGTGTAGTGTTATCTCGTTGCATTTTCAATTTACATTTTGTGAATGACTAATAATGTTCAGCATCTTGTCATGTGCTAATTGGCCATCTATGTATTTTCTTTGGAGAAATGTCTATTGAAGTCCTTTACTTATTTTTTAATCGGGTTGTTTTATTGCTGAGTTTTAGAAGTTCTCTATATATTCTGGATATTAGTTTCTTATCAGATATGTCATTTGCAAATATTTTCTTCCATTCTGTGAGGTACCTTTTTACTCTATTTACAATGTCCTTTGGTGCACAAAAGTTTTTAATTTTGATGAAGTTTTAATATTGTTTGTACCTGTGGTATCATACGCAAGAAATCATTCCTAAATCCAAGGTCATGAAATTTTTCTCCTATGTTTTCATCTAAGAGTTTTATAGTTTTAGCTCTTGCATTTAGGACTTCCATGCATTTTTAGTTAATTTTTGTATATGATGATAAATAAGCGTTCAGCTTCATTCTTTTTGCCATGTGGATCTTCAGTTTTCCCATCACTGTTTGTTGAAAAGACTATCCTTTCCCCCATTAAGTGGTCTCGATACCTTTGTTGAAAATCATTTGACCATATGTGATAAATCCCACTTGATCGTGATATACGATCCTTTTATTTTTTGTATTTTTCAATTACAGTTGACATACAATATTATATTAGTTTCAAGTATACAGTATAGTGATTAGACATTTATGTAACTTATGAAGTGATCACCCCAATAAGCCTAGTACCCATCTGATACCATACATATTTATTACAATATATTGACTATATTCTCTATGCTGTATTTTATTTACATCCCTGTGACTGTTTTTATAACTGGCGATTTGTACTTCTTAATCCCTTTTCCTGTGCTGTTGATTTTGGTTTGCTGGTCTCTATTCTACTCCATTTGGTCTATATATCTGTCTTTATGCCAATAGCACACTATTTTGATTACTGTCGCTTTATAGTAAGTTTAGAAATCAGGAAGTGTGAGACCCCCCCAACTTTGCTCTTTTTCAAGATTGTTTTGGCTACTCAGGTCCCTTAAGATTCCATACAAATTTTAGGATGGATTTTTTTTCTTTTTCACTTCTGCAAAAAAATGCCATTGGGATTTTGTTAGGGATTGCATTGGACCTATAGATTGCTTTCGGTAGTACGGACATTTTAACTATATTAATCTTCCAGTCCATGGACATGGAATGTTTTTCTATTTATCTTTATGTTTTCTTTAATTTCTTTGAGCAAAATTTTGTAGTTTCAGTGTACACATCTATTGCTTCCTTGGTTAGGTTTATTACTATTTTATTCCTTTTGATGCTCTGGTAAGTGTAATTGTTTTCTTAATTTCCTTTTCAGATTGTTCATTGTTAGTATATAGAAACACAAAGTGATTTTTATGTGTTGATTTTGTATCCTGCTACTTTGCTTAATTTGTTTATTAGTTCTAACAGCATTTTGGTATTTTTGGAATGTAAATTTAGAGTTTCCTACATATAAGATCATGTCATCTGCAAACAAATAATTTTACTTTTTCTTTTATAATTTGAATGCCTTTTATCCTTCTTTTTGCCGAGGCTAGGACTTCCAGTACTATGTTGAATAGATGTGGTGAGACCAGCCATCCTTGTCTTATTTCTGATCTTAGAGGAAAAGCTTTCAATCTTATACCACTGAATATGATGTTAGCTATGCTTTTTTTATGTATATAGCCTTTGTTATGTTGAGATAGTTTCCTTCTAATCCTACTTTGTTGAGTGTTTTTTGTTTGTTTGTTTTATCATGAATAGTATTGAATTTTTCCAAATGATTTTTCTGTATCATACAGTTTTTTCTTTAGTTTTGTTAATGTGGTATATCACATTTATTGATTTATGTATGTTCAACTCTCCTTGCATCTCAGGGATGCATTCCACTTGATTATAATGTATGATCTTTTTAATTTGCTGTTGAATTCAGTTTGCTAGTATTTTGTTGAGGATTTTCCGTCTTGTGTTCACTAATTATATTGACCTGTGGTTTTCTTTTCTTGTAGTGTCCTGCCTGGCTTTGGTATCAGGGTAATGATGACCACCTAACATAGTTTGGAAATGTTCCCTTCTCTTCAATTTTGAAAGAGTTGGGGAAGAGTTAGCATTAGTTCTTTAAATGTTTGGTAGAATTCATCAATGAAACTATCTGGTCTTGGGCTTTTTGTTGTTGTTGTTGTTGGGAAGGTTTTGATTACTGATTCAGTTTCCTAACTAGTTATTAGCCTTTTCAGATTTTGTTTCTTCATGATTCAGTCTTGGAATAGGTTTTGTGTTTCTTGTATCTTATATCCTTTTGATTTATTCTTTGATCCCTGAGTTATTTGGAAGTATGTTACTTAGTTCCTAAATGTTTGGGAATTTTTCCAGAGATCTTTGTGTTATTGATATCTAATTTATTTCTCTTGTGGTCAGAGAACATTCTTTGTATGATTTGAATTCTTTTAAATTTATCGAGAATTATTTTATTGCCAGAAAATGGTCTATGTTGGTAAATGGTCAGTGTGTACTTGAAGAGAATATGTATTCTGCTTTTATTGGCGGTAGTGTTATAGAAATGTCCATCTGATCAAGGTAGTTGTGTTAAGTCTTCTATATCTTTAAAAAAATATTTTAATTGAGTTATAATTGACATATAATATTGTGTAGTTTTAGGTGTACGGTATGTTGATTTGATACATTTATATATTGTAATATGATTACTACAGTAGCATAGCTAACACCTTTATCATGTCACATAATGATCACTTCTTTTTTGTGTTGAGAACAGTTAAAATCTAGTCTCTTAGCAACTTTGAAGTTTATAATACAATATGTTGACTCTAATCACCAAGTTGTACCTTAGGTCTCCAGAACTTATTTATCTACTAGTTGCAAGTTTGTACCCTTAAACAATATCTCCCCAACTTCCCCATCTCCCAGCCCCTGATAACCATCATTCTATTCTCTGTTTTTATGAGTTAAGCCTTTCTAGATTCAACATAAGAGTAATATATAATATTTATCTTTCTCTGTCTGATTTATCTCATTTAGCATAATGTCCTCAAGGTCCATCCATGTTGTCGCAAATAGCAGGATTTTCTTTCTTTTTATGGCTGTATAATATTCCATTGTGTGTGTGTGTGTGTGTGTGTGTGTGTATATATATATATATATGACCCACATCTTCTTTATCCATTTATCCATTGATGAACACTTAGGTTGTTTGTATATCTTGGCTATTGTGAATAATGCTGCACTAAACATGGTGTGCTGATATCTCCTCAAGATACTGACTTCTAGTCCTTTGGCTGTATACCCAGGAGTGGGATTGCTGGATCATATGGTAGTTCAATTTTTAATTTTTTGAGGAACCTTCATACAGTTTTCATAATGGCTGTACCTAAATTTACATTCCCACTGACACATCCCTTTTCTCAACACATTCCCTTTTCTCCACATCCTCACCAACATTTGATATCTCGTCTTTTTTTTTTTTAATAAAAATCATCCTAACAGGTGTGAGGTGATATCTCCTTGTAGTTTTGATTTGCCTTTTCCTGATGATGAGTTGAGCATCTTTCCTATACCTGTTGGCCTTTTGTATGTCTTTGGGACAATGTCTGCTCAAGAGCTTTGCCCACTTTTAAATTGGGTACATCCTTTCTAATTATCTGCCTACTTGTTCTCTCATTTATTGAGAGAGAGGTGTGAAAATTTCTGACTATACAATCTATTTCTCCTTGCACTTCTCTCAGTTTTTGTATTATGTACTTTTAAGCTATTAAATGCATAGATGTTTAGGATTGTTACATCCTCCCAATGAACTGACTCCTTAATGATTATGAAATGATCTTCTTTCTCCCTGGTAATAATCTTTGCTCTAAAATCTAGTGATGTGATGGCATATCTTTCCAGTCTTTTTGCTTTTAATGTTCTTTGTTCCTTTAAAGTATGTTTCTTACAGGCAGCATGTGGTTGGGTTTCACTCATTTATCTAATGTGACAATCTCTTTCAAGTCTTCAAATATTTGAAGATCTTCCTGCACCATCAGCCTTCTCTTCCTTGGGCTAAACATCCTTTTATTATGGTTTGGCTGATACTTTATCTAAATCCTTCACTATTATTATCAAACTCTTTTGTTTTGCTTAAAAGGGATATTATATCACAAAGCATACTTGGATTTGGACTTTGCAAGAAATTTTGACAGTTGCATTGACAGTTGTGTCAGTTTATTAACATTGTCAACAAAAATGTGTATCTATTTGTTTCCTCACCATTTGGTTAAAACCAACTTAGACCATCTGTTCTACTTTTCTTATCCTAATCATATTTTTAGCTTGGCTAACTACTGACTTTTTGATCTCCAGAAAAATTTCAAAGGGACTTAACAACAAATCTATTAATTATTCCTCTGAAAAAATCTGTTTTGTTTCAGTTATACCAATTCTAGTTGACTTATTTTTTTGAATGTTGGCCAAAGAAAACTAGACTATAAGAAGATATTAAAATGTTTGCCTTTTTTCGCAGGTAAAAATGTCCCCAGCCTGTCATTCATCCAAAGGAGATCCTGCTGTTAAGAAAGTGAGTTTTGAAGACAAAAAACAACTTCCTCCTTCTGTGTGTTTATTCTCCTCTGTTTAACAATTTTCCTAAAATAACAGTGATTTTTTAAAAATTAGTTTCAAGTGTACTAAACAATGTAATAGACATTTATCATTTATATCCCTCACACAGTGATAACTCCCCTCCCCCCATATACTACCCCTCTGACATCGCATACAGCCATTACATTTCCACTGTCTCCATTCCTAATGCTGTACTCCACTTCTTGTAAATATGTGTGTGTGTGTGTGTGTGTGTGTGTGTGTGTGTGTATATATATATATATATATATATAATTGTAGTTGACATTCATTATTGTTCAGCTTCAGCTTCAGGTGTACAGTGCAGTGATCAGGCATCTACATCATCCCTGAGGTGGTCTCCCTAATGACACAAGTGTCCATCAGATACCCTACAAAATCTTTACAACATTATTGATTACATTCCCCAAATTGACTTTCGTATCCCTGTGGCAATCTTGTGGTTACCGATTGTGCTTTCTAATCCCCCCACCTTCCCCTTTATTCCCACCCCCCTTCCATCCAGCAACCCTCAGTTTTTCCTCTATGTCTCTGAGACTGTTTCTAATTAGTTTATTCATTTATTCTTTTCTTTAGATTCCATATATAAGTGAGATCATATGGTATTTGTCTTTCTCTCTGACTTATTTCACTTAGCATAATGTTCTCTAGGTCCATCCATGTTATTGCAAATGGTAAGATTTCTTTCTTCTTTATGGCTGCGTAATACTCCATTGTATAAATGTACCACAGTTTCTTAATTCGGTCATCTACAGATTGGCATTTTGGTTGTTTCCATGTCTTGACTATTGTGTATAGTGCTGCAATAAACATAGGGGTGCATAAAGATTTTTGAATTGGAGTTTTGGATTTCTCCGGATAGATACCTAGGAGTGGAATTGCTGGGTCATAAGGTAGTTCCATTTTGAGTTTTTTGAGATACCTCCATACTGTTTTCCACAGTGGCTGCACCAGTCTGCAATCCCACCAACAGTGCACAAGCGTTCCCTTTTCTCCACATCCGCGCCAGCACTTGTTATTTGTTGATTTATTGATGATAGCCATTTTGACTGGGGTGAGGTGGTATCTCTCTGTGGTTTTTATTTGCATTTCTCTAATGATTAGTGAGGTTGAGCATTTTTTTCATATGTCTGTTTGCCATCTGTATGTCCTCTTTAGAAAAATGTCTCTTCATGTCTTCTGCCCATTTTTTAATTGGGTTGTTTGTTTTTTTGGAGTTGAGTTGAGTGAGTTTTTTAATAAAGTTTGGATATTAACCCCTTATCTGATATATCTCCCATTCAGTAGGACCCCTTTTTGTTTTATTGATGGTTTCATTTGTGTGAAAAAACTTTTTAGTTTGATGTAATCCCACATGTTTATTTTTTCTCTTACTTCCCTTGCCTGAGAGGATATATCAGTAAAAATCTTACTCCAGGTATGTTTGTAAAGGTTCTTCCTATGTTTTCTTCTAGGAGTTTTATGGTTTCAGATCTTACATTTAAGCTTTTAATCCATTTTGAATTTATTCTTGTATATGGTGTAAGGAGGTGGTCCAGCTTCATTTTTTTTGCATGTGTCTGTCCAGGTTTCCCAGCACCATTTATTGGATAGACTGTCTTTACCCCACTGTAAATTCTTGCTTCCTTTGTCATAGATTAAATGACCATATAGGCATGGATTTATTTCTGGACTCTGTATTCTGTTCCATTGATCTATGTGTCTGTTTTTATGTCAGTACCATGCTGTTTTGATTACTGTAGCCTTGTAGTATAATTTGATGTCAGGTATCGTGATACCTCCGACTTTGTTCTTATTTCTCAAGATTGCCAAGGCTATCCGGGGTCTTTTATGGTTCCTTACAAATTTTAGGAGTATATGTTCTATTTCTGTGAAAAATATCCTTGGTAGTTTGACAGGAATTGCGTTGAATCTGTATATTACCTTAGGCAGTATGGACATTTTAACGATATTAATTCTTCCTATCCATGAGCATGGTATGTGTTTCCATCTATTTGTATCTTCTTCAATTTCTCTCTTCAGTGTCTTATAATTTTCTGAGTACAGATCTTTTACTTCCTTGGTTAAATTTATTCCTAAGTATAAAATAACAGTGATTTTTAGTCATCTTAACGCTGTCAAAGGTTCTTTGATTGGTTGGCCTTATGAGGTATCAACAGGACTCCTTGTCTCTTCCAGAGAAGCTAAGTGAGGGTTTGGGCCTAGTATCCTGGCAAGCAGAGACTTATTATTGTTCTAGAATTCCCATTCTCTCTACCAGGTACGCATCCTGGTATCAGTCAGTGGTCACTGAGGAAATGTATTCTAAGGAGGAGCTATGTAGACAGCTGTACCTAAAGAAAACTGGCCTGAGATACCAACATTTCAGCACATACCACATAAAGTTCTCAGTAAGTACTTGTGGAATAGACCTTCAGTCCCTGAGTTTGAACTTTGTGGCACAGATAGGGTATGAGTCTCTCCACTGAGCAATCCTCAGATGATGTCTCCAGAACCACTGAAATCCTTTTCTTTATTCAGCTGCAGCAGCACAGTTGGAACGTGCTAAACAGATTGACATTTTTGTTGTTTTCTTTTACCATTTCTATTTCTCTGATAGTTGACGTGTCCCTGGATGTAGGTTTTCTTTCCTTGTCCTTTTTTACAACTTCAGTGAGCATTCATGTCACCAAAGGATTGTAGAACAAAAATAACAACTTGCTGGCTCTGTTGACTAACAGCAGGTTTTACCTTCAAAACTGTGTGCCAAAAATGGGTTCCCTTTCTCTGCCTTCAGAATCCCCTGAGACGCTTTCAAAAGAAAAAAAAAGAAAAAAGAAAAACAGAATATGATGTCTGAAAAGCCTTATAGCAAGCTGCACATGAAAATCTTTTTCACTTCTGTGCAGACAGCCAGGGCAGGCAGGACTGAGGTGATGGCTGTTGCTGCTCAGAACTGCCAGGGTAGTGTGAAGAGCTGGAAAGGGCTTAAGTACTTTAGTCTAACTCAGTAAACAAAAGAGGAAATTGGAATCCAGAAGGAAATTTTCCCCTCACAGGCTCCCCAGTGAGACACACTTCTAAAGTAGAGGTTAAAAACATGTGCTTTGGATTCAACCAGACTTCAGTTCAAAAACGACTCTTCCACTTATTTATCTGAATGACCTTGAATAAGTCAGCCTCTTTGCTTCCTCTGTAAAATGATGGTGCTACCTCAGAATTGTCCTGGAGATTAAATGAGATACAATTTGAGGGCCCAACACTGTGTTTGACACATACTATCACTTATTGACATATAATCCATAAATACTCAGCTGTTATTGAAACCAGTATTAAAACACGTCTGCAAGCTCCTAATCCGATGTTCTTTCACTTTATTATGCTACTTATATATTATTGTCCATTCAGCAAGTATTTCTTTATACTGGACACTGAGCTCAGAAATGGACTACAGAGATGGGAAACGCAATCTTTGTTCTCGAGGACCTCTGTACTGAGTGGGACAGGTAAACTGGCAGTGACCACACCACTTGGAAGGTACACAGGTGTGAGAGTGTGGAGGAGAGGCCCTGCTTTGAAATGACTAAGCTAAGTTAGTACTGTGCTGATGTGCTTTCTGGTGAAGAGCCCAATGGATTAATCTGCTCCCTTACAACCTTGTAACCAGATTATAATGATAGCAAATCCTACCGTACTTATAGGCATTTACTGAATACATATTCGTTTGAAATAGGTTCGTGCAACCTGTTTTGAAACTTCGTAATGTCCCAGCTGTCTGTCCTTTTAGGTGTCTGACCACTAGCAGGGATGTGGCAATGTTCCAGAAACAGGATTCTGTTGTTCTTGTAATCAGCATCAGACAAAGAGAAACTTCCTAAGCTAATGACTGGACACAGGTGGCCCCAGGCAGTATTCCTAAGTAATCAGGTGGAGACTTACTCCCTCTCCATGCAAGAGCTGGGATTGTCTCTAAATTATTTTATCCAGTCTCCGTATCTGGATACCTTTTATTTTGGCAGTGAGGTCAATTTCTAATATTTACCATTCTGATTAACAAGCCATTAATTTTACCAATAGAAAAATGTCTGCTATTTTTTTGAGCTAACAAGCAAAGTGTTGGTCAGTATATGTACAGCTAAAGGGCTTTCAATAGCTGCATTTGCGAGTTCATGATAGCTGGCAATCTCTAAAATATGGATTCTTGGTTAAGGTCACTGACCATCCCTGAGTAGGAGCCTAAACTATATATCACATACTTAAATACCATATGTTTATAGTGTCTAGAATAACTTTAAAATATATATCATAACAGGTGATTCTCCCAGACTAAAAGGTCAGAGAAAGCTTGCCAAGAGAGGTAAAGCTTGATCTAGCCTTGAAATACAAGGGAAAAGGTACTCAGGCAGACATGGGTGAGTCAGTCCATTTCAGGAAATGGCGGTGGTTCTGTATGGCTTAAATATAGAGCGTGCAAAGGCCTGGGGAAATAAATGGGAGTCCAGATCACAAAGAACCCCAGTCTGTGACGCTGGCTTTTTATCTTGAGGATAAGGGTTTCTGTCAAAGGTGAGAGGAGAGGTAAAAAGACCAATTAGAAGAACAGAACAGTTATCCAGGCAAGAAAAAAGGTCCTAAACCTCTGTCGTGTTAATGGAATGAAGAGATGAGGCAATAAATTCATCTTAGTTACTTTTTTTCCTCAGAACCCTTTCTGACACCCTAACTCTGAGTAAGGTAACTTTTTCAAGCCCTGCACTAGTCCCTCCTGCCTGTACTTACACATATACTTACCTGCCTTTCGTATATGTGTCCCCCATTAGACTGTGTACCTCGTGCGGGCAGGAGCCGCATCAGTCTTGTTTGCTTGTTTACTAGTAGAACAGAGTAGTCACTCAGTAGTTGTTGAGTGAATGAGAGGGGGATGCAAGACATTCCACAGGACCTCATGTTGTTCATGGGAAGTGAGGGGGAAAAGGAAGTTTCGGGCCTGGGTAGAGAATGAACAAATGAAACAGCATTGCTGTCCCAGGCCTGTATTCCCAGCATGGTCAGCTCTTACTGTTCGAGCTCTATCAGCAATACTCGGAGTGAGATCTATGTGAAACTCGTCACCTCATTGTTACTTCCCCCCGTTGGGCATGTGTTGGTGTGCGTGTGAGTTTGGGTGTGCATATTTATCTGTACTTGTACATCTACGTCTACATGCTGGTGACCATCCTAGAGCTGCAGTCTCTCTTCCCAAAGTTGTATTGACAGATGGAAGCACCAGCAGTGTCTGCTGAGCAGTGTGACTGCCAACATGACATGTGTAAGAAACACAAAGGAGCAGTAGTGTTCTTCATTTGAGCCAACAATTCTTTGTTGACCATTAACTGAAAAAATGTTTGGGGACTCTGCTATCACTATTGGCCCAGCCAGGAGCTGGAGTCAACTGCTGAGGAAACAGAAGCCATGTTCTGTCGGGCTCTGCGTAACTTCTCGGACAGGTGTCTCGTGTAGGAGTCACTCTTCTGCTCTGCTGCCACGCGTCAGAATCTGGCAGGTTCTGTGAGCGTGTACACATTGCATCTTTTTGCAACACCAGCATTTTGCATTTTGGATATTCTTTTAGAAAGCTCTGGATTATAAATATTTATCACATATAACATCATATAAAATTTGTATATAATATTTATCTTACATATATAAAATTTCTTCTTAATAGGCTCTAACTGGTAACTTCAATAAAGGTAGAAGATACACGTGCTTGCCTAAGACTTTTCCAGTGTTTGATCATGGATGGCCAGAAGTTTAAAACTCAGGAAGCATTTCCCTGAGATAAAAATTGCCATAAAAGTCCGTTGCAATAAACTCCCTAAAATAGATTAAAATTGGAGGTGTTGACAATGTTGAGGTGGATTAAAGGAATTTAGAGAGTTAGTTGAAGGCAGCATCAAAAACCACTGAGCTATGATGCATCTACTCAACTACTAAACTCAACTACTCAACTACCAACCAGGTAGACCAACCAGGAAACACCAACCAGGAACACCAAAGAACACCAACCAGGAATTTGTGTAGCAAAGTTGGGATTGTTACATGCATAATAAGCAGGGAAAGTAGTTTTGTGTTACTTCTTGATCACAAAAGCATGGTTGTACTCTCTGAGCCATCCCCTGTTTTAGATGACCTTTCCTGGTGTGTTTGTTAGAAGCCTGAGGGGCCAGGAGTTCTGGCTGAAGAGTATCCCCGGGCTTGTGGAATCCACTGGAAGAGTCTACTGATGTTCTCTTCAAAATAACTTCTTCCAGTTAGGGACAAGCTACTGGGAATGGCAGAGTGGAAAGCCTTCTAATAGTTCTGGGTAAATTCAGTAATATTCAACAAGGCTTGAAGGTGCCAGGTCTTAGAAGGACAAAGGTCAGTGAAATATAGTTCTTGCTCTCAACATATTTACAAGTTAATGGTGACTAAACTGGTGGACTTATTAATAAAAGCTAGCGCTCACAGAAATTGGTTATCGGCTTGTTGAGTTTCAAGTGTATTATAAGAATTTGGAGCTGATTTTTTTTTTGTTTTGTCCGGGTGTTCTGGTGATGTGAAATTTTTATAGCCAGTTCCCAGTCTTGCCACTCAGGTCAAGAATGTGGACGACTACACTTGCTCATGATTTTTATTGACTCACAGGGGGTTTTGAGGGTGTTTTTATTTTTAAGAGGAAAAGCCTCACAGAGCTGCTGTTTCCATAACAACAGGAAAAGCTGGCTGCGGAGTCTCAGCCGACTGGCCCCAAGAATGTGCTTGATAGTTTTACAGAAGTCAAGGGAAACATGAAAAGGAGAAAGCACTGAGATAGATGTGGCATTTTCTAGCTATCATCTGACAGTGGCTTAAATAAAAATTAATTTACCTTTTTATGTCTCACCCTTAACTCTCCTGCAAAGATACAAGTAAGTGATAGCCCCTGATGGATGGATGGATGCTGCCTGTTTCCTTAGAGTATTTGTCTTCGTAGGACATATCCAATTGTGACTTCCATGCCTCTATGGATCAAAAAAAGAAAGAAAGAAACAGAGCATATGCTTTGGTCTTTGTTTTTGCATAGGCAGGGTGGAAGATCTCTGCAGGCCAGGAGCCTTTTTGTGCTGATGTGCAGAAGCTGGGGTGCAGTTGCCTTCAGATATCTGGAGGGCAGTCCACCAATTTGAAAAGGATGCGTAGGCATTCTTTGTAGAGGACAGAATTAAGTGGTACTTGTGTGTAGCTGCTATGTATTAATAGATGGAGATGTCGGCTTGGTATGAGACATTTCTAACAGTGGGACAAGTTACCCGGAGTGACAGTGCATTACCTATTACCAGAGGTGTTTGATCGCTGGCAGGATGTCTGTCCCTCAGAGCTGTGGCAGTTTTCCTGCCGTGGCCGAGAAGTTGGGGTAGTTAATTTGTAGATCCCTTGGAGTATTAAGATTTTTTGAGTCTGCAGTTGTATTAAACTTGTGACATGTTCATTGAGGTGCTGAATGATTTTAGTCAGACCCTAACATCCAGCCTGAACTAACAGACTATGTTGTCTATCAGAGAATAACAAATTTGGACTTAGATGAGGAGACCTTATTCAAAAGAATTATTGCAATAAAGGGAGGGGGCTTATTGCAATAGTAAGAGAATGCTCTGACCATAAGATCTGCAAGGGTGTCAGAGATCAGGCAGAAAGGACATTTCTTTTATCGGGCCAGGTAAACAAGGCTGGAAAGAACCTGATGTGGCGGGAGCAGGTGGCAGCATTGGACAGTTGATCACGAAATATCTTTCCTTGTGGTCAGCCGATCTTAAGGGGGGGGTTGTATGCTGGCTCAGTCTGAGGGTGGGTCACAGTCTTAAGGAAAGAAGCTTAACTGAAGTTTGTTCATCACTTAACAAGCATTTTGTTCCAATCAGTGAAGCCAAATAGTTTAGCTAATCTTTTATGAAGCACTGAAAGGGAATTCTTTGTCATAGGCAGACGTGGTGATGTGAATCTTATCTTAGTCTTTTGGGGAGGGGTGATTCTCTGCAGCAAACTGTTTCCCAGAACAGAGTGGGGGGATTTCCTTAACTGGAGTGGTTTTTCAGGAGCTCAGGGCTCAGGGGAAGTTTAACATGCTCATGAGTACGAGTGCTGCTGCCATGTTCTTTCCTCATTCCTCTCCATGATTGTGACCTGAAGTCCTTGATCTGGGCTTTTCTGAAACCTGCTTATTGGTCCTCAGGCAGAGGGCAAGAATGTCAGCTGGAAACAGTTACAGTTACTAAGAGGGACAGTGGTAGGACATTTGTGGTACTCACTCTTCTCGCTGGTAATTATGCATATCTTCTGGCCGGAAAACTGAGACTAGCTGAGGATTTCAAAGAATCTCAGAGTTCTTGCCCAGGGTACAAATCTACTCCTCACCAATTTTTTTACATTAAGTGAATATTTTCTGAGGTAGCATTTTGATTTAATGATTTTTTTTGAATTAATACTTTATTTTTTAGAGCAATTTTAGGTTGACAGAAAAATTGAGCAGACAGTACAGAGTTCTCATATTTCCCTCCTCCAAGTTTCCCCTATTGCTACTGTCTTGCATTGCTGTGGTACATTTATTACAATTGATGCGTTAACGTTGGTACATTACTATTAACTAAAGTCCACAGTTTACATTAGAGTTCACTCTTTGTGTTGTACATCCTGTAGGTTCTGACAAATATGTAATGAAATGTATCCAGCATTTACAGTGTCATATATTATAGAATAGTTTCACTTCTCCCCAAATCCCCTGCACCGCCTATTCATCCTTTTCTTCCTCCCCCCAGATCCTGGCAACTGCTGATTTTTTTACTGTCTCCATAGTTTTGCCTTGTCCAGAATGTCATTCAGTCGCACAGGATGTAGCCCTTTCAGATCGGCTTCTCTCACTTATGATTCCTACATGTCTTCTGTGGCTTCATAGGTCTTTTTTTTTGTTTTAATGTTGAATAATATTCCATTGTCTGGATGTATCTCTTTATCCATTCACCTCCTAAAGGACATCTTGGTTCTTCCAAGTTTTAGCAATTGTCAGTAGAGTTGCTATAAACATTTGTGTGCAGGCTTTTGAGTGGATCTAGGTTTTTAACCCATTGGGGTAAATTCCAAGGAGCACAACTGCTGGATGGTATGGTAAGAATATGTGTAGTTTTCTAAGAAACTGTCAAACTGTCTTCCAAAGTGGCTATAGTATAGTATTCCCACCATCAGTGAAGAAGAATTCTTGTTCTAATACATCCTTGTCAGCAGTTGGTGTTGTCTGTTTCGGATTTAAGCCATTCTCATAGTTGTGTAGTAGTGTCTTGTTTTATTTTGCATTTCCATAATGGCATGATGTTGAGTTTGTTCATGTGCCTATTTGCCATCTAAATATCTTCTTTGGTGAGCTCTTTAAATGTTTTTTGAGAATTTTTTTAGTGGTTCACTAGGATTTACCAAATGCATCTTACTTTTCTGATTCAACTTTTGATTTAGATTACCTTAATTCCAGTTATATATAAAAATATTATTCCTATATAACTCTGTTACCTTTTTCCTCTTTTTTGGTCTTATACATAATACAACTATTAATGTTTTAAATCCAACAATATAGTGTTATAATTATTACTTTACCATCTGTAGTCATTTCCTTAGCCCAATAAATCTTTGTTCCCACCCACCTAATATATTATACCTATATTACATTTCTTTGTGTTATAGGCCAACATTATTTTATATATATATAAATATATATAACACACACACACACACACACACAGATATATAAAATACAATTGCCTTTTAAAATCAGGGAAAAGGGAGAAAATATATCATTTATACTATATGTTATAATTATGTAATTACCTTTACCAGTTCTTTATTTTTTTCATGTGT
This sequence comes from Rhinolophus ferrumequinum, assembly GCF_004115265.2. NCBI lineage: Eukaryota > Metazoa > Chordata > Mammalia > Chiroptera > Rhinolophidae > Rhinolophus > Rhinolophus ferrumequinum. The sequence goes on along the minus strand of NC_046285.1, from coordinate 60,203,744 downwards.
ATCTGAATTAGCTTCTAGAATCACTTCAACCATTAGTGACTCTGTGAACAGTGTCTGAGAACTTCCATTAGTAGTCTTGTAACATGGGTCTCTTAGCAGCTACTTCTGTCAGTTTTTGTTTATTTGAGAAAGTCTTTTATTTCATCTTCATTTTTGAAAAGTATCTTTGCTGGATATAGGATTGTTGGCTGACAGTTTGTTTTTTTTCCCTTGGAATACTTTGAATATGTTATCTCACTGCCTTCTGGCCTCTTGTTGTTTCTGCTGAGAAGTCAGTTAATCTTATTGGGCTTCTCTTGTAATTGACTAGTCATTTTTCTCTTACTACTTTCCAAATTTTCTCCTTGTCTTTGAACTGAGCATTTTTACTATGATGTGTTTGTGTATTTCTTTGTACTTGCTTGGAGTTTGTTGAGCTTTCTGGATGTGTAGCTTATTATTTTAAAATAAATTTGGGACTTTTCAGCCATAATTTCTTCCAATATGTTTTCTTCTTCCTTCTCTCTGTCCTCTCCTTTTGTTATTCCCCTTATATATTATTTGTTATACTGATGGTGTCCTGCATTTCTCTAAGACTCTGTTCATTTTTCCTCATTCCTTTATCTCCGTTTTTCAACTTGCATATTCTATATTGACTTACCTTCAAGTTCATTTATTCATTCTTTTGCCAGCTCAAACCTACTGTTGAGCCTTTTTAGTAATTTTTTAATTTCAGTTATACTTTTCATTTCATTAGAATATCCATTTGATCCTTTTTTATAATTTACTTCTCTCTATTGATAGTATCTATTTGATGCAATTTGCCATCATACCTTCCTTTTTAAATCATGCTTTCCTTTAGTTCTAAAAATATATTTGTAATGGCTCTTTTGAAGTGCTTTCCTGTTAAATCTGACATCTGGTTACTCTCATGGGCAGTTTGTGTTGCCTGCCTTTTTTTTTTTTTTACCCCTGGTATATGATCATACTTCTTATTTCTTTGTATGCCTTGTAATTTTTGGTTAGAAAATGGACATTTTAGGTAATATATTGTAGCAACTGTGTGCATTGATTCCTTCACTCCTGGAGTTATTTGCTCCACTCTCCTCCAGGCTGCCATCATCAAAAACTGTTTTTGTTTTTAGTTCTTTTTAGTGACTGGCTGGATTATTCTAGTGAAGTCTGTTTGCCCCCCACAGTGGAAAGCTTCTGACATTGCTCCTTATAAGGTGCAGCCTTGGATATGCCCATCGTCACCCTGGGATGGCAGCGGTAATGGTGGGCTCCCTTTCTCTTTTTGTATGACCACACCCAGCTTTTAAACTCCTACTGTTTGCTCTGTTGTTTCCACTGGGGCATCTACTGGATCTACAAACCAATCCAGTGAAATTGTGGCTCCTGTGAAGGAATAGATTCTGAGGTCTGTTTTTCATATTTGTTTTGATCTCCTCACCAGGGCTCCTCCCAACTATTATTTTCCTCAGTTCTCTTCTGTAAAGTAGCTGGCCTGTAGTCTAGATTGTCTCTACATTAAATCCATGAATCACCCCCCAATTGCCTTTCACCAAAACCTCCATTGTTCTTAAGAATGCACTTAGGTTTGAACTCCTTCATATTCAGTTGCAAATGAAGTCAGTCCTTTGGGAAGAGATTAGGATCTGTTTTACTGCCTGCTTCTCCCTGCAAGGAATAATCTCTGAATCAGGACTCTTGCTGGAGGTAGGGACTGTGGCAACCTTCTCTCTAAATCACAGCCCCACTCTAAGACTTGAATGCTTTTTGGAAGGGGAGCAACCTGAAGTTGTCATGGCTTGCCTTTCCTGTTGTGGAACTACCGCTTCACAAGCTGGGGAAAGGGTGATCAGGGACCCACTATTTTCAGTGCACAGCATCCAAGGTATAGCCTCCATTCCACACGTGGAGTCTGGGTGGAAGAAGGGAGCCTAGGACTTCGCCTGAGCGACATTTGATGGAAAGCAAGATGAGAAATGCTAGAGTCCCACTCTTACTGAGAAGAAAGCCCTCCAACTAGGAGCTCTGGAGAGAAAGGAGCCAGGTGTTCTTGGCTGCAGCAGTGTGGAGTGGAGTCTTTACCCTGCTAAGCTGGGAGGGTGGGGAAGGGAGTAGTCTTGGTTCAGATACCACAGACTCACTTTATTACTTGCACAGATTTTTTTGAATAGCTATTTCTTCATTTGAATTGTTTTAGTTTCACTGGGAAATGGGTCCACAGAGCATTTCACGCTGTCATGCTGGAAGCTGCTCTCTCTCCTCATCCATTTCTAACAAGCATTGTTCTGCCTCTGCTTGAAAATCACCTCCTGAGGCAAGCTATTCCATCTTCCAAAGCTCTAAGGTAATTCATCCATGTTCTGGTGACACCTCTCTACCCATTCATTGATCTGGTCCTTTGGAAACCATCAAAAATATGTCTAATCCCTCTTTCTTACAGCAGCCATTCCAGTCCTTCATGTAGTTGAAGTCATGAATCCCCAGCCCCTGGTCTCCTCTTGTTCAGGCAGAACATCCATAGTTCCTTTCCCCGTTTGCCTCTCCTCTGTCATACCACATCTCTTCAGCTACCACCATTGTACTACAGGGGACATCAATTTAGAGCACAATGAAATCATCACTTTCCTTATTCTAGATTCTGTTTCTGTAAATGGAACCAAAAGCACAGGAACTTTTTTAGCAGCCATTTTGCATGGTGGAATCAATGAACATGTTGATAGCAAACTCGTGACTCTATTCACACATGCTACTGATCCCATCCTGTATAAATACTGTTGGTTTGTAGAGCCAAGTACAGGGTTTTTCTTACATTGTTTCCATTTGTAACCTTTGGGAATCAGGTTTCTTTCATCCCATCCATTAGCTTCTTTTATCTTAAGTCATTGATAAAATATTTGTATAAAACAAAGCCAAGGATAGAGCCCTGCAGCTCATCACCAGAGACGTAGGTGGCATTATTTATTAGTCACCATAATGGATGTGATTTTTCTGCTTAACATGACACCTCTTCATGAACAGTTGACAAAATTGTTTCCCCTAAGTAGAATCAGGTCATATGGGGCTATATGTAAGACTGTATTAGAGCCAGTGGCAGTTCTTTATTTCATCTTTGCTCTCTCAATATATGAAAGTGAACTCCCTTATCAAAACAATTAATGCCATCATGTCTACCATCTCTTTGGAATTTTGGACCCTACCGCAGTTTCGAGTATTCATTAAGTTACAAACGGGCTTTTCCCCTCCAACACTGTTTCCTGATGAAGCTTTTAGGCACTTCCTACAATACATGGCAGAGATCTTTTCTCTTCAGTATGTGTGATGGATTAACTAACAGCCTGTTAGTTATAGATTAGCTAACAACTCAGTAGGCCATTCTTAATTGCACTGTGCTGAATTATTACCTACTTGTAAAGGTCTCAGAATCCAAACAGCAAAGCTTTGCAGAGTAATATATGTGGTGTTCTTGGGTGGCTGATACCATTACTGCAAAATGTAGGCTTCTGTCTGGACCACAGTCCCAAATCAACTAATGTGCCATCCCTGAGAACTCGCCCTCCTTTCATACAGTATCAGAACATGGGATTGAGTATGTTCAAGAAACAGGAGAAATCCTCTTTGGTTAAAGCAGAAGAGAAAATGAAATATGGGCTGCTGGTGTTTAGTTAGTGAAGTCTGTTCTGTCTGACAAAAGTCACTGCTATGGGACTTTTGTGTTTTGTTGTTTTCTACACATATCCTAGGGGCATTCTATTTGTGATTGACATTGGTGGTTTTGTTATGGCATACATTTTAGCTCCCTGTTTTTTTGTTTTAAAGTTTATTGGGGTGACATAGGTTTCAGTTGTACAATTCTGTAATACATCACCTACATATCATGTTGTCAGAGTCAGTTCTCCTTCCATCACCATACATTTGACCCCATTTACCCTCATCTACCACCTCCCTCCTCCCTTACCCTCTGGTAACCACTAAACTATTGTCTGTGTCAGAGTTTTTGTCTCATTTGTTTGTCTTGTTCCTTTGTTGTTTTCAGTTTCATATACCGCATATCAGTGAAATCAGAGACTTTTTCTGTCTGACTTATTTTATTTAGGATTATAATCTGAAGATCCATCCATGTTGTTGCATATGGCAGTATTTCATCTTTTCTTATGGCAGAGTAGTATTCCATTGTGTATATATACCACATCTTCTTTATCCAATCATCTGTCGAAGGACATTGGTTGTTTCCATGTCTTGGCCACTGTAAATAGCCTCCAGTTTTTAGCCTCCAGTTCAAATTCTTTTTCATTCATTCAAAAAATATGTTGTACTGGACACCTACTGTATACCAGGCATGGGTCTAAGTGAAAGGACCCTGCAGGGAATAAAACCAAGTCTCCGCCTTCACAGAGCTCACATTCTAGTGGCAGAGGATAGGTATTAAACAAAGATATGATATATCAGATTTTGGTAAGGCTATGAAGAAGTAGTACAATGAGGGAGATAAAAAGGGAGATTTATACGGAGTCGTCATGGAAGGTTCATAGGTAACGTTTCAGACTTGAAAAAAGTCAAAGAGCAGTCCATGTGAGCATGAGGGAAAGAGCATGCTAGGCGGAAGCAGAGGTCATGCAGCTGGGAAATGCCTGGTGTGTCCCAGGAACAAGGGGCCAATGGGCTCCTTATTGGTGTGGCCGTGAGCACTTTGGGACGTTCTCCTCCACCTTGTTTTCTAGTTCACTGAGAAAATAGAAGTAGATGGACTCAATAGAGAATATGGAGGAGGTGAGAAATGTTGGAGGTTTAAAGAAAGAAGTGAAGGTATAAAACATCTAGCTTCTTAAGGTGGAAACTTAGATCACTAATGTTAAGCCTTTCTTGTTACCTAACGTAAAAACTTAAAGCTATAAATGTCTGTCTAAGCCCTACTTTAGCTACATCCCACAAATTTTGATAATGTTTCATTTTCATTATCATTCATCTTGATATTTTCTAATATACTTTGTGATTTGTTCTTTCACTTATTATTTACGAGTATTTGGAAGTATATTATTTTAATTTCCAGATATTTAAGCCTTCTCTAGATCTTATTGTTATGAATTTGTAATTCAATTCTGTGTTTTACAAGCATACTGTGTTTCCCCAAAAATAAGACCTAGCTGGACAATCAGCTCTAATGCATCTTTTGGAGCAAAAGTTATATATTAATTATAAAAAAAAATTACATAAGACCCAGTCTTATATTAAGTTTTGCTCCAAAAGACGTATTAGAGCTGATTGTCCGGCTAGGTCTTATTTTCGGGGAAACACGGTACCCTGTAAGATATAGATCTTTGGGAAGACATTGAGGCTTTTTTTATGGGTAAGGATTCAGTCTATCTAAATGAACATTATTTGTGCACTTGCAAAAAGTGTAATCCGAAGCCGTTGGGTATATTTCCTATAAATATCACTTAAGTGAAGGCAGTTGTTAATGTTATTCAGACCTTTTGTATGCTTACTGATTTCTTTTTTATCTCAATATCTTATTAACTACTGAGAGAGAGTGTTAAACTCTCACTATGATTGTTGATATGTTTCTTTTAGTTCTTTCATTCCTTCGTGTGTTTTGAAGCTCTACTATTAGACACATATACATTTATTATAGTTATATATTCCTGGTTTATTATTCCTTTTATTATTATGAAATGTTCTTCTTACTTTCTACTAATACTCCTGTATCAAAGTCTATTATCTATTCATATAGCCATTCAAGCTTTCTTATGATTAGTGTTTTCATTATATATGTTTTTTCCATATCCTCTAGCTGTCAATGTTTTTGTCTTGACATTTAAAGTGCATTACTTGAAAACAGTGTATAATTGAGTCTTGCTCTTTTAATCCAGTCTGACAATGTTTGCCTTTCAACTGAAGAGTTTAATCTATTTAAATTTAATGTAACGATTATATTTGTCTTTTACTTTTTTTTGCTTATCTGTATTTTGCTCCTCTACTCCTTTTTTGTGCTTATTTGAACACTTTTTAATATTTGATTCTTCTATTGCTTTTTTAGCTGTATATCTACTTTACTTATTTTTTTAGTGGTAGCTCTATGGATTACAGAATACATCTTTACCTTATTGCAATCTGATTTAAGTTAATATTTTACTACTTAACATAAAACAGGAACTTTGTAATACTATAGTTTATTTGCTAACCTCCCATTATTCAGTTCTTTTATACTTTCCATTTCTTTACAGGGGTTCCCTCATGTATTCAATTGTTAGGGTCATCCTTTCCTTTAAATCCTTAAACATATTTATAAAATAGATGTTTTAAATTTCTTGCCTGCTAACCCCATATCTTTCTCATCTATGAATCAGTTTCTATCAATTGCTTTCCTGGTTATAAGTCACATTTTCCTACTTCACGTATCTAGAAACCTCTGATTGTATGCTGGGAATTGTGGATGCTATGTTGTTGAACACCTGGATTTTGTTGTCTTCCTTTAGAGACTTTTGAGTTTTCATTACTGTTAAATCAGCTACATATTTTTGAGGCTTATTTTTAAGCTTTGTTTGGGCAGGTCTAGAGTATCCCTGCTCCTAATATATGTCTTTTTGGTGGTCTCATTGGATACGCAGGGTGTTTATCAAGGCCTTTTCACTCTAGCTGGTTAGTATTCCCATGCCTTCCAGCCCTCTGCAACCTCCAGAATCTCCATTTATCCCATAGCTCCCAGCATCTGTTCTCTGCCAGGCCTTTGGAGTCTTGCCTGCAAAAACTGAAGGGGACCTCTATGGAGATTCTGAGAGCTCCTTTTCAACTCATCTTTCTCCTCTTCAAATTCTACCCACTGTCCATCCCCAAACTCCTGTCTCTAACTCCTCAGCTCAGCAAGTTTGCCATGCTGTCCTTGGGCTCTCCCTCCCTATGCCACAGTCCAGAAAGTGCCTCCAGGTACAAGTCTCAGGAACTCACTTTGTGTGTTTCCTTCTGTCAAGGACCACAGTCCTACTCTGCCCATACTTTGTCCAAAGTTTGAAAACTGCTGTATATACTTTAGCTGATTTACATTTACTTAGGATGGGATAGATAGTCTAGTCCAGTACCATTACTTTATACTGGCAAGATTTGGAAGTCTCTAGTTTGTTTTTATGTACAATAAACAATAGCTTTATATATTAATTTCACTCAGCTTCCATCTTCTCACTTCATTTCTGACCCTCCACCTCCCAACAACCAGGTTCTACAAAGAGAAATGTTTCAAAAGCTTTTCTCTCTTTTAGATAGCAAATTGGTGTCTCAAATAACTAGATTACAGCCACAACGTATCAGAACTCTTTTTCCTTTAGTTTGTGACTACATTGTTAACTTACATTGGGTTTTGGCTTATTTCAGGGTTAAACTTGCTTTTCCGGTTGATTCTGTGTTGCTCTTATCGTCAGGTAATCATTGTTAGTTTTACCTAGTTAAGAAGAGCAGGAATACTGGAACTGGAAATGTTTCAGCAGTCGTGGCTCTGATAAAGCCATCAGGACCCTGCCCTCAGAGGGGCGCTGTCGTAATTGCTCCCCAAGCAGCATCCAGCAAGACAATTGTTTGACTTCCATCTTAAGTAGGCAACAGCCAGTCAGTTAATCAAAAGGTGGCAAGCCTTAGTTACATATGTGACATGAGTGCTTTCCCTGTTTTGATTTTTTTTTTAAATAAGGCCAATGATAATACAAAGGGAGATTTCTGACTAACAATAGAAAAATGCTGCCCCACTAAGAAGCTTTCTTTGTGACTCTACTTCCCATAAAAATAAATGTTTCTGGATTTTTTTCGATCTTCCTTTCCTGACAAAAAGAAAAGCAAGAATGGAGTGACCACATTATACCATGTAGCAAGAATCCAGGCTTGCCCAGGATGGTGCCCTCAGGAAGGAAAGAGGTTGGGGTCTCAGCTTAGTTGTCATCCATCTCATCTCCCAGTACTGTCGTTTTCCATTCCTTTTTATAATGGTCCTGGTCTATGTCCTTACAGCTCCGGGTAGTGCTGACTGTAGATAACACCTCCATTACACTGGGGGCGGCAGAGTCCAGCAATTATTTTTTAATCTGTTTGGGAGTTTGTGCTTCCTCTGCCCGTGGGACAGTTTAAGATAACCAACCCTTTGTAATAATAATTCCTGTCTAGATAACAGGCAGATTTTAATGAATTGGACTAAGGAACTACATTAGTTATTTAAAGTTCACAGTACCTTCTGCAGTTACCTAATCAGTTTTTAAAAGTCCATTTTTAGGCCTAATGAGATCATCAGTTTTTGCCACCACACACTTCCGCAGGTAGTTGCCTTTCAAAGCAGGATAGGTAGAGTGTATAGGTATCAAAGACTTTAAAGCAATGTGGGAACATTTCTTTTTGTGAGGGAACAAAATGGGTAAACAAACCAAACAAGAAAAAATACTGTGTTCCTTTGTATAACACAGGGTTATGTGGCGCTATCTTTACAGACAACCCCACCAAGGATCCGGGCAGGGCACTGAGGCAGATGCCCTGTCAACCTCCCAACTGACTGGGCAGCTCAGATCGTCCATGGGAAGCCCATATGCCTGTAAATTCATAGCACCTCGTTTGTCACAAACACGGTAGAGTGGGCTTTAGAGTTGGACCTCTTATCAGGACCCTCTGTCTCTTACAGATTGTATTTTAACATGTGTGAGTCTCAGTTTCCTCACATGTAAATTAGAGACAATAAAGCCTGCCTTACTGGGCTGGTGTATGTGTTAAACACAAGAGTAGCTAGAATAAGGCCAGAGACTAAATGACTACAGGAAATATGTCTTTTCTCCATGTCCCTCTCCTTTTCTATAACCCCCCCACTTCCCCTCACAGAGCCTTCTGAGGTAGGTTATGCAGAGATTTTTCTCTATCTTATAGAGGAGATAACTGACATCAAGGGTATTGACACAGCACAACTAATTAGTGTCACTAATCAGTATCAGGGCCAAGGTCAGTGTTATTTCTGTGATGGCAGAAAACATTCATAAGCACCTAGTGTGTGCACAAAACTGTCTTCTCATTGTGTGTGAGGTCTCTCACTGCACAACTTGGCTTAGTTCTCATCATCATTGGTTCTCGCAGGGCTTCTTCAGCCCAGCCTTCTAAAATTCATTTTTAAGCAGGATGCTAATAGCTATAGCTCATTTTCATCCACTGCTGTTTCTCCTGGGCCTTTTGTTGGGACTTCACAGGCCTGATAGGATGAGTTTCTTTAAGTAGAAAGCAGAAGGAGGATCCCCAGAAGGCGGTCAGAGGCCATCAGTGTTTCCGGAGCATGGCTTAGACCGGCTAGTCCAAGCCTCCTCCTGACATAACCTTTTGGGTCCCTTGAAAGTGACTGTCAGGCTTCTTCCAGACTGATACCAAGAGCATGGCAAGTGAAAGAAACCTCTGGGAATGGACTTCCCAAATTCAAATCTGGGCTCCCCCACCAACCAGGGTGACCCCAAGGTCACTGAACCCAGGACCTTAGTTTCTTAAACTGTAAAATAAAGACTACAAAAGTGCTGACCTCATAGGGTTTTTGTGATGATTAAATGAGAGAATATATGTGCAGTGCTTGGAACAATGACTGGCACATAGCAATTACTTGTCAATAACTCTTAGCTGTGGTGGTGATGGTGGTTACTCCTCCTCCTCACATCTTAGAAGATTTAAACCAGCATTTTCTTCCTACTGCTGTGAAAAGTCACTGTTATTTCTTTTTTTTTTATTATTACTGGGGAAGGGGAACAGGACTTTATTGGGGAACAGTGTGTACTTCCAGGACTTTTTTCCAAGTCAAGTTGTTGTCCTTTCAGTTTTAGTTGTGGAGGACGCAGCTCAGCTCCAGGTCCAGTTGCTGTTGCTAGTTGCAGGGGGTGCAGCCCACCATCCCTTGCGGGAGTCAAACCGGCAACCTCCAACCAACTGAGCCATCCTCCGGGAGCTCAGCGGTAGCTCAGCTCAAGGTGCCGTGTTCAATCTTAGTTGCAGGGGGCGCTGCCCACCATCCCTTGCGGGATTCGAGGAGTTGAACTGGCAACCTTGTAGTTGAGAGCGCACTGGCCCATGTGGGAATCGAACCGGCAACCTTCAGAGTTAGGAGCATGGAGCTCTAACCGCCTGAGCCACTGGGCCGGCCCCACTGTTATTTCTTTTAAATTGTGATACTGAAAGTCTTGGTTTTATGTGTGTTTGTTTGTTTAATTTTATTGGGGAATATTGGGGGACATTGTGTTTCTCCAGGGCCAATCAGCTCCAAGTCATTATCCTTCAGTCTAGTTGTGGAGGGTGCAGCTCCAAGTCCAGTTGCTATTTTCAATCTTAGTTGCAGGGGGCACAGCCCACCATCCCTTGCAGGAATTGAACCGGCAACCTTGTTGTTCAGAGCTCGCACGCTAACCAACTGAGCCATCTGGCTGCCCCTCCAGAAGCTCAGTGGCAGCTCCTTGTCTTCAATCTAGTTGTGGAGGGCGCAGCTCACTGGCCCATGTGGGAATCGAACCAGCAACCCTGTTGTTCAGAGCTTGCGCTCTAACCAACTGAGCCATCCGGCCGCCCCAAGGTTTTGAGGGGTTTTTTTTATGGATATTTTCCAGTCAGCCATTCACTTTCTCTATCTCCAACCCTCTTCCCTTAGAGCTGGTCATTCTAGAGCAATGATCATTGCTCTAAGTGACATCTTCTCAAGAGATGTTCTGCCAGATGTTTCCCTTCTCTCTTCAGTCATCTTAGCAATGTACTTGCTTATTTTATTATTTCATTACCTAATTCATTATTAGCTGTAGCCTATTGAGAGTTTTGAGGCCTTAGGAAATGAGGGTATGTGAGAGGTCAGGTTCTGAGAGAAAACTGTTTCGTGTGTGGGAATTTTAGCAAATGTGTTTTCTGTTTGCAGGGGGGAAGGAAGTATGGTTTCACTCTTATCTTTGAAGCCAAGGTTTCATTTTCGGCAAAAGCATTAAATATTAGTTTGAAATAGCTTGGGTTAAGGTGGCAAAAGTCTGACTTAGGCTGTAACAGATACAGAGAAAGGTTTGAACGTGAGGGCAGCAGCAGGCAGGGAGAAGTGGAAAAATGGCTCTCGTTCCACTCGTATTCCTCCCTCTACCCCCATCCCCACCACCACATTGACAGCAATGCCAGTAGAAGGCTCCTAGACAGCAGAAAAGGCCAGTAATCCTGTGGAATTATGTCAAGTGTCCCATGTCTCTCACCAACTAGGTGTGACCTTCTCACGTGCTAATGTGGGAAGACATGAGGAAAGGAAATGTTGGGGTTTTGATGTCAGGACCTTATTCTATTGTGGAGAATAAGAAATGAACAAGCAGAGCTTAGTTTTCTGGAACGGCCTCTGTCTTCGTATATGATTTGGGAGATTCCGTACCCAGAGACCCGAGTACTGTTATTATTCCTCTTCCTTGGAACCCAGCCTTCAGGGTGGCAGGGGATCATGGTTGTTTTCCTCTCTCAAAGCCTAATGTGCTGGTTAAGAGGCTTGTGGGTCCTGAAAGCCCTGATTTGTTTTCTTCCTTCCAGCGGATGTAATTACAGCTCCCACTTCCACCACGTCTGTGAGTCACTGAGCTTTGAAATGTGCTGGCGCTGTTAGCCCAACATCCCTCTCCCTGGGGCTCTACTACATTATCAGGACCTCATTTTCCACCGGGTTTACTTTAATGCTGAGTGTTACAAGGTCATTTCCAGGGCTGTCACTGTTTCTTCCTCTAATGTGCAAGCTACAGTTTAATTTTCAGCTCTCATCGCTGAACTTCATTACATGGGAAGAAGTAAATTTGCTCTAGCGGATAGTATCAGATGTGTTTTTCTTTCTCTTCCAGTTGGAAAATCACTCCTAATCAACTCTATGCTGGTGGGTTAGATGGCCTGGGAATACTGGGAAGGGTGCTTTATGTTTATGGGTTTGCCAAATTGAGATCGTGCTCAAATTATGTTGTTCCCACTTTTGTGCATGACACTGATTTGGCAGATCAGTTTCTCCGGCTGGCATTTTAGACTGAATGTATTACTTCTCTTCAGGGCAATCATGGGTCTTTGTGACAGCACCTCTAGTTGGTGGCTCTAGTCTGCTTCTGATTGTGCACTAAAAACCATGATCAGCCTCAGTAAACAGTACCATCTTGCTTGAAACTTTCATTCCGTAAATGCCTATCATCTCGTGGTGCCCATATCTTCCCCGGATGGTAGAGTGTGGCCCGAGGTGGCACTGCCCTTTAATAACTAGGAACGTAGACTGAGAGGAGCAGTGTGAACTGCTCAGGTTGTACAGCAGCTGTGACAGGATTAGAGCCAGGTTTCCTGGTTCTCAGCCCATTGCTCTTTCTTCTAGCACTTCTCTTGGGTGTACAGGTATCACAGTACAGTAATCGCTGCCATTTATTGAACCTCAAATAGATGCCAGGCCCATACATTATCTCTAATCCTCACAACAGTTCAGTACATTATCTCTAATCCTCACAACAGTACAGATAAAGAAACTGAGACGAGAAGCTAAATGACCACAGCCACTTAGGTCGTTGTTGCAGAATCCAGATGGAACCCAAGTCTGTCAGGAGCCAAGCCCTATGTACTTACTGCATCACAGAGGGTTTACGAACAGCCCAGTGAATATGTAAGAAGTAGGAAATCTGCCTGCTTGCCCTTCCCATCCCTAATCCATGTGATTAGCCGTCATTATTTCACAGTTGCTCTGCGTCAACCACAGTGCTGGGTGCCCGTGAGTGAGGGAGCCAAAGGCTCTGTCCTCAGGGAGCTCGCGTTTCCATGACACTTTCCCTGTACTGTCCCTTCCCTCTTCTGCAACGTCCGCCATCCTTCCATTGCAGGTTGGCCAGTTTTTTCAGCGTGGAGCCCTGATGTCCCCTTTCTTCCCATTTCAGCAGCCACGTTGGGACTAGGTACCCATGACCGGGGCCCCACATGGACTGGCTCTGCAGGCAGTGCCTGCGAGGCCCTCCCCTGCCCTCCAGTAATAACACGTAATGAGAACTTACAGCGTCCTGGGCTTTACCACCTGCTCTACACACATTCCCTCCTTAATCTCCTCAGCTACTTCATGTGGTGCGGCTGTTAGCATCATCCCCATATCATACACACACACACACACACACACACACACACACACCCCACAAGCCTAGCTCAGAGAAAATAGGGGTGCCTCGCCTAGGAGTGTGGTGCTGATGACTGGGGACCCCGGTGTTGGGCTTACGCACACAGCCTGGAGGGTAGGCTCTCACCCGCAGCATGGCAGTGTCACCGCACTTGAGGGCCCCTCCAGCAGCCTCGGTCACACTGAGGGACGAGGGATGGCTCTGCACGAGGGAGTGCTGGGGCCACGACAGCAGGAGGCATTTCACCACAAGTCCCACTCTCTGGGTAAAATTTCCTACCTTCTTAAAAGGGTTAGTACTCCTGTTTTCTGACATTTTAAAACTGATCCTTCCCCCAACAGTGAATTATAAAATAGATATTTTCACTGAGATACAGGACAAACATGCCAGAAATCACAAAGAATCTTTACAGAGTCCAAGTTCATGAAAATAGGAACATAAACGCCAAGGATTTCACACTGGGCGGGGAGGGCAAGCTGCTGCCTGCTCTGACACCTAAAATGGACAGTTCAGAGTAAACCAGGATGTGGGCCTATTCAGCAAATGTTTGTTGGAGGTGGAGTGCGGTTTGTTGGAGGTAGAGTGCTGGTAATAAAAAGATGAATAAAGCACAGTTCTGACACTCAAGGAGCTCACAGTGTAACGGGGGAGACGTCAAACAGATCATTACACAACAGTGAGGACAGCGTACGGTTGTGCACAGGTCGTGTAGACGCCGATCCCACAGGACGGGGCCACTCAGAAAAGGCATTCTGGAGAGGGGGCCATGTGTCATTATGTGTAAGAGTACAACCTGGACCCCACAAGGTTGTGATTTCAGGGGCATTCGATGGTTTATGTAGATAATGTGACAGCGTGTTTCAAACAAAGCCTGCCCTGGCAAATATGCAACATACAGTTTTATATGTAACCTCAGTAACCTCTCAAGCTTTGCTTATCAACACTGAAGAAGTTGGAACCTTTTTGTGGGGTTTTCATATCCCAGAATCTGAGACATTAACCTGCTCTTGACTCACTCATGTTCGTAGCACAGGTCTGATATAGTAGGGGCTCCGGAAATACTTGTGAACCACAGAACTAGATGCCAGCTCATGAGGCCGGAAGGTGACTGGACAGGAGCCTGAATAGGCAGGGCACAAACCAGCTCAGTGGGCCTTCTGTGGACAGGCTGCCTTCCCAGGGGCCCTGGCCCTCCCCTCACCCTCACCCACCCCACTTTTCAAGCCCGTAGAACCATGGAAAACAGTATAAAAATCCTCACCTTAGTGATTTATTAATCATTGTCCTGTATGCTTCCTTTAAAAAAAAAACAAAACTTGGGGTGGCCAGTTAGCTCACTTGGTTAGAGCGTGGTGCTCTTAACAACAAAGTTGCCGGTTCGATCCCCTCATGGGCCACTGTGGGCTGCACCCTCCACTTGGAGCTAAGGGGTCCTGGAAAAACACATTTAAAATAAATTAAAGTTAAAAAAGAAAAAGAGAGAGAGAGAGCATTTTGTGTCAAACTAAATTAAAAAAACAAAGAACTTTTTCTAGGAAGGATTTTAAGACAGCTGAGCATTTACTAAGTCCTAGGCATGTCTACAAATAGCACTCATGTTTTACCTCAAATGATTTGTCTTCAGGCACATGTTTGAAATTGAGTGTGTGTGTGCGTGTATGCATGTACTTACAGTTTGTTACTCCAGGTTTTCTCCCAAGAGTAGGGTTTATAAGGTAGAGGGCCTGGTTATGATGCTTAATTGGTTGCAAATTTTTTATTCATATTCGGCATGTCTCTTAGTCTTCTCTTCCTCAATTTATACAATCCTGTTTACTTATTTACTAAAGTAGGTGTAGGGCTTGCAGTTCAGTAAGATTCCAAATAAACCATGTGGCAGGAACATTCCTATTAAATTTTTTTATTATACCCAAGGGCTGCTAAGATTCATGTGAATTCAATGAGTTTTGAAAACAGCATACGTAATCGGGGTCCTTTAGAAAAAAAATGCTAATTGGTTGGTTGATTTGGTACAGGTAATTAGGAGCAGGCAGGATACCCACAACCTGACAGCGTCCTGTTACCGTAGGTGCTCAGTGAGGACCGGAAGTCTCCAGCCACCCCTGGCTGCTCTAGCAGAGTACATTAGCACCTTGTTGCTTGAAATGCAGGACCAGCCTTCTCAGCATCGCCCGGGAGCGTGTTAGAAACACAGAATCTCAGACCCCACCCCAGACCTACTAACCAGAATCTGCACTTTAACAAGATTTCTTCTCAGTGATTCTTCTGCATGTGAAAGTTGGAGAAGCGCTGGGTCAGAAAACATGGCTTAGACCATCATTTGAGATTTCTGTACTTTCTGCCTCAGTGAGCAGTCTCCCAGGGGCTAGAGCCTTTCACCCTGTGCCAAGAATAGTCTGCCAGGAGTTTGCTGGGGGCGGGGGGGGCGGTTGTGGAGGGGAGGGCGCATGATTCCATTTTTAATAGTAGTGTTTTCTACTAACAAACTGACATGACCTTCACTTTCCCAAAATGATTTGAATTGGCTTCCAAAATACATCCAACAGATGAAATAAATAAATGAGGAAAACTAGATTTTAAAAAACTGTATGTCTTTGGAAAATAATATAAAACCGGGTTATATAGTAGCACTCATAAATGTTTGCCAGTGGGTCCTGAGCAGTTGGTAGTTCCGCGTAGCCAACCATTTGGCCCCAAGTTCCCTAGTGATAAAAGCGAAAAAGAAAACACAATTATCGTGTTTCCCTGAAAATAAGACCTGGTCTTATATTAATTTTTGCTCCAAAAGACACATTAGGGCTTCTGTTCAGGGGATGTCATCGTGAAAAATCGTGCTCGGGCCTATTTTCTGGCTTAGGTCTTATTTTCGGGGAAACACGGTAGTAACAAGTCTACAGTGTCAAACAGAGCTTCTCTCAGTGCAGGATCTGATGGGAGTGTCTTCGTGGATCGTCCTAGGTGGTGTGCACCATCGACATCTCCCAAGAAGTGCAGTAGTTCGTGTCGTAGGGTTTTCTCTTACAGTACCCTTCAAGGCAAAGGGCTGCTTACGAAAGTGCCTCCATAGAGACGTTTTCTTGCTCTTGCTGCTTTGTCCTTTGCTAACTCAGCCTTACAACCTCTTTTTAATTAACCTGCCTTGTCCACCCCACCTTCCCAGCGCCGGACCCAGTGCATTCCCGAATTGTTCCCTCCTCGGTAAACCTTATCATGGTAACCAGGGAGTAAGCAAAGGTGAGACCCAAATAAGTAAGATTCCTTGTCCTATGACTGTTGTGAGGTTTTGAATGGCCAGTGAAAGGCATGCATCTGTCGTCCTTCTCCTTAATCCACTCCACTCCCCAGTTTAGGCCATTAGTACTGAAGGAATTAGGGAAATCAGGAGGCAAGACCATGTTTTCCATTGTTAAGTCTCTTGAAGGTAATTATATTTTTTCTTTTTTTTGCTTTGTTTGAGCTAGGTTTATAGTATTTCTCGAACCTTCATATCATCTTTACCTTGGATCCCTCCTGTGTGTTTTGCTAAGTATATATCGCAAGCATGATACTCCACACCCCTTCTCTCCAGGAATTAGTTCTCTATGAGTCTGTTGCTGTTTTGTTCATTTATTTTGTTTTTTAGATTCTACGTATAATTAAAATCATATAATATTTGCCTTTCTCTGTCTTATTTCACTTAGCATAATACCCTCTAAGTCCATCCATGTTGTTACAAATGGTAAGATTTGATTCTTTTTATGGCTGAGTAATATTCCATTGTATATATGTGGTCTGACAATTAAGTTCACAAACTTGTTGCAACTATGTTGCTAACCTTTTTTGATATCAGAGGGATGATTCATTATTAATTTGTACCAACTGGACAAAGTTAACCAAGTTTACCATTTGGAAGTACTGAAAAGGCTCCGTGAAATCGTTAGACGACCTGAAATTTTCACCAACAATTCATGGCTTTGGCATCACAATAATGCACCAGCTCACACGGCACTGTCTGTGAGGGAGTTTTTAGCCAGTAAACAAATAACTGTATTGGAACACCCTCCCTACTCACCTGATCTGGCCCCCAATGACTTCTTTCTTTACCCGAAGATAAAGGAAATATTGAAGACATTTTATTGACATTCAGGACATCAAGGGTAATACAACAGCTCTGATGGCCATTCCAGAAAAGGAGTTCCAAAATTGCTTTGAAGGGTGGACTAGGCCCTGGTGTCGGTGCATAGCTTCCCAAGGGGAGCACTTTGAAGGTGACCGTAGTGATATTCAGCAATGAGGTATGTAGCGCTTTTTCTAGGATGAGTTTGCTAACTGAATTGTCTGACCTCATATCTATCCATCTTTATCCATTTGTCTATTAATGGGCACTTAGGTTGCTTTTCCATATTTTGGCTATTGTAAATAATGCTACAGTGAACACAGGGGTGCATATATCTTTGTGAATTAGTGTTTTTTGATTTCTTCGGATAAATACTCAGAAGTGGAATTGCTGGCTCATATGATAGTTCTATTTTTAATTTTTTGAGGAACTTCCATACCATTTCATAGTGGCTGCACCAATTTGTAATCCCACCAACAGTGCACAAGGCTTCTCTTTTCTCCACATCCTTGCCAACACTTGTTTGTTGATTATTGATGAAGGCTATCCTGACAGGTGTGAGGTGATATCTCATTATGGTTTTAATTTGCATTTCCCTAATGGTTTGTGACATTGTGCATCTTTTCGTATGTCTAGTAGCCATTTGTATGTCCTCTTTGGAGTAATGTCTGTTCAGGTTCTCTGCCCATTTTTTTAAGTAGATCGTTTGGTGTTTTTGGTGTTAAGTTGTATGAGTTCCTTATGTGTTTTGGACATTAACCCTTATCTGATTTATCATTGGTGAATATCTTCTATTCAATAGGTTATCGTTTCATTTTGTAGGTTTCTTTCACTGTGCCAAAACTTTTTAGTTTGATGAAGTCCCATTTGTTTATTTTTTTTTCTTTTGTTTTCCTTACCTGGGGAGACATACCCAAATACCTATTGCAATGTCAAAGAATTAACTGCCTATGTTTTCTTTTAGGAGTTCTGTGGTTTCAGGTCTTACATTTAAGTCTTTAATCCATATTGAGTTTATTTTTGTATATGGTGGAAGAAAGTGGTCTAGTCTTATTTTTTTGCATGTATCTGTCCAGTTTGCCCAACACTACTTATTGAAGAAATTATCTTTACCCCATTGCATATTTTTTCCTCCTTTGTCATAGTAGTTGACCATATCGGCATGGGTTTATTTCTGGGCTCTCTATTCTATTCCATTGACCTATGTGTCTGTTTTTATGCCAATGCCATGCTGTTTTAATCACTATAGCATTGTAGTATAATTTGATATCAGGTAGCATGATACCTCCATCTTTGTTCTTCTCTCTTAAGATTGCTTTGGCTATTCAGGGTCTTTTGTGGTTCCACATGAATCTTAGGATTATTTGTTGTACTTCTGTGAAAAATGCCATTGGTATTTTGATAGAGATTGCACTAAATCAGTAGATTACTTTGGGTCGTATGGACATTTTAAGATGTTAATTTTTCCTATCCATGAGCACAATATACCCTTCTATTTATCTTCTTCAGTTTCTTTAATGTCTTATAGTTTTCTGAGCACAGGTCTTTTAGCTCCTTGGTTAAATTTATTCCTAGGTATTTTATGTTTTCTGATGCAGTTTTAAATGGGATTCTTTTCTTAATTTCTCTTTCTGACAGTAAGTTATCAGTATATAAAAATGGAACCAATTCCTGAATATTAATTTTGTATCCTGCTACTTTACTGAATTTATTTATCAGTTTTAATAGTTTTTTTGTGTGTGGAATCCTTAGGATTTTCTATGTGTTGTATCATGTCATCTGCAAATAATGACAGTTTTACTTCTTCCTTTCCAATTTGGATGCCTTTTTTTGTCTGATTGCTGTCGCTAGGGCTTTTAATACTATGTTGAATGAAACTGGTGAAGGTGGGCATCCTTGTCTTGTTGCTGATCTTAAGGAGAACGCTTTTAGCTATTCTATTATGTTGAGTATAAAAGATTAGTCGTGGCTTTGTCATATATGGTCTTTATTAAGTTGAGATATATTCCCTCTATTTCCACCTTGCTGAGAGTTTTTATCATAAATGGATGCTGGATTTTGTCAAATACTTTTGCTGCATCTATTAATATGATCATATGTTTTTTATCCTTTATTTTGTTTATATGGTGTATCCTGTTACTTGATTTGCAGTTATTGAACCAACTTTGCATCCCAGGAATAAATCCCACTTGATCATGGTGTATGATCTTTTTAATGTATTGCTGAATTCAGTTTGCTAGTATTTTGTTGAGGATATTTGCCTCTGTGTTCATCAGGGATATCAGCCTATAATTTTGTTTTCTGGTATGTATTTGGTTCTGGAGTCAGGATAATGCTGGACTCGTAAAATGAGATTGGGAGCCTTCCCTCTTCTTCAATTTTTTGCAATAGTTTAAGAAGGATAGGTGTTAATTCTTCTTTGAATATTTGATAAAATTCACCTGTGAAGTCATCCAGTCCAGAACTTTTGTTTGTTGGGAGTGTTTTGATTACTGATTTGATTTTGTTAGTAATTTGATTTTTGTTAGTAATCGGTCTGTTCAGATTTTGTTTCTTCTTGATTCATTCTTGGAAGATTGTATGTTTCTAGGAATTTATCCATTTCTTCCAAATTGTCCAGTCTGTTGGCATATAATTGTTCATAGTATTTTCTTATAATCCTTTATATTTCTGTGGTGTCAGTTTCACTTCTCTTAAATTTCTGGTTTTATTTATTTGGGTCATCTATTTTTTCTTGATGAGTTTGGCTAAACATTTATCAGTCGTGTTTAATTTTTCAAAGAATCAGCTCTTTGATCTTGTTATTGTTTCATTGATCTTGTCTCTTGTTTTTTTAGACTCTATTTCACTTATTTGCACTATGGTGTTTATTATTTCCTTCTACTCACTTTGGGCTTCGATTGTTTCTCTTTTTCTAGTTCCTTTAGGTGTAAGATTAGATTATTACTTTGAGGTTTTTCTTGTTTCTTTTTGAGGTAGACCTGTATTGCTATGAACTTCCTTCTTTGGACTCTGTTTGCTGTGTCCCATACATTTTTGGGTCATTGTATTTTCATTTCCATTTGTTTCAAGGTATCTTTTGATTTCTTCCCTGATTTCATTGTTGACCCATTCATTGTTTAGTTGCATGTTATTTAGCCTCCATGTGTTTGCGTGTTTTTCCGTTTTCTTCTTGTAATTATTTCTAGTTTCGTACCATTGTGTTCAGAGAAGTTGCTTGATATGATTTCAGTCTTCATAAATTTATTGAGACTTGTTTTGTGGTCTAACATTGGTCTGTCTTGGAAAATGTTCTGTGTGTACTTCAAAAGAATGTATATTCTGCTGCTCGTTCGGGATGAAATGTCCCAAAAATATCAATTAAGTCTGTCTGGTATAGTGTGTCATTTAAGGACACTGTTTTCTTGTTGATCTTCTGTCTGGATTATTTATCCATTGTGTCAGTGGGGTGTTAAAGTCCCCTACTATTATTGTCGATCTCTCTCTTTATATCTTCCAATATTTGCTGTATATATTTAGGTGCTCCGACGTTGGGCATGTAGATGTTTACAAGGTTCATATCCTCTTGTTGGATTGATCCCTTTATCATTATGAAATGCCCCTGTTTGTCTGTTCTTTCTACCTTTGTATTAAAGTCTATTTTTTCTGACATAAGTATTGCTATCCCAACTTTTTGTTTGTTTCCATTTGCATGAAATATCTTTCTCCATCCCTTTACTTTCAGTGTGTCTTTTGATCTGAAGTGGGTCTCTTGTAGGCAGCATATTTACAGGTCTTTTGGGTTTTATTTTTATTCCATTCATCCACTCTATGTCTTTTGATTGGACCATTTTGTCCATTTACATTTAAAGTAATGATTGATAGGTATAGAGTTATTGCCATTTTATTGTTTTCTGATTTTATTGTTCTTCTCTGTTCCTTATTCTTTTGCTCTCTTGTATGTTGTCATTCTGTAGTGTCGTGTTTGGATTCCTTTCTCTTTATTTCTTGTATATCTCTTGTAGATTTTTGGTTTGCGGTTACCATGTGCTTCATATATGTCAAACTATGTTTATAGTAGTATATTTTAAGTTGATGGTCACTTAAGTTTAAACACATTCTGAAATCACTACAATTTTTACGTACCCTCTCCCTGTTTATGTTTCTGTCGTCCTCTTTTCACTTCTTATGTGTGTGTGTGTGTATGTGGGTATCCCTTAATTTATTGCTGGAAATACACATGATCTTCCTCCTTTTGTCTTTTAACTTTCACTCTAGCTTTATAGTTGGTTAATCCACTGCTTTTACTAAGTATTTGCCTTTGTCAGTGAGAATTTTTTTCTCTCGTATTTTTTTTTTATTGATATTTTTTATCTTCTTAAAGAAGTCCCTTTAACATTTCTTGTAAATTACTGCATATGGAAATGCAGTAATTGGTGAACTCCTTTAGCTTTTTCTTGTCTGGGATATCTCCTCTTATAAAATGCTTTTTTTTTTTTTTTTTTTTTTTTTAAAGTTCAAATCCTCGTTGGCGGAGAAAATAAGGACATGACAGTACCTTTTCCATAAAGTGGTGCCTGTGTCAACACCCAGATCCTTCCTCATTGCAATCCTTCTCAGATAGGTTGGGAGTGTATTTAGTAATCTGTTATTCATGCCAAATGGGTTCATAACAAATACAGAGCAATGAAAGACATTGTTTTACTAGTCTCTTACATACAACACTTCTGAAATCAACATTTAACTAGTAACATTAAATGTAGTAATAAAAGCTAGTATATACTGAGCCCTTGCAGGGTGCCAGGCAAGTTAAAGACACTTGAAATATATATCTCATCTAATTTACTTTTCAGCAACCTCATAAGGGAAGCATCATCCTCTCTCATGTACAGGCGAGGCAGTTGAGGCTCAGAGAAGTGACTTGCCTCATAAGGGAAGCATCATCCTCTCTCATGTACAGGCGAGGCAGTTGAGGCTCAGAGAAGTGACTTGCCTAACGTCATCCAGCAGGTTGCAGAACTTGTATTGCAATTTACCTCTGACTCCAGTGCTCATGGCTGCCCCCCACAGAACCCCATTTCTTCTCTCTAGGTATGAGTTGGACCAGATCCCCTGAGAGTAGAACCACAGTATTGGCATGTCCTACCACTATAACAGGTGGAACAGAACGAGACTGCTATAGAAATAAGTCACCTCTTCCAAAAAAAGCAGTAGACCAACTTTGCAACATCATAGGTGGCTACCAGCCTTTTAATGAGACAGGGAAATGACATGATTTTTCCTGTGTAATGCATCCCCCACTACCACCACAGAGAAAGGCCACCTTTGCTGGCCATACTGAGTGATGGATATGGGAAGGCAAGGCTGGATGGAGACAAATTGCTCTGCATAGTAAAGGCAAAGAGGGATGAAGAAGTCCGAAAGGAAGCTCATAATTAGGGAAAATCAGAGACCACACTGGGGAAAGGGTACATAGAGGTCAGCCTGGGGGCTGACACCAAGGGATTTTTTATTTCTAATTAATGTTCAGTAAAATCTCTCTCACTAATTGCTGGCAGCATAGCTTTTCTTCAGAGGAATGGAAAAAGCGTTGTATTTCACCATTGGCCAACTATAGAGGCCGCCCGTGGGTGTTACTAACCTTATTGGTTTTCTATTTCTCAGGCAACCTCAGAACCTGTTCTGGATCCACAGCAAATCCAAGCCTTTGATCAGCTTTGCCGTCTCTACCGAGGAAGTTCCAGGGTAATGTTTGCATGGTTAAGCTTTCCTTTCCTTATTTATAATTACTGTCTTGGAAATGCAGTGTCAGCCCTCATTGATTTCCAGATCAGTAAGTTAAAGAGGTAGAACACAAACATAGCTCTTTCCTGGGAAACAGAAAATATTTTTTGTGGTTGATCTTTCTACCTCACAGTGTCTAAATGTGAAAGAACTTGACGTTTATGTAGCATTTGTTGCCTGTTCTGTTCATAGCATTGTATGTACTGTTTGTTGAGGAGAACTTCACAGGCTAATGGGCAGCTGAGAGGGTTACAGAAGTCAGGAAGTGGCATGAGGCGGAGCTTGAGCAGAGCAAGGGCCGTCTCTCTGTAACCTCTCCGGAGGGTGGTAGTGAAGTTCCTGGCAGGACTGCTTGAGCAAGCGTACCTCCTGTCTGTCCTTGGCCAGATAAGTAACTTGCAGTCAGAGCTTCTGAGCCAGTTAGGAACTGGCTGTAAATGGGAGACAGACACATACATCTCAGATCCAGGAGCTGGGCTGGATTATTTTAGATAAATTGGCACTTTGAACTTAGGGGCCTTCGGATGTCTCCCCAGTTACCACAGCCATTGGTAGTGAGTTATCACCAGAAGTGACAAATGGACACATGTGAGCCTTGTGCCACTATTGCCTGAGTGAAGAGAGATCCCCTTGCCAAACAGCTAGAAGACAGAGTTCCTGGCAGGGTAGGTGAGTACGTAACAGACGAGTTATCTCAGACGAGGGAAGAGAGAACTGTGGGAAGCTCAGCTGAGCAAAAATGACCACAGGGACCTGCATTTGAATCCCACACTACCACTCCCTACTGGGTGACTTAGGGCAAGTTACTTAATTCTTGGGGTTCCAGGTTTTTCACCCAGAGGATTGTTGGAGAGGATTAGAAATGATACACATGTGAAGCGGGTCCAAGATGGCAGCGTAGGCGGACACTGAGCTCACCACTCCCAAGAACACATCGAATGTACATCTATATTTAGAGCAATTCCTCCTGAGACACAACTGTGAGCCAATTGAACAGAGTCTGCACAACAAGCAAGAGAGAGGGACCACATAGAGAAGGTTGGGGAACCACAAGAGCTCTCCAGGAGGTGAGAGAACAATCCAGGTCCTGAGGAAGTGGTGAGCTCCACTATTTACATTTCCCCTGAATGTAGAGAACCAGTGGGAGCTCTGTCTAGGTTCCCTAACTGACCTGCAGGGCACTGGTATGTGTCCTCAGCCACCTCTCTTGGAACTAGATCCAGCAGGATCAGGAGGGTGCCATAGCGTGCATACAATGGCCCCTCCACCCAGTGATTGATCCAGTGGGTAGATAAGGGTGCGCTTTGCATGCCCATTGGTCTCTGCACACAAGAGGCTCCCTCACCTGAAGAGAGTAGAGAGTATAGAGCTAACAAAACACTGCGGTACCCACATGCAGGGATGCCCCTGGCAGAGTAAGTGGGGTGCTGCTGTGCAGACCTGCTCCACCTGGAGAAAGGACATTGAAATGCACACAGAGCGGCCCAGACCCTGCTCTGACTGCGGATGAGTAAAGCAACAGGGCATGAACACAGGGCTGCCCCTGTGGAGTGAGAGGGGCACAACTGAGCATGTGAGGAGCTACACTGTCTGGAAAGGGAGCAGAACTAGTAAAGTGCAACTGCAAGCTCGCAAAGCAGCCTCACCCAGATCCTGCTCTGATCACCGCCAGTTAAAGCGACAGGGCACACGCTAAGAGCACACCGAGCAGGCCCATCTGCATCAAGCAGCGCCACCGAATTAGAAGGGCCTGGACGCAAGCACATACCAGGCTGCCCCACCTGGAACCCTCTCCTCTAGGCCAGGCAACACTTCAGGCACCAAGCGCCGACTGCAACCAGCCTGCCAAAAGTATTCACTACACAGTCTACACAGAGACCACTCTTCCAAGACTGGGAGGGATAGCTATCCTATCCAACTTATAGGAGCCACAGAAAGTCAAACAAAATAGGGAGACAGAAGAATATGCCCCAAATGAAGGAACAAGAAAAGACTCCAGAGAAAAGCCCCAAGGCTATGGAGATAAGTAATTTGCCTGATGAGGAAGTCAAAGAAATGGTCATAAGGATGCTCAACAAACTTAAGAGTACATAGAGGACCTCAGAAAGCACTTCAAAAAAGAGCTAGAAAATGTAATAAAGAACCAATCAGAGATGATCATACAATAACTGAAATGAAGAATACCTTAGAAGGAATCAACAGCAGATTATTTAATACAGAAGAACGGATTAGCGACCTGGGAGACTAAATAGTGTAAAGCACCCAATCAGAACAGCAAAATGAAAAAAGAATTTTTAAAAATGAGGACAGTATGAGAGCTCTCTGGGATAACATCCAGTGCCCTAACATTCACATTATAGGAATTCCAGGAGAAGAGACAGGGGCAAAAAGAGTATTTGAAGAAATAATGTCTGCAAACTATCCTAATCTGGGGAAGGAAGCAGACATCCAGGAAGCACAGAGCGTTCTAAACAAGATGAACTCAAAGAGACTCACACACCAAGACATACTGTAATTAAAATGGCAAAAGTTAAGGATAAGGAGACAATTTTAAAGGCAGCAAGAATGAAACATCAAGTCACATACAAAGGAAACCCCATAAGGCTATCAGCTGATTTCTCAGCTGAAGCAACTTTACAGGCCTGAAGGGAGCAGCAGAAAATATTTAAAGTGCTGAAAGAAAGGAATCTGTGACCTAGAATACTCGTACTATATCCAGCAAGGTTACCATTCAGAACTGGAGGAGAGATAAAGAGTTTCCCAGACAGGCAAACACTAAAGGAGTTCACAACCACTAAACAGGCCTTACAAGAAATGTTAAAGTCTTTATGCAGAAAAGAAAAAGCTATAACCAGAAATAAGAAAATACTGGAAAGATAAAAAATCTCACTGGTAAAGGCAAATATACAATAATCCCAGTGAATCAACCACTTATAAAGCTAATATGAAGGTTAAAAAATTAACTATAACTACAAGAAATAATCAGGGGATACACAAAACAGAAATATAAAATATGGCATCAAAAACATGTCAGAAACAAAGAGTGAAGTGGGGAGAAAAAATGTAGTGCTTTTAGAATGCAATTGAACTTAAATGCCAGCCAGCTTAAAATAGGTTGTTATAATGTTCATTGCAGCTTTATTTACAGTGGCCAAGACATGGAAACAACCAAAGTGTCCTTTGATAGATGATTGGATAAAGAAGATGTGGTGTATTTACACATGGAATACTACTCTGCCATAAGAAAAGATGAAATAATGCCATTTGTGACAACATGGATGGATCTTGAGATTATAATGCTAAGCGAAATAAGTCAGACAGAAAAAGTCGAGAACCATATGATTTGACTGATGTGTGGTATATAAAGCTGAAAACAACAAAAGAATAAGACAAACAAGTGAAGAAACAAAGTCATTGTCACAGACAACAGTTTAGTGGTTACCAAAGGGCAAGGGGGCAGGGGGGTGGGAGATGAGGGTAAGGGGGATCAAATATATGGTGATGGAAGGAGAACTGACTCTGGGTGGTGAACACACAATGGGTTTTTTGGTGATGTAATACAGAATTGTACACCTGTTACAACAAAGTTACATAAATCTGTGTAACTTTACTAACAATTTTCACCCCAATAAACTTAAAATAGGCTGTTATAGATAGGTAGATATGAACCTCATGGCAACCATAAACCAAAAATATACAAAAAAATGAAGAGAAAGAAATCCAATAAAAACTCTAAAGAAAACCAACAAATCAAAAGGAAAGAGATCAAGAGAAGAAAAAAGGAAGAGTGAAGAACAACAAAAACAACAACCAAAAACAATTAACAAAATGATAATAAGCACATACTTATCAATAATTACTCTAATTGTAAATGGACTAAATGTGGTGAACTTATATGTGAAATTTTAAAAAATAATAACAAAGCAAAAACAGACTTATAGACACAGAGACGAAGGGGATGGGTGACAAGGGAAAGCGGAATATAGTCAGTAATATTGTGGTAAGTTTACATGGTGACAGATGATTCCTAGAATTAGTGGGGTGATCACACTGTAAGGTATAAAAATGCCAAATCACTACATTGTATGCCTAAGACTAACATAACTATTATAATACAGTTATGTACCAACTACACTTAAATTTTTTTTAAATTTTTAAATAGAAACAGTACACATGTAAAGGACCTGGCATAGTGCTGACACTTGAAAGGCATTCACCACAGTGACCTGGGCTGTTCGAAGTCCTCGTGGACTTCCGGCCTGGAGCCTAACACACAGGATCCCCTGGGTGTGGAATTCACCTCTTCTCTTACCAGCAGGGGCATCTCGAGGGCCGTCAGGCTCCCTCCTTTTGCAGAGGCTTCTTTGAGGTAAAAGGCTTGGCCCCTCGGAGTGGCAGCGCCTGGCTGGCATGGCCCTTTCCTCCTGCTATTCTCTATCCTTGGCAGGTCTTTCATAACTGAGCCCCTAATAGAGTGAGGGTTTCGTTGCTGTCATTGTTGGAAATAGGGAAGCTGGGATCAGGGAGGACTCTTAGAGGAGAAGGTAGTCTCTGAGTTTCCCCTGGAGCTCCTGAGTTTGGAGTAGCAGCTGAACATCCATGTGGAGCTACCCAGGTTACAAAAGAGCCAGTGGTCATAATGCAGGGTCACTCACCCTGAGGAGAACTCACCAAGACGGGGAGAATGGAGACCCTCAGCTCAGGGCGAGGCCACAGGGTCATGTAACAGGTGCGGAAGGAGCAGCCAGCATGGCCGGTTCAGAATCAGACAGTGTGATGTGCCTACAGGATTGACCTAGACCGGTTTTAACAGAGAAAATTTAGGCCCTGAAAGATGGAGTGAACTTGCCCAAGTCACATTACTTCTGTGTGAGATACAGACCTGGGGCCTGAACCCAGTTTTCACACTCTGCCCGCGGTGCAGCACTGCCCCTCGTGGACTTGAGGCAGGGGAGTCAAGGTACCCCAGCCCAGAATCTCTGCTCCCACAAGCCTTGGTTGATGTGTGTGCCTTCCTTTGCAGCTGGCTCTCCTTACAGAACTCTCCCAGAACCGCAGCAGTGAGAGCTACAGGCCATTCAGTGGCTCCCAGAGTGGCCCTGCTTTCCACAGCATCTTCCAGAATGAGAACTTCGAGCTACAGCTCAATCCCCCGCCTGTGACTGAGGACTGAAGCCTCTCTGGAGCCTGGCCCTGGAGACCAAGGACAATCGCAAGGTGTCTGGGGAGGGAACCTGTTGACTGGCCTGGCCCTCACTGCCTCCCACGTCTGAGCAGAGGGTCCGAGGTGGACTTCGTGCCCAGGGCTTTCTCACGCCCTCTATTCCCCAGGGAGAAGCCCTGTCTCTGCCATGACGTTGCCACAGCAGCAGTTTACCAGACTAATTGATTTTGTTTTGCTTCTTAAGCAAAGGAATGTCACATACCTCCATCCAGCTTGTTGAGAAAATGCGCTTTGCCTGTTGGAACTTTTTCCTGTTTCCCGTGAAGCCTAGAGAATAGGTGGAGGTCCCACTGATGGCATTGGACGTCAGCTTCTGCGGCTGTGGGGAACAGGGACCAGTGTTGGCTGGGCTGCCATGGAACTGAAACCTGCGCTGGGGGGCCACGGCCTGGGGGGCTGGGCACGTCCCTTTCCAGGTGTTTATGTTAAAACCCACTTGAGTGTAAGATTTTTCCCGTGCTAACAATAAATGCCTCTGTGTCTAAGTTCTGCTGGCTAGCTGTCTCGCTCTCGGTCAAGCCATAAAGGACATTTAGAACCTTTAGAATGTTTCTTGCTACATTTCAGTTTTATCAGCTCAAAGACCCTGGTTGTGACAACACCACCTTTATTCAAAGCGGCAGCTCCATCGTGACTGCGTTCAGTCAGCCCAACCACCCCAGTGCCCCTGTGATGGGACTAGACTGCCAAAGCAGGATTTTTACATTTCTTGGCCCTGGGACTTTGTACATTATTGAACCAACAACGTCAGGAGGTCACCACAAGCACAGACTAGCTTTCCACCTCACAGGCTCAGGGGCTGTGTTCTCACCAGTCCACTCAGGGATGGTCAGACTCGGACTGGCTTTCTTTCACCAACAAGCCCACAGGAAGTAGGTGCATAAACTAGATGCAGCATGCTGACCTTCAACAGACAATAGAGCCTGCTTCTGCCACACACTAGCTGCGATCCTGGGCAAGTCACTTGACTTCTCTAAGCTTCTATTTCTCATAAAATAAAGCTGCTGGGAAGACTAAAGGAAACAGTGCGTGTAAACATTCAGCATTGTGCAGGCACATGGCAAACGCCCCTAGATGTCAGCTTGGCTTCTATTATACAGGCACACTCATTGTATTGTGCTTCACTTAACTGCGCTTCACAGGGGTGGCACTTTTTACAAATTGAAGGCCAGACCCTCCACCAGCAGAAAGATGACGATACGCTTAAACGCTGTCCTCGACTGCAGGGCTCAGGAAGCAAACCCACAGGGCCTCCGAGGTGCACCTGTCACTCCTCCTGCGACCTGGCTGCACCTCCTGTGCCTCCTGGCGGAAGCCCGAGGAGGGCACATTGGAGGGAAGGGCTGGGCATTAAGTGAACACCAGATGCTGGTTGCAGCCGTATGAGATTGTCTCAACCCCATTTTATGGATGAGAAAGCTGAGGTTCAGACAGGATAAATAAATTAACCAAGGTGACATACTCAAGAAGCAGTAGAGCAGGGATCTTACCTCAGAACTGTGGTTCCAGAGCCAAGATGCTGCCTCCCCATGTTACAGATCAGAAGGTTTCTTGATGAGCCTAAAATGAAGGCCAAAGGAGTTTGATAGTCTCAAAACAAACTTGGTGATTGTCCTCCTTCATTCTGTAGCCTAACAATCCAAGGCAGTTACTGAGGCTCAAATCAGGGCCAGTGAATGCCACCAAATGACTCCTCTGTAGCCACTGTCCTATTAGATTAGTCCCCAAGAGTTCTTGAGCTTGTCATTCGAGTCACAGCACCACTGACTACATTACAGGAGCTTTACATGCAGGTCATGCCTTCCTAGGAAGAAACTGGACTGGATTTGAAATGCCCTCTTGCCTCCCCTAAGGGTAGAAGAGAAGCCACCGTCACTGTCCCTGTCCCCTCCTGTGGCACTCAGCACAGGTTCTAGTCTGCAGTGATGTCAGGTCCCACTTCAAAGCTGTTCCTTAGGGGCAGAAACTTATCTGGAAATATTTCTAGACTCAGTAACAGCAAGGGTTCTGCGGACCTCGCTATGGAGCTTACTGAGGAGAACGGGCAGCGCCCAGGACCCAGGAGCAGGGTAAGGGGCAGCCCTGAGTGCCCTGCTGCAGCCCCAGGGCTACGCTTCAGCTGTTTTTCTAAGTCACATGCTCAGCCCTGGGCTGTGACATGTGGTAAGAGGAAAGATCTGGGGGAGGGGAATGCCAGAGAGCCTTCAGCTTCCATTTGGAGAGGGCAGGTACCTGGTCTGAAGTTTCCTCCCATGCTGTGCCCGGATGGGGGGTGATCCTCTGAAAGGAAACTGGAGCCCTGACAGGAGAGTGGAGTGGATTCTGGGGGGCCAAACACGGCAGCTTCCATCACATCTTTCCTACTTGGTAAACAGTAATTATCTGAATGGACAACCTGAAAACATGGTTACGCTCAGCTCCGAGCTTCAGCTGAATCCCCCTCCCCTCATCCACAGTCTGTCACCGGGAGGATGGAGTCACCAGAGGCAGAATGGACTGTTGGAAAGAGCCCCGGGTTCTAGACACAGACCGCACTGGCCCTCGTAGGAGCTGAGGAAGGCTGTTTGCTCTTCTGGAAAAGATAAAAGCAATCTGCTCCATCTATAGCAAAGTTCAAGTGACATGTGGGAAGATGCTTTACAAAGTAGCATATTACCAACCAGAGCCTGCCCTGCTGAGGGGGAGGGAAGGTGTTTGTGGAAGAGGAAAGCCGACAGGGGCCTCATCAATGATGAATGCTTCAGCGAATAAATAATTCAGAGCTTTAGGGATCCTCTCAGAAGCTGTATGTTCCTACCGAGCTCTGCCTGCTGAAAATGTTTTTCCAAAGGCGCATCTCTAGAGTCGGATGCCTGTGATGTGCCCAGAGATGCCGGAAAGGCCTCCTGATGTGCTGTCCTCTGGGCGGCCCAGGGCAGACTGCAGGCTCCCAGGGAGCCTGAGCACTGCTGAGCTCCCAGAGGGCAGCCCCAGTCACCAGAGCTTCCTCCAGGCAGCCCCTCCTCTTGGGGTGTCCGTGGCCATGCTTCTGCCACCAGCGTCCTCCACACCCTGGTACTCGGTGAAACCTTCCCCAGCCCCCCGAGGAAAAAGCAGTTTGTCTCACCTTATTTCCACTCATGGGTGTTTCCTGCCTCCATTACTCCCGAGGTCAGGATTATGTTCTGTCCGCTCCATATCCTCCTTAGCGCAGTGCTTAAAACAGAACAGGTATTACCATCTTTTCTTTGAAGTCACTATTTTTTTTAGGTAAACTTTTTATGGGCAGAAATGTTCACAAACCCTATATGCACAGCTGGATTAATTCACAAAGTGAACACACCTGTATAACCAACACTCCAGAGGTCCCAGGTCCAGGTCAAGCCAGGCTGGGCACAAAGCCAGAGTGACTTGGCAACAATGGTTACACAGGTGATGGATGCCCAGAGGGCTGAGCTATGGCTCCTCGATGCCCCACCTAGAGCCGGGCTGCTCTCAGTCTGGGATGGGCCTGGGTGTGCAGGGGACAGCCCGGGGCCTCACTGTGGGTGGAGACAGGTGAGGGAGAGGAGAAGCCTGAGCAGGGGCAGGGCAGGGGGTGACTGCACAGGCTCAACGAGCTGAGTAACACCTGCTGGATTTAGAATCAGAGGAAGTTTGGAGCTCTGGCCCTGCTACTCACCTGCCACGTACAACTGACTCACCTGGCTGTATGGTTACCTTAGCTCTTGGTTGCTTCAGCCAAAAACTCAAAATTATCCTACCCCATCTACCACCCAGCGTCACTGGATATGGCAGGTTAGTTGACACCTGGGAAAATAATTGTAAGTCCCTATCCAGATGTGCGGTGCTTTGCTGATCCACGATGCTGCACTTTCTGTCATCATCTTGCAGTGACACTCTAGATCTGTTTCTTGGGATAAATCATCTGGGGTTTCACACTAGGTGACAGGTTAGGTGTCATGGAGGCTAAGATGTCTCACCAGAGCCCAAGCTTTCTGACCTCCCATCTCCAAATTCACATGCAGAGCTTCAGGCTGGGGACGAAGAAAGACAAGAAACAAATCCTCTCCTCTCTCTCCAACCCACTGGCCCAAGAACTTTCCTGCCATGGTTGGAAATCTGGAATGGGGTCACTCCTCAGCGGAGGCCAGTTAGTTCCAGGGCACACACTGCCCAGTCCAGCCTTTAGCCTCGTCCAGCAGGCTCATGCGCCCTCCACTTCCACCCCACGTGCCAGCAAAGTCAGGCTCCACCTGCACTCAATGTCCAGGACTCATTATCTTCAGCATAACTTACTGGGTTTCCTTCAGAATTTAAAAGTAATTATCAATTTATTTTAGAAAACTAGGAAAATTCAAAAAAGCAAACAGAAAATCACCATTAATGTCTACACATATTTCCTTTGCCTTGTTTTTCACTTGTATCTCCCTCAGATTCCCACGTCTGCCTGGCTCCTGAAGGATTCCATCTGTCCTCCAGTTGCCGCTCCTTGACCCAGACGTGGCAAACCTGAGTCCCGAGTTCCTGTCTTACCCACAGCTCTTGGCAGCACACAACTGGGCTGGCACTCCAAGGGTTAAAGGCATTACCAGCTCCCAGTGATTGCACTGTAATGAGGATGAGAGGCTAAATTAAGGTTTATTGCAGAAGTAAAGTGTGTGTAGTCAGCAATTGTAAGAGGCTACAATGAAATGCCTTCTAGAGCTTGGCAATACAATTATCTAGAGTTAAATTAGTAGAATGCACACAGAGTAGATGAGATTAGCTGTATGCAGAAGTCACTTTAAAATACAAGTTATCTTTTGTGAAGACAGAAAGAGCTAACCTTGAATGCTGGTCAAAATGTGATTAAACATGGAAGAAGCAATGGTCTAAGAAAAGCAGTGAGATATTTGTCAAAAGATAGATGGTGTGTGGGGGGCGGGGGGGAGCAGGTCTGTGTGAGGCAGACAAGGCGCAGAGACGAAGGAAGCCTGTGGGTGTTCATCCCACTGCCTGGAGAGCAGCCACCCGCCGGTGGGGAGGTTCGCTGGGTGAAAGACAGCAGTGGCACACCTGCTGCTGCCCTCCCAGGTGCACCAAGCAGCCTCCTGACTCAGCCTCCAAGTGCCTTGAGGGTGGGAAGGGCGCTACAAGGGTGGACAACACCAACAAAGGGCCGAGATCCCGGAGCTCTAGAACCAAAGTGACTGGGTTCAAATCCTGACTCCCACTGCTTACCAGCTGTGCCACTTAGGGCAAAAATGTTTACTTCCTGGGTTCTTTCCCTGGTTTGTGAAATGGGGATGCTGAAATCTCCCTCGGAGGGTGGCTGTGAAGATTACTCACAGAAACCAGTAAGGTAGCTATTGAACTAAAATTAGTAATACTAACTGATCTGATTACTATTATTAATAAAAGAATGTATTTAGCAGTCCCCATTGAGGTTACTCAATAAAAGCCAATCCCAGAAGTTATTCTTTTCTGGGTGTGCCGAATGTAAAAATTGAGCTCCTGGATTTACCAGACTGAGGTGTGGGCCCTGGACCTCAGTGACCGAGTGACTGCACCCCAAGGACCTGTGCTTAGCTCTTCCATGGCATGTCTGAACTGAATACAAAGCTTGTGGCTTTGTGTGAAATAAATACTGTTTGTGGGGGGATGTAAGTTTTATTTGTATAAATCTAATGTAGCCAACAAAAAAGTTCTTATTACAAAGGGCTCTGGGAGTTATCATGATGGGTTACCATGATCGTATATTATGGATAATAACATTTACCTGCACTTCATCAAGCTTTTGTAAAGTTTAAATGGGATAAGGATGTAAACTGCTCATTTCCTGGCACAAGGTGAGCACTCAGTGTAAGTGTTTCACATTTTACAAATGTGGGTTTTTGTTTTATCCAGTTCACATTGTGTTTTTTAAAATCAGACAGAACCTCTCTAAAGGAGGGATTGCAGGGACGAAATATTCCAAACTCCAAAATACCAAATTTGTGCTGGTACAAAAGGAAAAAATCACATTTATTTTACAAGGTAGTATTTTCCTAAAGTATGATACATAAAGGAAATTTTCTATAGGAAAACAGAATATCATTTTAGGAAATTACAGAATGGTCAACATTATGCTTAAAACTTTAAAATAGGTTTAAAAAATAGCACAGTAAGTGCACATTGAAAGGTATGAACAGCCTTAAAAAGTGTATGACACAGTGATATGGAAGCTCAATATTAAAACCTCTAGTGATGATTTGCTTTCAGACTTGTTCAAACAGGTCTATTAAGAGAGCACTGCTTCAATCTTAATAGAAAAAGAACTCAAAGCGCTAATAGAAACATGGCCCTTTCCTAATACAGTCAACTCTCAATTATCCGCAATAATGAAAGGGAGCAGAGACATA
Source organism: Rhinolophus ferrumequinum (assembly GCF_004115265.2). Taxonomy (NCBI): domain Eukaryota; kingdom Metazoa; phylum Chordata; class Mammalia; order Chiroptera; family Rhinolophidae; genus Rhinolophus; species Rhinolophus ferrumequinum. The sequence goes on along the minus strand of NC_046285.1, from coordinate 60,169,187 downwards.
ACATTTTTAAAAGGTAAATTATTCCAAAATTAATTTTGAGAAAAGTCATTGTACTTGTTTGGATGTGAGAAATACTGAATCCCTGGAATGACAGCACTGATAAAGAGAGAACTCCCACTTCTTTCCCCGCCCCTCCTCAGTGGGAAGAGACACAGTCACATCTACTTTCTAAAAAGCCTAAAATACAACTGGCCTCCTTAATTCTGACTCATACTTCCTCTGGAGAGAGGAATAAGAAAGAAAACTGTTAAAAATTTGTTTTCCTCATGTAAAACGCCAAAACGTTTCAATAAAATTTTGCAAACAAAATGGAAAAATTAAGAGCTGACTGTATAAATATTATTTTAACTTATGCTAGTTTTTTTTTTCTTGCCTAGTAGTATTGATACCGCCAAACATATCTTGATATTTTGACAGCTTTCTAAATTATCTGGTTGCATCCTACTACCCAAATAGAGACATGTGCATAACAAAAGGAGTTTGTTATGATCAGTTCCAAAAGAATTATGATGTTTCAAGCAGGCCAGGAAATGAAGGTTAAGCAATAAAACTACCATCCCCAAGACAGAATCAAACCCTAGATCAAATCCAAAACTTATGTCAGGACAACACCTTCACAGTTTGGTTCTTGTTTTGGTCGTTTTACTTTGTGTAGTACTATACCACCTTGAACTAAAAGGTTTTCCCTTTCCAGGGTTAGTCCTCAAATTCTCTTTTCAAATCTTGAAAATGACAAGGTACAAAAATAACCTAGATTTGATTATAAAGCCTTATTTGTTAATGTACCAATTAGGTATAGCCACAAGGGATTTTAATTGGCTTGTCATTTCTCAGAAAAGTTATGAGCACATTTGAAACCTGAAAATTCTAAAATAAATCTTAGATAAGAAAGCTAAATTCCATGCAGTACTTATTTTTTTATCTTCCACCTGATAACTTTTACACCAACTTTCAAAAAGTAGGAAAGGTGCCAGGTTTCTATCAAAGCCCAAGAGAGCAGAGTCTCCATCCACACAGCCCAACCCTGTCCTCCACGTGAGCATACCACAGGTCCAAATGATAAAGCTTTCATATCTCTCAGTGTACAAGTATCATCCAAAGGCTACGTAACATGACTGTGTCCAATATCTATAATACATGTTGCAGCTTACACATTTTCTAAAGTGCCTATAAATATGCTTATAGAAATGAGCGATATAATATCAGGATTACAGAGAAATTCTTGTATATAACATAGAACAGAACAGGCCTAGAATTTAAATTGAAACTACACATTTTTATATACTTATCTGTTGTTTTTGGAATGCAAGCATAAAGAAACGAATTCTGGTTCAATCATATATGATTTTCTAGAGAAGTATTAACAGTGCTAGGACAAAAGAAATTCTTGCTTGTGCTTATTTAGAAAAGGTTGTTTTGAGATCCAGGAGCATCTGATATTTAGAATCCAATGGAACATCTCCAATTGTATAAAATATATCACAGTAAGTGAAGCTTAGTGAGTTTTTAATTATAAAGAGATTGTGCAAATATTTAAAGTGATATCAACATTATTAAATCCAAAAATTCCATGAAAATCGTGGCTAACCTGAATGGCAGTTCAAGAGTTTAAAAAACAGGAACCTAGGCAAAGTCACAGGTCTTATTGACAAAGGGCCCAACCCTGACACAGCCAGCTTCAGAAACGTGGCCCTGTGACCACGTATTTGCATGGCTTTTGAGACCTGGTGGTTGACTCCCATTAGTTAAGGGGCAGGAATCTGGGCCCAGGTTAGAGAACTAACAGGAACGGCGTAGAGAAAGCGGACCCTCCGTATGCCCACCAGGGGATGCAGTAAGCCTCCCACGGGTGTAGGTGCAGACAGACCCGGCCCAGGTGGCGCTGTGAGCCCTGAGTGCCCAGCAGCTGACTGACGGCTTCTGAGCGCGCCTTCCGCTGGCCACTCAATGAGGGAGGCACTAAGAACCTGAGGCAGGGCTCATCAGGTGTCTGTCCCCAAGCCCCCCGGGTTAGGTGGGCCAGGCCGGTGGGGGAGGCCCTCTCTGCACCCCCGCCTCACCTGCCCTGCACTCTGCCCTGCTGCTCCTGGAGCTCCTCTCACCACCTTACTGGTTTCACTTGTTGAGTCCTTACATTTCAGTAAGTGGGAACTTGATGCTACATTTTCATCTAGTGTAGACAGTTTCAACTAATGTTGTTCTCAAAAGAATATACATACACTGCTTTCTAAACCCCATGGATGTTTTGGGCACCTAAACCCAACAAAGTGTTCTAGCCGCTTGAACTACACATACAACTAGGAAAGGAGATTCTGCCCAGAGAGATTTGTGAAAGAAGCCAAATGGAGGCCTCGGGGAAGAACACAACAGGCCTCTCTCTATTTCTTAAACCACAAACTAATGTGACACAGAAGAGATATGCCCTAATGCTGACAGAGCACAAGATAATGCCATGAGAGTGCTCTCTCGGATAGTCAGGATATAAGAAATAGTTCTCTGTCTCCAACTTTGATAGTTCTACTTGCATTAGGCCATATTTTAAATGTCCTGGATTCTTAATTATGCCTCACAGAGAGCAGATGTGGAGAAGTGGCAGATAACCAACTCACACAAGAACACACCTGGTATAAGCAGAGATTAGGAGGAGAATTCTGAAGAGATCTAAATAAGAAAGCATTATGCACTATTTTGCATGTGTGAAAAAAGAGAACATGTACAACAGATCGTGAATATTACTGTAGTCAAGTGAATATTACACAAAATATTTTCTTCTGACTTAGCAGGGAACTGTTTCAACTGCTTTTGCATTTGCATAAAAAAAACCCATGCATCATACTGAATTCTAATCCATTTTTCACCTAAACCATTCTAATGCTTCATACAACCAAATGAAGCAGAATTATTCAAACCTATTAGATTCATTCCTAATCCCTAAAGGACTGCTGTCTTTAGCATTTCCATGCTAACTAAAACTATTATTGTTTCTTTTCTTAAGACATCAGATGTGGCTGCCTCCTAAACATAATATCTATATAACTTCCTAAAAGTTTTCCCCAGATTTGAAGAACAATTAAGAAAAGCTGGAAAATGTTGGGGGAACTCCCTAAGAGACCAGCTCAAATACTGCAATGCGTTCCCCAGGTAAAAGCCAAGTACATCTCTCCTTCTGTGGGTTCCCAGAGCATGCTGGGTACTGTTACTTGCATGTGTTATCTCCCCTATTGGACTGTGGGTCCCTTCATGTGGGGAGTCAGGTCTTATTCATTCTATATCCCCAGAGCGCCCTGCAAAGTGTAGGCACTCAGCTAAAGCTGGATTGAGCATGAAATTGAAGATGTCATCTCCTGTTAAACGAAGGTCTAGCTCAGCCCCACCTCATGAGGGTTGTGCCGTAACTGGCCGTAACTAGAGGCCGAGCTGGCCTCTGGTACCTTCCTAGAAGTAAGCCAGGCAACACTGGCCCAGACCCATGCAGATGGTGGGGAGAAGGGCAAAGGGACACAGTGGCATCCACCAGTGCACGCTCCGTTCCCCTCACGTGAGCTGATGCCCATCCGGGACTAGCAGCCTGCCAAGAGGAACGCTAAGGAGTTTTCTGTGAAGAACCGGCTATTTAGGAAACACTGTCTCCTTCACTCTGGGTCGCTCCTCACCCTCACCCACGACACTCTGTGATCATCACCACATTACCGTTTGCAAAGTTCCCCGTGAAATTAAGGCTGCACCACAATGGATGACACCTGATGCTACACAGAAAGTGAGTCAAGATACAAAAGAAAACCATTTATAAGAAAAAGAATATCTTAGTTATAAGACAAATTTAAGAATGAAGCTCATCAGCAGACCATTGAACTGCTATTGTTAGAGACAGGTAGAAAATACCAACTGCACTGGGAAAAGGAGCCATCAGACAAAAGGAGGAAAGCTCGGTCGGTGTGGACCAGAAGGTGTGGCTTCCTGCCCGACTCACACGGTAGTTTCTATGGTTTCAATCACCTCCAGATCAGACTGCGATGGGGAGAGAAGGGTGCACTCGTCCGGTTCCCAGCTGCTCTCTGGACTGTAATCTTCCTCTGAGCTCAGTTCTGCGCCTTCTTCTGTGTCCTCATCACACGATTCCACATAGTGAGCCCCGATTGCATTGATTCCGGAGTCCTCAGAACTTGAGGGAGAAGAGCAGTGATCTATTTTTGGTGTATTGCTCTCTTTTGAAATTAAGGCATCGTGTGCAGAGACCTCCTCAGGACTCATTTTGTGGGAATGTGGTGCTGGCTGCTTCTGCACGTAACACATCTTCCCATTAATACATTTAACCTGATAGTTGTCAATAAAGAGGTCTGAGATCATACAGTACCTTGGTGAATCAGGCGGGAGGGGAGGCTGGAAGACAGATGCAAATTTCAAAAAGTGTTCAGTGAGGGAGACGGAGATCTGAATGGTGTTGGTGGGCTCCCGGGGCTTCGCGGGAATCTCAGTGCTTGGAAGCTGTTCCACAGGAGTCATGGGCTGATACACATATTTGCCTGTGGGGAGCACAACAAAGGCCGTCAAAATCTAAGAGTATGGCACCAGCTACAGTAACGCAGCCAGAATGGTTTCTTTCTGAGGACTCGGAATGTCCTTAACATTATTTCAATCACATCTCAAAAGAAACTAGTAATAGAATCATACCACAGAATCAATTAAAAACAGCATGCTACATAACATCGTGGTATTTTCATCTAAGAAACTCAACACGCTTGACAAACCTTCATTTGTATTTGAGTCTTTCTAATGCCTCTGAAGTAGGTGGGTGGAGACTATGATCCTTATTTTGGACACAACTTTAAATGATTACCCCTCATACTAGATAGAGTCAAGAATATCCATGATATAGTATAGTAAAAACACAAGTTGTAAAATAGTATACTATACAATAAAATTATAATTCCATTTTTATCTTTAATAATTATAGATTATTAATATATGCATTTACAAACTGGAGCAATACCTACCAATTTATTATCAGGATTACAGAACACTGACTTTTTAGGTTTCTATGTTTTAGTCAACACACACACACACACACACACACACACACACACACACACTTAGTAGGTGATGGCCTATTGGACTGAGCTGGCCAACCTCCATGGCCGGGGTAAGCAAGATAGAGGGTGTGAAATGATCTCTTTCAAGACCAAAGTTCGTGGGTGGCCTGAGTAGGGGCCGTTCTCCCGGACACCAGCTCCACTGGCATACGCAACATAAACCAAGCAGAAGCAAAGGCACAGACGAGTGCAGGGGGTGACCCACTGGATGTGCCTAAGAAACCAAGAAGCTTAGCTCCAAACCTTCCCCTCTGCTCTGAACCCTCAGTGTTTCTCACATAGTTTACATGGAAGTGAAACCTACATGGATCTGTTTCTGATGTGTCTTTTTCCTTTTCTTTGACTTCACTCAACATCTCACAAAACCTCCCATGTACCAAGTGCTAAGGAAATAGAGAAAGAGATGAAAATTACTCAGTCTGTGAATCTAAAAAGATTTCAAAATAGAAATACAGAAGGAAAAAAAAAAACCTAAAAAACCCCGAGATGCCCCATCTTGGGTATCTCGGGTTTTTCGTGATGTAGTTGATGCCTCAGCCTGTACCATATCTTCTGCCTGTGTTTAGGACAGGGTTTTGCAACCTCGGCACTCCTGGCATTTTGGACCAGACAATTCTTTGCTGTAGGGGCTTCCTAGGCTTTGGGGGATGTTTAGCAGTTTCCTTGGCCTCTACCCACCCCATGCCAGCAGCACCTCCTCCCCAGGTATGACAATCGAAAATGTCTCCAGACATTGTCACATACATCCTGGGGGGCAAAATTACCCGGGGTGAGCGTCAGTGATTTGTGATATCCTCCTGAGCGTCTCTGCAGGCAAATCACTCACTGCGCATGGCACCTGCTCCTGTGTGTCTCATTTCTTGGTCAGATTGAAAAGTCTAGGATAGGAATCACATTTATAATGAAAACTTATACCTTAGATTGTTTAAATAAGTTCATTAAGCAGAACAGCCATTCCAGATCAGAAATGTGAGCTGCGAACAAGCCACAAACAGTGCAACATTAGTAATCTATTAGACATTAATCAAGCCTGCCTATAATTTTTACTTCTCTTTTTGACTTCTGTACAAAGAAGTAGCATTAATTGCCATAATTTCTTTGTAACTAAATTACCTTAAACCGTATTCAGCTTCTGTGGAGTACAGCATAGGGAATAGAGTCAATGGAATTGTAAGAGCTGTGTACGATGTCAGAGAGGTAGTAGTGGGGGTGGGGGAGTTATCACTTTGTGAGGGTGTCAATGTCTAACTATTACATTGTTTTGTACACCTGAACCTAATATTTAAAAAAAACTGTATTCAGCTTCATTCTGGAGTAACACACGGAAAAGGTACACTTAAAACTATTAAGCCTTTGTGTTCCCAGGTCTGCTTCCAAGCCTAGACATACGTCATGTAAACCCTATGGTCTGATAAAAATACAAGTAAGAAGAACCTGTTCTACCTGCCTGGGAAACTATGTTTAAAACGTGCCAGGTATCTTCATTTCTCTGTTTCCTGTAAAAGAGGGTACTACTCCTTGTCAGGCAAAGTTCTAATCAGGTAAAATCTAACAGTTTGGCATGGTAGGACCTCTGCCTCCAAGCATTATGTTGGTATGGGCTTACCAGCTGAAGGGAAACCAGGCAGACCCTCCAAGCCACCTGCCCCAGAATTAGAGAAAGACATGTGCAGACAGAGGACAGAGAACAGACTTGGAGAAACGTGGAGGACTACTCCATTCTGTCTACAGGATGGTGAACAAAACATCTGGAATGGAGGTGTGGTCTTTTCTGTTTTTGACTAGTGGACCCGTGGTCGTTAAGTTCAGGAGGCCGTGGATGGTGGGCACTCAAGCAATGCTAGTTGCAGGATGCTAAATAAGCCCATTCTAGCCCAAGCAATCTCTGGTTTAGTTACCTACTTGTCACAGCCACAGGAAGAGGTTCCTGGCAACTGATCCTCAGACCCAGAGAGGTGAGGGCTTTATTTAGTCCAAACATGAACTTAAGGAGGTAAAGCCTGACTTTCGGACTTCTCTAACAACCTCTGCTCTCACTTAACCCCTCATGCCGCCGCCTCTTCCTTTCCCTCCTTTGTGTTTCTTCGTAATTCATTTCTTTACTTTTTCTCTTCTTCTGGGTTCTTCTATCTCGTTCTTTCTCTAATTCTCTCTTCTCCAAAGCTCTAGTTTTCTTCCTTGAAGCATAGTAAAAGATGAAGAAATGCAGCTGGGAGAGGAAAATGAATACTGCATTCTAGATTCCATTTCCTTCTACACAAGTTATACTTCCTACCATGTTTCCCCGAAAATAAGACCCAGCCAGACCATCAGCTCTAATGAGTCTTTTTGAGCAAAAATTAATATAAGACCCGGTCTTATAGTAAAATAAGGCCGGGTCTTATATTAAAATTTTTGCTCCAAAAGATGCATTAGAGCAGATGGTCCGGCTAGGTCTTATTCTCAGGGAATCACAGTAAATGTGCTTACTCAGAGCTAGGACACAGCTCATTATCTGGTGATGTGGGATACAGATGCAAGGAAGAAGGCAGAGAAGAAAAAAATAGTAAAGATGGCCAGGTGGGAAGGTCTAGCAAACATCTTTCAAATATTATATAACACTGTGTTGTCTGATTTGCTTATAAACACATAAATAATAAAACAAAGTCCTAACATGGATTTAGTTTTGTAAACAATACAGAGGGGTTAGTACGTTGTCCCAATCCCCAATAACTCGTATCTGTACACTGCGCTGTGAATCCATGTTCACAATGACAGCCCTGAAGCACCACAGGATCCTGAATTATCAGAGAGGCAGTTATGTCCACTCTACTGTACTTATTAAGAGAATAAAATGAACTAACACACTTCTGCAATAGCAAGGATTGAAACAAAGGGGTTTCTGGTCACTTAGCCAGGAAATTCAATAAACTGGTATACTCTATTCTCTAAACAATCTTCTTAATTAAGGATTTGCTACATTACTTAAAGAGATAAATACATGAGAACTTTTAAAACTTAAATCTCTAAAAGGACAAGATACTCAAGAGAGAGTCAGGGCTTGGAGAAGAGCAAAGGAGACGGAGAGTAAAAGGAGAATCTAGATACGATATGATCCAGCAATTCCACTTCTGGGTATATGCCTGAAAGATCGGAAAGCAGGTCTCAAAGAGATAGCTGTACACCGTGTTCACAGCAGCACTAGTCACAACAGCCAAAAGGTGGAAGCAACACAAGTGTCCCCGATGAATGGATGAACAAGATGTGGTAATATATATATGTATACACACAGTGGAGTATGATTCAGCCTTAAAGCATAAGGAAATCCATACTACAACACTGATGAAACTTGAAGACATTATGCTAAGTGAAATAAGCCAGTCACAAAAAGACAAATACTCTATGATTCCACTTATGGGAGGCACCCAGAGTAGTCAAATTCATAGAGACAGAAAGTAGAATGGTATTTCCAGGGGGTAGGGGATAAAAGGGAATAAGGAGTTGGTTAATAAGTACAGGGTTTCAGTTTTGCAGGATGAAAGCGTTCTGGAGATGGATGGTGGTGATGACTGCACAATATGAATGTAGTTGATACCACAGAACTGTACACTTAAAAATGGTTATGATGGTAAATTTTATGTTATGTGTATTTTACCACAATTTTTAAAATTAAAAAAATTAATTAGCATAATTAACTCGACAACAAATCCAATTTTTAAAGGGGTGTGGCTATACAAGGGTAACATGAAGGAGCCTTGTAATGATGGAAATGGCTGTAACTTTACTGTATCTTTGTTATGATACTATACTATTATTTTGCAACTATAGTTGTCATTGGGGGAAAGTAGGTAAAAAATACATGGGATCTCTCTATATTTTGTTAATGCACTTTTGGTGTGAATGTAAATTGGTGCAGCCACTATGGAAAACAGTATGGAGGTTACTCAAAAAATTAAAAATAGAACTACCTCATGACCCAGCAACTCCACTTCTGGGTATTTATCCGAAGAAAATGAAAACACAAATTCAAAAAGATATATGCACCCCCTATGTTCATTGCACCATTATTTACAATAGCCAAGATACAGAAACAACCAAAGTGTAACATCGATGAATAAATGAAGAAAATGTGGTATGTATATACAATGCAATATTATTCAGCCATAAAAAAAAATGAAATATTGCCATTTGTGACAACATGCGTGGACCTTGAGGGCATATGCTAAGTGAAATAAGTCAGACAGAGAAAGACAGATACCATATGATCTCACTTATATGTGAAAAAGCCAAGCTCATAGATACAGAATAGATTGGTGGCTGCCAGAGGTAGAGGGTAGAGGTTGGACGGAATGAGTAAAAGGAGTCAAAAGGTACAAACTTCCAATTATAAAATAAATAAGTCATGAGATGTAATGTACAGCATGGCAATTAGAGTTAATAATATTGTATTGCATTTGAAAATTGCTAAGAGAGTAAATTCTACAAGTTCTCATCACAAGAAAAATAATCTGTAACTAGGTATGGAGGCAGATGTTACCTAGACGTATTATGGTGATCATTTTGCAATATACAAATGACAAATCATTATGTTGTACACCTGAAACTAATATAATGGTGTATGTCAATTATACCTCAAAAAACTGCATGTTAATATAATTTTTCAAAATAAAATATACAATTTAAAACAGTAAGAAAAAAACCCACAGAAGTGATGTAATACCCTTTTCAGTGTATTTTATCAAGAAGTACATGCTATTGATATATCTCGTTACAGATGATGTTAAATTTGAACACTTGTTTAATGCAATACCTAAGTTTCTCCACTGTAAAGTTAGTATTTTTCTCTCTGAAATTATCATCTTGGGAAGAGAGATTTTGAAACTATGCAAATGTCCTTTTCTTACCATACTTTCACCTACTAATTTTAGCATGCAGGTGTGCAACTGGTCTGCAACAATCATTACTCTGGTGTTTACCAAACACTGATTGTCTACTTCCATCATTCCTTCTATATTCATTAATCAGACTTCTGTGTAAGCAAGAGCTGCTCCTTCTCCCTCTTTATTTATTCAATTATTTATTTATTCAAGCATTGACTCATAGAAATTTATTCTATTATATTGAGTGTAATCTATCATTATCATTATTTATTTTGTTGCTCAAATTGTCCCAGACTTAGCTCTCGGGAGCTTCTTCTAGTCAGCACAGGCACCCTTTCAACACGCCCCTGTCCTTTTTTGAAGACTTTCTGGCACCATAAGATGTTACTGGCTTATCTTGTACTTCCCCTTGCCCCAGTCCAGGAATCAGCCATTTTTCCAAGGAGCCCTAGTTCCTTTTCTTAAGAAATTATACACATTCTTAGCTTGTTCTTAAAATATTCCTATAAAACAGAATCTTAGTTTGCTAATAACTCATTCATTCACAAAACTCACCCATAGCAACATGAAGACTAAATCTCATTACACTACTTAGCACCTATTTAAAAAATAACATTTAAAATAAACTTCAGAAACCCATTAATTTATCCGGAGACCTTTCCAAAGGAGCTGAAATCACTTTCTTAGCAATGAAACTGATTTTACAGCACTAAGATCACAAAACCCGACTGTGTTCAGTAAGTAAAAATGAATTTCATACATCTTGTTTCAGGGAACCTGATTCAACACTTTCAGCTGTTTCTCAACTAAAGATCAATCAAAACCACTAAATGAGTAACTTCCACTATTCTTTCAAAGTCTTGGTTCACAATTTTTCTGATTGCTCTTCCCCTTTGGAGTTTCACAACGCCTTGTGAGACACTAAAAAAGATTTATGTTCTCATCCTAGTTCTTTGGTTAAAAAAAAAAAAAAGGAACAGAAGAGTTAATTACTTTCTCAAGCTCATTTAACAAGATAGGAGTCAGTTCTAGGACCCAGACCTTGTGATATCTTGTGTTCTTGCTTCACAAGGATACTCATTACTTCATTAATAAGGTTTAGATAATGCTCTTAATTTACACTGACATTTTCTGCCATTAACTTCAGCTAAAATTCCAATTTGTAACATAGTGTAACTACATAGCAGATATGTTTCCTTGAAGGGGTTTCTTTCTTTTGATTGTAGAGCACAAAAGGAAGAGAAAAAGACCCAAACCAATGTGGAAAATAATTTATATGCCGGGTTAAGTGACTATGCACTTTTTTAAACTTTTTTTTTTAAGGATCAGTTGTGCATTTTAATTCTTAAAAAAGATCCTTTGGGGGGAAATACGCTTTTTGCTTTTACAGATAGTTTTATGACTGTTAAATGTGTGTCCCCATGACACATAAAGTACCCTGCTGCCAGGAAATGCAAAGTAATTTTAAAATTAGCCTAAGCAAAATATAATTAAAAAGGTAAATCTACTGGAAAAAAAATTGAGTGGCCTAAGGGAAATTGTATCCACAGTTCAGTTTTTTTGATTTTATATAGTGAATCACAGTTATGTTTATTTTATTGCCAAGGGCATTCATTATATTAAAAGTACTGTTAAACGTGGTTATTCAGCTGTTGCTGCAATGTGCATTATTTACTAAGTTGAGTACCATATCACAAACTAAAAACAAAAAAACATACAGTTATTACCGTGTTTCCCCCAAAATAAGACCTAGCCAGACCATCAGCTCTAATGCATCTTTTGGAGCAAAAATTAACATAAGACCCGGTCTCTATATAATATAAGACCCGGTCTTATAGTAAAGTAAGACCGGGTCTTATACTAATTTTTGCTCCAAAAGACGCATTAGAGCTGGTGGTACAACTAGGTCTTATTTTCGGGGAAACAGGATATAAGCAGTATTTTTGCGGCTTCCACTGGCAGTCAATATGTCAATATTTTTGTACTTCTATCTGTGAGAATGTTATAGTTCATATATAGCCCAATGTGTTGAAGTCCCCAATCAGAAATGTATGCAAGACCCTAGTTTCTTTGTTTTTCAAATTGTATAACCTTCTTTAGTGCAGTGAAACATATTAATGTAAAGCAAAACCCTAGTGAGACAGAAAACTAGAAGCACGGTTTATTTACTCATGTACCAAGTATTTATTGAACATCTACCATGTTTATCCTACTAAATCAGATGCCGTGGGGAAATAAAAAGAAATGTAATATATACTCATGCTTCAAGGAGCTTCCAGTCAAACTGGGAGAAGAAGATAAAAAATAAAGTAAAAACAAATAAAAGCTGAGTAAAACTGTAAGAACATATACAAGGGTATTTCTTCACCAAGCAGTGGAACAGGATTCCAGGCTTCACTGGAGGATTTCATATGACTATCGAAAGGTACGGACCTGTGGAGTACAGACGAATTAGAACGGCTCTAGACCTGTTTCAGAGCAGGAATGTGTCCGTTTGACATCTGGGGTTCCAAGAGTCCACCACGAGAGCAGAGGATAGTTTGTGAAGAAGCTGGAGGCTGGGGCCCGCGTGCTCTTGTTTTGGTAATAACGGTGACCCACTGACGATTACCGAGACGGCAAGTAATAACAGGAAAAGGATTTTAGAGACGATGGGAAAGAGTTGCGGATGGACTGGAAAGAGAAGGAATGTGGGTTCAGAGGAGACTACTATGGATTCCCAAGCATCATATCCTGATGGAACACGGCTAGGTAGAGAAAGAAACCCAGGAGCCGCTCCTAGGAAGGTGCAGATTTGGGGGTTCAGGGCAAGCAGTGAAGAGTCAAACACACCTGGATTTGAATCTCAACTCTGCTACTTACTTATTAGGTTTTTGACCTTTATCAAAGTGTTAATATCCCTGGGTTTTCCGTTTCCTCAGGGTAAAGGTGGTTAGTGATATCTACCTTTTAAAGCACTGACTCAATGTCTGGCACACTGTAAACATTCTATCGCTGCTGTTCCTTACACACGGGAGGGCTGCCTGGAGGTCTGCAAGCCACTCAGGGGCTTTCTGGCATGGCCAGCGGGCTGGCCATGCCAAGCCTGTGACCCCCAGTCCTGAGTCTCCAAAGGCCATGAAGCATTCATTTTACTGCCTCCGCGGAGCCCAGAAACGTCTCTCTGACCACAGTTCTCGGCCAGCCTGCCTTCATCGCCGACCCCCAAGCCCTACAACCTGCTTTCATCCCTTTTCAAACTAACATTTACTGAGCCTTAATTAACATAGGGACATGGGATCAAAACAACAAGCAGACAGACAGCCTCCCCACCCTTACTGAGCTTCCACTCGAGGACGGGACAAATAGTTGAACCAATACTCACACAAAAAATGCATAATTACAAACCATGAAGAACAACAGGCAAAAAGTGATAGGGAGAAATAGCAAAACCAATGATTAGAAACTGCACGTGGAATGTGTGATTTGGGCAGGGGTGGAGAGGGGGGAGAGGTGTCAGGAATGACATCCCTGAGAAAGTGACAATGTGTGGTACATGTTGCTCAGGACCAAGTGGGAACTAAACAAGCCATGAAGGGGAAGAGCCAGAGCGGCTGGCAATGATGAGCCAGAGGAAAATGGTACAAGATGAGGCAGTGGAGGCCAGACGTTGCAGGGCCCAGAGGCCATGCTAAGGACGGGCTTTTTTATCTTACACAGTAGAATGCCATTGCAGTTTTAGGGGAAGGTGACATGATGAGCTTTGCACTTCCATTTCTGTCTGTTCCTCTCACAGTGTATTGGGCACAGATAAACCGAATCTGAAACACTAAACGGACTTCAGCAATCAGGTTACTACCCCTCCTGCTCCGGTCTAGACTTACTCAAATAGATGAGAGTGGGAATGGAGAAGGCAGAAGAAAGCGCCACGGAGCAAACCGTACTGAGCAGGAGCCCTTCATCAACAGGCTTCTACAGTCCACCCTGCTCCGGCCACATGCTGACGACCTCAAGTCTGGGCGGCTGGTACAGTGAGGCCTGCCTTACAAATAACATCTCTAAAAGTGTCATGAAGCAACAACAGAGAAGGCGTTCACCACACTTGCCAATTTACAGCACCCAATCTGAAGAGAGAGATCATGAAGGCTCTCTCTCTACTTTTTAACACCATGTTTAGTCCTACTTGAAGCCAAGTCTTCTGGTTTAAGGGAACAATATATGAAACAACTCTTGTGTATTTTAATAACTACCAGTGAACAACTAGGGGGAACGAGAAGAAATATAAAATGCATCCCTCTTACAATCCAGCCTGGGTCACACAAACTCCATAAACACGACAAGTGTTACGCTGTGCGGTATACACTATGGAGAGTGTAGGAGCTCAGAGAAAAGGAGGGCTGGAAGGGCTTAGAAAAAGCTCCACAGAAAGCGTGGGAGGCTAACTGAAGAAGAGCTGAGATGGGGGCAAGAGAACGTGAAGCGGCATGGTGTTACAGAAATCCAGAGGTGGAAGAAGTGTGGGCTGTCGGAGGGGTGGCGGGGTGACCAGCCGGACGGGAGCAGAGCATTCTCCTGTGACTGAGACCAGTCTCAACACCCAGATACTCCGGAAAGAAGCAACACCCTTCCCTTGCTTTGGGAGACTGGATACATTAGGGCCACTCTGCTGAATAAACTGGCACAACGGAACTCCTTGAACTTGTAGACGTGGAAAATTCCAGTTGGGAAAAGGCCCCTTCTAGGGCCAGAGAATTCAGAAACATCCTGATAAGTAAGTCTGGCTGGGGAAAAAAGAAAGAGGCAGAGAATGAGAACTCTCTCAGCTCTGCAGTTCCTTTTAAGTGGCCAAATAAGGGTTTCATGGAGCGAATATATCTACCTTTTTCCACTCAATCTGGAAAGTCCCACTTACCCACCAGGAGCTTTTCTGCAGAGCTGGTTTTAATACAGTAATTGGTTAGAAAAGGGACAGCTGAGGGAGTCCTCTCCTAAGGATGGGTCACTGAGGGTGAGATGAAACATGAAAACCATATGTTCAGAAAGGAAAAGATGGCTGCTGACAGAGCAGACACTCAACCAGTATGTTTTAAGTGTCTGCGCTCCGCAGCACAGGAAAACACCAAAAGAGCAGCTCGATGGAGGGAAAGATACGTAAATGGGAAAGTGGCTGATTATGGATCATTACAAGATGAGGAAGCTGTATGAGAACCAGCCCTTTTTTATCTACAGATGGATGAGGAGGACGATGAGAGTCATTACCTTTGATTTCTTTATCACAAGCCTTGAGCTGATGGGCATTTTATGAGCCCGTCTCAGCCTCCTGCTTTTCTCTGCAAAAATCAATAGTGCATGAGTTGAGTCACCAGATTGGACAACAGATTTCTAAAACTGCAATTAGAGAAAATTTGAGAACAAAGAAACTCCCTATGGAAGGCAGCACAAGTAGAGACCAGAACGTGGCGAGCTGGGCGCCGTGCGCTGCCATGCCACTGGACACAGCTGCCTAGTTCTACAGACGCCAAGGAAGCTACCAGTCGCCGTTAACTCAGTGGACAGATATTCCCGACAGACTAAGGCGAAAGGAAACAGTGCAAGGCATCTGTCACATTTATCTATTGATCTGGGGAGGAAAAGTTCAGAAATTCACAAGGAAAAGATGCTAACCCGTCAACCTGATCTAAGAAAAATAAGATCTTGAAGCATCTGTGCGTAGCACAGGGGCTCAGTAGGGACTCAGTTGATGTTTACAGAATTTTTAAAAATATATCTTTGTTAAAAGTTATTTTTGCAGGAAACCATGCCAGTACACGGTTCAAGAACCTCATTTTCAAATTTATACAAACCAATATGGCATTCCGGAACTCTTTTTGATTAGTTTTTTATTAATCAATAATAAAACATTCTAAATATTAATGAAATACAATTTAAAATCAAATTATTCATATTTATATGTAAGAATTTATATTTCCCAATATAATAAAAGAAAGTATATTCATCATTTTATTCTTTAATCAATTGGAATAATTACCTCTCATGTCTCTTGGACCTGGGGTTAGGCCTGCCAATTTCAAAATCAGTGCCACTGAGAAAATCCAAAGAGTTAGGGTTAAGAGTAACACATTTAGTATTGACAGCGAGATAGCATCTCTACTTAACTATCATGCATTTAACTACTCCTGAATGGGGCAAGGAGCCTGAGAGAGGGGGCTTTGTCCTGGGACCACCTCTTCCTCACAATGACTGGATTGTGAAATATACTGAGGGAGTCACTCGGTGGTTGACACTAAACAGTAAAGAGGACAAAAGGGGTCCAGATTACAATGAGACTATAAATGTGCTAGTTACCAGTTTATTGCCTCTCAACTGCAAATTTTCCCTTCAATATATGTTCGGCCATAGCAGATAGAATTCATTTAAGCATGGAGGGAGCATGATGCTAAGTTTTCTCAGTAAAGAGACATTTCTCACTCGAGGGACATTGCGGGAGAAAGAGGCTCTCCTGCTGCTTGGGACGCATGTGAAGGGTTAAGGGATAAGGAACTCCGTCAGAGCTCTGCCCCAACCGTGTACCCAGAATATGTGGTTCCTTGGCAACCCTGCAATCTTGGCCTGGTGATAACTGTTCCATGGCCCTCTCCACACGGAAATCAGCCTCTGAAAACCTTCTGCCTACATCACGCCCTCCTGCCCACCCAAGCTTCTGCCCCGCTATACACCCACACCTTTATCTGCCGGTTGCCCATCCTCCCTCAAAGGACTGCTTCCTGCTTGTCAAGCAACTGCGGACCAGCACAGCCAGGGCAAAGCATCAGACTTCTCTGCTATCCTGTGGGCTGAACTACACTTTCTCCCACAAGGTCTGAACCCCAGCATTGGGAGAGGGGACCTCCTTCCACCTTTGTCCTTCCTGAGTATTCTCCCTCAGCCCTAGGGAACCATACAGAGTTTCATTACATCTTAGTCACTTATTTCTTACAGTGTAATCATACTTTATATTAAACTTCCTCTCTGTAATCCACTATGTGGTTTCCATCTCTTGACTGGACTCACACTGATTCAATGACCGAGGTGAAGGTGTGGGATTTCCTGTAGGTGGTACTTGCCTGATTTGTCTACTGAGAAAATATAAGCATTATATTAAGAAATTAAGTAGATTATATATTTGGAACTTAGACTAATAGATATGAAATGTTGTATATTAAAATACTAATAATTCTTTAGAAGTTTAAAATTGGACAAACTGACAAACAATTAAGTTAAATAATAATAGGGGAGGATTTTAGAAGAATGCATCCTAAAACCTATTTTTAAACGAACGTTGTCTTTGCTACTTGAATATTTCTATCTCAATAATTAATGTCAAAAATAACTAAGAAAAACAAAGAGAGCTTACTGAATACCCTTGAGTGTTCTCTTCCAAAAGAATGACATATAAAAGTATGAAACTAAAAGTGCTTTCCCTGAAAAAACAAGCAGGAAAAAAATTCAGAACCAGCCTCTGTAACCGACCAACATAATCTTAATTCCAGATGGAAAAGATTCAGGGTAGTGTGGGAGTAACCTTCAGTCGCTTTATGAATGAGAGCAGAGCATCGTGGCTGCCACAGTACAGTATGGTGTTTTCCCTAGAGCCTCGGACACAACTGCCGAGGGAGACAACAGTGGAGAGGGGCAAAGAGGAAGAATCCCTGCCTGTACAGCATGTGGAACATAAAAAGTAGGATCAACCACATTCCAGAATAGAAATCCTGACTCCAGGTGAAGTTCAGGACAAAAGTGGAACCTATGACAGACATTCAGCCCTGTGATGAGCACTGGGGAGCTTTACAGCTATTTGCCCACATTGGTAACTTATGACGACAGCAGATGTCTGTATGGTGTTAGTCCACTGGTTCATCAACAAGTTGTGGGAATATGATAAGATTTTCAAGGCCAAATGAGATTTCTATGGGTTTGATGAGTTATTTCTTTATTTTTTTTTAAATCATCACTTGAAAACATAAAGGAAAAAAGGTACCACCAGCACAAGTATGACCCTATAGAGAAACAAAGCCACAGGCCTTCAGGGGACAGGCTGTGATATGGAAAAAAAAAAAAAAACCTTCCAGGGACACCAGCCCCACAACAAGGATGAAACACATCCAGGTGCAGTTGTTCTGGGCTAATCTAAGCAAATAAACCATTCTGGGAATTGTCTAACTGTGCAGATGGCTGGCTCAGAGAGCTCCCCAGCTGCTCATGAAAGAGACACACCAATTGTGGAATACGTTTTTTTAAATGTTGCTAATAACCAAATAAGATTTTAGTGAATCCTTTGCAGACCATGAACCTAAAATGTCAGGTGAGACCTTTTTGATGGTTTCCAAGAGATTAATGATGCTTTTGTTGTTTCTGTCTGGAATAAAATCAGGCCACATTCTATTCAAAACAAGTATCTCCTAGAATTCACTGATTAATACTAATAATTCAGAAAATCTCTAGTTTTCCCATAAAACCTCAAAAGATTACAAAGTAATATGAAAGCAGAAAGCATTTTCCTTTATAGTAAACATTTTTATGAAACCACAGGAAAAAAAAAGATGTATTTATATACTGTACTGCCTGAGGAAACTAATTAAACTCATTTCAAAAGTATTCATTTTACTGTTCGGTGGATGTGATGGTTAATTTTATATGTCAACTTGGAGGGTGTTTTTGGATGAGATTAACATTTAAATGGGTGAATTCTGGGTAAAGCAGATTGCCCTCCATAGTGTGGGTGGGTCTCAACCAATCAGGTGAAGGCCTGACTAGAACAAAAAGACCAGCCTCCCTGACCAAGAGGGAATTCTCCAGCAGACTGTCTCTGGACTTCATCTGCACCATTGGCTCTCCTGGGTCTCTAGCCTGCCAGTCCACATTGCAGGTTTTGGACTCACCAGCCTCATAACTGTGTGAGCCAAGTCCTTATGATAAATTTCTTTCTATATACACAAACATCCTACGGTTCTGTTTCTCTGCAGAACTGTGACTAATATAGTAGGACTCATTTTACCTGCAATGGTGATAAGATATTGCCATGGCAATATAATCGTATATGCCCAACTTTAACTTCCACTAATGGGGAAAATAATATTCCCAACTCTCTAGTCCAGTGCTCTTTTTCCTTGATGAGACCATCCCAAAAGGGGATCTTCTGCCTCATCTTCAACTGTCCCTGAGGCCAGCTGGTGAGAAGTAGCACAAGAAGTCCTAATCTTCCTTCTTTTAAGGCAAGCATGCATGAATATTATATATTTTAAATTGATTAGATTATATAGCTAGATCTAGTCTAATTCCCTTATAACAAAATGATGGAATTCACATACATCAATAAGTTATTTTCTTCAGGTCTTTCCATCAGGTTTTCTTATAAATACCATCTGAATGATTTTTTTTTCCCACTTGCTTTAGTTACCAATACTTTATCAGGTTGATACAAAAGTAACTGCAGTTTTTGCAATTATTTTTAACCTTTTAAACCACAATTACTTTTGCACCAACCTAATACATAGTTTCTTAAATATTTTAAAATATTGATTTCTTTTTCCCATCCACCGAACAATAAAATGAATACTTTATGCAATTTCGTTCTGGTTATGACAGTGAATAAAGACAAACTGCATTCTGCGTCTTACGTTCCAATTCAATGTTACAAAATCAAAGTAAAATTATATTAAGTACCTCAAATATTTTTCAGTTATTTCATTCATTTTCAATTACTTCCTTTAGGTATTTCGAGTTTTGATACTGGGGTTCATAGAATTCTGGTCCAAACTTTGCAAACCTTTTCTAGTTACTCGATGCCAGGATAACCCAGGATTATCATTAGGCAATGGCTGCCGTTTCTATCTTGGATCACAGTCCAGAAATAACTATTGTAATACAGTGTGGTGTGGTAAATGTCGTTAACAGGATGACATATAGAATACAGAGGAGGAGCGGAGAAACAGGAGAGAAATCAGTCACAGGGGGCAGGAATCAGTCACAGGGGGCACTTGTAAGAGGTGATGCCTGAGCTCAGTCTGGTGGCTAGAGGCTTGGTGGGGCTGGAAAACCAAGGTCCAGAAAGGTCAATACCCACTTTCTTGACACCAACAAGGAATCTAATGAAATCTGTATTAGCTTTCTGCAATTGCCATAACAAATTACCACATTTCTGGTGACTTAAAACAACAGAAATGCATTCTCTCCGAGTTCTGGATGTGGGAAGTCGGACCTCAAGGTATCAGCAGGGCCAGCCTCCCTCCAGAGGCTGCAGGGGAGATTCCTTCCTTGCCTCTCCCAATTTAGCCTATGGCAACAGAACTCCAGTCTCTGCCTCTATTTTCACAAGGCCTTTTCTTTTATCCCTTCTCTTCTGACTCTTATAAGACATCTGTCATTGGATTTAGGGCCCACCTGGATAATCCAGGATGATCTCACCACCTTAACTTATTTCTGCAAAGTTTTTCAACAAATAATTCGTATCAGCATCCCCAACAGGCTAAAAAATTACACTTATGGCGTTTGCATATTCAACCTATTCCCATCCAGTCTGCTGTTCACATTTTAAAAATAATTATTATGAAATATTTGTCTCACACAAAGGCATAAAGAAAAACACAATGAGCACCCATATACTGACCACCCAGTTTAAAAGAGTGAAACTAACATGATAGTTGAAGCCGCTGGGTAACACTCCCAACCTCCGGCTTGTCCTCTACTCCATCACTGCAAGAGGTCAACTCTATCTTGAATTTTCACCTAATTATTTTTCATTATATCCCTGGGCTTTGTATGTCTAGACTAAAATATTTTCTTTTTGGTATATTACATACCACCAAACCAACTCTCACTATACAATAACCAATAATGATCATGGTACTTCAAAAAAACAAAAAACACAAAAACAAAACCCAGAATCTGCAACCTCAGAAAAAAAAATTCCCATGATGTTATTTCGAACCTAAGTCACGGAACATGAGTTAAATTTTTAACATTTTTATTTCAAAATGATAGCTGCCATTTGACATGCACACA
The DNA here is from genome assembly GCF_004115265.2 of Rhinolophus ferrumequinum. NCBI lineage: Eukaryota > Metazoa > Chordata > Mammalia > Chiroptera > Rhinolophidae > Rhinolophus > Rhinolophus ferrumequinum. The sequence continues at coordinate 60,148,219 of NC_046285.1, read as the reverse complement.
AATCCTATAGAGAAATGTGGCAAAAATAAAGCAGCATATCTAATATTTGCCTTCATGTAAAAGCTTTTATCTAGACTAGAAAAAAAGATCTACAATATGTAGAAAGTTGAAACAAAAGACAAATGAGACAAAGAACTAACTGTGCCATTACTTTTTGGATAGAATTATAAAAATAGAAGTTGAAAGAAACACAAGATTACTTAAAGAGAGTATTCCTTTTCTTTGAACATGGCTGAAAAAGCAGTGTCTTGATTCCTGCCTCATCTCAGATTTGTTCAGGAAGGAGAAGTTAGGAAAACCTTATGCAGTCATAAAATAATGGACAAGCACAAAAGGGACCATAAATAACACTAGTAGAAAAATTTAATGAAATAACCCTATTCATTAGTCTTAGTGAGCTTCTATTATAATTCATTACCAGAGAGTGCCAAAAGAAAACTTCCAGTTGTGATCTATATAGAGAAAAGACACAGTAGACAATTAATACCAGAATATAAAACAGTAATTAAGCTAACCAATATTTATTAAGCACTTCTTAAGTGCCAGGGATAGAGCTATGTGGGGTGGGGAAGGGAGAGGTACAAAGCTTAATCCCTGGAATATAATATGGCCTGCCTTAGAGCCAGAAGCTGAAACAATTTAAATTTCAAATACTACTTCCTGAATTAAGAAAATAACTAAATGAACACAAAAAAAAATTAAAGGAACAAAACTGGATGAAGTAATTTAGTCTCCTGTTTTATTTATATATTGAGAAATATTAGGATTACATTAAAAGAACGCAAGTAATTATTCAGATATTTTAATATATCCAGACTTGAAAATATCCAAGAAGTATTAGCAGTATTTTTCCTGACATTGCCTATCATGTAAATATGGTCTTAGAGGCTGTATGTACAATAAATTAATGAAACAAAGAAGCTCAGCTATTAAAAGCACTGTAATTTTAAATGGTGGTAGTATCTAGACTTTAATGATTACTTTAAAGATTCACCATCAGAAATCTATCTTAAAGTAGTTCAATTAAAGTGACTTAATGTTTATGAAAGCACTTGCTAGAAAGTGGAATCTTAATAAAACTTAATACAACAGCAGCAATTAACCCCATTTAGAGCAATAAAGCACACGCTTTATATTTGAAACTATAGGAGCACAGAGTTTTACTGACTGAAAAAAACCTTGGAAATGATCTTATCTAACCCCTTCATTTTAAAAAAGTGAAGAAACTGAGGCTAAGCGATGACTTAGCTAGCTAGCAGTAGAGCCAGGATTAAAATTCAAGCCTCCTGACATGAGACTAGTGTTCTTGCAAATTCTTTTGTTGAGCTAAAATTATGGAAAAAGAAAAAAAAAAAGAAGAAGAAAGGACCCAGCAAAAGCTTTGTTTTCACTAAAAAGCCCTGGACGCTGAGGCAGCAGGCCAAATCCTCACTCCAGCTCTCACTAATTACAGCCGTAGGCAAGTCACCAAAACTCTCTGGAATTCAGTTTTTATAGATAAACTGAGATGGTTACACTGGGTCAGTGATTCTCAATATTGGCTGTGCAGTAGAATCCTCTGAGTGGCTTTTTACAAAATGCCTACGTCTTATGCCCCAACGTCCTGTTTTAAAGGATCTGGGATGGTGCCCTGGCATCCATATTTTTTTAAAAGTTTCCCAAGTGATTGCAGTATGCAACCAAGATTGAGATCCACTGGAGCAAACAATTTTAAGGCGCCTTTTTATCAGTTAAAATTCTAACTCATTTTCCCTTGTTTTGGCTGTAGTCATTTGCCTGTGGGTTAACTAATGGGTAGGTTAGACACAATAAATACATACAAATGCAGGAAAAAACACTGTCTCCTTTGAGACTTTGCAGACGTTCATGGTGTGGGTAGATTCTGTACCATAATTCCTGAGCACGTATTGAGGCCTGTCCTGGAGAAGCATCTTCTCCTTCCCTGATAGATCCTTCTATATGGAGGGAGCTCCATTAGTATCAAACTCTTGGCCTTTCTTCCCTCTAAAGAAGAAATATAATAGCTGATCAGTTGGCAAATTTGGAAGAATAAACTACACGTGCTTGACTCCGCTCCCTCCTCTTGCCTTTTGGGAAGGAGCCAATCACAGAGAACACAGTGCTGACCTCGTTGTCTAAGGGCAGTCTCTGCATTGGGACGCATCTCGGTTCAGTGCTGCTAGGACTGGGTGAATAAGCCTTCTAATGCTGAGGGAAGAATCTGGAAGCTCACCTGCCAGCAAAAATAAGCTACATCCTCCAACTTATATTTTATTAGAAAGAGGGTGATATTTTGATTCTCAGATACTTATTCTTTTCTTATTTCTCAACTGATTTGGAACTCAGTGAAAGAAGAGGAATGCTATTTATTGGGTCCACTCATATCTCAACAAGGCTTACTCTGTATTAGATAATACTACAGGAATACAAAGGTGCTGTGCTTTGTGTTGTTTGGCGATATTCAGAGTGAGTGAATGAACAAATGAACAAGTAAATATTGCAGTTGTTACAGGCTGAATGTTTGTGTACCCCTAAAGTTCATATGTTGACATTCTAATGCCCAGGGTAAATGTATGAGGAGGCAGAGCTTTGAGAAGTAATTAGGTCATGAGGGTGGGGCCCTAATGAATGGGATTGGTGCCTTTACATGAAGAGACAGGAGAAATGATCTCTCTCTCCACCATCTGAGGATTCGGAAAGAAAGCAGCCATCTATAAAGAGGAAGAGGGCCCTCACCAGAACGTGACTGTGCTGGCACTCTGATCTTGGCCTTCTAACTTCCAGAACTATAAGAAGTAAATATCTGTTGTTTAAGCCACCCGGCATATGGCATATTTTTTACAGCAGCCCTAGGTGACTAAGACAAGAGTAGAGATAGAATGTCATGTCTACTCAAGGATTATATTTTAAGCAAAGGAAGTCTTATCCATCTTGCCTTAATGCAGGGTTTCTCAACTTTGTCATTATTAACATTTTAGGCCAGAAAATTCTTTTTTAAAAACCACTTTCTTGAGGTATTACTGACATACAAAAAATTGCACATAGTTAATTTTTACAACTTAATGAGTTAGGAGGTATGCATACACCCGTGAAACTATTACCACAGTCCATTTCATAACATATCCATCACCCCCAAAAGTTTGAGCTGGATAATTCTTATTGTGGAAGCCTGCCCTTTGCATTCTAGCAAGTTTAGCAGCATTTCTGCCCTTTATTCATTAGTTGTGAATAGCAACGCTCCAGTTGTAACAACAAAAAATATCGCCACACATTGCCAAATGTTCCCTAAGATGCAAAAACACCCACTGCTGAGAACCACTGCCTTAATTTGATATGCAAGTACAGGAAAGTAAAAGTGACTATCTGTTGAAAAAGCAAAACACGGAATCACAGCCAGAAAGGTCTTTAGAACTCAGCTAGTACAACACTGCATTTTTAGATAAGAAACCACAGTTATGGAAATATTAATATTTATTATTAGTCATTTATTGAAGAACAGCCTCTTACTTTTAAAATCAGCAACCTTGTTAATAAAAATGCAAGCAGAAAAATAACCTAAGAATCTCCCAGTTGTTTTTTCCTCATGAAAACAGTAGTCAGTATTATTTCTGGAATTGTAATATATCACTTTAAAATACACACAATTTATTTCCACCAGTTCCTGTTCTTATAAGACCTGTGAGAAATTTTTAGAAGCCATGCCCACTACTAAAGGTAAAAACCAGGTTCTTACCAAATGTGTATCACCAAAAATAAGGACTTAGAAGAATGGCCATTGATGTGGCACAAATGAAGGAACTACAATATTAAGAAAAAGTACAGAATCTATCCTGTATTACTTGGCAAAGAAACAAGTAGATATTAACACAGTCTTGCGTTCCCCAGCCTGTCCTCCAGTTAACCTTCCTCAAGAAGATCATTCTAAACCACAAATGTGATGTTTCTCTCAGACTGGCTTCAAATCCTTACATGGTTCACAACATCCATCATCTTCAAGATTAAAAACCAAACTTCCTCAAAGGGTATTCAAGGCCTTCCATGACTTTGCTCCCACCCACCCTCTCCAGCGTCATCTCCCTTTCTTCTCCCACACATACCCTACATTCTAGCCATTCTATACTCCTTGAAGACCTCTAAAGATACCCAAGAGACTATGGTTTATAAGAACAGCAAAAGTGAAATCAGTACAACTGTGTGAAATACTTGGTTACAACCCATCCTTCAGGAGTCAGGTCTAGTGTTTTCCTTTTCATTTTTCTTCATTCTAGAAGTCTTCCCTGATCCCTAACTCTAAGTTATTTAATACTCTACTTTTGTGCTCTGACAGCAGCACCCTGGATATAATTTTATATAGCATATACACTTGACTGCAGTTTTCTATTTACTTGTCTATCTCTATCTGTTTCTCCTATGACTATGAGCTCCTAAGGATAGGACTATGCCTAGCATCTGTGTACGAAGTTCTGACAATTAAGTTCGCAAACTTGCCACCATGCCCTTACACTGGTAGCACTGTACAAAGAGCTCGGTAAGGTTTCATAACCTTGGTATATCCATGTCTCACAGCTGTGTTTGTGTTGACATGTGGCAGTGTCTTGCTGAGTGGCGTTCATTATTGTTGTTGCATGTTTTCATGTGCCTTCGCAAGAATGTCTGAGCTTGAATTAGAGCAACGAACAAACATTAAATTTCTTGTTAAACGTGGCAAGAGTGGAAGTGAAATCAGGGACATGTTAGTCCACATTTATAGGGATAATGCCATGAAGAAAATGGCAGTGTACAAATGGATTAAACATTTTTCTGAGGGGACAGAAGGCGTCACTGATGAAGAGAGGTCAGGGCAGCCAGTAACAAGCAGAACTGACGAAAACATTGCAAAAATTCATGGAATTGTGTGTCAAAATTGTCAGCTGGCTGTGAGAAGCATAGCAGACCAAGTAAACATCGACAGAGAAACAGTCAGGAAAATCTTAACTGAAAATCTTGGCATGAGAACGGTGTGTGCAAAAGCAGTCCTGAAGGAGCTCTTCAGTCACACAATGCACCAGCTCACACAGCACTGTCTGTGAGGGAGTTTTTAGCCAGTAAACAAATAAGAATATTGGAACACCCTCCCTACTCACCTGATCTGGCCCCCAATGACTTCTTTCTTTACCTGAAGATAAAAGAAATATTGAAAGGAAGACATTTTGATGACATTCAGGACATCAAGGGTAATACGACGACAGCTCTGATGGCCATTCCAGAAAAAGAGTTCCAAAATTGCTTTGAAGGGTGGAATAGGCACTGACATCGGTGCATAACTTCCCAGGGGGAGTAATTCAAAGGTGACCGTAGTGATATTCAGCAATGGGGTATGTAGAACTTTTTCTAGGATGAGTTTGCGAACTTAATTGGCAGACCGTGTATGCTCTGCAGGAAGCACAAGTGCCTAACAGAGGAGGCATTCGGTACATGTTTGAATGCCTATAGATGTGCATATACTGCATTTTATGTGTGGGAGAAGAAAGGGAGATGACGCTGGAGAGGTGGGTGGGAGCAAAGTCATGGAAGGCCTTGCATACCCTTTGAGGAAGTTTGGTTTTTAATCTTGAAGATGATGGATGTTGTGAACCATGTAAGGATTTGAACCATGTAAGAATTTTTTGTCTGCAGAAAACCTTACTGAGTGAAAACATAATAAAATAAAGCTTGAAATAAAACCCCAACATTTAAATTACATTAAAGATTTTCAGAAAGGACTGTGACCTAACAAAATAGCTTTAAATTTTTTAAAAAAAAACTGTTCTCCTGGTGTGATTTAATAACAAAATTTAAAACCAGTATTATAACACTAAATAGAATCTTTAAAATAATAAATCAGTTCTAGGAAAACAGCACAGCTGAAGTTCGGTCATTTTAAAATAATGGTATCTCAAGAACCACCCTCTACCATGTTATCCCATTACTGAAAGGGTACTTTAACTTAAGAATTCCTCTGCAAACGACTTTACCCCTTTACAGACAATGGTAATGACTTCTGTAAATCTCTCCTTGGTCCCTAAATTGAAAGAGAAGAGTTGGATGCTAAAGCAAATTCATTTTTCTTAACACATGATCTATCCCTCCAGACTTTCGAAACATTAAACGTTCTTCCAATGATTCTTTAATGGACATAATTAAAACAACATAGGGATGGCAGCTTTATGTTATTTGGCTACTTCTGCCACAGCTCATAAATTACTGCACGTTTGACCTACTTATGAGCTAGTCTCTCCTAAACCAAGAATATATGAAGATTTCAAGAAACAAACAAAAGGTTAAAGACCAAGAGACTACCTTTTTTTCTACCTTACAATTTTATTTACAATGCAACAAAATGAAAACTCAATGGAGAGAGGGGAAGGCAGGGATAGGGCCAAAAGAATCATTCCGATTTGAATAGATGACCCACTGCCAGATCACTCTGTTTTACTGAATAACAGAACCAAGTGGATTACACTAAATCAGATAACTTTTTTGTGTCTTTCCTGTATCTGATTTGATTAATGAGATAAGACATTATTATAAGCTGTCTTCTTCTAGTTAACACATTTGCAGCTCATGGTCCTCACTCTTATCCCGGCCTGGGTGAAAGCCCCAGAGGCCAATACCCAGTCCAATTACTGTCTCATGGGCCTCCAGGAAACTTGCCTTTTCATGTGGCTATACATGAAAATATTTTTTCTTATTGCTATATTTAATCCAAAATTTATCTGGGTTTGCAACAAGAAGAGGACATTCCTTTATTTTCTCATACCATTATCTCACCTGGAAATTCCTTATTATTATAAGTTATTCTTTAGTGTGTCATCTTTAACATTTTAAGTCTTCACTAATGTCCCCTGAAAATAAAAATATTAATTACTTTCTAAGCAGATTTTCTCCCTCTTCCCACCATCAATGTCTGTTGATACTAATGACTGACTGATGAGTAGTTTACTACCACTTTACATTAGTCATCAAATGTCAAATCTGAACACTGTACCACATCTTATTACTATGCAAAAGTGAAAATGGACTGAAGTGTTTAAGTGATTATGAAGTTTTGAATTAGGCTTTCAATTAATCTGATTCTGAATTTGTCATAAAAGTATATCACTAATCCTTTTTCAGTTTTGTGTCTTTTGGTTGTATCTGCATTTTTTTACAGTTTTGGTACTTTTAGAAAAATGAAACTAAGTTTTATAAAGTATCTTACAAATATCCTATACTTGGTCATTTAATAATAACACCAACATAGATTACTTGAGATGTATGATAATTAAGGGACAAAGGGTAATTTAGCAAGTATAAATATGTACATTTCAGTCTAATGGGGATATATACAATGGAAGATATACATATGTAAGATTATGTAATTCCTGAAAACAGCAAAATTTTGAAAATTTATTCATTTGTGCATTCAATAAATATATATTATAGGCCAGACACTGTATTATTAAATGGTAACCATTCAGTGGGGAACAGACAGATAAGATCCCTTTGCCTTCATAATGTTGGCATTCCAGTGGGAGAAGGCAGACAATATAGTAAACAAATAGACATGCAAAGCAAATAAACAGAGATTGTGATTGTAACTAGAAGGAAATAAGCATGATTCTAACAAAGAATAGGGAGAGCCTACTCTAACAGGATGGTCAGGAAAGGCTTCTGTGAAGAGGCAGTATTTCAGAAGAGACTTGAAGGACAGGAAGGGTATTTACTAGAAGCTTACAGCATGGGAGCCTGGAGGGAGGAAGGGGCTAGGATACCGTAGAATTTGAGAATGTTCAAAGTAGAGACAACAGCAATAACAGTGGTTTACACAAGAAAGAATTTTGTGTGTTCTACACACTGAATTAAGGCTAGTTTGATGGGAGAGGAGTGAGGAGGGAGAGTGTAATGAGATATGTGAGGCTGGAATAGCAACAAGCCCGATAGGATAATCAAAGCAAGTCATGATTCCAGCCTGTATAAAAAAGTGAGGCCCAACAAACAATATGCTACCTACAACAAACCCACTTTAAACATTAATACATAAACTGGTTAAAAGTAAAAGGATAAAGAAAATATACCAAAGGAAAGATGAAGTGACTATATTAATATGAAAGTCGAGTTCAGAACAAAGGCTATTGTCAAGGACAAAGAAGGATATTACATAACGTCCCTTACATAAAAGGGCCAATTGACCAAGAAGATATAATAATCCTAAATATTATGTATAAACCTGAAAACAGAGCTTCAAAATACACGAAGGAAAATCAAATCTCTCCAAACCGATCACATAGTCAATGCAAATCTAATCCAAATCCCAGGAGATTTTATGTTTTGTTTTATTTTGTTTTGTTTTATAAATTAAGAAGCTGATTCTAAAATGTATATGGAAAGGCCAAGGAATTACAATAGCCAAAACAATTTTGAAAAAGAACAATAAAGTCGGAGGACTCAAACTACCTGATTTCCAGGCTTACAACATAGTAATCAAGACACTATGATACTAGGGCAAGGACAGGCAAAAGATCAGTGGAAGAGAATTTACAGTCAGAACATTTATAGTCAATAGATTTTCAACAAAAATATCAAGGCAATGCAATGAAGAAAGGAGAGTCTTCAATAAATGGTAGTGATAAAATTGAATATCCGTATGTTAAAAAAAGCTCTTGGTTTCATTGACTTTTCTGTTTTTTAAGGTTCTACTTCATTTATTCCTGCTCTGAACTGTATTATTTCCTTCCTTTTATTCACCTGGGGCTTTGTTCTTCTTTCTCTAGTTTGTTTAGGTGCATGGTTAGTTTATTTGGTATTTATCCAGTGACATAATACAGAGGTCTGAGTTCAGGCATCCATGTCTTTACACAGCTAACAAACTCTGCCAGCTGAAAGCTCTGGGCCCTTTCCTAGGTAAGACAGCTTAGAAGACTTGTAATATGATAGAAAGAATATGAGTCATAGACTGAAGGAACTATTTTTTCAGGCAAGTGAAATTCAGGGATATGTGACAAAATAGCTATAGAACAGGGTCATTACTGTTAGAGTAAGGAGTCGCAAATAACTTCCCTGGGTGCCTCCAGGTACATGCAGCTGGGAAGAGGCATCTGGGAAATAATTTAGTACATGGAAGTCACATTGCCTACTGGGGAGGCTCAGAATGGGCTTGGACATGTTTTGGCTCATCTTATCTTCAATCTAGGGAAATAGGTATTATTTTCTCTATGTTAAAGGCATATGTATTTCTTTGCCTTAAGTGGAAAAGGCAGGGCTGGCAACACCATTTACAGGGCCTAGTGCAAAATGAAAATGCAGGCCTTTGTTCAAAACTGAAGAATTTCAAGCTGACAACAGCAAATCCTTTCTCTGAGCGCAAAGCCCTTCTAAGAGTAAGGCCTATCCAACTGCACAGTCACATGGCCACTAAACCAGCCCTGGGGAGAAGGTACAGTCCACTGACAAATTCATAAACAGGCAAGAGACCTAGGAACATTTATCCATTTTCTCTAGATTGTCCAATTTGTTGGTATACAATTGTTCATAGTATTTCCTGATAATCCTTTGCATTTCTGTGGTGTTGGTTGTCACTTCTCTTTCACTTCTGATTTGATTTATTTGAGTCCTCTTTTTTTCTTGATAAATTCTGGTTAAAGATTTGTCGATTTTGCTTATCTTTTCAAAGAAATAGTCTTGTCCATGCCATCACTGCACTGATAATTACACCGTAAAAATAGTATTTAAAATCTTCACATTCAAATCTCCAGAGATTCTATGGCTTTTTAAATATCCATTTTACTGTCTCAGTAAAGCTCTCCAGGTATCTTTATCTATCTTTTCTATTGAAATTCCCAGTCTCCCTTATCTCATACCCAGGAAAAACACAAAATATCTTTCAATCACCTCCTGTAATACGTCCCTTTTATATGCTTGAAGGTCAACATGGGATGTATATCTAGAACCACAGGATGTAAAAGTAAAAATCTAATTCATTCTGACATTAGAGCTAAAAATAAGCTAATTCTTCTGGGGAAAAGAAATTAGTCAGTTTTTCAAGAGTGGGCCTAAAAGTGAGATAATAAATAATAAAGTGCTATTGAAAAGCTAAACATGTTGTAGAAATGTAAGCTTTTTATGATTTTTATCTCAAATTTTAATGAAAAGTCTAATCTCTAACTCCTTGAGAAGATATATAAGATTAATGTATAGAAAGAACTAAGAAAATCTAGAAATTATTCCTTTAAAAAACACTGTTTTTTAAAGTCCAAATGAACTTACCCCCTCAAAAAGTCCATATAACTGACACGTGGGGAACATGCAAAGTAGATCCACACAAGCATTAAAAAAGTGAGAGTTTGAGAAACAATTTTTATGAGTTAAGGTTACAGAATGATTTGGCCCAGATTTTCCCTTCAAGGGTAGGTTCAATTTTTTCATTAGTATGGGATCACAAAAAAACATAAAACTAACAAGATGAGCCCAAAGAGGCCCACACCAAGACACATCATAATTAAAATGCCAAAGATTACAGACAAGGAGAGAATCTTAAAAGAAGCAAGAGAAAGGCAGTTATTTATGTACAAGGGAGCTCCCATAAGACCATCAGCTTATTTTTCACCAGGAACTTTACAGGCCAGAAGGAGTGGCACAAACTATTCAAAGTAATGAATAACAAAGACCTACAGCGAAGACTGCTCTACCCAGCAAGGCTATCATTTAGAATTGAAGGAGAGATAAAGAGTATCCCTGAGAAGAAAAGGCTAAAGGAGTTCATCACCACTAAGCCCGTATTATAAGAAATATTCAAGGGACTTCTTTAAGTAGAAAAGAGAATATGAAAAATATGAACAAGAAAATAATAGGGGAAAAAAATTATCACTGACAAACAGTAAAGTCAGGGAATAAATCAACTATAAAGCTAGTGCAAGGGTTAAAACACAACAGTAGGAAGACCACATGTGATTTCAACAATAAATTAAGGAACAAACACACATAAAAGAAGCAAAAAATAATGAACAAAACATAAGTGTAGAGAAAACGAGTAAAAATTGTAGAGATTTTAGAATTTGTTCAAACTTAAGTGACTATCAACTTAAAATAGATTGCTATAAACATAGCTTGGTATATAGGAAGGACATGGTAACCACAAACAAACAAACAAACAAACAAACAAGAGATGTACAAGAAATAAAGAGTAAGGAATCCAAACACAACACTATAGAATGACATCAACATATAAGAGATAAGAGCAAAAGAATATAAAAGGAACAGAGAACTACACAATCAGAAATCAATGAATAAAATGGCAATAACCACATACCTATCAATTATGAATGTAAATGGACTGAATGCTCCAATCTACATACACAACGTGGCTGAATGGAATAAAAAAACAAGACCCATACATGCTGTCTACAAGAGACCCACTTTGGATCAAAAGACACACAGAGACTGAAAGTAAAAGTATGGAGAAAAATATTTCATGGAAATGGAAAAAAAGCAAACTGGATAACAATACTTAGTCAAAATAGATTTTAAAACAAGAACCGTAACAAGAGACAAAGAAGGGCATTTCATAATGATAAAGGGATAAATCCAACAAGAGGATATAACTCTCGTAGACATCTATATACCCAACGTAGGAGCACCTAAATATATGAAGCAAATATTGGCGGACATAAAGGGAAATACTAAAAGTAATACAGTCAGAATAAGGGACTCTAACACCCACTGACACAATGGATAAATCATCCAGACAGAAAATCAATAAGGAAACAGTGGCCTTCAATGACACATTAGAGAGATGAACTTAATTTATATTTTAAAAACGTTTTACCCTAAAACAGCAAAATATACATTCTCTCCAAGTACACATGGAATACTTTCCAGGATGGACCACACGTTAGGACACAAAACAGTCTCAATAAATTTAAGACCGGAATCATAACAAGCATCTTCTCCAATCATAATGGTATGAAACTAGAAATCAATTACCAAAAAAACCTGAAAACCACAAACAAATGGAGGCTAAATAACATGCTATTAAACAATAAATGGGTTAACAATGATTAAGGAAGAAATCAAAAGATACCTTAAGACAAGTGAAAAAAATACAATGATCTAAAATCTATGGGACACAGCGAAAGCAGCTCTAAAAGGGAAATTCATAGGAATACAGGCCTACCTCAAGAAAAAAGAAAAACGTCAAATAAACAATCTAACCATACTCCTAAACAAACCAGAAAAATAAGAACAAACAAAGCCCAAAGTGAGTAAAAGGAAGGAAATAATAAAGAGCAGAAATAAATGAAGTAGAGCCTTAAAAAATAGAAAAGATCAATGAAACCAAGAGCTACTTCTTTGAAAAGATAAGCAAAGTTGATAAATCTTTAACCAGAATTTATCAAGAAAAAAAGAGATAGGACTCAAATAAATAAAATCAGAAGTGAAAGAGAAGTAACAACCAACACGATAGAAATGCAAAGGATTATCAGGAAATACTATGAGCAATTATATGCCAACAAATTGGACAATCTAGAAAAAAATGAATATATTCCTAGAAATATACAATTTTTTGGAATGAATCAGAAGAAAAAGAAAATCTGAACAGACCAGTAACTGCTAACAAAATTGAATCAGTTATCAAAAAACTCCCAACAAACAAAATCCGTGGATTAGACAGCTTCACAGGTAAATCTTACCAAACATTCAAAGGCGAATTAATACCTATTCTCAAACTATGCCAAAAAATTGATGAGAAGGAAAGGCTCCCAAACCTATTTTAAAGGCCAGCATTACCCTGATCCCAAAACCAGACAAGGAAACTACACAAAAAAGAAATTATAGTCCAATACCCCTGATAAATATAGATGTAAAAACCTAAACAAAATACTAGCAAATTGAATTCAGCAATATGCTAAAAAGATCATACCATTATCAAGTGGAATTTATTCCTGGGATGCAAGGTTGGTTCAATATCTGCAAATCAGTTAATGTGATATACTACATACTCATAAAATGAAGGAAAATCATATGACCATATCAATAGATGCAGAAAAAGCATCTGACAAAATCCAACATCCATTTATGATAAAAACTTTTGGCAACTTGTGGATAGAGGGAACATATCTCAACATAATAAAGGCCATATATGACAAACCCACAGCTAACATCATATTCAACAATGAAAAGCTGAAAGCTTTTCCTTTAAGATCAGGGACAAGACAAGATGCCCATTTTCACCACTTTTATTCAACATAGTGTTGAAAGTCTTAATCACAGCAATCAGACAAAAAAAAAACAGAAATAAAAGGTAAACAAACTAGAAAGAAGTCGTCATTATTTGCAGATGACATACTATGTGGAGAGAATCCTAAAGATACCACCAAAAAAAAAAAAAACTATTAAAATAAATAAATTCAGTAAAGTAGCAGGATACAAAGTTAATATGCAGAAATCAGTTGCATTCTTCTACACCAACAATAAACTATCAGAAAGAGAAATTAAGAAAACAATCCCATTTGCAATTGCATCTAAAAAAATTAAATACTTAGGAATAAATTTAATCAAGGTGGTAAAACTATAAGATATTAAAGAAAGAAACTGAAGGAAATACAAAATGGTGGAGGATATGCTGTGCTCACGAAAAGAAAAAATTAACATCAATGAAATGTCCATACTACTCAAAGCAATCAACAGATTCAATGCACTCATTATCAAAATACCAATGATATTTTACACAGAACTAGAACAAATAATCCTAAATTCATATGGAACCACAAAAGACCCCAAATAGCCAAAGAAATTGTGAGAAAGAAGAAAGTTGGAGGTATCATACTACCGGATTTCAAACGATACAAGGCCATAGTAATCAAAACAGCCTGGTACTGAGATTAAAAACAGAAATAGATCAACAAAATAGAATAGAAAAAGCCCAGAAATAAACCCATATCTATATGGTCTACTAATCTATGATAAAGGAAGTAGAATAGACAATAATGTAAACAGTTTCTTCACTAAATGTTGTTGGGAAAACTGGACAGATACATGCAAAAGAATGAAACTGGATCACTTTCTTACACCACATACAAGAAAAAACTCAAAATGGATTCAAGACTTAAATGTAAGACCAAAAACCATAAAACTTAGTAATATTATTTTTGGATATTTGTCCCTGGGCAAGGGAAACAAAAGGAAAAAAATAAATAAATGGGACTTCATCAAACTAAAACGTTTCTGCACAACCAAGGAAACTAACAAAATGAAAAGATCACATACTAAGTGGGAGAAGACATCTGCCAATGATACATTTGATATGGGGTTAATATTCACAATACATTAGGGACTCATACAACTTAACACAAAAAAACCAATCTCATTAAAAAATGGGCAGAGGACCTGACTAGACCCTTCTCCAAAGAAGACATATAGATGGCCAACAGACATATGAAAAGATGTTCAACATCACTAATCATCAGGGAAATGCAAATCAAAACCACAATAAGGTATCACCTCACATGTGTTAGAATAACTAGTATCGAAAAGACAAGAAATAACAGTGTTGGCCAGGATGTGGAAAAAAGGGAACCTTTGCACACTGTTGCTGGGAATGTAAATTAACATAGCCACTATGGAAAACACTATGGAGGTTCCTCAAAAAAAATTTTTTAAACTACCATATGAGCCAGCAATTCCACTTCTGGGTATTTATACAAAGAAAACAAACAAACAAACAAAAAACTAACTTGAATGATATGTATTTTGAGTTCATTGCAGCATTATTTACAATAGACATGACATAGAAGCAATCTAAGTGTCCATTGATAGACAAATGGATAAAATGTGGTATACGTATACAATGGAATATTATTCAGCCCCAAAAGGGGAAATCTTGCCATTTGCAACAACATGCAAGGACCTTGAGGATTATGCTAAGTGAAATAAGTCAGACACAGAAAGACAAATACCATATGACTTCACTTATACATGGAATCATAAACAAACAAAAAACAACTAAATTATAGATATAGAAAATAGATTGGTGGTTGCCAGAGGCAGGGGTTGGGAGAGAAATGAGTGAAGGTGGTCAAAAGGTACAAACTTCCAGTTTAAAAAAAAAAATGGGTCCTGGGGATGTAATGTACAGCATGATGGCTATAGTTAACAATACTGTATTGCATATTTGAACTTTAAGAGAGTAAATCGTAAAAGGTCTCATCATAAGAAAAATAATTGTAACTATGTATGGTGATCAATGTTAACTAGATATTGCGATGATCATTTCACAATATATACAAATATCAAATCATTATATTGTATATCTGAAACTAAAATAATGTTATATGTCAATTATACCTCAAAAAATAAAAACTATGATGTATCCTTATTTATTATTCAGCACTAAAAAGAAATGAGCTATCAAGCCATGAAAAGACAGACGCATAAATGCATATTACTAAGAGATAGAAGCCCATCTAAAAAAACTACATATTGTACAATTCCAATTACATGACATTCTGGAAAAGACAAAACTGTGGAGAAAACAAAAAGATCAGTGGTTTCCTGATGGGGAGCAGGGAGGAGGAAGATGAACAGGCAGAGCACAGAGGATTTTTAGGGCAGGGAAAATACTTTGTATGATATATTAATGGATATATGTCATTACACATTTGTCCAAATCCACAGAATGTACAATTCAAAAGTGAACGCTAAGGTAAATGTACCATTCTGGTGAGTGATGCTGAAATGGGGGAGGTTATGCACATGTGGGGATAAAATATGTGGGAAATCTCAAAAAATATATATTAGGTTGGTGCAAAAGTAATTGTGGTTTTTGCAATTATTTTTAACCTTTTAAACTGCAATTTCTTTTGCACCAACCATATACCGTGTTTCCCCGAAAACAAGACGTAGCCAGACAACCAGCTGTAATGTGTCTTTTGGAGCAAAAATTAATATGAGACCCGGTCTTATTTTACTGTAATATAAGACCCGGTCTTTAATATAATATAATATAATATAATATAATATAATATAATATAATATAATATAATATAATATAATGTAATACCGGGTCTTATATTAATTTTTGTTCCAAAAGATGCATTAGAGCTGATTGTCCGGCTAGGTCTTATTTTCGGGGAAACATGGTGTGTGTGTGTGTGTGTGTGTGTGTGTGTGTGTGTGTGTGTGTGTATGGAATCTCTCTACCTGCTCAATTTTGTTTAAACCGAAAATTGCTCTAAAAAATAAAGTCTTAGAAAAAGATAAAAGACATTTCACCAAAGAGGATATACAAATGACAAACAAGCACATGAACTTTAGCTATTATGTAAATGCAAAGTAAAATTAAAACCAAAATGAGTTATCAGTACACACTTATCAGAATGGCTAAAATAAAACTAGTAAAAACACGAAATGCTGACAAGAATGTGGTGAAGAAATTGGATTGCTCATACATTGCTAGTGGGAATGTAAAATGGTACAGTCCCTAAAGAAAACAGTTTAGCAGTTACTTAAAAAATTAAACATGCAACAACCATGACCTAGCAATTGCACCCTGGGCATTTATCCCAGAGAAATAGAGACTTCTGTTCACACAGAAAACAATACACAAAAGCGTATAGTCGATTTATTTGTCATTACTAAAAACTGAAAACAATCCAGCTGTCCTTCAATGGATGAATTGGTAAAGAAATTGTGATACATGTATGCCATGGAATACTACTCAGCAATAAAAAGGAACAAATTATTGCTACACCCAACAACCTGGATGAATCTCCATGGAGTTATGCTGAGTGAAAAAAGGCCAATCCCGAAAGGTTACATAATGTATGATTCCAGTTATGTAACATTCTAGAAATGACAAAATTAGAGCAATGGAGAACAGATTAGTGAATGCCACATTAATGAGGGGCTGGGGCAGGAGGGAAAGTGAGTGTGGCTCTAAAAGGGCGACATGAGGTACGCAAGCCTTGTAATGATGGAAATGTTCTTTATTTTGTCTATATGGTTGTGATACTGTACTATAGTTTTGGATGGTACTACTACTGGGAAACTGGACGAAGAATACATGAGACCTCTGTATCATTTCTCACCACTGCATGTAAATCTACAAATTATCTCAAAATGAAAAGTTTAATTTAAAAGGGATGAAAAAAGAAATCCCCAAATTGATTAGAATCAGAAATAAATGAACCTAACTGAAAACATAACCATAAAGGGGAAAAAAAATTAATTCAAGAAACTTTTTTTTTTTTAATAATTTTATTTTTTTGTCAGACAAACATGGGTTGTTTTTTTTTTGTTTTGTTTTTTTTCAGGACTTTATTGGGGAACAGTGTGTACTTCCAGGACTTTTTTCCAAGTCAAGTTGTTGTCCTTTCAGTCTTAGTTGTGGAGGGCGCAGCTCAGCTCCAGGTCCAGTTGCCATTGCTAGTTGCAGGGGGCGCAGCCCACCATTCCTTGCAGGAGTCGAACCGGCAGCCTGGTGGTTGAGAGGACGCGCTCCAACCAACTGAGCCATCTGAGAGCTCAGCAGCAGCTCAGCTCAAGGTGTCGTGTTCAATCTTAGTTGCAGGGGGCGGAGCCCACCATCTCTTGCAGGACTCGAGGAGTTGAACTGGCAAACTTCGTGGTTAAGAGCCCACTGGCCCATGTGGGGATTGAACTGGCAGCCTTTGGAGTTAGGAGCACGTAGCTCCAACCGCCTGAGCCACCGGGCCAGCCCTGAATTCAAGAAACTTTTAAACACCATGCTCTAAGTATATATTCTTTCTAAGATATAGTCTAATGACCAAAATATGCAAAAAATCTTGAACTTTACACATCAGTTTGTTGTTGGTAGTGGTACTAATACTATAATCCCTAAACTATCTTGTGTATAGTTAAGGCTACAGAAAATGACAAATATTATGATGTATTGGAAACCACGATTTTTACCCATGAAGAGGTACAAACATGGAATACAGAAAAGTGAAGGATATACGCACACCCAAATTTCCTAAATCTGTCCATGAAAGGACCTAAACACAGTAACGTCCCAGTAGAAATAAGCACACTGGAAGCCCAGATAATAGTTTCCAAACAACTGTTCACTAAAGGCTCCCTGGGCTCCCTGGGAAAATAGCTGACTTCTGGTCTAGGACAGGGAAATTACTAGGTAAACCTGAAACATCTTGTTCTTCCAGAAAACAGGTAAGTGCTCAAAAAAATGATAAGGACTTATCCAAAGGACGCAAGAGCCAGATGGAAGGGACTGTCACTGGCCGAATTTAAAAAGTTTTGAGCATCAGAAAGAATTATTATACTTGATTATAAAATATTGAAAAAATAATCAAATTTTGAGCATCAGAAAGAATTATTATACTTGATTATAAAATATTGAAAAAATAATCAAATTGTCTGTAGTAATACCTAAAAAAAAGATGGGAGGCAGGTAGAGAAGGCAGGTGAAATATGGGACATTCTACAGACAGTTAACCTGGACTCTTCAAAAATTTCAATGTCATCCAAATATATGTGTGATTATTCTAGAATGATTAGAAGAGACTAAAGTGATATAATAATGAAATGTGATGTATGAATCTTGATTGGGTCCTGGATTGAAAACAAGTCAGCTACAAAAGTCATTTTTTGACAAATAAGGAAACTATATATTAGATGTTATTACTGAATTAGTGTTATCATAGTTACAATTAGTATTGTGGTTATAGAGGAAAATGTCCTCATTCTTAAGAGATGCATGCTGAAGTATTTAGGTGTCATAATGTCTGCAACTTACTTTTAAATGGTTTAGGAAAAATGTACGCATTTGTGTGTCAACAGGAAAATATAAGTGAATCTAACAGAATTTCCCACAAAATACCAAATTTTACACTCTTCGTGTTTTTATTTCACCAAAGGTCTGTTAAAACGAGATACAGAGGAAGAAATAAATCTGTAGTACACCAAAACATCTAGTTCTAAATGAACACGTAAGCACGAGGGAGGTTAAAGAATTGTCCTGAATGAACTGTTTTGGGCATTGTGCAGACACAGCTGGAGGATTCATTATATATTGTTGGCACTCCGGATATTGCATGTCTTTGGCAGTGTGCTTGCAGAATACTGTTAAATATCAGAAAATTTAAGAACAAACCAACAAGAATGGGAGAAACAAAACAAAAATTCTGTGACTTTAAGTAAAGTAACTTGCAAAGACTACAATTAAGTCTACTGTGTCCAGCATTCTAGCAGCCAGGAATCCTCTATTAACTAGCATTTTTGTCATTGTTCTATACAAAATCAGCATTCCAAATGATGGCCACATATCACCACAGGATTCTGACTAGACTGCTACATCATTAAAGTCAACTATGTTCAGTTTCATTTTAACGTATCTCAACTTTTGTAATATTCTGATCCTTTAAGATCTGTTGACTCATATTTGACATATAATAATAGCTCTCATCAAACTGGTCTATCTGATTAATGAGAAGGATCCATTGCTTAACAATGGTGGAAAACAGGATGGAGTAGGGGAGTGGGTGTTGAAGCACAATATATAAGATTTCATGATAAAAAGTAGATACTCATCACACAGTCACTTTTACAAAATAGACCTTCCAACAATGAGGGCAATAAACAACTCAACAATTTCTAAATGAAATATTCAAAATGTATATTTTTATGATCTTCGTTGTTTTGAGTGTTTAACTGAACATATGAGTATGGCCACAAAGTGAATTTCACACTAACCCGGACATCTGTGGAAGCGGGGAGCAGTTGGAGTTGGGGTCTTTGACAATCATCACATTATGAGGCTGGTACTGTTACTATCACCACATTTAAAGTGAGGAAACTGAAAGACAGAGATTAACTTCCTCCAAACCACGTAACTCGTAAGTGAGCATAGCCCCTATACAAAGTCCAACTCCAGAGGCTGCCCTCATGATGATTATACTGTCTAGTGTTTCCACTGTTCGTTTGTTTGTTTGTTTGTGGGGCTGATGCCACCCTTCACTGAACCCCTATACTAAGTACTTTATGTCATTTAATCTTCACAACAACTCTATGAATATATAATACAATATAGGATTTTTATTCCTATTTTTCAGAAGAGAGAACATCGAAGTTGAGAGAGATTGAGTAATTTGTCCAAAGCTACATTCCCAATGAATGGAAAAACTAGGATTCAAAATCAGGTGTGTCTCATTCCACAGCTCTTGTCCTTTCTAGAACTCCACTCTGCCTTCCACATTCTATGTGGAAGAAAACTAGGATTCAAAATCAGGTGTGTCTCATTCCACAGCTCTTGTCCTTTCTAGAACTCCACTCTGCCTTCCACATTCCTTATTTTTCAAGAAAGCAAATCTTCTACTAGACAACTTCTGGTGGTCAAACATGTATTCTTATATTTGTTTGGAAGTAATAACACTTAATTTCTCTGAAAATATTCTTTCTTATAATTAAGAGATTCTATAATATGAGAGAACAAAGTGAGGGTTTTATAATGTAGGTAATTATCATAGAAAGGCCCTCAAAAACTAGTTCAAATCCTTAAGTTCAACAGGCTTGGAAGCCAGTAATAATTAATGATACGTACACAAATCTAACCAAAAAAGGGCTTGCATCAGCTGGGGACCAGTTGAGGATATGACATGAGCAAAGCTTCATATTATACAAATACATTATTAAACGTTTTTTAAAAGCACAGTTTTACAGAGTTCACAGTCACTTCAAAAATGTTTATAATGAATGCATAGTGTTGCCCTTCTCTTAAAATAAGAAACCATTCTGATTTGACTTACCGTGTTTCCCCGAAAATAAGACTTAGCTGGACTATCAGCTCTAATGCGACTTTTGGAGCAAAAATTAATATAAGACCCAGTATTATATTATATTATATTATACTCAGTATTATATTATATTATATTATATTATATTATATTATATTATATTATATTATATTATATTATATTATACCCGGTCTTATATTAAAATAAGACCGGGTCTTATTTTTGCTCCAAAAGACGCATTAGAGCTCATGGTCCAGCTAGGTCTTATTTTGGGGGAAACACAGAATTGACTTAAATCCTGCTTGTTCCAAAAAGAATCTAAAACAGCTAAAATCATCCTCATTGAACCTTGAATAGAACCAAGAAAGCCAGAGTCCTGGTCTCCCGTTGGTTTGTAAGATTCTGATACACATTTACCATGTGCAGCCAGAGCAACTACTAGGTGTGACCTTTGGCAACTTCCCTAATCTGAAAAATAAGGATAATAACAGGACGTGCCTCACAAGGTCATTGTGAGGTTTCAACGAGCTGACACATGCACGATTACCACTGTGCCTGTATATTAAGCATCCTGTGTACTCTTATTGTGGAAGTTGATGTACATCCACAATTGAAGCACCGCTTGAATGGAAAAACAGCCATCAGCTGTCTTCTATCTCTGGAAAAGCTTTGAAGAAACTCACTCAGAACTTGATCTCACACTTGTCCTCCTAACATCTGAATCCTCTTCCTTTAACCACCACACATGGTAAGAACCCTCATCCTTAGAAAAAACAAAAAGCTTCAGCTGACTCTTCCATCCAACCAAACTACCACTCCAATTTCTTTCTCTTTTTTTGCTACTTTTCACTGTAAACTTCTTGAACATATTTTCTGTAGCTACTGTATTGACGTGATTGAGATTTGCCTTAGAAAACCCAGCTGGCACTACCCTGGGGAAGTCAGAACTTGATTTTGTGTGTCTCCCCAGAGCTGTGTAGAAGCAGGAAAACAGAAGAGAATAACATGAAAACCACAATGCTAATATACTAACAAAGAGAAGTAGTATATTTGGCCTAAGGTCCTGACAGTTAAATTCTCTAATCAGCTCCCTCTCTTCCTCTAGGAAATCTATAAATAGAAAGCCAAATTATAAAGCTACTTGCTGGGATAGTTCAGTCATAAGGACCAGACATTTAAATCTCTGGGTAGTGTACCACTTTCTCTGAACAGTCCCTAAAAAAGACTTCCAAATTCTGCTTCTCCAACTCCCATTTTTCTATATTTCTATGTTGCCCATCCACCTTCTGCTGTGACAGTCTTTCTTCAGATATGTTAATATCATTTGTTAGACTACATCAAGTCCCACTCTTCCTTTCAACCTGAAAGAGATAGACATCTCTTAAGATGTCGTCTGCAGAAAACTGAGCTTATCTATTACGTCATTTTATTAAGCCAATTCTGAGTTCTGCTGGTGGCATCTACATCACACCATGTAGACTCCCCCACCCCCACATACCCCCATCATCTTCTAATCAATTTCTCTCCCTTAACTCTTGAATTTCTCCAACCCATAAAGAATGAGAACTCTTTACAGTTCTCATTCTTTTGTATTTCACTATTGTTACTGACACAATTTGCCATACATTTCTTAAAAACTTTCCCCATCATCGGCTTTAATGGAGCAAAAAAACTGCTGATTTTGTTCATTAATTTTAAATTGCTCTATAGTGTCTATGGTGGTTGAGAGTCTAGGTCCTAGAATCGGACAGGCCTGGATCCAAATTCAGGCACTACTCCTTACTAGCTATGTGCCCAGGGAAAAGTTACTTAACTTCTCTAAGCCTTTTTTCTCAACTGTAAAACGGACATAATGACATAATTGCCTATTAAGTGCTTGGCATAATAAGCTTATTCTGGCACAAAGTAATTAGTCAATAAATATTTATTATCTCTGTGTCCTAACTCTTAGTTCCTGGCATTCTATTCTCTTATTCCTACCTTGAAAAATCCACTGTCTCAAATAGCTTTGACTAATACTGCAATTAAGTATATTCCTGAAGTTCCTGTTGCAGGACTAAGCAACAGTAGATTACTTTTGCCCTCTTCTTCAGTAATAAAATTACTGTTTGCATATTTCACCAATATCTAAGAAATAACCTGCAGAAAACTGATTTCATCTTCATACTCTTTTCTTAAAACACTCACTTCCCTTGGCATCTGCAATACCCTATTTTCCAGGTTTTTCTTCTCTGGCCATCTCTTCTTAGACTCTACTGCCAGCTCATCCTCCTCTACCAGACTCTAAATGGTAGTTTCTAAAGAGAAAACCTAAGGGTTTTCTTTATTTCTCATATTATAGTCTCTTCCTTGGCGAGCTCATGCTTCACGATGGCTACAACTGCAATCTATAAGTGGGTAAATGACTTCCATATTATCTGTGGTGCAGACCTCACCTCTGAGTTCTAGATCCCTACAGCCAACTGCCTACTGACATCACCAGGTTATGACAAGGTGACTTAAACTCAATAGATCCAAAATTGGATTCATGGTCTTCCTAGATTCATGATTCATGATCAACCAAACCTAGTTCTTCTCCAGTATTTTGTTGTTAGTGATACTGAATGAATGGCACTACCATCTACCCAAGTTGCATAACATGGAATTCTAGAAATCTAGGAATTATCCTTTATTGCCTTCCTCTTCCACCCCCTCCAAATCTAATCTATTCCAACTTCCATTATATGAATCTTCTTGCATGAATTTCAACCTATTTTTTTATACTAATACCAAAATAATCTCCCTTGCTGATTTCATTTTCCTACTGCCCATGTTATTACTATGATGTCAAGATTTCTATCAAATGAAACTCCAGACTTTCCCACTTTTCCTGTTCATCACTCTCTTGCATATCAACAATCTAATATCATATTCCTTCTAAATATTCTATCTACCCCAGCCACAAAAATATTCTTTACAATATCTGCATATGACTTATTCTTTCCAATCCCCCTTCACTGGCCAAGCTGTGTCTTTTTCCCTCTCAAACTCCTCCTGGAATCCTTCACTCATTAACTCAACCCAGTATCACTCCTTACTGGGGAAAAAACAAACTTGCAGATTCAGGGCCATAGTTTATTGTCCAATAATCTATCTAATCTAATGACAAAATATATTATCGTTTCCCTACCAGACATGGTACTCAAAATCTGTCATTACGCAAATACACTAATTATTTTCTTTAATAATCCATTAAGCACTGAATCTATGAATATATACATGTTTAAATGTCTTTTATGAACATGTATATATTTTCAGCCTTTTCTATTTCATAAGGTTGTGAATTTCACAAGTTTAACATCAACCATATAAAACTGAACTTCCTTTATTTGTTCTGAATTTCCTCTTTAAGCACGAAGGTAGTCTTCTCATTTTAACATTTTCAGATTTGGTTAACAAGCTGATAGTTTTCCCACCAATATTATTTGTGATTTTAAAAAAGTATAAAAATAAATACAGCTATGAGGATGCGTTCAGCGCAGGAAGGATGGCGCACTCCTGTGGGTGGCACGTGGGTCTGGCTCTGCACAGGATAGTGGCCACTGTCTCTCTAGCCCTCGCCCTGAGGCCATACAGCTCAGTCTTTCCCTGTGTGTCTCTGGAGCCTCTCAAGTTGCCGTCCCTCCACCAGAGCCCAGGAAGTCCGAGAACACGGTGCCTGCATGCTCAAGTTCTGTATCTCACTACTCCTGTTCTTACTTCTAGATGAAATCCTGCTTTTAAGCCTACTCAGTTCCTCCTGGAGAGTCTCTGCAAACCTGATTCCTAGAGACCTACACAGACTTTTTAATTCCCTTTATTAAAAACATGAGATTGCAAACATAAGTAAACAAACAGGCATGAGTCATGCCCTTATACTCTGCTTAAAGGACAGGATCCAGCTGTATTCATATTTGCATTCCTAGTTTCCATGATAATGTCTCATGAAGAGAAGGTGCTCAAAACATGTTTGACTTAATTAAAGGAACTCTGCTTAGGACTGATGTAATGTTCATGAATACCAAAAAGCATGGAGAACTTCTCAAATATGTTAACTCTGCTTCTTTTCAAGAAAAATGATATTTTGGCTTAAAAAAGAGTAAAAAGAATTGATGCCCAGTATAGGTGAGGAGACTGTAATGTAGCATCTTGCTGCTCTAAATGAGGCGCATTGTGAATGTGATCACACTGAATTGCTGCCAGTGGAGGAAGCATGGAGACTTGGAGGGCTGCCAAACACCGGGAAAGAGCAAATAAACATAGGTCTGATTTTTTAATATCTTATTCCTTCTACGTGTTCTGTATTTAGTATACTTCTAAATATCCAGTATGCTTGATGTCAATCTTTTTCTAAATTCAGGTTATATTAATATTGTACTATTATTATTAACAATCTGAATTCAGATTATATTAATAATATTGTACTGTTGTTAATAACATTAATAATTAATATTAACAATTAATAATATTAATAATCTGAATTTAGGAAAAGATTGACATCAAGTATACTGGATTATTGTTGGCAGTTTTTTCCATTAAAAAAAAAATCAGACCGATGTTTATTTTCTCTTTCCCAGTCTTTGGCAGCCCTCCGAGTCTTCATGCTTCCTTCACTGGCGGCAGTGATTCAGTGATCACGTTCACAATGTGCTTCATTTAGAGCAGCAAGATGCTACATTACAGTCTCCTCACCCATACTGGGCATCAATTCTTTCTACCTTCAGAAAAGATGAAATACTGCCATTTACAACAACATGGATGGATCTTGAGATTATCATGCTAAGCGATATAAGTCAGACAGAAAAAGTTGAGAACCATGTGATTTCATTCATTTGTAGGGTATAAACCTGAAAGCAACAAACAAACAAGACAAATAAACAAGCAAAAACTCATCGACACAGACAACAGTTTAGTGGTTACCACAGGGTAAGGGGGTAGGTAGAAGAGGGTAAAGGGCGTCAAATATATGGTGATGGAAGGAGATTTGATTTCGGGTGGTGAACACACAATGCAATATACAGAAGACGTTTTATAGAACTGTACACTTGAAACCTATATAATTGTATTAACCAATGTCACCCCAATAAAATTAATTTAAAAAATAGCTTCCAATCACTCAGAAAAGAAAATGATAAGCATTTGTGAAAACATCTTGAGTTATACCAAACTAATCTGATTTCCTTCTTTTTTTAAGGGAGTGTTTATATATAGATCATACATCAAAAAGCAGTAAAAATAATATGTTGGTAGGATTTCAACAAGATATTTGACCAGGTTCCCATTATATCCTTATGGATAAGAAAATATAAAATGGTTAACAGTACAATTATGTGGCTAGGTATTGTATGAACAACCATAACAAGTGCTCATTAATGAATTGCTATCCACCTGAATGGCAGTTCTATTGGCAAGCTTCAGGACTCAATCTGTGTGTGACCTTCTACTATTCAACAATTTTATCAATAACTTTAATGAAGACGTAAAAGGTTAGTATTCTACTGTTGGCATCCAATGTGCAGTTGACATGAAACCAGGGGGCTCAGGATATATATTATGAAAGAGCCAGGATCTAAAAACACACTGATAAGCCAGAAAAATGGGCTAATTCTAATAAAATGAAATTTAATAAGGAAAAATATCTAAGAGCTCAAACAATATCTGTATCCAAATACATCAGGGGTACCAAGAAAATGTATACACATTGTAACAGATGGTCAGCGTTGCTCAAGCAGTAGTTTTCTGTAATCAAAAATGTCTGGATGCTGATGGTAACCACTTTGAGCATCTCTTGTAATTGCAGAAGTCAAACGTGACTTGTATTCATCTTTTGTTATTGGTATATATTGAGTGTTACAATTTTAATACAGTTTTACTTTAAGAAGATGTGTATACATTTTTTTTTTTTGGCACTCTATATATAACTGTGAAAAGGGCAAGCACTGTGACTTAATTGACACATGCATAAAACACCAAGGGGCTTAAGGGCTTTAACTGACCACAAGCTTAGTTCAATCTGACAGCAGCAAACTCAATATGATGTGGATCTCAGAAAAGCTAATGGAATACTAGCTGCAGCAGTAGTACAATCTCAATAATGGGAGACAGCAGTACCCTCCCAGGGGTCATAGTCTTCAAGGGACCTTAACCATACTGGCACATATTCAGAACAGAATAACCAGAACGCTTAGGAGCCTGGATACTATTCCATAAAAGGAAAGATAAAGAAAACAGATTCTTATAAATAGGATAAAATGATGCCTTCAGAGGAAAATGATGGCTACCTTCATTCAGTCATTCAACAATCATGAATTTCAAACCTACTTCAGTACATTGTGACAATAGCTGGGAATACAGAGAGAAGATAATCTATGTCCCAGAGAAATTCATGTGTATATTTGAAAAGTTGAAACAGCCATGCCCTAAATAAGAATTAGAGTATTTTTTAAGGTAGAAACAGGACCAATGGAAAGAAGTTAGAAAGTAAGCGATTTCAACTCCATATAAGGGAGAGTAGTATTCTAAGTGTCAAAGCTGTCTAATGAAGAAGCTGTCTGAGAAGACTGCAAGGTTGGAATTACTAATGGTGTACTTACTTAGAAGGGAGACTGCTGAAATAAGACAGGCACTGAACTGGACCATCTTTAATGTTCCTCACATCCTACATTATGATTCTACACTTCCCCAGGAAATGGACTCTCCCCAATCATCTTATGTGTGTACTTCAGCATCACAGGTTTCCTACAGTTGCTACTTCCAACTTTGTACCCTGTCCCACACAGAAGCAATGCTTTATAACTGGGAATGGATCCAAGAGCAATAGGAATAAAGAGCTATAGGAAAAAACTAACCCATTAGCACACAGAACACACACACACACAAAATCAATACTGTTCAATATGCCACATATTTGTAAAGACAATGTAAGAATTTTCGATTTTTTAAGTCATAAATTCAATTTAAAACATTATGCTAATTTAATGTAAATAAGGATTTATTATCTACTGCATCTCTTGTTGGGAGCCATTTTTTCAAACAAACAAGGAAAAAATTTTAATGCAAGATCACTTCGAGAATTTGTGCCCTAAATAAGCACTCCAAAACCCTCTATTATAAGGTTATGTAGAAACTAAGTTTGGATTATATTTCTAATAAGAAATGATTCATCAGACACAGCAGGCCAACCACGAACTAACCAAATTGTGGAATTCTGATTAAATGGCTACTTAAGTTTAATCCATTTTAAAAATCACAGGCAGGATAACATAGAGAAAAGGCCTAGACCATTTACTTCTGGCTTTTATAAATTGGTTTAAGATTATTTAAGCTTACTTTCATTATTTTACTTTGTAATTTTAAAACAGTCTCAGATTTTGGCTCTAGATACTGCAGCTGTGTATTTAAGGAGTTTACCCTTCCAAACTGTTAATATTAACTTCTTGGAAGCAGTCCCTCACACTTTAGCACTTTCTCAATTTGGACGCAATAAATGGGCCACAATTCGATTTCCAAGGGCTCTTTCTTTTAAATAGCAGCCCGGAAAGACAAAAGTGAGAAAGAAAGAGGAGCATTTTTAACCACTAGCCCTGAAGAAAGGCTTCTCCTCCGGTTGTCATCAACTCTGAAGGCTCTCTACCATTTCTCAACACACTGCCTGGTCGTTTCGGTTTGAAAAGAAAAAGATTGCAGTTTTCCTGGGATGAGGAGATCCCCTTTTGTAGAAGTGGCTAAAGCTAGGCTACCCTCGGGATTTCATCTCGTTGCCGAGGCAGCGCCAACCCGAGTTGTCCCGCGTGAGGTTAACTCCCGCCCGCCCGGAGCCCAGGGCGGCCCCGGCCTGCGGCAGAGCCGCCCCGGCCAAACCGGGAGCCCCCGCGGCTGCAGAGTCCCAGCCGTGACCTAGGACGGCCCCGCGGGTGCCCCAGGACCGCGGCGTAAAGCGGAGAGACGCGGCTCGACTTACAGTGACACCATCCTAAGTGACAGCACCAGTGCAGCTTGAAGCACTTGCCATGGCTGTGCGTGGCACAGATGGAGAGCCCGTCGCACGGCTGGAAGTCGGGTCTGCGGGCAGCGCAACTCCGCGCCAGGGCCTGAGCTTCGTCCACTTTCTCGCTCTTCCAAGCCCGCTCGGGCGCGGGCGATGCTGCGGCACTCATTTCCTCTCCCTCCGCGGAGTCGAGACCGGGAGATCGGTAGAAGCGGCGCCTGGACGGGCAGGAAGCCGAGTCGGCTGCCGACGCGGGAGGGCGCGGCGCGGACCGGGAATCACGCCAGCGCGTGGTGGCAGTGGCGGCGGCGGCGGCGGGCAAGCGGCGGTCCCAGGCTCGCAGAGGAGCCGCCCCAGGCGCTGCGACCGGGGGGCTGGGCCTGCCGCCGCCCCCCTCCGTCCTTCCCTCCGCCGCTGCGCGCCCCGCGCCCCACGCGCACGCGCGCGCGCACACGCGCGGGCGGGCGGCCGGGGCAGCCGCTGCTCCTCGGTCGGCAAGCGGGGCTTCTGAACGCACACCCGGCGCGGGATCGCGGTCGTCGGCGTCCCCGTCTGTCTCAGAGAGTCCCTGCCACACAGTCACTCATTCCTCGGAGAATAACCCCAACCCACGGAGGGCCGTTGTGAACCGACACACGCCTCAGCGGCTTGGTTTTCACGCGCACACCAGTTTACACGCACACTTCCCTCCAAGCGGGCCGTCTCGAGGACTGACACACTCGTCCACACTCCAAGGAAGGCTGTGCGCACCGAGGACACGCCCACCCGACCGCTCAGTGGGCTGGTCCCTGCGCATCTGCGAGTGAGGTTTTCTCACGCACACAGCCTCTCCCCACACGCGCCTCACACTTCCCTCGTACACACCTCCCAGGGTGTCTGGGCACAGAACCCCTTGGAGGCGCCGATACGTTCCCACATGTGCGCACTCCCGGAGGACGGGCCTCCCGCCGCGAGCTGGGCCCCTGGGGCGCCTGGCAGGGACCAAAGCCGCCAGCCTTGGCCCGCCTGCGGATAAACCCGCGTCCCGCGCGGTACTCGGCTGGGGCTGCAGCCCAGGCCTTGATGAGTGGGAAAGTAATCAAGCTGAGTGCGGTGCTGTGGTGTGTGTGTGTGTGTGTGTGTGTGTGTGTGTGTGTGTGTGTTATGCGTTTGTGGTGTATGGAGCGGACTAGTATGTAAAATGTGTTGCATGTGTGTGTGGTTTGGTGTGTATGTGACGTGTGCGTGAGATATGCATGTGTGGTGCACAGTACTAATATATGACATGTGTTGCATGTGTAGATTAGTGTGTACGTGATGTGTGTGTTGTGTAGGTGTGTGATTGTTATGTGGAGTATATGTGGTGGGTATGTGTAGAGTTCAATGGATTATTTAGTGCCTACATAGTATATGCAGTGTGTGTGTGGTATGCCTAATGTACGTGACTGTTACGTGGAGTGTGTATGATGAAGCGTATGTATACATGTGTATGTGGCATGGATGTATATGACCAATATGGAGTGTGGGTTGTGTGTATGTGTGTGCAGTACAATGTATATGGTGTGTGTAATTGCATATGTGTATATTTATGTGTACATGGTCTGTGGGTGGGTATGGTTGTTATATAGGGTGTGTGTCTGTGTGTGTGGTGTGTGTGTGGCAGTACGGTGCGAGTGCCTGGCATGTTGAGTGTATGCCTGGTAGGTGGAGTTGGGTGTGTATGGTATATATACGTGTGGGCACACAAACAGGACTGGCGTTTGCCTTTGGGCTCTGTGTGTGCCTTTACATGTTAATGCCTGCTCTAGCCAGAGGTGTGACAAGCTGGATGGTGTCTCAGCTCCCCCACCCAATCAGCTTGCCTTCTTCCCTCCTGGGGACAAGTTGCTCCAAATAGATTTTTCCATGCCAGGCTGGGCTGCGAGAACGCACCCCGTGCTGGATTCAGTGAAGAGAAAACAAACCATTTGCTCCCAGGGAGCACGGTTGGGAATTAGTGTTTCCCTGCAACAAGGCCAAACCCAGCCTTGAACACAGAAAAGGAGGGGACCTCTTCTCATCATTTGCCAAACGTTTTTCAGAGCAGAGGATAATGCCTGTAATTGCCAAGGTTCAGGGAACAACAACAAAGCCTTACAGCACAAATGCTGTATTGGAACATGTTTATGCCCAGATTCACTTTCTCCATTACTTTATTCCTTTCCTGCTTTGCACTGACAAGGAGGCTCATCGTGGTTTTGAAATAACCAAATTCATTTTTAAGCACTGAAAATCCTTGCTTCTATACGCAACCTTTCATAATTTTCCCTTTTATTTAACCTTGGCTTAAGAAGGGAAATGTAATTTGCATATGTCTGACTCTATTGAAATCTTTATTTATTAGGGGTTGCGGAAAGACTCATTTTGGTGGCAAAGGCATTTTCAAGAAAGGTCTGAGTCAAAATGTCAAAATATGATTCCCATAATAACCTAACATTGAAACAGTTATAAACACGAAGTATCATCTCCTCAGCTTCAGCCCCAGGTTCCCCCCTCCCAAAAAAACTCCTAAGGTCTCATTCCTGACTCATAAAATCTATCCATCTCTGCTGTTAATTTCACAGTCTGATCCACCTCAAAATAACATGAGTAAAAGGAAGAGAAAACTAAATCAAAGAAATCCATAATTAATTATTGCTGTAGCAAGCCAACCCAGAATTTGTCAAAGGAGGATTCCCATTTCTCCTACCCTATTTTTCTCCTTCCCCAACCTATAAACTTACTCTAATACTATCCATATTATATGAGGCCTTATAACAGAATCCTATTAGTATTTTAGTAACTAATATTCGAACAGGATCCTTTCACTGGCTTTTACTCTAGGGTGAATCATGTTCTAAGATCCTACTATATATGAAACCATACCATCTCAGCTAGTGAAAAATGAGCATGAAAAGTAATACAATATAGCACCTGAGTCAGAAGGCAAGGTAAATTACCCAAATACCCTACGTTATGTTAGCCACATGATTCGAAGCTGAGACACCTTTACATTTTTTGTAACATAAAATTCATTTCATCTCCTTGCCCGAAAGATGTCATTAACCTCTAATGTCTGCAGTGCAGCAGGAGGAGGTAAATGTGCTGTGACCTCAGACATTTACACACACAGACTTCAGGAGGTTTTGTCAGGATACAAATGTTTAAATTTTTATTATAGAAAATGAAAACATATAAAACTAGAGAGACTAGTGTAATGAACCCCCACATACCCATCACCTGGTTTCAATAAATATTAACTCATTTGGAAAATCTTGTTTGATCTATAGCTCCACCCACTCCTAAACTCCACCCTGCCCCTGGATTATTTTAATCCAACACATCAAATCCAACACATCATATCATTTCATACCTAAATATTTTAGCATATGTCTCTAAAGGTAAAAACCCTAACCTAACCCACAATACCATTGTCACATAGGATACAATTTGATCATAAATATGAATTTGTCCCATATCTGCTGATTTCCTCTCCAGCTTCCTTTTAAGAATGCCACTCCTTCTGCCTAGAATTTTCTTCCTTCTCCATCGTTCTCTCCTGCCTGCCTCTTCAGCTTATGTGCCACTTCCTCAAAGAAGCATTCTCTGACCAACTCAGACTAAGTTAAACACACTTCATATCACTTAACTAAACTTTAAATGAATAATTAAAGAAGGAATTATTGAACCAATGTCTTTCCCCATTTCCCCCTTCCTCTGCCACAAACTATAAGCTCCTTGAAGACACAATCATGGCCTCTGTCTTACAGTACTTACTTAGCACGGAGAATAAAGAATTGCTGAAGTAGTGAAACTTATTCCATCTCAGATTTCCAAAGGCTGGAAAAAGTTCACCTGTGATAAATTGTTTGCAAATATTGGTGAACAATTCTTATAATTACCCTTCCTGTAACCACACCCTTAGATATTCCCCTCCCACACTGACTCTGAGCTTAGCTATGTGTATTAGTTGTCTACTGCTGTTTAACAAATCATTCCCAAATTAAAACAATGCACAGTTTCTGTGGGTCAGGAACCCAGGCATGACTTAGCTAGGTTCTCGGCTTCAAAGTCTCTCACAAGACTGCAATGAAGCTATGGGCCAGGGCTGCATTCTCATCTAAAGGTTCAACTGGGGAAGGGTCTGCTTCCAAGCTCATGCACAGACTGGTTGTTGGCAGTATTCAATCCTTAAGGAACTGTTAGGCAAGAGGAGCTCAATTCCTCACTGGTTGTTCACTGGAGGGCGCCGTCAGTTTCTTTTCACATGGACCCCTCCATAGGGCAGTTCACATGTGGCAGCTTGCTTTTACCAGAGCAAGCACATGAAAAGAGTCAGAGAGAGTGTCACAGTCTTTTATAACCTAATCTCAGAAGTGATATCCCTTCACTTTTGCCATATTCTAGTCATTAGAAGCAATTCACTAGGATCGGCCCTCACACAAGAGGAAGAGATTACACAAGGGCATGAATATCAGGAGGCAGAAATCATTGGGAGCCATTCTGATACTGCCTACCACACCATGTGACTTGCTTTAGCCAATAGCAAACATGGCATAGTAAAGATTTCCAAAGAGTGTGCTCATTGGGGTTTGCCCTCCCTTTCTGTGCTTGGAACCCTGAGACCACCATGTATACAAGCCTGAGCAAGCCTACTGGAGAATGAAATGGACGAATATCCTTATGGAGGTGAATGGAGTTGATGAACAGCCAATTCCTAACCAACGGTCCATCGACCAATAGAACAAACAGTGAGACTGTCCTTAACCATCCTAGACCACCAGCTGATCACAGAAACATGAGCGAGATCTGCTGAGCACGTCCTGACCAGAATAACCACTAGGGCAAACTACAGAATCACAAGCTACGTAAAACGATTGCTGTTTTAAGCCACTAAGTGTTTGGTGGTTTCTTACATAGTAAAAGTTAACTCATACAACTACCAATCCTCTCGTGTTGTAGACAAAGTGAATGAGGATTCAAGAGGCTAAGTGACTTGCTCAGTGTTGCAGTGCAGCAAGCATAGTGGGGAAAGTTCTCTAGGACCTGACATCAGAGCAATGCAGATGCTTCAAATCTAAGCTCTGTAGCTTTCTGGCTGAGAGACCTTGGCAACTCCCTTAGGCTTTCTGGGCTTCAGTTTCTTTATCAGCAAAACAAAAGTTTTTCCTGAGTATCTTTTAGCACTCAAAGTTATAACTTGTCCATGGGTTATAGACAGATCTAGGGTTAGAATCCTTTCAGTTCAGATGTCATCTGTGAATAGTTAGATATCCCCTTCTTATTCTATTGCTTTGTCTAATGCTTTTTTTTAACATTTGTCTAATGCTAATGTAATTCATATCTATGCACACCAACCATTCTGAACACTTTGATAAATTGAGTCATTACAAATCAGTTACTTTTTGGTTGCTTGATTGAACCAAGCAACTAATTCCACTATGGTTATAAATAACCTGCTAGTAATTGGTCAATTTGTCATATTAAAGCAATTAGAGTGATGAAGTGGATGAAGAAGCTTCCAAATGAGGTACAACTAAATTAGGAGTCTTCTGTGGGGAGGGAGGATGCCTCCTTAGCATTGCCACTGGCATAACAGACCCTTATCATGCCCTTTGGCATAAAGGAAAGAACAGCAGCTTTGAAATCAGAATGGAATCACAGCTCCGCTCCCACCTAGCTGGGTGATCCTGTGTAAGTTATTTAGCTTCATCTCTTAAATGAGAATTACAATCCCTACCTCATACACGTGCAGCTTATACTAAATATGATAACATGTGTGAAGAGCCTAGCACTGTCTCTGGCACATTGCAGATCCTCTGTAAGTATTAGTTCCCTGTTTCCAGCACCTCTAAACACCCTCCCCGTCCACAGGCTCTCTATACTCCAATCCTTCCTTCATAATACTGAGAAGAGATCTTTCTAGAACCTGATCATATCATACCTGGCCTTAAAAAACCTTTGACACTTTTCATAACCTACTGAAAAAAATGTAAACTACTTTGTAGGCTATATAAAGTCCTCCCAACCTCTTCTCCTGTTACCCTTCTCCATGTCTCCAAATTTGTACCCTCCCCAGATTATTGTTTTGTTTCTGGAAATGTAATATCCTCTCCTGCCTTCCTCTGTGGCTTCCCTCATCCTGTTCCCTTTGCCTTGAATTGCCTGACCCCTCTTAATACACAAGGAACCCTACCTTGCCTTCAAGTTCCAGCTCAAATGCTACTTGAAGTTCACTCCCTCATCCATACTCAAGGACATGCTACGCCTACCTCTTGGTATCTCAAGTAGAGAGGCAGATACTATGTATTTCTGGTGCTTGGCATTGATGGGTAGTAGGAAACTTTCAACAAATATTTTTCAGTGAACACATTAAAAGATTTATGACTAAAACTTCATAAATAGTGTGGAAAGGCAAAACAAAGGCAAACATCTGTTTGTCAAAGCTGAGGCCCCGAGAACTAGGAAATTTCTCTGATGCCTTTGAAATTCAAAAGAAGCCTTACTTAATAAACTGGCTTGTAATCCTACTGAATGTCTTACCCCCGTAGGTGATCCAGACTGCAACAACTATAGATTCAAGGAGGTATTTTAGACATTGCAAGAATGACAAACCCATAATAGAGAAATCTTCATGGTTCTTGCCTGTCCTTCTGATACTGCATCATGAAGGGCAGCTTTCCCACACACTATTCCATTGTGACACCATCAAAAGAAAAATACAAAAACAGATGGACACTGAGCCAGTCCAAAATAACATTTCTTGCATTTTTAAAATGGTG
This sequence comes from Rhinolophus ferrumequinum, assembly GCF_004115265.2. Taxonomy (NCBI): domain Eukaryota; kingdom Metazoa; phylum Chordata; class Mammalia; order Chiroptera; family Rhinolophidae; genus Rhinolophus; species Rhinolophus ferrumequinum. The sequence goes on along the minus strand of NC_046285.1, from coordinate 60,112,673 downwards.
AAAGTGGTTAATATTCATGGACACTTTAATATGATTTTCCAAATTCACCATTCTATCCCTCAGCTGCTCTTTGAAAGGAATATACCGTTTTGTGCCAATTTGTTTTATCAGCTAGAGAGATCTTTTTGTCTTTGAAAAATAAAGTTAGTGGAAAAATAAACCGCTTGAGTGGGTATTGGACATAAAAGGGGAGGGTGAAAAGGCCAGTCATTCATGTGCCAAGCAATCAGCCTCCTGTTGGCACCGGTACATACCCTCCGTGTTCAAGCCCAATAACCACTGGACTTTCCCTGAGTGATATGATGTGACGCTAACTGAAGTAGGATCTGAGTCAATTCTGTGCTCCACACAACACAGACCATGCTTTATGCTCCAGTGGTCCACACTTAACTTCTGGAAGCAATGGACCTATCATAATTTAGAAACAAGAGCACTCTGACTTCTTTTAATGGTGGGATAACACACACATTCTGCCATTTCCATTAAAAAAATCTTTTTTCTTGATGATTAGCAATTAAAATAATGCAGTTTAATTAGCTCATTTTAGTAAGCAGCTAAAGGCTAAAATGACAGTGAAGAGCAATATGGAATACAATGACTGGCTGACTCATGGATTATAAATGAGGCAGCGGAGGTACCACATGCAACCCGAGAAGATGCTAGTCTGCAGTCAGCACTCCATCCACACCCAAGGCCACAAGCTCTTAGGCAATGCGTGGTGTCACTTATCCACTCCATAAATAGTGAGTGTCTTCTATGTGCCATGCCCTGGGCTGGATTGGATGCTGGGGATAATTTAGAGGGAGACATAATCCAACCATAAGAGTATAAAAGGTAACTAGTTTGATTTAAGGCGTTTAAACAAAGCACAATAGAAAAATAAGGGAGAAATAGATACATCTGCCTGGAGCCATCAAAAAATATTTCACAAAAAGGATGAGTTAGCGCTGGCAATGCAGACAAGCGTGGCTGAGGTATTATGTGGTATTAGGGAACAACATGCATGCAGGAAGAAAGGAGAAGGGCCACTCTGCAAGGCTGTCTTACTTGAAGTTAACGCAGACCTGAAGGAACAGTCAGACAAGAGGCAGAATTGGTAGGCAGGGGCCAGATCATGAAAAGCCCTGCAAAGTTTAGTGCTCTAACCCAGTCATTATTAAGCTCCTTTCAGCTAGAAGCACTTTGATCAATAGAAAGACTTATCAGAAGGCATAAATGAAACAGATTTATAAAGTCCAGTTACTCCCATGTTGGGCAATGTTGGAACCCCACTTGTTTGTAACCCCCACAACACCAGAGCCAAACCAATGCCTCAGGAGCGGGAAAGTTGTGGGAGACAGCCTCTCACGTGATTCCCAATGATCACCACCTTCTAGTGTTCAGCCCTGCATAATTGTCTCCCCTCAGTTGTGGACTAGACGTAGCAACTCCAAATGTAGTGATGGAGTCACTTCCAAGATTAGGTTACAAAGACTGTGGCTTCTATTTTCAAACCCTCCCCCCCACACACCCCAGAGCTAACTGAGAAAAGCCTACTACCATGGTGTAAGTGGCTCTATGGAAAAGCCCACATGGGAGGGAACTGACATCTCTGGCCTATAGCCAGGAAGGACCTGAAACCTGCCAACAACCACATGCGTGAGCTTGGAAGCAAATTCTCCCAATTAAATCCTCAGATGAAACCACGGCTCTAGCCAACACCTTGATTGCAGTGCTTATAAGAGACCCTGAACCAGTAAGCTGTGCCCAGATTCCTGACCCATAGAAACTATGAGATAAGAAATGTTTTTGGGCCGGCCCGGTTACTGAGGCGGTTGGCGTTCCATGCTCCTAACTCCGAAGGCTGCCTGTTCAATTCCCACATGGGCCAGTGGGCTCTCAACCACAAGGTTGCCGGTTCAACTCCTCAAGTCCCACAAGGGATGGTGGGCAGCGCCCCCTGCAACTAGCAACGGCAACTGGATCTGGAGCTGAGCTGCGTTCTCCACAACTAAGACTGAAAGGACAACAACTTGAAGCTGAACGGCACCCTCCACAACTAAGATTGAAAGGACAACAACTTGACTTGGAAAAAAGTCCTGGAAGTACACACTGTTCCCCAATAAAGTCCTGTTCCCCTTCCCCAATAAAAAAAAAAAAAGAAAGAAATGTGTTTTGTGTTACAGATACTTAAGTATGAGGGCATTATGCTAAGGGAAATAAACCAGAGAAAGACAAGCAGTGTATGAGCTCACTTACATATGGAATGTAACAAACAAACAAACAAACGACCATATAGATCCAGAGAATCTGTTGGTGGTTGCCAGAGGCAGAGGGCTGAGAGGTGGGGGCGGAAATGGGTGAAGGTAGTCAAAGGTCCCAGCTTCCAGTTATAAAGTAACTAAGTCCTGGGGATGTAATGTACAGCATGGTGACTATAGTTAATAATACTGTATTGGATATTTGAAAGTTGCTAAGATAGTAAATCTTAAAAATTTCTCAACATAAGAAAAAAAATCTGTTAACTATGTATATTGATGGATGTAAACTAGCCTTATCATGGTGATAACGTCACAATATACATGTATACCAAATCATTATGTTATATGCCTGAAACTAATATAATGTTCTATGTTAACTATATCTCAAAAAAAGCCGGTATGAAATTAGTTACAGGAAGATGACATTATAATGCTGGAAGATTCTTCCAGGAGCTCCCTCTTTCACCCCACACACACACCCCCAATGAATCAAGTACAAAGAATCACCAACGCAGTCAGTTCCAAACAATGTCTGTGGTGGCTGCATTTAAATTCTTCATGTAGCTGGTTGGAAAATGAAACCCTTCTCTGCCCCAGCTTCAAGGGGACAAGGATGAGGCCTCCTTTCTTTCTCTGCTACTCATTCCTACTTGGCCTACACACCTGGGTGGAATTTGGGGCACTACTCTTATGACAGTCCTGCGTAAAGCTAGTTCATAGAGGGTGGCACCAAGGCTTCTTCTCCCTCACTGGCAGCTGACTTTCCCCAGGGAGCTACTGCCCTGGGGATTTTCATCTTCCACTTCTGAGAGAGAGAGCAAAGCCCCAGTGGCAGCTGTTGTGATTTCCAGGAGGCACAGAGCTGGGGACTCCATACCCTCCTTGCATCTCCCATGGATGTCCATCCAAACGCATACGTTCCTGTTTGGAAGCTGAAAGTGTAAATAGCTTTGAAAGTGACTGAGAGGAAAGATTTGCGGATTCATAGATTGACAGGATTGGTTAAGTAAAAATGTCCCTTTTATAACACAGGAAAGTGTAGTCACAGAATAGTGATTAGGTGACTTGACCAAGGTCATAAAACTACTCATTCCACAATCTATTCCTGGTAGACAAGGAAATAGAAACCATATTTTGTAATTCCAAAGCCACTGCTTTCTTCTACCTTAGAGGCGTGAAGAGGAATTAATTGGCTTCTACTTTTATGCATTTTAAATTTTGATTACTCCTTTTTGCTCTCTACACACTGTTGGGTATTAGGGTGATGATTTGATACTGCGACATTACAGGCAAGGACCCAGCAATGCCCACACCCTGCCTTATACGCCACTTGCTTCTCAACTCCAAGGAAGCTAAGCACAATCTGTAAATAATCCTAGATTGTGAAACAAGATACCTCTTATTAACATGGCCTAGGCACCCACAACCACAATGTAGAGCTCTCTGGTAGAAAAGTAAGTGGAGTCTCCTTCTTGGGATATCCCTGCCCTCTGACCACATGCAAAGAGGAGGAAGTTTTAGAAATTAGGGAACTATATGACCATGTTTGCATAATAGGCCTTAGCTGATTTGCTTACTCAAATGAATGTTAGGAGGAAAGTAGGAGAGAGAAGAACTGGCTAGGCCTGATCCATCTAGAAATGATACAGGAAGTATAAGAGAAGAGCACACAGGTTCACACCCTTTAGTAAATGTAGTCTGTATTAGTTACCTGGTGCTGCATAACAAGTCACTCCAAAACTTAGTAACTAACAACAATAATCATTGATTATTATGGAAAACTCAAAGGCTGAGGACTGGACCCGTCTAAAGGACCATTCACTCACATGTCTGGTGGTTGGTTGTTGGCCAGAACACTTACATGTGGTGTCTCCAGGTGGCTTCCTCAAAACAAGGGAAGCATCCCAAGACACAACCAAGTGGAAGTCGTATTAACTTTTAGGGCCTAGCCTCAAAAGTCATGCAGCGTCACTTCTGCTACATTGGACGAGTTGAGGCAGTTACGAAGGTGTGTCTATGTCCAGAAGGAGAGAACCGACCCCACACCATGATGAAGCATGTCAGCATTACATTGTAAGAAAGGCATGTGAAATGAGATATTTTTGGAAAATACAATCTGCCACATACGAAAATGTCGCAACACGGTGGAAAGTTCATGAACTTAAGTGTTCGACCTCGTAGCCCAATCGATATCTTAGACTTTGACCATTTCGATTAGAAACGTCTTTCTTATTGAGTCGGGAGCTAGAAATAAAGGTGATCTGAGATAAGCATGGCTGGGAAGAGGGCCTAAAATTTTATTTCTCACAGAGCCATCACCCTTTTTCTATAAATATTACTTTAAAGATTCCTTTCCACTCTCTTTGGAACTGGATTGCCTTAGCCAATAACAAAAATTCAAATAAACCATGTGGTTTTGACTTCTAGATAGAATTAGATTGGTGAGTAAGAGCACTACTCAACATATGTAGCTACTCAAAAAGGACCCCTGCCCAATCAACCCCCTTTCAAACCAAACCAAACAAAACCTACCACTTCGTTGTACTGTGCAGGAAAATTTCACATGATAGTTAATTTGTCTTAAAACTATACCAAATGTGAAATTCAAATACAATAGAAGTTATTAATCATGTATACTTCAGCGGAAATTCATTAGGTTTAAACTAGGGGGACAAGGGAACAGAGATGGAGCTGAGAAGCTGGTAAGGGTTAGGTAGACTAGAATGGAAAAGTAGAAAGAGCAGAAGCTATAATTACCTGGAACTTTGCTGTGTTATAGTTTACCAAGGCCCAGTTCTTGAAAGCAGTTTACATGGTTTTCAGCTACAAACCCTCAACATCAGCTTGGGAATCACAGATCTCCTTCCACCCTCACCCAGAGACCAACATTCGAGGCTAGGCTTCTCTTTCATCCTACCCCTCACCAGAAATACCTCTTCCCTCTGAGTTCTCCTATAGAAGAAACTAGGTAATTCGTGTTTTCTAATTAAAAATAATAACAACGACAGTGAACATACTAACATTGATTAACAGCTTATTGTGTGTCACATACTATGTTAAGTGCTCACACTCTCTCATACAATCTTTACAAAAATAATCTATGAGGTAGGTGCTGGTAACAACCCCCACTTTACAGAGGCACAGAGAGGTTCAGTAGCGTGTCCAACGCAGCACAGTGAATAAGTCCTGAAACTGAGATTGAGCCCAGGCGGCTTAATTCTGAAGCCCATAATAACCACTGCATTATGATATAGGGAAACTTCATACAGACCAGTTATTGGGGGGTGGAGGTGGGGAGACCATTCAGAGCACTTTTATTAATAAAAAAGACACAAACATAATAAACTAATATTTCACCTATATTTAATGAGAGGGAAAAGTAGCACATGAAGAGTAGAAAAAAACAAAACAAGAACACATATAAATAAAATAATGAACAAAACCAAGTTAACATTGAAAAAGTAAAAAGGTTTTTTTTAAAATAAATTACTAATGTCTCAACCAAAACAAGAGGAAGAAATACAAATTGATAAGATTAGAAATAAGAATATAATACATAACCAAATGGGTGCTTGCTTACAAAAATATAAAGCACTGTGACAAATCAAATAACTGGAAAATACAAATGGTTACCCCACAAAGATGCCTGGTCCTGATTTTCCAAACTTCTAAAGAACAAAAAAATCCCTGTTACATGTACTTTAAGGGTATGTGAGTGTTCATGTATGTGTTTTGTATGTTATCCAATTTATTTTATTAAATGTAAAGGATTGAATTCACAATCTGAATAGGAAACTGAAATCAAATTATAGGCCAATCTCATTAATGAACATAAATGTTATGATTTTATGTTAGCTGGATGCTGGTGAGCCCTACCATTCATCAACAAACCCTTCCCCAACCCAGACCTTTGCAAGGTTTTCTTGCCCTTTCTCCCTCAATAAACTCTCTAATGCCATGGATTCAAACTCCATGCAGTGTTAGTGCCTTGTTCATGCCAGTGTTTCACCCAAATAATCAATCCTTTGGAAGCTAAAGAGTAAGATTATTTTTGGAAGGCAGCTATACTCACAACTGTACCACCAACACTGCACAGGAGTAAATGCTTTTGAATGGACACAGACAGCCAGCCTGAGGTATTTCATAGCAGTTCTCAGCAAAGCTGGCCATAAAGGAAAATCTAAATTTCATTATCCTTTTGGCTCCCAATTAAAATAAGTAATAGAAATCCCTGGGAAAGTATCCATCAACATTCTCAGTTGAAGACGTTTGTCCAGAGAAGTGCTAAGATGGTCTTTTTTGGACCATTCTCTGAACTATGTGATATTTTCACAATTCTTAAGTTTCTTATTTTTTATTGTTTCCTCCCAGAAATTCACCTGAGATTTCTCCCATGTCTATAGATTCTTGTCTCACTTTACAGTTACCAATACTGGAATGTTTGAGTACAGTAGTTCTCCCTTAATTGGGGAGGGATATATTCCAAGACCCCCCCAGTGGATGCCTGAAACTGTGGATAGTACTGAAGTTTATAAATACTATGTTTTTTTCCTATACATAATACCTATGATAAAGTTTAATTTATAAATTAAACAGAGAAGAGATTAACAACAATAACAAGTAAAATAGAACAATTGTAACAATGTATTGTAATAAAAGTTATATAAATGTGGTTAAAAAAAGATTTTATGTTAGGGAAAGGAAAGAAAAATACTTTACAACTACTAGTCACTATGCTTACTTCTAGAAACACAAACTTGGTACAAAGAAGTGAAACTAATATAGCACATCACATTAAGAGAAAAATGGAAATTATATATATATATACACACACACACACACACACACACACACACACACACACACACCAAGTGGTGACAAAAAAAATGTATACACGTGACTTGTATTCTTTTTTTGTTATCGGTATATATTGAGTACCTCAATTTTAATACAGTTATTTCCTTTCTTAAAATGTGTATACATTTTTTGGCAACCTCTGTATAACATACATTTTAAACATATACATATATATGTATATGTATATATAATTTCCAAAGAGATTTTCATAGTTATTGGCTATAATTCTCATCTCTTCCTGATGAAAACTTTTAAATCAGGTGGTATTGGTAATTTAGAGATTGCATTTTGTCTTGTGGAATTTAGTTTGGTAAGTCAGCAGAAAGGCAGATTCCTGGTCTGCGTGGTTTCAACCCAACTCTCTTATCTGGAATATATCCTTTAGTCCTGGAGAAGGGATGTGGAGGAAGGGGAACTGGTAACAAGAAAAATATCAGCACCTTGTGGCAGGGACCCTCCTATCTACAGACTGTGGCACTAGGGACTTAGGGCCCAACAGGAATTCAAGAGACTCAGGTGGGTGAAATACCTCAGCAAAGTCCAAGGAAAGGGAGTTGGAACAATTGCTTCTACATGTCCTAATGATAGACCTTTTGTTTGGTTTTTTTTTTGCTTATTTTGACTTCAGCTGCATCCAAACTATTTTTATCTTCAGCCTTTCCAAACAGGAAACTAAAAGACAACATTAGCTATGTTGAATTTTTCAGTCTAAACATGATGGAGTGTATATTGAAAACAAAGAGTCAATTTTATTCTTAAAGAAGAAACACACATTGGTTTTCTCAAATCAGAATTTATTGTTCCAAAAATCTTGTCAATAACTATTCAAGAAGAAAAGAAAATATTATGTGTAAATATTAGAAAGGAAGAAACAAATGTATCTGTTTTACAGATGGCATGATTGTAGATCTAGAAATCTAAGGAAATCAACTAAAAATAACTGAAAGTAATGAGTTTAGCACAAGACTGACTAAAAAATTTGTGTTTATGTATATAAAATATATATGTATATGTTATATGTATATGTATTGTATTTTATATGTATATATGTCAGGAAATCCTATAAAATGAATTTTATTGTTGCTCTTACAACAAAAAAGCATAAATATATGAGGATTGATTTAACTTGTGGCAAGGTTTATTCAGAGACATTATAGAGAGGATTGTTAATAAATTGAGTGCTATACTATACCTGCTCCTGATCAGGAAAGTAAATATATTAATATTTCCAAGGTTAATATGTAGATTTATCAATTAAAACCTCAACAGGTTAATTATCTCAGTTCCAACAAATGAAGAGTGCAATTCCTCTGGTATAATAACAAGAAGAATGCCAAGAATATTTATTGTTTTAAAAAACGTAATGACTACTGACTTACCCAATTGTATACTTTGCTTTACTAAATTTTAAAATATATTATAAGGCAACAATTATAAAAGCAATGGAACACTAGGAAAAAAAAACATAATAAAATTGTTGAATCAGAAAAAAATAGATGTAATAGATTAATTCAAACTCTCAGAGTTTAATTTATGATAAATCAGAAGTAGTATAGTGAGGAAAGGAATCATTAATAAATGCTATTGAAACAATTAAATATTAGAACAAAGAAGCATTTACCTACACATAGAGTAATTAAGAATAAAACTGGAATCAGATCATCTTTGGCAAGTATCTTAAAATTTCTAAGTCTCCTTTTCCTTCTTGGTAAATGGGGCTCATAATATCTATCTTGAGGTTAGTTTTGAGGAGTAAGTTAGATTATGCATGTAAAACACTTAGCGTAGTGCCAGGAATGTAGTAAACAGTGTTATAATGAGTCAGAGTGCTTAATACAAACTAGAACAAACAAACTGGTTAAATAATTGAGATATGCAAATAGAAAAACATGTTTATCCCAGTGGTGAAGAAGAAACAAATTTCTGATCATAGAATCATGAAGGACATTATCAGAGACAAGACAGATGTACAAAAACTTTGAAAAAAACAAAAAACCCAAAACAAAAAACTTTCAAATAAAATGTCTTATTGAGAATAAACACGTATTATTGAGCTCCTAAGTGAGGTAGTTTTGGAAAGAGTGTTGCCAGGCCAGTGGGGTGACAGACTGAATTTCAGGATAGCCTGAAGTCTCACTGTTTATTTGTCAAAAAGCCCTTTGACAAATAGTGCTCTCAAATAGGTGTGCCCGGGTCCTTCCGCATTAGCCCAAAGGACCACAAACCCAGCAAAAGTGGTCACCTTCCCTGTTCTATTACCCCCTTTGGCTAGGTTTGCCCAGAGCTGTAAGGTCCCTCCTGCAGCTTGAGGTCCAGAAGGGGTCCTTCGTGTGGGCAGGATTGGTTTATGGTTCTCCCTGGTCACGCTGCCAGCTGAGCCATCTCCCTCTGTTCACAGGGACTGCTCATCAGGCACATCTCTGGCCAGTCCGGTTGCCCCTGCCAGCTGCCTTCCGCCTACCCAATGGTGCCAAGTGCTCTTACCCTTTCCCGCACGTGATGAATGCTCATTGCCTCACTTCTTTTTTCTCTAGTTATCCCAAACTGCATGTCATTAGCACAACTGAACCCCAACCAATATACCTTCTGTATTAGTCAGGGTTCTCCATGGAAACAGAACCAATATATAAAGGGGTATTTGATAAGGAATTAGCTCACACAATTATGGACGCTGAGAAGTCCAGACCCAGGAAAACCGATGGTCTAGTTCCCGTCGAAGCCCGAATCTGAAAGCAGGAGAGACCAAAACCTCAGCTCCAAGACAATGAGGCAGAGAGAGAGAATTCTGCCTTTTTATTCCATGCAGGCCTCCAACGGGGGAGGCCTACCGACTTGGGGAGGGCAATCTGCTTTATCCAGTCTGCCAATTCAAGTATTAATCTCATCCAGAAACAATCTCACAGACACACTCAGAAATAAGGTTTAATCAAATATCAGGGCACCCCATGGCCCAGTCAAGTTGACACATAAACTTAACCATCACAGCCTTGCAGTGCAGTTCATAGCTCCAAGCCTTTGGGCAAGAACAGTTCCTTAGGTCTGGATCACTCTCCCCTTTTCCCTTATTCATCTGGATAGTTACTTTATCCTTTATGACTCAGGTAACGCATCCAGGAAACCTACCTTGACACATCCTAATTGAACAAAAACCCTTTTCCCAAGCGTCATAGCAACCTGTGCTTTTCTCTCTGACTAGGGTGTAAATTCCTTATGGGCTGCAGACAGTCCTAGCTCTTAGGCGTCTTGGTTCCTAGCACAGTGCCTGGCTCCCAACTGTCCTAAGAAAGGTTCGTGCCATCTGCTGCCGTTTCACCCACCCCTGACCCCTAGCATGACGTCACTGTTTGTCCCACTGAAGCTGCTCATACTAATGTTGACAGTGGTTGTCAGCCCTGTCTGCACAATGGAATCTTCTAGGGAACTTGTGAAAATGCCAGGGTCCGCCCCCACCCCCACCCCAAACCCAAATAAGCCGGGGTCTCAGGGTGGGCCCAAGTGCCAGTATTTTTTTCAAAGCTCCCCACGTTGATTTGCCTGTGCAGCCAGAGTTGAGAATCATCAGTTTGGGATGTTATTCAGAGCACAACAAGACATCATCTGAATTCTGAGTCTGACTAGGCAGGTGGGGAATTGCACCCCTGCTGATATGGTTGCTATGCAGAGCTTAGGGGAGTCAGGAAGCATCTCAGCTCCCTCTCAGTGCTTCCCCCTCCACACCTCCACCCCCAGGAGGCTGGATGCTTAGTGGTATCGCTTTCACATCTTCTTGGAGGGTAACTGTTTGAACTCTGGGAGCTGGCTTTGCATGGTGCCTCAGTAATTCACAGGCACCCACATTACTTGTTTGCCTTTACTCCTAAGCAGATGGGTGGGCACTTCAATTGGCATTATAGTACCTCACTCTTCGGCACTCCCCTTAGAGTCAAAAGGTTGTGTGATGGTATTGGGAACAAACCAATGTGAGCCTGAAATATTAGGTTGGTGCAAAAGTAATTGCGGTTTTTGCAATTATTTTTAAACTGTTAAACCGCAATTACTTTTGCACCAACCTAATATATATAATTTTAGGGGCTGTCTTTATGAAAGAGAATACAGAATTCCAAATCCGAAAAGTTGCTAGGGTCTTCCCCAAGTATTAGAAAGTACCAGTGCAAGTGCCGAACCCTGAATTTTAAGCCTCAATAGCTTCAGGATAGATCTGTTTCTGAGGATAATACAATAACTATCATCTATTGTGCCAATCTGTACCAGAGACTTCTCATATAGTATAGCTCTCCTTTCAAGAAACAAGCAAGGTTGCGTTATCATCATTTCACAAATGAGGGAACGCTGGTTCAGAAAGTTTTGTTACTTATCCCAGGTTACACACGTAGAACTAGAATTGAAATCCAGTTCTGGCTGCTTCCTGAACCCAGACTCTTTCCACTACACCAGCAGATCTCAACATCTACAAAACCTGTGCACACCCAGGGCCTGAGGCAGGCAAATCCGTATGTATACCAATTATTGTATGTAGACTGAAAAATTATTGTGACTTGCATATGTGTGGAGTGTTTTCTACATCAGGTAAATGCTGTTATAGTTAATAAAATAAAGCAATTTAAAATCACAAGTTTTCCTTAATAGCTTTAATTATTGTGTCCTTTCTCAATCAATAGTTACGAAGGGTACAACTCTTATAAAAGCACTTGCCAAACTTTTACATCGAAAGAGCCACTGATGCTTGAAAGGGGTGGAAGCCCATTGTATTACTGGTGTAGTGGGAGAGCTCCTGTTCCCTGAGACTGTCATGGCTGGCCTCTTTCCCTAGGGCTCCAAATTCTCAAAAAGTGGTCTCTAAAATGAGGGATTATACAGCAATCCATTGGGATAAAGGAAGAATGTATCAGAAGTTCTATTTGTATTTATTTTGACCCCTATTTCAAATATCCATGTATGTGTATGTTTCATAAGGTATATATTATTATGGTGGCATATGTATGTGATTACTATAAAGAAGTACATGTTACATGGCATAATAATTACGAGCATAGATTCTGGGGTCAGACTGCCTGGGTTAAAAACTTGAGTTTGCCGCTATGTATCGTTGGGGGAAAAAAACCCCATTCTGTGCTTCAGTTTCCTCATCTGTAAAATTGAGATGATAATAATAATACCGATCCACAGTGTTGGTGTGAGAATTAAACGAGTTAATAACTGCAGAATATTAGAACAGTGCTCTGCAATAGTAAGCGCTGTGCAAGTTGTTCTATGATGAAGACAACGTTCATTGTCATGCATATATTAAGGCATATTCAGGGTGCATTCTTGCTGTCTCCCTCTCCTTCTCCTTCTTCCTCTCCCTCTCCTTCTACCTCTCCCTCTCCCACTACCTCTCTTTCCCCACCAAAAAAGGTGTAGTCTTAAAAGTGTGACAACTCCTACTCTAATTATTCTACTAACTCTTGTAAAAGCAAAGAAACCAATGACCCTGGACCATCAGCTCAAGATCCCTCCCCAAGTTGCCTCCTCCTGCTTAGCAAGCCTCTAGCCCTGGGACCTGGGCTCGCCCTGCCACGTTGCCTAACTCCACAAGAGTTAGAAGAGGGTGCTAACATGCTGGGATTATTTTTCTTTGTGTTGTCCTCTGGCCCAGCCCTGCCCAGGCTTGGGAGACAGATTGCCACACAGAACCTTCCCACTGATAACTAGGGCACGGAGAGACTGGGAAACAACGCTGCACTTACAGCAGCTTCCCATTGCTTCCAAGGAAGAAGAAAGGGGTCTGTGTGCTGAGGCTGCTCCCCTGCCAGCAGCCTGGCAGGACAGCTGCTGATCCCCTGCCCCCAGTCCCACTTGCCCCATCTCCAGGCTGAGGCACCAGGAAGTGGGAACACCAGCTGCAGAGAAAAGGAGAAAGAAGTGCATTGAGTTTTGCTCATGACGCCTGCCTTCCTTTCCCCTTCTGCTCTTCCAGTCACAATCTCATAGTCTGTATCCTCCTGCAGCTTCAATGCCCTCAAGCCCAGAGGTCTACTCTTCTGGCTGCATGACGCCATCCCAGTGTCCCTTCTTCCAAAATGAAGTCCCTAAAGATCTTTGTGAAGTCCCAACCCCCACTCCAGGTTCTTCTTCTCTCTTCGTTGGGTCTGCCTCTCATTTGCTCAGCTAGATTTATAATTCATGCAAATAAATCTAGGTGATTAGGCAAATGACTATGTAAATGGAGCCCTCCTTTTTCTCATCCCATTTCTGGTAACACTAGGAGAATGAAACAATGATGATTAAATCCTATCATTCGGAACAACATGGGTGAAACTCTAGGGCATTATGCTAAGTAAAAATGTCAGTCACAGAAAGACAAATACTATATGATTTCACTTATATGTGGAATCTAAAAAAATCCAAACTGATAGAAACAGAGGAGGTTGATGGTTGCCAGGCGATGGGGGTGAGGAAGTGGCCAGGTGGTCAAAGGGTACAAACGTCCAGTTATAAGATTAATATGTTCTGGGGATCTAACACACCACATGATGACCATAATTAACAATACTATGTTCTACACATACTTGAAAGTTGGTAAGCAGTAGATCCTAAATGTTTTCAACATACACACATATGCGCGCGTGCACACACACACACACACACACACACACACAGTAACTATGTGATGTAATGGATATGTTAACTAACATTATTGTGGTAATCGGTTCACAATATACTAACTATATCACATCGTGCAACCTAAACTTACACAATGTTAAACTTACACAATTATATCTCAAGAAAGCTGGAAAGAAATGATTAAAATATAGAAAATAGAATCAATGTATAAAAGGTAAAGGAGCTGAAATTTAATCTAGAAAAGAAAACGTAATGGCTATTTCACAGCAAGATTCCATTTCCACAGAAGATAAAATAAGAGGCCTTTGATTCTCAAATTTCCATAAAATCCTCAAATCCATAGCAAATTATAGAATCTGACTACAGATATCCACTGTGTTTTCCCATTGACATTAGTGGCTTTAGGAAATGTTCAAGTGGACTAATTGTTATAGTTTACCAACAGCTGATACTATTACATTGGTATAGAGTCTATATTATACACTGAAAAAGTCCTGAAGTTTCTATCTAAAAGACAAAATATCTTTGTATAAAGGATGTACATCCAACTGTTCAATTATCGTTTTAAAAACTCTTGTCCATATTTTAAAGAATTAATAAAGCTGGCTTTTCATGAACCACTTAAGAATAAGCAATTGGGTTTTTAAATTGAAACAGTATTATAATGCTCACTCTTGTAGACTGAACAAGGTCCACAAGAAAATTATGTACATCTTATGTAATTTTTTAAGTCTGGAAAAGATTATTGGAAGCCAAATACATGGTGATCACTGGAGATTTAATAATTTCAAATGCTGTTGCAGTTGAAATTCTGTCTCCAATTTCCGCCTACTCAGATTGCCTATTATTTATGAATCTGACCCACGTCGCATCCATACACGAGCTCTCGGAGCCCACAGAACATTTTGTTTAAAGTTACAAAAACAAATGTTATTAGACAATCATCAGTAACATATGAATTATATTCTATTGCTTACTTAAAAGTGGACCCCCAAACTGGAATTTTAAAAAAAAACTTCTTAGCGGCACCATCTAGTGGAGAGTGCTGCAAAAATCTACTCTCAATATACCCAGCTCTTAAAATGATTTATTTAAATTGTACTTAGAGTTTCTTCCTCTTTTGCACATAGAATTTAAATTAAGAGATATTATCGAGGATCAGTTGTATAACTGCAAATATAGGGATATAGCAAAAGTTATATATTCTGCAAGTTCAGAATACATTCGAATATCAAACAGTATTCTTAAATTTTCTTTTTATGTAATGTTATTGTCTTAAATAAAGAGAATTTGTTCATTGTACAACAAAATGTATTTTATTTTTAGTTCTTTGTAAGCGTTTTTTTTAATGTAAGTCACAAATCAGGAAAAATTTTATTGGATAATGTGTTCTATAGTTAGGGATGGATTGGCAACCGAAAGTTAAGTTACCAATGGAAATTTCGTTTTTACACTACCTATGTTAAGATGTGCTAGATAGTTTTTAAACAATGGATGAGCAATCTTTCTACCGCTTTCCTCTGGTCTTTTTAAGCTAGCTTGAGCTAATCTCCAGCATGCAGAACACAAGGTGTGATATTTTAGAATTGTCAGTCTCAGACAAAGGGTAAATTAAGGTTTTTATTTCTTTAACAAACACATTGAACATCTCCTATGTACCAGGTACCGGTCTAGGTTTCAGACACAACAAACAAAATATCCAAAATGCCTGCTTTCAATGATGTTACATTTGAGGAAGGGGGTGAGGTGGAGACTAAGAAGTGAGGTGAAGGAAATCAAGAGCGTGTAGTATCCTGAATCAGGTGAAGCAAGCTTTTTAAGGAAGAGGGAATGATTGATGAGTCAAGTAGGATGAGAACCAGGAATTGACCATTGAATTCAGCAAGAAAAGATTCATTAGCGACCTTGACAAAAGCCATATTGGTAGAGCGGTGAGGATGCCAGCCTGATTGGAATAGGTTCAAGAGAGAATGAGAGGAAAGTAATAGGAAACAATGAGAATAATCGATATAGAAGTTTCACTATGAAGGAAAGAAAATCACTGGTAGCTGAAGAGGAGATAGGATCAAACTTACTAAGATGGGAGAAATTTTTTTTTAATAAGTTTCTTTTTTTTTTAAGATGGAAAAAACGACAGCTTGTATATGCTGATCAGAAAGTTGAAGCAGAAGGAGGAGAGGATTACTGGGAGAGAGTATTTGTGTGGGTGACGGGCTGTATCCAGAGCATCGTGGAGGAGTTAGGCTTTGACAGGCACCAGAGAGTTCATTCACAGAACTAGGAAGGAAGGTAGGCTATATGGACACAGATGCAGGGAGGTGGGTAGATGTGTTGGTGGATGCCTGTGGAAGTTCTCCTTTGATTGCTTCTATTTTCTCTGTGGAGGAAGCAAGAACATCAGGTAAGAAGGAGGATGGAGAAGGAGGTGATGAAATTTGGAAGAATAGGAGGTATGAACAGTCATTTAAAAGAGGGGGGAAATGAACCTCACGTTGCCATTTCTATGACGTAATCCTCCACAGAGTGGGGAAATGAATGGACTAGAGAAATGTAATAGGATGGCTTCCTTGAGGTTAGTGGGCATTAATGTTTTAGTGACCACCTCTTTCTCTGAATTCCAGTACCAATATTCTACATTATTCATTTGGTATGTGACACATATTATATTCTACTACTATTTATCTGGTTTTGATCTCTCTCTCTCTCTCTCTCTCTCTCTCTCTCTCTCTCTCTCTCTCTCACCTAATTATACCTCATATGATTCCAAAAAGGGTCTGAGACAACTTACATGCAATAGACAATTATTTTAAACTACGTAACTAAGGGCTTCAGAAAAAAAGGGAATAGACGTGTGGTGCAGTGTGGCTGCGGCGGTGTGCGAAAGTCTGTCTAATTCTCAGGGGCAGTATTATCAAGCCTACTGAGTTAATGTACCTAAAACCACATCCTTCAACCTGGACTCTACCACTAATAAAGGTGATATTTGGCCCCATAGATACTTTTGGTTTGATTTCTCAATTTATTCAGAAGCTGGATGGTGAAGCCATTCATTGGAGACCCTAAGAATTTAGGCCAAGAAGACAAAGGAATATTCAGAGAAGATTTTGAGACTCAAGGAGATTTTGCTGATGCAAATTATGAATTCCAGAGGATTCAAGGGGAGGATTTGGAAAGTTGAAGGAGACAAGGCATCAGGAGATGTACAGAGATGTATGGGGATAAGAAGCCAGGTGACAAAGTATAGCTGGGAGTTCAGGGCTTCGTGTCGTCAATGACCAAAGCGGGAATTGACGTGGTGAGAGCACTACAGAGACCTGTAAGGCAGAAGCTGCGTAGGGGATGCTGTGGTGCCCTGACCAGATTCCCACCTTTCAGCACAAAGGCACTTGCTCCCTCAGCTGTCAGGAGTATAGGCTGCTGAGAGAAGCTAAGGACCTGAGTTCCTCCAAGTATTCTGACCTTGGCTAAGGTAAATGCCTGGTCCGCAGCCATGCTCTCCTCCATGCCTCCCACATCAAAGTAACTGAAGGTGGGGATAGAAAGGCTAATTCGCTGCCTCCTTTCAGGCCATCTCCGAAAGGCTGTTTGAGCCTCAGAGCTCCCCAAGGGTCTGATGAAGTTTCTGCTATATCGCCTCAGAGTTCAACTCCTGCTCAGTCTTGCATTCTTTACTCCTCTGCAGGTATTGTTCCCAAAGGCACTCTCCCCTGGACCTCCTGCATGGAAATCTCTACCTCAGAGTCTTTTTCCCGGGGAACTTGGTTTATGACAGTTGTTAGCACAAGTGGTCCTGGGAAGCCAACTCCCAAATGGGATTTTGGAGTGGGATCACAAACCAGCCAACTGGTGATGAAAATGGCATCGCTGGTAGTCAGTGGAGCATTGATAGCTCCTAGCATGCTGCAACTGTGCACAAGTTAAAACTTCCATCAGTGGAAGAGTTGAAATGGGATATCAGCAGGAGGTAATGAGAGCTCTATCTCAGGTATTTGAAAGGTTTATAGGAAGTTGTAATTACAGGGAGTCAGCCGGCTGTTGCTGGGGGCTATGGCTACACTAGAGAAACACAATAACAGGTGTGAAGGTAGTTCATTACCAATGTGAGAGGAACTGTGAATACTGGGAACATCAGAGACCTTCCCCAGCAGCATGTAAGAGGCCAATCTCCTGTAGTCACCAGGCAGGAAAAGCAGAGGGTCAGGCCCAGGACTTAATTACAAGGGAAATGGAGTTCCAGAGAAGATTGGAGTCTCATAGCAAATTCTGCTATGCCAGTGTTAGGGCCTTGACTGGGAATAAGTGGGACCCTCTGACTTGCAATGAGGACATCTGGGTCAATTAATTTGAAAATCTCAAGTTCTGAGATTCCCCTGAAAGCTTTGGACCTGCAGTGGAGGCCCGCCCCTCCGTGTTAAATACTAGTGCTCCCCACTTGCTCAAAGACAATTCAGAGGCTTCTGTCTTGCAAGATACATGCCCAGCTTAGGAAACACCTCCCCTCCTAGCCAACAGAACAGTAGTTAGAGTTAACTTACAAAATAACTGATTCAGGGAAGTTCTGGGACTACTAAGGAAGGAAAGGCTTTACATCCTCAAGGAGCTATCAGAGCTAGGCAACACTTAGCAGCAGAAGCTGGGAGAGTATGTTTGGGAGTGGATACTTAGCATGCTGGATCAAGGGGCACAGAACAGAAACTTTCGTAGGGAGAGTTTATTGATATGGGAAGCACTCTCCCTGACACAGGATTTAGCACCTAGGCAAAGACTCTAGGACACATTACTAACATACTGCTAGGTTGGCTCTTGGAGGCTTAGAGAAAGTGATGGCATACTTAGTGAAGTAGAAATGCCAGAACTGCCATGGCCGATGGTGGAAGAAGGAATCAAAAAGCTCAGAGAAGTGGCTGGAGGTGAGAATACACAGGCAATGACAAACAACTTGGATGATTGGTCAGGGCCTGGAAAGAGAAATATGGAAAGAAAAATTGAAGGATGGATCTATGCGAGTGGAAACAAAGTGTGAAGAGCTGTGCATCAATGTTAATGCCGTCCAGAAAACATCTACCACAAAAGATGAATTAAGCAACCAGGTAGATAGAGTGACCAGGCTAGCTGACATCAACCAGACACTATCATCGCCTACTGCAGCCTGGCACAAACGTCCCATGAATAGAGGAGGCTTGGTTGAAGGGTTGGCAGCCTGAGCTCAACAGAATTGACTCCTACTCTCTAAGGCTGATCTAGTTGCCGAATGTACAACTTGCTCAGACACTGTATTATCCTTCAAGGAAACCAACCAACCACTTGGTAATAAGTCAATTACATCAGAATTCTTTGGTCAGCACCTCAGTGATTATCTTGACTGTGATTAACATATATTCCATGTGTGAATTTTCTTTTCCTGATTGCAGGGCTTCCTTTTCCAAGGACCTAGAGAGGAGCTGAGCCAGTGTGACACAAGAGCCTGCATAATATTGCCTCAGATCAAAGGTCACACTTTAAAACAAACATATGATCACGAATTCCCTCCTCTGATCACATACTACGCCACCCAGAACTACTAATTTTTCTAACAGAGAAATGGACTATCTCTTTGATGGTACCACTGAGGTGCCAGCTTGAAGATAACATCCTGTGAGGATGGGATACCATCCTTCAGGATGCAGTTTACACCCCAAATTAATAACCATTATGTGTGTGTATATATTGATGTTACCTAATAGTTAAAATGCAGGGTTATAGGAACCAAAGAGTGAAAGTACAAATGGCCCCATTTATCATCACTGCCATTGACCGTTTGGGGAAATTTTGCTTCTTGTACCAGCAACTAACACTCTGAGATATAGAAGTCCTGGTGCCTAGAGGGGAAATGCTTCCACAAGGGACATAGTAAGAGCCTTTTTTAAGCAAGATGTGCCACTCAGTCCCTTCCAGCTTTTTGTGCTAAGGAAACGAGCCACCACCCTGGCATGGGTAATTGAGCCTTATCACAGGAGGAGGAAGCAGAACTACAGATAAAATATCATCAAGGCTTGACTAACTTTACTAACATAATTAACAAGCTTGATCTTAGAATCCCATATTCATCAAACAGAGAAGGCACATTCTTTTCTAGCGCACATAGACTATTTATAAAACTTGATGACATGTGAGATCAAAAGAAGTCTCTTAAATGCCAGAGAGCTGATAGCATTGGGGTCACCTGTTTCTAAACAGCGTTCATTTTGCACCTCCATTGTGGTAGTTTGGATTCACTGGGAAGCAGACTCTGAGATGGAGATTAGTGTGCAGAATGTTTAGGGAGTGCTCTTGGGATCAACACCTGTGAAAAAAAGGGGACGGAAGCAGGACTGAGCAGAGGGAGGAGTCGCAATGCGATACCTCAGCCCAATGTCACTGGGAGCTCTAGAGATGTCAGCATTTCAGAGTTGTGGCAGGACGATCACACACTTATACTCCTGCACTGAACAGTCATTGGATGCAGGGTACCTTTGGAAGAAGATGTGATCTTGACCAAGGCAGTTCCCAAAGGCCATTTTCTGGCAGTCGTCCTGGCAGCAGGGAGAATAAATCTTTCATTATTAAAAGAGGATCTGGGTAGTACATCACATAAATTTGTAGTGTACATCTCTAATATTCATATGTAAGATGTTTATAAAGTAAATATTTTTACTATCATATTGACCTACAGGTGTACATGATAAAACACAATAAAATAGAAATTTGTAAAAGATGACATAATGAAATAAACAAAATATTAAAATATTTTGCTAATAGGTGATGATTGCATACTATTAACTTCATCATGAATGGTAGGTTATAAATTAATCTTTTTAATAATCTTCTTGATAATTTCAAAATTTCTTGGCCAATTTCTTGCCGGATCTGACTAAATCATCCTACCTTGCAATGCGGCTGACAAAAGCTAACACCAGAACTACCAGCTCGGCCATTTTTTTGTTGCTCACCCTTGTTTGCATTATTTGTATTAACTTCAACTGTGCTTCCTTTCAAGGAATCTTTGTGAGGGTTAATTTAATTTAATTTAATAATTTAGTCCAAATATCTGCTTCCCCCAGCATACATAATGTGCAATATTTCTCAATATGCTGAAAGCAAATGTAAGAGGGAGGAGGCCGCTGTCAGCCTCTCTGTATTTTGGAACTTGCCCTCTTCCTTCAGGAAACTCCATTCCTGACATTTGGCTGTCTGAGATGCAACCTGGTGAGAACAACAGAGTCCATATGTATATGAAATATTAATTTCTTATTTTTTAGGCAAAAATAGCTACTAAGAGTGGTTCTAAATATTTTCTTTCTGCACCTGTATAGATCATCTTTCACACTGTCATGGGTAGGGGCACCTCATTTTGGAGATCTCTGATCTAGTGAGCAGAAGCTTGGTGCACCCCGAATTCAGCATCTCTGTTTTGTCGGTGCTGAGAGATACTGATTCTCTAATTGCTCTTCTTTTCCTTTGTGCCATTGTTGACCACCTTTTCTTCTGATAATACACACTTTTTTTGTGACTGTTTTTAGCTCTAAGTAGGAGTCAATTTGAGGTTCAAGTAGGCCTGTGAGACTGCTCCCTACTAAATATTGATTTAAACTCCTATTCTCAGTTTCTTACTGATGTTTCCATGAACTGCCGACAACAATTAAATGTGAAACATAACATAAAAATTTATGAGCAATTCTACCTGGAGTTGAAAAACATATCACACTGGCAAAAATTTTTTTCTTAAAACAAGAAATCCGGGGCCGACCCGGTGGCTCAGGAGGTTGGAGCTCTGGTGCTCCTAACTCCGAAGTTTGCCGGTTGGATTACCACGTGGGCCAGTGGGCTCTCAACCACAAGGTTGCCGGTTCAACTCCTCGAATCCCGCAAGGGATGGTGGGCTCTGCCCCCTGCAACTAGCAACGGCAACTGGACCTGGAGCTGAGCTGCACCCTCCACAACGAAGACTGAAAGGACAACAACTTGAAGCTGAACAGCACCCTCCACAACTAAGATTGAAAGGACAACAACTTGACTTGGGAAAAAAAAAGTCCTGGAAGTACACACTGTTCCCTAAGAAAATCCTGTTCCCCTTAAAAAAAAACAAGAAATACTATTTAATGAAACTAGATTATCAAAACTGCCTGTGCATCAGACTTACCTATGATACTAAGAAAAACAAAACAAAAAAACAACAAAAAACAAATACATATTCCCCCCACTAAATCCTTGGACCCCACCTGCATTACTTAGGATTAGGGTTAGCTGTGAGTGTTTAAAGACCTATAGTAACACTGGCTTACCCATGATATGAGTTGATTTCTTTCTCATATAAATGACTGTTGGAAGAGAGCATTAACTCTGCTTCATGAGGTCCTCAGGGACCAAGCTCTTTATAACCCTCCATTCTGCTATCCCTAGGGCATGACCTTTGTCCTCGCAGTCCAAAATAGTGGGTCAAACTCCAGCCATCACATCTGCGTTCCAGGCAGCAAGATGGAGGAATGGACAAAAAGGAAATGGGCATCATCTGACTCTTAAAGTAGGTTCCCAAAAGCTGCCATGTGACACTTTCACGTACATCCTATTGTCTGGATCCTAGTCACACATTCTCTTGGATTCAAGAGAGCTGACAAGCATACTGTGTGATTTTGAGCAACCAAGTCTAAAAATTGGGAAGTTTATTACTATAGAAGAAGAGAAACGTTGGGGGACAGCCAACAATCCCTGCCAAAATTTACAAATCAACAACTCTCTAGGACTTGGCAGGCTTCGGGATTCCGGTACACTTATGATTTGGTTAGAGAAGGTTTTACCCTACCTCATCCTAAGGATCTCACATTATGGCTAGAATTAGCAACTGCTTCTGTTAGCAACTACTTCCTCCTAGAAAAGGTGGAATAACCCTAACTGTGAAAGATGTACACGAGATAGATTGCGTCAGCTCTGCTCATGCCATCTTATCAGGGGCTTTCAGGTACTTATTCTGCCAGGCTATTTAAAGTTTGGTGAAAGAGAACAAGTACATATTGCAACTGAACATATTGCCATGAAATTCTTTGGACAGGAATTAAAATCCCTGTGCATCTCTCCTATGTTCTTCTTTCTCAGGGCACTAGAAAAAAAAATAAATAACTTAGAACAGACAAGATGTGATCTTTCTAAGAATTTGGTCCCATTGGGGACACCAATCTAAACGGAGACTTTCCCTCTACTTCTGTCAACTAACTTTTGTTTAAAAAGATACTTATAGCAATAAACAGAAGAAAAAGTTTTGGGCTTGAAATCTCTACATGAAGTGCCCTCGTAACAATACCAGGTGTTGCATTATCTCTATGTGAACGGCAGACCACAGTATGAATGGTTGTCTCCAAGTTGTATAGTGCTGCTGTCCTGCCAGGAAGTGGTGTAATTTGTCTGTTAATCACAAAAGATACATAACCTGGTGGGATAAGCAGATGGCACTGGTAATCCCAAGCATAGTCAAAGACCAGTCTCTTCTTGCAGAAAGCTGTTTCTAATCACAGTTCAGAGAAGTTGATTTATATTAATTTCATCAATGGCTATCAAAAGGGTTCAGACAATCTAGTGAGCCTGCAGTATTTCTGATTTACAAGTATCTGTTTTAAAGACAAATGGAAGACTCTGGAAATACCAGGTTCCTATAGTGCTGTGGAGTATGATTTGCATACAAAATTCTATAACATCATTAATCAGAGTAGTTTGGGATCCCTCACTTTATCGCTCTCACACACACCTGTTCCTGCTGGAAATGAATTAAGTAGATGGCAACTGCAGCTGCACAGTGGCTTTACTGATTTCAGTAACATCATTAGTCACATCTTTAAAGCTGGAGTATTACGGCAAATCTTCAAGGGTGCTTCTAATATATCGTTCTCATCAGAGTCAATTTCCATTGGAACACATTTTTAAAACATCATTCAGAAGCTTTTTTTAAAAAGGTAGTTTTAAAATTATTAACAACAACAAAATAACCCTTTTAGGAAAGTACGTGTGGGGACAGAGCCAGGAGTGCAGTTTCCAGGCTCTCACCCTCACATGGAAAGGTGCTCACTCGGGTAGTAAATGGCCATCAACTGTGATTGGATGGCCATCAGCTGTGGCTAGTTGGCCGTCAGCTGTAACCAGTGAGCCATTGGTCACTAATATAACTGCTGTGGCTACGCTAGCAGCAAAAATGGGGGCTAGCAAGCAGATGGTGGCTGAGCTAGCAAGAGCGGGTTGCAGTTAGGATGGCGGGTTGTAAACAGTGTGGCTCCTGCTTCCTGTATCTCCAATCCAGCTGCCAGCAAGAATATAATGGTATAACTCCCCTATTTATGGCTCCGTGTGTGTTCCTTTTTGGCCTCGCCATAGCCTGAGTGCTTATGTGGGGAGCGGGACTAGAGACCCCGCATGCCACCCCACGTGACACATGGCGCAGCGAGCAGGGTCTCCCGCATGGCTCCCTGCATGACATATGTTTACAAGGATGGGATAGGATATTTTGAAAAGGTTTCATCATATTAACCATTGTTGTGCGTAGGACCCAACAAATTAGAATTAGGTTTGCCTCCTTTGATAACAAATAAACACATATTTCTTCTTCCCATTTAATTTCTATATAGAATATTGGTCCTTAACCTTTATTAGGTCAGAAACACTTTTGAGAATATTATGTCAGATATGGTATCTTTTCTAAGAAATGCATTCAGACACGTGTACACAAACAGTGTAAAATTTAAGGGATTATTGACTCAAAATCTAGTCATAGAAACTATAGTTTCAAAGCTTCAATCTAGAGGATAGTGTAGGGTGAAAATGAGTTTTAAGAACTCAAAATAAAATCCACTCAAGGTCTCAAGAAGAAAAAGTGTGTGTGTGTGTGTGTGTGTGTGTGTGTGTGTGTTTACATTAATTTGAAAATAAGTTACTTTGGAGACAAAGTTACTACTTTCAGGAATCTTTTCTATTGTTTTCTTTAATTTCAAAGACAAATTTATATAAACTCCAGCAATATTCATCTTAAAAATTATTCTAAATTCAACTGCAACTCAAAGCACACTCCAGGGATGTTTTGAGGTTTTTTTGGGTTTTTTTACAATGAAAAATTTATACTATATTCATTCAAGATTCCTCTATCAGAACTATCGATAATTTTGTTTGGGTTCACAGGTGAAAATATTGTGAAAACAGTTCATTTACAGCACACTGAAGGACAACAACTTGAGACCATTTGGTTTTTTACTTATTTATTAACAACTTTATTGAGATAATTCACATACCATATAATTAACCCATTTAAGGTGTACAATTCAACAGTTTTTAGTAGATTCAGAGTTATATATAACCACCACAACAAAAATTTCAGAACATTTTCATCCACCCAAAAAGAAACCCGGTACCCATTAGCCATCACTCCCTATTCTCCCCACCCCAAATCATTCCAGCTTTAGCCAACCTCTAATCTGATTTCTGTCTCTATAGATTTGCCTCATCTGAACATTTCATATAAATGTTCATACACTGTGCCTTTTGTGACTGGCTTCTTTCACTTCGCATAGTATTTTCAAGGTTCATCATGTTGTAGTATGTATGAGTACTTCATCTCTTTTTATGGCCAAAAATTCTATTGCTTGGCTATCCCACACTTTGGTTTTCCATCCATCCTAAGTGATGGACACTTAGGTTGTTTCCAATTTGGGGCTATTATGAATAATTTTGCTATAAATATCTGTATATAAGTTTTTGTGTTGACTAACCCCTCAACTTTTAACACAAAAAAAAGTTACAAGAGAAGTCTTATAATTATAACAAAATTTCACAAAAGATGTTTTGCAATAATTTTAGATTTTTCAAGACTTAACCATTTCTATACCCAACATCACAAAGGCTTTACCATGACAGGAAAAGTGGCATTATTACTCTTGCACAAAGTGAGAGGAAGTTAGATGTTCTCTAAGATCCCTTCTTCCACTAAGTCAGCAACTTATTACTATCTGTTATTTCTCCATGAATAGAAGAGTAAAGAAAGACCATGTTGTGGACATCCCCTGATCTTGGGGAAATTATCAACAAACATTACAGAGCCCTTTGCAGGCAGCAAGCACAACTGTGCACATGTGAGAGGGCCTTGGACAGAACTGATGTATTGAGCATGACTTGACAAGCTACTCTGAGTTCCCTATCCTGGTCTGAAGTACTTGGTTTCCTCACCCGTTCCCAACTGTGTTTCTCCTACAACTTCAACTCTTTTCTGCCTTTGATACCCTGCCCCTCTTTCTGGTTGCTACCTCTGCCTCAGAGACTATGGACTAAACTCATCCATGCTGAGTTAACGCCCCTTTGGACTCTAGGTCTGCCTAGTGCTGTGCAAGACGCTCAGGGAGGCACAATGAATGTTCATTGAATGAAGGGTGCCTAAGATTTCCTATCATTCCTATGAGTGTGAGGATGAAGGGATTCAAAATGAATTTATGACTTAGTTGCTGTTATCAGTTATTAATTGATGACATCTTTCTCCAATGATAAAAGCACTTGAGGCCCTCAACTGATTCCTGAGCCTCCCTCCTTAGCTGTTACGGTATTAACAGGTGATTAGTCATTGGGATTCAAATAATTTATCTGATAAAGACAGATTCAGAGGCATAGAAAGCATATTACTGAATATTTGACCCATTGGAATCATCAGACAGAAGACCCAAAGAGGTTTAGCTGACTGATGATTTCTTTTGCTTTGTATTTCAGAGCAATCTTACTTTGGATCTTTGGATTTAATTTCAATGAAATTCAGTGAGCAGTACGTGATGCCTGCATGTGAGGCACAGCCTTGATAGCTGAATTACAATTTACTGCTGGGGGGTCCTGCCAAGCTTTGCCATTCTTTCAGAGGAGGGTTTCCTTGGGAAGCCAATTTTTTCAGATAGTTACAAGGTCCCAGTTGGGGAATATCAGGATTCTGCCTGTAATATTTCTGCAACTTCTCTAGCACGATGGGCAACCCAACTGTGGAAGCATAGAACATGGGCCCACCCGTGTGCCTTGGCCATCCATACCCATGTAAATAGACAACATCAATGTGCTCTGGGCTAGCAGCCATCCCCTCTTCCAAGATACGGAATGCTTCGTTGATGAGTGAATATAAGCAGCGCTCGAGGATCTCATCCTGGCTAATGATACGTGGTTTAATGTGATAGGTTTCTCTGTACTGTGACAGAAATTTGGAAATCCAGGGATCAGGTTTGTGAATCCTACCCAATGGCTTGTCATATTGGTACCAGCCCTTACCTGTCTTTTGGCCAAATCGTCCTGATTCACAGAGCATATCAGGAATTGGGCAGTATCTCCTGGTGCCTCGCTGTCGGGCAGGAGTTCCTGGAGGCAACGTAGGTCCAGTAAGACCTTGTCCCTTTCGAGATTTCCAACCCACATCTAACCCAGCAAGATCAGATACTCTAAAAGGTCCCATTTTGAAACCAAAGTCTTCCAGCACCTGATCTATCTCCTCTGGCTTACTGCCGTCTTCTAACAAGAAATATGTCTGATTATAATAAGGATTCAACATTCGATTCCCAACAAATCCAAAACAGTTGCCTACAACTACTCCAATTTTGTTGAGTTTTTTTGATAAGTTCATAACAGTGGCAATGGTAGTAGGAGAAGAGTATCGACTGGGAATAACTTCTAACAACTTCATGACATGAGCTGGTGAGAAGAAATGGGTGCCAATGACCAAGTGGGGATGATCAGAGGAAGAAGCAATCTCATCAATGTCCAGGGCTGATGTGTTAGTGCACAAAAAAGCTTCTGGCTTGCACACGGCTGACAGTTTGGCAAAGACCTGCTTCTTCAGGTTCATTTCCTCAAATACTGCTTCAATGACTAAATCGACATCACTAAGCTCGTTCACAGATGTAGTTAACCTGGGTTTTGGTCCTGACCAAGGGTGGCCACTCTGTTCCATTTTGGCTCGTTCCTTTTCTAAGAGAGAGGTTATTACCCTGTTTGCAGTCTCTAGCTGCTGTTTGTCTGATTCTACGGCAATCACAGGGATCTTGGCCTTTGCAAGAGAAACGACGATGCCTCGACCCATTGTTCCCAAGCCTGTAGATAAGAGTAAAGGAAAAAAAATGATTCAATGCTGTTGGAAACTGGAAAATTACTCAGCGGTTGGAAGGCTTCTGTGGCAATGTGGCATTTCGAGAGATCAATTCAAGAAATACAAATGGTTTCAATACTAGTTAAAGCTAGACACTGTGTCAAGTGCTCTAGAGGATATAACAAGAAGTAGGATACACACACACACACACACACACAATTAGAATAAACAAGTTCGGCAAAGTTGCGGGATACAAAATCAATATACAAAAATCAATTGTATTTCTATACACTAGCAATGGACAATGTGAATATGAAGTTAAGATAACAATTCTGCTTACAATAGCATCAAAAAGAATAAAATACTTCAGAATAAATTAAATGAAGAATTGCAAAACCTGTACACTAAAACCAAGAAAACATTACTGAGAGATATTAAAGAAGACCTAAATAAATGGAAAGAATCCTATGTTCATGAATTGGAAGGCTTAGTATTGTTAAGATGGCAATCCTACCCTAATTGATCTGATTTTCCAATGCAATCCCTATCAAAAATCCAACTGTGTTTTTGTTTGTTTGTTTTTTGCAGAAATTAACAAGCTGATCCTAAAATTCATATAGCAATACAAAGAATCCAGAATAATCAAAACAATATTGAAAAATATGTCACTCTTCCCAATTTCAAAACTTATGACAAAGCTACAGTATTCAAGACAGTGTGGTACTAGCATAAGGATAGACAGAATAGAATTGAGAGTGTTGAAATAAACTCATACACTTAATGGCTAATCGATTTTTGACAAGAGTTGCAAAATAATTCAATGGGAAAAGAATCATCTTTTCAACAAATGTTACTGGGACAACTGA
The DNA here is from genome assembly GCF_004115265.2 of Rhinolophus ferrumequinum. Classification (NCBI taxonomy): domain Eukaryota; kingdom Metazoa; phylum Chordata; class Mammalia; order Chiroptera; family Rhinolophidae; genus Rhinolophus; species Rhinolophus ferrumequinum. The sequence goes on along the minus strand of NC_046285.1, from coordinate 60,084,012 downwards.
ATATCCACATGCAAAAGAATGATGGAGCCCTACCTCACACCATATACAAAAATTAATTGGATAACAGTCTGAAGTAAGAGATAAAACAATAAACCTTTTATGAGTAAATCTCATGACCTTGAATTAGGCAATGGTTTCTTAGGTATGACATAAAAAGCACAAACAACAAAAGAAAAACTAGATAAACTGGATATCATCAAAATTTAAAACTTTTGTGCTTCAAAGGACACCATAAAGAAAGTGAAAATAACCCACAGAATGGGAGACAATATTTGCAAATCATAAGTTTGGTAAGAGACTTGTGTCAAAATATATAAAGAACTCTTACAACTCAACAATAAAAGGACAACTCAGTTTAAAATTAGGCAAAGGGTCTAATAAAGATTTATCCACAGAAGATATATAAATGCCCAATAAGCATATGACGATATACCTAACATCAATAGTCATCCTTACAATGAGGAAAAACTGAGGGTTGCTAGATGGGCGGGGGGAGTGGGGGGTGGGGGGGAGGGTGAGGGGATTGGAGGGCAGTCGGTGACCACAGGATGGCCACGGGGTTTGAAAATTAATCTGGGGAACGTAATTTGGTGGTTACCAGAGCGTAAGGGGGTTGGGGGGTGGGGGATGAGGGTGAGGGGGATCAAATGTACGGTGATGGAAGGGGAGCTGACTCTGGGTGGTGAACACACAGTGTGATTTATGGATGATGTGATTCAGAATTGCACAACTGAAATCTATGTAATTCTACTAACAATTGTCACCCCAATAAATAAAAAAAAAAAAAAAAAAAAAAATAGTCATCCTTAAATTAAAATCAAAACCACAATGAGCTACCACTTCATAATCACTAGATTAGCTATAATTAAAAAGACAATAATAAGTTCTGGAGAGGATGTGGAGAAATTGGAACCCTGACACATTGCTGGCAGATAGTAAAATGGTGCAGCTGCTGTGGAAAACAGTTTAGAAATTCCTCAAATGTTAAACATGGAATTACATGGAGTTACCATATAATCCAGCAGTTCCACTCCTAGGTAGGTGTGTGTGAGTGTTTGTGTGTGTGTGTGTGTGTGTGTGTGTGTGTGTGTGTGTCCCCAAGAGAATTAAAGACATATGTCCACACAAAACTTGTACATAAATATTCAGAGCAGCATTATTCAAAATAGCCAAAAAGTAGAAACAAGACAAATGTCCATCAGCTGATGAATGGATAAACAAAATGTGGCATATCCATACAGTGAAATATTACTCAGCCATAAAAAGGAATGAAGAACTGATAGTGCTACATTGTGGATGAACCTTGAAAATATTATGCTAAGTTAAAGTTGGACACACACACAAAAAAACACATTATATGATTCCATTAGTAGCTGCACAATTTTACATTGAATTGTACTGTTTAAAAGGGTGAATTTTATGGTATATGAGTTAAATCTCAATAAAACCATTTAAAAATATGAAAAGTATCAGTCCTCAGGGAGCTTATAATCTAGTGGTGGGAAGAAGAAAAGTTCCCAAATATCCATCTTTATATAAGTGACGTGAGAAGTAAGGTAAAATAAGTGACATTTGTTTGGTGATTCAAAGGAAAGAGATTATATTTGGTTGGCTGAATCAATACAAGCTTTAATATAAAGATATTTGAAGAAATATTTGAAGAAAGATCATTTTGAAATAGGTGAAAATGGGGAAATGCACTATCAAAGTTGTGGAAGGGAAAAGGAGAGGGAATAATGTTTTAAGCAAAGGCGAGAAGAATAGAAAATGTAGAAAAATTATTCAATGGCAAAGATGTAGTAGTTCCTTCCTCATACCATTTCATTTTCCTCCTTGGACACGTTAGAGACTGTATTTTCCACATCACTTGTATGCTGGTAGGGCCTGTGACTAATTCTGGTCAATAAAATGGTTCGAGGTAGGGATGTGTGATCTACGATTGGCCCATAAAATTCCCCACAAGATCCCTCATTATCACCTGAAGATAGAAAATGCAGAGAACAACTCTGAAACCTTGGAGGAGGCCCTAAAGACCAAATCTGGCCCAATGCCTGTTTCTGTATTGCCTGAGAGCTAAGAATGCTTTTATATTTTAAATAGTTGAAAAAACAAAAGATGAATAATATTTTACGACACATGAAATTATATCAAATTCAAATTTCAGTGTTTACGAATAAAGTTTTGTTGAAACACAATCATGCTAATTTGTTTCCATATTATCTATGGCTGTTTTTGTGCTCAATGGCAGAGTTGAGTAGTTGCAACACAGACCATTTGGCCCACGCAGCCTAAAATATTGACTATCTGGCTCTTTACAGACAAAGTTTGCTGACCCTGGTCCAAGAGAGTGGCAGAGCCACTACTTGGAAAGAATCTGGTCCTAGAATGACTTAGTGGAGCATGCAGGAAATTAAGTCTTTATTGGGTTAAGCTCCTGAGATTATTGAGTTATCTGTTACAGCAGCAGGTGATCTGTTACCTAACCAACACACTGTGGATAAAAGAGCTTTGTGAAAACCATATATATATATATGTTACTCTTCAACAATTCATAGTGACGAAAGTACTCCAAGGGAATAATGAAAGACAAACCTAAGGTGAAAAACAGCAGTGCTTACCCCTTTTACCTTTGGCATAATGATTTGGGAATTGATAAGTCTTGGGGATTGATTTTGCGTATACAATGTTATTAGTCATCAGAAATCACTGATTTCATTTCTCTGGAATACAGTTATTTAATTTTCAAAATGTATTAAATTATTTCACATTTAAGTAAACATATCAAATGATTTAAAAACATTTAGTTTTTCAAATTTGCTAAACACCAATAACAAGAAGGTTTCATAGCGCTCACTGCTATAGCAATTCGTATACTAAACTTTAGCCCGGGTAAATGGGAGGTAGAGTGTGGGGTTCAAAACCCTGGCCTCCTAGCTTTCAGTCCCAAGCTTCAGGTAAAATTCAAACATTGTAGAAGTTATGATCTCACAGGGACAATGAGGATTAATTCTTTTAAGTTATGTGAAAGTGCTTTGGAAACTATATCACAATGTAAGTGATATCTCAGAACTGAAAACAGAGCAGGGAAGGAAAACCACCTTGCTGAGGTGGACTCCACCTCTTTAGTGCTCAGCTCTCAGAGCAGATCTGCCGAAGGATCCTGGGGCTACAAACCAACTCATAATCCAAATCACCACAAGAGTGAAACAGGTTGATGCTTTATAGACGCGCCCTAGCTATAATTTTAGATCTTCTTTAGTTTAGTTCTATAAACTGACACTTTTTGATTAATCATGGAAATAAAAACACAGGAAAACACAATACCATTGATCCTTGAAAACACAAGTTTGAACAGCACATATTCACTTACATGCATATTTTTTTCAATAAATACAGTAAATGTATTTTGTCTTCCTTATGGTTTTCTTAATAACATTTCTCTAGCTTACTTTACAGTAAGAATACAGTATATATAATACATATAATGTACAAAATATATGTTAATCGACTATGTTATCAGTAAGGCTTCTGGTCAACAGGAGACTATTGGTAGTTAAGTTTTGGGGGGAGTCAAAGGTTATACGTAGATTTTGGACTGCTCAGGGTTTTGGTTCCCCTAACCCCTGCGTTGTTCGTGGGTCAACTTTATATATTTCTTTCAAAAAGCCCTTAATTCCTAACTTTTCTTCTCACAACCTTGTGTGGCTCAAGATACTCAGCACTGTCAGAGAAAAATTAAATAAATAATGAAGGTCCAAGCTTTGCACTGTTGGTTATTATGTTTTCATAGGTACATGTTGTATTTATACTGAATTTAGTTTCCTAATTTTTCCTCATACAGACAGGGGCATGGAGTCTGCTTCCCTACCAAATCATTGCCTTTAACTGCCATGAAATTAAATTTGGTCAGGAACCTCTTCTACTGAGAGAAGTAAATAAAGAATAAGGGATGTTTTAACTACTGGTTCTGTGCTTTTTGGTCCACTGCAGGCTTCTCCCCTCCTGACAGCCGATCTGAGCTAAGAAGCCTGGGCATGGGCTCAAAGAAGTGCACAGTTGGGATCATCAGGGTTGGGATTCTGTCAGGGGCATGGAAGAAGGGCAATGAATCACAGGGTTTGAGGACATTGACAAAAGACTGGCTGAAGTGATGACTCTAGAAATTGAAATTGAGGGAAGGGTTGCTATCAAGTAATGGTAGTAGTTAGAATAACCAGTTAAGAGATATAAAAAGATACAAGATTGTGGTGAAAAGGTGAAATTTCCAACGTCAGAAGTGAAGAAATGTCCAGGGTGAAGATCAGACCTGTGGTGAGGCCATAAATGTTGATTGCAAAAGTGAAGTGAGGCGACTATCACTGAATCTGAGGAGGCAAAGGAACCTGAAGCAACAGGGCTCAATGAACCGTCCACACAGGCAGTGAAAACAATCAGGATGGCAGCAGGATTCGGGCCAAACTGGACAACTGTGAGCCAGGCACCAAAATTGTCAGCAATTGAGGAAGAGCAATGCCAGTAATCAGGAGGGACAGAGGATAAGACCAGATGGGAGGACCAGAAAGGAGGGTCTTGAAAGGAATAATGGTGTGAGAGAGGAATTAGGAAGTGCCACTGTGGTCCGTGGAGTTTGGAAGAAGCAGTACCGTTCTCTCGAGAGGGCTGCAGTAGAAGCAGGTGCTCAGGCAGGAGACAGGGGAGGGAGCCATCAGGGAAGTAGATGAGGCTGTGGGAAAGTTCCAGAGGGCACCTGGCGCACTGGGAGACTGCATCACAAAGATGAGATGCAGAGCAGTGTGGGGATAAACACGAAGGAGGTGAAAATGACCAAACTCTCAGTTTATTTTTATCCACATTGTCTTCTGTATGTTTAAAATGTTTTTCTTTTTTCAAACATTTTTCAGACCAAGGTGGGCTGTACTTGAAAAAGAAATAACTTCAAACTTTTAAACATTGCATGCCAGGCAAACCTGAAGTCTTTTTTAAAGGCGAGAGAGAGAGAGAGAGAGAGAGAGAGAGAGAGAGAGAGAGAGAGAGAGAGTATTCTTGGGCCAAGACTAAGAGCAAGTGAAGCTTAGGAAAGTGGCCCAAAGAAGGCGATCAGAGAGCTAGCTTCTGAGGAAAGAAGACATTTGTTTGGGAAAATTCCTGGGGGGAAAAGTAGGGAAGCTCCTGTCTCATGGTTCAGATGGATTTGAGGATAGTGGTTTTGAACCAGGAGAAATGAATGGTTCCAGGGACCAGGAAGACAGAGATTTCATTCCAAACACCTAGCTACAAGAGTGATAGGTCACACCTTGAAATGGCTACTACTAAGAATCATTAGTTGGGAAATTCAGACGTGAGAGGTTCATACAGGGAAGAATTTGGGATGAGTGAAAAATGCCCAGAGTCTGGATTCAGACAGACCTAGCATCAGACTCTCACACCACTGGTGTTTAGCTCCTTGTGGAAAAGGTCCAAGCCTCTAGGCCTCACGTGTTAAATGAAGAGAGTTCATGGGCTGGAGTGAAAATGAAGTAGGCTGCCACATGTAATGTATTTAGCATAGAACCTGGCACCTGGTGGCCCTAAGAAAATGGTAGTTGCACCTTTACATGTGCAGAGCTGGAGAACGACATTAACTACCCCCTGTTCTTACCGAGAACACCAACTGAAGAGATGGGCTGTGCTGATGCTGTTTTCCAGGATGCCCCAGAGGGAACCGACCATTTGCTTACATTCCTCTCAGCCAGGAAAGCATATTGCAGGGCTCTCGCTTGCCCTGATTTCCGAAGATACATGAAGAGCTCCTCCTCCTTCTTGATGCCCACCTCGTAGGGGTACAGGACAGCAGCCTGGACCGCACGGACACAAGTCTCCTGAGAAAGGCACCCAGGATGCTGCTTCCGCATCTTCAGGAGGGCTTCACTGAACATAGAGTCCATGTTGGGCAAACTCTGAACGGGTCTGTTGCAGAGTCTACGAGATTCTAGAGATTGAGCTGAAAGAAATAAGCAAGAGAATCAGAGCTTTGGAAATGTTACTCATACCAAGGGAAAATGAGTAAATAATAATACCAATCTGTTCAACTTCAAAGTACAGAATTAAATACTATTCATCCAGATACTCAATGTTACACTAATACCAAAGTCCCTGACATGGTTACCACTTGGTTCCGTAAGAATATACTAGATCCAACGCAATTTCAAGTTACCTAATTCAGGCACAAAAGCATCATTTTTCTTTTATTCCAAGGCCAAGACAATTTTGTAATAGATTGAATAGTAATCTGTCTGTCGGTTTAAGGAAAATAGTTCTGAGTTAATAATATTTTAGATTCAAAGAAATTTTCATTTTATTCCTGAGAATAACAAAAAGTTAATACCTAGAAGACAGTATGATGTTGGTACAAGGATAGAGATAAAAATCAATGGAAGAGAAATGATTTTTAACACAGATGCCGAAACAATTCAATGAGAGAAAAAAGGAGTTTTTTCAACAAAGGGCACTGAGACAACTGGATATCCACAAGCAAAAAAATAAATAAACTTAGATCCTTATCTAGCACCACATAAAAATGTTAACTCAAAGTGGACTATAATTCTAAATTAGAGAATTAAAACTATAAAAATTTCTAGAAGAAAACATAGGAAACACCTTTGTGGTCTTGGGTTAGGCAAAGTGTTTTTAGCATGATCCATGCAAGAAAAATAAATCAATAAATTGGACTTCATCAAAATTAAAACACTTCCGTACTTCAAAGAACACCATTAAGAAAATGAAATGATAAGCCTTAGACTGGAAGAAAATATTTTCATGGTAGACAGAATAATGCCCCCCCTCACCACCACCACCACCACCCCCACCCGCAAATGTCAAGTGTGTGGAGGACCAAGTGGATGAGGGAAGAGGGCCGAGTTGCAGAGTTGTGGCTTTAACAGGGAGCTGGTGTAACCCATGCTCAGAACAGGCATAGACTGGGATACTTTACAGCAACGCTCTGTCCTTATGACATTGCCACGTTCCCACCGGGACAAGTTGATTCTCAACAGCACAGCACATATTACAGTTATTTGAGGAGTTTCAAAAGGTCAGATGCCCAGGCCCCATGGCAGACTCATTAAGAATCTTTAAGGGTGGGGTCTGGGCATGAGTATTTTTAAAAAATTCAATTTGATTTTGAGGTGTAGCTTCTGGGAGGTCCAGGAGCAAAGCATTATGTCAGCCACTGTTTGGCCCACGGTAAACACTACAGCCCCTGGCAAATTTACCCTGGGCCAAAGATTGAAAAAGAAAGAGAAGACTAAGAAGAAAAAAAAGAAGGAAAAAAACCCCACAAACACACCCTACTTAATGGTGTGCAGTAAATATTGCTGATCAGTAACATCCTGTTATCCTGGGGATACTCAGAACCTCTCAGACTGCAGATGGGCATTCTGGGAGCTACCATGGCCTAGGGCCAAGCAAAGTACAACCACTGCAGAGTTTGGGATCAAGGCACCGTAACTGATGTTTTTTCTCTGTTCAATTTCCTTTTCCTTTCTTGCTACAGCTGTAACTGAATGATATTACTATCTTATAACTTCGGTTTATTACAACAAAATATATTCAGAATTTACTCTTTAGGTCTACAGATCTGGTATTTTCAAAGTGTATTTTGTATATGCTTGGTAGTTTTAGAGTCTTGGTAGTTTTAAAGTCACTCAGCTGTACCTATATAATAAGAGAGGCAAGTGTGAGCAGATCAGCACCAGTATTCTCTGCCTGGGAAAATGGAGAGGAAAAGAAATAATTAGTGATTCAAATATGCTTATAATTGAATTCTTTCCTTGACCCATTCACATTTGTTTCTTGATTCTTTGAGGTTTTCTAAGGCATAATATTCAAGTTTTGATTTAAAAAAAAAAAAAAGTGAACCACGCTCCTAATGGGAAGAAAAGGAGGCAATTATTTTCCCTCTTTCTTTTCTGGTAAACTGACAGGAAGTGATTTTTCTCTGCCTAGGATAAAGGAAGATGCAACATGCCGTTTATAGAAATGGTTTCCTAAGACATAAGGACTTTTTATTCTCTAATTTTGATAAACAGTATGTTGTGTCTGTCACAGAAGGTCTTCAAAGAACAGACAGAACAACTGCCCCTTTTCAGACTCCCCGGAGGTCACCCACAGAAGTTGGGCAGTAAGTCAAAAGTAAGACAAATTTAGATGTGTGCTTAGACCTCCTATGTAAGCATGGTCACTTTGCTCTTGTGAAACATGTTTGTATAAACATTCACAGAGAGTGAAAATAAATTACAAAGAGCAAAAGAGAAAATGAAGAGAAAGGCAGATGAAACCACTAAGATTTTTTTTTTAAGTCACAAAATTAAAATGAACCAATAGACCAACGTCATTAGACAGAATTCGAATTGCTAAAAATGGCTAACACAGCCCAGTGCAGTCACAGTACAGGACCAGGGATCATCACAGGGAAAAAGCAGAGCATTAGGTTCCTGAGTGGAGGCTCCCAGTTGGATGTCCCGTGTGCTCATCTTTGAACAACAGCACACACTGTCAGCTTCCTGCCAGAAACATGCACGTGGGCACAAGGCGTTCTAACTCAGCTTGGGTAAAAGCAGGCTGCTGGCCAAATGCAAATGCAAAAAAATAGCATTTTACAGGACCCTCCCTCCCGGGTTTAGCCAAAGCAATCTGGTTAGGCCAAGTGATTCTGAATTGCTCTGCTAAATCTATTGCACTGCAGTAGTCTGAGAGGCGTCATATAACAAGAGCATTAAGATGCATGAAGCTAATTAACTTTCACAGTTAACTCTCCAGGATTCATGTTAAGTTTGTAGAGAAATTTGCAATGACTTCCCAAATCACATTTTTAGATCCATGCTAATCTTCTACAATCCCCTCCCACACGTAACTGGTTCCAGAACTGCTGATTGCAATATTGCCCACTAGAAATTCCCTTCCTTCTCCCCTTTCCTACTGGATGTGGAAACTAAATAAGTGTTCTTAATCTTTCCTTTTGTTGCTGTTGTTTTTAAGTCAACATTTCAGCAGTGGCGCTGGGGGTAGGGAAGGGGGTGGAAATAGGCTGAATTAATGTAACATTTTTACAAGTGGGAATAGGAACCCAAAACTTTACATGTATTTTAAAAATTGAGATATGATTCACATATCATAAATGTCATCATGTTAAAGTTTACAAATCAGTGGTTTTAACTATATTCACAAGGTGTGCAACCACACATGTTTTTTTTTTTTTAACCATTCCTTTCATGACTGATTTACTTTAAGACTTCAGGTAGGGTTTGCATGCCAGGTGTAAAAAAGTCAAAACTACGAAAACCTATCTCCATTCTTACCCTTGTTCTCCTTTATCCGTGGTTCTCAAAGTGCAGGCCCAACAACACAGCATCAGCATCCCCTAAGAACTTGTCAGAGATGCAAATTCTTGGGCCCCACCCAGACACACTGAGTCAGAAAGCATGAGTGGGGTCCTACACTCTGTTTTAACAAACCCTCCAAATGATTCTGATGCACAGTAGAGTTTGAGAACCATTGTTCTAGATCAAGACAATTGTACTAGCTTCACATAATTACAGATTTATAAATGCATATATATTTATTATTAATGTTTTAATATAAAGATACATTAATACATGTTTTATAATAATTATCTGTTATAAATTTTAAGAATATATTTTTATAATAGAGTTTGGTGGAGCCTGTTCTTCAAATCAATCCATCAATTTTGTTCTGCCAAATAACCACATACTAGTAGCTATATTTAAAGGCAAAAAAAAAGGAGAGCAAGGAAACATAAAAAGAAAGGAAAAGTACAAGACTGCGAGTGAAAATGAAAGGCAAGATAAATAAGCCTAGCTGAACTACACATTTGGTAAGATAATAAATGGCAAATATAGGTTAAGATTCTCTAAGCTAGTCCTTCTTTGATTTGCCCTATTTCTTTATCTTGTGTCTCTAGCATGTATCTATTACAAAACACTACCAAGAAATCAAAGAATTCCAAACAGTGAAACTCATTTAAAAGAGAAAAAGAAAGAAAAAAAATAGTAAAGTTCCAGAGATTTCCATGGGATTCTAAGCCTTAAGCCCCAAAAAACAACAGTGCAACTGCACAGGTTGTAGCAAGAACAAAAAATGGGAGCCCAACCTGTGGAGCCTGTGAGGTCTCACAACAGAGTTTGAAACCAACTAATTTTGTTGAACATTTTCCTTTTATTGATAAAGCCCCAAATGCTGATGTGTTAAGGTCTGTATAGCTAAGGTCGAGACTAGAACCCGGGTCTCCTGATTTCTAGTCCTGAGCCCTTTTTTCTACCAAACTGCACCTCTTCTATACTGGCCAAGCATCCCTTTTCCCTTTGGGTAAATTTAATGCCTGAGATATTAGGAAAAGATAAACATTTTCTTTTTTAAATCAAGAGTCTTCATTATCTACCAGCCAAATACAACCACTGTTACAAGTTTGTTTTTCTTCCTTATGCAACTATGCATATGAAGACATATACACACATACGAAGTACACACATTTGTGCAATTTTCTATCTGGCTGTTTTCTACTTAAATATTACATGTAAGCATTTTTCCAAGTTCTTCAACTTTAATGAAAAGTGGAAGTTTTAATGGCAGAATGGGGTTGCTTCATTGAGATCTATGCACTTTTATGTAGCTAATTCCCTAAAATTAGATATTTGAGTCGTTTCCAATATTACAATGATAAATAAAGCTTCACTGGGTATCACTGTACACAAATCTTTGTGTACTTCTGTGATTATTTCTCTATGATAAATTCCTAAGAATACAAATACTAAGTCAAAAGGTATGAATAAGCCTCAATACATGACAGCCCAATTGCCCTCTAATAGGAGGTACTACAGTGTACTATTACAGTGAACTTATTTAAACTCAGTGTCACCGTATTATTTTCCTATCTTTTCCAATTTGCTTGGCAAAAATTCGTGGTCTTTCAAAGCACTAACGGTTTTTCATTAATCACCAAGTTTAAAAAGTATTTGAGAATTAAGCTCACACTTCCTATAGGACCCAGCAATACCACTCTTAGGTACTTACCCGAGAAAGGGAAATATGTCCACAAAGATTTGTGTAGACCCAAAGTGGAAACCACCTAAATGTACATCAACTGATAAATGGATAAACAAACTGTGATATATCCATACTATGGATTACTATTCAGTAATAAAAAAGAATAAAATATTAATACATGAAGCAACGTGAATGAATCTCAAAAACATCATGCTAAGTAAAAAAAGTCAAACACAAAAGACTACATACTATATGTGTGATTCCATCTATATGAAATTCTAGAAAAACAAAGCTATAATAACAGAAAGCAGGTCAGTGTTTGTCTATGGCCAAGGGGAAGGGGAGGGAATCTACTGGAAAGAGACATGAGAATACTTTTTAGGGTGAGAGAATTATATCTTGTTTATGACAGAGGCCATATAACTGTAAACAATTACAAAAATTCATCAGTCTCTACACTTAAAAGGGGTAGTTTGTGTGTGTGCGTGTGTATGTATGTAAATTATACCTCAATAAAGCTGGAAAAAATCAAAACAAAAGCAAAGATCATTTATGAAATTCTTTGGGTAAAACCAACTTGTTTTCATTTTTGCATATTTCCTTTAAACTTTCCTGTATTCATATGTACATATTTTATGTAGCTATAATTATAGAATATATGTAAATTTATATTTTAGACATTTTTATACACAAATAATTTTACATATTTCTACATAGTCTTCATGAATATAATTTAAAATAGCTATACATAATTGTCCAAAGCCCAGAACTATTTCTCTGCTGTTAACAGGTGAATTACCAAATTGTAAAGCAGATGATTCCTCCTCAATATTTGGACGCCACCAAGTGGACAAACTGTGTTATGTTGCTGAGATTGAGGAGACCATTTTATAAACTTTATACTAAACAAAAAAAAAAATTAATGATGAAATTTTTAAATTTAAATTAATTTTTAAAAGTAAATACATTTTAAAAATTGAGAAAAATACCATTTTATAAATCTACTAGACCTTGGTCTCTTAACTCTCAAATCTGAATCTAGGGAAATCAGTTAAGGAAAATAACTTCCTGTCGAAATCAAGTCCTTTACAAACTAAAACTACGGATACAAATAATAGACGTGGGTCTATTTAAGCCCTGAACCAACAATAATTTAGGGAGTTCCAAATGTAAACATAGCCTTTGCTGTTGGCTAACCAGGAGACTTCTAACAAAACAATAAGCCCTCTCAGGAGGCACAATGAAACCAGTGATGAAGACGTGGTGAAGGTTGTCGGCAAGGCAGAGAAAGATAGCAGGAAACTCATTCTCATTTGGGGCAAACACTTGCTCATTTTCTATAGGAGACACCAGTATTTTCTCCACACAGTCCCTGGCCTCTCCAGTTCCAGCTTTTACTGTTGCATTGAAAGGGTAACTGGCTAGTACTACAAAAAGAAAAATTATTTCAGGAAAGTGTTTGGTTCCTGCCAGAGTGGACAAAAGAATGACATTTTCAGGGACACTGAGCCATTGCCTGCCACCAAGTCGGGAGATAAACACCCTGCTCTGCCTGTAATCCAGCATTCCTCCCAATTATTTCTTCTGACACCCTTTAACCCTCTCCATCTTGCTGCCAACTTCCATAAATTGAAAGGGAACAATTAAAAAAGAAAAGAAAAGAAAAACTCTAGGAGTGCCCCTCCAAAGAACTCTTACAGGAATGTCATGAATTTATAAAGTAAGAAACCAGTGAGAGAGAAAACAGCTCGCTGAAACTGAACCACAGTTTTACTGTGGTAAATTTACCGTCTTTTATTTGCGGAAATATTTATTTGCTTTAATTTTAATTATATGTCTTAATAGATAATACATTCATTCAATAAAAATGCAAAAGGTACAGAAGAGTAAACAATGAGAACTCCCCTTTAAACTGCGTCCCTGGCTGACCAGTCCCATCCCCAGAGATGACCATTAACCATTTCTTATGAGTCCTTATGGAAATATTTTATACATAGACAGACGCGTATATATGACATTCTCCCCATACTGACATTCAATCCCATTTCTTATTATACAAATGGTAAACCACTCTCCACAAAGATGCTTTTTCCACTTAATACAATATATCATGGTGTTCATACCACATCAAGACATAGTTTCCCATTGATTTCAAAGCTGTATCATATTGCATCATATGGATATACCATAAGAGATTTTAAAAGCTCCTTATTAAGATGGACATTTAGCTTGTTTTCAATCTTGTGCTATTTTTATTATCATCTTCTTACCTGAAACTCTCTGGGCAAATTTGATAGCTTCTTCAACCGGGTCTGAGTTCACAATTTCATCCAGAATACCCAGCTTGAGAGCTTTATCTGCCAAAATATGTCTTCCTAAAACAAAATGAAGTAAGTCAAAAAATGATGTGCAATTAAAGCAAAAGCATTACTCTCTCTAGTAGGGAAGGGTGCTGGACATACACATCTATTATTAAATGAAATAAATAACCACCACACTGACTGTTGTAATAGGAAGATCACTGCAGAGGTAACCAGAAAACTTGGATTCAAGATCTAGCTCTACCTTTTACTATTTGTGTGACCATGAAAAACTGTATAGGACTGCAATTTCCTTATTTTTAAATGGGAATAATTATGCTTACCTTAGTAATTCTGAGCATTAACTGAAAACAATGTATTATCTTTATATTCTATAATTCTCTATAGAAGCACTTTATAGATCTCTGTATAAATATAAGAGGTGATTGATTTTTTTTTAACTTTTATTTATTTTAAGTGTGTTTTTCCAGGACCCATCAGCTCCAAGTCAAGTAGTTGTTTCAATCTAGTTGTGGAGGGCGCAGCCCACCATCCCATGTGGGGATCGAATGGGCAACCTTGTTGTTAAGAGCTTGCGCTCTAACCAACTGAGTTAACCGGCCGCCCCTGAATTTTAATAATAATAATAGAGGTAGTAGCAGCAGAGTAGAGGCAGTAGTATCTCTTATACCAGCATACACTAAGGGCTGTTGTTGACTACAAAAAAAAAGAAAAGGAAGAAGAAAGGCAGTGTGGACAGGGAAAAAAAATTAAATTGATATTATACAAGTTATAATCAAAATTACACAAGACACCAAAATGGGGTGGACTTATGCTATCATTTCATTTCATTTCATTTCATTTCACTTCACTTCGCTTACTTTATTTTTGGTTATCCAGTATCTCAACCCTTCCCTTCATTTGTGCAATCACGATTGTGTGAGCTTTGGAGACCTAGCCCCTACTACCAAAGCTGAAAAAAAAAGACAATTGTTCCTTCAGAGCCATGGCAGGTATGGTGTGTCCTATGACAACAAGCTTGGCGAATGGAGGGTTCTATGGAGGGTTTTTAGTCTGGAGTTAGTGACACCAAGCAGCAGCAACAGTTTTAATCTCATTTCACAGGTGGCAACATTGAGTGTCTGGTAGTGGTGTTGCCGCCTGTGAAATGAGCATCTAGCGTCCAGTATAAAACGTCAGCTCTAGGGCGGTACAGGAATTTGACACATTACTTGCTTTCTTGCCGATACCGTGCATCTTGCCCTGAAAAGTGATCATCAAATCAGTGTCGGGGGTAGTAATTCCAGTCTTTGCTGCTCCTATGGTGTTGGTGGATGCCATCTCTGAGACAAATCCTCCGTTCCTGGTTCTTAATAGTGCTTCAAAGAGCTACAAGTGGGTTTTCTTGATGAGATAGATAGTTCAATAATTTTTGGCAGGGGTCACTCTACAACAGCAATATTTGGGTGGTTTTCTGGAAGTGCCTTTGAAAACAGGCTTCCAAATTTCCTCCTGGGGTGAGGAAAGTGGTGGGGAATGGGTGGCTTCAGGGGTCATGTCTCCTCTATGAAACTCACTTTGCCGAGAGGTGATTGATTCAGGCTCCCCAGGTTAAGATGACCAAGTGAACAAAAAACGGAAGATCATGGAAATCTGGGTAATAAAAGGATCTCTGAGGCAACTAACCAGGGGAAACATGAGCTACTGTGTTTCCCCCAAAATAAGACCTAGCCGGACAATCAGCTCTAACGCATCTTTTGGAGCAAAAATTAATATAAGACCCGGTCTTATTTTACTGTAATATAAGACCGGGTCTTTATAATATAATATAATATAACATAATATAATACCCAGTCTTGTATTAATTTTTGCTCCAAAAGACACATTAGAGCTGACTGTCCAGCTAGGTCTTATTTTCAGGGAAACAGGGTACTCACATGATGGACTGAAAATTCCTTCCATTTTAATGGTTTTTTTCTGGCCTGGATTTTACAAAAGCAAAGGAGTAAACAAACTACTATTCTTACAACATCAATGAGATTCCAGGTACTTTTATTCTGTGTGAAGGACCTAATGACCCAGCTCTTTACATGCAACCCAAATTCTCAGGCTGAGATTTCAACTTGCTTTTTCATGTGCTGCCCTCAGCGTAGACAACAACCACAGTCCATTGGGCTCTAATAAGAGCCCTGCCTAGAGCTACTATAAAGAGACCCTGGGGCAACTGAAGCTGAGACTTCTCTTCTCCACCCTGGGTAATCTCTTTTTTTTTTTTTTCCAATTGTCTTCGTGGCTTCTTTTCCAACCTTTAGAAAAAATTTTCTACATAGACTCTTTCCAGATGTCATTTTAAAATGCTCCTAAAATTGTACAGACTACTTAAAAAGATAGGTGTATGATTCTAATGTTAGCTTTCTTCTAATTCTCTGTGACCTTTTCTATGCAAATCAAAATCCATCATATTCTTAGTGTTTTTACCTCTTCTCCTCATCATGTTAAAAATATGGCATTTCTATAAGCAGCAGTGTTTTGGAAAAGGCCAATTTCAGTTCATTTCATTGATTTTGGTCAAAGAAGCCAGATTTCTCCCAAAATATTTTTGCCTTTCAGACTTAATACTGAAAACAGGGCCACAAAATTCCTCAATGTTCGCCCACATGCTTTAATTTCTGTAAACCTTAAATTTCTTTGTTTTTTTTTTATTAGTTTCATGTGTACAAAACACTGTAATAGTCAGACATTTATCATTTATACCCCTCACAAAATGATAACCCCCTGCCCTCAATCTTAAATTCAAAGGCTCATTTCACACTAAAGTTGACCCCCTTGAACAACACGGGTTTGAACTTGCAGGTCCATTTATGTGTGGATTTTTTTCAATAAATGACAGTACTGTAAATGTATTTTCTCTTCCTTATTTTCTTTTCTCTAGCTTATTTTATTGTAAGACTATAGCATATAACACATGTAACATAGAAAATATGTGTTAGTCGACTTATTTACGTTACTGGTAAGGCTTCGGTCAACAGTAGGCTACTAGTTAAGTTTGGGGGGAGTCAAAAGTTATACGTGGACTTTCGACCATGTGGTGGTGGGTGCTCCTACCCCCCACGGTGTTCAAAGGTCAACTGCATTATGATTTCCCCCTATATCTTATATCTTATTTTGTCTTTTGCAGAATAAACTCTCATGAGCTTTGAATTTTCATAGTATGTTGGATTGCGTGCGTCCTCTTATAAATTCTACATTAGATACTTAAAGTAGTTCATATTCTTAAATGTGTACTTTATCATACCACCATCAATTATAACAATTTCTAATTTATTTATTGGTGACAAGAAACGTAATACTTTTAGTTTTTCTAACTCCCCTTTCTTACTCTACAGGAGTAGGAATTTGGATATTGTGTACACTGTGTCAAAACATATGAATTTCAATGAACAGTTCTCAAACTTTTTAGTCTTAGGATCCCTTAGCATTCTTAAAAATTATGGAGGACTCCAAAGAGCTTTTGTTTATGTGGGTCATTTCTATTAATATTTACTGTATTAGAAACTAAAACTGAGAATTTTAAAAATGTTTCATTATAAGTCACTTTAAAATAGTATGATAAACCTATGACGTGTTAACATAAATACATTTTATGCAAAATAATTATGTGCTCAAATTTTTAAAAATTTAGTGAGAAGAGTGTCATTGTTTTATATTTTTGCAAATTTCTTTTATGTCTGGCTTAATAGAAGACAGCTGGATTCACATATCTGCTTCTGCATTCAATCTGTTCTGATATCACATGGTATACAATAGCCTCTGGAAAATTCCTCTGTACACTTGTAAGAGAATGAGAGTGGAAAAGGCAAGTAATGTCCTATTATTATGAAAATAGTTCTGACTTCATAGTGGTCTTAGGAATACCCAGCATTCCCTGACTCATACTTTAAGAACTCCTGATTGAGGGGATCATTTTAAAGACTACTGTATAGCATCCTAGTATATGAATGTTCCACACGTTTAACATTTGCTTGTGGCTGGAGGGATTTTAGTTATTTTGAAAGTAGCCTTTTGTTGTGTTTTGTTTTTATCCTTTGGAAGCTTGCAGGATTCTATTTCCTGCCAGTTTAAATTCTTTACCAAAATATACCAGGGCATTAATATCTCATCAGTTTTCATAGGAAAGTTGTGTGCTTGCTAAAATATAATCTCTGATTCTAGTTCCTAACTGAAGAGTTTCTTCTATTTTTTTCCTTTGATTATTACTTCTCACCTTTTTGCTTCATGCTTTGGAAGCTCTTATTATTCATAGCAGAGACCTCTATTATATGCCTTCCATGTCTGCTGCCTTCATTTACATTTTATGTATCTTTATGTTAAGTTCTTCTGAATTCTATAAATGTGTCTCCTCCATTTTGCTGATTCAGTTGTCTGTTGTACCATGTCTTCTTTTTATTTCTTCAAAAAGAAATAGCTTGAGCTAACGTTTTGATTTTAAACAGGATGTTCTTATTTAATAAATAAACTGTTTTCTTTTCTAATTTAGAATAATGCGAGTTGTCTACATTTTTGTTTTCTTTAATGTGCTCAGCAGAGTCACATTTATTTCATTTTTCTTACGTCACAATATTTTCATAGGTTTTAGGTTTTGGGTTTAGTTTTAAGATTTTGGTTTGTCTGGTTTTTTTTTGTTTTGATCAGGGAATGGTGTTTGCTGATATTTATTATTGCTGCCTGGGAGCTCTGGGTATTAAAACTCACCCTCAACATCTTGTTCAAATATACAGAAAATCCACCTGGACTTAATTCTGAAAGGCAGGCTCAATAAAGGTACAACTCCCAACCCCTCGCGTGAGTAATAAGAGGTATCTCATCAAAATCTAGGACCCTGGGGGTATCCCTGTCCCATGAATGATCACAAAGAATCAGGACTGGGGCAAATCTCTAAGAGAATAGAGCAGAGGCTTTCCACGCTATTCAGTGAACAAGGAGGACGGGACCTAGAAAGTCCTCCTTGGAGAAGAAAGAGGAGGGCACTGTACTTCTCACCCGATTGGACAGAGAACATCAGGGAATGAACTGTAATGTGCTCAAGCATATCTTTTGTGGTTACTGCTAAAAATTCAGTCGTTTTCAGGTGGTACTTCAAGGGAATTGTGAAGAAGCAATAATTAGTGCTGTCATTGCTCCACTTTCCAGAATTATCTCTCTTATGGATTTCAGAAGATCAGAAAACGTTAACTATTTACTTATTAGTTTAATCCAGATCCACTTACTTATTAATTTCCTATGGGATTAGTTCCTGCAATGCTGGTGTTTTTTTCCTCATTCACCTCAGTAGGGAACCTTTAACTTTCAGTAACAATTAATTTTAATGTCCTTTCTTATAAAATTTTTTTTCCAAACCACAAAGCAAGATTCTTAATATCATCATTGTTATCAGCTACTGTATTAGTTTCCCATTGCTGCTATAACACATTACCATACACATACTATCTGAAAACAATACATAGTTGTTATCTTAGTTTTGGATATCAGCAGTTTAAAACAGGTCAGCAGAATTGTGTTCCTTCTGGAGGCTCTAAGAGAGAATCTCTTTCTGTGTCTTTTCCAGCCTCTAGAGGCTGCCTATATTTCTTGGCATGTGGCCTTTTCCTCCATCTTTAAAGCCAGCCATGGCTTTAAAGAGGTCTCTCTGACCTCTTGCCTCCCTCTTCCAAGGACCCTTGTGATAAATTGGGCCCACCTGGAAAATCCAGAATAATCTCCCATCTTAAGGCTCTTAATTTAATCACATTAGTCCCTTTTGAATGAACATATTCATTCACAGGTTCTGGGGATTAGGACATGGACATCATTGGGGGCCATTATTCTGCTTCCCACACTTACCATTTATAAAGTATCTTCTATACGACAGAAGCATGTCATGTCATTTCATTTTTCTTAAAATCACTATGTGATTGTTTTACTAATGAGAAAACGGAGGCTGAGAGGAGTTCAGAAGACCTCTCTCTTAAACTCCAGGCTAGTCTATCCAACTATCACTTGACATCTCCACTTGGATGTCTAATAGGCCTCTCAAACTTAACACATCCAAAACTAAGTGCTTGTGATGCCTCCCTACAATCTGCTCTGCCAACAGAAATCCTCATCTCAGTAATGGCACCATCCTTCCAGCTGCTTAGGGCATTAGAATCATCCCTGACTGTCCTCTTTCTCTCACATCTGATCTGTCATAAAATCCTGTTGTCTCTACCTTCAAAATATATCCAGAATTTGACCATGTCTCACCATTTACATTGTTATCACTCAGGTCTAAGCTCCCATCAGCTCTTCCTAGGATTATTAGAGCAGCCCTTCTAACTAGTCTTCCTATTTCTGCCTTTAATTAATGTATTTTCAACAACCAGAGTGATCTTTTAAAAACCTAAGTGAGAGTATGTTATCCCTCTGCTCAAAACATTTCAATCACTTCCTACTTCATTAAAAAAAAAAAAAAGCCAAAGTTCTTTCTATATACTTCAAGACCCTACATGATGTGACTTCATCCTCTACTAAACTTCACTCCAGCTACATTGACCTTCTGGCTTTTCTTTGAAACTTCCAAGTATGCCCCTACCTCAGGGCTTTGCATTTGGTATTTTCTCCCTGTGAAATATCTTCCTCAAGATATTAGCATAATAAGTTCCTTTACCTCTTTCAGGTCTTTACTCCAATGTTATTTTATGGGAAAGTCTTTTGTAGCTCCCCTACCTAAAATATTACCCACCCCCATCCCTACCATTTCATATTCCCCCTTTCTGCTTTATGTTTTCTCCTTGGCGCTTATCTCCATCCAGCCTACTATATATATTAGGTAGGTGTATGTCTGAGAACACTGTTGTGGTAGCCAGTCTCAAAAATGATCCCCAGTGAGTTTGGCCTTTTGGTGTTCAAGACCCCTCCCACGATGAATAGGAGCACATGTATAATCAATAGGATAGGTCAGAAAAGATGGCATGTGACTCTAAAACTAGAACATCAAAAACATTACAGATTTCACCTTGCTCTCTTTTGGATCACTCTAGAGGAAGCCAGCTTCCTCTAGACATGTTGTGAAGATACTGTGCCAACTCTGTGGAGAGGTAGACGTGGAGAGGAAATGAAGCCTCCTGCCAACAATCAGCACCAACTAGCCATCCATGTGAGTGAACCACCTTGGAAGTATATCCTCCACCCCCAATCAAGTTGTCAAATGGCTATAGCCCCAGTTGACGTTTTGACTACAACCTCATGAGAAACCCTGAGCTAGAACCCAACTAAACTGCGTCTAAATTCCTGACCCACAGAAACTAAGAAAGAAAAAAACACTACCAATCAAGCCATGACTCACAATGAATGTAAGAGACATTCTGATTTAAAAGATATGGAAAAACACTGTGCATTGAATTGATGAAATCTGACAATATGGTTATTGTCATTGTTGTTTTCTCCATACAATTTTCATGAAGGCAGAATTTTTGTTGGTTTGGTTTGCTACTATAGGCCCAATGCCTAGAACAGGGCCCAGCACATGAGAGAAGATGAATAATAGTTGCTGGATGAATGAATGAAAGTTAAGTTGCACAAGGCATATTGTTTAAATGTGGTAGAGCTGGTATTCAAATTTAGGTCTTTGAGTCTGACGCATGTGCTTCTTTTATTGTCAGTTCTTCAGGATATAGTCTATTACCAAGATCCTCAGCTTATTTTTATTCAATTCTCCTTTTTAACTAAGAAGAAAGATATGGGAATAATAATATATAGCTGAAACTTACAAAGTTACCATGTCTAGGACTATTCTAAGCACATTGTATGCATTAACTTATCTAATCTTCAACACACTGTATAAGTATATGGTAGGCATTATTATTATCCACATTTATGAAGAAACTAAGGTACAGAAAGGAAAAGTGACTGACCCAAGGTCTCATAATCATTTATACCAGTTTTCAGTAAATAATTGTATATGTTCTTTCTTCCAACTTCACCTCATCTGGAAATATTTTTATATGTCTATGATATTTGGTAAAATCTCTAAATGTTTTCTAGTGTTGCATTGTTCACATTCCCTATTGAAAGGGAACAATTTCATATTTGTAGCTAATATCTCAATACTTGGGAAATGTAAAATTCAGTCATTTCCACATTAAAACTTAAAATCATTCCTTGAAAATTCTGGTTTTAATTCTTGTTTATATTATAATTTGTAAATTAGATGTGAATATAATGCACCCTATCTGAACACCAGTGTCTATGAGTAGACACTTAAACTATAATAAAACCCTTAATGTGATTAGCACTTTGTATACTTTCATTTGGAAGGCACTCACATTTGATCTTCATGTTAACATTTGAGAAGCTCTCATGGAATGTATTCTTTCAATTTTGTAGACAAGAACATTGATAGTCAAAGAAGTTAAAGTATCCTCTTAAGATCACATAGGTAAAGAATGGTCAAGCCACTTCTCTAAATCCTTGTCCAGTTCCTCACATTGATCTAGACAGCTGTTGGCAGGGTTTGTACTGACCTGAGGTAATTAAGTCAAGTGCAGCAGGAACTCCAATGAGTCTGGGGAGAAGTTGGGTTCCTCTTGCACCAGGAAGGAGTCCTATTAAAACTTCTGGAAAGCCAACTTGAGCCTATCAAAGTTTGAAGGCATGAAGGTCATTAGAATGAGATGATATGTAGAGTAGAGGCAAACATTACCCGGG
Organism: Rhinolophus ferrumequinum; assembly: GCF_004115265.2. NCBI lineage: Eukaryota > Metazoa > Chordata > Mammalia > Chiroptera > Rhinolophidae > Rhinolophus > Rhinolophus ferrumequinum. The sequence continues at coordinate 60,061,948 of NC_046285.1, read as the reverse complement.
ATTTCCCAAATTCTCAGAAACTTTGTCTTATAGGACTCAGATCCAAGATGGCAGAGTAGATAAACGCTGTGCTTGCCTCATCCTGTGAACACATCAAAATTACAACTAAGTTATAGAACAATCAACCTGGAGAACCATCTGAAGAGTAGCTGAACAGAAGTTTTATAACTAAGAATATAAAGAAGTCACATCGAGACTAGTAGGAGGGGTGGAGACAAGAAATAGGCTAGTCCCAAACCCATGTGTGGTGGATGAAAATCGAGAGCTCTCAGCCATATAGGTACCCCATGAAGGAGCAAGGGACCCTAGACCCTCATACCAGGCTCCCCAGTCCAGAGTACTGGTGCCAGGAAAAGGAGCCCCCACAACTTCTGACTGTGAAAAACAGTGGGGATTCCGACTGTCCAAGTGGGATGGAAGGCTGTGCAAAAGCCCGAGATCCTCTTAAAAGGCCTGCACAGGCACTCACCCTGGACTCCGGCAGAGGGATGGTGACTCTGGTGGCATTGGAGAAATATGGGGAGAGAAAAACTGAGTTGTGCAACTTCAGGGAAAGGACTGGAGGAACAGTCCCCATTTTCCTTGTGTGGGGCCCTACTCCCATGCAGCCAGCACACAGGTACAATCTTTCCTGGGTTGAGACCACCCCCATAGGCCGAATCTGAATGGCCTGATGAGCTCCACTGCTCCACCCTGCTGACTCACTGAGACCTGACTGACCCAGTTTGAGAATGAAAGCTTTCTCAGTGGCTAAACCTTACAGGAGCCAGCAAATGGCAGCAGGCCTCAAAGTGTCCTAGCTTTTTGTGGAACTACCCTAGACCTGATACTAGTGGCAGCCATCCTCAGTTCACAGTGTGGCCTCTCCCAGGTGCCTCCAGCTACAGCACAGGCGGCGACAAACCATGGATCGTTTTGTAGCTCCTACCAGGTACCCCCTGGCTGGCCACAGGCAGTGTCTGACCTGGGCCTGCACAAGAACACCTCCCAAGAGGACCCAGAACCAACATACTTTGAGATTGGCTTCAGACCACAGCAGAGCACTCCTATGTTCATTGCAGCACTATTTACAACAGCCAAGATATGGAAGCAACCCAAATGCCCATCAATAAACAATTGGATAAAGAAGATGTGGTACATATACACAACGAAATACTACTTGGGCATAAAAAAGAATGAAATCTTACCATTTGCAACAATATAGATGGACCTAGAGGGTTTTATACTAAGTGAAATAAGTCAGACTGAAAAAGACAAATACCATAAGATCTCACTTATATGTGGAATCTAAAGAACAAAATAAACAAACAAAACAGAAACAGACTCATAGAAGCAGAGAACAAGCTGATGGTTGCCAGAGGGAAGAGGCGGTGGAGAGCTGGATGAAAAAGGTGGAGGGATTAAGAAATACAAATTGGAAGTTACAACATAGCCTCAGGGATGTAAAGTACAGCAATATAGTCAATTGAGAATTGACTATAGACTAGAGAATATAGTCAATAATGTTGCAACTATTGTGTTTAGTGTCAGGTGGGTATTAGACTAATCGGGGGGATCACTGCATAAATTATATAAATGTCTAACCACTATGCAGTACACCTGAAACTAATATAAAATAATATTGAATGTCAACTGTAACTGAAAAAAGAAATAAATATTTTTTTTTAATTACATAGGAAAAAGACCAGAACAAAATAAAATTGAATGTTAATAGTGCTTATTTCTGAACGGTGAGATTATGGTGATTGTACTTTACATCTTTATACTTTGCTGTGTATTCTAGTCTATCACAATGATGACCATTATCTTTATTATTAGAAAACTATATTACTTACAAAAACGTTACCATTATAAGACTGGTATCACAAACCTCATTCTACATAGTAGCCCAAATTAAATCTATTTCCAGAAATAAATGGATTTATTAGTTTTGTGCTGTTTTCTAATAGGAATGTTTCTTCTTAGGTACTGATAATTATAAGGAACCACAAAACTGTAATCTTAAAGATAGGAAATAAAAATTTAAATAAGTATGCATACTCAGGGATGATAATCAAAATATATAAGACCTCCTACTGCATAAACACGGCTCAGTGAAATCTGACATGGGCCATAGTACTAGAGAAGAGTTCCAGGGGCCCTCCACTGACCCAGGAGTTCCACTTTAGTTGGTGTTTCATGGGGAGGTCCAAGGGCTAGGGTTAGGAGAAGCAGAGGGACAGTCAGGGAGCTCGAGGTAGCAGCTACTTACCAGCCAGAATAGATGTACTTTAACATTTTAACAACAAGTACCATTGAACTGGTACATAATAGCTGAGCACCAGTGCTAGAGGTACCCAAGAATTGTCAACCAGTAAGCTAACCATTTGAAAATGATCACCTTTGATGCTTACGACTACATTGTAAGGTTGCCCTAAAGAAAAACCCCACACACCAAGCCTCTTAAGTAGCCTCAGCTGTTACCTTTGCATGGGCAATCCTATAGTGACAGCCCAGGGCTATCTCTAGCCCGCCTCCTAAAGCCACGCCTTGGATAGCTGCCACCACAGGCTTCTCATTTCTCTGTATTTCATCTACTACATGTCCCAGTGAGAAGTTAGAAGTAACGGGAGCGCTGAACGCACGGATATCAGCTCCTATGGACACAAAGACAAGGAAAAGAGGGTTGACAAAGACATGGGCTTTATTATGTAACAATAAGGTACCAGATAATTCTTAAGGAATCTCAGACCTCTTTGGACCCATAAAACACTTCATCCTTTGGGTGGAGACACAGTAAAGGAACAAATAGCATGGAAAACGTAGACCAATATGAAAGAAAATCCTCAAATCTTTATCAGGAATCCTGTAATCTTCTAAAATCTGTGTTTCCATATTCTAGGTAGCAATTCTATCTTTAGAAAAATTAAAAAGATCAGAGAAGTAGAATAGACATTCTCTGTCAGTGACCATTATTCTGAGACTGAGTCAGCCTCTTCCATCTTTTCCATGATACTGCTCAACAAACCCACTCACAGCAATTTCAAGCCATATCGTTGTTAAGGGTGAATCATTACAATAGAAAATCACAGGGAAAATGCATACATATTTATGAGTTATACGTTAATCAACCAGCTTAGAATTATGTTTTTGTGATAGATTTTTTTTGTGTGTGATCAATAACAGTAACAACACTTATTGCTTTTCCTAATTATAAAAATAACATGCATAATGGAAATTTTGAAAAATACACAAAGTTATAAAGAACCTAAAGATCACCCCAAATATCACCACACACAGATAACAATGTAATGTTTGATAAATTCTTAGTTTTTTCCCAATGCAAATATATAAATGGCTTTGGGACTTTGAGTAAGTTATTTAACCTTTTTGTCTCAATACCTATTTAAATGACTGATGTCAGAATTAAGTGAAAGTTTACTACAATATATATTATTAGTAATATTGAGAGCATTCTGTAAAATCATTTTTATATTTTCTTTTTTCACATAACATTATACATAATGATCTTTCCCCCATAACATAGTATTTCTGGAAAACATTAAACTTGATACAAGTTAAAAAGTTAAAATAATTACTTCCTGTTCAGCCTATTTGTCTTATTTTGTTCGTTTTTGCTACCTGTACCTCATCTAACATCAATTGAGGGATTATGCTTTTTTCTCTCTAAACCATCATATTTTACACTCTAGCTTATTGTTGTTGTTGTTGTTGTTGTTGTTGTTGTTATTTAGGTTCCTTTGGCTTTAGCAAAACAAGGTAAATTTCAATTTGAATCCCAGGCCTATCATTCCTGTGAATTTAGATTTAAATGGTTTCTCATGTAATAATACCAATTAACATTTATTGGATAAATACATCAGGCACAGTGCTAAGTTATCTCATGTAATTTTCTTAACACCTAGGTTAAGTAGTGTTAACTCTCCCCATTATACAGCTAAGGAAGTTAAGGCTTTGAGATGTTAAGTGACTAGTTCAGACCTATGACTAGTAACTGGTAAAATAAGGGTTTCCACTCAGGCTGTTTGACCATAGATCACATTCTTGAGTTTCACACTACATTCTTCTTGCAGCATAACGTTAGTATTATTATACCAATTGTACAGAAACCGAGGCACAGACAAGGGTGTAGTGATTTCACTTTTCAACTCTTTGTTTCTGGCGTATAGAAATGCAATTAATTTTTGGATATTGATTTTTAAATCCAGTAAAATTGCCAAATTCTTATTAACCCTAATAATTTTCTGATAGATTACCTTTAATTTTTCTATAGACACTATCGTATCTTCTGGATAATAAAGTTTGTTTCTTTCATGCCAATCCTTATACCTTTTATTTCTTTTTCTAGCCTTACTGAGCTGACCAGGGCCTGTAATGCAATGTCAAATACAAATATAACCAGCCTTGTCTTGTTCCTGTCCCATAAGGAAAGCTTTCAATTTACCATTTTGTTTGATGTTTGCTGTTTGTAGGTTTGTTTGTAGGTTTTTAAAAGTAGATATTTTAGCCTGATTAAGACATTTCTTTTCTATATCTAGTTTACTAAGAATTTTTATCTTTAATCCATTTCAAATGTTATCAATGCTTTTTCTGCATCTCTTGAAATAATCATGATGGTTTCTCTTTTAGTCTTTTAATAAGTTACATTGTTCTTCCAATGTTTAACCAATATGATATTTCTGGGATAAAAGTGATATATTACACTTTTATATATTGTTAGAGTTAATTTTATAATATACTGCTTAAGATTTTTATATCTGTAGTACGAATGAAACTGGACTGCAATTTTGCTTTCCGTTCTGTCCTTGAAAGGTTTTGATATCAAGGTTACACTAATCTCACAACATAAGTTGGGAAGTGTACTGAGTTGAAGCATGTCTACCCAGAACCTGTGAATGTGACCTTATTTGGAAATAGGGTCTACCTAAATGTATTCAAGCAAAGATGAGTCATAGTGGATTAGGGTGGATCTATATAAGATCAGGGAAGTTTGGACATCAGGGGGAAGGCCACAGGAAAACAGAGGTAGAGAGGGGAGTGATGCAGCAAAAAGCTGAGGATAACCAAGGATTGCTATCAACCACAGGAAGCCATAAGAGGCAAGGAAGGGTTCTTCCCTACAGCCTTGGGAGGAAGAATTGCATCGCAGATATCTTTATTTTAAACATTTAACCTCCAGAACTTTGAGAGAATAAATTTATGTAGTTTTAAGTTACCCAGTTTGTAGTCATTTTTCACAGCGGCCTACGGAAACTAATACAAAAAGTGTTTCCTCTTTTATTTATTCTCCGAAATATTTGTGTAAAATTAGCATAATATTTTCCTTCACTTTTCAGTAAGAGCTTGCCAATGAAGTCATCTGGGGCTGGAATTTACTTTGTGAGTTTTTTTTTTTTTATTACTGATTCTTTTTCTTTAATGGTTATAGAACTATTTGAGTTTTCCATTTCTTCTTGAGTCAGGTTTTGTAGGCTGTAGTCTTCTATTTGTTCATAATGCCTTCATTATCTTTGTTAATCGCTACAGTATTCACAATGATATCCTTCTTGCCATTTTTTATATATTGTTTTTCTGTCTCTTTTTTTTCTTGATCTATCTCTCCAGAGGTTTGTCAATTTTATTAGTCTTTCAAAGAATTAACTTTTGACATTGTTGATCCGCTTGATTCACATTTATTTTCTATCTCATTAATTTCTTCTCTTTATTATTTCCTTCCTTCTACTTCATTTGGTCTATTTTACTGTTTGTTTTGTTAGTTCTTTGATACAGGTGTTTATTATGTTTTAGTCTTTTTTCTTTCCTGATATATAAAGCTATAAGTTTCCTGCTAAGTTTTGCTTTCACTGAATTTGTCAACTTATATATGCTGTTTTCATTATAATTCAATTAAAAATATTTTCTAAATTCTACTATGAATTATGCTTTGATTCAAAGGTTATTAAGAAATCAATTTCATTTCTAAACATAAGAGAATTTGTAGTTATATTTTTGTTATTGATTTCTAGTTTAATTGCATTGTTGTCAGATAACATTTTAAATAAAATTTATTGAGATAAGGTTTCATGGTCCAGTATCTGGTCAATTTTTGTAAATGTTGCAGATTTGAGAAGAATGTGTATTTTGCAATTGTTGGGTACATTGTTCTATATAAATATATTAAGTCAAATCTGGTAATTCCTAAAGTTTTCTAGGAGAATAATTTTTTCTGCCCTGAACCCTAATTACATTCTTTCTCTTCTATCTCCTTACTGACAAAGAAATACTAAGTTCTCCATAATTCTGATCCCTCTCCGCATGCCTCAAAATCACCATCTTGGGCTTCCCACCTTAAGTTTTCAAATAGTTGAGTAAGCCATTTAATAGCTGGTTAATGTTTCGTATATTATTTTAATCTTTCTCAGGCTCAGCCTTCTCCTCTGTAAATAGAGATTATAGGAGTTACTAAGGATTAAAATATAATAAGCATACAAATACTACTATTTTCATTATTAATAAATAACCTATACAGTGCTGGTACATAGCAGGAAAGATATATGATAATTATTATAATGATTACCATTTTTATATTTATTTATTGTCATGATTCTAATATCTATTTCTTCTCAGGCTACTATTAATATACATGAAATTCCTTTGGCTGCAGTAAGATTACATAGGCCCTCATATCCATGTGACTTTGTCTAAGGATATAATATATTCATTTGGGAAAAAAGGGAAAGTGTCACAAATACCACCGAATCACCATTTCAAATACTTTTGCAGTATTTTGTTAATATTTTGTATCTTCACAGAATAAACCAATAAAGACTGGCATGGTTACTGAGATAGGTGATTATCAGAAGAAAAAATGAATTCCATTTCAAGACTTTGTGTGAAATAAAGAATAACATTTATTGAACATCTTCTGCATGCAGGCTCTGTACTAGAGGCTGTCAGATATGTTATCTCATTTAATCTCACAAAAACCCATTGAGACAGATATTACTGTATCTACTTTACAAATAGAGAAATTGAAGTTCGGGAGATTAAAGGGACTGGCTCAAGTTCACATAGGGTGAAGAAAATATACAGAGCAGGTATGTGCCAACAGGTATATACTAGCAGGTATAACAGCCATCAAGCCTGCACCCAAATATCTTCCAAAGGTCCAATCCAATATAAAAGAAAGTTCTTTTCTCTGAGTCTCTCCTGTGATTTCTGTCTCTTTCTGCACAATGCTTCTCATTATCACGCAAGTTTCCTATATCCATTACCAACACTAAGGTATTACCCACAGGCACAGCTGATCTTGGTCTGTGGCTGGATTCCAGAGATAACTGGAGAGGGTTAGATACTGGTTACCTGCAGAGAATTTGCCATCTGCTCCACAAATCACAATGGCTTTTATTGTAGGGTCTGCTATAGCTTTCTGCAGTCCCTCTTTTATTCCACTGAGTACAGCCGTACTAAAAGAAAAAACATACATACAAGAAGCATTAGTCAGAATTAAATTTCTACCATCTCAGAGTTTTTTCCTTTCTTAACAATGAAAAATGAAACACATACACAATGGATAAAAATCCTAGACATAAATCATTAAGCTTTCACTAATTTGTTCAACAAATAACATATATATTTACTGTGCAGATTAAATAAATAAACTTTTTTTAAAAAAAGTATATTCCTGCACTTTGTTGAAAAGTTAAATACTTAGAATTGGCACTAATTAATTTAAAAATATTATTATACATCTTCTAGGTTTCAGTGAAAGGAGTTTGTAATATCCTAGGGAGAACAAAATATACACAACAAAATATCACACTAAGATGAGTGCTATAATAGATACAAAAAAAGATGTGGAAGTTCAGAGGGGGAAGAAATTATTTTCAATGTGTCATGTTGTTAAAATAGAAGAAAACTGAAATACTCCAAAAGAAACAGAGGTATGGCAGGGGCTCCAAATTACCCCATAATATCCCTCCTTCCCCACCTTCCTGAAAGTATTAAATATCTGCTTTTTAGCTGGATATATAACTGCCCCAAATAAAGACTACATTTCCCAGCCTACTCTGCAATATGGATAGAAGCAGATTTGGTATATGCAACTTTTGGGAAGAGTCCTTAAAGGGCTGGGTATGCTTTTTTCTTTTCTTTCTTCCCTAATCCTAGCAGAAATGCAGACGTGATGGTTAGATCCGGAGCAGCCTTCACGGACCAAGAGTTGAAACCATGCATTGAGGATGGCAGAGCAAAAAATAGATGGAATTGAGGTCCCTGATGATTGTGGAACAGCCATACCATTCTAGGACTCTGCTGTGAGAGAAATCAACTTTTTCTTGTTTAATCCACTATTATTTTGAGTTTTCTGTCCTGATAGCCAAACCTAATCCTAAATAATTTAGGAGGTAAATGCAAGGTCTGGGAAAGAAATGGCATATAAGTAGATTTTGCCAACTTTCAGTCGATGAGGTAGTCATTGATAGAGAAGATGGTTAAAGCCAAGATTGAGTTTGCCAAAGGAAAAGAAGAGAGAGTTGAGAGTAGATCTTCCGGATATACACTCATATAAGAGGTGGGAGAGGTTCAGCAGAGTGCTTCAGCACCAAGAGAGGCCAAAGTCACAAAAGCCAAGAGAGGAGAATTTGCCAAGAAGCAGAGGATCAATAAGTCCCAAGGGATGGTGGAGGAGAACCTAGGGAAAGTGGTGAAGAATTGCTTAAAGGAAAAATGATAGAACCAGAGCCTAATCAGTTTTGCCTGGGAATTCTGAGTACAATGTCTGTTCTTTAACATATAGCGTGGGAAAAAGAATATTAATACAAATGAAAAAAACCAGCAAACTTCTAAAAAAGCCAGATTGGTCAGACGAGCAACTCTGAGTTAAAACCTGACGGAATAAGGGAGATACTTGCCCTTGTATACGATAATCCCCTTTCACCTTGTTACTTTTCATCAGTTAAACTAGATGAAATCAAACAAAACCTCTTGTCTTCGACTGGTTAATTAGAAATACACTGGTTAACAAAAAACAGATTCTGAACCATCCATAATACTGAGAAGTCCAAAAGGCACATATTTCCTTTTGGGTAAAAATTAGCCAAAATGAGCTTAATCAGTGCCACTGAGGAGAAGAGGGTGGTTTATCCCATTTCATCCAACCCCTACTCTATTTCTTATGTTCTTGTTAATTTTGTCAAAATCAAATACAGGACATAAAGAAAAATGAAAATGGCTGTAATAGATACAACTTTACTAGATTCAAGTCTAGTGAAAGGGACCACAGCCTGGTAGCAATGTCAAGGTCACAGAGGTTAAGAAATTGTTTTGTCCTCTTAATATTGTCAGGTATGAAGGAATGGAGTTTAGAATAAAGATAACAGTTAAAGAGTGCTGACCAAAACTCTTTAGCTTCTGTGACTATATGGTTTTTGTGACAGTTTTTATTTTTAAACTGAATGCCATCAAATGAAGTTTGTGGCTTGTGACCAGCATTTTTTAAAACAAAGAAATAGAAAAGAGGAGAAAATAGAATATATCGAACTATATAACACGTAAAGATAAGTTTTGTTTTGTGAAACTTAGCTTTCGGTTATATATTTGTATGTGTGTGTGTTTAGGTTGCTTTGTAAAACATGTGGTTTCCATGTGAAATGACAATAAAAAAAAGTGTGAAAGCCATTGAGTTGAGAGATAGGCCTAGGAATCAGGCATGTCCTACACTTGTAAAGAGGGTTAGCATTCATCTGAATTGAAGGAAACATGACTTGCTAAACTAGCAAAGGATTTAAATTATGTGTTTGGGCCCAAAAATTCTTCAGATAAGAATCTCTTAGTGATCTAGGAAGAGATAATTTTCCACATAAAATTAGAAACAGTACAAGGAAAAGGAAGGAAGAAAGGAGGAGAAAAAGTACAAAGAAAAAAAAAATCGGGAACCTGTTAAATTGAATGAACGTGCTGGGATGTACACCTCTACCTAAAACAGAACTTCAGAAGCAGATAGAAAAAAGGGCAGGAAAGTATTTATTCCCAAGTGGGGGAAATTGTAATAAATCTGAAATGAATCCTGAGCAGCAGAGCCCGTGGTAGGGGCTTGTAACAGGCCTCTGCTTAACAGAAATAATGATAGCTAACAGCTATTAAATGCCAGTTTATAATCTCTAGCATTTAAACTTCACAACAACTTTTATGAGGCAGATAGTAACATTTCTCCTGCAAGGTCAGTGGAGGGTGGATTAAATACTATAAACTTTAAAAAATAATTATAAGAAAATATCCCTAGTTATGGGTATTAGAGTGTAGAACATCCCCCCTCAAGTTCCTGATGGACATGGTTTCCCATTATGGGCAGAGGTTGAGGCAGACGGTCCTAATATCTAATAATTCTAATGAGAATATAGACACGTCCAAAATGGGTATGTAATTATATTACTTATGTTTTTCTTCATCAAAATCAAAATAACGAATATTTTACTTTTTTCTGAGAATGGCAAGTAAATGATCATCCTTGTGTGATTTTATTTCTGCAATTCTTTTGTATTATTCAATGTAATAATTCGTATTAAAAATGAGAATTATAATATTAATACAAATGATAAAATCAAATCGGATGATAGGATAAAAATTCAGTTAAAATTAGTTAAAATTAGCAGGTCTCATTTCGCCTTTTTTTTTTTTCCTCCAGCAGCATGTGATAGTAAGAATTTTAACCAAAGGTCTTTCTCTCTATACTGTATATATTCATCGTAAATTACAACTTCTACTAATTTTCCTCCCTGTGGATGGGTGGCTCTTTCCTAGGTTGATCGATCATATACTTTTTTCAGAGATATGGGATGACCAAATCTATATAATAACTTCATTAATTTTCAAAAAGCAGCATTAATCTCAGTTTTAAAAGTAATGCTGTAAGTGCATTGTACAAATCTGGGGTAAGAGAGTTTAACAAGAAAGGTATTCCACGGTGAAATAAAAGATAAAGTGCACAGTTTTTCAGAAAATGGTATTTAATAATCTTACTCTTACTCTTACTCTTCTACTGAAGCACTAAGGCCTTGAGGTTTAAACAGATCAGGAGATACGACTGCATTTTCTGGGCCCGGGCTCAATTCTCTTTTCCTCACTGCGTTGGCAATGAGGACCTTTACTGATTTTTTAAAATGTGAAGCCACACGGTCAGATTTCTAAAGCTTTCAGTCACACATGTAAGGGTTGCCTGGGCTCCAGGTTGAGAAATGAGGGATCAAGGTCCAGCCAGCATTGCACTAAGACCTTTGGAACACAAAGTGGGCCACATAAGTCAAAGTTGCAAGCAAGCAGAAGGGTTCAGCACGAAGTTGGCATGCGCAGACCCGGTTCGAGTCCAGCTCCCCCGCTTCGTAGCCATCTGTCTGCCTCTCAGCCTTGGTTTCCTCCCCAGCGAAATGGGCATGAAAGTTCTCTGCGACGATTCACCAAGCTGACCTATGTAAAAGGCCCTGGCAAACGCCATCGTTCAATTTGAGTCAGTGTCTTTCTCCGTTTAAACCAGGAGGGGAGAGTCAAAGCCTCCTGAGCAAGCAGGCGGGGAAGGCCCCGCTGTCCCCAGGCTGGAGGCGACCGAGCCCGTTACCTGATCGCGTTGACCGGCGGGTTTCGGAGGCGAATCAGCGCCAGAGAGTTCTGTAACCGCGTATACTCGGCCATGTTTCCCGGGTCGCTGAAGTCGCCTCCGCCAGCCGCCGCAGGGCGATGCCACTTTTCCTTGCGCACCGGTCCAGCCCCGCGAGGAGGGGCGCCCGCGGGGCCAATGGGAGCCCAGCGCCGCCTCCCGCCTCCCGGCCGCCCCCCCCCCCCCCCCCCCCGCACCGACGCGCACACTACGTCGCCGCCCTCCTGCTCCCCCTGACCCCAGCTCCGCGTCTGCAAAAGTTCGTCGTCTCTTTCTTTTTTTTTTTTTTTAATTTATTTTTAATTTATTGGGGGTGACAATTGTTAGTAGAATTACATAGATTTCAGTTGTGCAATTCTGTATCACATCATCCATAAATCACACTGTGTGTTCACCACCCAGAGTCAGCTCCCCTTCCATCACCGTACATTTGATCCCTCTTTCTATTTATTGGCTCCCTACCTGCTCCCATCACAAAGCAGATCTAGGAGGACAGTGGAAAATGGGTGGAATTGCCAGCAAGTGGAGGTTTGCAAACCCGATTTCTCTGGGCAAATTCTGAGTTCACTAAGTTGTGGAGCTGTCCTTATCACAATTTTCATCTTCATGATCCTTAACAGGGACCGATATATGGGGTCCTGACAATTACGTGATATGACACAAACCTGGAATATTAAATCCATGCATCATGCATTTCACCTAAATGTTCACCTACTGACATGAACTGAGTATTTACAGAACAGTCGTATGGCAACCTAGTGAAACCTGAGTTTCTTTTCTGCCCAGTCCTCATATTTCTTCTTCTGCCATTCCTTAGGCTTGTGACTTCTAATACTGCATTCATTCATGAATTGTGCACCTATTATGGGCCAGGTCTAGGCAGGTGACTAAAGATAAACAAGGCTCAAACCCTTTTCTCTAAAAGTTCAGGTTGGACTTTTAGATGTGATTGGCTTCTGGTGGTCTCCACAGTCTGCGAAGTGGTCCGAGGGCAGTCTGGAAGTTTCAGAGGAAAAGAACAACGGAATGAGTTTGTTCACTGGTGTTCCACAAATTTTAACAATGATTAAGGACTATTTTCATAGATATTCTTTCACTTCTTGGAATTCAAAACAGGCTCCAGCTCCTGTGAAAATGCCAATTGCCTTGAAGCCCTGGAAACAAGTAGCAGTCAGAAGGGATCCAATCTGTCAAAGACAGACCTCACTTGTACCAGTCACAAACAGCCCAGTGCCAATGCCTCTGGGTGCCAACAACCAGCTTCTTACAGGTCATATCAATCTTTAATGCCTCTGCAGGTTCGCCAGTCCCTGAACTCTACCTTGCCCAGAACCTCGATGTAAGATCAGCAGTTTGCTTTGCTCAGAGAGCCTGTGCATGACCTGCAGAGCTTTCCCTTATTATAGGAAGCAGTAAATTAAACTTTGTCTTCTTATTTCAGACATTGGTCTCTAGGAGAAGAACTCTGCCGTGGCATGCTAGCAAGTTTGAATGCCTCCACAAAGGCTGTGTAGGCAAGGCATAACAGCTCTGAATGGCCGGAAACTCTTCCTGGAGCAAGGGGACATCAGGAGGACGTGGAGCCATTTTGAGGCAATTTTTCATCTTTACCTTGGAGGAGTCAGACACACATCATTTCTCATCTATCTCCTAGTTTCAGTTGAACACAGAACTTTCTGCTTTGAGTCCCTCCACCCCCATCCCTTAGATACAGCTGCAAACTTCCATCAAATTTAAAATTTAAGAGGGCACTTACTCTCAGATTTCTGCAAGTGGTGACCCTGCCCTGCTTCTCAACAACAGAGCAACTTGGTTCCTGTCATCCTTCATCCAGCACTTTCTGTTTGGTGTCATCCTGTGGGACTAGGAACACAGGGAGCTGATACCACGCTGACCTTTCTTTTGCTGTCTATGTAAATAATAAAGTGTCTAAATTTATTTTGGGCTCCTATGGGCCAAATCTGAATGTGGCGAGCCAATTTAGCAGATGGCACCATGCTGCTTCTTGCAGACTGCTTGACCATTGATCGTTGCTTGATGATTGTGATGAATTGTTATATGCTTAAATTGTCTTCTCATTCAATTTGTCTCAGTAAGTGCTACTTAACTGGATGCCATTCCTCTTGGCTAAGGCACTTCCACATCATTTGCATGTTACTGCTTTTGCTTGTTAAATATGCTTTTGTCATTGTTGTCATTATGTTGCAGTTCACGAAAATAGATCAGTGGATCAGAAGTGGTTCATTAAAGATCTCAGGAAAAATAAAAGAATGTAAATATTAAAATTTATGTGCTTACTGTGTACTCACAGGAAGAACAGAGATGCCTACCTAAACTTGGCTTTCCCTGCATGGGTGACCTGTAAGCCCTGGAAACTGACAGGGTATTGTGTTGTGAAACTTCATTTCACAGTGGCATAAGTCCATCAGAGCTGAAATCTCTGGTAAACCAATCAGGTTTATCCAGAACAAATGCAAAATATTGCTTTCCACCTGGAGTGATAAAATCTCACATGTGCTCTTCCCTGTCCTTTCCCCTTTTAATGTGGGATACAAATGGACCGCAGGCCCCAGGGGAAGACAGAGCCAGAGATAGAAGCCTGACCGCCCTAACAACTTTGAGGAGAGAGGTACCCCATTGACTGGAACCAACATGGACTGCTACAGGAGAAAGAAAGAAATGTAGGTCTGTTTGTTAAAACATTTCAACTTGTCCTGACTAAAACAGTGAAGCAATGAGCAGTGAGTACACTCTTGAACAGGGAAGTTGGCTGATGCTTAAGAAAAGCTGCCCACGCAAGTGTTGAAATAAAAGGTGAGATATAAATATTTTCTTCACTATACCAGTAATATCAGTAAATGACCATTTCTAGCATTTCAAGTGGCTTGCTCAAGTGTTGAGCCTTGGAGAGACACACACTCGTGTACACACACATATATTTAGTATCATAATGATGAAGATTAACCAGCTATCAGGATTCCTAAAGAAAACCCAACTGTGGTGAAAATGATGCAGTCATTATCTTCACTGATTGAAATAAGTCCTTAGGACTTTCAACTCCCTGATTCTACTTTTATTCTCAGAAATAATTACTCCCTGGGTCTACTTTTGTTATACGTTAAGTCTCCCATTAATAAAATTATTTTTCAGCAAATATTCAAAGATGTTAACAAATTCTGTCTTAAGTCTGTTCCTTTTCAGGCCCTTTCTCAGGAACTATCATTTCTCATATGATAAGGTATCCCTAGTTCTTCACGCTGTTGGTTGTTCGGGGCATTCTTCGTATTTGTCAGTGGCCCTATAAGTAGCACCTATTCTCTGGATTCTGCACCTGTCATCAGTCAGGTCATATTCATGTTTCCCTAACTCATATTTACTCTTTATTTCTTATCCATAAAGATATTTCTTTCCTTTCACTTTTTTAAAAGGATAATTAATTTTTATTGATATAGCTCACATACTATACAAATCATCCTTTTAAAGTGTACAATTCAGTGATTTTTAATGTCACAAAGTTGTGTACCATTACCACACTCTAATTCCAGAACATTTTAATCACCCCAACAGAAGCCCTGTACCTACAATTCCCCTTTCTTCTTATCCCCTAGCAACTACTAATCTACTCTAACAGAGACACTAATCTGTCTCTACTGATTTGCCTATTCTGGATATTTCATATAAATAGAATCACACAATATGTGGCCTTTTGTGTCTGGTTTCTTTCACTAAGCATAATATTTTTAAGATTCATACATGTTGTAGCATGTATCAGTACTTCATTCCTTTTTATTACTGAATAATATAGTTCATTGTATGTACATACCACATTTTGTTTATTCATTCATCGGTTGATGGGTATTTGGGCTGTTTCTACTTTTTGACTCATGTGAATATACTGCTATGAACATTTCATGTATGTGTTTTTGTGTAAAGTATGTTTTAAATTCTCTTGGGTACATACCTAGAAGTAGAATTGCTCGCTCATATGGCAGTTCTGTTTAACATTTTGAGGAACTGCCATATTGTTTGATGTACAATCCATATAGCAATGTATAAGGTTTTCAACTTCACATTCTCGTCAATACTTCTTGTCCATTTTTATTATTATTATTATTATTATTAGGCTAGTTGTTCTTAAATACGAGTTATATTGTATTTTTCTTTATCACCAAGCATGGTCTTCTCCCTTTGTGAGTGAATACACATTTAGAATCTGTCTGGCTTACGAAAGCCACTAAGTAAAAATAGTCATATTATTAGCCATTATTAGTCTTATGTTCCCTTGAGATGAATCAAATTGAATTGTGTCTTTTCTCTAGCATTATATTTCCATCTGCTTTGAATAGCAAACAGGATTCAAACTAATAGACCATTCATTGCTAAGGTCAAAATAAAATAGGTTGGCATAACTCAGACCTCCATTAATAGAATCATCAAATATTCTAGCATCTGTTATTTATTTCCAGATTGCCCCATCAAAGTGCCTTGATTTTAAGCCTGGAGATTATGTGGACATGATTATAGCTTTCAGAAATCTGAAGTAAAAGGAAAGGGGCCAGAAGACTAAAGATGGGCAAATGTTTTGATTTGTGAATAGGCAAAGAGATGATAAAAGATGTTGTAGACTGGTGAGTTTTAAATCAATACCTTATGAAATTTTAGAATAATTCATTAAGGAGATGGTTTGTGAAAAGGAAGTTGTGATCATCAAAGATATATTGTGCTCACTAAGAACACGATATGCCAAATTCATTTTATTTCAGTTTTTGAGAGGATTAATACATTGGAAGTTAAAATAAATGTTGTATAGCAATTCCTAGGGAGATTTAACAAGGTTAGATAATGGAATCCTTGTAAATATGATGTGGGCTATTTGATAACTGTTTTATGAATAAGTATTTAACCAATCATATTTTGAGCTGTTGTGTGTGCTAGCCACTGCTAAAGCAGCATGAGCAAAAAGAGACGTGGTACCTGCCCTCATATTGTTTGCTTTATGGCATTATGGGATAGTAGATCTTAATGGAGAGAGGGGGAAGGAGAAACATGCATTTTGAAAATATACACATCTGGCACTCCGGGATATTTTGATTCTGGGTGGACTCAGAAGTTTAAGAAAACTCCCCAGAGAATTTTAATGCTCATCCTTGGTTAAGAAACTCTCATGAGGGAAGCTTTTGGTAGTTCACTGCACTGTCCTTGACTTGATTCTGCCTTGAACTATATTATTTTTCAAATTGAGCAACTAATAATGTCAGAACAATTTCATATAGTATAGTTGCTCACATTATAATAGAATTAAATGAGAGAAATTGTCAAGGAATTTTCCTGCTGCTTTGTACTCTATCCACAGATTGATACAGCTGAATTCTAGGTGAGTCTGTGTCAATAAGACCTAAAATATAGAGCTGGCTTTGTGACAGTCATTGGTGCTATTCACAGTTACTCCTGTTTTCTCCCCTTCTCACCGTGATAGGGCTGCACTTCCCTGCCCACTTGAAGTAAGTGAGGTCATGTAACATTTTTGTGGCCAATAAACGGTGAGCAGAAGTGATAGAGCTTCACCCAATTCTTTTTTTTCTCTGCTTCGTGATTGACAACATGCAAGACAGTGGCTGCTCAATCAGCCTGTAGTCACAGGTTCTTAAGTGACTACAATGCTCAGCGCCCTCTGCAGACCCAGAGTGATCTTGTAGCACAAGTAAGAAATTATCCTCCTGGTTTTAAGACATTTCGGTTTGGGGGTTGTTTATTTACTGCAGTATTACCTTGCCTTGCCTAACTGATACAGAATTCTAGGGTGCGTATGTGACAGTATGACATGTAATGGTGACTAATGTAAAGCCGTATTTTACAGTTGAAAAGATAAAAATTGTCAAGAGTGTCCAGTCCAGAAATGCATGTCTGTTTTTCTCTTTTCTAGCCTGAGAATCACCTTGGAATTACTGACGGTGTGTCCGTCCTCTCACAGTGGAGTGTGCACAGTGTGTAGATGTGTAGATGAACTGCTACAGCCATTTGTCACCTCAGGGGAATCTGGCCATAAGCTGAAACAGATGCTACTGAAGGCAGAGCAAAGAGGGAAATAGATAGGGGTCCTGGATGATATGATTGAGTGCTGGGGGAACCAACCCTGGTGCCTGTCATAAGAGTCCAGTTACAGAAGCTAACACATTCCCTTATTGTTTAAGCCGGTTTGTGTTGCGTTTTGTGAAAGATGCAAAAATATGCTGCCTGGATTCCCTTTCAAGAAAGGACTCGCTGCACAGCTCTGCAGGGTGGTTAACAGGCAGTCCCAGATGTCAGCTTCTCCAGGGTCTACCTCAACGCAGAGAGCCACCTTGTTTGGGATCACACCCTTCCTTGGGCGGACTGTATCCAGTAGAAAGGGCTGGCCATTTTCAACCTGACACCAGCTACTCTGAGGGCCAGGACTTACTCTAGAGCTCCCTCCCAGGTTGGCTGATGATTCCTTGGACTCAAGTAGTAATTCTGCTTCTTCTTCTGACCAATCCTGCTTCCTGTCCATTCCTAACAAAAAAAATCTTTGTCCCCATCTCCATAGCAGTGTCTACTCATACTTCCAAAAAACCCAGTCTGTGACAACTTTTCTGCAACATCAGACAAAAGCATCCTAATTGAAATTCAGTGGGATAATTTGAACTTGATCTTGTTTAGAGGAAGGAAAATGTACTCATGATCTCTCTTATTTTTAACCGTGTAAATTTGTATTGTGTAAATTTTCAAGTATACACAAAAAAATAGAAAGAATATGAGTATAATGAAACCCAATATACTCAGCTTCAACAATATCAATATACAACAAATATTGATCATATGAACCCTCCCATATTATTTTACAATATTATTTTAAAATAATAATTTATGTTATTTCATCCATTAATCCGCAATGCACTGATATTTGCTTTGGGATGCAAAGCAAGGCCTTTTGTGTTCTCCTCCCAATCCAACTTGCATGCTCCTCCTAATATAATTCCTAGCTATTGTCTCATCTTTTCTTCCTCTTCCCACCACTACAGCTTTCAAAAAGAAGCAATTATTTTAATAGGAGAAAGGGGCAGTAGTCGTAGGAGATAGAAAGTCCCAGAACTAATTAATCCTGGAATCCATTCATTCTTCACTTATTCAACAAGCATTTTAGACCTGTCATCTCCCAAAGTCTTGGATACTCAGCGGTTACCCATATAGGTGGTTGTTCAGATAGGTGGTGTGATGATGACTTTGGTCAGAAAAAACGAAGAAAGAGGGAGAGAAGAAGGGAAAAAGGGAGGAATGATGGAAGCTGGCCATCTAGTGGTCACAGTGGGAATGTCATGCATTTTTTTCTACTAGACAGAACAAGACAAGGTTTACTCTAGGAAGGACCTTCAAGAAGAAATTGAGGCCCAGCGGTGAAGTGATTTAAGGTCACATGGCTAGTTAATAGCAGAGTTAGGCATGGAACCCAAACAAGCTGACTCTAAGACCTGTATAAATTTTGATTATTTGAAACTCTTAAAAAATGTGGTTCCAATGATTTAAAATTTGAATAAAACATATTTTGTATTTATTTTTATCAAGTTATGGTATATTGGTAGTAATGGGGTAAAAGTGCATTCATTGAATGAAGGAACTAGATGAATCTATGATTACATTAACATCGAATTATTTTTCCATTAAAAAGTCTGCCTCCCTCACCAGATAGAAGTTCCTCAAAGGCAGGAGATTATCTTATACATTTTTGTACCCCTAATGCCTGGCCTGGTGTCCCAAATGCCTGAATGAATAAATGAGTGAATGGAATTTGGAGGCTTAGATGCTAAACTGACTGCCATTGGCTAACTTTGTGACTTTCAGCAGATTATTTAATTCTTCTGTTCCATAGATTCATTAAGAATTCATTGACCTTTTGTTACGAAAGAGTTGGAAGAAACCTTAAATTTGGTCTATGCCAACTATATTATATTGTGGGTCTGTGGGAGTATCTGGCTATTTAGAACACAGACTCATTACCAACATTTCAATAACAATATCTATGCTAGTTTTGTCATATTCCTAAAACAAAGGCTGAATATTTAAGAGAAATTGCTTCCAGTAGAGAAATCTAAATAAACTGGTGCTGTGCTATTCGCAGTACACTCATAGAGTCTTTATGTTTACCTTCAGGAACTGCTTGGATCAGTTATTTATTCCCATCCAGCCAGTTAAAACTGAAGGTAGAGCTCATAGGAGCTGATACTTAGCCCCTAATTTCTGGGTAAATATTAAGTTTGCCAGGGGGAAGGGGTGACTGTGTTTGAAATGAACCCAGCAGTGGCCAGACCAGATCATTCAAATTGTTAACCTAAAAATAAAAGGCCTTCCAAAGTGAAAGGCAACAAGCATTTATTTGAGATAAAAACAAACAAAAACATTAGCTATTCCATGAATCACTGATTCAGGAAGAAACCCAAATAGTTTTCTGATTAGAAGACAAAAGCAAGGCATATTTATCAGAAAGGGAAGGGGAACAATTACAGCAATAGAAGGAAGGCATTTTTATTGGTGCAGGAAAGCAAACATAGTGAGATGCTAATTTTAAAAAAATTTTCAGTAGTCACGGTTATGTGCTTTCTTGTTATCTTTGCAAACAATTCTTTGGGTCACAATGTTGCTTTAGGCCCAGTCCAAAGGTTATTTTGCCCTGTTTTAACATTCTAAAGGTTTGAGGCCTAAAGTGTACAAGGCAGTTCCTCTGGGATGGCAGCTCCAGCTCCATTTTAAAGTGGGTCACGCGGCGCGGCCTGCGGGTCTTGCTCTGCTCCCCACATAAGAACGCAGGACATGGTAAGGCCAAAAAGGAACACTCACGGAGCCGTAGGAAGGGGAGTCATACTACTATATTCTAGCTGGTGGCTGGGTTGAAGACACAGGAAGCAGGAGCCACACTGTTCGCAACCCTCACTGCACTGCTTGCAGGCTCAGCCACCATCCTCTTGCTAGCCCCCATTTTGCTGCTAGCGTAGCCACAGCAGTTATATTAGTGGCCAGTGGCTCACTGGTTACAGCTGACAGCCAACTAGCCACAGCTGATGGCCATCCAATCACAGTTGGTGGCCATTTACTACCTGAGCCAGCACCTTTCTATGTGAGACCAAGAGCCTGGAAACTGCTCTTTGGGGCTCTGTCCCCACAAGTGGCTCTGCTTATACTATTTTTTTTTTTTAACAAAAATGATCGTCAGAACTGTGTGGAATCTGCTAGGTTACATTGCTCTTCTCTTCTGCAGACTGGTAGTTTCCTAGTCCTTTTTCACTTGAGAATAAAGGCTTTCAAAGTGAATCTGCTTTTAACAAAGTGAATCCTTATTAACACCTTGAGGCAGATTTGGGGAATGGGTGGAGATGGCGAGCATTTTGAGACTCCACTTCTGGTCCTAGCCCTGCCACTAATTGTATGGCTTTTAGTCAGTTGCTTCTCTGAATCCAATTTACCTTACTTGTAACATCAAGAGGTTAATTAAATGATTATCTCTAACGTTCTTTTTAGTTCTAATATTCTGTGAATTTTTTTATTCTAAGGATAAATTCTCAGCTGAGCGGGTCCCCTTTTTTCCCCTGGTTGACTTTCTTCCTTCCATAATTTATTAGGTATCTCCATGTTTTGAGGGCAGGGCCTGGCTTTTGTTCATCTTTCCCCCACTTTCTAGCACAATAACCAAGCAGGTGATTTCAAGGAGGACTGAAGTTATTTCCTACTAACATTCCATCTGTGGGGGAGGAGTTCAGAGGGGGAAGATGCCAAGCATTATTAATCAATCAATTACTAAAAGCTGAGGATACAAAGGGTAACAGGCAAACCAGTTCCACCCTTCCTTACCACTTATATGTTCCAACAGGGAACAAGAGCTCTTGTAATACTTAACCCTGACTGAGCACTTTCATCTGTTCCACAATTGAGGAAACGGGCACAGAGAGGTTAAGTAATTTGCCTAGTTACAAGTGAGGCAGATTGGGAAACTAGGCAGCACAGCCACAGAGCCGGCATTCTACTGGGTAGAGGAAACGAAAAAAATCAGAAAAATCACAAGAACAATCCTGGGATTTCTTTGAGGGGCCTCTTGAGTTTGGAAAAGAGTGATGGAGTTCGAAGTACAGAAAGAGCAGAGAGAAATGACTGCAGAAGGGAAGGCTGCAGAAGCTGGCAAAGAAGTTTGAAAAGCAAAAATGCACCTCTCCGGGCTGGAGATTAGGAAAGCAAGCGGAGAAGAACAGGGTAAACCAACTGCTCTGTAGAGCGCCAGGATCCCCGGGGAGCCAAGGAACACGTCACAAATGACATCAACAGAGGGGTTGGGCGTTGAGCTGAGCCGGGTGGCATCCGGCCGGATGTAACGTACAGGAAGCCCTGGAGGCGGTGCCCAGTTGTGAGGGCGTCACGATGGGCGGGGCGGACCTTCTGTGGTCCTCCTGACACCCTGTATCCTCGACAGGTAATCTGTGGGCCGATCGCGGACCTGGGCAAGGGGGGAAGTTAGGTTTGGTGACCCAGGTTTCTCGGGGCTCCGAGCTCGGACAGGGAGTCGTTGATCTCGCGTTAGGGGGTGGCTGAGGGAAAGGCTCCTTGGTGTGGGGCTTCCTGGGGAGATAGGGATACGAGGAACTTTGGGAACGGGGTCGTGAGGGCCGAGGTCGTCGAGGAAATGCAGACAGGCTGAGTCTTCTCAGGAATCGGTTATGGCTGGCGTAATGGGCTCCGGAGCATTGGCGCTCGGGGATGCAGAGATGGAGCCTGGGCACTGAGATGAGCTGACCTAGGGTTCATTTCCCACTTACCTTGCCTCCCTCCCCCTTTCTGCTAGTAGTGGACAGGGACTTCGTCTTTTCATCTCTTCATCCCGGACAGTGCCTTGCCACTATTAGGCATTTTTTTGATGCTGTAGAATGAATTAATGAACGCACGAACCTGATTCTTGAGATGCTGTCGAATGAATGAATGAATGAACGCTTGAACCTGATTCTGGCTCAGCTCCGGGAACCTTCTTCCGGATTTCGGTATCCCGACTTCTGCATGTAGAAGTGACTCCAGCTTAGTTTGCTGACTAGTGATTTATGAGGATGCCGGTGTAGTTGAGAGATTCAGGACATTGTTGTTTTGTGGTTATTGAAATTTTGAAATGTGCCTTCGTACTTTACTCTGGTGTGGGTAGAGAGATACGGCGATAATTGGGCTCCTTTCGGGTTCTTTTACTTTTCTGGGAAGAACTTACAGGTGAATGACCCCGGCGTGCAGTTGACCATCAAATAGTAAATTGGAGTTGTAGCACTGAGCTTCTAATTAGTGTTCTATGAGCTTTCTTTCATAAATACGAACTTGTTTTCTTTTTTATATTGGGATACTTCTTACATTTGAGATGTAAATGAGAATTATTTCATAACACGGATGAAACTAGTAATTCATAAAAATACGGTCAGCGGTTTCACCTGGTGTGTTCACATAATGTTAACTTCTTCCCAGCAGTTGCAGAAAGCCTCCAAAAGAATAAATCCCTGAAGATTAAATTGTGTTCTTTATAAAGTATTTGTTGAGATGATTTAAATGTGATGAAGAGTGGGCATAGACCTCAAGAACAAGTAGTGTAACCAGATCGCTTTTGGTTGTCAGGCATGAATCACTATCTGTCTGCAGTGTCATGAGGTCATAGTGTGTACGGGCTTCTTGCTATCAATTGAGATAGTAGCTCCTAAGAGGTTCTAGAATCTCATCATTAGGTTGGACGTAATGGAGTAGGAAAACCTAAATTATGGCTTGTTTTGTTTTGTTTTGTTTTTTATGAAGAAGAAGCTAGTAAGCATTTTTATATTAAAAAATCTAAGATGTTCTTTAAAATAGGTTGAGGAAAACAAAAAGTAGGTATGTAAATACATATTGCAGTCATTTAAATTTAAAAAGTTTGCCTGCCTTTCAAACTTATTTTCCCAGTGTCTCGAAATTGTTGGTATCCAAATCATCACCATCTTTGTATGCTCTTACTATTGTGGTAGCTTCACAATACATATAAATATGGCACACAGTAAGGTTTTGAGATCCTTTAGATTTACATTAATGCTAATGTCTTAACTTAAAAATAAAGTCTAATTTTGCTACCTCTCTCTACTGTTCAATGTCACGTCCACGAATTTTGTACATCTAAATGTCTATGTTCATAATAATAACTATTATAACTATTATTCATAATAAATTGGTATCCAAGTGGTAACTTCGGGGTGTGCATTGACATTCTTGAGGTTTTCAGTTTTGCAGAACACTGATATCTATGGACTCTAACATGGACTTCATTTAAAGAAATCTACGGACCATTCATGGACAAAAACATGAATCAATTTGTATTGTGGCATTCAAATCCTAGCACTTTGGGAAAGGTAAGTTGTTGACTGTGTTTTACATTAGGTGAGAAATACAATAGCCCTAGATTGGTCTAGGAAATTGTAGGATTGTGATTGAAAAATATAGGCCGAATCTCTTTCAATTATGCTTTAATCTGAACCTTCCAGAAAGAGGGTTGTTCTGTATTTATTAGGCAATCATTACTATTTCCCTGTAAAATTGATGAGAAATTAGAGAACTTAACAAGGTATATAATTCTTGGAAGATTACTGTTCTGCTTTCTTTTTCTGGGAGACCTCCTTTCAAAACTTTAGAATCTGGTAGACTATGTCAACCTATGGATACCCTGTAGGAATGGGACCTCAAATAGTCATTTAAATCATCTCATATTCAACTTTGGCTCTGTAATAGTGTATGTCCCATATTTGGCCTTAGGTTCAAACAAGAAAAGAGGCCAAAAAAACTGTCGTTTTTTTTTCTTTATCCTGCCTTATTAATGCTATTTTCTTTTTTCCTTCTTTGTTCTTCTTTTAGAAAATCTCTTCGATGATTCATTCTCGAGGTCTATCCTGGGGATAAAGTTTTTTTTCTTGCTCTATTTTACCTTTCCTAGCTTAGGAGTTTGTTAATTTTTAAAACTATTGTGTCAGGTGGGTACTAGACTAATCAGGGATATTACTTCATAAATTATTTAAATGTCTAACCAGTATGCTGTACATCTGAAACTAATATAAAATAATATTAAATGTCAACTGCAATTGAAAAACAAACAAAAAACTCTTCACTTCTAACTTTGTGATAACATTTGGCACCTTTTAATCACTAAGCATTAATTTTGTGTTTTTACTGGTCTCCTTTGTAGATACACTGGCTTCTTGTTTAAAATTTGTTCAATTCTAAAATCAGACAGTTCTTCTAGGAATTTGTCTTTTGGATCTACTTGTACTTGCACACAAATAGATTTGCATACAAATAAAATTTGTATATAAAGATATTCATCGTCATATTATTTGAAATTAAAAAAATAGAAATAACCTAAACATTCCTCAACCTAGGTCTGGTTAAAAAAATGCCTTCATATGATGTACTCATAGTACTTTGCAGCTCTTAGAAAGGATGAAGATCCGCAGATGGAGATAAGGAAAAAATCTCTGAGATGCATTGTTAACTGAGAAAAACAGTACAGAACTGTGTGTATAGTATGCTTCCATTTGTGTTTTTAAAAGCATACATTTATATATCCATACAAAATTTCTTCAAATATATATATATGAATACACACACACACACACACACACACACACACACACACACACACACTATTGACAGAGGTACTCCTGGGGAATGAGACCATAGGTCTAGAGTAGGAAGCAGACTCACATTTTTCTGTATACTCTTTCTGGTGGATTGAATTTTTTACTGTGAACATGTTTTTATTTTTATAATACTAAGAAACAAACAGTAAGGCTTTAGGCTAATTTCATAATTATGGGAGCCTCCTACAATTCCTTATGACTTTTGTCCTTTTAATTAATTGCACCATTCAGAAGGAATGAGGTTGCACAAGTGAGTTAACTTTTTTCAGAGCTTCACGAAAGGTTTGGTGATAAATTTTAATAGGTTTTTCACCTTAATTTAGATTATTACTCTTAATAAGGATTTGTGATAAACTAAGTGCTTACTGTTGCCGCATTCAATACTCATGTACAATTTATAAGCATGTTGCTGACTTTACCAGGCGATAAGGATGTTATTACTTTTGTTTGCAAACTAGGTTTGTATTGCATTGGTGAGGTTCTTAGAGCCTTTCAGTATTACCGAATGGGATGGACTTTGTTTTATTTGACTTGCTATGTAGGGACTCTACTCTTTAAACAAATCTTAGTTATTATTCTACTTTGTTCTTGATGTTTAGAACTGGCTTAAGGCATTTCCAAGAATGGATTATTCTCTGTTAGTAAAATCAGTACACCAGATAGATCATATATGTGGATAATCTCAGTATTGAGGATATTACTTTGAATTGGCTGATTATTTGCCTTGGGACTCAGCAGAAATTTCTGGTGACTTTCACTTCTCTAGCCATCTTTGTCTTTTCACACTTACATTGTGAGACATTTGGAATAATAGTAATAGGTGAGTAAAATGAGTTACACAAGTGATTTAATGATATGTTAATCTTCATTTTACTAGTAGAGGGATTTTATTTGAAACTTACTTGAGATAGGCTATGTAAGAGACATACCCATATGATACCACTGATTGTGTAACTTGTTAAAATCAAATGAAGGTCTCTAATGTAAAGGTTGAGTCATGATTAATGGAATGGAACAGGTTATGCTATGTCAGGTGTTTTATACCCAATTTTGACAGAGTATTTTGCTTATAATCATTGCTGTTAAATGATACTTTGCTTCTTGAGATCCTTGGACTAAATCGTAACTAGCCACAAAATGAAAATCATGAGGCAGGATGCCTACAGTGGGACTCCTTATTTTGCTAAGAGAAGGGATAGTAATGAATTGAATCCAAGGGTTGATTGTGTTTTCCCGAGTGAAGATGAATACGGTAAAGGTCACATACAGAAAGAAAGGAGATGAACATGAATGTGAAAGTCACGTGTAGATAACATAGAATTGAGGAGGATACATGTATATGTGTGTACCTATGCACATAGATATATAATACTATGTATATAAAACATGTGTATATATATATATATTATATATATATCTATATTATATATATCTATATTATATATATATATATATATATATATATATATATATATAATTTTCTGGAAAACCAAAAATTCCAGATAGAAAGATATCCAGTTAGTATAAATGAAAAAAGTCAGAATTTTAAGGCCTCAAAGCTGGGCTTATGATTAGCTTATTCGTGATTGTAAACTCAGTTTAAAGAATTTTGTATGTGTTAAGATCATTCACAGAATTTAAGTGATGGGAAAGCAGACAAAAGCCTGAGAGTGAGAAAATTTAAATCTAGCAACATATACCATCATGGTTAAGGGTATCTTTTAAGATTCTGTTTTGTGGTATTGTTTGGGGGAGGGGAAAAAGAAGAGAGAACTCAAAACTTTATTGCTGTTTAATTTGAATTTGAGCTATGTCTGTAAGGCTTTCCTAAGCATTTCAATTGTGTATGACCAAGATGGATTAACTAGATCTATTAACCTATAAAACATCAATGTACAAAAATTAGTTTCATTATTAGATATATCTTGAATAACAAGAAAATTGTTTTAAATCAATTTTGTGATTATATGAACCTGCAAAGTGGTCTGAATTTTTTCATCCTAAGGCTTTGTTATTTTTTCTTCCTGTTTAAATATTTTCAAGCCATAATATTTCTCTTTCAGTTTCTTTCTCTACCCCATGGAATCAACTTCATTTTATGCCATCTCTTCCAACAAATTATTTTGGCCATGCTTTCAAAGATCAAAAGCCCTTTGCTTTTCATGGATGTCATGGATCGTGATCAAAGAGATTCAGGAAATTATCATTACATCAGTTTATCTTACTACATCCCAAGGTGGTTCTGTAACAGCTTTAAATTCTGTTGCAATTTACAGTGAAGAAACATTAATCTAAGAGATAAGCCATTGAACATATTTAGCCATTCTGTATACTATATCTTTAAAAATCTCTTTATTTCCTTTTGGTTTTCTCTTTTTGTTCTTTCCGAATGGCACCTAGTGATCTGATTAATTACTGGCCAAAGAGTTACAGCTTTTCAGAATCCTTTAAAATCTTTTATTAGACGTGCTAGTAGAATTTTGTGTGTGTTTGTTTGTTTTTAAAGCATCAAGTACAAGTTTTTGAAGACCCTGGGGCCTACCATCATTACGCATTCAAGATTTGAGTGTGAATAACTTCATCAAGACTTAGATCCTCTTCAAAAGCCTCAAGTCTCATCTGCATTAAAGCTCTCCATTGAACCCTGTCACAAAAGTAAAAGCTTAAAGAGACTAAAATCCATTAATACATTCCATTTTATATCCTTTTCTCTGATTTCTCTTGTTTCCTTCGCCTTTAGAGTCTTTCAAATTGCTTACATTCCTTTAGACTAGAGCCAAGGAAACAGTGCTTTCCAAAAGAATATATATCCTGTGTCCATACGTTTTCATTGGTAGAGAAACATAAATTTGGCATGATAAGTTTAAAATCAGGTCCTTTGTTGTATTCTATAAAAACTCTAGTCAACAATAAGAAAATGAGGATGAAGTGGTAAAAAATATTTGAGGTCAGATTATACTCTCGAAGGCTATGTAGTTTAGAGAAAAGAGCCTCAGACTAGAAGTTAATGGTTCTTATTCTCTCTGCCTCTTACTCGATATTTAATCCCTGGGTCAGTCACTTAACCTCTGAGCCTTAACTTATCTGTAAAGTAAATCTGATAATATTTTCCCTGCCTACCTCACAGGGTTGTTGTGAGGATCAAATGAAATGATGTACATAAAAAGAACTTTTATATAAAATGTGCAGTATAGACATAGGGTCCGTTACATAGTTGCAAGTCATTTCCTCTGTTCTTGGGCCTGGGAAGGTAGGTGCATTACCTACACTGAACCCGTGTGCACCGTGTCCAGGCTGGATACATCGTAACAAGGCCGTTAAATTTTGTTTTCTCTGAGTACATAGAATATTCTTGTGGGCTGATTCCAAGAAGGAGGAAGACTATAAATTTCCCTAAAATTGTAAGTTAGCATAGATAATGCTCTAGAGCTGTTATGTGTTCTAATGTATTCATGGTTTGCAAAATTTAATACTAAGTTGTGAGCTGAATTTTTTTTTTAATGAAAGAACATAGAAAATTTCACAATGCACCCCACCTCATAAGAGTCAATATTGTTTTAGCTATATTGTGTGTGAATGTGTGTGTGTTTGTATTTGTGTACTTGGTCGTTAAATAAAATGCATTTTTCCTATAAGTTGCAGTTGCTGGTATAGGAGAATCATTTTAGTACCGATGCCTTTCTGCTACTAATTTGGATTCTTAAGAGACTGTTTCTTTTCACTTCATGTTACTACTCGTAACAAAGGAATTAACAATTAGTATCAGCTTGACTTTTGGTCTAATTAATGAGATACATTTTTTAAATTTCAGAGTACAGAGAAAACCTATAGGCCTTCTGGGTATTTAATATTCTAATATCATCTACTTTGACACCCAGACTGTTACAACATTTAAGGCTGTTTAAACTTCATACTAGTAGAAACATTATATGAAATGTTTTTTTCTTTTTAAAAATGTTTACTTTTATCTTTCTGGCCTAATGGAAAACAAAAGACTCCCACTTAGTGTACCCTTATTTGAGGATTCCATGGACATAGGCTACAGAGAATATAGTTAACATGACTAGGAGTTTGATGATCTGTAGAAGAGAAAAATGCCAATTTTTCTTTCTCTGAATAACTACATTTATCTATAATGATTTAAGATAAATAAGTAACTGGCATTAACTTATTCAACAGTTTTCCCTAAAAATAGATATCCACCTTTTTGGTAATAGCATTGATTAGGATTAGATGACTTTGATAGCATCTGTGAACAGTAGGGAATGGCTTCTTCCAAGGGTGGTACCTTCCAATTCACTGGTGAAGAACAAATTCTTTAGTGTACTAAAAAATTACATTTGGTGCCCTGGGAGTACTTATTTAAGCTTGGATGGAATAATGTAGAAAATATTGATTTTCCCTCCCTACAAATTATATAAATGTATTTAATCCTAACGACATGAATATTAGAAGATTTAAAATATAAAATCCAACTGCTTCGTTTTTCTGAACAGTCATAGCCACGCTTCATACATTGATAGAAACAGAACAAATTGCATAGATTGTACAAATTGAGGCTCTTTTGTGTATGAGAATTGGAAGCATTGGCATAAAGGTTCATTATCATATACGGTCAACTTTTTGTTGTTCCGCCCCCCAAAAGAATCACAGATATTTACCTGTTCTCCATGGAGAAGATAGGATCTACCCACAAGAAAAGGTCAAGAAAAATAGTTAGGCAGCCTCAGCCATCCTTAACCTTCTTCCTCAACCCTTATGACTCTAATACCTCATCAAATTCTGTCTTTTCTACCTCTTAAGTATCTTTCAAACTATCCATCTCTTTCTGTTCTCACGTTCACTACACTTATTTATGCTGCCATCATCTTTGTGTGCACTTCTACAATAGCTCTTGACTGGCCTCCTAAATGACTCTTTGCTCCCCTAATCTCTTTGCTTTTGGAGTCATCTTTAAGAAATACAACTCTAATCTTTTTGGTCTCCTGCTTTAAACTCTTGTTATCTTATTGCCCTTAGAATTCAACCCAAAATCTTTAGTCAGTCTTCTTTGCATACTTAGCTACAGCCACAATGGTCTTCCAATTCCCGGAAGATCTCTTTTTTTTTTTTCTTCAGGGATTTTTGCAGATACTTTCTGCTTGGAATGCTCTCATCCTTATCCCTCATTACTTAACTCACTCTTATATTACCACTCTCACCTTAAATATTTTTGTCCTCAAAGGCTTCTCCCACGGCCCAGACTAGGTCACAGCACCCTCCCTCATTATTCTTTCATAAATCACCCAGTTCATCTCACACCTCGTATGGTTGTCATTATTTGTCTAATCATTTGTTAATATTCTTATCCATAAGAATAAAGCTTCATGAGGGTAAGGACTTATACCTATGTGTGTTTTATTTACCACTGTATGCCCAGGGCTTTGGACAATCCTAGTAAATAGTATGAATTCAGTAAACATTTGTAGACTAATTCTTCTCATAGCCACCACTCTTTTCATTTAGACATTTTACATACTCTAAGTTCTAGGTTATTTAACCTCTGTTAAGAACCCTCTGATTGTTTCTCATCTCACTTCAGTTACAAGGCAAAGCCCTGACAATGGTCTCTGGGGCCTTACCTGATCTGCCTTTGCTCTCTCCTGACCTCTCCATCATTTCCTATCTGTTAGCCCCAGCCACTCCGGTCTCCTCACTGGTCCTCAGAAATGCAAAGCTTTTTTCTGCCTCAGGAACTTTGTACTTTATATTCCCTGTGCCTGGAATGCTCTTGCCTTAGATGTCTATGTGGTTTAATTCCTCATCTTCTCCAGATCCTTCAGGTCACAATTTTCATCTCAGTAAGGCCCTCTCTGGGCATCTTATTTAACATCGTAACACCACCTCCCCATGGCCCCTTCTTACTTTTTTATCTCTGACACTGTTCACCTGTATTTCCCCCAGCACCCAGAATAGTGCCTGACACATGATAGGCACTTAGAACTTATTTATTAAATGAATGAATTTAACTTGTACTCACAGACATGTGTATTTGGGACAATGTGACCTATAACCTGAATTGCGGGGACTTCATATTTTAAAATGATTTTAAAAATTGAGTTAATTAAATGTATTTATATCTTGCTCTGTTCTAAAAAAGATTTGAAATGGCTTCTAGAAATGCATATAGTACAATGGGATGAAGACATGTAAAGAGAACAAAACAGAATTTAATAGTAACGTTAAACTGGGTAAAGTTAATGTATAGAACGTCCTCTAAAGTGGCTAAAAACAGGTTGTAAATTTGACTCCTTAAAGAGTTAGCTTGCTCAGAAATAATAATTGGATTGGAATCATGAACTTTGTTCTGTGGCACAGGTCACAGACATTTGAGTCTTACATAGGAACCCAGAGAACATACTTGATCTAACTATAAGGAATTGTGAAATTGCTCTTCTAGAAAAAATTGCTTTCTCTGTTAGGAAATCTTCTGTTGGTATGAAATACGTACCCAATCTATCCATCATGAAGCCTCTGCTATGTCCGAGAGATGACAGCCTCTGCTTATGTTATGTCCAGGCCATTTCCAAGTTGATTCAAACTTAACATTTGGATATTTTAGAAAATCTGCTCTCAAAGTTACCAACCAGCACGTTAATTACTCTAGTTTCTCCGACTGTAATCATGAGGTAGAATGAGATTTCAGTGGTTGTGGGTTCCTTCCTTTTGAGGGAGATAATTGCTGGCTTAGAAATAGGTTTTTCGTTTTGCAGTATATACATGTATCAGATCATAATGTACACCTTAAATTAATGCATGGTTTTATGTCAGTGATAGCAATAAAACTGGAAAAAAAAGAAATAGGCTTTTGTACAATCAACAACTGAATTAGGTGGGAGGATTGGGAGTAAAGCAGATGAATAGGCTTCAAGAAATCTTTCACCAATATACTAACCCAAATCAGAGCTACATTGTGTGTGTGTGAAGTTAAATGGAACATTGTATAGTCTGTGTCTTTCTGTTCATGGGATGTGTACTTTCATAATTCTGTTCTGTCTTTTAAAACAGAATTGTGGAGATACCTGCAGGCCACTGATAAAGCAGGGGCGGAACTGGAGAACTTCAAGTAAACTGTAGTACCTCATTAAACAAAGCTGGTTTTTTGAGGCAAAACATGTGAATATTTAGCTAAGTGGTGTTGGACTGGCAAAATGTGCTCTTATTGGACTTTTTCTTCTTTTTTAGCTTCCTATCTTTGACCTGAAGATAAACAGTGCTTTTTGAAGTCAAATCTTCTATCCTGCCCCATTTTTCAGGGTTGAAAGGGGAACTAAACCAACATTAGATTTTTAGAGAAGCAACAGAAATATGTACTTTTAAAAAATCATTCATGTTCCACGTATTTCAAAGAAAGAATGTGAGTAGACATAATAAGAACACCATAGAACCATTCAAATAGACAATTCTCATAAAGGGAAAGTAATTTTACCAAAAGCATTGTGAATAACATATTGCTGATTAAATGATCCTATTGGGTTATATTTAATCTATAAGTATACATTATTGTAACTAGTTTAAAATGTATTAATGAATGTGCTTTACACATTTTATTTATTTGCTGGAATTTTACATTCATTTTAAAGAAATCAAGCATCTCTTCATTTTGGTATTTAATAACAGTAGAAAACCTGAGGACAGACAACTATTAGTGTGAAAATAATGCAAAGGTCATCATATCTTCTAGCATAAGTGATGTGGAAGCAGAAAGATCTTATTTTCAGTAAAAGTGTTGAAGTGGCAGAAAGAAAATATCCCCCAATTTCTTTGCTGACACAAATTTTGCTACAGTAAAGACAAAAAAAAAAATATCGTCTTTTTTGTGTGTATGTTACTCAGAATGCCTGACACAGCTAAAAGATACTTTGCAAACCAAAAAAGTTCTGTAACGATTTAAGTTTGGAAAATGTTACATTCTTTTTTGGAAATTTATAATACAAATTTATAAATTTTCCAAATGTATGTGTGGCCAAAACACTTTCTTGCTCACAAAATCTTAATAGCCCTTGGTTAGTGTTTCAGGAAATGCTGTTCTAGATTAAAAAATAAATTTTAAAACTATATATGCATGCATATACACATATATTACAACAGTATTTGATATACTCTAAAACTAAATAAATAAATTCTAATTATCAAAAAAAAATTTTGTCCAATATCCTTAATGAATATAGATGTTAAAATATGAAAATTATTCCAAAATTGGTACATATGCACTAAGTCGACTGTGTGGTCATTACATAATTTGTACAGCATTGACACAGATAATCACTTATCTTTCCCTGGAAACATTTTCTTTATTTGGTCTCCAGTGTATCACACCCTTCAGGCTTTCCTCGCACTTCTCTGACTATTCCTTCTAGTCTTATCTGTTGATTTCTCTTCATTTTTGTGAGTCTAAACATTGGAGTGCTCTAGAGCTCAAGCCTAGGTCCTTATCTCTTTTCTACCTAGACTCATTTATCTTCATGACGTTATGTACTCTCAAGGCTTTAATACCACCTTTACTTGAATATTTCTATTTCCAGCTTAGACCTCTCCTCTGAACTCTGGACTTGTCACTGCCAATTTAACATTTCCATTTGTATGTCTCATATTCGTCTCAAACTTAACATGTTCAAAATTGAACTCCTAATCTTCCCTTTAGTTTTTCAGTAACAGTTTTTCAGTAACAGATAAGTCCATCCTTCCTTGACTCCTCTCTTTCTACCTCTAATCTGATCCTTTAGAAGAAAGTCCAGTTGTCTCTACCCTAAAAATATAACCAGAATCTAATTACCTCTGCTGCTACCCCTTGCAATTTCCTCCTAATTTATCTTCTGTTTCTACCCTTGCCCCTTTCAATCCATTAACATAGCAAAGGGATGCTGTTAAAACAGAAGTCACATCAGGTCACTCCGCTCAAAACTCCAATAGTTTCCTGTCTCACTAGTGAAAACCCTTTACCTCTTTGACCTGATCTCCTGCTTCTCTTCCCCAGATTCACATGCTTCAGCCTCCTCTCTGTTTGTAGAGACTTTGCTGGTGCTGTTCCTGTGCTTGGGATGTTCTCGTACCTGCCATGTGGCATTTCCCCTTCCCTCCTTTAGGCCTTGACTCAGAGGTCACTTCCTCGGTGAGGTCTTCATTAGAAGCACCAACTCTCAGCCTCCTCCCATGCCCACCACACGCACGTCTCAATGCCCTTTCTTGCTTTCTTTTTCTCCTCAGCGTTTCTCACTACGTAACATTCTATATATTTTCCTTAATTATCTTGTTTGTTTCTCTCTTACAGTACTAGAATGGAAGCTGCATGAGAGCAGGGTGATTTGTCTTTTTTCCTTGATCTCTGTTGTAACCCTAGTATCTAGAAGAGGGCCTGGCTCAGAAGGTATTAAATATTTGTTGAATGAGTTAATCATGTACGGAATTGCTTAATCGTCGTAATAAGCTGAATATAATATTGTTTATTTGTCTTAATATGCCTGAATATAAAATAAAGTTTTCATTTATACATAAATCAAAGTAGTTTTAAGATAATGGGGAAAATCCCATTTAAATTGAGAATTTCTCAAAATGTCGGTATACATTTATACTTACTCATTCAATTACTAATAAGTATAAACATTTGATATTTTCAGACATGCTGTCAAATATGCAATTAGAAATTGTGCTTTCAGCAAGTGAGAATTCAGTAAATTGCTCTTGAATGGGTAAGGTAAACATAGTCAATATAGCGTGGTAGTATATTTCTCTGAACTTACCATAGCACGTAAAAATGGATGTGTAGAAAACGGTAGCTAATTTAATTGGAGGAAATATAACAGCACATATAAATAGAAAAATCACTAAGGAAAGCACAAGAAAAGACTGACTTCCAAATCTTTATATCATGCAACTGCTCTTATAACCATGTGGTATTAGTCCAAAAGAATGAAAATGTAAGTAGCAAGATTGACAACCACAATTAGATAACATCAGTATTAAGAGGTTTATTCTGAAAAACAAAGACAAAAACTTAACCCATGAATCAAAATTTGGCATGGTTCCAATTCAGAGGAAAAAGCACAAGTATATGTATTGTAGGTACATATGTAGAATGAAAACAAAAGTTGAAATCAATTTGTTTAGAGATTTTAATGATAAGCATGAAATATTAAATATAACATTTTCTTAGTATATATAATTTATGCCGAAGTTAAAAGTATTAATAAAGAGAGAAAATAAATGAGCCAATGTGTTTGCTAGACACGGTTTTAGATTAAGAAGTATTTACAGTTATATGTAAATTAAGTAAAAATCTCTCAAGTCCAAAAAATTCATATTAAATTATGGGAAGAGAATTTTGCTTCTGTTTAGGATATAGAAAGTTGCAAGAGAACATTTCTCCCCCCCTAACACTGAGAAAAAGCCTGATAATCCCCAGTCAACTTGTCTTGAGCCCATCAGAGAGCTGAGGTCACAAGGCAATCAGGTGAACTGAAATCCCAAAGAGAGACAAGCCCTTCTGAGGAGAGATGGGACACAGAAACTGTTTTTACCTTTGGTAGAGCATGGGAGGAAGAGGCAGCCACCATAAAAAAGGGTAAGAAAGCAGGTAAAATTTTAATGAATTCTTAAAGTCTGAGTACGGGTTAGAGTAATAATTTAAAATAACTGGGAGCCCAAGACACAAGGGGAGTCTGCACTCATTTCAAGCTCTTTTCTATGGGTCCCTTGTTTTAGTTTCATAGGGCTGCCAAAACATAAGTGCCACAAACTAGGATGACTTAAAACACCAGAAATTCCTTCTGTCACAGTTCTAGATGTTAGATGTTAAAAATCAAGGAGTTGGTGGGCCATGCCCTCTCTCCGAAGGATCTAGGGAAGAATCAGCTCTATGCTTTTCTCGTAACTTCTGGTGTTTGCTGGCAATCCTTGGCATTCCTTGGTTTTTGGCAGCATAACTTTCATCTCTGTCTCCATCTTCACATGGCTGTCTTCCTTATGTATATATATCTGTGTCTCTGTTCCTTTCTCTCTCCTCTCTTTCTCTCCTCTTAACCATTTTTAAATGTACAATATAACAGTGTTAACTATATGCACATTGTGCCATAGATCTCTCCAGAACTTTTTCATCTTGCAAAACTGAAACACTATGCCTATTGAACGACTCCTTTTCCACCCCTACCCCCAGGCCCTGGCGACCACCATTCTACTTTGTGTTTCTAAGAATTTGGCTACTCTAGATACCTCATATAAGTGGAATCATGCAATATTTGTTTTTTTGTGACTGGCTTATGAGTATTTCACTAGTATCATACTTTTTTGATTTCTGTAGCTTTGTAATAAGTTTTGAAGTTAGAAGTGAGCCCTCCAGCTTTGTTTTTCTTTTACAAGGTTGTTTTGACTATTCAGGGTCGTTTGAGAGTCTGTCTCACCACAGAGTATGATGTTTGCTATGGGCCTTTCATATATGGCCTTTATTATGTTGAGATAATTTCCTTCTGTTCTTAGTTTGTTGGGTGTTTATATCATGAAAGGGTGTTAAATTTTGTCAAATGCTTTTTCTTTGTCAATTGAGATGATCGTATGGGTTTTGTTCTTCATTCTGTTAATGTGGTGTATATTTCATTGCTTTTTGTATGTTGAACCATCCTTGCATGTCAGGAATAAATCACATTTGATCATGGTGTATAATCCTTTTAATGCATTTTTGAACTTGGTTTGCTAGTATTTTGTTGAGGATTTCTGCATCAATATTCATCAGCAATATCAGTGTATAGTTTTCTTGCAGTATTTTTGTCTCCTTTGAGAATCAAGGTAATGCTGGCCTCATGAAATAAGTATGAAAATGTTCCTCTTCATTTTTTTTTGGAAGAGTTTGAGAAGGTTTGGTGTTACTTCTTTGAATATTTGATAGAATTCTCCAGGGAAACCATCTGGTCTTGGGCTTTTTTCTTTTGGGAAGTTTATGATTACTGATTCAATTTTCTTACTAGTTATAGGTCTGTTCAGATTTTCTATTTTTTCATAATATATTTTTGGTGGTTGTATGTTTCTAGAAATGTATCAATTTCTTCTAGATTATACAATTTGTTGGTGTGTAATTGTTCATAGTAGATTCTTTTGATTCTTTTTATTTCTGTGATATCAGTTGTAATGTCTCCTCTTTTGTTTCAAATTTTGTTATTTGAGTAATCTCCCTTTTTCTTTTTTGAGTCTAACTAAGAATTGTCAATTTTGTTGATCTTTTTAAAAAACCAGACCTTAGCTTCATTGATTTTTTTCTGTTCTGTATTTTGTTTATTACTGCACTATCTTCATTATTTCTTCCCTTCTGGTAATTGAGTTTAGTTTGTTATTCTTTTTCTAGTTCTTTGAGGTATAAAGTTAGGTTGTTGATTTGAGATCTTTTCTTCTTTTTTAACGTAGGCATTTACCACTGTAAACTCCCCTCTTAGTACTGCTTTTGCCTCTTCCCATAAGTTTTGGTATGTTTTATTTTTGTTTTCATTTGTCTTGATATACTCGTATTTTCTAATTTCCCAGGTGATTTCTTCTTTGAGCCATAGTTGTTCAAGAGTGTGTTTAATTTCTACATATTTGTGAAATTTCCCATTTGTATTCTTTAGATCCAGAATTTCTGTTCGGTTCTTTTTTATACTTTCTATCTTTGTTGATATTCTCATTTTGTTCATGTATCATTTTCCTGATTTTCTTTAGTTGTCTATCTGTATTCTCTTGTAGTACATTGAGCATCTTTACAATGATTATTTCACATTCTTTTTCAGGTAATTCATAGACCTCTGTTTCTTTAGGGTTACTTTCTGGAGATTTATTTTGTTCCTTTGATTGGACCATGTTTCCATTTCCTCATATGTCTTGTTATTTTTTCCTGGGATTTGTGCATGTAAAAACACAGCCACCTCTCCCAGTTCTATGGACTGACTTCATACAGGAGAATACCTTCATGAATCAGCTGTACTAAAGGTTCTGGGGGGTCTCTCAAACTTAGTTTGGAATTGTGTCTTCTTTAGGTTTATGCATGTGCTTTCCCAATGAAGAAGTTTGCCAGTTTCTTTTTCAGGAGTTTATGAACTTTTGCTGCCTCTGGTGTGGGTCTGTTGTATTACAGGTTTTCTGGTACTGCAGCTAGCCTGGATGCTCTCCCCTGCTCTCAGTAGCCCCTAGGCCTCCAAAGTGTGCTGTGTTCCTCTGCACTCTAAGTCAGGTGAGACAGACACCAGTCTCTCAGGTAGTCCCCCCAAAACCTGGAACGTTACACGTACATTGTACTCTTCTCTCTCCCGCCTCACGGAGAAGCTGTGAGTAGGATGTTTATTCCTGATTGTGCCAAACTATGCCAGCTTGAGGGAAAGGCTGTAACAGGTGAAATGAAATGACTTTTCTACCCATCTCAATGTGGCTGTTCTTGGCTTTGAGCTTTTCTGGGGTACTACAACTTCTTAACTAATTTCTGGAAGTCACATAAAGACTTTTTAGACCATATATTGTTGTTAAGTTAGTGTCTCTGAGGGAAACTAGATCTGGGGCTTCTTATTCTGCCATCTTGCTGACCCTCTGTGGGGAAATGAGGTCTGGGGCTTCCTATGTCACCATGTTTTCTCTACTTATAAAGACTAGTCATGTTGGATTAGGGCCCACCCTACTCCAGTATGACATCATCCTAACTTGATTATATCTGCAAAGAGCCTGTTCCCAAATACAGTCACATTCACAGATACCAGGGGTTAGGACTTCAACTTACCTTTTATTGGTGGGGGGTGCAGGACGAGGATATAACTGCAGCCTCCACTGGTGCTCATAAAAGATTGAGGGCAAGACATAATATTAGAGAGAGACACCCTTTAGGACAAACAGTTAGAAAACCCTACCCACTTTACCAGTCATTGTCTCATATGAAACAAAAATCTTGAGGCACTAGGGGAGGGACAGGAAACCCTTCTGTTTTCAGGATCCAGGTGAAGACTTACTGGTTCTTGGGGTCGTGTAGAAGCAAAGGATATCTTCTTGGGGAGGGGCAGGTGACTCTCTACTAGTGATTGTTGCTACATTATATTTAGTGTGGGATCTGCAGTGCTGGAGAATGTTTTGCAGTGTTCCCCCACAGATGCTAGGTAGAGTTTCACTGCCCTAAGGTTGGGGTGGGGATGCAGAAAGCCCTATACCCAAGGTGGATGCATAAGGCCTTCCTAAGATTGAGGCTGGATGAAGAGAACCAAGTTAGTTAGCACTGAGTAACAAACAACAGTAATCTACTTATGGAGGGGCCAGGATTCAGAGAAAGAACCTCTGCTGTGGCACAGGCATGCTGTGACTACTGAAAGCTGAGGGTGGAGCAGGAACACTGAGTAAAACCCTTAAGTGTCCTGTGCTCCACTCTAAGCACAAAGCAGCTGCCCACTGCTGGAGGAAGGTGCACAAAAGGTAGCTATAGCAACAATAAAACAATAAACACAGCTCAACTATTGACCAGATTATCTCTCTTTGGGATTCAGTTTACTTGGCTGCAGAACAGAAGAATAAGCATGCCCATTACCAAGAGTAAGTATTCTTTTTCTCAGTGTGTATGGTTATTCTATAGACAATGTCTGGCATTTAATCAAAAATTACAAAATATGTGAAAATAACAACAACCCATTTTTCAAGAGATAAAGCAATAGACCCAGACCCAGAGATGACTCATGTTAGAACTATCAGGTAGGGACTTTAATTACTATGTTATAGAATCTAGTGGGAAAGGTGGGGCATGTGCATGAACAGAGGAGGAATTTTAGCAGAGAAATATAAACTATAAAAAGAGTCAAATGGACATATTAAAATAAAAAATAGGATACCCAAGATGAAGAACTTTGATGGGCTTATCAACAGACCAGACAGAGCTGAGAAAAGAATAAGTGAATTTGAAAATAGGTCAATAGAAATTATCCAAACTAAAACACAAAAAGAAAAAAAGAGTGATGTGAGAAGCAAAAGAAATGAAATTAATATGGCACAAATTTATCATGTATCTACATTCATTTTTGTGTTCCTTAAGGCTTCTCTGTTCTAGCTACTTCTGCTTCTGACATTTGTGGGGGTGAATGTAAGCTACGTTCAACTTTCCAGAAGAAAGCCAGGCTTTTTTGGTGGAAGTTAAGACAATTTCTAGGAGTTGAGTCAGAAGGCACTTCAAATTAAACTGTTTTGTGTCTCAAAATTCTATGTCTCTAAAGAGCTCACACCAATGGTACCTTGATTCGACTGGTCCCTTAATTTTCTCCTATTTTAGAATGAGTTTCCTAGGAATATCCCTACTCCAAATAGCAGTCTCCTTTATTTCTTCCCTTCTTTGAGAATGT
The DNA here is from genome assembly GCF_004115265.2 of Rhinolophus ferrumequinum. Taxonomy (NCBI): domain Eukaryota; kingdom Metazoa; phylum Chordata; class Mammalia; order Chiroptera; family Rhinolophidae; genus Rhinolophus; species Rhinolophus ferrumequinum. Next base: position 60,021,278 of record NC_046285.1, on the reverse strand, counting down.
TAGTCTCGAAATCCCATGTGTTTTCTGTCAGCCCAGAGACATTTTTACTCATTTTCTTGGCACCCCAGGAAGGTCCTCAGTCCCATTAAGATTCCAGCCACTGTTATAAAATAGTGTAGAGGTATTCTAGGAAAAAATATTAAAAAGTAGTGCTCCTTTTGCTAACTTTTCCTGATACTCTCCTCTTTCTGCATTCACTCGTTTACCCTTCATCTCAACTTCTGAAACACCAGTATATTCTGTAGAAACTCAGATTGTGAAATGTTTAATTTTTTCTGTCCTGAAACAGCTTTTGAGAGCAAGATAGATGACTGGGCTTAAATTCCAGGGCAACACTGATTGTACTTTCACCTTCTGAAAGTGAGGGAGTGAAGCACCAAGGTTAAAACTAGAGGTGTGGCCTAAACTGGGGAACTATTTTGTTTCTATTCTAAATCATCCCTATGACTACATTGATTTTCAATGGTGTAGGGTTAATTTCATAACCATCTCACACTGGAATGGACAGGTTCCTTATAAGCCTTTTCACACTAAGTCTGAAATAACTTCTCAGTGAAAATAGTTATTTTAGAAATTCCAAAATAAAGCAAAAACAAAGATGCTTTATATCATCTAGATTTTAAGGTAGTTATATTCATGTAACAGGAATTAATTATGGACTCACTTCAGCATGATATATTCAGTGTTTGACATACTTAAAAATTGTCCTGTCTTTGATAGTTTGAAACTGTATCAAGGGTAAATTTCTTGAATTTGATAAATATATGAAGTTTTTCTCTATATAATTGATCCTATAAATATACAGTATCGTATATATTTAAATTGTATCTTTTCTTAAATGGTCTAAGGGGAAAAACAGCCTTTCATTTTGTGTAAAGTTTATTGATTCATCTGCAATATACTATCTGAGCTCAAGGTGCAGAGACAGATACCACTTGGCATACCATTCTCATGTATCATGTGAAATTAGTTTCTATTTGAAACTCCAGATAGAAACTCCAGAACTGATGGGGAATTCCAGCAAGGTCACTCACCAGTTACAACTTTAAAGTAAAATCATAAAGAGAGAAAAAGTGCCTTTGTGTAAACATTAACCTATCTGCTTTTAAGTGGCTTTTTTATTTTTAATATTAAAGGGACAGCTCAAACTGGATTTATTTTATCTGTCAAATAAAAATAGTAAATTTAACTAATTTGGAGGTTAAGTTTATGTTTTTGTGGTCTACTATATCTTCTGGATTGGCAAAATATCTAATGCTTTTAACAGAAAAGGAGAGAGAGTACAGGTAGGAATTCTTTAAAATGATTTCACTGTGTTTTCCTTGGTAGTTATATCAGTTGAAACAGACCCAGTTGTTGCTCTTGAAGCTTTATAAACCTGCCCTTGAATGACATTGACAAACAGACAGGCATTTGATTAAGCACACATTGCTGGATATACATGATGAATTAAAGTATTGTCATTCTGTAAATGTCTTTTGTGTGGTCTAGATACACAATGAAATGTTGACTGTTTAGAAAATAGCAAGAGAAGTTATTCATCCATAAGCTGGCAGTTTATTCAGTCCTGATACTATAAATCCAGATTTTATTTAATGTTAAAATTTGCATATATGGTGCCTTATTAAATGATAGCATATTGAAATTAGTTTTAACTTTACTATAGGTATAGCTTTCAAGTCTTTCATTGTTGTAGTTGTGTCTGAATCGGTAGGGCCTTTGATAAAGGTTCAGTGTCTGACCTGCAGCATTCTGTATAATTTGGTGCTTGCTCTCCCTTCTACCCCTTGCACCTCCTTCTGTTGCAGAGAAGGAAGATGCCTTCCCTGTCTACCTTTGGACAAAGTATGGCTTTTATAAAAGATGTTTATTAATTATTGAGTAGATACAAAATATTTACAAAATATCCACAAGGCTTATAGAATAATTATATAGAGAACATATGTGTACCTATAGCCCAGTTCAAAAAAAGCAACATTACCATTATCTCCTGTGCACTCCTCTCTGATCCTAAATTTTTCTTGCTCCCTCAAAGGTAACCAAAGTTCTGAATTTTGTGTTACTAATTTTTTTTGCTTCTTTCAATGGTTTTATCACATGTCTGTATATCCTAAACGGTATATTGATTAGTTTTGCATGTTTTTAAACTTTATGAAAATGGAGTCATAGCGTGTGTAATTTTCCTAGCACTCACTGTTTTTGTTACTCTATATTATAGTCTTTGATTTACCCATGTCAATGCATATAACTATTGCTCATTAGTTTTCACTGCATTGTGTGAGCATTCTGGCACTTTTTAGCAGAAAAATTGATGAACGCACATTTGGGATGCTCCAGTTTTTAATTATTACAAACATTGCTCCTATATATGCGTATATCTCATATGCAAGAACTTCTCTGTCAATGTTTCCCAACCTTTTTCATGTCACATAGAAAATGATAGATAATATTTGTGCAACACACTGCATTAAAGAAGCTGTGTCTCTGGCTTGGGGGCTTCTGCTTGGCTGGAGGGTCGAGGAGAGCCATATCTGGGCATACCTATAGCCCATTTGTTGCAAACTCAGGTACTATGGCACAGTAGTTGGGAGCTCTGCTAGGGTGTGTGCCTGGGAGTTAAACTGCTGGTTTTAGGAACAGCCTTCTTCACCTTTTCTAGGTAATACCGAATTGCATGCTGGTCTTAATAATTCCATTTAACTCACACCCAAAGTGCTTATATCAATTAATATTCCCTGAATATATAAGACAAAAAGGGAATCATTGAGAATTCTACCAATCTCATGATTATGAAAGTCAAGTAGAAAAAGGAAATAATTTATGATCCCCTAGGATATCAATTCAGATTTACTTTCTCCAAACACAATAATGTCAAAATTCCTTTAAAATGTGACAGCAGAGAGTTGCGGACAATCCACAATGTTAAGAAGTGGTAACATGTCCCCTTAGTTGTTATTAATTGTGAAAGCCAACACCCTAGGCTGAATGAAATGCTGTGAGAGCTGTAATTCTGTCTTCCAGGTTGAATGTTGCATTAGCTTTTTGTTTCTTAGCCTCAAGAGGTTCTTTCAGACAATATATACAAGATGCAGTAATGAGAGCTATTTACTGTAGAACTTTTAGTTTAGAAACCCAAACATTTAGAAAAGAAGACGTTATGTTTTGACTATTGGTAACATTGGTTTTCTTTAAACAGTAAAAATTTCTATCGGAAGTACATTAGGATAATAAGTGATTATATTAATACCTCTAGTTCGATGATATCAGACTAGACTAGAGTCAATTTTAGAAAAATTATTAACCCTACATATCTTTCCCATGACATTTTCAATAAGCTCCTATACATTACTCCTCTAATGGCTTAGAGATATAAAAGATATAAAATAAATCTTTACTTGGTGCAAGTATTGCCTTATAGACTGAGGACTGTTTAAAATTAGATGGAGAATATCAGCGCAAAGCTTTCAAATTTATGCTTAGCCTGGTTTATGAAGACCTAATGCTAAAGTAGTATCTTACTTTACTTGGCAGAGAATTATGTATGAAAAACTGTTTCCATTTTACTAGTACACTGTGCAGTGCACATGTCAGGATTTCACTTGTCTTCATATAAATTAGAATGTGAAGCACAGTCACCAATTCTTGTATAAACACTTATGTTTACATTATGTGTGTGTTCATATACATGCATATACAGTAATCTGCCCCCTTATCTCTTGGGGGGTATATTCTAAGACCTCCCCAGTGCATGCTTGAAACCACAGATAGTATCAAACCTATACACAGAGGGTGCCAAAAAATGTATACACATTTTTAAAAAGGAAAAAACTGTATTAAAATTGTAATAGTTAACATATACTGATAACAAAAGATGAATACAAGTCACATTTGACTTCTGCAATTATAAGAGGTGCTCAAAGTGGTTACCATCAGCATCCGGACACTTCTGATTATGGCGAACTACTGCTTGAGCAACATTGACCGAAGTGTCCACTTGTAATCATTTTTTTAGCACCCTCGGTATAATAAGTTCTCACTTATTGTTGTCAATAATGTTGTCAACTTTAAATGAAATGATGTATAAGGAAACTAATTTCACCATAGGCTAATTGATTTAAACAAGAGTTAAGTTTCTATGGCATCTTATCAACGTTATAATGAAACAACGTTGAATGGAATGATGTTATTCAAAGTCCTGCTGTATACTTTTTTCCTATACATGCATACCTGTGATAAAGTTTAATTTATAAATAAGGCACAGTAAGAGATTAACAACACTAACTAATAATAAAACAGAATAATTATAACAATATACTGTAATTAAAGTTATGTGAATGTGGTCTCTCTCTCTAAATATCTTATTGTACTGTACTTACCTTTTCATTCAAAGGAAGCACTTTACAGTTTCTCTTTGGCATATTTGAATTGCCAGCATCACTGCTCTTGCATTTTGGGGCTATTATTAAGTAAAATAAGGGTTACTGGAACACAAGCAATTCATTACTGAGATAGTCGATATGATAACCCAGATAGCTACTAAGTGACTAACGTGTGGGTAGCTGTACAGCATGGATACTGTAGATGAAGGAATGATTCACATCCTGGGCAGGATGGAGTGGGAAGGGGCGAGATTTCATCATGTTACTCAGAATGGCGCGCAACTTAAAGCTTATGAATTGTTTATTTCTGGAATTTTCCATGTAATATTTTTGAACCACAGTTGATTGTGGGTAACTGAAACCATGGAAAGCAAAATGGCAGCTAAGGGGGGACTACTGTATACACATATATATTAATTTGTGTATATGCGCACACACCACCCAAGTATATGTATATACATTATGTGTGTGTGTATAGAATTGGTTGGTACTTAGTATATATTCATCAGTCTCAAATAGCATTGATTAAGTATCTCAGTATAGTTGACACTGACTTTCCTGTAAGTGTGTAGCTAAGCTCTAGCTACAGATATAAAGGATAAATAATATATGGTTACATAAATAGCAATAGCAACTAGTGGGAAATATGATAAATTCAAGATTTTCTTCATTTTTCTTCTTTAGATATAAAGTATTTATTGTAATTTGCCATGCAAGGCCATAGTTCATAAAGTTTAAATTATAGGTATCCTGTGTTTTAATAGCAAGCCCACATTACAGCCTAGCTGACCATTATGATTTCTACCCAAGTACACCTTTATAGGAGTGGAGAGAGAATTTGTAGCCCAAGAAGAAGCAAGGTCACCTCCTATAAAGACATTCTATACTTTCAATTTCAGGATTTATCTTAAAAGCTCATGCAAATTTTGCATTCTTCTCCTGTTTCAATATATTTTCCTCCAGACAAAGCTGATGCTGCATGAAGATCCATCCTGTGGCTTCAGATGCAGGATCGTCATGCTTTCGGAAGCATGACAATAAATGGAATCCCATTTCCCAAAGACCTTTAAATCAGAAGTGCTTCCTTGTAAGAAAATTTTGACTTTTGTGGTTGGAGTTCCATTTAAACTTTACTGAAAGTATAAAGGTCTCTCAAGTCACCTCCCCCGCCATCAATGATCTATTTTTAACCAACTGTCTTCTGGTCTTTTGCATATCATTTCTTGGACAGTGCATTTGATGAAACCCTTATTCTTTGATCTTTATTTTATCTTGGTTTCCAGGAAAATTTCCCTATCCTGTTTCTTTTCAAAATGCTTTGGCCATTCCTTCCCTGTCTTCTTTGCTACTCCTCTCTTTCCCTGATTGTGTTTCTGTCCCCAGTTGAGTTTTAGCTTCTCCTCCCTCATTCTATATCACCTTTCTTAGCTATTCCAGTTCTCTCCGTTCACCTGAACTCTCAGCTTGTAATATCCAGATGCCTTTGGGACAAATCAACTAGGACACGTTAGCGTCCCTTCATATTTGGCATTTATAAACTCACTCCCACATCCCAGTGCCTTGCAGAGTCTAGCATAGCAGGGACCAACAAATAATTATTGAATTAATGAATGAAATGAATCTCATTCCCCTTTAAACCATCTTCCTCTTCTAATTTTCATTTTTGGTCACTGGTATCACTGTTCTTATCTCTGCTCTCTGCTGTTACAAATTTTTTTTGTTGTTTTTTTTTCTGTGGAAATATATCTCATATATATATATATATATATATATGTATATATATATATATTAGTTCTTTTCATTGTATTTTCATGACTTTTACCCTATTGAGACCCTTGTCACCTCATTCCAAGGTTACTCCCAGTTTCACATCTGGCCTCTTTGGTTCTAATCTCTCTCTCCAAGCTATTTCTACCATAGCTACCCTAATAACTTTTATATATTTTTTATTGTTTTAATAAGCTTTTTATTTGGGAAATAATTTTAGGTTTACAAAAAAGTTTGCAAATATTTTTTATTGTTTTAATAAGATTTTTATTTGGGAAATAATTTTAGGTTTGCAAAAACAGTACCTTCACCAGTTTCTCCTGATGTTAACATCTTATATAAACATGGCTCAATTGTCAAAATTAAAAAGTTAATATTGGTACATGATTATTAACTAAACTCATTGATTCAGTTTTCACCAGATTTTCCACTACTGTACTTTTTGTATTCCAGGATGCCACATTGCCATTTAGCATATCTATTTATTTTTAAGTAGGTATAACCAGCTTTGGTAAAAATTCAAAAAGGACATAAGGATATATAAGTCTGTTTTCCACCTCTGAACCATAGCTATGCAGTCCCTTTTCTAGACTCAACCCGCTGTTTCTTGTTTCTTGCATAGTCTTCCACATTCTCTACACACACACACCATTACATTCTAAATATACTACTCTTACCTTACTTTTTAAAACTTAATATTGCTCGATCATTCTTTATCAGTAACACAAAGTTGCTTATGTTTTCATTCCAGCATCTCATTGTGTATCTGTACTGTAATTTGATTGACTAATGCCCTACTGATTGGCATCTTTCGCAAACAATGAATATCCATGGCCGTGTGTCATTTCACATGTGTAGGTTTTTAGTTTTTGCTTCGTTAAAAGGGTATGTGCATTCATAATGTGATTGCCAATTTGCTTTCCAGAGGGGTCCTCCCAATTTATCCTCCGTTATTTTCCTGTAATCTCACCAATATTGTGTCTTATGAGACTTTTGAATTTTGTCACTTTGATAAGTTAAAATATAGATTAAAGTTATGTCATTGTACTTTTAATTTGCATTTCTCTTATAGTGAGTGTGGTGTAATGTCTTTTCATATATTTAAGAGCCATTTATATTTCGTCTTCTGTGCACAGTTCATATACTTTGCCCATTTTTCAGTTAGGTTATTAAAATATTCTTCTTACTATTCTGTTTTCTTGCTTTAAAATCTCTCGGATTTTCCTATTTTCGAATTCATTAATTTAAAATTACCATTTTCGTGTACCGTTTTCAAGACTTTACATCTTATGTTTCAACTCATTTCACACTAGTTTCCAACAACCACTGCTGCTCTGACCAGTGTGGTTTACATACTCTCCTGAGGGTATGCTCGTGTCTCGCTCGTTCCTCCCATCATACCTTCTTTCTTTGTGTCCCCCCTCTTTCCCCTCCACTTGTGTCTCCTCTTTTGAGACAGAGATCATTGCCACTTTCTACAATTGAATAAACTTCCTTTAAATTTCAAGTAGACTTCTAGAAAGAATAATTAATTAATAGTTTATAAATAGAAAATGATAACCACTAAGAGACAGCACCAAATTATGGGAAAAAAAACAAACACCAACAACCCAAAAACCTGCTCATATCAAACTAACCACTTAAGTAAGTAAGAGTTCTAGAGGATTGGGATGCCATAGTCATATCTTTATTTATTAAGGCACTTTATTCTTATTTGATAAATTTTGTATATTTGAGGAGTTATTCTTATTTGATATATTCAAGTAGTTAAAAAAAGGTAAGCTATACGAGAGTAGGTGATTTTGTAGCTGATCAAACTTGTGTACCTAAAGTGATTCATAGATCAATGTTAAACCGAAAGTCTCTAAAAACAGAACTCTGTTCTCTGTTTCAGAACTCTTTTCTTGATCTTGACTGCTCCATATGTATTTACTAAAACTTGATGAATACATGGACATTAAGTAAATGCAGTTAGGCTTAAAAAGGATACTTCCTATGACAGAGTACACAGGCATGACCCCAAATTATCTTAATAGTTTGGAAAGATGGGCTAAAACCAATAAGGTGGAATAGAAAAGAATTGAATGTAAAGCTCTGCATTTCATCTCCAAAATTAGTTGAAAAAAGAATGAGGATAGAGTCATGGATCTGGTTTGATATAGTTTGTATGACAAAAACTTAGGAGTCCACTAATTTAAGAGTATAATGCATTCAAAATCTAATACAATCTTTAGTTGCATTTATAAAATTATAGCATTCACATTAAGGATCTTGATAGTTACACAATTATTTTTTTCTTCATCAGACCTTATTTGGAGTATTTTATTCAGTTCTGGGTTTTATATTTTCAAAGGGACATTTTGAAATTAAAGTACCTGTATTGTTTTTCTATTGCTTCTATACCAAAATTATCACAAATTTAGTGGCTTAAAACAATGCAAATGTATTACCTTACAATCTGTAGGTTAAAAATCCAAGATGGATTTCAGTAGGCCAAAAGCAATGTGTCATCAGGGCTGCATCCCTTTCTGGAGAATCCAGGGGAGAATCTGTTTCCTTGCCTTTTCCAACTTGTAGCAGCTCCTCCCTCCATCTTCAAAGCCAGCACAAGTCACGTCCTCACTTCGCCTGTCTCTGACCACAGCCTGGAAACGTTCACGCTTTTAGAGGATTCATGGGATTATATTGGACCCATCGGGATAATCTCCCCATCTCAAAATCCTTAACCTTAATGGCATCTGCAAAGTCCCTTTGGCCATGCAAGATAGCAGGTTCACAGATTCTGGTGATTTAGGGAGGGCATGCACAGCTTCTGGGTGCCACCATTCGTCTGCCTCCCCCAGTGCTTATTACAGATCCTTATTACAGGATCACCAGGATATTGGAGGAGCTAAACTGGATACGGAGAATCAGACAAAGAACAACTGAAGATGATCCCAAAAGTCATGCCGAGGACAGTATGAGATAATAAAGTGATAGTGCATTAAGTACATAATAAATGGTTTCTGCTTTGAAGGCAAATGCTACAAATTACAGAAATATAGTAGCTCAGAAGGGAAAGAATTTACGGATGTGGAAGGGGATGAAGCAGCATAACATTTTGTCTTGCAAAGAACAGAATTTGGGATCCAAGTTTTCACTTTACATTAGATCAGCAGGTGGTTTCAATGATAGAAAGCACTAAGTTTAACAAGAACTTGGTATTATTTTCCTAACTAGTGAGGGTCGGGGTTAATGGGGGACTACAGTAGAGAAGCAGCTTTCTGGCTGCTTTTGCCATTTGCTGAATGTATAGATTCAGAGGAGGAGGGAGAACTTTTACCAAAGGAAGAAAGCAAAATTTTTGAAGCTCAGAGAAATACATATACATACATATATATACATACATATATATGTACATACATACATATATGTATATGTATATATGTGTGTGTGTGTGTGTGTGTGTGTGTGTGTATATATATATATATATATATATATATATATATATATGTATGTATTTAGTTTTCCTCCCCAGGAACATATGAGAATGAAATCCCCTCTAAAACTAAAGCCCAGCCATCAGGGATTATTGAGATTTTTCAGGCTTTCCCTATAATCTTCCTCCCATTTGTCCCTTTAAATGCACTGAAATCAACCTTTAAGACGTTGCTGATAGTGGTTATCAAGCAGGAGTTAAATTAACAAACCCTCCCACCTCCCTCATGGGGTGGTAGCTTCCAAGGCCAGAGTCAATGTGTATCAGTGTGAACCTGATCCAGAAACAGCCCGCAAGGGAACAAAGTTTAGTCTGTGAGGAAATGGGTGGCTGCTGATAGTTTCATGCTGTCTGTCCAGACTCAGCTTTCTGTGGTGTAAGTAGTTTTATTTTTAAAATTATGATATTTGAATGGAAAAGGGATTGTAGGAATAATTGCCATCTAAGATTAAATTAAAGTCCTGCCTGGCCCTAAATCTTGTGTGCTAGACCTACTTAAAAGAAAGCTTTGGCTTTTCACAAGTAGTTTTATGATAAAAAAATGAAAAGGAAAGCCACGAAGTTTTTTAGCAAATATTCTACTGCTTGCATAAGATGATTTTTTAATATATTATCTGTGTTGAGGGAAGTTGTTTACCATCAGAAAGTAAAAGTGAGTGAATAGATATCTGTTGCCCAGAGATTGATTATTTCTACGTAGTGCTTAGATTTCTCCCTGATGTTCTTTCCAGATGTTTTTCCTTTAATTTAGGTTCATGTTACAAGTTTATGTTAGCAAATATTTAGTAGCCTCTCAGGTAATTAAACTGAAGGTTTTGATGTTCAAATAAATTAAATAAATGAGAATAAAGTAGAACTTTAATACTGTGTAATAAAATGTTGGAATCCTAGATTTGAGAGCAGCAGAATGTATTTTCAAAGAGGAGGAATTTTGTGAAATGGATGGAAATAGCAAACAGCCTTAGAAATTTCATGCAACTTTGGAGAAATCTGTTTTTAAGATTTTGACATATACAGTAATTTTCCAGACTAAGTTTCTAGTACTAACATGTATAAAATTAATTTCATATAAGAAGTCAGAATGGTTGTATTTCAGTTGCTATACTTCTATGTGGAGATTAGGATTCCAGGAACTACACAAGCATTGTTGCACAAGCATTGACTTTACTGAGTGCAGCTATGATTAGAATGTTAAGGTTGCATTTGGTGTTCGAAAGGTTGATGTTTTCTATTTCCCTTTTGCCACAATGTATTTAAAAAAAAAAAAAAAAAACAACTCCCAGAACAGGACAAATTTATAGCTTTGAATATAGAAACAAAGTTTGATGTGGTTAATATACAAAAGTTATAAAGGCTGGCTAGTTGGCCAGTAGCCTTTTAAATCACTTAGGAAGTGCTGAGGAGACAGATTGTTTATGTAGAAATACACTGGATTTCCTCTTTCCTCTATCTTCATGTCAGACCTCAGGGACATTCAGTCTATTTCTCTAGCCTGCTTCTTGTTCCTGCTGGACTGAGCCCAGGAGCCCAGATGGTGGTACTGGGCCCCATCTGACTCTTGATGGGATGGAAGCCTAAGACACACTATCCTAGCAGGCTCTAGGACTATAATGAAGTGAAACCTTTACTCATCCTTTAGATTGATAAATTTCAATGATTTTAGGTTCCTGAGCTGAGTAACTTCCCCAACTCAATAGCCTCTGCTGGGCCAGGCTGCTTATTTAGTTGTTAGTTCATGGGGTGAGGGGATGGGGGTGAGGAAAGGAGCCAACATGGAAGGGGAGACTGTAACCATGGGAACAGCTGTTTCCTAAAGGATTGAAATACTTCAGTGTTGTAAAAACACCATGCCGGTGTGTACTGGCGGAATCTTAACCTCCAGTAGCTGCCTCTACACCCAAACCCTTGCCCTTGCCCGACAAAGCCTGCATGATCAACTTCTGACCGTTTGTTTAGCATCATGCCTAGCATGCTTCTCCTGAGTCCGTTTGCTCCAGGTTCCTAGGAACACATCAAACTTGTTTCTGCCTGCAGGCTTCTGCTGCCTGGAGAGCGCCTCCCCTACACTGTTTCTTCCCTCCGTTCGTTCAGATCTCTACTCAAATGCCACTTCCTCAGAGACACCGCATCCCCACATCCACTGTAGTTTTCCTTTACCCTGATATACTTTGTTTTTCAATAACTACCTGGCATTATTTCAATATATATATTTAATTTATTTTCTATAGATATCTAAAATATATATAGTATTTCCCGCAAGAACACAAGTTCTATGAAGGCAAGAACTTCTTTGACTGAAATAAAAATGACAGTGTATATATCATGATCAGGGAGTATAAAATTCAAAATTGTTAAGACACCAATTCTCCCTAAATTAAGCTATATATCCAATGTAATCCCTATCAAAATTCAAGCAGGCATTTTTGAAGAAATTGTCAAGTGATTCTAGAATTTATCTGGAAATGCAACTGATAAAGAATGGCTAAAACAATCTTAAAAAGGAGCTGTAAAGCTACAATAATCAAATATTGCCCTAAGGATAGACAAATATATATGTGCAACAGAACAGAGCATCCAGAAATAGACCCACACATATGAAGTCAATTGATTTTTGATCAAGGTGCCAAGTCACTTCAATGGGAAAAGGGTAGTCTTTTTAAACACATTGCTGGAACAAATGGATTTTCTTGTGGACAAAAAAGAAACTTCCCATCTTTTTCACTCCATACAGAAAATTAAATAGACATGGGTCATAGATCTAAACGTGAAACTCAGAACCAGAAAGCTAGAAAAAAATAAAGGAAAAATATCTTTATAATCTTGGGGTATATAAAGATTTATTGAGCAGGACACTAAAAGCACTAACTATAAAAGTAAATTAAATAAAATCAAATGAGTTTATGTACTTACTGTAAGACTTCTCAGGACTTGTAATAGGCTAATGTTTCTAGTAAGAGGGTCATGCAGCATTTCCCCGAGTGTTTGACCACTGAATCCTGTTTTCATCTGGAGCATTGAACTAACATGCAGGAGTGAGTATGCCATAGAATATAGTTGGAGAAGTGTTGCTTTGGCTCTGTCCTCAAAACATACTATTTTTGAGAGCTGTAATAAGTTTCTCTTTCTTTGGTGTGAATTAATGTAATTGCATCCAATTTAACAACCAGAGTAGAGAAAACCTTTCTGCCAAAAGAACTGTGATCACGCCTCACTCCAGATTGACTGGTCAGCCAGCCAATGTCGCAGTTGTTATTACTGATAGGCCAGTGTCATATTGGACTGGAATTCGCCATAGTAAGAGAAATAAAGAGTGATTAAAGGTGCAAAGCATTTTTTCCCTGCTGCTGGTTCCATATACTTGTTAGGCCTGCTCTGCCCTGCTCCCTCACTGCCTGTCAAACTCCAAGTTGTTAACCCTTTGCCTCTTTCAGATTGCTCAACTCCTTTGGTTCTCCCAGTTCCTAATTGCTTGAAGGCCTTTTTTTCTGTGGCATTCCTAGTCTCTGACTCATAGTTCACTGTCCAAATCAGATTCCTCTACCTGCTGTTGCTGCCCATCAGCTGATTTTTATGGAATATAAATTGTCACATAAGAAGTAGGAGAAGAACCAGAAGAAAAAGTAGAAGGAAACCAAAGCCAAACTCCACCGAGACCAGAATTTGGCCCAAGGCTCTTACTGCTCAGGGAAAGAGATCTCAGAAAGAAGTCAAATGGTATGTAATGCCAGGAAAAATATACAGAGAAAAGAAAGCTTAAGAAAATTGTATTTAAAAAATTGAACTACTATAGTATATATTAGTTTGTCATGAATGTGAAAAGCTAATAACCAGATATGGAAATGTCATCTGAATAGAGCTTACTAGAAAGACTATACATGACTAGAAGTTAAGAGGCTTTAATTTTAGATCTTCCACTAATTTGCTTTATAATAGTAAATAAATATATTCTTTTGTTTTTTGTTTGTATTTATTTTTTAAAGATTTTTAATTAAAATATAGCTAACATACAATAATATATTAGTTTCTGGTGTACACAATAGTTATTCAACATGTATATGAGTGTACCTAAAGAAGTGATCACCATGATAAGTCCAGCTACCATCTCTGACACTGTATCACGCTATCACAATATTATTGACTATATTCCCTATGCTGTACATTACATCCCTATGACTTACTTCTTTTATACCTGGAAATTTGAACCTCTTACTCCCCTTCACCTTTCTCTCTCCTTTTTAGTTTTCTCAGTTACAGTTGACATTCAGTATTATTTTATATTAATTTCAGGTGTATATTATAGCAAATATATTCTTTACAGAGAAAAATCATTGCCCTCACCCTCATTGCAAAGAAAAATGGTATGTGTATATATGTGTATGTCTGTGTATGTATATATGTACACACATGTACTTGCATACTGGGCTTTGTCACAGATACTTTCTCATGTGTTACCTCATTTAATCATCTCTGTCCATATCTCACCTTTGTCATCTGGAAAATGAGATAATGTCTCACTCTGCCTTCCTCACAAAACAACAGGTATAATCATAGCCAGATAAGAAAATATACTACTTTCAGCATTACTCTAGAATTAAGGAATAAATCATGAATGCTATGTTGAGAGATGTATACCAGTATTTCCATAGCAAAATGGTGTGATGAATTCTGGTACAGTTTATTTGAAAAAACATTTGCAGACCAAACTTAGAAGAAACAATTTACACAGGATACTTCATAGACATAAAAGACGATTATAGAACACCTGGAAAGTACAGAACAACCTTTTTTCTACTTCTCAATAAATTGTAACTCAAAGTAAACAGCTTTCACAATACTTTATGACACACTTTATCAAAGAAAAACAGGCAAGAGAGATACTTAAACAAATAAATAAGGGCAGGATAACAACATAGATGACAATAAAACTTTTACATTACAAATTGAAAAACAGTTTTTAGCCTGTATTAAAATAGGATGAGAAATACCACAGAAGGCACCCAGGGTTATGGGGGTCAAATGGATTGATGTTTGTATAACTCTACTGCTTATTAACCTGGAGCTGGGAGCGAAAAGAAATTTGATCACTTTTCTAGCAGGCTGATCCTTTATTATAATCAGAATGGCAAGTTTAGGAGCTACTGAACCCCACCTCTAGGCTGTTTTTCCACTGTTCTTATAACTTTCAGAATTTAATAAGGGGGTGGGGGTGGGGGCACAACAGCTGCCAAGTGTCTGGGAACCTACAAGATTTCCTCACTGCAGTTCCCTAAAATAACTAGGGGATCATAAACTAGCAAACAAACTCATCAAAGAAAGACCATAAAAAATTACTATTTGAAAAAGGCTACCTATATAATCTACTATCTGGAAAATGATTAGATAATAAAGTCCAAAGGAACAGACATGAAAAACAAAGTGGCACTGTGAAAGAGAAAATAATTTTTGTTAAACCTTTTTCCAGTTGGAAGATTCAAGAGTAAAGTATTCAAAAAATACAGTTAAGAAATCATACAAGACAAACATTAGAAGCAATAAATAGCAAATTGGAAGTCAACATGTAGGTGGGTGAATAAAGAAAAATAACCGAAAACATGAAAAATTACAAACTAGTATAAAATTTATCTTTGCACAATACCAAAGTCAGCTTTACTCAACACCATGTGTCCACCAAATTTTGATATTTGTTTTTTATTTCTAGCATTTCCTTTTGATTCTTTTTTATACTTTCCATCTCTATGATTAAGTTCCCCATTTGTTCATGCTCGTCTTTTCCACCAGATTCAACAGAGGGAGTCATTGTGGTGGCAGTTAAAATAATCCATACATAAATTAAAACTTGTAGAACTGTCCACCATAGAAAGTCAATTGTACTGTGTGATAATTCACACACACACACACACAAAATTATGACCTGTTTAAAAAAACAATAATAGGGGCCGTCCCAGTGGCTCAGGCGGTTGGAGCTCCGTGCTCCTAACTCCGAAGGCTGCGCGTTCAATTCCCACATGGGCCAGTGGGCTCTCAACCACAAGGTTGCCGGTTCAACTCCTCAAGTCCCACAAGGGATGGTGGGCAGCGCCCCCTGCAACTAAGATTGAACACAGCACCTTGAGCTGAGCTGCGCCCTCCACAACTAAGACTGAAAGGACAAAAACTTGAAGCTGAACGGCACCCTCCACGGCTAAGATTGAAAGGACAACAACTTGACTTGGAAAAAAGTGCTGGAAGTACACACTATTCCCCAATAAAGTCCTGTTCCCCTTCCCCAATAAAATCTTTTTAAAAAAACCCACAATAATAATGCACAATAGAGTTAAGAGCATATAAAAAGTAAAATATGTAAGAGCAAGAGCACAAAAGGTGGGAAGGAAATACGATGTAAGACTGTAATAAATTAAAAGTATACAATGTAATCTCTAAAAGAGTGGTCCTCAAAGTGTAGTCAGATCACCAGCAGCAGCACCTGAGATCTTGTTAGAGATGAAATTCTCTGGCTTCCCTGCAGACCTAACTGAATCAGAAACTTGAGGTATGGCACAACAATCTTTCTGTTGTTTTGATGCATGATAAAATTTAAGAACAATTACTTTAGAGCAAGAGTTGGGAAACTTTTTCTATAAAGGGCCAGATAATAAATATTTTAGGCTCTGTGGTCTCTGTAGCAACTACTTAACTCTGCCACTGTAGCATGAAAACAGCCATTGATGATACATAGAATACAGTGGGGCATTTCATGTATGTAAATTATATGTCAATCGAAGATTTTTCTAAAGTACAGAATAAGAGTCTGGAATAAAATCTGCCATTCACATTAGGTGATATCCTTATTGCAGATAAAATAAGGTAAAATATGGGGAATGAGTATAAATTCTTCAAGAAGAAAGATGGGGAAGACGGTCCCAACAGAGGAAACATTTATAACATTTGGGAAGATGTATGGGAATGAAGGAAATTTGGGATGCTGTTATATGCAATGGGAGCTAGCAAAACATTTTCACCAGGGGAATGAAAAATCAGATTGTATTTTAGAAAGATCACTCCTATGTGAATTGAAGGAGAAAGAGATTAGAAACAGGGAGATAAGTTTAGAAGATATTGTTACGGTCCAGATGAGAGAAAATAATCCAAGGCAAAGACTGGGAATGAAGAGTAGGGAGTGGCACTTGAATAATATTTAGATGGAGTCAATTGGATTTAGTGACTGGCTGGATTTATTAAAATATGAGCAAACATTCGTGAGCCAGTCATTGTGCTTTGGGCTGTCAGGCTTTTTATCTCATTCACCCTTAACAACAGCCATATAGGTAGGTGTTACAATTATCACCATCACCACTGTCATCATCGTCATTTTACAGATAGTGCTGGGTAACTCGCCCAAGGTTATACAGCTTGAAAGTGGCAGAGCCACCGTTTATAATGTACAATTTCTCGGTAATAAATTGTGGGAATTCTCAAAATAATTTATGTCCAAAATTGCTAACATAATAAGAAGGAAAACAATGATGGAAAACTAATTTCATGACCAAATATAGAAAAATCAAGCAAATTGTAATATCAAAGGAACCATTTGATTTAAATAAAATCCTAGGAACACACAACCTATGCCATATTTTCAAAGGAACAATTAAATAGAATTTCATATAAGTATATTTCTTTCTCTTTATATTAATTTTCCCCAAAAAGTCTTTAGCAGCAAATGTACACTTTATTAGTATAGCTAAGAAAAGACATAATGTTGAAATCATATTTCAATATCATTAAAAGGAGTCAATATTTTTACATAAAATATAGAAAATACTTGTCATAATGTTCAGAAACATGATAAACCAGAGATTAAATTTAATACCATATGAAAAGCCTCTTAAGCACTGGTAGAGGAAAACTATATGCATTAAGTTTCTCAAAAAGAAATATATATTGATGACGCTGATACATTTTAATATTTTAACAATATAATTTAAAAAATCTATCATCCAATAAAGTTTTCAAATCATTTTTAACAGTGATCCTCCAATTAGTTAAAAATGCATGTTATCAAACAGATTTTTGTTCAGTATCTCTAAAGAATATATGCTCATTGATGAAAACTAGAGTTATGCCTAATAGCAGAAGGTGGTTCAATATCAGGAAAAAGTAAGACTGGTGCAGTCATTATGGTAAATAGTATGGAGTTCCTCCAAAAAATTAAAACTACATTACAATCCAACAATCCCACTACTGGGTATAAATCCAAAAAAAGAAAAAAATGAACTCAGGATCTTGAAGAGATATCTGAGCTCCCATGTTCATTGCAACATTGTTCACAATAGCTAAGACATGGAAGCAACCTGTGTCCATCAATGGATGAATAGATTAAAAAATGTGATATATATACACAATGGAATATTATTCAACCATAAAAAAGGAAACCCTGCCATCTGTGACAACATAGATGACCCTGGAGAATATTATGCTCAGTAAAATAACTCAGAGAAAGACAAATACTGTATTATCTCACTTACATGTGGAATCTAAAAACATTGAACTCAAAACAGATTAGAATGGCAGTTACCAGACACTGGGAAGTGGGGAAAATGGAAGGTATTGGTACAAGGGTACAAACTTTCTGTTATAAGGTGAATAAATTCTGGAGATATAATGTACAGCATGGGAATGTTGTTTAGGAATGCTGTATGTTATATACTTGAAATTTGTTTTTTTTAATAATAGACTTTATTACTTTTTAAACGGGTTTAGGTTTATCCAGAAGTGAACAGAAAGTACAAAAAGTTCCCATATTGCTGCTCACCCCCACCCAGTTTTCCCTATTTTAATATCTCCAGTAGTGTGGTACAATTGTTAGAATTGATGGGCCAATATTGATATATTATTATTATTAAGTAAAGCCCATCATTTACATTAGGGTTCATTCTGTGTGTTGTAGATTCTGTGTGTTTTGAAAAATGTGTAATGACATGTATTCACCGTTACAGTATCATCCAGAGTAGCTTCACTGCCATAAAAATCTGTGCTCCACCTCTTCATCCTTCCTTCTTTCCCCTGATTCCCTGGCAATCACTGATCTTTTTACTGTCTCCATAGTTTTGGCCTTTCCAGAATGTCATATACTTAGAATCATACGTATATAAACCTTTCAGATTGGCTTCTTTCATGTAGCACAATTTGTTGTTTCTTCCCTTTCCCCCATCAGTCTCACTAAGTTATTAACAGTTTTATTCATTTTTTTTTAAATTAGCTGTAGGCTTTATTGATTTTCTCTATTGTTTGTTGTTGTTTTTTTATTTCATTGGTTTCTGTTCTTTTTTTCCTTTCTTTAGGTTTAGTTTGTTCTACTTTTTCTACTTTTTATTTTGGTTTTAGTTAGTTCTACTTTTTCTAAAATTTTTTTGGTGGAAACAAGATCATCGTTTTTAAATCCTTCTCTAAAATACACATTTAAAGCTATAAAATTTCCTCTAAGCACTATTTTTGTTGTGTCTCGTATATTTTGGTATGTTGTTCTTTAAATTTTCATTTAGTTTGAAATCTTTTCTAACTTCCCTTGTGATTTGTTCTTGCACCCATGGGTTATTAGGTGTGTTTTTCAGTATCCAAATATTAGAGATGTTTTTTAGAAAGATGTCTTACTTATATATAAAAAATACATATCTTACTGACGTCTAATTTAATTTGTATGTGATCAGTGAACATACTCTTCAATCTTTTGAAATTTATTGAGACTCATTTGAAGGCCCAGAATAAGGTCTATATCTGATAAACTTCTTTGTGTTTATTCTGCAAGAATTCTTGTTTTGCATGTATTTTCCAGTTGTTAAGTGCAGTGTTCTATTAATGTTAATTGGGTCAAGATTGTTGATAGTATTATTTAAGTCTACAGACTGATTTATATATATGCATATATATACACATACATACATATTTCTATCTATTACTAAGAAAGGGATCTTAAAATTTCTATGATTGTGGACTTATGTGTTTCTCTCTTTAGCTCTGTCAATTCTGTACTTTGGAGCTCTATTGTTGACTACATTCACTTTAGGATTGTTATGTCTCCTTGATGAAGTGCCTATTTTATTACTGTTAAATCTTCCTCTTTATCTCTGCTAATACTCTTTGTCTTGAAGTCTATTTTGTCTTATAATGTAGTCATGCAAGCTTTCTTATGCTTAGTACTTGTATGGTATATCATTCCCACCACCCTTTACTTTCAAATAATCTCTGTTTTTATAGTTGAGGTGTATTTCTTATAACTATGTATAGTTGAGTCTTGCTTCTTTATCCATTCTCAGAGTCTCTATCCTCCAGTCCATCTACATTTAATATATTTATTGATATGGTTGCACTTAGGTGTACTTTTTTCTTTGTTTCCTGTTTATCCCATCTGGGTTTTGTTCCCCACATCCTCCCTTTATTGATTGATTGATTTCAGTTTATCAAATATTTTGTAGTAATCCATTTCAATTCATCTAATGACTGGTTAGCTATATCTTTATTTTATGTTTTAATACTTACTCTAGAGAGTTTAATATGTACCCTTAAATTGTCACATTCTATTTATTAACATTATAGCATTTCTTATAAAATGCAAAAACTTGATATAAACTATATGACAATAAGAACACAAACGTAGGGATCTAATAGAATTATACTGCATTAGGGTAACATGAGGGACACTTGCAGTTTTGAAACTTTTTAGTATCTTGGTGGGTAAATGAACCTATACAGATGATAATATTGTATAGAATTTAATACACACACAAATGAGTACAAATAAAACTAGGCAAATCTAAATAAAAGCAATGGATCGTATCAATGTCACTATCCTGATTATGATATTATACCATGGTTTTGCAGAATTTTACCGTTAAGGAAAACTGGAAAAAGTTTACAAGGGATCTCTCTGTATTATTTCTTATAACTATGTGTGAACCTACAATTATCTCAATAGAAATTTCAATTTAAAAAACTGTTCTTGGTCACCATAAGGTCACCAAACTTCATTGTTTAAAGTAAGGGGCCTTCATGTATAAGGTTTCTATTTTGACCCATATACAGTATTATAAAATAGACTATTCAGCACTGCTTTATGGTTCCTATTGCCTGGTTGGTTGAGAGTAGTAGAAGAGATTCAGAACAGTGTTTATCAACTCACCTGCACTTATGTGGGCCAGCTGTGTACCCACCGTCCTTCAGTGTCATGGCCTAGGCCTATGGAGACCCTCATAAAAGTAATTACTAAAATATCAAATCCAACATCCTGTGTTCATGCAGGACTGGGTTCAAATTATCTTAACCCATAGAGATTTTATCCTGTATTTAAGAATTTATTTACAAACAGAAACTTCTGTAACTTGTTCAATCGACAAATGTTTCTTGAACACCTTCTGTTTATTTCAGTATTCTGCTAGATGCTGAGGACACAGAAATAAAAATGACACGGTTACTGACTTCAAGGACCTCAGGGTTTAGTGCAGAGTACAAACATGTACGCTTGTCATTACTGTACAGATGTGTTAGAAATATGCGTGGGTGCTGTGGAAATACAGGAAGGATCTCCTACAGATCCAAGGGAGTCATCAAGGACTTCGAAAGCAAGGGATATTTGGACAGAGTGAGTATTAAAGGATAAGTAGAAGCAAGGAAGAGATGACCAGGCACTCTAGGAAGAGGCAACAGCAAGGTCATGTAGCCTAGCAGGTTAGGAGATCAAGCAGTTCACTTTTTTTTTTTTTCAAATTGGA
Source organism: Rhinolophus ferrumequinum (assembly GCF_004115265.2). Classification (NCBI taxonomy): domain Eukaryota; kingdom Metazoa; phylum Chordata; class Mammalia; order Chiroptera; family Rhinolophidae; genus Rhinolophus; species Rhinolophus ferrumequinum. The sequence continues at coordinate 59,999,913 of NC_046285.1, read as the reverse complement.
GAACAGGATGTTTTCCAATCTAGTTGTGGAGGGCGCAGCTCAGCTCCAAGTCAAGTCATTGTTTTCAATCTAGTTGTGGAGGGCACAGCTCACTGGCCCATGTGAGAATCGAACCAGCAACCTTGGTGTTTTGAGCACTGCTCTCTAACCAACGGAGCCACCTGGCTGTCACTTTGACTAGAGCCTGGAGCTAGGTAGGAGTGGTAGGAAACGAGGACAGAGAAGTTGGTAGGATTGCACAGAAATGGTTTTAAGTGCCAAGTTAAGGAGTCTGTATTTTACCCTGAGGAATGCAAGGAACTTCTCATACATTTCAGGGCTTACTTGTGTGTTCTCTCCTGTTCTTATAAAGACACCAATCATTGGATTTAGGGCCACACCATATTCAGTATGACCTCATATTAACTTAATTAAATCTTCAAAGACCCTCTTTGCATATAAGATCACATTCTGAGGTTCCAGGTGAATATGACTTTGGAGGGGGACACAATTGTGTTGTGGTGGGTTGGATAGGGTATGCCCTAAATCGAATGGCTGCTGCCCTTATAAGAAGAGGACAGGACACACAGATATAGACACAGAGAAGAAGGCCATGTGAAGACAGAGGTAGATATTGGAGATTGGAGTGAAGCAGCTACAAGCCAAGGAACGTCAAGGATTGCCAGGAAACACTGGAGGTTAGGAAGAGGTAAGGAGGGAGTCTTCCCTAGAGCCTTCAGAGGGAGCGTGGCCCTTCTGACACCTTGATTTTGGACTTCTAGTCTCAAGAAGTGTGAGGAACTAAATCTGTGTTGCTTTAAGCCACACAGTTTGTATAATTTATTAACAGTAGCCCTAGGAAACTAATGAAAAATTTAACCCATGTTCTGTTTACTATGTGTTAAGCCTACTGTAGTGGTTTTAAACTATGTCCACAGATTCTTTTCTTCTTCATTTCAAGAAGTTGAGACTAATTCCTCTCCCCTTGAATGACTTGCTTCTAATGAATACAATATAGAGAAAATGAGGGTGTGCATCTTTGGCGTTCAGGTCAGGGGTTGACAAACTACAGTCTGTGGGCTGGATGCCTATTTTTATAAATAAAGTTTTATTAGAACATACCATCCCCATTTGTTTACATATCATATATGGCTATTTATGCACTAAAACAATTGAGGTGAGTAGTTGCAGTAGAAACTATATGGCATGCAAGCCTGTGTTGACATGCGAAGCCAGTACTTACTATCTAGCCCTTTAAGAAAAAGTTTACTGCTCCCTGAACTAGGTCTTAAAAAAGCACTGCAGCCTTTTGCTTGTTCTTAGTATCTTCCTCTGGGGAAAGCCAGCTGCTGTATGAAGACAATCAGAGAGCCCTGGTGAAAGGCCCACGTAGCAAGGAACTGAGGCCTCCTGCAAACCGCTAAGTAAACACTTCGCAATCGTTCCTCAAGCCCCAGTTAAGCTTTCAGATGACTGCATGCCTGGTTAACAGCTTGACTGCATCTTGATGAGAGACCCTGAGCCAGAACCGTCCACCTAAGCTGCTCTCAGATTCCTGACTTTCAGAAACTGTGGGAGATAATAAAAGTTTGTTGTTTTAGCTGCTAAATTTGGGGGCAATTTGTTACGCCGCAATGCATGACCGATACACTCCTCCTGCCCTTCTGCAGGTGTGAGTGCAGCCTGCTAGCTGCTCTGTGTGTCTAATCGATGCCACAGGCTTTTGCTGTTTTAGAAACATACTGCGAAACGCGACCTTTATATGAAGAAACCCCCAGATGACGTAGACAAGACTTTTAGGAAACAAAGGATATTGGAAGGCAAGGGCTACCTCTTCTATGTTTTTCATAATTCTCCTCACTACCTAACAGAGCACTATGAGATCATTGCTGCTGATTTTGACTGTTACTAACCAAGTAATTAGGTTTGTAAGCCATGCTTATTTGAGTCATCAGGCAGGATGTTTGCTCTATTATGTTACTTACTCACTATTGATTATATAAAAAGGAGTATTAAAGTATGCCATTGTAATCTTTATTAGGTGTGCCTCAAGGGTTTTGGTTGCTTTCTATAAATGTAAACTAAGTTGTCTCTGGTGGGAATGGTATTGAGGTCTGTGGGTATATTAGTTTTCTATTGCTTGTCACAATATCATCACAAACTTAGCAGCTTAAAATTGCACACATTTATTACCCCAATTTCTGAGGGTCAGGACACTGAGCATAGCCTAGGTGGGCCCTCTGCTTAGGGTCTTACAAGGCGTCAATCAAGGTATTGGTCAGAGCTGGATTCTTATCTGGAAGCTCCATGGGGGAGCTCACGTGGTTGTTGACAGTATTCAGTTCCTTGTGGTTGTAGGACTGAGAACTTCAGATTTTGGTTCTGGGAGGTTCTGTTGTTTGTTTTTGGTTATTATTGCCTCTTGGCCAGAGATTGCCCTCGGTTCATAGAGGCCACCCATACTTCCTTGCCATGTGGGGTTCCCTAACGTGGCCACTTGCCTCCTCACAGCTAGCAAGGTAGAGACTCCAGCCAGATGGGCACTATAGTTTTAAATAGCATCGTCACATAATCATGTGCGTGTAATCACACACCTCCCAGCCCCTTTACTGTATTCTATTCATTAGAAGCAAGTCTCACTCACACTCCAGAGGAGAGATCACACAAAGGAGTGAACAGTAGGAGATGGGGATCATGGGGACCACCTTAAGAGTCTGTCTGCCACAATGGACTTGGAGGTCATGCAAATCCTCCTGCAAGGTGGAACTGATGCCTTACCGGAGATGGTTTCTGTACCTAAAAAAGGGAGTGTGGTGCATTGTTTTGTTTGTTTTTTCCTCCTCTGCTGCAAATGGATGACACCCAGGAAGGTGTTGAATAGAGCTAGGTGGATGAATAGAAATGGGATAATAAGAAGCAAGGAAGGTAAAACATATACCTAATTTCAAAACATACCTTTAGGCTGGAAAATACTGTAGTTGGACACAGTTGGCATGCAGCCAGCAAGATTGATCCTAAGCAAAGGCTTCCTACCTTTCTTATATGTTTTAGTATATAGTTTGCAAAGGTTTTAAATATTCTCTTGTATAGTTTTACCATAATTTAGTTAACAAATATGCCCCTTAGGAGTATTATAATATTCCCAATTATTTTTGTTTTAAATAATTATGTGATGAAATCTTTATAGCTAGATCCTTTTGCAAATCCTGATTATTTGTTTAGAATAAATTTTTTGAAGCTGAATTTTGGATCAAAAGACATTTACGGTTTAAGCCCCCTGATATCTATAGCCAAATAATTGCACTTCAAAAATGTTGCAGTCATTATTTAACCATCAGCAGTGTGTGCAAGTGTCTGTTTTCCCAAACACTTTTGCAAAGGAGAAACTGGTATCTGATTGTTTTAATTTGCATTTCTTTGATACTGACGTTGCAGTATTGCAACTTCTTATTGGCTATTATATCTCATTTTGGGAATTGCCTGGTCACAAATCTTTTCTTCTCTCCCCTTCATTATTTGTATGTTTATCTACCTTGATAGTTTTTGAACTCACAGTTGTTCAAATTAGTAAAAGTATATTTTGTACTTCATTTTTCTGGTAGCTCTGAATTGGGTTTTTCTCAACACAAAGGATAGCCCGGCTTTTGCATATAAGATAGAGAAAAAAATGACATATATGATATATATATATATATATATATATACACAAATATGTGAGATGATATGATGATATATGATGTCAAGCTGTAGCTTGACAAAGTCACGTATGAGTAAATACTGTTCTGTGTAATTTATTTACTCTATTTCTTTATGCAACATTACCTTGTTGATCACCATTCAGGGTTCTGGAATAATTGGTAGCTTAATTAAAAGTAAAGCAGAATGACATTGTCTACTTCTCTGACTTATAAATTATTCTTTAGTAATACTCTTATATTACAGTTTTTAAGTTTTTCAAACACATTTTTCAAGTTTTCAGTAGGTGGCAGCACCAGAAAGCATTCTTTCATCTGGTTCAAATGTAATCAGGCATCTATGGGGAACAATATAAAGGAACTTGCCCTAACTGTGAAGAGCTTTGTGATAGAGGCTACTTAATTCCATCCCAGCTCAAACTCGGTATATGAACATGTATTAAGAGAGGGATGTTTCCAGCTCTAGCCTGTAAGATTCTTTAGAGACTATGACTAGTATTTATCACCAGATCTCAGCTCAACTCCAGCATACACTCAGTGCCCCGCAAGTTTTTTTGTTTGTTTTTTTAATGACTAGATGAAGATAACTACCTCATAATGACCCTCTCATTCTTACCTTGCATAGCTCCCTAAAACTGCCCCTTTCTTCATTGAGGTGCTCTGTAGCAAACTGTGTGCTTACAATGAGGTATGCATTAACTCTTCCTCTCAGCAAGAGTACCGCTTAGAAGAGAGGATTCTGCTAAAGAATGACTAGCCAATGCAGAAGAGATCCCTAGGTTGAAGGCTTTTGAGGTGGTTTTCAAAAGATTAAAGCTTGAAACTTTCCAGGCTAAAGGAAAAAAAGGACTTTTATGAGAAATGAAAAATATATTCCCAGGCCCTGGCATGTTTAATTAGGTTTCAACAAAGCACTTAAAAATTGATTCAAGTATTCTTGAATCATATTTTCTGTATTTCCAAAACACTTGTTATCAGGAAGTGAACTGCTCCTATAATACTTTTATGACTCTTTCCACATACAGCTTATTGGATCTCTAATTGCTTGGGTCTGCTCTTGTTTGGTTGTCCTTGGTTTAATAGTACCATATAAGTTACACTAGTATTTTCTCTTGTGTTAGATTGTAGATACCTTTGATACAAAACATGTGATTTAAAAAATTCCTGTTGGCTTTCCTTTGGAACTGAGGACAGTATTCTATGTCCCAGGAGTACTGAGTGAGTATTGACTGACTGTGTCAAGAAAACAAAGAGGGAACATTAGTGACCACTGTTATCCCACAGATAGACAGGATGATGTAATACAAAAACACTCAGGAGATCTGGAATTAATTCCTGGCTCTGCCACAAATTCCACGACTATGGACAAATCTCTGAACCTCAGTTTCTTCATATGTTTTTTAAAAAAGAAAGAAACAGAGTAGATTTGTTTTAAGAGTTTTAAGGGTTCTCCCAGCTCCTTGATTTTTCTGAGTCAGTATTTTGCCTCAGGATGTCGGGAACAACACTGCTTATTTATCTCATTTAGGAAATAACCATGTACCACCTAGTAACAGGATATATTAGTTGGGATACAGATTAAGCAGCAGGAACAGAGAGTCTCAAAAATTTTCGTGGCTCAGAAAGGGAAGAATGTTCTTTCAGCCTTCATTAACCATCCTAAAGTAGGCAGGCATTCCAGGACAGATAGGTGACTCGGATTCACTAAACATAAAAAGCCCAAGGCTACTTCCGTTTTGTTTCTCTGCCATATCGTGGGGTATGTTCATCACCTGCGTGGTAGAAGCTGACTCAGCACGGGAAGGACAAGCAGCTTCATCTCCAAGGAGACCTGGAAGTTGCAGACATCACTTTCATTCACACCCCATTGTCTACAACCTAGTCGTGTGTGACATCTATAGCCAGAAGAATAGAAAAGTCTTTAGCAGTTTGGCAGGTACCCACCTAAAACTGTAAGAGTGGCTGTGAGGGGAAGGATTCTGTAATTAATCGGAAAGAGAGGACATTGGATACTGGCGGGAAGAGGAGGGGACAGTCTCCACCACTATGCCTTCCGTTATGATTTTAAGTCACTATAACAATTTTTATTTTACTATTTATTGTATTTCTTTTATCTAATGAAATCGGCAGAGATCAGGATCTATGATTTATCCCTGTATGTATACCCCACAGCACATGTCAAGGTATCTTGAATATAGATGCCATTCAATAAAATTATGTATGTTTGATTTATAAATTGATTTTTTCAGGACATCTAAGTAAGCACTGTATCCAACACCCTCCCCCGCCCCATACCCGGCTCCATCTACTTATTGCTTATTCAGTGAATGTTACATGTAAAACTTTTATCCTCAACCTAGTTGAGGAGACTAGATCGGAACCTATGCAGTAGTAAAATTTAAAAATATATATTATAGATCGATTGATAAATTTGGTGCTGGTTGCTATTAGTAGCTAACAACTACTGTCTTTTACTACTAGTATGATAGTAAAGATAGTACTACCTTATTTTGGGTAGCATGATTACATGTAATGGAAAACCAAGAGCTTTCCAGTGTGGCTTCATCATTTGGTTTTAAGTGTATTCCCTGGACATCACATAAAATTATATTTATGAGTAAACATTGAAACACGTCTTTCCCTGAGAGATTTTTGGTGTCTGTCTCTGTTATCCCGTTTAGTGTTAAAAATAAAGAGCCAGTGCAGTGCTGAGTGTGACTGTGTACAGTGTGAGCCTATTTATGAGTAGTCTTAGGGCTCATTTTACAAACAGGCCGCAGTTTACTGAATCAGGGTTAACATCTTGTCCACTCCGATGTCCAGCTCTTTGTCGGCCACGCGTGGACACTATGATCCTATACTGGAGTGAAAAGGATTGGATGTGCCTTGCCAGTTTTACACTTGATATGGATACTTTGGAAGAATTGTCCTTGTTCTCTCATAACCAGGTCTCCCAAATCCTTCCCCTTCAGGATCGAGTGCCAGTTTACTTCCTTTTTAGGACTGGCTATAACCACCTAGCCCCAGATGATTATTCTATCAGAAAAATAAGACTTAATTCAAGCCCTGGGCAAACTGAAGCATAAGGACAGGGTGTGTTTGTAAAAGAACAAGCCTTTATTCCCTTTACAAACATGCCAGCTCGCCAAAGACAAACCGCAAGTCCTGGCCATAGTCTGGCCCAGGAAGAGTGGCTCCCAGCCTTTAGGCAGCCTCCCTCGACTTTCCCTGAGCTCTGGCTTAGCTTCAATGCCAGGCGTCTTTGTTCTTGGTACATTTTTCTCCAAGAGCTTATATTTTTCCCTAAGTGACAGGACGCGTTTTTCCACTAAGGACTTGATCTTACCTCTCTATGTCAACAGAGGGCACCAGCGAACATCACCCTATAACCTAACCTGTAGGTCCCAATCCCCCAGGGCCTAGGTAGACAAATACCTAGGGGACGTTTCTTAACCTATGACAAAAACAGGGGCTGTTACAGGCATGGGGAGTGCTAAACGTTTTGCATTATGTAGAAAGGTCCCATGCAAGGAAGAACATTCTCCTTCCTAAGTGTCAGTTAACTGCCTTCTAGTATCATTCTCCAAGTTCAAGTAAAATATTTCTGCCTACCCTCACTAATTTAGCACTTTCCCCATTTTGTGTAGTTATTCATCTCACCAAATCTCCTTGATACCAAGAACTGGCCTTTTCATCTCTGCATTGTCACTTCTTAAATTCACTTTAAAAAATTTTTTTTAATAGTCATTGGATGATTGTAAACAGGTCTTTAACTGGGGGTTGGGAGTCATGGGATAATGGATAGAATTTAAAAGTACAATAGTCCCCCTTTATCTGTGGTGTTGGTTTACGTGGTTTCAGTTACCTGCAGTCAACCACAGTCTGAAAATATTAAATGGAAAATTCCATAAATAAACAATCCATTTTTAAATGGCACACCACTCTGAGCAGTGTGATGAAATCTCCTCCCATCCAGCTCTGTCCTACCCTGGATGTGAATCATTTCTTCGTCCAGCATATCCACGGTATACATGCTACCTGTCCATTAGTCATGTAGTAGCTATTTGGGTTGTTAGATCAACTGTCGTGATATCACAGTGCTTGTATTCAAGTAACCCTTATTTTACTTCATAATGGCCCCAAAATGCAAGAGTAGTGATGCTGGCAACTGGAATATGCTAAAGAGAAATCGTAAAGTGCTTCCTTTAAGTGAAAAGGTGTGTAAGTATAGGTAAAAACATACTATGTATAGGGTTCAGTACTGTCTGTGGTTTCAGGCATCCACTGGGTGTCTTGGAACATATCCCCTGTGTATAAGGTGGACTCCTGTATATTCAGTGGATTACAGAGTTTAGATAGAGCTAGATTAGATGAGCCGATCTTCCTGAGCCTGAATTTCTCACATATAAAATTGGACTAACACCTACCCTATTTTAAAGTACTTTGTAAATTGTAAAGTGAAGTACAAGATTGTTTACAAAGAATGCCTAGGACCACATGTGTTCCCAATGATTATTTTTGGAATTTAAATATCTGAAACTCCAAGAGAGCACAATTATATAAAGATATTTTAGCACAAAAGGCATGGTATATAATATGGGACATAAAAAAATAAACAGATACGTGTTAAATGTATATATCATAGAATTTAAAATTTTTTATACCATAACCCACAGTAAGAAATACAACTTTCATAGTCTCCCATCATATAAACACATATAACAAGTCTCCTTGAAACAATATACTCAATCTCACCACATGGGACATATTATACTATTTTCTATTCTGTACTGTCTCATTTATTAAATGATGGTTATGACCCACTAAATCAATACCATGGTCCACTAATGGGTTGTAACTGCAGTTTGAAAATACTTTCTTAAACAACCCCTTATATATCATGTGAGTCTATTAAACAATGCATTTTCTGTCATTCTTTTGAATCTATCAAATATTTGTTCACCTTAAAGTAAGAAAAGCATATTATAAACTCTTTAGGAATATGAACATATTTGTTTTACTTATTAGTTCTCACACTGAAAATTATTATTTGTAATGCTTATTCTTTACCTTAAAAATATCAAAAAGCATCATGCAATAACTTTAAAGTACATGAAATCTTTTTGGCTGTGTTTGTGTGTTCTGTAAACAATTTTCTTAACAGCTTTATTGAGGTAAAATTGACATACAATGAGTTACACATATTTAAAGTGTACAATTTGATATGTTTTGACATAAGTATGCACCCAGGAATCCATCACCACAATCAAGATAATGAACATATGCAGCACCCCGAAAGCTTCCTTGGGCCCCTTTGTTTTCCCTCTCTGTCACCCTTCCTTTTACCTGGCAGTTACTGTATGTTTTCTGTCATAATGCATTAGTTTGCATTTTCTAGTAATTTATATATATGGAATCATAGAATATACAATTTTTTTTCCAAACTGCAAATTGCCCCAAGTTTTATTTGTAGTCCATACAAAAGGGGAAAAAATTAAGGTTTTTCTAACACCACCTACTTGGGGAGGTAGGGAAGTGGGACTGTACCCCTCAGCATCAGCTAGAATATCAGGGGTGAATATACACTCTTATCTGGCTTCTTTCACTCAACATAATTACTTTGAAATTCATCAATGTTGTAGCATGTATCAACAGTACATTCCTTTTTATTGCTGAGGACTATTTCCATTGTATGGATTCACCACTATTTATTCATTCACTTGATGGATATTTGTGTTTTTTTAATTGAGGGCTATTATAGATCAAGCTGCTATGAACATTTGTGCACAAGTCTTCATACGGGCATATGTTTTCATTCTATTTCCTATGAGTGGAATGACTCTCATACGTTAGGGTATATGCTAAACATTCTAAGAGACTCTGGCTATGTTTTAACAGCTTCTGTTGAAGGACAAGCTCAGATAACAGTTCTTTTTTTTTTTTTAAGATTTTATTGGGGAAGGGGAACAGGACTTTATTGGGGAACAGTGTGTACTTCCAGGACTTTTTTCCAAGTCAAGTTGTTGTCCTTTCAGTCTTAGTTGTGGAGGGCGCAGCTCAGCTCCAGGTCCACTTGCTGTTGCTAGTTGCAGGGGGCTCAGCCCACCATCCCTTGTGGGAGTCAAACCCGCAGCCTTCGGAGTTAGGAGCACAGAGCTCCAACCACCTGAGCCACCCGGCCGGCCCCCGATAACAGTTCTTTTGAAAAGACTCACCAAGGTAGTCGTATTCCTACTGCCATACTTGTAGTTTCCAGCTTGCTCCTTCCGATGGTACATCTTGAGTACCTCCTGCTTAGTTCTATACATTTATAGATACCTTTATATATCTATAGATACCTTTGTTCTATACATTTATGAGATTATTATGTATTAAAAGCCAAGACTGGATTAAGACCTTTATGGCCCCAAACCCTGAGAAAAATTATCTCTTGCCCAAATATTAAATCAAAATCATAAATTCCCCACAATAATAACTTTGATTCTTTAAAACAAATGCATCAAATCTCTGATTCTATAAAAAATATGTATTTCAGGTGCCTCTTTTTTTCCTGGAGCTCTAAGCACGTACATGCATGATCTGCCCGGGTAGTCCTGAACAATTCACTTCATGAAATAGGCTCTAACAGATTGCTTTTCCATTTGACTATTACTGTCCTTACCCCTATCATAAATTGTGCTGCCAGGTCTGTGGATTATTCAGAGGCTGTGGATCATACCCTTAAAATGGGCTTCTTCAATAATTACTGCAGCAAAACTTTTTAAATGGATGATTATGCACATTTCTCTGAAAACATATCCAATTGTTGGCTATTTCTCGTGTAAGACTCCCAGTTAAATTATCCTTTTTCTTACAAACAGACTAGCATAATAAGAGCATAGTTTCTAGAGAGTGCTGCCTTTTTTTTTTTGAACTGGCTCTGTGACTTCTAATTATTTAGGCTTTCTGTGTCTGACATTCCTCCTCTTAAAATGGGGATTAAAATACCCACCTCAAATCATTGTGTGAATGAAGTGAGGTATTTATATGGGGCACAATGCTTGCCTTATAGTTCAAACTGGTGAAAGTCACTGACTTTAAAGTATCAACGATAGAGCTTGCTCCTGAGAGGAAAGATTGCGTCTTAAGAATGTTTAACCTTCGAGGGCGACAAAGACAATAATGAGGTATAAACACTAGGTGAGAGTTAGAGAACAGAACTTGAAAGTAATCCACTAAAGTACTGAAATTATTAGTGTCAGAAAAGGAACACTCGTAGTACAGGGAATCTGATATTAATTGGAGTGTCGTGAGTATGACAGAAGAGAATCAATTAATGACATTACGTTAATAGAACTCATGTGGCTGCAAGACAGAAACCCACGTCAAATTGGTTTAAGCTCCCAAAAACGAGGGTCAGAGGGAAGGACTGATTGGCTTATGTAGTTGGGAGGTCCCGCCGAGTTACGAACCTCAGATACGACTGAAGTTAGCTGTTCAGTTACTGTTGTCAGGAATCTGTCTTTGCTTTATCTCTCAGGCCTGCTTTCCTCTGCCCCTTATATGGACAAAGATGAAAGCTCTCTGTTTGCATTAGACTTATGCCTAGGATCCTGATTAAACAAAAGTGCTCCCCCCACCTCCACGATGTATGTGGCATACATCGTGGGGATGACTCGGATAATTCTCATTGGCCGGGTTGGGTCACGTGTCAATCATTTCACTAATCATTACGACCAAGCAGGTGAGTTGGCCAGCCTTGTGCCACATGTTCACGCTTGGAGCGCTAGCTTCAGTGGGGTTGGCGCCATTTGAACCCTTGGACTGGGAGTTGGGGAGAGACAGTTTCTCAAATGGAAAAGATGCAAGGGCAGACCCAAAAAAATGGCAGATGTCCACTATTCCTGTGTTTTGATCTTCAATTATGTTGTCTGCGCTATGAGGCTAAAGTGGAAATGCCAATTTGTATCTAACTAAAAAGGGGGGGAAATTAAAACAGGATAAAAAAGTTTTCTTTTATATAACCTCTCAGGAAGTAGTACGCATTCTATGTGAATGAGTAAAATAATGTATAAAGTTTCCTTTCATTCTTTCAATATGTAAAGCGCCTTATAAAGTCAAGATATTATTGTTAGTCCTCCAAAGGTTTGGTTTATGGTACCCTGCCAGAGTTTGTATATTATGGAATGATGTATTTCAGGGATGTTAAATATTTTATTAATTGAGAAATTCATGTGCTTTTGATTTGTTTCGATGCATTTTCATTATCGATCAGAGAAGAATTCTTACATCCCTCATTTTTAGTCATCATTTCGACAGGGATAATACATTAAAACTTCATTAAGCTATTAAGACTTATTCTGAATAACATATAAAATCTCTAAGCAATTGCTTTTCTCCAGGTGACTATATGCTTTATTAACCTTTGATTAAAAATATTGAAGACTTCAAATTCACTTAACTCATGATATTCTTCTAAGCTTGCCATAATAGTGTGTACCTTTAGGGTTTTCTTTTATCATGAAGATGATTGTAGAATTTACCAACGTAAGTGTTGCATCGTTTTAAACATTAAGAGGTATGTATTTAGTATTTTTATTTATAGTCTTCCTTTTCAAAAATGACTTGAAGTGTTTATCATGAAGTATATATACAATAAGGTTAACAAAAGGGAAATCAAACTCAAAACAAGGATGAGAAAGCAAATATACTAATCACAAAAGCTAAAATAAATTATATGCAGATATAAATAGATAGACTGATTTGAACATTAAGTTGGCTCTGAGCTTCCAGCAGCTTTCTGTCCTAGCAGCAGGGACACACAAAAAAATAGATAAAAGGGAGTTTTGGGGATTATACTGTTGTCATCTAAAGGTGGATGCCTAATAATTCTTCAAGAACAGAACTTTTCCTTGTTATTAAGTTCTAAAATGAATTCCTCATTTGAATTCCTTATATATGAGACTTCATGTAAGATAATGGACAACACAGAAGCAATATGGCTGTGCCTTATAAAATCCTTGGTAAAAGCAAACCAAAACATTAAAATTTAATTCAATAATAGTGATTCTCCTAAGGGGTACTAGGCTAATGATATTTAGGCAGCAGGTAGTTTTCAAGAATAGATTTTTAGTGATACTTATAAGAATGTTTTTTCCTTAGATGTTTCTTAAACATCACGTTCTCAGTTAGGCATGTAATAGGAGCTAGACAGCAACAACAACAAAAAAATTTGAAGTGATAGTCTGCCGAGGTCTTTGAATATTGAAATGTAAATATTGAAATTGTTGACTAAGGATCCATATGCTTTGAAAACAGGGAAAGTTGGGGTTAATATTCTGACATGGAAGTGGAAAATTCTGACCAATGTTCCCACCCAGAAGACAGATTGTTTTCCAAATTAGTTCATATCATTGTATAAAAACTACATCTTTATGAAGAAAAAATGAGCTTTCTTTCTTTCTTTCTTCTTCCTTTCTTCCTTTCTTCCTTTCTTCCTTTCTTCCTTTCTTCCTTTCTTCCTTTCTTTCTTTCTTTTTTTTGTAAAAAGAGTTTTTTGATCCCTAACTTAACTTTCTGAGGGTTTCCTCCTTCCCCACCCCCCCAATCCCAGCTTCAGAACCTCATAGAGTATTCCCTAACCTCCCAAATAAAAATTATTTGGATAAGATTTTCTTTGGAAGATGTGTCACTAATACATATTGTTTAAAAATTTCCTGCAAAGATCTGTTCAAGTTTTATTATAAGCAAAATAAAGATGCTATATTCTCTCCTGTGGTTTTTATTCTTGGATCTGCACAGTTGTTGAAATTTCCCTTGAGAAGGTAGAAGAGCCATGGTATTTAAATAACAAAAACTGCTACCAGTGTCATTTACTGAGTATTTTCTATATGCACGTATTATGCTAAACTCTTTACATGTGTTATTTTATTTAACTTTCATATAATAGAGCGTATTATTATCCCCATTTTAATAATGAGAAAACTAAAACTTAGGTTTCCCTGAACTTACATAACTAATAAGTGGCACCATCAGGATTTGAACCCAGATCTCTTTACTAGCTTTTAACCATTACACAGTGTTGCCTGTGAAGGAAATCTGAATCTTCATGCATTAGCATTTGAGGTCATTATGTCACTTTTTTTCCTGGTATTTCTGACAAAAATTGCCACAGGGTCATGATCCTTTGTACTTCTCTTAGATTCTGGCTTAAATGAGTTATTTTTCTTTAAAAAACATAATTTTTCTAAAAAATACCAAAAAACCAATTTACAATTGCTCATATTTTTTATAGCAGAATAATTATATTTTACTTCTATTCTTAGAGCTTTTCTTAATAATGAGTTTTGAATATCTTCTTTGGAATGAGACCAGAGTGATCTTCCAGTCATAACTGAAAGTCGAACAGGTTCATTTGTTCCATAAAAAAGCTTACTCACCTTGGTAATGGCTTTGTAGTCTTCCACACTTAGGATGCCCACATGCTGAAATAAAAAATTACTTCTGATAATGAGACTTGGCTTAATATCCCTATAGTTGCTGCATCAAATACTGTAGCCAACAGCCACATGTGACTATTTAAATTTAAATTAATTTAAATTAATAAAATTTAAAATTCAGCTCTTAGCCACATTTCAAATGCTAAGTAGCCACATGTGGCTACTGTATTAGTGCAAATTATAGAAAATTTCCATCGTCACAGGAAGTTTTCCAGCAATGCTGCTCTAGAATGTACCTTTTTCATGGCCCCTTCCCCTGCCTTCCTTCTGTCCCCAAAACAAAATGGCTTCCTCCAAGAATGACCTCTATTGCTTTCCTAATTAGGGAGATAACTCATCTTCTTAATGATTTCCCATGATATTTGACATAGAGAATTTTTTGTTGGCCCAGTTAATATTTCTGTGGGACAGGGAAAGCATGCTAACCCAGACTGAGTTCACCTTACTAAAAAAGCAAGTCCATAGAGCCAGCTAGTTTTTATTTGCCAGATTATATATTGAGCCAACATGTTAGGTGGCAATTATTATAAGCATTTATAGGCTCTGTTTTGTTGAATTACTTACTTCAAAGATTACCCCGATCCCTCATGGATTTATTGTTCCTAATGATGTTGCTGTCAAAACTTACAGCAAATGTAAGCTTCTATAACAGATTTGGTCATTTTATTGAGATGTTCCACAAAGACGTTGCCTCCTTCTATTAGTTAGTCTGTATTATTTTGGAAGAAAAAAATGTTTTGTGTAAATCGTATTCTTTTACCCTATCCTGGTTGGCTTTGATTACTGTTAAACGAAAGAGACGTATTTTCCGTATTGTCTTTTCATTTGTGGGTTTTAAATAATCTGGGTACATGGACATATTGATATAGGCCAACATGGTGCACTCAGGCCTACGAGGAATGTACCAGCATGGCATTGCTCTTGACCACTCCATCTCACATAGCTAAATTTCTTTGATCTATCTTTTCCGTAGTGATATTCCACAATAAGCTCCTGTGAGAAATTTGTGGAATATGTTGTTTGCCAATGATATTTTATTGCTTTAGTATATACAACAGTACACTGAGCATCTTTGCTGTGTGTAAAATAGTCCTTGAAAGTTGTCTTTTTCCAAATGAACTAAGCAGTGTGCAATACTCACTATTGTCAGGGTTGCACCGTCTGTAAGAAATTGGTAACTGCTTTCCTTCTCTCAGCTGTACAAATATCTGATTGAGAGAACAGACCTCTGTTCAGAATATTCCTGGTCATTGGACATCTCATAACTGAGGCCTTATATTAACCATTATTGTTCCAGTTTCAAGGATTTAAGGCCATTTCCCAACTTCAAAAAAAGTTGTAATCCGTATTAGTAAAGTATTAGTAATTGTGAAGCAAAGTCATGGGGTATACGGGGCAGTGTGTTATATTAATCTCCACTTTTGTGTAACTTTGAACATTTTTTAAATAGTAAAGAAATGTCATGAGCTATTTGTGTTTGTGCTATTGAGTTGTATGAGTTCCTTATGTATTTTGGAAATTAACCCCTATCAGATATATGGTTTGCAAATATTTTCTCCCATTTCATAGTTGCCTTTTCATTTTGTTGATTGTTTCCTTTGTTGTCCAGATGCTTTTTAGTTTGCTGTAGTCCCATTTGTCTATTTTTGGTTTTGTTGCCTGTGTTTTTGGTGTTATATCCAAGAAATCATTGCCAGGAGCAATGTCAAGGATGGGCCAAGGACTTGAATAGACATGTCTCCAAAGAAGACATACAAATGGCCAACAGATATATGAAAAGATGCCTAGTGTCATTAATTATCAGGAAAATGCAAATCAAAACTACAATGAGGTATCATCTTATACTTCTTACGTTAGCTATTATTAAAAAAATAAAAGATAAGTGCTGGCAAGGTTGTGGAGAAATCGGAACCCATGTACACCCTTGTTGACAAGGTTGGTGGGAATGTAAAATGGTGCAACAGCTATGGAAAATAGTATAGAACTTCTTCATAAAATTAAAAATAGAAGTACCACTACCCAGCTACCCACTTCTGGGTATGTATCAAAAAGAACTGAATTCAGGAGCTTGAAGAGATAGCTTTACTCCCATTGCAGCAACTATTCACAATAACTAAGATATGGAAATAATCCAAGTGTCCACTCACAGATGAATGGATAAAGAAAATATGGTATATACATACAAAGGAATATTATTCGGCCTTAAAAAAAAAGGAAATCCTGCCATTTGTGACAATGTGGATGAAACTGGAAGACATGCTAAGTGAAATAAGTCAGTCATAAAAAGACAAATACTGCATGATTCCACTTGTATGATATCTAAAATAGTCAAACTCATAGAATACAAAAGTGGTTGCCAGTGACTGGGGGAAGAGGGAAATCGTTAAGTGGGGAGTTGTTATGCAATGGTTATAGTTTCAGTTATGTTAGATGAATAAGTTCTAAAGATGTGCTGTAAACATAGTGCCTATAGTTAGTAAGACAGTATTGTATTGTGTACTTTAAATGTTGCTAAGAGGGTAGATCTCATGTTATGTGTTCTATCACAAAAACGAAAAAAAAAAACAACAAAAAAATACCCACAAAGGAACACAGGAAACTCTGAGTGATGTTGCATATATCTACTACCTTGACTATGGTGATGGTATCACAGATGTTTGCAGATGTCCAAACTCATCAAATTGTGTACATTAAATATGTGCAGTTCTTCGTATCTCAAATATACTTTAATAAAGTTGTTAAAGCTTATTGTAATTAAAAAATGTCATGAGCCCTTTGGGTGAATTTAATACAGTTGTTTTTGCTGTTAATAAGAAGGCATCTTAATAAAATCAAAATTTGCTCTAAGATTCATTAAGAGTTCTTTCGGAGCTGTGTCTTAGTTGAATGTCTAGAAGTGTAATAAACCAATGAGGAAATGTTCTGCCTTATTTAAAGGTAGCAATAGTTATTCTTCCACACCCACTTTTGATGCATCACAAAGGTCAGCAAGATGATATTGTTCTACAAAACAATTACATTTATGTAACGTTATCTTATATATGTACTTATATGTCCTTAATCATTAGGTTATTTCCCTACTATTTTGTTTTGACAGACAAGTCTTGGTGTGCCGGACATACATGTCTACTAGTCACCAGTTTTAGAAACTATTTTCCAGACTTTGGTTTTTTTTAATCACCTCACATCATGCACATTGCTGAATAGCAAGAAAAGGATTAAACAAAAATAGCAATAATGTTTTCAACACTATCACAGCTACACACACACACACACACACACACACACACACACACACACACGCACACTCGTCACGCTGACAGTCTGTTTCAAGGCCGTGGCAGACGCCTGATTGGCGGGCTCTGTTTATTCTGTGATCAGATTCCTTCTAAAAGGAGGCAGGCCATGACTGCCTGAAGCCTATTGGCCAGCACTGCTCTGAGCCCTCCCTTTCTTTTTCATGGCACGCATCACAGCGAAGTCAGTGCGGAATCCTAAACCAGCCCAATTTACATCCATTCATGAATCTGTGACGTCAGCAAGCCTTCGGGCTCCTTTGCGGTGGGCTGGAGGATTGTGTGGGTGGAATCCCCCTCCCCCTTATTTTTCTAATTCTGCAATGTTTTAAATTAAATCTTCCATCTTTTTAAAGCAAGAAAATGGAACTGCATGTGTAGGAATTCTTCATTGTTGTGAGTACCGCACTCTGTTTTTTTTCTGTTTATCAGCATACATTTCACAAGGACAGAAGGAAAATCTATTTGTGATTTGAGGTGATTAGAAAGCTGATATTATTGAGGGAGACAAGGTGAAGAGACAGACAGACAGAGACTGAGAAACCTGAAACCCCGTTACAGCTAGAAGCCTCTGAAACTGACAGCTGGTTTTCCTTTGCTTGTCTGCCTGCTAGACGTGGACATTTTTCATTTACGGTTCTGCACGTTACCTTTTGATGCTGGCTTGGCTTTCCTTAAAGGGGATTCATTTCTCTGAGAGATGATATGAATTGCACTAGCGGAAACCGGAACTGATACCAGAAAGGTGCTGGGAAAAGCCGGGCCAGCTAGAAGGAGCAGGTTCTACCCTGCTGAGCATTTGTCTTCCTTTCTGCCTTCCTTTCTGTTTCTCATCCTTCACCTTGCCTTTGTTTCATAACTGTGTGACAATCAATATCTTGGAATTGCAATTTGGGGAAGATAAATACTTGTCCAACCATTTTTTACACACGCTTTTATAATGGGAGCTGTAGTGCTGTATTTATACATCTTTGTAGCTTTTTATGTCACTCTGTACCTTTTATTTATATTTTCAAAAACTGAAAAGCCTGCACCAGAAGCAAAAGGGGAATTAGCCTTTAATTCTGATTTTTTTAATATTCCCTAATGAAAACGAAGAAATGGTTTCTCAATATATTTTATAATTACATTGTGTAGAAATGCACATGAGTGTTTTGCTAAGATACTGAAAATAGTTTATTTCAGAGTGTTTGGGAAACATGGAAAAGTTCTGATAGGTTCCATGTATTAAGTTGGCTTGGTAGTTTGCTTGGAGTTTTAACAAAAAGTTAGTGTTTGTGATTGAATTTGTTTTCTAAGGCTCTGCTTGATTCTGGTGAAAATTGGATAGTAAAGAAGAGGGATGTGACATTGTGACATGTTCTGCCCCTGGGCAGCTCCTCAACCCAAATAATCTAATAGCATTTTACAACTGCCTCACTTTGAGCAATTTATATTCTAGTTGGCAGCATGTTCCTGGTTGTTCTTTACAGTGAGAGGGAAAGCAAAATGTCTGTTATTTCTTATCATCCACCCTTGTCATGTTTACTTTGTATAATCAATATTTAGTTTTGAGAATTTCATATTATAATCTTTTCTCATGAAACAAGGCTTCTAAATTATGGCTCTAATGATATCTTTTGAATTTTCTTATTAATGAATCTTCCAACTGTAAACTCATTTCATTTCAAAATTACCCAAGGATTTAGAATTTTCTTTTGTTTCTTATCTTGGCATTGCCCTCACTCATTTTGCTTTTTGGAGTGGATTTGAACTCACTAGAGTTATAGAAGGGAAAACTGACTGATTCTAAACTAGATCTTTATCCTATTTTCAAACAACTATGGTTTCGTATTTTGCTATTTGTTACTTGCTAGGTTAAACAAATGACACAGTTCCCTATATTTGTAAACATCTGGACTCCTTTCAGTATTTTTGTGTATGTGTACCTTCAGAGACTTTTTGAAGGTAACAATTTCAAAGTTATTTTAAACTACTGAAGTTTACTAGATCACTGCCAGATCAAAACACTGAATTCTTAGGATTTTTTTTAAAAATGTGTTTAATAATCAAATTCACCTTAAGAAATGTTCATCAGACTGTTTTTTATATACATTTTGCCAAGAGGGCTTTAGTTTCATGAAAGAAATACAGTCTGGACTTTGGACTTGGTAAAGTAAAACTGTCCCTTTAAGCGCAGAGTGGCTATAGAATCTCCCTCTCTTCTCACTCCTAGTGGCTGTATTCTAGATTATGTTTATTTTCATGTATAGTGTACTTGTAGGGAAAAAAACACACAAAAACTCTTAATTGTTTAATATCAAACAATAAAATCCTGTGTATCAGTGACTGTCAATAGATGGCTTTCTGTTTAAAAATTGAAGCTACTCCAGAAGTAGGAATTAATTTATTTAGTAAACAAAGTCAGTCAAACCAGAGCCATGTCCTGGGGAGCTGTCAAAAGAATGGTTCCGAAGGGCCAGAGGCCACATCCACTGGTATATGACGGAACGATCGTACTTTGGATGGCAGAACCGGTCAGTTTGGTTTGCATTGTCTACCTACCCTCTCTCTACGTGCTACAACTGAATTAGTTGCTTGGGGAGTTCAAATGAATTGAGATAGCCAAGGTGACCAATTCTGCCAGGTGCCGGCCTGACTCTTGTAATTTTAATTGAAATAAATAACATTTCTTAAGAATACTCTTTTACTTTAAAAACATTTTTAAAAATATTACACTCCTGCTCTGTGTTAGGTATTATTTCTTAAGGATATGGGGGAGAGAAACATTGAGAAGATGCCGTCTTTATCCCTAAGGAATCCAGGAGGTAAGCTACCATACAGTATATAGTGTGTTGTAGTTCAGAAACTAGTCTCTGTAAATAGACTTCAAGATTAGAATAACCTGGGGAATTTTCTCTCTTTCTCTCTCCGTCTCTCTCTCCCCTCTTCGATAGTTTTGAGTATATTCATAGAGTTGTTCAACCACCACCACAGTCAATTTTAGAACATTTTCATTATTGCAGAAAGAAACCCCATACACATTAGCAGCCACTCCTATTTCCCCTCAAGCACCCAGCCCTAGGCAACCACTAATCAGCTACTTTTTCTATACATAGATTTGCCTATTCTGATAATTTCATATAAATGAAATCATATATGATATGCTCTTTTGTGACTAGCTTCTTTTGCTTAGTATGAGGTTTTCAAGGTTCACCTATGTAAACATACCAGTGTTTCATTTCTTTTATTACCAAATAATATTCCATTGTACAAACATACCCCATTTTATTTATCTATTCATCAATTGATGGACATTTGAGTTGTTTCTACTTTTTGGCTGTTATGAATAATGCTGCTATGTAAATTTGTGAAACAGTTTTTGTATGAACATGTTTTCATTTCTCTTGATTATATACCTAGCAATGGAATTGCTGGGTCATATGATAACTATATGTTTAACCTTTTCAGGAAATGCCAAACTGTTTTCCAAAAGCAGCTGTACAATTTTGCGTTCCCACCAGCAATGTATGAGGGTTTCCATTTCTCCACAACCTCTCCAACACTTATTGTTTTTCTTTTTGATGGCAGCCATCTTAGTAAGTTTGAAGTAGTATGTTTGTGGCTTTTGTTTACATTTTCCCAACGGCTAATGATGTTGAGCATATTTTCATATACTTACTGGCTATCTGTATTTCTTCTCTGGAGAAATGTCTATTCAGATCATTTGCCCATTTTAAAAATTAGGTTATTTATCTTTTTATTTTTGAGTTTAAGTGTTCTTTATATATTCCGGATACAAGTTCTTTATCAAATATATGACTTGCAAAAAAATTTTTTTTTTATTCTCTGGGTTATCTTTTCACTCTTTTTATGTTGTTCACAGCACAAAATTTTTTATTTTGATAAAGTTCATTATTTTCTTTTGTTGCTTGTGCTTTTGGTGTCATATCTAAGAAGGCTTTGCCTAACCCAAAGTTATGAATATTCACTCCTATGTTTTCTTCTATAGGAGTTTTATAGTTTTAGCTCTTATATTTAAGTCTGTGCTCCATTTTTGTGCATGGGTTCAATTTCACTCTTTTGAAGGAGGATATCCAGTTCCAACAATATTTGTTGAAAAGACTGTTGTTTCCCATCATTGAATTGTCTTGGCATCCTACCAGGGAACTTTAAAAAAAATACTGATGCATGCTCCTACCTCCAGAGATCCATATTTAATTCATCTGTGATGGGCCCAGACATCTACAGTTTTAAAAGCTCCCCACATGATTCTAATATGCAATGAAGGGTGAAAACTATTGGTATGGACAGAAAAGAAGAGGGATGCGACTTCTGAATCAGGAGAGAGGATGAGTGAAGACATAGGATTCTGATATGGAAAGGAGGGAAGAGAGGAAAATTAAGAAGATCCATACCAGAAAGCATGGATTTTCTTGCTAAGTATAGGAGTTAGTCACTTTTAAAGAGTGAGGGCATCATTGGAGGTTAGGGAAATATGTTAAAGGAAGAGAAGGAACTAACATTTAAGCACCTTTTGCATGCTTATAAATCTGCTAGGAGCTTTCGTATACATTATTTTATTTAAAATATAATCTTAATGATGTGAAGTACGTATTATTACTCCTATTCTACAGATGAGAATACAGGCTCAGAAAGGTGGCTGACTCAGCCAAAGACACCAGGTCGTGCACATTCATACCCAATTTTCAAAACCAGCTCTAATTCTTGAGTTCATTCTCTTTCATCTGTGTACCATGGATTTTGAACCTAAGTCCTACCAGGAATTGTTATTGCTCCAGTCCAGCATGAATCTAAGATCTTCTCTAGCAATGCTCTGGACTGGACAAAGAGTAAGATAAGTTGGATGGTGGGGGTAATATAGGGATAAGCGTTGGCACAGCAGGTGCAGTAGAAGATAAGAGGGTGGGGGCAAATGAAGATTATCATGTGATGGCTAATCATGGAGCCCAGGCTGGCTATACACTGCCTAGGTATAGCTGGAAGGAAAAATTCTAAGAGGATGGAGGGCCAATATACCGGGTATGCAAGAATGATTGAAGGAGACAGCGGGGAGACCGTGATGGAAAAGAGGATATATCAAATAGAATTGGGAGATGTAGAAGTGTTGGCATTCATTTAACCAACAAATACCAATTTTAATACATTTTTTTCCTTTCTTAAAAGTGTATAAATTTTTTTGGCATCTTCTATATTTATTGAGCATTTACTCTGTGTTCTAGGTACTGGGTACCCAGTAGTGGAAAAAACAGACAAAAATTCTTGTCCTGTTGGGGACTTATTTTATTGGGGAAGACAAACATTGAATAAGTAAACTGTGTTTAGTCATAACTGTTAAGGAGGGAAAAAAAATGTGGGAGGGGAATAAAGAATTCAGGGAGTAGGGTAAAGTCAGAAATGGACTTTTTCATTGTGTGGTCTTTGTGAAGATAATAGATTCCCCAAAGAGATTAAGGAACCATCAAACCAAGGGGTCTGGTGGTTGACCACCGGGTATGTAAACAGAGCATCTTCTAAGTAGTAAAACTCAAAGTGAGCATTTAGAATTAACTTTTTGTTTACCACTTTTTACCCCAGGCTTGGCACAGAGTAGACACTCCATAAACATTTGCTTATTGTGACACCATTTTTTTGGTTTAGTGATTTTTTCCCACTGGGCAGCGGCCATGGCAGAGGTGGTGCTTGGTAGACTTTCTGCTTGCTGCCCTATCAGGATAGATCCTTCTGAGTGTGTGTGTGGATGTGTGTGTGCCTGTGTGTCCATAATGTCACCACTGAAATCAGTGCAGAGTGAGCGATAGTTAATGAGGGGGGTGTGTCTAGTTCCCAGATGACTTGGGCAGAGAGCCACCAGTGCAGACAATATAGGAGACATGTTTCTTTTGCTTGTTACATTTTAATAGGAAATTCATATGCATCACTGTGAAGAGAGGGTGAAGTGAACCTTTGGTGTATAATAAAGTTTTTAATAATGAAATTCTGTTATGTAACCATATATCTGCTTTTTTTTCTTTATCTAGAAGATTACTCATATTAAGAATATATAAAATCAACAAGTTGTCTGTTTACCTGCTGGAAGGCACAGTGATACAATAGGAAAAGGACCGGACTAAGACTAACAGGCCCAGGTAGCAGTGTCAGGTCATTCGTTGCAAGACAATTCTCTCAGCTTTTTAAAATTTTTCTCATCTTTGGTTTTAACATATGAGCTGAAGAAATTGTTTTTATTGATCTCAAATGTTCTTTTTAACTCTAACATGTAGGATTCTTGGAATCTGGTTATTACCGAGATCAAATAGGTGAGTGACAATTTCTAAGACTATCTGGTTAAACTATCCCATTCTTCCATAGTACTTTTGTAGGAGTTTAACCCCCATGGATGCTGCTACAGCTGAGGAGGAAGTGCAGCGTCACAAGTGTTTCAGGTGGAGATAACTGAGTGAGACACAGAAAGGTTAACTCAGTTTCAGATTTGCCCTGGGACTTCCTCCTAAGCAGGAAATAGAGCCCTGATGAGACCTGACCTTGCCATCTTTAGCATGCTCATCACAAATGTCATCTGTCTTGGCCATTGTGCTTTGTAGTTGAGAGCGTTTTTCATGAGACTACTGATTTGGCGGTCTGGGCTCAGAGGGGATGTGAGAACAGATAGTCTAATAACCTCAGTTTGGTTGTGTGTTGTAGCTTTTTCCTTGATCTTTTCCTTTGGCTTTTATTAGTGCTCTTAAGAAACAAAATTCATCATATTGGCCTTTTCTGTCCATCTCTCACTACCTTCTATCATTCTCTGACTCAGGCTGAAGCATGAGTTAGAGAAGGGGGAAAAATTGCAGTAAATAAGAAAAATGAAGACCCATAAAATCCGTAAATGGTATAACCAGTCTTTGAAACAATAAGATTTTGCTATTTCATATGAGGGTTGCTAGATTTTGAAAATTATTCTTTTCAGAATTCTCCAAATAGCAAGTTGGTTGATGAATTGGTGTTTTGAGTTTGCAGGTTTTGTCAGAGAAAAAAAGATAAATTTAAAAAATTACAAAACAGAAAACTTCACTTTCACTGTTCACCAGTCTAGAATTTTTCTTATATCCTTTTTTATTTGTGTAACAGTCAAGCAGAGAGGGCTAATGCTAGTCCTAACATCTATAGTAATTTTGCATAGTTCCATTTAGTAATAATACTTATACGTGTAGCAATGTGGTAAAAACATCTTGCAAAAAGTAATCATATATTGCAATTGCAAGGCAATCCTAAGAGAATGTGTAGTAACTGTGCAATTTCAATAGTTTACAATTTTTAAGGAAAAGCAATATAGGATTTCCCACTGACAGATAGTATTTGTCTTCAATGTGCTAATTTGTATTATGAATTCCTGGACGGTAATAGTAGAATTGAGCAGTACTAGGAGGACATGTTAGTGAAGTTCTAGATTCTGAGGGTGAAGGGCTTAGGAAATAGCCAAAGACAAAGCAAGGAGATAGGAGATAAAGAAAAGGGAGGCAGAGCCCAGGAGACTGTGGCCAAGCTGATGGCTCATGGGTTCAGGCAGGTGGCAGCCAAGACAGCAGTTTCCACCTTAAACCAGAGAGTGGATCTGGGACCCAGACTGAAAAAGACTCTTTTAGAGTCCTAAGGAGGGCTGTCACAGTAGCTATTACAAAAGAGGGCTCAATTTGCAGAATAAGCCCACTGAGGCTTCTTTTTACCCCTGAGGCTCTGTGCCTGCATTTCTAGTAGCTGGCCCGCCTGCCTTCAATGGGACACATTAGGCTATCTGCAGGCGTGAATAATTGAGACTAGTGAGATCAAGCCCACTAAAGTACAAAGCCATGGTTGCTTTTTCCAGGGAAAATACTCTTTTGATTAAAGTGAGATTAAGCATTTTACTAATTACTCACCAATTATCTCCTTTCACATAACAAATTCAAGTACATATGCAGAGTAAGAAGAAACAGATGCAACATACCTCTGGAAATTTCTAGTCACCACTTTCTAGACCTAAATTACAGACTCATTTATAACCTTTGCTAAGCACAGAAACTCCTGGGAAATACCCACCTGATATGGCAGCTGCTAGGGTCAAGAGCCAATGTGAAGAGAAATTTTTCTGCTTTGCCAGGTTCTCTCTCCCTTCCTCATCCTCCCCCTCTGATTTCTGGCCATTTTTGAACAGAACCCCTTCCATCTGTTTGTCTAATCAAAAATAACTGAACATTTGCTTTATACTGCTTGTGTTAATGATCAAAGCTAGGCCCTAATCTAATCCTTAAGTATTCTCAGAGACCTGGAGACCAGAGGAGATTTCTTTGAGAAAGACAAACAAGCACATAATCCTTTATGTTTTCTTTTCTCCAGTCAGGGTTTCTGCCATAACACATTGAAACAGTACTCACCCCCATCACCTGCTCTCCTTTGATCAAAAGGTTATCTATATTGATAAGGATTTCCTTTAAATGAATTTTATGCCTTTGATACTGGCTTTTCTTAGAGTCAAACTGCTTTTGCCACAGATTGTTTAATAAACAGCCTTTGTCTTTTTCCTGCTATTTGAAAGGCCATGGAATATTTTTTTTTTTTTTGCTGTTTCTTTTTTTTTTTTTTAACTTCCTCTAAAGGGAGTTTTTTTTTTGTTGTTGTTGTTGTTGTTTTTAAGATTTTATTGGGGAAGGGGAACAGGACTTTATTGGGGAACAGTGTGTACTTCCAGGCCTTTTTTCCAAGTCAAGTTGTTGTCCTTTCAATCTTAGTTGTGGAGCGTGCCGTTCAGCTTCAAGTTGTTGTCCTTTTCAGTCTTAGTTGTGGAGGGCGCAGCTCAGCTCCAGGTCCAGTTGCCATTGCTAGTTGCAGGAGGCGCAGCCCACCATCCCCTACGGGAGTTGAACCGGCAACCTTGTGGTTGAGAGGATGCGCTCCAACCAACTGAGCCATCTGGGAGCTCAGCAACAGCTCAGCTCAAGGTGCCATGTTCAATCTTAGTTGCAGGGGGCACTGCCCACCATCCCTTGCAGGACTTGAGGAATTGAACTGGCAACCTTGTGGTTGAGAGCCCATGTGGGAATCGAACCGGCAGCCTTCGGAGTTAGGAGCACAGAGCTCTAACCGCCTGAGCCACTGGGCCGGCCCTGGAATATTTTTAAAAATGAAGAACAATTAACCGTCCAAAGTCTAAAAGCCTTGGACCAAGTCTGGAAAATAAAGAGGAATAACCAAGAGGACCTTATTATTAATGCAGAGCAAAAGGGCCCCAAGGGTAAGGAAAAGGGGGTCACTCCCAGGTAGCACCTATTTAGGTAAAAACAGAAAATAATGTCTTATGAAAATAGTTCACCAAGCTCATGAACAGTATGAAACTGCAATTGTGATTCACCTCAAATGCATATGGCTTGTACCCAGAAATGCCTTTATTCTGGAGAATAGTTATGCATCGGAATTGATTGTGTGCTGTACTTGAAGGTGCAGGGTGAGGAATTCATAGTTTCGAGGCTTCCGTCTTCTAAGAGAAATCTCTTCTGGTTTATTCCTGGGTGGTTGCAGCCAAGGATTTGCCAGACAGCCAGAAAGTAAGCTTTGGGGCCTTGTTTTAAGATGTATTCTTTCACTGCTGTATATTATCACAGGAAATTGAAAAAGTAAAAAATAAAAATAAATAAATAAATAAAAATGTTTCTTTGACACTTTTTACCAAGCAGATTCTTCAGATTCTCCTATTTTTGTATATAATTCATAAAATATAGTTTGTGAGAAACTACTCAAGACTTTTTTCAGATACTTTAATCATAGATTCTTTCAAAATGTGTCTAAATAACAAGAGGAGGGGGGAAAAAAACCAGCGTTTTTTCCCTCAATTTTTGTTTCTCAGTTGACCCACCCATATGGATCGCCCCCCACCAGCCATGACTAGGTCTAACCATCCTGGCTAGCCTACCCACCTCCACAAAACCTGGCCCTAGTCAGTGAGGATTTCTTTTGATGAGCTATAAATTATTTCTTTCCCCTCCCTTCCACCAAAAAAAGATGCATTAGCAATTTAATAACATTAATCCTGCAAGGGACTTAACCCGTGGACCAGCTTATACAATGGTTCTCAAAGTGTGATCCCAAAACCAAGAGAATCAGCATCACCTGGGAACTTGTTACAAATGCAGAGTCTCAGGCCCCTCCCCAGAGGGGCCCGGGCATCTGTTTTAACAAGCTGACTAGGTTATGCGGATGCATACTAAAGTTTGAGAAGTTTTGATTTCTAGCAGAGCTTCTCAGACTTTTAATGTGCATAGGATTTTGTTAAAAACCAGATTCGGATTTACGTAGTAGTCTGAGGTGATTTGGTCAGCATTTCTAATTAGCTCCCACGTAATGCTGATGCTGGTGGTTCTCGGACCACTCTTTACAAGGAGCAAGGATCTGAAGCATTGCCAGGAGCCACTCCAGAGAATGCTGCAACAAGGAGGCTCTATCAAAAGTATAACTATCCCCGTAGTTCCTAAGGAAACACTCCTAAATGAGGAAGAAGTTTTACGCATAAAGATAGTAATCAGAGTATTATTTTAATTGAAAGAAAAAGAAATAGCCTAACTCTGCAATAGAAAGAAATGCAGATTCCACATTTGTGAATTCACCGACTCACTAAGAATTTTTTAGCCCCCACATCAATGCTTGCAGCACTTGTGTGGTCGTTCGTAGACATGTGCAGAGCAGGGAAAAATTTGAGTTACCTGATACACATTCCCACCTGAGAGGGAACGAGGTGACTGTCTCTACCTTCTTATTTCAGCGTTCATAACTGTAAACAAGTGTCCCTCTGGAAGTTGATTTAGTGCCCTGTTTTTTGTGCTTTTTATTGGTGATTTTGCTGTTTAAAATAGCCCCCTAGCATAGTGCTGCCTAGTCTTCCTAAGCGCAAGAAGGCTGTAATGTGCTTACACAGAAAATGTACTTCATTTAGGCATGAGTTAGGGTGCTGTTGGCTGTAAGTTCAATGTTAATGATCAACAACGTATATTAAGTAAAGTGTCTTTAAACAGGAACACACATAAAACAAGGTTACGTATCAATCAGTCGACGAAAATGTTGTGGCCAGAAAGGCAACCCTGTATTCCTCCCAGAAGCAATTGTTAGGTATTCACTAATTTGGTGCCCTGGTGACTTTATAGAACATAACTATCACGAATAACAAGAATTAACTATAGTGAATGGTCAATTGATAGAATAGATGCTGCCATTTAAAAATGATGCTGATGAAATCCATGCATTCATATGAAAAATATGTATGATGGTAGTGGTTAAGAGAAAAGAAACAGGAGACAAAGTTCCAAATACAGCACAATTAGAGTTACGTTTAAAATTTTTTCAAGTAAAAAATTGAAGAAAGTACAACAATTTTTGAGTTAAAGGGATAGAATTACTTCTTTATTTCTGAGGTTTTTGTAATATTATTATGTAGCTTTTATGTTTAAAATTTGTCTTACTTGTTCTTTCAGAGGTGAGAGTTTCTAAGAGGGACCACCTTTTCACCTCCTTGAGTGGCAGAGGCAGTACATTCTGGTTAAAGAGTTGACCTTATTAGGAAAAACCGTATTAACATTAGGATAAGAGAGTGTGCTCTCTGTGTTAAACCAAATAAAAATTGTTCCCAGTCACACTATGAATATCCAAGAGAAATCCAGAATTACAAACCTCTAGCAAAGGTAAACTAGGTTCTCATTTGATAGATGCTACTGGAACCATGCTTTGTAAATAATTTGTCTTGCCTCATCAGAGCTTTTCTAATTTCTCTACATTTTCCCACTCTTTTGACATGGTTCAGAGCTTGGCTTCTAAAATAAGATGAGAGTTGAGTACTGGCATTTCCATTTATTAACTATCTATGCCTTAGGTAAGTTATTTAACGTCTCGGTTTCCCACATGTATATAATGGGGGTAATTCTAGAATCTAGTGAGGGTTAAATGAAAGGCTGAGTACAGTACATAACATATACTAAGCCCTGAATAAATCATAGTTGCTACAGTATGTTAGCTTCATTCCTCTTATTGATTGTGTACATTGTAAAAAAGGCTGTCAGTTGATACTGAGGGAAATTAAAAAAAAAAAAAAAAGGAAGAAGCAAAAAAGAAATAAGTAAAATAGTGTTCCTGTCCACAAACATTCCCAGTCAGTTTGGAGAGATTGACACATGCACTATAATATAACAGAACAGTTGCTCTCAAACTTTTTGGTCTCAGGACCAAAAAAAATTATTAAGGACTCCAAAAGGCTTTTGTTTATGTGAGATGTCTCTTCTACATGTGCCACAGCAGACATTAAAACTGAGAAGAATTTAAAGGCTCTTAATTTAACTTTTAATAAACCATTGCACATTAACATAAAGAACTTTTTTGTGAAAAACAATTCTAGTTCCCAAACCTCCAAATTTTAGGTGAGGAAGGTGGCATCAGGAAAAGAGATTTTTGCAAGTCTCTTTTTATTGTCTTTTTATTTTGCAAGTCTCATACATATTAAGTGTATGACTTAATAGATTACATGATAGCTGGATTCTCATCTCTGCTTCTGCTTTCAACCTATTATAATATCAAATGGCATATAGTAGCCCCTGGGAAATACCACCATATACTTGTGAGAGAGTGTGAGTGAAAAAAGAAAATAACATCTTATTATGAAAACAGTTCTGACATCACAGACCCACTAAAGGGCCTCGGGGATCCCTAGGAATGCCCAGAGCATGCTATGAGCACCAGTGCATTAGACGTGAGTGTGAAGGGCAAGAATAATAGCTACTGTCTATATTGTGCTTACTCTGTGCCAAACACTGTTCCTAGTGCTTCATACGAGTATATGTAAACCTCACTACTCTTCGAAATAGGGGCTATTATTATTGTCCTTAATTTCCAGATGAAACCCAAGCACAAAGAGGGTAGATTCTTCAAAGTGCGGGTAGTATTCAGTTTCAGATAGTCTTGCTCCAGGGTCCAGACTCTTCTCTATGCTTCTGTACTTGGGAATTGAGTAAGATTTCATAGCAAAGACAACATTTTTCTTAAGAATGGGGGTTCTTATAGACAATCATGAGAGAATACTTTATTGTGGCTAAATACAGAACAGGATTTTATTCTTGTAAATGTTTTCAGCCTTCAGCTTTAACTAATAAGTTTCTTCTAAATCACTTTACAGTCAGATTTTTTTCCTTTCTCCCAGTTTTATCAACAGCACTGCTCTACACACCCCAGTCTGTCCAGAGTTCCTGTCAGTAGCTGCCAGTTACTGCAGTTTCAAGGCTAATAGGATTTTTCCATTCTTTTTAAAATTTTGATAAAATATGCATAACATAAAATGTACGGTTTTAACCATTTTTAAGTGTATACTTCAGAAATATTATGTATGTTTATGTTGTGCAGGCATCACCACCATCCATCTCCAGAACTTTCATGTTCCCGAACTTAACTGCTTTACCCATTAAAGAATAACTCCCCATTCTCCTCCCCTCCCCCGTTCCTGGCAATTAACATTCTACTCTTTGTCGCTATGAATTTAACTATTTTAGGTACATCATATATTAGTGAACTCATACAATATTTGTCCTTTTGTGACTGGCTTATTTCACTTAGCATAATGTCTTCAAGGTTCATCCATGTTGTAGCATGTGTCAGACTCTTCTTTCTTTTTGAGGTTGAATGATGAAGTCAGGGTTTTGTTTGTTAAGAATACATCATAAACACAGGACCTGAAAAAATATCAGTTACGAAAAAAGAAAAAGAATGTAAAATACTATAAAATTTAAAGAAAGTACCATAAATCTATAATATACTGCTTCTATGCCTTATTACAAAGCTACTGTTTTCAACATTTATCCTAAAACTTGATGCTGCTTGGGTAAAACAAAATTTAATAGGAGATTTAAAAAAAGAAGAAGAATGGCTAGGCAATAGCTAGAACCCATCACCTGTACTGCAGCCATTTCTCATGATTCTGGCCTTTCTTTTTCCTTCTCATGCTTTTTTCCTGCTCCCATTCTCTTTTCCCCATCACAGAGAAAGTAAAACAAAACCCTCTTTCATCTCTCTAAGGAATGGCCATTTTATGGAACTGTTCGCAATTTAAAAAGCAGAGAAGTTGAATATTTTCTCTGACAGTATAAAATGAAAGGCTAAACACACTGAAGCACATTCTATTTAAGTATAACCTGTGCTTTTTTGTAGGGAAGGGGGTGGGGTAGGTCATGGTCCTTGAGAAGGATTGGTATAGGCAAGTTTTAATTATTATCCTGGGACCATACAGAGAACTTAGCTTTCAGTATATGCTCTTGAATGACTACTATATGGATGCTATGCTGTGCATATAGTGAGGACACAGTGGTGAACAACCTCATCATGGCGCTGCCCTCACAGAATTTACAGCCAAGTAGAAGAGATAGTTAAAGAGCAATTATAATGTGGTGATATGTGCTCTTAGGGAAGTGGGGGGTGAAGGAGTACAGGCAGCTGGAGGAGGCATAAGTGGAGCATCTAACCCAGACTTGAGGAATGCAGGAAGGCTTCCCAAAGGAAGTGATAACACCCCAACCCTGAAGAACAAGCAAGAACTGGGTGGAAAGAGGTGCACAGAGTGTGTGGCATGCAAAGAGGGCTGCAAGTGCTAAATTCCAGAGATGAGGGAGAGAACAGTGAATTCAGAGACGTGAAAAAGAGTCTGGTTGGTGAATTATAGGACTATATCAAACATGAGGCGAGAGAAGCAAATGCTGAGAGAGCTGGACTTTATTCTAGGAACAGGACATTGTGTATAATTGAGTTGTATGTTCAGAATTACATGCTAGAAAAAGCATTTTGGCTATGGAGAGAATAAGATGGAGAGACTAGAGACAAGGATAAAATTAGGGGATTATTAAAATAATCTAGGCAAAGATGATGATGACCTATGCTAGAAAGGGTTATTGTGATGGAGAGAAGTGCACAAGTTGAAGAGATATTTAGAATGTTAAAGGATACTTTTTAAAGGGTAAAATAATGACTCATACACACAAAATGACTATGTGTCAAATATTTTCTTTAATTCATTAATTAATGAGGGAACCAGTAAGATGTTATAAGGAAAATTCAAAGAACACACATATATATGAAAGCAATAGGGAATGCTGAAATCAATGTGTAATCAGGGTCAATATCCATAGGGCATTAATAATCGATTGCATTCCACCAGATACAATTCATTTCTGTGTACAACAATCAGTTGCATTACTAGATGTGTGCTATTTTCAGAGTTGTAAATATCTCAGAAACAAGGAAAATCCCTCATAAACTGAGAATGGTGCCCTAGGAAGGATAACTCACTAATCTTTCTTGCCTGTTTCAGTCAGTTTTCCCTGACAAGAAAATATCCACAGGATTTTGGTGATTAGTTGGATGTGGTGATGGTGAGCTGGGAGAAAAAGAGAAAGAAAAGTCACTGTGACCATTCATTCAAGGAGGTTGAGGGAGCATTCAGCCAAGATTTTGAAGATGAAACAGGAGGATACAGTGGAAAAGTTTTGGAGAGAAGGGACAATAGGAGATGGGGTCAGGGAAACAGATGTACAGAGAAGTACAGGGTCGATACTGTAAACCAAATCTGCTTACTTCTTGGGCAGTAACAACGGAGAACAGAAATGTGATGCAAGGTGGAACTAACTGGCTACAAGGTTTGAAGAATTATTTCCAGTAGGCCTCTAATCTACAGTGTCGGTGTTAGAACTCTTTATTTATCCTGTGTCCCTCTGGGCACCTGTCCCTATGCACCTGCTTGCTTGGAGTAGAAGCCTAAAGGATGATTTCGAGAATGGAGAAGGTGATTTTGATGTAACTAAGTTGATTTGATGAAAATAAACTCTGAGGATTGAGAACCATATCTTGTGCACTTTTCTAGTCCTGGGATGCCTAGCATAGCATCCAATAATTATGTTTCATAAATGTGTAGAATGAAAGACTAATATTTTGGATTATGGCCTAAAAGGAGTTCAAGCGCTTACCACCAGATCACGTAGCTGCTTAAGTCAGGATTCTAGGATTCATACCCAATTCTTCTGATTCTAAAGCTCATGTCACTAGGATGAGTGAGTTAAATTACAACATCTCATAGAATTTCCAGCCTGCCAATCATTAGGAAAAATGAAAAAGTATTTTGAAGGTTTTTTTTTATTTCTCATGTTTTCAGTAACTAAATATAACTGCAAAAGTTAGATATGCTTTTTCTAAGGAGAGGTCACTTTCTAAAAAGACCTAGTTTGAAATCAGATGAACCTAAGAATCCATTTACTAACTGTAAATTTGGACAAATTATTTACCCTCTCTGAGCCTCAGTTTTCTCATCTACAAAATGATGATAATATTGATCTTCGTGAAGGTATAAAGATTAATTGAGATAAAGTATATAAAAAGTATAAGCATAATAGATAACAGATACTGGCATTTTTCTTCTTCTAAGGCTTAAAGCTTTTGCATGCTTACTTTACAACAAAACCTGCCTTTATTTGAACATGGCTATATTTAGCATATAATTCCTTTGCTTAATTCTTGATGAATCTAAATTTAGGTTTTTAAATATAATTTCTATAGAAAGATCTTTATTTCTTGATATGTTTATCACCTATTTCAAGTACTTTGTTTTTCTTTCTTCCCAGTATACTAAGCTTTACCATTACATGTTTCTGGAATCACATTCCTGGATTACAACTTCAGTTGGGTTTGGTTTGTTATATAGTTTTTTTGGTCCCCTTTGTTAATTCTCAGATGAAACTGGCATTTCTAATTCAAAATCTATTTCTAATTTTGGTTTTCATAATACCATTACAATTCAAGATTGTTGTTGTTGTTGGTTTCCTTTTTAAAAGATATTTCCTGAAAGTCCATAATTCTATTATATCCCTCTGCTATTTCCTGAATATATACAAATATACTGAAATCATAAATGGATAGATATATCCTATCAGACCTCTGTGACAAAAAGCATTTAAGGGAGTTAAAAGTGATATAATAAGGATTTGATCAGTTTCCCATTGTTGAGGAAAGGGAATGTTACTAAACTGTAGTAAGCCTCAATTTTCCTCGGAGAAGGGTCAATTATACCTGTTTAGCCCACTTCACATGGCGATTATAAGGCTCAAATGAGATTTAAAATATATGAAATTACTCTGGCAACCCAATGTATAAATGTAAGATAACACAGTGATTATTATTATTATTTCCATTCTCTTGATATATGTCCTAAGTACGTAGGCCAATGGGTCACCCAGTATAGGAAGTGTCTGTATGCCCCCAAACGAACGAAAGCTGGACTGTGACATTCTTCCATCCTCTTAGTTTTTCTGACTGGCCATCAGAAGGCTTTATGTGATGAAACCCCATATGCTCACTTTGGAGTGACTGAAGGCATTTAGACCTTTTCATTGCTGGGTGTTGTGTTTGCAGAGTTATTTACCCCACCTAGCAACCTGGCCCAAGACAAACAGTCCCTGTTAGCTACACAGTGACTTGCTATACCTGTCATTGCTCTGCTAATGTAACAGCAAACATTTACTGGACCTAAAAGATGGCGTTCCCCTCCCCCCATTACTGTTGAATTAATTTCTTTCTCTACTTGTTTTATGGTCTCCAGAACTAATCTGTAAGACGAGAGAATCTTACACCTGAAAGTCGGAGAGGTCATTTGCTGCAATCCTCTTTACCAAAGCAGGAGTCTTATAATTTCTCTGATAGATTGAGCATTTCCAGGGATGGGAGAGCTAATCAGTCTTGCGGTATCCTTTTCCATTGTCAGATTGTTCTGATTCCTTATATACACTGACTTTTTTTAATCATCAAAAGGGACTGTAGAGACCATTCTAGTCCAATTCCTTCCGTTTTTAGATGAGGAAATTGAGGCCCAGAGAGGTTAGGTGACATGCCCAAGGCCAAACAACTAATTTATGACACAGCTGGGACTCCTGACTCCTGGTAGTTTATTTCCAAATCATTAAACTGCAAAATTACTGAAGTCATAATGTTGAGTAGTATTAAATGCTGTTATGCAGTATATAAATGCTTTACTGTGCAGCATATTTTAGCATAGCAAATATTTATGTTGTATCATAACCTTATTTTGATTTTGATGGAGAAATCTAAATCTTTCCTTTTAATTATGCACAAACATCTCCTTAAAGCAGAAACTCCCTGCTTTAAACAAGACCTTTTTCCCTTTGCTTTCCTTTTTAGAGTGGGAGAGAGGGAGAAGTCATCAGTCTGATTCTTATACCTCAGAAGTCATACGGCCAAAAAAAAAACACAAAAACACATTTTTCTGACTGACATGAGGGTTGTGGAGTGGACTGGAGCCAGGGGCTTTTTAATATTCCTGTCAGGCTTTGGTCCCAGGCCTGTCAGTGGAAATGTGGATGAGACAGGAGGACAGCCTGCCCATATGCCAAGGGGACTTTGAAAGGTCGCTTGGCCTCTCTTTTCCTTCTGGAAGGACTGCACTTAAAGGGAATCTGCAACCTCTTTGTCCTGTGAAGTTACTCACTGGAAGCTGTAGGGTCAGCCCTTGTCCTGTGGGGGTGGTGAAGGGGAGGCCATAACACTGGCTATGATGGGAGAAGCTGATAGACTCTGAGAGGGTTTGAGGTGTGTGGACAGACGGGGTGGAGGCAGGGGGAGGAAGGAGCACTGGAAATGGTGTGGTATGAAGAGCAGACGAGCAATGCTCTCTGTTCTGAGAAATTACCAAGAGCTTGAGAAGGAAGACCTCGCAGCTTTGAGCCTGTGATCCAATGGGCTAGCCTTTATGTCTCTTCAGTTGTAGATATACAAATATTTATTTCAGATGCATCAGCAAGAAAGATAGTTTCTCTCTAAATTTCAAACTTTTGGCCTCATTTCCTTGTGAAGACAGATGACCAGACTTGTTTCCCAAAAGCCGAAAGCTTAATCTATTGCTTGTGATCCCACTGTGCGTTGTATCTCTGTTATAAGCAGGTATCATGGCCTGCCTTCATTTGTGTTTGTAGCTATCTCCCCTATTAGACTTGAGTTCTAAGGAACAGGGACTTTTCTTTAAACTATGAAATATGTAAGGCATGCCAAAAGATAAAGAAGATACCATCTTTACACCTTTTTATCCCTATATGGCTTCTAAGGAGCCCTGTATAGCACGTAGCCTGCATCAGGCACTCAGGAAAGGTTTGTTGATTTGCAGCACTGACTTCCTTCTTCTGTCTGGGCAATCATCATTTCTATCCCTTTCAGATTATGTGGAATCAGAATCATTTTCTCTGGGGGGCCTAAGCTCTCAGGGTTAATGCAAATATACTCTGATATTCATGGAAATCATAGCTGCTCTGAAAGGCTCGTGGAACAGTGGTGCCCACATTAGACAGTCCCAGTAATTGTTGATGGTGATTAAAACTCAGAAGTAGTGTTCTATTCAGAAGACAAGTTTTAAGCAAAGAAATGAAACAAAATAAAGGTATAAATAGCTAATGGGAATATGGATGTAGCCTTAAATGACAAATAGTTTGTTATTTGTGTTCACTGTTGCATCCTTTAGCCATTACTGATTTTTTGAGGAGACTCAAAAACTGGCTCATGGAAGACAGAGGGTTTTGAAGGTAGGAATACTCTTGGGTTGAGGAAAGGATAAGAGATTTTTCATGTGTGTCTGGGTATGTGGTGTGGGGTGCTGGGTGATAGATTCAGGAGGCTTCTGAAAGAGACAAAGGAAAATAATAAAATAGCCCTTGAGAAAAGATTAATGCTGATGACCAAGGTAAGGATAAAGTGAGTGCATAAAATTTATAACTCTCCTGATGTGAGTATAATAATTAGGTGAAACTTTCCCCTCGTACTTGTCTCCCCAACAATAAGTAGCCCTTTGTCCCAGTTTCAGTGTAGCTACTTCCTTATTCCGTTTCCAACTGCCTTGCCTGATAGAGTTATGTGGAAGTATAAACACTAACTTGTTACCTCCTCACTGGGGCTCCCTAGATGGCACCTATTCTGGATTTCCTGCCTTGCATAGGGATAGTAGTATCTTGTCATCTCCATTTGGAAACTCTGTCACCATCACATTCAGTCAGCCACTAAATCCTGTCAATTCTGTTTTCTAAATATCTCTCAGATTCTTTCCATTCTCTCTATACTAGCTTTTCCCCATCCTTTTCCCCACCCTTAAACAGAATCAGCTTTCAAATCTAATCACGTCACTTCCCTTCACCTTGCCATACTTCTCTGCCCGTAGGAGAAAAAGAAAATCCTCTGATCTGCCTTTCCAGCCCTATCTTTTTCATCTCTGATCATCTCCTGTCAGCCCTGCTGACGCGTTTCCTTCTCCCCACGTAACCACATGGTTTCTTTCACACCTCTGTATTTGTGCAGGGTCTTCCTCTGACTGGTACCCCTTATACCCCTTCCCTATTCATCCTGGACAGCAATTTCCCGTTCTTTATACTTCAAAAATGTGTTCCCATCTCCCATAGAGAGCTTCTCATAGTACACAGTGATCATTTATTTGTACGTTTCTCCTCTAATAGTTTGTGAGCTCCCCCAGAACAGGGGTCTGCTTCTTGTTCTTCTTTGCATCACCCTTTTTGCTTCACGTGGAGCCAGTTCCCCAGGTGATTAATGAAGCATTTGTTGAATCAGAGAGTGAGCTAAAAAGAAAATATCTGATAAGCGACCACCTTCCTCACAGAAATGGGAGTTTTTAGATGTAGTCTTGTGATTTCGGTAGCAAATCTGATGAGTGCCTTTCTCAGATGGCTGTCGTGAGAACTGATGTGAGAATGTCTATAAAAGTCCTTGAATATCTTAAAAGATGTGTCAGGTCTAAACTTTAAGCAGCATACCAAAAAACAAAACAGTTGTTTTAACACTTCTAACATGTGTTCTCTTTCTAAGAACTATGTCAGGTGCCCTTTAAGGCTTAATGGAAGACCTCAAAAAGTTATCCTAACTGTAAGTTTGGCTTTCAACTCGTAATTTTCTGATGATTTTTACAAACTAGATTCTCTGCACTGTTTGTCTTTATTTTTACCTGCTTATGCAT
Organism: Rhinolophus ferrumequinum; assembly: GCF_004115265.2. Classification (NCBI taxonomy): domain Eukaryota; kingdom Metazoa; phylum Chordata; class Mammalia; order Chiroptera; family Rhinolophidae; genus Rhinolophus; species Rhinolophus ferrumequinum. Next base: position 59,961,422 of record NC_046285.1, on the reverse strand, counting down.
TCCGCACAATGATCATATTTGGAAGAAATAGTCCAAAGCAGCTAAGCCCTTAGCTTGCAATAAGAGGCAGAGAAGGACAACCAGCCACTAGGGCCTGTCTGGGGCTGCGCAAGTTTAGACAAGCACGTACATGCAGAATCACATACCTTCTTGCTAGGTTAACTCCTCGGTTTTTATTCTATGGTAAATAATGTCACCTTTTACTTTTCAAAACACTAAAAACAGATGAAGCAGCACTGAACCTATTGTTCTCTCCCACTTCAAGGTTTTTTTGTTTGTTTGTTTGTTTGTTTTTTGCCCAGAGCTTCTCAAATCCTAAATTCCCATTTAATTGCCAATATTTAAAGTGTAAGAATTTTCCCTAAAATTTCCTGAATTCAAAAATTTGGTATGAGGTTTGCAGAAAGGAGGGGGCGGGACGAGCCTGAGAGTTTGTTTTGAACATCTGACGGCCCTGTATCCTTCTGCTGGAGCCAAGTCCCTGGTCTGAACTCAAAGCTGCCCTGTTCTTCAGCCCCTCCTATGGATGGCTGGGCGGCACTGATAGATGGATTCTCCTAGGGGAGCTTCATGGATCAGCCCTCCATACATTACCATGTAGCAGGATTATAATTTACAGCCCAGATGGTGACTAACTACCCTACCACTCCCTATTTACTTCAGTAAAGCAGCAGAGGTATTAACCATTAAATTGCTTCCCTCTTTTTAAAATCATTGATGCTATCTGCAAAGAACTCTGTATAAAAATACTTGTAAAAACAATGGGAAAAGTTAAGTTTCATCAGAATGTGAAGAATATTACACATTAAAATGAAAAATAAATAACCACGTGGTCAGGCTTATTTTCTTGGCCCACCTCTGTGTGGAAATTAGGTTTTGAGGCACAAATTCTGGTCAGATTACTGAAGTGAGTGTTGGCTCTTTCCTCTACTTGGTTGATTATTAAAGCTTACTGAACTACCTCTTATAGGAAACCCCAGAATATTTGCATGTCAGGTTCTTGCCGATGGAACCTATAATTCTTAGCTATTCAATACTTTTGAAAGCTCGAGTGTGATAAATACTGGTCAGGAGAGATTTCCTGAAGAAGACATAGTCCATGCCCCTTTGGATTAAACCAGACTTTCAAAGAGCTGTTTACGTGGACTCTTTTACTGTAAGTATTACTTTTCTGGAATACTTGGGAATCTTACCCTGTATAGAGAGGTACTCTAAAAACTCTCCTGGGAAAGATGCTACTGTATTTGCTGCGAGGGTATTGTTGAGGCTATCTTATAATTTTGTGCGGATTAGTGGGAGAAAGTCCCCTCAGGTTTTAGTACAAGTAAAAACTGCTTCTCCTGGAGAATGGGTATGTTTTTATCTTACTTGAATAATTAACTGTGTCGTTCTCTTTAATTTGATCCGCAGAAAGTTCTGATCCAAATTTTCGAACCATCTTTAACAGTTGTTAGCATACAAATTATTTTTGCTTACTGGCTTTTACCTTGGGTTTTGGGGGGAGGTGTGGTAGCATTTTATTCTTATTTTCCCTTCCCCTATTTATCTATTGTACTGTGTGCATTTTTGTCAACAGCCTCAAATCATTTTTAGGACAAAGTCCATGTGTGTGTCTCCTGATATGTGTGTGTTTATTGAAATCAAGTTAAGAAACTGAGCCATAATATTCAGTCTCAAATAAAACTTTTGTATGATCAGTTTTGGTTTTTAGTATGTAGCTGTGTTTTTGAACTCTTAAGATCTTTGACAGCTCCATAATGTGAACGCTGGACAGCATTTATTAGACAGGATGTAGAGGCCAGATGACGCCTAGAAGTCTTACTGTGTAATTTAATCCTGGGTGCTGTGTTGTTTGGCTTCACTGGACGCCAAGTGTGCATATATAATTAAGTGCGCATGTGTAAAAAGCCCAGCCCTGATAGGAAAGAGGGAGGACCATCATTAGCAGAGATTAGATTTGTCTCTCCAGCTGGGCGATGTGCCTCTGAATTCCATGGGCTTTCCCCAGTGTAAATTATTAGACTGACTCAGCTGCTGTTCAGTTCCCCTCTGGCTGAACTGCTTTTGCTAATGCTGTTAAGCTGTGGCTCAGGAGGCAAAATGTCCTGAAGTTCTATTAGATATAGCTTCTTCATGTAGAAAGAAAAACCGCCCTCCTCATATTCACAGGATAGCAGTGTATAGTCTTCTCAAGTCAAAAACAAAAAGGCAAAATGGAGAAAAGACTATGTGCCAAACTTCAGCTACATATACAGATCTTTGGAAATTGTTAGTAGATTGAATTAATTCCTATCCAGCTAAGGCAAATAGGAGTAATCTAATCCAAAGAATTTACTTTGGATCACTTGAGAGTATCTGACTTTAGATCTGCTGCTGTTCTGAAATTGGTGAAATCTAAACAAATTAACCTCACTTAGACAGCACTCGGAACCAAATACAGGTTCAGAGCCACATGAGGGTCTTGTCTGAAGTTCTTCAGCAATAATAATAGTAGACTAATAATATGAAAACTTGTACCTTTTTAGTGTAGCATGAAGCACAAGCCTTAGCTTAGCATACTATCCCTACCAACTGGCTGAGTAGAATTCACAGCTACAGTAAGTGATTTGTTTCAATTTTTTTCTATTTGACAATTAAGTCTATGTGTATGTTGTACTAATGATACAATTCTAAAAGGTATGGTGTCTTCTCTCTGATTTTATTGCCTAAGATAGCCAACTTACTGATACAGGTAAGCCTAATGGTCAATCTATCTATTAAAGGCCAGGGAGAATAAATGAAATGCACAGATCACATAGGAGCTGTAATTAAGTAATTATTTCAAATCTTTTTTTAAAAGTCATTAACAGTTTTTTGTTTGTTTGTTTGTTTTTTGGTGTTTTTTTTTTTTACCAACCCTATTAACAAGTAACAAAATTGTCGGACCTGAGTGGTGTTTTCTTTTTCCCTCCTTTCTTTGCTTTTCTTTTGGGTATTTAATAGGCTGAGGAATAGGATTAAAATACAAAGAACAAGGAAATCAGATAGGAATGGGGTCTTCCACTGATCAGTTTTCAGGTCTGTATAATGCCCAGCACAGTACCCAGGCACTTAGCCGCCAGCAACAATACTCAGAGCAGCAGTAGCAGCTATACTTACCCTCTGCATAAAAAGCAGCTGAAATAATGCGTCCATTTAAGATTAAATACTGGATGAGGTTGAGAACTTATTACCTTACCTCCTATTAGTGAAGACTTTATAAAGAGGAGAGATTTTAAACACAAAAGATTAAGGAGGGAGAGGCTGAATTTTCAAGGAGCAGAAGAATGGCATTGTAAAAACAGGCGAAGGACTTAGCATGTCTCCAAGAAGGGCTCTCATGGTTACTTACCATTGTCCATGAAGGCAGAGAGGAAAAACATTGGTGGGGGCGGGATAAATTCTAGGGGGTACGTTGGTGGCGAAAATGTACACGTGAATGTGAGAACTGCTTTACACTTACCAGGCTGTAGGCACTAGGTGGGTTATCATTAAAAGTTAGACTTGGCAATCAGGCCAGCTTCATAGGTGTGGCGTGCAGCTACACGGGGTCCTGTGCTTGTTTGTATGCTCTGCTGGCTCTCTCTTGAAATTCTGAATAGTTTTTGAACGAAGGGTCTCACATTTTCATTTTGGACTAGTCTTGCAAATTTTGTAGCCAGTCCTATTGGCAACGTATAAAATTGTCCTTCGATGCTGTTCTCACTAGCAATGTACCTCAGTATATTGAACACTTCCCGTAGCATGCTGCTTTTTGCTTAAAGGCCAGCGTGTGTATTCCTTCTTGGCTACTGTTGGATTTCTAGAATTGGCTCTGAAGAATATGTTTGTACCAATTCATGACTCAAAGGAAACTCTTCCTTGATTTTATGCCCAAAACAATGTTATCTTGCTAATAAGGTATACTCGTATATACGTTATTTAATGTAATAGCATAATATCAGAAATTGCATATTTGCTCATTCCAGTTACTGTGGTCTTGAACAAAAGTTTTCTGGACATTGCATAAGTAATGAGTCATGGTTTTTATGAAGCCAAATTCTTCTGATCAGAGAAAAAAGACTTGCAGCCTAGCCTTCAAAACCTTTCATGGTGTGACACCACCATATAGTTAGAGCTGTGCTTGTACTGCCCTCCATGCACCTTATGGTCCAGCTATTCGAGACAGCTTGCTATTTCTGGAAAATGCCATTTATTTTCTTGCCCTCCATTCTTTTCTTTATGAAATTCTCTCTGACAAGAATGGCACCCTTGCCTCCTCCATCCTTCGCCCTTTCTCCGCTAATGTGACTCTTAACTCTTCCTTCATGGTCCCACTTTGTTGATCTCTTCCACTTCCTCTATGACATTTTCTCCTGATAGTCTCAATCAGAGTTAGTTATTGCAATCTCTGTTGTGCCACGGCTTGTACAGCTCTTGAAGACTTACTTAATTCTGCTTTGCATTGTAATTAGTTGTTTCCTTGACTGTCTGACACACTGGGTTGTACACTCCTCAAGGGTAGGACTGTCTAAACTATCTCTATTCCATCATCCCCAGCATCATAACAAAATGTCTGGCACATGATCAGTGCACGTAACAAAATGTCTGGCACATGATCAGTACTGAGTGAGTGTCTTAGTCTGCTTGGGCTGCTATAACAAAATACTACAGACTGGGTAGCTTATAAACAACAGCAATTTATTGCTCACAGTTCTGGAGGCTGAAAGTCTGAGATGAGGGTGCCAGCAGGGTTGGATGAGGCCCTCTTCTGGGTTGCAGGCTTCTCATTGTATTCTCACGTAGCAAAAGGGCAAGGGATCTCGCTGGAGGCTGTTGTATAAAGACACTAATTCCCTTTGTGAGGACTCCATCCGGTGACCAAAGTACCTCTCAAAGGCCCCCACCTACTAATACTATCGCCTTTGGGGGTTAGGATTTTAGCATATGAATTTTGGAGATACAAACATTAGACCATCTCAGTGAGTGAATTGGAAGGACTACTCTAGTTCCTTTATAGTATTATCTCGTGTGTTTAAAGCACTTGGTTGTGATTCCCTAAGATGAAACAACCAGTTGATGTCAGTTGATCTTGTTGGACATCATTTGACTTCAAGAAGTATTTGTGGAAGAGAGAAATAAAATAACAAATGCAGGGCTGTCACTGGGAATAAAGCCCCCTAGAATTGTATAAGGTAGTGGCCCTGGGTGAAAGAGTAGTGAGAGTCCAGTAGCAGTAAAGTTAAAAAAGACTGGAAGGCCCCAGAGTAGTCAGGAAAAATTACCTAAAATAGTTTGAAGTCAGAAAAACAGGAAGCCTAAGGTACCACTTGACTCTCAGTTTAGCCATCCCTGGCCAGCAATTTAGTTCTCAACTTTTCTTTTTGTAGCACCTTCCTTTAATTAAATTATAATGCCATGTCAAGAAAAGGTTTGAAATACTACCAGTAACATGGCAACCCTATTAGAAATATGCTAAGTACATTTTTATTCTACCACTTTGACTCTGAAACTAAATCCTAGCTATTGTGAAATTGTAGCCTTCCTTTTGGTTCTACCTAGGCTATGTGAGTAATAAAGAGAATAAACCCGAATGAGAATCTGAATCTCCTGGGGTTTAGAAATAATCAGACTCTTCTTTGAGCTTCTCTGTGACCACAGCCAATCATGGCTTTAATTTTGTCCCATGGGATTAGGTATATGTAGTCTAAAGGAAAAGGCCACTGATTCTAAAACCTGGGTTGTCCAAGGTATTGTAAGTGGGTTAATTTCTAAGTTACTGGTACAATTAACCTTATTGTCATTTCAGTGATTATGAGAAGAAGGCCATTTAGTAGAGTAGGTACAAGGACTGTGTGATTCCTCATAGGTATTTAATGATTTATTTTCATATTTAAAATTTTGGTGCTCAATTCATGTCAGTCTAATGAGGTTGAATGGATGCCCAATTGCAAAAACCCATGCTTGCTAATGAATCTACTTGTTTTTATGCTGGGCAAGTAAAACAGGACTCTGTGGAAAAGTCCTTCAAATGAAAGTTGGAAATTATGGAGGGGTGGGATCATCCCAAACAGATGTGGGGTATAGTACTACAAAATTTGTATCCAGTAAAATAAAGGTAAAAAGTACTATTAAAAGCATGCCTGAAAAGGAAAGAAAATCGTAAGTGGACAATAGAAAAACTAAAGATTTTATGAGAAGGACACTTTGATTTGCCTCAGTAAGTGAGAGAAAGGATTTGGAGGTGATTATGTGTCTGTCTGTGAACACCCAGAATATAACTGATGTCTTCTTCCTTAACCATTTTCTGCCACTGGACTCTTCACCTCAACATTTAACTCAACACTGATTCTGGGATGGGACACACTAGGGATGGCTTTTGGTGTCTAAGGACATGTAACCTTGACTATGCTAAACTCTTACCTTATTTTATTCTCAAGACTCGTGTTTAGTAACTTTCATTTAGACACAGGTAGAGGTATCTCTGTCTCGATAAGTCAAGGATTCTAAATGCAAAATTAATTCTAAAGGGTACATAAATGGAAAGTTTTAGCTATAAAGCAAGGTGATTACGTTTTAACGAAGCTTACCACAAGTTACACAACTGAATGGGCTTTGTCTTTATCAAGGGCATCCTAGGAAAAGTGTTAGTGTCCTTGGAACACTGATAGTTTTGAAGGAGGCTGTTAAAAGGCTATCGGTGTGTTCTGGCCATTCTGCCACTGCTCAGGTCAGCTTGGGCACTGCCTTCAGAATGCCATTTGCAGATCTCAGTATTGGAATTAGGGGGAATAAAAGCTCAGGTTGGTCCCCTCTCCCACCACCCTGCCCCTGTTAACCATTGTTCTATTTTCTGTCCTTGTGATTTTGTCTTTTCTATAAATGGATTTCATATAACTGGAATCATACAGTATGTGGCCTTTTGCGTTTTACTTTTTTCTCTTAGCATTGTGCTTTTGAGATTCATCCATGTTGTTGAATAGCATATCTTTTTTTTTTTTAATTTGTCTTGCTTTCATCTCAGTGGAATTTGGTGCAGGGAGGGAGGAACCAGAGATAAAATGTTTATGTTCCATCTACCACATTTATTAATTAGAAATTTTATTTAACAATTTTAGAGAAAAAAAAATCAGAAAATGTGAGCACAGAGTGAAATCTTCCAATTTTGCAATTAAACTTATCTCCGGGGCCAAAATAACAGAGAAAAACCATTTGAAGATGTGTGGGTCTTGTTTATAGTAAGCACTCAATAAAATGCTTGTTAGTTTGATTTGAATCTACAACAATCCCAAAAGGGAGTTTTATATTATCTCCAGTGTACAAATGAAGTATTTATGTACCTTGTTGAAGATTTCATAGCTGATAAGTGGCAGAGCTAGGGTTCAAATACATAAGATCTTTCCGACTTGAAATCCCACATCCTTTCCTATTACAACGCATCATAAGCATACTGTAATCAACATGGGGAAAACAACTATTTATTTTATTATGAGCTTCAGTAGGATCTGGTTCATTACAGGCCTGTGAGGAACCTTGATGTAATGGGAGGCAATGGGAGGTTATTCACTGATGAAATTTGCTCTGTGTGCCGTGTATGGTCAACTCGATAACGTGTTGGGCATGCTCAGAAGGGATATAGCAATGAAATAATAAAAAGTATGCCCTCAGCAGGGGGCAGTAACATTTAGAGCATAATTCTGGGTGGTAATAGTAAAGAAAGATCAAGTAAAGATGAAGGTGGATCAGACAGGACAACGGAAATGATTCAGGGTGTGTGTGTCCTGCCTTAGGAATGTAGCCTGGAACTTTGAAGACCCATCAGTGTTGAAGAACAAAGGTTGATATTTATAAAATCATTGTGTACAAATTCTGGAATCCTGGACTTTATCAGCTAGATAAAACTTGAAAGTGTTTTGGAATAAACTTTTAAAAGTATTATTTTAAAATATAAAAAGGTGGGGGGTTTTGGTGTGTTATTTTTGTTGTTGTTGTTTTGTTTCTGTTTTTTTTTTACCTCAGTTCATTGATTCATAGGATCTCTGTTAATGTTAGGTTCCATGTTAGGTGTTGGAAAAAACAGTAATAAGATGGTCCCTACTCTCAGCAAGCTTCTCTTCTAGTGAGAGAAATGTATGTGCTGTGGAGTCATCTACAATATGAGACGTTGGTGATAAAATAGTAACTACTCAAGCAGATTTACTAAGAGCCATGAGAAGTGATCGTTAACGAGTTGATTAGTGGCTTGATACCGACACTGACACGGGAGAAAATTCAAATTAACTAAACAAGTACAATAATTAAAAAATCATTAGTATTTCAAAAGGATTTTCTACTTTGCAAACAGATTTGTCAGTGTTGCTTTAAATACTAGTAACTTCTATTGGGAGTTTTTAAATGGTAACTTTTTTTAAAATGTGATTTATATGCAACTTTTTAGGAACACGTGTATTGAAAATGTGTGCTTGTCATGAGTTCAAATTATAATTTCTGAAGGGAGGCACCTAAATATGTCTTTAAATTGCGTCCTCTGTAATATTAATGTTTGTATTTAGGCACTGCATACTGTTTTCTGTCACAAATTGTTTGTCATTCTGCGTTTATTATTCTTTCCATTAGAACTGTCTTATAAATTTATTATTTTTTAACACTTAGAATAAATATTTAATAGTAATTGATGTTTTCCCTTGTCATCCTCATCTTGGACAGATGGGACCCATCAAGGATCCTTTGCAAACTTAAGCTATATATTGGAAGTAGAAATGGAAACTATACCAATGAATAATTAAATATTGGGTTTGGGTTACTCTCTAGCACAAAGTCAAATACACATTCCAAAACAGTGACATGAGATAGGTGAAAAATGATTGATCTTTGCCAATTTCAAATTTCTATTCTTGGTAAAGCTCAAAATGTTCTGTCAGACATTTTCTAGGGTATTATCTTGACTGAATCATTACCTTAAAAAATTAAAACTCAGGACTGCTTCTGTGAACAAAAAAAAATGTAAGGAGAAATGTAAAAGTCTAAAGCAATAGGATCTTTCTCTAATATGGTTTTAATTACATCACTATTAAAATTGGACATTGGATCCAGAGTCTAGAGTTCCTTGATCCTCCTGGAGTTTTTATCCTGGTTACCTGTAATACAGTCTCCTCTGAGAAGTTACAAGAGCTATTGGTGATTTGGTAGAAACTTCTGGTCCTGTTCACTCTTCCCTCCATTAGCCATTCCTTAATTTTCTGCCTTTCACCTACACTAGGACTGTGATTAAAAACTTCAAGGAAGGGTAATTTTAAAACTAGCAGTAATCCAATTGCAGTTTTAAAATTCTGCACAAATGACTGTTGAAACTACTTAGGTATTTGAAAATTATTCCTTTGACTCTTCTGATGATTTTAGATACCTGGCTATTGGTCCCTTGGAAAACCCTTTTTTAAAAAAAAAAATCTCTGCTTTAATTTGGTCCTGACAAACCGTCATTAGAATGAGCTGTACTTAAATCACTTCATCTATAGGGATTACTAAAATGTGGTAGTAAACCTGTTATTTTAAGGGAGGTAACGGAGTTCTATGCATTTAGCAAATCACCATGTATGGAGGGAAACCACAGTTTTACTAATCCTCACCAAAAAAAACCAAAAAAGTCTATTAATATGAATAAAGCATGTAGAGCACTGCTGTCCAATAGAACTTTCTGTGATGATGGAAAGGTTCTATTTCACATTGTCCAATATGGTTGTCACTAGCCACATGTGCCTTCGAGCACTTGAAACAGACTAATGCAACTGAGGAACTGAATTCTTATTTAATTTGAATTAATTTTAAGTTAAATGGCCACTTATGACTAGAAGCTGCCATATTGGACAGTATAGCCACATATAACTAGAAGCTACCATATTGGAATATGCAAGTATAGGGGTTCAATGTTAAAACAGAATGAAGTAAACCCTACAGAAAGTGGGCATATTTTAGTATTCTCCACTTGCCTTTATTTGTTGCTAGGAATTTTCACCTTTCGTCCTAAGTATAGAACCTAAGTTCAAGGTAAGATGTGAGTCTAGTCTATATTTTTCTTAGATCTTTTTTAATTAAGTAGAAGCCTATTATAATATTGACAGTAGAGTGTTGTGATTAAGGGTGCCTGCTTGGACTTGTACTCAAGCTCAGGCTCTGGAACCGGAGTGGAACTGGGTTCAACTCCTGTCTTTACCACTTAGTAGCTATAGGTCGGGTTTTTTAACTCTCTGTGCCCCAATTTTTTATCAGTTATTATCAGGGGTAATAATAGTACCTTTCTCAAAGAATTGATATGAGGATTAGGGAAGTTAACATAGGAAAAGTGTTTAGATTGGTGAGTGGCAATAATCTTAGTAAATATTAGCTATTGTCATTAATATTTTGTTTATCACACTGCTCTGTGTGTGTGTGTGTGCATGTAAAATTCTCCCATCCAAAAAGTAAAAATTGCATCATGTTATATCAGGTCCTGTACTAGGTACTGAGTCTAGATAGGAAGGAAAAGAAGAGGGACAAGGTACAGAGATAAATAATACTTGGATTCTACTCCTAGTAAATTTACAAACTAATGAGAGTGAGTTATTTCTCTTGAAAAATAGAAGTCATGACCCGCTCATTGCTCCCTCTAATTCTAACAACTTCTGATTCTATCATTCCTAAGCAAGACTTGAAAAAGCAATGCAAGGATGGCAGAAGGACACTTGCCAGCTCCTTGCTTGCTAAGTACATGTAGGATACGCTTAGGAACAGTCTGTAGGATCTGCAGCTTCGTGGAAAATTCCAGCTCTTGTTGGATGACTTTCTTCTACAGCTATGCTCTCCAGGTTCTGGTAATCATTTTTTCCCTGCCCAGTTAATAGCCTCCTGGCTATTACTAGCTTTAGGGAATAGCGTCCTTGTTCCTTTTCCTGCCCCTGCCTTTGTAAGTAGTCTCTTATTCAACTCTCTTTATTTGCCCCATTTGAGTGTACCATCTGTTTTTTGCCTGGGCCTGGGCTGACACACACAACAGGGCACAACAACTGTTGTGATAGCGCCTCTTTCTGCTGTCACATAGACAGTGTTTACGCAGACTTCAGAAAAATCTTAATTCAGAAAATTGATTATATACAGCATAAATCCCTAGTATAATTCAGTTTAATCCCTAGTATATTTCCAATATGAATTAATCTCTAATTGTATTTTGCTTATTTGTTTTCTTTAGAAACATACTTAGTCTACAAAGGAAGATAGATATGATGTACTAAACAAATGTGGTTATATGTTAACATTGTGATATTTATTAGAAGTAATTATTAAATATGTTTTTATTCTCAACATCAGATTACTAGCTTGTGCTACTTGTACTGTTTCCAAGTTAGGGGATTATTAATCTCTCAGCATCTATAATTCTCCAAATTATATCCAAAAAACAATTAAAAAAATTTTTTTTTTTGCAAACAACATTGAAACTACAAAAGAGATCAGAGTAGTCTCAGGGCTTAGGGCCAATGTATAGTGATGTCAAATTCTAGGCTAGCCCGTTGCTTATTTCTGGACTAAGCTATTCTACTTAACCCCTTGGAAATACATGTCTTTTCATTATAAAATGGGAAATAGCCATAGAAACCACTTGATTTCATATATATATTGAGCATATTGACATATATCTTTTTATTCCAGTTTTTCTAGTTAAATATTTAGATAGCTAACAAATAAAGGATTCACTGTGTACCAGGTAAGTGTTATATATTCATTGTCTCATGTAATCATCTAATCTATTCTATGAGGTGAATTCTGTTGTTTTCACTAATTATAGATAATGAATTTGAGACTTAGAGAGAGAATAAGGTCAAGTTATGATTAATATTTGAATCTAGGTCTCTCTTCCTCTACTGCTTATCCTCTTAGCCCCACACAATATTGCTCTCTATATGATGAAGCGCATAGAAGGTTCTGAATTGATTTATTGGGAAACAGTATTAAAATTTGTATTATAGCCCAATTTTTTAAAAATAATTTTAATTTAAAATAATTATTTTTAAGTAATTTCAATTGTTCTCCTAAACTGTTTGTCTTAAGGAGAGTCATAGATTTAGAAAAAGAGAGGGCATAAGTACAAAGTAACAGGAAAGGAAAAGAAGAAAAGAGACTAGCATTTATTGAGTGCTTACTGAATACTTGATGCTTGTATCAGGGACCAGCTCAAGTTCATAGTTCTATGTATTCTATAGATCTCTCTTTTCTTCTTTTTTTTAAAGAGGGGCGCTTACAGGGTCAGAGAAGCCCTTTCTGAGGTACTGAGGTGAAGGAGCAAGCCTTGAGAAGATCAGTTCTCAGGCTTAGGAAAGCAAAGGTAAAAGGTACTGAAGTGGACATAGTTTGGACTTTTTTTTTTTTAATTGGGGAATACTGGGGAACAGTGTGTTTCTCCAGGGCCCATCAGCTCCAAGTCGTTATCCTTCAGTCTAGTTGTTGGAGGGCGCAGCTCACTGGCCCACATGGGAATTGAACTAGCAACCCTGCTGTTAAGAGCTCATGCTCTAACCGACTGAACCATCCGGCCGCCCCCTCTTTTCTTTTTTTAAGTTAAGTTGTTTCTATATCTATTCCTTTTCCATGAAGTAAGTGTCTTGCTCACAGTTCCTAAAGATAACCAAAGTTGTTTTTGTGATCCTAAATGCAAGTGTTTTAGTGCCTTAGCATGTAATACAGCTGGACTTTAGAACTTGGAAATAATCAACACTTACATATGCCCTTGTCTCTTCATCTGTCTTGAGTTCCAGTTCTGTTAGGCACAATTATACTACCTTTTCCTGCTTGAATATGATTCTTACTAATAGAAAAGGTAAAAACAAAATAGGAGTCATCAAGTTTTGTTTCCTCATTGTCATCTGTTTTTTATTCATTTTGCTTTTCATTTTGAATTTATAATTATTCTTCTTAAGCCTGTTTGCAAGCCTCAACATACACTGACAATTAGGTTTCCTGACAATGTCCTTAACATTTCATACCATTTGTCACATATGCAAATATAGGAAAGTTGGCTCATTTGTCTATGTGTTTAAAGCAATGAAGATTTGAATTGAAAACTTTGGATTAACAAGTAATGCATGCTAATAATAGAAATTTAGGAAAATAGAGAAAATTTAAAAGAACAACAGTAGTAACCACTATTGACCTTTTAAACCTATTTTTCTCTTTTCTTGTAATGTTTATATAATTTTTTATTTCTTAATGTTTGTATATTTAAAGTCATATATGTCTTTATCTTATTTTTAAAGACATTTTAAGTGAATTTGTTTAGTCGTAGATTTTCTTCATATGGCAAAGTCAGAGTTAGCTCAGGAAGTGTTGATTCTGTTCTGGAATATTAACATTAATGGTAGTATGTATTATTTATCATAGATTTATGGAGGTTATAGAGAAATCATTACTTTGGTCGAGAGACATGTTTGGCCCCTGACTTAAGGTATTCTTGAAGCCTCAGAAGTTTCTATTTCTTCATAAGTTTATAATCTACAACTCTGAAAATGAAGCATATTTATTCATTTTAAAACCAACATTATAGACTTATTTTAGCTTTAATCATGGTTGTATTTATAGGTACTAATATGTAGAAGGTAATCCGTCAACATGGAGGATTTGCTTTTTTGTAACTTGTATTTTTTGCTGGCTCCAGCATACTTCAATATTATTAAACATTCATAATCTTAACCAAAAATATAGGTATATGGTAGGCCCTGAATCAGTATTTTTGAATTGTTGAATGAAATATTATAAAGAAGATGGGATGAGGTAGGTTGGTGAATTTGGTTGATGTGAGTTAGTTATTGTCCTTTCAAATAGGAGTTTCCGTGGATGGTCCTCAGGTATGAGAGCAAGTTAGGGGTAAAAACATGATTGTAGGCTACGCTCTTGATGTGATTTTTAAATCACATACTTATTTTAATTCCACTAGAAAAAGCTATCTAATTTTTTCAAAATTCAAATCAAGATCTAGGCGACAGACCTCTGTCCCGGGAAGATCATTTTATGTTATTACTATGAACAAGTGACTCAGTCTCAGTTTTACAGTATCAGAAATCTTTCTTATGTTCTAAATACTACCATATGAATTTTAGAGAAATGACCAGAAGGTTAGGATGGCAGCGTTGTGTTTATTTTAAGTCGAGAAAATACAAAATAGAGAGAAGACAGTTTGGGAAGAGCTCAACGGCAATTAAGAAACATAAGCAGTAATGCTTAAGTTAAATTTTTATTCAATTTTAGTCATACTGAAAACTTTATCTGTGGGGCCAAATTTTCCAAAAACTTTGATTTACTCATATTTATAGTATGAAACCCAAAATATGATCTATCATAAAATGATCCTCTATTAGCAACATGGGGGAAATCGTCTTATAAAATAAACACAAGATTTGAGGGCCATTTGGCTACATTGCCTCTTCTATTCCTCTTTTTCTCTGTGCTGGATCCATTTTGGCACAAAGCCAAGGTAATTTCCAGAATTTGGCAGTGCCCAGCAAATGCACAGCTGCTGCTGTCTCCAACCCTGGCCTACTAATTTTGCACAAACCACTTCCTCTCGGGGCTGAGAAATTCACGGGGCAACGGAAGTGTGCCTGGAGGGCCATCAGGGAAGCACTTCGCACTCCTGGCAGGTTCAGAAGCCCTTGTGAGGGTAGCGGCAGCATCACTTCACCTGCTGCCCTGCCCATAGAGTTCCCTAGAGATAAGGGTGACATGCCAACCTTGCCCCTGTACCCCCTACTCTTCCTTATCTTTTTCCATTTGCCTTCCAGTGTTTAAAAATCTTGCCTCATTTCTTTTCTGCCCCCTTCTAATCAATACTCGCTTTGGCTTTTCATGGATTAAAAGATCCAAACAGTCAGTTCCCACGCGGGTACCTGAGCCAGAGCTCAGGGAGAGAGGACCTGAGAGGCAAAGACAGAGGCAGCGATAGTGGCTGTTTGTGTTCCTTTGGTTTCCACTCACCAGCTTCTTCACTGTGCCGTGGCAATTGGTGGGTGTACATACAAACACAGGTAAAATTTAGGTATTGTTATCCTCCGACACTCTTCTTAAATGTAGAGTCAGCTCTGATCATATTTGAATATAGTCATGGTGATGATTTCTTTCCCTTTGTTCTTGAGTCTCTCCATTTCTCCGCCTTTGTTGGTTGAGATTGCACCTGGTATTCCTGGTGAGCAAAGGAGAGCCTCTTTGACCACACGCCTTTGTACATACCTTGAGGTTTCCCTCGCCTCTGCCCACTCCCAGTAGCTGAGTGGCCTTTCACTGGTCCGTTGACAGGGGCAGGGTCACCCCTCTGAGTGGGTGCCTGTGCTTCCTTGGGAGGAGCTTTCGGGCGTCTAGAATAATGACGACTTACTATTGTTTTTGTCATCAGGAGTTATATCATGGCTATTCGTCGCTCTGTCTGCATAAACGACCAGACTAGGGGAAGAGCATAGGATGAGGAAGGAGGACTCATCCCAGCTCTGCCATTATTGACTTGTGTTGAGCAAGTCAGCAATCTAGCTGAGATTTGATTCTTATATGTAAAACAAGTAGCTTGGACGATATTCTTTGAAGGTCATGTTGTTCCTTGATCTCTTAAATATCAAACTAAATGTGATGACCATGCTGAAGTTCTCTTCTTTAGACTCATCCTCGGTGCCAGCAGGGGAACAGATCCACTGCATGTGCACCCTTAACCTTGTAGACATGGGAAGAGATTACAAAACAAACACACGTTTTTTTAACTTTTCGTGATGAGCTCATTCCAATATGATGTCATCAGGGAGAAACTCAGGATAAAAGTGGACAGAATGGAAATTTACCAGGAATTTAATATAAAGTCCTGTAGTTTGACTCAAAGAACAAATTACACAAATAGGTGTTTGGCTGAAATTCACATACACATTTGGGTATTTGCGTTATCCTCAAGTCTGATGTGAGCCAATAGCATAAAGGACACGCTGTGCTGTATAGGATAACCACAAGTCCCAAAGGCAAAGGCAGACCGGAAGGAACTGCTGAGGCAGTGGCCAGCTCAGATAGTCTGAAGTCAGCAGTCTTGAAAGAGATCAGGCAGAGCAAGGTTGGTGAAACCAAAGGCAAGTTACAGCTCAAGGTTGGGGTAGGGGGTCAGCAAGAAAGCAAAATGCGGGGATCAGTAATGTCAAAGTATAGAGATGATCACAAAAGGAACAGAGTGGAGAGGATGGAGTGAGGGAAATGGAGGTTCACTCAGCCAATGGCTATTGCTGTAACAAAGGGCTCCAGCCCTTCCTTCCTTCCTTCCTTCCTTCTTCCCTTCCCTCCCCTTCCCTTCCCTCCCCTTCCTTTCCTTTTCCTTCCCTTCTCTCCCCTTCCCTTCCCTCCCCTCCCTTCCCTCCCTTCCCTTCCCTTCCCTTCCCTTCCCTTCCCTTCCCTTCCCTTCCCTTCCCTTCCCTTCCCTTCCCTTCCTGCCTTCCTTCCTTCTTTTTCCCATCCTTATATTCCCAGGCATCTTCCCAGCCCCTAAATTTCTCCATACCCTAGAATTTAAGTTATATGCCCTGGTCAGTTCTGCTTCCCTGCCTCTGATAATGCTCTTTTTCCTCCTTGGCTTCCTTTCCTCTGTCAGTTTCAAATACATTGTCCTTTCAAAGCTTCATCGCAAGTCCTACCTCTGTCAAGTCCTACCTCTGTTATTCAACCCGAGTTATCTACTCCAGCCCCCATTACTGTTTTTTTGTGTGTTTTTGTTTGTTTGTTTCACACAGTTGTATATAACAGAATATGGTACATTTGTTATGGGAGGGGACAGTCAGGAGGTGATTCCCTTAAGTAGTTTGTAAGCTTTGAAAGGCAGGAACTGTGTCTTACAGAAACTGCATGGTGCAGGACAGAGTTTGGGGATAAGGAAAAATAAGCTGGTATTCAAGCTGGCTCTGTGACCTTTAGCATAGATCTCTCTCTAGGCTTTAGTGTCCTTCTGTGAAAAACAAGGCAAATGATTCCATGCTCTGGCTTCCTTACATAGGGCATGGAATTTTTAGATCAAGATCATAGGCAGCAGTATGTTTTAACCTCTGAAACACTCCAAGAAAGTGAGGGGTTATCATAAAAGGGGCCACCGTGTTGTAAAAAAGGCAAGGGAATTTGGGGATCTGAATTTTGAGCTAGATTTTAATTCCTGCTCTACCACTTACTCCATATATGACCTTAGAAAAGTTTCTTACTTCTCTATGAAAGGAGGACACTCTTACAGGGATTACTGGTGCTAGAGCTGGCTGTATATACCAATTTGTAAGAGCCAATTGTTAAATATTTAGTAACTTTGCACGCAGATTGTTAAACTGTTATTAGCTTGAAATCTGCCATGGTGGGAGTATTTATACCAGGGAAATCGGCAAACACTACAAATTGGATTGTTGGGTTTTTTGTTGTTGTTTTTTTCTGGAGAGCTGGTTCACCAGCACATCACTGATTATCTAAACAGAGCACTATAAACAGTAAAGCTCTTTGTCATAATTGTCATTAAAAGTAGTAATGGCAGCAGTAATGCCCTGTATCCAGAGAACCTAGCCTATTGCATGGCACCGCTCCTAACATTTCTTCAATAAGTACATTTTTAATTTCACTTGAGGTCACCCTTGTATTATTTTGACACTTCAGCCCCTGAGCTAAAGGACCGTCTTTACCTCTCTTCAAATCCCTTTCTACAAAGTGTCTCTTTATTATTTATTTACTTATCAACTACATTTATTGGGGTAACATTGGTTAATAACATTATATAAATTTCAGGTGTACAACATTCTAATACGACATCTGTATACTCAATTGTGTGTTCACCACCCAAAGTCTAGTTTCCTTCTGTTACCATACATTTGACCTCCTTTACCCTCTTTGTCCTCCTCCAACCCCCTTTCCTCTAGTAACCACCTTTCTGTTGTCTGTATCTATAAGTTTGCTTTTATTTGTTTGTTCATTTGTTGCTTTTTGTTTTATATCCCACATATGAGTGAGATCATATGTCCTCTTCTGTCTGACTTATTTCACTTAGCACGATACTCTCAACAAAGTGCCTTTTGAAAATCAGATAACAAAATAAAAGCCTGGTTCAGTGCATGACATCCACAGTAGGACTCAAAGCCTCTAAGTCTATAACTGAGCTAATTACCTTCTTTTCAAATCTTTTCTTCTGATATTTCCTATCTCTGTTAATACCATTGCCCCTTTATCCATTATCCCATGAAGATTATCTGGCAGTTATTCCCCTCCTCTCCCTTTTCCTTACCCAGCCCTATGTCTAACCGATCACTAGAGCTTGCCAGTTGTACTTTTTAAATCTGCACCCCCATTCATTGCCATTTCTACTGCTTGATTCAGGCCCTCATCATTTCTTACTTGGACTCTTCCTCCTAAATGACATCTTAACCTTCAATCTTTCCCCTTCAATCCAACCTCTACTTCTACAGATGTGATTTTAAATTACAAATCTGACCAAATCACTCCTTCACTTAGAATTCCTTAATGGCTCTCTGTTGTCTTGAGGATAAAATCCAAAAGCTGTAGCTCATCATACACCACCATATACACTGACCTTTGCCCACCTTTTATAAGGGTTATCTCCTGCTGCTCCTCAATATTGCCTGGAAGGCCTCGTTTCACTTTCCTAGTAATCCCTGGTTCATCTCCCAACCTAAACAAAATTTCCTCTGTGACCCCTCAAGACATATTTGATGTTTATTTTCTCGAGTTCCACAGTATCCTGTACATATCTGTGTGTCGTATCTAACTACATGGCTGTTATTATCTATTGGGCTTTCCCTCTATATTTTAAATTCCTAAAGGGTAGGAACCTATGTACCGCTCATTAATGCTTAACACATTGAATAGTATGTAATAGGAGCTCAATAAATGTTTAAATGAATGAATGAAAGTTCAAAGGATAAATTATTTTCCTTGGTTCACTCACACAAACTATTCATAGGATGTGGAAATGAAAAAAAGAAAGCTTAAAATTTGTGTCTCAGTAATAAAGATAAGAAATTAATAAAATAAGTATGGTTTATTTTTATCCATAACCCCCAATATCGGATACTATGACTCCTTGTCACCTTCAGGATAAAATCCAATCCTCTTAGCTTAGCGTACAAAGCTTCTTACAATCTAGCCCCCAACTTAATCCCCATTCTTACCTTTCTCTACACACACACACATATAACCTACATATAGCCACTTAGATTTCTCATCTGTTCCATAATCTTTCATCTCTCCATGGCCTCATCCATACTTTCCCCACACCTACAATACCCTCTCCCTCTTTTTTCAGTCGCCCCTTTCCTGCCTGTCTGATGAATTTCTACACTTATTTCAAACTGATCAATAGTTACCACCTTTAGGCAGTTATCCCTGAAACTATCCCTCCCTCTTCTGTGCTCTCAGAGCACTTGGTTGATTCATTGTAAGCATTGTACTGTCAGTCTTTGTTAGTCTGTCTTTTGCCCCCTCTGCAAAGCAAGATCATCTTTATACCCTGGCCTCTAACGTATTCTAGATGTTAATACAATGTGGGGGGAAAAAAAAGACTATCATATAGGGATGTGCAAAAAAAGGTAAGTTTCTGATGAGACCCTACATTGAATAAATTTAAGATTGACATTGCATGATCTGGCCAATCTAAAATAATTAATTCCATGTCTTTATTTTCAGAAGTATGGTGACCCTAAGAAATTGGTGCTAATGGACAGATCAGAAAAATGAACAAGTTTAAAGAGCTGGGGCTTAGTTATGTTGCCCCAGATTTGATGCAGTACAGTAAAAATAAATGTTATATCTTAGGAATTTCTCCTGTCACATACACAAGACATTTATCTACATGAATTAATGAGTGCCTTAGAAAGTAATGCAATGTGCCTGTGGATAAGACACTAAAGCAACGAGAAAAGATGAGCAGTGACTTATAATAACAGAGGATGTAGTTTCTAATAAAAATATATTTATCAGGACACAATTTCCCTTTGGGAAGGGAAATAAATTTTTTATTTCTGATTATAAACATGATATATGTAGGTCTTAGTCTGTTCGGGCTGCTATAACAAAAATACCATAGACTAGATGGCTCAAACAATAAACATTTACTTCTCACTGTTCTGGAGGCTGGGACATCCAAAATCAAGGTGCTGGCAGATTTGCTCTCTGGTTAGGGCCTACTTCCTGGTTCATAGACAGCCATGTTCTCACTGTGTCCTCACTTGGCAGAAGAGGCAAGGGAGCTCTGTGGGGTCTCTTTTGTAAAGGCACTAATCCCATTCATGAGGGCTTCACCCTCATGCCCTGATCACCTTCCAAAGGCCCCATCTCCAAATACCATCACAATGGGGATTAGGTTTCAACATATGAATTTGGAGAGTGGTGGGGGGGACACAGACATTCAGTATATAGCAACATGTTAATGCAGAATGCTTGGAATATCTTGAAAAACACAACAATATAAACCCCTCCCAAATCTAACCATCTAGCATTAACTATTGTTAATTCTTTAGATAAATCCTTCCAGTCTTTTTTCTTGTATATATGTTTGTATATTCTTTTACATAAAAAATTTAAAAAGTTTGTGTTGTATATATTGTTCTAACTGGTATATATTGTTCTAACATGTCATGAACATTTTCTCATGTGAGTAAATACTCTTCTACAACATGGTTTTTAATTGCTGCACAGTATTCCATCATGCAGCTATACACCACTGTTTAGTCCCCATTGTGTCAATGTTTTTATTATTATAAACAGAAGTGTAGTAGTGTGGATAGCTAAAGAAAGGGTGATCTCATGTCCTCCTCCTGTTTCCCCAGGTTTTGGAGCCCTCTCTTACGTCAGAACTCTATTCGGGTAATCCTCTGAGTGTCATCTCAGGGCCGTGGGCACACTCATGGCACGATGGCCGACCCTCAGGAGTACCTGAGCTGCAACTCTTCCCCACACTTACCCTTGAGTGAAAACAAAACCTTCAATGGACTACAAGATGAACTTGCACCCATGGGGAGCCACCCTTCACCCATGCTCCTTAAGGACCAGCAGGAAAAGGGGGGCGTGCAAACAGAGCTAACGGAGGGCATGAACAGCCCCGTCACCACAACAGTGTTGACGAGCGTAAGCGAGGATTCCAGGGACCAGTTTGAGAACAGCGTCCTTCAGCTAAGGGAACAAGATGAATCAGAGATGGCCGTGTCTCAGGGGAACAGCAGCACTGTGGATCGAGAGAGCATGAGTGGAACTGAAGACATCAAGATTCAGTTCAGCAGGTCGGGCAGCGGCGGCGGCAGCAGCGGCGGCGGCAGCGGCAGCGGCGGATTTCTTGAAGGACTATTTGGATGCTTAAGGCCTGTGTGGAATATCATTGGGAAGGCATATTCCACTGATTACAAATTACAGCAGCAAGGTAAGCTAGAATATGGACCTGGAAGATACTTCCTGTGTAAGCACACCACCCGCATTAACTGGGTAACCTTTGACCTTGGATAAACTAAAGAACTAGTGCTAGATGAATACCTCCTATCAATTTCCCATAGACATCTGAATGGAGCAGGTTTATACTTGGTTGGTCTTTTTCAGTCAAAGCCCATCTTTTGTGGTTGTGTAGTTCAGTGGCATGCCGAGTAGAGTACGCATAAGACAATCCATTATTTTATGAGGAAGAAAATGTTAGAGTGCCTGTTCTTTTATCGCATCATTTCAAATTTCTGTTTTTATTCATGTTTTCATATCTTTTTGGTATTTTAATAAAGTCGTGCAGATATATACTTTGTAAATAAATCACATAATGTTTACATGTTTAAATTTTTTAAATTGAAAGTTTATACAATCAAAAAGTCTGATGGCCACTGGACTAATTCAACCCAGAGAGAAGCTACATGGGGTGGCCGCTGAAGACTGCAGGCCGGCCTTAAGCTGTAGTAAAAGGAATTTTTTTCTCACAGTCACAAAAGGTTCAAAAGGCTCACATTTTGAGGAAAGACAAACTATCTAGCCATTCTTAGGAAGCATTATTATTTCTAGATCCCACAAATTTTTAAAAGGTAAATTTTTAACTCCCATCATTGAGTAACATGTATATTTATATATTCCAGTTCAAGCATTTTGAAGTAAAGAGAACACATGGCCCTAGTGACCTTTATAACCTCATTTGTGTTCTTTAAAATAGATTTTTTCCCCTGATAATAAAAGTAATATATGTAAAAAATTTGGAATATACAGGTAAATTCCCCCCCAAAAAAGTTAAAATATTCTGTGATCCCCCTTTTCCTGAAAATAACTAACGTTAATATTTTTGGTACATATTATGTTAGTCTATTTGTGTGTGTATGTGTGCCTTAAAATAATAGAGTTGTACTATTTTTCCCTTCATATTGTGAACATTTCCCATATCATGAAGTATACTTCTTAGCATCATTTTTAATGGCTACATCATATTAAATTGTGTGAACATGCCAATATTTAAGCAATCCTCTATTGCTTGACAATTTGTTTGCTATTTTTAGTAATTATAAGCCATATTGCAATGAGCATCTATCTATTACTTAATTTCTGCTAGTATCTTTGATTACTTCTTAGGATAAATTCCTAGAAGAGGAATGGTTGTGTTCAAAGTGTTTGTTGCTTATAAGGCTTTTGATACATATCTTTGTAGCCTTCTGTAAATGAGTCTGTTGTAAGTTCTCTCATTAAGAAATTTTGGAAAGGAAAAATATGGCCCAGAAATAAGACAGTTCTATTTATTTTATAACTGAATGTTGGACTCTTTGGCCCTCCCTTAAAAACATATTCATCTCTTTTAGTCAACTGTTGACAGCTTTTCCACAACAAGTCAACATTACTCACCATTAACCACTCTCATGCATTCTACTTTTCCTATTTATGAAATACTTTCTCCTAAACCAATACCAACTTCTTCCTCTGTACCCCTCTTCCATAAGGATTTTGGGATTTACTAGTAAACCTGTCAATTCTGGATACACTTTTCTGGATTTGTCAACCACAGCATCCATTCCTGCCCCATGCAGACATTCTTTGTCAGTCCTGGAATTTGTCTGTCTGTCTCTCTCTGTCTTTCATTCATACTCCCATACTATGCACATTCTGCCCCTTTTCCCCCTCCATGATCTTAAGGTTTCAAGGAAATTAAAAGACCATTCCTTGTCACACAAATGTTGGGGACTCATACGTAAAACAGTATTACTGTTTTTTAAGTTGGGAATAAAGATAAGCACAATGAGGAAAATAAAAATGACTGGTCATCCCACAATTCAGAGATAACCACCCTTAATCTATTGTTTTTTAAAAGTCCCCTCTCCTCTCCTCTGCACAAAACCTACAAATATCTGCTTATGTGATAAACTACGTGTGGTTTTTAGGATCTTAACTTGTCCAGTCTCATAATTATTTTGGTGGTAATTTGGAGATCTGAGGATCCAAATGCAACGTTGAGGTTCAGACTCATAAAAGGTATAACAGACACATTCTTTGTTTGTGAAAAGGATCCTTTAAATTTTTCTTATTGTTCTATAAACTTGTATTTATTTTTTCTTCCAATGGATTATGTGACTTTCAGAAAGGCTTATTTCAGAAATAAATAAGAAACAGTCCTGTCAGCCGAAGTTTACAAGGGCACAGCAGCTGCCTAACTCTTCAACAGATGACAAGATATCCTACTGTGGTCTGTAAAAGAGATTTGCTAGGCAGAAACTGTAGTTTTTTTCCTTGTCAGCTCTGGGATCAGGGAGCTAATCTCTAATCCTGGATTACAGTCAACCTAAGGATAGCACATATAAGAGATATGTCCCTGCATTTTGGTACTTAGGTGGAAATTTCACTAGATTTTAAAAAATTTTAATGATATCTTCATCTCCCATTTAGTATGTTGGTAGTGAAGTCCAAGTAAGATAGTACTATGTGTAATTGAAATTTTTTATTTCCATATAGTTCTCATCCTCAAAGCAAATATTGTCATAGACATGTCTGAATAAACAAAGGAGAACTTATGCATTAAAGTAGGTGGGCGTGTGGCTTTTTCTCAGTCTTGGGGATCATGGTGGATGTTGGAATTAAGATAGTAGTCATAGAGATGAATCAGAGAGAAGATAAAAGCTGGGGAAGAGTACCAATGGGACAGACGTAAAAGCAGCAGAAAGCCTGGGACTAACCCTGGAGGGAGTACAGCCAATTTCTATTCTTACCAGGTTAGTGGGCTTGCTCATCAATGATCTAAGCCCCCAATTTTTCTCGTCCTATTGCTAAGGTGTATTTCTTTTCCTGCCATTTTCCTGTTCCTTGACTCCCTACTAGATATTGACAGGGACATTGGGACAGGCCAAGAGGACTAAATCACATATATCAACTTTACTTCTGGTAATCAGTCTAGTAAAAATATTGATACGAAGATAGTTGAAATATTACTTTATTTTATTCTGTGTTCTTGAATTACCAGTGCTATACCCTTTATTTTTCCACGGATAATTAAGACTTAACTGAATAACCCAGGCATAATCCATTCCTTATTATAATATCCTCAAACTTTGCTATTTAAGTGCCAAATGTACTTATCATTTGTATTTTAATAATTCATTTATTTCTCATTTTATAAAAATACTAAATAATAGGCATTATTTATTAAAAATATAGTAAATTACAATGTAAGCATTATAAAATAATATAAAAAGGGTTATTTAACAAATTGTGTTAGAATCACTAAATAACAATATGGAAAAAAATTAACTTGTGTCTGTCCTCATACCATATACAAAATAAACTCCAGATGGATATAAAGGTTAAACTTTTAAAAAGTCAACTACAGATCACTCTTAGAGGATAGAGGAGATAGTAGAAGAAATTACAAAGGAAATGACAGGGAACTACAAAATTATTTGGTTTAAAAAATAATAAAATTAAAAGGCTTTTTAAAAAATATTCTCTTTATATTTTCAAATAAATAGAGAGGAAGCTCCTTCAAGTTTATGAGAACTACAAGACCCTGTTAGATAAATGGACAAAGGATAAATTTGACAATTCATACAAAGTGGATGTATTAAACAAATGTAAATAAAATATTCTACATCATTGGCAATTAAAGTAGTACAAACTCATAAAATACTATTTTATACCTAATTAAATTAGTACCAGAAAATAATTGGCGATATTCATTGCTGACAAAGTCATAGTAAAAGGGACACACTCACATTACTGCTGTCAGCAAAAACTAGCAAAATCCTTTTGGATAACAATTTGGAATGTATACCAAGAGCCAGGAAACTGTACTCTTTAACCTAAGGATTGAGTCTGAGTACATAATGTAAAGAAAGGAAAAAAGTATTTGAATTTCAAATTTAAATTAGCAAACAAAAAGATGGAGACACTCAAGTATCAAAATAGATAAGAGGGTGCAGTAAATAATTAGAGCTTATAATAAAAACTATATAATATATAAATACATGGTGAATACACAATACATGAAAAAGAAAAAAATTATACATCACATACAACTTTTACATAGCTGTATACATATAAGCAAAGACTAGAAGAGAAGATTAAAATTGAGTATGGGACGGAATATCAGATAAAATACACATTTTTCTGATATTTTCTGATGTTTCTAGTATTTAACAGGAAATAAACATTGAGTAAATAGGGGGGAAAGACACCCAAAGATTGTCTAATTTTAATTGTCATTGTATTAAAACTTAGAGTAACTTGGGCTTTTATAAGATTATTCAGAGAAATAGTACCCAATTATGTTCTTGCCCCGTATCCTATAATAGTACTTTATTCAGTCCCCAGAATGGTCAAAATGACACTGTGGTTAGTCCCTCACTGTACCTCTAATAGTAAAATTCTCTTACAGTATGCCATCAATCTCTGCATCCTGTGTGTGCTGCACGAATAAGCCTATGGGGACAAAATTGAGACTGCTTAAGATACTTAATACTTGTCAGTCATTAGAATCCATAAAGATATTGAAAGAGTGAAGCTTATAACTTACTGCTTCCTCCCAAATCTCACTTGGTATCATTTGTTGCTTTGGTGATTTCACATTTGTGAGCTATTTGTATTTTAGAGAGATCTGCTTTTGTGTAGCAGCTGCTCGATTTCAATAGAGCAGAAAACTTTAATATTGCTGATATCAGAAGAATGGGATGAATGCCCATGATATAAACTACTCTCACTATAAGTTTTTCTGCTCGATGTAGTTATATTTTGAAAATCATGTTTTAGCCATTATAATGAGAAGCCACATTTTATTAAGAATCTATAGAATTTCGTTTCTCTTAAGGCAGAGAAAATTAGAGAAGGGGGAAATGTAGTTCCCTTCCAAATACTGATGAACTCTTTCTGCTCTTGCTTCACATGTTAGATGGTGAGTTGATTTGCTTTCAGGACCAGAATATCTTCAAAGCTAACTCAGCAGTACCTTGTTCAGTGTTCTACAAATAATGGCCTTTTAGTAATCGGCGATCCCACAAGAATCTGTCATAACCTTTCGTATTGTCATCATCCTCTCCTCACTCCGTGGGGCTCCTAGCTCTTTGATGTTCATTTCTTACCAGGCAGAGAGAAAGCACTGGCAAAAAGGAGGACAAGGCGATCAATGGATTATATTCTTCTTTTTAAGTATCACAAGATTAAAGCACATATTGATGCAATTTTTAAAGTGCTTTATTTGAAATAGCATCTTATTCATGATAAAAGTCAAACATACTTATCGTTAAAATTTTTTAATATTGAAAAGGATAAAGAACATAATATGAATCACCAATAATACAACCAATTAGAAATGACCTCTGTTACATTTTTGGTGCGGAAAAAAAAAATCAAACTCTAAGAAAAAGAAACTTGAAAATATTGCATCTATATGAGTAAATATATCATCACTAATGACCCTCTCAGTTACTTCATGAGAGGAAATGTGGTATAGTGGAAAAAGCACTCTCCCTGGAATCAGCCAGTTCCAGAGTTCTGGGCCCAATCCTGCCAACTTACCCGCTATATGATCTTGAATTACTAACTTACCCACCCTCGCCTTAGTTTTCGCATCTCGAAATAACCATAATAAGATCAAATTTGTAGGACTGTTGTAAGGATTAAACACATGAGACATGTAAAGCACTATGCTAGTATCTGGCATATAGTAAATACTAAATAAAAAGTAAATACTAATATAAGTATTATACATAATTAGGTCCTTATGAGAGTATCATTGAAAATTCATTCTGCAAGGATTAATTGAGCATCTGGCTAGAAATTCAAAGAGGAATAAATGATACTTATAATGGGTGATGGAGTAGGGATAGTGGTGTAGAGACAGTAGGGTGAATTGACTAAACATAAAGACTTGAGACGAGCAGGTGGGAGTGTCAGAATACATTTTGTTTGGAGGAGAGTGTATTGGATATCTCTGATCTGCTTGATTTCACTGGTTAAAAATTGATACAAAGTAATACAAGGGAATATCTGATCTATAGTATCAAGGCCCATAGAAAGGTTATATCTTTTGATGAGTTACCAGGTGGGAAACAGCGTAGAGGTCATTTTGGGTGATGGTGAAGTTGGCAGCTTTGGAGTGGCTTTGTAGAATGGTCCCTGCACAGATTCCAAGATCTTTTTAAGCTTCTTTCTTGCTTGTGTGCCTAGATACTTGGGAAGTGCCATTTGAGGAGATCTCAGAGCTGCAGTGGCTGGGTAGTGGAGCCCAAGGAGCTGTCTTCCTGGGCAAGTTCCGAGCGGAGGAGGTGGCCATCAAGAAAGTGAGAGAACAGAATGAGACGGATATCAAGCATTTGAGGAAGTTGAAGCACCCTAACATCATCGCTTTCAAGTAGGTCAAGGCTTTTTTTTTTTTTTTTTTTTTTTTTTTTAAGAAATAGAAAGATTTTCTTTTCCCAAACACGTAAGCTCCAGCTTTGAAAGACATGTTAAGAATATCCTATAGACTAAGCACTGTGTTAGGTGCTTTGGAAGGGTACCAAAGAACTATTGAATTAGAGTCGTGTCTTTAAGAAGTTTATAATCCAGTAGTTCTTTTTGCCGGAGAATGCCCTGCTGGGAAGGGATGTAGATGGAGCAGAGAGGGAGAAGGTGGATTCCTGCCAAGCAGTCAGCTCTGCTGAATCAACCTCATTTATCAATAGGATGACAGAGGTCACTTTCAGATAGCCTGAAGGTGCTAAAATTCAGTTAAGAAAACAAAGCTAACATCTAGGTGATCAGAGAACAATTAGTCCCTGTGTAGTAATAGATATGTCTTTTATTAGTTTCTATTAGTGTCCCTTCTTAAATGTTAACTTTTAATAACAGGTACCTTTGGAGTATTTCTCCCTGCCTCAGGTTTTGCTAGATCCCTTTTCAAGTAATGCCAATCACTCAGCTTTCTAAATCTAGTGATAATAGAGTTATTGATCATAGTAAGGTATGTGCTATTTTCATTTCACAAAGTAGTTGTTTTCAAGATCTTTATAGTTTAAGACCATTACTTTCATAATATTGGCAGGGATGCCTAGCAAAAGGGGGAGGCTCAAAGGTAAACTTGTGGAAATCACCAAATTTGGCAAAAGGGGGAGGCTCAAAGGTAAACTTGTGGAAATCACCAAATGTACACATATACACTCTCTATATGTGTAATCTCTTCTGCCTGTACCTTTCCCTTGAGTTTCCTCTTACCAGCCTTTAAATGTTGCCCTAGGCTTGAATAAATGCATGGTGAGTGGCTTCAGAGGAGGGAAGGTAAAGAACGGGAAAAGTAGCCATTAGGTGGGGTGATAATTTACAAACTTGAACTTCTTAGCACACACACACACTGTGCCAAAAAATGTATACACAGCTTAAAAAAGGAGAAAACTGTATAGAAATTATGCTGATGGCAACCACTTTGAGCACCTCTTGTAGTTGCAGAAGTCAGACGTGACTTGTATTCATATTATATTTTGTTATCGGTATATATTGAGTATTACAATTTTAATAGTTTTTTCCTTTCTTAAAATGTGTATACATTTTTTTGGTACTCTTTGTGTATATATGTGTGTGTGTGTGTGTGTGTGTGTGTGTGTGTGTGTGTGTGTGTGTGTATTTCAATTCTGGAAAATGAGGCTACAGTTAAAAGTGGAATACATTATAAATCCCCCTTCCCTAAATTAGGAGGAACTTCACCCAGTCCCCAAGAGGGATCCTTTCTTGATAAAACTATCATTATAAAGCTAAACATGTGATGTGATAATTTTTCATTGGAACCACATCCCCAAAGTAAAGAATAGAAATCTTAGGTACAGGTTTTATAGAATGGGTTTAAATAAGTATTGAAGCTGAGTTATGATTTTCAAAGGCCCATTAAGGAAAGGAAAGGGGGGTGTAAAAGGAAGAGAAGCATTCAACTGGGATACTGAATGAAGTGCTTGTATTTATTTCCTGTGGAAAGAATATCCACGCAGAGGGCATGGGAGAGAGCTTCAACTGCTGTAGCAATTCTGTCCCTGGTTGCCTGGGAAGGGCTAAAAAGATGTGAGACTAAAACAAAATGTTCTAGAAACCAATTCTCATCTCTCCAAAGATTATCATTTGAAAAGACAACAGGAGGATTATTTTAAAGCCGATTATCAGAGACTCACTTCTTTCATTTTACTTCCCTCAGAGGATCCTCACTCCCAGTATGCTACACCATCCTAAATGGAAGGAAGGCCTTCCATTTAACTAAACTTTTAAGCTTAGATCACTAGGACGCTCAGTTTGAGACACAGAATATTCTATAGATTAGCATGGCCTTTTGGCCCTCCTGAAATGTAATAGGCTGTATGTGTCCCAGGTAAGAGGGCTTTCCAGGCAGAAGTGTGTCCTAGGAGGATGGATGTGTGAATCTTTATTTTTCCTTCCTTTGTTTTGCTGCTTCTTTTTTCTTCCCAGTCTTTACCCCCACCTCACCCTCTGACCCTCCTACCTGCATATGCAGTTTTCAGCATTTTGGACAAATATTGCCATGCTGGTGCCCAACTATTTAGGCTGAAGATGCTTGAATAGTCTTTACCTCTACGTGGAAAAAATAGCGAGACTGTGTCCCTGGCCTATTACACCATGCTCTTGAGGCATTGTGCTGTGTTATGTTTGCAGCCATCTGTGCCATGTGTTGCTTGGCCAATGAATCATTCAGGACCGTCTGGAAGACATGAAGTCAAGATTACATTTTAGTACGTCTCTCTGGATACTGGTTTCTGTGCTTACAGCTTCTTTGGAAGTTACTAAGAACGATGTGCAGAAGGGAAAGTGCAGGGAAAGAATACTATATTCTTTTTTCTTCCAATTTTTAAAGCTTTCTTTTAAGAAAACCCAACCTGACTGTTCCTAATGGAATTGAGTGTCAAAGGGAATAAAAGGTAGCAATTAGAAGTGATTATAGAGCTGTTATTTATAGCTACTAAGAAGCCTTGTCATAGTACAGGGCTGATGGAATGATTGTTCCTCATTCGTCAGTCAGGAAAGATGAAAAGTGTATAACATATTACTGTTAGGCCCTTTCTGTCCGTGTGTGTGAGAAGTTAGAACATAGTTGAATAGGATACTGAATAGCTTCAAACAAATCTTTATTTTGATATTCTTAAACATATTACAGTATTCCTGCCTTATCATTTCTCTGTAATGAAAATTAAAATTGTCTGTATGTAGTTCCTGTACACTCTTGCTCCACTGACGTTTCCTAAAAGTCAAGTAACAGAAACTTGAAAAAAAAAATCTTTCATTAAAAATCAAGGTAAGAATTCTGGGTAGCTTAGAAAATGATTGAGAGTAATAGAAATCGCTTTGTGGCATTTGACAGGCACATCAAAGCAGGGAAAATGAAGACTAATTATTTAATTTCTCCATAACCTGCTATTGTTACAAGATTTTCACATGATCACAAGCCATGGTCTCTAAATTCTTTCATCATTTATGGCAGCCTAAGAGATAGGATGTGAATTGATAGCTGGGTGAGGAATTTAGCTTGTGTGTCTTATAGGTAGACTATCCTCAATAACTTCTCTAGAAAGTTTTAAAGGAAGGCATACATACCATTAAGGGATGAGACACAGAATTGCATATGGTCGTTTTTCTTCTCTTTTCTCATCCTCAGAACAAAGTTGTGATTGAATTCATGTGATTATCCCCACTTTTATAAGGTAACATTATTAATACAGGAATCCCCAATGCTTGTCTATATAGAAGCTGAAAAGGTAAAAGGGGGGCTTGTGGCACAATGAGTGGAAAGAGCATGGCTTTGAAGTCAAACAGACTGGATTTGAATCCCAGCTCTGTCACTTATTAGTGGTCTGATCTAGGACAAGTCAACTTTCCCTTTTTGAACCTTACCTGTAAAAATGGAACAGGTAATTTCTATTTTAAAATGGTTTGGGGCAGATCAAATAAAACAATTAAACAAACATGTAAATATGCCTGACAAAAAGAAGATGTGCTCCCATGTTATTGCTCTTCTTCCTACCTCTGGCCTCGGCACATGTTATGTGAAGGCTTTATCAGCAAAGAAAGGTAAGGTGAAGTTAAGAACTGTTTGTAAGGGACTTGCTGTGCGCGTTTAGGCCTTGTGGTAAAGAGAAAAGAACTTGAATACCTTTTCCCTTCAAGGAACCTGTAATCTATATCAGGAGAGAAACATCACATATAAAAAAATGAATGGCTCCCATGTAGCATAGGAATTCAGAGAAGAGAAAGATCTTTTTGGACTGGAATAATCAGGAAAGCCTTCATGGAAGGTGTAGGAAGTGATGGACATGCAGGCTGCCTAAGTGTATAATACATTGTGTAACGTTATTTTTATTCTAAACAGAAATCGTTTTCAAAGACAAAATAATATAGAAAATTCTTTTTTTGGTCCTCATTCTAGTTAGTTGTCTTAAATTTGTAATTTAAAATCCAACAAATAATAGTAAAAATAGCAACATTCTATTTGAATTCTCTCTTTCTGCACACTAAGTATAAAACACTCTATTTAATTTTTAAAGGAAGATATTTAAATTATTCTTAGCAATCAAAAACAACACAATATCCAGCCCATTCAAAACCTCAGACAAGGGTGCTCTTTGTCCCAGAATGGAATGGTCCCACAGGAAAAGCACCGGATAGAACACAGCATATAGATATCTGGAGTGAACAAAACAAACTAAAATTATCTATGTGCCTAACAGAGAAACCTGTAGACGAGAGAGGGTTTCATGCTAATTTAAGAATCAGGAAAGATTATCTACATACTTTTTAAAAAATAGTTTGGATGGAGAATTGGTCTTAATGATTAAATTTATTAAATATTTCTAAAATATAAATATGTATACATGTATGTTTGTATCTATGTATTTATATACATGTTTGTGTTTTCTTGAAAGGGGTGTTTGTACTCAGGCCCCATGTTATTGCATCATCATGGAATACTGTGCCCATGGACAGCTCTACGAGGTTTTGCGAGCTGGCAGGAAGATCACGCCTCGGTTGCTAGTAGACTGGTCCACAGGAATTGCAAGTGGAATGAATTATTTGCACCTTCATAAAATTATTCATCGTGATCTCAAATCACCGAAGTGAGTACTGGAGCTAATTTTTCAGCCAAGTTGTTTTATTGCTTTGAAATAAGGAAATCTATCAACCATCGTTGAAATTTTCAGATGTCATACTTTCATGTTCAGTTTAAATCAGCACATGGGTAATTCTATTTGCATATCTTTTGGATTATTGTTGACATACTTACTTATCTATATGGCAGATATGTCTAAGCACCTGACACTTAGCACCTGACCTTTTTGTTGCTTTTAATTGTATAATTATGAAACAAAATTCATTATCACCAAAGTATTCACCTTACATCATCTTGAATAATTAACACCAAACTTCCTCACTTAAAGGCTTATTTGTTGTTTTCTTAGTGTATTCCAAAAACACAGTTTTTTTAAAAAAACTGAGTTTCAGAAATGTATACAACAGAATAAAAATGAATAAAATGATTAAGAAACAGAGGCAAAGAGAAAATAAAAACATTAGAACTAAAGCTTTTTCTCAAAATATATACCACAATAGTCCATACAGTTAGAGGCGGACTACAAATTTGGGTTTGAGCTTCCATGAGTCTAAGCAAAGAAGGAAATAAATAGTTATACGGTTCACAGTGTCCATAAGAAAAATACAAACTCGTTATTTAAGAGAAGCAGAGCTATTTCTAGTAATCTCTGTTTTCAAAATGATTCCTTGGCTGCCAATAACCACCTTAAGAGGAGTGTTTATTCAGTTCCCCAAATGGCATAAAGGAAAGAAAGGAATTGGTAAAATGGCATATTTCAGTGTAGCTCCTATTTTTCAGCATTACTTTTATTATTTCTCATCACATTTTGGTGTAGAGGAGCAGAGAAGGATTCACCTTTTTTCAAAAGCATTGAAAAAAAAGCATAGTGCTTTTATGGTTTACAACATTCTTTATATCCATTATCACATCTGCTTTGATCTTAGCAAAAGCGGGGGGGTGGGGGAGTATGTATGACAAGTACATTCTTAGTTTATATAAGAGAATGTGGGGCTCAGATTCCAAAGTTACAAGCTAGCACTTGAACCCAGAACTTTTGGACCAAACACTCCTGCTTCCGACCTCATCAGGTGAAGGTGAAGGTGAAGGATTTGCCAGGCATTCTGCCTTTGTATCTTCTCCATGGAAGATACAAATCAGTCCTTGAAGTGATTCAATGATGTGCTCTCCATTTATTCATAAAGGTTTTGTCCCTTGGGGAAGTACATACATCCTGAGACTTATGGTGCAGCTGCCTGCAGGCAAGGGTGGATTGTCTTGAATCAGTTTCCTATTATAATGTATGGGATTCACAGATCTTGAGATTGACAAACTTTATCTCCTTTACTTCCCCACCTAACTAATAAAAGTTATGCGTAGGCCCGATTGGAGGCTCAGTCCTTGAGGCTGGAGTCCCTTTGCCCCACTGCACTCTAAAAAAAAAAATCATTCCTTGATTAGAAACTTCAAAGCAGCAAATATATGGTGATATATTTATCACCATAATTTTTAACAATATTTATTAGAGTCATTAGCTCATTGAACAACTTCCTTCTTGCTTTACTTGCAAATAACTTTATTATATGGTGTTCATTCTGTTTACATTCTTAACAGAATGTAAGGAAACTGTTGCTTTTGTCACTCACTTCATAAAGTACCGAAGACCTCTTTGAATGGTCTCCTTTTTAACCACCTTTTTCACCTTGAAAATTAATTTTAGAGGAAGAAGCCAGGAAATTTTAGAATATGTAAAATCACATGCTACTCTCTTTAACGCCTGTCCTTTAAAGATTAGAGTGAGTTGGTTACTCAGAAAGCTTTTCCCTCTTGTGAGTACCACACTGACGCCCCTGCAGCCATGGCCTCTTTGGGTTCCAAGGTAACTTTGAGAAGACAAAGATCTATCTGGCTTGCTGTAAAGAGATTTTATTAAATCTTTAGGCTGTGCGACCCCAACTTTATCTCAGAAGATTTCACAAAAGTTCCAACATCATATCTTCTCTAGTCTCCTCCCGTGTCCATTCCCTCTTGTCATACCAACAGGTCCCATAATAAGCAGCACAAAAGAGGCAGAAGGGGAAGATTCTAGTGTTTCCCACCCCTTGGGCGCTTACCACCTTTTCTGACTTTCGTGATATACAATACCATCAATTCTCCAATTATCTCAGCTATCCCATGATATTTTATGCATTTTCACCAAGACTAACACCATTCATGCAAAATTCCTAAACTACATGAATTTTACATATCAGGTGCACAACCAAGGGTTGGTGGATGAAGGTATTCTAATGCAGTCGTAAGCACTGAGCTGTTTGGTAAATAACTATTTGACATGGGCGGGCAGGGGGGCAAATGTGAAGTCCCTGGTTCAAAGAAGGGAAGAGAGATACTGGGACGTTTCCTGTTTTCTAACACCTTGATTCTGATGCTATTGGAGTCTTAAGCCTTCTTATTGTTAAAAATAGTTCTCTAGATCATTAAGCCTCTGAAACCCTAACCCATGAACATTCTAAAGTTCTAAATAGGTTATTTCAAGTGAACTCAGGGTAGTGTGTGAGGATGTTCATGTGTTGGATTTGACTGGTACCAGATTGTATTCATGTTTACGGTTAGCAAAAGCAGTTTGCCTCAGGTCACAGTTCAGACAACTTCTATGAAAATTAAAACATGAGTTATGTGTCATCTACTTAAGCTTCAATTTATTCCTGCTTTTCCTCATCAACGTTAGTAGAATCCTATGATACTTATTAGCTTTTTACTGTAACAAATCCCTAATATCATGATCCCATGCATGATTCTGGTTGGCCATCACTTAAACAGTGTTTTAAAAGAAGTGTTTTTCTTAGTGGGTTGTCTGAGACGGGTAAGGATGGAAACCAATGTTTATTGAGCATGGGTGCTTTACTTATCTCATTTAATTCAAATGAAAATTTTATGAGGCCATTATTACAGACCCATAATCCCTTATCCAAAACTCTGGAGTCATGATTCCAGAAAGGTAATCTTGTGCATTACCTTACACCTCCAGCGAAGACTGGAGCTGCACCCCCTAATCAGCCACATTCACATGTCTGTAGCAAAACCTATGATAGTCACACAAAGTAGGGTAAAGTGAGTTTGCTTTATACCTATGAAAAATATTTATACACTGTTTTCAGAGCTTTTTGCATTTTTGAATTGTGGATAAGATAGTGTGACCTGAATTGTCTCCATCTTACAGATTGAGAGAACTGGCTTAGAAGAGTGAAGTAAGTTGGCAAAGATCACACAGTTAGCAAGTGGTGATGGCAGGGTAAAACCAGGGTAAAAGCCTACTAAGCTATGCCACCTCACAGGTATGAATGATGCTGTTTCTAGTGTGTAGTTAGTGTCCTAGTAATACTGGAACTCGTAAGCTGAATTCTGCAAAGTAAAGGGTAGCAAACAAAGTCTTTGGTGCCAGTTTGAGTCATGTTTTTTCATTAGTACTAATGATCTGGATATTTTCTTTATTTCTTTTGAAAGTGTTTTAGTGACCCACACAGATGCAGTAAAAATTTCAGATTTCGGTACGTCTAAGGAACTCAGCGATAAAAGCACCAAGATGTCCTTCGCTGGCACAGTTGCATGGATGGCACCAGAGGTGATACGAAATGAACCTGTTTCTGAAAAAGTCGATATATGGTAAGCAGCACCGCCTGTGCCAACCAGAAAGCCTTTTCTCACTTTCACCCAGTAGCACTTTCCTCCGTCAACACATCTACTTTTCCAAAATATTCTTTAGTGTTCCTCACTTCTGCTTGATTGCTGTCTCACATTAGCTGAGGTACTACCCAGTATGATGATATATGGTAAGAGGATTGGGAGAGGAATTAGGGTGACTATCTATATCTAGTCAGTAAATCATCAGTTTGGGGGACCTTCAGAGAATATGCTAACCGTTCTGCAGGATAGAAAGTTTACTTCAAAAAACCATTTAGTATAAGAGTCTTTTTGAAATGTATTACATAATTCTCAGCTTCTTAAATAAAATACATTAAACAAAGTTTACCTTTTCTTGGTGACTCAGAACATCATTTCATATATATATATATGTATATGATATTTATTTTATATATATATATGTATATATATGAGTCATGTACTGATGTGACACAGTTATGTGCTTTAGACCTGTTTGATGTATATAGGGCTGTTTGTCCATTTACTAAACAGCCCCTATCGGCTATGCTTTTTTTTTTGGAAGGCCTTTTAAAAATCTTTATCAGTTTTTCCTCTGAGGTTACAAATCTTTGCTATTAAAAATATATTTCCCTGTAGTTGCTTTTCTTCCATTCTTAAAATTGGCTCCTAATAACTTTTAGGCTTAAAACCAAAATAATAGCATATATCAAAACTGCATGTAACACCAGAATAAATAAGATAAAGTAGAAACGTGAGATCATTTGTAATTCGGGTAATTATTACCAACGTGTCCTCCTTAGGGATTATACCAATTTATGTTCCCAACAGAAATGTTTAAGAGTGTTTTCTCAGTCTCACCAATAAAATGTGTTAAACTTTTGAATTTTTGCCAACCATATAGGTAAAAAAAAAATGGTATAATATCTTAGGTGCAGTATTAATTTGCATTCCTCTTCTTGTAAGAAAGGTTATACAAAAAAAAAGAAAGAAAGAAAGAAAGAAAGACTGTACATTTTTTCACGTTTACAAACCATTTGTAATTTCTTTGTGAACTATTCTTATCTTTAGCTGAGCTTTCTGATCTTTATTATCAATTTATAAGAGTATTTTATATATTCAGCAGATTAGTCTTTTGTGTATGTGAATTACAGATACTTTTCACAATGTGTTATTTTGTTTATGGTGGACTTTTTTTAATTCCATGCCAGATTTTTTTCTTAAATGTAGTTTAACTTGCCAATCTCTCCTTTTGTGGCTTCTGGATTTCATAACTAGAAAAGACTTCACCACTCTTAACATTTTTTTTTTTTAAATTTCTCATGTGTTCTTTCAGAATTTTTGTGGTTTCATTTTTCACTTTTAAATCTTTGATTCATTTGGAATTTATCTTGGTGTAAGATGAAGTATAGATTTAATTTTTTCCCAGTTGTCTCAACAGCATTTATTGAATAATCAATTTTCCCCATTATGATGTTACTTTTATCATAATACTCAATTCCTATATGTATTTGATCTATTTCTGGATTTCTGTTCCATTCCATTAGTCTGACTATCTATTCATGCACCAGAGTTAATTACTGAAGTCTTGTGTCCTAATATCTGGCAGTGTTGATTACCCCTCATTGATTTTCTTTTCTGGTCTTCCTGTTTCTGTTTTTCTTGTAGCCGTATTAGAATATTAAAACTACATAGGCATTTGATTAAAAATTAATACAGAACTTTAATGTTTTTTATGTATGTTCTTGGTGCTACTGTAGGTCTTTTGGAGTAGTGCTTTGGGAGCTGCTGACAGGAGAGATCCCTTATAAAGATGTAGACTCTTCAGCCATCATTTGGGGCGTTGGAAGCAATAGCTTACACCTTCCAGTTCCTTCCACTTGCCCTGATGGATTCAAAATCCTTATGAAACAGACGTGGTAAGAAATATATTTCTCCCAGTATTCTCCTTTACCTTCTTCCTCAACACTACACTTAAAACTTCTCTAAAACTGCAGGAAGTCTCTACTGTTTATTTGGAATCGCCTGGTAATGTAAAAATTGGGAGCCTTGGAACCATTTATAAATAAATCAGTAAATGATAGCTATTATTACTTCATCAGTCCTTAGGGACTATTATTATCAAACAAGTCATTGATCCTAGAGATTTCCATTGCACTACTAGAGGTATCTCGTAATTGTATTTTCCTTTTGCTCTACAGTACATCAACATTGCCTGAGATATAGCCATGTATGGAATCAAATGTTTTTCATAAAATAGAATAAAAGATTTTTCTTTATTCTCCTGGACATAACTTCTGAGATGCACAGGCTGTCTTTTTTACTTTTAGGCAAAGTAAACCTCGCAACCGACCTTCTTTTCGGCAGACACTCATGCATTTAGACATTGCGTCTGCAGATGTTCTTGCCACCCCACAAGAAACTTACTTTAAGTCTCAGGTAAGTCTGGAAACTTTCTACCAGGTGCTATGACTGAATGGGCAGTCAGGGAACTACCAATGAAAAAAAAGTAACTCTTAGAAAAGGGCCATTCTGATTCTTATAACAGTTATATAATTCTATTCATTGTGAAACCATAACTATGACACCTTACACATAGGACATTTTGGAGTTTTTAAAGCATTTATACATTATTATCTCATTTGAAAAGAACATGTATCAGAATCTGATTCTCATAGTGGTTTCTAGTGAAACTGTTGAAGAAAAAAGAGGAAAAGAAGATATGAAAACTGTAATGTACATATACATATTTGAATTAGAATTATTATTGAATTTCATGAGAGTATTACTTCCTTTGAAGCAGAAAAACTGAAGTACAAGGGAGGGAAGTTAAATATCAGAGAGAGTCCATGACAGAAGTAGGCCTAGAGAGAACCTTTTCTCTAACTTTATGTGTCACCTAGTATAGCACCAAATAAAATATAATTTAATGTATCTGTTAGCTTTTACTGCATTACAAACCATTCCAAACATATGGCTTAAAACAATAAGCTTTTGTTCAGCTCACAGTTTTGTCGGTTGGGATTTTGGGCTAGGCTTTGACTGGGCTCACTCACATGTCTGCTGTCAGTTGCCAGGTCAGCTGGGAGGCTGGCAGGTTCCAGATGGCCTCATTTACAAGTCTGGTGATTGGTTGGCTCTTAGCTAGAGTACCTCTCCCCCACGTGGTCTCTTATCCTTCAGCAGGCTAGCTTGGGCTTGTTCACATGGTGTTCTCAGGTGACAAATGCGGCAAGAGAGCAAGCCCGAGTGCACAAACGATTCTCAAGCCTGTGTGTGCATCATGCATGCCAATGTCTCATTGTCCAGAGCAAGTCACAGGCCAATCCAGACTGAGAAATAGACATCACCTCTTCACGAGAAAATATGCCATACACATTGTAAGAGCATGGGTGCAGAGAGGGGAAGAATTTGTGACTATTAAATAAAAATGCTGTAAATGTGATAAGGATGGCCTAACTAACTATGCATACAGATAGGGAGTGGAGGGAATTAAGTACGCTTGAGGTCCTTATCCCTTCCAGATCCAGCAATAATAAAAGGAGTAAAATGGGATGAAACTATGGCTTTAGAAATAATATGATGATCCTAAATTATAGCTTTAGACCTGCAGAATTTAGCTACAGTATTACATAATTCTTCTCATACAGCTGTGTCTCACTCAGGTTATTGTGTTTCTAAAATGAATTTTTGTAAGATGAATTCCATCTCCAGTACAATTTCAAAGATTCATTCTCAGAGAAGACATTTTATGAGCGATTGGTGTCTCCATCTACTCCTCCCAGCCCCCCACCGCCAGTGGGTGATGCCCTTACCCACCAGGAAGCCTGTTGAGAAGAGTACTGGACTAGGAGGGGCCTCATGCTGGGAGTTAAACAAGTCCTCCGACGTGCTGTACTGCTCGCCCCAACCCGAGGCTCTGCATGCTTGCTTCTCGGGTGTCTGATAAACAGAGAAATACTCTGCCCATCAGACACGGGGAACTATCTTAATAAATGCACACGAGTTTGGCAGTTTCTAAGGAATGATAATTCAGACTCTTATCCTGTTGCCCAGGGTTCCAACACACTCTTTACCACCCACAAACTTAGCCCTCCCCACAACTGTGTCTTTAAATAGTAAAACTTGCCCCTATAGTTTTTTTTAGTGTTTCTGAGGAATTATTATGTAAGTAAAGTGTTTGATTTCAGAGGAAATAAGAAGACATAGGAGGTTGACTTCATGCCATTTCTTACGTTCTTTGCTACACATTCAGATAAACTCCCTTAGAACTATTGAAACTATTGTCTATCTATTCGAAAAATGTAGGTGTGGGGCAGTAGAAAATAAATCTGTCAACTAACTTCTTCTGTTAGTGTTCAGAAGAAGACTCAGGCCCTTTTATGAAGTGAAAAAGAATAATGGTGAGTACTCTCTAGGAAACCTATCAAACTTGAAGATACGGTTGCAATCACAGCTTTGCTTCCTTTACAGTAAAACTATACATACCACAATTTTGTAAAGCAGGTTTTGGTGAAAGTACTAAGTCACAAGCCGTTGAGAGAGTGTAACTGTACATAGCTGGAACATTTCAAGTTCTAAACAGATTTCACTTGAATGCCCCCAGAACGTCACTTCTGACGCCAGTGCAACGTATTCTGAGCACCCCCCACCACCACATGCAAAGCGCTGAGTGGTGCAACTAAGCACCCACTATCGGTGTCCTCCCGTGTACAAACTCACTTTCATCAACACAGGCAGCACTAAAATTGAACTCAGAAAAGTTACTTTTGGAGCAAGAATATGGAAGAGAGAAGAAGGGGAGGGGAAAAGAAGGAAGGGAAGGGAACAACTTAGTACATGGGACATGTTTTAATTTTCATTAATTCTTTCACATTTTTCTCTGAACGTACAATTTTACCTCTCCTTAAATAGCCCCAAATCTGCTGTCTTTGCCAGTTCCTAGAACTTTTCAGGTACTTACAAGCTGATGTGTCTCTGGGTCTGAAATTCAGACTATCACTGGCTGAAGATAATAAAGTGTTTATGAACTAGCTAGTGAGGTATTAAGAAGAGCAACAGACCCTGAGACTAAACCCCTGTCCTGTGATCTTGGATAAGTCACTTAATTTCTCTAAACCTCAGCTTACTCATCTAAACAATGAAATCGTATCTTCCCTTCCTTGTGGAGTTTTGGTGAGGATTAAGTGAGATGATAAAGATGCAAGTATATTGAGCTGTTTGATTGTAAGATATTATTCACCTCCCACAAAGCTATAAAAACTAAGCTTCCTTTGGGTTGTTACATTCTGGGTACTTTTTCTAATGAGCTCCTGAGATGGATAAGATGGCAGCTAGGCAACTCCTATGCATTGTGTTTTGACGTTGTGCTACCCAGGGGGGAAGAACTCGTTGTTTAGCACATGGTTTTGCTTTTCTATAGCAAAACCTCACCTCCTCCTGCTTGCTGATAAAAGTCCTCTCGGCATCAGTTATCAGCCACTGGTTGTTAGCCACTGCTCTCCAACACCCACCAAAACTGTCAGTCAAGAGAGCTGCCAAAGGCCAGATGACTCCTTCATGAGAGAAAATGCTTCATCTGTTTCTCATCAACAGCACATGTATTAAAGATGCAGCATAGATAGCACAGATGAACAAAGCAACCAATTTCAGTCCAATATTAGATTCTGCCAAAGCTATTGCTTCGTTTCTAGACAATAACCCATTTCTCCAAGTAGGCAATTAGTGCTCCTGGTATTCAATTACATTTGATACCAGTCTTTAGATAACATTTTAGCCGAGTCCCAGCTGCTAGGTGGGTCATGTGCCCTGCTCCCTAGCTCTTCCACCACCCTCTGCCTTTGCACCATTTTGCTTTCCTTTTGAGTGCCACAGTGACAACCCAGAAATTCAGGGGCGAGTCAGAGCCATTAAGCTCATTATGGGGATAGACTGTGCTGCCTGCAGAGTAATCTCATCATGAGCGAGTAGGTGCTTAGGCAGAGGCTGGGCACTTACCTGGGAGGTAGTCAAGTCGACTCTGTGCTAATCAAGAGTTGGACCTGACAGCGTCTAAGTCTTTTCTCACGCAGAGTCTGTGATTTCCTGCTACTTAGCCCCCAACACCCTGCTTTTCTATTCCTCAAGCAAAGCTGTAACTCATTCATGTTTTTTTTCACTTGTGAAAAATTGTGGTAAGATATATATAATATAAAGTTGGCCATTTTAACCATTTTTAAGTGTACAATTCAGTGGCATTGATTACATTCAGTGTTGTGAAGCTATCACCACTATTTCCAAAATGTTCCATCACCCCATTAGCAATAACTTCCCATTTTCTCCACAGTCTCTGGTAATCTCTGTTCTAATTTCTGTCTCTATGAATTTAACTAGTCTAGATATTTCTTTTAAGCAGAATCATACAATATTTCTCCTTTTGTTTCACTTAGCATGTTTTCAAGGTCTATTTATGTTGTAGCCTGTGTCAGAACTTCATCCCTTAATATGAAAGAGTAATATTCTGTTGTATAGATGTACCCCCATTTTGTCTATCCATTCATGTTAACTCAACTTCGTTTTGACACCTATATTATGGGAAAGAAGAGGAGCAAAATTTGAGTGCAAGAGCTTCAGTCCACTGACTGAATAATTGGAAGACTGGCGAAGACAAAAATCTCACTGTTGTGGCCTTTCCCAGGCCTCATCTGGAGGCCTCATCTGGGACATAAAGAAGATCCCATTAATGGTGGTAACTCAAGTGTCACTGGATTTTTCCCTTTACTTGCTCACACAGGACTTAAGTACCTTGTAAAGCACCCCCTACTCCCTTCCACCACTCTCCACATGCATTGTGGGGGAAATCCCCATAAAGAATGGGGGTCTCAAATAGCTTCATATTAACATCTGCTCTACTTTTCACTGACTCTGGCTAGACACAGCAGTCTTCCGCCTAGCATCTGCTGGGTATTACTTTATTGGCTAGCACTGTTTTCTGCTGAAAGACTGTAGTCCCCAGCTGACATCCATTGGATGCTGCCATATCCTTAAGGCACTGCCATCACGCACCCGGAGCTGTTATTTCCTGCTGTAACTAAAGCTCTGGACTTCACAAGATTCCAAAGCTGCACGTTGTTCTGTTTACACAATGAACTCTTCCTTTTCCTGTTGAGTTAAACACTTCGTTAAAAGTAACAAAGCAGTGCTGGTTATGGCCTAATGTTTTACAGGTATTTTCGTGAAACAATGGGAAATGACCCTCCATTCCTATGATGGTGGCTTTGTCATAGGTCAAGTTCATGCAGGACTCCTCCTTTCCACAGGATGTGTTTTCTCTCACAGGCTCCTCAGTCCCTGTGCAAATTGGCCCCAGGCCTGCCTACCCTCCATTTCCTTAGATGTGCCCATACGTGTCTGAATGGCAGGTTAAGTGCCAGTTGGAACTCCTATTACATAACGCTTCTAAGTATACGTGATGGAACTCCAGAATTAACATCTACCCATAACAGATACCTTTGGTGAAAACACATTATTAATCATTTCTCACACATCCTGTTCCCTCTTCACAGGAGAAATCTACTTTCTTAATAGGTTTCAATCTTCAGAAGATTGTCTTTAAGTTTCCTATTTCCTTAAACTATATATCAGGAGGTTTATAGCCTCTAGAATTTTAAATAAAAATTGATCTGTGATGTTTCATTCCTCACCACCAAAAGGAGGTAGTCCTTTTCCTGGTCGCTTTAAATATTGTGCTAGAATCCACTGACATTCTTGCACAAAAGAGGATACTTTAAGGCCCAAATTTGGCTCTCTCCCTTATTTTTTTGGTCTAACAATTCTTGATTGTCAATCTTTGGCTTCTTAAAGCTTAAATACTCTTCCTACTTTGTGATTTTGATCTGATGATTGAGAGGACAGTATTACCTGGGGCTCAACCAAACCTGCATTTACTGCTTAGATACTGTCAAAGACTGTTACCAAACAATGGACAGTGCATTCTAGATCTTTGCTTTCGGATGGTTGTTTGGCAGGTTTGGAGCCAGAAAGTCAACTGTCTAACAGAAATCTTTCTTCAATGGTCAGTCAACATATATATATATGAAGACCTAGCATATTATAAACAGACAAGCAGATATTCACTTTATAAATAATTACAGTATAATTTTCTCTATAAAAATAAATGAGAAATGTCAGATTTGGGGAGAAATCTTCTGTAATTTCACAATCATTTAAGCATAACTTCTTCCATGTTCTAGAGAGATAATTTTTAACATGAATCTAAAGGTAATAGAATAACTCTAGAGGAAGAATATACAAGTAAAAACATTTAGCCTTCACTGGAAATTACCTTAATCTCATTAGCTTCATAAGATGGTGGTCTATACATAATTTGAGGAAACATCTCCTTTAGCTGTTTTTCTACAAACTGCCTGCAGACTATATTCCAGCAGACATTTTCCTGCCTCCTAAAATTTAGATAAAATTGGCTTGAAATTCTATGACCTGTGGAAAGTCCAGTGTCCTATTATTTCTGTGAATTCCTGGAGATTTATAATTTCATGGCCACCCTGGCTCTGCCTTCCTAAAATTGTTGGCTCCCATTCCTGTCATCTTGTGGTTGTTCCTTTATATTTGTCCTGTCATTGACTCAAACATGAAGTTCAGCACATTTCCTTGATTTCTAAGGCAACAAAAACACTCATCCAAAGTCAGGGCGAAGGTCAAGAGACTTTACTA
This sequence comes from Rhinolophus ferrumequinum, assembly GCF_004115265.2. Classification (NCBI taxonomy): domain Eukaryota; kingdom Metazoa; phylum Chordata; class Mammalia; order Chiroptera; family Rhinolophidae; genus Rhinolophus; species Rhinolophus ferrumequinum. Next base: position 59,916,490 of record NC_046285.1, on the reverse strand, counting down.
AAAACTTAGGAAACTGGAAGAGACTTATATTTTGAACAACTTAAATCACATATTAGATATCCATTCCTGTCCTAAAAATTTTGTCCAACTACCTACTAAGTTATTTAGACATACTATTTTTCTTCCTCCTCCTTCTTCTCTTTTTCTGATCTTTCCCTCACTCCCTAATTCCTGTATAATTCCCTATATTTTTATTCCCATCTTCTGCTGTTCATGCCCCTTGGGTCTTCTACTCCAAATATTTTTCAAGATATTTTCATAAACAAAGCCTAAGAGGATTTCTGGTGCCCATTGTAAGGATGATCGTATTCTCGCTGACACATACTTATACCATATGGTTGTTAGAGCTATTCTTTCTGGCCAGTCTTTCTCAGTCATGCATCTTGACTTCCCGAGGTGATGGCTAGTATGCCAGCTGTGATGTTTGTGCTGGCCAGTACTGAAAGGAAACTGGAAAACAGTATCGCATATTGGATCAAAGACAAAAAAATGGGGTGGCGTGGGCTGTGCAGATACATCATCATGAGATATTTTGCTATAAACTAATATTTATGGAACATCTATTCTGTAAGGCTCTTCAGGAGTAATATGTAAGGGGAAAAAATCTTGTACACGATCCTATGGTCATAACAGGGATTGAAACTCCTGGAATATTAACAGAGTCTAATTTGTCCTTGCCCAGGCTGAATGGAGAGAAGAAGTGAAAAAACACTTTGAGAAAATCAAAAGTGAAGGAACTTGTATACACCGATTAGATGAAGAACTGATTAGAAGGCGCAGAGAAGAACTCAGGTCAGCTGATCTCTCCTTCTTCGCCTCTTCTTATCCCCAAGTCTTCAGATATTAGTTGGAACTCTCTTTGTGAATTTCGTTTTCTATATACCTTTCACCTCTGCCATTTATTGTTATTCTCTTTAAAAGTTTTCCTAAAAATTAGCTCTCCTTTATATCACTATTTTATCCTCTCCCCGCAACTCTGTTGTCCTCCTTTATTTTATCTCTGCAACAAAGATTCCTGGAGCTGTTTGTTCGTTCAGCCGTTGTCCTAGGTGACATGGAAGGCCAGAAATGTATAAGATGTAGTCCCTGGTCTCAAGATGCTTATAATTTATTAAGGGGTACAAGACGTGATCATATATAACCACTATAATTAGGCGAGATATGTGCCATGGGTGAGTATAAATGAATGATCATGATATTAGCTCTAACTGCATATTTCCATTGACATATGAGTTGTACTCTATCTCATTATACTGTATTCTTATTAAGATATTGCTGACATTGCACAAAGGCCACAAATTATACCCAAGTCACATTCAGATATTATCTGTGGCCCTCCTGGCTATTCTGTGTGGCTGGATGGTGGCCCTTAAAGAGAAAGCAAATGGAAAGCTTAGATTTGCCTTCTCCTACTCCATCTTGCTTGAGTCGTTGCACTAGACATAGGAGCCTTAAATTTAGAGGGCCCTGGGGCAAATGCTTTTGAGATAAACCACTGTGGTTCTTATTTCATTAGAGCTGACGTTTGTTGTCCCCCAAGTTAGTTGGTTTCATGAATCCTGTGTTTTCTTCGCTAGGCATGCTTTGGATATTCGTGAACACTATGAGAGAAAACTTGAGCGGGCTAACAATTTATACATGGAACTGAGTGCCATCATGCTGCAGCTGGAAATGCGGGAGAAGGAGCTCATTAAGTACGTAGCCAGCACACTGTCTGCCCTTATTGATTTGGGTCTGTCAATGAGCAGAAATGTACTACTTTTCCATGTTGCTGTACTCAGAACTGGCAGATGTTTGATTCCTTCCCCCACCATGCCTTCAGGGATGCGCTGTGCACAACCCCCTCACCCTGGTGAGGTTTAAAGTTGCGTGGGATTGCCACAGAGCTGGTTGTCGGGGAACGTGCACTTGACAGGCATTTGCTACTTCACCCTGCTGAATGGCTCCGAAAAGGGGTCCTCATTTCCTGAAGGAGCTTGGTATGGATGAGTGGGGACTTATTGCCCCCTGGGGAAGTAAGGTGGCTACTGCAAGTGGTTTAAGGAATTCCGGAGAATGGCAAGAAAAACCATAGGGTCCTGAATGAAGCAGCTGCTACTGAAATTGTAGGACTTCTGCCATTGCATTTTTGTCTCTCATGAGGTGTGTGAGCTGAAGGAAAAAATGAAATCAGGTTTGACTTTAGTATTCTTTTTTGTTGTTCCTGTTTTACCTGAATTACAAAAAAAATTAATTACAAAAAATTAATTACAAAAAAAACGACACCCTGTCCATCCAATTACCTGCATAGCAGCCTTGTTATTCAAATAGCCTGTATCTGGTAAATGTGGCCAGAATCTGTGGGTAGAATTAGCCTGTGAAAACATTCGGCTATCTCCTCTGTCTGCTCTTTTTCTTTCATTCTGCAGGCGTGAGCAAGCAGTGGAAAAGAAGTACCCTGGGACCTACAAACGACACCCTGTCCGTCCAATAATCCATCCCAATGCCATGGAGAAGCTCATGAAAAGGAAAGGGGTGCCTCACAAACCTGGGATGCAGACCAAACGGTGAGTTTGAGACACTGGTGCTGATCTGATATTCAGATAAATGGGAAAATACCCCCCTCAACATGCATTGTCAGATCATGACGGGTGTGGCCACTCTACCTCATCATTAGCACACTTGCCTGTAGATAAAACGTAGGAAGGTGAGGAAAAATGTGTCATGGACTCTAGGAATCCAGTTTCTACTATCTGAGGCATAGCTACTTCTTATGTTAGCATGGAATAATGAAAAGAGAAATAAACTGGGGCCAGACAGACCTGGATTCAAATTTCAGCTCTGCCTATTATAAGCTGTGTGATTTAGGCCATGTCACCTGCCCTCTTTCAACCGCAGGAGTAAAAATAATTTATTATAGCACATGAGGTTTCTTTTTCTTTTTTTGACCCCTAATGCACAGAATTAGGTTAATCATAATTCTTTTTTTTTTTAAAGATTTTATTGGGGAAGGGAACAGGACTTTATTGGGGAACAGTGTGTACTTCCAGGCCTTTTTTCCAAATCAAGTTGTTGTCTTATCAATCTTAGTTGTGGAGGGTGCCATTCAGCTTCAAGTTGTTGTCCTTTCAGCCTTAGTTGTGGAGGGCGCAGCTCAGCTCCAGGTCCAGTTGCCATTGCTAGTTGCAGGGGAGACAACCCACCATCCCTTGTGGGACTCGAGGAATTGAACTGAAAACCCACTGGCCCATGTGGGAATCGAACCGGCAGCCTTCGGAGTTAGGAGCATGGAGCTCTAACCGCCTGAGCCACCGGGCTGGTTAATCATAATTCTTGATTTATGCAACATTGGTCAACGCGTGTCCCACTTTTATTTATTCATTTAGTTAGTTCTTTTTAATAATGTAACAAGTGTCTGTAAATCCACCACCAAAAATGAAAGCACAGACTTTGATAATTACCTATATCTAACCATATGGTTCCCCTCATTCCACTCCTGCATGGGACTTTTGTGAAGTTTAAAATGAGACAATATGTGCAATCACCAAGTAAATCACATAGGTGCTCAAATAGATTTTTAAACAGTGTTTTTGACTGCGCTTTTTCTTAATTACAACACATTTTCCTTATAGTTGACCCTTGAACATCATGGGGATTAAGGGCGCCGAAGACGTGCAGCAGCAGAAAATTCGTTCATAACCTAACTCTGCCCTCCACGTACCAGGTTCCTAACTGCAGATCTAAAATACTATATTAGTTTATCTTAGAAATGCTCTTCCAGCCAGTTTTTATTTGCTAGAGCCTCGTTCTTCCCAAATAATGGAGAGTTGACTCTGTCCTAGTTAAATTAATGTAAAGGAAAGAAATGTCCCTAAACTTGGGGTGTGGACCCAACAGTGAGACTTGAGTGGAATGCGGTAAGAATAAAGATAATGAGAAAATGCAAACCAAAAATGTATTTTAAGGCTTTCAGAATGGTGGTCATTCTACCATAGCATGACTAATATAAATCTAAACTGCCGATTAGTAACTCCATGGATTAATTCCAGTTTTGATTTTACTTACCACTCCTGACCATTCTCTAGTAAAGTTCTGAGAAATCGTTTTCAGATGGCACCAGGCAAAACCCTTGGGATACCCCAACACCTGTCTCTTTGAGTGTACTACGTAAGTAGGGCCAGAGTTCGCCTGCTGGTTCCTCCCTGCATTCTGCCTGTAGTCAAAACTAAGAGTATCGGGAGAAAACTGTACCTTTTTTAAAAAATATGAGCTCATGTTTACTTTTATTTTACTTTTATTTGTGCTGTGAGAAATATGTTGGAAAGAGTTTGACACCACCAGCAGATGCTTAGTTGACAAGCTAACTGAACTTATCCAGAAAGGCAACGTGGATGGGTAGTAGAACTGGGAAGTGTTGTACTTTCAGTTGATTGCCCCTTTAAGAAGTTAAGTTTCAGATTATGTGGACAGTGCAATGATTATCAAGTCAGAAGTCTAATGACCTCTGAGGAGATCAGAGAAATCAACCACCATCCTTTAGCCTAGGTTTCAGTTTGTGTTTCGTTAATGAATAAAAAGGAAAGAGAGTTCAGTTATGGATCCACTAAGCCTGTAACATGAGAGTATAGGCCAATAAGATAGGCTGAATACCTTATAATAAGGAGAAGCTTGGAATGGGAAAAGAACTATTCCTTGGTGTCAAAAGACTTGGGTTCAAGTTATAAGTTCTACAAGTTACTTGCTTTGTGATCAGCATAAGCCAGCTAACCTCTCTGATCTCTTAGTGTCCTTCTCTGTAAAATGGATATCGTAATAGTAGGAAATAAGTATTTTATATACAGCAAAGTGCTTTGTAAACTGTGAACTGTTGTATCAATGTTATCCTAGGATTTTTGCACTGCCAGCTTCAAAAAAAGCAGCCTTCATGGGATTTAGGACACTTCCCTCTCAGCTCTCCTTTAGATCCCACCATAGCAAGGTCTTCAGTAAGTAGACAGCCCTAACTGAGCCTTGGAAGGCTCTCTTGCCTCAACAAAAGCCCCAGGGTCTCCTCCATCCAGAAGCCTTCTGGGGCACAAATTAGCCAGCTGACCATACAACTGTGAATCCGAGACAGGGAGCCACTGATAGCAGTACCTACCTTATTATAAACCAATAACTCCTGAAACTTCTGTGCTAAGACAAGCCTATAACTGGACTTCTCCTGAAAGAAAAGAAAAACCCATCTCCTACTACCTGATGTCAGCTAATTTCCTATAAGCCTTAGATATTCAAAGTCTGGTCCTCAGTCCAGCAACATCTGAGAGCATGTTAGAAATGCAGACTCTTAGGCCCCATCCCAGATCTACTCAATTATTTTAACAAGATCCCTTCAAGCGGTACTCGGACTCTACAATAAGTAAGACTGGAAATTAGCAGAGTCTTCTGGTCTGGATTCTACCAGTCACAAGCTGTGAGACCATGAGTCGCTCTGGCTGAGCTTGGGGGTCCTCGTCTCAGAGAGTGGGGGCAGGAATGGATCTGTGTTTCCAAGCAAGGTCCGGGATACCCCAGGGCCTGCATAGAGAAGCATCTGGGGACTGCTTCGGGGTGGGGAGGATGAAGAGGTGGCGCCCTAAGGGAGGGGCCTCAGCTCTCCCACCCCTCTCCAACTGGTCCACTGTATGTTTTATATACTGGGCTTCTCCTAATGATTAATTTCAGAAAAGGATTCTGTTGTTTGAAAAAACAAAGTTTGGTCCCTCCAGTTCTGAAATCTCCTGCTGATGTGTGTGTCTGGTCCCAAAGAAGGGCGAGCCAACTCTCTGGTGGAAAGGAAGTAGCAATACTACCTGGTATCCTAGAATCTCTGCTCTGAATCGTTTCATCAGTTCAAACTCATGTATTATTTACCTGTATGCCTTGGAATCAGTGTGCACAGGGTTTACCTTCAGGCACTGGCTTCCTCCTGCACAGGACCTGTGTGATTGGCCCAGGGGCACCTTTAAAACAGGACTGTGAGGGGACCTCCTGCCTTTAGGAGCACAGCACAATGCCAGGCTCACTCCTCACAAGCCCTTCTCTTGTGGGCTTTACTCAACCCCCTGGGCTGTCTACTATTCCCCTCTCCTCTACCCTTACCCCGACAAATCCCCCTTCCTTAGGCATTTATTGAGTACCTACTCTGAGAAAGACTGCCTGTCAGTATCTTCACATACAAGGATGGATACGACATAGTTACAGCCCTCAAGGAGACTTGTCTAGACCAAACTCCCTGAACTTAGCCTCTTGTCTAACTAACCTGAGGTTTCCTTTTCTGGTACCATACCTCTTTCCTTTGGATTCCTTGTAGGATCTCTCCAGATCCATCAGCAGATTTCTGCAGTTGTCAGCAAGCAGAATTCCTATGCCTTGGCATATTGGCACCAAGCTGATAGCTCATATTGTGAGGAAGAGATCAAGAAACCTGTAACAGTAGAATTACAATTTAAAGGAAAGGGAGTACCTTGGCCATTGCGGCACAGAATAAAATCCCAGAGGAACAAAGGGCACCCTTTATAAGTGGATATCTAGGTTATTTCTAACTTTTTGCTATTTTAAACAATACTGTGACATCTTTGTGGAGGTCATTATCTCCATTGGATAAACTCCTTCCTGTAGGTGTGACTGCTGATTCAAAGGGGATGTGCATTTTAAGGCTTGGGATATATTTACCCAAACTTGAATGAGTTTTCATATGTCTAAAACTAAACCTGTTCTTTTCTCCCAGGCCAGATCTGTTGAGATCTGAAGGTATCCCCAGTACGGAGGTGGCTCCCGCTGCATCCCCTTTGTCCGGAAGTCCCAAAATGTCCACCTCAAGCAGCAAGAGCCGATATCGGAGCAAACCACGCCACCGCCGAGGGAATAGCAGAGGCAGCCATAGTGACTTTGCAGCAATCCTGAAAAACCAGCCAGCCCAGGAAAATTCACCCCAGTCCACTTCTCTACACCAAACACAATCCCAATACCCTTCTTTGCAGCAGCAATACCAGCATCCCCCTCCTGCTACGTCTCAGAGTCACCATCCCAGGCTCAATATGCATGGACAGGACATTGCAACATGCACCAACAACCTGAGGTATTTTGGCCCAGCAGCAGCCCTGCGGAGCCCACTCAGCAACCATGCTCAAAGACAGATGCCTGACTCTAGCCCTGACCTCATCTCCACAGCCATGGCAGCAGATTGCTGGAGAAGTTCTGAGCTTGACAAGGGCCAGACTGGCCCCTGGGGCTGTTGTCAGGCTGACCCTTATGACCCCTGCCGCCAGTGCAGGCCAGAACAGTGTGGGTCCTTAGACGGTTCCTCTGCTGAGCCAGCGGGGAGGAGCCCCGACCTTTTCAAGTCACCAGCACACAATCTCCTCTCAGAAAATGCCCAAGGGTCTGAGAAAATGGAAGAAAACGAGTTCAACGGCTCATCTCTTGGTGTCCCTCATCACATCACCCCCCCAGTGCTACCTCGAAAAACAAGGCCCCTCCAAAAGGTAGGCGGCAATGGTGATAGCAGTGTATGTCACTGCCTTCATGGAATGTCAGAGGCCATCATGTTGTATGCAGTATGAAACATACATAAAAAGCGTCCATTTTATAAAAGGATGAGATAACAAAAGCATAAACAGAAGGTTCTTTTACTTTAAATACTTTCTTTCCACACTGCTGAGGTGATGGACTAGGAAATACACTTTGGGAACTACCAAACCAGGGGACTGATTCAAATGGATATAATTTATACATAGACCAATAACCATATATTAGGAATATGTAATCAAAATACTTTGGAAACCTCTTCTCTAGCCTAATCCTGAGGGATGATGCAAGAGGAAGGATCCCATTATAAACAGCATTCTCTGTCCCCTCGGCTGTACATCAACAAGTCCCCGGCTTTGAGAAATCATGCAGTAACCTTGTTTAATCCAGCGTTTCCCTCACCTATTTGACCATACTGCCCTTTGAAAATAACAGCTACCGGGGGTGCCAAAAAAATGTATACACAGAACTTGTATTCATCTTTTGTTACCGGTATATATTATTACAATTTTAATAGTTTTTTTCCTTTCTTAAAATGTGTATTCATTTTTTTGGCGCCCTCTATGTTGGTGCCCCCATGAAACTAGCTTTCTTCACAGCGTATTTTGGAAAAAAGTGCTGTGATTAACAACCATCATGACCCAGCCGGGTCTCAGTGATGGCAACCTGTTACTGTCCTTGCCCACTGGCTGCCTGGGGTGTGTTAGCTGGGACTCAGGGTACAAGCTTGGGAGTCAGACAGACCTGAGTTCAAAGCCAGGCTCTTCCACTTAGCACCTCTATGAACCTTGGTGTCCTAGTATATAAAATGGACCCTGCCTCATTGGTTGATGTGAGGATTAAATGAGTCAATACATGTAAGGCATTTAGAACAAGGCTTGGCACATAGTAACCTTCCAAAAATGTGAGTTCGTCTTGCTAATGAGTTAGAAATAAGATTATGTATGAAAAGTATTTAGCACACAGAAGATATCCACTCAATTTTAAATATTGTTTCACATCATCATCATTATTCATCAGGAGTTTAGTTGAAGGAATGAAAGGGTCTAAAATGTAAATGAGTATGTTTTGGTCAGCTAGACATTTAATAGAAAATAAACTAAAGCTGAGGGCTACTGTCTCAGAACTGTATTTCTTCCTGCACATTAACAGTGTTACTACAGACTAAGCATTCCCAGATATTAAATTGTGTTTCAGGATTTGGGCAAATCCATCCCCTGTTCCCTCCACCCTTCTGGCCAATCACATATATTTTTTTGGTAACAGCTTTACTAAGATATAATTCACATACCATACAGTTCTCCCATTTAAAGTCTACAACTCAGTTCTTTTTATTCAGAGTTGTACAATCATCACGACTAATTTTAGAATATTTGTATCACCCCAAAAAGAAACCCTGCAACCTTTAGCAATCACCCAGTCCCCAGTCCCCTCCCAAGTAATGTGTATCTTTGGACTATGCTGATGCCATTTTGATGCCATCAGTGGGTCTGCAGGTTACAGAACATGCACCTTACACATTTGGTCTCATTAGAACCACATTCTTACAGAGCAATTCCACTTCTCTCTACCGAGATACACTCCCACGGTTACTCCTGCTCATCTCAGCATTCAGGATAACTCCATCCCTGTCATTCCTACTCAGAAAGCACATCAGAATGCAGATGGGTAAGAGTGACAGTATTTTAGAACTGACTGTCAAAGTAAATTACCCTCAATCTTTGGTACAATTACTTGGACCCAGTTACCCACCTCACAAGAGATTGTAGTAATCCAGTGCATCGTGACGCCGTGGTTAAGGACACTTGATCTTAGTGTGACTGTTTCTGTGCCTCTGAAAAGAGATGGAATCTTCCCTGTAAGGGAAGAGCATCTTCTCAGACAGGACACTTACCCAAAGCTCTGGTGGTCACGAGACCTCAGATGTCCCTTCTCCTGCCAACATGTGACTCAATGATGTACTAAGCACCTATTTTGTATGCAACATTGTATTAATGGTGGAGTGAGGAATACAGTACAAAAAGATAGGGTCTGACCCTCAAACGATGTATGTCTTAGTAGTAGAGATGATACAAGCATAATAACAATAATATTAGTGGAAAAGTGAATGGTACCTAAAAGGGAAAAAGTAATTGCTGGCCTCTGAAAGATCATTTCTTGGTGGAGTCTCTCTGACAGAGCCTGGAACCACTAGTGACAATAATTACGAGAGACCGCCCCAAAAATCCAAGACCTCTTCTCCAGTTGCCACTCTCTATCACTCACCTCTGGATATTTTCATGGAGGCTTCACCTCCCTGAGGGCAAAGATAACATTTTACTCTATCGGCATCTAGTGCAGGGCCTGTCACATGGACATCCAGGAAAAGTTGTTGAATGATTGAGTGAAGATATGTATGTTTAAAGATAACACTCAGCAAGTACTACTCAGTGCCTTTTGATTATAATAAAATCTATACAAGGACTGTGTGTGTGTGAGCACACACACACAAGGGGGGTGGGGAGAGGGAGAGAGAGAGTGAGAGAGAGAGAGAGAGAAATATTTTCCTTGTTTTCCTCAGAGTGGAGATGACTCCTCAGAAGAGGAAGAAGGAGAAGTAGATAGTGAAGTTGAATTTCCACGAAGACCAAGGTAAAACCACCAAACACATGTGATTGCTTTCAGTGTGTAAACGGGGAAAACCCTGAGTTTGCCCCACTTCCTGTTCCGTTGTAGGTGAGTTTCTAATAGGCACTTTGTAGGGAAATTTGAACTCACTGTGTTCATGGTTCCCCATTGACACGTTTCAGCAACTGGCTATGCACACCACAAATCCCAGTTCATCAGAATTCATTTCATAGGAACTTCAAGATGAGGAGCATAAATATAGAGTCAAGGTTACAACTGAGAATATAGTGGGCAGTTTATGAGGGATGGCCATGTATTTTATGGATAATTTTATTGGTTTCTAGCGTACCTCCCTGTTTGAGTCTGTTTGGGCTGCCATAACAAAATACCAGGCTGAGTGGCTTAAACAATGGAAATTTATTTCTCACAGTTCTAGAGGCTGGGAAGTCCAAGATCAAGGTTCCTGGTGAGAACTCTTACTCTGGCTTGCAGACTACAGCCTTCTTACTGTGTCCTCACGTGGTTGGGGGGTGGCGGTTGAGGGGGAGAGAAAGAGAGAGAAAGACCTCCCTCCTCTTATAAGGCCACAGTTCTATCAGATTAGGGCCCCACCCTTATGACCTCATTTAACCCTAATTATCTCCTAAGGACTCTGTCTCCAGATTCAATCAGATTGGAGGTTAGGGCTTCAACATATGAATTTGGGGGAATACACAGTTCAGTCAATAGTACTGTCCATTCCTGGGATTTTATGCTTCAAATTAACTATAATTCGATGAATTGAGTCCTCCTTTAACCCAGCCTTAGAAAGAGCTTCTTGCTTAGACATGGATAATAATTTTGCTTGTAGGATTGAAAAAGGACCACACACCCCTATTTCTAAAATAAGCTGTTCCTATGTAGGAGTAGGGAATGCAGTTTTCTTCCTGGGAGACTTTTCATTCTGCTAATAGGCGTTTCATTCTTGAAGAGAAAAGCTCTAAGAATCCCTGGAAGGTTTGTATACCTGCCCAGAAACAGGAATTTCCTGCAAACCAAGGGACTCCTACTCCTTTGATAAATTGTATTCTGGGTCCTCACTCTGTGCACAAAATTGAAATCTGTTCTTATTCCCTGAGCTATTCCTGCCATGTCACTACTGCTGTCTTACTGTCTCCTTGGACTGTTTTCTCCTATGCGGTGAGACTGAGCCTGAGCAAAATGTCTTTTCATTCTCTGAACTCATTTCGCTGGCATCACAATGATGTTACTTCCCGCTTTTGTTCCTACGACAACACACCATGAACTCAGCCCACCTAATGGCTTCCCAGCTTTTCTGCTATGATGCAAATTACATTTACGTTTTGACTGCATGGTTTTTCTTTTCATATTATAACATTCTTCTCCCTGTCTCCCTCCTGGATTACCAGCCTTGAGAAGTTGTGAATCTAACTTTCACTTCCCTTTCCTACATGGGCTCTTTTCATGTGTCATTTACCCCCCACACCCCAGCCCACCCCCTGGCCTGGGCATCAGCCAGGCTGAGATCATACACCATCAAAATCACTTTGTATGACAAAATACAGAAAGATCAGACAATGACAAAGGAAAAAGCAGTCTTTCTTATTATTTGTTTTGTTTTTAAACAAGTATGAGCTAACAGCATTCTTATGTATTAGGCTACTTGTAAACAGTGGGAAAGAAATGAGGAACATTTGCAAATTCTTCTCTCACCACCCCCCAAACTTTGCCTTATCAGAGCTAAACCCAGATAGTAACGGGAGTGAGCTACTGACTGGCTGGGCAGTGCCCACAGCTGCACAGAGAATGTTGCTTCCAAGCTCATTTCTGTTGGGGGTGTTGATTGACAGGGGTGATGAAGGTGCTTTTCAGGGCTGCCATGCCCAATGGACAATGCAGCTGGGGTGGAGTGGAGGGTAGAGAAGGACCCTGAGTGGGTAGGACTAGACCTGCCCGAGCCACTCTGCCTTTTCTGATATTGTGGCCTGACTGAACAAGTCACTTCCCTTCTGTGGGGCCAGTTTTCCGATCTAGGAAATGAGTTAGACCAGAGAACCTCCGAAGTCTCTTTCATCAGTGAGGATCTAGGATTCTGCGAATAGGAAGCATAATTTCAATTTGAACATTTCCATGCCATGCATAGGTATACACAGTATGATGAGACTAGCTGATTTGTTTTCAAGACCAGGAGTCATCAGCTTTGGAGTTTGGTTCCATAAACATATAAATGTCCCTCTTTGTTGCTTTAAAATGAAATAGTAATCGTTTCAACCTATCTGGATTTGAATCTCCCTGAAGGGCAGGAAAAAAACTAGACGACCTCTCACCAAGGCTGTGATTGACAGACGAGGTAAGAAAAGTGGTTGTTCCTGTGACTGAGTCCCTCTGGTTCTTTGTGGTTCTAGACCCCATCGCTGCATCAGCAGCTGCCAGTCATATTCCACCTTTAGCTCCGAGAATTTCTCTGTATCTGATGGAGAGGAGGGAAATACCAGTGACCACTCAAACAGTCCTGATGAGTTAGCGGATAAACTTGAAGACCGCCTGGCAGAGAAGCTAGATGACCTGCTGTCCCAGACACCGGAGATCCCCATTGAGATATCGTCGCATTCAGATGGGCTCTCTGACAAGGAGTGTGCTGTGCGCCGCGTGAAGACGCAGATGTCCCTGGGCAAGCTGTGTGCAGAGGAGCGTGGCTACGAGGTGGGTGCCTCTCCTGTCTCCACTCATCAGGGCTCCCTTCTGTAACTCTTGGCTTACAACATGGTCAGGTTCCTAGGGCCTTTATAATGATCACTTAGTATATGAGATACAGCAACTGCCTCCATGAAGTAAGCAGAAGGACAAAAATCAACAGAGCTCCCCAAAATGAGTCTAGTTCTCCCAAATGAGGCACAAACTTTGAACTAGTCAGGAACCGTTCATTCCAAGATTAACATCACCTCCTCCTGAGCCCATCTCCCAACCTGGTTAAGGGTATGAGCCTCCCTCTTCCATGTCCCCACGATCCTCTGGATGATGCTATCACAGCACACGTAACACTAGTTCATCTTTTTAAGGCAGGATGGCATAAGGATTAAAATTGTGTGCCCTGGAATCTGACCACCTAGATGCAAAGCCCAGCTTTTCCACTTACTGTGTAATGTCGGGGAAGCCACTTAACCTCTCTGTAGATCAGTTTTCTTATCTGTAAAATAGATATGATAACAGCATCCATCTGATAGGGTCGTTGTCAGGATTAAATGGATTAATAGATATAAAGCACTTACAGCAGGACCGGGGACATAGAAACATTATATAAGCGGTGATACTGTTAGAATTGTCATCATTATCTTTATGTCTTCTTTTTCCATAAGCCCCACAAGGACAGGACCTGGTCTCATCTGTCTTTGTCACCCCCTTACCCACCAAGCCAGCACAGTGCCTGCATGTGGGACGTGTTCATATATGTTTACTGAGTGATGGAAGAAATGAATGAAGGTTTTATTTTGTCTTGACTTTGCAGAATCCTATGCAGTTTGAAGAATCGGACTGTGACTCTTCAGATGGGGAGTGTTCTGATGCCACAGTTAGGACCAATAAACACTACAGCTCTGCTACTTGGTAATGAGAGAAGACCCTTCCTGAGGATCTCCTGACTATACCGGCATTTCAAACCCATCCCACTCCCAGACTCTTCCCACTCTCTCCCCGCTATTTTTGTCTGGGAAGAGAGCTGTCCCGTCTTTCTTACCCCTAGAAATGAGCTGCAATAACAGGACCATGAGACTTTGCAAATCTCTGGAAAAAATATCCAAATGAAATTAAGTCTCACTGAACATTTCAATCAAGAATGGCAGGGATCTATTTTACTGGATATTCTAGCTACTGTAACATTGATATTTATTTTTGTTTGACATTTTAACACTTTGTACTGTAAAGAGTGAACTATATGTGATATATAAAGAGACACAATAATTTCTTGAAAAAAAGAGAAAGAAAAAGTAAGAAAAAAAGAAGTGGAATATAGGAGCAACATTCTTGGGAATTTGAACAGGGGACCAGTTCTTTTTTCCATAAGTGACTGAAGAAGAGCCAGAGCAAGACATGTTGAACGTTTTATTAGAAAACAAAGAACAGAAAAAAAAAAAGCAATTCCAGGTAACCTGTGAACAGACTGCATTAAATTCAACCAGCTTGTCCAGATGGGTGATGGAAATGACCTAGAAACATTTGATGACAAGGTCTTTGAGGGCATGTGCTTCCTCTAGGAGGAAAAAGAAAACTATATGTAGGAGCTGGTTTCATTTTTTTCAAATTTTAAGCAGCATTTGGTAGTGAGACTTACAGATAGAGTCAAACAAATATTGATAAATATTTCCCATTTTAATGCTGTTATTGTCATGACCTTGACAAATGTGTTACCTTGACCAATGTGCCATTTTCCTATAGCCCATTTCATTTCCACTTGTGGACCAGTTTCCTTAGGAAAAGGGGGTGGGGGGAGCTGAGGAGGAGAGAAAAATAAGAGAAAAAGGAAATTGGCAACAGTGTTAGAAAAGCAAATATGGAATTTGTAAAAATATATTGTCAGAATATCTTAGTTCAGCTACATGGAGAAGATGGGATCACCCCTCTCTGGAACCAGGTTGCTTGTCTACTAGAGTCATATTGGTTCAAACAGGAGAACAGACTCTGAAGGCAGCTAGGACGTGTGTGAGTCTGTCCAATGTCCAATCCCAAGCCATCCTGTGTTGATTCATTAACTCATTCTATCCTGGAAGCTTTAGTATCTGGCTACCACTATCAGAAAAAAGGCAAAATAAGTAACTTGCAAAAGGCACCCCCCTCTCCCACTTTTGTTAAATGCTATTTGTAAAATGTATTTTACTTCACTTTGGATCGCTGCAGTTTTGAATAATTCGATTTGGAAATTTGTGAAAAGAATAGCTGATGCTGAGCAGCAATTGGGAAGGTTTTACATTGTCCAAGGCCTGAGGTCTCCTGCCTCCAGGGTCTCGGGTTCTGGGGAGCATCCCAGGGTAATTCATGGTGCCTCGGCTATAAGGAAACTTTTATCTAGAATTTTATATAAAAACAGATGTTGGCCTCATTCCTATCTCTGTCTCCAAGATAGGTTACTATCAAACAACCTCTCTAGGCTCAAGACCTGAAGAAGGTAGATGGCTAGACTCTTTGATAATTCATTACATTGGACACTAGGAAAGACTTACACAAACATGTAGTAAACTATTTCCAGTGCAGATAAAAACGTCACCCTCCTCTAGGTTTCACTGATTGCATCGGCCAAAAAGGAAAGGCTGGAGGGAATTTAGAGCAGTCCCTTTTGCTTGTTTGATCCCTCCATTTGTTTACAATTTATGTTGAGATATTGATTTAAAATTTAGTATCTATAATTTATAGCTCTTAGGTAGGATGAAGAAAAATGTTTAACTTATACAGAGAGCAGTATTGTTTCCATTAAATTATTCCATTTTGTATAAATTCTGTAGCTGGACTACATGAAAGATCTTAAGTTATGGCATTATTATCATTGTTATTTTATTTTATAATAATTATTATCATTCTCATTTTCTGTCGATCAGAAAGTGTGGTTTACGGTATAGCACAATGATTGTGTTTATTGATAACCATGAATTATTACAAATTTTTATGATTTTTATGAAGGAATGAAAATGGAACTGCCATTTGGGAGCTCTCCAGTATTCATCTTAGGTGCATTCCCTCATTTTCTGTGAACAACAACAATCATCTGACGATGCGTTTTCTGCCCTGGAGCCCAACGCATACATTGTGATTTTGACTTGATCATGAAAGCTCCTGGGTGGGCAGGTTGACTGAGTGGATGGACAAACAGTTCAAAGCTGTAAACTTTCTCAAGTTTCTTAAGAAATAAAATCATGAGACTACATTAGAAGCAAAAAGAGAATTGTTTAATGCCCTAAGAGGAATGGACCTAGAGAGTTTCTGCATGGAATCTGTGGGTTAGATAGTTTCAAGAATTGGTAGCATAGTTTGTAATCTCGTTCCTGCCAGATCCCACAAAAACAATCTGTTTTCTCCTAGTTGGGAGTAGCAGGTAAACTAAAAAAAAAAAAAAAAGGGGGGGGAAAAAAAATATATATATATAAAATCAACTCAGAAAGTTGAAAATGATCCAGTATGGCCTACTTGAAATTTAGATATTTTAGAACTTTAGTGTATAAATATATATATATATATTTATATATATAAAAGGAAGGTATATATATATATATATATATAATATATATCATAAAATGCCTAGCTATGAAGTCATCCTATAACAAGACTAGAGAAATTCTAGAAAGACCTGGTCACTTAGAGGATCAAAGGAAAAGTACTACCTTAAATGGCCCTATTTTCCATCCTCTGACTTCAGACCACACTATACTATGAATCTCTCAGATTTGTTACTGCTGGGAAAAGAGAGGCTACAACTCTGTGTCCTCTTTCTGTCCAACTTTAATAAAACACTGACACTTCAGCTCATCCAGTTTTGGCCCACCTGTCATGGCTAAAGAGAAACCTACGGGTCAGTCTTACAGCTTTCAGTCATGATCTTCCTAGAAGTTTTTTGAACTTCCTTGATAAGTTTTTTGAACGCCCATCTTGACATGAGGCCTGACGTTCTCTGTCATGAAAATGCCATATACCTATCTGGATTAACCAGGATCAGCATATTAGGGTGGTACACAGTGTGGAATCTTTAGTCGTTGACTGTATTGTCAAGAGGTTAATAAAGTTCCACATTGAACATTTTCATTTATTTTTTAGTAGAAGCGACTAGAGGCTTCAGAGGCAGTGTCTTTAGGTTAAAAAGAGCAATGCCACCTCTATCCCAGCCTTGCCCTTCACCTGCCTGCCTTGAGGGAACCAGGGCGATGTTGAACTGGTGCATGGTTCTTTGAGAACAGCTCCACAGTCATCTGGAGAATGTTGCATCCAGAGCTCAGGGAATTTAAGAGCTAATTCTTCGGTCCTGACAACTGCAATAGTGCTCTAAGGAACCCCACAGGACTGTGATTTCAAGCTTCATTGTTGATCAAAAGTTTAACCCCCTTGAAATGAATGTCCACATTCATTTAATATCTGTTTTTGACTGACAGCAAGATAATGAGTGTTAATTTTTGTGCTGCAGATGAGCATTTGGTTCTGATTTCCATCGATTTTTTTTTTTAAGAAAGAAATGGTTTTGTTTGTTTGTTTTTAATTTTATTGGGGAACAGTGTGTTTCTGCAGGGCCCATCAGCGCCAAGTCGTTGTCCTTCAATCTAGTTGTGGAGGACACAGCTCAGCTCCAAGTCCAGTTGCCTTTTTCAGTCTTTAGTTGCAGGGGGCGCAGCCCACCATCCCATGTGGGAATTGAACCAGCAACCCTGTTGTTCAGGGCTCGCTCTCTAACCAACTGAGCCATCCAGCTGCCCTAATTTCCATCTATTTCTAGATCATGTCCTCTGAATAACAATTCCTCCTAAAATTGCTTAGCAGAGAGACTGAGAAGCCTGCATCCACTTTGAAATTATAACAGACCTTAAAGTTTAGAGACATTTGCAAGACTGTGGGGAGTGCTGACTCAGAAAGTTGAAAATAATCTGGTATGGCGTACTTGAAATTTGGATATTTTAGAGTTTTAGTATCCAAAAATCCATCCTTCTAGAATTAAGGATATTTTTAGTAGGATTTAATAAGTACAGGACACCCATTTCAGGGCCTCATTGTGGTAAATTTCCCTCTTACCCTACGTAATAGATTTGATGGTTTTGGTTTTCCTGGTAACAACCCAGTTTTAAATGCCTCCCCCCACTAGAGGGCAGTGACATCCTTTCAGTGTAAATACATCCTCAATGATCAGATGATTTATTCTTTTTCCCCGTGCCCTTAGTCTCAATTTTTTCCCCTTAAAATGTTCCTACTTGAACTTCCTGGAACTAAATTCTCTAAAAATGTAATATTTGGAAACAAAGGAATTCCCACCCTGCTCTGCAGTATAGTGTGCTATATTTTGTTTTGCCACGAAGCCAGAAACCAAAATAGCACCACATACCACCATCCACCATCTCCACCCTAAACACCCAAGACCGATGTTATTTGCTGATCACCATCTTCTTTCCCACTGAGCCTGGACACAGCCTCGAACCTCTCAACACAGCACTAGGAGTGCCAACTACCCCTTTATTAGAATTGGCGTGCAAGGGGAGACCTGTTTGCCTCCCAGCTCTAAGCTCAGAATTGATTTCCTAAAGGTGGTTTGAGATCTGGAGTTAGCCCTGATGGGAGAATGACAGGATCACACCCGTGTTCTCCTGGATCCCACCCTACCGCTCTCAGAGGGCAGTACCATTGGCAGGAAAAACACCACTTGCCCTTGGGCTACAATTCCGATTGAATAATCACCAGTTACTGATGAACGGAATTCCAAAATTTCATGGTGTTAAATGAATGTGTTCCTCCCTCATCCCCCATAGTCAATATGTTACGTCCCAGTTACTTGCTTCTTCCTTAGACTGTAAGACTAATGTACCAAAACCATGTAACATTCTTTTTAAGATCCTGACTTGTACCGTCAGTATGAATGTAGTGCCTTTCCAGGCAGCAAGCTTTTTCTTCTTTGCTGATCTCATAGAATAAATGGCCTAGTATCCTCACCACCAATGTTACTAACCTCACAGATGAGCACGTAAGAGGCACATTAGTCTGCTTGTTTGCACGTTACAGCCAATACTGCCAGCACCTATTCAAACTGGAATGAACTAGGCTGTGAGGTAGAAACCCCCTGTGGAACCTGGAACACTTCTCAGGGACAGGTGGCAGGATAGAGGAGCTCTAAGAAACAGGGTTACCCCAAAGGAGTTGGGTTAATGCGTTTGGTAACTGTCCTCTTACCAGAGCATGGCAGGATTTCACATAGAGCCAAGCCCCCGAGCATATGGCAAGGCCACAGTAAGGAAACATCTGGCAGAATCACAAGCCTACTCTCCAGAGCCACTTCATAGCACTCGGGAATGCTGGCTCCCAGCCCCAGGCTGCTGCCCAGTGACCAAGCAGGCAGGGTCCTCCAGAGGTTGCAGGCCGGACGGAATCTAGCCAGACTCTGAAGCTATCAGGAAGACATCCCTTACTGACCATGTCACCAGGGTAGCTCTCCATTTCCAGAATGACCAGTTCTCAGACTCCGGAAGTGGGAAGACTCACTTCAATTCTTTATTGCAATAATTGAAGTTCCTTATCAATTTGGAACAAATTAACTCCTTTTTTATAGTAAAGTCTCAAAATGAACTCCCTCATCTGTCTCCCCTGTGGTCTCCTCTGCTCCCTGTGTTGGTTTCTTACGCCAGCTCCCTTTGTTTTGAACAATTGTATAGCCATGGGAACAAGAGCGACTATCAAAGCAAACAAATGCATAGAATTAAACAAAAAGTGCACTTCACTGTTTTCTGATCCTGTCTTTTCCTAAAAGTAATGTGCCGTTACAAATCTCAACATCTGCCAGAACTTTAGGGAAAGGAAGACTTTACGTGACTGAATTTCCAGCAGCCAAGAAAAACAGGTGATGGGGAAAGATGGTTTCTGTGGCTCTGTCCTTAGACGCATCCACAGAAGGAAGAGAGTCATCATTTGCTTTCGTTATAGAGTCTCTTCTTGATTATTCTATCACAGTCTGGACAGGCACTCTGCTTCTTCCCTATGGCTTTCCTGCTGCCCATCTTATAGCTACTTACGTTACAGTGGAGTTATTAGTAACCCCACTGTAAAGTGAGCATAACAAGGGAAAAGGTGAAAATGAAAATCTGGCTTCCAAAAAATAATATTGGTAAGACACCTGAGAGTGGAGAGCTAAAACACCATTTTTGGATTGTCTGATTTTCAGCCAATCCTGATTCCCATTGGCAAGGGGAATTGAAAGTTAGAAACATGTACAAACACATACCACACAGAACATTTATATCCATTTATTTGGGAAACGACCTTGCCTTTAAACTCCCAGCTGATAAGGCACACTGTTGCAAACCACGGGGGAGGAGGGCGAGAAACAATCTAAGGAGCCTGTGAGGGCAAAGCGCCCACACTTGGCACAGTGCGGGCAGCTTCCTTGCCTCCCTCCTTCCCCCTACTCCAGGACACCAAGAGGCACGGATTTCAAAGTTCAGTTAGCCTCCTCCTCAACCCCACTTTTATTCTCAAGCTTCCTTTAAAGCAACACATCTTTAAAAATGAAGTCCCTGTTGTGTTTTTTGGATCATACGATGTCCAAAAAACAATTCTTTGGAATGCATTCTTCCCAAGAATGAGTATTCCCAAGAATTCATGTAGAACACATGGCCTAAATTAAAGCCTTGGCAAGACTGTTGACCAAACCAAATCAAAACCCTGCAGATCACACCCAAGGGCGATAGTTCTGGTAGGAAATGATGAGTTCCTCCTGTAGAGCTGGTCAGTTAAGGTTCCAAGGTCCTTCTGTCCCTGGAAGCATTAAGCCAAGTCTGCGCTAATTCAGTATTGCAGCTGTAGGAAGCGATGGCAGCTAGATAACTGAAATCCAACACAACAAAATAACCCAAGACCAAGTTTTTGGATTAAAATATAAAATACAATCATTCCTGTTATTCTCAGCAAATGACAAATTTAAAAACATTCAGAGGGTACACTGGCTCATATCTGAGCACACTGAATCCATTCTCCTAGCAGGAGGATGGGGAAGGGATTTCACACAGAAAGGAGATTAAAAAATGTACTGATGGTCATTTGGTTCAGGTGATTCAAGGGCCCTGTCCTGTCCAGATGGATAAAAATTTCTCCATAACATACAGAGTTTGCTCCATTCATATTTAATAGGCTGTTTGTAGTCAGCTTGATTGTCAGGACATGCAACCAAGAGGAAATGTGACGTGATAACATCAGTGTGTCTGAACACAAAGAGCGTCACAGAAATCAGTGTGCACTTGAGCTGTCTGTGGAAGTTCTAAGCAGTTTGTCCGTTTTTCCCTTGACTTATGGAAGAGGTAGGTCATCAGCAAAAAGGTACAGAAGAAACACTCCTCGAGAGAGTAACAAGATGAAGCGTGATGTCAGTGACGTGGGTACACGTCGTCACGTAACTAACATCATACACCACGGACTGAACAGGAGACCACCTGTCACCACAGCCCATCGCTTTGCAAGAGGCACGGTGGACAAAGACGGTCAGCATCCTCTCCAGAGGCAGCTCAGGTCTTGGCAAGAGGCAAGTATAACAGATTATCCTGAGTTCCTCGTTATTCAATAAAATATAAACAGGATTCTTCCAAGAGGTCATCCATTTCACAGAGTGTCCTGCTAAACCAAGGCTGATTTGAGAACCTGATGTAATTCACCTTTAGGGCACAGTGTCCTTTATGACAAGACACTGCACACAGATGAAGTGTCCAAATCACCTGTTGCAGGTAACTGAAAAACAATGAGGGGCTGCAGAGGACCACATCCATTATACAAATAAGCAAGAGTCCAGGGACACAGCAACCAAAAAATCCGCATCACGTGTGCTTTCTACTATTTAGATGGTTGGCGTTGCTTGTGCCATTCAAATGCAGGTCTTTCTGACTAAATTTTTTGATGAGGGTTCCAGGAACTAAGGCCACCAGAGCTATGGCCAACAGCTTAAAGACAGTTCCCCAGGAGAAAAGAGCATCCAGAGAGGTCAGAGTTGACAGGATGGAGCCTGTCTGCACACAGATGAAGTTGTAGGGGATTAAACCTGGAAGAACAGGGGAAGAGCCTGTTACAGGGAGGCAGGAAAAGGAAGGACAACAACTTTTCAGAAACATCACCAGGAATTCACAACAGTAACCCCAGGTCTGTTTTTCCCCCCAACTCCTAACCCCTAAACATATTACGCCTGTCCCTTCTTTCCCACTTTTTCCTCTTCTTTCTTCACTTCCCATATATACCTGCCTTGTTCAACAAAAGGACTTGAGGTGGTTTACAAAAATATATACACTACAATAAGATAAAAACAAATTTTTTTAACAGGAAAAACAAAATGAGTGAAGAAGAATAAAATCAGGGAGTACCATTAGGACAAAAATGCGTAAGGTTAACAAAATTGCATTTGCTAGAGGCGGGCCCCAAAGACCCAAGTAAAGAGAAGTACCAGTATTGTAGATTTACAGTTTATCTGCAGAACATAAAAACAAACAAGTTTCTTAGAAGTACTATTTCTCATGTTCTATGCTGTTTCTAAGAGGTCATCCAATTCAGTGGATTCCAGAAGCCTGAGTGGTGGCTAGACAGGCTGGTGGCTTAATACCCTGGTGCAGTTGACAAAAGCACCCCCTCAGGCACCACCCTAGCGATTGTAGCTCCCTGGGTCTGGTAGAGCACCAGGAGCCTGCATTTTTAAAGCCTCTCCCCTCCCCACCCCGAGATTCTGACTGGTTTGGGACCCCCCGAGAACCCACTCCTCTTCTATAGATGATGTCTCAAGATCTTAGACCACTCAAGGTCGCGTAGCTTGTCAGAGGGAGGTCTGGAACCCTGGTCTCCAGAGTGTCCAAGCTTGGTGCCACCTAGGTTAAAACAGGCTGTTAACCGAGGCACTAAGGCACTTTGCCTGAAAGCTGATATGATCAGAACTGGCTGTGGTAGATTTTGCCTCGGTTTAAGAGCTCAATTTCTCTCAAGAACCCCGTATTAATAGCAGCTGCTCAACCACAGATTGTTATTTTTGACCCAGAAACCCTGAGTATTCTTTCCTTCCATGCTCTAAAGAACGTTTAAAAGAGGCAATCCTCGCCTTAGGCTTAAAGAGGATGGTTTGCTTCCAGCGTGGAGAAAATAACAGTCACTGATTTTACAGGATGTTAGTACTTTACCATTTTGGGAAAGGTCATCCAAGGCCCACACTCTGACAAACACTGCTCTAGTCGCAGCCCCCCGTCTGGCCAGGTGGCCCATTGAGGGTAAGTGACTTGCTGAAGGTCACACAATTGTCAAAGGGCAAGAAGGAACTTCACTAGTACCAGCTCTTCCTAAGGCAGGTCTTAATCAGAAAGGGGCCGAAGACAGAAAGGAAGTCCTTCGCTCCATTCCTGCCTTCCTTCTGCCCCCCACACCCTCACTCCAACCCTGCTTTTCCTGCTAGCATTTACTGAGCACCTACTGTGGGCCAAGTCATGTGCTTTACAGATTACTCGTCATCCCAGGGCCTCGCACAGGCTTGGCCCACAACAGGCACTAATCACAGCTATAGAAGGAACAACCTTATTTTATCTGAAAGTATTTTTACAGCGTTTCTGGTTCAAGCCTGAGTAGATTTGAAATCCGAATTTTCGGTAATAAGCCTTGAAAACGCTCTTCAGGAGCCTGTGCTCTCAGAGGCAGGCTCCTGCCGTGTGGCTGCTAAGCCAGGGCGGTCCCCCAGCAGGCCAGCCCTGAAGACTCAATGACTCCACCAGCTTCTTACCGATAAGAACAGAGAAGAAGAACTGCGCCATGGGGATGTTCAGAATCGGGGCCGAGAGGTTCAAGAACCAGTTTGGCGTCATGGGGAAAAGTCTCAAAAACAGTAAGAAAAAAAACAAGCTGTTTCTGTTCTCCTCCACCTAGAGCCAAAAAAGACAAGGTCATTAAGAAACAGTCTCTTGCTATTGAAACTCTGTTGGGGCCAGGCACTGTTCTAGAAACTGTACATGTTCTGTTTCCGAATCTTCCCACGACCCTCCAGGGTAGAGACCATTTTCCTCATTTTTAAAACAGAGGGACCTGAGGCTCAGAGAAGTCAAAAACTTGCCCAAAGTCACAGAGCCGGTCATAATGGAGCCGGGATTTGATGTCAGGTCTGTGCCTCTTGGTGACATCAAAGGAACCCCTAGGACCTCTGGAAGCACAGCAGAGCACACGTGTGGGAAATGCGTGCCCCTCACTCCCCTCAGGGCCACGAGGTGACTCTCTGGGGACCAGCACTCGGATGTGGCCCTTGCCCTTACCTTCCTCTGCAGCGGGGCCACTTTATCCGGAAAGTAGGAGACCACCAGTTGTTTGCCAAACATACTGGAGAGCAGATAGCAGCATGTGGCACCCACCGAGGTCAACACACAGCACAGCAGAAGCCCCAGCCATGGTCCAAACAAAGCACCCGCTAAAACGTTCTGCAAAGAAAACAAACCCTCAGCCTCAGGAACATCTGGCAGCGACCAGTTACCTTGTCCTGGAGCCCAAGAGTCATAGGTTCTCTCCACCCTTCCGGCCAAAACCCAACTCTCATTTTAAAGAAGTGAATGAAAAGTGATGAAAGAGCTGAGACCTACAACCCAGGCTTTGGTCTCTTCACCTTTAAAACAGGGATGAGCATTAAAACCTCAGAGGGTAGAAGAGAATTAAATGGGAAAATAGGGGTACACAGCATCCAGCCTGCCATGTAGGCTGTGGAAGCTCCTGCAAACACTGGTGGTCCGAGAAGGCAGAAATGGAATTTGCAAGTTATTGTTACCATTTCAAATGAACACAAACCATGAATTTTCCCTCAGTAAGACCACACAAGTTATATAAAACATCTTGTTTCTTTGCTTTCTGCTGGAATTTCATCTATGTGGTATGCTAATACTGGGGGTTCCATATTGACTAGAGCTCTAGTTGACACTCAAAAAAAATCTTAGATGAACAAAAACGGAAAAATGAACCAGTACTTCCTAAATGTAGTTTGGCTGGTAGACATCATCCTGCCAAACATGGGATCCAACAGAAAGTAAAAGGGGACCCTGGAAGTGAGAAGGTGAGGATCGGCTGAACACCTACTATGTGCTAAGTGCTGACTACATGTCTTGCTCTCCTTACCCCGTTCTACGGCTGAGAGATTAAGTATCGTGCCCAAGATTGCACAAGGCAGAGATGGGATTCACCCCCAGGTGACAGCTGGCTCTCTGCTGTGAAGAGGGATCAGCTCAAGAGGGAAGGCAGGTACAGGGCAACCCCTGACTGTACAGGGTACAGTCAGCCCCTGACCTCAAGTACCATGCACTTCCCCTGTCTCTCTTGGCCTGGACACATATGCTTTCCTTCCAGTTTCCAACAAAGAAACTGCTTACAGATCCGGCCTGAGCCTGGAATAGAGAAAAGATGCTGGGCCAGGAGAGAGAAGCAGGACAGGAGGAAGCTTTCGGGGTTTCCTACCCCATCACTCAATCATTTAACAAGTGCTAAGGGCCACAGTCTGCCAGGCCATTATCATGCCAGTTGCTCTACACCACTGTTTCATTTAGTCCTCCCATGTGACAACCCTAGGGGGTTAATAGGCGTGCCCCCATTTTAGAGATGAGGAAACAGGGTTGGAGAAGTTAAATGACTTGCCCATGATTACACAGCTGGGATCCAAACCCACCTCATCTTAACAGAGACATACATTTACATGAACCAGCTTAAGATGCCACTGGGAGGAGAGCACAGATGATTCTGTATAACCTGAGATGGCAAATCATGAGAAGCATCCAACAGCCAGAGCACAGGCTCAGGTCCAACACTGTGGCTCCAGAGGGGCCGCCTGGAAAATCGAAATGACTTGTCCTCTCCACACCTGGGAAACCTCTCAATACTCTAAGGCCTAATAGCACAACAAACAACTTGCATTTCTTCATCAGACACTTATGAAAGCACTTCCCTGTGCCAGGCAAAGGAATACGAAGGCTGAGAATAAGGAACAGGCCCTGCCCTCAGGGAACTCACAGGCTAATGAAGAAAGCAGATTAAAAAAAAACAAAACTCAAAAACAGTACCAAAATGCAGAATATTACAGGAGCTCTGAAGAGGAAAACTTGACCTAGCCTGGGGTACGTGTGTCTCTCTCAAGGACAGCGCTCCATAGCTCTCAATGCCTTAGAAGCAAAGGCGGCATACCTGAGAGGAAAGGCAGACTCTGGAGCTGGGTGGACACGGGTTCAGACTCCAGCCTTACCTACTCCTCGCCTTGTACCTTAGACAGTTACCTAACTTCTCGCCACTTGTTTCCTCATCTGTGAAATGTGGTTAACAATGCCCACATTATAAGGCTGTTGGGAAAATTAAATAAGGTCATGAAGGTAAAGCAACTAGGACAGTGCCTGCCACAGGGGAGGCTGTCAACGAATGGTAGCCACAGTAGCCTGTCCTCCAGACTGTGTGATTTACAGCTTAAGGGCCCCTCTACAAAGACAGAAGGTAGCTTCCTGATAGGCACAGAAGGATTGCAGGGCACTGACCAGGAAGCTGGAGCCGGGGATGGCAAAGCACTGTTTGTAGAGGTAGGCACTGCAGAAGAGCAGGAACACATAGGCCTGGTGCTCCTTCCGGTAATCTCGAAGGACCTCAGAGAGCTCCCGCAGCTCGGCCAGGTCAGAGGGGAACCATAGTGACCTGGGGATTGGGAAAAGCAGATGGAAACATGAGTCCAGATCAACCTAGTACCCACGAAAGTCATTTGTGGCATTGTCTTTCCAAAGTAGATTTATAAATGTGCCCATCATCTGTTCCACTGGGAACACGCACATAATGGGAGTCCCGGATGACAGGTGACCTGATACAACACAGCAGGGCAGACAGAAGAGCCCTGGTTTGGAAGTAAGAGACCCGGGTTAGCATCTGAACTCTGCTATTATACAGCTGTGTGACCGTGGGCTAGTCCCTGGGCATCAGTTATGTTATCTGAAAAATGAGGGTTGGTGTTGGGAATCACTAAGTTCCCTTTTAGCTCTCAGGTTTTAGGATCTATTCTTCAGAGGCAAATGGGTTAATTTTCAGGCAAGTACTAAACATCCCAAATTGCCTTCCTTTCAAGGAACATCCCCTCCCCCACAAGCTGTAGGCCAAGGACAATTCAAACTTCACATTGTACCTGAGTTACTAGGTAAAACGACTGTTTTATCAGACACTAACAAGCCAATCAAAGATCCTCTGGGAAAGTATACCTGTCCCACACCATAAACATAATTTTCTTGATAATATGTCAGGCTTGAAACCAACCCTTTCAAAGAGCCTGCTTTCTTTCCATCCTGTTCTTTATCTGGTCCTGCATGCACTCTGACTCCTGTACAAGGGTTACAGTGTAAAGGCTGTTTTGCCTCTGCCATCTGAACAACCCTTGAATCCATCAATGACCAATTATGAGCAAAGCCTCCTAGTTCTCATCAGAATGTTTCTCTTAGCATATCTGACACCCACAGCAAAGCCTCCTCAGCTAAAGCAAAAGAATACAGCAACTGAAAACGACTGTCCTAATATTCACATACTAGTAACAACCTTGATAAACGCAATGCTGTGCCAGGCACGCCCATGAACTCTATATATACAATATGCAGCACTCACGCCAAACCAGCCTGGTAGGTATTAATTATACCGCCTCCTGCCTCACCCCGTCGGTAAGAAGAGGAAAGATAGAAAGCCAGGAAGAGGGGCGGGTCCCATAATTAATTCGTGAATAATTTAAAGTTGTTCATGCAACGTTCCTCCTGAAGACGGATTGCCTTACAGTCCCAAGGGTACACCTAAGTGAGATGGGGTGGGGAGGTGGACGGAGGAAAGTCGTGAAGAAAGGGCTGCGGGTCCACACAGGGTGAGGGTCTGCGGCCAATGTGGGTCAGGGCTGAGCCTGGGAAAGCGAAGGGACCGCGCACGGACAGGCGAAGCCACAGCGCGAGCGGAGGCGCGCTAGCAGCGTCCGCGCGGGGTGAGGCTCCGCGTTGCCCCCGCAAACACCACCCCAAAGGCCCCGACCGCGCACCCAGACTGCACTGCCGCGCAGGCGGCAGCGCGCAGGTCCCCTGCCCGAGGCTGTGTAGACGCGGCCAGGATACCAGACCCCGATGTCCAGCCTAGAACTGAGTCCCAAATCCCGGTCCCGACACTCCCGATCCGGGAACCCGAGTCTCCGATTCCAGACCCCATGCTCGAACTTGGCTCCCTTCCTCTGACCCGAACCCCGGTCCCCACCACGGACCTGCCTCCCGTCTCCTCGGGGGAGCCCAGTGTCGGTCCGCGGGGCAGTTGCGTCGACAGCAAGTACAGGGCGAAGGTGCAGCCAGCGAAGACCAGGAGCAGGCCGAGCAGGGGACGCATCTCGGCGCCCGCAGCAGGACCCGCGGGACCACGGAAAAGCGTGGAGCCAGCGCCGGGGACCACGGGGCGCGGGGACCCAGCCAGCGGAACGCGTTCGCGGACGGACCGAGGCGGGGCCTGGCGCAGGCCCCGCCCCCCGATCCAGGCCCCGCCCCCGGCCCGGACTCTGCTGGCTGTGACCCTGGGCCGAGATGCCAGCGGAAACCAGTCTTCCAGCCCTCTTTGCGTGTGTCCTCTTTCCATCTAGCTTTCTCTACGTTTATCAGGTTCTCTGCCAAGCACGGGGAGATCCAGAGGCGAATCACAAGCCCTGCCCACAACGAGCTTGCAATCTAGTGGTCAGGACAGTCTTGACCCCACCCCGCTGTAACACGAAGAAAATGCAGCCAGTGTAGAATCAGGGGCTCCTTTCCATTACGGTGAGACAGTCACGTGACCATGGAAATTATCTTTTATTGATACCTACTGTAATATGCCCGTTATCGCTCATCCTCACAACAATCCTGCAGGGTTAGTTTTTTTCTTTATTTAGCAGAGGAAAACTGAGTCTCCAAAAGATTGACATCCTCCAAAAGAGCCAGGACAAGAATCCAAGTCAACCTGGGTCCAAAACGAGTCCTACACTGCGTGGATTCATAGAGGAGGTGGGGTTTGAGTTTACCTTAAAGGATGAGCAAGATTTCTACAAGAGAAAGAAGGGAGAGGGTGAGGTGGGGGTCCAAGTAAGGCAGCAGAGTCCAGCAAAGTAAGGTGTATGAGAAATGAGTGAGACGTTGGGGACAAACTGGAAAGCATTTAAAGGCAGGCTAAGGAGTTGGATTTTTCAATATTGTACCTGGTGAGACACCAGCAGAGGTGGTTAAGCAAAAGAATGATTTAGTTACCATTTTAGGATGTTTGCTCTGGCAGATGATTAGAATACACTCTAAGTTGATAGTTGCAACTATCCTGGTGAGAAGGGATGTAGGCCTGAGCCAGGATAATAGCAGTGGGAATGAAGGGAGGAAGATGGACTGACTGGTAGGACATGATTGACCAAATGGAAAAGAGACAGTGAGGACTCCAAAATGTTACAAGCCTGAGCAACAGAGAGAAAGCATCCTTCTCATATCATTCAAGGTACTTCTTGGGCCAAATAGGGGGCACCTGTCAGAATTCAAAGTGTACAAGGTCCTAGCAATTTCACGTATAGGTATGCCCATAGGTAGACAAAGATGTATGTTCAAGTGTATTCTCTCAGCTTTGTTTTGATATTAAGAGATTGGGAACAAACCTAGGCCCATCAGTTGGGGACTACCGAGGTTCATTATGGTATACTCACAAATAGGACACTAAGTAACTTCCTAAAAGGTGGTGACTCTATATATTCTGATACAGTGCAATGGCCAGATAGATAACTAGGATAAAAATCAAACAAGTCACAGTGTTAGAATAGACACAGACTCATTTGTAAGAAAAAAAAAATGATACACTTTATCTTTCCAAAATACTGAAGTATTTATGAATGAAATGATTTAATGTCTGGGATTTGCACCAAAATAATAAAATGGGAGTTTGTGGGGAGGGATATAAATAAAACAAGGTTGTCCATTGAATTGATAAGTGTTAAGCTGGATGATGGGCACGTGGAGGTGGATTTTATACCATTTTCTCTATTTCTGTATGTTTGGAATTTTTCATTCTAAAAAATGGAGGGAAGTGGTCTCAGCCCTCCATTCTCTTTCTCTGCCTTCAAACCCTCCATTCCCGCTGAACATGCACCAGATCAGTGCATGCCTCTAACGACACTCTTCCCTGCATCTGGCAATCTTCTCTGCCTGGAAAATTCCTACTCTTTCATCAACACCCAGAGCAATTGTCACTTCCTCTAAGAAGCCTTCTCAAGCTCCCATAGTTGGAAAGGTTGTTCCTTCTCTGTGCTTGGGGCTCCCTGTGAAGCGTCTCTGTTCCTATTATTGCAAATACTATGCCCAGGTGTCATTGCATCTCCCCAGTAGACATGAACATTTCCATAAATGAGACAATGTCTCATCTGTCTTTTGTCTGTTCCAACCCTTAGCCCTGTGCCTGGCTTACAATTGGCACTTAATAAATATTTGTTCAATGAATAGGTCAGGTCTAGTGAAGAAATGACTAGTTGGTTTGGTACCTGTTGATTTTCAGATGTCAAAGGAATACAGGAGCAAAGGGA
This sequence comes from Rhinolophus ferrumequinum, assembly GCF_004115265.2. Taxonomy (NCBI): domain Eukaryota; kingdom Metazoa; phylum Chordata; class Mammalia; order Chiroptera; family Rhinolophidae; genus Rhinolophus; species Rhinolophus ferrumequinum. The sequence goes on along the minus strand of NC_046285.1, from coordinate 59,886,087 downwards.
ATGATGTTATTGAGCCCGTGCCAGGAGTGTGCTGGGGCAAGGAACAGGGTAGTGAACAAGAAGGCAAGGCTCCTAGTCTCAAGGACCTTAGTTTTCCTTTGGTTAGGGGACAGCATGGAATGAGAAATAAGTATAGAAAATGATAAGTGCCATGGAGGAAATAAACATGGCAAAACTTATTCCACTTCAGAGAAGCAAGTACCATGATTCCACTTATAGATGGGTAGATAAGCAGGTGTTCAGATGAAGTCACTTTGCTAAGTCCACAGCTGTAAGTGCTGAACAGGACTCAAGCCCTTGTCTGCCCCTCCTGAGCCCATGCTCTTTCCTCTGCCCTGTACTGCCTCTCAACAAGCAGGGGAACAGTAAGATATGGAGGTCATCTGTCTAAAGGAGAGAGTTGAAATGAAGGGAGAGGGGACGGTCTTCTAAGGAGAACACACGAGGGGAAGTAACAGCAGCTGACATTGAGTACATAGTACATTCCAGACCACTCAGTAAGCGTTTTACACACATGAATGTATCTATTCCACATAACAAGCAATTCTCCTGGCCTTCATGAAGCAGGGACTCTTAACAGCCCCCAATTTACAGTCCAGGAAATGGAACCTTAGGAAGAGTTAAGTCAACAGAAGTCACACAACAGCAAACACCAGAATCTAGTCTCTTACCCTCCACTACCTTTGTGAGAGGAAAGACTAAAATCAAAAATCAGCTTAGGAAACAGTGGAACCACTGAAAGAGAACCAAATGGCTCATTCAAGGATCTTGGATGAGAAATGGGGTCTGAGAGCCCAAGAAAGACTGTTAGAAAAGAACGAGTACTCAGTGTCAGAGCCCGTGGAAAAATCAGCAGGAAGACCTGAAGGCTGTGGGATTCAGCCAACACAAGGTGATAAGGGACCTTTGACAGAGTTTTAGGAGGTGCAAACAAATTTCCCATAGGCTCACTACACAAGCTTCTACTCGCTGTCCCTGACTTTCCCCCTTAGACTACTGTTCTGACTCCTCCTGCTCAACTTGTTTGCTTGGGTAAGAAGCCCTGGACTGTGCTCCGCACTCTCAACCCACCTCCACTTTAATTTCAGTCTCCCCAATTCTCCTGGCCCCCAAGCCAGCACCTGCAGAGCCATCTCTAACCAACCAGTGCTCTGCCTAGGTGCTGCACCAGCCTCCATCAGGGCCATTCATTTACAGCACATGCCCAGGCAGCCTGACAAAGGACAGCTGCAAACCCCACCAGCGACACATGCTGGACCAGGAAGCAGGTGAGTGCCAATGGCTCAGGGAAGTGGGAGGGAAGAAAAGGCAAGAGGTTCCAGTGAGAGTGAATTAGCCAGGCACTCACCATGCTCTTTGTCAATGGCAGTCTACCGCCTTCTCTGGCTTAATCAGTTCTGCACCGAGCAATTGAAAGGAGTAGCTTTGAAGACCTACTTGCTTCCCCAACCCACTCCACTTAACTAATTGGAACAGGATGGCCACCTTCCCCAAGAAGAGGCTCTCAGGGCTTGTTCTCCTCCCTGGACTTTGGAATTGGGCCACCTAATGAGTGAGTAGCTGGGGACCCAGTGGTCCCAAGGACCTCAATGGTCCATAGCTGCCCTGTGGAGAGAGCCAAGCTGAGTCAGAGAGACTCATTGCCGAGCACTAGGATTAATAAAAGCCCAGGAACTCTTGCTGCTGAAGGCTCAGCACTGTCCCCATTCCTGTCCTTACTGAGGGTTTGGCTCTTCCTGGATTTCTACAAGTAATCTCTTTAATAAAATCTGGGTTAGAACGAGTGGATTTCTGTTGCTGGCATCCAGTTTCCTTGGCTAAGACAAGGTTTTACAGGACTGAGAGCATGGGGCAGGGGCCCATACGTAGGAGGTCCGAAGTTTAGGGGTTTGGAAACCACACAGTTAAGTGTCTTGATGTCTACATCAGTGGAGGTGACTCCCTCACGCCCTAAGGATGAATCCACTCCATTCTGTTCCACAGACATTTAGTGAGCACCTGCTTTGTGCCTGGCATTGTGCTAGGTGCTAGGGCAGCAAGAATGAAGAAGCAGCAGCTGCTCTTGAGGCACCCACAGTCTTGGAGGGGGTACAGACACAGAAACATGTTATAATATGGCAAAATAAAAGCAGTCATGGAAGCACATACAGAGTTGGTGGCAAAGGGGGCGGTGGAAGGGAGTCATGGAAAAGCAAGCAAGGTGGTCTTTGAACCGCAGCTTGGAGTCATCTAGGAATGATGGCGGGTCCTGGAGGGTTTTAACCAAGGTGCTAAAATGGAGGAATAGGGGAGAGCAAAGTCTCCCAGGCTTCAGGATAGGGGGGCTTGCTGAAGAATGGTGTCCGGAGCATTTGGAAGGTTCCAAGAGTAGTGAAAAAAAAAAAAAAGAGCAAACCTCTCTTTTCCCAAGATACCTAGGAAGTGGGCATGGGCCTCCAGAGACAATGGAGACAATAATGACAGAGGTGCCTGGGGGAGAAGGAAGGCAGAGGAGGGTGGGCGCTTTGGAGCAAATGAGCTATGGCTGGGGGAGGGGAGGTCTTTACTTATAACTGAACTTGGTTCCACAAGGCTCACAGGATAACGCGAGGTGTTCACTTAATAAATATTTCCTGAATGCAGGCATACTATTCACATAGCCCCTGCCTTGCAGAGCAGTCTAGTGGAGAACACAGGCATCAAATAATCCTGCAAATAAATGTAAAACAATACAACTGAAAAGTACTACAAAGGAGAGGTCCAGTGTGCTAGATGGGAAATGAGACCCAAGAAGACTGCCCTGAAAAGGTGACGATCGAGCTAAGATCCACACGCTGAGGAGATAATGGTGAAGAGGGATCTTGGATTTGGGATTCAGACAGATACACTGACAAAGACAGGGAAGGAGAGGAAAAGATAGCAAGAACAGAGCCCAAAGTTCCAGGGGCCTTGGGAGAAAGATTCTGAAAAGAGAGTGGCCACACCTGTAACTGCCTTCATTTCTCCTGATCGCTGTTACAGGAAACTCATTGAAATTCATCTCCACTCTTTCCTTTCTTCCCTCATTCATTTACCCATTCATTCTTCCATTTGTTCATCCATCCAGTCATCCCACACGGAGCAAGGTATCATGCTAGGAGACACCAAGAGAAAAAGCTGAGGGAGACCCACTGGCCCCAGGAGTTTGTAAATGACAGAAATGCTAATTTCTGGCATTTTCTTGCTGTTATTTTGATTTACTGCCTACCAGGCAAAGGAAAGAGAACAAAGAAGTGACTGTGCTAATCCAAGTGCAGGACCAATAAAACATTTAAAATCAGGGCCTATAGCACATCAGTCTTTGCATCCACAGAGGCTGAGGAAATGTGGGAAGGAGGAGAAAGCGTGATAAGATACCCAAGTGGGCAGGAGCATACCTGAGCATCATTCCTTTCAGAATTCATTCGTTCACTGCAGGCATCCCTCACTTAAGTGAAAGACTCTGGATTTCATATATATATATATATATATATATATATATATATATATATATGTATGTATGTATGTATGTATCTGTAAGAAGATATGCCACACAGGAATATATTTGCAGAGTTCTATAATTTATGAAATAGAGAGTCCATTTCTTTAAAATAATGGCTGTCCTCACAGAAAGCAGTTGAAGGAGAGTCACTTGGATGAGGTTACCAGGCCTGGGATACTCAGGAATCTCAGGAACCTTGGTGCAGAGGCCACAGCTGTGGGATGTGTGGTCCCACCCCTTTGGCTCTATCTTCACATCTGGCTTCTTTGGTTCTGGCCTCTCTGACCTTGGCCCTCTGGGGCCTCTTGACTTGGCTGCTGCTGTCATCCTAGATTTGTGGTTCACACATAGTCACACATTCCTAGGGAAGCCTAAGAATTCCTCAAACTGGAAGCTTCCAAGGCTCTAAGAACAAACCGGTTTATGCTTTGAATTCACATGTTAGCAACACGAGTTATTTAGCGTCGTTCCGAAAGGTTAACATTAATTACCTCTAACAGGTGGGATTGTGGATAGTACATGTCCATTTTTCCTCTATGCATTTTCTAAATTTCCTTCAGTAATCATGGATTATGTTAGTATCAAGGAAAAAATAAACATTTCCCCCACTTTAAAGAAGGTGGGAAGCCAGGGGTGTGGCTTTCTTGCCTTCCCAGAGCAAACAGACCGAGAGAGAAGCTAGTGTTGGTAAGCAGAAGTTTTTTTACTGTATATTAGATAAGGAATATCAAAATAAATAAAAGCATATTCACATTTATCAAACCACTCACGGATGTGGTACCCATGGGATTTCAAAGAACCTTTCACAGACGTGCCTCCCAGACCCACACAACAGCCCGGTGAGGTAGGTCAGTCTCCATGTCCTCGTACACGCAGGGACCTGGAGGAATTTGGCACAGGGAATGTGGGATCCAGTACAAAGTGAGGTCTCCAGCCACTCCTTCCCTTGAAGATGCTGGTCCTCCAGCCACCGTGACAGGCAGCAGAATCACAGGGCGGGACAAACAAGGCCTCAGGACGCAGCCAGACAAGGGCTTGGGCGGCCAGAGCCCAGCTATTTCTGACTTGCCCTACTTAGGGGCCCCCTTTACAGGACTGTTCTAAAATCCAAGGCCGTTTGATATTGTGCAACCTGACATCCATAGGACACTACTAGAAAAAAAACCCTGGTTATTCCATACTTTTTGTGCCTTGAGGAAAAGGTAAGGCGAAGCTTTAAAACAACCTGCCATAGCATTCTTCATGTTGCTGGTGCCCATATGTACTGACAACAGTTACATTTGCAATTTTGGGCAAAGAATTGGTTGGAAGACTGTTTCAGTGTTTTCCATTAGCACAAGATCATACCGACACAACTGGGGCCTGTAAAAATAAGACAAAATACTCTTGTCAATCAAATAATAAAAAGACCCTATTGTAATAAAGTAAATTGTATTATATCCTTAGGATATAAAATTATTTAGCAATTATTTCTAATGTTATAGGAAAATATGTATGATAAATAAGCAAAGCAACATCAACAACCGCAAGAAAGCAGGATGTAAAATTTATTTGCCACATAACTTCCACTAGGTTTCAAAACAGTAATAGAGGGGATGGCCGGGTGGCTCAGGTGGTTAGAGCTCCATGCTCCTAACCCCGAAGGCTGCCGGTTCAATTCCTGCATGGGCCAGTGGGCTCTCAACCACGAGGTTGCTGGTTCAACTCCTCAAGTCCCGCAAGGGATGGTGGGCTGTGCCCCCTGCAACTAGAAAACGGCAACTGGACCTGGAGCTGAGCTGCGCCCTCCACAACTAAGACTGAAAAGACAACAACTTGAAGCTGAACGGCACCCTCCAAAACTAAGATTGAAAGGACAACAACTTGACTTGGAAAAAGGACCTGGAAGTACATAACAGTGGTTAGCTCTGAATAACGACATTATGGGTGATATTTCTCTGCTTTTTAATACTTTCTTTAACTTTTCAGATTGTATGAAATGAACATATGTTCCTTTGATAATCAGAAAAAAATATATGTTAAAAAGTCCCACAGTTTTAAGATGTAATGACTATGCTTTTAGAAGAAACTTGTATTATTAAATGTTTTAGGGTACCTTAAACCTTCATGAAAAAGGAATTCATAAAGTATGAACTGCTCACATCATTTCCTGTGTCTCTCTGTCCACAGATCAAATGTTGGAGTGGCATTAGTAACAAAACATACATACCATCACAGCCTTTTCTTCCTCCTCCTCTTTTTCTCTGTCTACACACACAACACACACTGGTTCTTTTTTTTTTTTTGGAACGAGTTGAGAATAGGTCATTTACCCCTTAATAAATACTTTGGTGTGTATTTTCTAGAAATAAGGATATTCTCAATGCAGTTATCAGATTTAACATCGATATAGTACTTTCATTCTGTATCAATGGAATAAACTATTACAATTTTTCTGTACCTTTTTAAATACTAGGCTCTGTTCTATCAGTTTTCCAAATTACATGACGCTTTCTTTTCTATAACAAATTATTAACTTGCAAAGCAGTATGGGTAGAGTGCTTAGGGAGGAATTGTATAACTCTAAATATATAACGACATTATTTCTTTGGATTATTGGGCCATTTATCTTTAAATGCATACCAGTAAAATTTTCTTGGATTACTACGCTAGTTTTGTTGTTGTTGTTGTTGTTGTTGTTGTTGTTTTTAATAAATTTTATTGGGGAATATTGGGGAACAGTGTGTTTCTCCAGGGCCCACTAGCCCCAAGTTGCCGTCCCTCAATCCAGCCATGGAAGGTGTAACTCAGCTCCAAATCCAGCTGCTGTCCCTAATCTTTAGCTCCAGGGGGCGCAGCCCACCATCCCATGGGGGATCCAAACCTGTAGCCCTGTTGTCAAGAGCTCGCACTCTAACCATGAGCCATCCGGCCACCCCTCCAGAAGCTCAGCGCCAGCTCATTACCCTCAATCCAGTTGTGGAGGGCACAGCCGACTGGCCCATGAGGGAATCAAACCAGCAACTCCGCTGCTCAGAGCCGGTGCTCCAACCAACTGATCCACCTGGCTGCCCTAGGCTACTTGTTTTTATCAATCTATATTTGGAAATCCCCTCACTTCCTTTATTGTGATTGATGAAGTCCAGTTATAACATTAGACCAAGCAGACTGGACAAGAACCAACAACATCTTTGCAAAACAGTGGCTTGTCAAACCCTGCCTATGGCTCACCTCTCTGGATTGGCAAGAGACCTTAATTTCATACGGAGAATCCTGAGCTTGTACTTCGGACCTACTACAGATCCTGTAGAGAACATCAGAGAAATGGCTGCCACTTTATCCAGATCTTGATTAAATCTCGCAAGCAGACTCACTTGGTGGTATTTCTGAAATGTTGCAGGTTCACTAGAAGAAAGAAATAATACTTCTAAATGGATATGGATTGCTAATGAAAGAAAACAGTGTTGAAGCCTACACATTACTCGTAAGCAGTAGGCATATGACCCAAAAGCACTGCATGAGTGAAGCTGCTAACCCCAGGACTGCAGAAATGCCATGACATTACAGAGGTGTGGGCTGCCTGCTGTGCCTGCTATATGCCAGGCAGCCTCCTCCACTCTTGACATGTGTCTCCAACCCCCTAAAAACTTCCGCAAGGAGAGTGTTATTATCTTCATTTCATAGACAAGGAAACAAATGCTCGCAGAGCTTAAGCTCACTCAGGTAACAGGGTTTATCTGTAGTAGTGCAGGGGATCCAAATCCAGTTCTGGGTGAGTTCAAAGTTCTGGTCTTTCCATTAAACTTCATACATATATTTTTAGCCAAACTAGATACTTATCTAGAAGTTGTGCTTAAGCATGTATGTTTTCAGTCCTGCTTCTCAAAAGAAACCTTAAAATAGCTAAATCCCAGGATCCAGTGCTTTTTTCCAGGTGTGTAGAGTTATTTTCTCCAGCTGGAATCCCAAATTGAGCCTAAGGTATATCCACTAGGGAGGCTCAGCTGGGAAGCTGGGACACTAGGCCATGGAGAAATGAGGAGCACTGCTGTGTTCAGGAACAGGAGGCTTGCTCTAGAAACGAGTCGTTAGATTGGAGGTAGGGATGGGGCGGGGGGTATCTGTCACCCCAGTGTCACTGGAATCTTGTGTAAGTCCTGTGGAGAGTAGAAGTGCCACAAATAAAACTCATTTGGAAGGTACCCAGATTTTGGTTTCTAAATACCATCTTCACTAAAAAGAACCAGGGTTCCCTGGAGAAGTGGTAGATTCCGGGGCTAAGGCAGGGAAAGTGCAAAGTGATCTTGGAAGAACTCATGTGCCAAAAAGGAAGGAAGTGCTCAAAGAATGATGGAGATGTTCAAAAGAATATGGAATCACTTCACACCTATTGGCTACTACAAAAAAGAACAACAACAACAAAAAAAAAAACAAACAGAAAATAACAAGTGTTGACAAGGATATGAAAAAAATGGAACCCTTGTGCACTGTTAGTGGGAACGTAAACACAATTGCTATGGCAAACAGTATGGAGGCTCCTCAAAAAATTAAAAATAGAACTACCTTATGATCCAGCAATACACATACAATTAATATTATTCAAACATAAAAAGGAATGAAGTACTGATACATGCTACAACATAGATGAATCTTGAAAATATTACATGAAACAGAAAAGCCAGACCCCAAAGGCCACATATTGTTTAATTCCATTTATAGGACATGTCCAGAATAGGTAAATCCATAGAGGCAGAAAGTAGATTATTGGTTGCCCGAAGCTGGGGAGGAGGAATGGGTATGGGGTTTCTTTTTAAGATGATAAAAATGTTCTGGAATTAGACAGTGATGACGGTTGCACATTTTTTTAATATTCTAAAAACCACTGAATTGTAAACTTTTAAAGGATGAATATTATAGTATGTGAATTATATTTTAATTTCTTTAAAAAAGTTAAAGAAAAGAAAGGCATCTAACACATGGTATAGGGAGAGTCATCAGGCAGGTAATAACCTTGAATATGACTTCATTTGTACACATAATCTTAAGGCTGGATAAACTCAAGGTACATACTCTAATGTCATTTCTTTTATCTTAAATTGTAAAAATAATACTTAAATAAATAAATAAATAAATGAAAAATACTAAAATGTTAAAGTTTACCTTGCAGAAAAAGGTAGCCATAACCTCCCAAGTAATAGAACAATTACTTTTTTTCCCATACTCATATATCATCTGATTGATGGTGACTTTTTCACAAACATAACTAAAATGAGAACGACTAAATACGACTAAAATAAAGATGTTCATTAAAGTTTCTATCCTAATCAAGATTAAAAAAACCCTCCAAATTTAGGAATTCCTACTCGGAAGAAATTTACTATGTAAAATTAAAACTTCTAAGACATGTAAAGCAAACATGTAATCAATTATTGGCACAAATACTCAAATTTTGCTAGGTGAACACTCCTCACGATATATAACTGCACGATCTCCACTGCTATTTCTTACAGTCTCCAGATGAGGTCTCTGCCTAGCTTCCTCACTGAAGGTCACAGCTCATTAACTACCCGAGGCTGGTTCCTCAAGATGTGCTCTCTGGTGGTGCCCTCCCTGAAAATGCTGCCCTACTGTGAGTTTGGGGATAGTGGTTGCTGAAACAGATCAATGAAGAACATTAAAAAACAAACAAACAAAAAAAACCACTACTCAAAAAACTCAAGTGTGGTGGGGTGGAAGGAGCAATAGAGCTTAGTGGGAGGAATATAATGTAGTGATTAAAACTATGGGCTTTGGGTTTGTACAGACCTGCCTATGATTTCACCTAACTTGCCCTGATCAGCTGTGTGAGATTGGCCAATCACTTGACCTCTCTGAGCCTCAGTTTCCCCATACATAAAATAGAGATGGTAATACTACCTCACAGGGTTTTAATGAGAATTGCATTAGCTAATTTGTGTAACGTGCTTACTTCAATAAAGAAAGGCTGTTTTTACTATGATCCAAAGATGCATTTTAAAAAGTCACTTCTAAATGACCCACCTACACTTTCTCTATTTATCTGCACAGTGAACTCATAAGGAGATTGCCAGTTTTAGATGACATTCTACTTGGTCCTCTATAGGTGAGGCCAAAAGACAACCCAAATGCCTCGTAGACAATAGGACCCAAGAAATATTTCCTGAGTAAGTAAATAAAATGAGACTCAAATTCCTTTGCTTAAAGAGTTTTTGGTTGTGTGTTTTTTCCCAATTGTAAAAGTAATACATGAAAAAAATTATTGACTATTTTTAAACAATATATGTAAATATGCACATGCGTGTAATACATACAACGTCATAAAAAATTGAAAAGTAAAGACAAGCTAAAAAAAACACTCATATTTACACCACCTAAGGGGCAATCTAATACTTTGGTATGTTTCTGTTTCATTTTAATTTTTTTTACATTGTTGAGCTAAAACTTTATATATAGATAATACATTGTTGAGTTTTATATTCTATATAATTTGATATCCTGAAGTTTTTCATTTAGCATATTATAAGCATTTCATTTAATATGTTTTATAAATAACCTCAGTGTATAGAGTATTCTATTGTATGAGAATATCTAAATTAACCATTTCCTCACTGTGGGACTTTTAGGGTGTTTCCAATTTTCTATTACAAATTACATCTTCCGAGTTTAAAAATATACTTATGTATATTATGAGCTCATAACAGAATAGAAACATATGTATGGGGTGGGTGCCTGTGAAAGTGGGTTTGTTGAGGTGGGCCAAGGATTTGCACTTTTTTTGTACACACTTCTTTACTGTTTAAATCCTTTATAGCAAACAAGGATGACTTTTGTAAATAAATGCTTAAGCAAAGAAAGGAGAAGGAGAAAAGGAAGAGGGGGAGAGAGAAAGGAGGAAGAGAGAAAAGAGGCAAGAAAGCGGGAGGGGTGGGGGGAAATCCTTGCACAGATTCCATTTGTAAAGAATTTGGGAAATCAAGAGCCACAGGAAGCAATTAAACAAAATATCCCCTTATATCCTTTGTATAACAAAGAAAAGTACAGACATATAAAAAAGAAAATAGGTATTTGGAATTTAATTTCTCTGAGCAAAAAGGGAAATAGAAAAGTGCAAACTATCCCAACACAACTTACTGATCGATTTTGGATTCTGTGGTGCTTCCAGCTTTGTCTCTCAATTTGATTGTAATGGACCCTCTTCTTACGTTCTTGTTCCAAGTTATAATATCCACAAAGTAATGATATACTGTGAAACCAGGAGAGAACATGGTAAGAGAGAGGTACTCTCAACCATTCCCTTAAAAGGTCAGTTCCTGAAATCCCAGCCTCCCTAATAACTGAGTCTCTTTTTCTCTTCCTCTCTAGTTTCTCTGCAAAGATCCAGGGCAGAATTTTCTAACATTCCTTTCTATTCTCTTTGTTAAAGATGGCTTGAGTGACAGCAGAGGGCAATGGTATCCAGTCGCCATGTTTAGGCATGGTTAAACCAGTGTTCCCACCTTAGTGCCTGAGGTCTCATGGCCAATGGCTGAGTGTGACTGGTTCACTTCCAATCCTGCCCATTTTAAAATAAGCCAACCAGGGAGCCATGCAGAGACCCTCCACAGGTGACAAGGTCTTCCATAACCTGGGCCCTGTCCACCAGCCTATCCAGCCTCCCTCATCCCTTCCCCAGTCATGCCACACCACTGGCACTGCCTACACTGCCAATTTCCCTCTTGTTCCTGAGCCTTCCCCTCATTTGGACACTCTTACTTTGCCCCCTTTGCCAACTCATCCGTCAGGTTTCCACTTAATATCACTTCCTCCAGGAGGCCTTCACTGACCCTCAGACTAAGTCAGGTCTACCTCTTGGAGTTCTCATCATGCTCTAGGATTCTCCAATCATTACTCAGCACACTACTGTATTTACAAAAATGCAAGAAAAAAAGTTAATCAAAAAAGTGGTAAATGCATGGATACATCTAAACAAATATTGCCTGAATAATGTCTTATGGAGTTACAGAAAAAAGATAAAACTAAATATCCTACAACAATAGCTGGGAATTGATGATTATTCTTCTTTGTAATCTCAGCAGTAACATCTTATAGGCACCCAATAAATTCCTATGGAATAAATGAGAGTACATGATGCGTTCAAGGAACTCTTCTTCCTCTCTAGTCTTCTGCTCTCCAAGGTCGAGGATGCTTTGGGAAGATGGGAATTCCACCATGATATTCAGATTTGTTATCTCTTGGTCAGACTTGCAGAGAAGGGAAAAGAGGCTCAGGGAGAAAGTGGCCATCTCACAAAGAAGTAAGTTAAGCCCTGGAGTTGCCATGCCATGGCCTGTTATTGCTCAGGGGTTTGCCCCATTTGGACCCGGCAGACACCGAACCCCGGGCTGCCACCCATGGCACCAAAGAAGGACGGAAACCCAGTAACCTGCAACCTCTTTTACAAGAGTTGCTCCCGAGAAAGGTGAAAAAGGAGACATGATTGCAAGACATACATCTACCCAGGAAATATCCTACTTGCTTCCCAGGGCATCTTATTATCTGTTGGCCCACTTAGCTCTCCTCTGGAATACCCAGTCTCTTGATGTCTTTGAAAGGTCATCATGGTTGCTTTGGAGCTGGAACTGACCCACAAATGTAGCTGACACCTTATTTTTCCTAGCCCCAAGTTCATGTCTCTTGGGAATTAAGCAATTTTCTAGAAGAACTTAGTCACTAACATGGCCATCCAGTGAAATTAACAGCTATGATTTGTTGAGATTTTAATCCTTATAACCCAGGCGATAGGTATTATTATCCCAATTTCACCTAGCAGGACATTGAGACTGAGAGAGGTTAATGTCTTGACCGAGGTCACACAGCTATTATGTAGTAGAGTCAGGATTCCACCTAGGTCCTTCCAGCTCCAAAGTCAATGCCTCACCGTGGCCTTTATTTGCCAAGAAGTAGTCAGGAAGCTGAGACTCAGCCATTCCAAAAGTATAAGGGTCGGGGGAAAAGCAAACAACCACATTCACCACTCACTGCAGAACGGTTTCTCTTCAGCTGTGTCAAAAAATGCTTTAGTCACAGGAGGAGATTTCTCCTTTAAATAGTCTTTCCAATGATCGGCATAATAGCCTATAAAACAGATTGGAAAAGTATAAGATTAACATGTATTATACAAACATGAAAGCAGCTGGGGAGGTAGCGAGAACAGCAAGTTTGACTGCCATCACCGCTGAGATCACCTCCCTTTCGCCCACCCTCATGGTGAGGGCCCCCAGGGCCCCCAGGGCAGCGCCTGCCCAGCAGCCACCACACCCTACTCACTATTCTATTAAAAACTGGGGTGTGCAAAAAGACCCTAGAGTGGCTTTTCCCCTTTTCTACCAACATTACGTCATCCATCCCTGGTTCTCAGCAGCAAGGGTGGGGAGTGGGGAGCACTAAAAATAGTGCTGATATTTTTCAGTATCACATTCATTTTATAGGTTAAAACAGATTCAGGTTTATACCTGGAATAGCATCACTCTTGCAAAACAACGTGCTTTCTTGAACTACAAATCAATCCCCTAAATTGCACAGAGCCTGGGTTTGCCACGTGACTGTGTCACCAGGCAGGTGAATGTCGTCCTTCATGTGTGCCTGCAGGAGTGAGGCTGAGTACCATCAGTGGGACCACTCTCTCTCCTCTGTCCCCACTCCCAGAGAAAGGCCTCTGCCTTCTGACTTAATTGATCTGGGGTGGGACCACCAGGCATCAGTATTTTGTAAAAGTTCCTTAGGTAATTCTAACGCATAATCAAGGTTGAGAAGCCCTTGTCTATAGCATGCACTGATGGTAACTTGGGTTTTTCCTTTGAGAACAATTAGAAAATTCTCATGACTATCCAGTTTCAAAGTTCTCACTACCTGGAATATTTCTATCAATGCTTAGCATATATCCAAGCATCCTCCACAGTATCTATCACCCAACCCCACCCCCTTACGTGGACAAGAGCCAGAGTGTGGCGTAAGGGCATTAGAGACACAATTTGTTGGGAGGGATCACTCTGCAAGGCTCATTTGATAGGAGGGGCTCGGGGCTCACTGCGACCCACCCCCCGCAGAAAGGTTGTATGTAAGGTGTTCCTGTCACCATGGGAACAGGCTACATAAGGCAACAGTGCCTTGGGTGGGCTTGGCAACTCTTCTGGAACCTTCTTTTCCATGCTAGAATAGAGTGTCCAGGGAGGATGCATGACTTTCTGGGTGAAATCCTATGCAGATTGCTTTTCTAACACTGTTTATTATTAGGAGATCCCAGAGTACCTCACAGAACAAATTGGCTAGAAAACGTTGACTAAATATATTTTTTTATGAGACTGAGGCGCTACTAAATATATTTTTTTAAAACACACAATGTTCAGGCCCATGTTTAGACAGGAAGGTGGTGCTGGTATGCCTACCAAAAATTAGTACGTTGTTAATCAAAAGTGAAACTGCTTGTTGGACTTACCCAGAATTGGACAGGACTCTTTTTGTGGTATGCCGCAGCTGACACATTTGCCATTCCTATAATCCCGGTAGGAGTCACAAGGATATGCCGTGATAGTACAGTTCTCTCTCAGGGAAGAGAGATACAGGTAAATAGACCTCTGGTGGTCACACTTAAAATACTGTAGTCCTGGGTTGTAAAAGGAATGATTAAAGAATAGACCTGTTATAGCATTTAATAACAGTACGTTTGTCACATATTGTATGCACACAGACACATACAAACACAATTTATCATGTCTCCTATACGTCAAGCACTGTATTAACAGCTTCCGTATATTTGATTCCATTTAATCCTGATAAAACCCCCATAGATCAGGATTCATGCCAGCAAGTGGCAGGAGAAAAGAAGAAGACAGGCATGGGTGTCTCCATTGGACCTAGCAGGACACTGAGACTCAGAGAGGTTAAATGACTTGACCAAGGTCATACAGCTATTATATGGTAGAATCAGGATTTGACCTACGTCCTTTTTTTATCGGTGAAAAGGAGAAGAAAAACTCCATGGTAGTCAAAGATTCCCCTGAGGTTTTCACCAGAAGACAAGTACGATTAAACTAGTAAAACACATCACAGAAAGTAGACATCGGGGAGCAATTGGTAGAAGAAGATCCCCAAGGAGGGCAAGCAGAGGAGACAGCTTTGGAAAAGGATGGTGGGTGCCTCCACCCTAGGTCAGGAGGGAACACGAATGTCAAGACTGACCTTGTGAACTAAGCTGAGAATAGATAAGATGGATTTCTCAGGTAGGACCTTGAACTAGGTACAAAAGTCCCATCTAGCTCACCTCTACGAGATGGAGGGTTATGAGTAAGGGTATGTTTGAAATAGAAGCATGAGGAGTGATTGCAGGGAGTCAGCGAGACATAACCAAGAGGATTCTCTGGCATTATTGTGGACTATGGAGAAGTTAGCAAGTTTGCCTGACTTTGTACTCCACTGAAGAGGCGCCATGACTTTTCCAGAATGTTCCCAAGCAAAGATGGGGGCTGACGTGGCAGAGACTTAAGGACCTGGAGGTGCACAGGGCGCTCATGAGGGCAGCCAAGCGGCAGGGTGAAGTGAGCGGGGCTGAACGCTAGGCGGCAGCGCTGGAAGCCATGGATGGGCAAGGAGAGGTGAGAAGAGGCATCACACGTAGTGTGACGGTGACAGAGGAGTCTGACGGGGCACCGAGACGGGTATCAGAAAAGTTGGAGGTGATGGAGCACGGCAGCAAAGAATATCAGAGAGCTTGTTGGAAAGTTAATGGGTCAGATGGCGAAGTCATTCAGAAAAGGGGACTGGGTGCCAAAGATGAGTAATCAATGGAGGTGAGGACCTGAATAGGAAACAGTGAAAGAACCCCATGAAAAGAGGAGCTATGACTGTGAGCTAGTGGTTTGGAGAGGCACCAGGTGCAAGAGTCAGGTCAATGTTTCCTCTTTCTCCAGAGTCCACTTATGCCCATAGAAAAGACCAGTGAAGGACAAAGAGAAATAAACTGGGGGAATTAAGGGGAAGCACGGTGCTGATGTGGGCTCAAGCTGGACCAGAGTGAACTCTAACAAGCCAATATTTACTTATTATTCCTGGAGCTTCCACTTGCAAAAACAATGACGTTAGTCATGATATGGATGATGTCCTTGATAAGCAGAGCACGTTACCTCTGACTGCTAATGGCTGTAGTTACACCATGTCACACAGGACAGGATTTGAACACTCACCATTTGTGGTACCATATGGTTGACCCTATTTATGCCATTTCATTGGAATCGTTTTTAAACACTGTGTCATTCCCATGGGGCCATATACAGCTATCATTTTGTAACAAGATCATCTTTTTCTAAAGTCATTTCTGTAATTGTTTAACTTCCTCTGGCAATGGTGAAACACAGCTTTAGAGCACACAAGGATGGGTTTTTTTATTCTATCCTGTCCTCCAACTCCCCATTTTGTTTTTGTGAGTTTGTTCTCATTATAAAAGTAATATGTGCTCATTTAGAAAACACAAAATACTAGGAAATAATGATGAAAAATCACCAAGAAGTCCAATATAATCTGTTGGAGCATTTATGGTTAAATGGTTAGTCTTTTTTTTTTTTTATACTCACACATGTACAAATATACATTTAAAAAATAAGTCAGGATCATACTGTATAGTTCTATGCCTTTTTCATTTGACAGCATATTGTATTTTTATTAATCTCTGCAAATAATTTTTAATAATTATATTTCTTTGGGTGGATGTACCATTTTCATTTAGTAATTTTCCTATGTTGGACATTTAGATTATTTCTAAAAAGTTAACTATTATACATAACACTCTGTTGAATATCTTTGCACTCTAATTTTTGTCTATATTTTTCATTATTTCTCTAGGAAAGATTTCCAGATGTGGAATTTCTAGGTCAAAGAAATACCTTTTCAAGAGAGAAATAATTCATAATAGCTCTTAATCGTATGTTTATGGTTTTTAAAAGTAGTGTACTTACATAATAATTTGTAATTTATATTTATACCACCTTTATCTTCTTAGGAAATTTGTTTTCTATTAAACACTACCCCACATAGAATAATATTTTTTAAATATGCCTTTTTTAAACCATTATTTTACAAAATAGAATTTTTTCTGCACTTACCTCCAAATATTGTTTTTGGGCAACCAGGTTGATCTAATCCTCCATTTGGGTAGAAGTCTATGTTTCCTAATGATTCCTTGTAGCCCAATGCTAAAAGAGAATACACCATGCTTTATACTGCTTTGAACTTTTCACATCTCATAGCTCACTTGCCTGCAAGCTATGGGTGGGGGTTGTATTATTATTATTATCATTCCTATTTAAATATTTTGCCCAAAGTTACCCACCTAGTTAGTTAGCTAGTTAGTCTCCAAGTAGGAGACTATGAAGATGGTAATGGAATTTATTTCCAATATTTCTAAAGACATAAGAGAGTTTGGTCACTCATTCACTGTAGGGTTGATAAAATGGTATGTTTCTTCTTTACATTTGGCTGGAACCCTCTAATTTCCTGAGCCTCTATTTGCATTTGTGTAAGTCTTTAATGAATAAGAAACAGGGGAAAATGAACTTCTACTCAGTAGAAAACGATCTTTAAAAATTGGGGATCTAGGGTGGTAAAAACATTGGATAGTCTTCTAGAAAATGGGGACCTAAAGAACTATAGATATTTAGTAATTGCTTATTCTCTTTAACCTTGTAACCCCAAATAATCAGTAAAATGCTTGATTAAAAAGATTATATACGCATACATATATAGTGCATTGTTATATCTCAATAAATATTACATATCGAGAACCTACATGTGTCCATGGGCATGATACTATCTAGGTGTTTTACACACCTTCTAATTTCACAATGTCTACAAAGTAACCGTAGGTAAATTCAGATGAAGTAACTCACAGATGAAAATACTGACTTGGCTCAGGGGGTTTAAGGAACAAACAAGGCACCACTAGAAAAAACATAATCTGGGTTTTGAGTCCACCTCTCCCTGACTACAAAGCTCACACTCTTTCCTTCAAAATACACTTTCTCTCCAAGAATGAAACATAAATTGCTCTATTCCATCAAGCATTAAAATGGCAGTGAGGTACTGCACTTAAGTAAGGTAATACTTTGCAAACTACACAGCAAGAATATAGCTGTTTCATGGAGACATTTATCCTAAGGCAAACAATTGCTGACACTACACCTGAGTGCCCAAGAAAAGTGCTCAAGGGTTTTCTTAGGTGGTTGTATCATGAAAAGGGTGTACAGAGCACTCTTCTCTGTCCCCATGGCCCTCTCCGAGTTTCTGTTCCAGCTCTTCTCCCATATATCTGGATATGAAGCTATATCACCCCAAACCCCATGACATGGACCCAATCCCAGACATGAAATCAGCACCCTGAAAGACAGAAATGGCCAGGAAGACCAACAGAGAGCTGGAGAGCTATCAGTAATTCAGAATCACTCTGTGTAGAGAGATGCAACACTTGAACATAACTTTCAGCTTAAGGAAATAATGAGAAAGAACCAATAAAAACAGGAAATCATGCATGCAGATCCAGTTGTATGTATGGAAACATTTGTCCACGTGGTGTGAAAATCGGCCTGTCCTTGATTGGTCAAGATGATCACTTCAAAAATAAAAAGAGACGATGGGAAAAGCATCTTCACTCTAGCAAGAGATCCTGGGTGCCTCATTATTAAACCAGCTTCCATGAAAGATTTCTGTGGGTCTGTTACCCGGCCCCGTACGAAAAGAGGGAATCTGGAGGAACTTGACCTGCCCCTGCATGACAGTTCCCCCAGGGGAAGGCTCCGTGGGAGTCTGGAGCAGCAGGTCACTGACACGCAAGGACGGGAATGTTACCGTCAGTGTCGGAATGGATGACATCAACAAACTGGGCATCGGTGGGGTCTAATCTGTCCTCCGGGGGTTTTCCATTGAATAAAGGGCCTGCAGGGTCGAGACCTGGAAGGAAAACAGAGTCAGCTTGGCAACCCCACGCCATGAGTCACCTGCAGCCAGGCTTTTGATCTCTCCCTTAAGGATGGCTTGCAGGCTGCAGGGCAGCCTCAATTGGGCAAGCATTCATTCCCGTCCTGCTTCGTCAGGCTGCTTTCCACAGCCCTGTAGCTTTTTCCCACAGTAGACACGGTTACCCTGGAAGTGCCCCCTGAGAATGGCACCCAGACTCTATCAGGAGGTATTTCTTGCACAGAGCTCAACAGCAGAGAGTGCACAGACATATGAGGACCAGAGGTATGGGGATAAACTGGTTCCTCAAGAAAAATCACCTGAGGGTGCATATAAAAAGTGGATGCTATACTTATATACCATTTTAAATGACCCAGAAACCTCCCTCAGCCTTTCCTTCTTGTTATTAATAAAGTCCTTTACAGTTTCCATGTTTATTCATTTATACTAGTTCATCAACTCCACATCACACGCCGGTGAGGGAGGCAGGGCAGCTATCATCATTCCCATTTTACAGAAGAACGATCTGAAGTTCAGGAAGATCAAGTGTCATAACCAGAGCCATAGCCTCATGATTCAATCACCTCTCTCTGCTGAGCTCTTGGTTTCACTGCACTGAGTCTGGCAAGCTGCGTAGGAAAGAGTGAAACTCACAGGTGAGGTCAGGTGTCAGGGAAGGTATCAGAAGTGGGAGTTCAAGTGGGTGTCAATTCCTACAAAATGGATCCACCCCATAAAGGCCTGAACTGATTTTTTTGCCTTTGATCAATGCTAGCTGGGCGTTCCTCGCCATCATGATGAAACAGCTGTAAAAACAAGACAGCAGATCCCATGATGCTGTAACCACAAAAAAAAAACTTGAAACTAAAAACAAAAATAAAGCACGAGAGGTTCAAATATGCCTTGCTTATTAGAATCCTACCTGGAGTGAAGAAGAGTTCAAGGGACATATTAAAGATACTATCTATGAGTGTCATTTTAAATGACATCTCCCGGCTGTTAGAGATAAAATCCAAGAGAGAGCACCTTTGCTTCAGCTTTCCTGGTTATAGCCTCAATCTCTCCATTTCTCTTCTCCAAACACTCTTGCTTCCTTGAGGCATATCTTTATCTGCGCCTTTCCGTACCTCCTTTTCTTTCCCCCACCCACCAACTTTTTTTATTCTTCTGTCTGCTCCCAACTAAAACTAATGTGGAAGGATATGGAGCTACACCCAGGCACCCAAGTCCACAGGATATTCTCAACAGAGCGAGAGAAACTCCTAACTTGAGGAAGAGTTTGCTGGAGAAGGCTTCTCCTCCTCCCAGAAGACAGCACCACTTCCTGTGCAATAAAATGAATAGTGAAACAGCTAGAGCCCGTTTTACAGCAGCCTCCAGATCATAGCAGATAAACCAGCTTGCTGTATAAAGTCCAAACCAGCGCAATTTTGAGAGTGATGAGGGACTATTAATAATTATACCTGCACTCAAAGCACAAATGGGGACTGTCACAGTAAATGTGGACATATGATCTCCTTAGTGATAAGCGATAGCAAATGATCAGTTTATAATGTCAGCCAAAAATGGCAGGGTGGGGGGAGGGGCCGCAGGGAATTTCCACAGTGAAGATGCCCTAAAACGCTGTGTATTTTGTGTGGTCAGAGCCCAATGGAGTTAGATAGATGTGACACGGAGCCCCAAACCTAACCCCAACCAACTCTGTGACCTCAGGAGTGTTACTTTACTTCTTTGAACCTCAGTTCTCTTATCTGCAAGATGGAAGTCGAATTAATAGCTACTTCTGAAGACTTACAAAAGGACTTCTGGATCTGAATCCAGAATATTTTGAGATTATTATAGAATAGAAACAAAATGAGAAAATGGAGCTCTTTCTTGTTGCTCTCAGATCACCAAAAAAGTGTCTAGATAGTGATCCAGAGAATTTGCTAAAAGCTCTGGACCTCTCCCCTGGACAGACATCATTTGCATGCAGTTTCAGGGGCCTCTTATTCTCATCCCCAAGGTCACCAAGAACTCTCCGAGGCAGTGCTATCCAATGTAATGTGAGCCAGACATATAATTTTAAAATTTCTAGCAGCACTTAAAAACAAGGAAAATTAATTTTAATAATGCACTTTATTTAACCCAGTTTATTTAACCCAATATATCCAAAATATTATCATCTCAACAAGTAATCAATGTGAAAACTCTAAGATTTTTTTTATATTCTCTTTTTGTACTTAGTCTTTGAAATCCAGTGTGTATTCCGCACTCACAGCACATCTAAAAACCTGCTTTAGGCGCATTGCAGGTGCCTAGCGGCAACCTTACTGGACATAGGTGTTTCTCGGCAGGTAGTGTTCAAACGACCTGCCTCTTGTGGTTAAAAGTACAGACTCCTGGACTCCAATCCCAGAGACTCTGACTTAGCAAGCCAGCGTTGTAACAAGCACCCCAAGGTGGTTTTTACACAACTTGAGAGTCAACTTTAATGTATTATCAAGTGGTGTAGATACTTGAAATATTTTAAAATCCATTCATCTTCTGCATCTTCTGTTGAAGAAGTTAATGAAATGTGTGTCTGGAGAGGAAAAGCAAAAGGAAGGGCAGGGGAAAGAAAGGGACATAGAAGAGATGTAACAGCCATTCTGGCCTAGGTTATTAACAAGCAGAACCACCCAATACTTGGGAAGTGGGAGTGAATTGTGTCCTTGGGTAACAGGCCCCAAATTCCTACCCCACAACTCAGTGAGCCCCCTCAGGCAAGGCCGTGGGAGGTGAGTGGGTAAGGGAAACACTTTACCCCTGAAAGTGCTCTGGGGGACAGCTGAGATTGACCTAGGAACTCAGAAAGGATGAGAAATCAGGAGACTTTGGGGGAATCAGAAAAGTCAGCTGTGGGCCACCGGCTGAGTCCAGGCCACAGCGCAGGGTCTCGTGGGAAGAGTGGAAGGAAGGCTGGGCAGGGGAATTTCCATGGTCAGGGAGCAGGTTACATTGCATGCACATTCAGACTAATCGTGGAACATGTTTGCTGGGAGGTTGAGGACGAAACTGGGAGGTAAGCAGAGTAAGGCAGCAGTAGGCTGGAGCCCAGCAGGACTAGCACTGGAGAGCAGATTTTGCTCTTCTCTCCCTAAGCTTTGTGGTCCATGACATCAGGTTCTTAGCTTGAAATTAGCCATGGTGGGTGTATTTATACCATGGAAATCAGCAAACGCTACAAATCAGCGATCTTGTTTCTTTCTTTTTCTTTCTTTCTTCTTTCTTTCCTTCCTTCCTTCCTTCCTTCTTTCCTTCCTTCCTTCCTTCCTTTCTTTCTTTTTTTTGCAGAACTGATCAGCTTCTAAACACATCACTGGAAAAAGTCCCACCTGCCAGAAGAGGAGCTCCCTTAAGGGACACAAGCAAATTCCAGCTATCAGTCTTTTGTAACCATAAGGAAATTTTTTAAAAGTAAGGACACATTGTTTCCTAAAACATAGTAGCAGTAGAGATAGATGATAGATAGATAGATAGATAGATAGATAGATAGATAGATAGATAGATAGATAGATAGATAGATAAATGGAGTTTTGCTTTCCTTACTATTTAGTAAGATGAGGGCAGACTTGGCCTTTGGAGTGAAAGTGAGAAAAAACAGCTAGGAAAAAAGAATGTGACCTCAAGGACCAGCCAATGTGGTGTGTGTGTGTGTGTGTGTGTGTGTGTGTGTGTGTGTGTGTGTGTGTGTGTGTGGGCGAGAGAGAGAGAGAGAAAGAGAGAGAGAGAGAGAGAGACAGAGACAGAGAGAGAGAGAGAGAATCACTTACCCAGGGCTACCTGTCAAGTACAGTAGCACATTCCGACTTGTAACCCTAAAAGCTTACCTACCAAATGTAGTAGGTTTGAATCATTTACCTCTCCCCTCCCTCCTTCTTCCTTCCATGTTCCCTAGATTTAAAATGACTACCTCCATGTAAGGATGGATTCTAGGAAACATATAAATTGAAGAGGTCTTAGCCTGAAAGAGAAAGCCTCCCTCAGCCCTTCATTGGTAGCTGTGGAAAGTTACTAGAGCACTAGGCAAGAGAGCCCAGCATGGGTGTGTTTGAGATTTGACCTGCTGTGTGGCTGAATGTTTTCATTCAGTTTTGGCCTGAAAGCTGATATTCAGAGAGTAAGCCCCAGCCATCGAAATTCCCATCTCATTTTCCTATCATGAGACTCCAGCTCTCCTTGGGGACAAAAACATTTTAGGTCTGTAGTTCAAGCTACTCTTGATTAAATGAAAGGAAGAAGGCTATCTGCTTGGGACACGCAGATCAAATCCCCGTGGGACATAGCTGTTTTCCTAGCCATAAGAGAAATAAAGTCACTACCATGTTTTTCATGGTATATACAACTTACAAAGTGCTTTGCACATATTATATTAAATAATAATTTGAGGTCAACTTTAGTATGATCTTCCTTTTGCAAAAGAGGACACATGCTCAGACATGTTAAATGATTAGAAGAGCTGGCTTCGAACCCAAGGACTTGAATAAGCCGCATGCATCACATTTCCCCCAGTAACCAGGCCGACGACCCCCTGTCCATTCAGAGGAAGCCTTACCTGTAATTCTTCCCAGCTGCCCATCGTACATCTTTCCAACAAATCCGGATATGTGGGCTCCTAGACTTACTCCAATCATGTAAATGTCCTCAAGAGAAGCTCCTTCTGCCTGAAATTTCAAGAGGTCCATCATTATAAATTGTTAAGGCTAAGGAGTAGGCAACATCTGCAGAAATTTCCTATCTGTTGACATTGGAGAAACATATATATCCATTATTTCATGTAAGCATCACAACACTGCTGCAAAAAAATATATGCTATTCTTTTGATGATACACTTAAGGAAACTGAGGTCCAGAGTTCAAGTAATCTGCCCAACATGAGGCAGTGGGGGAAGGGGCAGAGCAGGATACAAACCAGTCTGTCCAACTCCAAACTAGTGCCTTAACCTTTTATGCCATGGTGTCTCCATTTATACTTTTGCTGGAAACCAAGCTGAGACACCTTTAAAACTTTATTAGTTAGGGAGAAGGACAACAATACGTTTATCTTGATGCTGATTCAGTTAAACGAATCCACTGCGGAGAGGGAAGGAAAGAAGGAAAGAAAGCAGGGTGGGGATGGACCACACTGACCAGAGTCTGCTGGGACAGTCACTATGAGTCATTTTAATGCTTACTTTTCCAGGGCTGTGGCTTAGGAGCACATGTATAATAAAACTGATGCCACTTCTGGCCACAGTGGCTCTCTCTGAAATAGTCCTGATATCAAGCCACTTTTTTTTTCCATAAAAGGGGCAATTCATAAGATTGATCACTAAATAAAATTTAAGATTTATTTAATCTTTGGTAAGTCTACTAAAAACATAAATCAAATATACAAAAGAATTTCTCATCAGATCATGGATATCAGTTTTGGTTTTGGATAATCCGGTCACTAAACTTTTGGCATTGCTAGGAAAAGGAACAGCTATAAAGTTGAGGAAGCTCTAGGCATTGAAGGCAGGAAACCCCTACACAGAATCTCTGCTACACACAGAACAACTTCATGTGAGTTAGAAAACAATGTCCATTTTTCAGGACACATTTCTGTCATTCACTGGAAAGTTATCATAATACACACATAATTCTACAATGTCTATAAGGACAGTGGTGCTCACTTAGATGGGTGCCTTGTGCAGTGCACAACCTGCACAACCATACCTAGGGACCTTCCCTCCAGCCCTTTCCTCCACCTTCCCTGGGGCTTATTTGGATTTACAAAATAACACCCCATGTTCATTGCAGATATCTGTTGGCTTTAACTCTCCAGATAATGGGCCAGTTTCAATTTTGTCCTGAATTATCGAAGAGAATTTTCCCTTACCAACATTTGGTCGATAAATTCCTTCAAGATATTGGCTACGTCTTTGGTCCTACTGGAGGCATGGTGGTACATTACAGTTGTAGCTCCTCGATTCCAATCAACAACAACGACATTCATGTCCTCTACAGAGAGCAAACCCTCTACTAAGTCCCCAATCCAAACTGGAGGGGACCCTGTCGGCCTGAATCCATGGACAATGAAGGTGGTTTTCTTGGTTACATTCAAGTTCCCTAAAACTGTTGAGTTGATGGTCTGTGCGCAGGTCAGATTTCTCCTTGTGTAGAGCATCAACTTCACATTTAGTTTCGTACCAACCACTGCACTGTGAAAGCTCAGTCTTGTGAATGAAGGACATGTTTCATCTGTATCTAAAAATAAAAAAAATACATGGCATCATGACAGTTCTTTCCTTAGTTGGGCATCAAGTGAGAATGCTGTCCTACACTTGATGGAGTTCTTTCTATGTGCCTTACAGCACCTAGCAGGAGGCTAGATCTCCCATGTTTCCCTGAAAATAAGACCTAACTGGAAAATAAGCCATAGCATGATTTTTCAGGATGCTTGTAATATAAAATAAGCCCTAATGTGTCTTCTGGAGCAAAAATTAACATAAGACCCAGTCTTATTTTCAGGGAAATACGGTAGGGCTTATTTTATATTACGAGCATCCTGAAAAATCATGCTGGGGCTTGTTTTCCAGTTAAGTCTTATTTTCAGGGAAACTCAGTAGTTGAATGAAGTTGCAAAGTCATACTGATAAGGAGTTCATAAGTAGTGACTTTGACTTCTTTTTCACCAGGAAAGCCATCTTTCCAAATTCTACCCTCCTTCAAGGTCTAACCCCAAAAGTCACCTCGACGAAGCCTTCTCCAATTCTCCCAACCATAAATATTGTCCTTCATCCCAGAACTCCCCGAGCCCCTTTATGGACCTTAGTGACAGCACAATGAAAACACTTTCAGGAGTGTATTATGGGTATTTATATACGTGCCTGCCTATCCTGCTAGACCACAATCTCCTTGGAATGGTGTCCCATAATCTTGTGTATCCCTCACTGATCCCAGCACAGAGTAGAGGGCTCAATAACTGAAAGTTCATGGTCCAAGCACCTCTTGCCTAGAGCACCAACCTGAGACGGCGGTGGGGAACGGGGTGTGCCTTGCCCTGAGCCTTTCAGTAGTAGCATCTGAAACTGTTGAGCATGGTGGCGTTTTTGGACCCTCTTCTTTGCTCTTCAAGCACCACCTTCAAGCATTCATCCCACTGAGTAGGTTCTAAGGATGGCCTTAGAAGAAAAGTCAGGGGTGGGGAGGAGAATAGCATAGATGAGCCTGGAGCATCTTGTTATGGCAGAAAGTGAGTGTTTAAAAACTTGTCACAAGGACACGGGAGCCAGGTGGAGGGGCTTCCACTGACCAGATCTGGGATAATTTGAGCACAAAATAATTAAGGACACTAATGAGCTATAGGACTTTGGAAAAAATTAGGAATCCATGATTCCATAACAAATAAATGGATAAACAAACAAACAAATAAATAAGTGGAGGACTCTTACTTATAGTATAATGCTGAGTGCCAACTGGCAAATGTGGAATGAAGGCTAGAGTTGAGGCTCACCATTTTACAATCATCATGATAAAAACTGGTTAGGCAAGACTCATCAATGGATGCTGAACCGAGAGGGAGGTGGATTGAGGAGGAGCATACGTATATGATCTGAAAGTGTCTCACACAGATTGCTTGTTAGTGATTAGGGGAAAGCAGTAACTACACAGTGGAGAAATTGAACAGCACTTTGACTAGGTTACCTGAATGAGCATCACAAGTGAATGGCAGACAGACGTCATGTGCCTCTAGCTGTAATGTACTGAGAATGACACAACATCATCTATGTAGTATTTCAGTGGGGAATATGTAAGCTGAATCTAACCAAGAGGAAAAATCCGACAAACACAAAATGAGGAATATTCTATTCTTTTAAAAAGGGACCTGAATCTTTAAAAAGGTTAATGTCATAAATGAAAAAAGAAAGACTGTGGAAATGTTCTATATTAAAGGAGACTAAAGAGACAAGATACGGGCAATATCTGGTCTTGGACTGGATCCTGTGATGGGAGGAAAAAAGAACATAAAAAATTATTGGGCCCATGGACAAAACTGGGATATGGACATCAAATTAGACAAAAGTTTGGTATCAGTGTTAAATTAATTGAGATTGATAACCATACCATGGTTACATAAGAGAAAAATCCTAATTCTTAAGACGAAATATAAGTAAATGGACAACTTAGTCTCAATTGGTTCAGAAAAAGAAAACTGGGGGTGGAGAGGTAACAAATGATAAGGCATATGTAGCAAAATGTTAACAATAGATGAATCTATGCAAAGTATTATTTGTGTTTTGTGTATTTTTTTTTAATTCTTTTAGATTCCTAGAAGTTCAAAATTATTTCCAAATAAAAAGCTTAAACAAAAGGAAGAAGAAAGAGGACCATACCAGTGTCACATAAAGCAGGAGGGAGGCTGTGTGTTCTCATATCAGAAAACCAAAGGAGATAGAAATGCTTAAGACTGCTTGAAATGGAATAGGGAGTTGGAAATAAACTAAAGGTCGAGTTGCAAGATGAGAAAGGGGGTGGGAAGGAAGGAGGGCTTTGGGGTCCTTGGGTATGGAGACAGAATTACTTTTGCAACATTGTGTAAGGCCTTGGTCAAGAACCACGATCAAATAAAAGTTAAAAGTAATCCTCTGCTCAACATTGGTATCCAGACATAATAATATAATGACTGTGAAGAATGTATCGTATTTTTCATTATAAGAATTATTTAAAACTGTGTTGTGACCCACTCTCCCACATCTTGTTTGGCTGAGAGAGAACAGCCAAGTAGGAGGTGAAGTGTTGCAAAAAATCATCCGTGGCTGCAAGCTGGAGATGGCCCTTTGGGACATTCAGGAGAGTGGGCAAGGCTCTGCAGTGACCATCCTTAGAGGAAGGGAAAAGAAAGGGAAGATTGTTCACTTGCAACTGGCCAACAGAGGACACGAGTGCCTTGGGAAACATCTCTTCTGACTTCCTCCAATAGGATTTAGGAACCATTTATCCAGGGCCCTATTCTCAGTGAATCTACACTTGCACAACCAGGAACTGCTACTCCCTGATTCTGAGCCTCAGAGTAATTTTCTTCCTGAGTCCATACCCTTTCTTAACAATCTGGGTCCATTCATGTAGGCTTTTATTTGAAACTTCCTGCAAAGGCTCTGGTACGCAGGAGTGAGTGAAGTTCCAAAATAGAATGGGCAAAAGAAGCTCAAATAGAAGGTTAAAAATTAAGGAGGCTTTGAAATCCCTCATCCTAGAAAATAGGGAGCCCCAAATTCACACATTTCTCCTTTTACTCTACACTGTCAAGTTGCACGTACAGTGAGGCAGGCTCATAATACACTGTCTTTTATTTTTTTATTTTTCCTCCCAGCTTTGAGACATATTTGACGAATAACATTGTTTAAGATGTGCAACACTATGATTTGATATTTGTATGTATTGTGAAATGATTACCACAATAAGGTTACTTGTTAATACATTCTTCACCTCAAATAGTTACTTTTTTTCTGTGTGTGTGGTAAAAAGATTTAAGATCTAGTCTCTTAGCAAATTTCAAGTATACAATACAGTATTGTTAACTATAGACACTATTCTGTGCCTTAGATGTGAGAACTTATTCATCTATGTAAATATTTTCTCCATCTGTTGGTACCCATCATTTTTCTCTTCTTGTAGATTGCATACTCCTGGAGAACATGGACTGAAACTTGTGTGATGCTTGTAGAGCAAGTCCCAGAGTAAATAACTGACTGTTTAGTCACTTTATTGAACAGGAGGTATCATGGGAAGGGCTGAGCCTCTGGGTCTTAGCCATCAGTTAAACTGGGTTTTGTTTCTGGTTGTGAGACTGACTCACAGGTAGCCTGGAGAAATTATGTCACCTTTCATTTGCCACCTACCTGCCCAAGAGAGGAATGCTGTGGAGATTAATCATGAATGAATTCATACCGGGGAAGATAGAGATCCCATTCCAAAGAAGGGAACTGTTTGTTATGTCTGTTCATTTTGAGCCAAATGAGCAATATTATATTAGGCCACTGTGTCATCAAGGCACACATCAGAGTCCTTGGAAGACTCAGAAAAGATCTGTGAAATATGGCCCCAAGCTATTTCTCAGCAGCAACTGCCAACTTTCATGTCTGTGGGATGGCTGACCAGTCTCCTTGACTTGCTGAGTCTTTACTAGAAGCCCTTAAAATGGAAAGTTACTGAAAGGCAAGAAGAGCAGAGCAAATGGATTTTTATTTTTCATTTAATAGAACCACTCTGACTTCATGTATTTTTAAATGTCTGAGTTATTTTTATAATGGCATTGCACTCTGGAAAAGTCCATTGCAAGTACTGAGTAAAAACAGATTTCCTAGTTCCTCTCAGGACTAAGTATTATAACAGCTTTACATATACAGAGGGTGCCAAAAAAAAAAAAAATGTATGCACATTTTAAGAAAGGAAAAAACTGTATTAAAATTGTAATACTCTATATATACCAATAAGAAAAGATGAATGCAAGCCACGTGTATACATTTTTTTGGCACCCCCAGTATTACCTGCAATCCTCAGAGAAAACGTGCAGTTCACTCAACAAGAGTCTGCTCTACCCTAGGTTCTGTGTCAGGCATTTCTGAGGAAGAGTCAAGCATTAATAAAATAAAACACACAAATCAGTGTAAAACAACAACCTGTGACATATGCCACGTAACAGAGATATGGTGTAAAATGAGAATTTAAACAGGGAATTTGGCCTGGTCTGGGAATCAGGAATCTTAGTCTCTTATCATCTGAAAATCATGTATCTAAAAACCAACAATGGGGCATTTCTTT
Organism: Rhinolophus ferrumequinum; assembly: GCF_004115265.2. NCBI lineage: Eukaryota > Metazoa > Chordata > Mammalia > Chiroptera > Rhinolophidae > Rhinolophus > Rhinolophus ferrumequinum. The sequence continues at coordinate 59,856,807 of NC_046285.1, read as the reverse complement.
TGCAAAGCACCACAACATACTGAAGGGCAGATTCAAGTTCCCCAAACTATTCAGTTTTAGTTTCATAGATTTTTACTCTTACTGTATTACCTAGACTTACTGTTTCAGGAATTATATCTTTTCCAATGATGTGCTTTGTTTGCCTTGAATCCACCACATGACATTAGAACCGTTATTCAGCTTTCTTTTTGTTAGCATTTGCCTAGAATGTTTTTATCCTTTTTAAACTGAATCCTTTTGTTTTAGGGGTCTTACACATAGCGTTTAACTAGGTTTTATTTTACAACCCAATCTGAGAGCCTTTTTTAAAAAAATCGGTGCGTTCACATTTGTTGGCATAACAAACACAATTGGTGTGGAGGCCTTAGAAGTGCCTCACTCTGATCTGCCTTCCAGAGAATCTTCTGCAAAGAGCCCAGCTGAGTTGATGTGCATCCAGCTGCCCCACATTCACACAGACGCCATGGCTCCCCAGGCTGCTCCTCACCAATGCCTGACCACTGTGGGGTACTGGTGCCAGGCCACATAGGCCATTCCTGTTTCATGTCAGATACCAAAAATGGGCAACTTTGGTTCAGGACTCCCCGTCAGCCTGGTGAAATAGTCTCAGGATAGTGCTGAAGCTCGTCCTCCCCACTCCTTCCTTTACCATCTCCTTCCTCAGGAGTAAGATCTGCATCATGGTGGGAAGTCTCTTTCTGCGAACACCTACGCCCGTCTCCTTTATCCTTCACATACGTCTCCTCCTATAGATCCCTTGTGTGTCTAATCCCATTTTGGTGTCTGCTTCCTGGAGGACGCAAACTGACACAACTGAATTTAATACGGTAATGCTGTGGTTTCTCATTTTAGTGCTTTCTTGGTCTGCTATCTTTTGCTATATGGATTGCTCTGTCTCTCTTTGTTGTTTTCATTTATGTATTCTTTCTCCTACTGGGACGTTTATAGCCTGCTTTGATTCTTCTGGTGTTTACCTTTATAATGCTATATGAAATACTTAAATCTCATTTTCATGGGATGTAATAAATGTGTGGACTGTAGGCCTCAAGTAGACTACAGGCAGAACTGCTCCAGACTTAGGTATATCTATTCAGACTTAATTACCCACCAATGTGAACCCCTACCAAGGATTTGGGGCATCAGGAAACTATCTCAGACTGTTGTGGAGCATATTGCTGATTTCTGCCAAGTGTCCTGTTACGGACCTTTGTCAGAACAGTTCTCTTTCCTTACTCTGCTCTAGCTCTTGCTTTAGTAACTTAAGGCACCAATTGTCCTATTATACGTGGCAAGGACATTAGTACACTCAATACTTGTCCCCACTGACCTGACTTCTACCTCCTCAATTTTATTAGTTATAAATTTTTTTTCAGTTCATCTGGTAAGTCCTTTTTTTTTCTTCTTAGTTTAAAAATAAATATATTTTTTAAAGCCTCTGTATTGGTATATCAATGACAGAGAGTTTCTGTTCTATTTACTGTCTCGGTTCTATCTCCTCATTCCCTACCGAGATGAGAAAATTAAGACACTTGTCTCCTTCACACATATACACACATTCACACAAACATACACTTTTTGTTCCCATTGTCAAAATACAGTCAATCCTCATGATTTGTGGGTTTCATATTTGTGAATTCATCTACGTGTTAAAATTTATTTGTAACCCCTAAAATCAATACCTGAGGTGATTTTGTGGTCATTTGCGGACATGCACAGTGTGACGGAAAAAAATTTTGAGTTGCCCCACATACCCACTCTCAGCTGAGGTCAAACATTACAACACTCTGCCTTCTTGTTTCAGCTGTCACAACAAACGTATTTTTCACTGTCTATTTACTGCCATGCTTTTTGCTTCTTCTGCATTTACTTGGCAGTTTCACTGTTTAAAACGGCCCCCATGTGTGTAGGTCGTCCTTACTGTCTGGTGTTCCTAAACTCAAGAAGGCTGTGATTAACTTATAGAGAAAAATCCATGTGTTAGATGAGCTTTGCTCAGGCATGAGTTACAGTGCTGTTGGCCATGTCAATGAACACATGTTAAATAAGGTATCTTTAAACATTGAATAAGATTATGTGTCGATCAGTCAACAAAAATGTAACCAGCGGCTCTCAGCACTTCCTAACCCTGTATTTCCCCTGGGATCAATGGTACAGTGTTTGCTATTCCAGTGTTTACAGTGACTGTATAGAACATTACCATAAATAATGAGAATTGGCTGCCTATATAATAAAAGTCATCTTCTGGATCCATATTTCCCCAGTTATGCGGTTTAGTTCTATAATGTATACAATCATTGCTTACAGTGAGTTTTTCTCCTACGCTTCTCCATTCACCCATCGGTGAAAGGCTCTTGCTGTCTTTTCAAGAAGGTCTAACAATGAATAATATATTTTCTAAGTTCACTCATATTAAATGAATTCCTTGACTAAATGATGACCTGGCTTTGAACAATATTCTTTCCCCCAGGATTTATAGATGTTATTCTACTTTCTTCTTGTATTGAATTCCACTTCAGAGAATTTCTTTTCCTTAAATGTTACTTGGTTGTTTTTTTGTTTTGTTTTGTTTTTGGTATCATATACCTGAAGCATTCTTTCCTTATTCTGAAATAACTTCCCCCCGCTAGCATAGAAGCTCCAAGATAACTGATCTATTTGTCTGTTTATCTTCTGTTGTATTCCAAGTACCAAGAAAAGGGCCTGGCTCAGACTTGGCATCAATACATGTTCTCCAGATAAATATCAACCTGTTAACACCTTATTCAGCTATTCAGAATGATCCATATGAATACTACAAAGAGTGTATGATGTAATGTTTATAAAATAAATGGAGTGTGAAATGGCACATGTATTATGGCAAACTATGTAAAAATATGTCTGCAGGTGACACGGTCTGGAAGGTAACATACAAATAAAAATGGGTCATGCATTCCATTTCTAATGTTCTTCGTTTAAAACTGCCTAAGATTATTAACCTTTATTTTCTCAGAATTAATAACATTTTATGAAGGAAACATTAAATTTATCCTATTTGGGGCCACGTTCCAAACTAATTCAAGGTCCTTGAAGGCAGATATTGAGTTGTTTTTTTGTCCAGTCTTGTGTTCCCAGCACCTTGTATAGAAACTTGTGTTCTTGTTGGATCCTAAATTCTCAGGCAATTTGGAGAGCATGCAAGTGCTAGATATTTGTGAATAACAAATTGGTTAAATTGCTTCACCCTCATAAATATAGTTTTTAAGTTCCATTTTATGTTGGTATTTCTAAAATGATTAATTATTTGTATGCCTTCAGAAAGCAAACTTCTTTTTGGTTATTTGTTTTGTTTTGTATTGTTACAAAGTCAAGTTTGCTCAGAGGTAGCATTAACAGAGCCAAACTGAATAACCACAGAACACGTTAAACTGGTTTCTAAAGCTTCACCGTTTCTATTAGAGTTTATATGAAACAAGAGAAACTTAACCTTTCCTTTTCAGACTACTTTGAAATTCAATTACTCTGAAATGCCATTTCCTGTTAACAAGTGGAAAATTACAATGGGATGTGTGATGTCTCCCATCCAATGAGGAATTCCTATGTAAAATAGGCCTGCTTATCATTTAGTGCCTTCCCTCTGTTACATTAAAAGAAACATATACAAGTAGGATGTCAGGGAAATTTGGCTATAACATCTTCAGAGATAACATATTTGTGCCCGAGATGTTTTGTTACAATCTAATGCATGATCACCCATGTACCAAATCTGGCCATGCCTATTTATGTACTGTCTATGGCTGCTTTCTTGCTATAGGGCAGAGTTGAGTGACCAATGGCCCACGAAGCTAAAAATATTTACTATCTGGCTTTTTACAGAAAAATGGCTAATATCTTTGTAGATGAAAAAGGGGCCACATACTAAACCTGACAAGCTCAGGGGAGACCAGCATGGCAGGGCCTACAAACTCAGAGACCTAAATTAACCACATAGGATGGTCTGAACATAAAAATTCCTAACTAAAAGCAGGACAAGGCAGGTAGTCATATCCTTGGCCTGTAGCTTCCTTGACAAAGGTCAATCTTTCCCTTAAGTGATCTTGTCTACTGTCTTTTTGCATCTCAGATAACATACCCTTGGAATGTCAGAAATCCCTTTTTCTGGACCCCTCATGGTACACCCACCACACCAGAGCTGGAGACCACAGAACCCCCTCATTGTTATCTTGTTCCCCAAATACCATCTCTATGTGCTGTTAATGTTAATTATTAACTATCCTGTGCACAACCAATGTAAAAGACGTATGTGTCTCTCTGATTTACTTCTCATCTAATCCCCAAGATTTCCCTGCTTTGCTTTCTCCCACCCCTTAATCTATCACCAGTAGATTTCATGTAACCCCCCCTTACGTCTTCTCCTTTGATTCTAATGTATAAAATAAGCTGCAAAATTTCCATTCTCTGGAATATTTTCTTAATCCACTGATATTTTGCTTCCTGGCAATTGTCATCAGTTTGGCTCAAATAAACCCATTAAAGTTCTCTACAGGTTTGGATATTTCTTATGTCAGCATCTTAAACAAAAATACAACACAATTTTGGAATGCGCATGGATTTTTGAGTCAGACCTAGGTCTGCGGTCCAACTCCGTTGCCTACTAGCTAAGTGACCTCTGGTAATTAATTACCTAACCTCTCTGGGCCTATTTCACATGTGTAAAATGATCACAATATTGCCAATCTGTTAGGCAGAGCTTACAGAGCCATACTGAGCCTGAGGCAAAAGAAAAGCACTATATATATATATTGATATATATAATATATATGTAACATATTTTATATATATAAAATTAAATATATATAAAATATATATATATATTTTCCTATATTTTCAACCAAGTGGCAAAGTTCATAAAAGCTCTATAATCAAAAAACATTAATATGACTATAGATATAATCCTTCCCATCACTCAATCCGTTGACTTTCCATTGTCAACTTCCCTAAACTATCCAGCAAGGAAACCAAGGTGGAACAGGCCCAGGGACAGCTGGCTGATTGGAAATAACTTTTCCTATTGTACAATAACACAGAGTTATAAAACAAACAATAGTCTATCTTTATTTAAATTTTGATATTTTGTTCATCAATGGACTTATTTGCATTGCTTATTCATCTTTTAAAAATATTGCATTAGAATATTATTTATGCATATAGTTTATTATGTTACATTATTAGAAGAATGCATTCTAATATGCCTTATTAATGCTATGCATATTACCATTTGCATTAAAATATTAAATCATAAATATAATTTATCTTGATTACTGAGTTTTGGTGTCCCTTGCCCCCTTAAATTTTGCATCTGGTGAGTGCTTCACTTGCCTCACCCTAATCTTAGCCATCCTATCAGAATTGTTCTGAGAATTAGGGATAATATCTATGAAATATCTAAAGCATTACCTGGTACACAGTAAATGCTGAAAAATTAGTAATTGTTCATGATGTTAATGATAAGTTGGGTTAATAGTATTGCTCTCATAGGGTTGTTATGACGACTGAATGAAATAATATAAGTAAATCACTTATCATGGGATTTGATATAAAGCAAGTGCTCAGTAAGCATTAATTTGTTTCCTTCCTTCATTTTGGAAGCGTTTTGTAAAAGAAAAACTGTATCTGCCCATATACAGGAGGTAGTGCTACACCGTGGCCTGAGAACTAAGTTTGGTTCTGGCTTTATCATTAACAAGGTGAAACAAATAACCAATTTGGTCCATCTTTTTTCTCATATTAAAATGAGAGCTTTGTCCCTCATTCCTTAGAGACTTAGCTAATCTCTAGCATTCCTTTTGGATACAAAATTCTAAGATCTGCAAGCTAGCTGAGTTGAAAGGACAAGAGGCATCTGTTCAGACAAACTTCCAGGGCAGTTTTAGACTGCGGTTGCAGTCTAAAAAAATAAATGTAGCAAGAATTTAAAATTTCTTTCAATTTCAATTAAAAAGACCTGAAAATAACCATACTTTAGCTTGTAATTAGAATGTTGGTCAGATAGGTGTTTTGTCACCTTTATTTCAAGCAGGGTATTTTTTTTGGGGGGAGGGGGGGTTGCTAACTAAATATCCTTTAGTTAACAAACATGGTTCCACATGCTGCCATAAGGGTAAATCTTGAAAACAGTTTGATAAGTGAAAGAAACCAGTCACAAAAAAACACATATTCTGTGATTCCATTCATATGAAATGTATGGAATAGTTAATCTATAGAGACAGAAAGCAAATTAGTGGTTGCATAGGGCTGGGGTGTTGGGGAGAGTGGGAGATTGGGGTGTGATAGCTAAATGGCACTGGGTTCCTTTTTGAGGTCATAAAAATGTTCTGAAATTGACTGGTGATAGTTACACATACCTGTGAATATACTAAAAACCATTGAATTGCATATTTTAAATGGGTGAATTGCATGGTATATGAATTATCTCTCAATAAAACTTAAAAAAAAATAATTCCTATAATTTCACACATTCATGGAAAGACCAGAGTGAAAAGATGAAAGTGTTTTGGAGGTGATTGGGCAGAAGTTTTACTATTTCTGCACATATCAAAATAGTCTCCCAGTTTTTCAATTTGTTTCCTTTCCCCTTGGAGACTGAGGTTGATGGACCTCCATTTTTTACCACTAACGGTTGAATAAAGCTCTCCACCTTGGTTGGTCTGTTGGGAGTGGTGGTGTGTTTATATTTATTCCTGTGCAAAATAAACTAAACCTCTTATTCTCAGGCTTAGGGACTAAATAGAGTGGTTATTTTGTTTTCTCTTTGCCACAGAAAATTGGGTTGGATAGACAAAATGTCTTCTTGATTGCAAGGACATCTCTGCTTCTAAGTACTGGCTGTATTTCTCTAGACTACAACTGAGAAAAGAGACATTGGGTTCCTTAGATTGGCATATTTCATATGACTCCCAGTTGGATAGTCCCCGAGACAAGATGAAGCACTGACAACCTGCTCCCTTCCTGATGAAATTGCCAAGGGATCCTTTTGCTCTGTCTTCACAAGACACACTGCCCTGAACCTAAATAAAACTGCCTACACTGCGTCGGTATCACACTCAGTTTTGGCTTTTTAGTTTCTGCCTCCTTTTGGAGGAGCTGATATCATTTCCCACATTTCTGAATGGAGGAAAACTCTACAAAAAGAGGAAATTCCTCATTCACATCCAAAGAGATGTTCAGTAAAAAAAGACGATGGTGTTGTGTATAGAAATAACCCACTGATGAGCAACTGTGAGTATGCGTAAGAGGAAAGAAAATTCTGAAATTCTATGAGAGTCAAGAAGCCAAGGTAGGTTCACATTAAACTGCTCAATATGACTCAGTCAGTTTATTAAAAATGAAAATATCAGTTTCTCTCAGACCCATGGTTGGAGTGACATTTAGTTCACTAACCTCCAAACCCATGTGACAGCAGTGAAATTCCACCTAATTTAACCTTGATGCATGGTATCCAAGCAGGAAGTAAAACAGGCACGGTCCTGATTCACACTTCTTTTGTTTCAAGTTTTGGGTTCCAAGGCGTGCTCAAGCTATCATTTCCTCCCACCCCAAACATGTCGCAGATGTGTGTTAATACTTTAGAATGGAGGTCCACAGTCAGGTATACCGAATCATGCTGCCTGAAAATAGTTACGGGATTCAGACCAGGATGAAAAGATGCACTGTCAAGTGTTCTGCGTGCTGGGCGATGAATGCTACTCACTGTCTGGGACACAGCTCACTACATGTTAATTGATAAAGCCAGGATGTTTCCAGTACCCACCCTTGAGCACACTGTTACGCTTGCGTGAAAACACTGTTCAGAAGGAATTTCCAAAAGCCCCAGAAAAAATATCTCTTTAGCCCAGAAAGTTTGCCTTGGAGAATTTAGAAAATGAGTTGGACTTCTATTGTTAAGAGAAGTAGAAGGGGGATGTGACATGTTCCTGCCATGAAATTCTACTTATTTTAAGTATAAAACGTAACTCAGTGTATATTTTTATGCAGAGGACCACCTGATTTGGTATTAGAAATTTGTCCTGAGCTAGGCTGTGAAGCATTCACAACTGGCCGGGGCCAAAACTGGTGGAATATCTTATTGCACCCCACACACCTCCAACACCTCCAGGCAGAGACAGGCAATAACAATCTGGGCAAAATGCCCTCTTGGCTGGAAGGATATCTCTGCTTTTAACCACTGGCTTGTATTTCTTTAGGATACAACTTAGAAAACAAATCAGATGCCAGATTTCCTCACTCTCATCTCTTAATCATGTGCAAAATATGTACATTCACCCTCCACCCCCCTCACTCACCTTTGCCTCTGTGTTAGAGAAGGATGAGTCACATAGACACACGGAGTTATAAATCATCTGCAAGGATTTCCAATATCCTAGGAAATAATTCCCTCTGGTTTTGGCACTAAGCTATTTCCTCTAGGAAAATATCTACCTAGTTTTACACAAGTTGCCATAGGCCAAAATATTGATAGCACAGTAACTTTTTAAAAAATTATGACAACAGCATTAATTTAGAACTTGGACCACCTGCCCCTGAAAAACCTTGAGGGTTTGTTAAAATTCAGATTCCAGGATCTCACCCCAGAAACTCTGAGTCTGTCTGGGTCTCTGGGGGGAATCTCTGTATTTTTAACACATTTCCCAGGTGATTCTGGTACACACTAGAGTTTGCTTTGCCCACTGGTAAGATTATTGCAAACACTCCTGTCGTGATTTCACAATGGTTAGAACAACAAAATCAAAATCTCTGGATGTGAATAATCTGTATCTTTGAGATTTCTGAATCACATCCTAATAGTTGTTAATTTTTGGACTGTAAGCCAAAGAAGGCAAAAGCAAAAAGTCAATGTATCTGTGACAAATGCTTTCTATCAGATGTATATTATTCAACACCCTCCCCCATGAAAGTTCTAAGTTCACAGTTTTGCAGATACAGTGAAGTCTAGATTTAGTTTGCAGCTGTAATTATGTTATTTTTTTTCCCCTTCTAGCTACATAAGTTTAGTGTGATGTGTCTCTATCTGCTGATTCTATCAATCAGCATGGAGTCTTCTAGGATCATTTAAAACAAAATTTTATTAATGAGGTAACATTAAGTAAAAAGGCAGGCCACAAAAAAATTAAGTTCCAACTTTGTAAATAGAGACTGAAAGTAAGTAACTACAAATCATCATCAGGTGTTTGTTTTAGGGTTAGCCCTTTGTCCCCTTAAGCTATCACTAAATTTATGTTCATTTTTAAAATTAAAAAATGATAAACACATTTTTAAAGATGTTGACTTCTCAGTTAAAAGTATCATCCCTAGTAAAATTTTAACTCATTATTAAATCAACTTCAAAAGCATAAATTAAGAAAAATGTATTTATAAGCCTGAAATCCTAATACAACTATTTTATTTCCCTTCTAAACTTTATTTACAGGCAGCATACATGATTTTTAAGATAGTTCAAATTTTAGTTTATCTACAAATTTGAATTCTGCTTTTTCTACTTTGCATTATTTTATAAATTTGTTTGCACATTTCTGCACAGCTCCAGAATTATTTTAAATGCTACATTTTTTAGAAAGTTGACATATCATACTTTATCCATTCCTGTATTTAGGAACATTTATTTCTGTTGTATGTATTTTCAAGTTATTATAAATAAGAGAATCATCTTTGTATATGAGATTTTCTTTTTTTTTTAAAGTTATTTCTTTAGAATAAATTCCCAGCAATGGTTTTACTACTTCAAAAGGCATAAACATTTTTACAGGCCCTAATACATAACATAGTTTCCTTCAAAAAACTATATCAATCTTCATTACCATAAGGTATGTGAAAAAGAACTGTATTTATTCCTATAAAGATTGAGAGGTGTTTTTTTTTTTTTTAAAGCCTTTCACTTTATTTTTGTTACTGCTTTAATTTTTGTTTCTTCATTATGATTAATAATTTTTAAGCTATCAATATGCCAGGCACCATTCTAAGAGGTTTTCATATATAACAATCATTTTTTCTGTAAGAATAAAATAAATAAACACTTGATGCATGAAAGCTATAAATATTACCCTCTATATGTTAGACATAATAAAATAAAACTTAAAATTTCCAGAAAATAAATCATCTTATTTCATAGAGGTGGAAAGGCACAGAAAGTTTGACTATGAAGTAAAAGAACTCTAGTCTAGATATTCCAGCACATCCAATTTTTGTACCTCAGAATAACAAGTTAATTCAAAGGATAAGAGTTTTTTATTACTGAGAAAAAAATAATTTTTTTTCAGAATGAGTTCATTTAATCCATATCTTCTTTCTTAAAAATGACTAGATGAAACTTTACTTAAAAGTCCATTAACTGGGATGATGAAATGCAAAAGGACAGTAATTCTAATCATGTTTTTTAAATAATTAAGGAAACCATTCAGTAAATAACCTACCTGATCTCACCAAGCACATCAAACTGATGAAGACGTATATTCGCAGCATGTGGAAACTGGAGCATGTGTCACATTCACAAGAAGAATGATTCCCTTAGCAGAGCCTTAGTTTCCACCGTGTGCTTTGCTCAGAGAGAGCTCAGATGACTAATCCAGAGGTGTGGTGACAGCAGGAAGTTCCTGAGGGACTGTAGGCAGTTCCCAGCCCTTTCAGGATATTTGACTTCTCCTTTTTTTGATAAGAGGTCACGTACCTTTCTGTCTTGCACAATTTTATGCATATCTTAATATTATAATACATATTTGCAGAATGATGTATTCAAAATAGTTTCATTCTTGTGGGCGGTTTATTAGTCCTTTGGCTTGGTGTGTTGAGATCAAGTGTGATTTGAGAACTTTTCCTCTCCAGTTAGTGTTCTGGTTGCCCTTGTACACAAAATTACTTTTTATATTAATTCACACAGCCATTCCTTATAGGGCAGTCTTTACATTTTGAGGACGTTTCATTAAGTCCGACTATATACCCACGTTTGCCAAAATACGTTTCATATTAAAGGAAGCGTTTTTATGGTATTAAATATCTTTATTTTTATTTCTTCTTATCCAGAGTTCCCATCTAGCTATTAGTTCTTCTTTTTTTAAGGACAAGTAAATGCAAAGACTTTAAATAAAGAACTATGCCATAATCCATCCACCTCTGTGTTGGAAGTAACAAAACTGTGCCCCACCGCTACAAGGTAATTTAATTCCTTTTCTAATAGAAGTGCTTGCAACATTTACTCAGACTTCAGGTGGTCTGGAGCTTAAAAATAAATTAATAAATAAAGACACAAGCAATCTAAGAATACATTTTCATCCAAAGCATCAGGCAAAAGCTACTTTCTAGTCAGTTAGCGTTGTCTATCTGAACTGTGAGTTTATGGAGTAAGAGCATCTCTGATATAAATGTATCAGTTCTCAGCACCCCCATTTGCAGGGAATTCCTTGTAGGAAGTAGATTCTAGCAATGCTTCCCCAGGAATCAGTACATCAGAATCACCTGGGGGGCTTTACAAAGTCTTGTGTATGTATTTCTGTGTCACACCTCAGACTTAATAAATGCTAAGAGTTCTTAGCACAGGTCCACTAACCTGGTTTCAAATCCCATGTCTTCCACTCACCAGTTGTGTGGCCTTAAGGAAAATATTTAAATTACTTAAGTCTTAATGTTCTCATCTGTAAAACGGAGATATAACACCACACATGTCACAGGGTTGTTACATGGATTAAATGAGATATTATAGCTAAAGTTTTTAGCACTGTGCCTACTGCCATGATAAGTGCACTCACCACTTGGTAACAATTGTTACCTAACCGGTCACACAATCTGTACCTTTCCGTCCCCACAGAAGGTGGCTGCACAATGCTGAGAAGAGAGATCAAGTGGAGCATATCTGTAGGATTTCAGGAATGGAGGGCCCCTTACAGCAGTGATATTTCAGGTGAATGACTAGTCACACTATTTTTGTGTTTTGTCTCCTGCTTGGAGAAGTAAATTAGAGAAACGTAAATGGGAAAACCAAACAGATGACCTGCTAGCTTTTTTACTTTTCCATTTGCAGAAAGCTTTACTAATTTGAAAACAACCGCCCTCTGGAACAAATGGAGAATTGTTTCACATTCTGTTAGGAAACAGTTATGGAATGCTTTGCTCCCTGTTGGATCCATGTATTTGCCTGATAAATATTTGTTGAGCGTCTATCAGTGTTAGTACCACGCCAAGTATTTATCTAGACAGAGCCAATGTACATTTTCCTGGAAACCAGCCAATTATAGGAATAAAAATCATTTCCGTGAGGAGGCTTTGTGTTACTATTAACGCTTTTCCCGCTGGTGGGCACAAAAGTTCCCCCAACTTCCTAGCTGTATGTTCCCTTCTACTTCCAGCATTCAAAACGGCACAAGAATCAGTGGGAGGACCCATTCCCTCTTTTTCAAGTTAATGAGAAATATAAAATATAAAAAACCCAAAGCATTCCAAAGAATGGGGGAAAAGGAAAAGAAGGGAGGACAGACTAGAGAATGGCTGTGACTATAAGAGATAGCCCAAGAAATCTTTGAGAGGTGGGTTAGTTCTGTCTCTTGATTGTGGTGGTGATTATAGGAATCCACACGTGTGATAAGATTGCGTAGACACACACACACAAACACATACACACACGAGCATGTAAAACTGGTAAAATCTAAATAAGGTCTGTGGATTGTACTAACATCAATTTTCTGGTTTTGATAGTGCATTCTAGTTATGTAAGATGGTATTAGGTTGGTGCAAAAGTAATTGCAGTTTAAAAGTAATTGCAGTTAAAAAAAAAAAATTGCAAAAACCGCAATTACTTTTGCACCAACCTAATACAAAGGGGGGCGGGATTAAGGGTACATGGGACATCCCTGTACTATTTTTGCAACTTCCTGTGAACCCCTATTTATTTACAAGTAAAAGTTTTTTAAAATTCCAAAAGATGGGCCAACTCATAACCATTTGAATGTCAACATTTAGTCAAAGGTATTCTGAGGAAAACCATTTCCTCATTTCTCATCAGATAGTCAAAAGTGAATAATGGTCAATTTTCTCAATACTATGACCCTGATAAATGATCACAGCTCAAGAATATCACAATTTTCCTCATTTCCACTCTTGCATTGTGTACTGGTTTTTTGTTTTTGTTTTTGTTTCTAAACCTAGGAATCACTTGCTACAAAGCGCAGGGTAGAAACAAATGGGCAAGTTTCCAAATGCATGGACAGGAAAAACAGGTATGGAAGTATAATGAAACTGAGGGGAGGTGGCTTTATAACTCTCATTGACTTCAACAGTTAGGAAAGATGACCTAGGAGGTCTGACAATTAAGTTTGTGAACTTGCTACCGTGTGCTTACATTGGTGGCACTGTGCAAAACAGTTCAGTAAGGTTTCATAATTTTGGGACTCGTATATCAGTGTTTCACAACTGTGTTCATGTTGATGTGTGGCGGTGTCTTGCTGAAGTGGCATTCATTATTGTTGTTGCGTGTTTTTTGTGCTGTTGCGAGAATGTCTGAGCTTGAATTAGAGCAATGAAGAAACATTCAATTTCTTGTTAAACCTGGCAAGAGTGGAACTGAAATCAGGGATGTGTTAGTCCAAGTTTATGGAGATAATGCCATGAAGAAAACAGCATTGCACAAACGGATGAAACATTTTTCTGAGGGGAGAAAACGTGTCACCGATGAAGAGAGGTCAGGGCAGCCAGTAACGAGCAGAACTGATGAAAACATTGCAAAAATTCGCTGAATTGTGCGTCAAAATTGTCGGCTGGCTGTGAAGAGCATAGCAGACCAAGTAAACTTTGATAGAGAAACAGTCAGGAAAATCTTAACTGAAAATCTTGGCATGAGAAAGGTGTTTGCAAAAATGATCCTGAAGGAGCTCACCAATGAACAAGAGCAAAGGAGAGTCAAAGTTTGCCAAGATCTTTTGGAGAGGCAAGAGGATGTTTTGGGCTGTGTTATCACTGTTGATGAAACATGGGTGTACCGATACATGAAACAAAACGTCAAAGTGCACAATGGAAGTCAGCCAATTCTCCAAGTTCAAGAAAGTTCCGTCAATCCAAATCAAGAGTCAAAATGATGTGGCTAAGTTTTTTTGATATCAGAGGGATTATTCATTAGGAATTTGTTAACCAAACTATTATTAGGATAACAGTTAACCAAATTTAATATTTGGAAGTGTTGAAAAGGCTGCATGAAAAAGTTAGATGAAAACGACCTGAACTTTTCGCCAACAATTCATGGCTCTTGCATCACGACAATGCACCAGCTCACACGGCACTGTCTGTGAAGGAGTTTTTAGCCAGTAAACAAATAGCTATATTGGAACACCCTCCCTACTCACCTGATCTGGCCCCCAGTGACTTCTTTCTTTACCCGAAGATAAAGAAAATTTGAAAAGAAAACATTTTGATGACATTGAGGACATCAAGGGTACTACGATGACAGCTCTGATGGCCATTCCACAAACAAGAGTTCCAAAACTGCTTTGAAAGGTGGACAAGGTGCTGGTGTCGGTGCATAGCTTCCCAAAAGAAAAGTACTTCAAAGGTGACCATAGTGATATTCAGCAATGAGGTATATAGCACTTTTTCTAGGATGAGTTTGCAAACTTAATTGTCAGACCATGATGTCCCTTCCCTCCCAGGTGTAGGGCTCCAAGCTGGTATATGATTCACTATAACATCCTTTTGTCTTCTTATCCACATCAGTGACCCTGCCACCTCTCACTGTGGTCCAGATTTGGAAAGATAAGTCTGTTTCCTTGACTCATATTTCACACGGAGATCAGGGTAACTTTCCTCAAATCCATATACTTGTTTTATTTCTTCATTCTGTCATTTATTGAACATTCTTCAGCTTCCGTTTTAAAAAATAATAAGGACAAAATAGGAGATGGCTCCTTCCCTCAAGGACACAGACACATTAATGATAACAACAATAACACTGACATTGAGATATGGATACACATTCTGTAGGAGAACTGAGAAGGAAGCAGGAAGATGCTGGCATTCCCAGAGAGAGAAGCCATTGAAAAAGCTTTACATAGGAGGTGACGAAAGACTAAGAAAGAGTTTTCAAGGTGAAGGTAGAGGAAAAGCATTCTAGGCAGAAGGAACAAACTTGGTGGCATAAAAAAAGTGTGAATTGAGAGTTTGGTGTGTATGAATGGGGAAATAATAAAGTAATTTGAAAACAGGCTGTAAAGAACTTTGTACGTCACGCTTAGGATATTGGATTTTATCTTTAAGGCAGTGGGAACTTAGCTTTTCTCTTGTTCACTTATTTATATGTTAATATATTACTATTATATAATAATATAGATAAATATAATAAATGATATATAATATAATATGCAACAAATAATATAAACATATATAAGATAACATACTTATGTAAATTTTTTAACATTATTATATGAATAATTTTTTTAGGTATTTTTTTACAAAACAAGAAGGAAAACATCTGCACACCACTTTTTGGGCCTAGGAAGTATTTTTCATGGAATAGAGCTACTTTGTTTCATGAACCATAACTTCCTTACAAACATTGTATCAAACAAAATCAAGGGAAGTCCAGTGCTTTCAGTAAAGGTTTTCAAGGGTGCTGCACAGAACATTTCAAGGAGAGATTACTCTATCAAGGCCTGTATGCACACTGGCAAGAGAGAAGCAAAGTGCTTTTACTTACTAAAAGTTCTAAAAATAAAATCAATAAAAATTTCAGGGCAATGTCCAATATTTAATGTCCATCGGTAAGGCGTATTTTAGATTTATTTGGATCTTAAGTTAGTGTTTCAAAATGTTGTTATTAGAATGGAATTTGTTTTTACTTTTACTTAGTTGGTTTCCTAAGCCTTGGTCAGGAGAATTCTGCACCTTCGTCAGACAACCCTTTCCTGGAGCATGCACACAGAGTTGTCTGTGCGAGGAGCAAATCTATGGACAAATCCACCCCTATAATTTGGAAGGTCTATTGTTGTGACTTCTGCCTTGGGCTCCCATTTGGAAACATCGTGAACCACTTGAGGGTGAAGGGGACCAAAAGTTTTCCCTTTTGGGATATTGAGTTTTAATCTGCTTATTAAGAAATGACTCAGAAAATAAAAAAAAAAGAAATGACTCAGAAAGAAACTTTGACCCTCCATCTTCTCCTGCCTAAGAGATTCAGAGGGAAAGACCCACTCCAGTAAGGAAGTCATAGGATGTTCCCCTTAGCAGCCTAATTTAAATTGAGTGTGGTGGATGGGAAGGTGTAAAACAGGGGCTGTTTACTAGATTATCCCATCTCATTGTTTCTGGATTGCCTAGCAAACATTTACCTGCCTTGTATGTTCCACTCTTCCTCAACTACCTGTGACTCATGCATTCGCACTTTTGAAATCTCAGACGCTACTCACTCTTTTTATCCTTTGTCCAAAATGACATATATACCTAATCTCACCTCACTGTCTTTGGAATTTGAATGTTTCTGTGAATTCCCCATGTACGTGTATTAAAAATTTAATTTTCTTCTGTTAATCTGTCTCTGGTTATTTGATTATTAGCCCAGCTAGAAAAATTTAGAAAGTGGGAGGGAAGTATTATTTTTTCAACCCCTACAAGGGGTTCCTGCTGTCTAAATCAGCAGGGTCTTTCTCATCTGGTGGCATCCTTCTCTTCTGGTTGCACCTCTGTGTTGGCTGGTCACCAAGATAACTGCCTCTCTCTTTTCATAGTACTCCCTAGGGCTATCCAAAGTAAATTTTAGGGTCGCCCCATATTTAAGTCAGACCACTCCCCAAACCTTCTAGAATTTGGTGGAAATCACCCCAGTCAATTTTAGTGATTCAGTAACAGAAACCAGAAATTTAATTTATAAATTTACTTTTCTTACTGAATAAGAACAACAATATAAATTTGCCTTCCTTAACAACAACAAAAGGCAACAAAACAACAACAACAACAAAAAGGATGAAAAAAGAGAGATCACTCTGAAAATAGCACAGAAGAGGGACTGGGTAGAAAAGGAGGTAACTATTGCAATGGTGTGGGAAATAACCAGGCCCTGAATGATAGCATTCCTTTGGCTTTGGAGAAGGGAAGGAAGGGAGCAGGTCTGTGGGAAATGTAGGATGCAGAACCGGCAAGTTAAATGATTTATTAGATATGAGAAGTAAGGAGGGGGAAGGAAACATGAAGAATTTAGCTATGCTGGGCCTTCACATATGTAAACACATTTCATCAGCCCATAAATCTGAGAGGCAGGTTTGATTAACTCTATTTTACAGATTAGGAAACTAGTTTAGGTAGGGTCTGGTGCTATTATTTCTCCTCACGAGGCAGGCCAAGCCACTTGTAGTCAATGTGAGCATATTTTATAATAAAATCTAGGACAAGAAAAACTGCACTTGCTTTTGGATAATAAGGCCAAGGTTATTATTAGATTGAATAAGATCAAAATTATGTTATTAGGAGGACACATTTTTCTTGAGTAGCAAAGAAGTTGGTCTCCAGAAGAAAACGAATCTTCAGGGTGGTGAATGATGTTAGATTTTAGGTATGTTAAGATGAAACCAAGAACATCTCACTTGTGGCCTCCTTCCCACTTCCATCAAATGGCTCGGAACTCTATTCAGGGGTCAGCCAAAACAAAGTTGAAAGGAAATCTTTTAACACTCTGAGGAAAATGGTAAAGTGAAAACTTGTAAGACTAAAGAATGGATTGGAGAACTGGGTCTTCATTGTTCTGTGGAGGGGAGGTACCAGTTAGAGGAAGAGGGGCTGGGCCTTGGAAAGGCTTGAAAGAGAGGATCTAACCTAGAAACAGACAGACGTCTTTTCAGAAAACTGGGGCAACCATTTAAGATACCTACTGAAAACTTAAGCGATGAGCTTGTGGCCCTGTGGTGGTACAAGGATGCAAGTTATCCAAACCAGGGGCAGAAATATCAATGTCCTTGTTACTTCATTTGGCTTTGGGATTCAACTCTGGCCCCCGGTGGGGTTTCTGGGTCCGGGAATGGCTGTGGCAGTGGTGGGGTTAAGGATAATCCCACTTTTTGACCAATGGATGGGCAGTGCCTGATGCCTCTACTGTGGATGACAGGGCAGCGAAGGCATCAATGGGCAGACAGGTCCCAGGCAGGAGCGACCGTAAGGCTGAGTCCCCTTCTTTTCTCCATTTCAGAGGTCAACTGGAGACAGTAGAACGACACAAAACGAGTGCAAGTATTCAGGGGGTGGGGGTGGCGGCTGACACACTCATGAGTTACTATTTGCTGATGAGGCCCAGGTATTTAGACTGAGGTCTGTAATTCCAAAGCCCTCCCACTTTTAATGGTGGGTGATTGACATGTCAGTATTGGGTATGTGCAGGTGCTATAGCTGAGGTAGGAAAAGAAAAAATGAAACATGTGGTGTCGTACTAGAGTACTTTGAGACTTGATGCTAATATTTCTTAAATCTCGGTGGTCAGAACCTGGGAGTTGATATTCTACAGCAGCTTATAGTTTTATGATTTATTTTTTGAATGGAGACTGCTTTTGTGTTTTGGGGACTCTTTTCCCAATACTTGAGTGATGTTCTTGGTTTGGCAAAAGCAAGGACCAGCTCTCATAATGGAGTGGACAGTTGGGACACAGCAGAATTGCTCTGCATAGTAATATCAATGTTAGTCTTAGATTAACAGAATCACCTGAAATGGGTTGGGTTAGAGGTGGAGGGGGATTCTTTTGTTGAGAAGAGTGTAGCGATGACCTGGGGTGGGGGAGCCAGGGAAGAGTCCTTTTGGGAAGCAATGGGCTATAGATGCTATACTTAAAATAGCCACTTCTAAATCTTATTTGAGGCTTTGCAATTCCCCTATTACAGTATTCCCAAACTTCCAGTAACATCCTGGTGTTGGCTGTGCTTTGGGGAATTAAGAGAGGGGCTATGTCCACATTTAGGATTTGTTTCCACCCTCTAGGAACTGCCTGCCCCCACACCCACGCCCGAAGCCAGAGTGGTGGTAGCCATAGGTGGGTAGCTGGTGGTTTTGGAGCTCTAGGGGATGGCTTGCAGCAGAATTCTGGAACATTGCTGTACTGGAGAGTGCCTATGTTGAAGTTTAAGCAAATCTGGAAGTCTGGCCTTAATTTAATCATAAGTAAGGATCAAGTGCAGTCAAGGACGGATTTGTGGGGCATGAAAATCTTTGAATATTCCCAGAATTGTTTGGGAGTGGGACGGGATTTTCTATCAGTAAGTAGGGTAGGACTTTTTCTGTTGTTGATAATTAACCAGAAATGTGACTTCTAGATACCAGAAATGTGATGAAGGTATCTGTGGCTTACTTGTACCTACTAGTCTCCCCCTGGGCTGGCAACACTCCCTGCCAGCCCACAGGGAGACTAGTAGGTAGTAGTGAGCCACAGGTACCTTTTCATTCTTAAGCTTCTGTAAAGCCATCCTGGAGTTCTGCCCTTCCCTTCCCTCAGCGTGTGGGTTTCTTTTCTCGGGCTCCTACTGCACTTTGTACACACCTTTATCACAGCAGCCAGTTATCTCGTAATTTGTCTCTGTCAGTAGATCTTAAGGGAGGGATTGGCGCTGGTTCTCAGATCCCGGTTCAAATTCCAGCTATGGCACTAGCTAGCTTAGTGACATTAATCAAATAACGTAATCGCTCTATGCCTCGATTTCCTTATTTATTAAAAATGGGACAAGACTCTCTCCATTGCTTGCGGTTGGGAGAAACGAAGGTGACAATGAATGTCAAGTGCAAGGCAGAAGCAAAATAAAGGGCTCCTCGTATAGTAAACATTTGTTAATTAACCTAACTTACTTTTATTTTGTGTACTTAAACATTTACTGTATTTCAGTCCCGGGGCGCTCCCTCCCAGGAGGAGAAGCTTCACGTGTAGCCTGTGGGCCTTGTCCCGCGGGCCGGCTCAGGATTGGGTCCGCCGAAAAGAAAACCCCGCCCACAGCCCTTTCGCTCTCGTCCAGGATTGGACCACTACCGTCCTGCCGGCATTCTGGTTGCTAGGTTCGGAAGTGGGGGGCGTGTTAAGTTGCGCGTGCGCAGGTTGAGGAGGAAGGTGCTTTCCGGTCGGGTAGGAGGAGGTGACGTCAAGAACGGTTGCTCGCGGGAGCCTCCGGTAGCCCTGGGGACGTTGTATCTGTGGGCCTTCGGATCGCGTCACAAGTCGGCGACTGAACCTTAGCTGTGGTGGCTGAGGCGGCGAAGGCGGCAGCGGCGGCGACAGCTCTGGGGTTTGTGTCTCGGGGTGTGTCGGCCGCCGCTGCTGCTTGGGCCTGGTATGTACAAATGGCTGGTTAGGATCCTCGGCACCATTTTCCGCTTCTGTGACCGGCCGGTGCCCCCTGCCCGGGCCCCCCTGAAGAGGCGGCGCTCGAACAGGTGAGAGGAGAGGGGGCTGAGTGCGGGCCTGTGTGCCCCCCTCCCCCACCCCGGGCTCGGCCGCGATGGCGCTGAGCCAGCCGGGCAGGCCCCGCTCGGCCGAAACGCGTCACTGGGCCGAGGCGGCAGGCGTGCGGGTCGCGGGTTGCCTGGTGACGTAGTCGCTTCCTCCACCCTGTGTGGATGCGGCTCTTCCTGATGGAAAGAGCTAGTTGCCTTCGGAGCGGCCGGTGATGGTTAGGATCTTGGATATTCTTGTCCGAGTCCACGCTGTTTCCTGTCATCGAATGGGTATCATTTGTTGCCGCTCTTAGATTGCAACCGAAAAATGTGTTTTGGCTCACTGTTTACAAAGCACCCTCCCAAGTGTCATCTGTGGGCAATGAGTGCAGTTGAGATTGATATCTTGCCCAAAGCCGTTTGACTGCAAGTACTGTTCCCTTAGCACCGAAACAGCAGCTGTCTTGTTCTGAAACAGCTGTCAAACTGTGTGTGTGTGTGTGTGTGTGTGTGTGTGTGTGTGTTGGGAGAGAGGGAGGGAGAGTGGTTCTGTGCTTTAGAATTAGGGTATGAGAAAAAAAATAGGCACCTAATTCTTTTAAAAACATCACTAGTCTGTACTCTAAAATTCGGTTAAAATTTGGGGCAAACTAAAAGCTCTTCTTACTTAGCATGTACCCATTGGCTTGTCCCATTTCATAGTGAATACCCCCTTGCCTAGAATTAATCTAGAGAATAAAATATCATACCAATTCTATACACCTCCCAACTTTTAGTGATCAAGTGTTAATTTCATTATTTTACTAAACCTCCCTATCAGGGAAAGGTGGGTGTTTGCAGTTTGAGAGAATAAGATAATTAATACACGGGTCTGAGAATGCAGGTCATTGATGAAATTGACTGTTGGCTAAATTCCATTATGTGTTCCCAAGAGGGTAAGGTTTCAACTTGTTCTTCCTTTCCACCTTTCTGTAGGGTTGATATAAGGATCATTTGAGAACATGTTGTAAAGTGCCTAGAATGATGCTTAATACTATATATGAGAAGGGTAGTTGTTTATTCTACCCTGAGGGCCTCCTGCAAAGGTTGGTGTATGATAGGCACTTGGTACATATTTACAGGCACTTGGTACATATTCACTGAATAAGGGAATGTTAATTTGTTCTGCCCTGTTCTCTTTTTGCTACAAATCCCTGCTAGTCAGGGAGACAGTAGTTTGGAGGTAAAAAAAATCCTGTTCTTTACCACACATCATTGATCTAAAAACAATGCTTCTCAGTGTGAGCCATTTTTCCAGTCAAAATGAAGCCAGGAGTTCTCGTTGGGATGTTCAAAATAATGAACTCAGTGGTATTCTCCTGGGATTTATTCTGTTCACTTTTTTTGGTAAATATCATCAGTTGTAATCATCTTTAGAAAGGTGATTAGTAGTGTACCATGACCCTTTAACATTGTAGAAGTATAGGTCCAATAACTTTCTGAATTTTTAAATTCTTTATTACCACTGTAACATAGTTTCCATGTGAAAAAAATGCAGTTAAATATAACAGCTTTTCTGGTTAACTGTTAAGGCTTCTTATACGCGTATATATGCATTTATATATATATATATTTTTTTTCTCTTTTTTTTAGCACTGTGTTTTCTACAGTGGACACTGATGAGATACCAGCCAAAAGACCAAGACTAGGTATTGAATATTAATTTTAAAAATTCATTTTTTTTAGTAGGAAAAGTATATGCCTGGAATAAAATTTAAAAGGTAAAAAGTATATGCAATGAAAAGTCTTTCCTGTCCATTTTCTGCTCAGTTATCTTTTCTGGAGGTAACCATTGTTACCAGGGAATTAAGTATCTTTTCAGATAGATAAGCCTATATGTAGAACATACATTTTAAAATTCTTAATCTTCCTATAAAGAAAAGGTGGTTTTTAAATTTGAGGAGAAGACATTGTAAAAACTACTTCAAACAGAGTCACCCAGTCAAACAGCTGAATGAACCAATCTAATATGTTGCCTCAGATTGTTTACTTCCCTATAATCTGAAGGGCTAGACATAGCTTGGTAGAAGAGAATCAAATTAGATTAACGGGAAAAGGAATACAATGGAATACTATAATAATATTCTTTCTCAGAAATGCATGTGAATTTAGATTTACCTCTAGATGTGGTCATTAAGAGTGAACAAATCTGTATTAAGATTTCATTTAAATCCAATGAGTACTTACTGAGTGTCCTTATTGCTAAGTAGTGTCTTAGGTTCTACAGGAAATAGAAAAATGAGTAAGACAAGATCTCTATATTATTAAAGACCTTATAATTATAGGGGTATATGATTATCTGGGGGGGATATAAGACAAGCACATAAATAATACCAATGTCAGTGAGGATATAAAAATGAAATAAGAAAAGTTGTAACAAAATACTGTCCAATTTTCAGCTGGTTAAGAGTTTCAGTGAATATTTGAAGGAGCTAGTATGTAAGACGGGTCTTGAAGGATGAATAGGATATCAACAGAGAACAATAGGAAGGAAAAACTTTCTAGGTAGAGGGAATAGTATTGGAAAATTATGCAATTCAGGAAATAATGAACAGAACTCAGGAAAAAAATTGGCAAAAGAGAGGTCAGATTATGGAGGATTTTGAATGTCAGGAATATCCAAATTCATTAGGACAGTATTTTCCGAAGTATAGGATAGATACCAGACAGGAAATAATTTTAGGAGATACAATGTTCATAGCATTAAGTAACATTTGAATTGTTATATACTAAAAAAGTTGTATCCTTTTCAGTTATTTTAAGCAGAAAATCTTGATTGAATGCTAGTATGTCTTCAATACTTATTTAATACAGTTGACCCTTGAACAACACAGGGTTAGGGGTGATGATCCCCCCCACCCCTAAGTTGAAAATCCGAGTATAACTTTTGACTCCCCCCAAATGTAAGCTTACTAATAAATAATCAATGAACACATATTTTGTATGTTATATATATATTATATACTGTATTTTTACAATATAGTAAGCTAGAGAAAAGAAAATGTTAAGGAAATCATAAGGAAGAGAAAATACATTTACAGTATGTATTGGAAAAAAAAACCCATGTATAAGTGGACTCGCACAATTCAAACCCATGTTATTCAGGGGCCAAACTACATGCTAATCGTTCCATTTTTAATAGCCACAGCTAGAACCTAATATCGTTGTGTTTTCATTTCTTTATAAGGCAAGTAATGTTGCTTTACATTCATAGTAGCAATATAAAATTACCTTTCAAATACATTTGCTTAGCAAAACATGTGAGTCAGTTTTAAAGAAAAATATAAATAAATAGCTATATGTGGTAAAAAATAATAATAATAATAATAACCAAAAAACTTTCACAGTGGAATTACAGAAAGTTCCTGAAATAATTCTGGCAGTTATCCATTTTATGGATTTGTATGTTGAGGATCTCTCCCTCTGTGATTTCCATGAAATATGTAGTATGATTTTCTGAATGGAAACTAAAATGGAACCTAAGCCAAGGGTGAAGCAGTGGATAGCAGAGCTAATCCTTCCTGGCAGAGTTTGGAAAGTTCTATAGCAGTGCTGTCCAATAGAACTCTCTACCATGATGGCTACTGAGCACTTGAAATGGGGTTAGTGCAACTGAGGAACTGAATTTAATTAAATTTAGGTAACTTACATGTGTCTACTGGCAACTATATCGGACAGTACAACTCAATTGGTTGCTTTTGAGAAAAACAAACAAAAAAAACCCAGGAAGGGTAAAAGAAAAGAAGGAGGGACTTAGAATTGCAGACTCATGATCTTATAGATGAAAGATTTTAAGAGATCTTAGTCTAGTCCCAGGAAAATAGGGTGGTCCTATTCCCATTTTACAGATGAGGCAGCCTTTTTTTTTTTTTTTTTTTACGTCAATGAGATCTTTTGACATAATCTTTGGCATTCCCAGATTTTGACAAAATTTGTAGGAAAATAAATATAGTACTTTTTAGTATCTACTACTTAACTATGTTAAGAGTGCCTCTTATCCTCTGGATTTGGATGACAGTCTATGGGTTAAGCACCAATCCCCAAAGCTCCTTTTCTTCCTCTTAAAGCTCAATATTATTAGAGGGATAACACAGAATTCTTTGTAATTCCTAAAATGAGAAACAGGTCATTTGCAAATTTTGATTCTTCTAACTATTCTCTAGTTACAAATTACATCAAATTGGATTCTGCTGTACCCAGCTATCACATCCTCCCTGTTGATTAAGTTATTGCCCTATCCTTCCGGAAAGTATTTTATATCGTATATATTCTGGGGTGCTTGTTGAGTAAAATAACCTGAAATTTTTCAGGTTATTTTTCTCCAAAGCAGAATGTGGCTAGGGTGATGATCTCTTTCTCTCAAACTAGTGCTTTAGAATATCCTTAATTAGGAAATAGAAAAGAAATTTTAAAAAACAAATCAGCAGTGCAGGAAGTGAGAAAAAGAGGGTAGTGATGAAAAGAGGAAGTTGGGAAAACACTGAAATCTACCCCTCCCTTTTGTTTATTTACTTACCTTATTTTGTAATCTTTATTTTTGGTGGCACAGAGGGGTGAGTCTGAGATCTTCCAATACATCTTTTCCGGTATAGAGGGATAGCATTGTTTCATTATGGATGTTAAGAATTACATATCTTATACTTCACTAATTTCCACCCTGGGGGAAAACAAGGTAAAATAGCACTTAGTAAGTAGTTGTTTAGGACAACTGTATTGTTATCTGCCCTGGAAGTAAATGATAAGTATTTCCTGTAGGGTTCTGCCATGCCTAATGAAGTTATGCCCGTCTCTCTGACATAGATTTCTTTTTATGTATGCGGGAGGGCTCATTGCTTGAAAGGTGTTGTTTCAGGACTTTTTTTGTGAGTATCAGTGTGATTTGCTAAAGTGATGGTTACATGTTTTTGTAGCATCCTGATATTTTAATAAAAAAACAAAAACCACAATGCTGGAATTCCAGCTATTCAGGTAGAGAAATTATTTCTACAGATTCCTTTTTATCTCAATGATTGAAAATAGGACTTCTAATAAAAATTGAGAGGCCTTTTCTAAGTTACAATCTTATTTTTTTGCTAGTTTATTACTCCGTATTTATATGTATATGTAATCTATCTTACCGTTTCTAGATTGCTTTATTCACCAAGTGAAAAACAGTCTCTACAATGCTGCCAGCTTATTTGGATTCCCATTCCAGCTGACCACAAAGCCCATGGTAACTTCTGCCTGTAATGGAACACGGAATGTGGCCCCTTCAGGAGAGGTCAGTGGGGATAGGGCTCCTTGGGACTACTGATTTCTGTACTTAATCATTAAAATTAAATTTTAGAAATATTCTCATTTTAGGAATTAATGTGTAGAATGACTTCTTTCCAGAAATGGTTGTCTTTATTAGCCTTGATATATAGGCCAAAAAATTAAAAGTTAAGAAATTACACATCTAAAAAATATTTACGAAGAGCCTAATTACTAAGTATGTGAGAAGACTCTGAAATTTTTATTTTTTACATCATTTTGTGAGTCTTTACAAATTAAACCTTTGGTCTTATTCATGATATCTCTTCTGTGAGCTAGCTAAGTAATCACCAGTAGAGTGATTTTTTTTTTTCATATTAGAAACTTATTCTAATTTTAAAATTTAGATACTACAGAGGTAATTCTATTTGATTTTAAGGTATTTTCGAACTCTTCATCTTGTGAACTGACAGGTTCTGGATCCTGGAACAACATGCTGAAACTGGGTGAGGTGGTCAAAAATATTTCTGCTTCCCCCTACCTCCTTCTGCCTCTTTTTTTCTGAGTTTTGCGAATATGAAAGGAAAACACTGATTTGGGTTGCGATGAAAACACAGACATATTCTCTCTGCCATTCTAAAAAGCAAACAGTTACCTTTAGAATTGTATTTGAATTTACTGTTGTGTTTTTTATTTGTATTATCAGTGTCCTTAATGTGACTTAGATCAAATTTCATTCATTTAAAAAAAAAAAATCCTGAGAGCTTACTCTGTGCTAGGCACTGTGCTAAATGAATCAGGAATAACAAAATAAAATCTTTAATAACAAAATAACAAAACAAATAAAATAAAATATTTAGTAATAAAATAATAAAACCTTTAATAACAAAATAACAAAACAAATAAAATAATAACAAAATAGTAAAACCTTGCCTTTGAGGGTCATCATCTGATTGGTGAGCTACCCTAGGCTCCCAGTTCTCATAGTTTTATGGATTAGGAATATTTATACATCCAAACCCCTAAATTGAATTGTAATTGTATATACTGTACAAAATGATGGGGGAAAATAGGAAGAAGCCAAGAGTCCTGAAAATGATTGTGATCTGTGCCACGCGGGAAGATTTGTGAAATGTGAGAGGAAAGGGAAAAAGAGCTTTTAGGGAAGTTGTGTGTTCAGGAGTCAAAACCGAAGAAGCTGAGGAAATGATAAAAACCTTAGAGAGTGCTTCTCAAACTTTTTTTAGTAGAGTACCTCTGGTAGCAGAGAAAAGGAAAGTAAATATGTACTCCTGAGTCTGAGAATCTAGTTCTAAGTGACCTGGGACAAAGATGATACTTCTTTGAAGTCTTTCATTTCATTTTAAAAGTTAATACAAATTAAATCACATAATCTATTTATGTTGTTGGAATATATAAATGTTTAAAATTATTTACCATTGAAATTGGCACAGGGAAGGGATGGTAGATGTATTTTGTGCCCCAGGTATCAGTAGTATATTTCTCTGTGTTTGTGTAGCCTAGTCAGAGAGGCACAGGAATTCCTGGGTCCGGTTTCCTGTATAAAGAAGTCCACAGCCTCTAATCTAAAACCCTTGGAGATGTGTTTGGGAATTCTGAATTTTTCCTATTTTAGACATATAGTGTTTATTGACTATTATTAAAAAATACCCATTGGGATTGCACATTGGTTCAAGTCAGGTTTGGGAAACAAATGAATTTAGGTCAGTTTAGGTTTTGTTGCTATTGACTTAAGAAAAATTTTCAGTTTTAGACCTCTGCATTTTGGAGTCCTCAGGGACTCCCAACCCTTGTAGTAGCTACAGCAGAAAATGTGGCTGATGAAATTTGGTGAACCTTTTTTGAAGTATAGTAACTGCCTCACAAGTGTTAGAAGCTTCCGGTGAAATGTAGTAACATGTCAGGTTTTCATTTAAAAATACTTTTGTTTTCTTGGGAAGAAGAAATAATTTGAAAAATTGACTCAATTTGAATAGATTACAAAGAGTTTGTAATCTTGAGTTCTTCATGCCTCTCTTTGGTCCCAGTAAGCAAAACTAGAAGCTTGCCTATTTTAGGTTATTGCCTATTGAGATCAAAGACAAACTACCGTATTTTGCCATGTATAATGCGCTTCTGTGTATGATGCACACTCATGTTTTTGGCCCAAACTTTCAGGGAAAAAATTTTGTTTTAATTTTTTAATTCAAATTTTTATTTACATTTAGGTACTTGTTTTCTGTATTATAAAGGAATTTTTGCATTTATTTTTTAACATATTATGGTACAAGAAATTTCATGTAACAAATAATTACAAAACACAAGAACAGATACAAGGTACAAGAATTTTTATGTACCGGTAACAAATTTACTATATTTACGCATCATAGAAGGCCAAGAACTCTTCGTTGTAGCAAGCTCGTCGTAAATTCAACAAAACCGATTATCGTATTTCAGGGTATTATTTTGCATATGGATATCGTTATTGATTTCTAGAGTTATACTTTTAACTCATAGGCATAAATAAAAGAATTAAAAACATTTATATAGATACGGAATTAGTGCTACCCGTTTATAGTGTGCATCCTTATTTTTCCGTCACAAATTTGGGCAAAAAACTGCACATTATCCACAGCAAAATGCAGTAAGTACTATTACTTTTCCTTTAACTTTACAAAGCTTGTGCTGGACCTCTGTGCTGTACATAGCAGAATTTGAAAAAATAAGATTCTAAGTTCTGCAATGTAGATTGCTCAGAGATTTTCTTTTCTAATGCAGACTGGTATTTTGTTTTGTTTTACAATTACAAATACATTTTAAAAATAGGTAATAAATCTCCTAATGGAATAAGTGACTATCCAAAGATCAGAGTGACAGTGACCCGAGATCAGCCTCGCAGAGTCCTGCCTTCCTTCGGGTAAGTGTTACATTCTGCCTTTCTTTAAATGGAAACTTAGCAGTTGTTAGGTGCTCACTCTTGTTAGGCATTCCCACTGTTCTTCTATTATGTAATTTTAAGTAAGTACTCCGAGGTTAGTGGCTTGCCGAATACCATACAGATAGTGAGAGATTTGAACTCAGATGCTGTTACTTTTTCTGCCATTTATGCCCAGAGCATCTGATTTTGCAAAACTTTTACAAAATAATTGTTCACTCCTAAACTTTTTTTTGAAGTACAATGTGCATACAGAAAAGGGCAGAAATCTTGTGTCTAGCCTGATGAATTTTCATACACTGAACTGTTATTATTTTCTTAGTCATTTTCTTCTCCCTTCTGTGGTCACACTTTCTAGAATTTCTACTGCTTGGCTATTAGATTTTCTGGATTGATTTAATTTTCATATATATTCTCTGCTGTTGTCCTTGTCCTGTTTTTTTAAAAAAAATCTTTTACCGATTTTGTTGTCGTTTTTGGCTTCATAGTTTTTAAATTGTAAGCATCCTCCCTCTCCTTATTCCCCGTGGTTTTTTCTTTCTCCAAGCATCTTGGAGGATGCAATATCTTTCCTTATTTCTCTAAAGCTGTTAGTTATTTTAAAATTTCTTCTCCCTACTTTGCTTCCTCTGAATCTCCCTCTCCCCTTTGTTTTGGTCTTATCTTTCATATTAGAGTCTTTATTCAAATACTGGTAATCCTTGGCTATCTACTCATATTTAAAAATGAGACAGTAACTAAAAACTAGGGCTCTCTGAAGTTGGATAAGTGGCCGATTGTAGGGCTAGGAGAGAAAGTACAAAATGAGTTTGGAACGTCTTGTGCCAGAAATTAAAGAAGTGCTTAGGAACTGGGGACATGTAACATGACACAGGAGGAAACTTGAAGGGGCTTTCACTGGCCAAATTCGGGATAGTTTAAGCATCACAATAAATAAAGACAGGAATACAGATGCTAATAAATAAATATATAGTGTGGGAGGGAAAGATCTTTATAGTAGGATGCCACCTAGTAAGTGCAGAAGGAATGACAGAGTTTAAAAAATCATCATTTTGTAACTATCATCGTAATAATTGATATATACAAGAAACATCAATTGAACTGTAACTAGTAAGCAAAAATTTGATGAGGTACAGGATATTTACATAAACTCAAGATATCTCCCCACAAATTACTTATTAATTACAAAGGGAAACATAGTAACCTTAGGGTGGAGAAACCTGCTTGACACCACCTTAACCAAAGGATCAAAATTAAAAGTACCCACAGTGGGACAGACTGACATTATGGCCTCCAGATATATTGCACTGAGTAGGACCTCATCACCTAATTCGCATCCCAGCAAAATTCAATAATCGGAATCTAAGAATGAGAAAACCGGTTAAGATGAATTCAGGGTTCATTCTATAAGACAACAGGCCTGTACTCTCATTTTAAAGACTAAGAAAGGCTGAAAACTGTTTCAGATTGAAGGAGACTAAAGATACATGATAACTAAATGCAGTGTGAGCTCCTACATTGGATCCCTGATAGGAAAAAAAAAATGCTGTGAAGGATATTTTGAATATCTTTGGAGAAATTTGAATATGGGCTACATGTTACATATTGTATCATTGCTAAAGTTCCTGAATTTGATTATTGTATTATGGTTATGTAAAAGATGTCCTTGTTCTAGGGAGATACATGCTTAAATATTTAGAGGACTTATTCTTTATGCATTTAATACTATAACTGTCCTTATAAGCCTTGCTTTAGCTACATCCCACACATCTTGAAATGTTGGTTAATTTTCATTCAATTAAAAATATTTTCTATTTTCTGTTTTACTTCCTCTTTAACCAGTGATTATTCTGAAATGTAGAATTATATTGTTTAATTTCCAAACATTTGGGACTTTCCAGATATCTTTCTGTTATTTACTATACTAGTTTAATTCCATTATGGGTAGAGAATATACTTAGTATGGTTTTGGTTCTTTCAAATTTGTTAACATATGTTTTATGGCCTAGAATATGGTCTACTGAGTGAGGTTCAATGTGCACTTGAAAAAAATGCGTATTCTGCTATTGTTAGGTGGAGTGTTCCATAAATGTCAGCTCAAGTTTGCTGATAATGTTTTACAGGTCTTACTGATTTTCTGCTTACTTTTTTATTGATTGATAAGCAAGGAGTGTTGCTGTTTCATACTGTAATTGTGGTCTTGTCTATTTCTCCATCCTGTTATGTCAGTTTTTGCTTCATGTATTTTGTCTTTTTTTGACCCAGATTCACCAGTTATCATTTTGTCAATTTGCTTTATCATTCTCTGTCAAATATACATAATATTATTTTCTGAATCATTTAAGAGTAAATCTTACATCCATTCCCCTTTAATGATAAGCACTTGAGTGTGTTTATTTCTTAAGAATGAGGACATTTACTAACATAATCACAGATTACCAAAATCAGAAAATTTAACATTGGTATATGTATACTATTATATAACGTTATTTAAATTTCTCCATATGTTGATTCTTTTTCCACAATTCAGTGCAGGATCATATACTGCATTTAATTTTCATGTCTCGTTGATCTCCTTTAATCTGGAACAACTCCTCAGTCTTCTTTTTTTGTCTTCAGTAGCATGGATATTTTTAAAGAGTATAAAGCATAGTTCTTTTTGTAGAGTGTCTCTTAATTTTGACTGATGTTTATTCATGATTTGTTCTAGAGGATGCAATTTTTTTGGGTAAAAATACTATATATGTGGTGTTGTATCCTTTTTAAAACATCACATCAAGAAGGGTATGAGGTCAGTTTGTCCCATTATTGGTAATGGCAGGAGAGGCAGGCTGTGTCACCAGCAGCAGTGACTAGTTTGGGGCTTCATGGCTTCCATTTCTTTAGCATCTATTAATTTACATTCATTAGTTTAGCATCCAGCAGATATTTATTGAGTGCCTTTCAGCTTAGATTATGTAATAGGTATGATACAGTGGTAAAAGGATATAATCCTGTGTTTCCCCGAAAACAAGACCTATCCAGACAATCAGCTCTAATGCGTCTTTTGGAGCAAAAATTAATATAAGACCCGGTCTTATTTTACTATAATATAATGTAATATAATATAATATAATAATATAATATCGGGTCTTATATTAATTTTTGCTCCAAAAGCTGCATTAGAGCTGATTGTCCGGCTAGGTCTTATTTTCAGGTAAACACGGTCTCAGTCTTTATGGAATTTAAAGTTTAGTGTGGGATATAGATATTAAACAATCATACCAGTCATTAATTCCAGTGGTGCCAAGTGACATGAGGAGAAGTGCAGTACAAGAGGAGGGTATGTGTAGTACGGGAGCTAATTCCAGAGTTGGGGTTGAAAAATGGTCGTGAGGGAGAAGGCAGAGGCTTTCATACAGCAGCGCTGGTGACTGGAAATAGACATTCCATAGTGGAATTCTGGGGCACCCTTACTCTAGAGCTAGATCTAACTTTGTGAATGGTAGTTGTCTGATTTGCCAGGAGCAAGCTTAACCTGAGAAGCCTAAGTACAGAATGATCTGGAACTTAGATTCCAGCAATTGAAGCAGTTAGGTGATAACTTTGTAAAATTTTTTCTGTCTCTCAGTTTTACTTTGAACTCAGAAGGCTATAACAGAAGACCAGGTGGTCGTCGCCATAGCAAAGGCAATCCAGAGAGTTCTTTAATGTGGAAACCTCAGGAACAAGTTGTAACAGACATGATTACTGAAGAGGGTGGCAAGGGTCTAAGGCGTCCCCATTGTACTGTGGAGGAGGTAAGTAAGCCCTTTTAGCCTGATCTCTTTTGAAAACTATTTTATGAATTTTGGGGGGAATAAGTAATATATGTACTATGGTACAAAATTCAAAAGGTATCAAAGGGTGTACAGTGATTATAAATTGACCAGTCTCCAGGTACCTCACTTCCATACCTGGCCCCAGCACCCTGTTTGACTCTTAGCAAGTAACCACTGATACTTGTATGTATCCTCCTAGAGATATTCTGTACATATGTAATTTAGTCATTTTCCAGGTTTTTTCCACCATAAGAAAGAAAAAGGAGTTATGTTAGGAAAAATAAGGTTATGGATTCTTTCTTTTTGGGTGAGTGAATTATTCTGACTTGTTTCTTTTATTAGCTGTAATAGCTGACTGTGTAAGGGAAGTAAATGGTGTACATATCTGCTCTTCCCTTTTCAGGGCACTTAGCATGATATCTTCATCAACAATCTTCTCTTCACTTCCCTCTTGAAGTCTTCACTTATTCCAGGAGAATTTAGAATTATTACTGTGTCTGGCATTTCCCAGGACCATCACCTATGACTACATAGTTTTCTGAGCCACTTAGTTTAGTTCATCAAAGAACTATTTATATGGGTGCCAGTTGTCAGCAATTAAAATTGAATAAAATATGGTCCCTGTCCTCTGGGAGCTTATATGTAAATAACTGTATTCTACAAACAGTTAGGCAGAATGAGGAATGGGCTGTAGCCCTGGATGGGGTTTTAAGGAGAGAGATCATAAAGTAGCTTCATACGTTTTAGAAGAGAAATCAGAGATGGGACTGAGCACACATATATATACACAGGATATATTCTAGAAACATTAGAAGGTAATATTAGCACGGACATATTCATTGGTTAAGTGTAGTATAAAGTTAGAGGGAAGAGCCTGAGCCCCTGATTTCAGTCTTTGATGAATACTTGCTGCTGACCAAGACGCCCTTTGTGTTTAGGGGGAAGTTGATGACTTCAGTTTTAGACATTGTTTAAAGTGCCTGTGAAACATTAAGAAAACCTGGCCCGTAGAATTTTGCGAAGGCAGGGTTAGAGACACATGTCTGAATCTTCTGCATATCGGTGTTATATAAATCAAGGGAGCTGAAGACATTGTTCAGGGAGAGAATGTAGTGTGAGAAGAGATAATGGGCAGAACCATTGGCATTTGGGGCAGGCCGAAGAAGAAATAATCTGCAGTGGAGACTGAGAAGATAAGAAGAAGTCAGGAGAGTGTATTGTCCAGGAAGGCAAGGCAAGGTCAGCAGGGTGAGATGCTGAAGAGAGAGGTCAAGTAACATAAAGGCTGAAAAAGTGTCTTGGATCTGGCCATCGAAAGTCATTGATGACTTTGGTGAGACCAGTGCCATTTTGGAAGCTGACTGTTCTGAATATGAAAGTGGATTATTTATGCTGAGGTGTTTTGTGGTTAACCCAGGTCCACTGTCAAAAACTCGGATGCCAGCAAGGTCTAGGAGCTAATGTAAATGAATGAAGTGGGGTGGAGCCAATGGCCCTTCTGAAGGGAATAGCCCTGCCTCGCTCGAGATTGTGGATTCAGTTTTTCAGAAGAGGCAGATTTTTGGATTTTTCTTTCCAATTTATAAAGTTGGCAATTAATTTAAGGAAATTTAAAAAACACTGTGCTGACAAATAAAACCCATCTACAGACTGCATTTGACGTCTTGGTCTTTGTTTATGATTTAATTATAGGTTTAATGTGCTAGAGGTTATCTAATATGCTCTCTTTTATTTAGGGTGTTCAGAAAGAGGAAAGAGAGAAGTACCGAAGGTTATTGGAACGACTTAAAGAAGGTGGTCATGGAAACTCTGTTCCTCCTGTAACTTCAGCTCATCATAGGTAAAGATGATCTAATAAGATAGATGCTTTGCCAGACATCTTTTTCCTTATTTTTGGAGAGGAAATTGGTAGGAAGCGCTTTGTGGAAAAAAGAGGTTAACATTGAGAGAACTAGCCCTGCAGTTTGTATCAATTGTATGTAGTAATGGATTATATAGAACAGTGGTTTTACAAAATAAAATTTTCCGTTAGCTTTGGAATCCTTCTGTTATAGAAAGGTGGAATCACTGATTGAAGTCAGGGAGCAGAGAATTTTTTCAACCTCCCCAATAAACACATTTCCCACAATGGCGCTCTCTGTCTGCCTCTTTCCCCCTCTTCTCTCCTGCCTGTCCCTCCCGCCTTCCCTTTCCCTCTCCTTGCTTCCCCATATACACATAGTCCCTGAGGCATCTTAGTGGATATATCTTAGCACAATTGGAAACTTTCCACTTTAGAGAGAAGATTAAAGTCACCCCAAGTCATAAGAAGTTTTTCTTAAAAGACTCCTTGTTAATTAAATACTCTAATGAGCAAATAGTGTGGCACAAGGAGTTGATGTCTGGCCTTATGTCCCCTTATAAAAAGGGGACAAAAAATATGTGAGCTTCGGACTGACATACACTTGCTAATTCTAACAAGTGAGAATACACAGAGGGGAGTCCCAGAAATTATGTAACAGCAAGTGGAAGGTGAAAAAGTTATAAGACTATCTAGGATGTTGCGTGCAGAAATAACAAAATCTGGGAATTTGAATTTTGATTGTGAATTTTTAAAATTTTAATTCTCTTTGTTTAGTCAGTCAGAATGTTAATATTTTCTCCATTTTGACTAGCCACTATTGAAAGCAGCAGTATGCTTCATGAACTATTGGTTTTGTCATGTCAGCAAAATCCTAAAACTTTTGCTTTTTACATTCCTCTTTAGATATGTTGTTTTAGGATCCATTTCAGTATATTGTTTAAAATTTTTCCATCTTTTAACATGAGTTTTATCACACAAGATTTTTCAGTCAAGATGGCCCTGGGGATTGAGAACTTCCAATTTTACAAATAGAAAAAACTAGAGGCTAGGTAACTTGGCTGAAATATTAGAATCAGGATTAGACTCCTTGTATCCTAGTCCCTGATGGTGCTATGTTGCATCCTCTCTCTGGTAATTTGATGTTTCAGGGTAATCAGTAACCCCTGTTTGGAGAAGCTTGTTAGAGGAATGAGTATTTATGAGAGTCTCCTTTTGTATCTGATTGTCTTCACTTTTTGTGTTTCTAAGTTCTCAGAGAAGTCAGATGGATACAATAAAGACCAAAGGCTGGGGGGAAGAGCAGAGTCATGGAGGCAGAACAACTCAGTTTGTTCCAAAACAATGTGAGTTTTAGCCCTATTTTAATATATAGAACTTAGTTTGTGTGCATATGAAATTGAAAAATAACATACGAGTGAAAGATGGTATATCAGACCCCAAAGCATTGACTGGGGTTTATCCAAGACCAGTAGTTTAGTAAAAAAGTTATTTCAGGAAGAAGCAGATTTACAAATTACCTCCTGATTATTATTCCTAGCTTCTATATATAGTAGTACATATTTTGTTAGACTAAAATTAATTTATTTATATTTCTGATATTAATTTCCTTGTATTTCTCCACTTGTCCACTAAATGACACTAAGTGATAGCTTACCAAATGAGCAGATACCAGTCAATTTACACTAAAGATTATATTTAAGAAAGCGATTTATGCATTTTTAAGCAATTTGATACGTAAGAGCTAGTGTCTTTGAATTTCATTCTAACATTTCAGCATAAGTTAATGTTTTGATACTTTGGAAACTGTATGTTGAAATTCTAGCTATATGATTGATTCATAAAGGAAACAATTTTTTCTTTACCATCCTCACAGATAGAATTCTTGACACAAGGGGACCTCTATGTTCAGTGAGGAGTGAAAAGAGGTACATGGTTCAGTTCATTCTAAGTTTTCTTTTGACATTATTTTCTTACTTTGTGAGCTACATTTATGAGTAACCACGCCTGAGAAATTGTGAACTCTCCTCAGCTCTGGTAGCTGGTCAGTATATATGGGGACATACCGTGTTTCCCCGAAAATAAGACCTAGCCGGACAATCAGCTCTAACGCGTCTTTTGGAGCAAAAATTAATATAAGACACGGTATTATATTATATTACATTACATTATATTATATTATCTTATATTATATTATACTGGGTATTATGTTACATTTACATTATATTATATAAGACCCGGTCTTATATTATAGTAAAATAAGACCGGGTCTTATATTAATGTTTGCTCCAAAAGACGCATTAGAGCTGAGGGTCCAGCTAGGTCTTATTTTCGGGGAAACACGGTAGGTAGCTTTTGTGTCAGATGCTCACCCTGACTTGGGAGGGTGCCTTTCTCTCCTAGGCATTAGGGATTGGGAGATGAAGGTGCCGCTTATGTACGAATGTGGGTGTGATGGGCATCTCTAGTATATAAACAGAAACGTATCTCTATGTGCCTTAGGATTTTGGATGATAGTTCATTTACAGCAGAGTTGGGGAAAGTATGGGCCAAATCTGCTCTGCCTGCCTGTTTCTGTAGGTAAAGTTGTATTGGAACACAGTCATGCTCATTCATTTATATATTGTTTTTGGCTGCTTTTAAATTATAATAGAGTTGAGAAGATACAATAAAACGGTTAAGACCTTCAAGGCCTAAAATACTTACTATCTGATCCTTTTCAGAAAAATTTTGCTGACCCCTGGTTTAGAGGACTATATAAACTCAAGGCAATTTTTGTTTGCAAATTATTAAATCTTATTTCTAAAACTAGTCTAACATGTACCAAGTTAAAAACATCCAGTCTGTAATCTCTATATTTTTTTCCTCAGGTGTTCAAAGGGGAAAATTTCTGATACAGAGAAGACATTTGGAATCAGACTTGAAAATGAAGGTGTAAGTTGAAACACTAGTTGAATTTTGTATCTTTTTACTCTTTCACCTCACTTAGTATTAAAATTTTGGTGTCCATGAAAAATAAGAACGATTATACATGTTACTTTTAATTCTAATTCCATTGTTTTCTTTGAAAAAGTAGCAGGCATTGAAGATATACAACTTGAGCTTCCTTCTGATTTGCTGGATTTTTATCTGTGTGCGGTAGCTACCTTTCTTTATAAGAGAGAACAATTTGCCTCCATCTCAGCCCTTATTTGTGTTGCCTGGCTTCTTTCAGAGAATTTTTAAAAACCATACTTCTCTAGAAAAGATAATATTTAGGATTTTATTTTCGGTGTCAAGATTTCAGATTTACTTGAAAATACTATGAATTTTATGCTTAGTTGGATTTAACTTTTTCTATATAGGCATCTGAATAAAGTGTTCCAGTGATCTCCATAGTAATACCAGCATTTTTAATAATAGTGGCAAACACTCCATATCCAAAAGAAATATATTTGTAAATTAAATGCAAACTTGAAGTTTTAGATTATTTCACATTTTAGATACATACAAATACCAAAGTTTAGGTGCAGCTTTGTGTTAAGTACAGTATCAGTTTGATCAGCTTTCTTTTTTCCCATTAGATCTCTTCAAAAGAATTAGTCTTAAGCCATGGTTTTAAGTCATTAGTCTTAAAATACTCCCTAATGTTCCCCATTCCCATGATTCAGAGTGAAGCCTTTGTGTTTAATTATCATTTATGACCCGTGGAACAAAAACTGAAAGAAGAAGGCAACTAAGCCTGAGAGAGGACGGGGTGGTGGTTGTGGTGGTAATTTGTTACCAGGCTACAGACTATATCCTGCCACTGTCCTTGCTGAACCCTGCAGGCTTTGCTGTCTGCATCCATAGGGAAGGGCCAGCAGCTATGGTTTCCTAGGACTGGTAGTTAGCTACCGTGAAGAGAGTAATAGCTAGGTGTGTTGAGAGTATGGTTCTTGTCCAAAGCTCTATTTCTAAATATATTTCCTAATTTTAAAATAGTTTACCTACTGGATTAAATTCAGCAGTAAGTGTTTCAAACGGTCCTGATAAGGAAGGATCTTATCAAAGTTTCTGGGATACTGGCAGAATTCTACTCGTTGACTGAATGGTGGTTACATAGGTGTTAATTTTGCAAAAATTAAGTGATACATTAATGTTTTGTGCATTTTTCTATATTACATAAGTTTTAAAAAAGAAACAGCAAGTTTACTTAGTATAAGGATAGTGGTTTGTTCTGAGTGATGGGACTGTGGGGCATATATTTTGCTGTTTTAAAACTTTGAAATATCTTTTAACTATTTTTAATTAAAATAAGAGAACCAAAAATACTTTTCTTGCTTCCTTCAGGGACAATGATAAGTGTTCTGTTTCATGGTTTAATGGACTTGTCCTGTGAGCCTTAGGTTTTGAACACTTTTTGGTCCCTTTGCAGGGACAGGCAAATATGTTAGATCTACTCATTTGGGGATTTGTTAATTCTCTTTTCTTTCAAGATAATGGCACTGTTTTATATTTCATGTTATTATGTATGCTTATATGTGCAAGTATCAAACATTTAACTAGAATATAGAACTGTTTTGATCAGAGGAGGGGACACCAGCTGGAGCCTGACCTATCCGAAGAAGTGTCAGCCCGACTCCGCCTGGGCAGTGGAAGTAATGGCTTACTCAGGAGGAAAATTTCCATACTTGAGACAAAAGAAAAAAATTGGTCAGGCAAAGACAAGGATAAAAGGACGGATGATCTCCTTGAATTTACAGAGGTATTATTTCTTGTGTTGATCAGAATAAGAGATATGTTTTTAAATAACCTCAGTTATTCAAGACTGAATGACTGTTTTGAGGAGTTTCTCCAGGCTAGGGGTGAATATATGAAGACAGTCAGGTCTAAGAACTGTTTAGGCACTGGATATATTGATCAGTAGTGAACTGTGAAGGTGGCCTAAGGGATCAGATTGATGTTCAACACATGTGAGTAGACATAATTCTCACATATCTCGGAATATAAAGGGTTCTTAGTAGAATCTTTTTCTAACCTTAAAGTATTTTGGGTTATAGAATGTGGTTTGGCATTAGGATTGAGTTAATTGCAGTTTTCTTTTAAGGGATAATAGTTTACTAAAATGTTTCTTTCATTGATTATTGCATTTGAAAATAGTGAAAACTTATAGAAAACGAGGAAATGAAGGTAGTTAAAAATTCTCATATTAAAGGTGAGCCCACATCTTGGCTCCTTGTCCATTGTTGTCTTAGTAGGTGGTAGTCAGTCCTTTTTAGGGAGTGTCTCTTGAGCACTTACTGTGTGCTGGTCATGCAGGTGGAGAGAGAAAGCCATAAAATTGCCAAATTGTGTGCAGTGGCGGGAAGTGGTACTAACAGGTGTTTGGCTGAAATAATCTCTGTTGGGATTATAGATTCAGTCTTTTAGCTTAAATATGCATTTATTTGCATAATTCTTTAGAATAATGAAGCCATCTATTCAGAAGGATTCAGTTGCTAGACCGCTGCCTAGTTTTCCAGTTTCTGCCTGTTTGCTGACTCTCCTCTTGTCAAAAATGGATAGTATGATCTCTTAGGTGTCCTAATTTTATTACTTTGATGTACTTAAATAAAAGTTTAGGAGGGAAATAAGGAAAATATGAAGATCCTTTTATAGAATTGTGAAAGGAGCAAAGGTAGGAAGTTAGACACTCCTAAGTTCAGAATCTTGGCTCTGCCACTTAATAATTTATGACTTTGAGCGTGTAACCAGAATTCTCTGAGTATTACCTGCTCTGTGAAATGGTGATGATATTTTCCCTACAAGCAGGGATTCATGATATGCTTCAAGTAGCTGCTACAATGCTTGGCTCAGAGTGCTGCCTACATGGTAGTGGGATAATTAAGACTATACTTTAACTGTAAGTATTATTACCAAAGTATTATTTCCAGAAGCTGGTAATTCAACTGACATCTTTTATAACCATTAGTAAGACTGCTTTGTAGTCTAAGTTTAAATCTTTTCATACTTCAATTTAGTAGGTCTTTGATAGTATATTTTTCTCAAGGGTGAGGTATTACAGAGGTGAAATTTGCTTTTTTAGTCTCAGACTTTTAAGTATCTGGTAGTGGTTCTATATTAAAGTAGCAACCTCTGGACTTTCTAATTCAGGACATGGAAAAGGAAATCAGTAATGCCCTAGGTCATGGCCCACAGGATGAGATCCTAAGTAGTGCTTTCAAATTACGAATCACTCGAGGAGATATCCAGACCTTGAAGAACTATCACTGGCTTAATGATGAAGTAAGTTGTCTTTTCTCCCTCCTTTTACTGTCATTATGCTTAACCGTTTACTCTCCATAAGCAAAGTGATAGCTACCCAATTATAAGGAGTTGGTAAAGCAGCTTTTAGTTTTATCTAAAACCAAAACATCTTGAACCACAGAAAGTGGTTAATTCTGATTGTTTGCTGCCTTTAATGAGCAGTGCTTCCCTTTCCTGATCTATGCTTCATTTCATCCAAGACTTCATTTACTAGTCTTCAATGACACTTTTATAAACCCTGGAAGGAATAGCAATGACACTTCATTTTAGATGAATTCTTATAGGAGCCATTTTATTTTGTCAATAATAGAGGGATATATTGATCACTATATGTACATGATGTATTTTTTCTTTATTTCATTTGAGTGATAACTGCAAAAATTTGCCTAATTGTCATCTTGTATCCTTACATATTTAGCTAAAGCTAGCTTTTAGTTCTTGCCAATTTTTCAGTTGGTCCTTTACCCAACTGCTCAGTCCCTGCATTTTCTCTCTTGCCTTCCTTCCTCTTCCCCCCATGACTAGTGGCACATAAACACATTCTTGTAAAACTGGGATGTTTTGTTTCACATTATAAATGTATTATGTTTATTACGTAAAATTTAGAAAATACAGCAAAAGAAAAAGAACAATATTACCATTAAAAAAGTAACAAAATATTAATGTTTTGGTATCTTTTTTTCCAGTTAATATTTTTAAATTGAGGTATAATTTATATATAGTAAAATTCACTTCCAGTTGCTATTTCTGCATATTCTTGGAGTGAAGCAGTTACATACACCTTTTCATTATTTCAGACTTTCTCTTTGAGTCCCTTCTCCTGGTCCTCTTACTACTACACCTCAAAAGTACAATTTTATTCTTTCTTAATCCTTCCCAGTTTGCACTGATCATTTTTTATTTTCCATTTTCTGCTATAGACAGTCCTTTTATCCCCTTCCCTTCCGTAGGCTTCTTATCTTGTAATTCATCCTAATTTAGTTAGGTTAGACATTTAGTTTCGATAATGTATTTACCATGTTCTGATGTTTGCTCTTGGTATTACAGGTCATTAATTTTTACATGAATCTTCTTGTGGAAAGAAATAAAAAACAAGGCTATCCAGCACTTCATGCATTCAGTACATTCTTCTATCCCAAACTAAAGTCTGGGGGTTACCAAGCAGTGAAAAGATGGACCAAAGGGGTCAATCTCTTTGAACAGGAACTTATTCTGGTGCCTATTCATCGGAAGGTACATTGGAGCCTGGTGGTGAGTTGAGAGAGGGTTAATTGTTGGAATTTGCATAACGACCATTTTCTTAATGAAGGCTGCCCTTTTCTTTTCTGGTCAGTGAAAGTCCGGTAGCATAAGTTAAAGGCATACTCCACAGAGTCTCTTCTTAATTCTTGAGTTGAACAACTTGGAAAGATAGAAGACAGTTGCTGTAGCTGAAGGGCTTTCATTTTTAACAGGAAAGAGTTCTAGTGCACATAGGTTATTTATTAGTTTTGTTTACAAGTTGGTACAGGTTAGTTGTAAAAAAGTAAAGGTATAAAGAAAAAAAATCTCATCACACTGAGAGGACCACTAATGTTTTGGGGATTAAGTTTCTAAGCCTTTCTGTAGGAATAGACGTATATAATTATATAGAAATGAAGCTCGTATCATCTGTGATGTTTTCAAAAAAGTGTGTCTTAGAAATCCATTCATGTTGGTATTGATTTCTTTTAAAGGTGCTTTTCTTTTTAGAAATAAAATTCTCACTCCTGTTATGGTTGTTCTGGATGTTGCATTTTTCCATTATAGGTGATAGACCTAAGAAAAAAGTGTCTTAAATATCTGGATTCTATGGGACAAAAGGGCCACAGGATCTGTGAGATTCTCCTGTAAGTAAAGGCTAAAACACTTCATTGTTGTCTCATTAGGCCTTTATTAGGTGATCTGCCTTTTCGCTAATCATAGGAGACTTTGGTGGGTGGAGTCTAATGGATAGTGAAGGCTGCCTTCCCAGTTGTTCAGGACTTGACTTGAATCCATCTTTTGGTCTAAAAATAACCTAATATCTGATCTTAATTG
Source organism: Rhinolophus ferrumequinum (assembly GCF_004115265.2). NCBI lineage: Eukaryota > Metazoa > Chordata > Mammalia > Chiroptera > Rhinolophidae > Rhinolophus > Rhinolophus ferrumequinum. The sequence goes on along the minus strand of NC_046285.1, from coordinate 59,814,241 downwards.
AGAAGTCTGTAGCATCATGGAAAACAAGTTTGTCATGTATTATAATGTAAGATATAGCTTATTAGAATCCTGTGATTTGAATTAGATTTCTTTGGGATTGATACATTATTCTGAATGTTCTAAAGAACTGTTAGCTGTGGAGTATTATTCCTCTATATTCTTAAACCTACTCATGTCTCTGTGCTTTCCATGATAGTTGAGTTTATCTCATAGAAACCCAGAGGTAATTTTTAAAGCATATGGTTTGTAGGCAACTATTTCAAATAGGAATTGCTAAAAACCTGCCTTTAAAGCATAGCACTTATTAGTTATGTCAAGTGGTGACATGCATTTCATAGTGAGGAACCAAATCAGTAAGACATGTCTGTTTTGAACCTTTGCTGCTCACTGGAAACAAATGCAGGTTCCTGTTTTTAATTTTAGTAAGGATACTAAGAGAATTTTAATACGGATACTTTAGTACAGAGCTTGTTAAATGAATGATAGGAAGAAAACTTAACAATAATTAGTTCAGTTCTCTTTTTCAATATTGTTTTTATTTCTGGGTGTTTATCTTAAATAAAAGGTATAGGGAAGAAAGTTTTTAAAATCATAAGATACACCAAATTGTTTATAAAGCAGTTATTTCCCTCCGCTCTATTGTGTTTAAGATATATAGAAAATGTGCACACATACATATGTATGTACAAGATATACATATATTATGACATGCATAGAAATGTTCTCATTGGAATTAGACAGCAAAGTTTTATATGCTGCTTATAACAGGATACAAAAAAATGATATTTTTTCTTTTTTGTTAAGTATGAAGAGTTCAGCTCCTGTGGGATGTATCTGAGGCCCACTCCCTTTCCTTATACTCCTAATCTAGCTTTTCTCATCTTTTTTTCATTACTTCCCCACCACACACCTCCCCAAGAAAAATTTAATTTCTTCATTACAAGAGAAAATAGTACTAAGGAATAAGACTTTTTGTTTGTTGGGTTGAGCTTTAAAGGTCTACAAACCATTGAAGTACCTAAGATTTTTGCCTTCCAATGATCAGTTTTCAACCCCCTGGGGGCGATATTGCCACTCCCATTGTGGGCAGGTGCCCATGTCACGCTGGTTTACCTTCTGTGCAGGTTGGAATGAGAACTGAGATGCGTGGGTTAAATTTGATAACCCTCTGGAGAGTTGGATAAACGTAATCAGTTAATGCTTAACTATGTATCTCCTAAGAATAAGGACATTCTCTTATATAACCACAACGCCATATCACATTTTAGAAAATTAGTGATCAGTAATATATACCACATGGTTCATGTTCTGATTTCTTCAGGTTATCTTTTATAGTCTTTTTCTCCTAATCCAGGAAGCCAGTCCAGGCGTCAAGCATGCACTTAATGTCTTTGGTCTCCTTTACTTTAGAATAGTCTTCCTGCCTTTTTTTGTTTTTCGTGGCAGTGGTTTTTCTTCATTATCTAAGAGTCTTGTTTTATTTCTGTTTTTAAGTGAGAAAAAGTAAGTTAAAAAATGAAGTACTTTTTTAATAGAATAAAATGTATATTTTACAAATTGTGTGTATAGGGGTGGAGTAGAGAACTAAGGGACTACATAGCAAACTATTAATAGTAATTCTGGAGTGGTTATTATGGGGTCTTTTGCGTTTTGTATTTTATATGTTTTAATTTTTTAAAATAAGCATGTACAATTTTTATAAGCAGAAAAAAAACATTAAATTTAAAATCCAAAAGCTAATGGAGATGGATTTGAGAATAGCATATCTGTTAAATATCACAGTCCTTTGTTATAATACTAAATCTCCACAGGGATCCATCAATATATTCCCTCTTTGTCGTTTTTTAGTCAGTATTTACAGGATGAAAGTAAGACCAAAAGAAATATTGATCTGAATCATTTAGAGTGGACGCACTACAGCATGAAGCCACACGTAAGTGATGGTCATCTGTATTTCAAATAGTTTGTTGCATTTACTGTCGGAGGCATGTTATTTAGTCTTGACTTCCTTCCTTCCTGCCTTCACACACTCATCCATAGGCATGTATTCTCCTGATGTATACATATTAACAATGATCTACTTCTAAATCTTTTAATCAGGATGTTTGCTTCTTAGCCTTTATCTTCTTGCTTAAATTGTAAATGTTAAGTATAAGCTAGCATGTCTCTTAGAGAATTGAAAAAGAACTCAATAAATTGAAGCCAACTACTTGTCTTGGTTGGCCCTAATAAAAATGTGAAGTTCTTTTTCAAAACTTATCTGGTAATTGTGTGTATGTGGGTCTTTCGGGCCCCATGCCACCAGGTCCGCAGAGTCAAGCATACTGTTTGTGAATGTGCTTTGGGTCTTACCAGATTTGAATTTCATTCAGGGTTTAAAAATGCATACATCTTCTGAGACCTAATGGCTTCTTTTTAAAGTAAGCCACATGAATTTATTTTTAGCCGTAACCAGTGTATAATGACTCAACTATCTATCCAGAAGCATTTTCATTTTTAAGTTGAATAATTAGAAAGGTAAGCTTTGAAATTTCCTGAGGAGAGCACACATATAAGAAGAGTCTATTAATGTTCTGGGAAATATAATAAAGAAAACAAATGCTCTTCATTTTGTATGTTGGAGCCTATAGTTCTCTCCACTCTGTGAGACACGCTGGGCTCAAGAGAAAAATGAGAGGTACCTACCATATGTGTGGGGGGTGTGCATGTTTAAATAGTCTCTTTTCACAATAATCATCTGTATTTGTTTGAATGAAAATTGAGCTGTTGTCATCTAGTGTATTTTCCAGCAGTGGAATCAGACCCTCTTACCCTCTTAGAGTCTTGTGCTCATAAGTGACAGCCAGAGTGTGTAGGAGGCTGGGCCTGAGGCATGTGTGAGTTTACCTCACATGGGTTTGGAATCCACTGACTTTGGCTAATGATATCCTTTTGCCTCAGGACCAAAGTGAGCAATCAAGGCATGATTTCCTGATTGGTTAAAGCCTATCAAGAGACTTTTTTTCTTCCTCCTGCTTGAAGCTATGGGGGTCCAAAGCAGTAGTCTTATTTTTCTGGCTAGGGAAGAGAAGTTTAACTGCCGTATTGAAGTAGGTTAGTTGTCTTGTAAGCCTGTGTTTTACTGAGCCACATTTAGCCCTTTTCAAAATTTATAAATGTTTCTGAAATAATTCTGACTAGAATTTCTGTTCCTGATAATAAACCTTTTTTTTCAGTTTGGGTTCTTTGTATGAGAACTGAGAGATGGAAATCTCACTTTGCTTTTCTCTTTCCTTCTGAAAAACATTTTCTATGGGGTCACATTAGTGTATGTCATAGTTAGGGTTTTTATACCACATAAAAAGTGTGTGTGTGTGTGTGCGTGGTACCACATTTAATATTTACCTTTCTAACAGTGTGTATCCAGAGAACTATTTAGAAAAAGCCAAAGGAGTTTGTATTGATGACATTTTGCCCCTTCTTCCCCTCTTTTTTTGTAATTTCAGGAGATTCCTCAACAGTTGAATGGAAGTGATTGTGGAATGTTTACTTGTAAATATGCAGATTATATCTCTAGGGACAAACCTATCGCATTTACTCAGGTGAGTGAAGACCCTTCCTCATTCGCTTAAACTTGTTTCTAAATAAGATATGCTTAGAACACATTCCCAGTGCCTGGCACACAGTAAGATCTTAATAATGGTAGCTGAGCTCCTGTTATTATTGCCGTATACCTTGGCGTTCGCCCTACGCTTGGCTAGCGTCAGGGATTGTCACTGCATCTGCTCTTAAGTTTATCCTAGTCTTTGGTGACCACTGGGACAATTTGCGTATCTCTGAAATCCAGTGTTCACTGGTTACTGATACTTTTAGCCAAAGAAGGGGGCATGTCAGAATATGTGACAGCACGGGGAAATCAGGCCTTGTGAGAACTTGAGTCACAGGTTTAAGATCTAACTATGAGTACTGCTTTTCTCTTCTGTTTTCCTTATTTAGTTCTCCACAGCTCTGCATTTGAGTGAAAATTCAAATATATTGGGAACTCTTGAGAATTTATGTTTCTCATTGTGCATTCTCAACCTTTTTACAACTGAGGACAACCCCCTTAAAAAAATAATTTTCTTAAACCTCTTTTTGATAGATGTTGCCTACCAGTGTGTACTTATTGAATAGCAGGACTGATAACCCCATTCCAAGCTTTGGAGCAACATAAAATAACTATGGCTCCCACGATAAATTAATACAATTCCAGTCTAAAATAAAGACACTTATTATTGGTTAGTTTCTGCAGTTTTACTAAGAATAAATGTGCAGCTTTTTACTATATCTTTTGAGCTATTTTAAGTAATTTATGAGTCCATGTATTAAGACTTTTTAGGCTCCTCCAGGTAGGAAATCACTAGTTTATAGTTAAGTGGTATATTCAGCTATTTATCCTGAGACACCAGGAGTAAGTACCTCACAGGTGTAAGCTGATTTCATCAAAAGAGGACTAGGGGAGTTATAGGTGATGTTGGATTTGTCTTTCATGTTGCTGCTTTGAGAATTGGCCCATGCAGTGATTATCAGTTAAAACAGAATAACATTAAGCAAAGCATCTCATTCTTCAATGCTTTTAAATAACAAGCGGCTATTTGTTTTCTGAACCTACTGACATGAGATTTAAAGGTGGGAAGGTGCTATTTTAACAGTATTGACAATGTCTAACATTTGGTAGAGCAGAAAGAAATTTGTGGATTTGGTTGTTTATTTAAATGGAGTTCATGTTTTTCTCATAAAAAAGCAGAATATGTTGATTTCAGAATGTTTTGAAAATACACTAAGTAGAAAAGTTACTGGTTGTGCCACTGCCTGTATATGCCCATTTTTGTTATGAAGTTGTTGGACTCTGTTGTATAATTCTGCGTCCTGCTTTAAATTTCCTTAACAAGGAAGTGATTATGATACATATGATAAGCATTCCAAACCTCTTTTTTTATGGCTTAGTAAGTCTGTGCCATGGTGTAAAAAAAGTCCAGACTTACATAAAGGACGTGGACATCGTACTTTATTTACATGGTTACACCTAAAGGTTGTTGACACTGCACGTTCACGTGTAATGTAAGTGTTGTTTGTGGATTCTTTGCAGCACCAGATGCCTCTCTTCCGGAAGAAGATGGTGTGGGAAATCCTTCATCAGCAGTTGCTGTGAGAATGCCCCGCCTAGCCCTTCAGCTGCTGGTGGTTCTTTCACAGACAGACGTTTCCATATACCTCATGCATTGTGGGTTAAAAAGTCCCTGCACCACTTCTGTTCTCTCACAGGTACCGAGCTGTCAGAAGTGCATGAAGGCCTCTCCCTGCACCCTAGTCATGACTCGCTATGCGGAGGGCTGCTTGCAACCCTGTTTGTAAGGCTGTGCCTGCTCAGAGCCCCGGACTCTTCAACCCACGCAAGAACAAACGCTAATTAATACTTTTTTTACAAGAGTTTTTTTTTTTTCCCTATGAATGTGGGAAATGCAGGATTTATTCTATGATTTGTGTTTTTTTGGTGTGTTTGTTCACGTGTATTCATTCGCTCACTCATTTGCAAACATAATGGGCAGTGGCTGTTTTCTGCTGCTCATTTACAGTTAACTCTGAATTACTTGTTTGAACTATTTATTTCTGAAAAGAATGTTAATCAAGCTGCCACTCCCTGCTGAAGATCAGGAGGGAAATCAGTGTTGGGGGGGGCGGAAGGAAGTGTTAATTAACTTCTCTAACGCTGGAGCAGTAACTGCCAACTTGAAGCTGGAGGTCTTTTTTTTGAGGCTTGAAAATGCTGGGAGAAGCGCTGTGGTGTGGGTTCCGATCGCCTTTCAGAGGAAGTCTGACACGACAGCACTGGCAAGGTGTTGTGGAAAAGTGGAACTGTGGCCAACGAACTTGACTATCCATGCATCCTCAGAAGACGGTCGTGGTCATCCTAAAGAGACTTCCCTTTCTGGAAATGAGTTGACTTTGGCTACTCTTGAAACTGGATTTGACGTAACTGTAAACCCTAAATCTTCCTTTTCATCCCAGATCTGGTTGAGTATGAACCTCAGAATTGTTAAGGGCTGGCCTGAGCGGTTTATTTCAAAATATACTATTCAATTTAAAGATATTTTTTCCTCAAACTTTTTTTTCTATATAGAAAGCCAAAATTAAGTTTTGTATTCATTAGGATTTACATCCCCCCAATCCACCCCTACTGAATTTTGTGGAAGAGAATTTAGTACTTGGCTCTGAGGTTACCAGTTGTACAGTAATCTATTTTGCATATGAAAGTTTGTATTTAACTTTTTTGTTCATTAAAAACCTTACAGTGGTTATGCATTTTTAATTTCAGAAAGTTTAGAGTTAGGCAGAACGTATTTTGCAAGATCTAGTGTTGCTTTTCCGATGTAATAAAAGGTTGCCTGGCAGAACCTGAAAAGTATATGCTGAAATGATTTCTAACCCTTTCCCTACTTAAACCTCCCAAACTTGTCCTGGTACACAAAAGCAAGAGGTAAAACCAGAAAAATGGGACATGTGTTAGCTGTGAGTCAACATGTCTGCCACCTAGGGGCCATACTATTGCAGCCAGTCCTCCTGGAGACAGAACAGTCTGGGGTAGGCCCTGGGGCCTGTGATGCATGTTGAAACTGCTGTGCCTACTTGACGGCCAAAGCAGAGGACGTGTGCTTTGGTGATGATTAAAAGGCCGGTTGTGCTGTGTCTCCCTGAAGCTTAGGTGCACAGAGAACCCTTCCTGCAGCTTCTGTTCCTTTCCTGAGGCTGCTAGAGTGGTGCCAGTGAGTACTGGGATCAGACAGCTGGCACAGCCAAAAAAGAGATTTACTGGGTCAGCATTATGTTCAAAACCTGGTTCCCACAATGCACTAGTAAGTTTCACCTGAGAATGTAGTAACTTAGTTAAGATTTGTTCCATGTGGCATAAATCCTGTTAGGAATGGCCATTTGTATTCTACCCAAATAAGTGAGGCCGGGGATGTTTTTCTGTTACATTGTAAGTACCTGAGGGGCTAAGCAGAGCAGCTTTCCCTGAGCTTTCCGTTAGGATAGGTCCTCATCATCTCCCAGGAGGACATAATGAAACGGTAAGAGCAGAGAGTTAAGTTAGAGAATGACATTCTACTTAACCCCCACTTCCTGAATTCGTATGAGACAGACGTCACGGGCCATGCTTCTCTAGGCACTGATGTGTTTCTCTTGGTGTAGAGAAACTTGTTGGTAATAGAATTTTTATATCTAAACAGTTTATGAGAAAAGCAGCCAGGTGATAAAAACTGTTACTGATTTTATCAGTAGCAAATTATCAACATTAAAACCAGTGAGATTATATATTTTATTATACTTGTAGTTTAGGGGTATGAAAAAAGGTGGAGTAAACCATTGTTCTTTATAGAAGGCAATCTCTCCTAAAGATTGAGAAAGATGTAAAAAAACAAACAAAAAAAACTGTTGGTGAGCAAATGTCTTTCTCGTGTTTGACCTTGTACCAGAGCTGGGATGTGGGTGGGAGGGAAACAGACTCGGGGCATGTGGAAGATGTTCTGGAGAGCCCCGTATTCTACCTCAGTTACCTAAGGCTTATTAGAACTTGTGATCTCTTCACCTCTGCAATCCTAAGCACAACTTGGGGAATGCCATGTCGAATGGTGAGTGTTTATCTGCACTGTGAGGAGTTGCTTGGTGCTGGGACCAAGGTGCAGGTGTGGGGAGAATGTGTCCTCGGAGAGACACTGAACCTCTGATACAAATAAACACAGTTAGAGAAATTTAAGTTTGTAATAAGTTTAATACTATCGTTAAGCTACATTGTTGAAATTGGCTTTTGTGAACTAATTGGGAACCTAATTTCTTTTTGATAGTTTCTTTGAGAAAACCTCTGAGTACCCAGTATTCAAACAAACTTTTGGTACTTGTTTGTATGTTAGGGATCAAGCTGGCTGTATTGCTCTGATACTTTTTTTTTCTTTAAATTTACCTAATATATACAAAGAAAGGGTTTGGATGTTTGAAATAGGTGTTGACTTTATCTACCAATAAATTCATCTCTTTAATTCAATGGCTTTCAAAGTTTTTTGATTGCAACTTATAGTAATAAACATATTTTATATTGTGACCAATAACACAGACATATATATTATGTGAGTATATATGGGCACAAATGTTTTACAAAAACATTACTTTTGCTACCTTCTGAGTTTATTTCGAGTTTTTAAGAAAGTGTGGGTGGTGACCTCCAAATTGATTTCTCAACCCACTAGTGGATAGAAATCCAGTTTGAAAAACACCTCTCTAAATGAAGTGACAGCAAGATGCAAATTATGTTTAAAACTATAATGCTTTAGACTACAAAAATATAATTGTGGAGCTGTTGTGAGATAAATCAGTCTAAATCTACTAAAACAGGCCAGAAGCTTTCAGCTCGTCATTGGAAATATGTGGCATAAACAACCGTTCTTCAGGTTTTTACATTGATATTTCCTAATATATGTTAAGTAAAAGTCCTATTACTCTATGTAGGAAGAAAAACAAAGGGTTCTGTGGCCCAATGTGTGCCGTATGATGCTTAGCAAACGTAACAAATTAATGTCATAACCTAGCATTTCTGAAAACTTGGACATTGAGCACGTCTCTGTGTGACACCTGTGGAACTGTTGTATGGAAACACTTTGGAAAGTGTCGGGAGAAGCATGTACTTCAAATATACTCTAGGGAAGCATCCTTCCCCTTGCTCCCCACAAGCACACAGACTGCCTCCTTAAGGGCGTATGGTGATCATAAAGGCTGTGGTCCCACTGAGAGTTTTCTTTAATTGTATCTGTAGTAGGTGTTCATAGTAGAAAAACTAAATAACTACTAAAGAATAAGAATTCTGCAAATTCACCACCCAGAGTTAAATAACTCTTAATATTAACATTTTGGTATGAATCCTGGACTTTGGTATATCTCCCTTTGTGTATGTATGAATATGTGTGTTGTATACACTTGTGCATGTATATATTTTTTGTAATTAGCAAATATGGACTATGATATATGGCTATATAACTTTCCCACTTAATTTATCTTGAACATATTTTCATGTCAATAAATACTGACATTTTAATTGCTGCATAGTGTTCCATTGTACGGCTATAAAATGCTTTATTTAATCCACTATTGTTGGACATGCAAAATGTTTGGGTTATTCTCTTAGGAGAAATTCTTACAATTAAAATTTCTGAGTTAAAGTTATGTATGTTAAAAAAAATCGGGAAAAAAATCACCCATTGATACTTTGACTTTTATTTCCTCTGGTAGTGGATGATTATTTGTATCTCCATTGATTTCAGTTTTATATTTTTCATATATGGATCTTTTGAATAAGTTCATTCTGAGAGATTTAATGTCTCATTTTAGTGGACAATTTTATCTTTTTTTCCAACTACTTTGCAAAAAACTTTATTATGGAATATTTAAGAGATGCATACTCCCCCTCCTTCAGCAGTTATTAAAATGTGGCTCCTCTTGGTTTACCTTCTTTTTCAGGGGAGTAGAGGGTCTGGAGTATTTGAAAGCAAAACCCTCACTTATTCTACTTAAATACTTAAGAACGTCTCCCTACCTAGTCGTAACAAACAAAAAGCCTATGTCATTTTCACGTCTAACAAAATAAGAATTTGCTAATATTATCTGATATTCAGTTCATCTTTAAATTTTCCCAATTGTTTCAAAAACGTTTTATTACAGTCTTCTAATCAAGACATATAGTGGGCTGAGTGGCAGCGTCCAGAAACAACTCCGTATTCTAATCCCTGTGACCTGTGAATATTTACTTTCTATGGCCAAGGATGAACGCTACTTTCTATGGCGAAGGATGTGATTTAAGATACTGACAGAAGGAATTTATCCTGGATTATCTGGGTGGGTCATAAGTGCAATCACATGCCTTATAAGAGAGAGGCAGAGGGAGATTTGAGACAGAAGAAGCATTCAAATTGGCCTAGACAGTGTTTATATATACATATATTTTAAACTAAAGTGTATTGGGGTGACAATTGTTAGTAAAGTTACATAGTGTTGATATTTTATACCCATTTTTGGAGGAAAAAAGTCTGTTTATACATATCAAAGAAAATCTGGAAAAAGATGCCAATGTGTTAATAATGGTTGTCTGGACAGGGTCTGTTACTTTCTACTTTATAAACTTGTGTTTGGAGGTTGTTTTGTTTTTTTTTCAAAGAGACTATAAGACTATGGAAGCAAGACTGGAGTGATGCCACCACAAGCCAAGGAGCCACCAAAGCTGGAAGAGCCTTCAGAGGGAACATGGCCATGCTGACACCTTGATTTCGGACTTCTGGCTCCAGAACTGTAAGAGAATTTCTGTTGTTCTAACCCATCAAAGTTGTGGTAGTTACAGCAGTCTCAGGAAACTGACATGGGACCCAAATAAAATATACAAATTGCCTTTGGTTATATCTCTTAAGTTTCTTTCAATAGTAGTCTCCTTCCTTATACTGTTATTTATTAGAGAAATGGGGCTTTCCTTTAGCTCTTTGGTGGTGTCTAACTAGTTCTTCTGCCCTTTGTATTTAATGTAAACTGGTACGTTGGATCTAGAGGTTTAATCAGATTCAGGTTGAGTTTATGAGACAGAACTCTTCCTTCAGCAGCAGTCCTATTGTATTGCATCCTGTGGCCTAATGTCTGGTTGTCCCACTTAGTGGCGCTAACATTGATCAGTGATTCACACCATAAGGTTCCTATTCATCTTTCTCCTCTTTTTAAATTTAGTTGATCCATTATTTCATTAAGAGGTACAAAATGGTGATTTTCTAATTCTGTCATCCTTCTGTGCTCATTGTTTTGAATTCTGTAAAAGAAAAACTTCTGATCAACTATTTGGCTACCCTGAAATATAGGGAACAAAATTATATGATGTTTTGTTTCATTGTGTTTATTGTTTTGATGTTCAAATTGCCCCATTTTAGGTTCTAGTGTCCTTTTCACAGAACCCCACAAGTCTGATTTTAATAGCTTCCCTGCTTCACTAGTGTGATGAAGGGTCATCTGACCCATTTCCTGTCCCAGACCTGGAATTGGCCATTTATTCAAGGATTTCTTTTTGTGAGAAATTTTAAAGACCAGAATTTGGGCACTGTCAATGCTAATTACTACTAGGTTATTGGTGCTTTTAGGCCTTTACAACAGATTAGGCAATACTTTTTCTTCAAAGGAAAACATGTTTTACTGATTCAAATGTACCAATACGATTCAAATGTAAGATTCTAAGGTTTTCCTTGGTTTTATACTATAATCCTGAAAATATTGGTTGCTAACATCAACATAATTATTCATTTTACCCTACAGTATATTTATAATAATGTCAAAATATCATTATAAGCATAACAACTAACAAGGCCACTAAATATACTTTGATTTCTTTGCAATTCTTTTTGTTCTTATCCCACCAGAGATTCACAGTGAAAACAGTTTTAAAATCTCTTAATTTTTCTCCATGTGATTATGCTATTAACTTCATACACAGTTGGATTCATTTGTTTTTGGTGTGCAGGAGTTTGCTTTTTGCTATTGTTTTTTAATTATGTAAAACATAAACATTAGTCCAAAAGCAAAACTATGATACAAGGTACAGTTTTGCTTGCTTCACTCGTTCTCTTTCCCTATATAGATAACTTACTAGCTTCTAACTTTCCCCTTTTTGAAATTATAGCTGGATATACAGAGGGTGCCACACATTTAAGAAAGGAAAAAACTATTAAAATTGTAATACAATGAATGACACTAGCATTCATTTGATGAACACCACCTTTTGAGCGAACATACTACACATTGCTACCCTAATTCAATTCAACTTTGAAAAGTAATACATACTCGTAGATAACATCTCTTAAAATGTGTACCTTTTTTTGGCACCTCCAATATATGTATTCCTATTTCTTTCCTTTCTTACACTAAAGATAGCATGTGATGCTTCTTGATTTTTTAAAAAAAGCTTATTCTGGATGTTACTCATTATTTTATAACTTCCATAATCCTTCATAATTCAGGGTGCTGTGTTACCATCCCCTCACAATGGATGTTTAAGCTGTCAGTCTTTTTCTGTTACAAGTAATGGTGCAGTGCATGTGCCTTGTCGTGTCACTTCCTATTCTTGCTGTCTTTGGAATAGATTCCTAGAAGTGGACTTGCTGGGTCAAATATCTAGCATATGTAATTTGCCACATTTCCCTTCACAGGGGCAGTGTCATCTTGTATCGCCTCAAAGTCTCAATTGCAAAGCCTAAAATATGTACCCTATTTACAGAAAACGGCTGTCCACACTTGCCCTGCCACATTGCAGTTCTTAGCATCCAGCCAGCAGAGAGCATGGAGAAGGGAGTGTAGGCAGTTTTTGACGGCCAGGCCTAGGAGTGTCACAGGTCACTTATTTTCACATTCCTTGGACTAGAGGAGTCACATGTCCACGTGGTACTGCAGGTGGACTAGGAGTCAGTTTGGTTGGGTGCCAAGAAGAGACCATGGATTTTTGTTCTGCCACTAGCACTCTGCCACAATTATCAATTTTTTTCCTCCCTATATGACACTTTCAGTTTGTTTTGTTTTTCTTCCCCACTGCCCCCATATACATTTCACACATTTTTGGTCTTTGTTAACATAATATGTGTTTGGGAACTTTATTATTATCATTACTCTATTTTGCTTCTTCCCCAAGGATAATTTTGATTTTTAAATTTAGTTATAATTCAGCTCTAAATTTAGATTTACAATTTAAACATTTCTAGTTTAATTGGTTTCAATACTTTGTCTATTTTTTCCTTTTAAGATGTGGGGGCAGTTTTCCACTGACTCTGAATTTCTCCTTTGGCTTCATGTTCTCCTCTCCTTCCTTCTGCATTACCCCACAGCACCCCAGACCTGCCCCCCTGGAGTAAATGGTCCCATAAGGAGCATAGCTGTATGTTCCTGATCAAGCCCCACTCTCAAAATTGGGTCTCTCCTTCAGCATGGTGAATACCATGGTGAGACTCTTCCACATCCCCTGCTCCGCCCTTGTGGTCTGAAGTGGGGCCTGCCCTGGAGACTGCTGTGGGGGAACAGTGCTCCCCTGGCACCTGGGTGTCCCCGCAGGCCCCCTCAGTCCGTGGAGCTGATCCCTGGTAAGTTGGTCCTTTTGGGCAGCACCTTGATGACCCGGCCTCGGAAAATTCTCTCGTCCAGCTCCATAGCAACCTGGCCTGTGCTCTCAGTGGCAAATTCTATGTAGGCATAGTCTTTGGAGTATCCGGAGAACTTGTCACACAGGATGGTGACACGCTGGACCTCCCCGCAATGGTTGAAATAGGCCTCCAGCTCCTCAGTGGCGCCCCCGGAGTCCATATCGCCCACATAGATGGATCTGTGGTCCACTTCCACCTTCTCCATGGGAATTCCAGGGCAGGGGACGTCTGTCTTTGGAGTCTGCAGCTGCTGGGCCAGTATGGCCCCAGGGCCCTCCTCTTTTCCACCCAGTTGCTGCGCCCTGGGTGGCTCTGGCCCCTGGGCCTGCTCCATGGCCCACAGCTTCCATGTGATGGTACCAGGTGCTCAGCCACGTCCTCACTCTCCGGTTCAGACAGGGTAGCCTGCATCTTTCTTCCTCATTGTCCTCTGCTTCCCCGGTCTCCTCCTCCATCCAGTCTCCACACCCTGGCCCCAGAAGGGTCTTCTCAGTCCAGCTGCAGGTCCCCCAGCCCTGGGCTTCAGGGTCTGGAGCCAGGCCTCAGTGGGGGGTGGGAAGAGTCCCACTGAGGAAAGGCCACATGGCAGAGAGAGGCTAGGAAGGAGGGACCTCCAGCGCCCACCCACCTCCACACCAGCCACTTTTAGTCTTTTTTGTATAACGTGACTTTTATTTGGCTTTATTAGTCACTTAAAAACATTTTCACATTCTTGTTTTCAAGACGGGCGTAGAAATACTCATCTAAATCCTTGCATATGTGAGAATTTTTCTGATGTTTTCACACTTGAAGGTTAAATTGACCAGGTGTGAGAATTCTTGTCACAGCCTTTTTTCTCCTCAAAACTTGCTGTCATTTAGTAGTGGAGCAGAGATATCTGAAACTAGATTTTTGGTTTTGTAAGTAACTTTAGTTTTCATCTGTATTCTATGGGAATTTTTATTCTATCCAAAAAATATACCAGACTCTATCTAAATCTGAATCTCTATTTGGTCTAGTTGTATTAAGATAATGGTTTGTTGCTATAACAAAGGCCATAAGAACAATGGTTTAAACAAGATAGAATTTTCTCTCTCGGGTACCAATCTGAGCCTAAGCAGTCCAGCAGTGATGCAGCAGTGTCACGGGCTATCCTTCACACTGGGCCTTCGTTTTACGATGGCCATACCATGGCTCTCACTGTCACATCTGCGTTCCATCCAGTGGGAAGAAGAAGCCGTGAGCACATCCTGGAAATGGCAAGTATGCATTTTCCTTCAAAAAAAGAGGTTCCGTGAACTAGACCATGTCAGGCACTGAAGGTTTCCCACTGTAGTTCAGTGTAGCTTATAATTATTGTAAATTTCTCTCGCTTTTTGGTATTCAGTTTTGTTTTGTTTTTAAGTCTGTTTTTGGTGCTCTTAACTTTTCATCTTTTTTGATGTACTGTGAGAAATTATGAAGGAGCATTGAAGGCTGCTAACCAGAGCCATCTTTGACTTGGCAGTCCCTTCTCTTATACTTAAATCGGAATCAAAGACTTTGTTGTGTTCAAGCTTTTATTTTACAGATGAGGAGACAGGTCTCTATGTCGCTCACACAAGAAAGAAAACTGGAGAAAACTGGGTCTGGGCTTTCTCTTTTTCTCCTGATGAGAAAACCAGCGTCTGGTAAAGGGAAAGGAGATCTGGGCCAGGGGCACGGTCCCTGCCTTCAGGCCTGCCCTGGGGTAATGAGAGCTCGGTCCTGGAATGCTCCCTGCACAGCCTCTTGCCATGTTTCTTGAGGCCTCCCATGCCTCCCACCAGTGACTGTGGTTTTGGAAGGTGTTTGATGCAGGAGCTGGGGGCTCATATTCCTTCACAATATGATTTTTAAGAGCTGAGAGAAAGCAAGTCCTGGAGATGAGGGATAATGATTGGAGGAACTGAGAGAAGGGAGGATGAGACTGATGTCTTCAAACATTAAGAGAGTTGTCCCACTGTGTGTGGGTGGTCGTATCGTGTTTCCCTGAAAATAAGACCTAGCCAGACAATCAGTTCCAATGCATCTTTGGGAGCAAAAATTAATGTAAGACCAGGTCTTATATAAGACCCAGTTTTATATTATAGTAAAATAAGATCGGGTCTTATATAAATTTTTGCTCCAACAGATGCGTTAGAGCTGATCTGGGGAAACGGGACAGGGAGAACAGATTTCAGGTCAGCGGAAGGAAGAACTGAGACTGTGCTGTGCGAAGACAGACACGTCTACGGTAGGAGCCGCGATTCCCTTCGGCGATGGAGCGCTCGGTTGGAGAGATCTTAGAGGGCATTACTCCGTATTAGGAAGGCAGACCGAAGGACCTCGAAAGTTCTTTACCAGTACTGCTCTTCTGTGAATCCAGAGTTGAGGATGGGTTTTACTGAGTTCATTGAGGGTGACTGGAGTCATTTTGTAACTAGGGGAGAATCAGGGACATTCATAAGTCATAGAAGCCAGTGAATCTTTCATAAGGGAAATTGTTGAAATTACAGCTAAATTGAGAGAAATACCAGATTGAGTTTAGGTTTTCATTCAGAGTTTGCCCTGATCACTAGAGGTTATTGGAGGCAAATGGGAAGGGTCAGCCATAAATGGGAGAGGAGAGGCAGTGCCCTGAAATTGGCTAGTGGGAGCAAACCAAGTACCTGGGATCCATGACCAAATCGCTGCTTTTACAAGAGAATACAAGGAGCATTGAGGTTAAGCTGGAAAATAATTTTGTTCTATGGAGTTTTCTCCTCATACCAACTGTTTCGGAGCTATTAAGAACACTCATTCTGGCTTGTAGAGACAGTGACTTTATGTGGCTGATATGAGCTAGAATAGAAATTAACCTGTATGGGGGGTAAGTTTTAAGGTTCAGTTCATCAGTACCTTAGAGGGAATGTTAAGGAGAAATCAAAGGCAGCAGCACCAATTGACAGTAAACATCAGGGGAATCTGCTAGAAGTGTTACTAGACAGCGGTAGCAGGCCACAGAACTCTCCATTAGGCTCTAAGACAATGAGAGATTTAGATGCATGTACAATTTAGGTAGTCTCTACATACCTACAGGTGTGCGCTTCTTTCAGAACTGTGCCTCTAGTGCCCACTTCCTTCCCCAGGGATGTAGGAGTCAGACAAGGCCAAATGCTTTTCATATTCCTCAAGTCCTTATCCCCTCTCTTGTCAACTGAGTCACTGGATCATTCAGATCCCAACAGAAGCCAGGTTTCCCTGCTTCTCTTAGAAGTTCAGTGTTTCCTCCCACCCTTGCCTCCTGTCCTGTCAGGATATGTTCTTCATATCTAGTGCTGATCGCTCCGTCTGGTTCTTTGTTGAAACCCCTCCAAACTTCTATCAATTCTCCTTTTTCTCACGTTTGTGAATTCTTCCTCTACGAGCTAGAATCCTCTTCTAATCTGCAGCCAGCCTCTGTCATCCTTCCTTTCCAGAGCTCTATGTTGGAGGAAACAAGAATGTCTGGAGGCAGAGTTGGGGGAAATTAACCAGGACAGGAGATGTTCAGGCTTACTTACCATGTCCAATGAGTTTTTAGCACAGTACAAGGGGTTCAGTCCAAGGGAGCAGCAAGGGGCTTGTACTGACTTACGTCTGCATTTAACTGTCCTTTTATTGTGCATAAAATCATGTTCAATTAGGACTTTCTGGGATGTCAGGATGTCTTGTTAAGACAGAAAAAGTTTGGGATTTATTGCAGAAAAAATTATTATAGTTTGTACAAGTCTGAGTCCACGTGTGGTGAACAATGCACAAGCATGGAGCTGTTCTTTACAGAAAGCTGGGATGGAATTAAAGGACGGTCTCATGCTCGTGCTGCCCTTGGGAAACTCAAGAGACTTTGAGCCCAGTGCTAGATAATGCACCCCAGCCCTTGCGGTCTTAGAAAATGGGTTGAACATCTTTGAAAATGATGGAGAACATCTTTGCTTAGGAACAAGGTTATCTGGTCTCGTTCCTGTCTCCTTTCTCTCCATGTGGCTTCCCCTTCATGGCTGCAACCTTAGGACTTCTGGGTGCTTTGTACCACGGCCAGTCAGTGGTCACATAAGCACTTCTTTACCTGTCTTTCTCTCATATATTCAGAGACATATCATGGAAATGGGTAGTTTAGGAGCTAGAGTTAAACCTCATTGTGCCATTTGGAATAAAGGCCAAGGAAGGAAACCTGGGCAGCAGAGCCAAGCGGGTACGTTTTTGGAGGTTCCTGTGTCTCTTCTCTCCCACCCTCATTCCTCCTTGTCTTGACCGATTCATTACTAAGCCCTCAGGCCAGTGTTTAAAACCCTTCTTTAGAGATACGCTGTTTCTGTCTGTTTATCTCACATCCACACCTCAACCCAGGGGACAGTTCTCAGGAATAACCCCGCTTGTCAGGGGCCCCACGGCTCCTCTTGGGCTGTCAACCTGTCGTTTGTTTCTCCCTCTGAAGGCGGTGGGCTTGAGTTCTAAATGGTGGAGAGAAGGTGAAGCCAGAGGTACTGAGCTTTACAATGGCCACACGATGACAGACAGTCTGTCCTGGCCCATATCCATGCCAGCCATAGCAGTGAGAGGAACGGCTGGCATCTACAAACCATAACACTAATTTTCAAAGTAAAATCAGCGTCACAGAAACGGAAAATAATGGGAAAGTCAGAAGCAGGGATGGGGCTTCAGTGAAGAACAAATTTTAAGTGATTTAGGAGCCCTCAGAGTTTGTTAGAAGGGGAATGTGGCTACTTTGGAGTCCCATTCGTTCACGTCCTGCTGTGCTATGAACAGCTACAGTTAAGTATCAGCTCTTCTTTCCTAAGACTGCTTGGACTTGCAGCGGCTCTCTCTGGTAGACCCCAAAGATCTGTGAACATAGGCTGGTAAAGATCAGGACTGTTCTCATCCACCCTTCTCACAGCGCACCGGTGCGAGTGTCTGCTCCAGACCCCGGCTGGCCCTGCCCTTCCTTCTCTGATCTCTCGGCATACTTCCAATTGGGCTTCTGGGGAGAGGTGAAGTACCTCTGTCCTCGACTTGTCACACATGTCCTCCCCCTTTCTCACACTCTCTCTGGCCAGGCTTAAAGTCCATTAAAGAGAGGAGCTGGTCTTACCTAGCTTGAAACACAGTCAATCCATCCATTTCTCTGGTTCTGTGGTTCTCAAACTTTAATATGCATGGGAATCACCTGGAGGGCTTGCCGAACCGGACTGCTGGGCCCCACCCCCAGAATTAGTGATTCAAGGTGGACCCCAAGAATCTGCATTTCTAACAAATTCCCAGGTACTAATAATGCTGCTGCTCTCTGGGGAACCACACTTTGAGCACCGCTGACCTAATTTAGCTTCTCCCAAAGGTCTTCCTGGAGGAGCCCGCCCCTCAGGGCAGCTGCCCAGTCCTGTGTACGCTGCCCGTTTTCCTGCGTCCCCTCAGAGCTGGCACTCAGCTGACACTTTGGGGTGGGCAATGCTTATTCAAATAAGAGACCAAGACACCAGGATCTTGTTAGCTGGATATATTTCATTTTTTTTGTTTGTTTGTTTTTGTTTTTGTCACAGAACACTGTTTGCAGTAGAGGAAACTGGCATTGCAGTCTGGTGGTAAAATGGCTTGTTCACATAAACCAGTACATGTCCATCCTTTAGCGCAAAAGCCCTAATGGCGCGTACCCTATTGAAATTCAGGAATCTCCAACATTTTCTCTCTCTGTTTTAGTTCGTAATCGTTTTTTCGTTTTTTTTTTTTTTTTGGGTTTTTTTTTAATAAACATTTTCAAGGTTTGTCCAAAAGAAGGCCATGTAGGTTCTTGGCTAGCGGAAGACAATTCAGAACAGTTGTTGCACACTTGGACTGTCACCTTCTCCAGGCTGGCAGTTGATATCTTATTTTTTTTTCCAACTCATTTTTATTAAAAAAATAAAAAAATGCTCCAACTATCAGTTTTACAAAATCTCTAAGGGAAACACAAGAGCAAGGTGCTGAGGTAAAAAACACCTGAGGTAGCTTTTTTTGTGTGTTTTTCTCGTTAAAAAAAAAATCTGTAAATTTAACGCCCTGGGCCAACGACCTCGTGTAAATTGTTATTTTCTTCCACTTTTTTTTTAAAAAAGAAAGAAATCATTTTGCTGAAAATCGATGGCTTATACACCAAAATGTAAAAAGACAAAATATATTCTTTCTTTGCGGAATTTTTCTTTGTTTGGTTTGTTTGGTGAGTTCCTGTTTTCCTCTTCCAAAATGCTAGGACAAGTACCATTGACTCTTGTTCTTTTGAGTAACCAAGTGTAAGCTGAGGCTGGTTTGTGTGTTTCGTGTTTGTTCCTTTTGTGTGATGTGATACTCAGAGCACTGCTTTGCCTGGGGGGAGGGGTGCGTAGGTAGGGGGAATTGAGTGACACAGAGGGATGAGGGAATTAAAAAGAATGGGGATGGAGAAGAAAGGGGAGGAGAGGGGAGAGATAAACAGAGAGAGACAAAGAATTATATAGCAGTATGCAAAACCCAGTTTAAAACCTGTGAAGCAAAGAGAAATGGGTGTGTGAGCTAGACAGGGATGAAGAGAGGCAGAGTTTCCTCTTCAGAGAGACGGTATCCCTTCTGTTGACATACACAGGTGATCCAGAACTGCTGTGAGTGTCCTTTTGATGAGATTTCCTTCTGGGTGAATTTTGTGTGGGTGGCCTCCAAGCTCCTTACTAAACCATTAGACCTCCCAAAGAATGACTTTCTTCTTTAAAGACTAGAAAAGCCTGCTTTCTCTTTAAAAAGAAAAAAAAAATTAATAATTGATTAAAGATTGGAGTTAGTTGAGTTATTTGATATATTATTTCTAAAATATATTAACGCTGCAGGCACCCTGTGTAACCCACAGGCCACATATCTTAACATCTTTCCCCTTCTAATATGTACACACATGTACAGAGACAATTTTCCACAAAAAGAGAAGTGTGTGAATTTTGCTTTGTTTTGAACACATTCACCTATGTTAGTTCAACTAAAAGGGATAGCGTGGTGGGAGTAAGGAGAGATCCGAGTGGATGGTGAAGTGGATGGCCGGGAAGCCTGCAGAGGCCCTGGGGGAGGCGGGGGGCTGCATGGTGCCCCGCAGCCCCCCTGCCCCTTCCTGGCCCTCAGGATTCACGCGCAGGGCCTCCGCAGACTTCTCATTCCTCAGGATGGTCTTTGGTTTGCTCCCGATCTGGCTGGCTGTGTTTGGTCTCGTTCTGTCAGGTGTTGGAAGGGCTACATTCATCCGTTGTTTTGCTGGTGCCTGTGGGAGCCTCACTTGCTGCGCTGTGAGGCGACTCCCTGAGGATATTTCTGCTCCTGCTGCTTCACCTGCTGTACAATTTCCCTGATCTTGCGCTGTGCAGTCTGCAGCAAGGGAGAAGAGGGGGACAGGGGGAAAAAAGGAACCGAGTTCTGAGGACAAGCAGTGGGGAGGGCGTGGGGGTGAGGCTTTGGGGGAAGGAGGTGGTAAGCTCAGGAAAGTGCCATCTACCCGCTGAAGCCCTGACTCTGGAAATGAAGTAGCCTACTTTCCCCTCACTCCAACCTCAAGGCTCCTGGGTGGAAGATAAAGGAGTGGGACCCCAAAAGCTCCCAGTTAACTGCTAGACGGACAGGCAAGGAAGCAGAAACAGGAAACCAGGGACCAGGGACCTTGCAGGTGTCAGACAGCACCCCCCTCCCAACTGCACACACTTGAGCTTCCAGTGCTGCCCATGCCCATTTCTCCAGTCACTGGAAGAGGAAAAACATGAGTGTGATCGCTGGGAAAGACGACGGTCAACTGGGGGTAGAAGGGAGAAACTGGCCCGACACTCCACCCTGAACAACTGGAGAAGACACGGGAACCGCACCTGACCCCTCGCCCCACCAGTGCTCCCACTGCAGGGAGACCCTGCGGGACGCTGGGGGCTCAGACACACTCCCAGGCACCGCTGGAGCTGGGGTGCGTGAGCAGCAGGGTTGGGAGTGGTCAGGAGTCTGACTGGGCATCTCAAAGGGCCTGGTGGGGGCTGTGGGGGGGGAGCAGCAGAGCAGGGGCTGCCCCACCCACCCTGCCGGCAGGTCTCTCGGCAAAGGCACAGCTTTGGGAGAGTAAGCTGACTGACTGCTCGGAAGAATCTTCAGCATAAGCTTAGACTGACGACCCTGGTTTGGGACGGGGACCGGGGCTGCGCTATCCCAGAACCCAACCAACAAGCAGCATCAGAAAGAACTAGGCCAAGTCATTGGCCTTCCGAATGGAAGACAGGTAGCCGTGTGGAGGCCCCGTGTCCTGATGGGGAGATGGGGAAGCTGAGGAAAGAGAAATGAGGGTCTCTCGGGCATTTAACCCAGAATAGTGAGAGTCTGGCACGCAGGCAGGCCCCCCACAGGGAGCCCCGAGGCAGGCCATTGTCTGAATGTGGCTCCCAGCCTGGGGAGGCTGACTGAGGCCTGAGGAGGCCAAAAAGTGAAGCTGGGACCTCGTGCTTCCAAGTATCAGGGGGCTTGAAATGTGCTTGGCTTGACTCCCAGTTCTATCCTCTTCTTCAAGCTCCCCCAGCATGCCTGGGGGACCGCAGTGGTGACGGGGTGTGGAACTGCCTGTGCCCTGCCGACAGGGCCTGAAAAGCCAGGGAGAGGTGCCGTGGGGGGGGCTGGGGCGGTGGGGGCGCTGGGTGTACAGGCCATCGAGAGCTTAGACAGAGAACTGAAGAGAGCCCAGAACCTCGTAGCACAGGTACCTGGCTAGCAAAGAAATGCCCGATAATTCTGACGATCACTTCCTCATTTTCATCCGGCGTCTGGTCACGAGGCACGATGACCTCGGCACTGGTTAAGTTCTGGAGTTCATTCACCTGTGAAGGGAGAAAAGTGGGCTCAGGAGGAAGTGGGAGAGGGGAGTAGTGGAGGGCAAGGCGGCTAGAAGCTGCTGGCCTTTCCTTCAATCTATGAGACCCCCGGACACTTGGGGCCATGTTGGTTTGGGCCTCGGGAGGCTCAGGGACAGGGAGAGGGAGTCCAGCTCCTGACTCCATGAACTGCTTCTGGGGCTGAATTCTTATTCCGCGTTCCTAGCAGTGCAGCTCACGCATGTGCGCAGTGACCCGACTTCCCAATAACCCAGGGAAGGAAATCACAACTGGACACGCTCTCCCGGGTGCCAAGCATGAGCCGACATGGCCTCTCCTCTGACTCACCGAAGTAGCCTTTCCTTTCTGCTCAGTCCCTTCTCCATTCCCGCTCTTCACTTGCATTCCTGCCTGCGTCCTGCTGATGCTGTCTGTCCTTATCTTTTTTCCCTGCCACTCCTGGGCCCAGACCCAGGCCCACCTCCGCCATGAAGCCTCCAGCCCATGCTGACCTCCCTTTACCTAAGTCCCATTTCCTGCACGCCTCACTTGCCCCGAGAAGACTGCACTTCCCAAGGGTTTGTGCCCCAGCCCTGGCCCCGCAGTGCTGAGCACACCCGTGGAGTGGACACAGAATTTGAATCTAAAACGACCACACAGGACATCGAAGGGCCAAGCTTCCCCTCCCTCATGGACTATTTGCTTTCTTTTGCCTACTACACTCCAGCTTGCCAGGCCTCAGTGTGTGCGCTCAGATGTGGACCACATTCCTGGATACGGGGAATAACATACACGCCATGAACTTGACTCTTCTACATAAAGGTGACTCATTATATCTAGAACTTGGCTTTGATTCCTCTGTAAGAGTTTCTATGTAAAGAAAACAGCTCTCCCCCCTCAATTCCTGCCCCCAATGCTGCCGCTTTGCCAGCATGCTCAGCTCTACGGACTTGCCCGGGATCGCATCCCCGCCAGGTGGGTGAGTTATGTTCTAGAGTGCTCCTGGGCCTGACAGACTTGTCCGCTCGTCCTGACAGGCTTCAGAGTTACTTCTCTGATGCTTTGCACATCACACTGTGCTACTGCTACCTGCAGGCAGTAGCCTGGATTACTTTTCTAAGAACGATTTCCTTCTCAACTGCCACCTTACTGCTGAATAGAGCACCCCTGTAGCAGATGGCCAGGTCTGGGAAACTGCCAGAAGACCGAACCTGTCAGGAGGGAGAGTTAGGCCTCTCAGGGCATTTGTCAGCAGAGTGAAGAGCAGAAGACAGTGAGGACACCAGGCCCCGACGGTCTCAAGTGTGAAATCAGAGAAGATGGCGCGTGCTCTGCCAAGGGCACTGCTATCCCTGTGGTTGTCCTGCTGCTACGTGTGGCAAGAAAGGGGTGGGGAGGCAGCCTGCCTGTGTGCGGGGAGGGGAGCCCATTTCCCAGCATGCACTGTGAGGTGGTGCCCTGGGCTCAGGACCCTGGTGTTCGGGGCACACGCTGCGCTCCAGGCAGCACCATGGACGTGGGCCTTCAGCTCTGGAGTGATGCTAATTACACTTCTGTCCTTGAAGAGCCAACGGGGGTCTGAGCGTCAGGCCAGGCAGGGGATCAGCCCCAGAAATGAAGCCAGCTCAGGGCACACTTACGGTTTTGCCCCCCTTGCCAATCACCCGGCCCGCTGTGGAGGAGGGCACTCTGATGTGTGCTTCCAGCTTCACCTCTTCTTTGGGGTTAAAGAAGTTTTCTTCTTTCAGTTTCCCAAAGATCCGCCCCTGGGCCTGAGAGAGCAAGACATGACTGGTGACGCTCCCAGCTGCCAGCCACCTGCCTCAGCACTGCTGCTCCTGGAAGTCCTGAGCCCGCCTCTGCACACCCCAGCCTGACTCACGCGGGCCAGACACGGGGCAGCCATGCGCCCCACTTCAGCTCGCGCACAGGCCTGGCGGGCGCTGCTCCTGCCACAGCCAGGGAGTGCACTGTGCAAAGTGTGCACGGGCACGCGTGTCTTCATGGTTGGCACACGGTCACCTCCTCCAGGAAGCTTTCTCCATGTTGGGCTGGGCGTGGTGGTGAGGGGGCAGTCATTTCTGTACTCCTAGCTTCTAGGAACATTTGCTTGAAGAATTTGTTCAGGGAATTCTTAATGTCCTCCCACCATGGTATGTTCAGATCTGGTTAGTATAAGATGTAGGTGAGGACGGGGGTGATGGGATTTAATGAGCCTGATCTGGCTTTTTAATGTCTACCTCCAAAGCCAGTGTAGCTGAGAGGTGATTGTTCTTAAAAAAAAACAACCAAAAAAGATCCTTAAAAAAAGATGTAATTTATATTACCTAAAAGTCATCCTTTTGAAGAGTAGACTCCAGGGGTTTTTAGTGTATTCACCATGTTGTACAACCATCACCACTACCCAGAACATTTCCATCATTTCCCCCCAAATAAAAACCCTTATTAGCAGTGAGCTCCAATTCCTCCTAACCTCAGTCCCCTGGCGACCACTGTGCTAATTTCTGTCTTTGTGGATAGTGCTTTTCTGGACATTTCATATAAATGAAATCATCCAGTATGTGGTGTTCTGTGTCTGCCTTCTTTCACTCAGCGTCACGTGTTCTATGTTCATCCATGTTGTAGTGTGTACAATCTCATTCCTTTTCATGGCTGAATCATATTTGATTGTGTGGACAGAAGTTTTGTTTATCCATTCATGACCTGAAGGGTTAATGCTCTTGAATGATTCCACATGCGTTAGTTTTGTCTTCTCAGACAAATTTTACATATTTTTAATTAGGAGAATTATACTTTTATAAATAAATGTTTCTGACTTTTAGAAAACTCAAGTTATAATGTTCTGGAGGAGGAAAAAAAGGCAAAAAAAAAAAAATTGCACCCAACCACATCATGCTATTTCTCTTCACACCCCACAGCTTGAAGGGTAGACTAGACTAAAGGAATCTGAAACATCCATTCTCCAAACCATGGCCAAGGGATCAGCGATATTCCAGAGGTGGTACCCTTTGAACTGGGCAATGACAGGCAATCTCCTTTCCAAGGGAAAACAGGGAAGGAGGGCTCCCAGCAGAGGGAACAACCTGCAGGTGGGCAGACCGAGGAAGTCTGAGGCTCGCGTGCAGTAGCAGGAAGGGAAACGGAGGCTGGGCCTCTAAAGGTGGGGGCGGCTACTGCAAGGCCCTCTGCTACCCCCACACACTGCCCTGTTCCCAGGGCCCGCAGGGCTCAGGTGGCCCTTGGCACTGACCTTGAACTGGGCTTCAGGTGGTCCGGTAATGATGACCATCCTTTCGCTGACGTCTGGGCCTTCTGCTGGGGCAATCTGCAATTCAGAAGGAACAAGGCGAGTGCTGCGCTTAGCGGCATTCCACAGCCCCTTTCAGGTCTTTGCACCTGGTGCGCTGTTTGAGCCCTGCTGCTGCCTCCACGCTGAGACTTAGGAACCAGGAGCGCAGTGCCCGGTATCTAACTTGGGTCTTTGGTCGCCCAGGGAGAGCTGGCAGCAGGTCCGTACTTACTGCCTGTCCCTGCCCCGAGCACCAGCAGTGACTGGCTGCCTTTCACCAAGGAGTCCAGAGCTCTAGGAAGAGGAAGGTTCAGGCCTCAGCTTGCCGGAAAGGTAACTGGTTCTAATTCTGAGCTCCCAGAGGCAGTCGGCTGAGTGACAGCTGAGCTCGAGCAGGTGTAGTTAAGAGAAGGGCTGAACGGCTAATTCACGATTCCCGTTGACCATGTCAGTTCTGTCGTCACTGTCCACTTCTTGGTGATGCATAGCTGGCTGCCTTTTTCAGATTTTGAAAGACCCCCCACCCCCACCCCCCAGGGTCCTATTTTATGGCTGAAGCAAATGGGACCAGGGAGGTGAGGTGACTGCAAAGACCACAGGGTGGGCAGGGGCTGTAGCAGGATCAGGAGTCACTGCAGGTGTCTCTGGCTGCCTTTTGTGTGGTTTTCTGAAGCCTGCTGAGCAGAGGCTGTGCAGGACAGGGGAGCGAGGGGAGCAGCTCTTGCCTGTCTCCAAAGCATCGCCTGGGCTGCAGCATCCCGAACCTCAGCTCCGCCCACCTTCCAGGACTCTGCTCCCACATATTAGCATACAGTTCTCTCCCTTCCTTGGTGGCATCATGCCCGTACCCCTGCTGGTGGCCCCTGAAAGGTGACAAAGCAAGAGCAGGGGTTCTCTGGAGATTATCTCGCTTCAGAGACACATGCTTTAGAAACCTGTCAGGATCCAAGGAATCGAGCAAAAGCCAGGTTGATTTTGAAAAGTAGGAAATTTCTCTCGCATATACTTGGCTTCCCTGGTGTTGTCTCTTCTTTGCTGCTCTGGGGAGAGAGGCAGGGGCCAGGGGAGCAGCGGGCGGAGGGCCCGCATGACACGCGTGCACACACCACCAGGCTGCAGAGCCCATCCTGCCCCTGGTCCAGTCCTGCTGTTTGTCAGCACAGAGGTTACCGGCGAAGTGACACCACCACTCAACCTTGCTGGAACAGAAAGGGACTCTGGATGTGCTGTGGGGCGAAGCTCACAGATTGCTCTCTACTCGTTTTCCTCAAGACCGGCTGGGAATGATTCTGGTACAGCCCTCGGGTTGTTACACTGGGAGCACACTGGACCAGAAATAGAACTTGGTCAAATCTCAGCTCTCACACTAACCTTGTGGCGTTCGCCAAGCCACTGAAAGGCTCTGGGCCCTGGTTCCTTTTGGGCAATGTAAGTGGAGAGCCATGGCTGCCCTCAGCCCACACAGGGGCTCAATATGCTGCAGGTGAGCAGAATTACACCTGAGAGCCAGTCCTGCCACCTGTGCACCTGGGCCGCACCTCTGTCCCTCTCAGTCTCCCTTAGAGGAAAACGGAGGGTTTGATGAGATGACCCCTCAAGTCCCTTTTAGGTGAAATCGCTGAAATCGCCTCATTCTATCTCCTGCAGGGCATCTCAGACCACAGGACTGAAAGCGGGGAGAGGCCCTGGGGCAGGGCCAGCCCTGCAGCCTTCCACACCTTACTTGTGGTGTCACGGGGGTGAGGCCAGCGTGACCTGGGCCAAGGTCTCACCTGCAACAAGCCTGCTGGGTGCAAAGGCCCCGGGTGCGCCACAACTGCCCCCCCCCCACCTCAGGGCTCTCAGCCAGTGTACCCACTCTGCAGGTGAGATCAATGAGGCCTGGAAGGGGAAATGATTTACCAAATAATATTCTTTTACGGTCTCACTATAATCCTCGTCGTGCACTACTCAGAATGTTTTGTTTTTGTTTTGTTTCTCCAGCACACTTGCTGTGGGAGAAATTCCAGCTCTTCTTGGGGAGAAAGTGTAAGCATTCTTTCTCTCCAAGTCATGAGACTTCTTGTTCAGAATTCCAGGCTGTTCCATGGGTAGCAAATTATTTTACGTAACAACGGAAACTCTGTTTCCGAAAGTGTTTCATGAGGCTCGGGATGTGCTCAGCATTCTGCTTGCGAGTCAGAGCTGATAGCTGGGCTTGGAGCAGGACCAGGGTCGAATAATCCTTCCCTTTCAGTTTCTCTGACGAGTCTTCACATTGTGCTGGAGAAGGCAGGATGTGGGTATGTAACTGCAGCTAGGGCTGTGCTCACAGCCATTCCCATAAATCAAGGGGCCTTCCTTCCTTCCTGAGTCTCTCTGTGCAGTCCCAGGGCTTCGCCTCAGGTTATGCCACCAGCTTTTTGTTGATCTATCATCCATCGCTTTTCAAAGAGTTTTTCATTCAAACTACTTTTTCAAAGCTCAAGGGTTTTTGAAGCAGAGGCTAGTTAAAGCACCAACGTGCTGAGAGCTGCTAAGTGGGAATTATCATTCCACTTAAGTCCATTCCCTTAGCTTAGGGAAGATCCTCAGCCTTTCTTTGTTTTATCTCCTTGAGAAGAGGAGGAAAATGGCAACCCAGAGAGGACTGGGGTGGCTTATCTGGTATTAATACTTTTTCTAATTCAGTTATTAGTAGAACAAAAAAGGAATAAGAGAGGTAAGGATGAGAGCAGGAGGGAATAGTCCTGGAGGCCAATGTTTCAGATCCTGTGGGATTCTGTCCCTGGATGGCGTAGGAGTTGCCCAGGACTGACAGAAATAAGGTACATGGGGTGGGAGGTGGTGGTGAGAGAGGGTGGGGTACAGGTGGCTGTTGAGAGCAGTTTTACCTTGATGGAGGCCCCAGCAAATCTAGCCAGCTGTTTAATGTGCGCCCCCTTCTTCCCGATGATGGCCCCCACAGCCTGGGTTGGGATGAAGAGATTCACAATCTCCTGCTCCGGATACTGGAAGGCCAAGACAAGACAGAAGACGTCATTCCCACTGGGGCTGCTCCTTTAGGAAGTTACCGAGCGTCTACTATGAGCCATGTGGTGGGATGGCCCCACAACCAAGCAAATGGCCAAAATGGTGCCTGGATTCCTCTGTGGCCCGGGGCTCTGCAGGTGGGAAGCTTGAAGAATGAACCTGAACACAGGCAAGCACGACACGACAATCAAAGTGCAAACTCCTCTTGAGAAATCCAAATTTCTTGGATACAGGCAAGTGTCTACTGACAGATTTCCTGTCACATACAAATGTGATGTGTTTCTCCTGTGTGTTCATCCAAGAAATCAGTTATTAAATGTACCCGGCCTGAGCACAGGGCTCAGAGGTACTTTGTTAGAGGGAGTGGAAAGCTGCCTCGCCCACCTTGGAGCCAGAAACGGCCTTTGCCCTACAGTGGCGCCATATTCCAAAGAAGCCGCCACTCCACCTGCCCTGACCAGGCCGCATGGTGACAGCACAGAGAGACATGGGCAAGGCCACCAGGGATCCTTGCTCCAGGGGTCTGTGGAAACATGACCCCATTTACTAGACTTTGTTCAAAGGTCTTTGGAAACTGTTCTTTACACCAACAACACCTCTAATTTGACCTGCTGATGGCTCACTGGCACCAGTTTCCTGCCACCTAGAGAAATGTAAACGTCAGCAGGACTGCTGGGCAGGACAGCACCAGCGCTTGGAAGCACCTCTATGCACTTGAGCGCTGCAAGTCTGGTGTGCTGATGCCCTGGTGTGTCACTCACTCCCAGGCGACCCAGAACCACAGGACCCAGCATTCACTGGTTAGTGACACTGAACATTCACTGGCTAGTCCGCCAAGGATGACGAGGTGCCAGCCACAGGAGAGGGCAAGTGGCAGCTGGGGCTGAACCAAGGGGCACTTACGGAGTGATGATGCGGGAACGGGCCAAACTGGTGAGGGGGGTACAAGCTGGAGAAGTATCCGGAGTGGGTCTGCGGTGTGACAGAGAGAGTCAGTCAGACGGTGCCCTCCGGGCACTCAGCAAACCCAGGTGGCATTTACCACACCCAACACAGCTCTCTGCAGTACCACCTGGCCCCACGGTCATGTCTACCCACCCGTCCCTCTGCAGCTCTGCTCTCTGCTCCACTTGCCCTCGGAGCACTGGGCTGGGCTGAATGTTTAGCATTTCCAGCCGAGCCATGCTTTAGGCTCGGAGGAGCTTCCCGTGGGAGTGAGTGAGTGCACACATGCTCACGCAGACCCACACCCACACACTGTCTTAGCCTGTCCTCAGGCAGGGCCGGTGCCTTCCATGTACCAGGGAATTATGAACAGTGGTTTAAAACAGAGAGTGCTAGGACAATGTCCAAGAGCTATTGGGAGTCAGGGGACGGCTTTCATCTGAGGGCCCTTGAACAAATCTCCTGGTGGCCTCCATCTCCTGCATCTCCAGCTGGGCTCTGAGCTCCAGATCACAACTTCACCTTATGACTCATCAGGGACAAAATGCAACTGTTCCCTTTATGAGCTTGGCGAGTAGACTGGCCTCGGGGGAAGAGATAAGTGAACACTGTGTCCCCCAAAGGAGCTCTAGGTGCCCAATGCACCTGCGGGGACTTGCATGACTTGGAAAGGGGCGGCAGTGACACCTCATGCCCACAAGAGGGGGATATGACACCAGCGTTCTCTTGGCAACCTCCCGTTTTGAAAAAGGAAGCTAAGCGAACAGGTTTGGCTCACTTGGTCCTGCCTCTTGCTTGATGACTATCAACACCAGACTCCTCTCTGTGCAGGTCCCTGTGCTGGCGGCTTTCCTGTGCCATGGGGGGTGGGGGTTGAAATCCTGCAGGTTTTCTGCTCAAAGCTCTACCTTGGGGAAAGGATGCTTCTGCCCTCCTCTCTCCTAGACAGCCTTTCCTAATTTAGCCCTCATAGCAGAAATAATTCTTTTGAATTGTAATTTGCCTTTTCCTCACAAAGACTTAGGTGAAGCCAAGAATACACAGGCCACAGTGTGGCTGCTATTCTGGGTTCAAACACGCCCAACATAAACACTATATTAAATTTAGATCTCCTGCTTGAGTTGGGGGAGAGAATTCACTGCAAAAGGGTACAAAGAACACGTGTGTTCCCTACTCCTCTTTTTATTCATGAGTTACTGCAACTGGACAATTATTATGGGGCATGAACCCTGAACCCTGCAACAGGAGCTCGTTTCTAGCCGAGGCTCTGCCATTTGCCTCTGTGTACGTAAGTTGGTTTTTGCAGTTGGAAGACTCAGAAAACCTGAGTCTGAATCACTAGCTCTATACAAGTTGGAATAATTTATTTAGCCTCTCTGAACCTAATCCACAAATGGATTAAAATAATGTCTAGATCTTATAATATTGTGAGGATTCATTCATTCACGCAAAAGATATTTGAGCATCTACTATGTCTGAAGCATTGTTCTAGGTGCTGGGGACACAGCTATTAGGACAGTAAAGGTGATGGTCACCATGCGTCTCACATTCATTCTACTGAGGAGGCAGACCAATACCATAAAAGAATTGAACAGGACGATGTGAGGAAGAGGAGCTGCAGAGATGGGGGTTGGGATGGCAACCTTAGCCGGAGTGGTCCAAAGACTCTTGGAGGAGGTCACCTCTGGGTTGGGACCCATGGAGGAGATGGAACCCCGTGAAAGGCACCAGGGAGGGGGCATTCTAAGCAGGGTTTTTAGAGATCCAGAGCTTGGAAGGAGTTGGCTTGTTTGGAAAACAGAAAGGAGGCCAGTATCAGGAGAGCAAATAAGACAGTACAGCAGGATATGAAGGAGAGGCAGCAGTGCAAGATCATGCAGGACCCTGTGGTCCTTAGTTTGGACAGGGATTTGACCCTAAGTACAACGGATGCCTCCTAAGGATGTTGTGTGGCATTTAATGAGGTCACAGGGATGGAAGAATCTACCATCGGGCTTTGCATGGCTGAATTAATGAATATTACATGAGTACTTAGTTATAATGAAATGTGTGGCTCACCAGAGCCTACTGTCTACTTCCCATCCCCTCAAGCTTACATGGAGTCTACACCTTCCCATGGAAGATGGCTTTCAGAGCTTAGTCACGATGATCAGAAAAGTAACCTATTGACGACTTGAATAAATGTTCTCTGTAATGGGAAAGCAGGTTGTAGCCATCTGACAAACCCAGGCCCCAGGAGAGGGGAGGGTCAGTGTGGAATCCCGACCCCACTATGGCAGCTGGGCTGTCTCAGTTTGAGGGTCCCCAGCTATTTTTTGAGGGAGAAGCTACTTTATTACATTGGGGAGGGGGAGAGAAAATATGATGATGAAGGTTCCTTTGCCAGGTATGTAGCATCCCCTGCCAACAGAGGGTGGGGGGGGCTGGTCATTATTATCCTGAGTTTGAGAGAAATTGGTGTCTGCTTTTCCTCTATGCTTGACTGAGCTTGGGGGTAGATAGAGGAGTATGTATCAAATGCACTTGTAGAAATTAAAAAGGGAAGTATAAAGAGTTGGGTCTGCTTTTCCTATAGGAAGAACTGTAGGGTCCTTAGTTCCAAGCTGTTATATATGATCATTTGATGCACAATTTAGGTGACATTCTACAGCATGAAGAAATCAGGGGGTGGGAAGAGTGAGGGGTGGGAAAGGGGTAGTGTAGAGGGCAAAAGTCAGGCAGATGAATTATATTCAAATATTTAAATAGCTTTAGTATGACGACAGAGTGATGCCACGTTGCAAAGAGGGCGTGCGTGCTCACGTAGGCACCCGGGATATGGACATGGGCCTGGGGGAGGGCAGCAGACCCGGCCAGCGGGGTCACTGTCACGGGCAGGGCTTTCCGAGACGCAGCAGGTGCACCCTTATACCCCAGCGTGTCAAAGGACCTCCTCGTAGCCCTGCTTATCCGCCTGTGCGTGCTCTCCTAGGACAACCTCCAGAGCTGATGGGGACCAGAAACTGGTAAGCGACCGGTAGCAAAAGGTAGAGGCAAGATTTGAGCACAGATCTGTCTCACTCTGCAGGAAGAGACCTTAACCACTGCACTCAACACTGCCCTCAGCTGGCAGCATGAATTAGGAGAGCAAGGCAAGTAAATAACCCTAGTGAATTGATTCGGGAAAAGAGGGGGAGCTTTTTTAAGAAGGCTACTTGATTTCTTAGTGAGATTCAAGAGGTCAGTGCTTTAACACATGAGGAGACTGCTATGAGCAAAGCCCAGTTAGAGAACTAGCTCTATTTTGGAAATTAAAACCATGGTTAGTGAAGTAAAAACTCAATAGAAACCGTATAAACAGCAGAAGAGACACTTGAAAGCCAATTCGTGCATTAGATTAACCCATGCAAAACAAATAGAGGGAATTAGAGAGAAATGTACAGTAGAGTGAGAAGATCCACTCTCCATCAAGTGGGAACACGAGAAGAAAATGAAACGGAGGGAAGAGAAGGAATAATAAAATTAATTACAGAAGCAAAAGATTATCCTGAGCCAAAGAAAAACTTGATCAAAGGACTCAGATTCAGACTGTGGAATCCCAAAGGTGAAGGCAAAAATACTACACAAGGCAAAAATCTTACAGACAGAAGGAAAAGTTACCTACAAAAGAAAGAATCAGGCTGGCAGCACACCTACCTCAACAATGAAATGCTAGAAGTAATGTTTTCAGAGCTCTAAAGGAACGATGACCCTAAGATTTCTAGATACCTAGTTGAACTTTCATTCATGTGTGAGCGGGAAAGAAAGGCCTTTCCAGATATGGAAAGATTTCGAAATTATACCACTTATATATATTATTCCTGAAAAAAGTTATTTGCATAAGTACTCCAGACAAACAAACAACAAAAGAAAATAACAAAAAATTTGAGAGGACACGGAACACAAAAAACTGTCTGCAGTGAGCAAAGAAACCAGTAAAAGTTTAGTTCATTTTAAATAACTATGGATTATGAGATCGAGTGTTCATTAAGAAAGAAAGCTTTGTAATTTGGACTAAAATTCCAGATTATTTCTAGAGTAATATGACCAAAACTCATTAAACAAAATCTGTTAGAAATAAAGAATTTGACAAAACCGTAATCAGAGTGGGAGAACAGTAAACGGCTCTCGAAATTTAGTAAGTTATACAGATTTTTAAAAAATTGTATAGAGGATATGAGCCACCAATTAGGTTTGATTTTATAGATGTAAATACAACTTTGAGCCCATCAGGAAAGGTGCCTCCTTCCAAATGCCCATGATTTTCAAAAACTGATCACATGTGAGCAAGGCCACAAAACCCAGAATGTTCCAATAACATTCTCTGCGTACAAAGTACAGGAAACAATGACAAGATAATAAAAAAGAAATCCTTAACCACATAAATATTTTTTAAATAGAAAAAGCCCTAGCAAATCTGATTAAGAAAAAAAAGAGAGAAAACACAAATATACAATGTTAGGAATTAAAAGGGAGCTATAACCACAAGGTTATAACATTATGCCAATACGTACAGAGGGTGCCAAAAAAATGTATACACGGTTAAAGAGATGTTATCTACGTATTACTTTTTGAAGTTGAATTGAATTACGGTAGCAATGTGTAATATGACGTTCGCTCAAAAGGTGGCGTTAATCAAATGAATGTTAACGTCATTCATTGCATTACAATTTTAATACAGTTTTTTCCTTTCTTAAAATGTGTATACATATTTTGGCTCCCTCTGTATAAAAAGAGATGAAATAAATACTTTTATAGGAAAATATAAATCAACAAAAACCAAGTCAAAAACTTGTAAGAAAATCAAAAGCTTATAAATATGATGATCCTTCTCCAAACAAGTGCTAGACCCAGATGTTTCAGATAAGTCTTACCAAATCTTCAAGGAACAGAAAATTCCTACATGTGATTTAATTTTCCCAAGCATAGTAAAAATCATCTTTCCAATTCATTCTTTGAGAAAAATAACCCTGCTGTTAAAATCGTCAAAAGAGAATGTAAATTGCAGTGTAGACAAAAAGATGAATGGAATGGAATACAGTCCCGGAATGACTAAGTGGGAACTCAGTGTATGACAAAGCTGACATTTCAAATTGAGTGATTTGAGGAAAACTGGCTATACACTTAGAAAAAGAAAAAACAAGTCAGATACTTATCTCAAGTGTAAGTCAAAATAAATTCCCTATGAATTGCAGATATAAACAATCCTCAAAACCCAACAACTGAAAATTACTATAAGAAAACATCGGAGAATATTTTTTACAGTTCTGGGTGTGAGAAGCCTTCTTCCTTAGCATGATGTCAAAGGCAAGAAATCCATAAAAGGAAATGTCACTGATTTAACTATCTTAATTCTTAAAATTTCTGCATGAATTCTGTTGAAGGGAAATCTGTGAAAACTTAAATTGCATATGATCTTTGATATAGGAATTCTAATTTTACAGTATTTGCTTTCAGATACACGCACACACTTGTGAAAAGATTTATGGGTAGGTATAAGGATATTCATTTCACACTATTTGTGGTAGAGAAAACCTGGAAACAACCCAAATGTCTAATAATAGTGTGCTGGTTAGAAAAATTATAGTAAATTCATACAATGGAATATTATGCAGCTATTACAGAGAATTAGGTCTAGCTATGGAAAGATGCCCATAACAAGTAAAAAAAAAACAACTTGTAATTCACTGTGTATGGCATGATTTCATTTGTATTTCTGAATAATAGGATTGTATATATACGGAGAAAACATTTTAAAAATGTGTAAACATAACAGTGCTATACTTCTGCAGAGTGCTTGTTGGGTAAAATTTGGATAAGAGAACGAAGGCTGAAAGAAAACATTTACATTTTACTTTATAAAATAGTTTGTCCAAAATATATCTTTTAAATTATTATGGCAGAAGACACCACAAATAGAGCAAAGAGAAATGACAAGCTGGCTGAAAACATTTACAACACAACAAATGGCTAACAGTCTTAATATATAATCAGCTGTTACAAATCATTAAGAAAAAGATGAAAAATAATGATGACAATAGTAGCTAAGATTTACATAGCAATTCCTATGTGCAGGCTTTAACTTATTTAATAATCCTTAGAACAACCCCACAATGTGTATACTAGTAATAACCCAATCTTACGGACAGGGACATCAAGATGCAAAGAGGTTAAGTCGCTTGTCCAAGGTTAAAAATAGCAAGTGATAGCGCAGAGATTTAAATGCAGGTAGTCTGGCTTCAGAACCCACATTGCCTTTCAACAGACTGATGGATACAGAAATCCAGTTCATGAGAGAGGAGAAAAATATGGCTAAAAACTCCTAAGTGTTGTGTCTAATAATAAAAAAAGAAATGTGTATGTTAAAGTAGCAGATTGCGTTATTACAATCTGAATAATTACACTGGTAGTGAGAATATGGGAGAAATAATCCCTCTGTCACACACTCTTTGTGGGAAGGAAAAGTATCACGTTCTTCATATATCAAAATTTATATATTATGTATCAACATTTATAGATTTTATAATTATACACTACATATAAAATTTATACATTCTTTGGCTCAGCAACTCTATTTTGATAAATTTATCCTGACGAAATAACTGAATAAAACGGCCAAGATGTATATATAAGGATTTCTATTACAGAGTAAAAATTTGGAATATGGAATATATATTTAATATATGTAATATATTTAATACTATACATATATAAATTGTATATATACACACACCCACATATCTGAAAACACCAGTTATTTCTAGATTAAGAAAAAATTTGCACTTTCTACTTTTCTGTATTATTTGCTTCTAAATACTATGCACGTATTACTTTTATAATCAGAACATAATACAAAATGATAGTTTTCGTATATATACATATACATTACAAATTTCATAGGTTAGAGACCTACCCATACATGTGTGAGCCAGCTATAAGGAGGTACACAGACTTTCTGACCTTTTAATGCCAAGAGAAAAAGCACTATTGTTTTGTGATGTATAAAAGCAAAAAAAAAAAACAAAAAAAAAAAAAAAAACACCCAAAAACGAAAGAAACAAACCCCCCCAAACCCCTAGCTCCTGGATATCTGAATGCCTGTGTGACAGGAAAGTATTTCCTAAGTATTTAAAGTGTGGCCAGCACCCCACGCTACCCTGTCCTTCTCACAGGGCCTGGGCCCACCAGGGAAGCCTACAGGCCTACAGTGCAGACCGCAGGTGTGGCTTTGGGGACCTGTCCTAGGTTATTCGACTGTTTTCGACTATAAAAGAAGCTTTCTAACTGGCAAAACCTATTTTCAATTTTTGAAAATATTCCACAATCAAAAATTTGTCCTCTTGTTTTAGTTCAGAGGTTTGCAAACTTTTTCTGTAAAGGGCCACAGAAAGACTTTCGGCTTTGCAGGTCACAGGGTTTCCAACGCATCTACTCAACTCTGCCAACACAGCGGGAAAACAAATAGACAAAATGGAAACAAACGGTCATGGCTGTATTCCAATAAAATTTTATTCACAAAATAAGTGGCTAGATTTGGCCCACGGCCTGTAGTTTACTGACCCCCGTTTTAGATCATCAATTTTAGAAGTGGTCTGTGTTATTATACCTTTCCCCCACCATTCATATTACTTAGGCTGAAAGGGTGGCCTGGCTTTAGGTAATCTTCTGTAGGTAGTGTGTACAGTCTTTCTCCTAAGAAAGGAGATGTGCCTCGATGCCGTTGAATTGTAGCAAGCTCGGTCATTCTCAAGTCTCACAGCAAAGATTGGGAATGTGTACCTCTCGTAGCTGTTCTCACTCTGTTGAGCAGCCACATGACTGTAACAGCTGCCACATCTGCAGCCACACACACACACACACACACACACACACACACACACACACACACAGCTCAATACTGGGCCCTATCCTCTAGTTGACGGGAAAATGGATATCACTCTAAAGAAATGGTATGAAGATTTAGAAATGACTCAGAAGATCAGTATATAAACAAGACTACACGATGTGTATGTTCTTGTGGCTAAGGACGTGGGTGCCAATTCATGTGTGCATTTTCTTGGCAGAACAGCAGAGTGGGTTCATCCTGTCTCTCGACAGGCAACCCAAAGAATCCTAGGAATTCTCACCCTGCAATGCCTACACCAAACGCCTACATCAAAAGAAAGGAGCCGCTAAGGTAACGTTCACCACCCTGATTCTTCCCATTTAAACAGCATAAACACTGGGATATAAGCACATTTGCTTTAAAAATAAGCTGTATGTGGGGAGAAGAATTAGGAATGAAAGAAAAAAAAAAAAAAGGTGTCACGTATCCTGAACTCCAGGTTGGTAATGTACTGATCCTGAATGATGCTTGCGAATGGTAGCAACAAGTAGAAAACTCGTAAAACTCACATTTCTTTTTCTGCTATTCACTATGATTCAAACCATAAATACTTATTGAGAACCTACTAAATGCCAGGCATTGTGCTAAAAATTTCAAAACAAACACTGTGTATTATTTTCCTTTAAAAACTGCCTATTAACAAAACATTAAGAATAGGTGGGAAATGTATCTATCTCCAAGAGTCATCCAGGCACCCTAATATTTTAATAAATGAACAACACTCATGAAAGTTCTTATTTGAGCTAACAAATCCTTTACAATTAATAGGCTTCTAGTTAGTGATTTTGCTAGTAGTTTTTCTTTCCTAGATATGACACATGCTATTAATATTAAGAGCACACATTTGGAGGACGGTTGAGTAATATTAATCTGTCCATTAGGAAGGAGTCCTAAGAAATGTTGGATTCCTCCTACAGTCACTTACGAGCATGGCCCCTCCAAATGACAGTTCAGATTTAACACAGCAGAGTCATGCCGCTGCCCGGAGGTGCCCAGAGCATGAGCAAACCCCTGAATGCTGAGCTACTTACAGCGAAAGGGTGGTAGGGGGGAGCGGGGGGAGCTCCTCGGGGCCCTGCTGGAGGAGGCAGCATGGACAGTCCCGTTGAAAAGATGCCAAGTGCGCTGAGGTTCAACCCCGGGATCAGATTGGCTTGTTGCTGGGGAGAAATGGAGAAAAAGATGAGGGGAGGAGACCAGAGAGCCCCAGTTTGCCTGGGTCAACCTGCATCTCTTGTCTGGATGGCACCAGTGTCTCCTAATGAGCTCTGCCCTGGCCCTGTGGACCTCTTCTCCACCCTGGTGCCAGGATGGGCTCTCCGAATCTTAACCTGAGCATGGAGTTCCTTCAGAGCTTCTCTGCCGCCCTTGGGAGTATCCATACACCTTAACACAGCAAACAAGGCTC
Organism: Rhinolophus ferrumequinum; assembly: GCF_004115265.2. Lineage (NCBI taxonomy): Eukaryota > Metazoa > Chordata > Mammalia > Chiroptera > Rhinolophidae > Rhinolophus > Rhinolophus ferrumequinum. The sequence goes on along the minus strand of NC_046285.1, from coordinate 59,775,642 downwards.
TGCCTGGGGGTGGCCACCTCACCAGCCTCTCTTCTGCTACGTCCTTATCTCCACCCTGCCCAGTCCTGCTCCCCTCTCACCTCTAGGCCCCTGCACACTTTGTTTACCTTGAAAGGAATGTGCTTCTCTCCCTCCTCACCTGGCTAAGTCGTGGCTACTCCTCAGGTGGGTTTCACCCGAGCTTAGGTGTCCTCTCATCCAGGAAGCCTTCTCTTACCCCAAAGGTCACAGCTCAAATGCCCTTTCTTTGCACCCCTAACATTCCTATGTTTCCTTAAAACAGCATTCATCACATGGTATGTGGATCACCTGTGTACTTACTGTGTCCCCTTTCAGACCTTGTGGACAGAGACTGTCTTACTTAGTGTCGTGTGCTCAGTGCCTGGTACATAGTAAGGACTCAATAAGTATTTGTTGAATGGCTAAAGTTTAAAACACATTGGATGAATGATTTTTGTTTTGTTTTGTTTTGTTTTGTTTTAACTCTATCCAGGGCAAGATCAGAGCCTTCGCTAGGACACCACATATATAAACTCCATTATCCAGATTCAGCATGGTTCACAACTTTGGCTTTTTCACCATTTAGTTTCCAGCTTCGTGATCATCTCACTTGTTTATTTCACATTTAAACATCGGGAGACTCATACAGGTTACAGTCAAGTTTTAACTACACAGCCCTTCAATGGCAGAGAGATGTAGTCACTCACCCTGGCCTGTATCCAACTTGCCACTCTCCAAACACTAAACAGTTCTCTAACATTTTCTATTTTCTCATCTGTGGCTAGGGTCACCTAGCAAACTCTCTTTTGTTTAGACTGTCTGGGATCCTTAGCCTTTTACTCCATTTGATACATAAGATCTAGTAGTTTTGTTATTCATCTGTCAATGCATGACTTAGGTACAGATATGAATGAATCTAAATGATATGCTCAGATGAAAATATTTGGAGCACCCAGACCCTATTGTAGCTTTTCTGTGTGTTCATAGAAAGAGATGTTTATCCTAAGGTTTCAAGAGGACACACACACACACACACACACACACACACACACACACACTCAATTAGATCATTGGGTGATACTTCCACAGACAAATATATACACAAACGGGGAGAGGTCACACTGGAATCTTCCCATCATGTCCCCTAATTATCACATGATATAAGCTGCTAAGGTGGGAGAGACAGTACTGACCTAAGAGGGTACTGTGGAACGTGCTGCCATGAGGGATCTGGATTCAACTTACATGAGCTCTTTGTCAGCATTTATTTTTCTATGAAATGTTACCAGGTCTGGGATTTGCTTCAAGGTCATTCAAGGGAGGTGGGGAGGTGGATGAAGGTTCAGAAGAAACAAAACAGGCCATGAGTTGATAACTGTTGAAACTGGATTATGGGAATATGCGGGCTTATCAGTACCCTTCACTCTTTTGTATATGTTATAAAATATATAAAAATATCGTAGAAAATACAAAAATTGACTGCTGAGCTTTGGGCTATGCCAATGGACAAATGTTTTTAAAATTTCTGATGCCAGACTGGTGTCTCCCCATTATGAAATGGGGACTAGGTAGCAATAACAGGAAAGATAAACCCAAATCACTCTGCTAGAAGTATTAGAGCGAGGTGATTGACATTATTTATTGGGCAATCTAAACAGCAGATCAGTAAGCAAGAAATGAAAATCAGAAGTTAATTTTAAAGTATGCATTTTTAAAATTGGAAAGTGAAAAATAGAGTCCCATTTTTCTAACATACCATTATTTTTATTTTTATATGTAGCCTTCTAGTCATTTTGGTCCGTATTATTTTACATAACTGTAACCCTACTTATATATGCTTTCATATATTCTTTTCTTAATTAACATATTTTAGGCAATCGCTCATTTTAAAATATTCAAAGCTATGATTTTAATGATTTCACATTATTTTGTCCAGTGCATTCATCATAATTTACTAGTTGGTCTCTTGATTATTTTAATGTGCTTGCCCCAAGAAGGCGGGAAGAACACTGCATACCTATTCTAAGGTGCTTCTTCACTATCTGAATGGGAATTATTCTGAGAGAGGCTAGGGTCCTGCCTGAAAACACATGTGAAAACCAGCAGAAGAAAGCATTAGGCACTTACATTAACAGCCAGCATATCGTTTTCAAAGGCCTCACGTAGCTTCTTCATAATTTCTATCTCAGCATGGGCACAGGCCTCAACGGTGCCCTTCACAGTGATGGTTCTTTCAGGGTTGTATATGCTCAAATCCTGCAAGCTGGCCACCGGGAAAAAGAGAGAAATTTCCTTTTTTCCAAAAGGAAAAATAAATCCCAGAGGATCACAAATAAGTGTTGGTGGAGGAGGCAGGGAGAAGACTGGATTTCCTTACCACACACTGTGGTACAGCATACCTGCCACCTTAACTCAAATCTGTGTAGTGACTTAGATCATATCTGTAGTAAAAAAATGTTTCACTGGTAACTATTTAGGTATTTGTTTTGATAGTTTTGGAGATAATTATATCACTTATGATTGTATTCCCAATTTAGGGAAAACCAGATGAATGAATTGGACATATCAAAATGCTCAAATTCTCCATTATTGGGCACAATTAATCTGAATGAGTGGCTTACGATGAGATCGTTATCTTGGTCCCTGTCTCATGTTCAATTTTCTTCAAATTTCTGCCTTCTTTTCCAATAAGTCTTCCAACCAAGCCATTGTGGGCCAAGATTTTCAGAGGAATCTCTTCAGCTCTAAAAGAGACAATCAACAATTTAACATTTCAGGTGGACACAGTGGTTGCCTCCCAAGAGCTATTATCCTATTTTTCTCTTACAAATAAAAGCCGTTTTGTTCAGGTATCAAATGGCCATGGGCTTTAGAAGCTAAGTCCCTCACTAACCCCAGTATCTGAATTCTCATTAACATAAGCCAAACCATGATAATTATACTCCCTTGTTGTGACTGGTTGGAAGTAAGTCCATGAGGCAGATCTGGTCAATGAGGTATAAGGAGAAGTCTGTTGGGTGACTTTAGGAAGGTTTTCCTTGCTCTTGAAAAAGCACAAGGGATAATGACATTAGTCAGATGGCAAACTAGAAAGCTTCAGGCCCTCCTACCCCCACAGAGACTCTGAGTTAACAACAAGAGACTGGTCAGAATAACTGTCAGAACTCTAAAGATCAGCTGAGAAGCTACAGCACCCAGGCTATTATAAAACCAAGAAGAGATTCCAGCAAAAGGGGAAGAAAAATTGTAATATTTGGAGTGCCTGTTCATGCTCCCTCACCTACACAACACAGCAAGGGGCAGCTAAGAAGCAATCCTCCATACCAGGGCTCTGCCCTCTAAAACAAACAAAAGACTTGACCATGAGTTCAACATTCTAGCTTGTCTGGGGGATGCCTGAGGAATTGGTTTCTGTCTTGCCTGACTTGGAGTGCTCACAAGACTGGCACCAGAATTTGGAAGCTGCTGAAAACAGAGGTAAACAGTATATTACAGCGGCAGTTTCACAGTCAGAAGCCAGGGAGAGAAAGTGATAAAAAAAGTTTAAGAGGTTTAGAACCTCCATCCAGGCTATTAATGAAGGTCTTCTCTTGAATGAAGCTAGTATGTAAAAACTGTGAAAGGTGGTTGTTTTTTCAAATCCAAGCAAAAAAACAAAAACAACAAAAAAAACAAAACCCAAAACTACAAGCCATACAAAGAAATAGAGAAACATTGACTAATCAAGAGAAAAAACTAAAGCTCCAAGAAATGACCTTAAAGAAATGTATATCTGTAAGCAAAGAATTTAAAATAATTGTCATAAAGATACTCAATGACCTAAAAGAGAACACAGGCAACTAAACCAAATCACAAAAATGATGCATGAACAAAATGAGAATATCAATAAAGAAGCATAAACTATAAAAAACAACCTAACAGAAATAATAAAACTGAAAATACAATAACTGAACTGAAAAAAGTTCATTTAAAAGGTTTAACAACAGACATGAACAGGCAGAAGAAAGAATCAGCAAGCATGAAGACCAGTCATTTGAAATCATCAAGTCAGAGGAGGAAAATGAACGACAAAAAGGAAAGACAGGCTAAGGGATTCATAGGACACTACTGAGTAGATCAATATACATATCATGGGACTCCATAAAGAGAAGAGAGAGAAAGGGCAGAGAGCTTATTTAAAGAAATAATTATGGATAACTTTCCAAATCTGAGGAAAGAAATGGACATACAGATTCAAGAAGCTCAAAAACCTCCAACTAGGATAAACCAAAGAGAACCACACTGGGACACATTATAACCCAAAGTGTCTAAAGGCAAAGGCAAAGGAGAATCTTGAAAGCAGCAGGAGAAAAGTGATTAGTAACATACCCAGGAGTTTCCATAAGATTATCGGTGGATTTCTCAGCAGAAATTTGCAGGCCAGAAGGGAGTGGGATCATATATTCAAACTGCTGAAAGAAAAAACTGTCAACCAGGAATACTGTATCTGGCATAACTGTCCTTTGAAAATGAAGGAGAAACAAGACTTTCCAGATAAACAAAAGCTGAGGGAGTTCATTATTATTAGATCTGCTCTACAAGAAATGCTAAAGCAAATCCTTTAACTTGAAATGAAAGGACAGTAGACAGCAACACAAAGCCATATGAAAATAAGATTCTGTAATAAAAATAAATACACAAATACAATGACCTACACTAGAGTAACTTTGATGCAAAATTTAAATGACAAAAATGATAATGATAAATCTACACTAATGGGCATACAATACATAAAGAATAACTTGTGACATCATAATAAAGTGAAGGGTGGAGTTGTAAAGGAATAGTTTTGAATGCAATTGAAGTTAAGTTGTTATCAGTTTAAAATAGAATGCTATAATTTTAAGATATTTATATAATTGCAATAGTAACCACAAAAAAATCCACAGACTATACAAAAAAAACGAAATGAAAGGGAACCAAAGCATATCACTAAAAAAACCCAAAACTCCACAAAGGAAGGCAGTAAGAGAGGAAAGAAGAGAAAATAAAGCAACAGACATATAGAAAACAAATGAACAAATGGCAATTGTAAGTCCTTCCCTATTAGTATTTACTTTAAATGTTAAGGGATTAAACTCCCCAATCAAAAGGCATAGTTTGCTGAATGGATTAAAAAAACAAAATGGAAAATCTCAAGTCAACAACTTTACACCTGAAGAAATTAGAAAAAGAATAAACTAAACCCAAAGCTAGCAAAAGGAAATAAATAAAGATTAGAGCAGATACAAGTAAAATAGAGAATAGAAAAACAAATGAGGGGGAAAAAATCAATGAAACTAAGAGTTGTTTTTTTAAAGATCAACACAATTGACAACTCTTAGCTAGACTAAGAAAAAAAGAGAGAATATGCAAATATATAAAATCAGAAAGAGGGGATATTACAACTGATACCACATAAATAAAAATGATCATAAGAGATACTATAAACAGTTATACACCAACAAACTGAATAACCTAGAAGAAATGTACAAATTCCTAGAAACACAAAAGCTACCAAGATTGAAACATGAATAGAAAATCCGAACAGACCAACCACAAGTAAAGAGATAGAGTAAGGAATCAAAAACCTCCCAACAAAGAAAAGCCCAGGACCAGATATTTTCCCTGAAGAATCCTACCAAACATTTTAAGAAGAATTAACACCAATCCTTCTCCAACTCTTCCAAAAAACTGAAGGGAACAAACACTTCCAAACTCACTCTGTGAGGCTAGCTTTACTTTAATACCAAACCCAAACAAAGACACCTCAAGAAAAAAAGAAACAAAAAAATACTGACCAGCATCCCTGAAGCGAATACTGATGCAAAAATCCTCAATAAAATACTAGCAAACTGAAATTGAAAGCACATTAAAAAAAAGTATATACAATAACCCAGTGGGATGTATTCCTGGAATTCAAGGATGGTTCAACATATGAAAATCAATCAATGCAAGATACCACATTAACAAAAAGAAGGACAAAACCCACATGATTGTCTCAACAGAGAAAAAGCATTTGACAAAATTTAACACCTTTTCATGATAAAAACACTCAACAACCTAGGAATAGAAGGAAACTACCTTAACATAATAAACGCCATTTGTGAAAAGCCCACAGCGAACATCATATTTAATGGTGAAAGACTGAAAGCTTTTCCTCTAACATCAGGAACAAGACAAGGATGCCTGCTCTCACCACTTCTATTCAACATAGTAGTGGAAGTCCTAGCCAGAGCAATTAACGAAGGAAAAGATATAAGAGGCGTCTAAATTGGAAAGGAAGAAGTAAAATTATCTCTATTCACAGATGACATAATCTTATATGTAAAAACACCTAAAGATTCCACACAAATATTGTCAGCATAAACTAATTCAGCACCAGCATGGGATACACAGTCAACACGCAAAAACCAGTTGTTTCTATACACTAAAAATGAACAATCCGGAAAGAAAATTAAACAAATAATTCCATTTATAACAGCATTATAAAGAGTATTTAGGAATAACCTAATCAAAGAAGTAAAAAACTTGTACACTGAAACCTACAAAACATTGCTGGAAGAAATTAAAGACAACAGAAATCAATGAAAAGGCCAGCCCGGTGGCTCAGGCGGTCAGATAGAGCTCCATGCTCCTAACTCCGAAGGCTGATGGTTCAATTCCCACATGGGCCAGTGGGCTCTCAAGCACACGGTTGCCAGTTCAATTCCTCGAGTCCCGCAAGGGATGGTGGGCTCCGTCCCCTGCAACTAAGATTGAACACGGCACCTTGAGATGAGCTGCCGCTGAGCTCCCGGATGGCTGAGTTGGTTGGAGCGCGTCTTCTCAACCACAAGGTTGCCGGTTCCACTCCCGCAAGGGATGGTGGGCTGCGCCCCCTGCAACTAGCAACGGCAACGGACCTGGAGCTGAACTGTGCCCTCCACAACTAAGATTGAAAGGACAACAACTTGACTTGGAAAAAAGTCCTGGAAGTACACACTGTTCCCCAATAAAGTCCTGTTCCCCTTCCCCAATAAAACCTTAAAAAAAAAAAAAAATCAATGAAAAGACATCCTACATTCATAAGCTGGAAGACTTAATATTGTTTAGATGCCCATACTACCCAAAGTGATCTATGGATGCAATGCAATCCCTATCAAAATCCCAATGGCAATTTTTGCAGAAATAGAAAAATTCATTCTAAAATTTGCATAGAATCACAAGGGACCCTGAATAGTCAAAATAATTTTGAAAAAGAACAAAGTTGGAGGACTCACATTTCCTGATTTCAAAACATATATTTCAAAACAAAGCTACAGTAATCAAAACAGTGTGGTACTGGCATCAAGACAGATGAATAAACCAATGGAACAGAACAGAGATCTCAGAAATAAATTCTCACATACTCTTATATGGTCATATAATCTTTGACAAGAGAGCCAATGCTACACAGCTGGGAAAGGACAATCGCTTCAACAAATAGTGCTGGGAAAACTGGATACCCATATGCTAGACCCTTATCTTACTCCATATACGAAAATTAACTCAAAATGGATTAAAGACTTAAATGTAAAACTTAAAACTATAATGTAATGTAAAACTAAAACTAGAAGAAAACACGGGAAAAGTTTCATGACATTGGACTTTGCAAGGGTTTCTTGCATGAGACACCAGAGCACAGACAACAAAAGCAAAAATCAACAAATTTGTGCATCAAAGAACACAATCAACCGTGATTATACTCATATAAATAACTCTGACAACTCAACAATAAAAAAAAAAAACAATAACCTGTTTAAAAAATGTGCAAAGGACTTGAATAGACATTTCTCCAAAGGTGATGTACAAATGCCAACAAGCATAAAAAAGATGCTCAACATCACTAATCATCAGAGAAATGCAAATACAAACCACAATGAGACGCTGTTAATACCAACGACTACTTCACACCCATTAGTCTGGCTACTATCAAAACAACAGAAAATAACAAGTGTTGGTGAGTATGTGGAGAAATTGGAACCCCTGTGCACTGTTGGTAGGACTGTAAAATGATGCAACTGCTATGGATAACAGTACGGAGGCTCCTCAAAAAATTGAAAATAGAACTGCCATATGATCCAGCAACCTCACTTCTCATTATGTATCAAAATAAGTCAGAAGCAGGGTCTCAAAGAGACATTTGCACACCCATGTTCGTAACAGCACAATTCACAATAGTCAAGAGGGGAAAGCAAACCCAAATTCATCAATGGATGAATGAATAAACAAAATGTGGTATATACAAATATTATTCAGCCTTAAAAAGAAATGAAATCCTATCACATGCTACAACATGGACATTGTGTTAAGTGAAATAAGCCAGTCACAAAAAGAAATACGGTATGTTTCCACCTAGATATGAGTTCTCTAAAGTCAACAACTTCATAGAAACAAAGTAGAATGGGAGTTATCAGAGATTGGAGGGAGAGGGAAAGGGTAAGTTGTTTCAAGCGTATAGTGTCAGTTTTGTAAGATGGAGAAAGTTCTGGAGACCTGTTTCATAACAACGTGAATATACTCACTACTGAACTGTACACCTAAAAACGGTTAAGATGGTAAATTTTATGTTACTTTTTTTAACCATAATTAAAAAAAAAAAAGGAAAGGATGCCTTCTCTTTCAATTTTTGAGTATTCTGTGGAGACACAAAGTCAGAAATCACTACAGCCATCCTGTCATCACCAGGGGAACATGAGACACCCTGAAGAAGGTAAAGCAGAAAGAAAAGTCATGAGTCTTTGAGGCCATGATTCAACTGAACTTGGAGTCACTCTAACTTGGGACTTCTTGCTACATGACATAATAATTGTTTCTTATTGCTTCAGCCAGTTGTTATTCATGTTTTCTGTTATTGAGATCAAAAGCATCTAACAGATGCATTGTTACTGCCTCACAATAAATAGATAGTTGAAAAAGCTCCAAAAAACTGTAACTTTCAGAGGGCAGGGTTGGGGGGACGGGGTGGGGTTTGGTCACCATTGTTCACTGACACATAGAACAGTACCTGGCACATAGTAGGTGCTCAATAAATATTTGGTACATGAATGAAAAAGAAGTTTAGGATTCTTCTTCTCCTACATCCTCCACCTCTTACTCATTCCCCTCAGGGCTCAGCTTAAATGTCACTCATACAGAGAGGCCTTCTCTGAAATGCCCAAATCTCCTCCTGTCCCCCCAAAGCCTTAATTCGGGTCTGTAATAATATGCAGTCATTTTCCACTATAGCATATCTCATAGCTGTGCTTAATCATGTACTGGTGTAATTATTTGTTTAGTGAATGTCTCCCCCACTGGATTGTAAGCTCCAGGAAAGCAGGAACTGGGTCCTCTTCATGACTATAGCCTCAACGCCCCAGCACAGTGCTTCATACAGTGTGGCACTCAAAGAAACATTTATTTTAAAGATATTCAAACTCTATCTTGGCTTTACACAAAAACTTAAAAATCCAATTTATAAATCAGTCCTTTTGACTATGTAGAATATTATAAGTTGTTTGCACCTAGGTTAAAGGACGAAAGAGTGTGTTATTTATAAATAACTTGGATGAGAGAGGAGCTTCTTCAAATTAAGCCGTGGCATCTGGGGGTGGGGTGGTGCAAAAGCCCCAGAGTAAATAATTCATAAGTGAAGGGTTAGAGTCCCTTATGAAATCTTGGAATAGATTTGTAATGTTTTTCTTTTAAAGACTAAGACTTTGATCTTTTTGGTTTTGGAACACTCTTATCTATCATTATTTGCTAAATTAATTTTATATTCGATTCATCCCTCAGTGGTTTTCTATGAAAGTGCTACCAATGCCCCTAAGTGGATTTTGCCAAACTGACATAAAACCTTTTTTATTAATCTAACCCATTAACATTAATTCATTTGTAATACAAAGTCAATTAGTTTAGTAAGAACTGTATTTGCTCTTTAAATTGTTACAATGCTCAGGAATCCCAAGTTGTATTTTGTAAAAGAAAAGGAAGTAGGGGAGAAGGCAGAAAAAAAGTGGAAGAAGAACAAAGTAGCCACTTGGATACCAGTTTCTAGGACTTAAGGAAATGTAACAGTGCAAATGATGTAGGAGCAGGTGGCAAAAACCCTTTCCAGAACAGTAAACGATAGTTTTGATGACAATGTGCATTTTATACCTACACTGTCCAATGTGATAGCCATTAGCCATACATGTGGCTATTCAAATTTGAATACATTAAAATATTCAGTTCTTCCATTGCACTAGTCACGTTTCAAGCACTCAACAGCAACATGTGGCTAGTGGCTATTGTACTCAACAGTGCAGATGTAGAACACATCACTGCACGGCACTGGACAGCACAGCACATATGTCCCTACTGATAATTACTACCAGGGAGTGATGGAAGCATTAGAATCACCAAGAGAAATACACAAGTGGAGAAGCAGCCACATTATAGACGCAAAAGATCTGTTTCCCACTGTGTTGTCCTTGGGAATAAATTTCTCAAAAATAATCCTTTCCCTGCTCCCTTTAATTAATGTGAGAGTTACAACTTTCAAAATTTTTCTTGGGTTACATGAATGAGAAACTAGTCTTATTCTCTGTTGAGCGATCTGGACATTGCATGCAAACTTACAGTTTGGTCTCATCTGCCTCTTTCTGCATTATTTCAAGAATCATGCGGCATGCTTCAGAGGTCCCGTCTGGGGTGGCATGGATAGTGACGGGTTTCTCTGCGGCCCCAGAATTTTCCTTTCTATGGATGTCTACCCTGTAGGAAAAGAATCAGGCGCAATAGCACAGTGTCATCTGGCACAGGATCCCAACCAGTCCCAAGAAAGCATCGCACCAGCCCTCATACAGCAAGGGCACAGACAAGGAAGTGTCATTAGCACGTCTGCAACCAGTGCCATTCTCCAAGAAGGCGGCAAGCAGTACAGGGGCTGTCTTATGCCAAACTTGAATTCTTTAGAGCTCCACTTAGAAGGGAATATTCCTTACAGTCATGCTGTGGGACAAAAGGCACCCAGCCAACTTGGTCATGAAGCCAGTTTGGTAAATGAAGTATTCTGTCATCTCTCAAATGATCATAGAAGTGAAGAGTAAAGTGAGCAGGCTAATATGGCACACTGGCACAGTGCCAGTCTCTGAGCTGATTGCAGCTTTTAAAAGCCGTATGTTAACCCAAATCCAAACACCAAAGTTAAGCAAGCGTCATATATTTGACTGTGGATAGGAAACAGAGGCATGCACTTTCTCTGCCTAAGTTTTGATTTCCTTGCCACTGGCAGCCTGCCTTCTTCCAGGCTCTTAAAACCAATGGCTCAAAAGCTTGATAACTTTATCAGACTTCTTTGGGTTGAAGTGGCCCTACTTGTTTTTGTCAGCTTTCAAAATCACATAATTGATTGTATCCCCCTTTACTTTGATTGTTAGAAAGGCCAAATCCAAGTCTTTGGTCTACTTTTTAAAAAATGGGCACACACTTTGAGAATTAACCTCACTTCTGTTTAAACTTGTTGCATTTTTAAAGCCACTTTACACAATTCTGGGAACAAAAAGACATATAAATAAAGATCACTTTCACAGTGAAGCAAACTTGGAGGGGCAGGAAGGCTGATTTTAAAATAAAAGGATCACCAGACAAGTACTTCCCTTCCCTTAGGAGTATTATCTCTTCTAAGGAGAGTTACTATGGGACCCAAATAAGTGTCCATTATTTGGAAGTAACTCAGATACTTGAAGGAAAACAGTGTTTTCTCTTTCATGGTATGAGGGCACTCAATACATGACATGAATAAAATGCACTAGGCAGGTAAATAACTAGTATTTGTCAGTAATTTGGTGCTTTGCAATTTAAGTGCTTTCACAGTAATTATTACATTCAATCTGTCTGATTGCCCTATTTCTCACAATGATCCTGGCTTACAGAAGAAGCAACTGATGCTCTGAGATGCTAAACATTTTTCCCAAGATCATACAGCCATGAAGTGGTAAAACTTGAACATGGGTCCTTATTTTCAAGTCCTGTGCTTGCTTTATTACATCATGCTGTGTGGTCTTATGAACCATACAAAAATCAACAACCCCACAAGTCATTTTACCCACTACAACTCCTACTACCAGTGCAGTCTCCTTAAACAGACAGAAAACTAAATAGAAGGCTAATGTACTTTATTTCTTGCTCAATATAGCCGTGACTCACCCACTTCCTTTATGTAGCTATTTGTGAGATTACCTCAGTGGTCTCAAAGAATGACCACCACCTAGCGCTTTGACTCAGGAGAAGGGTTAAGAGCTAAGGCAAGTGGGTTCTAGGATCCCACAAAGTTCAGCCCCACACCTCTGCTGTTTTAGAAACGGATGCATTCACAAGCGTTAGTTAGCTTATAAGAACAATTCTTGGCTGTGAGGTCATTACTGCCTTCTTTGACCCTTTAGTGTTTCAGGATATGACCTTTAGGCAACTGGCAGGAAAGCTCATTAAAGCCGCGGCTTTCTGTTAGTCTGTTAATTGTTCTGTTTCAAGAAGCCACCGTCCCATACAGCATACTATCACCCACTGCTGATGCAAGCAAAAGCAAATTGAGGATGGCTGGGACCCACCAGCACTCAGGGGACCCCTCAGAAGGAAGCAAAGGCAAGCCCGGAGGCACGTACCGGGACTGGGTCTGCTTAGTGATGTTCTTTATGGTCAAGCCCTCCTTTCCGATGATGGCACCAACAAACTGGGTGGGGACCAGGATCCGCAGCGGGAAATCAATCTGTCTGGCCTGAGAAGAGCCCCCGGGGGCGTGGCCTTGCTCCCGGGAAGAGTGGTCCCCACGCTGGGCTCGCTGAGGGGGCGAAGGGGAGCTCACCTCTTCATCGGGGATGTAGGAAATCTTGAAGGAGTAGTTCTCAAATTGATGCCCGCTTAGCTTCTCGATGGCTCTGAAATGCAGCAGGAACAGGCGAGCTTTGTCAGAGAGCGCAGTCAGAGAAGACCTTCCAGTCAGTGGGCTGGTTCATTCACTTTCATTTACTAGTAGCCTACGCGAGGGCCATGAATCGTCACTGAGGATACAGCAGTGAGCAGTGAGACGCCAGCTCTGCTCCCTCAGACCTCGCGGCTACCGAACAGGAATCACACTGTATAGGCCGGGGCAGGCTTGATGTACAACTATGCATTCCCGTTTGTTTCACCACCCAAGGCTGTAGTCCCCTTATCAAAGACTCTGTGAATATCAGTATAAAATTATGACTCATTTTTTATTATTTTAATCATAATACATATTTATTATTGAAAATTGAGAAATAGATAAGCACAAATAAGAAAAAGTCCTAATTCAGTCTATATCTTTGTTTTTCTTAAATATATTTATAAAACTAAATATCATACATACTTTTTTCCTAACCTTTAAAAAAATCATTAATATTCCAAACATTCTCCAAATCATTAAATATCCTGCAATTTAATTTTCACTGGCCATTTAACATTCTACTGGTTTGCCATCGTTTTTACAATGATCCTCTATTGTTAGATATATATATATATATATATAATGTCCAATCTTTTACCATTATATACAGTGTTGCTCTGGGCACCTTTGCAACCACAACTTTGCACACAGAATGAATTCCTAGTGGAGTTGCTGGGTCAGAGAGTATGCAGAATTCTAACATTACTAAGTATTACCCAATGTCTTTCTGGAAAGGTTTCAACATTTATTCTCCCAAAGCAGTTAAGATATCATTTATTTCCTTAAGCCCTCAAAAGCACAGAGTATTATTATCTAAAAATATTTATTTGATATGAAATAAATGATATCCCACTATTACATTTTTAAAATTATACATGAAATGGACCAATTTTTTTACATGTTTCTGGCAGCACGTGAAAACAATAACCCTATTATACTAGGTTAATTTTTAGGGTTTGTGAATTTATTAGAAAGCAATGCCATTTGAATTCAATAAAAGCAACAAAGTAATGTGCACAGAGGTCCTACCTAAGTGGCAGCTGGAGAAGAGCTGTAAAGGTGAGGTGTTAGTATATATCTTACTTACATTATGTGTGTAAAAGTCAGTAGCAAATGAACTACTGCCTTTTTCAATGCAAAATTCTCTTTCTGAAAACTCAGTACATGAATGGGTTAAATATTATGTTCATGTGTGTTGAAACCTTAAAGAAGAAATAAAACTATAATCCTGGATGTTTAACAAATGTTATGTCACATCCATGAAGTATGACAACATGTGACCACATCTTCATTACGATGACCTGACAGGAACTTCAAGGACCTCCTATGAAAAGGAACTTGTGTTTTAAAAACCTCAATCCCAAGTCTGTTAGTAGCCAAGCTCACAATTAACCATCACTGAAGCAATGGAGTCATGAATGGGGACTAGGTAGTGAAGGGAGTCCAGAAAAAAGAACCCCAGCCAGGTGTTCCTTGATTAACCATGATCCGACAGTTCTCCTTGCCATTGATATCACTGAGGTGGACCCCCTTCTAATATTGAAGAGAGGACAAGTTTATGTTTTAGTATCCAATCAATTAGTGTAAACAGATATAGGCTTGTGCTTCTTCCTCCCGGTGCATGGAGGGAAGTCCAGGTAAAAGTGGCTCCCAGTGGTTGGCAAAGCAGAGTCCAGGCGACAGTGTCACAGAGCTATGTCAAGACACGGCTCCCACCTTGGTTTTGATGCCATGGCTCACCATTTTTCAAGACAAAGTCTCTGTATAGACAGCAAACAGACATCCTGGTATAAATGCCCAGGAGTTCCACTAACACGTCAAAGAGCTGCATCTTTTCAGAAAAGGTGTGTAAACAGGGGACTCAGTGGAATTCAAAGACAACCCTCCAAAAAAAAAAGTCCAAATCTACTTACGTTTTTGCTTCTTCTCTTGTTGCATACGTGACGTTGACAACGGCAGTTTCTGTGTCTGTGTTGACTAGGAAAGAAGCAAAAACAACACTGTCATAGAAAAAAAAGCTGTCATCCTCCGGCTCAATGTAAACAGATTTACTTTAGAGAAAAATGCACAAAAAATTTCACTGTCCTAACGAGAGTTATTTGAATCTCTAACTTTATTCATAGTAATTTGTAATCTATTATGTCTGTGTGTGTATATACTTTGTAATCAATTGTATATAAAACTCAAAGCTGTATTTTCACTTACTTTATAAACACTTTTGCACATGTGTATGTATATGTACATTTTTTGGTATATTTTATTTTTAATGCCTACATAAAATTGTAATAAATAAATAAATGTGCCATGATTTTTGCCTAACTGTTCCTCAGTTATTGACAAATATGTTGTTCCCAGTATTTCCTATTCTAATATTGCTATTGTAATGTTGCTAAAAACCACCTTTGTTGCAAACATCATTTGATGTGTGTTCCTCTGAATTACTTTTTTAAGGCTAATCACAGAAGAAAATAATTGGGTAAAAAAACACAGTGCTTTTAATGTGTATTTTCAGACTACCTTCCTAGAAGTTAGTATTAATTTATTGTACCACTATCAAGGTATGAGTTTTAATTGTTACAATTTGCATTTAGCTTTAAATAACTGGGTATATGTATAAAATAATAAGAATTTTTAATTTTAGTTCTTCACTCATTGATAAGGTTGAATTATTACTATTTCTGTTTTCCTCTAACTGAACTCCTTGACTGTTTCTGTGAGTTAAACCTAGTATCTGTGTACAATAAAGAAAGCTGACAATCCCAACTCACTTAGCTAAAGGAGAGAACACATAAACTCTAAGAGTGGCTAATAAGAAATCGCTCTTGTGAGTTGGCTTATCTTGGTTCATAATTGTTTGCCTCTTCTTTCAAAGTCAGAAGTTAAAAATAAACTCAAAAGGCAATATAAAACTTTCACAATCCAAGCCAGTAAAAAGCAAAAATAATGGTTTTCCCCCAAACAAGCAGACATGACTAAATCAAATCATCCCTTTAAAACATTTAAACTATTGTGAGAGTTGGAGTTAACAACAACGTTAAGGATAATTCAGGAAAAAAACACAACAAAGCTGCGTCTCAAAGTAATAATAAAATACTGTAGTGTAGGGATTCTTAGTTGTAGATCAATCTAGAGCTTCAGGAATTCTACAAAGTGACTCTTCTCATCCCACCCAAAGATTCAAATTTGTGGATATATGAATTTTTCTGGTTTATAATATCCATAAGATTCTCAAAAGGGTTAAAGACCAGTGTTAAAAATATTGTTTATCCAATAACTTCAAGGTAGCCGCAGCCTTTGTGGGGAGGGCATGTGTAACCCTCAGGAAGGAACTGTCACTAAGACTTACATGTCATAAATGTGAGTGAGCCCAGCCCTGGCCTTTGCCCCGGGGACTATTTCAATTGCTCTCTAATTCACACTTACCCAGAGACGTCTTCACAGTGTAAAACATGGGATGTGTAGCCCATAACCGTCCTCTCTCAGTGCAGACACAGAATGTGACAGAGGTTTCCTATCTGCTGCTTTCTAGTGCTACAAATGAGACTGCAGATGCCCCGAGAGGGAGAAAGGGCTGGATTTGACCCTTCTGAACAAAACTATCCACTAGGACTCTCATATTGCTCTGATTTTGCTCTCACTTCTTAGTCATATTTTCTGTTCTTCAAAGATGTTTGTCTTCAGGAAATCGGACAGTTCTTTGATTCTGGAAAGAACTGAGCTCCATTCAAATAATTTATTTCCCTGGACACGAAAGCTCTATAAAGCTTCTTGAAAGTACTGGAAATGTTTTCCTGATGAGACAGGAATCACCTATGAAATAGAACAAATGCCCAACAATTCTATCCTGTAGCTGTGAGGCAGCTGGAAACCGTGTGCTCTCCAGGGCATAGGTGCCCTAGGAGCTGTGAAGTCCCCCAGGAACCTGAAACGTTTCCTTCTTGCCTGACCTTGTCCTGAATTTATAATATGTTCTTAGCTAGTAACTTTTATAGGTTCATGTCTGTAAGGCCATTTTGCCTCCTATATTCAATCCTTATTAGAATATCTTCTTTTCCATGATGAAGGAAATAAAAAGAACTGAGAAACAGAATCCTTGTAAATCATGTCTTCTTTCTGAGCTCTTTCCCTTCACCTTTGGGCATGGGCAGTCAGCGGCATGAAATTGAATAATGATATTTTTAATATTCATGGAGTGGAGAACATCTGAATAATCACTATGTTAAAACTATTATATTAATTATGCTGGCAGATAGAACAGATTGCCTATGAGAAAATACCGTGTTTCCCTGAAAATAAGACCTAGCTGGACCACTAGCTCTAATGTGTCTTTTGGAGCAAAAATTAATGTGTCTTTTGGAGCAAAAAAAAGACCGGGTCTTATATAAATAATATCATATCATGCCGGGTCTTATATTAATTTTTGCTCCAAAAGACGCATTAGAGCTGATGGTCCAGCTAAGTCTTATTTTTGGGGAAACACGGTAGGTTCTCTGTGATTTTTCCTAAGTGAATCTTAACAATCCCTTGAGATTATGCATGACTCCGTTGTCTACAAATACCTTACACAGAATTTTCTTTGGGTGCCAACTATTCAGTGATATAGGAAGGGTAGAAAGTACTCTCCCCTTTTCACACATGTGGAGACTCAGTCAGTGAGGCTAAGTGACTTTTCCAAGGGCTCACAGTCACTAAGTGATTTACCTCACATTCTGCTTTTTTGGTCAACACAAAAATAATTTGTATTAAATGTTACTTCCTGTCATACAGGAGCTTGGAATCTACTTTTCTGGGACTCTTAAAGAGCTACATAAATATCAGCGTTAAAATCACAGTATTTCATGTTTTAGAAGGTAAATAACAAGAACTGAGAAACAGAAAAAGCAGAATAGGTATTTACAACCTGTTCCCAAGACAGTAGCTCTCAAACTTGAGTATACACAATCCTTGGGAGTTCTTATTTAAAATACAGATTCATGAACTCCTGCCCCAGAGAATCTTACTTTGTAGGTCTATGATGAGCCCTAGGAACCTGCATTTTCATATGCACTCCAGGGGATTCTGGTGTGGGAGTCCAACTCCTGGAGAAACACTCAGTCCAAGACATTAGGGATCTGTTTTTCTTATCCAGGGAGAAGAAAGTTGTAAGAGTGTAAATCCAAGTGAATTACGCTTATCCCAGCCTGACAGTGTTTGTCCAGTGCTTGGGCACATTACAGAGTATTAAAAAATAGCCTGGAAATCATATTCCTTGTAAAAAACAAGTTATATAGATATGGATAGATAGACATAGACAGCTCTCACACTTAGATATACAAACATACACTCTAGGAAGCTTGTGTCAAAAGAATCTTGAACTTACTATTTCTCCTCATTGTTGACCCAGCTTATAAGAACTAAGAGATAATATCCCTCCCAAAATTCAGTAGGCTGATTTCCTCATTTCTTACCTTGTTCCACATTCTCCACTGTCCCATACTGAGCCAACAGTCCATCCAACACCTGGAAAAGAAAGCTTCAATGTTAGAATGGAAATACAAGATCGTATTCCAAAAAAATGGTGCAGGGATAATACCCCCAGCAAATGAATTAAAGCAAAACAAGGATTGTTATCGGAATAATCTAATTAAATTGGTATTTCAGGTCTTCCATAAAAAGAGTTAGAACTGAATAAATATGTGGGGCTTTCCTTTGCTTATTGGCTCCCAAGTAATTTGTGGCACAGCAGAATTTCAGAGTCTTAGTAACTGTTAATCACATTCATCACAATGGTTAGAACCCACTTACTACTCTTGAAATGAGAAGCAGAATAAAGTACAAGGCTCACTTCTCTTTCTTGGAAGATTTAACCATTCTTCCTTCAGTTTTCCTCGAGGAATCTCCTTTCTTTTACAAAGCAATGGGATGTGCATGCTTGACAGTTTCCATAATAAAACATTTTTTAAAGTAATGAACATATTAGAATATTCTCTGTCTTTTATGACTATTTTGATTTCATTTGGGTTGGGGAATAAAACAGCAGGCCGTTTGTTTTTAAACAATGCAATAAGTCCGCTCCTCAAATTTTATCTTATTTTATTTTAAGGTAGCAATTTTATAAGAAGTTTTACAATCCAGAACATTTTATCTTAATTGTTACTCATGGCAATTAATTCAAAATAAACAAAAGAACTGCTTAAGTGAACAAAGACCATTCTATTTTTATTGCTTGTCCACGGATTTCATTGTTTTTCAAAATCGTAATTTGGGAAGGTAAAAATCTTAGAAAATCATGAAATAAAAATCACAAAGCAGGTATACATTTTGTTTTAGTTCGTTAGTGCTTGGTGCTTGAGAAGACAGAACATGAGAGATCAAAATACACATCCTACAAGAAGAAAGGGACAGATATGACCCCAAACACATGACACACATCACAGTACTGAAAAAGGAAGACAGAGAACCCAGAGGATTTGTGGGCAAGTCTGAAGACCTCTAATTCCTAAGTGTGAAAGGGAACTAAGAGAGAAAATATCTTACTAACCCATTAAAAAGTACAATGAGGAAAGACAGCAGGAAGACAGTAAATACAAAAGTGACCCTGGCTTACCTCCCACTGCAGATGAGGAGGGATGTTTCGAATCTGAATTTTCCTGCTCCTGTGAAAATAAAAGTACAGACTATCACACTTTCTCTAGGACATAGACTTAATCAAATAACAAAAACAGGCTAAGATCATAATTTGAGTTCATTTTCTCACTGTGTTCACCGAGGCATTAACAAGTAGCAAGAGATTCCCATGACCATCATGTTTTAAGGTTTTCAATTATTTTGGCAAAAAAATAAAAAACAAATCCAAGAAATCCGTACAAGCTAACGAAACAGTTTAAATGCAGATCTGTCTTTTCAATTTCCTACCAAAATAGTTAGAATTTAAATTGACATACAGGTTCTAATTATAGAATTATCACCTTCCTCCTCAAAATATGGCCCTGTAACTGACCCTACCTAAAAAGTTACCTAGGCTCAAACATGATGGGTGAAATCACATATATAATGGGCTAAACAAGATCAGGTTTAGTTTACCTCTTATCTAACAGTGCAAATCTTTAAAAAATTTTTTATTTCTGAATAAGTAATACAGTCATAATTCAAAAATTAGAATAACTATAAAAAGGTATACTGTGAAGTCTTACCCCCACTCACCCCCTTCCTCATCTTTTACAGAAATAAAACATTTTTACTTGTTGCTTCTGTGTCCTTCAGTTTCTTCATGCAAATATTATAATAGCAAATACAGATGAAAATTCTTATTTTCCCCCTTTTCTTTCAGAAGTATTTGCATATTCTACACACTTGCTGCATCTTTTTCTTTTCCTAACAGTATCATCTTGAAAATCTTCCTATGTTGGTAGAGTATACTTGTTCTATTTTATACTATCTGGATGTACCAAAGTGTATTTAACCCATCACTACTGATGGACATTTGGGCCTTCTCCTGCCTTTTTGTTCAGAGGATTTTTGTTTGTTTGTTTGTTTGTTTTTCCAGGACATCCTGCCAGTCTAATAACTGAGTTATTTAGATGGTTTATTTTTATTTAAGCATTAAAATTAGACGGAAAAGGATAGAAATATGAGGATAAGTTTCCCATCTTTTGAGACTATGTTAGATCCTGGAAAAAAAATCAGCATTTAAATACGACAGAGATCATTTTAATAGAAGGGCTTGACATTGAAATCCCATAAATATCCATTCCGGGGGTTGTAAGAGAAGGGATGTGATG
Organism: Rhinolophus ferrumequinum; assembly: GCF_004115265.2. NCBI lineage: Eukaryota > Metazoa > Chordata > Mammalia > Chiroptera > Rhinolophidae > Rhinolophus > Rhinolophus ferrumequinum. Next base: position 59,754,918 of record NC_046285.1, on the reverse strand, counting down.
ACCACAGGGTACCCCCACTACTTTTTCTTTCCTTCTAGTGTCAGAGGTACAGACCACCTGTTTCTTCATGCTTTAAGCTGGGCAACAGTCTCAGAAAGAGATGTTACGGTTCCTGGAGAGAGAGAAAAGGAGAGAGACAGAGAGAGGTACACAGACGGAGGAAACGGGGAAACAGACAACGAAGTACATGGGGGCTCCAGTTTTCTCAGATCTTTACTGAATGAAAGGGGCGCCCCTTGCACAGATCCTATATACTAACTCTGTCTTGTCTGATTTCTCAAAAACGAGGTGGCATTATTGCTTTACTAGGGCTCCTTAAATGACTATACAAGCCAGTCTGTAGAACTTCTAATCTTCTATCAGTACAGGACAGAGGAAAAAGAACCAAGAACTAATTTCTACCTTTACGCTATGAAGGCTCTATTCTGGCACTGCTTTTGGCAAGAGTCCATAGTAAAACTGCTGACACCACCCCATACAGTGGCTACATGGAATGCTCCACAAAAGATGTCACAAGCCTACCTATTCACAGGAAAAAAACAATCAGAATTTGTAAAAAAAAAAAAATTGAATATTTCCCAAGAAAAATACTTTTGTTATCTCCAAGTATAAACATTGACTCCAACTGCTAACCAAGAATTTACTTGTAGAAATCCTATTGGAAGAAACTCACTCATGAACACAAAGAGATTTGAACAAAGACAGCTACTGTAGCACTGCTTGTAAAAAACAATGATTGCAAAAAATCTATCCACCAACCCAGAGAAAGTAATTCATAGTATAGCCATAATATGGAACATTATACAGCTGTTAAAAAGAACAAAGTAGACGTATTTCCACTGTCACAGGGACCTCTTCAAAGCACGCTATTACAAGGAGAGCTAATTAAAGATTAAGTTGATCTTGTCTTTTAAGTGTACAAAACAAAACTATTAGGTTGGTGCAAAAATAATTGTGGTTTTTGCAATTTTTAACCTTTTAAACAGCAATTACTTTTGCACCAACCTAATACATGTTATTAAATATGTGCATACCTGTAAGTGCATAGAAAAAGGTAGCTAGCTACAAGTAGATCTCGTTGGCAAAATGGGCATGTACTTTTTATTTTAGCTACTTCTGTCTTACTTGCTTTTTTAAAAAATGAGAATGCATTTATGTCTTATTTGCTTTTAAAAATTCACAATTGAAAACTCCTACTAGGGCTGCTTTTAATAAATATATACAAGACTTACTTTTTAAAAGTATACTGGAACCTGCTAAGTAAGAAAAAAGTGAGAACAAAACCCAAACACCTCACCTTTTCCATAATTAGGTTAGCTATTCTTGAAATATTATTTGACAGAAAATTTATTTAGCAAACCCTTTGTTCACAGTGCATAAGTAATCAAGCTCTACCCAGTCCAGATTATCCCAAATCCTAATTAATGGGTCTAAAACACTAATGTCTCCCTGAAATATCTCATGTAGAAACTGCACATTAGACAGTCAGTTCAGTAAATGGAATGTTTATTAAGCAGGAGTCTAGGAGAAATCATCTCTCAAAAGCTCATCTGTAGTATCTCTAATCTTAGAGCAGACAGAAAGGAAGAAAAAGAACCATGAACTAAAAAAAAAGGGAAATTGAGATCACTACAGTACAACCAATTAAACTGGAGCTCAATCAGGTCATTTGGGAGAAGATGCTGACAGATTCTCTTTTAGGCTCAGGAGTGAAGGGATCTCTGGGATCCATCTGCTAAGTCCCACAGCATCACCTGCATGCCATGCCTTCTTGTCAGGGTACCCCACCCAGCACGCCTGTCCCCTTCTCCCTTGCGAGAGACTTCTGTGTGCCTTTCAAATCCCAGCTCACACCTACAGACACTTCCACGATGTCTCCAAGCAGAACTGTTTCTTCTGAACTCTTTAGCTCACTCTGTTATAGTTATTTATCTGCGGACACTGCCCTTCTTCGATTTCCTCAAGGACAGGCTCCTTGTTTACAGTGCCCTGTGCAGCACAAGATCAAGTACATACAGTAGAAAAGGAGAATGTGGAACCCCAAGGGCTGGGAAAAGCACTGCCATTGCTGGCTGTTGTCAATTTATGATGTAGACCCCGATTCCCCCGACACCATCAGGAAGGCAAACTGTCTATTTCTCCTTTGCCAAGGAGTCACGAGGAGAGGAAACGGGGAGTTCTTTTCCCTATTTCCTTTAGGAAAAAAGTGTTTGGCTCAGTCTCAAACACAAATGTGGATCTTTCTCCCTTTGAAATCCATAAAAGTGTGCCCTGCTTTAAAAAAAAAAAAAAAGTCAAACTTACAAAATAACTTAGGACATGATTGGGTATAAGAAAATAATTATTGTTCCTTTTTAAAAAGAATAATCTCACAGTTCCTTTATTTTAAAAATGAACTCAAGCTTCTCTAAATACACATAAACGACATTTCTCACCCTCACTGCCACAGAACTATTACAGCAGTCTCCCAGCTGGTCTGTCTTCCATTTTGCGTTTCCCTCCTCTCCATCCATCCTACACTGGCTGCCAGTGACGTTCTAAAACACAAATATGACTGGTTACTCCTGCCTTTTGTGAATGACTATCACCATGTCCAAATTCCTTTTCACAACCCTGTTACTGCCCCCCTTTCCATCTCTGTATCGTTAAACACTTTTGCCCCACCAAACTGCGCAAACTGTGTGTCTACTCCTTCACCAAAAAACAGTTTGTTACACTTGTAGTTCATATGTGTGCCAGGTCTGAGCTTTCAACACTCTCAGCATTCCTTAAAAACAAGAGCAGAGGGCAGCAAGGAACGTGGTTTTGATGCTTTGGGTTTTTTTTTCCATTTTAACTGAAAGCAGAATAAGACCTACAGTCAAGCAGAGGGTGCCCTGTAATGTAGACACTGGCTCTTTCCCTGTGGCTTTGAGCTTCAGGAACGCAGAATTTCTTATTCTCCTATTCAAGTAAGCAAAGTGGGTTTTTTGGGGGGTAGGGAGGGAAAGGAGGGTGGGAAAGGGCAAGCTCAGGCTCCATTGTACCAGGGAAAGGGCAATACAGTTAACCCTTGAAAAACACGGGTCTGAACGGCACGGGTCTACTTACACGCCATTTTTTTTTTTACTAAACATGCAGTCGGCCCTCCACATCCCCGGGTTTCACATTCGTGGATTCAACTAACTACGGATCAAAAACTAGTATTTTCGATCCATAGTTGGGAATCCGTGATGCAGAGAGCCAACTGTATGCATTGTTCTAGGCCATTTTATTCAGGGACTTGAGCATCCGCGGATTTTGGTATCCGTGGGGGTCTCTGAACCAATCCCCTACACATAACGAGGGACAACTATAGTTCAATTTTGAGGAGACAAAGTCACATGCAGATCTGACTGTGTGGGGTTTGGTGCCCCTCACCCCCACATTGTTCAGGGGTCAACTGTGTAGTCCTACAGTCATCTGGCTTGCCAGGGGAATTGGCTACACTGGCTGATTCTATATTCTGGTTAAGTGGTGACGGGGTACACACATGTAGACCACCAAATTTTAAAGAACTACAAAACAAAACATACTTAACCCTCGCTCACCAACTCTCATTTAGTTGATGGTTTCCCACGCTCTTGGACATAGTGTATGTGCCTCAGGGTAGTTTTTAGGAATGATGTCGTGTACTACAGATGCCCAGAGGAAACAGGAGGTTCCAACTGAGTGAATTTCAGATACACTCGATGTCCATTGTTAGGAATTTCAAGGGCCTAGCTGAAATTGTTTTGTGGTAGAATTTGTTGCTTAAAATAACTGGGCAATCAGCTGGGGAAATAAAATCATACTTAATTGCTGAGAAATCTCTGTGATTCTGAAGAACCATTTCACCTGTACTTAAAAAAAAAAGTTAAATGCCTGCTTGCATGTGGGGAAGATAATACCATAATTTTCAGGCATATGGTCAATTAGTCACAAGTCTGATCAGCCACCTTGGGAACGCTAACCCAAACCCTGACCATGCTGGGGACCTGAATAGAGAACAAAGTTACCGTAAATCGTGGGGACCCAGCTCATAGAATCTCAGGTTCCATTTGAAAATGGAACCAGCTAAGGCTTGGAGGATCCCCAGGTCAACTGCAACAGAAGCAAGAGGAAGAGAGTCCCATGAGAGAATGTTGGGGTTTAATGAGACAGTCTATTCAACTAGGTCCCATTCATTTCTGTAGCAATTCTGAGCTCCATCAGATGACAGACACATGGTCCTCCTCTTGGAGGGAAATTACAGCACCACGGGTTGTGTATTACCTGTAAGACAGGCAGGTGTGCTAACCAACTCCAAGGACTGTGGCAGAGCAGAGACTGAAACCACCAGAGTTCTCAGCCATACCCCCTCCTCTAGTGCTACAGATTCCACTGCACCCCACGCCCTCCTTAGTACGTGTTTGAGGCACTTTATCTGTTACCTATTCCTCATTAGTTCTGAAAGTTCCTCTTAAAATTTCTGAACATTCTGTGCAAGCGACATCCTGTACTAAACTGAACTAGGACTGAAGGCTCCTCTGGCAGCAAATGAGTAACTGGTGAGAGCCAAATCCAACCCTCTATCCAACTGCCTTGCCTGTTAAGAGTTTTCTCTCTCTCTCTCTCTCTCTCTCTCTCTCTCTCTCTCTCTCTCTCTCTCTCTCTCTCTCTCTCACACACACACACACACACACACACACACGACTAAAAGTCAATAAAACAAATTGTTTAGTCACTTTGTTACAAAATTATTAAGAACAACTGCCTCTGCCTCTATGGAATCTAAAACAAATGTAGCATAGCAATTGTTAGAAAACGAAATGTTTTCAACATAAAAACTGTTGAAAAATGAACAAAAAGAGGTTTTGGGTTTTTTGGGAGGGAAAAAACACATGATCCAAGCAAAGTTCTTGTGAATATTAGCAGTGTTATGGGCCAAATCATAAAAGGATTAAAACAGATATTGTGGTGACCCATTGTAAACGGTTTTGAGCCAGGAGAATTGCAGTTATGAACCCAGTAACCACCTTTGCTCTATAAACTCATGTCCACAAAACAATAAACCCTCAAGCCTCTCTAACACACTCATGCTTCATGAGCATTCAGGGACAGGATCTCTTGAAAGTCCACTGCTTGAATGGCACATAAATCAGTGAACGTGGTAAGCAATAGTCTGAGGAGACTTTATACCTCATTTACCTCCTATGCTTTCTCAAAGAGTCTACTGGCTCTTAAAAAGGCCTTGACTTTTTAAGAGGTTGCTAACACAATTCTAGATTTCCCTTCTGAGAAAAACATCAGGGGTTCTTAACACTTGCTGAAAGAAGTAGAAGAACAAAAGAGAAAAGCCAGTGGGATAATTAGATGATGATTAGCTATTCGTGAAAAGCCAGGTCAGGCTGCTATTCCTGGGCAAAATGGTGGAGGAATTTCTCTACTGGGTTGGGGTAGTAAGTAGAATTTGCATTAAATGACCATTAAGTTTAGTTCCAGCTGCAGGATTCTACACATCTTTTGAAAGGGGTATAAGATGAAGGTTAAAATCATCTCCTGTTAAAGGGAATCATTATGCTTGACTAGATCGAAACCACCATACACTGATCTAGTGAAGTAGATAACCAGATTTCTCAGAGTTAATATTTTAGCTTTTGAAAAAGGAAGTCAATATCTAAAAGCTTATCTTTTTAAATTCATATTCAATCTTTAGCAAAGGGGCTCCTTTTACTATAATAATGGTAAACAGAAGTATTTCAAATGAAGGAAGATTAAACATCTACTAATTATTCAGGGGAAAGCCTTAATATTTTTCTTTGTCAAAGACTTCTTTAGGAAATTAAAATAAAACAAAAACAAAAAGCCCTGACTTAAGAAAATTGTGACCACTCTTATCAAAGTTTATGTACAATTCCCTACAGATAATACCATCTTTCCTATCCACCATCCCCCTCCTTAATTCATTTTGTGACAATACAGAGAAAGAAATACAGTTTTAACTTTAGTTTTACCAGAACTTCTCCATGGGCCTCACTGAAAAATATCTCTTCCCCATCCTCCCAGTTATTTTATTTGATGAAGTCTAATAAAGTTTCAGAGATACACCTAAAACCATTCATCACAGTGCTTTAAGCAGGAACTTTCCCCAAACCACCACTATTACTTACAGTTATGGATGCTCAGCATCTCATGTAAGCCTTACCACTCCCCTATGAAGTAGACATGGTTATCCCCACTTTTCAGATAGGTAAACTGAGGAGTTGATAAGTTGTCTGAGTCTCACAGCTAGGGAGTGTTATTTTTGACTTGTGGTCTATAAGTTTAAATCTCTGCTCTTAAAATGTCATTCTGGAACCGTCAATGCACCAATAAGAAAATTTACATCTCATGTATATATTTTAGTTCAATCAACTTTGGACAAGATGTGCCCCCTCAAGCAAATCCTAAGAAAATGGGTTTTAGGGATAAATTTCTAGCTTTTTCGTCTTAGTGTCAACCTCATGGCAGACTCTCTTACCAAAATCATCTCCTCCAGGAAAGGTTATTTTGGAGATTTCACCATAGTGGCTCACTCCTTGCTCCTTAAAACAATTTACTTAAATATGAATGCTTTTTAGAGAGGATAACAAAAGTATTAACCAGTAAACTCCTTCACAGGGTCAGGGGACTCCTCGCTGACAGTCAGGCTCTCCTGGCCCAGAGCCGGGAGCTGCAAGCCTAATAAAGTTTTTGCTATTTTTATCACTGGCCCCAACCAGGGCTGTGCTGAACTTCATGGGGCAAAATAAAGTTTGAGAATCCTCCCCAAAATATGGATTGCTGAAAGAAGAACGGTGGACTGAATCCCAGACAGTTAGACGAAGTCCTCAGAAGGTTAGGACATCCATCTGTGCCTGAGCACAAACATGCATTTGGATCCAGACAAGTGAGAGGTAAAGCTGAGTCTCTGCAAGTCAAAAATCTGCATGCCGACTTCCATCTTTTCAAGATCTAAACCAAGTGAGATCTGAAAGCATTTTCTTTAATACTTGTATTCTGCTGTGAAGATTTCAGTTAACAAAACCAAACTGTGTTTCTAGAGAAGTGATTAATTACCCTTACAAGGACTTCAACTCATTATCTGTGATTAAGACTAACCAGGGTAAAAACAAATATTTACACGTCATAATTCGAGCCCAGATAAACACACAAACATGATGCAACACAAGTTATAATCTGAGTATATAAATGTTTGCCTTGTGTGGCACATGATAAATACAAAATCATCTTTGTAAAGGCAAAGGGAGCCATGTGCATTGTCACCAACGACTGTGCTTTCAGCATCTCTTCATTTTCAAATAATTGTCTTCTTTAGTTCTCCAAGCAGCACTCAAATCTGTCCCTGCTTTCCTCCTTCCCCCTCCCTCCTTTCCTTCCTCCCTACCTCCCTGTGTCTTTTTCATTTTTTTCTGTCCTCAGGCCAAGTAGCGTCTAGAACACAGCAGGTGCCCAGCAATCAGCAAATTCACCAGAATTCTGTGCTGCTGACAGCTGGCTTCTTTTTCCTGGCCCACTCCAGCCCATATTCCATCTTCCAACTATAAGAAGAACACGTGCTTATTGAAGACACTGACTGGTCTCCAACCAAGCCAATTTCTTTCACTCCAGTTATGCTCATCAGCTCAATACAATAGGCTGCTGACTGGAAAATGTAGAAGACATTTCCTGACAGAGTAGCCACTGCATATACTTCCTGTGATCAGATGTTGTGACTCATGTGGACGTGGTGTTTTTTTTGTGTGTGTTTTTTTCTTCCTGAAGACAACAAGTACAACAGCATGTCTTGGCAAACTGAAGAAATAGTTTCACAATTAAAAATTCAAGCCAGAAAAGTTTTGAGTCCTCAATGTCTGGGAATGAGTGATAAACCAACAGCATTTTACTTCTGAAAAGAGGGAACTATTCCCAGCGGTTATAAAAGACTTTGACCTGATTCATTATAGTCATGATGATGATCAAGAAAAATTAATATAGTCCTAATATAGCCCTAAATCCCAAGAAGGCAGAGACAGGCCGGAGAGGGTCAGCCAAATCACGTACTCCTCTCTCATAAGAGCACTCCCTCCCCATACCATGCTGAATCAAACGGCATTCACCATCTCACCCAAGAGAAACATCTCAAATACGTGCAGACTGGGGTGGTGTGAACACCCCAACCACTCACACCCAAATTTCTGACGGGAGGTTAAATACTGGGCATTTTATCTGATTTTAGAGAACAGAATGATTTCTGAGATTAAACGAAAAACTTTCCCAAATTCACTTAACAAATGTTCACTAAACATCTATTATATGTTAAGTACTTGGTTTTAGGTTCTGGGGTATAGTAGCGAACAAAACAAAAATGTCCTCGTGCTGCTTACATTCTAGGGAGGAAATAAACAATATAGACCTCAGCAACCCTTAGCACTCTCTACTTAATTTCAATGAAACAATAGAACGTTCTTTAGAGTTGGTTCCTTGAGCCAATGAAATCTTCAAGGAAAAAGGCTATCTCTGCTGTTTCCTCGCTTGTATTTTTAGGTTTTAGCTAGAAGTGAACCAAATATCTTTTAACACTTATTTCTGCACAATTTCCTTATCATGTAATTGCAGCTAGCAAATAGCAATACTCAAGTCCTTGCTTCAAGCACCATGGGAAGTTAAAGTTGGGGCAGGTATTTATGGGTGTAACAGCAGTGGGATACCTGCAGTGCCACAAAGGGGTGCTGGTAAAGCTTTCCTTGTCACCCAGGCTTTGCCCTTGGCACTTAACACCCTGATTTTCCTCTGCTACACGAAGGAGTGCTCTGGAGAAAGTAAAAAAGATCATAAGGAAAGTTATTTTTCAAAATTGGGAATCAGAAAAATAACTTCTCACATAATACCCATAAAAAAAATAAAAGCACTTCACAGGATACAAAGAAAAACAAATCAATAAACAACTTTGATATCTCATAAAGGTGCTGATGAAAAAAGAAAATCATTAGCTCTTAATGTTACATGACTTGAATACAATGAAATCCACTTTTTAAAATCTTGAAAAGAACCAATTTTGAAGATGGATGGATGAGCTGGGGAAAGATGGCATATAAATTATTCTTATTTTAAAAAGGATTCATCATCTTAATGAGGATTCATCTTAAGATCCCTTTATATCAATTCTGAAAAGAGGCAAATTAGTAGGGAGATAACTCCAAATACACAAATTTGATTTATCACTAATTTTGGGAGACTAGACTTACATAGAGAAATTTTTCCAGTGGTGCTCATAGAAATGTGACATTCCTGCACTATATCCTTCCTGCTCGGTGCACATCCTATCCCTGCACATCCACAGCTTCTCACCTGGTGACGAGTACACAGCAGTCGCCCAGTAAGTTTGATGAATGAAAGCATGTACAGGACAGGGCTAATGTCTCTGGTGCTTAAACAAGGAATTCCTTCCAGCTGCTGATTCACATTCTTTTCCTGGTTCCCTGTCTTACAAAGACAGTAAACAGAGCAGCTGTCTCTGTTGGTTTCTGCCTTTTCATCACTTCCTCTCAAGCCAGCACCATTAGCTGGGCGGGCCCCGCAGGACCCATCCATGGGAAGTTGCATATAGGAGTGGAAACCTGACTTGAATAAAGGTGAACAATCTACTGGCTCAGGAGGCAACCACAGTAAGTCCTGCTACCACAGCTTCAGGTTTCTTTTCCTATCTCTTCTCTCTTCCTTGGATGTAGCCCAGGGCTGCCGACTACTTCCAGGATGCAGCTCCTTTCTTTGTGTGGAGGCAGGTCCTCAACAGCATAACCACGGGAGGGAAGAGAGTTTAGCAGGGGCCCTCCCCTTAGCTGTTAATGGAATCCCAGTCTCCTTGGTACTGTGGTAAGTTTCTGCCATCTCTTCTCATTTGTTCCTCACCAAACCTCAGGGAAGTATGAGAAAGTACTCCGTAAACTGCAGTGCACCCTACAAATGTGGGCCTTAGTGTTATTTTGATAGAAACACAGCACCCTCAAACTTCTCTTGTACCTCTCATTCCCAGCTTTGGTCCTGATGTGCCAGGAAAGCTGGTACCTGGTTTTCCTATGAAATGTGAATGAATTGGACTTCACCCAGTAAGTCACACCAGGGAACCAATTAGAAGGCACTGCATAGAGCCAGCACTGAACTAGGAGAGAAGCTACTGAAGTTCCACAGAACCATCTGTGGATTCAGGCTGAAGACCCATTCCATGCTAATTTCAAAAGCTGAGAAGTACGATCGGCAAAACGATGGACGACACTTCTTTATGTAAAAGCATCTTCATTATTGTGCTTAATTCAGTCAGAGGACTTTTTTTTTTTTTGGTAGGAAATACAAAATTTGTAGTATTCAAGCATAGATATTTATGGAAATGCAAACACTTTTATTTACTAAAGTCTATAAGCAAAGCAAAAGGCCTTAATCTCTTAAGGAACAATGATTTAAGAAAAAATATAAATTTAAATGTATTCCCTGGATTTTCTAACTCGATAATTCTCCCCACCCCTAATCAAAAATTTCATTGTCACCAAAGGCTACCATCATTTCAGCACAACAGAGCAGCAGAGTGGGAGGCATGCTGAGTTTGGACCTGGAGACCAGGGTTTGAATCCCAGCGGTCCCTCAGACAAGCTGTCAGATAGATGAGGCAGCTGAGACAAAATGCCAGGCAGTTAGACAAGATTCTTTCCAAATCTAAGATTCACTTTATTTTGGCAGCAAAACAAAACTGTCACAGAGAGAAGGTAAGGAGCAGCAACCTTAGGCTACAAATAGAAACTGAATTAAATAAAAATCATCTCAACAAATCTTGCATGTTTTTTGGGTCACACTTTTTAACCACCCAATAAATAAGTCAGATGACAAAGTCCATAGTATTTTATAATTGGATGGCTTACAATCCAAAAACAGTGGTTTTGTGACTTAGTACCCGTGTCACAACCCATCCTGACAGCCACAATTTATCCCATTTCCTCCCTTTTCCTTTTCTACCTTATTGCAGAAAGCTTTATGTTTACACTTTCACTACTGCCAGGGTTACTCTTGTACAATCTCTGGTGCCTGGGTTTTAAGGTTTACTGTTATTTCATGAAATGCCCTGGGAATGGAGAGTCTGGCCCTGTTAAGTAGGGCCTTGTCCCCCTTCCTATAGGTATATGTATAATAGGTCTTGGCGTGGGACTGTGAATGAGGACACTAGGAACTGCTTCCAAGGAATTCCACTGAGGTCATAAACCACTGGATCAAAGCTTATGTTTCCACTATACAGAATTAGAGCTCTGGCTCAGAATTCATAGTTAGTTAATTAGTATTGTAGTGACACTCTACTTGTTATTGCAACTCGAAATAACTCTGTAAAGCCCACATTCATATTTTTAAAGTAAAGACGCTTTAGCAGCAGATGAGACAAACTTAAGGCATTGCACATTTATGGAAAAGCAGCAGTGTTCAGCTTTTCGGAAACACCACGAGATAATTGTCCAAGGTCCTTTCCAACTCCACTGGTCTAGGTAACAGGTGAGTAGGAGAGACTTCAGAGGCAGGAGATGAGGGGGCATGGGGAGAAATTAGGATGAAAAGTGTTTATAGTTACATGGAATTCTTCCTAGTGATGTTTACATAGTGATTCTGTGTATCTCAGCAAATCTAGACACTTATCATTCAGCTGCTTTCTTTAAAACAAATTAATTTTTTAGAAATAAGTACTACATATTTTTTGCACAAAGTTCAAAAGCTACCAAAATAGAAAAAATATAGTAGAAAAATTCACCTGTCTACTCCTATCTTTCAGCCCTCCAATTCTTTTTTTTTTTTTTTAAAGATTTTATTGGGGAATGGGAACGGGACTTTATTGGGGAACAGTGTGTGCTTCCAGAACTTTTTTCCAAGTCAAGTTGTTGTCCTTTCCGTCTTAGTTGTGGAGGGTGCAGCTCAGCTCCTGGTCCAGTTGCTGTTGCTAGTTGCAGGGGGCGCAGCCCACCATCCCTTGCGGGAGTCGAACCGGCAACCTTGTGGTTCAGAGCCCACTGGCCCATGTGGGAATCGAACCATCAGCCTTCGGAGTTAGGAGCATGGAGCTCTAACCGCCTGAGCCACGGGGCCGGCCCCAGCCCTCCAATTCTTGATACCACTTTTTATCATTCCAGAGTATTCTATACAAAAGCATGTATGGAAATATTCTCCCCTCCCTCCGAATACAAACATTAATGCTCTGTATATGCTTTTTTCACTTGGAGATTGTTTCATATCCATATACATAGTGACACATTATCCTTTTTGACAGCTGTATAATATTCAATTTTATGAATGTACCATAATTAAACTGGTTCCCTACTAATGGATATATGATATTTCTCATCTTTTGCTATTTAAAAAAAACCAAAAATGCTATAATGAATGCCTATCTATCTGTTTATCTATCTATCTAATATCGCACATGTATGAGTATATCTTGGAAGATAAGCTCTTAGAAGTGGAGTCACTGGGTCAGAGGGCTGTGCATCTGTAATGTAAGCATACAAATGCAAAGCTGTTTCCCCACGTCTGAAAACAGTTATCAAATTTTGGTGTTTGCCTATTCATAGGTAAAAAATACCACCTTATTTGCATTTTAATTATGAATGAGGGTGATCATTTCTCATATGTTAAAGAGCCTACCCCACCTCATCCACCCTGGGAAACTCCACAGACTCCTTCCCTGCTTTTATTCAGTATTCTGGCAGGTGACTCCTGTTTGATCAGCTTCTTTCATTTATTTGACAAACCCTTACGAAGCATTTATCCTGTGGGACACCAGAGAGGTGCAAAGCCTCTCTGTGCCATGAGGAGCGCACAGTCTCACGTAGCCAAGGAAGCAGCCAGTGCACCCTGCAGGGGACAGGCCTGCGCCATGCTGGAGAGGAGCAGGGTGGCCAGAAGACAGGAAGAGAACCTGGCAGGGCCCTCAGGGGTGATGATGCCTCAGCTGTCCTGACAGTAGGAGGCAGAGTGGGCCAGGTGAACACAGGTAAGGGTTCAGAGTGTAGGAGGTCCAGAAAGGCCTTCCAAATCAAGGGAGTAAGGTACACAAAGACATGGTGGCCAGCGCATTTGGTGGGAGAGGAGCAGAGAATGCTTCTAGGGAAGGTCAAGAGAGCAGGCTGAAGAGGCCAGCGGGAGCAAGGTTAGGAAAGGCCTCCTGTTTCTTGAGTTGGACCATGAAGGTGATAAAGCTTTCACGAGACCCAGAGATGAATCATCAAGCCCCACACAGGGTCAGTGAACACCGGGGGAACACTGGGCAACAACACATGAACAGCCCGGAGCATTAGCTTTCTTTCCAGAAGCTGTTTTCTTCTAATCGACTTCCTTCCTTAGAAAAGAGAGGCTTGTGGCTCTGAAAATTCTGCCCTCTCCTGTGGTTGTGTGCTCCCCACCACTGGGGCAGTCTACGGATAATTCCTCACCTTCCCTTTTCCCAGGACTGTCAGGTACACTTAAATAACAAATTAACTGCTTATTTATCTTAAAATAAAAGCATCTTGCCAACTACCATTATAACGGTAGTTCCCAGCAGGTATTTACAATACCACTTGAGTGCAACAGATAGATCTATTTAAAATATTAAGAGTGTTTTAGGTTAGTGGATGGTACGACTGAATGATGTGACTGATGTTTTTAAACAGATACCTGACAACTTTTATTTTTTAAATCCACATGAATAAATAATGCCTTCATCAAAAGTAATGCCCTATTTACTCACTGCAATAATGATCCCACCGCCCAACATATTTTTGGAATCTTGTATTGATATTTTCTGCAGCATCTATCCGATTTAACTAATTTGCCTTTGTTCTGTAGTACAATCTTACGGCTCTGCTGTGTTGAAACAATATGCCTCTTTTCCTTCTTCTTCCTTTTTCTGTATTCAACAGAAACAAAACTTGGAGGCCTCTCCTATGCCTCTGCTTACAGCAAACAGCACAGCTGTCTGGGACGTGGCTGCCTTAAATGCCTCCTTATATGCCAGGACTACTGGGATGGCCACCATGTCACCCACCTCTTCTCATAAATGATTCACCCCCACTCTCCTTTGGGGGAATTTGAGAGGAGCGGTGCCAGGGAGAATAACGCCCTTGGCTGTCTTGAGCTCCCTGGTCTGGTTAAGGGAAGTGTTCACTCAGGGCCCTGAGGGTGCACGGGGAGGCCGACCCCGTCTGTGATGATCAGAATAGGGCCAGGGGGGCACGCTCCATTTCCAGGCCACGTCTGGTTAACGTCAGGTGCCAGGGTCAGAACTCCATGTTAACTGAGGCGAGGCGGACCAGCTTGGCAGGGTCGCGCCCCAAGCGAATGCCTTGTGTGTTGCATTTATCACAACCCTCCGTTTACATCTCTGCTGCCGAGCCAGACTCTGCCCCCCTGTGGTTTGTTCATCCCACCATCCAACACTTTGCATGCTCCAGGGATGATTACACACAAGTAAACATATGTTCCAAGACCCCAAGTAGAAGCCTAAAACTGCAGCTAGTACCGGTCCCTACATGTCCTATGTTTTTTCCTATGTGTATATACCTGTGATAAAGTTTGTAAATTAGGCACAGTAAGAGATTAACAACAACAGCTAATAATTAGAACAATTTTAACAATATACTGTAATAAAAGTTATGTGAACATGGTCTCTCTCTCAATATCTTATTGTACTAATCTCAGCCTTTTCACTTAAAGGAAGCATCTCATGGCTTCTCTTTGGCATATCTGAATTGCCAGCATCCTTTAAGCCCATGTAACTGGGCCTCTCCATTCAACCCATTTTGGTCAGGCCAGGTCATCTGAACGAAAAGGGACCACTCTGTCTCTGACCAGGCTCCTTGTAGCCCTTTGTGGCCAGAGACCAGAGAGAAAGCTCAGTCCTTGAGGGTTTGATATTTTCCTCCCAGTCTACTGGGAGGTCACGGGCAGGAAGTCAGAATAGGCATCAGAACTGCCAGTGTGGGGCCACCACACGGACACGTGAATGTAGCGGGCTACTTCAGTCCTCTGGGGACAGATGGCCTCTTTCTACAACCCGCCTCAGCGTCGAGAATTCTCCAGTCCTGCCGCTGTCTTCCCTCAAGGACAGAACAGAGGCCTTTTCCTCTCACAGAAATGTGTACAAGAACTAAGTTGTCCAGGCAAAAAAAAACCTTCAAAGGAAGCATTTCTGTGCTGTTGAGTGGCTTATTCTGAGAATAGGACTCAGAGTTTTAGAAATCTTCGCTCAATGACATCGACAGATAGACTTTAATCTGTGAGCCAAGAAAAACGGTTTGTAAAGGCGAGAAGAAAAGAACCCTATGGCTAAGAACTTGTAAAAACATCTATAACAAACACAAGTTCTAAGGGAAAGACTGAATCGGCAGGATCACAGGAGGAGGAGAGTGTGCTTTGAAACGGCAGAGAATTAACCAGCGAAAGGGCAAACGGTGCAGAATGCAACTGCGGGAGGTGACACACGTGAACCCAAGCAGCCCCTGGAGTCAGCAGAGGACGAGGAGACCCATTTTCATCCCAGGACTGCACCAATGGGGACAGCCAGCCTACCATACTAGCAGGGACCACCAAGATTCATTAGAGTCTATAAGGCCAAAAACTCTGATCTTGGGAGGCAGAGAGCACGGAAGTGAGAACAAACAGGAATGACGTTTTCCATTCCCTTCACTGACAGTTTCTCACAGCGGCAAATGCAAACGGGTGATGTGGACAGAAGCCCACCACCACCAGTCTCTGCCTTCCGGGAACTCAGTGCAGGGGGAGAGGAATACGGGACACCAAGATACTGCCAATGATAAAACCAGGGCAGGCTTTACCATTACCAAGAGTTTCACACATGTCATCTCATTTCATTCTCACACTGGTCAGTGGGACCACAAGTGAATTTAAGTAACTTGGCCAAAGTCTCTCAGCTGTGATCCAATAGGACCAATGACAGAAATTTCACAGATACAATTGTAAGAGACGTTTTGAATTCGCAGGGGTTCCAAGGACAATAGTGTCCAAGCAAGGGACAGCCATTGTGTTGGATGCTTTACCAACATCAACTCCAATGCATCCAGCCTGGCCCTGACACTCAATATCTGACTCCTGCTTTGCTGCACGAGTGAAGGTGGATTAAGTTTTAACTGTTTCGACTTTGCAGTTGGGGAATCTAAGGTGAAGCCAAGAATTTGAACACAGGTCCGTCTCATGCCTAAATCGCCAGTCCTTTCATTCTGGTAGTGTTTTTAGGTGGCACGTGAGACAAAGAGTTCCATGTAATCAAAACTGGAAGTGAGCAAATGCAGCAAAAAACAGTGTATCACATTTCATTTATTTTCTAGTATTTCTTTTCACATCAAGAAAAAAGTCTCAGTTTGGGGCTGGACAGTTTTCAACACCTCTGCAACACTAATACTCCTCCCTCTTTAAGACAAATAAAGTGTTGGCTTAAAACCTTCCAACTAGCAAGAGTAGCTAGATTTTAATAGCAACACTTTGTTTTCAGTATATTTTGTTTTTCTGGTTACTTTCTATTTATTGCAAATAGTACTAGTCTTCCATTTATATAAATGATATAAAGTTTCTTTTTAAAGTATTAGGTTAAGGTTTTTAAAGGGGGATCATTTTAAAAAAGAGAATAAGAAGTTAACAGTGCAGATAGTAGCGATAGGGCAGAAAACATGAAAGCAGTACACAGATGGCTGAAATCTGGAAATGCTGCTCTGTCATACTGGCCCTCAGAATACAAGTGCTTCTGCCTAGTTTTGAATCAGTTTTCTTTTGTCGGTAGAGCAAACAGGACACATAATGTCCTCTGGACCCTCAAGGTTCTCAGCTGGACATATCCCAAACATGATTTCTTGAATGGGCTACACTAATGAACATCACATATTCAGGCTGGCCATCAGTTACACGAACGGGCACCAGGAGAGGATATTAACAGATATTTGACCTGGGCGAGGCCAGCAAACCATGGCCCACGGGCTACAACCAGCCTAAAGCCTGTTTTTGCAAATAAAGTTTTATTGAAACTCCAATTTTTTTTATATATTGTTTTATAGCTGCTTTCCCACTACAATGGCAGAGTTGAATAGTTGTGACAGAGGCCATATAGACCACAAAGCCTAATATATTTACTAACTGGCCCTTATTTAAAAAAAAAAAAAAATTGCTGACCCTTGCAGTAGGGAGGCCAGACACTGAAATTGAGAAGATCAGGGCCAAGAAGGGTGTGATTGTAGTTCAAGGTCCAGAACAATAACTTTGTGAGAAATTAAGTCAGAAACTCCCTCCTTGAACAGGCAGGAGTCTGAGTGGAAAACTGAAGTAGTAAGAGCAAAGCCATGACCAAAACTTGAGAAGACGAGCATGGGATGGGGTAACAACAGAGATAATAGTCTTGCATCTTTGGAGTCAAGAACCGCCCCTTTGGTGGGCTAGTCTTGGCTTCAAAACCTTTCCAAGAAGCTGCGCCTTGCAGTTTAAAGGAGCCATGTCCCTGGGGAGCCAGGGACCCCCATCATGCCTTCCCAGGTGGTGTTCAGTGTAGACCATGACAGGCTTGTGATGATCAGCAGTGGGCTTGCGTGGGGAGGAGAAATAACAGTGTTTAGACAGGGGCTAATAGGTGCAGCTAACGGAGAGGCAGATGAATATACGTCGGAACAACTGCAGAAGCCTTCCTGAACGTGGCGGGGGCGGTTTGCACTGATAGAGTAGGCTATGAGAGACCACCGCAGGCGTGCGCAGGGCAGGCATCAGTAACTCCGCTTATTTGTGAGGCAGAGATAGTGGGGCGTGACAAAGCTCTACAGAACTGTAAAAGATACTACCTAGCTTTGACTAACAATCGTAGAAAAGACAATGGATCGGGTTTGCTACAACAAAGGTGTTACTAAGATGGTTATCACCAGCAGTGAGAGAATCCGCTGCAGCCACCGGCTCAAAACCACCCATGCCAGTTCTTCTTTCATGTGCTTCAGCTCTTCTGTAAGGACATTTCTATGAGTTACATAGGAAGAAGGCAGTGACCAGGCATGTTGACGGGAGTAAACGTTGGAGTACAAAGAAGTGAGCTTTGATAGAGACAAACTCAAATGAGAGAAGGAAGCTATCCTGGATCCAAGGACCACTAATACTTAAGACTTGAGGCCTATGATACGTGGTTCTTGCCAATTTCCACGGTGGGAATACTCTCACCACAGCTAATTGAAAGCAATTCATGGGATGTCACCAAACAGAAATTGGAAAAGAGATGTACACAACTGGCGCTGGTGAATCAAGGGAGCCTCCTCCAACAAACCACTGGAAATCCAGCATGCTGCTCTGAGCAGCTCTTCCTCGGAGACGTGAGAGGACACAGCCAGGTCAGGTGGGACGCTGCTGAAACCACTCTATCCACCCAGCTGCTGAGAGACCACACTCTGACGGTTGACATTCTCAAAAGGTTTTGAAGAAGCTCCGTTTCGGATCTCTGAATAACTTCATTCTGCAGATGAGGAAAGTGAGGCCTGTGGCTTCAGAAAGGCTCGCTTTGGGCTGCATGGCAGAGCTGGGATCATTACGCTTTGCACAATCAGAAACAAATTCTGAAGCCACACAGGGAGAAACTGTCAAGTGAGAAGATAGTTCACAAATGGCCACGCCACATCGACGTGCAGCTGCCACAGGGCTGGCAAATTACTCCAAGGGGAGTCTGGTCGAAGAAAAGGCCCCAGGGGTGACCAGAAGCTCTCTGTGGGTGTGTATACTTGTGTGTGAATTTCAACCAGTTAATGTCACATGTGAAAGGAGAGGCTCATGCTCTCTTCTGCTTCCAAGTGGTTTTCTTTCCTCTTAATTTTATTTCTCTGGTTAAAACATTAAATTTTGCAACCTCCTCATCTCAGCAAATGAATTACAAATTTTACTGGAAATTGATTCTTTCTCTAAAAACTGTACATCTATGCTGGTTTCCTCCAGATTAATAAAATGCTGTCCATCTCTCTAGATTTCAAGCAGGTTTCTCGTGCACTGTCTCCCTCCTCTCTTTCTGTCCACCGCTCCCCCACAGCCCGCTTTCATCTGAAAAGACATGGACACCCACCTAGTGAGTTCCCTCTGTCGTCAGGACCAACAGACCCCGGGGGCAATTCACCCATGTTAGTTTCCTTCCTGACTCTTCCTGCTTACAGAGAATGCTACTTTGGCAAGTCAGGGCAGCCTTTTGGTCTGTTTGTGAGGTGCTTTTCTTCTGGGTGGCAGATAGATCATGTCTTCTATTTACCAACCATTCACTCACCACTAAGCAGCCTTCTTGGCAGCCCTTAGAAAGTTCCAGGTGCTGTATTTGTTGATCCCCGTTTTGTATTGGGTGAAACTGAGGCACAAGAGGAAGGAATCACTGTCAGGACACGCCACGGGAGCAAGATATGAAACAAGAGTCCTTCAGCTTCATGGGTAATTTTCAAACACTGAAGAAGGAGTTGCACCAAGAACTAAATCGTACCTTATGACAGCACTGCCTTCCTTCACCAGCCAACTGTGACATGAACCTCCAGTGAGGGACACCACTGACAGATTTAATATTCAATGTCGTGTCATTTTGTGCTTTCCAGAGGAGGTACAGGGAGTCTGGAAGTCGGTGATAAGTGGGAGGGTGGATCTGCACAGATGCCAGGAAATCCCCCTCAGCTGTACTCACAGCTTATTGGAAAACGACAGGAATGGCCTCGTTACAGCAGGGCTGGTGGGTACAGAACTTAGGCCTGATGCTGTGTGACTATGTAAATGTATGTATATGTATACACACACACACACACGGATATATACACATATGTATACATACACATTAAAACATATGCAGTAGGTATTCCCCTCCATCCATGGTTTCGCTTTCCTGTGGTTTCAATTACCCACGGTCAACTGGGATCTGAAAATATTAAATGGAAAATTCCAGAAATAAATAATTCATAAGTTTTAAATCGTGCACTATGATGAGATCTCGTGCCATCCTGCTCTGTCTCATGCAGCACGTGAATCACCCCTTTGTCCAGAATATCCACGCTACCCACCCTTAGTCGCTCAGCAGCCTTCTCTGTTATCAGATCAACTGTCTCAGTATCGCAATGCTTGCTTTCAAGTAACCCTTATTTCACTTAATAATGGCCCCAAAGTTCAAGAGTAGTGATGCTGGCAATTCAGATATGCCAAAGAGAAGCCATGAGGTGCTTCCTTTAAGTGAAAAGGCTGAGATTAGTATAATAAGATACCGAGAGAGAGAGACCATGTTCACATAACTTTTATTACAGTATATTGTTGAAATTGTTCTAATTATTAGCTATTGTTGTTAATCTCTTACTGTGCCTAATTTATAAACTTTATCACAGGTATATATACACATAGGAAAAAAAACATAGGACATGTAGAAACCGGTACTAGCTGCAGTTTCAGGCTCCTACTTGGGGTCTTGGAACATATCCGTTGTGTATAAGGAGGACTACTGTACATTTGCATGCAGATTATTACATATAATTATGTAATTATAATTGAGTTATAAGAACCTGCTTTGCTAGGGTGTTTTCAAGACCAGACTTTATTATAAGGGAAAACTGTTAGCCATAAAAACATTATTTTGTCTCATCCCCAGAGGGATATGTCCTTTTCCTTGCTTTTGCTAATTAAGAGTTGAAAGTTGTTGAAATGTTTCTTGTTGACTAAACTGGAGAGAAGACAATAAAATTCAATGAAGAGTTACAAGTCTTGAGAATTAGGATCCATTGAGTTTTATGTGGGAAGAGAAAGGGGTTTGTGGACACATTTATGATTCCATTAAATCGAGTCAGCCACAGCCCCCACCAGGGGCACAACCAAATTGTGCAAATAACTAAATCTTCCTCCTTAGGAAATGGTGATACTGGGTCATATTTTTAATACTTAGAACTTACTGCTTGGCTCCATGGCGGACTACAGCCAAAAGCTTATCAGACAGTTATCGGCACAGAATATTGGGGCAGGGAAGGTGCTTAGGGAAACCCTGCATTTCAGAAATAAAGGACATTGCATCCCAGAGAAGTGACTTGTCCAAAGACACACAATAGTTTTTCGGATGAGAAGCCACAGATTACGAGTTTCAAGATCGCTGCATCTTCTTCCCACTCCAATGTCTCTGTTGGCAGCATACACCCCAGTGAACCCTTCAACAGATGGGAACGAGTACTAGTGGTCCAGGGACCTGCCAGCCGCTTCAGGAGGACTTGGGTGTCTTTGATATGCCCGGCTTTTAACAGGCATTGAGGGCTCCAAGATGAATGAGTTCTCTGCTCAAGCTCCCAGGCTCAACAGAGGGTTATATGGAACTAAATCAACGGGGAACACAGAATGAGGTGAAAACCATTGTAGGAGAATGTTAAAGGAACGCTAAAAGCTCAGAGGAGGGGCTGTAACCAGCATTGAGAGAGTGGGTAGAACCTGACCTTAATCTTGAAGGAAAAGTAGGCATTATCCAGGTAAAGAAAGGGAGCAAAGGGCACTCATCCTGAAGAGAAAACAGCACGAGCGAGGTTGGGAGGCAACATCAGGTAAGCAGGTTCAGGCTGGGCATTCCTAAGGAAGCTAGAGACGCCAAATCAAGAGAGAAGCCAAACTACATGGAGACAAGACTCTGTAGTGCTAAGTGAGGCCACAATGAGAGTGAAGTCAAAGCAATCACATGCTGGCGCCAAGGAGTCCTAAGTGGGCATCAGAACCAGGAGGGAACAAACAGATCAGGAGAGACCGGAAGAGGAAGCAAGCCTCTCAGAGACCACATGAGCGGAAGAGGCCAGCTGAGGCCTGAAGAGGCAGAAAAGGCAGATGCAGAGATAGTCACCAAGATCATTCCCGGGGCACTTCTTGTCCACTGGGGCCACATGTAGTCCGAGGACTAAGCTGGCTCGAGCCATCAGCCAACAAGAGTCTTGTTTCTCTCGAGTTGTGAGCCCTCCAGGACTGTACCTGGACAAGTGAGGAGGTTGGCATCTACACTAAAACTAAGGCCAAGTAAGTTTGTACGAACGCTAGCCTTTTCTCCCTGTACCTGGGCTTTCGCCCTGATGGAAGTTGAGACAGTGTAGCCCGGAGATGAAAATTGGAGCCAAGGGTCTGCGTTCAAATCCCATCCAGCTCTTTACTATTTGACAAAGCTGCTTTAACCTCCCTGACTCAGTTCCCTCACCTCAAGTCTCAGAACTGTTAGGTTAGATGAGAATGTACAGAAAGTCTTTCAGGACAGCACCTGGCATGTAGGAAGCATTCTGTGACTGACAGGTACTCTCGTGCTCTATTTAAAAGGGAAGCTGGGCCATATTTTAAACGAATTTCCATATTAGTCTGGACTTGGTGACAGACTGTATTTTCCAAAGACGATGGCAACAAAATCACCCACAGGCTCTTATCATGTGACTTTGACATGGCTCCCATTGAGAGATGAGGCTCTGCGTCCCCTCCCCCTGAATCTGAACAGGCTTGCGACCACAGTGAAAGTGACAGTGTGTAGCTTCTGAAGCTAGATCACACCCCGCCTCTCATAGAAATGCTTTTTGTTTGGGACCCAGCCATCTTGCTGTGATGAAGCACAAGCAATCACATCGAGAGACCACCGTTATAGCTGACACCGCCAGCTGAGGTCCCAGCTGACAGCCGGCATGAAATCACCAGAGATGTGAGCAAGTGAGCCCTCAGATGTCAAGCCACCTCAGCCTTTGAATCTTCCCAGCAGAGGCCCCGGCCATCACAGAGCAGAGACAAGCCGACCCACTCTGCTCTTTCAAATTCCTGACCCAGAGGATCTGTGAGTCTAAAAAACGCGGTAGCTTTATGCCACTTAGTCTGGGTTTGTTACACAGCAACAGATAATCACTACCATTGTTTTAACGCAATAGAGGGCCATGGAAAAATTCCAGAGTGGCGACAAAGCAAGATTAAGGTTTCCAGGTTAGAAGGCTAACCTGACTGCAGTGGGTTGAGACTGGTGGCAGAGGGACCTGGTAGGAAAGCACTGGTATAATATGCAGGCTCTATGTGACGCAACCTGAATATGGGGGTGCGGTGGGGGGTTGTTTACACAGGACACATTAGATGTGGGGGTTGAGGAAAAGGAAGTTCAAATGACGCCAAGGTTTGAACTAATGATGGAACCCGACAGAATTCGGTTCTTCCAGCATGGTGACTAATTTTTTTTTCAGATGGGTAGTTGGGAGAGAGGAAAGAAAGTAAATTCCATTCTAGATATGTTGAATTTGCGTGATGTGAGGATAATCTAAAAAGAACTGTTAAGCAAGGAGTTAGAAACTGAATACTTAGAAACTGAATACTTTAAAACGGATACGATCACCTCTGAGATTCTGCCGAGGAAAGGCCTTCACCTCAGCTTACATGGAGGCGAACAAGGTGAGAGGAACCAGGTCTGTTAATCAGAGGCAGAATTCTGCGTGTACGACGTCCCAACCAAGTTCTGGAAAGGTATGATCTTTATTAATGCCAAATGCTGCAGAGAGGTCAAAGAAACAAAATACTGAGAAAAGGGACCAGAAGCAAAAAGGAGACCGGGAAGGGGCCCAGGAGCCAAGCAGGACATGTCTGCCTCTGACCAAAAGTAGAATCAGATACACAAACGGAAGAGGGCAACGACACAAAGCCTGCTTAGTACATCAGCGTCTTCAGTCTCCATTCAGAAAGACAACTTCCCGTGTATCTGGAGAGGGCAAGTGGAGAGAAACTATTAAAATGAGATGGTGAAACGCACATTTCTAAGGGTATAAAGTGGGCACAGGTTCACCTGCCACTTATCTGCCTCACAAAGTACAGATTACATTCCTATAAAGTGCTTTGAGTTCTCCGGCACTGTAGTAGATCCAATACCTATCTTTCAGCATTCAAGAGGAACTGTTCTCAGCATTTGTTGAACTCCACAACACTCCTGTGAGGTAGATATTATCATTGGATGAGGAAACAAAGGCCACACAGCAAGTCAAAAGCCAAAGCAAGATTAGAATAGGGCCCGCCTTCTGTGTGGGAAAGGCCAGTTGGCTGGATTCCTTGTATGTCAGTTATAGGTTCTTTGATCTGTAACACAGAACAGACTTGTTTCTGGGGAGGTTGTGAAAATAGATTCATTAATGACCATAAGGTTCTGTGAAACTTACTGAGGGGGATATAGAAAAAAAGGTGCAGCCACCCAGATTCTAGAAATAATAAAAGGAATTCCAGGAACGGTGGGGATTCTCTGAACAGCAAGGGAGACCAGGGAAGTCAGTCTGGGTGGTAACCAGGAGGGAAGAGGCGTCTGGGGAAGGACCCTGAGAGGTGGCTGTGAGCCAGCTGTTCCACACACGGCTTCCTTCTGCCTCTTCCGTTTCGGCAGACACAGCCTGAAAGTGGCTGGGTTGGACTAAGACTTTTGGCCTCAAACATAGAGCTGTAACTGAGTTACTCGGAGGCTGAGCTGGTGAACAAAAGAGCAGTGCCATGGAGCAGAGGGGATCTGGATCAGAGCACGTCAGGGGTCCCCAGAGATAGCGAAGAGGAAGGGTGATGGTTTTGTGAAATATGTTACTTGAAATCACTGGAGAAGAAGCCGTAATCACAATTCTTCCAGTACTATATCTACCTTTTTTTTTTTTAACTTTTTTTTTTTTAAGGATTTTAGCTCTTATTTACTCAAGGTTGTGTTGGGTTTGTTTTTAAGGCGGGCGTAGCTCACAGTGGCCCACGTGGGGATTGAAACAGCCCAGCACCACACACTAACCAATTGAGCTAACCGGTCACCCCTGTATCTACCTTTTGCTAAAAGCAATGACACTGAGTAGTTGTTAGGGCCTTATTATCAATGAACAGTGATGGAGTTTAAGGTAAAATGAAGCTGGCCTGGGGAAGGTAACAGGCATTTGGTGAGTGCCTACCAAGAGCTACCTCATTTAATATTTACAACTCATGAGGTATTGGCAGCCCTATTTTACGGAGACTGAACAGAGGCTCAGAAAGGTTCAATCCTTTGCCCAAAGCCACACAGCCAGTTTCTAACGGCCAGGGCTTGGGCCCTGACATGCCTCTCACTGCAGAGCTCATGCTCTCTTCTGTGCGTTGCACTGCCTACTTCCCAAGAGTCGCGAGTTCAACATTAGACAGGTCTGAACTAATGAGACTTATGGTACTGCCCACCCCGGAGATAACTGCGCCTCAGAACTGGAGAATGCGTAGGGAGGGGCACTTACATTATGTTCACCTGAACTAGATTTATGACTCACAAAAGATAAAAGGACCATAATTTCCAAAAGATGCAGGGACCAGGACCAATCCCAATGTACGAGAGGCCAAGTCACTGCCACTCCAGCCCTTCCACGAGAGGCCTCACTCAGCACTCTCCCTCTGTACTCTAACTGTCCAATGGACCACCTCCCTGCTCTTGGTTCCCCCCACAATCCCTTCATCAAACACTATGCTTCTTCTCTATTCCTTTAGAGCCTTGACTCAATTGGCAAGAGCTGTTAGGTTAATTAGATAAGCCAATCCCTGCTAAGTTATTATTAGGTTGGTACGAAAGTAATTGTGATTTAAAAGGTTAAAAATAATTGCAAAAACTGCAATTACTTTTGCACCAATCTAATTGCTAATACCTTCCCTTCTAGGCTATGGGTTTTAACTCAGTTACGGTGTGCTTTACCACCAGAAGGGTACAAAGAGTCACTATAATGGCGGACGTCTCAAGCATCCTGGAAGACTGACAGAGGAGACAGAGTAGAGGAAAGCTGGCCTTTGGGCATTTCCCCAGATAACTGACAACTAGGTATTAAATTTTACCAATACTCACTGATGGACAGATCAACTCATTTAATGAGGTAGGTACTACTATTACACCCATTTTATAGAAAGGAAAAGAGTCACAGTGGGGTTCAATATCTTCCCAAGTCACAAAGCTAATCAGTAGCAGAAGCAGGATTCAAACCCAGGCACTCTAGACCCTGAGTCATACCCTCAACCACTAGCTCATGTAGTCCTTAAAGTGTGTGGACCCTTGGGTTCCTCAGGACACTTTCAGAGGTTCCATCAGGCTGACACTATTTTCCTAATACTACCAAAATATCATTTGACTTTTTTCACTGTGTTGATACCGGCATAGCTGGTACAAAAGCAAAGGTGGGTAAAACTGCTGGAACCTTCGCATGAATCAAAGCAATGGCACCAAACTGTACTAACAGTCACAGTGGTCTCACCATTATACATTCTCAGTAAAGGGGTCCATGATGAGCAGTAAAAATTATTAATTTAAAAAATCTTGACCCTGGAATACCGATCTTTTAAAATATTCTGTGTTGACAAAACACATAAAGCACTTCTGCACACTGAAGTAAGATGTCTCAAGGAAAGGCATGTGATTGCTTGAGTTGTAAGCTTAAACAGCCACTTTCTTCATGGAATACCACTTTTGCTTGAGACAGACTGACAGATGGCTATGGCTATTCAAAATTGGGTATCTGACATTCTTGAAAATGAATGCAGTCAGTCTATTATATTACTTCAAGAAAAACAACCCACAGTATTTGTTACTAAGGACAAAATATGACCGCTCAAGCAAAAAAAAATCAGAATTTTTGGAAACTTCTATTTACCATGATGAGCTTGCAGCTTCCCAATATTTAAAGACTTTGGGATAAGCTGGTCGTAATAGTGATGATTGTGATTTTTTTTGATACTGTATAATGCAACATGTGAACATTTGGAAGATCTAAAAAAATCCAGTGAACCAATATTTTGAAATGATCAATGTATGAGGTTACAAAATCCTGTATTAGTAAAAGATTCTAATATAACAGAATTATTAAAGTTCACTCAATTCACTCACATGATTTCAGATACTATATGGCAACTAACCTTTAAGAAACCACTAACTGTCAAGTTTTGGCATAGTATCAAAGAATATTCATAATTATTTGAAAAGACTACAAAAATACTTTTCTTTTTTCTAATTACATATCTGGGTAAGCCCGGATTTTCTTTAAATACTTTAACCAAAATCATTACATCAGGTTTAATGGAGAAGCAGATATGCAAACCTATATGCCTTCTCTCAAGCAAGTCATTAAAGAGATTTGCAAAAACAAAAATGGTAAAACGATACTCTTTTAGCACTAAGTTTTTTAGCTCTATAAATAGTTATTTTTAATAAAGTGGTATTTATATTAACATGTAATTGTTTTTTATTATTCTTAAGTCAATTAATAAATACTTTCAAACTTCCCTAGTTTTTTAACTTCAGATATGGTAAATATCAAAAGCTCTTTGGAGTCTTCAATAATGTGTCAGAGCACAAAAGGGTCCAGAGACCAAAAGTTTGAAAATCACTTCTGGACAGCATGGAATCTAGAAGAGAAGCCAAAAGAAGAAACCATGCAGCTGCATCACTTTCCAGGTAAGAGAGTACCATGACTAACCACCATGAATATCAAGGCCCCAATTTCTCACTAGGCTTTATGGCTTAAGGACAATAAGCATTAAAGACAATAGTTGGAGCTTACCTCTTCTCTCTACCCTCAAGCACCCTGTACGGCTCTGGTATTTGCTTACGTGGTTCTGCTGGGAGTGTGAGGCCTTCAAAGCTAGACTTCCAGCACTCTGCTCAGTACTTGGCACACAGAATAAAATGCAAAAAAGATCCATTCAGCTAATGAAACTGATTTACTCCCTACCATGTACCGACAGCAACCTGACTTCTCCAGTGGAAGAGCACTGGCGAGCTAAGAATAGTACAGGGGATTTTTTTTAGTGTTTCTCGGTATGTTATTCAACATATTTTCATTCACTATCAAGTCTTTTGTTGGTGGGATTGGTAGGAATCCTGAAATTGTAAAAGGAAGACCCAATCCAAGACAAACGTTCTCTGCACCCTCCCCACACTGCAAAGGCCCTCCCTGTGCATATGCCGGCCTCTCTCTGGGATACCAGTGACACGAGCTCTCTAAAACCAACAAAAAAAAGTTTCTTCAAATGATTTGAAGAAAAAATTTTAATAAAATGAAGAGCATATAAAGCCAATTATAAAACCACTGCTGTTTGAACTGCTACACAATCAGGGACTTCATAACTCAATTAGAGAACAAGCTTTCCCCCAAAAGTTAATGTAAGCCTGTGTGAGAATGAAGGATGTTGACTCAGATAATCCCCTGTGAGCATTACAGACAATACAATGTGTATAAGTTACGAAAAATTTTCACATAGCTCAGGATGTTACAGCTTCTTTCTGGAATGCTGCTACTGTCCTGTTAATGCCAGCCCTCCCTGCCCCCCACTCTTTTCACACACTGTTCTCTTATCCTGTTGTTCATCCTGCCTCTTCCCCACCTTCTGCCTTTCCTTCTACTACACCTTGTTCTGCATCTTCCCCCCTCTACTCACCCAGAAACTGAGGGAGGATTAATAAAGGCATAAATTAAGGGAGGACTGATAGGCATAAGACATTCACAATCTCCTCAGGCACTGCCAAAGCATGTGATCTTATTTCCTTACCTCTACAGAGTACGAGTCTTAGAAATCACCTATTCTCATTCCCTCACTTTACAAGAGAGGAAACTGAGAAAAATAATATTAAGTGACTGAAATGCATGCTTCCTCAATTCATTTATGTTTTAGGAGAACAGATGGGCGCCCATAGGTAAATGGGGGAAAGAAACGAAGAATGGTTAAGAAGAGTGTCACCTACTGAACACCATTTATTGAGCATCTACTATATGCAGGTACCAGAAGCCCTGTGTTAGCACAGGCAGACAGAGAAAGCCCCAACTGTGTATTAAAAATTTAACAGGTATTAAACCAGAGCAAAAAGAAAGGAAAGAAGAAAGAAATGCAAACAGCAAAAAAGGAAAGCAAAATACAGTAGTCTAGGAAAATTAAAAACCAAGCAAGGCTTTCTATGAATGGAACAGGAAGGAAATGGAAGAAAACATCACACATGTATTCTGATTAAAGAAAAAAACAAAAACGTAATCTCATTGCAAGCAAACCTAGGTAAACACTAAACAATTTATTAACACTGCAACTGAAGGATTTGTTTAGAAAGACTGTGTACATTTATTACTAAGAAAGGATTTCTGGTGACAATTTGAAAGACCCACAACAATAATATTCAAGTATTTTTCAGAAAACTCGTTTACCCCCTCACTTCGCCACAAGAGGGCGCACACTTCCTTATTAATATAGTAAACAAGGGAAACCCTCTCAAATTCCTGTAGCAGCTGCTACCTCTGCTGGGTACCTCCCTCCCCATCCCAATCCCCGAGCCTCAGGGGTAATGAGCATCTGCACACAGTCATGGAGGTTAATCCCCACTCACATACATTATCTCCTGTAATTCTAACAATAGCTCTGTGAGAGTGGGTACAGTGAGAACTATCAACTCCATGTTAAAGGTGAGAAATCATTCTCAGTGGTGAAGTCACTTGCCTAAGGGAAGGGAGATGATAATATTAGATCCCAAACCGGAACTAGTATCTTCTGATTCCCAAACCCCCCATACATCTTCCTTATGTCCCTATAAGAGCAAAATCAAAACCCACACTGCAATCACTCACTACCTCTATCCATCCATCCTACTTTTTCGGAGCAAAGAATCGCACATACACTGAGCAGATCAGGCTTTTGCTCGCCTTTGCAGTATTAAAGCTCTTTTTAAAAAAGTATGTGTTAACACCTGGCAATTATTTTTAGGGGTTTCCAATAAGGTGTGGAGTGTGCCGACTCTTGTCTACAGTATTCTACAGCAGCATTAACGTGGATCGGAATAATACGGAGTGTTGCTTAAAAAAGGGAAAGTAACTGTAAACTCAAATTTCTTTGGACAGATCTTAGGAGATTCAGGCTAAAGCATACCTCCAAAGGCTTCTCTTATGAGAGACTATTGCACAGTGAGTAAGGATTTGAACTTGGCAGCCAGACTACATGAGCTCAAGTCCAGGTTTTGCCACTTACCGTGGGACTTTTGCCAATTGCTCAAGTCCAGTGTGTCTCAGTTTCCCTCTGCAGAATGGAGAGAAGAGCAGCTCCTACCTCACAGTGTAATAGAGAAGATATAGTCATGACATGAAAGAGCACGTACACAGTAAGCTCTCAAAACAACAGTCCTTATTCTAAAAGGACAGAGAGAATGATTATAGTAATTATTAAATAAAACATTAATTTCACATGCTTTGTCCCAGAACTGCATTTTATGACAATACGTACCCTTGAAAATACATTTAAATCCCTTAAGAATCTACATGCACAGCAAATTATATCTATCTTAAAGAATTGAGCATAAAATGTCAATTGTTAAGGAGTATATAGTGCTCATATCTTTGCTTTGATGACATTGTTTGTCATATCTACGGTTAATCTGATGCCAAGTCCTTAGTCAGGAAAGGAAAGCTAAATTACAGTTCCTCTGGGAGAAGATAAGCTTTCCAGGGCCGAGGGGAAAGCTCGCTGTGCTGGATCCAGGTTGTAGTCCCAGCTCTGCCACTAACCAGCGTCCTCCTAATTTCACATCCATGGCTCCTAAATCTCTCTAAAGCTTTACCTTTTCCTCCTCATTTCTACCACCATGGTCACAATTCATATCCTTATCATTAGGGACTCCTAACTGCTATAGAAGTGAGGCTTATTAAGTTTGGTGAATGAGTGAATACATAGGGGTGTCACTGTTCCCTAAAGAAGAAGGCTGCAAAGACGGGGGCGGGGGGCAGGTTGTGGAAGAATTGTTTTACACTATGTTCCGCAAAGCCCCGGCTCAGCTCTGACGTGGCAGAATGCTAGGTCATTCCTGTGAGTTTGAGGGGTAAGACTCTCCGCTCCCCCTCAGCATGTTTTCTCAGTGGCAGGGGCACAAGCCCCACCGGAGACCCCAGATCACCTTTTTCAGTCCTGTTCAGTGGGCCCCATCGAATTCACCAGATCATTAAGGCTGGCTGCACCTGCACCTGGTGGAAGCCGCTCTGGCACCACTAGGTCTAGGGTGGCACTGGGCCTAGCCTCACTAGGGGTCACGTGGCCTCAGTGGTGGGGTGGCCCACTCTTTCACAGGTCTGAGCGCCTTCCAGCTCCTTCCAAGGGCCCCAGTAGACATCTGATCCCTTCCCAGTCCAAACATCACTCCTTTGAAGACGGTCCTCTAAGTTCTTGTTTAGTTCGGACATTTCCCTTGCATGAGTCCTGTGGGGAGGACATAATGCTGCGGCTACACCCCAATGAAAGGTGCATACCTTTGACAGCTTTCACCTCAGATTCTATTTGATGTCCGCATGGGCTCTGGTGCCCCTCCTGGAGACCCGATTCACTCACGCCATATGCGCAAGATCACTCTCTACCCAGGCAATGGCATTGTCTTACTGGATGAAGGAACGCATTGCCTCCTCGGCTCTCTCAGGAACGATGCCACTTGCTTACTCAATGGAGCTGTTAATTTTATATTAAGAAGATACCTCTGTGTCTTGTTCACAACTGGATTATCCCAGGAGGGAGCACCAAGAGGGAAGAATCAGTCACCTTCTGATGGCAGAGTTAATCAGCTAAACTCTTCCAGTTTCAATGTAGGCTTCATGGACAGTCTGAAAGGTTGGACTGGACACTGGGGACGTGCCTGAGTTTGGCTTCTACAAGATTGTAACAAGACTCTTCCTTTTGACCCTGACATGCAGAACTGTGCAACCAGAACTGGGTGGCAAATCCATGCTAGGAGGGGCCATGATCTCAGCCATCAAAATTAGAACTGGAAAAGGCCTCCCCAAGTGTAGGCAGGATAGCTCAGTCATAAATACTTCCTACATAGGGCTTTTCATACTTCTCTGGGGATTCTAATTCACAAGCCAACAAGTCTCTCCATGAAAACAGCTTTACTTGATGTTTAACATTAATTTTTATTTCTTTTTATATACTGCTTTGATCAGTTTTAAATACATTTTCTCTTTCTATGATGTTTACATCCTTCACATTCCTAGGGACTGTTATCACATCCCCTTTAATCATCCCTTGGCCAAGCTATACATATTTCGCTCCTTTCATCTCTCCTATGTCCTTCCTTCCAGCAGCGTTGGCTCCCCTTTAAATCCCTCCTAATCTGTCGACATCTTTCTGGAACTGACGCACACCCTCCCTTAATAAACATTCTAGTTACTCCTTGTTTGCTAAGAATTCTCCAAAGATTTCTCCAGTAAAAAGAATACTGGACCAGGAATCAGAAGTGGTAGCTCTAGTCTGGCTCTGCTCCAAGCCTCAGTTGTCCCTTCTATAAAATGGGAGGGATACCTCTTCTGATGATCAAGAGAACATACAAAATAACTTTGCAGATTATAAAGTACTGTGCGTGAAGAATATGTACATATATTATATCATCTTAAAAGCATAAACAAAGAAAGATAAGATTGGAAACAAGTTTGTCAAATAATAGTTAAATCTGGTGGTGGCATTAGGAGTAATGGTTACATTATTCTATGTATTTGGTGTTTTTTATTTCAATTTAAGGAATTATTCATTTATACACTCACTAAAAGTTATTTACTGAACCCTCTACTAGATGTAAGACTGGATGATATGGGAGAACATAAAACAAGGAATTCAAGAAGTTCTCATTATCATCCCAAGTTCTTCAGGACTCACTGCTTGGTTTGGATCACAGAATACCAGAAAGCTGTTGCTGCTATACCTTTAAAAAATCTTTTTATTACAGTATAGTTGACATATAACTGCTATACCTTTGATTATGCTTTGTTATACCATTAGGGCAATTTTTTAAATTATTTCTTTAGAATAGATAAGAAACAGAATTACTAAGTCAAAGGGTGTGCCATATTTTAGCCTCAAATTTCCAAAGTTTCCCAGAAAGGGTGTGCGAATTTATACCCTAATCACCAAGTGTCTCTTACCACACCATTGCCAACATTGGTTATTATTTTTCCCCCATCTAAAAGATTGCTTTTGGCAATCATAAACAAAAACATAAGAAAATCTAAAATAAATTCATTTCTACCAACCCGAAACATCCCCACTTGGTACCTATCATTTGATGTCACCTTATGATAGCTAAGTGTTCAACAGAATCTTTGAATGTCTATTACTTTCCAGGCAATCTACTAGGGTTAAGCCATGAAAATGAAATAGACTCAGACCCTGCCCTCCAAAGGCTCATAATCCAGTACAAAAGAGAAACACTACTATTTATGAACACTGTGGGAGGTGCTACTTCTTTGAGAAGCACAGGTAAAGTACAAAAGCAACACAAGAGGAAGCCAGGAGAGCAGTCAGAGAGGCTTCAAGAAAGTAGTAACATCTGAGTTGCGTTTTGAACAATGAGCAGATCTTGACCAGAGAAGGTAGAACAAGGAAGACGTAATCCAGGCACAGGAAACAGTTGCTGGTCTTTGCAACTGCTGTAATCCTCTCCCAGGAAATGTTTTAGCACAAGTTTTAGCAATCCAGATTTAAGGCTCGTGGGTAGTTTGTTTTCATCTCTCTTTATCATTTGCAGTTGCATTTCTGTCCATAAAAAAAGCAATCAGCAAATCTTCCTGCTACTTCATCCAAAAACTTAGGGTGCAAGACTACCCCCTTCTTCCTTCACGGGGGATGACGGTGTTTCACAAAAACGGGTACGAAGCCATTTTGCTGAATACAAACTTTAAAAATTAGATTGTTGACCTTTAAGAGGATCTTTAAGAATTAAAGAATCCTTAAATAGTTTTTCAACTATTTGAGAAGGTGGGAGGTGGGAGGTTACCTAAATGAGATGAATGGCTTTCCCTTCCACTGTTAAAAGAACAAATCAATTGGAGTTACACAAAATCTAGTTTAAAACTAGTATAGGATTTTATTAATGGTATCCGATCATTTTCAAATAGAAACATCCTTAAAAGTTGCCCTTTTACGTGTTCTCACGTTATTAGTGGCAGATATAAATACCCATGTCTGAGATTTAACTGTTTTGTAAAAGTCTTGCAGAATATGGTTTTCAGTAGCATTCTTAAAAAAAAAAAAAAAAAAAAAAAGGTGTGTGTGCGTGCTTGCGTGTGCGTGTGCGTGTGTGTGTGTGTGTGTGTGTGTGTTGGGAGGGTGGGAGGGAACAACTGCAACTATACTAGGTTAAAAGCCTCTAACTTATTCCAGAATTTTTAAAGCCAAAAAACACCTCTCCAGGTCACTAATCCTCTGGTGTTTAAATTGCAAAGGATTTAAATAGAACTGGCAGAAAATCACATGCAAAAGGGCCTCTGGTCTTTTATAAATTAGAAAATGGCTTTTGAATTACTTTGTCAATTATGTTCTTTTAAATGTAAGCCCTTCAAATTGTGCCCTAAGGCTCTCAAATGTCTTCCTAAAGGCTTTGTTATCAAAAGGCAAACAGATCCTCCCTGAATGGAAAGGACAGGATGGCTTTCTCCTGGCTCCCTAGGAATCACCACCACCTGCTGGAAAGCAGCTGAGCTTGGCCAGGAGCAGACACTTACCATCGCCGATGCTGCACCCATGATGGGGACAGCCAGGGAGCACGAGGAGCTATGACCCATAAGCAATGGATAAGCAACCACATGGAGCTATGGTTTCCGTCCAGCCCCACAATGCAGCCTAGATACCAGCTGAGGCTCCCGGCCATCTGCCATCTAGCCCACAATTCACAGGTCATGCATGTGTTCAGATATGGAAAATGATCAGTTATTCCATCTATTAAAAATAAAGATACCACCAGATTTTATCGCTTTGGTTTTTTCCTATTTTTCTTCATTGCCCTCCCCTGCCACAATTGTCAAACAGCAAAGGGGATCCGCAGAGAGACAGACAATCACATATGCCCAGACAATTTTTACTGGGCTTGAAAAATGTATCTCTTGGTTTGTTTGTAAACTTAGAAGAATAGATGTCACACAAGGTGAAAAATAAAACATTTGCCTGTTCATACATTCACTCATTCATCAAGCCCCTACTACGTGCCAGACATTGTGCTGGGCTGAGAATGCTGAAATAAATGATACACAGTTCCTGTTGTCAAAATGATCAGTCTAGTAAGACCGACCGACACCATTTTCTCCTTTGTATTCAATTTCTATTTGCTGGGTTTCTGACAGGACTAGACTATTTATTATACTCATCTGATAATATGTTCATTATCAGATTTATTCACCTACCAACCTTATAAGCACAGTTATTTGGAGTCTCTTTTTTACAGTTTCATACTATTAAAAGCAGTAGTTAAAATCAAATGTCCATTCTGTGTCAAACTAACTCATTTTCAGTCTACTATCAAGCACAATCCGTGGAGCTAGGTTTTATTTATCATTTCTTCACAGGTGAAAAGACCAAGCTCAGAACTATACGTGATCTGCCTAAAGTCTTACGCCTCAGAAGAGGTAGAGCCAGGATGTAAACTTGGGTCTGCCAGACCA
Organism: Rhinolophus ferrumequinum; assembly: GCF_004115265.2. Lineage (NCBI taxonomy): Eukaryota > Metazoa > Chordata > Mammalia > Chiroptera > Rhinolophidae > Rhinolophus > Rhinolophus ferrumequinum. Next base: position 59,719,495 of record NC_046285.1, on the reverse strand, counting down.
GAATTTATGATCTTAACTACCAAGACTTGTGGCCTCTGCTTACTCAAGGGACTTTCAAGATTAGTTGCAAATGGAAAGAATTTTAGAATATTTTCTAAGGAATTGTTCTACCAAAGGCACAGGGGCAAAATACTCCAGCAGCCAGTCAGAGAGGTAAGTTCAGAAAGTTACTGGTTTGCAAATGCCTTCCCAGTCCACTGGTGATTTTATAAATCCATCAGTAACACATGGGAATATCCTGCTGCCAGCAGAAGTACAATTTTGAAGCTACGGGTTATAAAATTTTATTTTTTATTAAACTTCTTAAATCCCAAGAGTCTTGCCTTTTAGACTCGGCTTTCTTTCTTTCCTATTCAGGACCTGTAGACTAACGTGTTTGATAAACATACAATGAAATATTGATACCAAAAGTGAGCCGCACCTGTACCCTGAATAACTGCTATTTGTCATTGTCAGAAAACCTGGGATTCACCCTGAACAGAACTGTAGGCCCCATGGGATTCCAGATAAGGTGGACTCATAAGCTAGATCAGAAAGCCATGGGAAGGATGATGAGAACTGGTCATTACGATTACAAAATAACAAGAGTCAGGATCGGCTTCATGGGCATGGAGACCCGTATAGTCACACAGGGCCCTGCACTCAGAAGGGTCCTGCACTTGTTTTATTAGTTTCCTGTCACTATGTAGGAATTCTTAATAATTCCGTCTCTGAATCTGTGTTTTGTGACTGAAGTCCAGTGGAGCATTGGAGCATGTGTGTGAGCAGAGGAGCCAGGTGCAATGTGCATGTTGCCATTCCTTGTCGCTCTATTTGCAAAGAGCATTCAAGATGCCCTAGGAGCACTGAATTCTGGGGACCCATCATGTGTAGGATGTTGGCAAGACTATCAGCCCAAGTACAAGGTAAGCATGTGATGTCTACGACTGAATAAATGGAGATGCAGCCCCAAGAAGGCATGCTTTCCACTGCAACCAGAACCTGCTTTGAATGTTACAGGCAATGGCATGCTACGAAACATGGACAGCGTGGCCTTCCTTACTCGTGGTACTTCCCTACGTTAGCCAAGCAGTTACACTGAAAGTGACGACGTCAAAGGACAGGCAAAGATAGTTCCTTATCCATTAATCCTTACTCTCAGTAAGCTGACAGAATATTGGTAGAAAGTGCACATATTAAGTGAAATAAAAACAGCTGTGTTAGTTTGGTGCAGCACTGTTCTGGTAAGAACAATGTATGATGTACAAAATGAAAATTGTGTAATTCTGGTGACTTTGCATATGAACTATTAGGTTGGCGCAAAAGTAACTGCAGTTTTTGCAATTATTTTTAACCTTTTAAACCTCAATTACTTTCGCACCAACCTAATAAATGCTCTTACATTTGCATTTTAAACTAGTATTATACAACATAAAGATGAACAGTAAAATTCATAGCAATAATTAAATTTTTTAAATTTTTCTTTACTTAGAATGACATTACGTAGCAAATAAAAAAAAACATTATGTCAAAGAATACTTTATATTTTACTACCTTTAACAACACTTTTTCCCAGGTTTTTTTTTTTTTTTTTGAACATGTGACCCCACATTTTCATTCTGCATTTGGCCTCACAAATTATGTAGCCGCTTTGACCACAGACAGTAACAGGTGAAAGAATTGAATTATGATCAATTCATTGCTTGCTTCTAATCAAACTTCAAACCAGGAGGTGAAAGACTAGATAATTCAATAGTAAAGCAAGAAAATATTACTGCTTAGAATTCCAACTTTGGTGAAATCAACTAATCAATACACACCCAACCTTCTTCCACCATGTGCAACCACCAAGGTAAACACAGCAAACCAAGCATATTCAGCCTGAAATGGACAAAAGAGGTTTTTCCATGAAATCAGCCACCAATACTTCTCCCAGTGTCCACGGCGGTGCCTCAGGTTTCCCTGGGAGGAAAGAACATGCAAATAGGACAAGTGGTATAACTGATACATTTTCAGTGCAAATCTCTGTGTGACACAAGCAACGTCAGACTTCGGCCATGACGTATTGCGTATGTGCATCTGTCATATTTGGCACTTTAGAGGAAAGAGACAACTCCTATGTTTGACGGATGTTTTAAGATTTCATAAGCACAAGCACTTTCATATACAGTCTTATTTTATTCCTACCACAGCCACATGAGGGACGTGGGCAAAGCAGTTTTTAATAAAATTTTTATTGTCAGTATTCCATTGATAACAGTAATGATGCTTTTAATGTCGTTGACCTCCGTCGTAGTTACATGGGTATCTACTTTAGATTCATTTATTAAACTCCATATATGTGTTGTATGTACTTTTGTGTATGGTATAGTCTGCAACAGAAAGGACAAAAGGTAGTAAATGTTCACTGTAGGAAATTTAAAAAGGTTCAAATCTCCCATAATCACAAAGGAAACCATTAACAACTGGATGCTTTCCCTTCTTTGTTATTATAAAATTGAAATCATGCTTTCTGTAATGTTTTGTCTCTTTTTCTTCAATATATTTTCATACATTAAAAACTCAACTAGTATTTCTTAACAAAGATAAACCTGAGTGTCTCTAACCCATTCCCTATTGCTGGATATTTAGGTTGTTTCTAATTTATTTCCACAATTACCAGAGGGCACTTATCTCTCTTTCACAGAAAAGGAACAGCGTATGGAGGGTGACGCCCTGAGTTGCTGAGTTGCAGGACCAGGAGAGGCTGCAGCTCGCTGGGTGTGGAGGCTCATTGCTCTCCATAGGTTGCTCTGCATTTCCTCTGATCACAAGGGTTTAACTTGACAAATCAAAGGGAAAAATACAGAAGGACAATCACCCCTAACCCTTTCCCATAAACTCTCTTTCCCCTTAAAAAGCGTTACAACCCACCAAGTTGAGGTGTGAGAAGGGAACCATCGCTGTCCCGCTGAGGTGTACTGCTGGGCCCGGGTACTGGGGAGGCCAGCAAGCGAGAACAAACTTCTCAAAGGTACAAAGGTTGCGGGGTTCGAGAGGTAGGGAGGTTCTATAAATATTTACTGAACAAAACTCTGCCTGTTAACTGGTGACAGAGCAAGGTGTGGTTTTCCTTCCCACCCCCGGAGACCGGTTGGGAAAGCTGGTGTGACAAACCAGTGGGAAATGCTGCCCAGACAACAGGGAACCAAGAGACGCAAGAATGCCTAACATGATTCAGGAAATGAAATGAGCCCAACCATCTTCTGTCTGTCCTCTCTCCTGATCCCCCACAACTCCCACCCCTAGTCACTGAGACCGGAAACCATAGAGGAGAAGATACTCATAAACAGAACACTGGCCACAAAAATGAGAGGCTAGAGAGCTGGCCAAACAAATAGCTCTGGTCGCAGTACACAGTTCAGCTGTTTCCCAACAGGTTGAAATATTACTGGCACCATTTCATACTGCAAAAGCCACTGGGTGGCAATTAAAATCTTGAGCTATGGGGAGGCTGTACATTAAAAAAAAAAGTCCTAGCCTACTTCTGGGTTGGTGGGTGGTCTGAAAGTTCTCTTGTTGGTCAATCCATGTTCATTCCTTTATATTCCTTGCTAACTGAAGTAGCCACGAACCTACATTTGGGAAGATGACCTTCCTTCAGGTAGAACCACAACTAAACCACTCCAGACTTAAAAGAACTGATCCTATCATCTAAGGACCCCAGAGACAGTGATTCCAACACCTACTGGAAAACTCAAATATGTTAAGCTGCAGTTTACTGGGAAATCCATGCCCACCCCTAGTCAATTCTAATGTAATCCCTGATTCTAAAAAATGAACCCATGCTTCATATAACTTGAAATATAGTCTATGTGGCATGACAAACTTTCTTGGGGACTTCCTGAGTCGGTGGGGGACATTCAAAGTTGGAAATTATCCTCCGGAGCTGCTAAAGCCACAGTGCACCTGACTGCTCAGGGCAACTGTGGACATAAAACCTGCTGGGCCCAAACATCAGTGTTGCCAAGGGCAGGTACTCCCAAGGGCAGGTACTCCCAAAGGCAGGTACTCCCAAGGGAAGGCACTGCTCACCCGTGGAGCTGATTCTCACACAGGCAACTCCATGTCCTGCCAGTAACAGGAGGGATTGATCTGCTCGATGATGAGTCATTCTTTTCCTGAGCCACACTGGGGAGGCCAGCTGGGGGACCATAATTTAGCAGGGCTAATCTCTCTAACACTGGAACCCGAGCTCAAACTGAATGTCTCTTTCTTCTGGATCAAAAAAGCTGACTTGCACAAACATGGGTAATGAGGCTTAATTTGAGTTATAAGCTTTGTGGGCCTCTGTGAAGAAGACAGTATATGGGGGTAGAGCAGAAGTGGAGATAAAGCCAAGAAGCATATGTCATATTATGCTAGAAAGACACCTATTTATAACTTTTATTTAAATGACAGGTTCTTGAGCTAGGGATTCCTGTAGAAATTACCTGAAATACTTTATGGAAGAGAAAATATTCTAACGTTTGGAAGCAGGACCAGAAAAGGCTCTCTTTGATGCTTTAAGTTGAAAAGTTATGCCTGAGTGTAGGCTTTTTCATTCCTGGCCTGCCTTCTTTTATAAGTGTGATTGGGCAAAAAAACAAAATCAAAAATAAACAAAAGCAAAAACCAGGTAAAACAAAGAAGTCAGTCAGACACCTAGAAAACAACAAAATGAACAATTTCCAAATCACTAAGAGCCGAGGATAATTATCTAGTTATGTATCAATGGTAGTACCATGTTTTAACTTTCTAGTATCCTCATTCTTCCAAAGTGAATTACCCACCTACTTAATAGTTTCTAACCTTTTACCAACTACCTAACTTCTTTTACTGCTTTGAAGAAATTTAGATTTTAAGATGTTAACATATTTAAAAGCTCTGAAAACTAGTAACCCACCGACAACACTTCTCCTCACTATCCTTATGTTTTGGTACAGTCACCACCCCTGAGCTCAGGTGTTTGGTATCTATGGCCTAGGGGCTCTGTTCTTACAGGATTTAAATATATATATATATATGTGGACAATGACTACTTTAATTTCTTTAATAGGTTGGAGTGTCCCAAAGGGGATTATAAAAGTTCCCTTCCTATCACTTTTTTAGGGGATCCTATTCAGCCTGTCCTCAGCAGCAGCAAAAAAGCAGAGAAATGAACAATGGGTTGGCATAACAGACACACCGTTAGATATATGAAGTTTACTGCCTGCTCGGTGTGTCAGTAAACAAGTACTGTTGTCCCCTAACACCAGAAGCAGCAACTGGCAAATAGAAAAATATGCCACAAAGCCTGCTGCTGTTACTATTGTGGTAAGTCAAACAGCAACCTTTTCAAATAACCATTCATTTATCCCTCAATAATAGGTTATATAGAAGCTCTCCTTCAAGTTACAGAATGTGTTGTATTTCTAAAAATTCCCAACCAGAAAATTGTAGACCAGAAGTAGAAACTGGTAAAGCATAATACGTAACAATCATCAGAGGCTCAATTGCCCAACTCTTGATTTAGAATAGACCACTTTCACCTTCACCCCAACCTCCCCCACAGCCTGCACTGTGGCAACCTGTTCCAGAAGGTCTGGCTGGCCCTACCTAATTAAAAAACCAGCCTGATTAGTTCCATTTTGTAATACTTGTTCCTCAAGTTCTTGGCACAAAGAACTCCGTCACTGATAACCTCAGAAATTCCGTAAGATCCTTTTTCCTCTCTCCAGCCATTAAAGTTATTTTAAAAGATGTACAGTAATTTAAGAACTTCTCCGTTTCCTGCTTGATTGTATTGAGAATGGTAATGTAACCTAAACGTGTACATGCCAAGGCTGTGTTGTAAAGGGTAATTACCTGCTGGTTTATTTATTAGACTCTTGTCCTTAAAAATAAATGCCAGGAGGGAACAAAACCAAGAAGTTGGGGTCATCACTCAAAAATTCAATTCACTTAGTGATATTAAAATGCATAATCAATTACTGATTAGACACTAATGATTATAATGAACGCTGGAGTCTATAGTTCAAACACAAGCAATTAGGGGTGATATAAGAAGTGTAAACAATTAGCAAATGGGCTAATTGCTGTTATAAATGGAGACTGGCCCCTATTTCTCACACAGACTCTGTGATGGTCTACCCTCAAATCTATGGTAACTCCCGTGCCACTTCCTCCTAGGTGCATATTGAAAAGCTTTGAAAACTAGTAATATTCTAAATACAGTGTATCTTTTATGCCATCACTTCTTCTTCTGGGTAATTTTGAGAAAAACCTTCAAGTTGTTTTACTAACCAGTGTGGAAAAAAAACAGGGCTTACAACTGGACTTGGAATTAGCCAGGGTATGATCTCTCACTGAAAGGCAAAGGCGCTATTACAATTAGCAAACTTGCAGTGTGTTAAAAGGCCCCTGACACCATCCCAAGAACATGAATTAGCTTGGCTCAGGTAGGAAAGAGCCTGTTCCTGAAATAAATCAGGCAAGCACACATCTTTAACAAAATTAAGGGGATCTGGTCAAGATGACAGAGTAGGTAAGCACTGTGCTTACCTCCTCCCATCAAAATTACAACTAAACTACACAATAACCATCACTGACTATCACCCGAAGTCAAGCTAAACAGAAGTCCTACAACTAAGGACATAGAGAAGAAGCCACCTGGAGACTGGCAGGAGGGGCGGGGATGTGGAACGGGCTAGTCCCACACACGCAGGTGACCATTAAAAATCAGGCAGGATATCTTGGCTGCGGAGGGGTCCCAAACTCACACCAGGCTCTGCAGCCCAGGGTTTCCGTGCCAGGGAGAGAAGTCACCATAACTTCTGACTGTGAAAACCAGTGGAGATTGTGGCTGAGTGAGACGAGGGCAGCTGCAGTCCCAGGTAGACCTCTTAAAGGACCTGAGCATGGACTTACTTGCTGACAGACTCACTGGCTCTGAGCTCCAGTGCTGGGGCAACAGCTAGAAAGGCACCCGGGACGTACAGAGAGGAACTGAGTTGTCTGGCTTCAGGGCAAGTGCTAGAGGGGCAGCTTCCTCCCAGATGAAGGAGCTGGAGGAATTCATTATTTCTTTTTGAGCCCTCCCCCTTCCCAGTGTGCAGATGCAGGCAGCTGCCACATCTGAGTCTCCATCAACCAGGTTAATACCCTTTGTTTACCCTGATTCCCTGAGACCCCACCCCATCCACCTTTTGGGCCCACCCAAGCCATTTCTAGTGACTTTTCTATACAAATGATCTGCATTGGCACATACTGTGGACTTTCTTAAAATTTATCAAAGGTTCACAAAACTCAAACAAACAGTATATTCCATACCTCTGGTTGAGCAGCCCTACTGGCACTAGTGACAGTCAGCCTTGATTCGCAGCTTGGCCTCTGGAGGTACCTCCAAGGCCAGCACAAGTGGCGGCCATCTGTGGATTGCTTTTTAGCTCATGCCAGGTGGTCCCAGGCAGGGCACAGGCTGTAGCTGAACTTGACCTGTGGTGGGGCTCCTTCCAGGAGGTCCTGGGGCTGGCATGTCCAGTGGCCAGCTTCAGACCCAACCAGAGCAATATCAGGCTGCCTCCAGGGACGACACAACCAAAGCGCACAGTGGGCAGGCACCAGAGCCCTGCTAAAGCAAACCCTGCTCTGTAGGGTCAGCCCCAGCACAGCAGTTCCTGCACTGTAGTCAAGGCCAGACCTCACATCCTTACAATAGGAGGGCAGACAAATCCCTCCCACTGATGTGCATACCACAACCAAGGTTTAACTACAACAGAAGGGCATATACAACACACACAAGAAACACACCTGGTGTATCTGGCCCAGGTGACCAGGAAGACTGCACCACTGAGCCTCACAGCACACATACTACATAAGGCCACTCTACTAAGACGTAGGAACCCAACATAATACACAGAAACAAACATAGGGAGCCAACCAAAATGAGGAGACAAAGAAACATGTCCCAAATAAAAAAACAGAACAAGGTTCCAGAAAAAGAACAAAATGGAGACAAGCAATCTACCAGATGCAGAGTTCAAAACACTGGTTATAAGGATTCTCAATGATCTCAGGAAGAACTTCAACAAAGAGATGGGAAACATAAAAATGGAAATAGAAAACATAAAAAAGAACCTGTAAGAAAAAGAATACAATAACTGAAATGAAAAAGTACATTAAAAGGAATCAACAGTAAATTAGATGAAGCAGAGGATAGAATTAGCTATTTAAAAGAAAAGGAAGCATAAAACACCCAATCAGACCAGAAAAAAAGGAAAAAGAATCCAAAAACAATGAGGATAGTTTAAGTGGTAACTGCGACAACATCAAGTGTACCAGCATTCGCATCATAGGGGTACCAGAAGGAGAAGAGAGAGTACGAATTAAAAACCTATTTGAAGAAATAATGACTAAAAACTTCCTAACCTGGTAAAGGAAGTAAATATACAAGCCCAGGAAGTACATAGAGCCCCAAACAAGCTGAACCCAAACAGGCCCACACCAAGATACATCATAATTAAAATGCCAAAGGTTAAAGACAAAGAATCTTAGAAGCAGCAAAAGAAAAGAAATTAGTTACCTACAAGGGAGCTCCCATATGACAATTAGCTGATTCCTCAACAGAAAGTTTGCAGGTCACAAGGGATTGGCAGGAAATATTCAAAGTAATGAAAAGCAAGGACCTACAACCAAGATTATTCTACCCAGCAAAGCTATCATTTAGAATTGAAGGACAGATAAAAAGTTTCTCAGACAAGAAAAAGCTATAAGGAGTTCACCACCACCAAACCAGAACTACAAGGAATCTTAGAGGGACTTTTTTAAGATGAAAAGAAAAAGTAAAATAAAATGGCAATAATTACATATCTATCAACAATTACTTTCAATGTAAATGGATTAAATGCTCTGATCAAAAACACCTGGTGGCTGAATGGGTAAGAAAACAAGACCCTTTCATATGCTGCCTACAAGAGACTCGCTTCAGACTGAAAGACACATGCAGACTAAAGGTAAAGGGATTGAAAAAGATATTTCATGAAAATGGAAACTGAAAAAACAACAACAAAAAAGCTGGCGCATTCATACTTATATCAGACAAAATAGACAGTAAAATAAAGGCTATAACAAGAGACAAAGAAAAATTCAGTAATTCCACTTCTGGATATTTATCCTAAGAAACCCAAAATGCTACTTTGAGGACTTGTATGCATCCATATATTCATTGCGGCATTGTTTACAATGGCCAAGATGTGGAGGCAGCCTGTGTGTCCATCAATGGATTAATGGATAAAGAGTACATGGTACATATATACAATGGAATATTGCTTGGCCATGGAAGGGAAGGGATTTTTGCCATCTGCAGTTGCATGGATGGACCTGGAGGTAATTAGACTGAGTGGAGTATGTCAGACAGAGAAAGGCAGATGCAATGAGATTTTGCTTATATGTGGAATCTGAAGAACAAAACAAAGAAACAGAAACTGAAACAGACTCAGATACAGAATACATTTTGATGGTTGCCAGATGGGAGGGGTTTGGGGGATGGGTGAAAAAGGGGAAGCGATTAAGAAGTATCACTATTGTTACACAGTAGTCATGGAGATGTCAGGTACAGCCTAAGGAATATGGTCAATAATATTGTTGTGACCGTATATGGTGTCAGATGGGTACAAGACTTATCAGGGTGATAGATGGGGGTGTAAGTTGGGGAGCAAGGTGAAAAAGATAAAGGGATTAAGAAGTACAAATTTGTAGTTACAACACAGTCATGGGGATGTAAAGTCAAGCATAGGGAATAATATATGGTAATATGGTAATAACTATGCATATTGCTGGGTGGGTACTAGATTAGTCAGGGGGGAATCACTTCTTAAATTATATAAATATCTAACCACTATGCTGTACACCTGAAATTAATATAAAGTAATACTGAATGTTAAGTGTAATTGAAAAATTAAAAAAGAAGGGGGAAATAGGTGAAGGAGACTAAGAGGTTCAGATTTCCAGGTATAAAACAAGTAAGTCATGAGATGTAACGTACAGCATAGGGAACATAGTCAACAACATTGTGATAATGTAGTACTGTGTCAGACGGTTGCTGGACTTATTATGGTGATCACTTCTTTAGGTATATAAATGTTGAATAACTATGGTGTACCCCTGAAATTAATGTAATATTGTATGTTAGCTATATTTTAATAAAAGAATCTTAGAAAGTACTCCAGAACCAACAATGGCATCTTGGCTTTTATCCCTCTTGCTGATTTAATATGTGAGTATAAACTCTTCAAAAGTGGAGATGATATCCTAGCTCAGTTGTTTCAAACTTTAGCCTGCATCAGAATCCCCTGGAGGACTTAACATATAGGTTGCAAGATCCACTTCCAGAGTTTCTAATACAGTAGATCTGAGCGGGGGGCCTGATAATCTGCATTTCTAACAAACTTCCTAGTTGATAGCAAGGGGACCACTTCACTTGGCCTTTGACATTAGGTTTCATGGCATGGTTGGGCAATAACTTACTTAACCCCTTGGAGCCTTTTCTCTCTCACACATACTTTGCATATGTAGGATCCAGCAGAATGAACAGGTGTATTTACAACTGCTGTTCCCCATCACTAGGACGTGCAAGAATAGAACTGTTGGGTTGATAAAACTAAAGGAATACTACCCAAAACACTTGCAGACTAAGTTTTGTAATTAGAGAAAAACATTTAAAATAATTAATTAAAAAATACTTCTGTTCAATTTCTGGACATTCTAATTTTGGAGAGCAGGTGGTACACAAACTCCTTCCCTTTTGTCCTCCAATGTAGGGTAAACATTTTCCCCCACTTTTGTTTTAATGAAAAATTTAATTTTGTCAATGAAATTGAATTAAATCAGAATATACATTATATATATTCCTTCCTAAGACTAAAGATAAGCAAAACATTTAAATAAAGAAGAGGGATAATTAACACTTACATAAGCTATTTATTGTGCTTCAATTCTGTAATCATTACGGAGAGAGTGGTGGTGGGGACAAACCTAAGCCTTACACTGTACATTTTAATTAGTTAATGCTGTTAAAGAATCAAAGACCCTGAGTGAGGAAAAGTCCAACTCTCTGTTTACGCTGTGCTTCTCAAAGGGGTCTCGTAAAACTGATGGTCGTTGAGTACAGGAATCACCTTTCCAACACCAAGCTTTCACCTCAGGAAGCACATACAGTCGTGGCCTTCACACCCAGCGCTGATATCACTCCCCAGTACTGTCAAGTACCTGCATGGGTGCACTGTGCTAAAAAGGGAGCGTCTGCCCCCTCTACTCAGCCCCTCCACACCTGTGCCTCCTGTTTCTCATTTCTCACTAATTGCTTCAAAGCATATGTCTTCCTTCCCATCTTGGGAGAACAAACATTACTAGGAAAGATGCAAAGATTATATATATTATCTAGAAAGAATCAGCTCATATATCCCCTGCAAAAAATTATTCATCACTTCCCATAACAAGTCATCCCTGAGAGACCCAAGGATCTGCCACTGTGAAATACGCAGACAAATGCCCAACCCAAAGAGGCCAGCAGGGCACTGCCATCCTCTCCTACTGCTAAACAGACATTTCCTCTTCATGCCCCAGTGCCTCAAATTTAAAACTTCATCTCATCAAATCCACCTCCCTCTTCAGATTTCCATATTACACTTAATAAAACATAACAAAAAAAGAGGATCATTCTTCTCCCAGGATCCCCAGTTCAGGATCACTGGCCATCTTTTTTTTTTTTTTTTAAAGATTTTATTGGGGAAGGGGAACAGGACTTTATTGGGGAACAGTGTGTACTTCCAGGACTTTTTTCCAAGTCAAGTTGTCCTTTCAATCTTAGTTGTGGAGGGTGCCGTTCAGCTTCAAGTTGTTGTCCTTTCAGTCTTAGTTGTGGAGGGCGCAGCTCAGCTCCAGGTCCAGTTGCTGTTGCTAGTTGCAGGGGGCACAGCCCATCATTCCTTGTGAGACTCAGGAGTCCAACCGGCAACCTTGTGGTTGAGAGGACGCGTTCCAACAATCTGAGCCATCCGGGAGCTCAGCGGCAGCTCAGCTCAAGGTGCTGTGTTCAATCTTAGTTGCAGAGGGCGCTGCCCACCATCCCTTGCGGGACTCGAGGAATTGAACTGGCAACCTTGTGGTTGAGAGCCCACTGGCCCATGTGGGAATCGAACTGGCAGCCTTCGGCATTAGGAGCACGGAGCTCCAACCGCCTGAGCCACCTAGCCGGTCCACCATCTTTTATTATTCCTCTTCTTTACCTTCATTAGACTTGCACACCCAGTCACTAACTCACCACATCCTGTTTCTTCTCCCTTTACAACATCGCTTCCATCTGCATTTTTCTTTCAGCTTCTTCAGCCAATATCCTAGTTCAGGCTCTTATTACCCAAACCCCTCAACATATCTATAGCCTCTTAACTGGCCTCCCCACCCACCAGTCCATTCTATCCATGACCACCATTCCATCATGCCTCTCTGCTGATCAGAAACTCATGTGACTAAAGAATAAAATCTCAATGTTTTCGTCCAGCACTCAAGATACTCCATGGCTCCAGCCATATCTCTGGCCTAGCAAAACTGGTCTATTCTATTCCTGAGGCACACTTGTATTTCCAAACTACTTCCTGCATTTGGAATGTCCTTCTCAGTTTCCCACTCTTCTCTTCCCTGAATTTTATTCATACTTGAGTGCCCAGTTCAAATCCAACTATTTCTAGGAAGCCATCAAAAAAGCTACTAATTTCTCTTCTCTACATTCTCACTCATTCAAAAAATACTTATCAAGTTCTAATGAAGTACCAGGCATTAATCCAGTTGCTGAATATGAAAAGATGAAAACAAACAAACAAAAAGCCCCACAAATATGGCTCCTGTTTTTATATTTTTCCTCTCTCTCTGAGTCATATCTGCACCAATTAGGTGTAAACCACCTTTGAGAGGTTTATCTCGCACATTTTTTTTTTCTTTCCTAAATCCTTCAGCACTCCTAGCACAGCGTCAGGCATGTGGCAAATGCTCAGTAAATGGTTTGCTGATTATTTCTTGATTAGTGCTTATAGATCCAATCTATGCCCATATACACACCCTGACCTTTCTGTGACAACAGCTATCGATGAATCCAAGCTAACTGGCTCTTATCTGAAGAGGCTACCCTGTATTAATGCTATGCTCCAAAACCAACTGGACTAACTGCCCCCCTAACCAAAAACAATTAATTTTCTTTCCCATAGAGAAAGTGAGCAGTTTGCTAAAAGCACTTTGTGAAACCCTGATACAGCAAAAGGCACACTTGTGCATGGCCACAGGAGGTGGTACAGGAGGTCTTTGCCTTCATCTGGCAAGGCAACAAAACATGGGTTTGGTCAAAGATTACCATCATATAATGCCTCTGATACTCCTTATAGATTCGAAACCATTTTATTGCATACAAATTTAGGAGACAGGAGGCAAAAGCGCTGTCAAGTATCCAAAATATGCATCAATTCTGCAAATATTTACTAAACACCAAGAAGAGGCAACACACTTCACTGGGAAAAGCATGGGCTTTGGAGCTAAGAAAACCTGGGTTTGATTCCTAGATTTACTACTAAATAGTTGTGTGCAAAGACATCGGACCTTGTTCAGTTTTGGTTTCCTTCTCTGTGAAACAGGGATAGGTCCTCCTACTTTACAGGGTTGCTGAGGATTACATGAGACAACACGTGCAAAGTACTTGGCACAGGAAGCTGTTAGTAGGTGGTAAATTGTTGCTATGGTTGGAGGAGAATAGCAGGCAGTAGCATCTGCAGGGCAGGGCACTGGGCTTAATTAGCGCTATTGCACATCAAACAAGGCAAGACCCTGACTCAGTGAGAGAAATAAAATGAACAGAAAGGAAACTATCCTATGCCCTGGAACTCTGTATCTGTCGTTGAAGTCTAAGTAATGTGGGGTTCAGCTGTCTCACCGACAACCATGTAGAATATTATCATTATCCCAAAGCATTTATGAAGCAAAACACTCATCTCCAACGACTTTCATGTCACAGTCACACGGCACTTTTGGGATACAGGTCAGGGCGGAACATTTGACTGCACTTCAAAGTACTTTCACCTATTTTATCTTCAGGTGAACAGCTTGTAAAGTCCTAAAAAGCCGTAATTGTTCCAAAACTCAAAGTTGGTTCTTTCAGGAAGGTAATATGGGGAACCCTGAACTAGTGTAAGGATTCAGCTCCCACGCAGGCCACTGTAAAGAGGACACACCTAGCATATAGACACACAAATGTTTGCTGAACATAAGCATGGATTTCAATTACAATGAACCTGTACATCCAGTGTAATGTAGCACCTGGGATACCAACGTAATAAACGCTTCTATGAATCAGAGCTGTAATCTTCAGAATCAGAGAAGGAAATACACACGCCCAGTTTCAACCTCTCCTGACAACAAAGAGTACCTGAAAAAATACGGAACGAGAAGCTGGAATTCACTCACAAATGTGTCAGCATCACCCCCTTCTCCATAGTCCTAGGAGTGTGTGTGAGCATGTTTTAGTTGTGTGAGTTGCAAGTTCAGATAGGAAGTCAAGGATACATGCTATTCTTTATCATCTTGCTAAAAAAATTAGCTCCCCTCTCAAGATATTAAATTTAAGCATTTTAGCACTCAAATCCCACTGAAGAGCAGGAAGAATAAAGAGACAAAGACATATACAGGGCAAAATTCTTCTTAAGAGAAAAGAGATCAGTGCTCTCCTCCACCTTCCTGTAGAGTGACAACTATTCCTTCCATAACCCCATTCAGCAGTATCTGAGAAGCACGGGGAAGGCTGAAAAAGCTGTGGATGACCCTACTAGAATTTCATGCTTACTTATATGTGTGACTTAGAGTCAGTAGCCAGGCTTCCAATCTCTCAGAAGTCACCCGTAGATCAGCAAATGAGACAAGTGCTGCAAATAGCATTTCTCATGAGCAAGAACCTGGCTATGCTGCTTGATTTTTTTTGTGTGTGTAGTTAACAGAGAAAGATAAAACTCTGTTTTAACGCTTTATCGTGCAATTGTCAAACTTACATAAAAGTAGATAGTGTCACGAACCCAGCTTTCACAGTAATCAACATATGGCCAATCTTGTTTTATTTATCCACTGTGTTATTTTCAAGCTAAACTCAGATATCGTAACATTTTATTTAGAAATAGTTCAGTATGCAACTCTAAAAGATAAAGACTTTTTAAAAAAATCATCACAATGCCATTATTATACGCTAACAATGAAAAGTAATTCATTTATCTTATCAAATATGCTGTCAATAGTTCATGTACGTCCCAATCGTTTTCTAACTTCATCATCTTTTTACAGTAGTCAAAAATTGAACATTCACAATGGAAAGAAGCCTAGCAATCGCAGAGTCCAATTTCTACCGAGTATGATCCAATCCCCCTGAAGTAGTACCTCAGCTGTGACACTGTCCCTGAGAAGTGTACATCTTGTGGGAGACGTGAATCTTAGACTCATGAGGTGATTTTTTTCCAGCATGTTCTTTTACCATCTTTTATCATTATAATTTAAAATTCTTTTAACATTTTGATTCACATATAATTCACATACCATAAAATTCACCCATTTAAAGTATATAATTCAATGATTTTTAGTATATCCACAAGGTTATGCAACCATTACTACTACCTAAATTCAGAACACTTCCACCACCACCACCACTCCAAAAACCCACATACATTAGCATTCACTCCCCAGCCCCCCTTCCCTAGTCCCTGGAAACCACCAGTCGGCTTTCTGTATCTGTGAATTTTGCCTTTTTTGGACATTTTTCCTCCACTCTCACACTGTTTCAAAATTGTCTGGGGGTCTGCTCCCAGGCCCCCAACCAAGATAAGAATTGCCCTGGGAATAAGACTTGAAAGACACTTGGAATAAGATTCCCTAACGGGGCGTCCCCTTTTTCCCCCTAATTTGGGAGCAGAGGGTCAGCTGTTTCTTTTGCTTTAGCTGTTAGAAAGCTCAGGGTTGAATTTGTGGCCCAACTTTTATAACCGTGTAGCATATTCTCACTCTATACATTGCTCTGACCAAATTTTCCCTCTGTCCTCACTTTAGTATTCTATCTTAACTTTCCTTTTGTTTGTTCATTTTTCCCCTTTTATTTCAAGAATTTTCGTGCTTTATCTCAAGAACTTTTTTGGAACAAGGAAAGATTTAAATACATAACATTTCTCTCCAGACATTCTGGTACTATCCAATCATATCTTTAAAGCTGAGGAAAATCTTTCCCATTTGGCCATGATTATTTTCTTTTTGATGATGGATGCTTAGGCTTCCAAATATATGGTCCTATAACTCCTACTAGGGGATACAAATGCAGAAAAGGTGGCTTGAGTTAGGATATGTGAAGTTCACGCCACACAAAAAAGACGTGTATATGTGGGAGCAGAATCTGTGAATAAAGAGTTGGTCATTCAATGGTCTAGAGAAGTAAACATAACAGAGCTGGATGGTCAGGGAAAATAATGAGGAAGAAGAGACGTGGCAGGTCTACTCTGGGATGCGGGGCTGGTGCCTGAGGAACGTATTACTGCACTTCCTGGGAGAGGGAAGGGTATGTGTGTACCCCTCAGAGAACAAGAACTCTGAGAACAAGAACTGCAGCTTTACTGCTAGAAGTGTGACATACGCTCCCCGTTCCAAGTGCGGGCTATTTAGCACATTTTACTTGGTGGTGTTGTTTTGCTCTTGCCACAAGAAAAATATCCTGTACCCAGTAACATTAAAACCCAGGCTTTCCCAAAGAAAAGTTGTCTGGAAGGACCTCACAGGCAGAGGACATTAATCCTTCTCTTGATAGAGTTCAACAAAACTCTTCCTGAACCCAGGAATGCAATGATTAATCAACTAATTTTGACCCAAGTTTAGTTTAGATGTTTTAACCATAAACATTAATTGAAATATTTCCATTGCAACCAAATCACTTTGGTTTGGATTTAAACACTACTGTGTGACAACATACAAGCGTGTTTCAGAACATGAAAACACAACTTAGCAAAATAACATTTCCTGTATTAATTCCAAGGAGCAAACAGTGAAAAGTGTGTTATTCTAGGGTGCATGGTTACTTGACAGCTACTAGAGCAAGGGACTGGGATTTCCTTTTCCATATGATAAACTGCACTAGATACTCCACCCTGCTTTGCGTTTTAGAAAAGCTTGCACAAGAAAAATTCGCTTCTTGTTGTCTGTTTTATTTTGTTGGGGGCAGAGGGTATTTTGGTTTCTTTATTATTATCATTATTCAAGTTTATTGGGGTGACAATTGTTAGTACAGTTACATGATTTCAGATGTACAATTCTGTATTACATCATCTATATATCACATTGTGTGTTCACCACCAGGGTATTTGGTTTTAACATGTGAAAAAGAGATACAAATGTGGGAAATACCATTTCTGACAGTAAGCATATTTTGGATAGTATTTAACTAGGGGTCAAATCCTTGGGGGGAAAAAAGCTTGAATACAATAACAGAGGTGAATATGATAACAACATAACTTGTATGGGTTTTATCTGTTTCACTTACTGCTCTAAGGGAAAGCGGCCTTTGGGCGTGGCAAAAGTCAGGGCAATCTGAGATGCACAAAAGCTATTTTCTTAATAAAAGCGAAGAGAGGACTCGTACCCAAGTGCTTCCAAGTACACAGAACACAGAATGAGCTGCACCTGCTCTTCTCACCACCACAATGCTCCCGTCCTCCAAAGGAAAACCTCTTGGCTTCTCCAACAATGTCATAGCGAGACATTTACTTTTTTTTTTTTTTTTAAGGAACATTTCTCTTCCTAGATGTGGTTCTCAATCCTGCTTGCACATGAAAATCGCCTGTACAGCTTTTTCAAACAGCTAACCCCCCACTGCCACCACCCAAACTTCTAATTTAACTGGTCTGGGATTGAGCCCAGGCACTGGTATTTTTAAAAAGCTCCCCAATGATTCCAACATGGGCCAGAGCTGAGAGTAAATGGTCTATACAGACGCCTCAAATAAGTTTTTCCTTCCTTCAAGGCTGTATCTCCTCCACGTGATGTACTGTGGTAAGAAGACCTTAGTCACTTAATCATTCCAGATACACCTCCAATATTTTTTATTTTTCCTGTGAGTTTGTATTTATGGTTATATTCAGCATTATATTCATAATGTAACCATCACGTTTGTGTTTGTTACTATGGCTTAAGCTATGTGCCTGTGGTATCTCCCTCATTTATTAGATGATTTTGGTCTGCTTACTATGTGAAAGGCACTATGCTTAAAGCCCCTGGAGGCTGCACAGATGAAAACCCACTCTTGTAGCTGTATCTGCAGTCAAGGAACTTAAAATACAGAATGGAGATAAACAGATATGAATAACAACACAAGTTAGACTATAAATCTACAACAGACATCTAAGATGTGCTGACCATTCTCAGCTGCAGAGCACAAAAAAATTTCTGAAAGACATGTATCAAACTGTTAACCAAGGTTATCTCTAGGAAGTCGGATTAAGGATTTTGTTATTTGTGTTTTTCTATGTTTTTCCAAGTCTTTTATAAGGAGCATGTGATGAAAAATATTCACTAAAGGTAAAATCAGTTTGAAGAATGGAAAATGGACAGAGAGGAGCATACACAAAGACAAAGCACCAAATGTATCTGGTAATGAGAGTAGCTCCGTTTGGCTATAACTTGGGGTGCAGGGCAGAGAGAGAAGGAGATAAGGTTGTAGAGACGGGGGCAATATTGCAAAGGCCTGGAATGTCAGGGGGTAGACGGGGGAGATCTGTAATCAGCAACTGGGAGACACTGAAGATTTATAAATGGTATTTTTAGTATAAAAATAACATTTTCTCAAAAAATAGCATTGTATATTTATTGTCAAATTAATTGAAGACTAAAAACCATAAAGTAAACAAAAGTTATCACCAGGAATTAGCTCATCAGGAGGAAACCACTGTCCATAGTTCAGCACATTTCCTTTCAATCGCCTCTTTATGTAAATAGTTCTGGAAGATTTTTGAGGAGGAATGTGACGTGAGCAGGGCTATGATTTAGGAAGGCTGTGTTACAAGGCGGCCCAAACACAAAGTGGAGTGTCTGGGAATGGAAGTGACCAGCTGAGGCTTCCTCACACACATTCACAGCTTCTCCTGCTTGTGTTTCTGCACCTGCATGAGTCAGAAGAGAGTGTGGCTATTTAGGGTAGACCCACACATATTGTCCTAAGGGGCCAGTGGCACCTAAGGGGGAAAGGCAAAGCCTAGGGGTCAGCATTCCTAATAATGTTCAGCAAACCTGACAGACTTTGATGGAGGCGGAGAGACTAATCTGCAAAGCAGCAGGCAAGGTTTCCAGGAAGAGACGTCTTGTCTCAGGAAGGGGGACTGTTTCCTAGGACTGGAGAAAGCTTTCCTAGAGACCATCCTCACCAAGCACAGTTCCCAGGAGGGAAATACGTAAAAATAGGCAATTACGGCATCTAGTATGTGACAATTATATTACGATAAAACAGCTCATGGTGTGACAGCTACTGCCTATTAGTCAGAAATCGTGTTGACTGAGATCACAGCCTCAAGAAGAGTTTGACCTGTGGCAGGCTTTCCTGCCAAGTCAGTTCTCACAGCACTCAGCCTTGCCCCCTGCTTGGAGACAGTGGGGCTCTGTGCAGGAGCAGCGGCCAAACACTGGAAGGAAATCTGCGTGCCTCTTCTACCCCCACGAGGTGTTTATTATTCTGCTTCCAAATAGGCTGAGCCAATGTTTCATTCCTCCCCCTTCTTCCCTCTGCTAATTTTAATTCAACTTCAAATTAGTATTTTTCAAGAGATAACTTAATTCCCAGCCCCTCCTACCTGTTTATGACTTGGGAATGAACATGAGCACAAAACATCTTGTGATGGCCTCAAAATAGAAAGCAGGTTTAAAGTTTTATTTTTCTGTCCCAAAGCTCTGGCGTGTTTCAACTTCTGCTCTACACAGTTTTCTCCCCCTCCCTCCCATCGAGCTATATTTAGTAAAGTGCAAATAAAAGGGATACAGGCAAAGCAAAATTAAATATAGTCTCTTTGAATCCGAAAACCCCAGGGTTAGTCTATGTGGCAGCAGCTGAGGCAGCGAAGCCCATACGGACACATGCATACGCATGAGATGCTCGGTCCTGCCAAGGTGACCTGCAGCCTCACCTGATTCACCAAGCGGCAGGTGCGCCCAGGATGACGAACACACCACCTCCCGCTTTCAGACTCGGACGGCTCCTTTTTCTTCTTGCTCCCGCATCTCCTCACGCCTCATCTCCACTACCACCTCCCCACCGCCACTCACCATTTCTAGATATCAGTGTGCAGAACCATCCCTCTGTAACTGCTGTGTAGTGTACATTTTACCTCAGCTGATTTATTTAAAACTGAAGGTAAGCTTTTGTTGACTGAAGGAACCTCTATGCGACTTGAAGACAAGGGAAACACTCTGGTCTGGTTTTCCAATAGGGGTAATGAGCCTACAATAGCAAGAAGGGTTTTGAGAAAAACTTGTCCTCAAGGCAGCAAAACTACAACCCTAAATACAGCACATTCTGAAGGAGGGAAAAGGGTGGGTTTAAGGAGCATGGGTTCCAGGCAGGGAAGGGGAATGGCAGCTTTAGCTTTTCCCACAAAAGAAGTACTTGATTGCCTCACCGCTTTCACAAAACCAAAGGCACGGAAGTCGGAGAAGAGGTTCTAAGAACCTATGGCTGGGTAGCAGAGTCATCCTTCACTCAGCATTCTCACCTAAATGTAGTCCACGTTTCCACACATGGCCACTAACTGAATTTAATCAGTGGAATTAAACCTGCTACTACCTGAAGGCAAAGCAAACTCTAATTTTTAAATATTACAAGTGTAATGTTCTAGAACAGGAGTTAGCAAACTACAGTCCATAGGCCAAATCCAGCCTGCCACCTGTTCTCGCACAGCCTGCAAGCTAGAATGCTTTTCACTTTTTACATGGTTGGAAAAAAACCACACAAAAGAATACTATTCCACGACATGTAAAAAAATATATGAAATTCAAATTTCAATGTTCATAAATAATATTTTATTGGAATACAGACATGCTCATTCATTTACATATTATCTACAGCTGCTTTTGCAGAGAGATAAGTAGGCATGAAAGAAACTATATGGCCTACAAAGACAGAAATGTTACTCTCTGGCCCTTTCCAAAAGTGTGTCAACCTTTGGTCTGGAGACGAATCTGGGGTGTGAAAAAT
Source organism: Rhinolophus ferrumequinum (assembly GCF_004115265.2). Lineage (NCBI taxonomy): Eukaryota > Metazoa > Chordata > Mammalia > Chiroptera > Rhinolophidae > Rhinolophus > Rhinolophus ferrumequinum. The sequence continues at coordinate 59,698,224 of NC_046285.1, read as the reverse complement.
ATCACTCACTTATTTCATACTTTAGTTTTTCCATGTACATTCACACTCAATACTTTTAGTTTATCTTTACTCCACTCCTGTGAGTTCGATAAACAGGAATTATTATCCCCTCTTTAGAGATGAGGACACAGAAGTTTGAAAATGGATTTGCCCAATGTCATGTCGCTGCTAAGTGGCTAGGCCAGAGTTAGACTACAATTTTCTGACCGACATCCAGAGGTGTTCACATCACACAACTCTTTCCTCTTGGAGCCAACTGTGGCTACTAACTCTTTAAAACATTCTCTCCATATGTTAGAGATCAGCATCACGTAACACCCCCCTTCCTAAAATACGAAACAAAACACTACACTTCCCAGCCCCACTTCCAGGAGACACATACTGTGGATTCTGTGGTTTCCCATCTTGGCAGAGGCATCTCTCAGGTAAGCTTCCTGATGGTGGAAGAGGTAGCAGCTCCTTTGGACGACCAGTTCAATGGAATTCCTGGAAGCTCAACCTGGAGTCTGTTTTTTCAGACTGCCTAACAATTCTGTGCTCTATCTACATACCATGTTTCCCTGAAAATAAGACCTAGCCGGACAATCAGCTCTAATGCATCTTTTGGAGCAAAAATTAATACAAGACCCGGTCTTATACTAAAATAAGACGAGGTATAATATAATATAATATAATATAATATAATATAATATAATATAATATAATATAACATAATATAATACCAGATCTAATCTAATCTAATACCGAGTCTTATATTAATTTTTGCTCCAAAAGATGCATTAGAGCTGACGGTCCGGCTAAGCCTTGTTTTCGGGGAAACACGGTACCTCCACACATTCACTTATGCTTAATCAAGCTACTGTGTGTTCTGTTTTCCAGAACTAAGATCATGAACCAATATAACTTAAGTTCAGACGAAATCCATGTAATACTGTAGTGGTCCCTAAAAATTTCTGGAACAACTTCCCACCAACATCACCATCTTGCAAAATACAATACTGTTTCCATAAAATACTACCAGATGTTATCCTTAAAAAGGGATTCTGTAATTAAATAAATTGGGAAACGCTGGGTTAAACATTTCTTTCTTGCAGGACTTCTCAGAGCCTTAACATGCACGTGTGCTTCATAAATCTCCAAGAAAGGGACAAGTATGCACATTTGAAAAATTTACTGGACCACTGAACCATTTTCTAATATAGTATCTCAACAGGATAGTAATACATTTTGGGAAATATTGATCAACATATCCTCTACCTAGGAAAAATATTTATATGTAATAAAAATAGGGTTGTTGAAATGAGGAATCCAATTCTGGAGTAGGTTACAGTGAAAAAAATACTTTCATACACTGCTGAGGCCAGTATATATTATTACAATCTTTTTGGAAAGCCACTTGTCAAAAATTAGCAAGTGTCCTAATACTTACACTCTTTTACTCAGTAATTCCACCTCTAAGAAGTTATGCTAAAAAAATAATCTGAAATGGACAAATGCCAGATCCTCAGTTCTACGTACACCTGTGTCATTTATGAACAAGAAAAACAATATGTTGTGACCTGAGAAAAACACAAAAGGAGGCTACTTCATCTTTCTACTTAGGTGATAGAAGAACTTCCTTTTGACCTAGGGAAGAGAGACAAAGTCACTTTTATGTTCTTAGTGGCATCATGACGTTACAGAAACGTTTATTTAGCACTTTAACTTCTGCAGGAAAAGGAAGAAGGAAAGTTGAAAACTTTCCCAAGAATATCTCTACTATTAATTAAAACATCCTAAGCCAGACACACAGCATAAATAAAGCAGGGAGCAGAAGCCGGGGTGACATGGACAGGTAGTTAGACGTGCTATGAGGCTCAGCTAACCTCAAGTCTGATGGAAACCACAAAGCTTTGGGACAGATTTTTTTACTCCAGGATTCAGGTTAACTTGGTAAAAACCAAGACAATGATGATGATAACTATACGTGAAATATTTATTGTTTCAAGTTACTTTACATACTTTTTAAAAGACCATTTAATATTACTTAAATTCAGCTATTTATTGTATTGTGTATATTTTGTATATATTTAACATACATAAAGGAATAGAGATTTTAAGTGGAGGATTGAAGGGAGCTTCAAGTTCACAATTTGTAGGTTCAGATCATGTGACTAAGGCAGCAATGCCCCCTAGTGGTAGAGCATCACACTTTCATTTTGAGGTTTCTGATAGATCAATAAGCATCTTTAAAAGGTCAAATTCACAAAAATAAAGTTATGAAGAAACAGCAAACATTTCTACAGACACTGTAACTCTTAAATGTGAACACCATGACAAAACAAAGGTATTCAGTTTTATGGCCATTCCTTAATTTGCTCTCAGGTCCATTTTACCTGAGATAGAAAAACCAAGGCCCCAAAAGATTAGAAATGATTTCATCTCAGTCACAACATGAACCCAGAGAGCTATGTCTCTGCCATGCTTATTGCCTACTAGGCAAAAACCACAAACTGAGGATGGACGAGCCATTATTTCATATTTTATCTCGAACGAAGTGCCAACTGCCTACAGCAGCAACCACTACATTTTTTCCCCCCAAAGTTCAGCCCCAGTGGACTAGAGGCCCACACAAAACTGCATAAGGTCCAGCTACGCCCAGAAGGGAAATGACTCTCTTCTCCACATCCTTCAGTAAGTAGAATGGGGAGACTGTCTCCCTCTGAGGCTCAAATGCCAAGAGAATCCATGTCTCATAAGAAGGGATGTGGTGGTGGGTGTATAATTAACATCAGAAAATGGAGCTTATATCTTTGTTCTGCAGGAGCACACCCACAGAGTTAGGATTCAGGACTGGTCAAGTAGGACCAGCCAATCCCAGGGAACACATCTAGTCATTTACAGGAAACTCTCTAGTTCTCTCAGGGAAAATGGGATGTGGTAAGAGGCAAAACCAGAGAACAGAGACCGTCATGTTGGTGTGGGCAGTAGTAGTGGTTTACATTTGCAGAGTATTTTATACACTGCAAAGTATTTTCACAAATATTTCATTTGCTCCTTTGGTTATAACCCTGTAGAGAAAAGTACCTTTCTTCCAAGGTTACAGATGAAGAAGAGAAGACTCTGAGAAGTTAGGTAGCTTGTTCATATAACCTAGCAAGTTAGCAGATTCCAGACTCACCCAGATGTCTACTGAGCTCCCCACAGCACCTGTGACACCCAAGTGGGAGGTGGCTTAATGAGCAGCAAATATGAATTATGAGAGGAGGAGGAACTCCTATAGGCAATCAGCGTCAGAGCAGCAGAAAGAGATTGGTAACAGATGACATTGTGGAAAGGCTTTTCAAAATACAAGAAACGTCAGAAAAATTAAAAAGCAAAAGAAGCCTAAGACCATTTAAAATGGGAACAAACAGGCCTAAAAAACTTGAAGAGAGCCTAGGGTAATCACTCTATTACAATTAAAATATGTCCACTATACTCTGTTTAAGAAGCAGAAAAGTGAGAAATCATTTTAGAACGACTGCCACCCAAAACTGCTAAAACATTTGCCTAAAGAGGTAAATTTTCCACTTTCCAAAGACCTTCTGGATAACCCAGGTTCTGGCTAAAATCCCTTCTCAACAATTTCAGTCAATCAGTCAATCTGTTTCTCTTTTTCCTGTGCTCTCATTTTTCCTTCTGTTTACTGACAGTTTTAATAAAGTAGTCTTGTATTTGGAGTTTTTAAGACAGTACATTTCAAATCCTATGAGCTTATTTGCATTGCAAAACTCATTCTTGGTAATAAAAACAGCAAAACAAAACAATGGAACTGGAAAGGTAAACAGCCCATAACAGACATATTTTTACGACTCTCAGCAGCTCACACGGCACCCCACCCCCTCAGGAACTGCCTCTTGATCCCAGGGGTGAGCTCTTGGAGGCCATGTTTATATCCTGGAACCCTGTCCGTGTAGCCATATCTGATTGATCAGGAGCAGACATGTGTCCCAAACAGAGCCAATCAAGAACTTTCCCACCCACAGCAATTTCTTTTGCTTAAGCTAGCTTGGTTCTGTTTCTCTTACTTGGAGCCAAAAGGTTCTAAATCATACATTTTAGGTATTTATTTTGTGCTTCCTTACACTAAACTGTTTCCTCTACAAGGGCAGAGAGTTTTTTGTCTGTTTTGATCACTGTTCTATCCCAAGTGCCTACAACAGCACTCAGAAATGTTTGCTGAATCACAAATACAGCGAGCCTTTCTTAGTTTTCTCCACTGTGAGTTTTATTCAGTGTACACATTCTATGTGCTTAAGACAGAAGGTTCAATCCTGCAGAGTTTGGTCTTTATCATGCTTCCACACAGTATCTGAAAGATTTTCAAATTCATCCTTTCCCAAATATCTGTTCCCCATGCTTCTGTCTCTGAAAAGGTGTCCTCTTCCCCTTATACACTGACACTTGAGCACTACATCTCTTGTATATCGGGTACTGTATTACCATCATCATAATGGGATAATCCCTACATGTCTCTTTTATCTTCCAAATGTCTGCTCTTAATGTCACGGGCCAGGCCATCTATTAACAAATGGGTACAAGACCTCATTCCTGCTTCACAAGCTCCAGGATTTAAATGACGCCAGTGAGGGAATAAAAAGGCAGGTGCTCCGGGAGGCCTGATGACTCCAATAAGGTACCAACCAGGTTCCCAAGAGCAAAACAGTAACTGCCACCCAGGAGGCCAAACAATGTCAACACACCTCAAATCTCTTCACTGAGGACCAAGGGAGCACTCAAACTGCAAAAAGGCAGCTGGTCACATCTTTGTACCTCCCAGATGCTGTTCCATCTCGGGTGACTAAGCCATTTAACTGCTCTGTGTGTTAATTAGTAAAACTGATCACTCCAATTTCTCTACCTTATTAAGGGGAACAATTGCTATTATAACATCTAGATTATAGAGCTTGAGTGTTTGGCTAAAATAAAATGATCTATTCAATTTTTACGTAATTTAAAAAGCAGAAGTGCTAAATACATATAAATTGTTCCTATATAAAGTTCAAATCCAGATTACACATTCAAATGGAGACATACTGAAGTAGATAATTTCTGTAAGGAGAAAATTTCCCCAAATATATGGCTTTAAAAGTCAGTGTATAAGTCTAAAACCACTTAGTAAAAACAAAACAAAACAGACTTCACCTAAAATTTAATTTCCCAACATAAAAACCAAGTTAGGGAGAAAGCAAGGAGGCGCTTATTTATAAGGCAGGAAGAAACATCACCACCAATGGATACATGAGCAATTGGCCCGATCCCTACAGCTTCTTACAATTCCTTTCATCACTCATCTGCTCGTGCCACACTCTCCTTTCTTGTTTTAATTTCTTAATATCACCCCTTAGGCTTAAATACCTGTATTTACAATTTGTTTTTCAGACTGCAGCCATTCATGAGTTCAATCTTACTTTCTTGCAGTCTGAGTAATCTAAAAACCAGTGCTCTAAAAGCCCTTTGTCATACTTCCACCTCGTCGAGCACACTTATGTCAGTGATCTGACAAAGGCAAATCGTTTTTTCAGCTCCATTCACCATGTCAGAATTTTCTCACTTTTGGCCCTCCCTTCCAGAAGTCCTGACTCTGCTGATTAAGGGGAAAAACAAATCTCTTGATATGCTGGGGGGAGAGCCGCCTGCCCCTCTCTCTCTCTCCCTAATACAGCGCTCAACATGGTTTCTAGAGGAGCTCCAGAATGTGAGCTTTCTAGAAGAGCAAAGAATTGTGGCAGCATCCTTATTCCAGTTCACAGCTAAGGAGAGTGTGAAGGTTCAGAGCAGAAGGGAAGGAAGCAGGGAGCCTATTATATAGGACTTACATGATATTAATGACATTCACCAGATTTCAAATGTCCTTTTGTTTTCCTCCACACTGCAAAATCACAAACTAAGAAAATAAAAGTGATTTTCAGAAATAACTACTGGGCAAAGCCTTGCCTTCCCCCAGATAAATATGTAAGTTCACATACAGGATATGTGATGGTTAAAGCTTCAGTTCAAATCCACCTCTTATTTTTTGAGTAAACTCTAGGAAGTTACTTAAGCTCTGTGCCTCAGTTTCTTCATTTGGAAAATAAGGCTAATAACAGTACTGACCGTAAAAGACTGTGCCGCTGTTACATGAGATAAACATGTAAAGCATTTAGCACAGTCCTGGGCACGTAAGCAATAGTTATTGATGTGATTACTATTACTAGTGCTGTTTTCTAAAGGAGTTCTAAGAATTGCAATGCCTTCATTCAACACACATTTTAACGAGCACTTACCATGTACATCATGCACATGGTGTGAAATACTGGAGATACAGACTCAAAAGGCACACTATGGACCCTCAAAGAGCATTCACTCAAATGGGATAATATGTCACAAAGTGGTAAGTTCTATAACCGAGATGTGTACGGAATCTTGAGAGGCAAGAAGACTGGAGAGGTAGAGAAAGGGAGAATGAGCCAAGTCTTAAAAGGAACACTGGAGTGCACGTGCACCAAAGGAAGGCCAGGGAAGGTCACTCTGGGCAAGGTTGAGGAATGGCAAAAACGTAAGACTTATACGCTTAGCAAAGGCAAGAGTACGAAAGAAAGGTCTAGTAACTAAATTGAACATTCACCTGAAGATAAAAAATGCAGACCCTTGACTTCGGGACAAACGATGAGGTGGGGTGCGGGGAGTAAAAGGAGAAGAGGCTGAGTGGTGATTACTGCAATAATAAAAACTGCCAAATGGGCAAGATAGATTCAAAGGATCTTATAGAAACATTCAAGTTGAGAGAACAGACCCTCCCTCCCAAATACTGACAAGTTAAAGTGACAGGTCTTCGTTGCTGATTACATGTGGAGGATTAGAGAATGGAAAAAGTGAAAAGTGAGCACCAGGTTACTGATTGCAGCAGTGGGGTAGATGGTGGTGCAACTGGGATGGAGGCAGAAGAGGTTTTGGGGAGAGGATGCTGAGATGTTTTAAACATGTTGAGTTGAGATACCTACCAGATATTCCAACGGAGCCATCTGATAAGAGAGAAGTAAAAAATAATGGACATGAATTGGTAAATCCAAGTGAGGGTGGAGAACAGAGATGAGCCATCACTGCTTAGGATGCAGCCAAAGCCACAGAGAGAGACAGAGGGGTGGATGTGACTAAGATGGATTGATTAGGGAGACAAGAGGACCAGGGAGAAAAAGAAAGCAGATCCCACAGCCTCCAATATTTCCTCAGAACTATAACACTACTTTCATCCTCAACAGTCTTGTCAGTAACAACTTTTTCAAACATTCCCATGTTCTCTATTTATTTATATACCATGTTTCACACATATTTGAGGCAGCTTATGGTAAATACATACAATAAAACAGAAAAATAAAACGAAACGAATAAATCAGAGTGACAAAATATAGAATTAGATTAGGAGGTCGAGACAGAGGCAGGTTGGGGGAAGGAGAATTAGAATACAATTAATTATGCAGGCCAAAGGGGACTACAGAGTTGCTACAGTAGAGCTGCTAGTTTTGCTCTGAGCTTCCTAGTGACCAAAGTAAAATGACAGCAGTTACCTCCACTAAAAAAGAGTTTAAAAAACTATTCTCTCCTCAGGATTAACTGATTTGCCCAAGATCACCCGGTTAAAAAGCAAATCGCGGGGGGTGGGGGGGTGGGAGGGAGTGGGGGGGCGGCAGGTTAGCTCAGTTGGTCAGAGCATGTTGCTCGTAACACCAGGGTTGCTGGTTTGACCCCCACATGGGCCGGTGTGAGCTGCGTCCTCCACAACCAGATTGAAACAACTACTTGGAGCTGATGGGTCCTGGAAAAACACACTTAAAATAAATAAAAGTTTTTTTTTTTTTAAATGTGAATGGCTCCTTCTACTCTACAAGCTGCTTCAACGTGCAAATGCTCTTCACATACTTAGAGTCCCATTATTAGAGTGGGATGATTGAAAGGGAACTGGACTAGGCATCAGGATACCTAGTTACTACAGCACTAGTGCTCTCGTTAACCACAAACCTAAGACAGATCATTTAAATTCTTTGCGCGTCGTTTTCTCAACTGTAAAATGAGTGCTTTCACCGAGCCAGGGTCAACCTATACACAGCATTTGTGCTATCGTTCGCCAATCTAGCACACCTGACAGACATTGCTAGTTAATCACAGAACTTTTTTCGGCCAGATCCTGAAAAGAACTCAGAATCCTTCTCAACATTTTTTCAGGAAACCACCAATCAATCAGCATGGACATTCTGACCCTAGAGGTTCTCAAGAGAACCTGCCGCAGTATCATGCTGTCCCAAACACTACCGAGCTGCGGCCACGGTGTCTGCCATATTTTGTGGCATCCTCTCTGAATGAGAAAGGCTGAGGGAGATCCGACTGCAGCTGCTGAGGGTGGCAGATATGGAACAAAGCTCTTTTCACAGTTATTTTTAAACTTATAAAAATACATAGATATAGTATAAACATTAAAACTCATACGAGTCAAAATACACTACTGATTAAAATAAAATACAAATGATCTGCCAGAGGAAATCTAGGAAAGGCATAGCAGCATGTACCAAATGAAAATCTTTAGAAAACAACTAAAATTTCAAAGGATCTTTCTTTTACTTTAAAATTTGTATATGAGCATTTCTACAAAAGTACAGAGAATAGTACAACAAACCTATACGCACCCATTACCCAGTTTCAACAACCATCAGCATTTTGCAGTAAGTGTTCACAGGATTTAAACTGAAAGGTCGCATCTCCTAAGGCTGCAGTTCAAATACTTATGGCAAAACATAGCTTCTTCTGGAAACACGCTCGTGTCCATGAGTTCATGAATGGACATACACACCCATACAAACACTAACTTCCAGGCAACATGGAGAAACAAGCTGGAGCGAGCTCTGTTCTCTAGATTCTTGGGACTCAAAGTATGATCCCTGATCGACAGGATCAGTATCCTCTGGGAGCCTGAGAGCAAGACAGAATTTCAGGTCCCATTTCAAAATGACTGAGTCAGAATTTGCCTTTTAACAAAATGGCCGGGTAATTAGCCTGCACATTAAGGTTTAAGAAGCACTGGTCTACTCTAGACCGCTCTAACTGTCCTCTGCAAATCTTTCCCTAATTAACTGGCTCCGAGGAGCTGGGCAAGAAACTGGTGTGAAAAAATAGTGTCCATTTAATTGGGACGACAATTTGCCATTAACTAGTCAAATTTAAAGGCACGTACTTTCTGACCTTGCAATTCTACTTCTCCATACTTAGAGAAATATTCATATACTTAAACAGGATATTACAAAGATGTCTGTCACGGCATTGTTTGGAATTGGAAACAGCCGAACTGCCCATCAATAAGAGAATGGTGAAACAAACCAGTACAGAACAGTAAGCAGAGGTTCAAGTGAATGAGCCAGATCATGGAAAGTTTTCCTGGACATGTTGTTGAGTGAGAAAAAGCAAGTTCCAGAATGTTCCATTTAGTATAACATTTGTTTAAAACAAAAGAAACACAAATGCATCGGTATTTATTTTCTCTGGATAAATATATGCATGTGTAAAGGAAGAGAAAAGGTCTGAAAGGACAGGTATCAAAAGGAAATAGTGGTTATATCTGGGACCGGATAAAGGGAACTGGGATTAGGGGAGGGAAGTTAAAGGAGGATTACTAATATAATGTTTTATCTATTTGCTTATTTATCGAAAGGAGAGTGCACTCATGTACCACCTGTGGAGCAAGCATTTTTTTTTTTAAAGTAGCTATATAGTTTCTTATACCAAATGAGTTTATTTAGAGAAAATATGTTCAGGGTAAGGCTACAAAAAGATGGACAGAAAGTTTAAAGACCTTTGACACTGCATGGACCATTTTTTCTGTTTTCTTCAACACATGCGTTCAGCTGGTACTGGGCAGGCATATTCTGCACTATTTAAAAATGTCTTCAAAGTGGTCTGTTCGTGTTTCTGTGTATTTTTATATTCCCTTCATTTGTCTACGAATTACATGAGCACAAGCTATATATGTGATTGTTTTTATTGCTGCATATTCCGGGTTCCTGGTTCAACAGATAACGATGATGCACACTAACTAAATGACTAACTCAAGAACCTAAGTATTATAATAATAATAGCGTTAAAAAAAATCCCTACTAGGTAGACAGAGAGCATGTACTGTCCTCATTACATAGCTGAAGAAACAGGCTCAAGAAGGTTTAATGGCGTGCCCAAGGCCTCTTTAGCATGGCAAAACTGGACTCTGGCTTCCACTGTGGGATTCCTAGTCCTCTGCCCATTCGATTCCACTATATACACCATGCTGCAATGCAACAATTCCTACACTTCTAGAAGTTTTTCAGATAGCATCAGATTGGAAACTCTCAGGAAAAATCTTAGAATTTAAATAATATGGGCACATGGGTGCAACCACTATGGAAAATAGTATGAAGGTATCTCAAAAAATTGAAAATGGAACTACCTTAAAACCCAGCATTTCCAATCTTGGGTATCTATCCAGAGAAATCCAAAACACTAATTTGAAAAAATATATGCATTCCTATGTTTATTGCAGCGCTATTCACAACAGCCAAGACATAGAAACTAAAATGCCCATGGGTAGACAACTGGATAAAGAAACTGTGGTACATTTATACAATGAAGTATTACTCGGCCATAAAGAAGAACGACATCTTACCATTTGCAATGACATGGATGGACCTAGAGAACATTATGCTAAGTGAAATAAGTCAGGCGGAGACAAATATGATCTCACTTATATGTGGAATCCAAAGAACAGAATAAATGAACAAACAAAATAGAAATAGATTCAGAGATATAAGGAAAAAAACAATTGATGGTTGTTGGATGGGAGGGGGGTGAGGATGAGGGAGAAGGAAAAGGGATACTGTCACCTGGAAAGACAGTTTGGGAAATATAATCGATAATGTTGTAAAGATTTTGTAGGGTGTCAGATGGGCACCTGTCTTATTAGGGAGACCACTTCATGGACTGTGTAGATGCCTGACCAATGCGCTGTACACCTGAAGCTGAAGCTGAATAATACTGAATGTCAACTTTAATACATATATGGTCACAGGATGTGGAGCACAGCACAGGGAATATAATCAATGGAATTGTAACAGCTATATACGATGTCGGAGGGGTAGTAGACTGGGGGGTATCACTTTGTGAGGGGTGTAAATGTCTATTACATTGTTTTGTACACCTGAAACTAATTAAAAAAAGAAGTCACTGGGGGAAAACAACCAAATAATATGTACACCTTGGGGATCTCGTATCTAATTATTTGTTTGAGTTTCTGTTCTTTTCCAATACATTGCCTTGAAGAGTCCAAGATGAGACTGCAAAAAAACAAAAATACTACTACCATCCTATGTCAGTCATAAAGTAGAAAAAGGATGAATTCTAGCTATTTGGAGTTTTTTTAAATGTGTCTGTTCGAATTTCTATAAAAACTATATGATGTGATACAGAATTGCACACCTGAAATCTATGTAATTTTACTAACAATTGTCACCCCAATAAATTAAAAAAAAAAAAACTATATAAAAGTAGACGGATACTATGTACCCATCTCCCAGCTTAACCATGATCATAGCCCATTAGAAAAATCCTAGTGACAACGGAAATAGTGGTAGGGAGTTGGGGCAAAAGGGAGAATCCAGCTGTCTGTCCTTAATAAAGTGACAAGATACCTGGCAGCTTTTCCTGTGAAATATTCTCAATCTCCTTTATAGACTTTGTGAAGTTAAATGTTTCTGTACGTTTGGAGCTAATGAGGTTCAAAGCTCACCAAAGTCCTGGGGTAGCAAGATAACAAAGCGGACTTCTGGATCCTCGTCAGCACTGCGACTAGAGAGGACCTGCTCTGGACACACATGCCTCCCTCTATTTATAGCAGCGAGCACCAAGTGTTATGGGAAAAGCTCCTAAACCATTGAAAAAGCAAACTATTTTAAGCATCTCACAACTTTCTAAGAATTTTGTTTGTTTTAACATTGTTCCCAAAAGTTGGGTCATAAGTTGTGTATATGTGTGTGCATGCACGCGTGTGCGCCTGCCTTTGGGAAATGTGCAAAATGAGGTTAGTGGGTGTGAAGCATTGAAGGTTCTATAAAGAGCTCTAACGAGGGCTGCATTTGTGGGATAAGGCCCGAGGAGTTCATAGTATGACTGAGAACTGAATTAGCTGCCTCAAAAATAGACTTTTTTTTTTTAGAATTGAGCTGAATATATAGAGTTAAAAAATATGAATCAAATACAGCTTATTCCAAATATTAGGCATATTTCCCATAACCATTTAAAACATGTATGTACTAATGCTGAGATCTTGCTAAATTTAACCCTGACTCAGTAAAGACAAGCCCTTGCTTTTTCTTTTGAGGGAAGAGTTGCCCTAATAGGACCGCTAAAAACACCCTCTGTGTGCCGGGAACTTCATTTGCCAGGGACTTTTTAATGATGTAGAGAATTATCAGCCCTCCCCCTTTCTTCTGAACGAGTGAAAACCGGTTGAAGGTGTTTAAAACCTGCTTAGGATCACAGCTGATTTCCAACACTGGTCTGTTTGACTCCAAAATCTACCCGTTCTCCTCTCTACCACACGGACAACTAGGCCAGTGGCACCATGTGTGTGTTGCAGACAGTCTTGAAATAAGTTTTTCTGACCATCTCTGCTTGGAATGAACTTTCTGGTCATGACTTTCTCTAATACGCCATGTCCTGCAAGTTCACATTCCTTTATATAGAAAGTTCTATTACCACCCACGAATTCTGAGAAAGAAGCCTCCACTACACCATAGCACTTCCAAGGTGGTCATCCAAAAATGGTGCTTAGTAATTTTATTGCATCATCAGAAGCTCAGAATGTAAATTAATGGGCACAGTTACTGGTCTTGCCTGAAAATAGATTCATGACTAACTGTGTCCACACAGTGACTAGAATATGTCAAAGCACAAGACTCGTGGGATGCAGGACGTTTGTAGAAGGGAGCCTGCAGGAAGGTAGACCAGGACCCCAGGTTGAGGGCTGGGAAGTAGAAGTCACTGGCTTTCTAGCTTGGTCACCAAATAGCACCCACTTGAGATTTTACAAAAAGTCTTGTTGCTGTGATTGTTGTTTTAAATCCTCTCTTAAGGAACACATATGAAGAAGTTATGCAGTAGGGATTAACCACCTGTCAGCTCTGGGCCTGGTGTTATCAAGTTACAGGCTTGACTCAACTAATAGTTGTAATTAATTACATAATTTTGGGTTCAGAAAGTTTAATTTCACTAAAATGGCATGATGGAATTAGGCCGTTTACGGAGGTGTATGGATAAAAGAATAATGATAAGCTTAAAAGTTATACATTTGATTCAGATTTGAGACACTTATAAACCAAGAGAGGACCCTCTTGTTCCATGACAAGCAATAAAATGAAACGTGCGCCTCACACATATAGGTCTCTGAACATTTGGACTCTAACTGAAAACAGACTAATGCCTCTTCTCTAAGAAGGCTATTGAAGGCCTAATCCTACCTTGGCCCTCAGCAAGGAGAATGTGGGGGGCCTCCCCAGGGCTGCAGGGCGCAATGCAGAGGTGGAGAAGCGCCAAGTGGGAGGGAGGCCCAGGGCCAGTGTGATCACCACGGTCAGCAAATGCAGTTCTCATCCTTGAGGGCAGCACAAAGAGTTCCCAGAGATTCAAATCCAGAAATTGATTACAAACTCAGGGACATAAACCAGGAAGAGTCTAAGAGGGCTGTCGCTTTGTCACTCTAACCACCGGCCACTGCCTCTGCACCTGATTCTGGGTTTTTATCCCTTTATGCGAAAACACCTCAACTTCCAAGATCTGATTGACCAAAGTGGCTAATATCTGTTCGTGCCCAACCAACAGCCCAGCTATGCTTCTCTGTCTATGATGTATGTGTTCCCAGGGATTCCCAGTGGTGGCTCAGGGTACAAGATGAATGTAGTTCATTCTTGTGGAACTGATACTGTCTTGTGGAATTGATAAAGTTTTAAGATATTTTTACATTTTATATTAAAGCAAACACTTACATGGTGGAATACATTGTTAGAAACACAGAAATGTTAAAAAAAATACAATAGTAGTTCATAGAGGTCACTTTGGTGGCTACCTCCTGATTCACCAGGGGGCTGTTGCTAGAAATATTTGAGGAACCGGGACTGCTGGATCTCTAGGCTGTTCCCTCAGAACCTCAGGCTGGAACGGAAGGTCATCATCCCCAGATGCCACTTCCAGCTCCCAGCCCAGCAGGAGGCATGGCCCCTTGGCACTGCCTCTTTCTGTTCCTTCACACTACCACACACTACGTCAACCATGGGGCTGGGCACAGGGGTTATGCCATGAAGACTTTCCCTGTGCAGTGAATGCTGCCTGAACAATCCCCCTGCCCCTTATCATCATCAAGCCCTGCAACAATGGTGGGAAGCCCAGCAAGTACTGGGACCAATGTGAGACAAGAGAACTGTACCTACAAGAATGGGTCTGTGAGTAAGGACAAGCTGGAGCAAAGAAAAACTGCTAGTAGAAAGAACTCCAGGGTACAATGACACATGTGCAGAAATATCACCAGTACAGCTAGTACCAGAAGCACACTCACTAACCACCTACTATGCGCCAGGCACTCAGGGGTACAGAGCTACATAAGACACAGTCCTGGCCTATGAAGCGAGATCAGGATGACCTAAGCGGCCTGCTACCAAAATTTGTGTATTCTAAATCTGACTTTATTTTTCAGGTAAAATAAAGATATACGTGTGTTCTCTTACCAATTTAGAGTTGACATGACTGTGAGGAGCCTTACCTGGAGGTTTAATGTTAAATAAGAAAAAAATGAGAACTCTAGTCTAATAAGCAAGAAGCATCTGCCTGTTATATCGTAGAAATTAATCAGTTGACAAACTGCTTAAAGGTTAAATTGTATTTTTTTTAATTCTAGGGCCGTAGAGTTTGCTGTGAAAGCAATTTCTAGACTGAATGGGTCACTGAACTAGATCAGAGGTTTCATTCATTCAACTATGCTGTAACAAATTTAACTAATGAAGAAAATGTTCTAGATCCCCTGCTAAATGCTGGCGTGTCCAGAGGCTAATAAGATGCATGGCCTCCCTTCCAGAATTCAGTCTTGGGCGGTGTTGTGATTCTCAAGCTTTTTTCACTGTTCCTCCCCTAACAAGCCTAACTAGATATTTTTTCTCATTGCCACACCTCCAGGAAACTTTAATACCAGAGATATACTATATATCTGTTTATATAATGTGGCCCTGTGGAAGACTGCAAATCATTCTAATACCTAAGATTTCTCACCCCCAGGAACCAGTTTCACCCCCTTAGGAGTAACACGGCCCTACTGAGAATTCATGGTCTAGGGAAGATGTCCATACAACTCCCGAAAGATATGTGGCAGGGTATACACGTACACATACACACACACACACCCCCCCACACACACACACACATTTTAAAATCAAATTCTTAAAGGACCCCATAGTAAATATTTTAGGTTTTGTGGGCTACATACTGTCTCTGTGGCATATTCTCCTATCTTGTTTTTTGTTTTGTTTTGTTTTTACAACCCTTTAAAAATATAAAAACCTTTCTTAGTTCAAGGATACCCTATACCAAAACAGGCTACTGGCCAAATTTGGCCTGTGGGCTCGAGTTTGCTGACTCCTGATTTAGAGGGATAACAGCTAACATTTTTTGAGATCTTACCATTTACAAAAAAGTAACTGTTTGTAGAACAGTGGTTGCCAGGGGCTGGGTAGAGAGGGGAATGGGAGTTATTATTTAAGGGTATAGTTTCAGTTTTGCAAGATGAAAGGAGTTCTGGAGATGGTTGGTGGTGATGGAAGCACAATAATATGAAATGTACTTAATATCACTGAACTGTACACTTAAAAATGGTTAAGATGGTAAATTTTATATTACCGTATTTTGCTGTGCATAATGTACACTTTTTTGCCCAAATTTGTAGGGGAAAAGTAAGGATGTGCATTATATATGGGTAGTACTAATTCTACATCTATAAATGTATTTAATTCTTTTATTTATGCTTATGAGTTAAAAGTGTAACTCTAGAAATCAATAATGATATCCACATGCAAAATAATACACTGGAACATGATAATCGGTTTTGTTGAACTTATGACAATACATGATAATCGGTTTTGTTGAACTTACGACAAATTTGCAACGATGAAAAGTTCTTGGCCTTCTATGATGCATAAGTATGGTAAATTTGTTAACGGTACATAAATTTCTTGTACCTTGTATCTGTTCTTATGCTTTGTAATTATTTGTTACATAAAATTTCTTGTACCATACTCTGTTAAAAAATAAATGCTGGGGCCAGCCCGGGTGGCTCAGGCGGTTGGAGCTCTGTGCTCCTAATGCTGAAGGCTGCCGGTTCGATTCCCACATGGGCCAGTGGGCTCTCAACCACAAGGTTGCCAGTTCAATTCCTCGAGTCCCACAAGGGATGGTGGGCAGTGCCCCCTGCAACTAAGATTGAACACGGCACCTTGAGCTGAGCTGCCGCTGAGCTCCCGGATGGCTCAGTTTGTTGGAACGTGCCCTCTCAACCACAAGGTTGCCGGTTGGACTCCCGCAAGGGATGGTGGGCTGTGCCCCCTGCAACTAGTAAGAGCAACTGGACCTGGAGCTGAGCTGCGCCCTCCACAACTAAGACTGAAAGGACAACAACTTGAAGCTGAACCGCACCCTCCACAACTAAGATTGAAAGGACAAAACAACTTGACTTGGGGAAAAAAACACCCTGGAAGTACACACTGTTCCCCAATAAAGTCCTGTTAAAAAAAAAAAAAAAAAGCTAAAATTTCTTTATAATACCAAAAACAAGTACCTAAATGTAAACAAATAAAAATTTGAATTTAAAAATTAAAATGAAGGAATTTTTCCCTGAAAGTTTGGGCCAAAAACGTGGGTGCACATTACACATGGGAGGTGCATTATACATGGCAAAATACAGTATGCATATTTTACCACAATAAAAACTGTTAATAAAAAAAAGTAACTGTTTAACTTTCACATAATACTCACCAAGAAAACAAATAAATTAGGTATCTTCATTTTGTAGTTAAAGAATGTGGGGCTAAAAGAGCCTTGACAACTTGCCCAAGTTACAAAGCTAGCAAGTGCAGCGCTGAGAGTTGAAACCTTGCCTGTCAGTTTAAAAGACTGAGCTCTTTGTCATTATCACAACTATGAACTCTGTTTATTTATTTATTTTCTCCAACAGATGATCATATTTCCAAAGATTTTACCTGCTAACCAAATACTTTATTTTGCTTCTTAAACAATTATTCAAAGATACATACTGACAAACAGACCTTCAGATCTGTTCATAGGTCAGCCCATTCTTAAAAGATAAGCTCTAACACTGATAGGATTTCCACCAAAAATCAAAGAAATTTGGCATTCTAGTTAAGATTTTTTTCTTTCGATAAATGTAAAGCCCATGAGGGCAAGGACGTTCCTTATCTGTCTGTTTCACCCTAGGATCCTCAATTCTCAGAACAGGGCCGAATATTTAGAAATGCGAAGAAGTACACTCTCTCCTTCACTCTGAATTCTTTGTGTTTAGGAGACTCCTAATATCTGTGAAAGTATTGAAGGCAGATAAATCTAGGATCTCTTTCACTGTTCAAGTTTTATGATTCCATGACTCAATATAGTTTTTCCAGTGGTATTCAACCATAATGTGTGCTAATGTGTGTTCTTACAAAAACACAGTAAAATAAAAGAGGAACCTAAAGTTTAGTGAGGTATAAAGTCTATAACCTGACAAAACAATAAAAAAAGACTTTAAAAGATGTTTGATGAATTAGGAAAACAATCTTAACTAGTTGTTGGAACTGAGTCCCATATGGACTAAAGAAAGCAAAAAAACGTTGGGGCTGCCTGTTTTATAACAATTCCCCCAGGGAAATGTCTGTGTGACTCCCTGGGCTTGTCATATAGTCCAGCCTTCCAGACTTTATCCACTTGGCTGTATGTGACTGTCACAAGGCACATGACCTCGGCCAGGCCAATCAGAATTCTTCCCTGGGATTTTTCAAACTTAAACTAGGAGGTAAGGATCCTATTTTCTCAGACCATAGGCTGTAAAGACATCTACAGATTGATACTGATCATGGCATCATCTTCAATGTAGAGGAAGCCCATCTGCAGTAAGGAAAAAATGAAGCCAACACTAAAAGACAGAGACGAAAGGTGGGGAGAAAGAGTGGAGGAGCCAGAGATACACAGCTGTTGTTCAAGGCCAATTCTGAACGTCCTGAAAACCCACTCCATCCAGCTCATTCTGAAGTTTGATAAAGTAAACAAACAAACAAAACGAATCCCCCCAACCCCTTTGCTTAAGCTAAATGAAGTG
The DNA here is from genome assembly GCF_004115265.2 of Rhinolophus ferrumequinum. Classification (NCBI taxonomy): domain Eukaryota; kingdom Metazoa; phylum Chordata; class Mammalia; order Chiroptera; family Rhinolophidae; genus Rhinolophus; species Rhinolophus ferrumequinum. The sequence goes on along the minus strand of NC_046285.1, from coordinate 59,679,803 downwards.
AGTTTCTGTCACTTGCAACCAAGAATCTTAATGCATGGGCTGAGGGTACTGACTGACCTGGAAGGATAAAGTGTGCCATCCCAGGGAAAGTAGGCTAAAGGTAACCAGCTCCTCAGTTCACCCTGGACTGGTTCCTCAGCCTTCCTCAACCTCGAGTTTTCATCTGAGAAACTAGGTCAAACCTCTTTGCTACCAGGTATGCTCGAAACCCTTAAACACGCAGATATGACACAATGTACTATTGAAGCATCTTTGTTTTTAGACAAAAGTGAGCCCCCTCCCCAAAATCCCCAAATAGGATTGTTTTTATTTTGAAAGTCCCTTCACATTTTATAGAGCATCCAGAAACAAGTGTGATGAAGTGACAGGGCTCCAGGCTATACATAATAAAGCGCTTTAAGGGACCTGTTAAGAACGTAATCCCTTCAAATTGCTCGTGTAAATTATACTAATCTATTGAAAGAAATCTTGCATCACAGAGAATATAAAGAAAAACATTTCACTTTCTTCCAAACCAACCACCAACCCAATCACCTTTTATCTTGCTGATTTTGTATCATTTTACCTTTCCTTCTTATGATTTTAATTATTTTTTTCCACATGAAACTAGCTGAAGCTATTCACCATTAAATCCACTCAATTTTACTTAAGATTGGAGAGCTATGAATAGAAACATGTAACTAAATTAGTCACCAGGTACAAGGAAAACTGATAGTTTGTCTTAATAGAAAACTCAGAAAATTAATAATTTACAAGCAGAATATTTGGAAAAGGTTATTTTTAAAATATCTAAGATTATTATTGTAAGACTTTATTTAAAAAGAAGGTAAATACGAACTACTTTCTAATCAAAGACTGTAAAAACAAACTGCCTACATCATCTTTTTCAGTAATTTATTTTTAAGGACAATTCTGAATAATTGTAAAAGTCACTGTTTCATCCCTGGTAGTTAAGGTAAGAAAGAGATTTGCCATGAGATACTTAGGTTAATTCAAAGTCAGTCTATGCATTTCTAAAATAGCAGCAGTTTCTAGAGAACAGTTCCACCCCAGACCAGGTGAATGCCCTCCTGACAGTGGTCCTTTTTTCCCACCAGACCTTAAGCTCCAGGAGAGCAGGTAATAAACTACATGGGTCCACAGCTACGCTTTTAGTGCCTGGCACATTGTAGTGATCAATAAGTGTTTGGGGAATAAGTAAATAAAGGGATCAATAAATAAATCCAACTGCATGTCTTACTTCCAGCATCGATGAAGAGTTTGACATAAGAAAATTCTCGAGAAACTGACAAGGATGAAAGTAGAAAATGTAAAAGTTTCTCTTCCTTAAATTCAAACTAATTCAGCAAGTACTGGGGGGCATGTCCTCAGTGCCCTGGACTAGCCCTGGACTAGTAGCTGCTGACACAGATAAAGACGAAAGAGTTCCTATCCCAAGGTGCGTAACAGAGTGAGCTGACATCACCTGGAGGCCCCACTTTCATAGGACTTATCCGCTTACCAGGAGGTTCATCTCTTAGTAAGACTGCAAAAGTGGGAAGGGAAAGGAGACGACCGTGGAAAACTTAATAAATGCACTCAAGTATCCTAACTAGACATTAAAAGCTCATAGTATCATATAACCTATTACGCCCATCACATTATTTCTACAGAAAAAAATACATTCTAATAGGGATGGTATAATTCCAGGAACAAACTTCTGCATTCCTAATTCCTCTTTTACAAACTTACACATTCCTAATTCCCCTTAGAGCTTTGCCAGGCAGATTTAGGGAGAAAGAGAAGGAATAAATAGCAGTTTTGACAACGGGAGCTCTCCTAGGATGGGAAAATATGGAAAAAAAAGATGGGGGACGGTGTGACACTCCTATATAGGATATGGATCATTCGAGTATTTGAAGGTGGGAGTGGCCACATCTTTCATTTTCAACATCATTAAACCCACATGCATTTTCTCATACTGAATTGCACTATTACTGCCATCTGCTTGAATATATGAACACAGACAAATCACTCATCGAATTATAGCAAATCCTGTTAAAAAGCAGATCATTACGGGTTCCAGATAACATCAAATTATGACTTCTCCAAAGACAGCCGATATAGAGAATAAAAGTGTAATTTTGAAATTGAGTATCTGCCTTTCTCTCCAATACCAAAGTATAAAAAGAGATTGCCTGTGTATTCATTTAACATAGGCGTTATCAGATATAAACAAAAATTCTCTAAAAATTACGAACTCTTTTCATCGATCCATCCATTCATACGTGAGACATCAATTATGTGCCCGATACCACATTAGCCTCAGGAAATAATATAAGGGGAAAGGGACACAAAAAGCGGACACACCCTCAATTGGTAACATCAGGTAGTATTCTTCCTATTTCTTATCTTGACTTGTTAAAGTCTAACTGAATGACTTAATAAGTGGAATAGGAAGTGAAGATAAACTCCAAGTCCTATCACACAATAAATTAGTTAGAGTAGAAGTTAAAAATAGATTAACAGCCACTAGCGCTTAGAAATACACAGGTGCGAAATGAGGAGAGTATCTGGTCACACCACAAGCATTCCTAAAAGACACTGTAAGTAGATCTATGAAGTTCCTGAACCACACCTGAGATCTTCATAAACAGCCCACAGCTCTTCCTCCTCTGTCCTGGCTAGAATATTCCTAACACACAAGGGCAAAGAGGAAATGTTGGCTCAATAGTCACAAAATTGTTCAGATTTCTGCACTGTAAGGGGGGTGGATTACAGCTAATGATTCTATTACGGCCTTCTTGAATTAGAGAAGTTGCCACCACTTGCCTCACAGAGCTATTGAGAGATGGGCAATAATCCATAGAAAGCCACTAGCCCAGTCAATGGCTTCTATTTTTCACACCAAGCTGTCTATACATCCTCTCATCCAATGTATCCACCACATGCTGCCCACACACGGCACTTCCAGTGTGTTAAAGGTAAGCTTCAGCCTGTCAATCAGTCTGTGTGCTTAACAAAAGCAAAACAATGCAAACAGGAACCTACTTATGAAAACTAAGGGGAAGGATTAACTTGGTACCAAACTATCTGCTCCAAAGCCAAAAAAGAAACAACTTTTATATAGATAGCTCAGGTAGGAGAGAGCCTTCTTCATGGATTACTGAAAATAAAAACAACTTGGAAGGGACAGCCCCATCCTTGAGGGAGTGATAAAGAAAACTGATTTCTGATGCCACAATTGCTCAGTCAAAAGCACTGTGAGAATAGCCCGTCTCTGGGCCTGGTGTCAAAGCAGGTTCAGGACCCTAAAACACAGTTCTGGAGTCTGACAGCTCTGTGGAGTTCAGGTCCAGCACAGAGAGCAGTGAGCAAGATGGACAGGTGACAATGCTTACTGTATTTTCAAACATGCCCCAGATGAGGGTTGGTCAGAACAAGTTCTGGAGAACTAGTCTGGCCTCATACTGCAGGTGTGCCTGGCTCCTTATCTTCACACAGGCAGTTGTTCTAAACAAGTACTTCTTCGCTAAGGACTTGTAAACTCAGAATTCTGGAGCAGGTAGAAAGCTTGGAGACGAACCATGCCAACATCCCCACTTTACTGATGAGAAAATAACAGCCAGATGGGCTGGTCACAGAGCTGGTTAACAACAGAACCAGAATTAGAGCCCAGGCGAGCACCCCTTCCATCAGACTACCGCCTCATTCATATTCGTGAACAGCCCAAGTCCTCTATTAGTGTTTTTTTTTTTCTTTTTTAAGTCTTGACTTTATTTGGAGGTCACCCCTTTTTTCTAACTTTTTTATTATAAAATATACATAACATAAAATTTATCATCTTAACCATTTTTAAAGATATAGTTCAGTAGTGTTAAGTACAGTCACGCTCTTGTGCATCCATCAGCACCATCCAACTCCAGAACTCTGCATTTTCCCAAAATGAAACTTTGTACTTATTAAACAATAACTCCCCAGCCCCTGGCAACCATCATTCTACTTTCTGTCTCTATGAATTTGACTACTCTAGGTGCCTCACATAAGTGGAATCATTCCGTGTTTGTTATTTTGTGACTGGCTTATTTCACTTAGCATATCTTCAAGGTTCATCCATGGTGTAGCATGTGTCAGAATTCCCCTCCTTTTTAAAGCTGAATAACATTCATTGTATGAATATACCACATTTTATTTATCCATTCTTCCATCGATGGACCCGAGTTGCTTCCATTTTTTTGACTATTGTGAATACGGCTGCTATAAACATGAGTGTACAAATATCTGTTCAATCCCTGCTTTCAAATATTTTGGGTATATACCCAGAAGTGAAATTGCTGGATCATATGGTGTATCTGCTATACTGAAATGTGTCTCAAAAAAGACAAAGAAGAGACTAAATCATCTTGGTTAGTGAATTCTTTAAGAAAATGAAAAATACTGAATGTTTTGTTCCTGAACTTAGCTTTACTAAAAAACAACAAATTTTATAAGAAACCTCTTCGAGGCTGTGTGAAGTAGAGGGAAAGCATAGCTATGACAGGAGGACGATGACTCTGGGTTAATGTCTAATGTAGCACTGGACAAGCTTTTGACCTCTGAGCGGGAATGTCCACAGAGAAGAGAGAGTGGTCTAGATAATCTCTGAAGGGTATGGATTCTGTGAATTCTATGAATCTATGGAAAAACTTAGAGGATTACTATGTTTATTCATTTTTTAATTTTCCTTTGTTTCTGTTTGAATTACAAAACATACTGTAGCTTAAAGAACTGTTTTTAGTTAAAGAACTTAGTGTATCCTTGAGACAAGAGTTCCAGGGGCAAAGAGAAGAACTGAGCTAGAAAAAAAAATCACTGAGACTAGTTTATTATCATAGGCAATAATTTTCCCTAGTTGTACATTTGATAATGGCCTTAGAATTTCTAGAGTGTAGTACCCTGTATACCTGAGTCACTGTGAATTTGTGCTTATTTTCTAGGAGTTGATATAAAACTATCATATACACACTGAGCTCAGTATCAACAGGGCATACCTGCCAAGAAAAGTTTGCTACAATAGTTTGGTACAAACAACACTTCAGTTACTGAGCAACATACTGTCACCAAGATCCTTCACTGAAAATGCATTCTCAAAATGTAGACCTGGGTTAAATATGACACCAACCACATGCTCTAAACCCTAGCTGTTCTTGGGCTTTTCCTAACAACCCAGCCTGCACATTCCTCTTTCCCAGGAAGGATCTGCAGGGTGAGAAACACTCCTTACCCAATTGCCCCCAGCTTCCCAGAAGTCCATCTGCTTGAGTGTCCACCATGCAGCAGGCTTTCTACTCTAGGGGCAAGAAGGGGAAGAAGGGGAAGATACAGATAGAATTCCTTACGTATGTTTCACCAATCATTATTTCAACTACTATATTTAAAATAACTTTTGTGGAAAGCTTTCTATGCTGGATACAATTATTTGCATTAACTTATTCAATCCTTATAGTCCTGTGAGTTAGGTGCCTTCATGCTCAAGTTGTAGGAAAGGAGATGGGAGCTCAGAAGTGTCCTGCTTAGAGCCATACAGGCAATAAGGGGTACAGCCAGGCTGGACAGGGTCTTCCGGCCCCAAGGCTAGTGCCCGTTCCACTACGTATACCATTTGCCCACACTCTCCAGTCTATGCCAACCTGGCCACCCCAAAGAGAACATCAGAAGTCACTCTCTTAAAAAGCAGGCCCTAATGATGTAACAATTCATTTATGGCTTTTCGATCAAGTGTGAAGTGTACAGATCACATAATTTATCCTCTTACCTTTCTTTCTGCTGACAGACCAAATTTTGAAAAAAACTAAAACCAAGAATAGAAATCCTGGATCAGCCAGTCCTTTTATTAAAAAACGCTTTACTGAGATAGAAACACCCACATTCTCACCATCTCCAAGAGTGGTGGACGCTGAATGGGTCCCAGTGTTTCCATTCACCTCCAGGCTTACACCCGGGAAGTCTACTGGGGGAAAAGGCATCTATCTATCTATTCAAGACTTGCTTGGACATTTTTAGAGATTTAGATTATCCAAATCTTTCCTTTCCAAATTTTAAGAGTGCAAAAGAGAAGTGTTAATTAATACTTATTACATAGTAGATTCAGGAAACTGTTTTTCCTATGACCGCATGCATTTTTTTTACAGCACCGAGGTCCCTGGGGGAGGCATTAGGGTGTGCACTATATTTATGCTGATTTTATTGGACTTGGAGCATAACTTTATTATTTTAAATGACCGTAGAGGTTTATAATTATTGTTATTGTTGATTTTATGACACGTTATTCGTCCCATCTATGATTTATTTGAGTCCTCAATCAGGAAGTTAACACCCAAATATGACATTGTTCCTGCGGGAAATACTGGCTTTAAAACACTGACTTTTATGGGAGAGCTTTTATTAATGCAATGCCATGAAAAGTGGGAACTGCTTGCTCAATAAAACCCTGATTAAGCAAAATATAACTGTGAGTTTTTCTTTATCCAACTTCTAGGAGAAAGAAGCATTATTTTGCATTTATTTTTTAAACAGGCTGCAGAGGATAATGTGGAGTAAGTCCCAAATTTCTCTTCTACCCCCTAGATCAGTGGTTCTCAACTCTGGCTACACATCAGTACCACATGGGGGGACTTAAAAAATAGCGGCGCCAGGCCCCATCCCAGACCAACTGAATCAGAATTTCAGAGGGTGGGGTCAAGTACTGTACTTTTTTTTAAAGCTCCCCAAGTAATCATAATATGCCTCTAGGGTTCAGAAGAGTTGGCCTATACCATTTGCTCTTAAACTTGAGAGTGCATCTGAATCACCTAAAGGCCATGTTAAAACAGATTGTAAGGTCCCAGCTGGGAATTTCTGATTCAGTAAGGCTGGGGTGGGATTTTAAAAATCTGCATTTATAACAAGTTGCCAGGTGATGCTGATGGCCCAAGGACCACACTGAGAATTACCGCCCTATACTTTCTCTAGTTGAATAGTAATACTCTAAATTAATTTTGTTATAAATATATTAGATCATTCTCTGAGAAGGCGTGGTCTAACATTTTAGTAAGGTTTTCAACAGTGTGGGCCAAAGAAAAAGGATTTTCAGTTAGAAAAAGGATTTTTTGCTTAACTGTTAATTAAAACAGGAAACTTAGTTTATTAGAATGCATCATTCCCTGAGGATCATAGTTACTAAATTTAAACCAGGATAAAATCAGACACAATTCAATCCAACCATTAGTAAGCACTTCCCATGGGATGGCTAGCGACACCACACGTAAGTCACTCTTTCCTTCCCACAGCAGTGAAGAGACAGTCAGACAGGACTGCTGTGCATACAGGTAACTGCAGTCAGACTACAACTGAGGTAACAGTGAGAACGCCGGAAGGGGGGGATTGAAAGCATGTTCAGGACTTAGGGGAGCTTTACACAGGAGGGGGCCTTTTATCAGGATCTTCAAGGGGACCACCCAGCTGCCATTATTCCACTGTCCACAAGCAATTTTCCAATACCAGTGCAGCATACTTCCCGCCCCCATGGGCACATCTGGACCTTGTCCCCAGGCATTAGAGGAGTGATCAGGAACTACAAGCAAATTTTACTTTCAAGTTGAAGGCAGGTTCTGTGGTTTATCTACCTTTGAACTTTTTACAACAATTAGCCCAACGCCTCACACAGAAGTGTTGTTGAATACCTGGCAGCAAGTGATGAAAAAATGTAATCTGGAAGGTAAACCTAATGCACCCCAGGAGCACATACAGATAGAGAGGGAGGTCAGGTGTAGACTACCAGACTTTTACTCTCTAAGTAGCAACCCCATTCCAGGCTTAATACACCACAGGCATGTAAGAAGTATTCTCAACTAACCAGAAATATGGTAGCACATTAAGCTGGTGTTGGGATGGTAAGGATGAAAAGCAGCAGTTTCCCCACGGTTTGTGTCTGTAGATTTGGAGTCAGAGCCTAGCTCCTTAATGCAAGGACTGAGGGCTGGCTACTTCTGTACCCTGCATTTGTCTAAACTGTAGTGGGTGCTCAAGTAATGCTCTACTGAGTTGAAATAACTTGTTAGGTTCCTTACTGAACCTCAAAAGTATTTCTTAAATTATTTGGACATTATGTGACATTCAGCAGTTGATTCAGCTGCGGTCATTGAGAGCTGGCAAGCAGTTAATTTCGAAACCCAAATGCAAAATGCAGCATCACCAACAAGGTACAGAATCCCTCTTATACACCCACCAACCAGAATGAAGCACTATCAGTGAAGCTTTAGATCTCTGAAGAACCCCGACGGAGATGATAATCAGAAGGCCAAGCCCTTCTCAAGGTGAGAACACCCACAAACACATTTTTGTTGTTAGAAGAACTGAAATTAATATAGAAAGTGAAATGCCGAAAGCACCCTCTGGAATGCCAGTGTAGTAGGGGTGAGCAGACCAGGCTCTGGGCCTCCCACTACAACACAGCTCCCAGGCAGGTTCTTCTACCTAATCGTACAGCTGAATATTGGAAGTTATCATCTTATTTCCGACAAGTGTAGTTTGCTATGCTCAATCTTAGAAGTTACCCACAATTACTTCTTTTACAACTAAAATGCATTTAAATTCTATCTTTAAAGGGTAGTACAAAATCAAATGATCAAATATTTAAATATCCCTTAATTAAAGTACTAGTATTAGATTCTTTGTGAATATTACCCAAATAAAAGTGCTGAAAAAAGAGGTTATTTCCATTTTATTATTGTGTAATTATTCTGATCAAAATTGCCTCTTTGAATGGATGGATTTGTAACTACTTTCTGTCCTGTGGAACTTATGGAGGCATCATCCTCAATTCTTCCATAACAAGATGATGCCCAGATATTAACTGTTTGCCTCTCAAGGGCATTGGAAACCTAAAATGAATCAACATTATAGCTCACTGAATGGTGAAATATCATCAATTCTAGTTGTAATAGAACAGAATTGGAATTTACCTTTTCTTTAAAAAGGAGGGGAGGAAAGGGGTGCTTACCCAACAAAGGAATCAACATAAACAAGATCATAAGAGGTAAATTTAAACTACTCAAGAGAATAAAGTATAATCATTTGATTGTTTTAAGAAAAAAATATATCAAAATTTTAAACTATGGAGAGAGGTCCCCTCAATCAACAATCCCCTCAAAACATACAAAAAGGAAGAAAAGTAGGAGAAGGATGATAATTCAGGATATACTGTTTGACTAGAATATATAAACTGTGTAGAAAATTTAATATATTTACCATTAGCGGTTTTTTTTTAACAATGTAAAAAGCTTCGGTCTTACTTAAAAAGCCTGCACTCCTAACAGACTCTTAACATTCCATAAGCCTCCGTCTGTCTACATGTTCAAAAGGTAACAACCAAGATAACTTTTCACTTCACATAACTATCACATTATCAGGTCCTTTAAGAGAAAAGGTTAAATGGGTTATGGGAATATGTAATGCAAGTAAAGCAAACACTGAGATTCAATAAAAATTTAAACACATGACTATTAAAATACTATATTTGACTGAAGTCCAAATATTTAGGACATTCTATAGGCGAAGTTGATAGGTTTGCCTGAGTTTGGCAAAACGCTCATACAAAATGTATCTATCATTCAACATCGGCACGGATATGCCCAACATCAAAAGCAATAAAACATTCTATCAAATTTCTTCAAGAAATAAACGCATAATAAAGGTAGGTACCAAAGGTCTGCGGGCCTGATGTTTTACAGTTTTACTAGGGGAGATGTCAAAGTGATCACTGCATTTTGCCTGAGAAAGATTTACTCCGCTTTGGTGTAGTAAATTGCATATTTCCTAGAAAACCAATGATTTTAAAGAAGAGTAAATATATTTGCCTCTTGTAGACCATGACTAACCCCAGTATGGCACAATTCTGGAGAAATCAGACCTCGCCCAGTTACAAAAATAACAAAAAGGACTCTTGATGCTGGCAGAAAAGTGACAATCATCTTTACTGATACTACAAGAACAATGTTTTAAACTTTTCAATTAGACATTTTAAAAATGTCAGCTCTTTCAGATATGCTGCAAACGGAAAAGTTAAATTGTTTTATAAAAGTAATTGAAATCATCCTTCAGGGAAAAGAACAGAGAGGTGAAAAAGAAAAACAAACACAAGTTCAATGCTAAATATGTGACCCCAAGGATTTTGAACAATCCGGGCCTCAGTCCCCTAATCTATGAAATGAGGATAGTAGTATCTGCCTTCCTCACCCTACAAAGTGCTGTGAAAATTAAATAAGTATTATAAAAGGATTCAGACATTTGTAATTGCTATTACTGTTGTTTTATAGGGAATTTCAGTTTTACTCCAAAAGGGCTAATTATAAATATTAATATAAAGGGATTATTCTTTTCAGTATAAGCCAGCCCCAAATCAAGCAAGTCTGTCTTTGATTTGCTGATTCTTCCTGATTGACATAATTAAACCTTAGATGGTTTCCAACGATTCCCACTCTCTTTACATTCACCATCCCTTCCCCTTGAGTGTGGGCTAGGCTAGTGTCTCATGCCTAATGAACAAAATAAGGCACAAGCGACAATGTGCAACTCTGGTAACTAGGTCGTAACTAGCATAGGCAGTGCCATGCTCTCTTGGATTACTCACTGGGGGAAGCCTGCTCTCATGCTGTGAGCAGACCTATGGAGAAGCCCATGTTTTGAAGAACTGAGCAGCAGCCAGAGAGAAACTGAGGCCTGCCAAAAAACCACGTGAGTGAGCCTGGTAGCAGATCTTCTGGCCCCAGCTGAGCCTTCAGATGACTGCAGCCCTAGTTGGCAACTTGACTGCCATTTCATGAAAGATGCTGAGCCTGAAGAACCCAGCTAAACTCTTGCCACATTCCTGATCCTCAGAAAATGTGAGATACTAAATGAGTGTTGCTTAAAATTGCTAAGTTTGGGGTAATTTGCATGCAGCAATAGATTAGTAATACAAAGCATTTGGCAGCATCTTGCTTTGCAATTAACGCTTAAGATCAGTCACTTCTTTGGTTATAAATTATCTTATCCATTGGTAAACCCTATCATTTTTACACTTGCCTGTTTTTTTCACAATAATTTTCAATGCTGTCTGCTTAAACTGATAATATTTGTCACCTTAAGAATCACCTTAAGTGTGATTCTTGTATCCACCCATTATCTTGCAATAAGATAGTTGTTTTTGTCAAGTAAGTTTTTCTCTTGTGATTTCCAGCAGGTTTTTAATGCAATTTGGGTTACAGAGAGAAATATCTGCAGGGGAAACTACATTTGTAATCATTTGTAATCATACTGAACCTAATAATACTAAGATAAACTTATCCTTTTTTAAAAGACTGATTTGCACAACCTATTCTGGTTCCACCAAATTTGAATCTCTGCTTTCCAATACTCATTTTGCAGCCCTGTGCAACTGCTCTTTGCAGCTCACCTCATGTTTTAAAGAGCCTTCTTCGTACTTAAAAATGTCTGTGAGGGTTTTATTCCACGAAGGCCATTCACAAAAGAGCAAAATCTTTGAAACACTATTCACCAACCTCCCTACGCTGTTTGAAAATAAAGAAGAAAAGAGAAAGAGAAAGAAATAAAAAGTATTAGTGATACCTTATTATGGCTTTAATGTTAATTCATCCAAAAATCATTTAATGAGCAGCTATATCCACTACTCAAGGCATTCAAGATGCAACAGTGAAAATAAAAAAAATAAGACCCAGATCTCATGGAACTTCACATTTTTAAAGTTCCAAAGACCAGCCCCCAAAATAGGGTTGGCTATTTTTGTGGAACTGACCAATTAGATCCATCACAGCGAGAGGAGCCAAATGAAATCCTGAATTCCTACACTCCCGCAGACACTCCATTATGCCTTATCACAGGTGACTGGCTAACTTACATTCTGTAAGACATGTGCTTTACCTCACCATTATAGTGATTACTAATGAGCTATTTTATTCTGCATGTAAGTGACGGAAAAAAAAGATACATTTCTAAAATGCTAATTCCAACTGTCAGAGTAATTTTTTGTTTTGTTTTGTTTTTTAAAAGGTCCCTTAGGCAATTGGAAGTTTTCATTTAGTTTGGCCTTAATGAGTATTTACTGAACCCAAGGCCAAGAAGCAGAATCCATATGGCCTTCAATTTCTTCAACTTCAATACAAGAAAGTGCAACAGTAACCAACACACTTTTCAAACATATTTTAAAAGCATAGTTTTTCATCACTGAATTTTCCTACCAAGTACATTCTACGCTTTTAAAACTACCTGCCTTGTATCAGACGTTGATTTAAAGGCGGAACTCAAGTTTCTGTTTTAAAAAATGTTTGCTGGACATATGAGAATCACATTTTTTTAGGAAATGGCTGAAAACAGTATCTATAGTTGACACAGTGTTTAACTATAGAAGGTGTAATTTAGACTGATATGGAAATATATTCCTCCACTTAATGAAAATAGAGGCCTATTTTTTTCTCATGAACATATATTATCAAACACTTCACACATAAATTTATAAGATCGTCACATTTCAGCATGTGTACATTATATAGTTTAAGAAGAATTTTAGATGGCTGAATATAACAATAACACAATAAGATCATTATATAAAGATAAAACTATAGGATACTTTATAACGTAGAAAATAATTATTCCAGAAAAGTAAACTAAGGATGGTTGGTGCAACTGAGACCTAATTTTAATTTTGAGTTTCCAAACAGCTTCTATCATTAGATAAGAGACATACTAGTTCGTCCAGTTTATCAAGAAAAGGACTTTTCCCTCTCACTCACAGATAAGCCTTAAGGGTAAGAGATACTAAACATAATGGAGACTGTGTCTTCAACAATATTGTGTAGAAGATGCAGCTTTTCATGTGGCAGAGACGGCAAACGGGCAAACCACAGGCCAGATTCAACCCACAGCTGTCTTCTTTGACCTTCGCAGTGTCCCTAAAATTTTTTGAATTGTTCCCATTATTTCTAACTTTTGGCTTCTCTTGAAATCTCAGATTTGGGAACAGCGACCCTCCATTTCCACATGGCAACAGTTGGCTGGAGCTAACAGCTACCCCTCCCATGGTCCACAGAACCCCCTTTGACAACACTTATGAAATCTGCAGGTGTCTGAGTGTGGACTCCTGTAAATATATGGTGGTCTCTTATAACAGTCTTACTACAAAACTTGGGTGCACAATATAAAATCATCCATCTTCGAAGACCAGTCTGCAGGAAGCTAGAGTGATGGAGCACAGAAGCATGGAGCAGAGCTAAGAGGGGAGCCCCTCTTTCTCCCTGGGTATCAGAACCAACTAGAATAGAAGGTTCTTTAAACAACACAGAAGCCAAAGCCCAAGGACTTTTAGGATTCCCCTCAAGAGTCTTTGGCCATAGGTTAAGAAATCACTGAGAGAATAATATATTTTTGAAACAATACCGTTTTTGAACAAGATCATACATGCAGGACTGATACTGAAAAAGTGTGTGTAAAAGCATAATGGCTCATGCCGCTTCCGATTTGTTGGGCATCCATTCTAACCAGTTGAAAGTACTTTTGAAGATCATCCTTGTGGTTATGGAACCCCAACATATAGAACAGATCAAAGTAGGGCTAATCTGCGGAAAGAAGGGGTAGGAAGGCAAACCTGCTTGGACCTCCTGAAACAAAAGTTTTTTCTCAACGAATGAGTGGGTCCATGTCACCAGATCCATCACTCTTCAGTCAGTTGACTCTAATGGTTCTGCCAAGAGCTGGAGTACAGTCATTGGCCAAAGAGCTCCCTGGAAAGTTCCTGAAGGGCAAACATTCTGTGCTGCTGACTGTAGAAAAATCCATAGATTTAGTATTCTGGCATGCAGTTGGCAAAGCAAACATTTGTTATTAAAGTGAAAGTGACAGGAAATAAAAAGGCCATTCCACAGGAAGTAGATTCAGAAGTAACAAAGCTCTTTCCTCAAGAAAGAGCTTTGGAACTGCTAGAATGCCTGATCAAGGAATAGACTCAAGGCCTACAATTATAAACTGTAGGACTGATACTTTCAAACTTATTTTTAAAGTACCAAACCCCAAATTCTAGCTTGGACTCCAGTATATAAAACAGCAATGAATGCAGTTATCTTTTGATTGAAAGGGAGGTGAAGCCAGGATCCCCATGTACATATGTCTCTCTCTTCCCATAAATTTGCCATGTCCTCAGAATCCTAAGGCTCTGTAGAACAATATTGTTAAAAGCATTGCCATGAGGAATAAAAGACTTTGGTCTAGAAATTTTTAAGATAGATATCAACACCTTGACCATAATTGTTGTATGTGAACTAAAGCCACAAATGATTTTCAATATCAAAATTACTGTTTTGAAATCATTAAAGTAGACACATACAGAAAACCATTAATAAAAAATCAGTGAACAAACAAGCTAATTCTTCCCTGGCAAACTTCTTAAGATATATAAACAATTATATTAGAACCATCACCTGTACCCAGTCTTTTATAGCCCTTAAAATGAAGTCCCTTTTAAACTTACGTGTTTCCCCAAAAATAAGACCTAGCTGGACAATCAGCTCTAATGCATCTTTTGGAGCAAAAATTAATATAAGACCCGGTCTTATTTTACTATAATATAAGATCAGGTATGATATGATATATATGATATGATATATGATATGATATGATATGATACCAGGTCTTATATTAATTTTTGCTCCAAAAGACACACTAGAGCTGACTGTCTGCCTAGGTCTTATTTTTGGGGTAACACGGTATCTTCTTCATAAATTTAAATCCCTGTTTTCATTTCAAATAACTGAGCCACCAAAACTCTGTCATCTCAAATATTTTGTAAAGAAAAAAATAAAATGTAAATTTTAAAAAAATATTAAGTCATAAAACATTTTAAGACTATGAATCAACTAGTAGTTTGTTCTTTATTCTTTAAAAGGGTGACTAAATCCTCCATTTTTTAAGTATCTGGGCTTAACACTTGTTTCTAAAGATCCTCAGTTTCGTCATCGTTAGTGGTAACACAGAGGGAGGGTTAACAAGCTGAATCTGCAAATTCAGTGTCGACGATCTGAAGACACTACCATCAGTTTGAAGAGCAAGCGAGAAGAACACAGCCTGATCCAGGAGAAAGGCCAGATTATTTGTGCACCCACAAAATTTTTTCTATCCTTCAATGGTTTACAAATTTTTTTTACTTTCCCTTTACAAGAATAAATACAACTGCGCTGCAAAGGAAAAAAGAACTTTCAGCACTGGGAAAATCCTTCCCAAATTTTCAACCACTCAAAAGCCTAAGACTTTTGACCTCACAACCATTGAGAAGCGCGTGTCTGCTGCACATGCCAAGTACGTGTATGCCACGGAACCCATACATTCCATCACATTGAGCAAGCACACACAAGCCTCCCAGCTTCCCCAAACAGCCTGCACACCAGGCACCTTCTAGCCCTGCCCTGCCATCCCTGTGCAAATACAAAGGGGAAGGAGAATAAGAGAGAGGAAGTGGCCAGTGCAGGGCCTCAGAGAAAGAAATGCAAAACCCTTTGTGGGGCAGGCCAGCCACATACTACTAGAGTTTTTAAACATCAAAGAAAAGAGTAACTTGTGCGGGACTCCCAGTCCTGCTGCCACCATTGGAATCACTTACTGTTTCTATACACCATCAGTGAATACCAGTCTTTCCCACATGCTCTGGAATTAGAGACAGAGAGAATGTGCTAGCTACGTGACAAAGTTCAGTCACCTATGCTTCTAAGGCCACCTGCCTTCTTCTCTCCCTCCCTTTCTTCCTTAATAATTGAAGAGGCTAAACTGCATTTTTTCAATGTTAGACTGCTTCATCATCTACCTCTGACTCAAAGATGCATAACACTTTACTTCAAAACCTTATCCACACAATGATAAGAAAAACATCCATCTTTCAAATATGCATTGTTAAAATCACAAAGATCCGGAGAGACTAAAGTGTCTCCTTGTGATACAAAAATCAAATAAGCTGTCCTGTCCTCAAATAAGCTTTTTAAAAATATCCTTTATTTCATGAACTGGTTTAAGGTTAACCTGTCTACAGAATCATCACTCAATTACATACTCTTTGCTTTGTTGTTTGATGAGAAAGAGTAAAGAGAACATATAACGTGGTGATAAGAATGTCTTTTCTGATATTGTAAGCTCTATTCCAGGTTCTTGACTGAGAAAAGCCATTTTTTAAAAATTTCATAATAAATTTTATAAAATTATGTTCTTATCAAAAAAAGCACCACCTCTGTATCTAGAAGTAAAACTCTTGAACATCTCACTGGCAGTATCATTTACTATATCTTAAGTCCTATTTACTTTAAAAAAAAATCACGAATGCATAAGCTTAAGTACTGTGTCAAAAAGAAAATATAAATCTTTCTACTCTCTTTGCTATCACTGACTTTTTCATGTGTCAAAAGGTTTACAATTTTCTAATGCTAATAAGATGAACCACTTTATAAAAAGTAATTTGCAAGAATCCCTTATTTTCCTTTTCCAAAGCATCCATTTTTTAAAAAATACACAGATAAAAAAGAAAACATGCCAAATTTTCTGCAACATTCTAGGTCCTAAACAAAAAGCCTGTTTTTTTTTCCAGGATTTAAAAAAAATATCTGGGTCAAAAGCACAAATACAGACCCTCCCCCACATGGCATACATGGTTTTTACACTTAACTTTTAACCACAATGATTTTTTAAAACATCTTTTTATCTTTATACAATTACCACTGTTTCTAGTATAGGACTACTTCAAGAAAATTTCTTCAAATTATGGCTAACACTTTAGTTGTCTTTCCGTTACACTAAATTAAAAATATACTCAAGTTCAGTTCTTTATCTTCCTCTGCATATCTGTAGCATACACGTAAATTTTATCTCTTATTCTGAGTTAGGAAAAATATACAAAGTTACTCTAACCTATAACACATTATTAAACTTCCTATTTTATTGCTAGGGTGCTGTTGCTGTATTCAAATTAGACAGCAACGGTAATATGGCCACTGCTTTTCCCAAGCAGGTTTGGTCAGGTGTGAGGAAGAGTGGCTTTGGAGTCTGAAGCTTTACAGTCCTATCTGTAAAAGGGATGAAATACATATCTCTCCTGGCTGTTGTGAGGATAAAATAAGATTCATAGAAGGCCTAGTCCAGTGCCTAGCACATCAGCTACTCAGTATTAGTAAAACTAATACTTACTTTTCTTCCTTTTCCCTATCTTCTCAGTCAAAACTCCACAGAACGTGTAATACCCCAGCTCTGAACTGTACTAACTTAAAGAAATGAAATGCATGGGGATTTGGAAATAATCTTTCACCTATTTTTTTCTTGGTAATTCCCTCCTCCCTCACCACCATAAATATGACAGTACACAAAAGTTAAAGGAAACAAGAGGATAAATGCAGAAATAGTTTACAATTAAGGAGAAATGGACTGTACTTCACATGCTTAGTTATTTACTATGTTTTTGAGTGATTATATCATTAATGAAGAAGTCTCAGAAATCTTTATGGATGCTATCATATTAATACTCATTCTGTCCCCACAGGAGAAACCAAGGTTATACTCTATACAGAGAGCGAAGCAGAGAGAGATACCCAAGGTGGGGAAAGACCTGGAGGCTACCAGGAAACATTTAAACCAAAACACAGTTCTGCCCTCCAGCAATGTGTTGGCTGAAACCTGTGAAGAACCCACCCTAGACTTTCATTTACCACAGGGCACTTTCATTCACCAGGGCTACCTATGTGACTTGTGTGGCTCAGATGATGAAAGAAACGTCTTTCTTGACAATGTCCTATTTCGTAACCCAAGGAATGCAACCCTGAAAAAAGCATGTAACAACAGCAAAATCCAACCTGCACAGTGAGGCACGCTCCCCATTTCTGTCCAAGGCAAGCACCGTGATGGGAGGAGGTAATGTTGCTGGTGATTTTAAAATTACCTTTGTTTCTAATTACTTTTTTCTATAAAACTATAACAATATACAGATCATGCAGACTGATGTAAGAATAAGATCACTGCAAAGTGTCCTTCACAAACAAACCTACTTTCATATATTTCCCTAAGTCCTGACTGGCAGGCACCCTTGAAGCTTATAATACTTTCAGGTGACTTCTTCAGTTAAAAATAGTAAAGATAGATGAAACACACTGGACTGAAACTCAGAAATACTGAGTTCTAGCCCTGTCTTTAGTATTTAATAGCCATGAGGCCTTAGGCAAATTATTAAATTTCTCTGAGACTGGGTTTTCTCATCTGAAAAATGGGGATAATGTTAACTGTCTTATCTTCTTCACAAAATTATTATTTGAAATAAATGAAAATGTGTGAAAGAGGCTGTGCATCACTGGTACCATATGAATAGAAGATGCAGCAGGTACATGAAAATACATGTATCTCCCTGAGATGTTACTAATATTATTTACACATCAACACATGGAATTATGAAACCACCTTTCTGATCACATTTAAAACAAAAATTAAAAATCCAAGCTTCCCCTTAAGACAAATTCTCACACGCTGGTACACATCATACACTAAGAAAAACTGAAAACATTATCATTGCAATGGTCCCATACATATTTTCCTGGCCATTAGGTATATTTCTTATGATACAGGTAAATATTATAAAGTCTGAAACATGCATCAGAACTCTTAATCTTCATTTATTAGGCCTAGTCAAATACCTATGTTATGAAATGTTATGATAGTAAACAGAATGGGAAAATCCTTACTAAAGGTTCATATTTTAAGAAATAAAATGGAGAACAGATGAATAACCAGGAAATCCAGGAATAAACAAACAAAATGTATCTCAAAAATGCAAGCTTGTTATTTAGTGAGAACCAGAGGCTTGGGGAAGAGACATATACCTGTTAAATGATGGACATCTGGTGAGCTTTTAAACTTGACTGTCTGTTATTAATGCAAAGGCAGTCATTTTCTTTGGTCTCCTTACTCTACACCTCAATATGCCACCAAACTCTAAACCAAACTAAAGATACAGTTATTATATTCCCCATCCTCTTTGGGAGCCAAAGCAACAGAATCTGAATTTCTTTGTAAGAGAAAATAATTTGTCTTCACTATTTTATGGAAAGACCAGACTAAAGTCCATGATCAAAACAGGAAAAGTAAAACCTTAAAAATAATGCTCTGAGCACTCTGCAATTTTACTGCCCGAAATAGAACCCATACAGTCCATGCCACCAAATGAAAATTACAAGTCTGTAAGCATGAAGTCAAATTATAAAGTAAAAGATTTTTTTTTAATTTAATGAAGATAAATGGGAGGAAAGACTGTTAACTAGTAGGTGTTTATTTTTATTTGCTATTATGTTTTCTTCAATGATAGTGTTTTGAACAACAACTCAAACTAATTTGAACTTGAACTTGAGTCTAAAAAGTATAAACCTTGACTAATAAATTATTTGGGCATGTTTTATTAAACAGAACTGTCTCATCCTTCAAATTAAGAAATTAATGATCACTTCTAAGAGATTATGCTTTTGACTAAGTTTTAGAAAACTGGTTTAAAAAATTGGTTTAGTCAAGCCCCACCTCTTCTTTAACACCAAAAAGGAACATCAAAGACACTTTGAGTGGTATTTAAATATAATTTTTTAAAATATATTTTTGAAATTTATAATTCAACTTTTTAACAGCCTCCAAAGAAACCAGTTCAATACTATGCTGCTTCTAATGAAATTGATTTCCTCAGAGTACTTTTGTTTTGCAAAATAACGTATTATTGCCTTCCACAATATAGAATTTCTAAATAAAAATACATATCCATGTTTTGAATTTTCTAACACTTAAAAAATGGCTTACAGAGCATTAAAACCTTCACAGTCACTTGGCTAACTGTATTAGTGAGAGGGGATATCCAAGCAAAAATGAAGGAGAGTAGATTTTGCATTGGATGGTCCTTCCAGCGGCATGTGCACTGATGAAGCCACTACAGGTGCCTGTGCCCCGGCTTCCACAAGGTTAACCTCCTACAAGTTATACATCACTCAAAGCAAATATCATTGCATTTGATTCCCTTTGCCACAAAGGTTCAAATACCTAGTGATTTTCGTTTGCCTCTGGAATGAAATCCAGAGCAACTGTTGCTCAATTAAAGATTTCCTCCTCTTCCCCTTTAGTAGCATCTGTCTACTGTCACCCACAAAATATACAAGTGCACACACACCCAAGTACACACACCCCACTGAATCAGAGATGACACACTTAGCTCAAACAATATCTTCTAAGAACTCTGACCAATTGCTCATCTACTTTTGAAGATTTCATTAGCAGACTTGGATTCAGCAGTAGACAGCAAATATTTATTAAGTTGAAAAGTATCAAATATCTGTAACTACTTCCCATAGAAATCTGATTTTCAGAGCTTTTCTGACTTTACATAAATGTGCCCAAGTTACTATGCTTTTATGCACATTTCATCATTTACATCTTCTGGTTTAAAAATTGGAGCAACCTCCATAAAATAAAAACATTTACTCAAAATAATAGTGAAATGTTAATTTTGATATGCAATTAGTTATAAATCTTCTAATGTCCTTTTAAAAACTTCTTCTTGGAAAATATACTGTACTTTAGATCATTAAATATAACAACTGTTGTACAAATATTACTAATCTTCTCTATGTAAATAATAATCTCACGTTAGTTCACATAATAAAAAACAAAACTGAGACCAACCCTTATTGGTCATCTTATACCCAGGCATAATTACAAGGAAATATCATTATTTCTAAAAATACAATTTGGTAAATGTATTATACACCATCAAATCACCTTTTGGAATTAACATTTGGGTGTTTAGCCATTTAATACTTTTATAAATCGCTACAATTTAAAATTGATATGAATTTGGGGAATTGGAAAATCAGCAATATATAAAATCTATTTTGATTGGTAGGTTTCAATGGTTTCTAATATATAAATAGTGTAAAAATATCAAATGATCAGTCTTTTAAAAATATAAAGTAGAATTTCTATGTTGTCACCTGAATTATCAAGTAATTTTTTTTCTTTACTGCTTTTATTTTCATTCTAATACTTATCTCTTAAAGGTCATAAAAGTGTGTAATTCGCTATGACATTACCTAGAACCATATGAAAAAATTGTTAGTCACTTTTAAAATGGAAAAACTAAATGTCCCACTCAAAGCCAAATCACAAGTAACCTGACAGTCTGATATAAATTTTATATTAACATATATTACATCCACACATGGAATCTATATAATTAAATTGAGGTATTATTCAACAAATTTGTTATTCAACAAATTCTTCATATAGGAGGCTACCATATGATTTTAACCTAATAAAGTCTTTTTTGTTACTACAAAATTAAAAATTGATGCAGCAAAAGCCTTTGTTGCAGGGAGGGCTTGAGGTTGGGTGTTTTTTTGTGTGTTTTTTTTTCTTTTGGTATTTAATTCAACTATACACAATGTAGTACATACAAGCAAAACACAATTGAGATACTGTTTTCTTTAACATTCCTATAGGAGACCAAATTCATTTGCATTGGAGAGAACACAATTACTGATTTTTAAGTCATGAAAGACAAATTCATAGCTTTTTCCTACACTACCTCATAGTATTTACACCATCTCAGTAAAAGCATGTCTAGCACCACTTCGTTACTTCCTAGAAGTGGGCAGAAAGTGCATTTTTCAAAGTTTTGTTTCTCACAGAATCATTCAACTTGAGTTACAAAGCACATTCAGGTTAGCCTATGTCTTAGCTGCAGTATATGTGTGCATGTGTGTGGATAAAGTGTCTGTGTAAAACTAAATTTTCATCAACATCAAAAATGAAATTTCTATCAAGGAAATGTCCGCAACTTTCAATAGAATTTGAAAGTCCTTACCAGTTTTATCCTTTTAAAGAAAACTTTGATTCATACACACTAACAAGAAATATGAATAGAGAGAAAAAGATGCAAAGATTTTTATTCAACAGCGCCTGTAACCAACTTAAGAAGAGAAATAGACGGTTTGTACACGGTTTACACTACAATAATTTGCAGTTAATAAGAATTAAACACGTGGTGAAAATAAAGAAGTTTTCTACCTCTGAATGACCTGAGAAAATAATGGTATCTAGTCTGCCTACTATAATAATACATATAAAATGATGCTAGAATGATATCTAACAAAAGATGCAATTGGAAAGCAAATGGCATGCCAATAATTTCATAACTTAAAAACATCTCCTCCCAAAGTATCATTAGCTTTAAAAAAAATCTATTGGACTGTAGACATTAAAACTGATTCTTGAGAACAGAAAGAAATCAGAACAATCTAAAGAAAACGAGCACTCAATTGTTGAATGATTTTTTTAAGTAAGCAAGCAATGAGTATGAATT
Organism: Rhinolophus ferrumequinum; assembly: GCF_004115265.2. Classification (NCBI taxonomy): domain Eukaryota; kingdom Metazoa; phylum Chordata; class Mammalia; order Chiroptera; family Rhinolophidae; genus Rhinolophus; species Rhinolophus ferrumequinum. The sequence continues at coordinate 59,657,407 of NC_046285.1, read as the reverse complement.
GTTTTCTTCACATTTTCACTTCAACTGACACAAAAACCACATATAGAACTGACTGGATGCTGACAAATTTACTCCTAACTTGTTAATTTTCATGGAAATGCAACAAAAGAACACCACAACAGTCACCATGTAACCTAAAAGCTTTGGTTTCAAATGTCACAGTACCCTGCTTTTTAAAAGCCACCACCGTGGTAATGCCCTGTACATGAGAACATACAGCCAGCTGCTTCATCCCAGGAGTCTGAGCTCAGTACACAACACCAGTCACTAGCTCTCTCTCCTTTAGCCTGCAGTACAAGTAACTAATTTCTACATTTTTAAACTAATAAAGGAAAGGGGGAGAAAACACATTAAAACCATGCAATCAGAAATGATGTAACCCCTACTGCAGCAGCTTATGCATACATTTGGTATGTCAGACGTCTTCAGTGTAGTGAATCACACACAGCGCATTTTAATCTGCCTCCTAGGTATTTCATATCACCCACATGTTCAAAGAAATCCTGTACTAATCGGACTGTATAAGTCCTAAATTGCTCTTTATTTAATTAATAGTAAAAATCTGGGACATGCTTTAAATTCTGAACTCTTGTATAAACACCATAAAATAATTTCAATTACACTCCAGCTAACAGCAAATAACCTCTATATTTTGAAACAAAATGTCAAAAAGTAGTATATTTGTCAGAAATTTTAGGAGATGTTAATAACTTTAAACTAGTATTTCACTTATTTTGCAACATTAAATAATTACTTTGCAACATGAAATGAGGTGTCAACCCATCAAATTTTAAAAAGTACTGATAATTTACTAACTCTAACCCCCAAAAGGACACAAAACAGCAAGTTAGCCAATAGAATTAAGCATTTACAGAAACAGCGCCCATCAAATATTTTGGGTGGTTCTTTCAAACCCTGTTCAATATATTCAAATTTTTAAGCGTTGTAAGATGAGCAATTTAAACTTACAATAAATACTTAATATAGCAGGAAGCTTCAACTTGGATGTCTCAAGCAAAAAATAATTTTAAAGAAAAGTATACAAATTTAGAGTACTTAATTGAAAAACCAATCAGTTACACATTACATCTTTTCCTAGAGAGAACTGGCTTAATATTACACATGAAACTGCGAATCATAACTTTTACCTCTTTTTTTAATAAGTATTAAGTAGTTTTCTGATAATACCACAGAATCATTTGCAAACAAAAGATATCCTGTTGCTTAAGATAAAACATATCTGCAAATGTGCACACAATTTTTAAAAACCACTTTAACAAAATATCTAAGTATTATAAAATTAGGATAGTTTGTTTTAAAATCTATTCAATCCTGGCAAAAATCAAGTGGCTACACTATTGAGTATCAGATTGTAAAGGTGGTAAATCAAAGACTTCACTTACAGTCTCTCCAATTCAGCTACTTAATGACTAATGGTGAAGAAATGTATGTGAATGGGATATAAACTAAGTTACAACACATAAGAGAAAAAAATCTAGAGTGAGTAATAAAGGGCCCAAATTTAAAGTCCACAATAAACTTCAAACAAAGCTCTTCTCCCTTCATTTCTCTCCTCATACAGATATTTCTCATGTAAGCAAATCACTGGAGCAATCCAACCTCCACAAACCTTTTTACTCCTTCTCTAACAACAATGCACTTAAATATAACTATAGATTTCACAGTGATATCTGTTTAGCCTGAAACATATCTTAAAAGCAACAGCAACAGCAACAAAACTCTCAGAAGCAATACTCAGTAGTCTCAGTAACTACAAAAGTCTGGCTTTTAACTGGCATCCAATCCAAACAACCCAGTTCTTTAGAGTGCTATGCAAAATATTGACCCATTACTGAATTATTTTATTATTCAACATTAAGCTATCTAAAAAAGAAAACTAATTAATCGCGAGGTTTAGTTAAGCAATTTGGCTGACAGTAAATATTTACTCTTAACATCTCACAGGAAGTCTTGACAAGAATTTGTTGCCATTGTGCTGGGGGTAGGGGTGGGAGGCAAGTTTTGATAAACAAGTTGAACAGTCTCAGCGAATTTAACACAGCTAATGTTCGACACCCCCTACCCCCAATAAGGCACCAGATATTTTCCAAGACGAGTAAACACCTTATATAATGAAAGTAAAAACTGTAACTTTCTAAACTATGTTATCTCCAACAACAGAACAAACGAAAGCCTTTTTTAAAATTACAAAAGCACATTTTTAAAAAACGAGTGTTTTTTTCTTTTTTACTTATACGTAAGCCCGACCACAAAATAACTAAGCAAAATATATTTACCTGAGCTTTTTAGAGACTGAGTAATCAACTTCCATGATTTTCCCATGCAATTCCACTTTACCTTTAAAACAGAAATTAAAGCACTCAGAACCTTCCTGGGAGGAAACCACCGGGGGTCTAGGAGGAGCACGTACAGAACTCCACGCTCGGGCTCCGCCTTCGGGCGCCCTCAAGGGGTCTCCTACCCCGCTCCAGCTAGGCAAACTTGGTTCCCAGTGGGAAAAAAGATGGGCGCCCGGAGTCTCGGGACGAGGTGGGAAGGGTGCGAGCCCGGAGCCGACCCCAGGTATAGCTGTGGGTGGCATTACCGGAAAAACAAATTTAATAAAGAGCGGCGCCAATTTGAAAGGATGAGCTCATTTGAAACTCAAGCTGCAGGACTGGCGCGGCCCCGTTTCTCTCGGCCCCCACTTCTCCATTCCGCTAACCCAGGTCCCGAAGACTCCAGTGCAATCCCCTCCCTGCCCTCTCCTTCTGGTGGCCCCCCAGAAGACGCGCAAAAGCCCTCTGGGGTCCGCTGCTGCGAGAGCCCAGTCCCTGCCGGCTTCTGGGTGTCACCTTGGCCTCGCCGCCGCCCCGCCCCCACCCCGCGCGCTAGTGGGGAAGGGGCTCCGACCCGGCCTGGGTTCGGGGGGCGCAGGCTCAGGGTCTGGGGGCCAGCGCAGCTCCGGGCGGTGCGTGTGCGAGAGGGAGAGTTGGTGAGTGCGCGCGCGCGCGCGAGTGTGTGTGTCGCTCTCGGTCTCCCGTCTGGGCTCCAGCGCGCTCGCGGGCCCCCCGGTCTCCTCTTTCCCGGTTCTCAGCCCGGGCCCCCACCGAGTTGAGACAGGGCACCTCGTAAAAAGGTGCTTCTGGCCGAGCGGGAGGCGGGGGGACAGGCGGCGGAAAGCCCCCAGCCTCGAGTTCTTCTTAATAAAATCGGACAAAAAATTCAGAGAAAAATAGGAGCGCTTGAGAGACGAGCGAGAGGGGACTGAGGTTCGAGGAGGACCGAGAAAGATGTGCCGTCGTGCATGGGGCAGGGTTTGGGGGAGCCTCGAAACCTCGGAGGGGGGTCATCAGGGTGGCGCCAAGGGGGTGCCGAAAGTGGGGGACCGCGGGGCTAGGTGGGGAGGGGGCTCGAAAGGAGAGTGCGGCTCCGGGGACGCCAGAGGGCGAAAGGTCCTGGGCACGAGGCACGCGAAGGGGTAAGGTCCGGTCGAGAAAGAGATGCAGGATCTGAGGGGTCCCTGGCAAAGGGGGTGACAGGAAGGTCAGGGAAGACGGGGGACGGGGGTTCTCTAAGGATGGGGGTGGGGAACTCGAACCATCTCCGGGAGTCAGGGGAACGAGGGTGCTCCCAGAAAGCGAGCTAGCCTCGGGGACCCTCGGGGCGGCACAGGGGTCCCAGGGCTGCGGCTCGGAGGGCAAGGGGTGAGTCCAGAGGTGTGGGGGGAGGGGAGCGCGCCGTCCCAGGAGCGGGCCGGCGGTTAGAGTTGAGGGTCTGGTGCGTGGAAGTGAGCGTGCGAGCGCGTGAGCCCCCGCCGGGCGCCGCCCGCGGGGCTCGGCCTCCCTCCCGGCGCCGTCCGGGCCAGAGAAGGGAGAGGCGGGGGGAGGGGGACAGCTTCGAGTGCTCACCCGAGAGGGTCTCGATGGCGCGGATGGCCCAGTTCTGGTCGGGGTAGTCCACGAAGGCGTAGCCGGACTTGAGCAGGACCTGTCCGGCCAGGGGCAGCTTCCTGTCCCCGAAGAGCTGCCGGAGGTCGTCGGCAGTGACGGCGGGGCTCAGGTTCCCGATGTAAAGCTTGTTCATCATCCGTCTCTTCCCCGAGAGCCCGCGGCTCCCCCGGCCCGGTACCCGGCGCTCCTCGCCTCCTCCGCTGCCCTCGTCTCTCCTCCTCCTCCTCCTCCGCCCCCCCCTCCGCTCTCCGCCCGCCCGCCACCCACCCCCACCCTCACCCTCAGCCTGGCTCCCCCCACCGCGGCCGCCCGGCCCGCCCGGGGGCAGAGGCAGAGGCGGAGGCGGGGACTCAGCGCGGCTGCCTCCTCGGGGCAGAGTCCTGGCCGGGCGGCGGCGCGCGGACAAAGCGCTCTCTCTGCCTCCCTCTCTCCCTCTCAAGGCGGTGGCGGGAGGAGGAGCAGCGGCGGGCGGCGGCAGCGCACCCCGCGTGTGTCTGTGTGAGAGTTTGTACGGGCGTGTGCGCAGCCGAGAGTGAGCGAGCGAGCGCCCCCTCCCCGCCCCGCGCCGCTGCGCCCCTCGCCTCGCGCCCCCAGCGCTCCGAGCTCTCCGCGCGCCTCCCCGGGCTTCTGCCCCGCTCTCAGCGGACGGAAGCTAGTCGCGGTCCGGGGCTGTGACTCCCGGGCGCCAGAACCCCGGGCCGGCGAGGCGCAGAGAGGCCGGGCGAGCGGCGGAGCGGAGAAGGTGCGCCCCGGGCGCGGGTGCTAGTGCGCGAGGGGGCGCGGGGGAGCGGCTGGGAGCCGCAGGCGTGGGAGGGAGAGGGGCTGTGGGAGAGCGTGGAAAGGGGTGTGCGCAAGGTGGACCGGATGTGAGCGCGCGGCTGCCAGGCGAGCGGGAAGGTGTGTCTCGGAGGTGAGGAGCGAGGGCAGGCTGGGAGACAACAACTTTCTCGCGGCGAGTTAGTCGAGTCTGGCGCTCTGCGCGTTCCCGGGCGGAGCGCTTGCTGCGAGACCCTCTCGGTGCCCCGCTCTCCCGGGCGGCGCGTGTGGTCAGGGATCGCGGGCTGGAGCCGGGACGCTGGGGGCCCTCACGGACTGTGCACCCCCGGGAAGTTGCTCCGACCCGTGTGGGGAGACGGAAGGCCAGAGCAGAGTCACATCCCCTCCGCCTGCACCCGGTGCGTCCGGAACCCCGCGGTGGGCGGCAGCCTGACGCTGGCAGCTGCTCTCTATTCTGGGAAGTGCCGAGGGCTTCCCGAGCGGCCGCTGCGAAGCCAGGTGGCGGGTAGCGAGGCGAGCGGGGAGGGGGGCAGGGGCTGTGGCACGGAGGACGGGCGCTCGCTGCAACGCGGCGAGGCCGGGTTCAGTCCCGGAGCCAGGGCGATGGAAGGCGAGGGGGACTGGAGCAGAGGCGCTCAGGCTGTGTAGGAGTTTCCCGAGCATTGCGAAGGGCCAGGAAAGGAAAGAGGTCCTTGCAAGCGGAGGAAACAACGTGACCGACGAAAGAGGCAGGGTTGGGATGACAACAGCCCAAGCCGAGGGGCTAGGGAAGGAACCAGACAGGCTGGAAACCGGTTGCGAGTTCTGATGGTTAGAGCCTGGTCCCAGCCAGGAAATGAAATTCTACAGGAGAGGGCGGGGGTAGGTGGGGGGGAGGCAAGATTCAGAAATAAAAGAGTAGACGATTCCATGATCTGGATTTCAGGGGGGCCTTAGGAGAGATGATGGCTTAATCCAGAGAAATGTGGGTTTTGGGGGGGCTTTGAGGGTCTCTTGGAGAAACCACAAATGTAGGGATTGAACAGGTTCGGGTCTCCTGGCTGGGTTGTGTAGTACTGCCTTTCCCAAGCTTTCCTATTGATGAAGGGGGTGGAGGGAGCGCGGTTGTTTAAAAAAAATCCACGTTCCCCAGCCACTTCCTTTGAATACCGACCCTGTGCGCCTGAATTTTATACTTTCTACAAGTACGGCCAGGTCGTTCATGTCCGGGAAAACACTGGCAGGTGGAAAGCCTATCTGCTTAGGACTCAGGCCTTCCTCCTTTCCTCCCACAGCTGTGTAGCCGGGAATGCGCCATATCTCTGAGCCTAAGTTTCTTCATGTATTAAAAGAGAGGACAAAACAACCGACCGTTGGTAGGGCTGTTGTGAGGGCTGCATGAAAGATCACCGAGTAGTGTGGTGAGACACAGCTGACATACACTTAGTGCCTGTTTCTTTTCGTTCCCTCAGAAACTCAAGAGCTTTAAAACACTTTCTTTTGGTGAAGATCTCCTTAAATAATTACTTATCTACATGGGAAAATATAATGTGTTCTCACCTAGATATTTGCAGTTGTTTGAATTCTGGCTTTGGTCTCAAATATTCACATACTTCCTTTCTCTAGGAAAGGAAATGGATTTAACTGCTCCTGGAGTTGGGAATGAACTTTGCCATTACTGTGTTTCCCCCAAAATAAGACCGGGTCTTATATTAATTTTTGCTCCAAAAGACGCATTAGGGCTTATGTTCAGGGATGTCATCCTGAAAAAATCATGCTAGGGCTTATTTTCTGGTTAGGTCTTAATTTCCAGGAAAGCCAGTAGGTATGGATGCTTCCCTACTAAAACGTAGTGGAGAATCACAAATGTTTGCATAAATTTCAGCAGACTGTGAGGTAACAATTGTCAGATGATTTATATTAATACAAAATGCCCTAATTGATATGGTCACCTTCATATTATAGGACAGCAAGTTTGCTTATTTCATTTCCACTAATTCAGAGTTACACGTTCTAAAAGAGAAACGAGAGAATGGCAGGGATAATTGGTCTCATTCATCTCTGAAAGGGTAGTAAAACTTTTTTTATTGTAGAATATTTTCAGACATGTCAATTCGAAACCACAAACATTTTAGCATGGATTCTCTGGTGGGCAGCAAGCATGTAAAGATTCTTGGCAGATGTGGCTTCTCATGAACTCTTCTATCCTGTTTCACCAGGTCACTTTCAAAGTGTTTTCTGAGCAATAATTGCTCTTTGCTGTAATTTATGTCTTTTGACCTGCTGGTGATTTGTAAATGGTGGTGCTGCAAAAGGGTTTGAATGGTAAGGTTGATGGAGAACACATTTCTACTCCATCTCTGATGTGTGGCACCCACAGTTCCTTCTCTTAGAATGCAGAGTTGCTCTTTCTCATGATAGAGAAGAGGATAGGGGGCAGCAAGGGGACAGCCTCCAAATACAAAACCAGTGACCTCCAAAGGTCACTGCCCTGCCTGACAAAACTTTATTTTCTACATGTTTTCTCCTGAGTTCCCCTAATTCATCCCCCACATTTCAGAGATGAAATGGAGATTGGTCTGAACTAAATTTAAGCCTAATAAGCCAAGTTCTGGTGAATGTTTAACTGAAGTCAGATTTTGGAGAAAATCTTATAGTAGGCATATTAATTTTTAAAGCATGTATTAACCTTTTCCTCAAGAGTTTCAAAGACAGTGCAGATCCTCACGGTTTCTCAATGATTCTTTTGGGCTGGATGCTGGTAAGGTAGCTGGGGAAAGATTCCTACCTACTTTGCAGGTAGGAAAACAGGCCTAAGAAAGTAGAAGAATTTCTTCATGGTCATACAGAGGGCTTGAAGCATGACTAGCAAACACATTTTAGCCTCACAAAGAGCCTGTGAAATGTTAAGGTTTCATCTTGGACTTTAGGACCAAAATACGTGTATTTCTGTCCATAGATAGAGCACCTTCTCATAGCATCACTGTGGCGACCTTAACCTTTTGAATCTGCAAAACAACTGTGAAAATGTTTTTGTTCAGCTAATGATGGTCATCAGTATGGCCAGTGTTTCTAGGTAATGTAAGAAGTTGGGAGGGGAAATTAAGCCTATTTGCTGGAAGATTGAAGGAAAAACAGTATTTGGTGGCATCAGCACCTGTCTACTCTTTGGGAATGGTAGGGTGACCTCCTTTAGACACCTTTTCTTGAGTTGGCAGAAGAAAAATTGGCTGACCTTAGTTAATTCACCTCCCTTAGCCTTCAGAGTCCTCATTTATAAAAAAGCCCAACCTACTTCTTCACCGTAAACTCTGGCTCCCTTACTTTTCATATTTTCCAAATTCTGGGCCACCTCAGAGCTCTGGCCCTTTGCACATACTGTTCCATTTCCCTGGAATGCATTTCTTCCCCCCAAGAAACTCCAGCCTCCTCCTCTGACTTGACCACAGGATACACAATGCACTTCATTTTACTCAGATAAAAAATATCTTTTTGATGGTAATAGTTGTATGACTTTGTGAATATATTAAAAACCACTGAAGTGTACATTTTAAGTGGGTGAATTTTATGGTATGTGAATTAAATGTCAAGTTTTAAAAATTGTATGAGGAAAAAAGTCTTCTCTTCCCTACTGTATGGTGAATTTCTGCAGAAATGAGAGCTTGTATTTTTCATCCTTTGGCCATTATCAAACCTGGCATATAATAGGGACTCAGGTAACACTTGTTGATGAAACAATGACCATCTGAGGTTTTCTGTAAGGATTAAGTGAAGGTGTTTATGATGGTGCGTATCTTGTGTCATGCTTAATAGGTAGCAGGAGAAAACGTTCACTTTTCTCCCCTTGTTAAATTCATTCATTTATTCACAGCATTACACGATGTTAGACACTGAGGATACAGAAGTGGATGAACAGTGTCCTGCTCTCAAGGAGTTTATGATCAGTGGGGAAGGCAGATGAGTAAGCAGATTATAGTTGGCATTAGAGGTGCCACAATAGACTCTGTGAGCATAGAGGAGAGACTGTCTCATTCGGCCTGTGGTCGGTAAGGGATCATTATGGAGGAACTGACGTTGGTAACTGGTTTTGAAGGATAAGTCAGGGTTTGCTAGGATAAGAGGAATGGCAGAGGAAATGCATCCTAGACAGAAGGAAGAACATATGCAAAAGCACAGAGACATAAGAAAGCATGTGCTCCACACCTAAAATCAAATCCAAATGTGGATTCAGAAATAAGTTTAAGAGAAAGAGTACTGAGAAAACAATGCAAAAAAAAAGTTTTTGAGAATTGAAGACATGGATCTCCACATTGAGAAAAAAAGATCCAGAGCAAAAGTACATCGTGGTGAAATTTAGAACTCAATCAAATTATAAAGGCATCTGGGAGAAAATAGGTCACAAAAAAGATTTTTAATATTGTTATAGCTGTGTATGGCGTCGGGTACTAGATTTATTGGGGTGATCCTTCATAAGCTATACGAATGTCTAATCACTAATGTATATCTGAAAATATAATTTTGTATGTCAACTGTAATTGAAATTTTTTAATTTTTTTAAGGATTTGAAAAAAAAGAATGGGAATGTATTTTTCTAAAGCATAAAGGAACCTAGGAGGCAGTAGAACACTGCCTTCAAAACTGAATGGAAATTATTTTCAACCTAGAATTCTAAACCTGGTTAGACCATCAATTAAAAAGACATGAAGGTTTCAAACATGCCCCATTTGGGGGAAGCTACTAGAGGTTAAATGCCAGCAAAACAGTGGAAGAGAAAGACATGGGATTTGAGAAATATGGAATCCAACCCAGGAGACTAAATAGAAGATCCAGAATGCCGGCGATGCAGCCATCCAGAGAGCAACCAGCACAGAAAGGGACAAGAAGACAGAAGCCGTTTGAGGACTTCAAGGAACAAAAAACTGGAACTCACATATAAATGTAATTATTTCTGATATGACGGCAAGCATATTGGAGCACTTGGAAAAAATTAATCACAGCTATATGAAAAACTAGGCAAATGGAAAAACAAGGAAATCATTAACTAGGAAAAACACATGGTCATACGGGAAAGGAGCAATGGTCATAGGCTCAATGGTGAAAATATTTGTACAGTCATAATGTAAACACTGATGTATTATCCAAACCACATAAAGAGAACTTATGAATTAATCATAAAAGACAACCATTAGAAAAATGGGAAATAATATGAATGGGCTAATTCACAGAAGATGCAACTCAACTGGACAATAAGCTTAACTCATGAGTAATTGGAGAAATTAAAATCATTCACAAATAGACAAAAATTTAAAACTTCTGATGATATAAGGTACTGGCAAAGGTGTGAAGCATTAGAAACAGCCATCCACTACTAGCAAGAGTGTACATTGGTACAATTACTCTGAGGGACAGTTTGTCATTATCTAGTAAAAATGATATAGGCCTCAGCACTCCCTGTCAATCATTCTCCCTTTTCCTAGATGGCCATCTCATCTCTCTTCACACCTTTCCTATTACTCTTCATGCACTTTAGGTGTCAGCTGATAACCTTGCTTTCTGTTGCACTGAGAAAATAGCAATCAAAAGAGCACTTCAACAAATTCCAGCTATACCAGCTCACATATCTGCATCAGTGCCCATAGATTCTGCCTTCTCTCCTGTTACTATGATGCCTATGCGTGATCCAGAAAAGGAGAAAACTGATGACTTCAGAGAAAATGAAGAAACATGCACATTCTTTGACCTGGTAGTTTCTTCAAGGAAACATGTACAAGTTTCATTGTAGCACAAGAATAGGGAAAAATGGAACCTAAATGTCCATCAACAAGAAAATGGATAAAAACTAAGATTTTGAGATAGTCATAAATTTAATATACATCAGGTTAAAGAGTATGCACATTGATTGATTTTCTCTGGACTCATTAGTTTCTCCCTTATGGATGAAATAAATGAAATAGGTTACATGTATCAATGTTAAAAACTAAAACATGCTGAATGAAAAGTTGTATTAATAGAAGGATGTGTTATGGTACCATTTATATAAAGTTTGAAAACATACATAATTTTATTGCTGATATGGACTCATTTGTATGGTATAAATGTATAAAAACATGCATGGGAATGACAAACTTCAAATTTGAGATAACAATTACTTCTGGGAGAGCTCCACATTTCAGGTAATTATTACCTCTGGGAGAGGAGAAAAGGGAATAGGAATTGGAGAGTCACACATGGAATTTCCATTTTAATTTTTTTGTTTATAAAGCTGGGTGGTAGGTAAAAAGTGTTAGTTATCTTCTTTTTCTTAACTCTTCAGTAACAACATTTTTCTTTATCTGGCAGGAGATGATTCTCAAACCAGATTAAGCATCATAATTACCACAAGAACTTTAAAAATACACACTTCCCAAGACCCACCACTAGGACTCCTGAACCCAAATTTTCAGAGCTGGGGCCCAGGAATCTGCATTTTTTAAAAACTAAGGTTTTTTTTTTTTTTTTTTTTTGGTTTGGTTTTCAGTTTATACATATATATATATATATATATATAAATTTATATTTGTTATACATAATATATATTTTATATACAATGTTAGAGTTACAAAAAGACTGCAGTAGTACAAAGAAGTCCTTTAGGACATTCGCCCAGATTCTCCAAATGTTAACATTTTGCTGCATTTTTTTTATCCTTTTCTCTGTTTCTTTCAACAGTTTGAGAGTAAACTGAAAATAGGATGTCCCTTTACACCTAAGCACTTAAGTTTATATCTACTAAAAAAACAAACAAACAAAAACAGTCTTTATATAACCCCAGCATAATAAAACTAGGAAATAAACATTAATACTGTTATCAAATCTACAAACCGTATTCAGTATTCAGATTTCACCAGTTGCGTCAACAGGGTTTGTTACATACAGCAAAAGGAAATTCCAAATCAGTGGTTGCATTTGGTTGTGCTGTCTCTTTACTCTCTAATCTGGACAGCACCCCAGTCCAGCTTTGTTTTTCATAACATTGACGTTGATAAAAAAAAAAAAAATAGGCTACTTATTTGTTAGAATGCCCCTCAGTTTGGGTTTGTCTGATATTTCCTCATGATTAGATTTAAGTTACAGATTTTCTTGCAGGAATACCACAGAAGTGAAATTGCATTGTATCAGGGCCATGCGATGCTGATGTGTCTCATTATTAACTGGTGATATTGTTTGCTCACTTGCTGAAGGTGGTACGTGCCTGGTTTCTCTATTATAAAGTTACTAAGTATCTCTTAGGGAGATACTTTGATGTTATGTAAACACTCTGTTACTCCTGAAAATTTCAATTATTAGTGTTAGTATCTATTGTTGATTCTTGCCTAGATTAATTATTTTTATTATGGTTGCCAAATGTTGTCTAATTTTGTGATTCCTTTTATATTTATTAGTTAGATTTCTATTGTAAGGAAGAGATTTCCCTTCTCCATTTATTATATCATTGTGGATTAATGGATTCTCATTCAAAGTGTTATAAACTTTTACAAATATTAAGAGCTAGAAAATGGATTGTGTATATAAATACACACACATGCAGATCTATACCTGTCTATATTTACCTGTAACTATATTAAAAATCACAGATACAGACTGACACCTCTAATTTCAATGAAATACTGCAGGGTTCATTTTTCTCCTCTTCACTTTTCGTATTTGTAGCTTTCCTTCAACAATGAGAAATCTGGCTCCCGTTATCCACAATGTATTGACTTATTTGCTCAATCCTAGAATACACAGAATTGCTAACCCATGCTTCTGGAAAAAAAAAAAAAAAAGGTATTAACTAGGCTTCAAACTATTATCTAATATTAGTTTAGAGTTGTGTGTTTAGCCCGAGGGCATATGGTCCAAATACAGTGTACAAAAGTTACTTGAGTTTTATTTCCTCTTTCCGTAATGGTTATCTTATTCATTTGAAATTTTGTTGGCTCATGTGTTTGTTTTTAACATTTTAGTTTTCCCCTCCATCTTTGTTGATTTTATTTATTTTTCTCTTTGTTGTTGTTGTTGAGTATGTAAAACATTAACATGATTCCAAAACACAGAAGGTATAGTCAGATGATTTCCATCCCCTCCCCATTCCTGTGATTCTATCCAATTCATTCCCAACCAACCCCTGAGGGTAACCAATCTGATTAGTTTCTAGTTTGTCTTGTGTTTTTTTTTGTACAAATGAATATATACATGTAGGTTTTCTTATTTCCCCTTTTCCTACAAAAAAGGTAGCATACCGTAGATACTCTTTTGCATTTTTATTTCTTCGGTTAACAATATATCCTAGAAATCACTCCAAAGCTCATAGAGATCTTTCTCATTCTTTTTTTAACAACTGCATAGAACGCATATGTCATATATACCAGGGATGCCAAAAAAAGTATACATATGACTTGTATTCATCTTTTGTTATCAGTATATATTGAGTATTACAATTTTAATACAGTCTTCCTTTCTTAAAATGTGTATACATTTTTTTTGGCACCCTCTATATATGCGCGTGTCAATGGCTTTCAGTATTTTTTAATTTTACAAATAGTGATGCTATGAATAACCTTTATGTATGTATTTTTGTATTATTGGAGGTTTATCTTCAGGGTGAATTCTTAGTGGGATTGCTAGGTCAAAAGATTATGCATGCACATGTGTGTGTTTTAAATATATATTGTGAAATTCTCTTCCATAAAGATTGTACCAATTTGCATTCCTACCAGCAATGTATAAGAGTGTCTGTTCCCCTAGCCTGCCAACAGGTGTGTGATCATATTTTTTAATTTTTGCCAATCTGACAAGTGAGAAATGGTATCTCAGTGTAGTTTTAATTTGTAATTCTTGTATTATGAGTGAGAAGGAACTTCTTTTCATGTTTAAGGATCATATTTATTTCCTTTTTTGGTACATTTACTGTTCATGTTTTCTGTTCATTCTTCTGTTCAATTTTAATCTATTTTTCTCCTCAATTTTTATGAGTTAATTAAATTTTAGGGATATATCTGTGATATACATGTTGCAAATATTTTGTCCCAGGTTTTAATTGTCTTTTGACTTTGTTTATGGCATTTTTTTCCCATGCAAATTTTTTTCTTTTATGTAGTCAAGTTTATCAATCTTTCATCCCATTTTATTTTGAGTTATAGTTAGAAAGCTTTCTTCTACACCCAAGTAAAAGAGAAATTCACTCATTTTTTAAAACAGGATTTGTGTGGTTTTGTTTTTATATACGTATTCCTGATCCATTTGGAATTTATTCTTGAGTATGACATGAGGTGTAAATCCAATTTTATCTTTTTTTCCCAAATAGCAAACTAGTTGTTCGAGTAGTATTTGTTTAAAAATCCTTTTAGCCCAGGAATTTTGAGATGCTACCTTTATCACATACCAAAGTTTCATATGAACTTGGTTCTATTTCTGGATTTTCTTTTCTCCTGGTCTATCTATTCATGTGCCTATATCTCACTGTTTAATTATAAAGGCTTTATAGTATGTTTTAAGGTATGCCTAGTCTCTCTTGTAACTTTTTTTATATTTTAGTGTTTTACTGGCTATTCTTTCATGTTTGTTTTTCCATATGAAATTTAGTATCAGTTTGTCAGGCTCCATAAAAAGTTGTTGGTATTTTATTGAGATCACATTACATTATAAATTAACTTAGGGATAACAGACATCTTTATGATGTGGAAGCATCCTAGGTAAGAACAAAGGCTGTCTTTCCATTCACCAATCTCATGTAGCAAAAAAACATTGGGGTCTGTCAGAAAGAGGGAGCGGTGGAAAAGCCAAATGTCATTGACCTCAATGGAAAGTCAATAGATAATGGCTAAAATTCATAAATCCAGGAATGGTGTAAGCAAATTAGTTAGAAATACATAGATAAAAACCAAGGGAGAGAGCTACAAGAATGAGAGAACTATTTTTTTTTTTTTTTTACGGAGGCTTTTAGTACATGTGTCAGTCAGGATCCTGGTAGGAAACAGCACACTCAGTCAGAGTGATAGAGAATCTAATAGAAGTACGATTGAGAGGTGTGAGTAGGGTTAAAGAACATAAACAAGGATGGGTGCCACTGGCAGCAACAGGGAGCCATTACCACTGCGTGGCCTAAAGAGTGATGGGGCGGGAGGCAATTTAAAGGAACCAAGACAGCTATAGGAGAGGACTGCCTGATAGCAACCTTGGACTTGGGTAAAACTCAGCCCCTGCTCATTGTAGCGCATGTTGAGAGCTGAGGGAATAAATATCTCACTCTGCTCCCACTCCTGCCAGTGCCCCCTAATGGCTGAACCAAAGCAGGAGGCAGAAGGCAAGGGAACCCACTAGTGCCATTTGTAATGGGCAGCCTCCAGCACAGTGGGACAGGGAAGGGTAGAGAGTGGATTTGGAGGGACACATGGAAGCTACCCAAGCAGTACTAGAATGCATTTAAGTATGTAAATGTACAGCATATAACAAAACAATAAAATAACAATTAAAAAAACTTTAGTCAATGAACCTATGGTCTAAGGGAACATGGGTCAAATAATTAAAGATTGAAAATTGATAAATGCCTGAAGAGAGATTGGGGATATTCCCAGTGAGGGAATCCTGGCAGATCCTCTGGAGAGGGACACAAACATTCCTTGTAAAACAGTCATGTCAGGAGGAACACCAGGAGCCTCTTGTTTTATTATACAATTTAATGTCCATTATTGATACAGTGGCCTCACAAACTCAGCATGTAAGTAAACAAGCCCCCACTTTCCCCCCCCCACACACACAAGCCATAGGAGTTAGTCTTCAGTCCATGGTTTCTAATTTATACTATATTTGGATTCCTTGATTTCTGCCCCTTCTCTATGTTCTTTGCCTCATCAAATTGTACACCACTCCTGAGACAGGAAAGTATTGTGGAAAATTCTGTACTGCAATCAGTAGACCTAGAATTGAACCCCCTAACTTTCACTTACTGGCTCTGTGACCTTAATAAAGATACTTAGCCTCTCTGAGCTTCAATTTCATTTTGTGACGGGAGAATAATACCTCATGGAATTGCTATAAGAGTTAAAGATGCTATACGTCAAGTACCTGGCACAAGGCCTATCACTCAGTAGATGGCAGGTGAGGATATTACCGCCCTATTGCAGACTACTGGGCTTTCCCTTGTCCTGCCAAGGTTCTTGACTTGGAGCACTTTACAATGGGAGTTGCCTTCCACACACCTACTTGAAACAAAAAAATTTTGGATGAAGTTGGAAAGGACCTGAGCAGTAATCTGGTCCATCTTCCCAGCAGATGCAGGAGATTCTGCCACAGGCTTTGTGACAGGTGGTCACCCCAGCTCTGCCCATACCAATGGAGAGCTCACCACCTCCTGAAGCTGCCTATTCTCTGAGGACTGGTTGATTGGAAGAAAGCTTTTCCTTGAACTGAGCTGAAATCAGCTTCTCCACTAATTAAGACAAAACCATTTAGAGCTCAAAGAAATCTTTAAGGTCTTCAAGCTCCCCAGCTTATTTTATGAATCTGAGACTCAGAGAGGAAGGTGAGGCAATGTTCTTCGTGGTAACACTTTGTGGAGCTTCCCAGAACAGTCTCCTCCCTGCCCTGCAAGGCCAGCAATCAGCATGGCCTCTAGTTCTTCCAGAGCCGCCCATTCCCTCAACTTTTCCCCACATGAACCAAGGTCCACTCTTCACCACTCTGATCACCCACCTTTGCAAATGCAGAACCAAACCTAATTCTTATTGTGATCTGGCCCTAGCAGAGTGAAATAAGATTATCTGTGAATCAGATCCAGGGCAAGGTATGGCCATTAAACCTGGAAAGGCCAAGAACTTGAGTTGGACAAAACCAGCCGGTCATTTATCGAAACAGAAGTAGTTGTGGTTGTTTAGTTCTATACAGGCTCTCTTCCCTGGACACTTAGAATTTGACATAAACTTTTGAAACATTTGTGCCAGATCTACAAAAGTTGCTCAGTAATACTCATTAATAGATTTAGTTTTACCTTTCCCCGCACCCCCAACAAACATAAATGAAAGAAGAGGGATTAGAGATAGGGGAAAGTGTCAATGAAAGAAATAGACCAGTTGTCCCAAAACCAGAGTTGTGAATTAGTGGTTTCCCCAAATAAAGTATTGGACTAATCACATTACTTCAAAATAAACCTAAGCAGAAGTTCTAGAAGTCCAGCATTATTGGCATTTTCTGCTAATGTTGATAGAAAAGGCACAATAAAGAACTGCCTAGAATAAGATATAATAAAACTGGTGAGTCCTTTTTTTCAAAGTCAGATAAATTATTTCTGGTTCTCACCACATTTCTGAGAAGATGAAGGAGGAGTCATGGCTGAAAATATTACTGTATTGTTTAACTGAATAATCCTCAGAGAAGTTAAATGTTTTTATGCAATTACTGTAATTACCAACATATTTAACAAGGTGCCATTTGCCTCAGTGATTTGTTTTAAGATCAGTACCACATCTGGGAATTGGTTTTTGAGATTTTCTTTTCTAAATCTCAAAAGCCAATGACCATTGATATTAGAACGGGTAAACTAAATTCTAGTTTTAATGGGAGACATCTATTTTTATATTCCAGGTACCTCTATTTTCTTTCATTTACCTAGGTAATTTTCTTTCCACTTGGACATATGCCCTGCTGGATAACATGTTTTAAGAAAATCACCCTCCTTTATATGAAATGCATTTTTAACAATCATACCAGAGGTGGTCTCCAGAAGCAGCTGATCTGATAAGAAAAAAAACAAAAAACAAAAAACAGCTAAATAAGTACCATGCCCAAACAAAAATTGTTGTTTTTGTCAGAACTTGGCCGTTTTTCAGATGGACAATTTTAAATAACACATGCAACTGCTTATTGACAATTTTTTATTTTTGTTGCTATTATTAGCAGCCCTCACCAGGTCAATAAAATAGATAGCTAACTCTTGCCACCCTCTCTAAGGGAATTTATCCTGGACTCAGCTAGACTGAAAGACTGAATGTGAAGGCCAGCAGGGCACCAGTGAGCACATTTTCATTGTGCTCCAGTCTGAGGAGGGAGAGTATTGGCAGCTTCATGAAATAGCGATTTGATTTTGGTCTAGTAGAGTACCTATTCTGTGGCTTACTTTGAATTATTTTTTTTAAAGACTATATAAAGTCTTATCGCTGTGTGAAATATGTTTTATCTTATAGGCAAAACATTTTTTTCTGTGATAAGGCATCATCAGATTAATAATGCAAGTCAGTGGGAAATATGAATCAATTTTAAAACTAGTGGTATACCCAACTCTAGGCTTTTCATCTGCTCTGTTTTTTTTCTGAGAGAAGGGAAGGGGGTGAAGTAGAGGTAGATAGTTACTATATCTGTAAGGTCTGTATTATTCAATTTAGAAGGTCTCTGACTTTTTGAAACCAGCAATAAAGAATTTTGAATTGTCCAACTCAGTTACTCCTGAATACTGTTGCCAAAAACAAGAAGGACAAACAATGGTGACAAAGATGCCACTTTTGAAGAGAGACAAGCAGGCTTTTCTGAAGTAAGTTATTAACTCATATCAGAAACAAAAAATGGCTACCATCACATGGTAAACAAATCTGATAAGTAAAAAGCACAACTTTTGAAACAGAAAACCTGGAGTCTAGTCCTCCCCACTTCGTCAGGCTTATAAATTTGGGGCAATTCTCAATTACTTGTTAAAGGCAGAGTGCTGGATCTCATCATCTTTTGGGGGGTTGTCTTTCGTGGTAAGATCTATTAGCAGAATTCTTCTTGGGAAAGTAGCTGCCTTTGTTTCAGGAAATACCCCGACAACCCCCTAGGGCATCAGGGCTGGCTAGGGCTCAGGCAACAAAAGGCTGCATTTTCAGAAGCAGGAAATTAATTTTTCTTGGGGGTCGGAATGGGGAGAAGGTGCTCCTTATAGGGTGAAGGAATGAGAAGAGGAGAAGGGAAGGCTAGGGGGTGATTGTTGGAGTAAGGATCCCGTATGGGGTAAAACCTCCAGTAGGGAATGATTAAAAGGATGTTTATGAAGCAGAAAGCCTAAATGTAACTTTAAGTGCTTTATGGAATAAAGGGCAATGTGACCCTTCCTCAAGATATCCACGTCTCCGTGAACTTGAACATACTAATTAATGATCTGTGTGAGTCCGGGTTGTTGAAAGAGGAGCAGGGAATCATATGGACACGTTGGAGAACAGAGATGGTCTCAGAAAAGCTGGAGCTAGGAGGCAGAGAGGACTCTGAAATGCATGCCTTCATCAGTCAGCAGAAAACTTGGTAGGACTGTGGACCTCAGCTGGGCACAGTGGGGCTCAGGCATAAAGGGGCCAGCGGCGCCCAGCTGACATTTGGGGTACCCTGCTATTGGGGGGTCTGCAGGCTACCATCTGAGCACCACTACCAGCTTCATCTTGAGTGTTTTCATCCTTTTCACATCAGTGTCAAGTTAAGGGGTGATTTCATAGGATCCACTTCTGTGTATCCTCAATACTTTGATTAGAACAGGAGGCACTGTCCCCTAATATTTTTCCTTTCAATATGTTTCTTAAACCCCTCTATATTGTTCTCAAGTTATTTTCTAGCTTGCACTCATTTTATCATTTTGTTTCTTTTTCTTAGAAGTGAATTGATAGAGATTTGGGGTTATTTCCTACATCTCTTCTATTCATCATTCATCTCTGAAGATTACTTGTAAGGCTAGTCCTCACCACTTCTTCACGCTTATAAACTTGGGGCAATTCATTTAATCTCTGATTCTCAATTGCTTGTTAAAGGCAGAGTACTGGATCATTAGCGTTACAGATTGCTTTCTATAAGCCCTATTCTATAGGACATCAATTTGTAGCATATTTAATGAAAATTAGATCATCTTTCATACCAAAATTTTTTTTGTTTCTTCCAACTTCAGTTTTTTTTTAAAAAAATTTATATTTAAGTGTTCTACATTCAATTCTATTCTGTGACAGTTTCACATTCTCACCCTAAGTGAAAACAGTCACTTTGGAGTTGTAACTAAAAGCATTAACAACATCTTCTAAAGATTGTGCTAGTGTGAGAATAAATTGGTATAACTTTTCTGTCAAGCAATTTGGCAATGTAGTACTTATCAAGAGCCTTCAAAATGTTTATACCCTTTGGCTCAGTGATTAGAATTCTAGGAATCTTTTCACTGGAAATAATCAGAAATGTGGGCAAAGATTTATATATGTTTATTGCAACATTATTTATTTGAGATAGTAACAGCAAAAGGAAAATAAACTGTTACATCCATCCATATGATAAACATTATGCAGCAATTAAAAACTATGCCTTTCCCTGACCCTGACAGTCATTTTAAAATATCTGGATAATCACTTTGAGTGTCCCTGACTTCCAGGATTGAAAGCAGAAGTGGCTTGGATCCCGTTAGGAATTTAACCTCCATTGACTTTGAAAATTAGCCCACCCTGAAGGTTGGGGTCGGGGGTGGGTGTCTCACCTCAGAGGCTCAGAGTCAGGGGTTCTGTCTTTTCAATTCTGGGGGCCTTCAGAATTCATATTTTTACCAAGGTTTCCATGTAATGCTGACAGGAGCACAGCTTGAAACCCTGCACCCTTCCCCCAACTACCACCAGGGCCTGAATTCTGACAAGAATTGAAGAAGGGAGCAAAAAAAAAATTTCTTCTTTCAAAAAATTTTTACTACCGTATATGAGGAAATGCTATTTAGAAGTTAGAATTTTTTTTAAAAAACATTGCATTATTCCAAATGTGGGGGGTAGAGGAATTAATTTATGCTTAGAAAAAATAAACACCCCAAACTATTACAGGATTTAAATCTAGGTGATGGAATTGTGGATGATTTATGGGGAACCATTAGGAACCATGATTCAGAGAGGTGAGGTAATTTGCCAGACTTCTCATAGCCAGCAAAGTGCAGGAATAAATATTCAAACCGAGGTCTACTTGACTATAAAGTCTGTGCTCTACCAGCTGATGACTTTACTTAAATTGTAAAAGAAAAACAAATATGGTATGTTACTTTAGTGTGGTGGGTTGAATTATTGGTCCCAATTATTCACTGCCCTGTAGAAATATTTTACATTCACACCCTTGCTGTGGCCTCATGTATTCCATGCACTTTGATTCTGGGCTTGTCCATGTGATTTGCTTTGGCCAATGAGTTGAGAGTGAAAATAGTGAAAGGGAGTACTTAACATGGACTAGCACAATCGGGGCTTTTCTTTTACACCCCTCCTGCCTTTTGCCATGAGAATTATATGCTTCGAGTAACCTCTGGTCCAAGGGAGATGAGAAATACGTGAAGGAAACATAGACCCAACCTGCTGCTTAAAATTTAAATCTCAGCCAATCTGAAGATACTTAGTGAAAAATAAATGATTATGGTTTTAGGTCATTGATTGTTATGTTTTATATAGAATTACTACGGCTGATTGCTATGACACAAAAAGATATTAAGTAACAAAACTGAATCTCTTGATATGTCAGTAAGAGTCCAAATTTGGTTATGCCAGTGTTGTAGGTCTACAGGTTCTCATCATCTGGGAAAAGTGTATAATGAGGCCTTTTATTTAATACAAAATACCTCATTGCTTGGTATGAGAGTTAGTCTCCAGTAAGGAGTGAGAAATTCACATAGAAATACATGGAATTCTGGGAGAAAAAGGAACAGAAATCCTGCATCTCTCAAGCATAGGGTTGGAAAAAACAGTTGCTGTGAGCCAGACCTAGAGCAGGGATGAATGACGAGGAAAAAAGAAGAAATAGGCTGGTCTCCAGAGTTCAAACGGAAGTTCTTTTCTGTGGGGACATGGAAATGCATTCTGCTCGTCATGAGGCCATCGCACAGATGTGAATGTAACGGATAGAAAGTTCTAGGCTCCACAAATGTGAGGTTGGAGCTGGAAGGCCCTGAGACCACGCACTGTGGGCACCTTGTGTGGGCTCTGAAGTAGTAGTATTCAGTCTGTAAACTATACTCTTGGAAGCCAACCACTGGTCCACATTTATACCGACCTCCACCTTTTTTATTCCTGGCAAAAATGAGATCATACTTCTTTTAATTAACTATATTTTGCAGTATACCATGAACTAGTTTCCAAATCATTAAATACATTCTTCTATAATTTAGTTTTTAATAGGTACAGAATATTCTCTTCGATGGTCCCACGTCCCAGGGCATCCACTTATTTAGGATGAAAATTCAGATAGAAACATTTTTTTCCCATGTTCTACCTTCCATCATCTTAAAAAAAATGTTAATACTATGTTTTTTAAAAAATATGAATCTGTATTCAAACTAAACATGCTAAAAAATTAAAGAAACTTCAATCAAAACAATGAAACAAGAAATAAATGTAAATGAAATTCTCTAAATATTCATGAATATTTGATTAAAAAAATTTATTAGCAAGCATACTATGAAACATAAAATACGTATACCTTCTTTCATAAGTCCCAATCCTAAAAATTTATCCAAAGCATATGATTCAAAGCAAGAATAGACAATAAGGCAACTGGCTGATTAGATTCAGTGAGCTGTCAGATTCAGTGTTCCCACAGATTACTATGAATTGTACAAAATACAAAAGCATAAAACCTGAAAACATTTCAAAGTAATCAAATGCAGGTAGACTCTTGAAAGGAGTCAACATTCAGGGAAAAAAGGAACATTATACAGTAAGTGGAGAGACTATAAAAAGGGAACTCAATGGAAATTCTAGAACTGAAATATACAGGTCTGACAAACTCGTGAACTTGTTGCAACGATGTTGCTAACCTTTTTTGATATCAGAGGGATTATTCATTATGAATTTGTAGCAATTGGACAAACAGTTAAACAAGTTTACTATTTGGAAGTACTTGAAAAGGCTACATGAAAAAGACGGCCTGAACTTTTCACTAACAATTCATTGCTCTTGCATCATGACAATGCACCAGCTCATGGCACTGTCTACGAGGGAGTTTTTAGCCAGTAAACAAATAACTATTGTAACACCCTCCCTGCTCACCTGATCTGGCCCCCAATGACTTATTTACCCGAAGATAAAGGAAATATTGAAAGGAAGACCTTTTGATGACATTCAGGACATCAAGGGTAATGCAACAACAGCTCTGATGGCCATTCCAGAAAAAGAGTTCTAAAATTGCTTTGAAGGGTGGACTAGGCATTGGTGTCAGTGCATAGCTTCCCAAGGGGAGTACTTCGAAGGTGACCGTAGTGATATTCAGCAATGAGGTATGTAGCACTTTTTCTAGGATGAGTTCGAGAACTTAATTGTCTGACCTCATACGTATACATATTAATTGAATATGCAGGCATGTATATACATATATATCCCATTTATATATATATATATACATATACATATATATATATATATATATATATATATATATATATATATATATATATCTGTATATCTCTATCTCACTTTTTCTTTATCCATTCATCCATCACTGGATTCTTGGGTTATTTTATGTCTTGGATATTGTAAATAATGCTGCAGTGAACATGGGAGTGCAGATATCTTTTCAAGATAGTGATTTTGTTTCCTTCAGGTAAATATCCAGAGTGGAATTGCTGGATCATATGGTAGTTTTATTTTTAATTTTTCGAGGAACTTTTTCATGGTGGTTGCACCAATTTACATTCCCACCAACAATCCACAAGGGTTCCCTTTTCTCCACATCCTGTCCAACACTTGTTATTTCTTTTCTTTTTGATAATAGCCATTCTAATAAGTATGAGGTGATATCTCATTGTGGTTTTGATTTGCATTTCCCTGATGATTAGTGATGTTGAACATCTTTTCATGTACCTGTTGGCTATTTGTATATCTTTTTTGGTAAAATATCTGTTCAGTTCCTCTGCCCATTTTAAAATTAGATATTAGTTTTTTTTTTTTTGCTATTGAGCTGAATGAGTTCTTTTTATATTTTGGATATTAACCCCTTTTCAGATATATGATTTACAAATGCTTTCTCCCATTCTGTAGGTTGCCTTTTCATTTTGTTGATAATTAATTTCCTTTGTTGTGCAGAAACTTTTTAGTTTGATGTAGTCCCACTGTAATTTATCATGTATTTATTTATTTATTTAGTATTTAATTTTGCTTTCTGTCTTGCTTTTGGTGTCAAATCCAAAAATCCATTGTCAAGACCAATGTCAAGGAGCTAACCTTGTATGTTCTTAGAGAACATAGTTTTATGGTTCAGGTCTTACATTCAAGCCTTTAACCAATTTTAAGTTAATTTTTGTGTATGGTGTAGCATGGGGTCTAGTTTCATTCTTTTGTATGTGGCTCTCTAGTTTTCCCAACACAATTTATTGAAAGACTATCCTTTATCTAATATGTATTCTTGGTCCCTTTGTTATGAGCTCAATGAACATATGTGCATGGGTCTATTACTTTGCTCTCTATTCTGTTTCATTGATTTATGAGTCTGTTTTATGTTAGTGCCATGCATTTTTTATTATTATAGCTTTGCAATATAATTTGAAATCAGGAGTGTGATGCCTCCAGCTTTGTTCTTTTTCTCAATATTTCTTTAGCTATTCAGGGTCTTTTGTGGTTCCATACAAACTTTAAAATTGTTTGTTCTATTTCTGTGAAATATGCCATTGGAATTTTGGTAGGGATTGTATGAATCTGTAGATTGCTTTGGGTAATATGGACATTTTAACAATAATAATTGTTGCAATTCATGAGAATGGAATATCTTTCCATTTATTTGTGTCTTCTTCAATTTCTTTCATCAGTGTCTTATAGTTTTCAGAGTATAAGTTTTACCTCCTTCGTTAAATTTATTCCTAGGTATTTTACTCATTTTGTGCAGTTATAAATGGGATTGTTTTCTTAATTTCTCTGTCTGATAGTTCATTACTAGTGTATAGAAATACAACTGATTTTTGCATATTGATTTTGTATTCTGCAAATTTACTGAATCTGTTTAAGAGGTTTTTTTTGATGGAGTCCTTAGGGTTTTCTACATATAGTATCATGTCATCTGAAAATAGAGACCATTTTACCTCTTCCTTTCCAATTTGGATTTCTTTTATTTTGTTTTTTTGCTTAATTGCTCTGACTAGTACTATGTTGAATAATAGTGGTGCAAATGGGCATCTTTGTCTTATTCCTGATCTTAGAGGAAAAGCTTTCAGTTTTCTACCATTGAGTATGATGTTAACTGCAGGCTTGTCATATATGGGCTTTATTATGTTGAAATACATTTCCTCTGTACCCACTTTTTTTCTCATATAATGAATGTCATGTAGACATCCATTATATCATGTAGAGTTTTTATTATAAATGGATACTGAATTTTGTCAAATGCTTTTTTTTTGCATTTATCAAGATGATCATATGATTTTTATCCTTCATTTTGTCAATGAGGAGTATCACGTTTTCTTGATTTGTGAATATTGAACCATCCTTGAATCCCAAGAATCAATCCCAGATCATCATAAATGATCATTTAATTGTTGTTTAATTCATTTTGCTTATATTTTTGTTGAGGATTTTTGCATCTATGTTTGTCAGGCATATTGGCCTATAATTTTCTTTTTTTATAGTGTCCTTGTCTGGTTTTGGTTTTGGTATCAGGGTAATGGTAGCCTCATAAAATGAGTTTGGAAATGTTTCCTTCTCTATTTTTTTGGAAGAGTTTGAGAAGGATTGATATTAATTCCTTAAATGTTTGGTAGAATTTACCAGTGAAGCCTTCTGGTCCTGGACTTTTGTTTGTCGAAACATTTTTGATTACTGAGCAATCTCCTTACTAGTAATCAGTCTGTTCAGATTTTCTCCTTCTTCAAGATTCAGTGTTGGTAGCTTGTGTGTTTCTGGGAGTTTATGCATTTCTTCTAGCTTATCTAATTTGTTGGTATATAATTATTCATAGTGGAAACACTTTTTAAGTGTTAAAAAATATTTTCAACCCAAAATTATATATTCAGCAAAAATATCCTTCAATAATAAAAATGAAAAGATGACTTTTCCAGATTTAAAAAACCTAAGATAATTTTTTTTTACCAGCAGGGCTACACTACTAAAAGTACTAAAGGAACTTCTTCAAGCTGAAGGGAAATGCTACTGAGATGGAAACTCATCTTTAGGAAGGAATGAAGAGCATTAGAAATGGTAAATATTTTCATAAATATAAAAGACTATTTTCCTTCTTTATTTAACATAAATAAGACTGTTTGAAACAAAATTATAATAATTTCTAGTGGTAGTTATAATGTATACAGAAGTTATACATATGACAAGTATTGTACAAAGGATGATGGGGTGACTAGGTAAATGGACCTATGTGGTTTAAAGATTCTACCTTTTACATAAAGTGATACAACTGAACTCTAAATTATGTTGTTAAAAGTTAAGTATGCCTACTGTAATTCCTAGAACAAACACTAACAATAATGCAAAAAACAATAAATAAATAGATAAAAAGTATCCAAATACCTAAAAGACAGAAGCAGATGAACAGATAAACACAAAACTGAAGGAAATAACAAAAAGCAGACCCTTCAGTGGTTTCCCTTTGCTCCCAAGACAAAATTCATGAGCCCTCCATAGCCTTGCCCTGCCAACTTTGCTGGCCTCCTACCTCCAGCCCACTAAGCTTTCTCCATATTAAGCTTGTTCTTCTTCCCTCCAGTCTCCCTCTCCTGCAATCTCTCTGTCTCATTATCTGCCAGGGACACCTTTCCCACAGTCCTTTCACCTGGCTAACTTCTCCTTATTCTTCAGGTCTCAGCAAAGTGACATTTTCTTTTAAAAGCCTTTCTAGGCCAGGTTCTCTCCCCTGTGTGGTGGTCCATTGTATCACAAATGTCCTTTATCACTTCACTCACCTGGCCTCACTGAAATTTCTGGTTGAATGATTCTGTTTCCCTAGAATGAGCTCCATGAGGGCAGGGACAAGGCCTGTTTTGCTCACCATTCTATGCCATGGCTTTGCACAGTGCTCAGCACATAGTAAATGCTCAAGTGGCTCAAATTGTCAAGTGGCTAAAAGAGGGACTAAGTGAATGAGGAGAGAAGGAAGACACTGGTTTGTCTGCCGGAGAAAGAGAGAGCCCCTTTGCTGGTAAGATATTGCCACAAAAAATAGCAGCGAGAAGAGCTGAAGGAACAAGTTTGTCAGAAGCACTGAGGCAGCACACGCTGGCATGAAAGAAGAACAAGGTGTATCACTGAATGAAAAACGCACAGGATAGTGTGGTTAGTATGCTACCATTTGTGTGATATAGGGATAGTCTATTCCTTGAAGGGTGTACAAGAAATTTGTAACAGTCGGTTTTATTGTGGAGGAAGGAAAATCTGTTCAATTTGAACAATGTTTATGTGTTGCTCATTTAAAATAAATAAAATTAAAAACAAAAAGAATAGATTATGGGCATAAAGACTTTATGTACAGTGCTAGCCATAATTGGAAAAAATCAAAACCTACATGTCTGTATTAGGATTCTCAAGAGAAATGGTAGCAATAGTGTGTGTATTTAAATAGATTTATTATAAGGAATTGGCTCAAACAATTATGGAGATAACAAGTCCCAAGATGTCCAGAGTGAGTCGGCAAGCTTGAGACCCAGGAAGAGCCAATTCAGTTTGGGATCTGAAGACAGGAAAAAGCCAATGTCCCTGTTAGGAGGCAATCAGGCAGAAGGAATTCTCTCTGCCTCTCTGTTAGGAAGAATTCTCCCTATTAAGGTAGGGTCAGCCTTTTTGTCCTATGCAGGCTTTCAACAAATTGGATGAGGCCCACCCACGTTAGGGAGGGCAATCTGCATTACTCAGTCTACCATTGAAATGTTAATCTTATCCAAGCACATTAACACTTAGAATAATGTTTGACCAAATATTTGGGTACTCCATGGTCTAGTAAAGTTGACACATAAAATTAACCATCTCAATATCCTACAATGGGGTAATGGAATATAATGCAACCATGAATGTTAATTTTGAATGGTAGGGAATATGAGTATGATAGGAAACTAAGTGGAAAAATAAAACCTGGATTACTAGATTGTATCTACAATTACAACTGTAAAACATGTGTGTACATGGATAAAGAATGGAAGGGAATAGGAAGAAGTAAAACCAGCTTTTGTGCTAACCTGGTGAGATTATGGGAAAAACTTTTCTTTACATTTTTCCTTTAATTTTTTAATAATATAATTGTTAAAAATTCAAGCAACCAGAAATCCTAGGCATAGGGGTTTACAAGAAGATGGAGCACATAATAAGAAACAGTGCCTGACATGTTGTCTGCACTCAATAATTATTGAATGAATGAATAGTAGCTACTGTCTTCAGATGGGTTCCCCAGGAGCAGACCATGAGACAAGGATTTAAGGTCAAGCAGTTTATTTGGGAGGTGATCACAGGCAGAAATGTGGTGAAAGTGAAGCAAGGACAGGAAAGAAGCCGATACAAAGTGCTTTGTGAGAAGGTGCCACTGGAGACAACTGAGCCACAATCGATTGCAGAGCTGAGAGAGAATATGTAGAACAGGCTTCAGTTTTTCTCACTCAGAGGGCAAGAAAGAAGGAGTTTTAATATACCAACTCCCATTTATCACTGGTTAAAAGAGCTGCTCCTGGGGGCATTAACTTCTTGGCATTTGCCACCTGCCCCAAGCAAGGGTTGATCACACTTCTCTGGTTAGAGAAAGCCCTCAGGCAAAGAGGCACAGGTGCTTGCAGTGAGAAGCTGTTGGTTATATGGGAACGATGTGTGCTGAAGCCTTATGGGTGATGCACTGACAATATCTGCAGTGTTTACTATTATTGAACACCTACTGTGATTCAGGCTCTTAGAGAACATTTTCTCGACTCCCCACAACAATTTTACACATTGCATGTTATTAGTTCCAAGTTTCAGGTGAAGAAACTGAAGCTCAGAGAGGTTACTTGCTCAGTTCAGAGTCATGCAGGACAAGGGACAAAATGAAGTACTGGAAGCGACAAGCCTAAGACTATTTTTTATTTCCTTTTGCTTCCTCCCAGTAAACTGAGAACTGGAAACTTCCTAGTTTCCAGTTAGACTCACCAAAAAAGGAAAATGGTGACATTTTAAAGGTAAAAATTCAGTAAGATCAGCTTCAAAACAACACAACTACCTGGGTCAAATCATGAAATCTCTAAGAGAAAGAGAAAGTCAGCATAGGAAAAAGGGCATGTACTGTGGCAGGAGCAATACCAGCTAAAACTCAAGCCAGGGTTTATAAGCCCACAGTTACCACGTTCCTAGGGATTAAATAAGAAATCATGACTCAGGAAGGAATTTATAGGTGCTTTAGAAAAACAAATCTGCCTTTGTCACTCCCTGCCCCAGAATCCTTCAATGTATAAACATCTCATACCAACCTTCCTGTAAGACTCTGATTATTCTCCTTTGAGAACTGCTGATCCATAGAATATATAATCTATCTTCTGAATATCTCTACCATTTGGGGTGCTTTTGTATTTACTTTTTGTAGTTTGAGTTAAGAAAACAATAGTTTTTTTCACTTCTCCAAATATAAAACAGTCTTATAATGTTGAATATATTTTTTCAGACTTTGCTCTTCAATTCAAAGATTCTCCCCAGAAGCTACTGTACTCCTTCCTCCTACTATTCTCTGGGAGACTTTTTAAGATGCCAACCTAGGTTAGGTGGCACCTCTGTGTTCACAAAGCATCTCATATACTGTGTTTCCCTGAAAATAAGACCTAGCCAGACAATCAGCTCTAATGCATCTTTTGGGGCAAAAATTAGTATAGACCCAGTCTTATTTTACTATAAGACCCAGTGTTATATAATATAATATAATGTAATATAATGTAATACCAGGTCTTATGTTAATTTTTGCTCCAAAAAACACATTAGAGCTGATTGTCCAGCTCAGTCTTATTTTCGGGGAAACACGGTATGTGGAGAGGCCACATGTAAGCACTCTAGTTGACAGAGCCCACAAAGCCCAGCCTCAAGTCATCTCAGCCAGGCACCAGACATCTGAATGAAGAAACCCCCAGATGATTCATCTTCCAGCCACATGAGTCAGCTCTCACCAAAGCCCCAGATATTGTGGAGCAGAGACAAGAAAACCCCCTGTGCCCACTCCGAATTACTGACTCACAGAATCCATAAGCATAATAAAATGACTGTGGTTTTATGCCATCAAGTTTGGGGTGATATCATGTAGCAATAGAGTAATCAGAACAATATCCAGCCACACCTTTTCAAGATATCTCTTTGTCAGGTGTTTAAATTTTAAAAACAAAGGTAAGACTTCATGAGTTATAACTTTTAGAGACCCATGGAAAAGTATGACTTTAAAACCTGTCCATGAGGTGTTAGATAAAAGGAAGACTGAAGAGGATATCCCTGATCTGTAAAGGTCACTGTAAGAGCAGTGGAAATCAAAAAATACATACATGGAGAATAAAAAAAAGAAAGATGTAGAGACTCAAAGAAGTATGTGAATTTAAACATTAGCAAGGGGATAATTTTAATATTGTAGATATAATCCAGCCTAGGGCAGTGTTTTTCAAATTGCAGGTCATAATCCATTAGTAGGTCATACAATCCAGTTACTGGCTCTCAACCAGCATTTTCTTTTTTAAATGAAATAGAATCTACCAGAATATAATGGAATAGAAAACACTAGAGTTCATCATAAAGATAGTTAGCAAAAACTGTGGTCTTATTTTACTATAATATAAGACCTGGTATAATATAATATAATATAATACAATACAATATAATATCAGGTCTTATATTAATTTTTGCTCCAAAAGACGCATTAGAGCTGATTGTCCAGCTAGGTCTTATTTTCAGGGAAACACAGTAGATCTGAAGGCTTGATCAGTTTGAGCTTTGATTTTTTCAGGGGGAGGATCAAGATGTAAACAGCAGTTGTATATTTCTATCAGGAGATATATAATGTCTGGTTGTCTCTATTTTATGTTAGTAGTTGGGGTGATCAATACTGAGATCCATTATTTCATTGTTTGCAAAATGGCAATATTATTATAAATATTCATTTATTAGCTGTAATACTTCTATAAAGAGAAATTTCTTACCAACTCTTTGTTTACCCTGATGCACAATTCATAAATGAGCATAAATGCTTGCTTTTTTCCGCCTTTTAATTACCAGAGTTTAAAATAATGATTTGGTTTCTTACCATCTTCCAAAGGTGACTAATAAGCATTGTTGTTTTTTTTTAAGGATCATTATAAGCTTATGAACGTATTTCAGGTATTTCAAATAATTGCATGATTCTTATGGGCATTTTGGGGCAATTGTCCCATTTTGAGGCAGTGGATGCCTCTTCAAATTGTTTCTTGGGCCATTTTAACACACCTTCAGTAGGCTTTAATGGCTTTCTTATTTCCTGACATATTTCAGGCTCAATTTACATATTTCCTGCCCCAGCTATGGAATCGATCATTTCTCTGAAGAACTCTAGTTTCCTTAAGTATGAATTTTGGATACCACAGTCTGGGTAGGGTCACTGATGTTTGATTGGGCCTTGTTTCTAGGCCTTTTCCATAAATATAGCTAGGAAATGCTTTTCTTAAATGGTAAAATACATCATGAGTTCATAGTGCTATTTCCCATTCGAATTCAGGATTACAGGATTTTTATTTAACCTCATCTATCTTAGTCTATTTCTACTTTTTTTCCTCACACTGAAAAACCAACATAATCACTTTTGCTTTAACCCACAATACACACATCACAATCTTAGAATAACAATTCTGACACAAACACAAACATTATAATTACTGAAAACAGTTTAAGTGGTTTTTTGCAGTTTCTTTTTGTCCATAGGGTATATACAGTCAAATTGTAGCATTTGACTCACTAAGAATATACAGTCAAATTATAGCATTTTAAAATTCATTTGAAACATATTTGTTATTTGTTATATGTTGGTTATGCCATCAACTTGATATACAGTTAGATTTATTTATTTCATTTTGCTTTTGAGTTTTAGGGATTGGTTTTTATAAAATGTTTACATGATTCCATAAACAAATGTATCAAACAAAATATATTCAGAAAGTTTTGGCTCCTGTCCCTGTTTCCTCTAACTTTTCTTTCTCTCTAGTAAACCATATATTTTTTTTTGTTGCTTTTTTTCATTTACTGATATGTCTGGAATATCACTCCATAACGATATATAAATGTAGTCCTCATTTCTTTTTATATCTGCATGGCATTCCATTGTATGTATACTCGTATACCATAGTTAATCCTACCAGTTTCCTCTTATAATGGATATTCCATTAGATTATATTTTATATTGGGTTATTTCTAGTCTCTTAGTATAAATAATTAAATAACTGACCTTTAAAATAGTTGGTTCAAATACTGGCACTACCTATAACCAAGTTTGTTGGTTGTCTCCAGGGAAAATACTAAGCAGGTTGTATGGACCTAAGAAGGAGATTCACATTTTTCAAGTCCCAAACTTTGCCAGTTTTTGTTTTTGTATTGTTTATTTGGAATTTCTCTAAATATTTAATATTAAATATTTAAATATGAATAATATTTAATACAAACTTTGTTAGACTTTTTATTTATTATGCATAGTGAGAATATATATTCTTTTGTGAAATTTTTTGTTTCTTACATATATTTGATTAGGTCACGATGTAAAATATATTTCTTATTGTGAGTCACAGACAAAAGACACACAATCAAAAGAGTATGGAATATCCCTAAGTACTGATAATTAAAGTGGTTTACAAAAAAATTCCTCAAGTCCAGCTTTTCTGAAGATAGAGGCCCCAACCTTCCCGGTCCAAGAGGTCATGCTTTCTGCTCTGGCTCCAGGCGTGGTGACCTGGTGGCAGCCCTGTTACCTTCCAGCCTCATGCTCTTCTCCCTCTGCTGCGCTCGGATGGCCTGGCTGTTGCAGCCCCTTGACAGCACTACTCTTGTCACATGTCATATTGTCTTCCCCGCTGCTCGTGAAGTGAAGGAAGGCCCTCTCCCACAAGTTTAAAACCTTTTAAAGGGACAGTAAGACACCACAGTGTCGCCCCTTTGTTTCTTTTAGCATGTTGACCAGTATAACTGTTCATTAAATCATTCACCTCTCCTACCCTTAAAAATATTCTGTCAGAGATGTTCTCTGCTAGCTGCCACCACATCTGTCTCTTCTTCTTCACAGCCGAATTTCATTTTCTCTCCCTCTTCACACTCCATTCATTTGACAGCCCACTGCAGTGAATTTTCTCCCATGATTCCACCTTAATGAACATTTGCCATCGTCACCGAAGTCTTTGTAGTTGGCAAATTTGTGGTGCTGTTGAGTTTTCATCCAACTTGAATGTTTTTGCCGCACTTTATATTGTTTACCACCCTCTTCTTCGAACCCCTCTCTTGACTTGGCGTCCATAATAACATTCTCCTTTTCTCCAGCAATAATTTCTCAGTCTCCTTTTCAGGCCACTTAGACCTGAGTGTGCACCATTTAGTAAGCTTGTGTTTTCCTTGCAAATACAATAGGAATGCATGTTCGTTGAAACAAGTCAACAAATACAGCAGTGTACCTAGAAAAGCCATCCATGTCCTATTCTGTATTTAGAACAAATTTAGGATTCTAAAATTAGAAAAGTTTAAAATTTGTATTAATTTAAATCAAGACTGATCTGAGAAAGCCCTGATTCTGTGACTTAAAGAAAAGTATGTCTACATTTCAGAGAAGACTGAAGGGAGAGAGACCAATTAGAAGGTTGTTACTGT
Organism: Rhinolophus ferrumequinum; assembly: GCF_004115265.2. NCBI lineage: Eukaryota > Metazoa > Chordata > Mammalia > Chiroptera > Rhinolophidae > Rhinolophus > Rhinolophus ferrumequinum. The sequence continues at coordinate 59,623,938 of NC_046285.1, read as the reverse complement.
ATCCAGGTGAGAGGGCATAGTGACTTGTACAGGGTATTAGCAGTGCAGATGGTGAGACAAATCCATTCACTATACCTTTAGAAGGTGGAATCAATAGGACAGAATGATTGATAGGATAAAAGAGGTAGAGGAGAGGATGCACTCCAGGGTTCCAGGTAAAACATGTGGGAGGATGAGGGTGACGCAAACTGAAATACAATGTGGGAGGAGGTTTGGGGAACAGATTTTCAGTTCGAGCATGTTGATTTCTAAATAGCAGGGAGCTACTCAAGGAGGAAAGTCCTGTGGCCACCTGGAGACATGAACTTGGAGTCGGGAATTCAGAGAACAGAGTTATCTGCTTATTATGACAATGAGGCCATAGTCACAAAGAATCTTGTGTCAGGAGGCAGTGAGCAGTGACAAGAGAAAATGGCCCAGGATAGAACCAGGATGGGTCTTGCATTTACATGTGGACAGAAAAAGGAGAATACTGCTAGAACAACCACCATTGCTTTCTTGTCACCATCTGCTACTCTCCATCCCAACCAGCTGGTTCTGGCTGCATATAATTGGCTAGAATGCACTGTGCTAAATGCTAAAGATATTAAGACAAATCAATTATAGTTTGAAAAAATGTTTCCGACAGACCAGCAGAGGAAAATAATATGTGAATAAAAAAATGCTTGCTTGAGTAGATTTCTGAACCCTGGCCTATGGAATATATTAATCATGCCTTTTTATTTTTTCTGTTTCTGATGCTTTGACATCTGGGGCCTTGCTAACCCTGGAGAGACTGCTCCTTTTGGGCTAGCCAATTCCTAGAGATAGTAAAGTGCTTGGGGCAGTAGACCAGTTCCCATGGGTGTCCTCCAGCCTGTTCCCCTCATAAGTGACCAGTGTTGGAATTGGCATCCCCAGGAATATAGTACCTCACTTTATAATACTTGGATTCACTGTTTGGGTCAGTGGATTTGGTTTCTGAGTACAGAGAGGAGGTAGTATCTTCAAAGGCTGGGCAGAACAAGAACTAGGAGAAGACAGTAGACAAGACCAGAGGGTAACTAAACAGTAGGAATCTGAAGGTCAATGTGATTGTGTTTCATGAGGTTAAGGGCTCCAGGGTCATAACCCTTCTGGTTATGTAGAGTATCTGGCCTATTTATAGTATAGTCCTTGAGGTCCTCCAACTGAGACCATAGTTAGGTTTCTCTCAAATCTAGCTTCTGGCAAGAATCAAACATACAGTGGTGTAGTAGGCCATGGCCTACCTACCCACACATGGAGTCTGTAGCGGTCACCTAAGACTGCCACTTGGCGGTGGAACCACTAATCAGGTAGGGGCCAAAGTAGTTCCTGGGCAGTTGTGGGTTGGGGTTGAGGAGAACAACCCAGTGTCCCTTAATCCCCACCAGCCAGGAAAACAAAAATGTGATTTCTCAGATTTCTCCACAAACCTGATGTTATGTTTCTACAAATAGCTCAGTCGTCAAAGCAAAACAAAACAAAACACAAACCAGACCATCTAGAGGACCTCAAGTTAATTGTCTGGCAGGAGAAGATAGGGTATTTCGGAGAACAGAGTCTTTAGCTACCCTTCCACCTCCATCAGCCACCTACAAGGTGCTAAGAGTTGAGTGGGACTGCTTTTTCCCCTGACCCCTAACCCATCCTTTCTGGACAAGAAGTCCTGATTATCCCCAAGAATTGTACCTGATTCTTCTCCCTGTCAGGTTCTCTTTCTTTGTAAGGGGGATCCAAAATGGGTTGCAGGGGTGGTGCTCCTGAATACCAAAAAATATATACCAAGACAAAAATAAAGGGAGAGAGCAAGTAAAATGGATCTCATTGTAAAAGCTATTTATGTAAAAGAACTGCTTATATTTTTAAAAATTTGTAAGGATAAGTCATAACATTTTTTGAAAGGTTATCTATATGAGGAGGGGGAAATAGACTGGAGAGGAGAGGGTAGAAGCTAGACTTGTTTGCAGGTTTGATTTAGCAACTGTATATTTTATACAATTATAAAACAAAATTCAGATTTAAAAACAATCTGTTAAAAATTGAAAGCAAAATAAAACAAATGAAACTAACTGAATCAAGTTAATGGCAAAGACACACAGAGGGGACCTATGTCAAGTAAGTTTAAAATAGTAATTTGATTGCTTATCCCAGTGAGATATACCCTAAGGACAAAAAGAACTCCTTAAAAATGTTTAAACTGTTTATGGCCATCATACTGTTGGTAGTAGTTTTGGTATTGTTATTCTGAGCTTGTTGAATGTGTGTGTTGTGGGGTGAAGAAAATGAGTTAATGATGTGATATTCTAGTATCATTCACAGTGTCACTGAGAACCAGGATTCTTAGCCTTGGCAAAAGAAAATGCAGAAGATAGAAGTTAAGTATAAACCCTGAATTTCAATTGGAAGTATCATTATAAACTCATGATGAATTTATCTTAGGAAAAAGTATTTTCTAGTTCTGTCCATTTCCAAGGCCTAAATACAATGAACAATAAGTAAAAATGAACATGCTGGTACCCAGATTGTGATCTTAAAATATTATTTCCCTCTAAAGGGAACTAGGATTCCTTGGAGAAATGGCTGACTCCATATCTGGGCAGCCTGCAACACCAAATAGAAAGAGGGTTATCAAAGCCCACTGAGGCCCTGTCAAAAGGGCTTAGAAGCCAACTTTAAGAGGCTCTTACTGGCCAAAGATGGGGTAATTTGTGTATCATGTCAATATGTTTAAGACAATACCAGTTCATAATAATACAAAAAATGCATTGATCACTGTTGGAAGATACAAGTGAACAATTCATTGTTTTAAGAACTGCTAAATAAAGGGAAAGATTATCATTTACTGCAACTAAGATTGAACACGGCACCTTGAGCTGAGCTGCCGCTGAGCTCCCAGATGTCTCAGATTGTTGGAGCGCATCCTCTCAACCACAAAGTTGTCGGTTCAACTCCCGCAAGGGATGGTGGGCTGTGCCCCGGCAACTAGCAATGGCAACTGGACCTGGAGCTGAGCTGCGCCCTCCACAACTAAGATTGAAAGGACAACAAGTTGACTTGGAAACAAATCCTGGAAGTACACACTGTTCCCCAATAAAGTCCTGTTCCCCTTCCCCAATAAAATCTTTAAAAAAAAAAAAAAAGAATTAGCTTGAATTTCTACCTCATGTCATACACTGTAAAAAGCCCCAGGTGAAGCCTCAATTTATTCACTCTATTTTGGTTATATTACTACATAAAAAAATCACCCCAAAATTTAGTGGTGTAAAACAACAGCAATTTTCTTTGCCTTCAGCTTTTCACCATTGATTATGATGTTTGTTTTGTGTTTTTCACATGTGGCTTTGATTATATAGAGGTAATTTCCTTCTAGTTGTGGTTCATTGAGTGTTTTTTTATTATGAAATGGTGTTGCATTTTGTCAGATCCTTTTTCTGCATCAATTGGGATGATCATGTGGGTGTTTTTCCTTCATTCTGTTAATGTAGTGTATTATATTGATCAATTTCACATGTTGAACCATCCTTGCATTTCAAGAATAAGTCCCACTTGTTCATGGTGTATAGTCATTTTAATATGCTGCTGGATTCAGTCTGCTAATATTTTGTTGAGGATTTTTGCATCAATGCTTATAAGGGATATTGGTCTGTAGTTTTCTTTTCTTGCCCGATGTTTGTCTGGCTTTGGTATCAGTAATGCTGGCCTCATAAAATGAGTATGGAAGAGTTCCCTCTTAATTTTTTGGAAAAGTTTGAGAAGGATTGGTGTTATAAGAAGATCAATTAAAAAAAAAAAGAAGAAGAAGTGGAGAATAGAAGATTTCTGGTCAAGATGGAGGAGTAGGTAAACACTGTGCTTACTTCCTCTCATGACCACATCAAAATTACTACTGAACTACAGAAAAACCATCATTGGCAATCACCTAAAGTCTAGCTGAACCAAAGCCCTACAACTACAGGCATACAGAAGAAGCCACCTTGAGACTGATAGAATGGGCAGAGACACAGAACGGGCTGGTCTCACACCGATGTGTGACCATTAAAACTCAGGAGTGTTATCTTGGCTGTGGAGGTCCCCCCAGGAGGATTGAGGGGTCCCAGCCCCATTCCATGTTCCCCAGCCCAGGGTTCCAGTGCCGGGAAGAGAAGCCCCCATAAGCTCTGCCTGTGAAAACCAGTGGAAATTGTGGCTGAGTGAGACAAGGGTGGCTGCAGTCCCAGGTACTCCTCTTAAAGGGCCTGCACACAGACATACTCACTGATGGACTCACTCTGAGCTCCAGCACTGGGGCAGCAGCTTGAAAGGCACCAGGGAGGAACTGAGTTGTCTGGCTTCGAGGGGAGGGCTGGAAGGGTAGCTTTCTCCCTGATGGAGGAGCTGGTGGAAGCCACTGTCGCTTTGTTGAGCCCTCACACCTCCCGGCTTGCAGACACAGTTGGCTTCTATATCTGAGTCTCCATCAAGCTGGTAACACCCTTCATTTGCCCCACACCTGGTGATTCCTGGAGACCAGCACCACCCAACTTTTGGGCACACCCAAGGCACTTTCAGTGGCTTTTCCTACAAACAGCCTGTCTTTGCTCATGCTGTGGACTTTTCTAAACTCTCTCAGAGGGTCACAAAACCCAAACAAGCAGCAGCTGGCTTTGGCATGTCCCATACGTCTTGCTGTGCAGCCCTAGGCCCGGCACTAGCCACAGCTGGTCTTCGTTCACAGCTAGGTCACTTGAGGCATCTCCAATCTGAGCACAGGTGGTTACCATCTATGGATTGCTTTGCGGCTCATGCCAGGTGGCCCTAGCAGGGCATAGGCTGTGGCTGAACTTGGCCTGAGGTGAGGCCTCTCCCAGGAGACCCTGGGAACCAGCATGCCCAGAGGCCAGCTTCAGACCAAGCTGAAGCATTACCTGGCTGTCTCTGAGGACAACACACCCAAAAGGCAGAGTGGGTAGGCACCAGAGACCTGCTAAAGTGAATCTTGCTCTGTAGGGTCAGCCCCTGCACAACAGCTCCTCCACTGTAGTCATGCCCAGTACTCACGACTAATCAGCCCGAGGGTGAATCCTTCCCACTGGTGTGCAAAGAGTGACCAAGGCTCGACTACAAGAGGGCACACACAACCTATACAAGGGACACACCTGGAGCACCCAGCTCTGGTGACCAGGGAGACTGCGCCAGTGGGCCCCGTAGGACACCTATTACATAAGGCCACTCTTCTAAGACCACTCTACCTAATATATAGAAACAAACACAGGGAGCCAGCCAAAATGGGGAGACAAAGAAATGTTTCCCAAATAAAAGAACAGAACAAAGCTCCAGAAAAAGAACTAAACAAAAAAGAGGCAAGCAATCTACCAGATGCAGAGTTCAAAACACTGGTTATAAGGATGCTCAGTGATCTCAGGGAGAACTTCAACAAAGAGATAGGAAACATAAAAATGGAAATAGGAAACATAAAAAAGAACCTGTCAGAAATAAAGAATATAATAACTGAAGTGAATACTACATTAGAGGGAATCAACAGTAGATTAGATGAAGCAGAGGATCAAATCAGTGATTTTGAAGATAAGGTAGCAGAAAACACCCAATCAGACCAGCAAAAAGAATCCAAAAAACTGAAGATAGTATAATGCAACTCTGGGACAACATCAAGCATACATATCATAGGGGTACCAGAGGGAGAAAAGAGAGAGCAAGGAATTGAAAACCTATTTGAAGAAATAATGACTGAAAACTTTCCTAACTTGGTGAAGGAAATAGACATATGAGTCCAGGAGGCACAGAGAGTCCCAAACAAGATGAACTCAAACAGGCCCACACCAAGACACATCATAATTAAAATGCCAAAGGTTAAAGACAAAGAATCTTAAAAGCAGGAAGAGAAAAGCCATTGGTTACCTACAAGGGAGCTCCCATAAGACGATTAGCTGATTTCTCAACAGAAACTTTGCAGGTCACAAGGGATTGACAGGAAATACTCAAAGTGAGGAAAAGCAAGGACCTACAAGCTTATGCAGCAAAGCTATCATTTAGAATTGAAGGACAGATAAAGATAAAGAGCTTCCCAGACAAGAAAAAGCTAAAGGAATTCATCACTACCAAACCATAACTACAAGAAATCTTACAGGGACTTCTTTAAGATGAAAAAAAAAAAAGATAAAAAATGTGAATAATAAAATGGCAATAACTACATATGTATCAAGAATTACTTTCAGTGTAAATGGATTAAATGCTCTGATTAAAAACCTAGGAATGGCTCAATGGATAAGAAAACAAGACCCTTACATATGTTGCCTCCAAGAGACTTACTTCAGATTGAAAGATACTCACAGACTTTGGGACTTTGGGGGATAAATGTTATTCAGATTTTTTTGGTAGATACCCAGGAGAGGGATTGCTGGGTTATATGGTAATTCTAGTAATTTTCTGAGGAAATTCCACACTGCCTTCCATAGCAGCTACACTAATCTGCATTCTTGCCAACAGTGTATGAGGGTTTGTTTTTCTCCACAACCTCTCCAACACTTGTTATTATTTATCTTGTTGATGATAGCCATTCTAACAGGTGTGAGGTGGTATCTAATTGTGGTTGTTATTTGCATTTCTCTGATGATTAATGATGTTGAACATCTTTTCATAAAGAAGATCTGGTGTATACATACACAATGGAATACTATTCTGCCATAAGAAAAGATGAAATAGTGCCATTTGCGACAACATGGATGGATCTTGAGATTACTATGCTAAGCGAAATAAGTCAGACAGACAAAGTTGAGACCCACATGATTTCATTGCTATGTGGGATATAAAACTGAAAGCAACAAAGGAACAAGACAAAAAACAAAAACTGATAGACATAGACAATAGGGTAGTGGTTACCAGAGGGTAAGGGAGGAGGGGGGTAGTAGATGAAGGTAAACAGGATCAAATATATGGTGATGGAAGGAGAACTGACTCCAGGTGGCAAACACACAATGTGATATATGGATGATGTATTACAGAATTGTACACTTGAAACCTATGTAACTTTACTAACCATTGTCACCCCAGTAAACTTTAATTAAAAAAAAAGATTTCCAGAAATTATCAGAACTATGGCTTATATCTAAATGTCCCTAGGTTACATGAGATGTCCCTACAGAGTTATAATAAATTGCCCAGACACTTGGATAAGCTAGCTGGAGTTAGTTTTTGGTTAGCTGCAATAAGAGTCTTAGCCAATACACTGTAGTTCAATTTTCTGAGACCTGATATTGGTCACAGCATGGTTTGGTGCATCTATGACCCCATGTAAATATTTAGGACAGTTTGGCTGTGGCTCTCCCTTTCTGTTAACTTTTTAAAAATATATAATAGCTTTATTGAGACATAATTCATATGCCATACAATTCACCTTTTACAAGTGTACAATTCAGCAGTTTTTTTGTATAGTCACAAAGTTGTGAAACCATAACTACAATCAAGTTTAGAATGTTTCCATTACTCCAGGAAGAAACCCCATACATTTTACTCTTAATCCGTAATCCTTCCATTTCCCCCATCAGTAGGCAACCACTAATTCACTTTCTGTCTTCATAGATTTGTCTATTTTGGACATTTGGAACCATATAATATGTGGTACTTTTTGTCTGACTTCTCTCACTTAGAATAATGTTTTCAAGGCTCATCCATGTGTTGTAACATATATCAGTACTTCATTCCTTTTTTATTGCTGAATAATACTCCACTGTATGGATATAGCACTTATTTATTTATTTATTCCTCAGTTCAAGGACATTTGGGTAGTTGTTTTTTGGTTTTTTGTTTGGTGGTGGTTGTTTTTTTGACTACTACAAGTAATGCTGCCAAGAACTTTCATGACCAAGATTTATAAAGACATGTATTTTGAATTCTTTTGGATATACACCTAACAGTGGAATTACTGAGTGTCAAATTGTTCTTGTCCTCCAGTCTTGCCTGCCTCTGTTCTTATTGCATATTCCTGGCTTTGGTAACAGATCTTCTCGTGACCAACTTCTTACCTTGGTCCATAGCCTGCAGCCTCTTTTAGAGTTTCCTTTTTCCCATGAAGGACAGTTCCTCAGTTACTCTAGTTCCCATCTCTGTATTAGCTGTCTCCACAGCTCCCAACAACTCATCCTGCTGGCCTATCTAGTTGCATACTCAGCCCTGCCCCAGTTCCCACACTCCGTACTTTGGAGTATGCCAGTCCTAGTTTGAGTTCTGACTCAACTGCTTAAAACCTGTGTAGTAATCCTGATATTTCTTGAGGGCTTACTTTCTTCCAGGCATTAGGCCAAGTGAACTACATGCATGACCTCATTTAATCCTAACACTTAGGTGTTTTAACTGTTACTGTCATGCCAATTTTTCAGGTAAGTAAACTGAAACTGAGGGTTTAAATAACATGCTTGAGGTCAAACATGCACGGCCTCTATTCAAAACTGTTCTTTTTAGAACTGGGATATTGCCTCATTTTCTTCCTATCAAAACTTGCTGGTCCTATGACTAACAAATATACATGAAAAACGTTCAAGAGCACTAGTAATAAAAATGCAAATTAAAATACAAAAGAGGTACCATTTGTCCCCTAACAAATTGGAAAATATTTTATTGTTTTTATTTTTTTTATTATTTCTTATTGATAGTTTCAGGTATACAAAACAACATAGTGATTAGACATTTACACACCTCACAGTGTAATAACCCCAAGAAGTCTACTACCTGTCTGTCACTGTACATAGATATTACAATACCATTGACTATATTCCCTGTACTGTACTTTACATTCCATCACTATATATATTTTCTAATTATAGTTGACTTTTAATATTATATTAGTTTCAGGTATACACTGTAGTGTTTAGGCATTTATATAATTTATGAAGTGACCCCCCCAATAAGACTAGTACCCATCTGACATAGTTTTTATAATATTATTGATTATATTCCCCATACTGTATTTCACCTCGCCATGACTATTTTGTAACCATCAATTTGTACTTCCTTATCTCTTCATCTTTTTCATCCATTCCCCAGTCCCCCTCCCTTCTGGCAACCATCAGTTTGTTCTCTGTATCTATGAGTCTATTTCTGTTTTGTTTGTTCATTTATTCTGTTCTTTAGATTCCACATATGAGTGAGATCACATAGTGTTTGTCTTTCTCAGTCTGACTTATTTTACTTAGCATAATATTCTCTAGGTCCATCCATGTTGTTGCAAATAGTAAGATTTCATTCTTTTTTATGGCCGAGTAATACTCCATTGTATAAATACACCACAGTGTCTTTATCTAATCATCTACTGATGGGGATTTTGGTTGTTTCTGTATCTTGGCTATTGTGAATAGTGCTGCAGTAAACACAGGGTTGCATGTATCTTTTCAAATTAGTGTTTTGGATTTCTTTGGATAAATACCCAGAAGTAAAATTGCTGGGTTCTATGGTAGTTCTATTTTTAATTTTTTGAGGAAACTCCATTCTGTTTTCCATAGTGGCTGCACCAATTTACAATCCTACCAACAGTGAACAAGGGTTCCCTTTTCTCCACATCCTGACCAACACTTGTTGTTTGTTGATTTATTGATGATAGCCATCCTGACAAGTGTGAGATAAAATCATTCATGAGATATTCTTAGGCAACATCTTAATCATGTCTTCTATTATTTTCTCACGTGTTTTTTACATTCATATTTTGTGTCCCTAAGATCATAAGTCATTTGCATTTATCCCCCAAAGCCCAGTGTCAGACCCAGAGTAGGTGCTCAGTTATCAAGCAGTGATAGTAGGCAGCATAAGGCACAAACAGTCCCTTAATGCTCGATGTGCATGATGTTAGTGAGTTTACATTTGTAGGAAAGGAGTAGGACATTTGGGGAAAATTGACATCCTAAATATGTTTAACTTTCCAATCCATGAACATAGTATGTTTCTTTATTTATTTAGGTTTTCTTTGATTTCTTTCATTAGCATTTTGTAATAATTATGTTATTAATTTTTATTTTAATTCCATATTGTCAGAAAATATCTTTCATATGATGTTAGTTCTTTTATGGTAGTTGAGGATATTTTTATGTTCTTGCTGATTTTCTGTCTACTTATTTTATTGGTTACTGAGAGAGAAGTGTTGATATCTCCAAATATAATTATGAATTTCTATATCTTCTTTTGATTGTGCCAGTTTTGATTTGTGTATGCTGAAGCTGTTATTAATTACATATGCATTATGATTATCTGTCCTCATGATGAAATGATCCTTTATCATTATAAAATGTCTCCCTTCATCTTTGATAATCTCTTTGTTCTGAAGTCTGTTGTTTGATATTAAGACAGCCATTCCAGCTTTCATAAGAATATGTAAGTGTTTGCATAAGATTATTAGTGTTTGCATAAATTTTCATATTGGCATTTACATGGCATATCTTTTTCTATCCTTGTACATTTAATCTCTCTGCGTCATTTACTTAATGGACGTCTCTTAAACAGCATATAATTGCTTCTTGCTTTTAAAAAAGTCTAGTTTGACAACCTCTGTCTTTTAATTAGAATATTTAATCGACTTACATTTCATATAATTTTTATCTGAATTTAAATTTTTATCTGAATTAGGCTAGTTTTAAATCTACCATCTTGCTATTTGTTTTCTATTTTTTTCATATGTTCTGTGTTCTTGTCTTCCTCCTTCCCTGCCTTCTTTTTGATTATTTGAGTGTTTTCCAGTATTCAAGTTTATCTCTACTATTGGCTTATTAGCTACACATATTCTTTGTTTCTATTGTTAGTGGTTTCTCTAGGATTTACAGTGTTCATCTTTAATTTATCATATTCTACCTTCAAATAATACAACTTCACATGTAATTTAAGAAAACTGATACTAGTATATTTTCATTCTCCTCCATATTTTGTGTTGTTTCCATACATTTTGCTTTTTTGTGAATTTTTCTACATTCATCATAATCCCTGAGATACATTGTTATTTTGTTTCTTTAAACAATTAGCTTTTAAAGAAATTAAGAAACAAGGAAAGTAGTCTTTTACGTTTACCTCCATATTTTTCATTTCTAGTACTATTTTGTATTCCTTTATTTACTCATTCATGCGTCCACCTGGCATTATTTTCTTTCAGTCTGAAGAACTATATTTAAAATTTCTTATAGAGCATGTCTGTTGGCAATAAATTCTCTGAGCTTTGTGTGTTGAAAATGCCTTTATTTCACTTTCACTTTTGAAGGATATTTTTGCTTAGTATAGATTCTAATTTGACAGGTTTTATTTTTTGTACAGCACTTTAAATGGTTCTTATATTGTGTTCTGGCTTGCATTACTTTTTATGAGAACCCAGAAGTTATTCTCTTTATTCCTTTATGTCATGCATATTTTTCCCTCTGGCTGTTTTTAAAGATTTTTTTCATTGGTTTTCAGATATTTGATTATGTTCTTCACTGTATATTCCTTTATTTTGATCCTCCTTGTGGTTCTTTGAGCTTCTTGGATCTCAAAGTTTATATTTTATTTATATTTATTTCGGAAATTTGAAAAAATTTTGTTCATTATTCAAGTACCATATTGTGACCATTATCCAAATAGTTTCCTGTCTCAATCTCTCTCACCTCTCCTTCTGGTGCTTGGATTTTACATATAGTAGATGACCTGATATTATCCAATAGATTGCTGAGACTTTGTTAAAAATTGTCTAGGCTTTTTTCCTCTATGCACTTTAGTTTGGATAGTTTCTATTGCCACATCTTCAAGTTCACTGATTTTTCTTTTCTGTGTCTCCATTTGATATTAAACCTACCTAGTGAAATTTTCAATTTATATATTTTATTTTGGGGTTCCAGAATTTTTATTTGAGTCTTTTTTGGACTTTCCATTTTTCTGTTGAGATTTCCTAATTGTTCCTTCATTGTGTTCATCTAATGAACATATTTATAATACTGTTTTAAAGTCTTTGTTGATAATAAGATTATTTCCAACATTTTGAGTTGTATTTCTAGGGACTAATCTTTCTGCCAGTTACAGATCATACTTTCCTGCTTCTTCACATATCAGGTAATTTTTTATTATATGGTGGACATTATGAATGCTGCATTATTGAATGCCTAAATTTTATTATTTTTTAAAATTTCATAATAGAGTTTTGGATTTTCTTCTCTCAGGGAATTAAGTTACTTGGGAATTAACCCTTTTGAGACTAGTTTTTAGGCTTTATTAGGGTAGATCTGTTCTACTGTACAGCTAAATTAGTCCTTCTCCTAAGATAGGATCTTTCTAAACCCTCTATTGAGACATTTTTTGTAAAGTATTTCTACTCCGGCTGGTTTAAACTTGAATATCTCCTAGCCCTGTATGAGATTCAGTAATTATTTAGCTCAGCGCTTGCTGATAGTTGTTTTCCCCTGATAACTGTTCTTTACTTAGCCTCTTTGAGTCTTGTCCTGTGCATGCAGAGTTTAGTATTTGACCAAAGACTCAAGATAGTCCCTATGCAGATTTCTGGAGTAGCTCCTTGGCACTGCTCCTTTATCTTCTTCGGTACTCTGCCCACAAATTCCAAGTAACTAACTAGCCCTAAACTCTGATTTCTGTCTTGTTAAGTCAAGGTTAGACTGCTTTGCTCTGTTTAAGCTACATCTCCTTATACCACAATCTAGAAATTAACTCCAGATACAAAGACAGGGCATATCAGACTCACGTCATTTTTTTCTCCTCTCAAGGACCACACTCCTGTAGTGTCTGGTACACAACATCTGAAAATAGTTATTTCATGTATTTTGTCCAGTTTTACGGTTGTTTACAGTGGGAGGGCTGCTTGAATATCAGTTTCTGTCATAGCTGGAAACATAAATCATTGCCTCTCAGCTGATTTTATATTTTTGATTTTGAGAGGTGATGGAAATGATCTAAGTAATGATTTTAGGGGTGGTTACATGACTATATACTTAGCACCACTCACTGATACTTTAGTATACAATTCTGTACTAAAAACTGGTACATTTTATTGTATGTAAATTATACCTCAATAAACCTCATAAAAAAGGCAAAATACAGATTTTTGAGACAAAGCAATATTATTAGGTATTTCAGGCACACAAAGAAGTATAGAGAATCACATCGGAAATGCCCTTATCACTTAAATTACAAAATAAGACAATATAAAGACAACCAGAATCTCCCTGTGTATCCCTCTCTTCCCTGCAGTTAACCACTATCATGGATTTTGTATTTACTGTCTTTATTATACTTGTTTTTATCATCTTACTTCATATATGTATATATTATCTTACTTTATATGTATGTATCTTAATAGATATGTTATTGTTTTCCTTGCTTTTAAACTTGACATACGTATTTCTTTCATCCATCTAGCTGTTTTTAAATGATAATGAATAGGCAGACCCACAAACATAATTATATTTATGAATTTCTAGCCTTGGGCCTGTACAGAAATGCACAAAGTTTACTAGACTGTCTACATTTTGAACCAACTACCCTTTCCTCAGGAGAGAAAGCCAAGGAAATCACTGTCATTTATTCCTCTGCCCAGGGGAAAAATATTAGTGAACACTCACTCTTGGCAAATGGCATGAAAGGCAATTTGCAAGCCTGGCCCTGTTCCAACAGCTGTAGTAAAGACTCATGCGCCGAGGGGTGACGAGGGTTTAGCCGCTCCCATTGCCCTGAGTCAGTAGGCCTAGTGGTGCCTGGTGTCAGCAGTTTCCGGTCAGAGAGTGACTTGCTGGATACCCTCCTGCTTCCTGCTAGATGGAAGTGAGTGTCTCAGGAAAATTGATTCCAGCCCTCAGATCCAGACCAGACCATTAACTCTGTAAATATTAATTCCTTAATAAGGGTTAAAAATATCTGTAGTTCCTTCCCTATATGACTTCTCTTTATGAGGTCCAGCCCACATGCCCTAGCCATCCTCCAGAGCACAGGTTCAAATGGCATCTCCTTCCTCACACCCGCCCTGATTCCCCCATTGAAAATGATGGTTGCTTCTTTTGGCTTTTATCTGTGTTTCTTTTATCATTTTCTACATGTGCTATATTTATTTCAATAGTTGCTATCGTGTTTCCTCTGTTAAAGCCAGGGACCTGCATATGCCAATTTCTCTTTGTATCCATCCACTTGCCCCCACCTCTTACCTTCACTCTCAGGGCCTACTAAAATATCTAATCCCATAACAGTGTATTGAATAAATGAATGAATGATTTTAACAGATTTTTTTTTTGTTTCACTTTATCACACCAGGAACAAAACAGAAACTCTTTGTTCCTGAAATGACTCTGTATAACATTTGTATTATCGAGTTTAATCCACAGTTTCATGCCTTTGGTTCATGTAACTCCTCAAGAAAAAGCCAATCACTGCAATCACTAGCAAGACCACAGCTCATAAACACAGCCGGATCCTGCTGAATGAGTTTTATTTTCTCATAACCATCGCTTATTCTAAGTAGAGTTTCATTTTCTTTTCCATTGTTCTTTTGAGCTATACCCAGCTCCTCCTCCGTCTATGTCTTGATTTCCCAACAGATCAGTTTTGATTACTAGTAGGGTGGTTAAATTTCCTGAAATGCCACACAGCTGGGTCCAAAAGTCTAACCAGAAACGAGAAGGACATCAGACAGAAGAGCCTATTTTCAAAGTTGCCAGACCACATGAAATTCAGAAGCATTAACTAACCTCTTTGAAGGTTAAGGAAAAATGTAACCAGAAATAGTGATGAAAAATATGTCTACATTATCACACACATGCACATGTGCACACACACACACACACACATCCTTTTTTGTACATTTTTCTTTTTACTTCATGCCAAGCATAATAAATTTCTATATTGGTCAGTGAAATCAGTTCCTACTTATTAATGTGGAACTCCCATTAATAAGTAAATAAGGTAGAACAGAATTAATTTGTCAGTTATAAAAGTTATTTTTTGTCAAAATACTTTTAAAATGATATGAAGCTAAAAAACTTATAGACACACAAAAGACTCTCCTCCTCTTCCACTCTGTTTTTATCCCCAGCAACAACTCACCAACAACTATTCTACCATTTTTTCTAATATTTTTTCTAGTGTCTACCTCTATTTCCAAATATTATGCACATATTGTTATTTCTTACTTTCTCAGTTTTAGAAAATATTCATTTCCTGTTATAGAAGTTGCATTCTTAGCACCCTTTGTATATACCTCCACCCTTTTCTTCCTCCCCATTGTGTAGGGAATGTCACAATTTTCAGTTTATTAATGTGCAGTGTTTACTTTATTATGACTATTTTGGTATTGTTCACTTCTGAGTCCAAGTACTATATAATATATTATGAACGGCATTTTTATTGTCCTCCTCCCTCAGCTTTACTGAGGTATGACTGACAAAGTAAAATCATATATATTTGAGATGTATAATATGATGTTTTGATATACATATTCATTGTGAAATGATTACCACAATCAGACTTATTAACATATACATCACTTCATATAGTTACATTTGTGTGTGTGTATATATGTGCGTGTGAGATCTACACTTGAGATCTACTCTCTTAGCAATTTTCAAGTATACAGTACGTTATTATAACTACAGTCACCTTGCTGTACATTAGGTATCCAGAATTTATTCACCTTATAAGTGAAGGTTTGTATCGTTTGACCAACATCTTCTTTCCCCGCCACCCCCAGCCACTGGTAACTATCATTCTGCTATCTTTTACTATGTTACTATGAGTTCAACTAAGATTCCACCCATAAGTGATACCATGAAGTAGTTGTCTTTTGTGTTTAGCTTATTTCACTTAGCATAATGTCCTCCAGGTTTATCCATGCTGTCACAAATGACAGGATTTCTTTTGTTCTCATGGCTGAGTAATATTCCATTGTATATATGTATACACACCACATTTGCTTTATCCATTCGTCTGTTGATGGACACTTAGATTGTTTCCATATCTTGGCTATTGTGAATGTGGGAGTGCCAATATCTCTTTGAGATAATGATTTTATGTCCTTTGGAAGTATATACCCAGAAATAGGATTGCTGGTAGCATGGTAGTTGTATTTTTAATTTTTTGAAGAACCTTCATACCGTTTTCCATAGTGGCTGCACCAATTTACATTCCCATCAACAGTGCACAAGGGTTTCCTTTTCTCCACATCCTCTCTAACACTTACTATTTCTTGTCTTTTTGATAATAGTCATTCTAACATGTATGGGGTGATATCTCATTGTGGTTTTGATTTGCATTTCCCTGATGATTAGTGATGTTGAGCATCTTTTCATATAAATGTTGACCATTTGTATATCTTCTTTGGAAAAATGTCTCTTCAGATTCTGTGCCCATTTTTTAAATCAGGTTATTTGGTTTTTTTCTATTGAGTTGTACGAGTTCCTTTTTTAAAAATTGTAACCCCTTATCAGTTACATAGTTTGCAAATACTTTCTCCCATTTCATAAATCTCCTTTCATTTTGTCGATTGTTTCCTTTGCGGCACAGAAACGTTAGTTGGATGTAGTCTCATTTGTTGATTTTTGCTTGTGTTACCTGTAGTTTTGGTGTCAAATAAAATAAAAACAAATGATTGCCAAGACCAATGTCAAAATCTTTTTCAGTGTTTTCTTCTAGGAATTTTGTGTTTTCAGGTCTTAGGTTTAAGTCTTTAATCTATTTTGAGTTGATTTTGGTGTATGGTGTAAGATAAGGATCCATTTTCATTTTTCTGCACGTGGATATCCACTTTTCCTAACAATATTTTTTGAAGAGACTATCCTTTCTCCATTGTGTATTCTTGGCACCATTGTTAGTTGACTTGGCATTGCGTATTCTTGGCACAAAGATTAGTATATATATAGATATATATCTATGTATATATATACACATTTATCTATATATATAGATATATGTGTGTGTGTATATATCTATCTATCTATCTATATGTATATGTGTATATATATATATATGTGTGTGTGTGTGTGTGTGTGTGTATATATATATATGGGTTTATTTTGGGGATCTCAATTCTGTTCCATTGATATATGCTTCTGTCTTTATGCCAGTACTATAGTGTTTTGATTACTGTAGCTTTGTAATATAATTTGAAATCAGGATGTGTGATGCCTATAGCTTTGATCTTCCTCAAGATTGTTTTAGCTATTCAGGGTCTTTTGTGGTTCCATGTGAATATTCAGATTGTTATTTGTTGGTATTTTTTTGTTTTCAATTACTGTGGAAAATGCCACTAGAATTTTTGGTTTTTTTTTAGGAGGGCACAGCTTACAGTGGCCCATGTGTGGAATCAACCCACAACCTTGGTGTTATCAGCACCACGCTCTAACCAACTGAGCTAACAGACCACCTGCCACTAGAATTTTGATATGGATTGCTTTGAATCTGGAGATCACATGGTAGTAGTTTGGGTAGTATCATTTTAACAAAATTAATTCTTATGATCCATGAACACGGAATAGCTTTCCTTTTGTTTGTGTTTCTTCAGTTTCTTTCATCAATGTCTTGTAGTTTTCAGGGTTCAGATTGTTCATTTCCTTGGATAAATTTATTCCTAAGTATGGTACTGACTTTTCTTGCCTAATTGTTCTGAGTAGGACTTCCAGTACGATGTTGAAAAAGAGAGGTGAGAGTAGGCACCCTTCTCTTTTTCCTTATCTTAGAGAAAAAGCTTTCAGTTTTTTCTTTTGCTGAGGGTTTGTCATATATGGCCTTTATTAAATTGAGGTACTTTCCTTCTATACCCATTCTATTGAGAATTTTTATCATAAATGGTTGATGTATCTTGTCAAATGCTTTTTTCTACATCAATTGAGATGATCATATGATTTTTACCTTTTATTTTTTTAATGGGGGGTATCATGTTGATTGATTTATGAACCATCCTTGTATCCCTGGAATGAATTCCATTTGACTGTGGTGTATGATCCTTTTAATGTATTGTTGTATTCAATCTGCTAGTATTTTGTTGAGGATTTTTGCATCTGTGTTTATTGGAGATATTGGCCCATAATTTTCTTTTTGTGTGTGACGTTCTTGTCTGTTTTTTTTTTATCAGAGTAACATTGGACTCATAAAAATGAATTATGAAGCATTCCTTCCTCTAGAATTTTTTAGAAGAATTTGAGAAGGATAAGTTTTAAATCTTGAATGTTTGGTAGAATTCACTAGTGAAGCCACCTGGTCCTGGACATTTTTTTTGGGGAAGTTTTTGATTACTGTTTCAATTTCCTTGACAGTGACCTGTCTATTCAAGTTTTCTAATTCTTCATGATTCAGTCAAGGAAGGTTGTATGCATCTAAGAATTTATTTCTTGTAGGTTGTCCAATTTGGTGGCATATAGTCTTTCATAGCACTCTTTTATAATCCTTTGTGTTTCTGTGGTATCTTATAATTTTGCCTCTTCTTTCATTTCAGATATTATTAATTTGAGTCTTCTTTTTTCCTTCGTGAGTCTACCTAAATGTTTGTCAATTTTGTTCACTCTTTAAAGAATCAGCTCTTTGTTTCATTAATTTTTGTATTGTCTTTTAATTCTCTGTTTCCTTTATTTTCCCTCTGATTTTTATTATTTCTTTCCTTCTACTGACTTTGGGCTTTGTTTCTTCTTTTTTTTCCTAGTTCCTTAAGATGTTAGATCGTTTATTTGAGATTTTTCTTGTTTCTTAAGGTAGGCTTGTATTGCTATAAACTTCTTAGTTCTGTTTTTGCTTTATTACAAAGATTTTGATATGTTGTATTTTCATTTTCATTTGTCTCTATGTATCTTTTGATTTCTTCTTTTATTTCTTCATTTACCCAATAGTTATTCAGTAGCACGTTGTTTAAGTTCCACATGTTTGTGATTTTTCTTCTTGTAGTCGATTTCTAGTTTCATACCACTGTGATCAGAAAAGATGCTTGGTATGATTTCAATCTCCTTAAATTTATTGAGACTTGTTTCGTGTCCCCCCATATTGTGTATCCTTGAGGATGTTTCATGTGTACTTGAGAAGAATGTGTATTCTGTCATTTGGGGTTGGGAAGTTCTATAAATATCAATGAAGTCCATCTGGTCTAATATGTCATTTAAGTCTGATATTTCCTTGTTGACTTTCTGTCTGGATGATCTTTCCATGAATGTAAATAGAACGTTCGAATTTCCTACTATTGTTGTGTTTTTGTCTGTTTCTACCCTGAAATCTGTTAATAATTTTTTTTTTATTTTGGTGCTCCTAGGTTGGGTGCTTATATATTAATAAATGTTATATCTCCTTGATGGATTGTCCCCTTTATCACTGTAAAATGTCCATCTCAGATTCTTGTTACCTTCCTTGTCTTGAAATCTATTTTTGTCTGATATAAGTATGGCTACACTGCTTTTCTATGGCTACTATTTGCTTGGAGTGTCATCTTACATCCCTTCCCTTTGAGCCTATATTTGTTTTTCAAGCTGATATGAGTCCCCTGAAGGCAGCATACATATATTTGGGTCTTGGTTTTTAATCTATCCAGCTACTCTGTGCCTTTTGATTGATGAGTTCAGTCTATTTACATTTAGGGTGATTATTGATATATGAAGATTTATAAAGTCATTTTTATGTTGTTTTTTTTTTAAAGATTTTATTGGGGAAAAGTAACAGGACTTTATTGGGGAACAGTGTGTATTTCCAGGACTTTTTCCAAGTCAAGTTGTTGTCCTTTCAGTCTTAGTTGTGGAGGGCGCAGCTCAGCTCCAGGTCCAGTTGCCATTGCTAGTTGCAGGGGGCGCAGCCCACCATCCCTTGCAGGAGTCGAACCGGCAACCTTGTGGTTGAGAGGACGCGCTCCAACAGAGCGGCAGCAGCTCAGCTCAAGGTGCTGTGTTCAATCTTAGTTGCAGGGGGCACTGCCCACCATCCCTTGTGGGAGTCGAGGAATCGAACTGGCAACCTTGTTGTTGATAGGCTGCAATCCAACCAACTAAGCCATCCAGGAGGCAGCTCAGCTCAAGGTGCTGTGTTCAATCTTAGTTGCAGGGGCAGAGCCCACCATCCCTTGCGGGACTCGAGGAGTTGAACTGGCAACCTTGTGGTTGAGAGGCCACTGGCCCATGTGGGAATCGAACCGGCAGCCTTCGGAGTTAGGAGCATGGAGCTCCAACTGCCTGAGCCACCGGGCTGGCCCCCATTTTTATCTTTTGTTTTCTGGTTGCTCTGTATCTCCATTGTTTCTTTTCTCTTATGGTTTTGTCAGCTATTTTGGTTTGGTGATGTTTCTATGTTTTTACCCATTTCCTATTTTTTTGTCTCAGCTCTGGATTATTGTTTTGTGGTTACCATGAGGTTTGTATAAAATGTCTCCCAGATAAATAGTCCTTTTGTTATGATAGCATTTTATCTTCATTTGGTTATACAAGTTAAGTCTTTCTCTTCCTCTCTTTTACGTTTTTGTTGTCACAACTTATTGAATTTTATGTCATGTATTCATTACTAAATTACAGTAACTATAGTTATTTTTAATGCTTTTCCTCCTTTAACCTTTATGTTATCATTAAGTGTTTAATATCCTATTCTGAAATAGAGTTGTAACCTCCTGCTTTTCTCTGTCACTCAGTTTTGTATATGTTTGTCTTTTTGTTTCAGGTAGAAGGACTCCTATCAACATTTCTTGTAATGCAGGTCTTGTGGTGGTACATTCCCACAGCTTTTGTTTCTCTAGGAAAGCCTTTATTTCTCCTCCATATCTAAAGGATAACTTTGCTGGATATATTATTCTTGGCTGGTGGTTTTATTCTTTCAATATTTTGAATATATCATTCCACTCTCTGTTAGCCTATAGTGTTTCTGCTGAGAAATCTAATGATAATTTGATGGAGTTTCCTTTGTAGGTTACTGTCTTTTTCCCCCTGGATGTCCTGAGAATTCTTTGTTTACCATTAACTTTTGACAGTTTTAGTATAATGTGTCTTGGAGAAGGTCTTTTTGCATTGAGATAACTAGGTGTTCTGTTACTTTCTTGTACCTGAATGTTTAGTTCCATCCCTAGGTTTGGGAAGTCTTGATCAATTGAATAGGTTCTCTGTTCCCTGCTCACTCTCTCTCCTTCTGGAATACCTATATCTTTATGTTGCTCCTTCTAATGGAGTCAGACAGTTCTTATAGACTTCTTTCATTTTTTAAAAAAACAACTTAGTTCTTTTTTTTTTTTTAATTTATTGGGGTGACAATTGTTAGTAAAATTACATAGATTTCAGGTGTACAATTCTGTATTACCTCATCTATAAATCCCATTGTGTGTTCACCACCCAGAGTCAGTTCTCCTTCCATCACCATATATTTGATCCCTCTTACCCTCATCTCCCACCCCCCACCCCCCTTACCCTCTGGTAACCACTATTGTCTGTGTCTATGAGTTTTTGTTTGTTTGTTTGTTTGTTTGTTTTTTTACTTAGACGTTTATCCTTTATATCCCTCACACTGTGGACCCCCCGCCCCCCATCCACTATCTCTCTGACATCGCACCGAGCCATCCCATAGTTCTCTTTTCTTACACCTGAATTATGTCTAGATTTCTATCTTTGAGCTCACTAATTCTCTCTTCTATCTAGTCTGCTCTATTTCCAATGTTTTCTAATGCATTCTTAATCTCATTTATTAAGTTCTTCAGCTCCAGAATTTCTGTTTGGTTCTTTATTATGGTTCCAATATCTTTGGTAAAGTACTCCTTTTGTTCATTAATTTTCTTCCTGAGCTCATTGAACTGTCTTTCTGAGTTTCCTTATATTTCATTGAGTTTCTTAATGACAGCTATCTTGAATTCTCTGTCATTTAAATCACAGTCTTCCATGAATTTGAGTTTAGTGTCTGGAGACTTGTCATTTTCTTTTTGTGTTATTACGTTACCTTGGTTGTTCATGGTACATGATAGATTGTTCCTCTGCTGGCACATTTGAAGTAGTGAATTCTTTTCTTATTTAGGTACCATTTTGATCTTAGTTCAGCAGGTTGATAATTAGAGGTCTTTCTTTTGTTTTCCAGTAGATGGTGCTACAGCACAAATTTTTGTGTTCTCTTACCTGCACTACTTGCTCCTATGGTGTCACGGGCGGTGGTGCTAAGGCCGTGGGAATCATTGCCTAGATGACTGGGGTAGTGGGTGTCCCCACTGTGTCCAGGTCATCCTGGTCTCAAGGCACTGATCACCCTGGTTGGGGATGTGGTGGTAGTGCGGGTGGGGCACAAGTGTGTGGGCCCACCGCACTGCCACCTTGTTCCTTATGGCCAGTAGCAGCACTGTGAGGTGGCTGGGAGGCCACAGACACAGATGTGTCTCCACTGCTGCTGCAATGGAGAAAGAGGGAGCCAGATTTTGGGGTACCCATGCTGCTTCTTTACTTCTTACCCTCTAGCAGGTTGCAGTATGCAAACTCCTTCACTTCTGCTGCATTATCTGGGGCTGAGGTGCCTCGAACCTGCATCTGTGGACACCATCCCTGTCCAACTTCCTGCATGTGTTCCATTATGCCCACTTCCAGATGTACTGATGGATGGATCTCTCTGTCGTGTTTGTGTGTTGAACAGAAGAACCTTTGTTAGGTTACAGATATCCAACTAGTTGTAAATTTAAGAGGTCTTCTCACTCTGCCATGATATTTATTTACATCCTTTATTTGTATTATATATTAAATAGTTTTCTTCCCCCATATTCTCTAGTCTCTCTGCAACTTCTATTATTACCAAAACTCCTGAAATTATCTTCTAATTTTTTTCTTATCACCCATAATTTCCACCTCTTTTGTGTTTTGTAGTCTATTAAATTTTCTGGGAATTTTCTTCAACTTTCAACCCTTTATTTAACTTCTATTCATGTTTTTAATTTTGAAGAGTTATGTCTCATCATCTTGGTTTTATCTTATCATCTTGGTTTTTTCTTGTTGTTCTTGGTTTTAGATGTAATAATTCTGGTTCATAAATGGAATATTTTATCTTATTACTCTAATGCCATTAAGATAATTGTAAAATATTTTTGTTCTGTTCCCTCTTTTATACTAATCCCTCCACTATAACTTTTTAACTGAGATATAACTTACTTACTGAACTGTTTATAGAATTCTATTTTACAGCTTGATGAACTTTTTATAATATTGACTATATTCCCTATGCTGTACTTTACATCTCCATGACTATTTTGTAACAGCCAATTTGCACTTAATTCCTTTACTTTTTTCACCCAGGCCCTAACCCCCTCCCACTGTGTCTATGAGTTTATTTCTGTTTTGTTTATTTTGTTTTCTAAATTGCATATATAAGTGAAATTTTATGGTATTTGTCTTTATCTGTCTGACTTATTTTACCTAGCATAATACTCTCTAAGTCCATCCATGTTATCACAAATGGTAAGATTTCATTCTTTTTTATGACCGAGTAATAGTCCATTGTACATATGTACCACATCTTTATCCAATCATCTATCAATGGACACTTGGGGCTTATTTTCTTATCCATTCAACTGCCCTGTGCCTTGATTGGAGCATTGAATCCATTTAAAGTAATTATTGATGAGTATGTAGTTATTGCTATTTTATGTATTTTCTTCTGCTTAAAGAAGTCCTTTTAACTTTTTTTGTAATACTGATTTGGTGATGATGAACTCCTTTATCTTTTTCTTGTCCGAGATGCCTTTTGTGGTTTTAATTGAGTATTTTATATAATTCCATTTTCTCTCCTTTCTTAGCTTCTTAGCATATCAGTTTTGCTTCTTTTCTAACATGCACCCTAGAGTTTGCAATATACATTTACGTCCACTTTTGAATAACACTACACTGCTTTACCAGAATTGTGAGTACTTTTTAATAACAAAGTAATTTTAATTCCTCTCATCCCTGTTATCATTGCTGCCATCATTTCTCTTATACATGAGTATAGAGGCCCAAGAGTGTGTGTTGATATGTACATAAGCATACATATGTACATACATAATACATTAATTGAATAGCACTGTTGCTATTATTTCAAATAAACTGAGGGGACGAAGAGGCATAAAACAGGATTTTCAGGGCAGTGAAGCTACTCTGTTTGATATTATAATGGGACACATGTCATACATTTGTCTAAATCCACAGAATATACACCACCAAGAGTGATGAACCCTAATGTAAAATATGGACTTTGAGTAATAATGATGTGTCCATGTAGGTTCATGGATTCTAAAAATGTCCCAATCTTGTGCTGGATGGTGATAGTGGGGAAATATGTGTGTGTGATGTCCCAAAAGTGTTTGTGCAGTTTAAGTTTCACTAACTTCAGAGAAGTAAGTGCTACAGACTTACCCCCAAGATCATTTGAAGGTTTAGTTCTTTACATTTATTTTATACTGATTTGTTTTGTGAATGTTGAATAACGAATTACTCATTTTAATTGAGTCAGCCACTCTAATTGAAGAGAGTAAATGCTAAGTGAAATAAATTAAAATTTGCTATTCAACATTCAGAAAACTAAGTATAAAAGAACTTTATACTTAGTTCTTGTAAGGCAAAACATTCTATAGGAAAGATGGATTTGAGAATATATATGACCCCGCATGTAAATGTCTGGGTACAAGCAAATATTCCAAGCAGTATTTTAGACTTTCAAGGTAGTGGATGGGATTAGCCCCAAGTCAAGTTCTCCACACGGTAAAGGGTAATATCTGGGTTACAGGTGGAACAAGCAGAACATTTCATTAAGGTAAATACATGATACGATGAAAGATGGATTGGAAAATAAGAAGGCAGGGGAGGGCAGAGGGACCTACAGGCCCAAAAGGGGTGGAAGAATCTGCTGAGCTGGTGGGTAGGTAGAAGCTGTGTCACAACCCTTTGTGACTCTTCGATGGTCTGTGATGCAGGCCAGGCAATAAAGTCAAGAATCTGTATTCTCAGAGCTCTGTTGCCTCAGGCAGCTTGTCATTCAGATAATGGAATTCACACAATGGAATATTTTCTCATTTCTAATAGCCTTGTCTGAACTTCGGCTCAACATCCTCAAATATTAATCTCACTTGCCTGTATATGGGTCCTGATCGCTCCGTCTGTTCCTGTGCCACCTGGTGGGGATTCCATCTTTACCACCCATCTGAGAAACCAAAAACACCCAAAAGGTAAGGAACCCTGAACAAGCCCCATTAGTTTCTTTAGTGTTGTTTCCATTTCTGGTCCCCCCTTTCAAAATGAGCATGGTTGGCTCAGAGTAACACCTGAGGTGGGGCGTTTGAGAGAATAGGCAGGGTCAGGCTAGAGTTCAGCAGCGACTGTTTCCTTAGAAGCTCATGGACCATGTGGGTGTGGTAGAGGAATGATTCCAGGATCAAACTCCAAACAGTGATTTCCTGGCTTGGGCTATTCAGAGATTTTGGAATCTCTGCAAAAGAAGAGAGTTCCCCAGTACATCGAGTCATATTCCCACGTCAGGCATCACTCCGCCGAGCCTTCTTCTGTGTTGGGCTGATCAGGAGAGCAATGCTGAGCCACTGAGAGCTTCTGAGCAGAGACTGGAGCCTGAGCTCTGCCCAGGTTACTGGGTCCTTCCTATCTGAGACAGGAGAGATGAGACTGTTGGCCTCAGATTCTTCACCCTCCTTGGGCAGAGGACTTCTGACTGAGAATACCAAGTGTGGACCTCGTAGACAAAATCCTTCCTTGAGTTTTTCAAAGAAGTAAAAATTGAAAACATTTTGAACCCATTAAAGCTGATAAAAGGAACACAAAGTTCCGTAATTAAAATAGTCATTTTGTTTTTTGATCATTAATATCTGAGTTTTCCATGGAGAGAAGTGACAGAAATGATGATTCTTTTTCTCAGCATCAGGGTAGAGCCAAGAGAAGAAGGAAAGGTGGGAAATGGAAAGGTAAGGTTATGCCTATTTCACTTGAACTCTCCAAGGGTGACCGTTTCTTCCTTTCCATGAAGTCCCAGGTCCATGATGATGTCTAAGGATAATAGTTGCTAGATACGGTCCCTCCACAGAGGAGAGGCTCATGGGAAGGCAGTCAGACCTTGAGTCACTTCTCAGGCCCCTCCTCTGGCATCCCTGGGCATGAGCAGTGATGGACCTGAACAATGGACATTGCCCAATAGATGTCGAGAGTTAGAACTTCTGGCTCCTGGCTTTTAAGTACTTTGACCTCTTGGATGATCAGATTCCTCTTTGATGTAACCCTGACCTGATTCACAGAGTAGTTTTGAGCATGAAATGAGATCATGTATGTGAAAGTACTTTACAAATGAAGTGACAGACACATGGGAACCTTGTTAATACTATCATCGATCATTTGACCTCATCTACTGATTCTTGGGGCGTTTACAGTCTAATAATCACGATGGTCTCTCATTAAGGGACTCCTGTATACCTATGCTTCTACCTTCATTCCATATAACTCACTCTCCTGGTTTCCCAGGTTGGAGCTATTACCAGAGGGCAGACAAGGAGAAAAAGAGGGTGATTTCTTTTCTATCCTGAAACGGTGACTAATCTTTCCCCCTTTCCTGATCCGTCTTTAGCACTTCCAGGGACTCAGTGCAGCCTTAGCTATGGGGTGGGGCAGCCATAGGAACAGGGATGGGAATGAAGGCCTGGGGTGAGTGTTATTGAGTGTACTGTGAAGTCAGGGATGTGGAACAATGTGAAGGGCAGCAGGCTTCATTCAGGTAGCCCCGCCCCCATAGGGCCATGAGGTCCTCTTTGTTCTGATCTGGCTGTAGCTTGGTACGTCCTGTCTCTTGCAGCCCCCTGCACCAGCATCATGGTACCATGTGCTTTTGTCAGCTGTTATGTCCAGACCCCTTCTGTCAGGTGAGCAATAGCAACCGCTGAAGTCAACTGTTCCAAGGCCCTGGAAGATCCTACTCCCTGTGTGTCCCCTTTGGCTTCCACAGCTCCTGTGACTGAGTCATTCTTCACTCTGTATCCTGCCTTCTTAGTAATCCCATCAACCTGAGCCTTTCCCATCACGACACCCAATTCCCTTCCCTGCTCCAATAACCCCCTTAGCTGACTTTCTTTCAACTTCACTACCGGGTCACTCTCTGCCACCAGAACCTTTCCTACATTGAAATCCAAATTCCAGTGGACCATTCCCCTTGCCTTTGCCCCTCCCCCACCATGACACTCAGAGCACAGGTCCTGTTGTCCAACCAGAGGCCACTGTCTCTGAATACCATCTTTTCACCGGATCCTCCTTTTCCCCAAGATATCAACTCCTTACCAAGTTTATAACAGACAATGATTCCAATTCATTTGCCTGTCATCAAAACCCACCAATGCTATTTCATCACCAACAGGCTGCACTTTCACTGACTCAATCTAAATCGATTTCCATTTTATTGAAGCCTATTCCAAAGGACTCATTTCCACACAGTCCTCGTGCATTTTCCACTTATATCCGAACAATCAGAGGCACTGACCATTCATTCAAACCTGTCAATTTCAGACATCCTGTTGGCAGGCATATGCCAGTAACGCGCTCCTTCCACATTATCACACACTGATTGTTTCCCTCCACTTGCCAGACCTCTCTCTGGGGAGACTGGTACCAAGCACATGGAGGCCAGTAGCCATTCTTTCCTCAGCCTTAATATCCAGGCACACGTGGGGAGAAACGAGTAAGAGAATGGCTTTTCAGACTTTCGAGGGACCATTTTCAAAACGTGACAGAGGATCAATAGACACCTTCATAAATTTCATTGCAGTCACTTGAGGTGCAGGATACCACAGCCCCCTAAACTGGCTGGAACATCAAAGACAAAATAGAGCAGCTGCACACTAGCCAGCAGCTTTTATGTCAAGACTTTGTGGGAAAACTTGCAGAATATACCCAGTTCTTCTAGGATCTTCTTTGCACAGAGTCCCTAGTGACTACTCTCCTGGTTTTAGGAAGTAGTCCCAACTAGTCTTGCTTTCTCTTATTGGAATCTAATGTTTCTGCAGAGAAAAATGCAGCATCCAGGATAACCATCTCCTCCTTTTTCCTTCCCCTACTCAGTGTACCACCTTTGCCTTAACTTATGCCATCCCAATCAATCGGGTTGTTTACTCTCAACCTTTTAAATACTTCACACTCTCTTGCATTCATGGTTTCGAAGAAGTCAGTTGTAATTCTTATGCTTGCTCCTCTATCGGTCGGGTCAGGTGTGTTTTTCCTCTGCCTTCTTTCGGGATTTTTTCATCCTTTGACTATCTGTAATTTGAAAATATGCCTCCATGTGGTATTTTATTATTCTGTTTGGTGTTCTCTGAGATCCCTGGATCTGTGGTTTGGTGTCTTAGTCTGTTCAGGCTGCTGTAACAGAATACCATAAACTGGGTGTCTCGATAAACAAGATTTATTCCTCCCAGTTCTAGAAGCTGGTTAAGTCCAAGATAGACACTGCCAGTGTCTGGTGAGGGCCCAATTCCTGGTTCAGTGTGCTCATATGGTGTAAAGAGCAAGGGAGCTCTGGGGTCTCTTTTATATGTTAAGTCATAGCTTTTGGAATTGTCCTTGGATGTTTAGATATTCTGGATTGTTTTTCTTTTCTCTTTTTCAGTTTGGGCATTTTCTATTGAGAATTCCTCAAGCTCGGAGAATCTTTCCTCAACTATGCTCTATTAATAAGCCATTAAAGGCATTCTTCCTGTTACAGTATTTTTGATCTCTAGCATTTTTTTTACAATCTGTGGTTACATGTTCCTGTATGTAATTTATGTTAGTCCTTAGCATACTAAATATAACTTTTAAATTCAGTCTATTAATTCCAACATCCCTGCCATGAGTCTGGATCTAAAGCTTCTCTTCAATCTGATCTCTTTGCCTTTTAATATTTTGAAAGCTGGACATGATGTACGACGTAAACGGAACTGCTGTACATAGGCTTTCAGTGATGTGTGATTAAGGTGGGCAGAGGGGAAGTGGTTTATAGTCCACTTCCCCTCTATGCGGAGGTCTGAGTCTTAAGTGCGCCTACTGCCTCCTTACTGTAAACTTTACAACTTTAGTACAGAATGCTCTGGTACATTTCAGTGGTTCCTTTTCCTATCCCAACAGAAGCACAAGGGGACTCCTCTCCAACACTGGCATTAACTAGTTGAGCCCTTGGAGGCAAAACTCACAAACAGGAGGATCCTATGACTGGGTCCCCTTGGAGTTTTCGCCTCAGACATACCCACACTGGGCCATCAACTCAGTTCAGGTTTTCTTATCCCGGCACTGGTTTTCAGATTTCTGCTTGCAGGTTTCTGCTCCAGTAAATCCGATTTTTCTCTCCAATTTTGGGAGCAGCAGTTTGCCCTTTGACCTTACCTCTTGGTGATTTAAAAATAACTGTTGAATTTTTAGTTTGTTCAAGTTTGTTCAGCTTTTTACTTAAGATTGGAGTGGTGACTTCCAAGTTCCTTACATGCCAGATTGGAAATCAAAGTCATTGATAACTTTTTCAAACAACACATTTAGACTGAAGCTGAGAATTATACTACACAAATAGTTTTCAAAATAATCCTCTATACTGCCTGATAGTGTTTTGAGGGAAGAGGAGATAACAGTATTTATGAATCTGATAACCTTTTTAGCTTTAAAAATATGCCTATTGAAAAATCAATTTAAACAGCATAATCGAGACTGTTAAGCCTCTCTGGTTTCAGTACATTGTTAAAAACTTTGCTTCCATTTTAAAGCATGTTTTAAAACTGTTTTAAGCAAGAAACAAAATTAGGGAATTGGTTGCAGGCCTGTTCTGAAGCGCACCCAGTTCCAAGTTGTCTACATCGTGCCTTTCTCATTCCCCAAATGGCTTCTTGTTGAAACTCCTACCCTCGGTTACTCAAGCTGAGGAAGCTCCTTGCTCCTAGTATTCAAAAGTTGCAAAATGAGGTTGGAGAGACCTGGTCCAGTTGGGAGGCTAGCTAGTGAAGGTTCTTGTAGATTGCCGTTTCAATTTGTATCTAAATGCAAGAGGGAGCCACTGAAGGATTTTAAAGCAAAGGAGTGATGTGATCTGATTTACTGACATTCACTTCCACTGCTAATGTGGCGAGTGGACTGGAGGGGTTATGAACTGAGATTGCTACCAATTCGGTATCACAAACGAGTATTGTTATCAATGAAGATTCTTGATTGTAAAAAATGCCAGTTGATTGAAATATTTTTTTTTAACAACCAGTTAGTAGTTTGCAGGCTCCAGGAGGTAGAACCAGGCTTGGAAGGAAGTTTAACAGCCACCAAGTTCAGTGAGGTTGCCACTGCCAAACCCTGAACACAGCTTGACACCACTGCTGGTATCTGGCCACCAGAGCTAGAACCAACCCCGCCCTCATCCATCATGCCCCACCCCCATACAACATGTTGCTTGTCATCCACTCCACCCACTGAATTTTCTAGTCTACTTGTTAGGGTTATTGATTTCATTTGGATGCATCTGATTGACCAAGCCTAGGCCACATCCACATACTCTAGATGCAAAAAGGCTGAAAAAAGTTTTAGGTGGGTTCTGACTTGCATCAAGACTGATTGTTGGGAGAATATCCTAAATAAAGGCAGGTCTGCATGCTGGGAAGCTGGGGGAAGTCACACCCCGCCCTATACCAGCATGGAAAACAATGTGGTAGCTCACTGACACCCCCCCTTATTCCCTTTGCCATGTAGTTTTGAGGTCTCCCCCTCCATGCTTGATGCCCGCCCCCATAAAAGTAGTCTACTTCCCCATCCCTTCACTTTTTTCCTTAGCTCTGTGGCTTGCATTGCTTATGGAAAGTTAATAGATGCAATACAGAGGCTTGAAATACACGTGGGTGGTTCAACTTGGTCTTGTTTTTGCCATCACTGAGGAAATGTGCTGGCTTGGGCACTCTTCCAAGGAGGCTAAGACAACCCCACCAGATGAGCCTGGCCAAAAACAGGTACTTACTATCTCACAGTACCCTCACGACTCAATGTATCTTCCATGAGAATAAAATTATATGCATGACTGTCATCACTAGATTCGAGAGCTCATTCTTACCACCACTGCTTGGCCTTTTATGAAATTGTTACTCTTCTGCTCAGCACTACCAATCCCAACCTCCCACCAATCATGAGTAAAAGCCAAGTTTTCCTTGTCTATAAAAATCATAAAAAGGATGTGGCTGTTTACCCACCTATCTTACATCCAACTCTTTTTCCTCACCGGGTCTTATATTAATTTTTGCTCCAAAAGACGCACTAGAGCTGATTGTCCAGCTAGGTCTTATTTTTGGGGAAACACGGTAACGGGATTGAGACTGCCCAGGTTCTGATCTTGGCATTGCTACTTTAATAGCTAGCTGTGCGATTTAAGGTCAACAACTCCACATTATGATTGCTACAAGCTAAATGAGTATTTGTCAACTGCTTACTAAATGATACCTAAGTACAGACAAACCTCGTTTTGTGTTTTTGCAGATACTGTGTATTCGCCAATATTGACACAAGACCCACCACCAGCAAAAAGGACTTGAATGCTCAGATCATTAACTTTTTATCAATCAAGTATTTTAAAATTAAGGTTATGTAATTTTTAAAGGAAATGCTATTGCATACTTTATTGGCTATAGTATAAATGTAACTTATATGCACTGGGAAATAAAAATTCACGTGACGAACTTTACTGCGATGATCTGGAACCAAACCTGCACTATCTTAGGTATGTCTGCACTATAAAGCCCAGCAGGCCAACAGAATTAAATCACCTGCCTGTAGCAATTTCCCTAGAAGTGGCCATGAAAAATAACAGCAATTTGGAAGAAACAATATTGAGAACATGCATATCAGACACCATTAGGCCAAGTGTGAAGAATAATCTAATACAATGTCGTCCCCAAGTGGCGATGATCACTGCAATACCTAGTTACTCACTCCAGGAATGTATTTCTTTTTAAACCAGCACAAAGAATATACTCAGCTCAAGGGATACTGCACGAGGGACTAAAAACTATAAATGAACTCTATAAACAATGTTAAAATAAAACCTTCTTTGTAAACTGAGTTGTACCAGCCTTTTACTCTTTTCATTTGCGTTTATTTAACACAGTTCTCAAAACATTTGAGTGAAATTGGGTCTCCTCTGGTAAGCAAAGGACCTGAAAATAATATTTAAAAAATGAACAGGCAGTCTTCAGTTCACCCACAACACAGTAGTGTTCCCTTCTTTTTCCCCAAACTCTGAAGCACCCAGTCTTTTTTCAGTCTAAAAGCTAGAATGAGAGTACATTTATGGTGGAATGTAATGTCATTTGCTGATAACCAGTTGAAATACCATTATCCCCTTAAAACAGCTTTAAGAAATAGCCTTTTTAAGGCTTACATTGTATTAACTCGTCTTACTCCCTGCTATAATACAGATTACACAAAGGCTGACAAATCCACATTATAGAAGCATTAAGCATTTGCTGTATTGAAAGATCTTTAGTTCTAATACTAGCAGTACTGAGTTACAGAGCTTAATTTTTTAACACTTAATTGCAGGTATATTAAGTATGGTATGTTTCATGGACCGGAGGAAAACGGGCGTTTTTGTCTTGAATTTACTACTGACAACCTAATCTGAACAGTTCTGCTAACCACTGATGTTAGAAAGAAAAGTAAAAATCAAACTTTATTGTTGCTTTTTGCCATTTGGTAGCATTTTACACACAGGCTTCGATCTTCAGAATACCCTGGATTCAGTAGAAAAACCTTTTAAATGAAGTTTTGTACAATAGAAACTTCTCAGCAGTCAAAATTTAGACTGTAAAAAAATACATGCAAAACATACTTTTCTGAAAACACTTAACTTTGAACAAAGCACCGAACTACACAAATGCAGAATGAGAACAGCATTTCAACTCCACCGAAAGTAGTCATCATAAAAGGTGTAAAAGTCACCCAACTTCACTAGGCACTGTTCACTTTTTAAACAGGAGACAATAAAAAATATTGTCCACAAACAATATCCCAACTCTAGGGCAGGTTTCAGAAAGTCAACTTCATGCTTTAATAGCGACCTAGGAAGAAAAAAGTATATATATATATAAATATGCACCAATACTGAGAGAACCAATTTCAAGTATACTTTAATGGTGAGAATTTTAGATTGTTCTGCCATTAGGGAATTCCTATGTACCAGATTCACTTCTGTGAAAACAGAGGAAGACCTTCACGTAAGAGTTACACTAGAAATGAGAGAACGAAGTAAAATATAAATATTTGGGAAGTATAACTCAATCTAAGAGCTAAGGTTTTAAGTTACTTAGATGTTCCCAAGCTGTACAAAAATTGCAAGGACTCCTAAAAAAAAGCTACAAATGGTGACAACATACTATGCATTTACTATATTAATTAGCAACAAGAGTTAAGATTCCAAGGGTTGTTTTCATACACTTTCTGGAACCCTCCCTATACACAAAATGGGGATGGGGTGGGTGTGTTATAGATAAAACTACTTGAGAACCAACCCCTTTTCTGCCAAAGAAATAGTTACTCTGCTATGGTTTGGTAAGCGAGGGCAAGCCGTACTATTACAATATATAAACTAAATCACATTAAGACAACAACTTACGAGGTGAGTATGATCGAGATCTGGAACGTGATCTGTATCCTCCACGACTATAATAAGGAGAAGGTGACCGTCTTCTGTAAACAAATGTCAAGATCGTCTAAGGCTCCACAAATCACAATTAGACTAAATGACATATAAAGATTATACACAATCCCCTTTTCAGTTTCTAAAACTAGGAGGCCCTCACTGACCATCAAAAACTTTGCATTAGTCATGGGATTTCAAGGTCTGTTTCACAGAATGAAACACATTATCAGGCCCAGTACCAAATAACCAAACTATGAGGTTAAATACTCATTCCATCAATTGATCATCTAACCCATTTTAAATTCTATTAAAATATTAAAGAAAAAAATACTCTTTCCCAGTAATTCCAACCATACCCTCAAGAACACCCAAAACAAATCTCACTAGTGCATCAAAGTGGTTTCCTTTTGTCTAAGACCGACTGACTTGAGTGTTCATTGCTTATTCTGAGATGCTTATCAAAAAGCAAATTAAAAGTCCAAGAGGATAGCTATGAAGAATAGACTGAAAATACTATGGGTTCTTATCAATGACCTTAATTTGTAACATCATTATCTCATTAAAGTACAAAATGGTACCACTGACTAATTACCTAGTAAAAGCCCAATTAATTTCTGCAAAATCACAAATGGACCCATCATTGGGCTTTAGTTTTTTAATGCACTTTATGCAATCTATTTTTGTGCAATGCCACTTATAATTTATAAGCAAAATACCAGTCACGGAGTGTCTTTGTGTAAGCCACTCTACTGCTGTACAGATTTTAAACCCTCCCCTGGCACACCTGTAAATCTGATCCCTGTCTTGAGCAGCTC
The DNA here is from genome assembly GCF_004115265.2 of Rhinolophus ferrumequinum. Taxonomy (NCBI): domain Eukaryota; kingdom Metazoa; phylum Chordata; class Mammalia; order Chiroptera; family Rhinolophidae; genus Rhinolophus; species Rhinolophus ferrumequinum. The sequence continues at coordinate 59,589,568 of NC_046285.1, read as the reverse complement.
TCCAGCCTCCTCCTCCTCCACCTCCTCCTCTGTGAAGGCAGAAAAACATTCATTTTTATGAGTTTTTGAAAGAATATACAATTCATGCAGGAAAATAAAAACTCAGAGCAGAAATGAAAGCCAGTTTCTTTTAAGTAAAGTGATAAAGAGCTCCTTTCGTCACCCTTTTCACAAACTGGCAGAACTCTCTGGTGGCTAGAACAAATATCATTAACACAAACAACAATTCTAAGTAAATGCTCAATTAAAAATCAAATCTACAACCTTAACCTTCTTAGCCTCCACAAATCAATCCCCCAAGTGCCACTAAATGCAAAAGTGCTCTAAGCGGGTGCGGGGGAAGGTTTTCTGTCCACAATAAAATGGACAAAAATGTCAGGGGCACCACCCTTGACAACTCACACCCACAGATAGTAACACATCGACAACTGTCAACTTCTTAAAACATTACCAAATAGTGTGGAAAAGACAACAACATTCATACTACACCACACCAAAATAAGGTATCATGGATTCCTGCAGTCAATACTTATTACACAATTTACATTTTGATAAGTAAGGCAGGGTTCTAAATTACCTGCTGCTGCTAAAATAAACTTGTACTTCATTTTTATCTTTGAAAAATATCCTCCAAGACATCTTTTGTTTCTCCAAGTACGATGGACATTTCTCTACCACCCCCTAAAAATCTATCAGTATTTTGGTAATGAAAGAACTTACTGTTCTTATATTTATGGACTCTTAAGAACCAGTTTTCTCTAACTTCTAGTGTGCACGATACATTAGATAGACCAAAAATTGCTTCATGTAGCTTATTTTGCTTGAGGGAAAACAAAACAAAAAAACTTTTAAAAAGGGAAAAACTGAAGTATATGGTCTGTATCGTCTTTTGCTGTGTATAATGCGCACCCACGATTTTAGGCCAAACTTTCAGAGGAAAAATTTTTTTTAATTCAAATTTTTGTTTACATTTAGGTACTTGCTTTTTCTGTATTATAAAGGAATTTTAGCATTTATTTTTTAACATGGTGTAAAAAATTTCATATAACAAATCATTACAGGACACAAGAACAGATACACAGTACAAGATATTTTATGTACCGGTAATAAATGTACAATATTTACGCATCACAGAAGACCAACAAGCCTTCATCGTTCCAAGTTTGTCCTAAGATCAACAAAACCATTATCGTATTTCAGGGTATTATTTTGCATATGGATATCCTTATTGATTTCTAGAGTTTCACTTGACTCATAAACATAAATAAAAAAATTAAAAACATTTATATAGATATGGAATCGGTACTACCCATGTATAATGCACATCCTTATTTTTCCCTCACAGATTTGGGCCAAAAAGTACGCATTATAAATGGCAAAATACAGTAATTTTATTTCCACTGTTATGCTTAAAAACAGGTATTTTGGTTGGTTTACACTTGATGTTTAAAAAGAAATACATGTATTATGTTAAAGATACATAACCTTAAAATATGGTTTAAACCCTAACTCTAGATTTCTTAGTATAACATAAAATAATGCTTTTATTAAAGACTAAAGCAGGCGTAGTGCTGCTCAGTTATAGCTGATTCAGAAGAGGTGGTGCTTCCTTCAAACTTTTGGCACCATTTTATAACTTCGTATTACGGTTAACTTACCTGTATGATCTGCTATAGTAGTCCCGATCGTCATAGCCTCGATCATATCCTCTGTCATAGTAATCACGACGGCGTGAGCTGCCACTATGAATAATAACGTATCTTAATAAAACCTCAACTGGCTGTCTCTATCTTCCTAGACATGACTTTTGCTGTTAAAAACTGTTCAGATATTAACAGCAGAATGTTGCTATGAACATTTGATCTTAAGGGTAACACAAGCCACACAGCCTAGCTCTACGGACATGACTACGCAATTGCTTTATCTCTTATCCTAGGCAAAAAAAAAAAACAGATATACCAACTAACAACTCACAATTATTAACTCATAGGCCTCTTCTGATAATGTATCTAACAGAAAAGCCATGTCTATGAATTAACTGAAAAATGAGTATTACTCCCATTTGAATTCTGATAGTGGATCAACACTGCCTCCTTCCCCCCACCCCCGTAACAACGTACATATTTTTATAATCTTTTGATTAAGGAAGTACACATATTCTAACTTGCTATTAACTAAGTCAATTTGCCAATCCCCCACTTTCGCTAGAGGTAGTGAAACAAAATCATATGGAGAATATAGTTTTGAGTGAGAAAATATTCCGCCTATTAAAAAACATCATCATGTCAATTATGGTACACTTCTCTACCTTAAATAAGAACATTAAATTTAAAAATCAATTCAATTTAGAGCTTTCTGTCAATAATATACACTGGTAAGAATGATGACAAATGAAAAAAGTACCCTGTATCCGTTCAGTAAAAAAACTGGAGTCCTTGTTTTCCACTATGCTTAAGGAAACAAAAACTAAAAAATGCACTTGAGTATGATTTATACAAACTTGATTTTACCTATAATGCTTAAGTTTCCATTATGGGAACAATGATCTAACAAGGAACATTTAACTATCAAGCAGTCAAACAGCATTTCTTTATGATAAAGTGGGGTGGGATTTATGTAATGGTGTCAATCAGAAATTGTAGCACAATGTTTCCACCGAATGTATCATATTCAATAGTTTTAGCCAGTTAAGAAAAACAGGAAAAATGATTTATACTGTGGCAGGATTAGATGAAATGCCAAAGATCTCCCCCCAGTACATGTATTTCTGGGACAAGTGAACAAACTGAGCTGTCAAATTTTTACCTTGAAAATAAACTTACTAGGTAGGTCTCCCCATGTAAATTCCTGGTGTTGGGGTATGTGGTCTTTTTGTTATAGAGAAATCAACTCTGATTCTACGTCCATCAAGCTCCATTCCATTGGCACGCTCTTTTGCCTTCAAAAGATAATTAAGTTGTTACACACACACACACAATCTTGGACAAAGCCAAAACTCCTTTAATGTTGGCCAGAACGTAACATTGGCCTACAAGGTATTAACAGGCTGTTGTTTCCCCTATGAAGTGTTTCATTTGTAAAAACTAGTCATAAAACTCAGAAAAGTATTGAAAAAGCCACACAGGCCAATTTAACCCATGAAATACTTGAAGTAATTATGGTACCTAACTACAAATTTAGTGCTTCTAGCTCTAATATGCACTCTAAAGCAGTGCATATTTGCAAACTATGACCCATGAGCTAGAAATTTAAATGGCTAGGAAAATTCATAAATGAAAATTATATGAAGTTCAAATTTAGTGGCCACAAATAATGTTCTATTGGGACACAGCCCCACTGATTAATTTATATATTGTCTATGGCTGTTTTTTGCATTACAATGTCAGGGTTGAAAAGTTGTGATTGATACCCTATTGCTCCTAAGGCCCCAAATATTTACTGTCTAATTTTTTTAAAGAAAAGTTGATGGATCCCTGCTATGGAAGCAAAAAGGTGGAATGAAGACAGCTACATATAGTTCCTTCATCTAGTATATACAATTAACTGAGAGAGTACCCACTTCATAGCAAAACAAAAAATCCCATACCTAAGACTTAGTTGCAGTTTGTTCATAATTAAAAAATAATAAATAAATAACCCTCTACCCACCTAAGTAGAATATAAATTTCTAATTCCAATTATGCCATTTTCTACTTTGAAAGTTTAAACCTCAGAAGACAGTTTCTGACATGATGGATTCAGATGTAATATGCTCTTCTTCACAAAGCTAACTGTGGTCTTGTACCAAAAAGTTAGGGAAATCAGGCCTATGCTGTTTGTAATCTTGGGCAAATCCTATTTATACCTCTGAGCATAAATTATTACTTAATGAAGCTGGAATGACATCTTAAAGCATATTTTCAACTTCTCAGATCTCATAGTCATACATTATAATTACTTGGATCCAGCTTTCGATTTTTTTTTTAGATCAGGTTATTCTTACAGTTTTCAAAAATTACAATAATTTTCATAAAGAACTTTATTTTATCTAGAGCTGAGTTCCTAATCTCAACATTTATCTCGTCACTGTTTCCCAAGCTTTTCCTTATACTTCTCTTGGAAATGACTTCACCTATTATCATGAGTCCCAACCCAAATTTAAAAATATGACCCAGATTCATGCACTAAACTTTTAGTCTATATACTACACGTTGTTTACTTCCTACATTCTGCCTCAAGTCAATTAACATCTAAATATGAAATCACTTTGCCAATATACACACAAAACCAGTTCCTTTTTCCTGAGTTGTAACTTATTTTTCTCCATTCTAAAAAATTCCTCCAGTGTAAATACTGATTAAATAGTCTAAGAGTATCAACATTCTCATATTTTAGATACCTTTTATATAGATATGTACCACATTTGTAAACAGTCATGTATGATGTAGGGATTTACTTTAAAATAATGTGGTGGTGGTGGTGGTGGGTGGACTGAGTTGGAGGACAGCAGGCCACAAGTTGTTCAATACTGAAAAGTTTGGGGCGGGGGGGGGGGTGATAGAACCAATTATCATAAGTCATACTTTTCTGTTATTCTGTGTATCCTTGAAATTTTCCTCAGAAAGTTGAAAAAGAAGTTCAAAGTATTATTGACGCCAATCTGTTCCTAGAACGATGCATTTCCTTTAACTCAATCTACAGTTACATATCTATTTACAATGTAAAAACAGAAATTGTCTCTTCCCAAGTACTTGGTCATAGGTACCTGGAGTTTACAACAGGACTGGTATTTTACAAGGTACAGGTAGGCTTTTACTTACTTCCTTGGCATCATCTACATTTTCAAAATATACAAAGGCAAATCCTCTTGAACGCCTAGACTGCTGGTCATAGACAATAGACACATCAGCAATGGGGCCATATTTAGAGAACACTTCTCTTAGATCTCTTTCTGTAGTGTACAAGCTCAATCCAAATACTCCCAGACAACAATTTGGATCAGGATTTGCCTAGAAATAGAAGAATGGATTTGAAATTTAAAATGTCTCAATCAAAATTTTAAAACAAGGGAACCACACATCAATTAGCCAAAATGTCACTACCAATAAAAGTAGATAAACAGACTAAACACTTAAAATTAACACGTTACAGCAAGTGCTACTAGCATATTTAAGAATGGACAGAAAGGATTACTAAAATAACTTCAACCCAAGAATTAAGTGGAGGGAAATAGGAGCACATACTATTGAAAAGCAAACTGGCTTTTTCGCGGGAGATTTACAAGGGCGATTTGCCTGATGGATTCACCTTCTAGGAATTTATTCTAAGAAATGCCAGCAGATTCACAATATGTAGGCATAAGGATAATTATACTAGCATTATCTCTACAAACCAGAGAAATGAAATAAATGATAAAACTATTAAAAATGATCAATTAAGATATACCACCCACAAACTTTGTCTGAACTGCTAAAGATATAGAAGGGCGTGTTCACCTTGATTCCACTTTTAGAAACATACCATACACAAGTATTCACACACACACATGGATGAAACCAAAGATGTGCACGAAACTGTTTTAACAGGTATTAAGTGGCTTCCAATTGTAAGAAAAATGAGACACATACTGCTGCTATTCCAGTTGCTATAATGAATTTACCCAAAGTTTTCATTTATTCACTACATATCCCATTCTACTCAAAAACAAATTCATACACCCTACAAAACCACTCGGATTATACAATGAAATCACAATAGAAGTTACACTAAATGCCACCTCATTTGGAACCTTTTGTGAAAGACAAGAAAAGCCTTAATACCTGAAACTTGTTTACATACAAACAGGCAAGTCAGAAGTGTATTATGTAGAAGGTATTTTAAAAGAAACCCAGGAAACTTGAACAACACTAGTATAAAACATATATAGATGCTATATGATCTAATATACTACTATAAAACCAATGCACGATAGATTTTTTATTTGATAGGCTAAGTTATACCAATATGACAGTGTTTTACTTAAAATGTAACTGATAGCCCAAATGTAGACTATTACATGGGAGATACCTTAAAAGAAGACTATCTCAAAACACTAAAGCCCCAAGAGGTAACTCATGTATTCACTGCTAATGCTCCACTGTCAAAAATCAGTTCTAATTTCCAAAACACAAAACAAAGCAAAACAAAGAGATAGAAATGTATTAATAAAATGGCTTTAGACAGTCCACTGCTTCAAAAACAGTATTTTTCATCTTACCCGGTTCCCAACATGACGCCTGCGAGTAGACATGGGAGAATGACTGTGGCTATGACGTCTTCGATAATCTCTGCTGTAAGACCTGCTACGGGATCGTCTATGGGAGCGAGACCGAGATCTTGACCTTGTGTAATGCCTTCGAGAACTTCTTCTGGATCTAGACCTACAAAACAAAGGATTAAAGGTTATGACTAAATAGCTGACAAGATATAGCTTTCAATTCTCTTAATACTCTATTCTAAACTCCAGAAGACAGAACACAAGGCAGGCATACGTGGTACCAACTAAGTGGAATCAAGTTTTCTTCTGTATCAGTAGTCATAAGACCTAGCCGGACAATCAGCTCTAACGCGTCTTTTGGAGCAAAAATTAATGTAAGACCCAGTCTTGTATTATACTAAAATAAGACCGGGTGGTCTTACATTAATTTTTGCTCCAAAAGACGCGTTAGACCTGATCGTCCGGCTAGGTCTTATTTCTGGGGAAACATGGTAAAACCACTACGAGCTTGCACACATGAAACTAATATAAAATACTGAATATCAACTACTAGGTTGGTGCAAAAGTAACTGCAGTTTAAAAATAATTTTTTCAAAAACCCACTACTAGCTCCCTTCCAACATTTCTTAAAATAATGAAGAAATTAAATTAACACACTCAGTATCTTGAAAATCATAAAACATGCATTTCCTACTAGCTTGATTACTGCCTACCTTTCCCCATTAGAATACCACCCTGTGTTGTTTCCCCTATTATGACCATCATTCACGTAAGTGAGAATCACCACCACAGTAGTTTCCTCCAGCAGTGTTTTAAAATCAACATCTGTTATGTAAACCAGGCAGGACATGTAAGAAAAAAGGGGTGCTGTGTGTCGACAACAGGCATAAACTGGGGCTGTCCAGGGCAAACCAGGACATATAGCCTACTCTTGACCAACATTAGAAGTGCACTGCATTATTTTTGTTGTATACATACATGTTATAATACTACACTACAACTATTTATCAAGAATTGTAGTTATCGAAAGCCAATATTCTGGAGTATATTTGCCATATTAGTAAACAGTTTACTTAAACTCATAGTGGATCCTCACAACAATTCTAAAGAACTGGTACTATTACTAATTTGCCTTTATAGATAAGGAAGCTAAAGTGAAAAAAGGTTAAGTAATCTGCCCAAGTCAGAAAAAATAGAGGTAAGATTTGAAGCCTAACTCAAAAAGCCCAGGCTCTTAACCACTTAGTCTACGGTCTCCCAGAACTTAAAATTAAGTTCATTTTTAGTACCAATATTAAACAGGCCAACAAATGATCTAATCCTCTCTATCTTCCTAGTTTACAAACCACACACCAATTTCAAAGCCAAGAGTAACAGAAGAAAATCCCAAGACAGTCTTTCTTACCTAGATTCAGATCTGGACCTGGACTTTGATCTGGAACGCCTGGAATCTTCCTTGGAGCGAGACCTTGCAGGGGTATGCCTTGCAGATTTCCCAGATCCATGAGCACTTCCACTTCTGGAAGCAGAACGGGATTCCTACACGTAGATGTCAAAAGTTTAATTTGTATACTTTCTGGGCAACTTTAAAAACAAATAATCTGCTGTAAGATAAATGGTGAGGGAAAGCAATCCCCTTCCAAGATAAGAAAACATAGGTAAGGGCAGGAACTGAATTATACCTGGTATTCATAGTTACATTGCTCCAATCGACATAAGTCAATTAACTTGAACTTTCACCTTTTTTTGGAGCAGTGATAAGAGTTAACTGACCCCAGTCTCTTCAGAAAGGGGTGTCAAAGCCAAGCAGTTGAGGATCTGTCCAAGGACTGTTTTGGGAATGTGACTCCATAAAGACTAGGGTGAGAAAGAACCTTATTATTAACTATGACACCTATACTTTACACCTATTTCAAGTACATTGCCATCTATAAAACAAAAGCCTATGAAATCCATAAAACTTACTTTTAAAATGTTTTTGATCTATTAAGACCTCAACTTTTCAAATTGTATTGATTGTTCAGCAGTGGGAAGAGAGACAAGGATAACATATTCAAGTCCTAGAAAAAGGCAGAAACCTAGTAGTGGAAAGCAAGGACCAGCTTGAAGGACACTAGACCCTGTTTAAGACCCTATTTCATCTAACCATGGTGGGAGGCACCTAAGTAAACAAAGCAACTGGATGGAGCTACAGTAGAAAGGCAGTGAATTATGCAAAGGCAAGGAGAGCAGAGGGTGCCAGGGAGTTACAGCTTCCTCAACTAAATGGAGTTGAGCCAGGGCAAACTGGGGGAACTGAAAATAAGCTAAAAAAGTTATCTGAAGGACGTATTAAAACCAGAACAGATTAAAATTAAGGGCTCCTCATCTAGGCTCAGAAAGGGCGAGTTCAGGAACTACATGCAAAAACCAAAGTCTAGGTATACACTATACCCAGAGGTTTTCCAATCAAAACTAGGACTAGCCGATAGGTAAGTGGCACAAAAAAGATACCTAAAAAAAATAGTCATGGAATGGGTAAAACAGCTAACTAGGCATCTAATCAGTAGAAAAGGCATACACATGTAGTAAGTAAAGGAACCAGAAAAATGGTCTGCCAACGCACCAAAACTGGATAAAGAGAACACCCACTCAGTCTGACTGACAGCTAACTCAGGTATCATCAAGCAAAACCTTGATTACAGGTTATCCACGTTAGGCAAATTAAAAGGCATACTCTAGTGAGTGTTTACACCCAGAGTAGAGCAAAAATGGGCAGACGCAAAAGGAATCAACCTTACAAGTTACTATAGAAGAATCAATGTCGAAGCTGCTGGATAAGTTATCAGAGACTGCCTTGTGTGGTAGACCTTCAGAATTTTCTTGGCCAACGCAAAAGGAACCAACCTTACAATAAGTCACTGTAGGGATTAAGAATCAATGTTGACGCTGCTGGATAAAACTTATAGACACCTCCCTGTGTGGTAGACCTTTAGAATTTTCTGGCCATTCCTGAAAGGATAGAAGATATGTGATTATTTTAAATTATAGCCCAAAACATTTTAGAATATGTTCTGAGATTTACAGCATAATGGAGAAAATTAGGAAGTTCCTTTCTATGTCACCCAAGGGAGAAAAAAAAAAAAAGCATGAAACAAGTTAAAATTTGAAGATGAGAACAGGGAAGAGTTAACTCAGCCTGTAAAATGAGTTCTGGTGTCTAGGCCAAATACTACTTTAGAAACTTTCTAGCAAGATTTCAAAGTCATTATAAAACATGGTGTGATGTGATACGAAATGTGACACTTTCCACTCCTTCCCCCAAGAATGACTGTAAAGAGATTCAAAGAAAAAGATGGTACTTTTGATTATGAATGTAAAGGGCTGCCTTTAACACCAAGTAATAGTTAAAAAGACGTTCTGCAGCTTTGGGGACCCGAATTAACAATCCCTTGGCTTTCTGTGGCAAATAGTCTGAACACTGGGACATTAAAAGCACAATTCACCTCACTTCCCTCCTTGGACAAAGTAGTTCTCAAAACTGGGGCTATAGTTTCTACCACAGGCAAAAGCTAACCTAGAAGAGAATAATAGGGACCCAAAAATTACTAAATGCCTTTGTTTATTCCATTGCTAGAAAGATTATCTCATGTAACCGTAACAACCATGGAAACCAAAGAAAACAACTTGTGAGTTAAAAGATTACCAATAAAGTTATTGTAGTTAATAGAAACCAGTCAGTCTAGGGATCTGAGTATAAAGAGAGGATAGAAAGTCAAGCCTCTTGCTTCATTAAACAAAACAGCCTTATTTCAAGCAGAAATGTTTTACCAGTCTGTCCACTAAGAGACAGTACTTCTAAAATTGTAAGACTTTTCACTTAGGCTCTAAAACTAACTGGCTACATGCAGAGAGATCTTGTGAGCAATCCTTTTTAGACCAGGAATAGGGGGAAAATCAGAATGCAAAGATTTTCCCTTCTACACTGATATTTAGTTAGGCTAACACCTAAACAATGCCTCCACCTACTTTACTTGTCATGGATATTCTTATACATGATAAACCCATTTGTACTTATGTTGGCCATTAGCTGGTTAAGAAGTATATACAAGGAAATTGAACCTGTCTAGAAGAAGTGAGACCTAAAATTATTAGTTAAATCTAAAAGCATATGGTTAACTTTTAAACCTTAGTCCACAGGCAAATCTGTAAAACCCCCTGGGAAAGCCCCCTACACACAAGGAAAATTCAAAGTCCACTTTCAGGGGTGACAAAACTCTAAGTGTCAACATGTTAAAACCCTACCAAAAGAAGCACTACTCTGGACATCAATACCTCAAGGAAAAGGATCATGAACTTAAGATTAGCATGATTAAAGACAAAAATTCCCTGAAAACTGCTCAAGGAATTAAATTCTTATCGATTGGATCTTAGTCATATACTAATATATAACCAACAGAGAACACATCAGGAAAAACTCAGCCTTCCAACAAAATGCCTTAATCTCCATCTCCCTATTCTGAGAATGGCAGTATCTTAGAAATAACTGTTTGAAAAGAGATGATAGAAGTGGGAATAACCAACCGCTCAGCTTCTCCTGTATTATTTTAAAAAACTGGATGAAGTAAATCAAGATTTAGAACTGTGGCTCTTAAAGGTATGCAGTAAACCTATGCAGTATTTAAAAACACAAGTCCCAAAACTGGAGCTGATTTTACCATGTCTAGAGTTGAGTGTCTACATTTCTTAAAAGCAGCATATTTCCAATGCTATTTAAATCTCACTGATTTAGTCAATTTCTGAAGTTTTATGCATCCTACCTATCTGATTATTCTTGGCAAAGGCACCTTCCTGAAACATTGTTTCATTTCTATCATCTCTGCTCCACCTGCCCCTGGCATTAATCAGCCCTCCTGGGGCATGTACCTTATTGCCCATGACAAGAGGCCTGTCTCTCCCTTACCTGCTAAATGGTGGGTGCGTGGGTGGTGTCCCTTAGAAATGCTTTGGCCAAGGGGACAAAAACCCCAAATGGATGAGATGGTCCAATAGCATCAATGTTTATTTTTGCCTTACCCCTATCTACCTTAGGACACACAATCAAATCCCAAACTGCTTTCTTCCCCTTTGAAGGCTGAGAGGTCTTTCCTCTTTTGGACCCCCCAAGGACTTTTCAGGTCTCCTAATAAAAGAATCTGTGGGCTTGAACAGAACTATCCATTCACATCACTTTTACCCCAGGTCTCTGCCTAACCTGTAAGTAATTCAGAATGAAAAATTAACATTAATGTTGTTAGTTGCTACATGGCAAGAAATTTCAAAGTAGTAACTAGGGCAAAGGCTAGAAACTGTCCCCTATAACTGGAAAAAACTTTCTTCTGCTTGCAAGTTACAGAAATTATTATAATAAAAAGGTCAATTTCACACTGACAAGAGGCCCTACAACCTCAGAAAATGGATCGTTCTAGAAATGTTATTTAAGCCACTTTTTCCACTAGCTGTAAGATCTGACAACTCTCAGGAAATTTTTTACGTTGTCTTCATTTCAGGAAGAAGTGATAACCTCGGCTTTCCCAATAGGGCAAAAGACAGCTGTGGGTTGGCTACCACTAAAAGTATTACTTTGACATGTGTACTTATCCCATCCAACTGAAGGTAACATCATACCAACCATCTGACTCTCCTACTCAGCTAAAACAAAACACACAGAAAAGGAAACGACAGAACTTTTGGATTTATTCTCCCAATAAGTGGTGGGAGTAAGGAACCAGAATAAAGCTACTATATATACCTCTCACATCATTGTAATAGCTAAGTGTTAATAGCAGAAAATGAGAAAAAGAAATAAAGCACCTTTGACCTAGGTACCCTGTTGTTCACTTGTGTAACCCACCTTATTCTAAGGGAAGCCAGTATATTTTTAGCAGTAACCCTTGTCATTCAGCTAGAATAAGCATTAAACAGAAAAGAATTAAGAATCATCCTTGTGAATTTAGCACACACATGCATCTTAAAGTTAGGGCTTAAGTGGTCATAGCTTTCCACTATTGCCATCTGGAAAGAAATTAATATTTTAATTTAATGCCAAAAGTAACTATCCTGTTCAAGGCTTTCCTTGAATTTTGAGGGTTTGGTTCTATAACTATCCTGGTGACTTCCTTAGGAAAAATTGGAAAACATTTTATTATAAATTCTTCAATACTGAAAGATAGGGATGGGTCAGTGCATTTGTGTAAGTCCAGGGGGTGGGAGTTCCAACTTCCCTATCTTGCACAGACCATCAGTTCCAACTCTGGAAGTACTCACTCATGCCCCCCAGCACCAGCAGTTAGAAAGACAAAAAAATGTAGAGGGAACAACATGAAGCCAGTTACCCAAGCTGGAGAGCTCACTCCTGCCTAGTATTTGACTACAAAGGATTATTTCTTTTTAAAATCGCATTTCAATAATTTGTCTAAGAAGTTAAAATTAGAATTACCTAATTTAAACGTTTCCCCTGGAAGGCACTTCTTTACCCTGTATATATTTTCTTCTATTAAACAAATAATGCATGCATGTTTAGCAAAATATACAGGGACACATAAACAGACTAGTAATTACTTAGCGTAGTGCTTTCTGATTCCAGATTACTTCTTATCTTAACTTCATTTTTATTTCTTTTCTTCATTCTTCCGTTTCAAATTCTGACTTCTTTCATCTTCCCCACTTCACACAAATTGCTCAATATTCTACAAGTGGGACTTCTGGTCTGATAATTAGCATGCATTCTTTCTTTTATTTTTTCAAATTTCAGCTTCACTTATTCCTGAGCTTCAAATACTCATTTATAAAACTTGTCAAATGACGACTTCCGCATTTTCCTTCTTCAACATTAACCTTAATAGAAAAAGAACAGGATGAAGAATATTTTAAAACTCCAGGATAAAATCCAGTGCCAAAACTGAAACTAGAAAAAAAAATCCCTTGTTTTGTTGGGTTAAAAAAAAAACAAAAAAAACCCTACAATATGCAGCTCAAAAAACGGAAACTACATAGTTCCCTCTTGGTTCTAAAATATATATATATGGTAATCAATCTCATTTGTCTACTCCAAATAGTTTTATCATGCTTAAGTTGAATGTGAAGTGCTCACCTAACATTTTAAGACTATAATTACATTTTCACACTTATTGTATTCATCAGTAGAAAATATGTTAAGTGTCAAAAGCACATTTCTAGTCAAAAAATGACACGTTAATACAAAAATGCAAGAAAGGAAAGCACGGTCAATTCATTTGTACAATGCTGACAAGGCTCAGGGTTGAAGAGATTTACAAATTGTGACGTGTCTAGATAAGGTAAAGAAATGTATTTAATGTCACACATTTTTGTACTGTGTATCTAGAGTCCTGTAGAAAGATGTCAGGGAATCTGAAAATTTGGATGATACATAAGTGTTCAACCCACCCCTAGAGAAAGCTGCTCTAGTCAGATTTTATATTATGAATGGTCCAATTACTAAATTTAGAACTGAAACCATAAAAAGACAAAATCAAGTCAAACAACTATATGCAAGTAGCTATGAAGGAAAGCAGAACAAACTTGAATGCAACAGTGGTGTTCAAGTATTTTTTAGTAAACTTCCCCCCTCAATGAACAAATATTAAAATCTGCAGTCAAAGGAGATATTCAACTTTTAAAGGTGGCAATAATGGAAAAAAAATACAGCTCACCTCCTGAAATTACTAAAAAGACAACATCAATAAAGTATAAGTGTCTGTTGAACACACTAAACAAATACTGCCCTCGTTAAACATCCTCATTTTCCTGCATTTCACCATATGGTCTTTCATTTCACAGTCAACAATTTCCTCTCCTAGTTTTTATTCTTTCGGGGGGCGGGGGGTTAGATCCTTTCTTAAAAAATAAGGCTTTATGCCTATTGGGGCATAAAGACAGCAATGGCTATCATGGGAAGTGTGTGTTGTGATGTCTTTTGTAAGAAAGCAAGCATAACTTTCAGTATAGTTTTTAAGTCAATTATTTATACAGTAATTGGTTTTCTTTTAATATATCCATCACTAAAATGTAATGGGAAATGTTTGCTGGCAGCACAAATGTAATCGTGGAATCAGAATGCCCAAGCAGGTTTCCTCTTAGGGCCTCCTAAACATTATGTACAGATACAGAACTTAGATGCACAAGATACTGAAATGGAGGCCAAAGCTCTAGATATCACAACTTTTCAATATGGATGCCTTCCTGCTATGATTTCATTACCCCTTCTCAATCTTCTTCCTTTTGTATTTGAAGAAAATACAGTATTAGATAATGTAAATATCAGGTTTATTTAAACTCAGCTACTAAGTTCAAGTAGCCCCTTTATTAAAACCAGAAGACCAACTATTGGACTAATATTATTTGGTTAAGAGCTCCTACTTAGAAATAAGCAGAAACTAGTTCCATCAACAGTTTCTGTTAAAATGATTCTAGGGGTTACAACTGGAATTCATGTAACATTAAAAACGTGCAAACTCATTAGGTCAATTCCAAATTAATATTTTAAAAATTGGGAGGGAGCAAAGAATAACTCATTAATCCTATCATAAAGGCCAATACTCATTATCACTGTAAGGACTATTTTATCTTTTTCTGCAGCTATTGTACCGGAAGGTTGGGGTGCATAAAAAAAATTCAGACTGGGACTTACGCTCTGAAAAAACCATCACCTGACATGCCTATAGCCCATACTTTTGAGAACTCTTGCAACAGTACACTCACATTTACATTCATAAAACATTTAGTACTTTCCAGCAAAAGCAAGTTTAAGTATGTTTTTTGACTTAAAAGACTACCTTTAAATCCAGTATCTAAGCACAAAAATCAATTTAAAAAAGGGGCCTCATGCTATGCTATCATAATAGATCACCTATGTTGATATATATGTAACAATCTGAAAATAACCTCCAAAACCCAATTCAAAGCAAAGATTTTTGACAACTTGAAGACTCTTAATTTGCTGTAGTAAAGAACTTGTTTTAGGCTTGCAGCTTAATAACAAGACTGACCTAGTAAGAAACTAAAGCCCTCCAAAACTAAACTGGGCAAAACACTTAAAATTCCTAAGCATCACCACCCCATCACCGTACCTTGTGAGAAAACAATACATACAATTTAATGTGTAAAATTGATCGACATAAGATAATGCTAAGGCTCAAAAGATACATACATTACTGTAGCTCTGGCCTCTTGGGCAAAAAAGTGAAGTCAACTATGAAAGTATTAATATTTATCACTTAGGTTTGGGGTTTTATTGGAGCTAAAGAAGGGGGTAAGGCAAGGTTGTACAAGGGGGATTCCATTTTAATACATCTCTCACCATCTGAATTCCTCTTTAATCTTTTCACAAAACCAATAGTACTTACCTTATAATCACTTGGAATTTCAGTTTGAAAATGCCACCTTTTAGTTTCAGACAATCCACAGTATTAAAGCATTCTTAGTTAACAATCTGGTTTCTTCAAGAGACTCATACCTAACCTCTTAGTGATACAATGCAAACTATTTCCTCCCATGAACATCAACTCACTGCTTTATTAAAGGAATTTGGTGCAATGGCTAGAATTCTCTAGAAAGAAATAGACTAAGATGTTTCAGTTTTGAAAATTAGAATTTGGAGTTAGGGCTAAAAACAAAGAATACAAAAAGAATCCAAGATTAAGCAGAAGAAGAAAACTGCAGAATCTGAAAAGCAGTTTGATGGAACGGTATTCAGATGCTAACAATCTCTTACAGAAAACAAGAATAAAGATAATATACCTACATTGCAAACATTTCTACAAAAATTACTAATGTTCTACCAGTACTTTCTTAAACTGCTTGCTATTTTAACCTTGATAACGTGACAAATTAAAATCATCTGGTCCATACATTAGTGGTTCCTTATTTAGTTTCTGGATTCTCTAGATAGTCATTTGTAGGAGCTGAAGAAATTACAATCCCTAGAAGATAGAACATTAAGCCAGTGGAAGACCAGAAAAAACAAACCTTACATAACCTAAACCCTGTGACCACAGTTGGGCCCTCAAGATTTATTTTCCCTAATATTACCAACTCTTTACCACATAATTCTTCCAAATTGTGACATAACTGCTAAGTGTCTCTCTCCACAAAGGTGCAAAAAATGTTTATGAGCAATTTTTGTAAATTACTGGAAGCACCTTGAATTTGTAGATGAACATTTTACTTTTTATGGATTTGGGCAGATCAGGGAAGTCAACTCTATAATTAGACACTTTAATTGTAAATCAACTTTGACACAAAAATCCTACAGATAAAAGGTAAAAGGCTTTGACATACAACTAAGTATGACATAAACCACAAAATTTCAAGAACACACCCTACTTATGCATTTAAAACCAGCCAAGGGGACACGCTAAACCAGTTCTAAGAGTGACCAAAATGAGGATAACTTAATTTATTGCCCACACACAACCACTGTTTAGGAAGGAACAACTTCCAACCTCTAAAGGATTAGAAAAAAAGTCACAGTGGGTGTGTGTCCGTCAGGATTATTAAAGATTTAGATAAATGAGGGGGAGATTACAGTTGAACTGATTAGATTTCTATTAGTGACATGTGAACAGTTTGGAATGTTTGAGAGCCTCAAGTGGAATAAAAGTTAATTTTTCAGGCCCCAGGAAGGCTACAAGGCTACAGTTGCATTCAGGGCAACATTACTGCCCTGAATGCAACTTTTTCAGCTTTCAGGCACTTCCAAAAGGAAATTTTTAGCCAATCAGGCCTGACCGTTCTACCTAGCTCTTTTTATGGCATTTTATTTTAATTTTTCCATTGACCTTTATGGTTTGCCAAGCATTCTTTTTAACCCATCACGTGTTTTAGGTCTATCCTAACAACTTCAGGTTCCAAAAGGCTAGTTTGAAAGCAATCAACATACAAAACAAACACCAAACCAAATGGAAGCACCCCACAACTTCAGGTTAGAAAATCTCTTCCAGGAAGTCAAGACTCTTAGATAAGAAAAAATTATTAGTTTCTAATATGTAGTTTTAAGTTACTCTGTAGTTCTCTCTCACTCTGTAATAATTTAGTTGATAGCTATTATATGTAGCAGCATTGTGAAAAACACTGGGATGTATATACCCTACTAGAAGAAAATACAACCACTTCAAAAGCTTTTAATGGTTTGACATCTCTTGAGCTGCCTCAAACCAGGACCTAATTCCTACATTGTTTCCTCCCTTAATGTAAAATATACTAATTTATTTTCCTTTGGGCAATTTTTCATCTCCACAAGCGCACCGACACAAATAACTTACTCGGGTATATTCAATAGAGAGCGCCGCTAATCATAAGCCAGTCATTTTGCAGTCCCTAAATAGTGCAAAAGTACCCAATAATTTTATTTAATAACTGAGGACTTAAAATTGTTTTCCATTACCGGTCCAACCACCAGTGACTAGTTTCCACAGTATATTCAACTGGTAGAAACTATTAATAGAAGTCAGAGCCGTAACAATTTGTGAGCCCAATCCAAACTTTCTTACCGTAACATAGCCAAGAGCTTAAAAAAATAATCGCACATTGGTGACATTATAATCGTCTTAAGGGAAAAAACGTAAAAAGGCAGTATTTATCTGAATATGTAAAGGCGAGGCTTGATTAGTTCAAACCAAATTAAACATATTTGGCTCCAAAGTTAGAATAAGTTCATTAATGTACGAAGAGGTAAGACAGTTTACTTTTAAACCGCCCCCAAATCTGTTTCACACGCGTTTGCTAAGGTATTTGGATATATTTACCTATTATTGAGACTTAAAAAGAAAAACCTAACAAACTGTAAAAAAAATCCAACTTATTCCGATCAAGTTCTACGGTGCTTTTTATCACCCTAACAAATTCTCCTTAACCTTCAAATATCTAAGACTTGGGGGCAAGCCTTATACTGTGGCATCTTCAGTAGAACCCCCCACTCCGCAACCAAGCTTTACATCACGCTGGGAACTTTTATTCCTAAAATTTAATTAACCCTCACCGAACTCCTCAATCTGGGAGATAGAGACTTAAAAATACGGAAAAGCACTAGTTGTGGTCCACAGAATCAGAATACCTCAAAACAAAGGAAATAACGGCGCTATAAATCGTTGCCCGCCAATTTCTCCTACACAATCCAGTGGAAAAGTATCTACTCCATAAAATGATTAAAATGGAGACCTCGCGGTCCATTTTATTTGGGTACTATTTGGTTTGAAAGCCCTTTCAGTATCAAAGAAAAGCACTCGACTTAGGCCTAACATAAAGCCCACGCACAATCCCCTCATACTAACGGGCCTAGAATTTAGTCGGCCTCAGTTAAGTTTTCCCCAGCCTAAAAGTCCCAAGAACACACTAGATTTCATCCTTTAGGGGCCCACAGGACGACCCTTTCCTAACCTAAACATCGGGTAAAAGGCCCCAAACAACGTAGCCTGTTTTTTCCGCACCCGCCCCACGCGGCCTTGCGAGGCGCGGCCTGGCCTGCGTCGGCGCGCGGCTCCGCCGCCATTTTGTGCCTCTGGCAGCGCGCCCAGCCCGCCAGCCCAAGATGGCTGCGGCGAGCCTTCGCAGGAGAGCAACGGCGAAATAAGATCCGCTCCCCTCCCCCAACACCGAGGGGACGCAGCGGCCATCTTTAATCCCCCCTATAACGGAAAAAACCGCCGACTTGGGTACACGGCCACATAAACCTACCTGTGGTCTCCTTCACGGCTAAAAACACTATCCACAAAGGCTTTTAAAAACCGACTCCCATCCTCCCGGCCTCAGACTTCTCAGTCTAAATCGCCCGTCTCCCGGTCCGAGGCCGACGGGCCTAGAAAGAGACGCAAGAAGCTGGGACCACACAGCTGCCCCCTGCACCACCTCTACGTACCCGCTCGCCGTAGTTCTGCTCGCCGCTGTCGCTCATGACTCGTAGCTGCTGCCGCCGCTCAGCTCGACGTGCTTCAATCGAAGCTGCCAACCTCTTGCTTTCTTTACAGAGGTTCCGCCGCAGCCACCCAGAACACACTGGTTTCCAACCCGCTGGTAACCGAACTGCTCCGCACCGCCTCAACACGGGCTCTAACGCTCCCGGACGTGACGTGGCATCCTTAAGCCGGCTCCGCCCCCTCCCAGAACGCGCGCTTTCTTGGCTCCGCCCCTCAGCCCTCGGCTTTCCCTTTCCAGCAGTGGCGCGTTGAGAACTGGATGTGACGTAAGGCCCCGCGCTTCGCGCGGCCTCACCCACATCTGGATCTCTGTGAAGCGGAAAAGTGACCTGGTGGGTTGGCCTGTGGGGTGGTTGAGGTGGGGTGCAATGATAGCGCCGCGGGGTGCAGTGATGTCACTGGTCATGCCTGATTCCCTTGTGGAGCTTTCCTGGGAAACTGTCGTGGGCAGGGGAAAGGGGGGGAAAGAGATGCCCTCAGTTTCTCCCATCTTTTTTCCGCTTTATTTCTGTCTTTTTTTGCGCGTTTTGGTTGGAGAGGAACGATATCCATGTGCTGGGTTCTATGCTTTACATTTATTTAGAATAGTTATAGATCTTTTCTTCTTGAATAAACCTTCATTTGAGCACCTATTAAATAGCAAAGCACTTGACCGATCTTGATGCACTGAAGTTACACATAATCTCTGTTCACAATCTCTATTCTAAATACACAGTTGTAAACTTGATTTTAAGTGCTATAGGCATGCACATCTATAGTGATGTCACAAGGAGGGAAGATTAATTCTGCCATCAAACAACAGCATGGTATACAATAGTCTCCCTTTATCTGTGGTTTCGCTTTCCACGGTTTCAGTTAATGATCAACTGTAGACTGAAAATATTAAATGGAAAACTCCAGAAATAAACAACTCATAATTTTAAATTGTGCACCCTTCTGAGTAGTGTGAAGATCTGCCATCCTGCTCTATCCAGCCTGGGATGTGAATCATCTCTTTGTCTAGGGCTCCCCGCTGGTTGGTGACTTAGCCATCCCGGCTATTAGATCAACTGTCTTGGTGTCTTAGTGCCCCTGCAGTGGAAAGAGCTCAAATTTGGAAGTCGAAACCTCTCTGCACCTGTTGTTTCCCTTCTAGTAACTGGCTGGGAAACTGGCTGGTGAGGTACTTTGGTAGCGGTAAAAATCCGTTTGGCTTTCAAAAAGAGCTTTTTGAAATGTAATTCATATACCATGCAATACTCCCATTTAAAGTGTGCAATTCAAATGGTTTCTATTATATACACAGAATTGTGCAACCATCACCACAATTTTAGAACAGTTTCATTACCCCCCAAAAGAAACCTGAACTCATTAACGGTCATTGCCCATCTCCCTCTCCACCCCACCAGCTCTAAGAAATCTCACATCTATTTTGTCTCTATAGTTTTGCCTGTTCTGGACATTTCATACAAATGGAATCACATAATACGTAGTCCTTTGTGACTGGTTTCTTTAACTTGGCATAACATTTTCAAGGTTCATCCATGTTGTAGTATGTATTAGTATTTCATTCCTTTTCATTGCTGGCTAATATTCCATTGTATAGATGTATCACATTTTAGTTATTTGTCAGTTGACAGAGTTTTGAGTGGTTTCCATTTTTGAGTGGTTTCCATGTTTATAATTTTAACTAATATAAACAATGCTGCTATGAACTTTCATGTACAAGTTTTTGTATGAACATACATTTTCAGTTTGTTTGGAAATATACCTAGAACTGGAATAGCTGGGTTGTATGATAACATTTTGTTTAACATTTTGAGGAACTGCCATTTAATTCTAGATACCCTAGTGGGAGTGAAGTGGTATCTTATTGTGGTTTTAATTTGTATTTCCCTAATAATCTTTGTGTGTAGGGGGGGGTGGGTGGCCATTTTAGATCTTCTTCGGAGAAATGTTTATTCAGATACCTGGCCCATTTTTTAGTCGGGTTATTAATCTTTTTATTATTGAGTTGTACGAATTGACAATTTGATTGTTGCTGGACTTAAAATAGTCATCTGGAAAAGTATCGGTATTTAAGGTACTTGAGATCCAGAGATTTGGTGATGACTCAAGATGTTTTACATATTACTCAGAGGCAACCTTGTCTGCTTTCATGGTTTCAGTCAGGGACTTACATATTTATGGTTTCCAAATTGATAGTTACAGCACTGAACGTCATCCTTAGTTCCCTGCTTAAATTTCAGCAGCCTACTGGAATATGTACCTGGATATTTTAGAGGCTTATAAAAACGAACATGTCCAAAATTAAAATTAAAATAATCATTTTAATAATCTACCTCTCCTCTGCCCCCTAAATGTCTCTGCTAAAACTTTTTCTCTTCCCCGCCTCATCAATTCTACTTCCTGTATATTAAAAAAATATATATATGTTTTCCTCTCTATCTCCTACCCCACCACCCTCATCACCATTTATCAGGGCCCCATCAATTCACTTATCTGGAGAATTGGAAAGTATCTTAGAAACTAAATTAGTGTTTGTGGAGTTTCTGTAGCTTTAAGCACTTTATTTTGAGTTATAATATGAGGAAATAGGGTTACATGAAGAATTATTACCTTGGAGCTGGAGTCATAGTTCACAAAGATGAAATGGGGTAGGGTGTACCTGAGGAAAAATTTTAGCATGGTTTTCCCCAATAATTGTGTTTTGAACTTTGCAATGATTCCTTGTTCTTTTGTGCATTTATTAATTTCAAATCATTATATTGGCCAAACTGTACCATTTCTAAACTTTCTTGTATCCTCCCTGGAAAGAAGAGATTAAATTAATTTTTTTCCTTTTTAACACCTAAATACTTTTCAATGTGATGTAATTTAAAAATTAAGTCAGGAGGCAAATATTAATTGTAAAATCTATGTGATTTTTGGTGTTCACCTTACAATATGGGTGTTCATTGTACAATTCTCTCCATTATGTTTGAACATTTTTATAATAAAATGTTGAGAGAAAAGAACCTAAGTCAGGTCATGGTACCACATGCTTTTTAACTATCAGTGGCTTCTCGTAAGTCCAAAAACCTTAATAACAATCTGCGATTCTCTGCATAATCTGTTCCTTCTCTGCTACTCTCCCCCTTGTTCGCTATGTTTTAGGCACACAGTTTCTCACACTCCATGTAGCCTCAACCCTGCACCTTTGAATGAACTGTTCCCTCTTCCTGGGATATTCAACAACCACCCCTCCTCACAACATACACCTAAACCTGGGCTCCTACTCAGATCTCAGGCCTTCCCTTGCTTCTTGGTTTAGATCATTAGATCTCTTGTTTACACACACTTGTAAGCACCCCTCATGTCGTTAATAACAATTGTAATCAAACAATAGTAATTACGTAATTATTTCTGTGATTTTGTTTTTTATGTCTGTCTTTCCCACTCGACCATAAGTTCCTTGAAGACAGGGTCCATGCCTATTTTGTCCACTGTTTTATACCTAGTACCAGTACCTGGCATGTGGTAAGCCTTCAATAATACTTGTTGAGTGAATGAAGGAAAGCAAAGTATTAGTTTTGGATTGATTGAATAGAATAGATTTAGAACAGAATTTAGAATACATTGCCTCTATAAGTCTCCAAGTAGGCAACTGACTTGCTGAAAGCAGGGAAGATTGTCCTGGCAAAGACATGGAAGTCAGACTAGAGGGCTTGTGTGTCATTCATGTCTGAATCTGCAGCATCTAGAAAGGGCCAGGCTGTTGATTGAGTGGCCATGTGGAATGTGCTTCCAGTACTGTAAAATATGAGGTGATCCCGACTGGACTCCCATGGCAGTAAGAATGGAAGGTAAACAGTGAATGGGTCAACTCTGAGAGGGTGGGCCTTACTGGTCTTGATGATGGGAATATAGTTGGCCCTCCATATCCACGGGTTCCATATCTATGGTTTCAACCAAACACAGATCAAAAATATTCCAAAAAATATTACATTGTTGCTGACATGTACTATGTATTTAGG
Source organism: Rhinolophus ferrumequinum (assembly GCF_004115265.2). Classification (NCBI taxonomy): domain Eukaryota; kingdom Metazoa; phylum Chordata; class Mammalia; order Chiroptera; family Rhinolophidae; genus Rhinolophus; species Rhinolophus ferrumequinum. The sequence continues at coordinate 59,566,388 of NC_046285.1, read as the reverse complement.
CCTATGATGGTTGCATGCACAGTCTGAACATGTACAGCTTTTTATTATTATTATTCCCTAAACAATACAGTATGACAACTACTTACATAGTATTTATATTGTATTAGGCATTATAACTAATATAGAGATGATTTAAAGTGCACAGGAAGATGTGCATAGGTTATATGCAAATACTATGCCATTTTATATAAGTGACTTGAGTATCCTCAGATTTTGGTATCTGCAGAGGGTCCTGGAACCAATCCCCCATGGATCCCAGAAGAACCTAGCAGCACCCAGCAGCATCCAGCAGCATCCAGCAGCTGGTAGCTTCCTCTGGCACCACATAAAGGATTTTCTAAGGTGAGACACTGCCCTGTAAACAGCTTTTCTTAGCATCCTAAAGGGAAGATTTATGAAAAAATTCTAGAGGGCAGATTTTTATTAAATTCTGCCAGTGTGACATCTCAACAACTTCTCTGTCATCCAGTGAGCCACAGCCATGCTCTTTCCGACAATGTCTACACCTCAGCGCTTGCAGTGGGGAGGTCTTTTGGGGGACTCTATTTCAGACCTAGGGGTAATGCTTCTTATATATTATTCCTACATTCTTTAGCCATCTCTTTACTTCTTACTAGTTAATCCTTCATTACTCCTATCTCTTGCTGTAGTGAATTCTTTATATTAAACTTTCTCTGTTCAAATTACTATGTCTTTTATTTCTCTTGGTTGAACCCCTAGTGATTCAGAATTGCAGACTGGAGTGTTTCCCCAAGATACGGCTGGGATGTAGAGGTGAAGGAGAGAGAAGCTAGATCAACTTCTACGTTGTGGCTTGGGTGACCAGGTGGAAGGACAATGATGCCATTAACGAGGAAGGAAAATGAGGGCAGGTAGGACAGAGTGTTGAGTTCAATTTGGGACCTGTAGAATTTGAGGTGTTGCTGGGACCACCTAATGAAGACGTCCAATGAGTACTGGTTATAACAACCTGGGGCTCAGGGGAGAGCTGGGTGGAATAGACAGAACTGGAATTACCAGTATAGAGAGGGCCAAGGAAATCTTACCTTGAATAAGCAAAATCCTTAAAGGAGTGATGTGTGGGTGTCCTCAGACAACCAATAGCAGATAAAGTGACTGAACAGCCACTCATTGCTTGTAAATACGAACGTGGAAGTCAGAACTTGAGACTTAGTTAAGGCAGATTTTTATGAATCAGCTTAGGAGTAAGAGGAAATTAAGAAAATATTTAGTTAGTATGATGACTATGGCTATATAATTGTGGTGAGACAACCAATCACTTTGGAGCACTAAAGAAAAATTCAGCTTAAAAAAAGGAATTAGAGCCCTTCTCCAGCTACCTAGAGAAATCTGGTAAAGGGATAAAGGTAGCAAAAGTTAGAATACCAAAATTAAAACTCAGACATTTAACATATAAAGAAAATGTTTATCTTAGAATTATTATATTACTATTGTGTTTCCCTGAAAATAAGACGTAGCCGGACCATCAGCTCTAATGCATCTTTTGGAGCAGAAATTAATATAAGACCCGGTCTTATTTTATATTATGTTATATAAGACCCGGTCTTAAATTATATTAAAGTAAGACCGGGTCTTATATTAATTTTTGCTCCAAAAGACGCATTAGAGCTGATGGTCCAGCTAGGTCTTATTTTCGGGGAAACACGGTAATACAGGCTGGTGATAAAAATTCAAACAATAAGTGTGCATGTAAAAAGTGAAAATCCTCCTTTCCATCGCCTTTCTTTCCCAGTCTCAGAAGTTACCCCAGTTAAAAATGTAATGTATAACCTTTTAGATCTTTAGTAGACAAATTAAAAAAAAAATTTTACAAAACTCATGGAATCATGCTATACATATTCTCTTATTTTTTTCTTTTTTTAAGATTTTATTGGGGAAGGGGAACAGGACTTTATTGGGGAACAGTGTGTACTTCCAGGATTTTTTTCCAAGTCAAGTTGTTGTCCTTTCAATCTTGGTTGTGGAGGGCGCAGCTCAGCTCCAGGTCCAGTTGCCGTAGCTAGTTGCCGTAGCTAGTTGCCGTTGATAGTTGCTGTTGCTAGTTGCCATTGCTAGTTGCAGGGGGCGGAGCCCACCATCCCTTGTGGGACTGGAGGAATTGAACTGGCAACCTTGTGGTTGAGAGCCCACTGGCTCATGTGGGAATCGAACCGGCAGCCTTTGGAGTTAGGAGCATGGAGCTCTAACCGCCTGAGCCATCAGGCCGGCCCCCTCTTTATGCTTTTGTATAAAAGATTGACTTATTTATTTATAAATCTTTATTTTCTAAATAAATTAGAGATATTTATTGCATTCCTCAAAAAAATCCATGTGAAATGTTGATTTTTGATTGCATCAAATTTATTGGTTAACTTGGTGAGAATTGACATCTCTATAATACTGCCATTCATTCCAAGAATATGGCTGTCTCTGCATTTATTCAGAGGAAATTCTATGTCATTCATAAAAGTTTTGAAGTTTTTTTTTTTCACAAGACATCTTATGTAGTCTTCATTAATGCCCAAATACTTTACATTTTTTGGTTACTATGAATAGTGTTTTATTTTGAATTATATTTTCTAGTTGATTCTTGATGGTATGAGAAATGCTATTGGTTTCGTTTGTTGATTTTATATGCAGAAAACTTCTTTATTAGTTCTAATAGTTTATATCTAGATTCTATTGCTGTTTCACTCGCAAATAATGATAATTTTATCTCTTCCTTTCCAATTTTTTATACCTCTTATTTCTTGATATAAGGTGGAAGGAGAAATATAAAGATTTAAAGAAATAGGAACGTTTTTGTGGATTTCTCTTTTGCAATCTTCACCTACCCTCTAGCTATATCCTGAAAGAACCCAGAAATACTGAGAAATGCTTTCATGAAATGAACACCAACTTTAAAAAATAGAGCTATAGTGACTGTTCTTTATCAGTAGAAAGCTTCTGTGGATAATATGAGGTAGAGGATGACCCAATATTTCTAATTTGGACTAATTAAACAAATGTTAACTAGTCAAGATATTCCTGGAATTATTGTAGTTATTCTGGGAGTCCTGGCCATCCACAGGACTCAGAATCACCCCTATTAACTTTTAAACCAGATTAGATCATTTCCAGGTGGTGCCAAACCTCAATCAGAACATGCTTGGATGTGTTTGGAAAGCACTGGATATGGATAGTTGGGCCTATACTAGCTTGGCTCACCCCAATCATTTTACTATATGAGCTTCTCAATAACATGTTCCTGCATTTTTGGCAATTGATGTTTTGAACTTGACTGTTTTGTTGGAGTTTTAGCATAGAAATTTTACCATATTTAGCAAGTGGCATCACCCCTGTATTGTCTTTCTGACCTATAAAGTAAGAGTTATTGTGGTAGGAAGAACCAGGTGGAAGCCCCTGGAATTCTTCTTTTCTATCAACATAGTGAAATTTGATAGACTCATAGACATTAGTGCCAACATCAGAAACTTCTGAGACACAAAGATGGTCCTATCTTAGACCCATTTAACTCACAAGTTTGACAGCGCAAAAGGTAGATAGATGGGTGTTAGAGAATGACAGTGGATTACCTAACAGTTAATCAAGTGATGACCCCAGTTGAATTTGCTGTTCCTGATAGGATCTCTTTTTTGGGGGGAAACAAATGTAAGTCTTGGTAACTGATATGTAGCTATTGATCTAACAAATTATATCTATTCTTGATTCCAATAAACTGAGAACGCCTTCTTCCTAGCAGGACAGCAAAACACCTTCATTGTCTGCCATCAGGGTCAGGTCAACTCTCGCTCTGCCATAGGAGCCTTTATTATTTCATCAGTCCACAGGCTGTTACACACTAGTCCACTAAGCTGATGACATTAGGATGCAGTGATCTTTAGAACTGGAAACAGTTACCCTAGCTGCTTTTGTAAAAAACAAGTATACCAGAGGGTGGGAGAAGAATCCCATGAAATTACAATAACATGACATCTCAGTGACATTTCTGGGCATCAGTTGGTTTCTCTCCAAATAGAAGGACCATTAGTTGCACCACTAAGAAAGAGACATAATACTTGGTGGGTTGTTGACCAGTACTGCCCAACCTAGTGGTAAAAGTTCATGGAAAACTATAGTAACCTTATACAGTCAGATATAATTCTAAAATGTAACTGAATTCCACTAAGAATTCAAGTCTTAGAATAAAGGTTTGATCCCCTGAGGTGCTGCTGGCTATAAGCAAAGATAACACTGAGTGATTGAGATGGCAAGTTATAAATACCAACTATGGCCTTGGATTCAGTTGCACAAATGAGAACTTGATGTATTTATTTATTTGGACAATTTTCATAAGAGTTTATTTGAGCTAAAACTGATGACAATTGCTGGGAAGCAAGATGTCAAATGCTCTCACAAATGAGAAGTTTAACATCTGTCGTTTTCATATACATATTTATATACACTGGACTAATTTTTATCTTTGTTCTCTCCTTCCCTCTATGTTTTATATAAAAAAAGATGCTTGTTAATTTTATAATTTAGATAATAATGGACAAAATTTCAAGATGGAGTCTAAGAGAATTAAAAGAAAGATGAGCATCATCCTGAAGTGATCCTGAGTGCAATAACTGAGATTTAGTTTTAACCGCTTTTCCGAGGGCTTAAAAGTACAAAAGGTAGTTGTCACGTTAGATGTTATTGTTTTAAAAGTAGTATAAGTGTAGGAAGAAACATATATGTTGATTTTGGGGAGCCAAAGGAGTAGGCTGTGGTGAAAATTTATGTGCCTTATGGTCACTTAGCATCTGAATTCCTTCCCTGTGTTTGGGGGAATCTCCACATCCAGCAGAATCTGTTTTCATTATAGAAGCCATGGATCCCATATACTTGCTTCCCCTGCAGCTAGGTATCATGCCAGTCTTGGAATCAGAAGTTAGTGATGCAAAGGAACCAATATTGTACAGAATATATTCTGGAAATAGGTAGAGACCACAGCAGCAGCTACTTGTGGTTACCAGACGCAGCGGGGTAGGGTAGCAGTTCTAACTGTCCTGGACCATATCCAGAGTCAGTAGTATAAGTGGTTAAGGGCTGAGATTGCTGTGCGCAGTGGCGGCAGCCATGATATCTTTGCCAGACCAGTTCTATGATATCATTTTGAGATACATTCTAGCTGCTCAGCCTCTCTGAGCTGTGTTCTCAGCATTTCTGAAGATTCTAAGATTGAACCGTATCTTTGAATAATTTCCATAATCTGGTCTGTTGTTTGTAAATAAGCATCCTGATTAATAAAGTCTTGAATATACTAACATGTTTTTGTTTTACTTACTTTTATTTTTGTTCGTCTTTATTTTATTCCTCAATAGATACCAAGTTGTTCATAAAGCATTATCTTGATGGAAGAAAAAAAATGCATTAAAATTATGAGACCAAATATGCTAAGTGTGGTTCCCTCAGAGTAGTGATAGTATGAGAAAAATGTTCCTAATTCTTTACACTTACTGGAATTTTTCAAATTTTCATCATAAGAATGCATTATTTGATAAAGAAGAAAAATCAATTAAAATCTGAGAAACGAAAGCAAAAGCAAAGAGCTTCATCTAAACTTTTTTATGCTTAAAACAGTCATGGGCTTGTAAAGCTTTTTCCTTTACTAGGAATACCTTTCTGACCCAGCTCAACAATCCTAATTCCTATCTATGCGTAAACTAGAATACCAGGCCTTTCATAAGCACTACCCTTGATTTTGTTGCTTTATGTAGCTTCTCTCCAACTGACAAGTGATATTTTCCCTTTTCAGAACACCAACAATATAGCTTAAATTTACTATTATAAAATTGAGAAATTATTGAATAGCTACCATGTTCCTACTTGCCCTGGTAGGGATGTGACTAGTTAAAAAGCCAAAGTTTTTTGTTTCCACTCAGTGTAAGTGTTTACAGGCTGGTACCTGCCCATTTTAACTTTTCTTGTTCGGTCACTTTAGCTCCTTGTTTTTCCTTATAGATTATTTTTAAAGTAATCTATAAAACTTTGTATGAAGTATGAGGTACATATAGAAAATTGCAAAAATCTTACCTGTACAGCTTGATAACTTTCACAAAATGAACTCACACATGCAATCAACACCCAGGTCAAGAAATAGAACATTAACAGTTCTGCAGAAGCCCTGTTAAGTTTTTTCTAATCTCTACCCCCCAAAGTAACAATTATTCTAATGTCTGTCACATTAGTTTTTCCTGCTTTTGAATGTTACATAAACTAAATCATATGCTAGGTATTCTTTTACTCTTTTGCTCAACGTTTTATTTCTGAGATTCTTTCAGGTTGTCGCATGTTGCAATAGTTTATTCATTATTGTTGATGATGTTATTGTATGAATATGTCAACCATTCTACAGTTGATGGACATTTGCGTTGTTTGTAACTTTTGGCTACCATGAACAGTGCTGCTATGTCCTCATAGAGTTTCAATTTTTTTTCAGTCAGCTTTTGCAATATGCATGTCATAGTACTATGCTGTAATCAAAGTGTCCAAGCAATAATGTCATGTCATGCCCTGTCACCTGTCCCCTGGCTCTACCACCAACATGTTGGTAAAATCACTCAACTGCTCTTAGGCAGTGTGTGTGTGTGTGTGTGTGTGTGTGTGTAATTCTTTTCTTTATAACCTGGAATCACACTATATATGTAGTTCTCTGTTCTGCTGATTTCATATAACTTTATATCTTGAGCATTTTCCCATTTTATGAAAATTCTTAGAAAACGTAATTTTTAGTGGAAATATACCATTCTGTCTTATGGCTATGCCATCCTTTATTTAACTAATCCCCTAGTGGCAGACATTTAGATTGCAGTTCTTTTTAATACAAATAATGCTATGGATAAACTACCTTGAATATAAATCTTTGTCTCTTTTGCATGTTTGCTTGGAATTGTACTAAGAAATTCTCCATATTGCTAGTGTAGGACTGTGTGTAGTTTAGGGGAGCAGAGGCACTCTATATCTTTCTGGTGACATAGCTGACTTGATTTCATTAGTATCTTTATCTTAGAAATGAGAACATACCATTTTCTACTTACCGGACCCTCTGGATTCAGCTTATCCAACTTAGCCTGTGAAATACACAGGTGTGCATGACCAAATCTTGCAATCTGTAACAACCCGAGAGTTTACCTCTCAGTTTAATAGTGGGTTACCACTGGGGGGGCGGGGAGCAAAAGGGGAGCAGTTAGGAGAACTGCTTCTTCTTGCAAAGACAGTCAGGAGCAAGCAATGTGAGTGGAAGAGTGGAGGGAAAGGCAAGGGGCAGATGGGCTGCAGACCCATGATTTGTCCCGTTTTGGATCCGTCCTCAGATCTGTCTGGCACAGGGACCCAGGTATCCCTGCAGTAGCTGCTATTCTCAGCACCTCTTCATCTGTGCTGCACAATCCGTGTTCTCCAGCTTCCTTAGGAACCTAACTCCATTCATTCATTTATTCAACAAATATTTACTGTGCACCTACTATGTGCCACATATAGCAGTAGGCCCTGGAGATATACGCAACTGAATAAAAGAAAGTCACTGCCGTTGTGGAGCACACAACGTTGGGGAAGGGGGAAAGGAATAAACATATAAGCAAATAAATCTACTTGTAACATGATAAGTCATGTGTTATGAAAAAAATAAAGCAGGCTGTGAAGGATGGTGAAAACCACCTTTAACCCACAAACATGTTCAAGTCTTTTCTATTGAAATAAAATTCCATTTCATTTTGTAACCATAGTTCACTCTCATTTCCTTTACAGCAAGGCTCCTTAAAGGAGACGTGTACACTTGCTTTTTTCACTTCTTCATCTCTCAATCACACAACAAGCTGCAGCTTCAAACCCAAGAGGTTCAATTCAGAACCCATTTTGCCTGGAGCCTCACTCCTGCGCCTCCATTGCCTACCCAGTTGGCAGTCAGTTTTGGTCATTTCTCTTCCTTGCTTCCTCTTTCTCCACATCTAACCAATTACAAGGAATGTCTCAGTTTACCTCCTAAATCTCTTTCACTTCACCCTCATTGTCACTGCCTGTATTGGTTTGCTAGAGCTGCCATAACAAAGTCCCACAAAGTGGGCTGATTAAACAACAGAATTTATTGTCTCATTGTCCTGGGGGCCAGAAGTTCAAAAATCAAGATGTTGGCAGGGTTCGTTCCTTCTGACAGTTGTGAGGGAAGGAGCTAGTCCAGACCTCTCTCCTTGGTTTGTAGGTGGCCATCTTCATGTTCACATGCTGTTCTCCCTGTATCTTCCCTCTGTACATGTCTCCGTGTTCAAAATGTCCCTTTTTTAAAGGACACCAGTCATACTGGATTAGGCAACTCTAAAGATCTCACTTTAACTTGATTACCTCTGTAAAGACCCTACTTCCAAATGAGGTCACACTCTGAGGTACCGGAGGTTAGGACTTCAACATAGGAATTTTGGAGGGACACAATTCAACCCCAAACATTGTCTCTGTTCCAGCCTTTGTGATTTCTCACCTGTATCATTTCTTTAATCTCCTTAAGAATATTCCACGTCCAGCATGGTCTTGTTTCAACCCTGCCTCCACCCCGCTGTCAGAGGATCAGGATAAATCCCAACTCCTTCCATGCTTACCAGGCCCTTTGTGTTCTGGCCTCTGCCATCCTTCCCAGCCTTACTTCTTGCCATTCACATAGAATTGTTGCAGCCATCAAGAGCCTTGTGTCATGATTGTTGTGCTTTTGAACTTGGCTATGTGTGGTTCTTCCTGCATGGGATGGTCTCTCTTCCAACTTTCCCTGATTGAATAATAACTCATGGGGTCCTTAGGCCAACCCCAGCTCATCTCCTCTGAACAACCTTCCCTAACACCCCCAGTCTGGGTTTTGCATCTTTCCTCCATAACCTAAGTCCCCTCTGCCACTTTTCTCTACTGTCCTTTTATTTACTAATTTATCTCGCTTACAAGATCTGGATTACCAGAAATTCTAGTTCAATGCCTAAGATACCAAAGGTACTCAATACACATCTGCTGAACATATGAGTGAGTGAACAAATGAATCTTCATTTAGAAAATCGCAGTGTCACACTGAGTAAGCTAGCTGGTAACAAGAAAAACTATACAAGGGAGGGGCACAATAAGGGGTGTGGTAATCAGACGTGGTTTATAATTCTCATGCTTGAAGAGAAAGCATTTCAGCTGCTGTTGCTGCTCTGAGGAAAGTTCTGCTATCGGCTACTCCACTAACTCTTTCTTTGTCCAGTAACATGACCAGCAAGAAAGTAATTGCAGTGTTTGGAGCGACAGGTAAAAATCTCCTTACTTTTAAAAGTGCATGCTGACTTTGCTTACTTTCCTGTCTTCATGTTTTTCACTTCTGAATCTGCAAGCGAGGGCTGAACAAAGAGCCCTTTGGAGGAAATGAAGAAAAGTGTCCTATTGTTGAGTTTCTGATGTGGTAAAGGGGCGGGGTGATGTGATTTGTCAGAAATGATCTCAGCTAGACAAGGACAGCTGACATATTCTTTCTCCTGTGCTGACTGTTGGTATAAATTTCTTTTCAACGTAAGCTATACTCTGGAGGCTTTTCTCTACCTGAGGAGTAAAAGGAGCAAGTGTGAGAGGCCTGTGGGTTTGTAGGGGATATCCACGTGCCTGACCACTACTTCAGAATCTGAAAGGATGGGTGGATGTTAGGAGAATGTGCTAACTGACTTCTCTCATCTGGACAGCTGCCCAAACCTTTTCACTGCTGTCCCTGCGTCACTCTTGCCTCCTTTACAATCTGCTCTCCAGCCAGAGCCATCTTTGCAAAATGTTGATCAAATCAGGCCACTCCCTCTCAGTCTGTTCTCATTTCAGCCTCCTGGTGATCCATTTGAAACTGTCAGGTCATGGCATGCCTCTGCTCAAAACCCTCCTACGCCAACCCCCAATCTCATGCCAAGTAAAATGCGAAGTCCAGCTAATGGACTCCCATCTTCTACCACTCCCCTGTACTGACTCTGCATGTTCCCCAAACATGCTCCCACCTTAAGTCCTTTGCACTGGCTGTCCCCTCAACCTAGAATAATTTTCCTCTGGTTACCCATACTTCTTTCTCTTTTGTGTCAGCCATGTCTATGCTCAGATGTCTCCCTCTCCGTAAGCACTTTCCAGAGCTCCATATTTAAAATTGCAACTCCACTTTACCCTGCCGCTGTCCGGCTGCCCTCTCTGCCTGATTTCTTCTCTACTATCTGTCGCTCCATACTAGAATACAAGATCTACAAGCACAGGAATTTTGTTTGAAGGAAGGAAAGGGCTAGCGTAGGAAGAAGAGAGAAATAAATTTGTAAAAGCCAATAGCCACGTATGATGTTATCTTTAAAAAAAAAGGTAAATGGGACATGAGGATGATTGTATTAGAGTGATGATGGTGAGAATATTGTTTTTTCCGGAAAGAGATGAGAAGCCATTAAAGGATTTTGAGCAGTGCAGTGACATGACGTTGGTGTTAACAGGATTGTGGGGAGCCATGATTTCTCGATGCTTTGGAGCCTTGAAGACTGGCTCAGTTTATGATTAACTTGTTTCTGCTCCTGAGGCATTGTCTTGCCTGCACCTGGAGGGTGCTTGCAAACTGCTGAGGAATGAAGTGGGAACGGCCAGTTTCTCGGACACAGATCACTGATAGCTATCAGGATAATTGATAGACTCTGTCATGGGATAATTGCTTTTGGGGAGTTCTTTAGTGATTTTGTAAGTTTCTGTGTAGAAGTTAAAAATTTACTTTCTGTGAGGTAATGCACACTCGTGATTGTTAGACTGCACGTACTCAAAGGGTATATAAACGGTGGAAGTGAATAAAGCCGGTGCTTCAGTATCACTGGAGACCGATCGATCGCATCATCATTTGTGAGTGTCTTTTTTCATTCCCACTCCCCTTTTCAGGAACTGTTCGATTTGTGGCGGCTGGCTCGTCACACAGGATCATTTCAGCTTGTTTCGTGAAGAGACTTCAGGGGTCACGGGCTGAACAGGGAGACCTTTTAGGAGCCTGCTGCCAAATCCAGGCAAGAAGACTGGGGCTTAGACCAGGGTGGTGGCAACAAGGTGGTGGGGAGTGGTCAGATTCGGGATGTGTTTTAAAGAGACTTGACAGCATTCACTGACGGACCAGATATCAGAGGTGAGAAGAGAGGAATAAAGAATGACTTCAGCGTGTTCTGGCTTGAGCAGCTGGAAGAATAAAGTTGTAATTCACTGAAATGGGGGAAGACCATGGTGGGAGCAGGTCAAGGAAGGCCGGGAGCTCCATTTTAGTCACGTTAAACTTGAGTTGCCTCCTAATCATCCAGAATAGGCAGTTGGACAACAGCCTTGGGAGTGGCTCCTAAAGGAATCAGATTAGATGTGTCTGAGTTGAAGAAAGTTGATTCCTACTTAGCTAAGGCTGATTACCTTATTGCCCAGATCTTGTCCCTAGTTCTGTTACCTTGAAGTGTTGGGTGTGTTTGGGTGTTTGAGATAGGGTTGACAGATTGAGCAGAGAAAAATATAGGATGCTTAGTTAAATTTGACAGGGATACGTGTTAACCCTTACCAGTGTATGTGTTTGTACATCAGTCTCTGAATAGTATCTCCAGGGCCTGACATCAAATGCTATTGCGGGTGATAAAAGAGGTTCTATGGAAAGCCACCTCACAGGGTGATCTCATCATAAATTCCTAACTGGGCAGGTCATAGAGGGTATTCATGCCCCAGGCATATAACTTCTTTAGTAAAAGGCTTATCTTTGCCTTAAATAAGCCCTGTCCATTGTTTCTGTGCATCTAGGTTAACACACCTTTGAAATAAGCCATAACTCCCAGAGAGCACATAATCTTGTGAACTATCCTGTAATCCAATTCCCACCTTGCTTTCTCCCACCTCCCTGTAATCTTCCTTATATTCCCTCCTTCATTTCAAATGCATTATTCTTCGGAGCACTTGAGATCTTGCTCTCCGGCGTATGTCGTCAGTTTGGCTCAAATAAACTCATAAAAATTCTCAACATTTTTTTTATGTTGGCACTGTCTTCAACATGGAATCAACTGGAAGGGTCTAAGAGGGAATGATCCAGAATAAGCGAGGAGGGTCTGGGACAACTGGGTGTGTCAGCATGGATGCTCTGGGAGCTGCTTTTTCGGGCTGATGAGTTTATGGGTACCCCTTGCCGGTTTAAAGGAACAGGGCCAAGAAGGATGAATTCCTTTCCTGGTTTGGGTCTTGGTAAAACGTTAAAGTGGGAGTGGTTAAGAGAGCCAGTCCTGGTTTTTCATACTGATCCATGTCATTTGCTTCTCCATCTCACACAGGTCCAGGGAGGATGGTCCATCTCCAAAGCTAGAGAGTTGAAAGCACAAAGGTTTCGGTCTTCCCACTTCATTCATTCATTCATTCATTCAGTCAGTCAGTCAGTCATTCTGTTACTGGAGAGCAGGCCCTTCTCGGCTCAGTGTCCTGGTTCTTGGCATCTCCAGCAAAGAATTGAGCGAGACACAGTAATACAGTGGTGAAAGAGCAGTTTATTAGAAGCGAAAGTATACTCCAAAGAGGTGGGAGTGGGCTGAGCAGAAGGAAGTGGCTCAAGGGCCCCAATTAATTAGGCCTTGGTGGTTTTTATCCCTGTTCTTTTTACAAAGGGTTATTCCTCTCTAATTCTGGGGCTGTTTGATTGATACCTGTTACTGATAATGGCTCATGGTGATGGTAAACAAGGGCAAGTTTGGGCGGAGAGGGAGGATCTTTAGGGTGGTTATTTCCTATAGACTATGTTGGATATGCAGGAAAGTTACCTGATGTATCCAGGCATCTCAGAGACCCAATTTCTGTCTCTAACTGCCTGCCTTATGTCTCCCTTGAGAAACATGATCCCCATACATCTCTATGGGAAGTGGATGGACAGGAGATTTCTTCTTCTGTATCTGCTTCTGCTGAATGTGGCCGTTGTCCCTACCTATTGGGGATTCATGGAACTCTCGCCCTGTCTGATCTTAGATGAGGGGAAGGGGTCTTAAGATCCACCTGGAGGACCATGTTAATCACTTTGGTGGGGAGGTACTGGAAGTCTTGTTGGTTTATCACTTGGATTCCCATGGCCCTTAGATGAGGAGAGATAGATTTTGGTTAATAGAGTTAAAAGTGTTGGCCCGAGAAGCAGGACTCAAATCCATTGACATAGGGTGACTGTGTGATGAAAAAACTGTTCAGCTGCACGGAGCCTGTGGTCTTCTAGTTTAACCAGTCATTCAGTTATTGTTCACCTGGGAGCTATGCCTGGAAAGAACGCTGTGCTACAATGACAATAGTCAACAGACATTAATCACAAGCTTTAGGGTAATTTTCTAAAGCAGGGGCTAAGAGATTTCTATGATTCAGGTTAAAATCAATCTATGGTTTATGACTAAGAAACTGATTTTAAAAATGATTATAACCAGGGGCTATGGAGCTGAAACACTAGGAAAAAGGAGACTTAGAGTTTTTATAGTGATAAGCTTTTTCATTTGGCCCATATCAGTTCAACATATAGGTATTGAAAAGTTGCAGTTTTCCAGGGAAAAGTCTTAGCAATGCTTGGGAAACAAGATGAAGAGTAAACAGTTTTTGTGCAACCATTACCACAATCTATTTTTAATCTATTACCCCAAACAGAAACTCCGCAATCATTAAACAATAACACCCCATTCTTCCCTCTCCCCAGTCTCTGGTAATCTCTAATCTACTTTCAGTCTCTATGAATTTGCCTATTCTAGGTGATTCATATGAGTAGAATCATATAGTATTTGTCCTTTTGTGTCTGGCTTATTTCACTTATGTTTTCAAATTGTAGCATATACTAGAATGTCATTCAAATTTATGGCTGAATAGTATTTGAATTATATGTATAGACCACATTTTGTTTATCCAGTTGTCTGTTGATGGACATTTGGGCTGCTTCCATCTTTTGGCTATTGTATATAATGCTGCAATAAAGAATTGTATACAAAAATAAAAAAGAGTCAATAGTTTCTGTCCTCAAGGAGAATCCAGTTTCGGAGGGTTATAAGGAAATAATTATAATAGTCAGTGGTATGGGCTGAATTGTGTACCGCCCCATTCATATATTGCTAATACCTCTGAATATGACTGTATTTGCAGATAGGACCTTTACTGAGGCAATTATTTTAAAGTGAGGCCACGAGAGAGTCTATTTGACCTGTGTCCTTTCAAGAAGAGGAAATTTTGACACATAGAGACAGGAGGGGTTGGAGTGCACAGAGGAAAGACCATGTGAGGACACAGTGAGAAGGCTGCAAACGAAGGAGAGAGATCTCAGGGTAAACCAAACACACCAACACCTTGATCTTGGACTTCTAGCCTCCAATACAGTGAGAAAATATGTTTCAATTGTTTAGGCTACCAATCTGTGGAATTTTATTATGGCAGACTTAGCAAACTAATACAGCCAACAAATATTTGTTACTGAATTTCTATTTCTATAGACGTGCATATAATAGTTTTAAAAGTCTAGTCTGACAGGCTTATAAAGAAATCCAGCAGACCCTGCCCTACCCTTTTCCACATTTAACTCTTCTTTGTGCTAGTATTTGTCTCTCTATATCCAAAAAAAGCGATAGCATGCTATTTCTTGATTTTTCAATTTTAGATGTTATCCATTCTCTTTAGCCTCTTATATTTCTAGCCCCAAGCACATACTTCCTTTTTCTCATCCTTCTCATATAGTTTATAACAATTTGTATTTTTTCATATGGATGATGGACTAATATGGATCCATATAATGACTATGTAATTATTGTTCATACTTGAGCCATGTAATGTGCACTTTCTTTTCTTACATAATGTCTTGTTTTCCCTGAAATTAATAATTGCCTTCATTTTTTATTTGTTTAGTTTTCTTTGTACCTGTCACTCGTTTTTCTCTAATCTCTCTAATAAAGCTGGATGATTTCTCTCCAAATAAGCAAACACATCAATTAACCTGTTAATTCGGTCCCTCCCCTGGCCCCATGGAGACCTCCATCCTGGAGTGCTCCCTTTGTTTATTTTAATCTTTTTAGGATTCTCTTCCCCATCCTTCTAATAATTCTCTTTGCCTTTTTCCTGGGTTTGGTTTCTGTTTCCTGAATTACTCCTGCTTGCTTTACTTTGTTATTTTGCTGTAGCACATCCTCCAGTAGCTTACAGAGAAAGAGTGCACAGGAGTTAAATGTTTGAGACCTTGAGTGTCTGAAAATGTCTTTATTTAGAATGTTTAGAATCAACTGATCATTTGGCTATGTTCAGAATTCTAGACAGAAATTAATTTACCTCCTAAGTGGCAAGACTCCATTGCTTCCAATGTTATAAAGGAATCTGGTGCTATTTTTATCCCCCACCTTTGAATTGACCACCCCCCACCAAAGTTTTTAAGATCTTTTTATCTCCAGTGTTTTGAAATTTCACAATTATGCAAATAATGTGGGACTTTATTCATTGTGCTGGGCACTCAGTGGCCTTTTAATCTGGAAGCTCATTCCATATCTTTGAACTCTAGGAAATTATCTTCTTTGATAATGCTGTACCTTCATTTTCTCTATTCATTCATTTTGGAATTCCCCTGGCTTGATCCTCTATTTTCTCTCTCCTATTTTCCATTTCTTTGTTTTTCCCTTTTAATTCTCAGAGATTTCTCCAACTTTTTCTATTGAAAATTTATTTCTGCTATACTATTTTAAATTTCTGAGAGCTTCATCTTCTTTTCTGAATGCTCTCTCCTGCCTCTCCCTCCCCTTTTAATACATTATACAGATGTAGGGTTCTGAATGCAAAATCTTCTCCAAGCTCTGAAGATACTAATTCTTTTAATTTTTCTTCTGTTCACTGCACTGTTTCTGTTTCCTTTTATCAGTTTGTTTATTTTGGTTTTGCCTTTCATTTTGGAGGCTTTCTTCAAACATCTGGTGATCTTTGGCCGTCTGCTCATATTTACTACCAGAGTACTAAACTTCGGCTAAAGCTTCTTGTGCAAAGGCAGACCCTAGGGTTTTCAGCGGCGTATCATATGGGGTCCCACAAGAAACAACTACCACACTTTTTCAGAGAAGCCAAGGAAAACTTAATAAAGGTGGAAAGGGAAGAGAGAAATAAAGAATAAGTAAGCAACAGGAGGAAGGAGCAAAGGGCGGGCGAGAGAGATGACCAAAACCTTGGGGAGAGTAGCAATGTGGGAAAAGGTCCCCTCTCCTCCTGCTCTTGGGTCTCCTGTTGATGCCTTTCATTGACCAGACCCAATCTGAGTGCAAGAGAGTCCACTCATGGAATCCATACAAGGTCAGCCTCCCAGGGCACTGAGCATGATGGGGAAGGTGAAGGTAGATCTGAAGGCACAAAAAACATATTCAGGGCAGGTATGCAAGCGATCTGATGGAGGAGCACAAATGTCAGTAACCCAGCACAATATCTGGCATATATCAGAGGGCATTCAGTACACATTTGTAGAGTAGATAAATTAGGCAAGTAATGTTCATAAAAAGTAATGTGGCTTTTAATGCCACAAAAAGAAACTCATGCAAGTTTTCAACTTTTAAAAAAATATAAACTAGGAACCTCTTTTGAAAATAAAATTGTATGAAGAACCTAAAAATAAAATCTATAATGAGATGAAAGTTGAATCTGGGGTGCAGGGTCTGGCACCCTGCCCATTTGGCCTCCTTGTTGTATCGCGACTCTCCCACTCGTCCTCTTCCCCATGGATTCTGCAGAGGGGCCTCTGACAAGGCTGCAAGAAACCTAGTTTGAACACCACTGTTGCAAGCCACGGGGATGCCTCCTGAAGTAGTCATTACAACAGCTGTACTCTGAAGAATGGGATTTCCTGACCAACCTTTTTAGTGAACGTTCTTCCTGACCCTTCCTCTATTTCTTTTTCCCCGATCTTGCAGGAGCTCAGGGTGGCTCTGTGGCCAGGGCCATTTTGGAAAGTGAAAAGTTTGCTGTGAGAGCACTGACCAGGGATGTGACTCGATCAAATGCGCTGGTGCTCCGGGACCTTGGTGCTGAGGTGGTAAAAGGGGACCTGAATGATGAAGCATCAGTGGAGGCTGCCTTAAAAGGTACCTACGGGGCCTTCGTGGTGACCAGCTTCTGGGACCATCATAGCAAAGAGAAAGAAGTGTGTCAGGTGGGAACGTCTTTGAGCCCTTCCTCTTACCCTCCCTGGCGGCTCTGCCCTCCCGGGAAGAGGGTAGGCCTTCAGTCTGGACAAAAATATAAGCCTCTGTCCACAACAATCTGTCTGGTATTTATGGAAAATATGTACTTGTTAGAGGGGCTTTTGATGATGAAATCAGTGTTATGTAAGACACGTCTGCATCTCCAGACCTTAGGTATTTGAGAGTCTGCATCTCCAGACTTTTGGGCAATAGAGTCAATCATTAGCTTCTCACCAGTTGTCTATAGATGGAAAATGAGGGTTGGCAGTAAAGATACCCCACAAATTAAGATTACTCTGAGAGCGAAATGGAACAACAAAAATGTAATGAGTATATACACATATATACTTCTGGCAGAGAATTTGAGGGCAAATTACTAATGGGTACATAGAAAAAGAACTAAGCAAACAAGCAAATAAACCCACAATGATTAACTCCAGGTAAAATGAAAGTTTGTAAAAAAATAAATAAATATAACCATAGAATATTACATGGTTCACCTTAAACACTGGTTATTGATTTAGTTCAAAATTATGATATTGGGAGCATTAAAAAAAAGGGAATTGTGTATATGTGTGATGGTGGCGAAGGACTCTGTGTGTGTGTGTGTGAGAGAGAGAGAGAGAGGGGGCGGGAACTAAAGATTGGCTCATCTTTCAATGTAAGAAGTTAGTAGATGATATTTTAAACTGAAAAAAATTAAGACTCAGTAGTACAAACTTGTTATTTAGAAATAAAGAAACAGCTAAAACAGATGAAAGTGGTTACTTCTGGAAAGCAGTTATTAGCATGAAGACTCGGAACTTCTTTGTCATTATAAGATCTATTCTTTTCCCCATGACAGTACTATTTGAAATTATATATATATATATATATATAATTATATATATATATATACACACACACATATATACATATATGTATATATATGCATCAGTTAGAAGAAATATGAGGATTAGATTTTTAAAATGTAATGGATGGGATCTGCCTCTTGCAGAAATGGCACAATTAAAAAAATCAAGATCAGGATTGAACCATTTCAAGAGTGTCTATTAAATTAATTACACCACTTACAGCTTATCTTTACTCATAAAATTTGGGAGGGCTTATTTTAGGAACTTTGGGTTCTAATTCTGATATTCACTCACTATGAAACCCAGGGGTACAAAGTCACTTCTCTACTTCACTTTCTGCATCTACTAAACCAGATTAATTATGTTTTCTCTGCTTGCTACATGGGGTATCGTAAGGGAAAAGAAAGAAAGAAACAGTGAAAAGAAAGAAGAAAGAAAAAAGAGAGAGAGAGAGAGAGAGACGAAGGTGCTTTGGAAATTTTGGAACTAAAACACACAAAAAAGAATATTTGTATAGATGTGTGTTTGTGTGTGTATTCATATATATCCATTATGCTCTCAATATCAAAAAGGTGTGTAGATATAATTCATTACAAGAAAACATTATTATACTGTGTATTGTTTTCTCAGCTATCCCAGAGCCTCGTATACAAATACATGTGGCAGCTGATCACAAAGATACTGATAGCTAAGATGAAGGGACACAATGTTCCTGACTCTTCCCACCAGGTTGCCTCTGAGCTTCTGATGGGTGCGGTTCAGCATCTTGGCATGGTGGAGTCTCTGTTGGCTAATACTGTTGGCCTCTCCTATGATAACTTGAACATATTTTGATACTACAAGAGCTCCCTCTCTAAGGAGGACAATAAGGAAAGAAGGGGGTGGAGGGGACCCAGCACCTGCCTCCAGTCCATATGCAAATACAGCGATCTCTATAAAGAATTTATGTTTGTTCCTTAGGGAAAGCTGGTGGCGGATGCCGCCAAGCGCCTGGGTCTGCAGCACGTGGTGTACAGTGGCCTGGAGAACGTCAAGCGCCTCACGGGCGGGAAGCTGGAGGTTGGGCACTTTGATGGGAAGGGAGAGGTAGAGGAGTATTTCTGGTCCATTGGTGTTCCCATGACCAGCGTCGCATGGCAGCTTACTTTGAAAACTTTCTCACCATGTGGAAGCCACTGAAAGCCTCCGATGGAGATTACTGTACTTTGGGTAAATAAAAGTTTGCAGTGAAAGTTAACCAGATCCCTGCTGTCCTCCCCTCCCTATCCCCCCTTTCCCTTCCTCCTTCTCCTTAGTGAACATATATCCCTCGAGTGCCTACGACATGCTTAGCTCTGTGTGAAGTGCTGAGAGGGATACCAAACTGTCCTAGACCACACAGAGAACTGGTTCTTGGACTGGAAACACAAAGGATTTCCCTTCCAATCGTAACAGTCTGATACTCCTTATAATAAGTAGTTAGCTATGTGACCTCAAGCCTCAGTTTCCTCAGGTCTAGTGGCAAAGTTGGGTAAGGTGACTTCTAAGGTCCCTTCTAGCTCATCCAGCTAACCTCCTATGGCAACGGAAGCCATTCTCCTATTGATCTGGGTCCCATGGTCAGAATCCTTAGAGGGACCGTGACTCTCCAAGGATAGCTTCCCAGCTCTGCCTGCAGAGTCCGATTCTGTAGGTCTGGGCTCGGGCCTGGAAGCCTGTAGTTTTAACAAGGATTCCTGGCAATTCTAAGGCTGTCAATCCGCTGGAGAGCATTCCCCTGCCCTTTGGGGACATTGTTTTGCCCATAGTCCAAGGTGGCTCTGTGGAGTGGAGGGAATATGGATGACAGTAATTCAGTGTCAATGGCCACAGTTCAATCCTTTTTCCCTGGCACAGAAGTAAGATTCATCAGAGGCATAACTACTGGCAGTCAAAGTAGACCTGAGCTAGACAGAGCCAGAAACATCTGCCATACATCACAGATGACCTGCGTAATAGTTCAACAAACATCGAGATAAATGTATAAATGTGCTACATCTCTTTATCCCCCTTTCTTCCTATACCCCTACCAGGTTTCAGAAGCCAGCTCACTGACATTTCCCAGGTCCTGAATTAGGACATTGTAATCTATTGGTTGTATTGGCCTGGGTGAAGAGGTGATGCCCTAAACGTCTCCTGATACCCAGTCCCATCTGGGACCCCAGAGTCTATACAACCCAGTCTCAGGTATCCCTGAGACTCAGGTATCATTCTCTACTATAGCAATAGCTATCATTTACTGAGCACTTACTAGGGGCCTGGCACTGTGCTATTTACCTCCATTTTACAGATGAGGAAACTGAGGCACAGGTAGGTTAAGTAACTTTCCCAAGATCTCTAGAAAGGCAGGACCAGGACACGGATCCAGGCCGTCTGGTTCCAGAGCCACATTCTTTACCTCTGTCCCATAGCTGCTTTTAGTCTCATCCTGAGACCCTCAACCCTCAAATAAAAATGAACCTCAAAGTCAGAAAAGACCTGACTCTGAATACCTCAAAGCTCAAATTGCTTTTCAAATATAAAATACCATTATAATTTAATCTGACAGTTTGCCTACCAAGAAATTCAGGCTGGAACCTAATTTTGCTACAAAAGACCAAGTATGATATTTAGTGCCTGGCTGCTAAGCCTGAAGTCACTTTTACACTGGAATGAAATTCAGAGACCTTGATTCTTAGCCTATTGCTATAATAGCTGTGAAGCACGGGTGAGTCACTAGGCTTAGTTTCTTCATTTAAAAAATGAGACTGCTGGGGCTACATCATGTCCACTTTGGGGTCCAGCCCCAGGATTCTGGGATTCTGGGAATCTATGAGAGGCCATGTCACACTGTAAGAAGGGCACAGGCTTTGGGGTGACACATGAGGGTTTGACCCCACTTCTGCTGCTTACTGGCTGAGTAATCTTGGGCAAGTACTTGATATTCCTATGTTCAAGGTTGTTTTGAGGATTAAACCAGCCAATATGTTCATTCATTCATTCAATAAATATTTGATGCCCTACTATGTGCCAGTCACTCACTGGGGAATCAGTAATAAACTGTTCAAAACAGACAAAGCTCTTCCCTCATGAAGCTCCTATTCTGGTGGAAGAGAGAGACAATAAACATAATAGATAAGTAAAACATATTGTATATTAGGAGATTAAATACTATAGAAAAAATAGAGCAGAGTCAGGTATATGTGGAGTGCTATAAGCAAGGGGGTGGCATGTGAAATTTAAACAAGATGATCAACGGGGGTCTTAGGGAAGGTGAAATCCGAGCACCTCCTAATGGAGGTAGGTCGTGGACTTTGTGGGTATTCATGGGCAGAGGGAACAGCCAGTGAACAGAACAAGTAGGGGAGGGTAGTAGGAGGTGAGGCCAGAGCTAAGAGAGGTCTGGTCCTATAAGCCATTGGCTTGTCTTTTGAGGAACAGAGAGCCTTTGGAGGGTTTGGGCAGACATATGATGAGCTGGCTTTAGTTTTACAGGATCAGTCTGACTTTTGTGTTGAAAAGAGACCACGGAAAGGTAAGAGTGGAAACAAGAAGACCAACTTTGCAATAACCCAAGTCAAAGATGATGTTTCAAGGTGGCTTGGACCAGGGTGGTAGCAGTGAAGATGGTGAGAAGTGGTGATTCTGCACATACTACGAATAGTATTTCCAAAAGCAATAGGACATGGGGAGTGAGAGAGGTCAAGATTGACTCCAAGACTGACTCTCGTTGACTTGAATAACTAGAATGGTAGAGTAGCCGCTAACTGAGATGGGGAGGCCTGTAGTGACAGACGGCAGGGAGTGAGAATCCATTCTGTGGCACATTGAGTTTAAAATGTCTGTTAGTCAAGTGGGGATGTTGAGTAGGAATTTGGACACATGAGTCTGGAATTTAGCAAAGATATCTGGGTTGGAGATACAACGAATCATACTTTGCACACAGCAGATGCTTAATAAATAGTCACTCTTTTTTTTTTTAATCAATACCCAGGTATTATGGTATTTTCTCACACAAAACCTTGTAACTTGCATAGATTGTAGCCACTTGGTGTTATGTTTCTTTCCTATACTTTTTATTTAAGTAGTTGATTCATTCAAGTTGGTGGGACCACTAAGGATGTGACATTATTAGTTATTTTTGTTTTTTTAATTTTTATTAGCACTGCCTATGGGGGACATACCAATGGACGGCATCTCTGTTGCTGATATCGGAGCAGTTGTCTCTAGCATTTTTAATTCTCCAGCGGAGTTTTTAGGCAAGGCGGTGGGTCTCAGTGCAGAAGCGCTCACAATACAGCAATATGCTGATGTGTTGTCCAAGACTTTGGGGAAAGAAGTCCGAGATGCAAAGGTAAGTTTTTAGGAAACATAAATGTGATCACAAGAGTCCATCTTGGGTGAGAAGAAATTGAAGAGGATTCCAGTTCCACAAATCTATCTTCATCTGTTGGTGTATCTGAATCTCAACCTTATGGCTTTATTTGTTTGGCGTAAGGTTAATCGGCTTGTTAAATTACTTTTGGGTGGCAAGAACAGAACTTAGAATGTGAAGACCAAGGTACAGCTTTTCATATACACTATCCCAATTCTCCTCTCATAAGCACTCATTGCTGATCACTCCATCTGCCAGAGCTCGTGGGTAGAGGGCAAGGCACTTAGCCTCTCTGAGCCTCAGCTTCCTCGTCTGTAAAGTGGGACAATAGCATCTACCTCAGGGTGTTCTTGTGAAACTTAGAGAGAATGTATTTAAGCGGCTTAGCAGTGTTTGGCACGTAGTAAATATATATCAAGTACCTGTTAAGTGGCCAGTGCTAACTTGAAGGAATTTACAGCAGAGTTGGGGTGAAAATGTTAAAACATGTGAAATCACAATGATCAATACAAGACAGAACACTATTGGTGCTTAATTGTGTTGTCCACACTATCTGTGCTCTAGATGGCCAGAGAAGGGTAGGAGAAGGCTTCATGGAAGAAAGGGCTTTGAGGTGGTCCGTGAGGGTGGACAAGACTATGTGTAGGCGGAGGGAGCAACGGGGCTGGCCTGGCTAAGTTATGGGGCTCTAAATTCTAGCCTGGCTAAATGAACATGAATGAACCAGAGACAGCATGGGGACGTAAGCAAATCCTAGCTCTGCCCTGATCTTTCTGTGGACTCCTGGCAAGTTACTTAACCTTCCCAGCCTCAGTTTCTTCATATGCTAAAAAAAAGTTATACCGCTTTCACAGGATAGTTGTGAGGATGAAATGAGATACATATGGCAGGTGTCTGGCCCGGGTCTGGCCGTTAGTAAGCCCTGAATAACCAATTGTGGTATAAATCAGGCGGGAAGGGCCTGGACCAGAGTGTGGCTAGGACAGACCTTTTATATCAGGTTGGTGCAAAAGTAATTGCAATTTAAAAGGTTAAAAATAATTGCAAAAACCGCAATTACTTTTGTACCAATCAGACAGAAGATTGAGAGGACTTGACCATAGTGTGCATTAGTAGCCATTCCTCCCACGTGCGTGTTTGGGTGAGCCTTGCAAAGAGAGACGCCACTAGAGCTGAAAGGAGGACCCACACCTTCTTTCAAGCTGGCAGGCATTAGCTAATGTGGTTCTTGGCCTCTTGGCTGCCGTCCTCCCATCTGTGAAACGAGTATTTTTTGGATGATTTCTAAGGTCCTACCCAGCACCCACGTCTCTCCAGAGTAGGGGTCCACAAACAAGAACCCACCACCTACTTTTAAAATAAAGATTTATTGGAACACAGCCACATTATTGTTTATGTGCTGTGGATGGCTCTTTTCATGATACAATGATGGAGTTTGAGTAGCTGCAACAGAGACCATATGACTCGCAAAGCCTAACTTATTGATATCTAGTCCTTGAAGAAAAAGTTTGTCGACCCTCACTCTAGAATGTTTCCTGGAGTTAACAATAGAAAGCTAACAATAGAAAGTTGCATCTGCGACTCTTGGTTCCAGTGAATCTTAAGTGGGTATCTAGATTCCCAGTTCAGCCTCAGAAACTGAAGCTGTGAGGAGGCTAAGAGATCTTTTATTTGAAAACTATTGTAGGTGTCTTTCATGGAGAAAATAAGTTACCCCCAAACCCAAGAAGGCAGCCAACCACTCAAAAGATGGACTCATGAGATGATCTGCAAAGTCCTGTACCTGCTAATACACTTCTCAGGGACTGATCCCTCTCCCAGGGCATTTGTATTTGGTTGGATCTGGTATTCATGTTGTGTCATGGGGTTTGGAGTCTGTAAGGATGAAGGGGAGAAAGGTGAAAGAGTGTGGACATATGGTGTGTGTGTTCATTCTCAGAGGACTGGGTAGACATTGTTTTGGATGCGTAGGACCTTCTAAGCATCTCTTAGTCACATACCTGATCCCTGACTATTCTTGGTACATCAAGTTGTTTCACAACGCAGCAGAAACATCCCTGGCATCAAAAGTTTCAGGACATTAGAGGCTGAAAATTCTACAGAATGGTCAATGCTGTTCTTAGTAACTAATCTGACTCGAAGACGCTGCCCACTGCTCTATCTAGCAAGAGGGGGAAAAATGCATAGCCAGAAAAGTGCTTCTCTGGGGAAGGATGTATGTGGCCACGAGGTGGCGCTCCAGCCTCGGCAGTCTGACTTTTCCCCCAATCTAGTCAGAAGGAGGCTATTTGCATAACTCTTCAGGGAATGCATGCCCCAGACAAACTTCCATCAGAAACTCTGGTCTGATTGAAACTGTGTGTAACCCCAAAAGGAATATGATTCAACAGAACAAATCTCTAGCCTTCAAAAATCTGCAGAGAATAATCCCCCCCCTTTTTTTTACTGAGGGATATAAATTACAGGATGAGGGAGTGACTCAGGAGATAGACCTTTTAGAAGTCATCTTCCATGCTTCTCACGGTCTTCTATTTCTAAACTTTTATTAAAGTTTTAAATTTTTTTCTGATTTCAAAAATAACAAATGTTTATTTCAAAAAATATAATTATTTAAAAAATTACATAGTTTAATCTATCAGAGATAGCAACTGTTAAGATTTGGCACATTTTCTTCTAGTCTTTTTAAATATATATATATATATATAATTAAATTAAAATAATACTATATGTACTATTTTGTATCTGGCTTTTTCATTTAACATTATATTATGAGCATTTTTCTACTTTGTTAAACTTCTCCAAGGACATTAATTTTATTAACTACATAATATTCTTAGAGTGGATGTACCACAATTTATTTTACCAATCCTCTGTTTTTGGACAAGTAGTTTGTTCTTGATTTTTCATTATTATAAATGGCATATGACAATCATTGTTTTATATGAGTTGTTTGTGTCTGTCACATTTTTCTAAGGTCAAGTGGAATAGCAATGTTCAAGTTTAACCCTGGGGTCTAAAGACAGATAACACTGGATCTGATAGTTCGAAATGGTTTTTGCTAATTCAGGCAGGGGAGCTATTGATCTAGTTAGTGTCAGAAGGGACTCAAGGGGTGGGTTTTGTGGAAGGTGACAGAAGGCGGCTCAGTAGGTGTGTGATGGGCCCCATTTGTTTGGGCCTGGCACTGGCAGAGGCCGGGATGGTGGAAGTCAAGATGCTCATTTCTAATCAAGGAGGGGAGTGATGGTAGAAGGGACATCAGTCAGGATGGAAAGGATAGAGACTGGTACCAGTGTGTGGGAGCCTTTATGCTGCACGGAGGACCAGATGGGTAGAATATCTGAGAGGGCTGCTGAGGGAATCTCATGAGGAAATGTATATGAAAGCTGGGTAGATGAAGGGGATAGAGATCCATAGTACTTTATCCAAAATGCTTGGAGCCAAAAACAATTCTGTTTTTAGACTTTCTCAGCTTTTGGATAGGTTGCAGTCTACATGTATTATGTAACATCACCATCGAGCTGGGGCAGGAACCTGTAATCAAACACGTCAACATTTCTGCAGAAAAAATATGAGTATTTCTACAAAATGGGACAATTAAAGACCATACATAGCTTTGCATAAGTTCAGATCAGAACTAGTTCAGAAAAGTCATTCTGCTGACAAATTTCTTCTGAAAAAACTTTAGAGTTTCTTGGGCTTTGGAGTTAGGCTAAAGTATTATGGACCTGTATCATCATTAAGGTGATTAATTTCTTCTGAAACTACTTTCAAAGAGAGCTAAAACATTTCTGTTTTTTTCTTTTAACTTGTTCTTAAAAGATTACTCCAGAAGCTTATGAGAAGTTGGGATTTTCTGGAGCAGAGGAATTGGCCAACATGTTTCGTTTCTATCACATGAAGCCGGACCGTGATGTCAAGCTCACCCACCGACTAAACCCCAAAGTCAAAAGCTTCAACCAGTTTATCTCAGAGAACCAAGGAGTCTTAAAGGGCATTTAAGCTGTTCAAATAGGCCCCTGACCACACAACTTCCTTTCTCCCTGATTCTGATTCTCTTTACAGCACAGCATCTACATTTACAGATGTGTTTGAATGCAATTGTTTGCAACACCAAAGGCTCCCCTAATGTGCTCTCCTAAGTAAGAAACACTGAAGTGGGGACTTGACACAGGAATTTGACTCACATATAACTTTCCAGTTAGTGATAAGGATGGTACACCTGTTTGGTTAAGTACGAAGCCGTAAACCTATCAACGTTTGCAGCTCTCTCTCCCCAACAGCCAAGTCACCTTACAAGGCTCTGGCCTGAGTAACCTGGAGTTTCTTCCTTACCACGCATGGGGGTGGCAATCACCTTTCTCCTGCCTCAGTGATCTAGAGCCCTGGCTCTGAAACTCCCCTAGGCAGCTCCATTTTTTTTTCAAGTGTATTGTCACATTCTCAGTGAATTTTAAGCAAATTTAATTCCTTAAAATAAAAATCTTTGTGGAGGACTTTCTGGGGAACATGGTGTTAAGTGAGTAAATGCAAGTATTAGAAACTCCTAAATTCAGTTTTGTTTCAAGGTTGGAAGTTCGTTTTCTGATTCATTCATTAAATTGCCTATTGAATGACCATTCAATTATGCATCTATTCATTCTTCTATCCTTTATTTAGCAAACGTTATTTTTAGCACCAGCACTGATGGTGCATTGGGGGACTACTCTCCCCTCCTATGTATTTTCTTATCGGAGTGGTCCATTCGCCAAAGGCTGCCATGGTTCCTTTTCAGTTTATGGTTGGCTTTGTGTCATGCCAGGGCAAAATGGGTCAGCTAACCATTTAGCTACATGACACCCAGAGGCTCTGCAGTGGATGAAGCCAGAAGCTTGAGTGGCAAGGGCCAGGGAAAGGTAGGGAAGTAGAAAGAGAAGGTGATGGAAGGATCCCCATAGTATCTTTGTATATCTCTGGCTTAGCATTTTCTACACCATATTGTAATTATCTTATTTACTAGTCTTCCTCTTGACTGTGAGTGACTTGCACTCCTTTTTATCCTGGTGTTTGGCACATGATAGGTGATCAATAAATGTTGGTTGTTAATTGATCACATCATTACAAGAAAAGGGAAATAAACAGGTATATAGGTTGGAGAGTGGTAAGAACCAGCAACTGACCCAAGAGAGGCACAGAAGGTGAAAATGGGGCTGTGCACCACAGTAAACAAAACCACCCTCTGTTCAGGGAACGGATTGGGTGGGGTTGGGGGAGATGCAACAGGACAGAAGTAAGGGGGGGAGATCTGTGATTCTAGAAATGTTCCTAGAAACCCAAGCTATGAAGTCAGATGATGCTGGATTTGATTCCTGCCCTGCCACTGACTGGTTGTGTGAAACTTGGGCAAGTCACTTGACCTCTGGTCTTGGGTCTCCCCATCCTCACCAGGGCCTGCTGGAAGGACTAAAAGATTGGAAGCGTGAAAAGCACTTTGGGCAGTCTTTGGTAGACAGTAAGTGCTCAATAAACAGTAGCCGTAATTATTATTGAGACTAATTCCTGCCCTTGTTGCCTTCATGCAGCACCCTGAGTTGCCCATCGGCTGCTCTGGGTCTCACCTTGACCTGCCCACCTCCTCGTGGCCTACAGGCCTTCAGGTTCATCATGTCCTAACTGCCCTCTGGTGGGGGTCTCGTCTGTACCCGTCTTTCTTTGCCCGACACTAGATGGCAGGGCAAGCCTAGCGCGAAAGAGGGTCACGCCAACCTCGTCCCAGGTGGATTTCTCCAGGAGCTTTCTTTGGGAACAAGGCTCCAGGAGAGTTACATGGTAATATTACAGCCCTTCAGTTTCTCTCTTTCAGGCTCTCTCAGTCACCTTCCATCGTCATTTCCGCAGAAATGTGTTGAGCACCTTCTCTGAACCTGGCATTGTGGGATTAAGTGCCTTCTTTGTGCCTAATTTGGAATTAAGGAAAGGAAAGGAAGAGGTAGGGTATTATTATTGAAAAGCTCCAGCACTGGCCCGACCCACTGCAGAGGGAAGCCCTCAGGCTGCGAGGGAGCCTCCTGTGGGAAGAGGGCCTCCGGCCCCTGGACCAGGAGCACAGAGCGCTGCTTTCTAGCCCCTAGTATGGGGCAGGACCGAATGCGGGCCCCCCCCCTCCCGCAGCTGGCTTCTCCACCGTCACCCTCTCTCCCGCCCAAGGGGAACTTCCAGCTCTGAAGTCCATTCAAGACTGCACAAGGGGCAGAGACAACTCCCCAAAAGGAATTCGGGGCACTGTTAGGAAAAGGAAGTGCACGGTAGGTGGGCCCCACATAATGCCCACCTCCAAAGTAACTGTTCTCTGCCAGTGAAGTCTACTGGTGGGCTGCTCGCAGAAGTGAACAGGAAGGCAATAGCATGGATTTTAAAACACCCCAGAGGATGAGTTTTTATAGCATTTCTGAAGAGCTACTCAGTTGTCTGTTGCAAGAAGATTAAAAATACGCGTACTCTTTGACTTGGCAATCCTACTTCTAGGAAGCTATTTTAAGTAAGTAAACATAAATATGATAAATATAAAATTTCCAGGAGTCTATATTGTTCATGAGAATTTTAAAAAATGGAAATAAGCTAAATGTTCAGCATTAAAGGAATGGATAATTAAATTATCCAATAGTTTTTGTTTTTAATTCCCTTAATTTTTAAATTCTTTTCTTTTTTTAAAGATTTTATTGGAGAAGGGGAACAGTGTGTACTTCCAGGACTTTTTCCAAGTCAAGTTGTTGTCCTTTCAATCTTAGTTGTGGAGGGCGCAGCTCAGCTCCAGATCCAGTTGCCATTTGTTAGTTGCAGGGGGCGCAGCCCACCATCCCTTGCGGGCCTCCAGTAATTGAACTGGCAACCTTGTGGTTGAGAGCCCACTGGCCCATGTGGGAATCGAACTGGCAGCCTTCTGCTTTAGGAGCATGGAGCTCCAACCACCTGAGCCACCCGGCCAGCCCCAATTTATAAATTCTTTAAAACTAGCTCAATTCCAGTTGTGTAAAGTACCTATGTACATTAGTAAAATAATGAGAGGAAAAATATTAAGATGTTAATAGTGATTTCCATCGAATAGTGAGATTTTGGTTGATTTTTATTTTCTCCTTATAAGTTTCCCCTTTCCTTCAGCTTTCCATAATAAAAACATGTTAATTAGATGTTACATTTTATGAAAAAAGGTTACTTTTATAATTAACATATATCATAAAGTATCCTAATTCTTCTTTTATGTTATGGCATCTGTAATAATTGTTATTTATGAATGTACCAGCCACTATGCTAGTGAAAGTTTATTGTCATGAGGGGTCTCTGGTCCTGCTCCCCACACAAGGCACAAGAATGCAGGATATGGTGAGGCCAAAAAGGAACACCCACGGAGCCATAGATAGGGGAGTCATACCTCTATATTCTCGCTGGCGGCTGGGTTGGAGACACAGGAAGCAGGATCCACACGATGCGCAATCCACCGTCTGCTTCTCTGCAACCAACCAACCAGCCAACCAATGTAGCCAGGGCAGTTATATTAGTAGCTAATGGCTAACCAGTAACAGCTGATGGCCAACTAGTGAGAGCTGATGGCCATCTACTACTCGAGCCAGCACCTCTCCACGTGAGGTCGAGAGCTTGGAAACTGCTCTCTGGGACTCTGTCCCCACACTATACATACTTTCACTAACTCTTTGCCAACACTGTAAACAAGATTATCTCCTCATTCTACAGATAAATATGTTCCACAGAGTTTAGGTAATTTGCCCAAAGTCACACAATTAATAGGTGGCAAAGCCAGAAATTAATTCAAGACTGTATGTCTCCAAAGTCCTCGTCAAAGCACTCATCAGAACTTTGATTGGTGCAGCTCTCAAGTTATGAAAGGATTGGGTCATCAAATTCATTCAGAGTTCAGCTGTTTGGAATTTGAGACATATTTTCTCTTCGAAACACTGTAGAGTGCTAACACTGTAAAGTGCAAAACTGTATAAAGATCAATCCTCCAAAAACTGGTGAAACCCCATCTCCTCATGCTGTGAAAACCACAACTTTCAATAAGATGTTTCCTGCTAACCCTTTCTCCCAGATGCACACACAGAAAAACAATGAAACTTATGTTGGGGTGAGGACAGGGCAGTACTTGGGGAAGTCAGAAGGAGGAAACGCCTGGTGTGGATACAGAAAGAGAAAGCAGAGCCAAGAGGTGCCTCAGGGTACATGGGGTCTGAATGGCTGACTGGAGATGCATCCCGGATAGGAGTGATGGGGTGAGTGTGGAAGCCCTGCATGGAAAACTAGGGAGCCCACAGGAGGTCTTGGAAGTATCAAACCCAAATGTTTCTAAGAGTCAGGCAGGTAAATGAATGAAGAAGTCCAGATATAATATAATAGGGAATGGTGGGGACGCTGGCAACAAGAGATGCATGACCCACCTACAGGCATTAAGGGTAAAATTTAACAGAAACACAGTGACACCAAACATAACTTGAGGGTGGATAGTTTTCTTACCCTAATATTGAACAGCTGAACCTTCCAGTTTTGTGAAAGGGTAGGGACCAGATGAGGCTGTAAGGGCTGTGGCTGGAGGGCTTGATCATGAGGGGAAAGAGCAAGAACAAGACTCCAGGGTCTCCTGCTTTGGCAGTGGGGAGAATGCTGGGCGAGGGCTGTGGGGCTGAGAGGCTGGCTGGCAGCAGCTGCTCCGATTTGTATGTCATTACAAATGAAGCATTCCCGCAGTGTTTGTAGCAGAAGTTTGGCCATGGGGGAAGAGACAAAAAAGGGACTAACATTTGCTGAAAGTTGTATTTTTTCATCATTTCATTTAAGCCCGAAAAGTTGGTGTATGTGGCAGACTAGCTAGATGTTTACCTCACCTATTTCCTGGGCATACAGCTGGACCTCGTTTCTAAGTGTTCTTTGCAATTAATTGCAGTCATGTAACTGTAATATAGACACTAGCACATGAGTAGAAATGATGTGTGCCATTTCTAGGCCTAGTATAAAACTCTTCCATTTGCTACCCTCCTCCCTCATCTTCCCCCACCTTTGAATTGACATCTACAAGCCTGATGACCTTGAAAGCCATGTTTAGAAAATGATGGAGCCAGACAAAGAAAGGACCCAGGCATTCAACCCCCATCTTGGAGGAGAGCAGCCCATAGATTAGGAACACCTGTTCTGGACTTTATGCAAATCACAAATAAACTTCCATAATGTTAGGGCCAATTAACCTTTGTGTGTGTGTTTACTACAGCCTCTGTCATTGCTTTAACCAATATGGTATTTTTATGCCCAGTTTAGACAGAAGCAAACTTGAGTTCAAATAATTTGCCCAACTCTCAGGGAGTTCAAATAATTTGCCCAAGGTCACACACCTGAAAATGAACGAATCTGAACCCAAGTTTATCCAGCTCCCATGCCTAGGCTCTTTCTATAACTACATACTGTTTCCAAGGTAACCAATACTGTGGTGCCTAATTTGTGATTTCTCATCCTATGTAGCAAGCCCCACTCACCCTCAAATCTGATAAATGCCTCCAAAATGCAAGTAAGTGGGAAGAGAGAGAGTAATGGGGGTAGGAGGGGGTAAGTCATCAAGATCTCACCCTAATATCAAGTTGCAGAGGGGGAAATGCACAGGTAGCTCCCAGGTCTGTCTCCTGTGAGCCAGGTGGGGCTGCCAGCAGAGCAGAGTGGGGCCCAACAATCCTGGGGAAGTTTTTCGATTCCCAGTGGCACTTTTGCCTGGCCCCTTGTTCATTGACATCTGTGTCCCTCCAATCTGGGCTCTGGCTTGAACTCTGTGAACTGCTCAAAGAGGCTCTTGCTACCTCTTTGTTCAAACAGACAATGGTTACAATAAGAGGAAAATCAGATGCAGGTGAAAGTTTATTTTTAACATTTCTGAGGCCAAATGGGGATTTAACATGAAAATCAGAGCCTTCACTTCCGCCTGCTCTCTCCAAAAGTGGCTTGGGTGATTTGGACTCCAACACGCCTGGACCACTTCCAAGCAAGTGCACCACTTGATGAGGTAGACAGTTCAGTCTTTCTGGGGCCCTCTTTTGGCCAGAAATAGACATTTTGTTTGGAGATGATGTTAAACTTGGACCCACAGAGTGAGATCAGCTTAGGAAGGCATGCTACTCTGGCCACCCCAAATATGTGAGGTTTCTTTACATTTTAGTAAAATCAGTCAGAAGCCTGAAAAACTGTGTAATGAAGTGAAAATTGTTGGAAACCATTAGGCGGAAAGCTCCCCTGAGGGTGAGCTCCTAGCCCATCTCTAGAGATCCGCAGGTAGCAGAGGCTGGGAGGTTCACGTGAGAAACAGCAAGGACCACCAGGCGGAGTCTTCAGGGCATGACTACACTGTGCAGAGTACTTGACCATGTGATCTTCGCATCCTACCATTGCCGAAGATACTGTCAGTTGTGTTTGGTCAGTGAGGGAACCAGCCCATTCACTGCAGACCCACACCTAAGACGACTGGACTTCAAAGTCATTTTTCCCCAGTGTCCCATAGTGTGGATGAGCTTCAGTTTTCTTTTCCCTGATTTTCCACCTGCCAGAAGAGGCAGGAATGTCCAGAAATGGCTCTGTGCTTTCTTTCTCCTCAGAACCCCAGCAGGTGCAGTTTTCCTGCAGAAATGAAGAAATGAAAAGTTATGGGTTTAGAGTAGCAATGATTATAATAAAATGTTTCAAGAAAACCAAACCAAACCAAACCAAAATGAAATGGCTTGTTCTTTTTGTGCTTCATTTTCAATTAAATCGGCTTTCTGATATAAAATGGCTTTCCTTTCCAATTCAGTTCTTCCAATGGCAGGTCTTGAGTGAAGTGTGGATTGAGGAAGAAAGGAAGAGGGAGTACATGGTCCCAAGAGTTAAGAACTGTCTTCCTTCTTTTAGGACATTTGGTGAATGTGCCTTCCTCTTGCTTGTGCTTTATTTTTATGTTTTTCTTTGTGAAGCAAGGAAAAGATGGGGTGTCCACTGAAGGGAAAGGAAGAGCAGGGAAGGGCAGGGTTAGGAGGTAGACTGAAAGAAGATGTCTAGGCTGGGCTAAAGGTTGGTTTTAAAGCCAGCTCCCCGCATGGATTGGGCTGCTTGAGGCAAAACTGACAGGCTGGAAATGATGGTCCTATCATTACCAAGTTCTGGTCATGTCATCCACCTGCTACCTCTCTTCTCTAAGCCTCCTCAGACTGGCTGTCCCACCGCCTCCTGGTGCTTGCCCCTTTCTTAGAAGAAGAGGCATTCGTTGAAGGTTACTGAACTGGTTCTTCCTAAATCCCCATCTCCAGTCAGCACCTCTCACCCCTACTGCCCTGCATTACTCCATTTTCATCACCAGCAACTTCTATGAAGCTCAACAAGGGCCAAATCATGCCAAACCTTCTTTTTCAAACCAGCTTCTCCTCTCTTTCTTCCCATTTTAACAGGGTCATTGACAGTGTCCAGGAGCCCAGGGTTGGAGTCAACATCGATCCTTCCTGTCCCAGGAACTCCCATGGTCTGTCCTCAACAAAGTCCTATCTCTCCTTTCTTCCACATCCCTCTTGCATTTCTTACTTTCTCCACATTCCCTGTGCCCCCATCCCAGCCCAGAGTCTGCTTCTTGGCTGGTCTCCCTATACACACTTTTCCTCTCCAAACTATTATTCCACTCCATCCACTTATTCATTCATTCATTCATTCATCAGAAGAAGAATATTGATTGAGCTCTCACTAAGTGCCAGACAGTGTTCTGGACACCAGATACACCAGTGAGTAAGCAGATGTGGTCCAGGGGGGAGGCAGGTAATGATCAGGCAATTACAGTACCTTCGGGGGAGTGTGGTGATGGAAGAAGCACAGGCTGCTAGGAAAGCCCTAGGCGGGGCCTAATCCAGATGGGGAAAGGTATTAGAGGTGGCCTGCATACTCCTGCCAGATTCATCATCAGAAAATCACACTTGTGTTCTGTTTCAACTAAAATTATTTCTGCTCCTTCAGGTTTGCATTGGGCTAAATGTGTTCCCCCCAAATTCACATGTTGAAATCCTAATCTCCAATGTGATGGTATTGGGGGGGGGGGCTTTGGGAGGTGATCAGGTCATGAGGGTGAAGCCCTGGTGAATGGGATGCATGCCCTTTGAAAAGAGACCCTAGAAAGTTCTCTCTTGCTCTGTCTGCCCTATGAGGACACAACAAGAAGACAGCAGTCTGGAAAAAAAGAGAGCCCAGAATAGGGCCCTCACCAGAAGCCAACCCTGCTGGCACCCTGATCTCAGACTTGGAACCTCCAGAACTGTGAAAAAGAAATTTCTGTTGTTGGTACGCCACCCAGTTTACAGTACTTTGTTTAGCAGCCTGAATAGACTAAGACAAGGTTTGACCTTCGCGACCTGAGATTCCAAGCCCTCCCTCTTCAGCCCAGCCTCATCCTCAGGACTCTCGTGGTGTAAGAGTGATGAATGGTGAGAGTAATAAGAGCAGACGTTGTTTTTGCCCAGGTCCTCTCCTAAGTGCACTGTTCACGACATTCTCTGTGAAGGAAGTGCTATTGCCGTCATTACTTACGCATGAGGAAACTGAGGCACGGGTGGGCTAATGGGTAGAATTTGGACTCCAATCCCAGTGGTGTGGCCAGGCCTGACATACAGACTGTGACACCATGGCACGTGGGTGTAACTTGGATCTGAGACTGTCTACCATACACCCTAAACTCTCCCCAAGGGCCTTTTCCTCTGGTTCTCTCTCTCCTGGGAATGCCCTTCTCTTTCTTATCAAACCCTACACCTTTTCCAGAGCCTCCCTCTATGGAAAAGGAGCTGCGTCAGGACTCACGTTCTATGTTCAAGTCCCAGTTCCCAGCTGTCAAATCCCTTCTTCTCCCTGACTCTCAGGTTCCCCATCTCTACGATGAGACTGTCACTCTCCTCCTTCTATGATCTTGCTGAGTATGATGCGAGAATTACGTATGTGAGTGTGCCTCACAAACTCTAGAGTCCTATACAAATGTAAGGGAATCAACATCATTTTTTCTTGTTTCCCAGAGAAAGACTAGGTCATATTTCAAAGTTTGCTTACATATTCCCTTGGGCACATGACTTCATCTTTCTAAACTTCAGCTCCCTCATCTGTGAAATGGGCATAATACCATCTGCTTCATAGGGTGATTGTGGGGTTTAAATGCAATAGTGTTTTTAAAGGATTAGACACATAATAGACACTCAAGAATGTAACCACATTCTTACACCTCCCAAACCTAAACTTTTCTCAGGCTACCAGGGATAAATCATTTTTGTCTTTCACTAGGCAGTCTAGAATTGTACCTTTTTTCTTCTTCCCTTCTTTTAACAAATGAATGGCACCTGTCTTCTTGGAGCTTCTGATTTAATTCAGCATCAACAGTGGAATATTTATTTACCAAAGAAAAATACCTTTCATGCTCCTTTTGAATGTGTCCACCCACATGCACCATCACCAACGCCCAAGGCCTATTCTAAAGCAGCAGAACATTCTGCAAGCACAGCAGCGCTCTGTGACCCTGGGCGTGCTTGTTCAGCTGAAATTACTTGCGTCTGGCACAGACCTTCTCTTTTGATTTTGGCAGAATGTCAGGGAGTGAAAAAGCTGGGTTAGTGTTAGGGCTGGGATTAGAATTTGAGACTCAACAGATCATACTGTTAACACTTCTCCTCTTTGCTAACTTTATGAAGTTCAAGAAAAGCTTTCTGGGGAACGGCACCAACTTATTTGCCAAAAGCTGAGATGGGCCAAGGAAGATGTAGTCAGCATTTGGAATCTCCTCGCCTTAGAATTTAACAGCCAAGGAGGGAAGAAGGCTGTGCTGTGGAGCTGGGGAGCGTGGAGCTGGGTAGGTGTGTAAAAAGGATTTAGGATGCTGAGCAGGCTTGGCTCCTTGTGATTCCACCCCCACAACATCTCTCAAGTCTCAAGCCATAGCTTCCTGTCCTTCTCTGGCACAAGCTCCCGTCCTGGCCCTCACCATCCTCAGCAATCATACAATACTTTCTGATAGGCCTCCTTGTTCATCCCAAACACTGCCGCCAGTTCCATTCCTCTGCTTCAAAACATTCAAGGCTTTCCAGTGCTTACCAAATAAAAGCCTCACCTTTAGCACAGTGCACAAATCTCCTGCCCCCGCCCCAGCCCAAGCTGGCCCCAAACTACCATCTGTCCTCATCTCATCCTTTGACCTTCACAAATCCTCTTACACTAGCCAGCCAGATAGATACCGCGTTTCCCCAAAAATGAGACCTAGCCGGACGGACCATCAGCTCTAATGTGTCTTTAAGAGCAAAAATTAATATAAGACCCGGTCTAATATACTATACTATAATATAATCCCGAATCGTATATTAATTTTTGCTCCAAAAGACGCATTAGAGCTGATTGTCCAGCTAGGTCTTATTTTTGAGGAAACACAGTATATGCTCTCCTTGCCGGTACATTCCAGCCTGAGAGTCTTTGCCTGGGCTGGTCCCTCCACCAGATTGCCCTCCCTTAGTTCCCATCATTGCCTGGGGGAGTCCTCCTCATCCTGCAGGACTCAGTTCAAATTTGTCTGGTTCTGCAAAGCCGTTCTCAATGCCTGCAGGCAGAGCTGGTGCCACCTCATTTCTACTCCATGAGACTATGTACTGCACTTCTTTGTGTGTGCCACTAGGTGACCTTAGGGACAGGACTGAGCCTTATTTGTGTCTTTCCTGCCCTAACCTAGTGCCTTGTTCAGCATATGTTACTTTATTTGAATTTTTGAAAGCTGATGGGACAAACTCCCACAACGCCAGAGCAGTAGACTGAGTTTCTGGCTGTGTCAAGTTCAGTGGTTCTGCCTCCCTAATCTCCAGAAAAGTGCAGTTACCTCATTTACCAGAGGTAACTGCTCCCTGAGAATGTGCTTGTCTCCTAGAAGGTGTCCTAAATGGTAAACACTTCAGCCAAATCAAGCTCCTGGACGTGATCCCTTTATGTGACAGACCCTGTGTTAAACTCTGAAGACATGCACACAACTGTGACTCTGGGGTTCTTATAGCTTCAGGGGGGAGATACATGCACAATTTCAAGATAAGGCCTGAAGCTTGATGGGGTGCTCA
Source organism: Rhinolophus ferrumequinum (assembly GCF_004115265.2). Lineage (NCBI taxonomy): Eukaryota > Metazoa > Chordata > Mammalia > Chiroptera > Rhinolophidae > Rhinolophus > Rhinolophus ferrumequinum. Next base: position 59,528,860 of record NC_046285.1, on the reverse strand, counting down.
GTCCAGCCTGGGAACATCAGGGTAGGCTTCTTGGAGGAGGTGATACCTGAACTAAACATTAAGGCATGTACAGGAGGTAGACAAGCAAAGGCAGTGAGTCTAAGCAACACAGCTTCAAGCGACCGTGAGCATTCAGGACTGAAAGATTACTTATTGGTGCATTGGAGAAGGAGGTGAGATGATGGATAGAGATCAGAATTGGGTAGAGTTTGTCGGACAATCTAGGCAGAGGAACAGAATGAGCAAAGGCACAGGGGGTAATACAGCTTGCTTTAAGTGAGCTACCCCAAGAAGGTTATCACTAGTGTATTAGTTAAAAGGTAGGCCCTGGTGAGAGATGGGGCTGGAGAGAGGGAAGAGTCCAGACCATGAAGGGTCTAAACGGTGAGATTTGTATGTTTTGATGATCCCATACTTACAGGGAAGCCTGCAGAACTGGGAGACAGGAATCTGGGCTCAGTAAGCTCTAATATCAACTAGCAAAATGGCAGGAGGTTCATCACATCTGCTTTCATGTCCTCAGCTCCCACATTAGTACAATCAAGCTGACCCACCTCCAGCAGCAGGAGTAGGAAAGCTACCCAGGACCCCACAGTACTGAGATACAAGGCAGGCACCTCTCTCTGGAAAGCAATCACCTAAACATCCCTCCCCTGAAAGAAGAGCCCGAGCACTCCCTTCTAGGCTAGTGTATTCTCAGAAAATTAAGTTCTCCAGGCATTGGGCTTTTCAGATGGGTCAGGGACGTGTCGGAAATTGGGAGACCCCAAGCCTCCTGCAAACAGAGTGGAGGAGTCCTAGGTCATAGCCCAAAGGACTGGGCTGTGAGATTACTCATCAGAGTCCGGGAGACATTAACTGGTTCCAATAATTCTCTCTGCTCTTAGCCCCAGACTCTGCCTGGAATGCAGGTTTGTTGGAACCTGGGAATTCTGACAGGTTCTGAGAAACCAAAGGAATCTGGCTAAATGCAAGAAATTACTTTCTTTAGGTGCCGGAAGTCCTAGGGTCTTTGACCTCAGATTTAATATTCAGCCCCCATACAAAATATATAAGAAGTGTCTTCTGCTTTGTTGCAAAATACACAGCTCTGGTGAAAACTGCTGCATTTCATGGACTATTTTGGATGGGAATAGGCAATGAGATGGGTGAACCTGGCTTCTGTAGTTCCAATTGGAACCTCCAAGCTGACCATTCAGTCGTAACCCTCACTGCAACTTCCTTCTTGACCAAAACCTGTGCATCTCTGCTGATGACTCAGGAGGGATTCTGGACTTGCATTAGTAACAGCCTGGGGAGGGGACAAAAGCTCTCCTAGCTACCCAGAGCCCTGGGACCTTATTAAAAATGTCTTGTGAAGGCAGCCTCAAGCCCATCCAAGAAACTCTGCTTTGGTACCTACTATGTGCCAAACATTAATATGGCTGCTAGGGACACAACTACAGATAAGATCCAGCCGCTGCTTTCACACCATCTAATTGTAGCAGGAGGAATGAGGAATAGGATTTATCAGTTAGGACCCTTTTATTTGTGACTGATGACAATGCTATTTCCATCTGAATTAAGCAAAGAAAGAGAATAGGAAGAACAGGGGCCAAGGGCTCAGGATCCAGTTTTTCTTTCTGGGTTGACTCCATTCTCAGACAGGCAATTTGGTTTCTAGCAGCTACTGAGGCTGCCTATCTGGCTCATGTCTAATGGGAAATAAAGAAAAGTTTCTTTCCCAGGATTATTAGCAGAAGCTCCACAAGGCAAAACTGGCTGTAAACAGGTCACATACCCATTTCTCAACCCATCGTAGGTGGGAGAGAGGAGATGATACACTGATGAGCTGATGTCTAGGTTACATACTTCATCTCTGAGCCAAGGGTAGGATCCCAGCCGAAGTCATAAGTGAAGATTAGAGAGGGGAATGGGCTGTGGTTATGTGAACGTTGAATGGAGACTGGTGACCAAAAAAATGAGATGATTTAAGGTAGACTAAGATAATAGGGCTCTGATTGCCACGAATAGCAACCCAAAGCGAGTAAAGCAGCAAACTACTACTACCGATGATGATGACGACAAAGAGGTAGGGAGTCATAGGGTCAAATAAAGAATTGAACAACAAATTTTCCAGAAGGATAGCTCTTCGATTCGGCGGACATCTTTGTGAATAACTCCATGACATAACTTGAGGCTGTGTTGGTTATACTCACTGCCTTTGCCTGTCTAACTCCTTTTTTACATGACATTTTTTTAAATGTTTGGCCCCAGTGATTACAGTAGGCCATGATCCCCAAGTAGTAAGAGCAGAGTGATGGAAAAACCCAGCACTTCGGTAACATTGCTCAGTGGCTGTATCAGCCAGATGTAGGGCCCATCTTATCTCAGGTTATGTGAGACAATTAATTTTTAAATTTCTATATTCATTTTGTTCATGGTTTAAGTTCAACATCTATTACTTCCACCTAAAAGCATCCAAATTTGTACAGGCTCAAACAAACACCTTCAGGACTCCCTATTACATCTGGGCGTCTCTCTAATGCTGGCTGTTCCACTGCAGGAAGGCGCCATGCATCCATCTGAATGGTTGTGTTTGGAAATCCTGGGGAAGGGCTCTTATTGGTCAGGCATCAGCAGCTGGCCTGCACTTTGGAACATATATGTGCCCAGGGGCATGCTATACTCTGAATGGCATAATTTGGGTTAATTGTCTCTGATCTAGATTAATCAGCCTTGGGCAAGGAGGGCTTGAGGGAGGAACAGAATAGACATTGTTTGTGGAGGTAGGTATTCTATTGCCTCTCCTACCATGGTTTTCAAGGTGTGGTCCTCCGATCCCGCAGTATGTGCATTCCCAGGGAAACTATCAGACATGCAAATTCCTACACCCCACCCCAGATGTCCTGAATCAGAAATTTTGGGGGTGAGGCCCAGCAATGGGCACCAGGTGTCCTGATGCATGCTAAAGTTTGAGAACTTTCATACAAGAACTAAAACCAAATGCCGTCCGTGGTGGTTCAAAAAAAAGCAATAATGTTTAAACAGAGTATGAGGAAAGCCTTAAGAAAAGGTCTTTGAGATGGGTTTTGAAGATTGGGTAGATTGCTTGAAATGAATATAAGCTCACACATAATGCTATAATTACAATAAAGAATTTTAAAAATCCTTCACCCAAACAAATCAACTGTTTGCTTTTATCTATGGTCTTTCTCATTTGTGGTCTATGAGCAAACATACATATGACTATTTTTGTAACTAACAAAGATAAAATTTTCCATTTTACTTTTTTCACTTACCAGTTTTTTTCCTAATACACTATGGTTTCTATTAAAGCTTTTTGACCATTTACAATGACTTTGGGGAAATTTATTTTTAAAAATTTTAGAAGTTATCTATAGACTCACTACCCTATCCGAATCATTATGATTATTTCCTTTTAGTCTTTGTTCTATGGAAATTACTTACATAATTAGGCTAATAGCAGATATATATATATATATATATATATATATATATATATATATATATATATATATATACTTTACATTGTAGCATAAGCATTTCTATTCATTACTGAACAGTTTCATTATGCATAAGAGATGAGCAATCTCCCATTATTGGACATTTTGGTTGTTTCCAGTTTCTGCTGTGATAAAAGTCTTTGTGTATCAAGTGCTTTCTCCTACATTTTGAGTTGTTTCCTTAGAATAGATTCCGAGAACTGGAATTATAGGGTCACCGGATACGAACTCTTTTATGATGCTTGATGCATTTTGCCAAATTTCTTCCAAAAGGTTTGTACCAATTTACATTGCCACCAGCAACGTGTGAGAGTGCCAGTTTTCCCACATCCTTGGCAGTTTTGGGCATTTTAATTAAAAAAATTTTTTTTTTGCCAATTTAACAGGGGAAGAACTTTATCTTCTTTTAATTTGCATTTTTATTACTTTACCTAACATTACTTAATAAATATTCTCCCATGTTGCTTCAACATTCTTAATAAGCTCTTTTATGGTTGCAAAGCCTTTTTATGGTTGGGATTTGATGAGTGAATATAAGGGTAGGCCAACCCAGTTTAGAGACCACCATGAGCCATAGCACAGGGTCAGGAAAGGTCAAACACAGCCTGTCAATAACTGAGCTCATTGTTTTCAGCACCCTCCGCCTTCTGGGCTCCCATCGTAGTGAATAGCACCACCAGTCGTCTAGTTATTCAAGCCAAAGCCTGGCTGTCATTGTTGACTCCTCCCTGCCCTTCATCACTTACGTTCAATCAATAACCAAGTCTCCTAAATTGCTCTTGAAACCCTGTTGTTACTACCTGAGTTCAGGCCATAGCATCTCCTACAAAACTATTGCAGAAGCCTCCTAATGGGTCTTGTTTCCCTCTAAACCATGCTCCACATTGCAGGCAGACCTATCTTTCTCATGTCGAAATATGACTCAAGTGTTTTACTAACTTCCCATTACTTTCAGGATGAAGTCCCAAAATTCCTCAGTCTCTTTTTTAAACCCTCCATGATCTGAACCCTGCCCTACTTGTTTCCAAATGGTGCAATTAGCAGGTTGTGTGCTTCTCTTTTGCCCTGAGCTGCACAGAGATCATACACCAGACCTTTGAAGACAACAACCATATTCTCAAAATGGCCAACTGGGACTGGGATTAAAAGATGGGGAGCATTACCTAGTTCACATGAGGAGCTCCGTAATGACATGCCGTGTATCCAGACCAACCACCAGCAGCTTTGCCCTGGAGCTACTCAAAGTAGCTCCAAGACTAGTCCATAAAGTATTTGTTACTGGGTCACGACGGGGTGAGTACAGGAATAGAAAGTAAAGTTTTAGAAATTATTAGAGCAGTTTGATAGAGTAAATGCTTTATTTAGGATCTAATAATAAAAACAGAAAAATGAGTTTATATTTTGTGAGCTTTTTAAAAATTTCCTTTATCTATTAATGGCTTTTATTGTATTTTACAAATTATTGGCCTACAATGAAATGAATTGGAAATTTTAAAATAAAAGCTCTTTGACCACAAATAGTTTGACTTTAATTCTCTTGGAAAAGTTCAGTCTGAAACAAACAATCCTCACATATGTTTATAAATGCACTTTCTGGAGTAAGGAGATGTTTGAATGCCCAACTGGGAGAGCGTGTTTCAGACAAAGGAAAATCACAAAGAGAAAGAAATCACAACTTTAATTTATATCTTAACTTTACAATTTTCATAAAGAAACTGGTTAAAATAGAAAGTTCTGGCTGCTGACCATCAAATCAATAGGTAACAGTACTTGACATATTGAACAGTGGTAACTTAGTGGTAACTTAGAACAGTGAAGTTACTGGTTTCAAGTAATTCTTTGCTTTCTGGTCTGTAAAATACAGGGATGGGATGAAAAAAATTGTTTCAATGTTCTTTTTAGCTCTTATACCTTATGCCTTCCTAATTCTATGCTTGACTATTTAGTTTAAAACTTTTCTAATACAGATATCTACTGATATGTGACATGGAGTAAAGTAACAAGAGGGCTTGAAAAAAGAAGCTTTTTAAATAATTTTTTTTTTTTTTTTTACTTTCTACAAATTCAACAACTTTAATGGAAGAAATCGTCAAACACTGAATCATCGACCTGGGTTCTCACCACTAACTAGCTGTGTGACTGAGGATAGATGACTTCACTTGTTTGTGCCCTCTGCTTTGTAATGAGGAGACTGGACTGTTGCCAGCACCCTTAAAGTGTCAAGGGATCCCACAGGGGGTACAAGGGAGAAGGATGGGGAGTAGAAGGAACCAAATCAGTTGGGTGCTTCTTGGGTTTTCCCTACCATCAGCCAGAACATGTCCTCTTTTGTTTCTAGAGATCAGGTCTTTGTGCAAGATTTTATTAGAAGAAATACTTCACTGCTATAAAAAGACTGAAAAAACTACCTTGTTTCCCTGAAAATAAGACCTAGCCGGACCCACAGCTCTAATGCGTCTTTTGGAGCAAAAATTAATGTAAGACCCGGTCTTATTTTACTATAAGACTTATAAGACTTATAGTAAAATAAGACCGGGTCTTATATAATATAATATAGTAAAATAAGACCGGGTCTTATATTAATTTTTGCTCCAAAAGACGCATTAGAGCTGAGGGTCCGGCTAGGTCTTATTTTCGGGAAAACACGTTTCAGTCTATATGATCACCAGTGCTCCTTTTAGCTTTACGTCTGCCTGTTGGCATTGTACAATTAGCGGCCTGACTTGCAGTCATAATGTCTCGGTGGAGGGTCAAATGTATAGGAGCCAGTCAAGCGACATAAGTGAAAGGCGAAGGCTGGGCGTAAGTCCCATGGGGAGCAGTGGGCATTGTGCTGAAATTGGAAGCGCCTGCATGCCCTGTCTAAAGGGAACCTCAGAAATTCAGCGGCTGCCAAGAAATTGTTGTCAGGTGGGGGTATGGACCCTGTTCTAGGGCCTGTGTATCTCCTATGTATTCTGGAAGCTCAGTGGGACTCATCTGCCTGCAGACTGTGGCTCACCTGAAATTCTTAGTGGCTCACTGAAATTCTTAGAAATTGTTTTTACTGCTAAATAACTAGCACACACGAACTAGCAGGCTGGTCGACCTAATCATCTTGCTAATTGTTTAACACTGTGTCTGGCACATGGTAAACAGACTGCGGATATTAGCTATCATTATTACCTAATAATGATGTAACAGACTTGATCTGTTAATAATTGCAACTGAATTGTAATATAATTACACAATTTTGTGCTATTCAAGTTTAATTCCTTTAAAAGTCATATCACAAAACTGGAGCGTTTTGAAGAATTACTGACCAGAGGACAAAGGAAATAAATGATGCTTCGCTATGAACTTGAGTCATGTCCACGGTTGGTCCTATGCAATTCTGCTAAGTGTGGCCTTTCAGACTCATCGTGGATCACAATGAAAAACATGTGGGTGTCCAGCGCTATTGAATACTTGGATGTACGTGCTCTTAAAGTCATAGCTTCCTTGTGTTAACAAAATGACACAGTCACACTCAGAGAGCTGTCTAGATCATTGGCTTCTTTCTCACACACATTATTATGCTAGTTTTAAAAGAAGTTATAATATCTATAGAATAAGGCCCCCTTTCTTACTTTTTTTTTCCCCAAAAACGTCTTGACTCGTCTTTCAATTTATAAATTTATTTTTCCAGGTAAACTTGCTTACTTATATGGGACATAAATGCCCAGAGCCTGATTTCAGATACCACAGTGAAATCCTGTCCAGGCAATTGGTACTAAGTTAAAATAATAATAATAATAAATAAAGTTAAATAGTTGTAAAATAAAATATAAAAGAAAAATTTTTAAATGCTCTCTCAGTTCCACCAATCTAACAAAATTATTGTCATTTCTCTGCATTCCCTCTCATACATATCTGTGCACTCTTAAGTAAATTAAATATCCGTGACTTTATCGAATTTTTTAGTGGCTGGCAAATGGGTAGGCGGTTACAAAAATTAGCAGGACATATTTCTACCTTCAAGGCGGGGGACAGTAAACAGAGAGGTAAAGAAGAATCATGAAAGGGAATAAATAAAACAGACAATGACTACAGTGGGAGGCGGCTAGGAAAAATGAAGCATAAAAGACAAGGGCCGATTAACTCTGACCATGGAATTATCTAAACTAAATTTCCTAAATCACTTTGAAACCTGTTCTAGCTGAGGGTTTCTGATGCTGGAGTCCCAACTGGATCTGGGGGCTAGAGTTATATTTATTACTATGTACAGTTTGTGTTTTCCTTTTTTAAAATTTTATATTAGGAAGTAGACCATTTCTCATGTTTCTACAGAGCCTTTATAATTATTTTTTGTAATCTACAAAACCTTCCCTTTATATAGCCATGTATGTTATATCCAGGTCATCACTGTTATAAATAATAGCGACAGTAATATATAATAATAATATAAATAACAATGATAAATATCTTTATACATAAAGTTTTTTTCTTCATTTTAATAATATCTTTAGGATAAATTCTATGGAATTTGGAGTGTTGGGTTTAAAAAGATAATTATTATTTTGATTTGTGTCATACTGCCCAATTGTCTTCCTAGAGAGTTGCATAAATTTCCATTGCTACTAGATTAAGTGGAGATTCCATTTTTCTGTAGACTTCTGAGAATTGGATTTTATTAATTTTTGTTTTATTGTTTTGATTTTTGTGTTTTTGAAAACTAATACAACAGAGAATCTTTTAAAACTGCTTATTTTTTTCTTTTGTTAATTGTCTAATTATGTCTTTCACCATTTGTCTAACGGGTTGAGGGGATGTTCTTATATATTTTTCCCACTTTTATATAGTATAAATAATAGCTCTTTGGTAATTCTTTTTACAAATAGTTATACTAGTCAGTTGTTTTCCTTTTTAAATCTTAGTTTAATTGAGTTTGTGCCAAGTTTACCCTGGGCTTTCACGTACTTTGTTCCTATCTCATTATGATACTTATGAGGTTGGGCTACAATGATTGGTTTACATGTCTCTCTCTTTCCCATTGAGCTATGAGCTCCTTTCTGTATGCCCAACACCTTGCATAGAATCTGGTACATAATATTTGCTCAAAATTGCTTGTTGAGGTTTGGAAGAAAAAGAACATTTGAGTGGGAGAATTAAATGAGGGAATGCACTTGTAGTGCAGGGGATCCTGCCGACTTCGCCATGTGTCACGCAGGGTGTCATGCGGGGTCTCTGGTCCCACTCCCCACATAAGAACGCAGGACATGGTGAGGCCAAAAAGGAACACCCACGGAGCCATAGGTAGGGGAGTCATACCACTATATTCTCACTGGCGGCTGGGTTGGAGACACAGGAACCAGGAGCAACACAATTCTCAACCCTCACTGCGCCGCTTGCAGGCTCAGCCACCATCTTCTTGCTAGCTCCCCCCTTTTTCTGCTAGCGTAGCCACGGCAGTTATATTAGTGCCCAATGGCTCACTGGTTACAGCTGACGGCCAACTAGCCACAGCTGATGGCCATTTGATCACAGTCGACAGCCATTTACTACCTGAGCCAGCACCTTTCTATGTGAGGCTGAGAGCCTGGAAACTGCTTTCTGGGGCTCTGTCCCCACAGCACTGCAGTGATTCCCACCATTTTGAATTTCTAGAACTAGAGGGAAATCTGAGTTTTCTTCCTTCAGTTAGGAAAACATAAGGAAAACCTCTGGCTGACCCTGTAGGGAGGCCTAGCTGTTGGAGAGTAGGTCTTCCTTTCCCCTCTGGGCCTCACCCAAGAGTCAGGTCCTACTTGGAGAGCCCCTGGGGGTCTGGGTGGGCAGCTGCTTTCCTTTGGCGCCACTTTCTGGGCAAAAGGTTCCAGTGTTTGGATTTTATTAGCCAATAAAATTAAAGGAAAAATGCTGGAAACAAAATCACAGCACACTGTTGTTACTCTTGTGAATGAATAACATAACTTGCAACTAGACTATTAATGTCTAAATGGATTTTCTGTGCTCCAAGCCAAAACACATTTCATAAACTTACACAGAGATGGATGGAATCCCAGTTAATAAAAAGTTGTGGGTGGAGGATGCATGGTCTGATGGAAAGGGGAGCTGATTGATGCTAGGTTGCTGGAATTGTTGCATTTAACTGTGATTTTATTTTTAAATAAAAATAAAAAATTTTATTAAGTATTTGAACTTACACGTTAGTACCAAACTCTAACTCAAAAAAGTGAATTTATTGAGTGTTTGGAGATACAAATATGTAGATAAAATTTGATGAGATATATTGACTTATTTTTGACATTATATTATCAACCAGTTCAATCCAATTCTTGTTTGTCCCTAGTCATAAGCAGAGATGTTTCTTTTTTTTAAAAAAACAAAACTTTTATTTATTTAAGTGTTTTTTTCCAGGACCCATCAGCTCCAAGTCAAGTAGTTGTTGCAGTCTAGTTGTGGAGGGCATAGCTCACAGTGTCCCACGTGGGGCTCGACAGGCAACCTTGTTGTTAAGAGCACCGCACTCTAACAACTAAGCTAACCGCCCACCCGGAGATGTTTCTTTTTAATTAACTTCTATTTGTTGGAATAATAGTCCTCTCAGAATTGATGCATAGTTCTAAAATTTTAGTCAATACTTTAAAATAAGCAACTCTACAGATTCTGACTGCTGTGTATACAAAGAATTGTTTTTGTGATCCTCTTCCTTCACAATCTATTGTGATAATATATTTCAGAGTTTAATGTCTTTAGCGCCACCATTATAGTCAGCCAAGGAAGAAAAGAAAGAATGCAAGTGGCCATACTGAAAGCCTAAAAAATCTAATACTTTCATCTGAAAAGGTAACATTTCATTCTATTCTTATAAATCTTTTCTATCCCATTAGATCTCATTATTGGTGATCAGTGGCTGGTGGCTGAATATCTCTTGAAATTGCAACTATCTCTTCCACCAAGGCTATTTTTAACAATGGCTGGGGAAACGTGGCACAGGACACAAATGGCTTGGAAAAAGTAGTTAGAACCTTGTATATGAAATATATATTGTTTTCCTTTTTTTCACATGTATAGTACAGGTATAATGTAGAAAATGATAAAACATGAAAAATAAATTGAATATATATGCAAAACTATACCAATGGGAACTTGGGTTGCTGCTTGGGTTACTTCTGTGTCATGGACTTAGGAGTGATATTTATTTATTATTTGCTTTTTTCTGCAATAAAAAAGCACTTCTTATATTAGGAAAAAAGGGGCTATTTTTCTTTTTCTTAATTTTGTTTTCATTTTGGAAAAATTTAAACAAATATAAAAATAGCAAAACTAGACTAATAAACCTAGACTGTCCCCTAGACTTGTACATTGGGTTTCAGACTTGCTTGGGATCTGTGACTCCGTTTTTTCTTCCTTTCTCCCTTTTTGACTGGGAGGCAGCTGTGATATCTCCACAGAGCTCTGAGCGTGGAGTAGGAGACCAGTGTCAGCGTTATCCTGCTACCCACCATCTTCCTGCCTCAGTTTCCTCATATGAAAACAGGGATGATAACATATACCTCATGAAGTTGTTCTGAAGATGAAGTAAATCCTAGCTCTGTCCCTCGATAGCTAAATGAACCTGGGGAAGACATTTTAAGGGAAGACTCCTTAAGGCACAGTTTCTTCCTGGGTAAAGTGGGTTTGGGGATAGTCATACTTTCCCTAAAAGCTTATAAAGGGGTGGGAAGTTGTTCAACTCTAGGCCACAGGGTCTTCGGTTCTTCCTTTTTTTTATCCCTCAACCACGTATTCCAGGCTTCTCCTTAAACAGAGTTTTTGTTTGCGTGTATGCGTGTGTATGCATGTTTGTGTGTGTGTGTGAGTGAGTGAGAGAGAGAGAGAGAGAGAGAGAGAGAGAGAGAGAGAGAGAGAGAGAGAGAGAGAGAGATTAGTGATTCCTTAAGGACCTTCCAGTCTTGAGATTCTTTGTATCAAGATAAGCAGAATCTGGACTTGATGCTTTTATGCAGGGAATAGTTCTCAGCTCTGCCTGGAAAATTCCAGGAGGAGGTTTCTTCAGTACATATGTCTGAGAAGAGCTGATTTGTTCTAAAACGAGTAAGTGCGTGGGTTGCTACGCACCATTGCGCCTCAGCTCCCGCCCCTCGCCCCCACTTCTGCCAATGCCAGCCTGCCTTCAGCCCAGGAACCTCTGCCACCCCTGCTCCTTCCTCCCAGACGCCCTCGGGAGAGGGGATACTCCCTAGGGTCTTTACTTAAGTCCTTCCCTCCTTTCCATGATGACAAAGATCACAGAACACCCATTTTAGACTGGGCTGTTGTTACATCATTTAGTCCATATTTCTCAATCCTAGTTACACTTCAGAATCTCTTGGGGGAGCTTTTAAAGCAAACAAAAGTCCTGGGTGCTGCCCTCAGAGATTCTGCGGAGAAGCCCAGGCTTTGGTATTTTTTAGAAAAGCTCCGCCGGTGATTCTAAAGACCAGCCAAGATTGAGAACCAGCCCAGGGTTTTCAGACCACCTCCTACTGAAGACAGATTTTGACTCTCTTGTTTACCACTGTATCTTCTAGTAACACAAGTATTTGTGGAATGAATGCTCAAATGTACCTCTCAGAGTCCTGGGATGCCACGGAGGGCATCCAGGGGCAGAGAAGGGCCACTTCCCTGGGCTCCAGACTCCCGTTCTTACTTCAACTGGAGCACTCACTTTCAGCTGTTAATTTTTTTATGTATACTTCCAGGTAAGATGTGGAAACCTCTCATTTACTGATAAAGTCTGGTTGTTGTCGACAAAAGAACAGAGATTTTTCCCGATGCAGCAAAATCACCTAACAACAAATGTTCTCATGATAAAACCCCAACCAACACATGTTCATTAACAAGTTGAATTTTGTAGCTTAGGAATAATTTAATTACACATTTATGGAGTTCAATACAACATTATAGACATTTTTCCTGATAGACTTTATTTTTAAAAACAGTTTTAGGTTTACAGAAAAATTGTGAAGACAGTACAGAGTTCCCATGTATACCCTGCACCCAGTTTCCCCCTACGATTGGTGTCTTACATTAGTAAGGTACATTTATTACAATTAATGAACCAATTGATACATTATCATTAACTAAAGTTCATATTTGTTCATGTTTCCTTAGTTTTTACCTAATGTCCTTTTTCTGTTTCAGGATCCTATCCAGGATATCACATTACATTTAGTTGTTATGTATCCTTACATTCTTCTTGGTTGTGACAGTTTCTCAAATTTTCATTTAATTGAAGACTTTGACTACTTTTGAGGATCACTGGTCAGGTTTTATGGAATGCCCCTCTATTGAAATTTGTCTGTTTTTCTCATGGTTAGATCGGGGTTATGGATTTCTGAGACGAAGGCCACAGAAATAAAGTGTCATTTTTATCCCATCATATCCAGGGTATGTACTATCTCCATGACTTATCACTGTTGACGTTGACCTTGATCGCCTGGCTGAGGTACTGTTTGTCAGGTTTCTCCACTGTATACTTACTGTTCCCACCCCACTCTTTCTCTACTGTAGTCTTTGGAAAGAAATCACTGTGTGTAGCCCACGCAAAAGGGATGGGGAGTTATGTAAGCCTCCTTGAGGGGGCAGTATCTACATAAATTATTTGCAATTGTTCTACTTGGGAATTTTCTCTTCCTTTCTTTCTCTTATTTAATCATTTATTTATACACGTATGGACTCTTGGCACTTATTTTATACTTTGGGTTATAATCTAATACTTCTTTATTTTGTTGCTCAAATTGGCCCAGCTTCGGCCATTGGGAGCTCTCTCAGTTCCTGTGATCATCAGGTTTTTTTTAGCACTTCCTTACTTTCTGCGACTGCAACATGCTACAGGCTCGTCATGCATATTTCCTGCCCCAAATTATAGCCATTTAAAATTTTATTTGAATCGTCCTTGTGTATTCCTTAATTTCAGATTAATATATATTTTTTTCTCAGAATAATTGAATAATTTAAAAAGTATTAGAGAACTAACTGTCAGGCAGTTAGGGATTTTGTGATGTTGGTCATCTTTTAAAATTTGTATTTTGCTGATTTCTTACTTTTTAAAGGTTTTTATTAAAATATAGCTAATATACAATATTATATGAGTTTCAGGGGCACACCATAGTTATTCAACATTTATATACCTAAAGAAGTGATCACGATGCTAAGTCCAGCAACCACCTGACGCTGTACCACGCTATCACAAGACTATTGACTGTATTCCAACATGCACATATACACACATATATACTTAGATGTATATATATGAAAATTTGGGCAGGATTTTTCAAATAAATCATAGATTATGTCAATTTTCTCCTTTTTTGTGTATTTACTCTTCCTAATTTTTCTATACTTCATATACATTAAATATGTAACAAGAAAAAATGTTTTTAGAAGACTCTAACTTTGAGAAAAATGCTTATTGAAAAACCATAAAACAGTAGTAACCAAAAAGAGTAACCAAAACAGTAACCAAAAAATTGACATCATCTATAATTTATTTGAAAAATGCAAATATTTGGGTATGCATGCATGTGTGTGTGTGGGGGTGTATGTGTGTGTGTATGGTGTATGTATGTTAATATTTTAACACGTTGTTGCCTCATACTGAGTAGTCTTTTCCTTAGCATTGTCTCATTTAATTCTCACTACAGTCTTGGGTTAGAGGCCAGGCTGGTATTATTGTGGGTGAGAAAGTGTAAATATTGGCAACTGAAGTTTATAGCCTCAGTCTTGCCTCTAATTATGTGCACACAGCTGGCAACTGGCTGAGCTGGAAATCACCCACAGGCCTCGACTCTAGAGGCCACAGAATTCTTCTTTCCTATTCCAGAGGTTATCCTGGGGGTGACAAAAAACAAAAACAAAACAAAACAACCATATTAGTATCCTGGGGCTTTTCCCTGGCATCATAGCCTTTAAAATTCATACTGTAGAAGAATATTTGATGATATACAAACATGTCCATAAAAAAATTCTTAAGTGAAAAAAGCAAGTTACAATAGTTTGATCCCATTTTAGTAAAAATTAAAATGTTTGCATAAACATGTGAAAAAATCTGAATTAGGATATATTGTGAAGTGCGAAAAGTTAGATGCAGTATATGTGATATGCTACCTTTTGTAGTAAGAAAGGTGTAAAATAAGAATTTATGTTTTTACTTGTATTTGCATGAGGAACACTGGAAGGATATACAAACAACCAAGAAGAGTTCACCTAAGAAGGTGGGAAACATGATAGATGGGGGTCGAGTGGGGAGAACATGTCTCAAGGAATATCTCCTTAATACAATTTTGATTTTGAAACATTCAAAAAACTAAAATTAAAAATTTAAAAATCTAGTAGGCATACTAAAATGCTTATTTTGGGGTGTTGGAGAACTGTAATATTTATTTCCTGTTTTTGGTGCATGTGTATTTTCTCTGTGTTTTACATGTGGAAGAAAAGAAGTTATTTTAAAATCTGTTTTCTAAACTTATTAAAGTGTACCCATGGTTGAAAAGAGGGGTTGAATGAGATTTCTAAAGAACTTTGGGGAAAAGGCATCTTGTAGGCTACTGTAAATGTGAACCCTTTTTTCACCTGAAACTGTTTATCACATCCGGTTGCCAGACTGCAAAAGTACCTTGTGGACCTGGTTTCCACTGTCAGAAAAGTAGTCTCCAGAATACCCTCTAGAATTGCATTCACGATGCTGCTTTGGCTAAAAGATGAAATACAGATTTCCCACTACACAACCAGTCTTTCCCACCCTCCACTCCAAATGTTGAATCAGATAATGCTTTAAAAAGAATTCTACTTTCAGGGAAATGGAAAAAGTCTGGTCTAAAGATATTCTCTGGGCCTTTAGCATTTTTGACTGATTGTGAATTTAATATATTTTTAACTCAATTCAAGTGCTCTTCTCTCAAGAGACTGCTCCTCTGTTTCTCATCTGTGCTGCCTGGGTTGTAGTCAGTGAAGTTTGGCTGGGTGTTTGTTGACACATTTTCTGGGCAAGGCTATTTGAGAAATACTGACATTTCCCCTAACTTCCTTTTTAGGCACCAACCCAGTTTGTCTCCCCATCCCTGTTGGGGCTCCAGCCTTTCTTGGAAGAAAAAAATCTGCTTTACGCTTCACAGTCACTTTAAGACTTTTTTCTTTCTTTTCTTCTCCACACTTGTCTCTGTTCCATAGCCTGGGCCTCTGCCCAGTCAGCTTCCGCGCTATGCTGTCTCCCTAAGCACAGAGTCCTCTGCTCTCAAATTTGGAAGGGACTTCAGAGGTCTTTTTAGTTTGCAAACCAGGAATCTCCTCTACCACATCTTTGCCAGTCGTCCAATGTCTTCTTAAATACTCATGGTGATAGTGAGCTCGCTACCTTTAAACTAGTTAACCATCCATTGTTGGTGTTAGAAAGCTGTTTCCTAAGGAAGCTAAGAGCAAGTGTGTGATCCTCTTGCTTGCTCTTTAGTTAATTTCTGATCCAAGTGGAAAGAGTGGCCTGAGAGAAGGAGGATGGGGAAGAGAGGAGATCATTGGAACAAAGGGAGCCAGTCCAAGACTGGCATTTGCTCCTAGGGCAATGGGAGGTGGGTGCTAAAAAGAGCTCTGGATTTGGCCTCAGTAGGCAGGGCTTTGTCCCAACTCGATCTTTCAATTACTGACCCAGTTATCTGGGGGCAAGTCAGTTGTACTCTGAATCTAGTTTCTCTTATTTATAAAATTGGGGTTGTAATAACTACTTCATAAGGCTAATGGGAGGACTGAATGAAATAATGCAGGTGAAAATGTTTTGTAACCCTAGAGTTTTACAAATGAGAGCATAGTTATCATCTAAGATGCTATCTAGCTTAGTAACCAGCCCAGCCCAAGGAACTTACAAAATGGAGGGTTTTGAGATTACTGTGCCTGCACCTGTGTGTCATTGGCAGAATCAGCTCGTGACCGCTGTTGGCTTTCTCCTAGGGGCCAACCACATGTGATGATAGAATCTGAGCAAGTCCAAGGCTGAAGGATGTGGGTTCCCATCTGGTATAAAACACTCATTTTTAAGATGAATGAGAAGAATTGGTGACTTGCCCACTGTTAGGTGGGCTGGACCATGACCCCAGAAGCCTGATTTCTAGGCCTAGTTCCTGTAAGGTTTCCTGACAAAGGTGCAGTTGGTATTTTAGACAGTATAATCTTCATTGTGCAGGACTTCCGGGATCACTGTAGCAAGTTTAACATCTCTGCTCTCCATCCACTAAATGGCAATAGTATCCCCTTGTTTTACGATGACCAAAAAGGCTCCCACACATCTGCTATGGCTTCCAGGGGGCGGTATCTCCCCCAGTTGACACCCACTAGAAACTTCAGTGTTGGGTCCTAAAAAGTGGAAAGTGTGTTGGATCAGGTGTTAGAAAATAATGTTTGCTTTTTACTAGCTCTGTAATCTAAAGAAAATACTTCATAATTTCCCCATCTATGAAAGGAGGGAGCAAGTCCAGAGGATTTCTGAGGTTTCCTACGTACCTCTGCCCTCCAGGCTTCCCTCTGGCCTGCCTGCATCTGAAATGCCTCTAGCAATGAGCCTTCATATTAGGTCTTGATAGGATGGGTGATTTGTATTTTTATACATACCTTTCCATATTTACCAAATTTTCTACGTTGAATATGTATTGTTTTATAGTTATAAGCACCTCCTTTTTTTATTTTTTAACTTTTATTGGGGAATACTGGGGAACAGTGTGTTTCTCCAGGGCTCATCAGCTCCAAGTCATTGTCCTTCAATCTAGTTGTAGAGGGCGCAGCTCAGCTCCAAGTCCAGTCACTGTTTTCAATCTTAATCGCAGGGGGCACAGCCCACCATCCCATGTGGGAATTGAACCCGCAACCTTGTTGTTGAGAGCTCTCGCTCTAACCAGCTGAGCCATCCGGCCACCCCAAACATCTCCTTATTTTTTTGATTCTCTCTCATTCTTGTACTCTCGCTCCCCACCCCTTCCTCCCGTCCCCACCTCTCCGCCATTCTTCATCCTTTACTGGCATCTTTCCATAGTCATTTAAGCATGCTCAGGTTTCTCTCACTAATAAAACCAAAAAACCCCAAACCTTTGGCCAACTTCTCTCTCCTTCCTCTTACAATCAAAGCAGTTCAAGCAATTACAAGAATAGTGTAATTTCCACCCAGATTTCCCAAATGTTTATATTTTACATTTGCGTGTGCTCGCTCTAATTTAATAAATACATATATTTTGTATTTTATTATTTTTCTCTTAATTTATTCATTGTCTTTATTTATTCTTATTCTATCTTTCTGTTTTCTGACACATTGACTTATTCTTTTTCTTTTTTTCCCTACTCTCCTATAGTTTATTTTATTGTTCTTTTTTCTAATTTCGGAGCCAGATGCTTAATTAAGTTTTTCTCTTCTTCTTTATCAGTATAAATAAAGATATGAAATTTCCTCCAAACGTTGTTTTAACTCTGGTCCATAGGTTTTGATATGTTGTTCATTATTACTGTTTCTAGGTTGACTACAAAACTTTTGTTATTATTTTCCCTTAAACCCAAGAAAAGTTTGAGACAGAATTTTAGAATTCTTTTTATTTTCTGAAGGTGGAAAGTTCCTTTCATTTTCTGATTTTCTTATTATTACTGGTTTTGTTGTACATTGGTCTGAGAATGCCTTCTTACGGCCTAATACATAGTCAAGTTTTGCGACTGTTTCATGGACCCTTGGGGGGGAAGGAATGTACTTTTTCTTCAGGATACAGAGTTGAAATATTATCTATCAGAACTTCCTTATTAATAATTATATATATATATATATATAATCTTATTTATCATTGCTTAGCTATCATTGTTTATCCACTTGACCTGTCACAGACTAAGAGAAGTGAATTAAAGTCTCCTACTACCGTGTTTCCCCAAAAATAAGACCTAGCCGGACCATCAGCTCTAATGCATCTTATGGAGCAAAAATTAATATAAGACCGAGTATTATATTATATAAGACCCAGTCTTATATTATATTAAAATAATACTGGGTCTTATATTAATTTTGGGTCCAAAAGACGCATTAGAGCTGATGGTCTGGCTAGGTCTTATTTTCGGGGAAACACAGTAATGTGTTTGGGTCTCTTTCTTGTATCTTTTATAAAAAATTTATACTATATGATGGTCATTGTTACATTACGTGGTGTATAGATTTTCATAATTGTTATATCTTCATTGCAGGTCTTCCTTATCTCATTCAGTACGGTATTTGATGTACAAAAGCTTTTAAGGTTTTAGGTGGTCAAATTTTATCAATATTATCCTTTACAGTTTCTGTGTTTTGTATCAGGCTTAAAGAGGCTATCTTTACTTCCAGCTTTTAAAATTATTCAGTCATGCTTCCTTCCAGTACTTTTGTGGTTTTGTTTTTTACATAAAAAATTTTAAATCATCTGGAATTTATTTTGATGTAAAGAATGAGTAGGTGCCCAGCTTCACTCCCCACTCCCCAAACTTGGTCTTCTCAGATGGCTTATCAGATGTCTAAACATCTTTATTGAATAATCAGTTACAGGAGACATCTGTTGTTTTTGCCTCCTGCCCATAATCCTTTGCTCTTCTTTTAATAACAGACCCTCTATTTTCATTGGGGAACCACCTCTTAGTCCATATGGTTTGTTTGGAACTGACACTAGCTCCTGCTTCAGGGTTGGGCATATAAATAAACCTTGGTATCATCTCCCTGGCCACAGTCATTGGTTCAGGGATGGGGCATGACCCAAGCTAAGACGATCAGAGTCAGAAGACTCAGCTCTAAGACTTTTATTGGTATTATTTCAAAAGAGATAGTCTTTTTTTTTTTTTTTTTGAAGATTTTATTGGGGAAGGGGAACAGGACTTTATTGGGGAACAGTGTGTATTTCCAGGCCTTTTTTCCAAGTCAAGTTGTTGTCCTTTCGATCTTAGTTGTGGAGGGTGCCGTTCAGCTTCAAGTTGTTGTTCTTTCAGTCTTAGTTGTGGAGGGCGCAGCTCAGCTCCAGGTCCGTTGCCGTTGCTAGTTGCAGGAGGCGCAGCCCACCATCCCTTGCGGGACTCGAGGAATCGAACTGGCAACCTCGTGGTTGAGAGCCCACTGGCCCATGTGCGAATCAAACCAACAGCCTTTGCAGTTAGGAGCATGGAGCTCTAACTGCCTGAGCCACCAGGACGGCCAAGGGATAGTCTTTTTTTCTGTTGATCTTGAAACTATGAAAGTGTAAGACTGGGATTCCAGGGACCACCACCATGTGTAGCCCAAGTATGAAACAAGCACAATGAATAGCAGAGCATTGCGTGATGGAAAGAGATGAGGGATCTGCTAAATCTGAGTCTCTAGATCCAGCTAGGTCTTCTCTCTCTCTTTCTCTCTCTCCATCTATATATATGTATGGAGAGAAAGAGAGATAGTTGGGGTTTTCACTTGCTATCAAAAGACCCCTAACAAAAAAGAAAAAATTCACTGACTTGCAATGGTTTAATTTTTTGGAAAATTAAAATATGAACTTAGTCCTCTAATCTGTTCCATTGATCTATTTATCCATTGCAAGTGTCATAAACTAGAGACACTTGTTTTTTCGATGTCTTGCTTAGTTAGCTCAATGTTTAAAAACATTTTGAATTTGAATGTTGCTGGGAGTGTTGGCTGGTAATGGTTCTTAGCTAACCCCCTCTTCAAAGAATTGCTGTTGCCCAAATGGGAGCCCTCCTACGTGTAAGGGAGGTTATGCCCCCTGACCACCCCAGACTGCCAGTGACTGACTCTCGTGGGATTAAAAAGGCTAGTCCTCTTTTCTCAAAGTAGGACTGGGTTCTAGCTGTCACTCACTGGAAGGAATGGCTTTTCTAACAACTGAAGTAATGCAGATTAAAGGTGTTGATTCTTTTAAATGTATCTGCAAAGTTTTCTGCGTCAACTCACCTTTTTTTTTAAAAAATTAAAGTTTATTGGGGTGACAATTGTTAGTAAAACTCACCTTTTAAAATATACCAAAAACTCAACATCGGGCAACCACCAACATGTACATTTATTTATCCAGGCAAGATCATCAGAGGATGATAAAACCATTGGGTGAAATTCAGTTGGGGAACAGCTTACTTATTAGTTACCTGGGGGGAAATTGCTTTTATAATTGAAAGAACTGGCATCACCACCCTAACCAAGTGACCAAACTAATTATCAGGAATATTGGGGAAAGCTAACATCATGTGCCTCTTGAAATGATGTGAGAGGAAGTACACAATAACACACGTCATATTCCTGCCAAAAATGTTTAACCTGAATCCAATCATGAGAAAATATCAGACAAATGCAGCTTGTGAGACATTCTACTAGGCAGCTCAGAGAATTTGCATTTAGGAGCTTGCACTTTACTTACTTTTCATTAAAAAGTACATATAGAAATAGAGAGCATAGATGAATTTAAGTTAAGTGTAACCATGTGTTCATTAAGTTATTTTCAACTTTTCATAGTTTTGAAATTTTAAAAAATCTGCAAATGAAATAAACTATCCTTCATACAAGCACACAAAATATATACTACATTAAAATCTCACATGCTTTCAGATTTGTGCATCGTTCAATAAAATAGTTCAAACTTATTTTGTCAAATTATATTATGAAATGTGCGTTATAATTATAGTCAATACTCATCTTATTTCAGCTTATAATAAGATTTTCCAGTTCCTATTAACAAAAAATAAAATTATATGCTAGCTGCCAGACCAATTAGCTTTAGCAGTATATACCTTTCTTTTTCATTAAATACATGGGAAATTTAATCATAATGTCTAATGAAGTTAATGGAGCTATTTTTGCCTTTTAAATACAATATTCCCAAAAGCTGTCCACCGGAGTTCAATACCCACATGGACACACATTTACTGAAGGAGAACCTTTCCGTCAGTAATATTCATCACATTAATGATCACAGATAACTTTAGCCACACATCACACTGGATAATTATAAAATAACGAAGACTACCATTATCATCTTGTTTTGGTAACTTGAATATGATTAATTATATTAGATCTGCATCAGCTTTATCTTGACCTGACTGCTTTTAGTAATCGTTCTTACATTATATGCTACAAAATGTATTACTTCAACTTGTTTTATATTTTTCTTTAAATGTTATACTAAAATATTTATTTGAATTGAAAAATAACATCAGGCTCTTTCTGATAGAAAGTAAATGGTAATCTGATTTGGCTGATTGGTTTGACGATGAGGCCCAGCTTTGCCAAAAATGTTTTAGTCAACATTTTTCAGAATGTTTATTATTGAATGATATAAATGGAACGTCTGAAGTTTTGATGAAATAGAGTTAAAAGCATGTGATAAAACAAAGGCTTTTAAAGGGAAATACTGAGTGACGTGGCAGACAGTTTAAGGGGCCCTGATGATCCCTGCGTCCTGGTATTCTGGCCTTTGTGTTATCTCCTCCCCTGATTGTGGGTGGGACCTAGGACTTGCTTCTAACTAAGGGAATATGGCAAAGATGATGAGATGGATGTAATTATGTTAATGTGATTAAATCACATACGATTGTAGCACCAGTTTTGTTTGGAGGGACTCTTTCCCTCATTGGCTTTGAAGGAGCAAGTGGCCATGTTGGGAAGACCTTAGTGTGTCCAGGAGCTGAGGGGGCCTCCAGCTGGCAGACAGCAAGCTGCCAAATGAATGATGCCAACAACCACGTGAATGCAGAAGTGAATCCTGTCCCAGTTGTGTCCCAGCTGACAACTTGAAGGATTGCAGCCTTGTGAGACCCTGATGTAGAGGAGCCAGTTAAGTCCTGCCCATACTCTGACCCACAGAAATTGGGAGAAAATAAATGTGCGTTGTTTGGACACACTAGGTGTATGCACTAATATGTAACAAATACAAGTGGCAAAGATATGTTGAAAATAATTTTATATTTGAATGCTTTTGGAAACTATCCGGTTATGTACAAATTCAGGTGAAAGAATGACAGGCACAGTGAACAGCAGTGATTCTCAAACTTGAGCACACATCGCAGTTACCTAGAGGGCTTGCTGGTAAAACACAGATTGCTGGTCCCGTCCCAGAGTTTCTGATTCAGTAGGTCTGGGATGAGCCTGAGAACTTTCATTTCTAACAAGTTGCTACATGATACTTGATGCAATTCACACTTTGAGAACCACTGATGTAGAGTCATTTGGTAGCTAAAACTTGCTAAAATCTTTCTGGTATACTTCTCAAAAATTGAGAAAACAATTAGATTCTAGTGACTGATAAGTTCTACTTTTGTAAGTTAAATCATTTCCAATCCTTTTTTTTCCCCCAACAAAATTGAAGGAGGACCTAATAGAGTTATCAATTGATAGATCATTTAAATTAATTTCTAATGAAAGATCAATACGTGAATTTTGGCATGTAACTTGGAAGGACTTTCAAGAATGGAGTGGCATTTTTACTAGAAACACATATACATAACCCCTTCCATTCCTAAGTGCTTGGTTACGTGAACAAGGTATATTACTTAGGGTAGGTTAAACGGCTGTTACAAATAGACTCGAACATAGTTTAAACATATTCTAAGTTTACTTTGAACATGCCAATTAAGACAAAGGTTGTGAGAATCAGATAGTCTCCTATTGATACAGGTACAAATTAATACAGTCTTTTTGGTGGGTCTATTACAGTTCATATAAATAGACTTAAAATGTGCATATCACTTCCCCAGACCATGCATCTTCTAGGAATTTATCCTGAGAGTTATAAATTAATAAAGATGCTCATTCCTGTACTAATTCATTTATTAGACATTTCATTATTATTATTATTATTATTATTATTATTATTATTATTAGGCACAGGCCCCTCTCTCGGGGCAAACCCATTCCAGAGCACCCTGCCCTTCACAAAGAATCAGACATTTCTTAATCACTTACTCTGTATTGGAGATAAAGCAGGTAGCAAAAAAAAAATATAGTCCTAACTTCATGGAATTTATAGTCTATTGGGGAAGACAATCAGCTAAACTGCAAATAAGTGAATAATTAAGAATTGTTCAAAGTGCTGTGAAAAAAAGATAGTGAGTGCTGAAAAAGAGCACTCATATAATAGGAGCTAAGATCATATCTAGGAAAGCCTGGAAATTGAAATTATTCACTTGTTTGCAAGATTAGTTGATTGCCTTCCCTGGGATGGCTTTAAAATTGAGGTTAAATTATGCGCGTGGGTTGAGCTGGTTGGATTTAAGGATGGACTCAGAGGCAGTGTAATATTTCAGGTCCAAGGAACAGTTTGCATCAAGGCTGGAGCAGGAGGGAGCAAGGTACAGCTGAGATACCAGAAGAGGGCAGGGGCCCTGGAACATATAACATAAAGGAGAACATGGTACAAGATGAAGCTAAAGAGACAGGCAAGGACTCACCTTCTAGGGCCAAGTGAAGGATTTTGTTTTATCCCAAGAAATGACTGTAAATATTATTTGGAGGAATAATTATATAAAATAGAATACATAGATTTCAGGTGCTCCGTTCGACAAATGTTGATAAATGTGCATGTAACAATCACTCAAACCAAGGTATAGAGCATTGTTATCACTCCAGAACCACCCCTCTACCCCTTCCCAATAAATTCCTGGCCACTCATCCGCCGCTACCACTTTCTGATTTCTATCACCATACTTTGTTCCTTTTTGTTGCCGAGTAGTATTCTTTTGTGCAGATACCACAGCTTGTTTATCTGATCTTCTGTTGATGGACATTTGGGTTGTTTTTGGCGGCAATTGTGAGCAAAGCTTTTATAAATGTTCTTGCAGAGGTCTTTTTGTGAACACCTGTTTATATCTTTCTCAAGTAAATACTTCAGATTGGAATGGCTAGATCATGGAGTAGATGTATTTACCTTAATAAGGAGCTGCCAAAGAGTTTTCCAAAGTGGTTGCACCATTTTACACTCTACCACTGTCCTATCCTTGCCAACACTTGATATTGTTAGTCTTTTTAATTTTAGGTTTTTCCACGGTTATCATTGAAAAGTGGGGGAATGATTTGGGCTTAAAAAAAAATTATTCTCACTATAATATGGAGAAGGGGGTTGGACTGGATATGGTGAGACCTGCTACGCGGTGATGGCAAAAATTCAGGTGTAAGATGGGAGTGGATTGGTTAGGTAGTGATGGTGGAGACAGATTCAAGAGATATTTAGAAGGTAAAATTAATAGGAGTTGGTTGCTAATTGGGAACATTAAAAAAGGCCCAAATTATTACTTTTCGTTTGTTTGATTTAGGGGAATGGAGATCACTTGGCTTGGTTTTGCATATGTATTTGTGATGCCTTAATCTCCAGTCAAGGGGACTGCTTTAAATATATTACCTGTGTACTTTGGAATAGCATGCAGTCAGATGTTGTAGGAGAGTATTTTTGATATGGAAAGATGTTCAAACGTTTAAAAAATAAGTTACAAAACTACGTATGATATGTAATATGACCACATTTTTATATTTAAAATAACAGTATGGAGAAAAGCCATCTGGAAAGATGTTAACTGTGATCTCTAGGTTGAGTTTTCAGAATAGTTTTAAAATTTGGGCTACTTTTTTTTCTTTCTCTTTTTTCCTAAAAAGAACATATGCTAATTGTGTAATATGAAAAAAAGTTATTTAAAAAAACACGTAACATTTCAAAAAAAGAAATTGAAGAGCACAAAACAAGAATAGAGTCCCACAGGGATGGGAAAGGGGGTGGGAAGAGCATCCTAATCTCTCCTCCTTTATCCTCAAAAGACTCCACTTTCTGGGCAGGATACCTGGAAGGGATTCCTAGGCCTCTTCCAGATTTTGAGAACAGGAGAATGGAAGGGCTAGTGAGAGAAGCTGGGCTGACCTCAAACACAGGATTGTGGAACTATGGGGCATTCTCTGATCCCTGCTTCCAACCGAGAGCAAACTCAAAACTCTTTCGGATTCCAGTTGTAGCGATCAGTTCTGTTCTCTCTCCTTCTCCATGGAAATGGTTTGTGCAAGTAATCCATGACTCCATGTTGCTAATTCAGCCCCAGTTGTCACCCTACTTGACACATCAGAAGCATTTGTCATAGTTGATCTCTCCTTTGTCCTGGAAGTATCTTCCTGGTTTTCCCTACGTCACTAGCCACTTTTTTACAGTCTCCTCTAATGGTTCTTCACCATCTCCCCTACCTCTTAATCTTGGAGTGCCTTGGGACTCAGTCCTGGGAACTTATTTTAAATCTACACTTCCTTAGTGATCTCATCCAGTCTCAGCTGTAAATACCCTCTTACACACTGACGCCTCCTAATTTCTATCTCCAGCCTGGATCTCTCCCTTGAGCTCCAGACTTGTATATTCAAATTGACGTTCTCATTTGGATTTATAATGGGCATCTCAAAGTCAGTATGTCCCAAACAGAATGCCTGTTCTTCCCCAACTCCCATCCCTCGTTTTTCCTCCTCGGTCTTTTCTGGCTCAGTAAATGGCAAATCTAACACTTCCTTGTGCTCAGGCCCAAAATCCTGGAGCCCTAACTCACTCCTTTCTTTCTACGCATCCAAAACCTGTTGGCTCTACCTTAAAAAGACATCCAAATTATGACCTCCTTATGCTTTAGTTCAAGCCACCATCTCACCTCACCTGGATTACTGCAATAACTTACTCCTTGGCCTGGCTCCCCTCCTTGCTCCCCTCCAATCTATTTTCAGCCCGGCAGCCAGAGTGATCTTTTAAAATATAAATCAGATTATGTCACTTCTGCTCAAAACCTCTAACAGATACACATTAACAGAATAAATGCCTAAGTCCTTAAAAAATCGACAGGGTCCTAGATGATAAACCCCAGTCACTTTCCTGATTCGATCTCTTCCTGTGCCCCATCTCACTCCCTCTGATCCTGCGTCACAGGCCTTGCTATTCCATCAATATTCCAGTTGTGTTTCAAGTTTCAGGGCCTTGCTCTTGCTCTTTCCTCCGCCTACATGCTATTCCTTCAGACAGCCAGCTGCCTATTTTTTTCAAATCTATGCTCAACTCTAGGTCTTTTCTGACCTCCCTATTTCAAATTGCATCCTTCATCCCCACCATTCACTAATTCCCTTCCTTGCTTTTTCTCCATAGTACTTAATGCCATCTAATAAATGCTATCATTTAGGTTTCATTTGATTTTTGCCCCCTCCCCCAAATGCAAGATCCTTGAGGTCAGAGATTTGTATCTTTTTTCCCTTCCACTAATCCTAGAGCAGTAACTGGCATAGTATAGACACTATTTATTGGATGAGTAATACCCCGCATGTGATACTTGTATTCTGGTTTCCGGTAGACCAATGTTTCCCCCACTAGCCTGTGAGCTGTTTTAGGTGAAGGTGGGTTTCACTGTGTGATGTTCTCCCTCAAAGTGTCTAACGCAGTATTTTACACACAATAGATGCTTAACATGTTTAATGGATCGATGGATGCAAAGAATCCTCCACCTTGAATAAGAAAAGGAAACAAGGTCATCCAAGAGAGCCCTGCTAATGTTAAAGGGAGGTGTAGCAAACACCATGCCTTCCCACCACCCTTCCCCCCTGCCCCCATCCCCTCAGCGCACTTAGTTAATGCATCTCCAATAGCTTCCAGCACACTGATACTTGCACCTACCCTCTTCTTCTCTTCCTGGTAGGAAGTACACTGAGGGGTTGACATTCCTGGGGAAAACCTCAACCAGTAGGAGCAGGAGTTGGCGGGTAAATGCCCCAGCCTCTTCAGCCCCTGGTCAATGTGGTCAGAATAAAATGGTGTTAGTGTTGTTGAAGCATGAGCTCGTTAGTATATTTGAACATTTAAGCGATCATGAACAGGGCTTTATTTGAAAACGCAATCGTAAATCAATTATGTTCAGCACCCAGCAGTGCATGCCTGGGAAATGAACAAACATGGGCCTTTAATGGTGGGGCCGAGCAATCTTCAAAGCTTGCTTAAAGGTAAGACTGATGCTTTTAACTGCTAACCTTGAGAGTGTGTGCACCCACACACATCTTTGAATTTCCAAGGAACTCCTTTCTCCTTTACCTCCTAAGAGACCCGTGCCATCTCAGGATGGCCCCGAGATCGTCTAGTTAATCCAATCAACCTCGGAGCCGGGTCAGAACCCCAGTGTTCTGTCTCCCCGTGTCTCGTTCTTTTTCCACAGTAGCTGCTGTGAACATTCCAAGAAAGTAATTTTGGGAGCTAACAATGGTAAGTATTTTCAGATCCAGTTTCAACAAAGTGTTACTATTTAAGAAAGGCTGCCAAAAAGATAATGGGAATGAAAACATGCTCTGTAAACTGTAAAGTGCTATCCAAAAGTTAACTATCTGAGGTCACTGCCAAGGTCAACAAACCCGGGCCTGGGTGTAGAGCCAGCTCTAAAATTGGAGAAGCTAAGCAAAGGCTGACCATTCAAGGGACCCCTTGCAAATGAGACAACAGTGTGTTTGCTGGGATCAAAAGGACACAGTGGCTTATCTGTGTGGCATTCACCCCCACCCCTACCCCCTATTTTAAATATCCCTGTGCCTAATAAAATCAATGCTTACATGTGTTAAAACTGATGGTTTTCTGGCCTTTTCCCCTTTTGCTTGTGTTTCGGAGGCCACACACTGAGCTCCAGATACCTGTACCACGGGGCAACAGACTGTCTGTCCGAGGTTTCCAACTGACTGGAGACATGAGTGTTTTTCTTCCACATTCATTTACATTTGTCCCAGCTGCATTAGAATTTAGATTCTGTGCATACTCTGGCTCTCAAAAGCATATTCTTTTGCCCTCACACTACTTCTTTGTCATCGAACAACTGAATAAGCATTGTTTCCCTGGCATGGCTCGTGAAAAGGGACCTCGATGAAGAGTAAACTTCGCATTTTCTGGGCTTCCTTATCCTAACGCCCAGCACGGGAAGGGCGGCCCAGTGTTTGGTGACCTCCAGCATTGGGTTAATGATCTGGGTCTGAGCCCAGGCTGGATAATGAGCCTATAAATAATGGGGCGCTGATTGTCCAAGCCTTATCATGGTGAAGCTGAGAGGCAGAGCTCGCTTTGTCCTGGGCTCTCCTGCCTTCTCCCCAAGCATCTTAATCTGTCCAAGCTAGTGGGTTTATGTGGCAGACATTCATTCCTCACAAGCTCCCATTCAAGCGGCTGTGCACTGATTCAGTCTCAGATGTTTCTACACTTAAGGGCTTGTAAAACAGTCAAAGAAAGATAGTAGATAAACTTACAGAAAGCCTTCTGTTACAGGCTTGAAAAAAGGCTCTTATTTCTCTACTGTAATAGGAGTCCTGAAAAGCCCAAGGTAAGGTACAGAAAAAGGGTGAAATCGGAACACTAAAAGGCATAACGCTGCACACAGCTCTGCAAACTTTGATTTTCCTTCCACACT
Source organism: Rhinolophus ferrumequinum (assembly GCF_004115265.2). Taxonomy (NCBI): domain Eukaryota; kingdom Metazoa; phylum Chordata; class Mammalia; order Chiroptera; family Rhinolophidae; genus Rhinolophus; species Rhinolophus ferrumequinum. The sequence goes on along the minus strand of NC_046285.1, from coordinate 59,499,968 downwards.
TTTCCCAAGTGGATATACACCCATGAGAAAGAGACAGATTTGGAAAAAAGCCTTTTACTGCTGTATGGTTAGAAAAAAACAAAACAGGCCAAGACCTTCCTAAGTTTTTGCTGTTGTTGTTTTCAAGGGACCAACTATTTTACTTAAGATCAAAACTTGTTGGGGGAAAATTAAAAAAATAAATGGCCTTCTTCAGTTCTTATTGGTTTTCAAAGTATCCATCTAAGGGGCCGAGCTAGAATCATTCTGGAACTCCAGTTCCTAGCCTGGCTAGTAATCTTTTCACACAACCCAAGGCCCAAACATGAACTATCTGTTAAAAAATAGTTACTAAGTGGTGGCAAGTAGGGGGGCTCAAGGGGATGGGGTGGTCTCAGTTCACCACCGGCTGGAAAAAGGACCTCTCTGCCTCCTACTCCTTTGGATCATTTTCAGCCAGAGTTTAAGAGGTGAGACCAAAGAGTAGCTGTGCCCATTTATTTCCAGGCATCAGTTCCCTACATGACACTCAACTCCATGGTCCATTGCTAAGGCTCAACAGCTGAGAGACAGTGGGAGGGTGAAGGGGAGAGAGAAAAAGGTGGCTTCTGCTTGCTTTAAAACTAGATCAGTGAGGGCAAGAAAGAGGCGGGTTTCAGACACTTGGTAAACTGAAAGCAAACTTCTTTATTGTACACAGTACAGAATAAATGCAGCTTGGCAGGATGCATACGGCCCTGCACAGGGTAAGTATTTCAAATCAACTGGCAGGCTAAAGCCTTTCTGCACTGTAGACTTTCCACACTCTGGAAAAGAAGCAAAACAAAACCAAAAACCAAAACCGTCCGGGAGGTGCATGAGTCCGATGGAAATGCAACGGTGATGCCGCCATGTATGTCCCGTGACACACAGCACAGGCCACGGAGTTACAGCAGGGAGGGGGAGCTCAGGCTACACACAGGATTCTTTTCATTCTTGCTAAGATAGCATAAATCCATTAAAAAACAAAACAAAAACCCAACAACAACAACAAAACCAATCCCCAAACCCAAACTAGGATAAGTAAAAAAAGGAAAAACAAATCCTATACAACATTTACAACAAATAAATCTCTAGCCAGCTGGGGATAAAATATGCATCTATGTATAGACTATGTGTAGGTTAGAAAGCTATAAATATGGTTTGAAAAAGAGTCCTTTGATTAGAGTACAATGCTAATTAAGGCCCAAGCTACAGGTTCAATACCTGTGTGGGCTAATTAGCTTCCAATAGAGGAAAACCTTGTGTTTCCGCAGCTATCAAATACACCCTCTAGCCCGGTGAACCTCTTCACAAATGGCAGGTCATAAGGGGGGCTTCTGAGACTATGGAGTGCTCCACAATAGAAAAAGAATTCGAAGCCCGTGTCTTACCCTCCCCAAGCCAGCACTGTCCTTCACGTCTGAAGACACACACAGTTATTCCCAATGTGCTAAGTGTCCTGGGGAGCAGGCAGCAAGGTACTACCACTTTCTAGTAACTTTTCCTCTACTTTTAACTCAATGTCCACATAGCGTTAGCTGGGTTGTTTAAAACATTTTCAATATAATACAGCAATCAGATAAACTTTTTTTTTTTTTTAAAGGTGGCAGGAAACTAAAATGCTAGCACTGTTTTTACCTGTTGGTGTCACATGTATGTCTCAAACTCTACTGAATCATATGCAGGGTTTAAAGTCCAAGAATTAAAGAAAAAGGGAAACAAAGCAAACTGATGAAACAGAAATTGTCATCAGTCATACCTGGGGAAGAATCCCCAGGGTTCCCACCAGGTGACCAGGTTTCAAATGGACATGACATGTATTATGTACATCTGCTTTCCAGAGAGGGCGTGTTAGAGACCATGGGAAGTATACACATAGAATCTAAGTGGTGTGTCCAGGCTGCCCTGCACACCTCAACAATGTACAACTCAGGTGCAAAGTTCCGTCAGGCTGTCTGGTGCAGAAAGCACAAAGCAGGCAGTAAAGCGGGCTTGTATACGGCTACGGGGAAGCCCCCACACAGCCCCTTTCAAGCTGCAGCGTCTTCATAAGTTGGCACTGCCCTGTCTAAGGACACAGTGCAGTTACCGAAAGGTTTGTTTTTTTTGCTTTAAATACCAAAACTACAAAAATCAGTTTATAAACTGTTTTTCCAAAACAACCACCAAAACAAAACAATCCCCCGAATCAAAGCAAAACAAAATACTGTCAAAAGTGTTAATCACCCTTCTCCTAAAATTAAAGCCATCCGCACACAGCCATGTGACTGGGAAGAGAAAGGGGGCTTGTTCTACTTGGTGACCATATGGCCAGAAGGTTCCAAAGAGTAGCAATGGTTTATTATTTGAGAACCATCAAGTGGGTAACAGCTGTTCTGACTTTCCCCCCTTCTTTCTAGACCAAGGGGAAACATTTCAGATTGAGCTAGATGAGCTCTCTGAATTTTAAGATATTTTTAACCCTTCATGGTTTGAGCCTCCCCAACTTGGCCTACCTACTGTCGTATGGGTTTGTGATTTCTTTTTCAGTAAATTGTGCAAATCAGAGCCCTTCTATGTAAAGGTATTTAGTAGTCCATGATCAATGCAGATTGTCACACACTCTGTCCTGGTTTGTGAGTACTAACCTGAACAAGGTATTGCTTTGCACGTGTCGTCCACGAGAAGGAGGCTCCACTGCAATCTCTTCCCAGAAACCTTGTCAGGATCAGAGCTGAGGCACCAGCCTTTTGGTGGTTTTCTGCCCCTCCCTGTTCCCACTCTCCAGCAAAGGTATCTGTCTGTAAGGGTGCCAATCCAGAGACAGCTTGGGTTCTCCAGATAATACTCAAAGGGCAAGCTTTAGGAACAGCCAAAAACACAAACAAAACCACTGCCCTCGTTTGCCTGAATGGGAACTGCTAACGCTAGGCTTTGGCTGCTCAGCCACTCAGAAACTTAGTAAGCGAAGCCTTCGGCATAGGGAAGGCCACTGCAGCGATCCATGTCCAGGAGGTACGCAGAGTTGTCTTCAAAGTGGGTCAGTGGCAGGGTATCCTCCTCACTGAGGTGGCACTCGGACTCTGCTTTCAAGAACGGACGCTGGTTGTCAGGGAAGGCCATGGAGAAAAGGGCATCTGGGTCACAGACAAACTTGTAGACGTATCGCTCCCCGGCCACCTAAGCGAGAAAACACCTAATGAGGCCTGGCTGGAACAGCGCATGGTGAGGACCAAAGGAAGAACAATGAGACATTTGTAAGTCACCAAGTCCTCCAGGGACCAAAAGAGGTTCACTAGAAGTGACTATCCAAATCCTTCAGATTTATTTTAATAAATCTTAGGGACCTGTTACCTGCCAAGTGTTTTTGTTGACAACAGTTCAGCAGTTGAGATATCTGAATTTCAAATTCATACTAGATAGGCTCTTTTAGCAGAAAATACTCACTGTCTTAGAAAGAACGGGTATGCTGAGGCTGGGGCCTGGTGTTATGAGAAGGTGTAAGGATTGAAAGGTACAGTGCTGAAGCTAGGCCACGGTTTCAGTCACCTCCGAAGTTGTACAAGTCTTCACAGTACAGCTTTGTTATTTCTGAAGGGCTTAGGAATCTGATCAGAGAGCCTATGTGGAAATTTTAAGTTTGTTCCAAAGCCAAGTGGAATCGCTTCTTGGCTTACCTGCAGTTTTAAGTTACTCATTCCATGGTTCTGTTACACTGAGGAACTGGTAACTGCCTTATATGGATTTTATGCATTATAATATTATTAGCACCGACAGGCCTTGATTATCAAAAGGCCTCATGATATAGCTGACGAGCAATCTAGGTCACCGGGAACCCATTCTCTGCTGGCTGCTTCGCAAGTACAAGAAGACACATGCCACTGCAAATCAAACCCGATCATCAGCTTTGCTCGGGCAATGCAGAGGGGAGCGGGCAAGTGGCTAAAATGACTGGTAAAATAAACATTTCAGACTCAGAAATTCAAGACGTTGACTTTAACCCTGCCCTTCAGTCATTCTGTTGTGATTTTAAAATCCTCTTTTTAAGATACTCACAGGTCCTATAATGAATATAACACAATGATCCCTTACATTGGATAGCACATTATTTTTTTCCGGGACATTTTCACATATATTACCTCAGGAGATTAGAGCAGGGATCATTGTCTACATTTTTATTGGAAGTAGAGGCTTTGAGAGGTGAAGCGACTTTCTTCACAGCATACAGCTAAAGACACGGGAGTGTTGGGAGATGAGCCTGTCCGAGCCTCATTCTTGTGCCTTCCTGTACTCTTTGCCTATTTTATTCTCAGAAATAAACTTCTCTTCTACTTCATTAGAAAACTTAAGAACTAGCCATAGGGACAGCTCATTGCTCTTAGCTCAAGTCACCGTGTCTTGGTTACATTCAGAGTTGGGAAAAGTAAAGGAATATTGGGTCTCCTTCCTAAATTTAATATTCCACCTAATAATATTAACATTAAAGGGTGGAGGGGTTTCGGGGAAAATTGGAAATGACTGCTAATGGATTCAGGTTTCTTTTTGGGGTGATAAAATGTTCTAAAACTGATTGTGGTGATGGTTGCACAACTCTGTGAATACATTAAAAACCACCGAATTATACCTTATAAAAAAAGGGGGGGGGGCGGTAGTGTAGGAGGTGACACCCGTCCTAGAGTATTTATTACCTCTGCCAAGTACTAAAGTTAAACCCTCAGTTCTGCCCCAAAGGAACTCACACTCTTGTGAGTAATGGACACTGACACTAACGGAGGAATTAAAATACAGAGAGAAGGGAAGGGCAGTGATCGAGAGAAGTGCAGGTGCTAACAGAAGCAGAAAACGGGACTATGTACCTCAGCCTGAGGACTTCAGATTCTTGGAGTGAAAAGGTGATTACTGAGACAGGAAACAAGCAGAAGCCTGCCAGGTAATGAAGGTATTAGGAATGTTCTAGTTCTCCAATAGGATGGTAGTTTAATAGGTGTTTTTTCATTTTGTAGTTTGGTAACTTATATGAATGTGGTATGTACTCTCTGGTAAATAAATACCATATTCATTAAGAGAAAGAAATACCATATTCATTAAGGCTATGCTAGTGAAAGTAATCAACTAAGAGTGAGGAAAAGGGAGTTAGATGGTGCCCAAACTGGAAACAGCCTTAGAAGTTGGGACTGTATCCAGAAGACCATCCATGAAAAGCTGTTTAATATTTTTTAAGGTAGTAAGAGGAATATAGGGTCACATTATCACCTGCCTAGGAGAAAGATCAACCTGGCTTTAGCTTAGACAAGTTCTCAGCAGCAATAACCATACATTTCTGCCAAGTGCATCTTGGCGGCCACTACCACGTAGACCGCCTAAATGTGTAAACGCTAGAATCTGGATACAGCGTAAAATCGGGTGGCTAAGAAAGACCAAGCCAAGATTTGCCATTTACCTATCCACTGGATTTTAAGATTGGGGTCCTCCACCACCTATCCTAATAAGGACTTTCTACTGTCTTCCTCAAAATACACTTTATCCTTTATTCTGCAATCTGCTACCAAGTGATTCTGCTGCCATTTTACAAATGTTGGGTTTTTAAAAACTTGAGTTTTTAAAAACTTGTAGAAACTTGAGTTCCAGTTTCTACAAGTTCTGAAAGAGAAGATTTTCTTACTCCTCTAACACTTTTGAGAGTATTAAACCAACACATTTGAAGGTCTAGGTGTTCTACCAATGAAAGATGTCAATGAAGCTCTTGTGGGGATGGAAAACTTCAAGTCGATTCGGTCCCGTGCTCCTTCATGGATGTAATAGTTGGCCTAAGTGGCATTTGAAGTAAAGCAGAGGAATCTAATTGTCCTATGATGTGTTCAACACACAACCTCTGACTTTCACACTTACCCAAGGGCATTACAGGTGTCCTTTACGTCTCATTTGATTCTTAAGTTTGTTTTTCCAAGATTTTTTCCTACCACAGAATCACTTATGAGGCTAATATCTTCTCCATTCAGCCATTATAAACAGTTTTTACAGAAGCCCTTGCCAATTTTCTTTGCAAGTGGTCAGAGTGGTGTAAGTATCTCTTGTAATTGCTCACCTTCTGCATGATGCCCTTTTCATAGTAATAGCGTAGGGAACGGCTGAGCTTGTCATAGTTCATGGCTGGCCGGTTCTTCTGGATGCCCCAACGCCGAGCAACCTGCAGAGACATGAAAGCAATAGAAACTCATTCCCTGGGCCTAGTGGCTTTCTCCCAATCTCAGGAGAGCTAGTTCTGTTACCTGACTGCTCTGGTCAGTGCTCCATTCCTTGACCTGGAAGGAAAAGCATTTAATTCCCTCAAGACCAAACATTCAACAAAGGTGATGATTCAGTCACAAATGCTAAGAGGTGAGACCTAGGGGTGGAAGAATCCTAGTACTGTAAGATTGCAGAGGGCTTGGCTAATGTCCCAGAGGAAGCAGGCTCTCTACTGTTTCTCCACGTATGAATTATTGACCAATACCCACAGACCATTAACATGTTGCCATTAAGTGCTATGGTTTCTGTAGCAGTCAATAAGGAATAATTAGAATGGTCATTCCTGAAACATTAGAAACACACTAGTGAGTTGCTAATGGGCCAGCAGAGCAAAAGTTCAATTCTAATAAGATTGGAGAGGGGCTGGGAGATGTTTACTTATTGCAGCTCATGGAGTAAGGAGGAATCAGATCATTTCAGCCTGCTGCCATCCAATCCCCTACTCCCAGCAGACCTGCAGAATGGACATTAAAACATGTAGCAGCATTATCCACTTAATGAAAAATTAACAGGGTTTCCCAAATAGTTCTGAAATGCATTATACCCACCCAGTCCATCTGAGGTGCAGTGCTGGGAGCATGGAATTGGAGCTTCAGGGGAAGAAACCTTATAGCCAGAAAACGTCCTAGGACAGTTTACCCAATTATCGAGACAGCCATGCAATTTCTGTTCTCAAGTATCTGAACAGCCCAAATCCTACTTATAAGGATGACTGTCGAGGTGGGAGAATAACAACCCTGGATACATGAGTCTTCTCAGAGGTCTTTAAATTTAAATGTATGCAAACCCGGCGTCATGTTTTGAACATTTTAGTCCAGTTTTGGAAACTTTTTAATAAAACAAAATAACTACATTCCTTTGATCTTTAAAAAAACAAATGTTAAACATGAACTGGGAGGTAGAGCGACTGCAAGTAGAAAAGTCGATCATATAATAGCATTTCACGTATAGTATTAGGTTGGTACAAAAATAGTCACGGTTTAAAAGGTTAAAATTGCAAAAACCAGTTACTTTTGCACCAACCTAATATTTCCTACATATTTGGGCATAATGAAAGCAACATTTGAATTCAGGATTCTAAAATGACCTTTAATAAATACCAGAAATGATCTGATAAATAAGGAAGAATGCACTTGCCCTAATTACATTAGAATAATTCAACAGCCATGATTCCACTTTGCAAGAAACAGTGTGAAAGTTACATTTCCACTCTTTGGCTTCATGTTCCTATAGCACAGACAATGTCCCTGGGTCTCCTTTCTCCATATTGCATCCATTCAACTCTATCTTTGAAAAAAGCCAAAAAGGCAAAATTAACCCCAAGTTACATCCTGGTTAGAGAAGATGAACATTTTAATGGAAGTAGTGATATAAAGAGAAACTTTCTAAACCAATATATGTCCTTCTCCCCTGTTCAAAAGAAGTGAGAGTATACAATGATACTCGAACCACTGTCAGCTACCTTAGGCAGGGAACCTTAAAGGAAGCCCAGCCTCATCATTTTACTACATTCAGGGGTGGAAAACAATTCTTGAATATTCTTCCACTTCAGCCACAACCTCTCTTTGCTGTCACTTGTTTACACTCAATAGCTCACTGGAGAGAGGTTTTGTAATATGCACAGACTTTCAAAGCAGCTGTGGTAGCCATAGTTACTAACTCGTCCTCTTGGGCCAGGGCCCTGTGATTTAGTAGCCATCAGCAGGGCTGCTCCTTCTACAGAAATGCATAATGCAGCACAACTGCAGAGCAGCTGGAAATGAGGGCTGCCGCATTTCTGGGGTGAGGGAGCAGGCAATAGCTTGTTACCAGCTCTTTCTTCCTTTCATCTTTCTCAGTCGTTACTTTGATAGCATGCATCTTGAGTACGGTGGCTGAAGGAGTTAAAAAAAAAAAAATCCACATATCTTTTCCTCCCTTTTCAAGAGAAAGCAGCCACAGCTAGCAGAGGGAGCGGCTTTTTCTGCAGCCCATCCTTTTACACCTCCCCATGGCATCAGTTATCTGCCACATGTTCAACAAACAACCCTACCCCCAAAATATTCATTAATGCAGATTCACAGTGAAAATGGCTCCAGATTAAAGCCGAGTCAGTCATAATTGAGAGGGTGCTAAGCTGGATGACTATCAAAAGACATTTGATTAGGGGGCCTGCCAAAACGCAGTTCTAAAACCACAATTTCCATGCACAGTGTAATGGATATTATGGATAATTACCCAGAGTGCACTACTCAGCCACACAGCTGCCTACAATTACGTCCCAAACAGCTTCCTCCTCCACTTCACCCTTCAAGCTCCCCCGTGACAACTTCTTACAGCTTTTCGAGGAGTTGGTATCTTCTTGACATTAACAAGAGAGGGGCCCACAAGGAGTAGAGTGGGGGGTGGGGACGGGGAACACAACAAATGCTGCATGTCCTGGGGCTAAAGTGCACAGAGGGAACAGACCTAGTGCTAGGTTAAGAGAATGGAACATTCAGAGTTCACGGAATGCGTGGGGATTTCAAGGTGGGGTGGAAAGAAGTACTTCCTGAAGAAATAAGGCTGTCCAATCAGCCGAGGGATTCTCAAGGCCACCACAGGCCTCTCACGTGACTTGGAAGCTTGGCATTTATGATCATTCTGGATTAATATTAGTTTCTTTATTAAGTAAGAAAGCAGGGGCCCTTTGCCATCTGTTCATCATTTTCTTTACTACTGGTAGGAGAGCAGAAGATTCAATAACAGCTTTACAAAGAGTCATAACCAGGTTTACCTGCAGCTGTACAGCCTGTGCTTAGGCCCGAGGCAGTGGCAATAAAGTAATAAAAGCTCCTGTTTGTGAAACAGGATAAATCAATAAGGGCTGCCCACATGACAGATTTACTTTCAAAAAGCCTCAGAGAGTTTAGGCGACATGCTTTTCTCAAGCCTCACATAAACCAGGCCATGTTCTGAGGAAAAGAATGTGGGGCAGATGGCTCTCCAGTATGGCTGCGAGCCTAAAACGTAGCTCCATTGCTGCATGACTTAGCCAAAAAGAAACCTTTAGAAAAACACAACAGCGGTCCCAAACTCTGGCAATGAAGGTAGACTGAGTCTTGACAGAAACTGTTTACAATATGAGATGTTGACGTATTTGCATTTTTGTGAATGCTACACAATAGGGAATACCACACGTATACCCTCTTTCATAACTGCCCTTAGTGAAGCCTTCCTTATTCTCCTACCAGTCAAGATTCTTCTTACGTTTGCAAGCCGCATATTCTCTTTTTCTCATCTTAACTTTCAGGCCATTTTCTTCTTCCAAACCAAATGCCAGGTTGTTACCTCCTGCTGTTAACCCTCATACCAACTTAGGCCCTTGGTGTGCTAACATGAGCCCTGGAATTAATGGAACAACATGTAAAACTGCAGTTGTTGCTCAAGTGTCATCCAAGAGTAATGTTCCCTTTTCAATTACACGTAACCCAAAGATACCTTTTGCTCTGTTGGTTTAACATAAAATGCCTAAGTACACACTACTAAAAGAAGCATATGTCAGATTTGTAGGGCCATCATTTCTTTTCTATTTATAATCTCTCTAGATTCTAAATCAAAGAGAAATAAAAAATCAATGATTTGTCTGAATGGCTCCATGATTTGTCTTCTCCATTGAAGTAATGGTACTGGTTCTGTCCACAGGCCTTTCTGTCAATAGTTCTGGGTAAACAGACAGAAACAATGTCAACAATGTTTCTTTCTCTATTAACAAAATAATGAAGGTCTGTGTCATCTCTCAACTATTGTGATGGAACATAATAATATACTTAAAGAAAATCGAAGCTCCTAAGATTGACCTGTCTCTGATAATTTTATTTCTTTAGGTTAGAGTCATTTGAAATACACAATGGGCTAATCGCATTCTGTAATATATTACCAAAGTGTCATACTTCCCGTAGTCTCAGATATAGGCTATGACATGAGAGTTGACACTGAAACAAGTTTACCACTGAAACAACACTTGGAAAAAGACTTTCCAAGAGGGAAAACAGACCCTATTTGGATGTAAGTCTTGACAGCCTCACTCCCCAGATTTTGCAGAAATGTTACTAATACTTTTTATATATTCTACAGTGGAGAACCCCACCTATCCACGAACTGTAAACTGTCCTATTAGTAGGAAGGGCACTGCCAAGCCCAATGGCCAGGCCACAATCTGAATAAGGAGAGCATATTTAACAGTAAAAAGCCTCCGTGGAGAACTAAACAAGAACAAACATCACCATCAGCATCAACAAATAGAAAAGTCATTTGCGTCCGGCTTCCAGTGCTCACCTCCTCGGGTTCTATCAGCTTGAACTCCATGCCTCGGCCTGTCCAGGCAATGAAGTGGGCGTTGGCTGGGTCATCAAGAAGAGTGACCAGGAACTGCCACAACTGAAGAGAACCTCGCCTCTGGTAAGGAGGGCCCTCCCGATACATGGTGGGTTCTTGTTTGACTTTGCCTGTTGGGGACGAAGATACAAATGCAATACTTTAGTCTGAAGTTTCTCAGGTACTTGGGCAAAAAAGAGTTCACACCAATTTGGTGCGAACGAGACTGACAGAGAAACTCTGACATCTCCAAACTTCCTGCTTAGCAACGAACTGGATAGGGCTCCTTACCTTCCAGTCTCTCGGGAACAACACAAGTGTCATCGAAGTACAACCGGGGATCTTTTTCATATGAAAAACCTGAAGGAGAATTTAAAAAGAAAGACTATGTTGTTTAACAAATTCTCTCTGTGTTCTACTAAAACTCTGGATTTAAGAACTAAAATGGGATTCTTCCATTTCAAGTCCTACGCCCTAGTAACTGCTGTATCTATGGCAGGCTGAATTTTGGGGGACTTCAGAAGGACTTAGGCGTTCGTGTTCTGACGGAATCACCTGAGCCTCGGTCAGAGCGGCATCAATTCTTGCTATGAGAGCTAAGACTGCAGGGAAGCACTGAGTCACCAGCTAAGTTTCTTCATATCTTGCTTATGAGGTCTGCATGGATCAGTGTTGCTGGGACTAAGCCTTTCTATCTGAAAAGACATCTCATCTATTTCAGTCGGCCTAGCTGCGTGGATTTGGTTCACCTGTACATACTCTCACCCTTTTTTTCCTTTTAGCGAATATTAATTTCAACATTTCCTACTCGTCCAGGCTGCCCACATACCTCATTCAATTATGAAAGAGCTTGGAGGGTAGAGAAGGTAGCCAAAATGAGTAAAGACTTGGGCCTGTAGAGAACTGTGACAAGCAGTAAATTTAAAAGCAAGATGGAGTTACAATCACCAGGTGGTGGAAGGAATATGAAGCGACTTTCTAGCAATAGATAAATCAGAGGTAAGAAAGGGGAACTGACTGATTCAACAACACGTTAAGTGGAAATGAAAGGGAGCAAGGGCCAAAAGGGAAAGGGGTCAAGAACGGTGGCCCAGCGTTCTCAGTCCTTGAACCCTTCATATACATTCAGCGCTGACCACCATGTCACCGGGCACCCTAACAAGACCAGCAGTTCAAATCCAAGCCAGGTAACAGACAGGCTTGATGGGGACCACAGCCTGCTTTCGGGGTGAGCACTCCGCGCTCTCCTGCACCAGCACACTTCTCCTGGATGGTAAACCACTCATCGGGCTGTGCAGTACAGGTGTATGTGTGCCTGTTGGGTATGCAGAGGGGATAGGGAGGGGAAGCCACTCTGCAGTGAAGGGCCTTCAATAGATTTTGAGAGGGATGTGCTATGACTTGAGAAGTCTACAGGTAAAGGTGCCAAGAAACAACCTGCTGTTCTTTCTGCACAATCAGCCCAGATCAAGTTCTTGGCAGGACCAGCACCACTTTTAAGAGGCCTGGGACTGGGAAAACACTGCCCAACTTAAAGGAAACTGCGATTGTTTTGAGGTTTGTATTACTCATTTTTGTTTTCTCAGCCCCAAGCACTATTTCTCCGCTTAACTACATCAAAGGATGTATATTTTATTGGTATTTACTTATTATTTAGGCCCAATAAACATTTATGCCAGAAACTGTGCTAGAAGGAGGTAGATAATGAGAAGAAACAGACTTGGGACTTGCTTGCATCCCAACTGGAGGAGGTAATAAAGAGGGAAAAAAAGAAATGAGACATGGTGTAATACAGAACATTAAAGAGTGTGCACCCTGGAGCCAGACTAATGGACCTAGATTAGCTGTGTGACCTTGAACAAGTTAATTAATTTCTCTGTGCTCAAGTTTCCTCATTTCAAGACTAATTCCTACGTTATAGAGTTGTGGTAAGAATTTAATGAGTTAATATATATTCTGTTCCATGGATCTATTTATCTTTACACCAGACTGCCAAGAATAGCTCCTGGTAGATAAGCGTGCAATAAATGATAGTTTAAAAAAATTAAGGTAGTTAATTGTACATTGGGCTAAGTACTATTAAGAAATAAACTGGATGATGTAAGAGCTTTATCTTATATCACTGTCATGGATTCTAAATTCCATGAGGATAAGGACAATTTCCTGAATATTTTAGTATCCTCATAGCACCTGGTATATTATAAGTGCTTAATAAATACTTGAATAAATATGAGAGCAGCTCATTAGTAGTCGCCATTAAAAAAAGATTTAAGAATACAGTTCTAACTTTTCAGTCAGGGATTCAGTGACTCCAACAAATTTATTTCCAATTTTGGTACTAGAAAACTGACTTCCATAACACACTGTTACACTTTGTATTATCAATGAGAACTGCACAATCCGTCATGCTTCACGCCTCTTGCCTTGGTTATCAGGAAGCTACTTATTTCCCAACTGTCCATACTGATTTTGATAACTCCAGTGATGTTCTGATGGCCTTATTATAAAGTCATTGTAAGTGTACTACTTCAAAGTTCACACACCTGTTAACCTTGCCAAGTTATTTTTAGAGCTTTTCTTCCTCTAAGGCAGGGGTGTCCAAACTTTTTTCAACGGTTTTCACCAAGGGCCATATGCGGTAAAATGCACAAACAGCCGGGCCACTCACTCGAGGTGAAGTACGTATTGGTTTATTTAAGTAAACTAAATCTATTTTTGGAATTTGCTGCGGGCCAATTAACAATGGATCATGGGCCACAGTTGGCCCGCGGGCCGCAGTTGGGACACCCTTGCTGTAAGGTAAGGATAATACATTCAGAGTATATAGGGAAAATATGTAAATGTAGATTACATTTTAGGTTTGTTTTTCAAATTAATCAGATGAAGTCGTGCCCCTGAGTATCGTTTTGGTGTTATTTTGTGGTTTCTAGTCATTGCCACATGTGGTTCTCTAAAACATCTGGAAGATGCTGTTGCTTTAAGTGAAATTAAGTCAGTTGAATTTGTACCAGCAGTTATTATCAGTTGTGGCCACATCTAATCACTCAAATAAAGAGTGATTTGGCAGGAAGGAAGGGCCTGTATGAGCGTAGTAGAAATCAAAGATTCAAAACAGCATGTAAAGATTCCAGGTGAACGCTAAGGCAGGATGGCTATCTTAGCAATCACAGATGTCAATCAGAAACGCTTATTTCACTGTTTCCCAGGCATCTGTGGTCAAGCAGGTATAAGAAGTAGAGAAAAACCATGGCAGGGTAATTTAGGGCAATTAAGAATGCAGGTCTCTTTGAAACGAACTTCTTTAACGTGTGTGGAGGCAGGGAAAAGAATGGGAGAGAGTGGGGAAAAAGAAGACAAACTTGCTGGATAGCCTGTGTGTAGTAAGCAGCCCAGGGGTCAAATGCCAGACTAAAAATATTTCCTTTAAGAGCATGCTCCTTTCTAAATGTTGTAATTATGCAAAATGTTTTCCTCCCTCTCTTCCCCCACTCCTTCCTAGTTTCCCTGCTGTAGACATCAATTGCTCCTGTAGAGAGCAACCTAGAAGAGAGTCCCAAACAGTTGTGCCACTCACAGTCAGAGGTCCAGTAGATAGCCCTTCCTTCCCAGGGCTGGACACTCAGAATATCCCCAGGTGCCCAGTGAAGCAACACTTGGTCTCCCCTCTAACCAAGTCAGCAGGAAGCAGCTACTCATTGAAACCACTCGAGAACCAATTACTTACAAAAACCAGTCAATGCTTCATAATGCTGTTTTATGGTTCTTTCCACCTTCCTCTAAAAACTCTAGAGAACCATGGTTACCAATTTTGGACGCACATTGGAATCGCTGTGCATTCGCTGTGGAATCCTGGGGAACTTTAACAACTACTAACTCTTGGGTCCCACCCCAGAACTTCTCATTTCACTTTTCTGGGTAAAGCCTGGACACCAAAGATTTAAAAGCTCCCCAGGTGATTCTCATGTGTAGCCAAAGCTGAGACTTTCTACTCTGTAGTAGTTATTAAACTTGAATGTCCATCAGGTTACTGGCTGGTTAAAACAGTGCGTTTCTGATTCAGTAGGTCTGGGGTGTGTCCTGAGAAGGAGCATTTCTAACAAGTCCCAGGTGAAGCTCAGGCCATAGGTTTGGGGAAATCACATTGCTCTAGATCATTTATGGAGATGAATGTGACAAAAAGTAAGACATTTCTGGGGAAGCTGTTCTAAGAAGAAAAGCCTTCCCTGTTTCAATGTTCAGAAGAGAAGTCCTGAACCTACCATCTGAAGTCGTGACACAATTCCTAAGACCCAGTATAGGTCATCAGTGTTATATATAGCTGTATAACCTCCTTGTGTGGGAACGTGGAACTGAGGTTGGTTCATTTTTCCTTCACGTTACCATGTGAACTCTTAAAAGTCAGGGTCATTACTACTGAAAATGGTGGCAGCTCTCAGTGTTCAGGAGCGTACCTCAAACCCTGTGTGTAAAGTACTGAAAGTGTAAAGTACAGTGTGTAAACTGAAGGTTATGATCAATTAGCTCTCATATTCATGAGCTAAGGAAGAGTCAACCTAGGATTTCAAATCTTAGCCTGGAAACAGCAGTTTGAAGTGTCCTTAAATATTATTATTATTTTTTAAAGCTACTTACCTTCATGGCTGCTGGAGAAATAGCCCCCTCTCATGTAGGATGACTGGCAGTTAGGCACTTCTGAAAGAGAAACACAGACATACACACTCTCATCACTGGTTTCTGCAGTTGAATCAGTATTATCAGTTGAACTGCAGCTCTGCGATAAAGCTCCTGAACCTTCTCCTGCTCCAAGGTCATTTTTTGCTCTTGTCCTGGGAAAAAGGTACCACCCCAATAAGCAACATAGAAAACACTATAACCCACCATCTGAAAGTAGGACTCCTAATCAAGAGAACTGGGAGGAAATAAATGATGCCTCACTCTCATCACTTACTCATTTTAGAAATTAGTTAACACTAAACCTGGTGAGAGAATTAATACCATGTTTCCCCGAAAATAAGACCTAACCGGAAAATAAGCACTGGCATGATCTTTCAGGATGCTCATAATACAAAATAAGCCCTAGTGCGTCTTTTGGAGCAAAAATTAATGTAAGACCTGGTCTTATTTTCGGGGAAATACGGTAGGGCTTATTTTATATTACGAGCATCCTGAAAATCATGCTAGGGCTTATTTTCCAGTTAAGTCTTATTTTCGGGGCAATGCGGTAGAAGAAGAAATTGGCTTTTAAAAGGCCAAACTTGGCCTTCTGCCTATAAAGATTGTGGCGTTAGGAGGGGGAGGAATATCGCTTTAGATCTTTCCCAATTTGCTCTCCTTTACAGTTGACGGTCACATCCAATTCTGCTGCAAGAGGTGAGGGTATTTTTAGGTTATAGAGATTAGGGGATTTGAAGCTATGAAGTTAGGACAAGAACTGGCAGGAGTCGGGGACTGCAGTTTAGCAAGTACATTTTCACCATGCTGGAACTGTTAGAATGAAACCCAGGCTCAAGCAATCTCTTCTTCAGGGATCATGTTATCAAGGTGTCCACTGAAAGAAAAGACAGTGAGTTGAGTTGTGCCCATGTGGGACAAGCCTTTACCCCAGGAATACCACTCAGATCAAAGAATTAGAGCTATAGTAACATCTGCTGGGTGTCTTGCTTTAATGGAGTAGGGTGGAGTGAAAAACACGTCAGAACAGATTAAATGTCATCCTCAAAGGAAAAATGCTGGTTATGCCTGCTCCTGAGAAAAATACATCAAAACCTTCAGGAGGAATGCCAGTGGAAATTTTACAAGCTATCAATACTTATACTTGGTAATTTTTCTATCATAAAGCAACAGATGTCTCCCTTCTGCCTATCTCCCCAGCCTTTCCCATAACCAATTCCTGCCTGAACTGAGCAATCTATGTATTATCACACAGAAGGTCAAGAGCAAATTCTATGCCCTATTCCATTTGCAAAGGCCATTGAAGTACATATCGCCCTACGCCTCCGCAGGGTCTTCAAGAAAAGCATGTCTGGGGAAGGCTGAAAACCTACCCACCACCCTCAAATTCCTCCAGCACCAACCGCAAGAAAAGAGTGAAAAAGTTTTAAGTCATTTCTGAAAGAAGGGAAACTGAAAAGGAGGAAACAGTTTCTAACTGCAAGCTACAAAATCCCAACTCTCCTTTTCCCTAAGGATCTCACTTAATAGGCCTGGCCTATAAGATACAGTCAGTGAGTGAGTGTGGGGGCGGGGGAGGGAAAGGAGTCCCCAAGTATAGCTTAAACTCTTGATATGCTTTAGTTCAGAGACAACTGTAGCAGACAAGAGCATCCCGTAACCACATAACAGGCGCCCTAACGTGCTCTACCTCTTCCTGGGTACACCAGCAGCCGCTGAAGGACACAGCAATGCTCCCAGATGAAAGCACTGCAACAGATGAGCGAATCCCACGAAGCAACCAACAGAACAGCCTTTTCCATGGCATACCCAGAACCATACACAGCTAGGGCATCCAGGTGCTTTCTAAGAACACCATTCATTTCAAGAATAGAAAAATCCCACCCTACGTTGGAACTCTCTTCCTTATACTCATATTGAAAGTTTAGGGGTCTGATGTCTTCAAAAAGAAAGCCACAGAACTAGGGCAGAACTAAAATGCAGAACTAATATTTCCTGTGTCCAGTGCCCTAAGGTAATAGGTCTTAAACAGGGTGTCACCCAGATTGGACCCTAGCAATTCTTCACACGTGGCCTCAGAGGTGTACTCTGCACCACTTTTGAATGCCTACTGCACTTCCTACCATTTGGTTGGCTTTTCTGTTTTGTACTCAGTTACGCATAAACATGTCTGCTTTACTAGCTCCTAAATTTTTTGAGAGCAAATTCTATAAAATTATTCTCCAAAGGCCTGCACATGGAAGACACTCAATAACAACTAGATAGATGAATAAGAGAAAGAAGAAAAGAATGGCATATATTCATACTAACCTGAATCAACGCAGTAATCCCGGGGCTCCTGCTTGATTCCCATTGGTGACTGGAACCCATGTGCTGGGGGGCCTGGCATGCCTGGGACCCCATGTTCATAGAGGGGGTCATGGTATTCTTGCTTGAATCCCTGAGGGGGTGGGGGAGCTGCAGGGACAATAGGTTCTGACATTTGCCGGTGGTAACTAGGGCGATTATCTCCAGGAACTCCTGACTGAGGAGGGAAGGGGTGGCAGGGTTCAGACAGTTGTCTCTGAAATCTGCAAGAAGAAAGTAGTTATACTGTTTAACTACAAACATGATGAATACCTACTATAAGTTAGCACTGAGGATTAGATGTTCAGATTAATGGAATTATTTGCAAAGTACATATTAATATTTATTTTTGGACATTTTATCTTCTTTCCAAAATTATGTCATACATTTCAAACCTCTTCAGTCAGTACTGGCAAAAAAACAATCAAAGCAATGACATGGTAGCCTCTTATTTTCCATGCATGTTTATTTCATACACAGTCTATCTATATGGTTGGGTCAGATTATTATCTGTATAAACTAATTACTTGCAAACAGCCCTAACATGTACATATATATTTGTTCACTAGTTCATTCATTCTCTCACTGTAGATAGAACTAATTTTTAAAGACCAAAAAGTACAAATTAATCAGTTAGGAAATGTAGTTTAAAAAAATGTAGTTTAAAAAATTTTTTATAATAACAATAAAAAATATAAAACCCCTACAAATAATCAGGAAACGTCTACACCATGTAAGAATAAAACAGTAAACCTGTTTTCTGAGGAAAAGAGAGAAGATCTAAATAAAGAGAAAATATTTAAGACTTTGAAACAGTTGATTCACTGAAAATTATTTTTATAAAAGCAATGCCTTCCCAACCAACTTGACAAAATGATTCTAAACTTTATTTAAAATATTAAATAATTTTTGAAAATAATGATCCATTAGCTATTGACAAACATTATAAAGCCACAATAATTAAAACATCAATATAAGAAATGAAAGATAAACATTATCAAAAGAATTGAATGGAAAGTCAAAAACTGTCAAGTATATTTCAAAATTTACTACTTGTTAAGGTAGGCATTTCAAATCAATTGTGTGTGTCAGGGTGGTGGGGAGTTAGACCCGTTTTATACCACATGCCTAAATAAATTTCACATGGATTAAAGATTTAATGTGAAGTCATAATAGTACAGTAAATATATATATATGAAAACATGTAATCTTGGAGAAAGAAACCTTTATATACATCAAACCAACAGTAGAAATTATCAAGGTAAATATGGATATGCCTCCTTGTATAAATTTCTAATAAGTCAAAAAACTCCAGAAACAAAACCTAAAGAAAAACAACAAACAGCCAGGAAAAAAAATCTGTAACAGTTAGAAAATACTAGAAATAAATCCCCAAATTAAACAAACGGGGGGAGAAAAAATCTCTAACAAACATAGCAATTGTTGATAATGTTGACATAAAGGGCTTTAAAAAATCAATAAAAGATGAACATCCCAACAGAAAACTGGGCAAAGGACATAAATTGGGAAAATCATTAAAGAAGAAATGTTAATGGTCATACATAAACAGAGTTTAACTTCATTAGTAATAAAAAAAAGTACTACATAAAGAAATCGTTTTTCCTGATCACTTAGAGGATGACCAGTCAGTTAACAAATCTGTCTGGCACATAAAAAACACTGAAATCATAGATATGATTAGATATAACTACAAAAGATCGTCACCAATGCAAATGTCTAACAGGGAAAGTGGCTAAGAATGTCGTCATATAGCCATTCAGTTGAAAGGAACCATCAAATATGATATAATATGCAAATATGTATGGACATACAAAAGTATTTTCAATTTATTAAGGCAGGATGCGAAAGAGTACAAAGAGCATCAAATTTTTGCAAAAATAAAAAAAGTATTTAGGGTGTCATATAAAATCCTGGAAAGATTTGCACCTAAATGTTCACATTGCTTATCTTTGGATGGTTATGATTTTAGGTGATTTTCTTTTGTTGCTTATCTACAGTTTAATAACAAATACGCATTATTTTATAATAAGATAGACTAAAAAAGCCTTTGTTATTGTAATTTAACGAGTATCATTAACATCCTTTAGCTATAGAAAAATCCAGAGGCGTGCCAACTGCCCTTGCCCTGTTAGTAAAAGGGAAAACCTGAGGTCCTGAAGTGACACCACTTACTACAGAAGTGATGGAGGGCAACATTGTCTTGGCTTCAGTTTCCTCCTCTGTAACATGGGGATGCAATATCCATCTAAATGCTACTGGAATGACGAAATAAAACCATGTCTACAAAAGCATGGTTTCTGGCACAGCTGTAATCACTGACTGGGGTAGACAGTAGGAGGATGAGTGTAGAAGTTAGAGACAGTAACCCTCAACGTGAGGCCTCAATCCATGAACTATGTATAAGGCACTTATCTATGTGGCTAAAGAAAAGCATTTGGGAATATATGCCCTCAGGTTGAAAGTATGAGTCAAGGTTCGGGTAAAAAATGAAGGATTTTAGAACAACTAATTACAATGACTTTTAAAAAAAAAATCAACAATATAATCCTGTAATATGAAGGTCTTACTCTCTACTTTTACTTTGAATCCTATTAATAGCTTTAATCAAATAACTTGAATTTGATTTGAATCAATCTGTGGCAACATGTGGCCAACAGATTTCTGGAACATCAAGATTTAAAATCTGAAACTGAAGAGGTTGAGTGCAGATAAAGCACTGTTTAGATCAGGGTATACAGCTTCGCTCCCCTGAGTCTTCACCACTCTATTATCAAAAGCAGCACCCTAAGGTCATTTTATAACATGAAATCACCAAACAATTGTATATATACTTACCCTTTAATCCCAGACACCAAAAGCATCGGAATCTGCCTGGCCAATGTATTAAACAAGTTTTATAAACTATGTAAGGCTCAGTGGGCTGAGGTTCTTTCACTGGTGCGCTAAATGCATTACAGTGGAACTTCATCAGGAATGAGATTTCAAAGTTGGTGTTATTTAAGGAAATCCTTCCATGGTCTTTGAAGAAGTGTAAATCTGAAACTTGGGGTTAGGCTTGACATTTAGAATACAGGCACCAGCAGCAGGCTGCAAACCTGAATTTTTGAAGAAAATTTTGAAGAAGTGGGCAGAAAAGAAAGATGAAGATATTCTTAAGGCTTTATTTTTATAAGGTACTCAAACCTTATGCCAGCAGGAAGGAACAGTAACAAGGGCACACTGTTCTTTCCCTTTCCCCTCGGTCACCATCTTAGCACCTTCAAAGGTGACCTCCACAAATCACTTCCTTTGATGGCTCCGAGATGGCACAAACCCCTCAGTTCTGAAACCAGAGACCCTGCAGCTGGCAGGCCCAATCTTTCCACTTCCTCTCGGGGCTCATCTTCTCACCTTCCAGAATGAAACTCTAGAGCTGTCCTGGTACAGCCCCTCCAGGAAAGGGTACTTCCATATGGGCATCCGCCAGCAACCCCCATGATAACTTTAAGAATTCATGAAGCTTAGGGGCCTGGGATCTGCAGACAGATTCTATCATTGGGATTGTTCGCTCTTGGTTTGTTTTGAGGGAGTGGAAGTGGCAAAGGGGATGGATCGTAAGCGTAGTTCACAAAACTCCCGTATTTGGAAGAAAGACTGAGAGCTTGCTCCTGGTCACGGCTTTTATTTGCAGAGATTAGTAAAGTAATTCAGTCCTTCCTTCTCCTCAAAATACATTCTGTGAACTTTACTCACTGACCTTCATTTGAACCCCCTTCCCCTGTCTGAAATCCTTTTGAAGTATCTAAGAATGTGTTGTATACATAATACAGCTATGATAAAGATGCCTCTTGTTTACTGAGGCAGGCAGTCATTTTCAATGGATGAGTGGTCTGTTTCCTAACAAACCTCTTCTTCCCCGGTACCCTCCTAACCCCTCCCCACTTCCACTCCCACCCATATCCCAACAGAGCTCAGGCCGGTGGTGAACTCACAGTTGGTGAGCAAAAAGAGACTGACTACTGAGGGAGACTAAATTCAATAGGTTACAGATTAAGGCTTTTTCAGTGCCAGTTTATTTAAAGAACCAGTTATTTATTTATTTGTCAGATTTATATAGCGCCTCTCCTCCCAAGAGCTCACCCACGCTAACAACATTTGGTTTACGTTATGAAAACCGTTAGATGCTTTTTCTGCATTTCCTTTTTGGTTTTTGCTGCCAACACACAGAGTAAACGCAATGCTTGAAGGAAAAAGGAAAGAAGTGTGGATTCAATAGAGGCTACACAGTGGCTATGGGTGCCAGGTGAAGGAGTGATGGTTCAGAGGCCAGCTGAGAGGTGGTGATGCGTACAGCCAGCCAAGAATCCAACACCACATACTTAGTATTTCCGTTAAGGCTAAGGGAAGGTAGAAAATAGAGAAGCAGCATAGCTGGGTAAGAGAAGAGGCTCTGGCTGTGACGCTGGAACATCCCCAGCTGAAATCCAATCTTTACCACTTACTAGCTGGATGACCTTGGGTGAGTTACGTAACTGCTCGGACCCTCAGTTTCCTAGTCGGTAAAATAAGGACAACCAATATGCCCCATCCCGAAGGTCTTTACTGTAAAGATTACGTAAGATAATGCATGAGAAAGGGCCCAGCCCTCCGCTAGGTTCTTGATACACATTATCTCAAACGCCACCGATTGCCCCCACCCCACAATATGCCAAATTCAGAAGTTATACAAATGTTAAGGGAAGATCTTAAGAAATTGGGAGAAGACAATCCCAAACACAAAACACAAGAGTCCACTAGTTAGAGAACCGTATGATTTCACTGATATGTGGTTTATGAACCAAAAACAACAAAATAACAAGACAAACAAATGAGGAAAAAAAACTCATAGACACAGACAGTAGTTTAGTGGTTACCAGAGGGGAAGGTGTGGGGAGGGTGGTAGATGAGGGTAAAGCGGATCAAATATCTGGTGATGGAAGAACTGACTCTGGGTGGTGAACACACAATGTGATTTATAGATGATGTAATACAGAATTGTACACCTGAAATCTATGTAACTTTACTAATAATTGTCACCCCAATAAACTTTAATTTAAATAAATAAAAAAGAAAGAGTCCACTAGTTGGCTATTCAATATCCAGTCTCCTTTCTCAGAAAAAGATTGCTGATTTATATTCTGGGTAGCACTATGCCAGCCAACTTCTCATTGATGTTTATTTTCCTGTCATATACCAAGAGCTAGACACTGTTGCAAAACAAAACCCAAACACTGTCCCTACACGCACACCAAACAACCCCGCAACAGCTCTCAGGGCTGTGAGGCTTGTCAGCTCTGCTTAGAGTCAAATCGGGCCACCTAAGCTGTGCTAAAACATTTGAGAGATGAGGAACAAAATGTCCTTTAAAGGCCTAGATGCTTGTCTGATTTATCAAGATCAAATATGGAAAGAGAAAGGTGATGTAAGTAGGAAATGTCCTCCAGTATAAGATGGTGAAAGTATTACTTTTATACGTACAACATTAGTAAGTCTGACAATGAAAAGATTAGGGATAAAGAGTGCTTTTACATTTTCAAAACTTGAAATTTCTAAATTGCAGTATCTACATCATTTTAGGAAGATTCCTTTGGTATAGTTTCCTTTATGAAATACAAAAGTGATTTTTAAAAAGAAAAACTGGCATAGAAGTTGACATTTAATGAGTACCTTCTCTGTGCCAGTATGATTTCATTTAATCCACCCAATGATACTACGTGGTAAGTATCTACTATTCTCCATTTTCAGATGAAGAAACCAAAACTCAGAGAAGTTAACTGCCTGCCTGAGGTCATATAGATAGAAAGTACTAGCAGAGCTGGGATCCAATCCCAGGTCTGTTAAGTCTGTCCAGCTCCAGAGCCATTGGCCTACTGTTTCCATAATTGTTTCTATAATTGTTTTCAAATACTCTCTCGATAACATTTAAATAGAAATCATATAGTTCAAGCAACAAGAAAACGCCCATATGTTTGGAAATTAAAAAAAGAAATATATACATATATTTTTAAAGAACTTCAAAACTGAAAGAAATAATGGAAAACAGAATTGAATTTTTAAAATACCAAAAATCAGGGGTGGCCGGTTAGCTCAGTTGGTTAGAGTGTGGTGCTGGTAGCACCAAGGTTGCCGGTCCGATCCCCCCATGGGCCACTGTGAGCTGCACCCTCCTTAAATAAATAAATAAAAATCAGAACTTGTTGGATACAGCTAAAGCAGGGCTTGGGTAGGGAGATGAAAGAATTGATTGCCCAAGCCAGGATATTTTGGGGGAATAAAAAGGGATGTTATTAACAATTACATCCAAACAAGGCATAAACCACAAGCAATCCGGGAAAAACTAAATGTATGTGACCTAACTTTAGAAGTTTTATTTGATTATATGTTTATATTATAAAGAGAAAAAAAGCTAAAAATTAATGAGCTGATCATCCAACCAAAGAAATTAGAAAAAGAAAAACAATGAACTGAAAGAAAATAAAAATATTTTAGTAAAAGCAGAAATCAATGAAATAGGAAACATCCAAGAGAGGATGAGTAAAGCCAAAGTTGATTTATTGTAAAGATGAATGATATTGTCTGCCAAGACTAAGAAAGAAAAAATGGTCCAGATATGTATCAAACATGAAAAAGGGATAACTACAGATGCTACAGGTTTTTCGTGTTCTTTTTTTAAAAAAACAACAGTATAAATAACCCTATGCCAGTTAATTTTAAAACTCACACAAAATGGAAAAATTCCTAGAAAAAATAATTTATTAAATTCACTCAACTAAATAGAAATCCAGAGCAAGATGATAAAAGGTGAAGACGCTGAATCAATAATTAAAAATCTTTCCACAAAGATATTATCAGGCCCAAATTGTTTTACTGATAAATTCTTCCAAAATTTCAAAGAAGAACTCCAACGTCACACAAACTAGTCCAGATTATATAAAAAGGAGGACACCCTCTACTCATTTGATGAGTATAATCTCAGTGCTAAAACCCAACAAGGACAACGGAAGAAGAAAAAGTATACATTATTTTCAATCATAAATAGCAATGGAGAAGTCCTAAATATATATTGGAAAACCAAGTGCAGCAATGTACAAAAGGTAATACATAACGAGTAAGTTAGGTTTATCACAAGAATACAAGATTGGTTTCATACCAATCAATGTAACTCTCTACAGTAAGAAATTAAAGGAGAAAATTTGTAAAGTGTTTGATAAAATTCAACATCCATTCACATTAAAAACTCTCAGTGAACTAGGATAGAATTAGTTTGATAAACCTACAGCAAACATGGTGAAATGCTGAAAACAAGCTCTTAAGATTCATAACTATAAACATCCCACACTCTAACCATTAGAAGTACAAAAAAAAAAAGTACATTACTAACTCTGTTAAAGAAGGTTCCATTAAGCATCTATGAAACTCAGTTTCAGATCCCAAAGTGAGTTTGTGCTGCCGTATATATAACATGCGATTAACATGAGTGTGTAGAGAGGAGACCCATCAGACACATTCCCAGGCCAGGCTACAAATGTGACTCATAGCCAAGTTCTTCCTTCTCTAAAAACTACAAAATCTGAAGGACAAAAATGAACAGCAATTTATTAGGGATGGACTTTAAGAGAGGAAGTAGAAACAAGAAAAAAACTTGAGTATATTAACTCTCTTAATCTATCCAGCATCTTTAGAGAATGAGTAGTTTTCTATTAAATCACAATTCCAGGAAATTTAAGCTCATCATCCTTTGAAGCTGTGATCATGACTACTGAGAGAGAACTTTCTCAAGCAGTAGGCTATTCACTCTTTTAGAAGATGCCGCTAGTAACTGACCCTTTCTTGATGACTCCGGGACACACTATTCTGACCACCAGTTTCAGCAGGATAGTCTCTTATAATACTGATGCCCTTGGGGGAGCATTAAGCAGCAGATTTTTCCACCAGCAGTATTTTCTTAAATTTTGTCTTTTCTTGAATTTTTGCTTCTTGATGCTGAATGAGAGAGCAGTGTATTCCAAAACTCTTAGACGATACCTTTCTCTCTCTCTCTCCATCTGTCTCTCTGTCTCTCTGTTTCTCTCTCTCTCTCTCTCTCTCTCTCTCTCTCTCTCTCTCTCTTTCTTTTAAGGAGGGTGCAGCTCGCAGTGACCCATGTGAGGATCGGACCGGCAACCTTGGTGTCATAAGCACCAGGCTCTAACCACATGAGCTAATCGGCCACCCCACAGACGATACATTTCTTAGTGGAGCCTCTTCAGTTGAATTGTGGGGACTCAATGTGAGATGTAATAAGAAATGGTACAGTAAAAGACAAAAACATATCTGGCCAGTACTATGGGCATAACAGAGGGATATTTTCTAAGTTCCACCACCCAGCACATGTAAACATGGTAAACAGCAGGATGAAAAAACTTGCAAGATTGGGATGGCTGAATGAGAAGCATTCCTCCTCTTCAAGGAGCAGCTGTGGTCTTTAAGGATAAATGAACATGTCTGAACATGTCAAATTACATGTTTTTTTCCCTCCTTCGGGGGAGGAAATCATGAATATAAATCTTGCTTCCAAACAGTATTTATCTTCTAAAAATAAGTTTTGAGTTGTGAAGAATTATATACTAAGATTATATAAAACATTAAGAATGTACTTTTGACTACATTACATTTTAGTTGTTTAAAGTATAATCTTAGCAAATGACGATCATATCATCAATAAACATGTACTGAAGACAAGTAAGATATTGGACTAACTGTGGTATAAAGAAAGGGGTCTAAATCATGGTTTTTAAAACTCAGAGTTTATTCAACTGAAGAGATAAGGCATACTGTGAGTGAAACAGAACAGATATGTGTGTTATAACATGGGTGTAGATGAGTAATGAAGGAATTTAATAGGATTTTATAGTTTAAGAGATGGCTACAATTCTGGTAGTTTGAGATAAAGAGATGGATAAAGTTCAAGGTCAGGACAGATTTCTCAAAGTCACTTACTGTTTAGTAGACATCAGTGAATGTTAGCAACTCTCAAAATCATGACCAAAAGATATGGCGTAGCGGTAAGTTAATGTTTTGGTTTCCAAATATATGACCCTGTATTTGGCTACGTGACCTTTAGAAAGTCCTTTAGCTGCTCTGAGGCCTGATTTTCTTATCTGTAAAACAGGATTTCTTACTCTGTATTGGCTAGAGCTGTTAAAATGCTCAAATAAAACTGTATTTCCTTCTATGCTACAAAATACCATCCATTTTTATTTGGGGGTTAGTTCTGAAGTAATATTCCCTCTAATTTAAATAATAAGTTAGCAAAGAACAAACTACAGTTACTTACAAGAGTATAGTCTGCCCCACTTTTGCGAAGGCATAAAAGTTGATAAATGTGTGATTATTAAGCTTGCTAGCATACATGACTGCAATTATTATTACTTTTACAAAAATCAGACCAAAAATTTTAGTTTGTCTCATTTTCTGTTGTGTTACCCAGTATCTATAAGCAAAATCATTTGTCGTGTGTTTTATGTATTTTGTATCACACAGATATCACATTATCCCATTAGTATTAGACAAGGGCAATAAGAATAAAATTCAGTGATGGGTACTTGATAGTTAAACATCAAATAGGTGGGGGGAGAGGGATGGGTACAGAAGAGAGGGCTGGAACATGACTTCCCAAAGTGTGACAATACTATATACCCTGGCCTTGCCCCAGACCCACCAACTCAATCTCTGAGGTGCACTGAAGACTCTGCATTTTTAATAAGCCCCCGTGGGAACATTTGTGCACTCTCAACTTTGAGATAAGCCTAAGTACCCCAGTTATTTTTCTTTTTATCCATTCAGGACTTTGCCCGTCACCCCAGGTCTCTCAAGGATCTCTGTATCACCCCAGTGTGTGGGGGGTCTTTTTATTTCAGACCCATCATTCGTAATGGCAGAGTGTAAGGGGAAGTAAGTACAAGACTGACAGGCAACTTTCAGGAAGGAATCATAAATGTCAGGGATCAAACCTCCTCCTTTTGGGAGGAGGCTGAGTACCCCAGAGGGAGACATACTTCACCACAGAGACTAAAGCTCCCTGTCTGTAAGGTCTACACGACAAATAACCTCCAGCAGAATTAGGGAATGTCCCTCCCAATTCAGTCAACCGTTGACACAATCTGTTTACACAAGCCCCCCTGGATAAGAAACATGGATTAAGGGGGAAATAATCATGAGACGCATTATGAAAGTTCAGTCAACAATGGACCACACTTACAATGGTGGTCCCAGAAGATTATAACGGAGCTGAAAAACTCCTATCACGTAGTGACGTGATAGCCACTGTAACGTCATAGGGCAACACACTGCTCACGTTTGTGGTGATGCTCGTTACACAAACCTGCTGTGCTTTCAGTTGTATAAAAGTGTAGCACATACAATTACGTACAGCACATAATACTTGATAATAAACGACTATGTTACTGATTTATGTATTTACTTTTTATTGTTATTTTAGAGTATGCTCTTTCTACTTATAAAAAAAAAATTAGCTGTGAAACAGTATGCTGTGTTATGCCAGCAGCAGCCTCAGACATCTCATGTTTACCACTTCTCTTGATTGCATCATTTTCTCTTGTGCTTGATTTAATCTCATTTTATAAATTCAGTGTAGACTGAGTGTGCATTGTTTGTAAAGCCCACAGCAGTGCACAGTCATGTCCTGGGCCTTCACATTCACTCCCCACTCACTCACTGACTCACCCAGAGGAACAACTTCCAGTCCTGCCAGCTCCATTCATGGTAAGTGGCCTACACAGGTGGACCATTTTTATCTTTTATACTGTATCTTTACTGTGCCTTTTCTGTTTAGATATGTTTATATACACAAAGACCATTGTTACAATTGCCTATTCAGTACAGTCACATGCTGTAGAGGTCGGTAGCTTAGGAGCAACAGGTGATACCATACAGCCTAGGTGTGCAGTGGGCTGTACCACCTAGGTGTGTAAGAGTGCTCTATCACGTTCGCACTACAATGAAATCACCAAATTACACACTTCTCAGAAAGTATCCCCATTATTAAACACATGACTGCATAAATAAGAGATTTAACATGAAGTAATTTTCCTTTACACACATGGTATAACAAAAAGAGGATTTTCTAAGTATTTCAAATACCAAATATATGCTCAACCTCACTCCTCCCCCTCAGTTAATCCCTGCAGAAAATCAGGAGAATACTGTTTAAAAACACAAAACCAAAAAACTATTAGAATAAAAATGGTATCCAGGTCTGAGTTCACAAACTGGCAGGCCTGCAGGGTGATTCTGCCCACAGAGAGGTTTTGTTTAGTCTGCAAAGTGTTGCTGTTGTTTTTAATTTCAATTAGTTGCCAACTTAAAAAAAAAAAAAAGCAAGCTGGAATTTTTACATAAAAATCCAAATTTCCAAATTCTCCTGAAAAAGTGCAAGGCTGTTAACAAGGTAATAATTGGCAAAAGCTTAGTGGTGGCTGCCTCCTTCACATGAGCTCCCTGTCAAAACCGAAACCGAGGCCCACGACGGAGCAGGCCCCAATCAATGCTTGGGATCTGTGTGTCATTAGTGTTTGCGGCATTTTGGCCTTACCAGGGGAATAAATACTCACCAGCCAAATTATGTCATTCTTTATGGTGACTTTCACAGAAAGGGGAGAAGGGGATTAGAACCAGACAAGAGTGGTAACTTTTTTTTTCATCTAGATATAAAGTGACTTCCGAGTAAATATTGGGAGGCATTTCGGTTGGACCAGGCCTGAGGAAGGTACACTCCTGCCTCTTGCGCCCACACCCACCCAATGCGGAGCAAGAAAGACACAAAGGAAATACAATGGTCACCATCTTGCAGCCCTTGGTGACATCACTGACAAGTACCAGCCTATATCATCTCCTTACACCAGAGAGATTTGAAATAAAACAGACCAGGCCCTCAGAACAGCCTACATAAAGAAAGGCCACAAGCGTCCAAAATTCTAAAATACCACAGATAGCAGACTCAGAAGGCTGGGACCTAAGGAGTTCAGTTTGGTGTTTGAAAAGTAGGTTTTCTTTACACATTTGTTTGATGAATGAATGACTCTGACAAGTTATTCCTGATACCTCAATTTCATTATTAGAAATGTAAAACTACCTGGAGTGAAACCAGGAAATTTCTATCTCAAAAGTAGGTAATTATGAATAAGGTCCTTAGCTAATCTCCTACTGTTACAATGTGTTAAAATCCAATGAGTAATTATACCTCCTGTAACTCAGCAATCTTCCTTAATATGTAAGTAAAGTGTCAATAAGGTCTTTATGGGTAGCATAAACCAAGGTTCACTTCTAGCAGGCAATATCCAGTGAGGAGCCAGGAAAACTGCCCTGAGCCAGGCAACAGACTGTGCTGGGCAAGGCACTCTTCCTCTAGCTCTGTAATGGGGGGAAGTATTGTCTCCCCGCTCCTACTGCATAAGGATGTCATGTCTACAAACCATTTGGAGTACCTCAGGAACAGGATGACTTATAAACAGGTCATATACGTATTATTATTGGCCTTACCTCACAACCCACAAGATGCCTCAATGGAACCAACTTTATAGGTACCTGGTAAATATGGCTGACGGCTTCCCCTCCCCCAATGAGGAAAAGGGGAAGGTAAGCCCAGATCAGCACCCACCTCTGTTCTGATGGATACTGGTTTTCAGGCATCATCTTTGGCATCTGCAGGGGCTGATGTGGTGGCCGAGGGACCGCAAAGGTTTGCTGCTGTGGTCCAGCGTCTGGAAGCGAATGAGGGGTGGGGGCAGGGCCCACACCTTGCACGGGACCAGCTGCAGGAGGGTGTGCCGAGGTGGGCAGAGTGGCCTGAGGTGGGGGAAATAGGGAATTCTGATGGGTGGGTGACAGAGGAGTGGTAGGAGGGGTTAATGGCTTGAACCCAGAGGGAGGCTTCCTATCATAGGCACTGTAAATAGAAAAAGAGAAGAAACCATTAGGCTGCAATGAAGCCATTAGCTGGTCACCAGGTCCAGCAGCCCACAGTTGCCAGGAAATGACAGCATTAACATAGTTAAATTGCTGGCAGCCCTGAGGGAATATTTGTACCTCGGAAAAGTGACAAATACACTGCGTCACAGAGACTTGTTTAACACTTCTAGTGATTCTTCTCAAAGATAATTTTAGCCTCTGCTTCCGGTTTCCTTTTACCCCCCACTTCTGAAAGAATTCTCCATGTAAGCGTGTGCAGGGGTGGATGGATGGGGGCATAGGCGTTTTCTAGCCTCCTCTCCCAAGTATTCCAGGGTTCCCAGGAATTAGTCAGAATTTTTATTGAAGGTAAATTTCTGCTGTTAACATCACTTGAATTAAGAACTCATCTCCTTTCTCTTTTCAGGCAGATCTATGTTTATCTTCTAGAGCAAAGAATGATTTAAAATTAAAGCTTCATTCCTGGGGCTTGAATATTCTTAGGTAAAGGGCACAGCACTGAGGCTTTTTCATATATTCTGATTTGAAGATTACTCCTTTGGTGCTTAAAGTTCACATTAACATATGATAGACATGAAGAAGTATATATTCTCTCCCTCAAAGCCACAGATCAAATACCCCAGTATTCAAGGTTCTTTCCCTTAGGAGGGCTCAGTACCCCCAAGAAATCATCCCTGGTTCCCCACCCCCGCAGAGCGGGTTTAGCAGTTTTGCGTTTTATGTTCAGCGCAGCGGGCCCATTTGAACTAGCCTACACCCCGAGGATTACATTGCCTGAATGATGGGGTGTGCTAGCCTGAGCTCCTGCTGAACATTTGAAACAATCAGCTTGATGGCTACTTTCTGGCCAGCCTTTCTCTGGCTCCACTTACCAATAGTTGTAGAGGCACTTTTCTCCATAGTTAGCACCAAGAGCCTGCTCGTGGCTACAGGATGACAGCTCAGAGGAGGGGCTGTGCAGCTCCCGTTTGATCTTGGTTGGAGGTGGGGCATGAAGCACCACTGAAATGAGAAAAGGAATGAGGGAAGAACAGAGAGAGGACAGCTGATTAACAGGGAGCACAATCCTTCCTTCTGCAAACCTTGTAACGAGCGGATTGTTCTTGGAACTCATGTCAAGTCACACGCCAGAGAACGCCAAAAACTTAAACATAGAACCTTCCATCTAAAACCAATGAGAAGTTCTTTAAAGTCAGAAATCATCATCTGACACTTTTATTAGCCAAGTCGTTTTTTCCAAATTTCTTTGGTGTTGGATTTGTTTCCTAGAGGCTCTGAAAACCTTAAAAATCTTGCAGGTGACAGTAAAAAAAAAACTGCAGGTATATTAGAAAACCAAAGATTACAGGCATGAATAATTTTGAACCCAAAAAGGACAGAACATCCAAAAATATATTGGTAGACATTACACATTAGCTTATCAAAGGCTTGAAATTGCTCTGGCAAATACATTTCATATACAGAGGCATATTTACAAACTAAATATATGATTTTTTAAAAAGTCCTTCCTCAAGCAACTCTAAATATCGGATCTGAGTAAGAAATACTCAACTTTAGGGGCATGTCAAAAACTTTAAAAGCAAAGGAAAACAAAAAAGGAGCAAACCACAACCTAGGAAAAGCTAACTGCACACAGGGAAGTCCTGGAAACCCTTGTGCTGCACATGACTGCCCTATGCCTTTTGTAGTGACCAGCCAAGAAGGTCAGGGTTTCATAACCAATCCTTGCACTGATAGCGCCAATTGCTTTTCCTAAATTGATGAAATAGTACACAGAGCTGTTTGTTGCTTTATGTTTAGAAGTCAACTGCATATTTCATGTGATTCTGAGAGGGCAAAGTAACAAGAGTTTTTCAAATCAAGGTGACTTACATACAGTGGCCCAACCAAACCAAATCAGGTTTACCTTTTCTGTCTTCTCCGGGAGCTAACTCGTTTTAGAAATGGCATTTTACCCAAATAGAAGGACAAACTCTACAGATGCTGCATTATGAGGGCTGTCTTCTTCTCCTTATAGATTAGAATTGCTACTCTGTCCAGCTATCGTGGAGGGTGGGGCTGGGGAACGAGTGAAGCTTTTGTGCCAGCCACTTTCCACTGTATCAAAGGTCTCATTAAACAGCTAACCACAGTCAGGGCCCTGGTTACCCACTAAAATTTTGTTTGACTCAGTGTTTACTCCCAAAATACTTTTAAGAGCTTACTTAATTCTCAGTGATTATACTTAGGTAGAACTAGTTAAAACAATCATTCCTTTCTGCCTGATAAGACTGAACAATCTTCAGGCCAACTGGCTTCTAGGTGCCTCCTCCAACCATGATTTCCGGTCTCAGAAGAGAACAAATGAGACAGACAACTCTATCAGAGATGACAAGTTTATAAAGCAAAGTCCTGCCAGTGACTGACTGGAAAGGACAGGTTTTTGTAATTCCTTTCCCACATAATGCCAACTGCTATTCCTGAACACATGAAATAAGTTCAGAACTGGCAGATTATATTTAGAAGTCATTAGAGTCTCTCTTGTGATTTTTTTTGATGGTGACATCATGGCAGCCAATCCTCAATTGTTATCAAATGTTTTCATTCTGACACAGAAAATGGCTAAGCTTGTTAGAATATTGTTAGAGAAAGACAAGGGACAATCTGACAATGTGACACAGACAACCATTTCTCCAATGCAGTGGATATTCTGGTGGCCCTCAGCACTGACCCTCTGTCGTTGACTCTCCTCTTGCCAGTCTGCTGCCAGAAAGTTTTGGCAAAATAATGAGGAAAGGTGACGATGCCCCAATGTAAGTAAAAGTTTCATGTCCTTGAGAGGTCTACTTTTCTTTCTTTATCTAAAAAAGATCATTTATAATCGCTGTTTTACCTAAGTTTAGAAAGTAAACAATTATGGTATTCAATTTTCTCATTTCACATTTTAAAAATGTATTGACATTTTTATAATATTACAAAAGTGACCAGTTGTACTGACAAGATTACCACCAGAGGGTAAACCAAAGCTGCCCCCACCCATTTTGCAAGAGAATCTAAACTACTAGCTAAGTCTGATGTCTTGTTCTCTTTAAATCTACATACTATAGTACTCTTTTTAGTATGTACCACACCAGTTTGGCTCGAAATTATATAGTATCTTCTACTATCCCCAAATTGTCTTATATCTAGATTATGTTCTCTACACGAGGAGTTAAAAAACGATCTGATGAGTGCTATGGTCTGAGTATTTGTGTCCCTCTCAAATTCCTATGTTGAAACCCTAATGCCCGATGTGATGGTATCAAAAGGCAGGGAGCCTTTGGGAGGTGATTAGATAATGAGGGCAGAGCCATGTGAGGACACAATTAGACCACGCTGGCACCCTGATCTTGGACGTCCCGCCTCTAGAACTGTAAGAAATAAATTTCTGTTTTTCATAAGCCATCCAGTCTGTGGTATTTTGTTATAGCAGCCTGAATGGACTAAGAAAATGAGTGACGGAATGGATTACACCGTGTTTCCCTGAAAATAAGACCTAGCTGGACAATCAGCTCTAAAGCGTCTTTTGGAGCAAAAATTAATATAAGACCTGGTCTAATATAAGATAAATAATAAACATAATAAATATAATTAATATAATATAATGTAATATGATGTAAGACCGGGTCTTACATTAATTTTTGCTCCAAAAGACGCATTAGAGCTGATTGTCCAGCTAGGTCTTATTTTCGGGGAAACACAATAGTCCCAATTAATTTTAAACCACACCTACCTTACAAGGCTAGGCCCAATGTCAGTCATAAATATTTTTTCCCCAGGAATCAACCATTCAAAGGAGAAAGAAGAGAGTGGAGCACAGCAGGAATGAGAATTGGCAGTTTCACAGATCACTGACAGGAAAACCATTAGGGGCCCTGCGAGTGGTAAGGAAGAAGGCTCAGCTCTCCAAAGGGACTGCTGGGCCAGAGGATGTGTGAAGGAGCCTGATTATGGCACCCATTAGTCAGAGATAGCGGTGTATTTCAAGCAGGAACTTAGAAGCCCAAGAAATGCTCCCTGCTTTCAGTCTGTTCGCTCCTTTGGAAAATGAGATATGTGATGCTGCCTTGAGAAATAAAGAAAATGGCACAGCACCTTACAGATGGTGCTATGATGTATAATTATGCACTGTGCTTTCAAAAATAGAGTATTTACCTTCACACAGGCGACTTACTAAACGATGACAGAGACCTAGGACTTTAAAGTATGGCAACAAATTGGGATTGAGAAAGGATCATGAACTCCTAAGAAGTTTGAACAGAAATGTTAAAAAAAAAAAAAAAAGTGGACTATTTGAGTTGATAAACATTTTCTACAATCAGAAATTTTGAGTTTAAGCTCAGAGTTATAGAAAATGGGCCCACAAAGCCAAAGGTACTCTGACAACAATTCCTGGTGAATATGGACACCTCTCTTGTTGTAAAGATTTCAGTCATTCATTCACTGAGCATCTTCTACAGGCCTCACCCTGAAGGTGCTGGTGACATGATACTTAGCAAAATAGACACGGTCTTCTCTTCATAGCACGTATAATTTAGTGAGGGATCTGACTTTGAACATCTTCTCATAGACACAATTAGAGTTAGGTAAGGGCCTCACCGTCCACTTCATCCAGGCTCTTACCTTTATAGTTGAGGACACTGAGGCCCAAAGGGGTTAAAGGAATTGTTCAAAGTCTTGGAGCTGCTGCTATTAGAGGGGAGAGGAGGCAAGAGCTCCTCCGCACTGCCATTTCGGTAACTTACTACACTGACAGAAATGGGAGATATTTCACTCAACCACTTTGTACGTGAAAAATAGAGGACATAAAGTTTTTTGCAACCAAAACAACAAAAATACCACCTTACACCTGGTTGAGAAAAAGTGCTCTAGAACAAGGGAAAAATGGACAAGAAATACCTCTGGAAAAGAACAAGGTAGACAGACCAAGGAAGCGGCAGCCAGACAGCCTTAGCCTTTTCTTTGTGCCAAGTTGCTCTTGCATTATTTTATTTGATCTTCCCCACCCAAGATACTTCTACTGTCTCCATTTTATAGATGAGAAAACCAAGGCTTAAAAAAGATAAGCAATCTGCACTGGTTACATGGCTGTAAGTGATCAGGACTCCTACCTGCACAGTTCTTAGTCATTCCATCATATTACCTCCCAGAGGGAATCTAAGAGAAAAAGACTAAATCAAAAAGGGATTAAAAGAAATAGGGAATGAGATGGAGAAGGAAAACACCACCAAAGAAGAGAGTGGACGAATACCTTGTGCCAACTCCGTGTCTGTATCCTCATGTTTACTCTGTATACTCCAGCTGGAGGCACACCTGATACACCTGAATCCACTCAAGGACTTACACTTTCCCTTATCTCTGGGCCACCAAAACGGTCAGGATCCCTCCCTCACGCCTACTGGCAGCTAACATCTCTTGGCTCTAGAAGCCTTTACTTCTTACAGTCCTTGCCCCCAGTTCTAGTGTTCCATCAAAAAGGTCATTCTCTCTTCTATATTCCAGCTGACAAAAATCATCTGCTCATTTAGACAACTGCAGGCACTTTAGAAGACCTGGTATATTCTACAGCCAATCACTGACCAGCCACTAACACTGTTGCCATGGTTACCATCTCTCCCCACCCCCATGCCTGGCCCCTCCTGAAATTGTTTCTTGACTAGGTATGACAATTAAGTTTGTGAACTTGTTGCAATGATGTTGCTAATCTTTTTTGATATCAAATGCATTAACTATGAATTTGTTACAACTGGACAAACAGTTAACCAAGATTACTATTTCAAAGTGCTGAAAAGGCTGCATGACAAAGTTAGAAGACCTGAACTTTTCGCCAACAATTCATGGCTCTTGCATCAAGACAATGCACCAGCTCACACAGAACTGTCTGTGAGGGAGTTTTTAGCCAGTAAACAAATAACTGTATTGGAACACCCTCCCTACTCACCTGATCTGGCCCCCAATGACTTCTTTCTTTACCCGAAGATAAAGGAAATATTGAAAGGAAGACATTTTGATGACATTCAGGACATCAATGGCAGCTCTGATGGCCCTACCAGAAAAAGTGTTCCAAAATTGCTTTGAATGGTGGACTAGGCGCTGGTGTCAGTGCATAGCTTCCCAAGGGGAGTACTTTGAAGGTGACCATAGTGATATTCAGCAATGACGTATGTAGCACTTTTTCTAGGATGAGTTCGTGAACTTAATTGTCCAACCTCGTATATCCTCAATGCCACCTCTGAGGCAAGAGCCCTTCAAGAGAGCTGTCTGGATCCCTATTTGACCACAAGAACTCTCTCTGTTAAGGATCCATGCACAAATATATGTCTCTGCTTATCAAAGGTAGGAAAGATGAGGGTGGCTGGCTGACAAGATTTTAACACATAATAACATTTTAAATTTAGATATAATGTTCACAAATCAACCAACTTAATTTCACAGTTGCTCTTTTACTAGTGAACTCCTTGGAGGATTTTTCTATCTGACAAAGTGACCAAAAATCAGGCCCGATCCTAGCGAATTTAATAAGTCAAGTAAAATAAATAAAAGGCAAAAGGATTAAAAAGAAATATACTTCCATTATTCACATATAGCCTGTTTGGGTATACACAAAATATAAAAGTATCCACAAAGTATAAGAATCAGTAAGCTAATTTACCAAGACCATTATTAGGCCAATATATAAAAAGAACCATTTCTATATACTGTAACTAAAACAATGTGAAATTTTAAGAAATGCATCTACAATAGTATCAAATAACAAGAAATACCTAGGAACACATCTAATAAATTACATGTAAGATGCCCAAACTGAAAACTACAAAACACTGAGGAAAATTAAAGACCTCTCAATAAGTGGGAGAATATAGCATGTTCATGGGTTGGAAAGCTTGATATTATCAAAATATCAATTCTTCCCAAATTTATCTATAGGCTCATGGTAACCTCAAACAAAATCTCAGCACTACACAAAAATAAGAGGAAATTATAATTATACTTCACAACATGGAATTTTACAAATATGTTGAGCAGAAGAAGCCAGACACAAAAGGGTACACATCGTATAAGTCCCTTTATAGAACTTTTAAAAGGACACAAAAATAATCTATTGTGTTTAAAGTAAGGATGGAGGTTACTCTTGAGTCTAGAAGTAGTGTCTGTTCAGGGGGCAAGGAAGGAGTCTTCTGGTAAGTTCTGGGTCTTGACCTAAATGCTTGTCCATTTTGAAAAAAATGTATCAAGATATATTCTTCTGATTGCTATTATCTTATTTCAATTAAGTTTCTATTTTTTAAAAAAGGAATCCTGGGTGACAGGTTAGCTCAGTTGGTTAGAGTATGGTAGCACCAACGTTGATTGTCCGATCCTAGTGAGCATGTGCCCTCCTTTTAAAAAAAAAAAAAAGGCGACCCTGTCCTGGTCAAATAGCATCATTGAGTTAATACTAAGATTTCTCAAATTGTAGCAAGTCTTTCTTCTGTGATGGGATAGAAGTCTTCCAAAGAAATAACCCAACTGTCTTAAAAATAGAAAAAATAGACAAATTGGTCCATTCAAGAGACATAGCAATTCCCTCTGCTGACAAAATCTGTTTCCTGCCCATAACTACAGGCCTGTGGAATCTGTCCAAGGAAGCTACCCCATGCCAGTGCTGGCAGTGAACTTCACTATTACAGCACCAAAGATCAAAACAAAGGAAAACACTTTTGTTGAATGTTATGATGAATGACAGTTTAATTCAAAAGAAATTTTTTTAGAAAGACAAAAAAACACCGTGTCTAATAAGCCTTTCCTCTGGTGTTTTATAATCATCAAAGTTTCAATTTGCCACAGACTTTGTTGTGAATACACACAACATTTATGTGGTTGCTGAGTGTTAAAGAAATTGCCCATCAGTAATGCTGCGGCCTGAGGGAGAGAAAGACCAAGCCCATCCTTATTTCTCCCGCTTCATACACAGCCTTTGCCTGCCTTCCACCGGTTGTTCTCATTCAGGCTTTGTTTTGGGTTTTCCTTCTCCCTTCTTCAGTTTCATTACCTTCATCTGGGGCAGGCTCATCTTTCCGAAATCAGCTGTGTGGGCCTGACCTTAGGGCGGACCTTATTTGGTCCCACTTGCCAGCCATGATCTTCTTACTTTACATGGAAAGTTGTATTACGACGGAAGCTGACCAGAATGGCATGTCCATGAGGCTGTCGCAGGTGGCCAGCCTGTGTCTCCAGAGCCTCTCACAGCACTTGTGAACAAACATGACGTGGAATGTACGCAGTTGTGGTCAGAGACTTCTCAGGATTCCAGAGCCGTAATCCTAAAGGGAAGGTCCCTTCCTAAGCTTATTACTTTCTTTGCCACCAGCTTTATAGCTCCCTGTTCTTCTCTTAGCCCACCACCACCCCACTTCATTTCCCTCCATAGTAAGAAATAGGTACTGTTTAGTTCAAGAATGCAAGGGAGGGGACCCTGAGACATTTGCCCATATGGTTCTTTTGTTATCGCACTGAGTGGAACATGAGAAAGGAAGGCAGAGGGAAAGAATATCAAGCAGAGGGACATATGAACATAAAAATGACACTGGCAAAACACAACTGAAGAAGTCACCTGGAAGGCAGGTGTGGCTTCTTCTCTCCTGATTTACCCTTAACTTGTCAGAGTAACCTGTTGGGAAAGACCAGATGCAGTGTCCCTTGTGTTCTGTGGTCTGAAGAGTACAACAAAGCCAAAGGGCCTACTTTCCAACATACTGCTGCCTTTCTTTAGCTCTAGACTTTTGGGGACACGTTTTGAGACAAAGCTCAAATAGCTAGTTAGTAAGAAAAAAGACGGAGATAGAAGGAGGCTTATTTTTCAGGTTCTCCCATATTACTAGAATAGGTCAGAAATATGTTTTTATTCTAGGGCTGAGAAGATTAGAAATTCCTTTCAAGCATAAAATATATTCCTAATATCTCAATATTCTTTGTAATTGCTATAGCAGCACTAGTGCATGACAAGGACCGAATACCCTGTTCTGAGAACCAAGGAGGTTCAAGGGAGATAAAGTAAGTGGTTCTGGCACTTAAAAAAGAACATCTGGAAAAGGAGGTGCCTTTTGGATTTTCAAACCAAATAACAGAAAGCTCAAACTCATTTGAATGGTTAACATTGATTCTGCCTGGAAACAATTTCTAAAAATAAAAATTTGAAGTGTTATCAAATTTAGTTTAAGGGGCACAAGTTCTAAAAGAAGAATTGGAGGAAGTATAGGGGAAGGTACCATTTTCTTTAATATCTGACACAGCTAACTTCTGTAAGCATAAATTCAAAATTCGAATATAGTGAAAAATCATCCATGAATAGTAAAATCAACTATTTAGTAAGCTGTGCTAAAAAGTTTTAATGAATCCCTCAAAAGCCCACTCCTCAAACATGCACAAACTACCTCTACCCAAATATCTCCACCTGACGCGTTCTGTGCTTTTACCAGTATTTTTTAAGGTCAATACAACATGGATATGAGAGGTCAGAGAATCAACAACAGAGATTTCCAGACCTAAAGTCAGCATTCCTGTATGTGGTATTTCTACATATCCTTTAAAAATGTCCCCTAAAGAAGTCAACAACTACAAAAGAACTGGCCATGCCTCTTTAAAAAAGCTCAGTGTTGGGGGGGGAGGGGGAATGGTAGGCGGACTGTTACAGATTGAAGAAGATTAAGGAGGCATAACAATAAGTGCAATGTGTAGTTCTTAATTGAATCCTAGATCAAACACAGTATCGGTATCAGCTATAAAAGACATTTGGGAGATAACTGGGGAATTCTGAATATTACTGAATAAAAGTTAGTTTTCTTAGGCTATATAGAAGAATGTCCTAAATCTTTGGAGATGCACACTTAAGTATTTGGGGGTGACATGTCAAAATGTCTGCAATTTGTTTTCGAATGATCCAGAAAGAAAAAAAAAATCTACACAAAGAGAAATGAAACAAATGTAGCCATGTTTTAAAAATAAATCAGTAAAATAGATACTATATCCCATCTGCGAGACACTTGGAGGGAAAAAAAATCCCTTTATCATATGATTGACTAAGAGGTCAAAAGGAGACGTGCTAAGAACTTCAAAACCATGCTTTCACACATGAGGAAAGCCACTCCTGGCCTATTACCAAATTGGAAGGCTACTGTCCTATTTATCTTGTACCTTTACCATGTTTGGATACTATAGCCCCAGGAATCTAAAATTACACAAGGACAAATGTTGGTCATACTCTAATGTCTAAGCCAGTGGTTCTCAATTTTTTTTTTTTTTTTTTTTGGCTCTGGCTCACTCAGCAAGGAGACGGGAACACCCAAGACAGGGCAAAATGAAAACTGCTACTGCTATCGCCATGACAATTGTCCCCTGCCACCTCTTCCACTGCCTGGGTAAAAAGACAGCAGTTACACAAGTACAAAATATTAACAAAACTAAAACCTATCAGTAACATGCCCAACTCAAGACTCAAAGCATTCTTGGGAAAAAAAGAAAGGAGAACATCTACTCCTTGTGAATATATATGCATAACAGGTTTAGAATATTCCTAGAACAGCTGAACAACTCATTAGATTTCATCCCCAGAGTCCTCAAAAGGGTACATACAATGTAGCCATCACCAACCTGTGAAGGTTGGCAAAATTAAAAAGAATTAAAGTGTTCTTCCTTGAGGTTCTCCTTGATGCTCTTCCCTCCCAAGCAGCTAGTTTGGCTCCTTCTCCCCATAAAGGCTAAGCAGGGCCAGGGCAGAAGAAGCTTGAAATGGGTGGCCGGGGCTTTCGGTGCTCTGGGCCTTAGGAGAAAATGGCACAAGAATTTTGGAGGGCACCAAATGGTCCAACCTAGCTTACCAGGCTAGGAGAACAGAAAGGAATGTGGAGCTGAAGACCTAAATTATGTTAAAGAAAGTATGTTGGCTTGGAGAAGCCCTGCACATTTATGAGATGTGATAAAAAAATGTGGTGAATGTTTAAATCCAAAAAAAATTATTACAGTAAAAGACACATTGCCATTAATCCCCTTCAAAATACTCCCCCTTGCTTCGAACACACTTATTACATCATTCTTGCCACTTTCTGAAGCAGTTCTGAAGTCCTCTTTCGTGAGTGTTTTTAGTCACACTGTCATGGCTGCCTTGATGTCCTGAATTGATTCAAAACGTTTACCTTTCATGGTTATTTTGACTTTGGGAAGAGCCACAAGTCGCACGGTGCCAGACCTGGTGAATAAGGTGGATAAGAACACACCATAAGGTTTTTACCTGACAGAAATTGCTGTACCAGAAGCGATGTGTGACACAGAGCATTGTCATGATGGAGGACAAAGTAAAGATATCACAAAAGAGGACTTCCAGAACTGCTTCAGAAAGTGGCAAGAATGATGGGGTAAGTGTGTTTGAAGCAAGGAGGAGTATTTTGAGGGGGATTAATGGCAATGTGTCTTTTACTGCAATACTTTTTAAAATTTAAACATTCACCGTATCTTTTGATTGATCACACCTCACAAATTCTGGGAATCAATGATGGTGACAGGACTCTGGAGTGGAATCGAGGCTCTCCTAGCAACTCATGGCAGATATGACAGACATCTGGTGCAGCCAAAAGCCAGGTGAGCATACCACATACAGGAGCTGAGATTTCAGGAAGGCCCATTTTGTAGTCACAAACTGCAAGAATAGCTGCATTCGTCCAGGGCAAAGTCCTACATTGGAAAGCAAGGTTTCTGCTCTGGGATAGAATTTCATTGTCAGTAGACATAGGGTTTGATCTCTTCAGAATGTCACAGAGCAGTATTCATGATTTCAGATTAATCACGGTGGTGGTGGTGGTGGGGTGTGGGTTATGGTGTTGATTACTCCGGGTTATTTTTTCCTACTTGTCCTATTTCTCAGTGAGGACAAAAAGACTGAATATTATCTTGGAGGTATGTCAGGGCCCCATGGTGCAGGATCAACCATGAGGTGGCGGAACTCATTAACAATTACAGACTTCCTTCCTATATGGTCAATACCATTTGCACAATAAATAATACAAGAGCCAAATTAGCAACTGATAAAGCTAGTTCCTGGAACATCTGGCACTGGGAATCTGGTTTCTCCTACACAGTGGGAAAAACCTACAGTCAACAGAAGAAAGGCTTCAGGAATTGGTATGTGGACAAAAAAATAAAACAAAAAGAAAACCCAATCTATTTTTCATGATTTAGAGCTAGAAATTTGGGGTAATAGAATCAGCTCAAAAAAAAAAAAGTGCTTTGAACTTAGCATGATATGGACTATGGGAAAAGACAGTCAGATTCAACAAATAGGGTTAGCGGTAGAGAAACAGGACCAACTCAAGAGCGAGATTTGTCTTGACGACTCTGCATGAAAATGGCTGGGGAATACCAGAGTGAAATAACAACCCATCAAACTAGAGCCACATCTTGCTACAGTGGGAAAAGAAGTGAGGGAAGAAGACACCTTTCTTGCCCTTAAGAGTAGATGAGGTTATATCAAGTTTTCGGAAATTCAAGAGCTGGAACGTGTTTCAGGATGCAAGCCCAGGAATACTCCTTTGGTGAGCTCCTGTTAAAAATGAGAGGCACTTACTTGAAGGATAGTGTGGAGACTGTGTCTCCAGAGAGCCCTCTGTCAATTCACAACTGGGTCGGCCTACAAACAGGTTTAGCAGACTCATCAGATCACTTCAGAGTTCCGAAAATGAAAGCCCAGAAGCCTTGAATACAAGCATTAGAAATTACAGGGAAGAAAAGGAGCTTAGAAAAAAACTGGCCCAACTTTGAAAATGTACAAATAGCATTAGTAGAGAGTGGTATCTGAAACATCTCTAAGAGGCCACCTGCAAGAGCGGCGGAATTTCTCCCAGGAGACAGGACTTAGAATAACGGATAGAATTCCTCCCACCTGGGTTTTAAATTAGACAACAGAATTGATGCCGTGAAGAAGTTAAAACCATGAGACCATCTCTGTAAGCCTCTCTTCTATTTTCTGTTTGTCTCGGATAAGCCTAAATCTCTGCTACGGACTCAAGCTGACAAGAGCAACATGCGTCTACGTGGTGCCACAGATAACACACTGGGCTTGTAGAACTCGGCTTTCTCTGGGGAAATGCCGGCTACACGTAGGATGGGTGCTTCGATGACAAGATGCTGCAGTGCTCACATTGGCTCTGGAGAGCGAGTGTTTGTAAATTTTGTTTCTATAAGGATGGTATTATGGTATATGCCCTTAACTGCTCCTGGAATGTGGAATATATGCTACAGGATAGATTCAATACTGGAGAAATCTAGCCCCAAAGATGCTAAAGCACATTAGCAGTTTCAGCTTAAGATCCCTCCCACCCCCCCAGCTTGGAGCTCCTGTTAAGACTCCCAAACAAAGCCGTCTGGCTAGAGTAAGAGGAGGAAAAGAAGAAAATGATGGTTTTACACTTATAAAGGGATTTTAATTTATCTGTAGGAAAGGGGGACTGACTTGACAAGGGG
This sequence comes from Rhinolophus ferrumequinum, assembly GCF_004115265.2. Classification (NCBI taxonomy): domain Eukaryota; kingdom Metazoa; phylum Chordata; class Mammalia; order Chiroptera; family Rhinolophidae; genus Rhinolophus; species Rhinolophus ferrumequinum. The sequence goes on along the minus strand of NC_046285.1, from coordinate 59,455,832 downwards.
ATTATACTTTACAGGTAAGCGCTACATTAGGAGCATTCTTATACTGTTGGGATCCTATTATTTTAACTATAATGCTTATATTATCTAGAGGCTTCATATAATTGGGAGGAGGGGGGTGATTTGGGGGTTTGCGTCTGCTAGGCCCAGCGCAATGATCACAACATTGATTACAGCCCAAAATTTCCTCCCTCCCTTCCCCCCTCTTCCATTGCCTCTTTCAGCAATGGCAGCAGCTGGTTGCCAGAACTAACACATGGTATTTCAAAATCAAATCAGCAACTGAAATACTCATGGTCAGAAGATGGAAAGCTAAATTTTGCCCATGAAAGTCAGTTTGGGAGGTCACTGCAACTGCAACCCAAAAGGTGGGATAGTACCACTCAGGATGACCACTTGAAATGGGAGGGCACCCTACGCTCCAGGGGGGCTCAAGGCTTCCCCTACCTCTTTCCTACCCCTCCAAAAAGGAGATACGTAATGAGAGTCAATGCCAACCAAGGTTCTAAAGGACAGTGGGAGGACAGCCTTGGCTGGGAAGAACAAAAGTGGTCCTCAAGGCTATTTACCTCTTCCGTTGCAAGGGGCTGGAAGCTGCTCCAGCCCCCAAAGGCTGAGAGGACCCCAGGAAGAGCTCGGGGTACTGGTTCTATGCACGGGGAGGCAGACTGCCCTGGTGTTGGTCTTAAGGGCAGAAGAGTCCTTAAGGGTGGCCTACGGTCTAGGGGCAAGTCTATCAGAGTAAAGAAGTTGGCTGGTCATTTTCTTCGTCATCAACTAGGAGGGCCAGTTGCTAAATCAAATTTGGGATACTGGCCTTGTCCTTTCTTCACCTCTATCAACAAAACAATAATGACACAGGTGATTTTTAAAGGTTTCTATTCTAAGTTTGGCTAAAATGGAAGAAAAGAGACTCTTCATATTAATTCCCGTTCTCTTCTCCTCCCAAAAGAAATGGCCGTGTTAGTAAGAGGAGCCCACCTAGGACGCATGTACCGAATCAGGAATATTCTGACTCACAGATGGGAACTGGGTAAGAACGAGTGTGTATCATGGAATAGCTACATCTCATTCTTGATAAAAAACTGCAAATCTTTCAAATAGTCATTTCCAAATAGAAAAACATCTATTATCAATTAAGGAAGATAATTTAATACCAGTGATAATACTAGTTTCAGATTTACTTCCTTTAAGTTCACACTCTCTCTACACTTCAGTATTATTTTTGAAACAGCTTGGATTTGTACAGTTCCTTTTCTTTAAAGGACTCATTTATCCTAACAAGCTAGGATTGTTACTTTAGAATTCTGAAAATGGAAACCCAGTGGCCTTGAATATGAGAGTTAGAAATTCAAGGGAGGAAAAGGAACTTAGAAAAGAATTGGCCCAACTATGACAGATGTAGGGCTTATGTATTAACAGATATGGGGCTCTTTCATAAAAATATTTTATACAGAATGAGTATTTCTAATTGTGTAAGAGTGCCACATCCCAAAACTTGTGGGCTACGGAGAAACCAAAGCATTTGACAAGTAAAAGACTTGTCGGAGTGTCCAGAGCTAACTGGGAGGAGAGTCAAGATAAAAATAAGTGGTTCCTCTGGTTTTGAATGAACCGCCCCCTTTCGACTACCCTTGAGGATGGATCTTTTTAGACCTACAGCACAGAGCCCTTGTTTCCATCTGGGACGTTTGGTTACTTGAAAGCTTAAGAGCCTGGTAGGATAAAAAGGCCTGATTTATGCCAAGAGGAGGATCTGAGTATTATTCATACCAACTACTTTCCTGGGGCAGCTGTTCAAAGATTTTAATATTCAATCTTAACCAATACGCTAGATCAGTTTTTGTTTAGTTTACACAGCTGAGAAAGAGGTCTAATGAGAACCCTGTCCTCCCAGCTTGAATTTTATGAGAGACGATAGGATGGCTTCCTCCACGGTGGGCCTTTTGTCGGCCATCTTAGAGTCTACCACAAAGGGCTGTGCACCACACCATCAGGAAAAGGGGAAACGGCATTTTTCCTGAGTGCGGGGGAAAAAAAAGCAAAACTAAACCTTCTTTAACATCCTTTCTATAATTCATTCCCAATTTAAATAATTATCATCTTAACTGGCATTAAAGAGAAGTGTTAGCACTACTTGAAATAGGATTTAAGCACAATTTTATCTTCAAATGTAAAATTCATTTTTAAAGTCTGATAGGAGAAAATCCAAACTCTAGAGAAATCGGCGTCTCCCCTGAGAACCATTCCTTCTATCTATAGCCCTCCTCCTAAAAGCAGAAACTCAGCAAGTATGTCAAGGGTGCCCAAACTGTGACTTTTTCTCGAGCACATGCAGTCTTACTAGGAAACACAGCAGTAGGTGCACAAAGTCTAAACGCAGCCTATAAAGACTTGGCTAGTGTGTGTGTTTAAAAGAGGAATCAGAAAATGAGAAATAGCCCTAACTACTTTTTTTCTGTTTATCTCTAAGGTCATCCCAAGGATTCTCAGAACTCAGGTTTTAAGACCCTCTACAGTTCCTTCACTTCCAGCTGGAGGCTGGTGTTGGGGGCTGTTGAAAGGCTGAGTGGGAAGGGAACATACGCGAGGCTGTGGTAGTGTGCAAAATACATTCACCAACTACTGGCTGTGTGCAGAGCAGGATGCTACGGTTGAGACAGAAAGAAAGATACATAAGGCCGAGGTTCTCCGCTTTTGGAGACGCTTAGAGCAGAAGAGAAACTGTTTCCTGTTTCAAAAGAATGGGAATTGGGAAGCAGGGACTAAGTTTAATATTTGTCAACATAACAGAATACTGTACATTAAAACCCTATGCTGCTTTCTCCTTATTCCACGTGGCTGGGGGGGAAGGAAAAGGGAGTTGAGGGGCAGAAATGTCCTGACTCGAGGCATCCCTCAGCCCAGCGATCACCACTAAATTATTCTCTGCCAAAATTCAGATTCAGAAACTTGGGGGAGGCATTCCAGGACCTGGTCTTTACTGTGGGAGGCCACTTAGTACAAGAGACATCCCCCCTCTTCTATTCTACCTTTTCTATGGAAAAAGGATAAAAGACCCTTATTAAGTGCCCTTTCAGGCAATTACAAAGCATTTCCAGGCCCTCTGCTGAAAAGTGTTTATGTAAGCTGGAGTCCTCATCAGCACCTCTGGAGCAGCACAAATATCAGCATCCCCTCACACAGCTGATATCTAGGGTTACCTCCGGAGACGTTTCAAACTCTCTCACAAAAGGACAATCTGCCCAGGCCTGTTCTTTTTTTAATAGGAAAGGACCAAGTTATAGCAAGAGAAATATTTCAGAAAAACTCTCTATAGCAAAACACAAATGCAAACAGCCTCATTTTGATTGAGGATGAGGAATAGGGATGAGGAAGAGCTCTTTGAAAAACCCTAAGGAATTTACACTGGATTAAGTTTTGTTTTGCTTTTTAACTGACTGTCCTTTTTATGCTTATCACATGTAGCACTGGTCTGGCCCACCCAGCCCTTGCGGGGGGTGGGGGTACGTAGCTGTAAGATATTAGCTGTTCATCAGAAGAACTTTTAGGGTAGACGTTATTGAGGCAAGTGAACCTTTAGGACCTGGCCTCATTCCCAGGTGAGGAGGCCACTCTGGTTTTGGGGTTGCTCAGAGGCTGGGTTCTTTTTGGTACTTCTCAGGATGTTTATCTGAAGAAGCAAGGCATTTGAGGAGTAGTTCTCATTGGAAGGGCTGCGGCCATAGTGAGGCTCCCCCATAGCTGACTACCAGTCTGGGAAGTGTCATTTTAAAATGACACGTATCCAACCACAGTGGGAAATTAAATAGGAGAGAGGGCCAAGGAGTAGAGAAATTACAGCTTTGTCACTCCCATGTTAAAATGTAAGCCTAAGCAAGAAATATCTGTGTTGTGACAGGCAAACACCCATTCTTCAGGCCTGCAGTAAAGACTAGAGCTTGCAATAGAAGAGCAGGCAGGAATCTTCAATGGGAAAGGAAAGCCACAGCCCCATGGGAAGCAGGAGATAAAAGGGTAATATCCTCAGATCAAGTCTCAACACCTCTCTCTCCAGGGAAGCTAAGCCATCCTCTCCTATTATCACTCCCTTTAGACAGCTACAGTCTAAAATGGGAGACCAAAAAAAGGGAGGCAGAGTCATGGGTCAGGCCATCAGTCTGGCAGTTGGAGGGTTAAAGTCAGCACTTAAAAGAAAACTCAAACCCCATTAAGCCCAGGCTCAGAGAACAGGGAACAACAGGGAAGCCAAAGGAAACTAATTTTGGAGGTTCTCCAAGCTGCCAATCACAAGCATATTTCTAACAGTCCCAGTGTTGTTTGAGTTGGTTGTTTTTCCACAGGCTGCACAATGGGGTCTGGTTATTCATTGAAAAAGTCTGCAAGGGAGCCCCGCCCTCCATTCACAACCAATTTGGAATGCTCCATTCAGCAAGGGGGGGGGCTCTGCAGCTCGGCTCGCTGGGGCCGGCGGAGCAGAGCCCAGCTGTCGCTGCAGGGACGCTCGCTCACTCAGCGAGCTGTGTTTATGCAAGAAATTCAGACACTGCAGGCGCCTGCCTGCTCTGCACCCTCCCTCAGATTCTGGCTGCAATTTGCAAGGGTGTGCAAGTCTGCTTGAAGTGAGGTCTGCAAGTGCCCTCTGGCAAAAGGGGAAAGGCAAACAAAACTATCTCATGCTGTCCTGCTCAGACTCTGACTGTAGCCACCAGCTGAGAGAAACAGACTTCAGTGGTATTTCTCCTGCCCCCGGGGGTGAGCTGGTCTGCATTAGAGTATAGCTCTCTGGAAGCTGGCCTTTCCAGACTCCTTGCTTTTCTATTTATTGTCAATAGCTACATCGAGTGCCACCTGGCTTCCTCCTAAGGGACAGGGTCTCTGGAGACACTACTGGATTCTCTGGCTGCAGAGGGGCAGGGGGCAAACTACCTAGTATGAACGGTTTCACAGTTCCTTTTCCTGGCTCTGTATGTGGAGGTTTGTAATTCCCCCCTGAAGGCCCATGAGACATCAAAAGGGGAAGAGCAGTGGAGATCTGGGGTTGGAGGGTGAAATCTACTCCAAGGACAACACAAACTACAAGGCTAAAAACTGGTTTGGTTTCTTAGAAATTTTTTATCAAACCTTCAATAATCACCCCAGAGAGATCAGAGGCAGCCACTCTGACAACCGGAATTTATTTCAAGGAAAAGCACACTAACTATGAAAATCAAATTCAGGAAATAAATTTTAGCTCATGGGTGGTTTCCTCTTTTTCATAACATATTTGGCTATTTCCAAATGTCTGATGTTTACCTCGTCTCCTTGCTGCCCCTATCCCCGCCCCTAGTTAACTGAGTACAGGGTGACATGGAAAGCATTTCTCTGAAATCTTTCTGACCACAGAAGCCAGTTTGATGCTTTGGCTGTTCTGCAGATAGGTCTCAAACTCCTGGTCCTTTCAAAACTGGGTCTTATCCTGCTCCCTGGAATCTTGCACCCTCTGCCTTAACTTTTCCATTGATGCTTCCTCCCTCTAGGCATGGGAGCCTCCTTTATTTGCTATGCAGGGTCCTCTAATATGGGGCCCTTCCTGAGAAGAGTTGTTACTCCATTGTCATCTATCTGCCAAGCCCAAAGGCATACTTACATTATGGCTACACACAGCACACTTGCATACATACTAGGGGCCTACGATTTTGCCCCTCCTTTAAGCTGAGCCTCTTACAGGGATGGGACAATGATAGAAACTGACGACCAAAGCCTCTGGTAAATGAGCTTGATGAGTTCACAAAATGAATTTTTTAAAAAGCAACCTAATCGGGTACTGGCAACAGCATCCCTGGCATTTGGCCAAGAGCTGGGAGATGCAACATGACAAGACTCTGAGCTCCCTGGATTCCAAGTGGAGAAACACTGTGTGCCAGGGCACAGATGGGGCCCAAGTGCCTCAAGGGCAGCCATGTGCCCGCCTGAGAGGGGCTGTCGGCCTCTGAGCCTGGATGTACTTTACCACCATAAAAAAAAACAAGAAAAGCATGGAGGAAATAGTCTCTTGGTTGAAAATCACACGCACCACCCAACCCTACCACTACCAGTAACATTTTTCTGGGACTGAAATTAAAACAATATTACTAGATGTTAGAAATGGCAGGTAGTACAAATTCTCAGATTTATCATTCTACTCGTGTCTTAAACTTGTCAAAGTGAAAAGTGAGGAAAAACAGGGAATAGATGGTAATTTCTTGATTGATGCCAGGATTTTGTTACCTCTGGAATCTACCTAAGTGATCCGCCAGGCAGACCCAGATGTAATTCCCCATCCCAAGTCTTTCTTGCAAAGGACTGGAAAGGTTACTAGGTTTTATTAGAGGAGTAAGAGCAGAGACACATCTAAGAGGCAGAGAAAAATCCATTGTTTTTAATAAGCCTAACTGAATTAAAGTTAGATGAAAACAGATTTTGTGCAAACATATGGCTCTCTTTTAGGTAAATGGGAACTCTAGGTTTTGGTTTTGTAAGAACCTGGCTCTAAAGACCTTGGAGGCTATCAAAACAGGAAGGATTTCAAATCATTTAGCACTCTCTCAGTGGTCAAGCAGTGGGCTAGCTAACAAAGACTTAAAAGTACTGTGTTTACCTGAAAATAAGACTTAGCTGGGCTATCAGCTCTAATGCATCTTTTGGAGCAAAAATTAATATAAGACCCAGTATTATGCTATATATTATATAAGACCGGGTCTTATATTAAAATAAGACCCGGTCTTATATTAATTTTTGCTCCAAAAGATGCATTAGAGCTGATTGCCCAGCTAGGTCTTATTTTCAGGGAAACAGGGTAGCAGTGAAAATGTGAAGTCAAATAATCTCTCCCTTCCACGTTTTCCTCCTGCTGTCTTCAGCACTCTTTCTTCTTCCTACCTCTAGAAAAGGATAAATAACCTTGACACCTTCAAGCGTCTCATTTTCAAAGTGTCTACAGTATTCTGTCTTACCTTCCATAACAAAAAGACTTAAGGGATGATCCTCTCAAATAGAAATGGTCTAAGATCACAGAGCAAGTAAACCTAGAATTTTGCTATACCACCTCCTGGGTCCAAAATGATGTATCTTCCCCAAAAGGAAGACACTGCCTCTACTTACTATACTAATCTTATACACAGTAAAGAAAAAAATCCAACTGAATAATCTCGTATTGAAACAGGATTAAGTTCAATGTGTTTTAGGCTCAAGAGCTGTCATAACAGTTAATCCTATTTCCCCAGCCATCTATTGCAATGTATTTATGAAAAGTCAATTGCATCAGTTAATTAGCCAGTCCTTAGAAAATTACTAGTAATTCCTCCAGTCCAGCCATTCTTTTAGAAACACATATTTAAAAAGAACACTTCAAGGAAAAAATAAGGTCATTTGGATTTTAAGACAATTCTCTAAATTGTATTTGGTATGGAGGCCATGGTTTTAAAGTAAGATTTTATCATACCTTCTTCCCAGCATAAAATATTTTAGTTATTTGAGATGCTGACAGAAAACATTCACAATATCACAACTGAAATGAGTAAGATTAAAAAAAAAAACAAAAACAAATCTGCATTAAAAAACTGCTTAAAAACACTAAAATCTAGTAATACTATTAAGTACCCAAGCACTCAGTTCAGAAAAGTGAATGTAACCTCCCACCCCCCAGCCCCAACCAAATCTAAGCATTTTGAGTCCCAGTCTTATCCGTGGTTCAGTTTGTAGTTAATTCTGTGAAAATGTGTAGTAACAATGTGTACACATCTATCTACTGACCCAGATTCCCTAGTTTGGTAGCTCTGTGTTAATACACATATTTAATTACACACACGTTTAGACAGATATGCACACATACACACATTCATTTATAATATACAATATATACAACACAGTTTTATATATCTGTACACACGCAGATATCCTCTAGAAAATGTCAACGTTGTAATTTTTCTGTTTTATAATTTCTCTCTCTTCCTAATTCTAGGTGGAAAAAGTGAAAGCACCAAGATATTTACTAAGGATCATGGAATGAAGAGAGCTGAGGTTTTGGGCTGGGCAGCCAGCAGTCTCCCTCAGGCTCTCCGGAAGGCCATCTCGATGTATGTGAATGAATGAGACAGAGCCTTGGGCATCTAAACATGTCAGGATCCCTTGGCTCTCTGCAGCTTTGTGAGAGCTTCTTTCAGGACTTATTTTATAATTTTTTCCCTTCTCATTTCACCTAACCCGTCCCATTTGTCCCAAACCAGTATTCAGTCTCTCCAGCTATTCGGACCTTGTATTAACCAATCTGTAAAATGAAGCCGTGGGTAAGACTACCTCTACAAGGGACCTCCAGCTCAAACGTGAGATCTTCAGGGTAACTTCTTAGGACCAAGAGACAATGGGGGGAGGAGAGGACGACACTGGCAGAACCCCCATGGTCTAGAGTTGCACTTGAATTCTCTTGAATTTGACCTTTAAGAGTTTCCAGATGGGGGATACTTTACTAATGTCTGTATTTGTGAGGTAAAGTGAAATATATACAGCTAGAAGTAAGCTGGGTATCTGTGTAACACTTACAAGAACAATGACTTCATTTATTCAAATCATACTTATGGATGGATGCCTACGGGTAGGAACCCAAATCTGGAACACTTACAAAATATAATCTCTTTAGAAGTTGACCTTATAGTGCTTACCGAAAAAAGTATGCCATAATCTTCAAAACTGACATTCCAAAATAAAAACAATTACCCACAATACTTAATAATCCTTTCTCTCATACACACTCACACACACACACTCTCACACATGTATGATGGAAAATCAATCAAATCAGCATTAACAGGGACGGTAGACTATTATCAGTGGCAAGCCACAGAAGAATATTTGTTAAATGCTTCTGCTGCTGTAGGGAAAAGGTTTGCTTTACCAGGCAAGTGCAAATTTGTTTTGGAGTTCACTGATTGGTCGATTCAAACCAACTCATACAGTGTCATTCAAGTTGAATGCGTTTCTCCCCTTCCCCTGGAATAATCACGGGCTCTTCCAGGTGACAGGACTAGAAGCTAACCCTCAACCCAAGGCTGTGAGATGAGCTCAGAGAAGAGTTGGCCCAGCCCCGGGGCTCTGCCAGCTCCCATGCTCCTACACTGTCAGTTTCAACTGCAGTCAAACCAGTCACAAAAAACAGCAAGGACAGATGGATGAAGGATAGATACACATCCGACATTTGTGTTCTTCCCTAACCTCTAAGGCAAGTTGATCTATTTGAATATATCCTTCTTGAAGCTCCATCTCCAGAAGCAAGAGTCAGAGAGGGGGAAAGAATTATTAAAATACTTTTCGAGGCTACTCAACCATCTGTTTTATGCTTGAAAGGCAGAAAAGCTCAACCTTAAGAAGTTAAAGCAAAAAGTAAACAAAGTGAAAAACACAGCACATTTGGTGAGCAGAATCATCTCCCAAAGCACCTCCGTTTCAGGTACGGCAATTTAATTAAAGAATTTAGCACGTTCTGTTCGCTGAGCAGGAATTATTTCTACGGAGCCAAAACACATTTATTGATTCCTTCACTTTAGCCTATTCCTGCAGATACATCTCTCTCCAAATATAAATCCTGTTGGCTGACATCTTTCTTTAAAGAACATACCTCTGCTTCAGCACATGAAATCAACTTAAATGCAGTCATCTCACCTCCCCCTTTTAACTCTTTTGGGTTACAGAGAAACAAACAAAAGTATCACAGAAGCATTTCAAAGAACCTCTGCCAAGAAAGCCACCTCCCAGACAGACTGTAGTTTATGCTGCTTCGAACAAGAACTGGAAAGGCTGGGGCAAACTGTCAACACAGAAGAGAGTGGGATTACAAACCCTGTCTTATTTTACACACACACACACACACACACACACACACACACACACACACACACACTTTGGGTTATCTTTATTTAGCCTTTCAGTGGCAAGCTTCCAATCACTTGAAAGCAATCACAGCGCAAAAATTAACATTCATTGACTTTCCTATAGAAAACACCCACAGCAAGCTGTGACAAAGCTACTAAGGTAACCATATATCTGCGGTTACACTTTATTCCAAGTTTCATGGCATTGCACCTTGAATATGAGACCTATCATTAAAGAATGTTTAGCTGGTACCTCTGATCTTTCATTTAATGATTTAGAACACCCAGCTTTTACTGAGACCCAAACATATCCTCTCTTCTAGTGGCATTTTCACACACACACACACACACACACACACACACACACACACACACGATAAAACAAAACTGGGAAGAATTTGTTGGTATAAAATGAGAAATCGAATCCTTGCCTGGCTCAGGTGCTTGCTATTATAAACTATGACTAAGAGACATGAATTCTCTATGATGCAACTCTCAAGAGAGGCAGCATTTTCTCCAGGCCTCTCTTAAACCTGCTCATTCGCCAGTGACTAATGCTCTCTAGAGCTGCCCTGTGCTACTCAAATTTCATCAGCCAGCTTTGTCCTTGATAGCTCTGCCTGGACCACAAAAGCTCCCCAAACCTGTTGAGGACAGCTCTGAAAGATCAGTGCAAAGCTAACCATGCCCCTGGCTAGCTCAGAGAGCTATCTTTTGAGCTTCCCACTGCATTTGTTATCTCAATGATACGAGCTCTTAATGACCACTTTTTAAAGTTTTTACTCTTCTCTGAATGCTCAAGTCCTGAAAACTACAAGAAAAATAGGAGTAAATCGGTCACACTGTGATCACCCTTTGTCAACTCAGAAGTAGAAACAAAACTGACAACATGTCAGGTGAAGCCACAATTAACTGGAATCTTCCATTAACTATTTTCTGCACCTTTAAGAGAAAAAAAATGTCAAGCTCATGATTTGCATCAAGGACTTAATTTATAAAACAAAAAACACTGTAAGATGATGTCTGGTTAATGGATGTTTGGCCCAACATCTTATATATAATGTCAATTAATTTATAATTTTTAGCTTGAAGCCTTGCAATACCCTTAGGCAAAAAGACATTTAGAATTAAATTATGTTCAGCAAATCTTACCTGCAATAGAATTAAAGCACTTTAGAAAATCATTTCAATAAGGAATGAAACAAATGCGTTGGGGGTTAACTTTGAATTATGAAAAGAAATGAAATGCATTCCACTGTCCAAATACGCTGCCTACAGTTGAAAAGAGCAATCCAGACATGGATGATCCATAATCAAACAATTTCAGAACAAATGAGCCACCACCAGAAAGGTACTTACAGTTATCAGACTGAAAATCTGGGACAAACTGTTCATCATCAGGAACTTGTGCTGGAAAAGAGATTTTTATTTTAGACCTTTAAGTTTTATTAAAAAGCACAGTAAAATGTTTTATATGGAAAATAGGACAGCCAAGAAACTTGCCTTCAGCTAACCAAGCCTCTTGAAGTTGACTGAGATCCTGAAACAACTCTAGAATTGAAAACAGGACACCAGAATGAGAATTCCTCTGCTAGGAAGAGGAAGAGTCTATGCGCTGCTTTCACTGGGAGCCATTTGAGGAAGCCACAACACAGAGGGGAAAGAAAGCTTCACTACCTTCAGAATCATGAGCCAGATCTGTGTCCAAAAATTTCCTTTTTCTGTCAATCACAGGCCGCCCTCTACAATCCTCTGATCGAGATTTCTGCAAAAGGCCAACAGACAGTGAAGACTCCACCGTAATAAAGGAGCCCAAAGGGGGTGGTACCACTAAATCAATAAGGAGAAGAGATTCAGATTTTAAGAGGGAGGACAAAACAAACCAAAAGCCATATAAACTTACCCCTGGGACCATAAAAGGGACTTGCTGATCATAAAACCCATCCATGGTGCTTCCAACGTCTCTAATATCACTTTGAAAGGTTTCAGCATTGAGTAATTTCTGGGGGGAAAAGGGTCCTCCTGTAATATGAATTTGGGAGATTTTAACAGAGGAGAATAAAAGAGAAAGGAAGTAATTTTATACTGCTCTTTCTTTAGGGCCTGTGCAAATCACTACTTTTCCTTGAGGTACTTAAAGCCCATTGAAGGTATGTATAAGCCTTACAGACTAACGCTGGGGCTTAAGGGCATCAAAGGTTCAGTGTACTTGGTGCCAAATATATTTGCCTACTCATCCTTTCTCTTCTCTCTCATCATCATCATCATCATCATCATCAAGAGTATAGATTTGCTACCATCTATTAAAAATAAAAGGACCTTATTTTCATTATAAAGGGGTGATTTGAAGATTCTCTCCAATAGAAGACTCTCCAGGGCATCTGTAGTGTTAGGTTTGTTTTTTTTTTTTTTTTTGTTTTTTTAAGAGAATTTAATTTTGACAGTACAGTGACAGGAAGTAGAGAAACTGGGTTTAAGCATTCCAAATTATTAGCTATTAAGAATCTGACACACATAGTGTTTCTAAAAGTATTTTGTAGGTCAGTGGTTAAAATACTATATATAGTTCCAGGAATATATTGATCAGAGGTACACTCATCTTCACACAACTCTTTATTAAAACCTAAACCTTCTGTCTAAACAGGTGTAGTGTCCTCTGTAATGTCACAAATAATCTCCATGGCAACTTACAGAGATATCTGTGACACCTCCAACTTTTTAAAGACTAGCACAGCTATGAAAAGTAATGGATAAAGGAAACTAAATTCCACTGCACACATTTTAAATGCATCTCTACCACAAATCTTTTTTTAAAAAGCACTAAAAGCAAAAGATCTATGAAAAGAAAATTCAGTTTGTTTCTTATTGTGAAGTCAATTTTTCCCCAAACATGTCAGAAAATAAAATTAAACTTGTTTCAGTACTGTCAAGTCCTGGGGCTGGGAAGAGAGGTTGGGGGTCAAAATGGAAAGGAGGGAATTTTTTCTAATTTGGCAGGAATAAAGTAATAATTTGAGGAAGGTAACATCTTCCTGAACACTTTGTTTTATTCTCCAAACAAAAACGCAATTAAGTCAACAAAATTGGGGAAGACAATTTCACTTGCCCCAGCTCTAAGGAATGCAAAATGTTTAAGGATAATTTTAACTGGTATATAAATTTTAAATAGGGAAATTTTTCTCAGTGGGCAATTCCATCCAATTTGTTTTTCACACTGTGGAGCATATCAAATTTTCCTAAGTGAGCAGGATGCAAGGAAACCCTTCGCGGCCAGCCTCCTCTCAGCACTTTGGCCCAAGTAATCAGATATTTTCAAAGTCAAAGAGAAAAGAGGGAGAGGAGCAAAACTGCACACAATTCATTAACTTCCTAGAAAAACATTCCCGCTAGTCTGGAGTGTTGCTTGCCTTCGAAATTGCGCTAAAACGTTCAGAATAAAGCCTCTTTCTCAAATGTCACCAACCCATATACAAAATCTGAGAGTCACCAGCACTGAGTTGAGGGTCATGAAAACGAGTCTTCCGTAGCCTTCAAAAACCTATTTGATTAAATCGTGGCCTTAGAAATTCTGTAAACATCTACTGGGGGAAGGAGACAACAGCTAGGAGATCGGAAGGGTAGATATTTTCAGAGTCTCATGATGAAATACGTTGCAAAATACTTCACCATGAAGAGCAAAATATTTTTTTAATTAAATGAAAGAAAGAATCTGCCATAAGTGAACCCAAAAGAGGCACTGAGGATCTTTTAAAGCAGCCCTCATGGTTCAAGGGCTAGAAAAATTGTGCTCAAAGTATAATTTTTTTTTAAGCCTGAAGGGGAAGGCTCGAGTTCATCCAGGAGTTTAAGCCACTTCCTTTGTGCCCGCCCCCCACCTCCCGGTGCCCCCAGGAAAACTTTAACGCGGCGCAGCGGCTTGACGGAGGCCCCTCCCCCGCGGCGCACAGCGGGCCTGGTTTTATGAATGGGAGAGCGAACCGCGGCCGCCACATCAGGTAAAGGCTGTAACTGGATCCCTCGCGCTGGGCCCCATTCAGAAAACAAGACACACTTCCACCCAATTCCCAGCCTTCCCCATTCATGAAAACTCCTTCAGATGCGCCCCCGCCCCCACTCCCATCGCACGCCCAGCCGCCGACGCAGGCCCCTCACCCCAGGGTTTTAGGACGAAAGCTCAATGCTTCATTCAGGAAAAGGGAAAGGAAAAAAAAAAGCCGCAGGGAGCAGCGAGCCAGCAAAAGAAACCCGCTTCATTCATAAAATCACCCACATTCATAAAAACGAGCTGCGGCGCCAGGCGCTACCAACCGCCCCCAATTCCTCCCCCCTAAAAAAACCTCCAAACATCTCTCTTTGGCACCCCTCCTCAACCAAGGAGTTCGGCTCTCCCCAGAGGTTCCTTCTCCTCAGAAAATGCCGTCAGATCCCTAATCCAGCGAGAGGCTCCAGCATCTCTCCATCCCCCCCTCCGCACCTATTTCCCCCCCACCATCCTCAGGCCGCTGTTCTTATGCTCCCCGATGTCTAGAGAATCGCCGTGCAGCCCGATTCTCTCGGTCTGCTGAGGATGGGAGTGGAAGGATTGAGTGTCCCCTTTCCACAACCTGAAACTTGCAAGGCCTGCCTAAGTTCCGGGCCGACCCCCAACCCCGCAGAATGCACATGCCTATGTCACTTAACCCCTCCTGCCTCTCTGGGGGCATCACCTCTCAGATATTCCCCCTAAGCTGCTTTTGGTCCCCTTCTCTCCTAAGCAAAGCTCCGCCAAACGTCTCTTCTCGCGAGCCTCCAAGTCCCCTCGGGGTTCTCAGATCTCCAGAGAGACTGTACAGTCTTGCAACTCCGCGCCCCCCATCTCCACCACGGAGCCCCCGCACCTCGCGCTCCTGCGCGCCTCCCCCGCGACGTGCGGAAACCCGCTCTCCGCGCGCTCCGGAACCGTTAGCCGCCCCCGCCCGACGCCTCCGAGGAACCGAACCGGACCGGACCACGGGAGGAGGGAGCGGTCAGCCCGGGGGGGTCAGCCCAAATAGAAAGTGCACCCCGATCTGATTATTCTGAATCAGCCCGTGAACTCTCGGGCCGTTCGGACCCGTTCCTGGACGCCCCTCTATGCCCCCCTTTCCCCCTCGACGCCCCCTCACCTGAGGCGGCGGCTCTCCTCCCCTGGCAGCGGCCCCGGGCGCAGGCGCGCTCACGCACGCGCGCACCGGGCCTGGGCGCTTAAGCAAACCGCTGGGCCGAACCGCTCTGGGGACACTGAACCGCTCCGCGCACCAGCCGCTGGACTCTGCGCCGCAGCTGCCAACCAGGCTGGAGCGCTGGCCCGGCCCCCGGCGGCCCGCTGCTCTGCCCGCCAACCATTGGCCTACGGCCCCAGCCCAGCCGCGATCCCATTGGCCCTAGGCCCCTACCCCGGCTGTCCATCACCTCTTGTTTACCTGTCTGCGGACAAATCCAGCCAAGCCGCCCCACCAACTCCGGTTCCCATTGGTCCATAGCGCCTCCCTTCCCACCCCTCAGGGGTCTGTTTTACATAATTTATGCACCGGGGGCCATTGGCCAATCAGCACAGGCTTGTTTATGTAATGAATGTAAGGACGTTTTTCATTCATAAAAAACGCGACCTGAGGGGGAAGCTTAGCTGAGTCAGTGAAGCACTTAAAGGGGCCGAGGCTCGGAGGAGCCACATTTATTTCCCTCCTCGCAGCTCTCCCAACTTTTCACCGAGGCACGGCATTTTCCCCTTCCCCATTCACCCCACTTCTTCCCCTAGCAATGCCACCGCCAGGATTGGGCTGCTGGGCGCCGGAGGGTCACAGCTGCAGCACCAAGCAAAGTTATCATTTTAGAATTTAGGAGAGAGGAATTCGTCATTCCACCCAGAGAAACTCGCTGACCGACCTGGGCGTTCGGCCCACAGAAACACAGAAAACGGAAACCAAGCCCTCTAATCTTAGTTACCTTTAAGAGAGGCCTTAATTTCCTTCAACCAGGTTTCCAGTGGGGAAGAATAAGCAGTATCTCCCTTTAAAATTTGAGCTCTCAAACAGATTTTAGTTACTATTTTATACTGGCAAGATTTAGGTCGAACCAAATTCCGTTTTATCCCCATGTTTAATTGCAGTTTATAACCTCTTCCAGAGTGGGTTTTGGACCCGAGATGAGAGAGGGTCGGCGCCCAAAGAAATCCTCTCTAGGGACGGTACCAACCAGTCAACCCACCTGGAAACAAATCCCTCCGAAACGGGTTTGCAGAGTTAGACCGCCTGAAAACACCCCAGGCTGCTTGTTTTCCATTTAAGTGTTGAATGCAAGATGGTGCATTTGCGAATTAGATACCGTGCAGCTGGGAACGACGAGAAGCTATTCTGCTTGCCAAACGATCGGGCACTAACTGCAGTTGCTGAGATTCTTAACAGGGTGTTCCAGGAAACAAATAAGCAATCTTCACCCATCTCCTCTCCCTGTACCCCCTCCTGTGAAGGCCGAGGGGAGGCTCTCTGCTCTCTCCGGGAGCTCTGTTCTGTTGGCGACCCCTGCCATTCACCCAGTGTGCCAACGGTAGGGAGGAAAGACGCCAAATGTTATGAGAGAAACCCTAGTAAAGGTGGCCCTAGGGTAGGGAACTCTGAGGCTGCTCCCCAACCCCACTGTAAGGAATGCAGTGTCGATTTTTAGGGAAAAAAATATTTTTTAAGTCAAAATTTGCCCACCTTCTTTTCTGCTGTCACTTGTATATCTTAAACAGAGCTAGCAGGCACTCGTCATCTGTAGTTTATAACACCAGAAATGTGGGAGTTCACCTAAGGAACCTGGAGTACCTTCATTGAGTCTTCATTGAGCACTGACTGACCATGCATGAGCTATTGACTTTGTGAGAGACGGGGTGGGCATGAGTTGATAAGTGAGAAAGTGCTCTGCACTTTGAACAAGCAGTTCTGTGATATTTAATTTCCTACTAGTAGAGCATTTTGCTACCGGCCCCAGCTCCAGTAAAGCTTTCCCTTAATGCTTCTCTCTATTCCCCAGATAGGGCCATTTCTCTTTGGTGGCTGGAGGGATTACCCTAGTCCAGTTGTGCTCCCATTGTGTTGCTGACATTTGTGAAGGCTCTATCCCTCCAGCTAGACTCAGGGCCCAGGGTAGCTCCCCGAACCTCCTCCTCCCCAGCTTGTCTGCCCCATCCTGTCCCATCTCATCTCTTCTGATTGTGTTCTCTGATCTAGTTTCTCCAGGAAAGCTTTCCTGCTCATCTTTGCTTAAATTTGTCTCAGGCTCCTGTTCTCCTCCCGAAGGCCTGCAGCCCACAGAGCCACATAGCTTTACCCTATAAACCATAGCACATCAATCACACTTTATAACTCTGCCTACAGGGAAATAGTGCAGGACACTTCACAGCAACTTTCTCTCTGGAGTTGGACTTGATGCCTGGAGTGTGACTCTTGTGACCTTTGCCTCAAGCCAACGCTCCCCATCCTACCTTGGGAAGAGAAGTTGGATATTTCTGGATTAAGTAATAATAAATAGTGGCTAAATTGGGGGTACAAGAGGAGTCGGGGGATGGGTTTTTATGAGAAGGTTGTCACAGACAAAAGATTATGTGTAGGGATTTACACCAGAATAGAGCACTTGCCAATTAATTATTTAATCATTCAGTAAAAAAGAAATTTTTTTGTACCAAATACTCAGCCAGACCCTGTGCCAGGCAAAAAAGTTATAGAGATGAATACAATCCATTCTATGTCTTGGAGGAGCCTATATTCTATGCATAATTTCAGCAGCTAAAGTTTACTGACACTTAATATATGACCTATTCGTGCCATATATAATTCGCTATAAATTATCTTATTTAATCCTCATAATAATAGCACTAAAGTGGTCTCTACAATTAATATCTACATGTTATAGACAAGAAACAGGCACAGAGAGGTAAGTAACTGGCCAATGGTCACACAGCTTGCAGGGTTTTGAACCTGGATAAACCCTAAGGCAGGAGACTTAGCATGCAGTTATGTTGTTCAGAAAACCACCAGAAAACAGAATTTGATTCCCACTTGTCCAGTAGAGGACAGAATTGGTTGAAGTCAGGCAGATTTTAGCTCAGTATAGTGTTAGGGAGGATTTGGGAATGTTTAGAGTGCCCCAAATGAATGAATACTGCTGCTGGGAATGAGTTTCCTGTCACGGGAGGCATTCACACAGAAAGATTTAGGGAGAGCACAACGGGACTACTGCATCGAGTGGGAGAGATGAACTCAGAGGATTGCTCCAGCTTTAAGGGTCTATGATTCTGAGAATTTGGAGCTGGTGTTGGACAGAGAGTCCCTGGGCCCAGGCACCTTGGCTCTACGTGAAATCTGAGGGTATTCGCATGATGACCTACCTTGCAGACTGACGCCTGGTCCCAGAGCTGCTTCCTTATTGTTAAGTGTTTATGATATCTTCTCTCTGTGCCTCTTCTTTCTTTGCTTCTGCTTCTCCTTAGTGACTTACCTTCCCTACTCCTATTGCCATCTCACTCCCTCTCTTCTCTTGTTATTTTTGCCTTTATAAGAGGTAAGTGTCAGTATTTAGAAGTTCTTTGCCTGGTACGTTTATTTTTTCCTCCTAAGAACATTGTTTACGTTGGAGGTTTTGTTCAGCATGTGTTCTAATGTGCCATTCCCTCTCCTCCAGGAGAGAAACAGGCCTGAAAAAGATAACAAAAAGAGAGACCTGCCCTCTGGAACATTCATCTAGTGTCAATCTAGCCTTTGTCCTCTGGCAGTAGCAAAACTCACTTAATCACAGCAGGATAACTAGCTCCTTGTTCTTCAATTTGCACCATGTCTTCAGAGAAACAACACAGAAGGACAGAAAAACAATTCTCTTGCCCCAAGCCTAAAAGTTTCTGTTAGCCTTTAGAGGACTGCTTTTAAAGTTTTCCCTTAAAATCCCAAAAGCAAGTTAAAGTGTAAAGCAGATAACCCCTGCCCTGAGCTCATCATCAAAATGGCGGTGGGAAGTGTGGCAGCATCACAATCTTGGTCCCGCACATCAGGAAAATGCCTCATGTTCGTCTGTTAGAAATGCTGACTGTCATGAGTACAGCCTTGTCTGGGGGCTGTGTGTGAGCCAGTACATGGCCCCTGGGGTCCTTTCCCATTCTTGTATCTTAAGAATGAAAGGACTTGAGGCCAGTGTCAAAAAGATTTTTCTTTTCTTCAAGGGATAAAGGATTCTAGCTGGCTGGCACACCTTCCTTTCTAAAATTCAGAAATAAATATTCTAAAAACTAAGGAGGGAAAAGAAGCTCTTTAAGAGTCCATGTCTCTTTAAACACTTAGGGGCCATATTGTCTTCAGGGTTCCTTATAGCCAGGGAATAATCATAACTGACATTGACTTGGGGCTTAATATGAGCCAGACACTATTCTAAACACTTCATATGTATTAGCACATTTAGTCCCAACAACAGCCCTGCGAAGGAGCTACTATTATTATCACCTCCACTTTTCACAGATGAGAAAATGTAGCTACAGGAAGGTTACATAAATTGCTCCAGGTCGCACAGCTCGCACATGGTAAGCAGGGGCCCTCTACAGAGCCTGGCTATTCACCACTCTGCTGGGCTGCCTTAGCCCCAGGAAGGCCTTTTGTGCTTGATGACAGAAGCCAATACTGTGCTAGACCCTTTAGGGCTTTGCTTATGTTCCTCGTAATAACCCTGTGATGGAGATACCGTGATTATCCCTATTTTATAGATGAGGAAACTGAGGCATAGAGAGGTGAGGTAACTTGCCCAACATCACATAGCTAATAAGAGTTGGAGTCAGGAGCCCAATGCAGATATTGAACAGAGTCCTTGTTCTGAAAAAACTTTGCTGTGTGATCTTAGTGCCTGCAATCTCCCACTCTATCAATTTCCCTCATCTTGCCTTTGGGGCTCTGGCTGTTTATCTGCCACTCCCATGAGAGTCGCAGCGCTTCCTTGGGAATGTGCTCCAGCAACTCCAGTCAGACTTCTGAATTATTATCTAGGGCAGCTAGAAAAATCATGAAAGCCACGTTAGAAAGAGAATGGAAACTACCTTACTGAGCATCCCCTATATGCCAGGCTCTGAGCATCCCCTGTATGCTAGACCCTTTACATACATTGTCTTATTTAATATCCCCAGTCCTTCTCAGCGGTAGTAATACTCAGTTTGCAGATGTTCAAACTGAGGGTCGAAGTAAGGTTAGAAAACATGTTTGAGGTTTCACAGTTAGGAAGGAGCAAGCCAGGCCAATGACCAAATGCACGTTCTTGACCCTCTGACCCACTGGCCTAGTGGGGCCTTATTCTTTCCTGGCTCCTTTTCTGAACTTAAGGACATCCTTTCTCCTGCCTCCTTCTCCTAACTCTCAATTCTTAGATTTTATAAAACATCCACTATCAAGAAAACCTGGTAGCACATGTTACATTTAGATTCTTGATGGCTGAGGGATTTCTTCCTTAAGCGCCATACCCTAGAAAAACAATAGGGTGAAAATCTTTGGACCATTGCCTTGGCTTTCCGTTGCCTTCAGAAAGGAGTCCAGCTCCACAGCAGGGTCTTCACTGTGCCCAGGTGACCCTGAAGTCTCTCCTGAACCTCCAGGGCCCTTCTGTCTGGCTATGCAGAACAGAGCCGCCTTTCCTCAAGCCAGTCATGTGCCGCCAGCTTCCTGCTCTACCTCTGAGACCCATAAGGGACTCTGCCTGTCCCCACATGAGGGAGCCTCAGGCTGCTAGGCTTTTGGGGGACCCTGTGTCTGATCTCTCGAGTTTTCATGCTCCTTTTCCATGTCATGTTGCCAATCAGAACTTCTCAGTACATTAAGAACATGGTTCTCCGCAGCCCCTCGTGTCCACTGTAACTTTCTGCTTCTGAAATCGGCAAACCAAGTGAGTTTGAAATGGGCATAGAGAAAGAGTCCATGGGTTCTGAGCTCTAACATGTCCCCTCCAATGAGGAAGTAGATGCACTTGAATGTGTAGACTTGGCAAAATCTATTTTGGCCGTTCAGAGTCCTCTTTTGCTTCCTTTTATGCCCTTAGTGGAGAGTTTTCCTATGGCCAGGGCTTAACCTGGCTGCGACATGCTCAGACTTTAGCCCCCGACGTCTCAGTGGCAGGCTAACTCAGAATTCGACCCCCTTGAGCTATGAAAGGCCTCATTTTGGCATCACCCCACAGCCCCACTGGAAGAGCAGGCTAAGGGGCTGGCAGGCGGTGGGGGCGGGGGTTCTGGAATGTGCATTCTCTCATGGGCCTGCTTCAACGTGGCAGCTGGAGAGCGGGTGGTAAGGAGGGTGGTTCTTTCAGCTCTTGGCTTGGTTTGTAAGTACCCACCCCCGCTTGCTACGGCTCTGTCAGGCTTGTGGAGGGAGGGGGCTGTATTTATCTTGAGTTGGACAAAGGGAAGCTCAACCAGGCCCAAACGGTAACAGAACCCCCAGGTGAAATGCCCTATCAGTGAATTCCATCACATGGCTTCAGGATTCAAATGGGGAGTCTAGCCTGCCCTTCCAACCTGAGGCAGTCTTCCCTTCCTCTGTTACTTGAAGCCAAACAGTGTTTAAAAGCAAGTAGATGGCCTCTTCTGCTCCTCCCCAGCCAGGATTCTTACTAATAATTATCTGTCTCTGGCCTCTACCACTGGGGCATAACGCAGCTTTTTAAACCAGAGCCCACCTGAAAACGTCTCCTCATCCCTGCTCCTCTGCCTTCTTTCCCATTAAGAAACCAAACTACATGGTTGAAAATGCAAACTTTGATAATAGCATCCAATCCCAGGAAAGTTTGGACTTCTCTCCGGTTCTCTCAGGTCCTCTGTCTGTTTCTGCACTTACGCTCTGCCTCGGAGCAGGACACACATGCTCCTAACACCATTAGGGAGCACATTTTAGCTCCGATCTCCCAACACTGTCCCATGGCTGGATAACTAGGAGGCCAGAAGGTCGGCATCAAACTCTTAAGAAGGATTATCAGCTTGATGTAAGGGAATACTCAGGCGTCTCAAGTGTGGCCTACTTTGTGTTTGTTTACTTTTTATTGAAGTACAACAGATACACTGGAAAGTATACAAATCATAAGTGTGGAACTTGATGAATTTTCACAAAGCAAGCACTTCTGTATATCTAATACCCAGATTATAAAACAGCATTTTCAGCCCTCCTCTCCCCAAAGACTCTCTTGTGCCCCCTGCTAGTCACTAACTTCCCCTCCTCACTCCCCCAAGGGTAGCCACTGTCCAGGCTTCTAACATCACAGATTAATATCGCCTGTTTTTGTACATTATATAGATGCCATCATATTGTACATACTCTTTCGTGTCTGACATCTTTTCTTCAGCATTATGTTTGGAAGAGTCATTCATTTTGTAGTGTGTAGATTTGTTTTATTCATTCGTTTTGTTGTATGGTATCCCATTGTATGAATATATTATAACTTGACTTATCCATTTTATTATTAATGGACATTTGGGCAGTTTCTGGTTTTTGCTATTAACGATGTTGCCATGAACTTTCTAAGTGAGACTCTAGTATATGGCTTTTGGCAAACACCAACCTAATTTTTATTGGTTCATTTAAGATATAGTCGCAGCATTCATTTTAATGTTTTGTACTTGTGAAAAGTGACAGAGACGTATGACAAAAATCTCAACATCACAGAAATGTGTGGAATGGAAAATAAAAGCTCCTACATGACCTCCTAGCCTACACCCATTCTCCAGAATCATATACTATTAAGTTTCTTGTGTATAATTCTAGATATTTTCTATTGCTTAGACAATCATATTTAAATATCAATCAGCCTTATAACCTTTAAGAAAAAAAACCAAAACAAATGGGTTTTTACTGCACTGTATTTCTGTCCTCTTTCCCTCCCTACCAACAGCACTCTAGAGTCCCAGCAATAAGAGGACGAGGGTGTTGGGCCATGGAAGGTGAATCGTTCTTCCCTCTCTCAGATGAGTCTGGGCTATCACTTTTAATAGGCCCTTATCAAGGTGAGACATATGGGAGTTTACACAGCAGTAAATTTCATTTCAACTTGCATCAACATTTGTTGAATGGCTGGTGTCCTCAGCACGAGGCTTGTCCCAGAAGAGCTCCCAGTCTGGTGGGAGGTGGGTGAAAGGCACAGGAACAAATAGTTATTATACAGTGTTTACAGGTGTCGTAATAAAGGCCTGAAATGGGTTCTGGGAGTACAAATGAAGGAGCAGTGAGTACTTCCTGTTAGGGTCAAGGAAGGCACCTGAGAGAGTTGACATTTGGGCCAGGCCTTGAAGGATTAATTACTAGGACTTTGCTGGGCAGAACAAGGAGGGAAGGGCCTTCTAGGCAGAGGGAATAGCAGTCACAAATACATGCGGGATTAGCAGTAACTGGTATGTCCAGAAGCTGGCAATTGCTCATGCGTGGCAAAAATGTAGGCTATTAGACCCGGAAGGAGACATGACTGAGAGGGGACTATAATAGAGCTATTTGGAGGACAAGGTCTGGGGTCTTATACAGTCATTAGAGGGGTGACCATTCTCATTTTGGAATCATGGGGTACATCTCATAGGTGCTTAAAAACAATCAACCAAAAGACACAGAAAGACGTCTTCCAACATAACATATTCTCTGACGCTCTCAATTACAGCATATATTATATCACATTGTTCATATGTCTGTGTTGCCCTCGAAACAAACTCCTCTAATAGAGACCCTCTTGGATGCTTGTCTCAATTACCTAGCTCCAAACACAACATCTGACACTTAGCAGGTGGTCACCAAAGGATGAATGAATATGTGAATGAGTGAGTGATTTCTATTGCACGGTAAAACACGATGCTTGAGAAAGCGGGTGGCTGGGTTACCTTCCCTTTGTGGATGTATGTTTATACACGCCCAGCTTCCGCCTGCCCACATGGTGGGAGAGCAATGAGGAGCTGGTTACCTGGCCTCTGCAGAAGCTCAGGGTTCACACTAAAGGAAATGTTTCATTTTCTTAGCAGCTATACCTGGGCCCTGGGACATTAAGTTTCGTTTCAGCCACATTTGGAGTGATAGGAAGTTGGGCGAGAACCTGCAGTTTCAGCTCGGCTCAGCAACTCAGAGGAATTCATACCACACCAAAATGCCCAAATCTCCCATTTCCATTTCTGAAATCCAGGTCTGTACAGGAGGGGATCAGCCTCCTCACTGACTCATTCAACCCAGACCCTGCCCCACAGGTGCCCCCTTACCCTCTGGGCTGGCAATCTCAAACAAGTTGAAAGACCACTTTCTATTTTTCCTCTGGCCTGCATGGTCCTTCTAAGTGTGGGGAGATTCCAGTGCCTGTGGAGGGTCTCCTTTAGGCAGCCAAGAAAGAGCAACATTTTGGCCTGATCACTGAGACATTTTCTTCATCAGGTAGCAGCATCCTGGTTGGAATTTCACATGCCCTTTGACTTCAACCACCATTGAAATCTTTCTTCACTCTTGTTGCTCCTTTCTCTAAAACCTAATTGCTTTGTATTTATCTGAGTTTCATCTGGACCTTCCCACTTAGGAATGTTCATCTTGAACCTGGAAACTGACCTTAGGGCCTGTTCTGACAGGGTTGTCTCAGCCACAGGAGAATGTAAAAGCCAAATATGGTCTTCCTTTTCCTCCATATGTGTTAAAATTGACTTCAATGACAAGATGTAATTTTTCATTACAGGATCTGTGTTTTACCCTTCCAAACCCACACATTCCCGGTGGGAATGCGGGTAGCATTCTTTTACCATGTGTACACCTTGCAAATGTAAATGGTAACGAGGTAATCCATACGGTAATATGGTAATAACTCTACAGGCGCATATCTAGAAGAAGCTCTTTATTTATTCAAAGTTTTTCAGTGGGTTAGACTACACCCCCCTGCTTTCCAGATTCACTGCCTTCTCTCCACACAGCTACTAAAGTAGACCTGTGCTCCCTTGTGTTCTGAACAGAGCGTGAACCTGGAGCCAAAGCCCCATTGCATATCTCAACTCCATCACTACTAACTATGTGACTGTTGGTCTTGGCCATTTTCACTTTCTGTACATCGTCTTCCATCTGAAAAATGGGTATAATAATTCCCACCTCACAGAGTTGTTTGACTATTCAGTGAAAGTGTGATGTCCAGTGCCTAGCAGGTGTGGGCCGTGGAACTGGGTTTCCATCATGGCTCTGCCACTTGCTAAGTGAGTGAATCTGAGCAAATCTGATCTCTCTGAGCCTCAGTTTAACCATCTGTAAAACAGAGATAATAATGCAAACTTCAGGGTTTCTGAGGAGGAATAAACAGAATATTCAGAAAGCATCTAGCAGAGTGTCTGGCATAAAGTAGAAACATAATATATCTTGCTCCCTCCCCGTTTCTCTGTATGAATTCAGGCACTAACTAGGTCATGAAGCTAACTTTTCTAGACTACTACTGACCTTTTCAGTATTCCCTGGGATATATTAAAGAGTTCCCAACATCTTGCTTCTCAATATGATATTTCTTCCCTTATAGATTTCACTTAGTGTTTTTAACTAATTTTGTCTGATATCTAGTTTTTCTCTCATCTTCACTGATTTCTGAAGGAACTAAAGGAGTTCTGTTGGATCTCAGGACAGAGAGCAGGAAGCCTTCACAGGGGATGTGCTCTTTTAGTGTGGGACCTTGCTGAGTGCCAAGGAATTCTGTCAGAGAATGAGATGTGGAGGTCCTATACAGATAAAGGCACAAATGTGCGTGAGTGTAATGTGTCTGAAGCAATGGTTTGCAAAGTCACCCAGGTGTCCTGGCTCACGGAAATCAATTTTCTTAGTAGACCACCAAGATTTTTTTTTTAAAAGACTCTCACAAAAGCATGTGGTACATAATTCTATCACATGAACCAAGAACAATTTTATTAGTAGGAAATGGGAATTTGTTTTATGTGTACATATAAAACCACAACCATGAGCACGTGTCTATGAAATAAACAAGCTGTTGAAGACACGTGATAGGCTGTTGCTGAAGCTTTTCCGTGATTTTTCACCAGGGACTTGTTTTTTCCCTTTGCCATCTGTGGGCTCTCACTAGAGATAGGCAGAGCTGCTGATGCCAAAGGTTTAACAAAAGTTGATGGGGGAAAACTTAACATTGAGAAAATTGTATCTTTGAGCATAATTTGGACAAGACTCCATTATTCTGTTTTAGTGAAGGGAGATTTCTTTCCAGTTGATGGGACTTCTGAGTGTCACTGAACTGCACAGGATGGGGAGGGCTGGGCTGGCTGCTGGGGTGAGGGAAGGGAGGATGGAGGAGTACATGGAGGTGTAGGACAGAGAAAGGTGAGTTTGCAGGGAGTTGAGTATGGCTTGTGTATTGGGAATCCGCGGAATTTGGATCTGATTCCTTCAGCAAGAGGGAGCCAAGGTAAGTTCTGAAGTAGGGGACTGACAAGTGGAAAGGGGAAAATAGGGGAAGACAAATCTAATGGGTGGGAAGAGTGGCTTGAAATACAGCAGAGCAGAGAGATGAGGGACAACTAGTGCAGATTCTGGATGAAGAGATGGGATGGATCAGAAAAAGCATTTGTTAACCTTCTTCTTCGTCCTGGCCCAGAACATTCCAAAGTGCAAATGAACAGGGTCGGGTCCACAGGAAGAGCGGGGAAGGCTGTCCATAGGCTACTGGCACTCTGAGTGTCTCAGAATGATTGGAATCAACCCAGCAAGTCCTTCTGCTGCTGGTTTCTGCCTCTGAGCTTGCACAGAGGAGGGAGAACAGAGTTCTAAATGCCTTCAGTGAGTAAGTGACTAAGCTCACACCAGGCTGGGGAGGAGGCTCAGATTTGCTCCTCCCCCTGTCTCCCCTCCCCCCTCCACACCTGGGATTTCTTCCAAGAGCCCTTTGTCAACCCTGACCATGAATGGTAGAGGTCAGTCAGTTCAAGCCATTTTGAGCCCAAATCCAGGGTTGACAAGTAACAGAATCCTGCAGGCTGTTACATTTGTTATTTTAAAAGACTTGGTACATTATTACTTATACGGGAGTAGGATCCCAAGTAGGATCTTTCCACAGGCAGGTGTGTGTGTGTGTGTGTGTGTGTGTGTGTGTGTGTGTGTGTGTGTGTGAGAGATTGAGAGAGAGAGAGAGAGAGAGAGAGAGAGAGAGAGAGAGAGAGAGAGAGAGAGAGAATAGGTATGACTACTGGAGATCTGGCCAGATTTTGTTGTCCATTTCAGACGAGGGTCGACTGCCCCCTTCCCATTGTGAATGACAGCTGTCAGACAAAGGGAGGGTTGCACCAGATGCATCCATCAGGTCCTGGGAGAGGCAAGGCAATAACGCTCAGAGTACAGGGGTATTGTAAACGCATCAGAGAGGTCTTGTAATTGCACTTTGTAAGGGGGAATCTGAAAGACAATTCATTTTCAAAGCAAACAGGTTTTCAAAAAGTCTTTTGAATGGATTGGGTTAATATTGTGTGGCTTTTAAATTACATTGCATGTGTTGAAAAATAGAAGATCTAATGAGATAGAGAATAGCAGTTACTTTGAATAACAAATGAGTAGGAATGAGCAGACTGGCTTTTGTGTAGGCTGGCTTCCCTGGTGAAGCAGTCCCCTGGAAAGGAGCTTTGGGGTCAGCAAATCTGAATTCTGACTCTAACTGGGCTATCTTGGGCAAGTCGCTTGGCCTCTCTGAGCCTCAGATTCCCCCCTTACAAAATGAGGTAGATGATGACACCAGTATCTTTTTACCTGCTGTTTGTTGAGAGGATTCAAACACCAGGTAACAGTGAGTAAATGGTGGCTACGCCTGCCCTGTGGAGTAGCAGAGGCTCGTTTTTTTGACTCAGAATTCTTAACAGGTGTGCCTCTCCTCAGGCCAGCTCAACCCAGAAGTCTCATACTTACAGCAGGTGGAAATGCAGGGGGAGCCCTGGCTTATATTTTCAGAATCCATCACGGGGATTTTAAGCGATCTGTCTTTAGTCGTTTAATAAGTTGTTTAATTTGCACGCACTGTATTTCCACATCTGATAGTTCAACACTGTGTTGTTTTTTTGTCCCAGCCTGTAAGCAGGGACAGGGCTGGACTAAGGGAAAGCTGAAACATTGCATTCCTCGGTCAGAGGCTTCGAAACCCTGCAATCAAACTTGAGGCTGTATTTGGAAACAACTGTATCCGATTACGGCTTATTATAGAAGGTTCTGAACTTCTAAGAATTCCTTAGTAGGACACAAACAAAATACAAAGATCTCTTCCTAATTTTCTGCCGTTAGGAAGTTTTGTCTTCCTGACTTCTCTAGGCATTCCGCATGTTTGTTAAAATGTAGGCACACAGATCCCTAGCCTGTGAAGCTTCCCTTGGGCCCAGAGGTGAGAAAGTTTGGTTTAACTCACATACATTTCTGAGAGGTAGACTTCTCCATTAGTTAACCACGGACATCAAGTAAAGGTTTCTGGTGTGAGTGTGTGGCAGTGGGTTTTCAAATCACAGGTGTGGCACTTCTGAATCTGTAGAATGGTAGGAGAGAGAATTTTGTAGTCGCCTGTCACTCCTGGGATCCTGACAGATCCACAGGAAGTTTTAGTTATAAACGTGACAGGGGAAAGTTGTCATCCAGTCTTCCTTTGCCCTCCTCTCTGGGAAGGAAAGAGTTACGCTTTTCCTGCCCCCGTGGACATTTTATTCTTGCAGTCCTTTGAAGTGCCCTCAGAGAGCTAAGCATCGAGCTGAAGGCAGCTCTGTGTATCTTTGCAGCAGATTAGAACATATTCTCCTCTTATTTGCTCACAGAACAAATATTTCCCTTGGAATGAAACCGAGGCTGCGGGCCAGGATCAGGCAGGACCAGCCACCAAAGAGGGGAGCCCCCAAGCCCCAGGGCCAGGGTAGCTCAGGGCCTACATGATCGATATCCAGTTACCTCATTTAGGCCCTATAGACCCATATGGACTGATTAATTGAGTCATTTATTCGTTCAGAAATAATTATTGAGCCCCTACCATGAACCAAATACTGTGCAGGTTACAGAAATAAAAAGAGAAATACATTCTGTCATCAAGGGGCTCATAGTTAAGGGGAAATAAGAGATGTTTGTATATAATGACTCTAATCGCGGTAAAAAAGAAATGAGGGTTGGGTGTGTGTGAGGGTGGGGGGCCTAGCAGAAGGTGTGTGGTGCAGCCTGCTGTGGTGTATACGTGCTTCTGTGGGGGGGATGTCGGTGTGGTGTGGGCGTTCTGTGAATATGTGTATGGGAGTAAGTGTATGTGTGTGTAGTAAGTGATGATGGTGGTGAATATGGGTGTGAGTACGTGGTAATGGTGGCGGTGTATAGGCACGTATGTGATGCTGGTATGTATGTATAGGCGTATGGATGTTGTGATTGTATATGTATCGATCATGGTGGTGGTAGAAATGAGGTCGGGAAGACTTGTAGGCAAAGGAAGATTGGCAAGGTATACATATATGGGGAGGAGTAGGACTGGTGGTGACAGGGTAGGAGGAAAACCTAGCAGGTAGAGGACCTGTGCCAGCAAAGGCATGGAGATAAGAAACCTCTAGAGGGGATGCGTAAGAGGAGGGTGAGTGGTAGGAAATAAGCTAGGAGGGAGGGTTTAATTTTGATAAATACTTTCTGATGAAGACAATGGAAAGTTTGCACCCCTCCCTCCCCCGCAGCCGTCCCTCTTTCTAAGCTCACGTGAGGATTTTGGTTTAAAGGAGTGGTTTCCTTCCCTGAGGATCAAACCCCAGCTAGGACTCAACCTCATGACTGAGCCTTTGAGCATTTATTACACCATGGATGGTTCTTAAAATTTACAGCCGCCCCAGCTCTCAGTAACAAAGGTGGATTCTACTGGGCTTGGGCAGAGAAGGTTTGAACGCTCAAATCCCTGGGGCTAAGGTCAGAAGAAAGTGCACTGTGTGGGTACCTACATGACGGCAAGGGGATCACTAGCTCCCTAACATTTCGTGGGCTACCCTGGTTTAGATACGCATTTTGTGGAGCTTTTGAAAGAACAAAGAAAGGCAGATGGTAGGCTCTGGTTCCCTTTCTCAAATTTTGGTTTGTTTTTCATTACTTTCCCCTCTCTAGATAGGGTCAAAGCTGCTGCACGATTAAATCTTGGCCAGCTAAGCATGATTTATTTCCATTTTATTAGACAAAGAAAGAAACTGACATTTACAGAAAATCTAATGTTTGCAAGATACATGTCATCATTATAGTTCCTTGACAGTTAAATATTAGTATCCTAATTTTATAGATGAGGGAATGACGGCTAAGAGAGGTAAGGTAATAAGCAAAAAATCATCTAATAACCTCTGTAGTAAGTTTTCCATCACTGGTCTCCCAGCTGAAATTTGAACCCAAGTCTGTTTGGCACTACAGACCATGTTATTTTCATAACGCTTCCTGAAGGTTAGGAAGCAGCGTGATATAGTGAAATGATGATGCTTTTTATCATCAGATAGACGGATGTTCAAATCCAAGCTCTTCCCTGTACTGGGTAGGCATTTGAGCTTGTGTTCCTGCCATCCTTGCTTCCTTGGCAAATATTCATCTGGATTTTGAAGACTTAGTACAAAAACATGATAAGTATGGCGCGGCCGGATGGCTCAGTTGGTTAGAGCGCGAGCTCTAAACAACAGTGTTGCCGGTTCGATTCCCACATGGGCCAGTGAGCTGCGCCCTCCATAACTAGATTGAAGACAACAAGCTGCTGCTGAGCTTCTGGAGGGGCGGTCTGATGGCTCAGTTGGTTACAGTGCAAGCTCTCAACAAGTTTGCTGGTTTAATTCCTGCATGGGATGGTGGACTGTGCCCCCTGCAACTACAGGAAAATGGCGACTGGACTTAGAGCTGAGCTGCGCCCGCCACAACTCGATTGAAGGACAACTCCCTGGAGAAACACACTGTCCCCCAATATTCCCCAATGAAATTTATTAAAAAAAATAATAAGTATTTCATTAGTAATTTTACACTGACTATATGTTGAAGTAATAATATTTGGGATATGATGAGTTAAAGCATTTGATTAAAGTTAATTTCACCTGTTCTTTTTTTAAACACTTTTTATGTGGCTTCTAGAAAATTTAAGCTTACATATGTGGCTCACAACTTTATTTCTACCGAACAGCTCCACTCTAGAAGAATAAAAACATAGGATGATATTTCCTATCTTAGTGCAATAATGCAAGAACATTTATCATGTGACACCCCACACCCCACCTCCCGGAAAGGCCCACAAGAGATACTTAACCAGCAGTTTCTTTTCCTTCCTGCATCACTAAGTACCCGCTATAGAGAGGGTTGTTCTGGGACCCTCAGTCCTCTGCTAATGTGGAGAGAGTGTCACGTGACAGCTGCGGAGCTTCTTGTTCACCCCCCTTGAGGATTCCTTAGCTTTTGGGTCCTACTACTTGAGAGGTAGTTGTTGTAATCCTTCCCCCCTCACAAAAAACCCCCAAAACACCCCAGGGCTAACACTCAGATGAAATACATGTTGCTAATTGCCCCTAGTCATCTTGGCTTTTCTTTCTTTTAGCAGAAGAAAGTCACGTGAACTACTTTGGGTGAAGTCTGACTTACATCTTCATTGGATTCAAAGAGAAGAGGAACCCTTGAGTTAACAATAAGGTCTTTTCTACTTATTAGACTCGTAAAATCAGGAAAGGTTTTGGGAATTGACTAGTCCCACGCGGATGCCCCTTTCTCAGGAAGTGAGACTGAGAGGTTAAGGGTCTTGCTTCGGGGAACAAAGCCAGCCAAGGTCGATGGGGTCCAGAACCTGGCATCTGCCACACCACGCTGCCCACTTTTTTTCTGAGATGTTCCCTTTCCAGCTTCTCCCAGAGGGCCACCCCGCCCACCCCAGTTTGGTACTTCATCCTCTTCTGTTGCCTTTTTTTCTCTGTCTTCCCTTTAATACAACAGAAAAAGATTGTGAATGCACACTAACAAATGAAGCGAGGGAGACTTTCTTGGCCTTAGCAGAGGTTCAAATGAGAAGACAACATGTATGTTTGGAGGAGCATGGATTTGGACTCAAAGGCTCACGGCTTGAGGCCTGGCCATGTGACCTTGGAAAAACCTGTTTCCTCATCTTTAATTAACCTCACTGGGTTGTTGTGAGGAGTAAATGAGACCATGTTTCTGAAAGGACTTTGTGATCTGTGAAGCACCATACCCATGGTAGTTATTAGCATTCATTAGAGGCTGGGAGATGTTGTCGGCTGTGGAAGCAGGATGAATTAGCAGTGTGACGTGGTTGCCAAAGAAAGCTAATGTGGTATCCAGGGTGAAGATGTAGCTCTGCACATGCCCACCTGTTTTTGCGGCACTGTGCTGCGTTCCGTTCTAGGAATCGCACTTTAAGACAGACCTTGGCAAACTGTTGTTGCTCTACAGAAAGTCACAAGAATAGGTTAAGGTTTGAGAGTCATGACATATAAAGGATGATTTAAGGATTTAGAGGATGTTTAGTCTGGAGGAAAAAAAATAATACAGACCTAGGAGGAGATAGCTGTTCCCAAATATCTAAAATGTATCCTGTAGAAGAAATGTCTGATTTATTTTGCATTGCTAGTGGCCAAGCCAGGGCCCAGTGATGGGACTTAATGGCAGGCAGATTTGGGTACATTAGGAGCCTATCTAAGGCTCTGAGAACTGGTCGCACAGGAGCTTCCTGGGAGGGTAGTGAGTGGGCTGCCCCTCAACGGAAGTCTTCAAGCAGGGGTGACTTTGCACAGGACAGGTGCCATACTGGGGAGTCTTGCTCTGGCTAAGTGGTTAAGCCAAGTGTTCTCTGCAGTCCCTCCAATTCAGAGACTTCGATTATCTCCTTCTGATGTCTCTCATCTTTCTTTCTGAATTACTTCATGGCCAGTTTTGTTGCCTTTGACTTTTCTGCTCCCTCTGTGAACAGCTTTAGGGTTTTGGATTCAGAAACATTTCTGTAATGATTGATAGTCTGGTTTAATGGAAAATAGGAGGGAAGAACATTAAAAAATAAAGGCAGTTTTGTTAGTTTTAAGGACACACAGTAACCTGTTAAGTAGGGGAGGGAGCAGGAACACAGTCCTGCGTTTTAGAAAGTCTTGTAAATGCTACAGCAAATGGCCTATTCTTTGCTATTGTTTAAAAGGCAAACAACTGCTAAAGGCTTTTGTTCTTGAATGGATTAGCATTCCTGTTTATGCAATTCTTTTGTTTGCTACAGTTTCAAGAAAAATTCTCACTATAAGAGTTCTAGATCATAAACTACTTTCTGGGTTTATAATTTAAGTGTTTCTGCTGATTTTGGTTATATCAAATTTGGTTTAGGAGGTGTTTACTTGATTTCTTGACTCTAAAAAAGCCCTTTTCTTGAGGAAAATATTTTTCACGTATAGTTAGTGTTGCAGCTAGGAGGGTGAGAAGATAGCCAAATCTCCCAGTGGAGTGGGCAGCGGAGCTATTTCCAGTATTTTGTTCTGCCCCCGAGTAGCAATTATGCATCTGTCTCACAGTGCCCCACCTCAAACATTCCCACCATCATTTCAAAAACCTCCACCTAGAGTGAGGCACAAAATAGAACTTAGCAGATCCAGGTGGAAGCGGGTGGGAATGGGAAGGAGTGAGTAACATATGGGTTAGGTCCCTGAGGCCAGAGTCCTTGCCCAGCCCTGAGGATGACAGCAGGGATGTGGAGAAGACTGGGATTCAGGGTGGGATGTTGTGACGTCCAGGGCTTTTGGAACCTTGTTGGTCAGTTAAGGCAGAAAGAGCTGGAGAGACAACAGCAATGGCTCTTCAAATCCCAGGGACTGACCTGTCAGGCCAGGCTGGGCAGGGAGGTGGGGGCTGAAAAGGCAGCAGGAGCTGCAAGCAGCTGCAAAGCATCCATGGCCTCATTCTCTGGGGCTGTTGTGTTGAGCCCACACCTCCTTACCTAGCCCCACCCAGGTGTGACCTTGAACCCTTGGCTCAGGACAGCCTCAGCCTGGAGACCAGATAATGGATTTGTTCCTGGGGTCTAAATTCTGAGAGACCCCAGCAGCCAACTCTGATGTGAAGTCCATGGCCTCACTTCCCATCTGCTCTTTCATTCCAGACCTGCTTCCTCTTCTACAGCATCCAGTTTCTGAGTTGGTCTAGAGCTCCAGCTTGTCTCTGTCCTCCAGAGTTCCTGCCCCCCAGCAGAGCATGAGCAAGAGGATCTATCTGCAGTCCAGACTATAAAATATCAGATTTCAGGGTCTCACTCTCAGAGATCATGATTCAGGAGGTCTGAGCAGAGCCCAGGCATCTGGACCTCAGGTGTTTCTGACGTAAGCAGTCCATGGGCCACACTTGGAGAAACACTCGTTCAGAGCAGAGAAAGTGAACATTGGTGTATGAGAGAGACAGAATTGAGTTACTTATTTGTTACTTGTTGAGCAAGTCGATTACTGTCTGAGTCTTTGTTTCCTTACCTATAAAATGCTAACCACTTCACAGGAGAGTTTTCAGATGTCATATGTATATATACATGACATATATATATATATATATATATATATATATATATATATATATATGTATGAAATGTTTATCAGGGGCTTAATAGGATTTTTTACTTCCTTTTGCCCTCCTTCAATACCAGGGGCAACAGAGAGTTTCAATTCTTCCAAGTCCTGGCATATGAGTGGACACTCCCTGGTAGTGGGCAACTGCGGAAAGGATACAGAATAGTCTAGAGGAGCATGCATGTCTCTAGTGCTCTGTGGCTGATCAGAGAATCTGGATTTCTCAAGCAATGGTATGAAAAGAAAGGTCAGAGGTCAGCCATCTGCTATCATTTTTATTTGCAGTAAACCACAGTCAGGACATACATATACACAATATATTACAGAACAAGTCCACGGCACTCTCTGCAGGCAGACAGGCAGGCTTGAGCAGGCAATCACGGTTACAGAACAACACATCTATGGGTGGAGGTGGACGAGCAAGGAGGGAAGGATCTGGACCCTGGCACTGTGCTAACTAGTTACTGCCTCCGTCTCGGCTGGTGGAGCCTGCATTTATGGGCCGCAGTTGATGTGTGCTAGGACCTGCACCTTGTGCTCAGGGTCACCCCCAAACGCTGAGGTTAGGTAAGTTCCCTAAGAGGAAGCAGTGCTTTTCCACTGGTGGGATTGAATTCTCTCCGAACACACTGGCAAATAGAAAGGGTAAAATAGGTTTGATACACAGAAGAGAAAATGCTTACACTTCAGGGATTGAGTGTGTGTGTCTGTATATGCACGTGTGTGAGTGTGTGTAGGTGGAGGGCTTATCAGAGTTTCCTTGTAGTGCTTTTTTGTTTCATGTTGGCCCTCCAAATCAGCTGATTTCTGAGCATGATCAACCTTTAAGAGGGAAGGAAGGTAGATTCTCAGCCGAGGGCCTGGCAGTAGCCCTCCTGGGTCACAGGGCTGGAGGAAGACCCATGAGAATGAGGACCCTGCCCTCTCTCCAATGGCCGCAGCGTTTATCCCAGGTGAAGGCAAGATCATTAAAGCAGAAAGGTCTTTAGAGCCCGCTTTTTGATAAAAGGAGAAAGAGAGGTCCCAGAAGGCTAAAGGACATCTCCAAGGCCACGTGGCTGAGACAGGACTGTAACCCACTCCTGGTGTTGCTCTTGTTTCCCAGGCAGAGTTTCATCCCTCAAACCACCATGGGACGTGGAATGGCTCCCTTCCTCAGCTGCCTCTACAGAACATTTGCCAAGCTTTTCCAAGATAGAGGGGTCTTACTTGTTTTCTGCAGAGAGAGAAAAGCATCCATCAGAATCCCCTTAGCTGGTGACTTCTTGGAATTATGATTACTTGCTAACAATAACAACTTCTCTCAGATACCTACTGAGCATTGAGGATGATGGTACAGAGAGGCACAAAACGTTCTTTTCATTCTCTGGAAGAGGGCAGCTGTGCTGTAAGCTGGGTCAGCAACTTTCTGTAGGATCCTCCTCTCTTCAGTTTGGTCTCCTGCCTCTTGCCATCTGGAGAAAAAAGAAAGAAAGAAAACACGGCATGCTTTGAAATCTGCCTCCTTGTCAGGTGACCTCACCACTAGACACACTGCCTCTTTCAAGACTGTAAGCTGCTATGGCGGGTTTGTGCAGCTCAAAAGAGGAAACCTCCGGAGCGTCAGGCACAGTCCAAGTGGAGACCTGGCTTGCCCCCTTCCCAGGGGCCACGGAAAACGGCGTTGGAGAGGAACTCTGTATATGGTGACAAGGAACCAAAGCTGAATGACCACAATTCATTACTCAACTACCATTGGCAGAGCACAGACATTATGTTATGCTGGCTACCAACTCTGCCTGCAAGGTTGGACTCAACATCTAAAGAAGGACCTTTCCAACAAGAGGGGTCTATGATTCCAGAACTCCCTGCTCAATGGACTTTTCATGTTAATTGAGATAGTCTACCAGAAATTGTTACTCCAGTAGGGTTATGTTTGTGGGTTTTTACTTATTTGTTTTGCTTCTATTGATTTTACAGAAGCTAAGCCTTCTTAACTGCTATGGCCTCTAGTCCCTTCTCTGTTCCAGATTCTGTTGTTTTTACACTGAAACTAATATCCTTATGGTCTGGGGTGCTCAACAATGTCATTTTGGGTTAAACTTCCCAATAGCTCTATACCCACAATGGCTGCAGCTATACCTGAGATATGACGCAAAAGGTAAAGAGAAAAAGGGGAGTAGAATTGAACAGAGGGGATTAAATTAAGACATTAATGACAATTTCTTGAGAAGTTGAGATACTTGAACGCAATCTGAAATTGGGCTCTGTACGATTTCCTCTGATCTTTCCTGGGCCTTTTAAGTACAGACTTGCCTGGAGATAACAAAGTAGGCAGATGTCCCCTTAAGATCCCTCTGATCCTCTGAGTTTATGTATGAACACTCTAAAAATGGAACCATGGAGAGAAAGAAGAGAAACATCATGAGAATAAAAGAAAGAAGAAAAAGTGAAAGAAGCAGACACTGGCGGTGGGTGGAGGTTGAGAAAAGCAGAAAGTGATGGGAAAAGGAGAAAAAGGAAGAGGCCAGCATTGAAACATGTTAGGTTAGGGGATAGTGCCTGGTAAATAGACATTGTTTAATATCAAAATATTTATCGATGACTAGATGAATAATTGCATTCATTTTCCTCTCCAGCCCCATTTTACTTGTAGGAAAACTGAGATGTGACTTGCCCAAGTCACTATTGCGAATTGGTGTCAGGGTAGGAAGAAGAGTTGGCCCTACAAGACAAGCAGTGCAATGCTGAGCAGAGGGAGGACAGCACATTTCCCAGCCTGATGCTGTGTATGTAGCAAGTGCCCTTGGGTTGTGGTTTGTGAAGCTCAGGAAGGAGCCTGAGAATGGGATCAGGTTGAGACCCCAGTCTTCTCTGGCACTGCCTCGAGCTGTCCAGGCCTGGTGTAAAGGAAGCAGCAGAGTGGAACATCACCGCAAAGGGCCTCATGGGGCCTCCTTTCCTTTCCTCAATGGCCGGAGAAGGACCAAATCTTGACCTAAAATCTTCCCTTCTCCTTTTGGGAGACCTGTAAAACATCTACTCCGTGTGGAGGTTGGGCTCATGGCCTTCCATTGCTTCCTCTGTCTCCTCACTTCTCTTTGAGTTTCCTGAGTGCAGTTCCCAAGTTTTCTTTCTGCTCTCCTGAAAATGGAGTCTGTGAAAGGACGGGAATTCTCAACAAGTCAGTTGGAGGCAAGATAAATTTCCTGCAGATAACCTGCCTTTGAGAACATTGGACAGATTTCCATGTAATTTATTTTTCCTTTGGGGGAAGATGGGAATTCCCATATATTTAATCTCTCTCTGCCCTAGACCCTGCTCACAAACATCTCAGAAGGGATATTTGAGTTGGAGTACTCTGAGACATCAAGGAGGCTTCTGTCCTTCGATCCCATTTTATTTCTCTCGTTGCTCCAAAGCCTCATCATGGAAAAGAGCAGAGAAAGGGGGCAGTGCCACCGTGACGGGGGCTCAACACATGCAAGTGAACTTTGTCATTTGAATACTTATTTTCCCCTATCAGGGAGCTGTGCCAGTTTTAATCACTGGGATATAGGAGGGAACACTGTTCTTTCTCCTCCCTGCTACAAACGACTAACGCACTGTAGTCAAATAGGCCTCCCTGTTCCGAGGACATAGAGAAAAGAAAAATCACATTGCCTAGACGAGGCAACAAGAGTGTGCAGAGACCCGACTGCCCTCCGACTCCAGGAAGGCCTGCCAAAAGCTCTTACATAAGCTTCAGTGAGCTCATGTGTTTTCACGCCCATCAGCAGATCCTGGGCTTCAGGGCCAGGCGTTAGGCTGGAGGAGGAAGCTCAGAAGAGTTTGTGTTCTTCCAAAAAGGGGGTGCTCTGGGAAGAAAACATGTTCCACTCTCAGGAAGAAGAAAACAATTTTCATTTCCATGTTAGTCAAGGTAGACTTTCATTCCTCATGGCAGCAATGTCAGGAAAGGAGAAGGTGATACTTGGTCTTATGAATGCCAGGGTGTGGGGGAAGGGATCGTGGGTAGGAATATTTAATTAGCCAAAGGTATGAAGCCGTGCACTGGGGGGTATGGTTAAGAAAGCTTTTCCTCCTTATGCATGGGAAGCCTGATGGGTGCTCAGTTAGATCTGCCAGCCACAGGCTGGGAATCAGGCCTTGATTTAGTATTAGGTCTTGATTTCCAGTTGTTGCCACCACCTAGGCTGTTCTTGAATAGGAGACTCATTTCATTTATTGACTGAGACAGGCTGAAACCTGCTGTCACTCCTTTTACCTGCTGCCCTTTTGTTTGGCAGAATCACTGAGTGAGCAGACATTTGCAAGCAAACTAACTAACCACCTTGCCGACTATCTTGTCCAGAACATCTGGAGTCAGTCTGCCCTGACCTCAGCAACTACGCACAGAGCAAGTGTAATAATACCCACTTCCCTTACACTTTGCCTATTGAAAATAATATCTCACCCTGCATAAGTGAGCCAACGTGTCTCAACCAGGCTTCCCGGACATTCTCTCGGGGGTTGACACACTTCCAGTTCAGTTATGCCCCACTGGAGGGAGAGGATCCGTCTCTACATATCAGCAACTCACCCGTCCCCCAGTCTAGCTTCATATTCTTCACATACGGGGGCAATAACAACAATGGTTTTTTATATGATTAAATGAATCTGCAGATATGATGTTTCACTGTTTGACCTGTCCAAAATAATACTGTGCCCAGTCTTTCTGTAACTACTAATGCTTTAAACAATTTTTACTTCAAAAATAACATGCATAGTGCAGATAAATTTCTAACTCCTCCAAGTGCTTTGCATGTTTTTTCTGATATCATTAGTGCTTACAACACTTCCCAATTTAGTGTCTTTTGAGAATTTAGTTAATGTGCTGTTTACCTTCCTCTTTCCAGATCAATCAGGAACATTTTGAATTCAGCTAAAATCGTCCTTGCGTTCCACCCAAAACTGTCTCCTATAAATGATACAGTGATATCCTCATTCACTTTTATTTGTGACAACTGGATTCGGTCAGTTGAGCAATGACTGAGTTCATGTGCACAACACTTTGAAATCTTCCTCCAGCAACATGGACACACACAAACTTTACCTCTGAAGAAAAAATTCCCCCATAATGATGTATGTATAATATTTTGATGTGAGAGTTCATGCCATCTATAATTCATGTAAAAATATTTTGGTGAAAAAAAGATGAAACAAATGGCAAAAATGATAACAATTGTTGAATCTAAGTGACGGGTATAGGTTCTTATTATACTCATGGCTCTACTTTTCTGTATGTTTGAAAATTTTCATAATAAAAAGAAATTATTCCCAGATGTTCTAATTCCAGGAAGTATATTTAACTGGGGAGGGGGGTGGGGAGCTTCAGGAAGCTGACAGGGAGGGAGTGGGAGGTGGAAATGGCTTAATCCTCTTAGGTTTATTATCATTACCTTAATGCCTGGTGGTAGCAGAGTATGATGATAGCAAACCCCAAACAGCAATTCAGTGACATCCTCTATTATTATTACCCTCCATGCACATATTGTTCTCTAAGTTAAAATATCTAATTCTCTATCCTTTTACCTCAAGAATGTTGGGGGGAGAGGAAATATTCACCAGGAAATTTTTTCTTTTCTTGAAGATCATGCCATTTCCTGGTAACCAATTGGTACCAGTTTTCTTAAAAAAAAAAAAATTAAAAAGACAAGAAAAATAAGTTCATGAATTACTTTTAAATTACTGTTGTTTAGTTTCTCAACAGAAAATGCAGACTTTGTGGAATCTTCTGGATTGCCACTTATATTGTGGGGTTCATAATGTCCTTTCCTTTTGTACTGTCTAATGTAAAAAGAAATTATTGTTTTATGATCTCGCACCTTGTAATTCTTGGTAAGATTCCATTTTAAAAAGGACTTTTTTTGAAAGGAAAAAGTTTAGTTTTTTGCATTATTCTAGTAGTTGTCTTTTTGCCCCAAATTATGATTCATCCAACAGATTTTTAAAAGGACATTTCAAATCTCCATTCCACCTTTAGATATCAGTTACTAAATCTGATGTTTGATTACCTGACCTCATTTCACTTGTTCCTGATCTTTAATACGGTCTCTGTGTATCTTTTAATATGACCTTTAATATTACGTGAATACTCTGATCTGGTTGAGTTCTTCACCAGGTGTTCATTGTTGGCTGGCTGTTCTCTGAGTAGTGTCTTAGGATATGGCCAAGCCGGGGCCTTGGAGAGAGAACCTAAGAAGAAGGGAGGCAGGTAAGGTATATGTGGACTTTCTGCTGCCCAGATCTGCTCCTTCTCCTCACTGTGCCGCTGGGCGCAGACATATGAATGCTATTTCCCACTCCAGCTCTGTGGAAGAGGAAAGAGAGAGACTTGGATTTTCAGTTTGAGAAGGAAGTCAGTCATGCACAGGGGATTGAGTGGTTTGGGGGTAGTAAACCCCGTCACCATGCTTGAAGCTCAGAGGAATCAATGATGGTGCTGCAGGCATGAACATGGGCTTTGAAGGCAGATATTGGTAAATTTGAATCCTGGATCTGCCGCCACAAGAGATGCTCTGTTTCTCAGTTTCCTGATTTGTCGAATATGGAACCACACAGCACCAACTTCGTAAGGTTCTTGTGAAGTTGAAAAGTGGTCATAAAAGTAATAGGCTTTGGCCTGGACAATAAATGATAGTTGTTACCTAATAACAATTTCATCAATGCCTGCACATTTCCAGTTTACCGTTAACTCAACTTTAAGCTCCTGTTTTAAAAATAAGATTTCTCAGTCCTTTCTTTCATTTTTGGACTATAGTGTTCACGCTTATCTCCCTTTGTCCAATAAGGCTGCAGAAAAAAAAACCAGTTCTCTATCTCTTTTCATCTCATGAATCTGTATCTTATTAGGCCGATCACCTACTGTGCTATAACTCCACTTCTGTACGGCCTTTTTATTCTTTGTCAATTCTGACCTGATCTCTAAGAAGTAGAATGCAAATATTTCTGTCTTTCTGTCCACGTTGAATTTCATATTTTCTGAATCATGACGCTGCCCTCCATGTGACCTAGAAAGCCCTTTGATGATCCATATTTAGCTGTATCCATCACTCAACAGATGTCTGGGTGGTTACAGGCCCCCATGAGCTCCCTCTACATCCTGTGGTTTCAAGTTCCTGAGTTGTTAGTTAAAAAGCTTTCATCCACGCTAACCCCCACCCCACCCCTTCCCCAGCCATTCCAGGGTAGAAGGACAGATACCCACTTTAGCTATTCATTCATTTAACAAATGTTTACTCATTACCTACTACATATTTGATGCTGGGTTAGATGTTATCCTCTTTGCTTCCAAATTGCATTTTTCTAATTTGATCCATGTAGAGTAGTCCTCCATGTTTTCTGATTATTTCTCTAGAATCTACATTGAGCATCCAATTAAATGGTCTTTTCTATTTGTGGTGTGTCCTGACTCCAGGGAGACTTGGAGGCTTACTTGCAAACTAAGTACCTTGGTATAATGCACCTGCCATTGATTGCATCCACATATTTCAGGATAACATAGGTTCACTGTGGACTCCCTCAAAGGGAGGCTCTGCTCGCCGGCTCTGCTCGCCGTCCTGCACTATGGACATTAAGAAAGAACTGGTAGCAAAGGTGGAATGCTCAGAAAGTGAAGCAGCTAATTTCCAAAAACCCTTGGTTTTCTGTATCCCTGGTTTCTTACAGAGATGCCCATGAAGAAAAAAATCCTCTCTGCTTTTTGAGCTCTCTGGTTCTTCCCATTAGATAGCATCTCTTGGCATCTAAAAGGCAGCCTGCCATTCTGTTCTCCTGTGGAACACAGATGGCCCAGCCCACGCCTACCACTAATGAGGATCACATGCAAAGCCTTCTTGTTGGAGGCTCCCTTCCACAACCCTAGCCCTCCTTCCCTGAGCGGGCCAGTCACTGTTGACCATGGCATTTAAGTCTGAGGAGGCTGCTTGCGGCTCTCCCACTCACAGAGTTAAATGCAAAATCTATTAGGTAGGTTT
Source organism: Rhinolophus ferrumequinum (assembly GCF_004115265.2). Classification (NCBI taxonomy): domain Eukaryota; kingdom Metazoa; phylum Chordata; class Mammalia; order Chiroptera; family Rhinolophidae; genus Rhinolophus; species Rhinolophus ferrumequinum. The sequence goes on along the minus strand of NC_046285.1, from coordinate 59,413,410 downwards.
TGGGAAATAAGTCCCATTCAGCTAGAATTTGAAACATTGATGATTAACTGATGGCTGCCAATTTGATTGCAAGGGTAAGGTTTTGGGTTCCGGCTGTCCATAGAGGCTGTTGAGTTTCAATGGGAGCAAGCACAGGGAGTTCTTCAGTAGAAACACAGGTAGAGGGCTCTGCAGAGGTTGACCAGATAGGAGATCAATTTGTCAATGCTGTGTAATCTCACCCAGGAGGACAGTAGGATTGGAAATAGTTATATAAGAATGTTAAAGACACTAAAGTATAGTAGAAATAGCAAAAATTTTGATGTGAGACAGACCCATTTAAGACCTAGCTCTACCATTGCTATGTTGTCTGACCTTGGACAAGGTACTTCCCTTTTCTATGCACTAATTCCTTTATCTGGGAAATGAGTACAATCCCTATGCCATAGGCTACTTTGAGGATTAAATGGGATAGCACATGAAAACACTTTTACATAGTTCCTTGCATCCATTAAGCAATAAATAAGAATTCCCTTTCTTATCTCCCTTTCCTATTTTCTCTCTGTATTAGAAAGTTGAATGATGCACTCCAATATGGTGGAACTAAAAACAATGGCTCCATGTGAAATTCTGTGCAATTCGGCTCTTTTGTTTTCTCTAAAACTAGACTGATATTTGAAAACTGTGCTCTTTAGACTGGGTTCTATTCCATGGAGCTACACGGATGAAGTCTGACACCTGGCAGTTATCACATTTTCCCCTTACTTTTTCCCCACTCAAGGGACAAAGAGTCCAGATCCTTGATTCTTGCTTGAACACATGTAGAACAATCGGATCATGGGAACAACAAAAGCAGTTAAACAATCATATAGAAGAAACAAGAAAGAGTGTTTTAAGAGTGGAGACTCCTTATCCTAGAAAAGTACTTTTTGGAATATGATTGCACAGGATGTTTACTTGCATGTTCCCAACTCCACTGAGAACAAAAAGAAGAAATGGTGGGCTTAAGGCACTGTTTCTAATCTATAGATGTTGACAGGCCTCTTACGGTTCTTCACAGTGAGTTCTTAGAGTTAAGCGTCTCTGTGCATCTCCCAGAAGGGGATTTGTTATGTGACTGCAGAACCCCTTTTTCATGAAGCATTTTATGGATACTAGTATTTTGTGAAACACATTTTAGGACATTATAGTTTCAGATATATGGTACTGTTTGAAGTAAGTTCCTGATTGATTTTTATTGCGTCCTGGAACTGGTGTCCAAGGAACACTCTGAAGTTTCCTTCTTTGGAGGGTTGGCAGACTCTTCCTCCCTCCTTTCTCCTCCCTATTCTTCTTCCTTTAACATTATACATTAGGCACCCACCTGCCTGCAGTGTTGAGGTATACGCCTGTGACATAGGGAATCTGGGAGTCTAGATCCTTTTCATCCTCATGATTCTATTTTTATGGATCCCAATTGTGGTAGTGTTCCACAGAAGGTACAGCCTAGCTGGGACAGGAGGTAACTGAGAGTTTTAGCCAGCAGGAGAGGGGGCTAGAGATGGGAAAAGTTGATGTAATTATTTTTGGCAGGAGTTGGAACCAAAGCAGCAGGAGAGAGTAAGTTTTAAGACTCTCTGGCAAAGTAACTTCCTAATCTGTCACTGAGTATGTGTAAAAAAGTGATTAGTGGGCCTCTATATTTATCATGATTACTCACAAATATGTAATTTACATAATATATACAGTACATTAAGTACTATGTCACCTTATATAATGTGCATATGTATAATGTATATGCATGTTATGTAATGCCAGTCTGGAGGCTCTTCCAGGTTCTGCCAAGTATTTCCTAATTTATTTGGCAATTTTAACATATCTTTTCCATCTGTGGAAAGAACTCTCTTGAGAGGAGCTGGTCTCTGACCTGAAATATAACCATCCTACTAAGTCTATCTCCATTCTCAACTCACTGGAAGAAACCCACAAAGACAAAGCCTTAATGAGGCACAACTCCCACCTAGCCCATTAGTCCAGGGACAACACAATGCATCAAAGATTTCCTGGGTTTTTTTTTTTTCCTTTTTATTGCTAGTGGGGTGGAAGCCTGGGGGCAGGTGAGAACATGTCTGTGGCATGGTCAGAATCAGAATAAGATGAGGAATAAGGACTGGATTCTCCCCTGACTGCCTGTGTGATTTTGAGAAGTTACTAAACCTCTATAAGCCTTGTTTTCCTCATTATTAAGATTGGGATGATAATACCTTCTCTGCCAACATCAGAGGTTGCTGTGAGGACCACTCTGACGAGGTACTCTACAGCAAGAAACCACAGTCACACAGTTGAGGGATGAATTGCAAGGTCAGATTAAACAACACTAGGCTTACTGAGGTTATCAAAATGGAAGTACAATTCCACTAAAGTTTGTTATACTCTGTGGCTCTAAGGAAGACTTGGGACGTGTCTCCCGAGCAACATCGCAAGTCCAATTCACTAGAGTAGAGCAGGCAGGTGGCCAGTCTCTGACTTGTGAGTCTCTGAGAATCAGTTTCACCTGTTGATAGCGCCATGTCTCAACAGCCTCAATCTTGGGGCTGAAACACAGGCAAAAACTTCTGTAAATGTCTTAGAATCAGTGACCCAAACCTGAACCTACGTTTGTTTCAGAATCAAGTGGTTTCCAAGATAGTACCTGTTGTCATTCTGGAGCTTGTTGGTCCCGTCACCAAGGATCCAGTCATGCAGGACATTCTTTCGGTGGCCTGGCTTTCCCCCTGCCCAGTTCTGCACTGTTAGGTTGAGCGGGATGGTCACAGATGTCCATCCTAGATGGTCCTAGATACCTGCTTCCTTCAGTTAGGACCAACATGTACACACAATCTTAATTTTCCCTTCCTTGTGCAAAGCTCTTGACCTAGTGCAAGGAGATCAGAGGAAGCTCAGTGGAGTGATGTCAAGTGGGCCCAGGTTTCCTCTTGAGAAATCTCAGAGGGGAGGTCTGAGGGGGCCAAGGTGCCAAGGCAAATCTTTCTTTCTACCTGTGAAGCTCCACAGAGACTCGCCCTCAGGAAAGGAGGGTAATGCCAGCACCAGCTGAATGAGGCCCACTGGGCTCTGCTGAGACCCCTCTGTGTTCTGGCTGGCAGTACCTTGCAGAAGGTACCTCAGTTCTTCTATGACTCTCCACTGAGGTCATCCCTGCAGCCAGGGGTGTTTCCAGACGGAGAAACTATGACCATGATGAGGTGACATGTGGAGAGTTTAATATGATGATCTGTCCAGTGCCTTCAACCCCAGACCAACTTCTCACCAGTTCAGGCCAGAGAGAATCTCTGGGAAGCAGTATGAGGCCTCATTTTCTTCATTTGGGCTTGTCCCATCCACACACGTGCCGCACTTTCAGTCTTCCCTGGCAACCTGGAGCCAAATGGAATCATTTCTCAGTGACTAGAATGACCCTATTTCCGGGATGTGTGGGTTATTTTTTCTATTAAAGATCTTCTTAATGGCACCTATTCCCAAACCACGTTAGCCAAGATACCATGGACAAGTCTCTTCACTTTTCTGAGACTTGGTTTCCTTATCTGACAAATGGGAGAGTAAATCCTGCCCAGCATACCTTTTTTCATGGTTGTTTTGAGGACCCAGAATAAGAACTCTCAGTCTCTCTATGTAAAGAAGCTACTTTCATTTCCCTTAAATCTCACAATTACCATGGAGTAATGTGTCTTGACAATGAAATTGCGGAATGGAGGAGTAAGAACCTTCTTTTTCTTTCCCACTTTCCGTTTCCATATTACATGTTTTTTTTTCAACCGGGAAAAGTCCATCAGTAAATAAATATTTATATTTATAAATATATATGCTACATATATGTACACATTTAAGACCATCTGCAGGGCCTTTAGGTCATACTCTGGGAGTGGTGGGTGCAAAGAGGCAGGAGGGACCCCCCTAATGGTTTGTCTTCTGGTCTCTTCAGTAAACAGCCCTCTCCTCCTGTCTTCTCTGCCTTCAGGAATAGTCTGCCACCAGGGCTTGGAACTCAAACAGGAAACACTCTTTGGCTTGAAAAAGAAAGAAGCTGGGGGTGTTTTTTTTCCTTCCCTTTTTACACAATATTATGACACCAATTTGAAAAATAAATCCCAGTTTCTCTGCTTTCCCTCCCAGGTGTTCACAGAACTAAGAAAATAAATACCACATCTAAGGTGTGCTGTGCAGGCAGCTCTGGGGGCTCTTGGAGCCATCTCTAAACAAACACACAGACACCAGGAGAAGTCTTCGGGAAAATAACAAGTGCCCACTGACAGCGCAGAGAACCAAGAATGGAAACAGCTTTCTACCGCCTTTCTGCCTCCTCAGCAGGTTCAGGGAGAAGTTGTCACTCGAAGGACAACCAAGAAACCAGCGTGCACTTGCTGAGCTCTGCCAAGGGTTATGCTCTGAGAGTCGGAGGCCGTTTGTCTCTTTACAGAGGGACCTTTGTGTAAGTTCTTTGGAACGGGAGCTCTTTCCCTTGGCCACATCCGATCGCACCATAGGCAGGAAACCTGCATCCCGCTCCTTGCGAGAGCGTCCATAAGGAAACTTGCAGGGCTGGTGGGCAGGAAGGGGGATTTCTCCTTCAGTCTCAGAAACTCCCACTCAAGGCCTTCTGGGAATGTGGAGGTTGCTGCATGAGCCAACCATACCCTGGCGGGCCCTAAGTCCATTCAAAATGTTCTGTTGGCACTGGCTCTACTGGGGTTTGTCCATCGTTGAAATAAAACGTATGGCAGGGTGAAGGTTTCTTCCTGAAGGGTGGCTTTACTTCCACTGGTTAGAGAAGAGTGTGTGTATGTGTGTGTGTATTTGTGTATCTGTGTGTGTGTGTGTGTGTGTGTGTGTGTGTATGTATGTGTGTGTGGCAGTTTCTTGTTTTCTTGGTTTAACTGGCATTTGGCACAGTTTAGTCTTTTGAACGGCTCTTCCTCCTCAATGAAAAGAAGCTGCTCTTCTGGGGAGGCCCCATCATCATGGGCACTTGGTTCTTGTGAATAATTTTAATCTAAAAGCAAAGAGGCAGAAATGAATTAGTGCCATGCAAATCCCAGGAGACTATGGCCGAGGGAGGCACAGAATGAGGAAGGAAGCCAGCTTTGGGTTGGAAGGAACCCCATGCAAAAGGACGACTGTCCTTGAACAACTTCAGAATTGGCAACTGGACCCTGACTGGGCCTGGAGTTTGGCACTGCTGGAAGAGAGGGGCGGAAGCACTGGGGAGAGACAGGTGTGAGCTTCCCACGTGGTGATCAAGACGCACCTGTCCTGTGTCCTTGCTATTAATAGACTCTAAGAATGTCACTGCCAGAGAAGACCTCGGGGACCATCTCATTAACCCCCTGTGCAGGATAGGTCTAAAGTCACACAGAGAGGGGCAGAAACAGCCAGGCCCAGTTCTTCAGATTCCTAACCTCCATTGCTTCTGGCCATTCCTGCTTACGCAGTGCTGAGAGGTCAACCAGGAACTCAAAGTTGACCTTTTTGGCCTCTGACCCAAGCAACATCATCTGGACAGTTTCCAAGTCAGTCTCTTAGATCTTTCCTCTTTTCTTCGCCTTCCAGGAAAGACCCAACTTTCCTCTAATAGCATGCTTTTGTTTTGTTTTGTTTTCTTTTGTTTTGAATTATAGGTTTTATGAGTGTTTTCTCCCATAAACTTTAAGTCAATCCAAAGTGAAAGACACTGGTGAATTCTCATTTTTGTCTTTCTTCCCAACCTTATCTCAGGCCACGGCATCAAAATGCTCGATCCCTATTTTAATGTGGCCTGGTGACACTGCCACATTAATAATCTGCATTATCAGTCCATTAACAACATTTATCAGTGTGACACGTGTTCAGAGGAGGAAGATAATGTGGAAACAAGAGGCATTTAGGATTCAAAGACCAGGGTTTGGGCCCCAGAACGCCTACTTCTTTGCTGTGAGCCTTTAGACAAATCCCTTCACCTTCAAAACCAGGCTGGCAGAACTGTAATATGAGGGTAACATCTGTCCTATTTTTCTCACAAAGTTGCTGGGAAGGTCAAATGGCATACTGTCAATGAAAGCACATTGTAAAGTGTAAAATGGAATGTAACAGTTAGTTAAATAATTATCTTACACTGGAGAAGGAGAAAGATGTACGTCAAAAGCAACAGAATCTACAAACTCATTCTCATGGTTTTTATCACATGATTGGAAACGACAGTGTGACCCCAGAGAAAGAAGAACTCTTGGAGAGACCATCAACAAGTTTGAATTAATGGAGGCCAAGCCAAGTGGTGTCAAAAAGAAGCTGGATAAAGAATGAGAAGAATCTGAATGGAGCAACTGAGGAAGAATTTTTAAGATTTAAAAGAAAGGGAAGGAAATGTGTTGTTGAAAAGAAAAAGGGGAGGCACTGAGTAAAGGGGCCATGTATGAACTGATTGAGTGGGGGGCAAAGGATGAGAAATGAGATTGGGAATACAGATGGGGCAGTTGGTATAGGGCTTTAAAGGGTTTAATGTGAGGTAATGGGGGAACCACAAGACGTTTTTAAGCTGATGAGAAAAGAGTTTCAGGGAAATTATTCAACAGTTGCTGTCAGGGCAAATGGGAGTGGGGAAGAGTCTGGCCAAGATGGTACTACTGCAAGCCAGGATATGGAAAGAAAAGACAGGGACCAAAAGTCATTGTGGAGAATTCCTGAGTGATGGAAGCTGAGAATGACTCTTATGTTGGTTCCACCAGCCTGGAGATCAATCTTTCTGTTTTGTGGTAGTCTCCAGGGCAGCAAACCAAAAATACGTCAAGCACTATTTTGTGTTATGTGCTTTATTATGGGCATTATGTTTATTCCAGAAGTTATGGAAGTGAGGCACAGGCTGGGGAGGCCAGCTCTTCTCTGCAGCATGTAATTTAGCACTCTCTGATGACAGCAATTTGTGGCACATTTTCTCAAGTCCCTGAGGGGCACAACTTCATCTTATTCACCTTGATATTTCCTGAGACAGAGCAGTGCCCACTCAGAGCACAAGCTGTGGAACTACTGACTGATTAGCACACCAATGAGAGAGAGAGCGAGAACTCCTGGCAGTGGGGATGGCTATGTTTGGGGCAGAGCGTGGCAGCTGCTGTACTGCCTACATTTCCCGCTAAGGAAGCCCTTTATTTTAGACAACAGAAGACCCTTGCTTCTCCTTTTTCTCCCTCTAGTTGAGCTAGTTATTTGCTTGTTAGCATCTCCGGGGCAAAGAGGAGGAAGTGAAACTCAAATCCCTCTCATTTGGCTTTTCAGCAGTTTTAACAAAGGTCTTATGGGATGGGAATTTGGGGATCGAGGTAAGAGGAGATTTTGATGTGGTTTGTGGATTCGGTACTACAGATAACTGTGAGTTGCCTGTATGTACACACACTGGAGGCAAAAAGTAAGAGATCCTATCTTCTTTTGGTGTCAAAGAGATGTCAGTCTCTTACCCCCTAACTCCCAAATTAGGAGGGGCCAGTGGAGTTAAATAGCAAAGTTCTCATTTTCGAAGACAATTGGATGCAGCCAAGCCTGCCTTTCAACCCCTGATGGAAAGAGACCATCCACATTTCTGTAGTTAGAACCCAAGCATCTCTGGTAATTGGGCAATTAACTCAAGTCCCCACGATTTTCTTAAAAAGCTTTCATAACATTTACAACATCTGACAAGCACTCGGGGTAGCAGCCCCATGTTTTTCATTCTCTGCTCTATGACAGAGAAGTGATACAGTAGACTCTTGTGTGATAGCTCAAAATTCACAAAACTATTGCAGCATAAAATTCCTCCTTTACAATAGAGTGAATTTGCAAATTTCACTAGTGCTGGAGTTGACTTTATTTTGGGGGGCATTTTCTGCAAATCAACACATTTTTATTACTTCAAGAGAAGCAATAAATGGACGTTGCCCTCTCAGGGCAAATAATTTCAAATCGTGTCCTGCAAAATGGTCAATAACCGTAAGTACACCCTTCCCCAACTATTTGGGAAGTATCCAAGTCTGCCCTAATTTCAGCTGCAGAGAAGTAGAAAGGCACAAACCTGAAAGATCTCAACTAGTCTTTGTGATATTTTTAAAAGTCAAGGACACATTCCGGCTTAAAGTGAGTTTTGGGAGGAGAGAGGAGTTTGTAGTCTTTCAGGTCTTAGCTATTTTTGGGTTCTTCAAGATGTTAGGATGCCCTGTTTCATAAGAGTGTTTCCTGCCATAAGAGGCTTTCAGGTATAGAGGGACAATCGGGTTTTGCTAGAGGTGGAGGAGAAGTCTGGGATTTTTTGATAAGTGAGGAAGTTCGTCTAGATTATTTGTTCTCGAAGTATGGTCTCTAGAGCAGCAGCAGCAGCAGCATCTTCTGGGAACTTGTCAGAGATGCAAATTCTCAGGCTCCAGACCTGAATAAAAACACCAGCAATCTGTGTTGTAAAAGCCCTTCGGGTGATTCATATGCATACACTCAAATTTGGGAATCACTGGACTAGATAAATAAAATTCTTTTCAAGTTTGAGAACCTACTATTACCTAACTCTGGGAGAAGATTCTTAATTTTACTGGCTCAAATGATGCTGCCTAACTGTGATAGTAAAGTCTGAGAGGTCATCTTACAGTGTTAGAAGCCCGAGGCAAGTTTTAAAATAGTATATATTTTATATACATTTTTCTTTTTGTATAAATAAATAGATGCTCATTTTTGAGAATTTAGAAAATGTGGAAAAATTTTAAAAATCACCTAGCAGTAACTGCTGTTAACTTTTTGGCTTTTTTTTCCCACAGTTTGTTTCTATACTTTTTAATAAAATTGAAATCAGCTTCTTAATCTGCTGTTTTCATTTAATTTTATTTTGCAAGCATTTCTGATGTCATTAAAAATTCATTGACTATAATTTTCAATGGCTAAAAATTATTGCATTTGATGACTCTCACATAGCTTATCTAAGTCTTTCCCTAAATGTTGAGCATTTTAGGTAATTTCCAATTTTTTTTTTGCTATTATGAGTAATATAGAAATTGACATTCTTATAATCAGTTCCTGTATTTCTGTCTTTTACTTAGAATAAATACTTAGAAGTACATGAACAATTTTAAGGGTCAAACTAAATGAACTGGGTCAATGGATATTAATATTTGTAAGGACCTTCTTGATACATGGCTCCAAATGCTTCCCAGAAGAGCTGTACCAGTTTATACTCTGCCCTCACGATTTGAGAGTGTTGGCCTCTTCGCACACTTGACAGCAATGAATATGATCTTTAAAACAAAAACAAATTGTGCTAATTCGATAAGTGAAACATGGCAGGGCTTTGTCAGTATTTTAATTTGAAATTCTTCACCACACTTTTTTCTTGTTATATTAAATATTATTTCTTAGATTTATTAGCCCATGGCATTTCTTCTGTGAATTGTCTGTTCACAACTGCGTCTGTTCACAATTGCATTGTTCGTATTTTCTCCTGCTGGTTTCTAATAGCTCATTCTACATTATGGGTATTAACCTGTTCTTTGAGATAGCTATTGAAAACATCTTGTTCTTAGTCTTTTACATATCTATATTGATTCTTTTTCTTTTGTTTTTTTAAAGCAGAGCAGAAACTTTATTTTTTCATCAAGGCATGAAGAAGGGTGAGCTCATGCTTTAACACACCTTCTCCTCTATATTGGTTCTTGATTTGTAGACTCTTAAATTTGATAGTCAAATATGTCACTGTTTCCTTAGAAAGTCTTTGCTCACAGTATAATTATAGTCACCTATTTTCCCCCTAGCTAGTTGACATTTAATTTTTAATGGAATTGGAGTTTTTTTCTGTTTTTGTTTTTGAAGTATAGTTTGAGGTGAAAAGTTGGTATATAATGACATTTTCCCAAACAGGCAAGTTCTTGGATAGCAAATGTTAAAGTCCATTCCTTTCAAATTAATTTATGGTCTTTCTTTTTTTCCTTCATTAGTTTTTATGTGTATTAGGGTTTCTTAGGGCTTTCCTCTGTACTGTTGATTTAGCTATACAATATTATGCCAACAATTGTGGCTTTATAACTATTTTAATACCTTGTGGGAAGCCCTTCTTCATATTTCTTTCATAAAATGCCTTAGGTCTTACATTGTTTTGTTAAGTGAAAAAAGAATTGCATTAGGATTTTATTTGGGATCCCTATCTAGAAACATGGGATGTTAAGTCTTCTTCATCTATTTTTATATACCTCATATGATGGAATGTCTTATAGTTAAATAAAATGATTATTACATTTATATTTTTATTACATTAGATATTTTTTATATTTTAATATTTCTGATTATTGTTTTTTTACTTTTTAAAATTAGGTTTTCAAACACGTGACATGTTTAAAGAAATAGTTTTTGATTTTCCTGTTATTTATCTATTTAATATCTGCTTTTATCTTTATTATTTTCTTCCTTCTGCTTCTCCTAAGTTTGTGTTCTTGTTTTTGTAATTTTGGGATTATTGATTACTTTTCTTTTCCTTTTTAAATGACGGATATACATGAGATTTTGAGTATACTTCCAAATACAGTTTAGGTTATAGTCTATAAATTTTAAATGAGAGCCTTCTAATTTTTATTATTTTTTAAATAGTCAATAATGGTGGTTTTGATCTCCTCTTAAATCTACTGTTATTTAGAAAACTTAAAAATCTCTGAGTAATTGGATTTTGTTTGTTTATTCATTTAATCTTCTATTATTAATTTCTAATTTTATTGTTTTGTGGTCAAATAAAATAACTTTTATAATTTCTACTTCTGGATTTTATACAGATTTCTTTATAAGCTGGCTTATGATCTATTTTATTAAATACTCTATGGATCCTTAAAAAAATGAGATATTTAACTTGTTTGTAGGTTATCGAGTTACTTCATCCAAGTTTTACGTTATTTTTTTATTTTTTACTACATAACCTCAAAGACAGAAAGAAATATTTTAAAGCCTCTCAATACCTGTCTTTCTGTCAACTTCTTATATATCTATTTTTCCCTCAAAATATATATTGATACTGTTTTGCTTTTTTTTTTTTTTTTTGGCTCTTGGTAATCCTTTTCTTTCTTTTTGTTTTAAAATTTATTGGGGTGACAATTGTTAGTAAAATTACATAGATTTAAGGTGTACAATTCTGTATTACATCATCTATAAATCCCATTGTGTGTTCACCACCCAGAGTCAGTTCTCCTTCCATCACCATATATTTGATCCCCTTTACCCTCATCTCCCACCGCCTACCCCCGATACTGTTTTTCACATTAATTATTTTGATTGTTATTAGATACCTAAAATGTTATGACCATTACATCTCATAACTGAGTGTAAAGTGACTTTTTTTTTTTTTTAAGGAGAGCGCAGATCACATTGGCCCAAGCGGGGATCGAACGGGCAACCGCGATGTTATCAGCACCGTTTTCTAACTGAGCTAACCAGCCACCTCTAAAGTGACCTTCTTTATCCCTTTTGGTATGTTGGAAGGTTAGTTTGTCCAACAATGTAATTAACGATATCATTTCTTTTAATTTCCCTATGCTTGATAAAGGATAAGATAAATAGATATATATGACTTTTTGTTTTAGATGTATCTCTTACGGTTTAAGAAATATACCATAGGATTTAAATTTTAACCCAATATGAGAGTATTGTTCTTTAGTTGGGGGCTTTAACATATTTATGTCTTTTGTCATTATTGATCAAAAAATTTTTAAATGATTGATTGCTTGTTATTTGCTTTCTGTTTTTGCTACGTTGATAGGGTTCATAAATTTTAAATTCTTTCAGATTTGAAATGTGTGTGTCCTGTTTTTAATTTCACGAAGTGATTATTTAGTTATTAAAATTGTCTTCTGATTTATACTTTTAAGTAATCAAAATGAAGAGAGACCAGGAAAAATTTAGCATATTTTTACTATTTCTTCAACAATGTCTCCTAAATGCTTTCAGCCTTGGATACTAGAACCTTAGGTTTGGGATCCAGATTACTAATGTTTACATTATGTATCTTCTCTTTCAAAGAATGATTTTTGCCATTTGTATTTATTTGTATAATTGTATTTAACAGTTTTTTTAAAAGTTCGCTTTAATTTCACTGGTTTCAATTTTTACCAAAAGTTTTTTTGTGCTGTGATGTCCTATCATTAATTCTTTAATTCTGAACCACTTCTTAGCTGGTGTGTGTCTTCAGGAAAATGTTATACTTTTGTTTTAATTCTTGCAAGTTTAAGAATGACTTTCTATTACTTTCTGTTATGGACTGAATTATGTCCTCCCAGAATTCGTATGTTGAAGCCCTAACTCCCAATGGGACTGTATTTGGAGATAAAGCCTTTAAAGAGGTAATTGAGGTTAAATGAGGTCATAAAGGTGAGACTCTAATCGAATACAACTGGTGTCCTTATAAGAAGAGGAGACACCAGGAGGGCACATGCACAGAGAAAAGGACACGAGAGGACACAGCAAGACGGTGGCTATATGTAAGTAAGGAAGAAAGGCCTCACCAGAAAGTAACCCTGCCAGAACCTTGGTCTTGAACTTCTAGCTTCCAGAACTGTGAGAAAATAAATTTCTGTTTAAGCCACCCAATCTATGGTATTTAGTTATGGCAGCCTGAGCAAACTACTATACCCTGACATATGGATTTCCCTGGACCATAAAATCATTGGGTCACAAATGTTTTCATAGTGAGTTGTAATCTCTGAAGGGTGGCATGGAGAGAGGGTGGGGTTTGGTTATTTCAAAAACCTGTGCTTGGATTTAGGGAAATGGCAATCCTATTTTCAGTCATCACTGAACCAAGTGGGAGAGCTTGATTTCTTCCAGGCTTTGCTTTTTAGGAGACAGGAAGAGCTTGTATTGATTTTTCTCAATTCAGCGCCATCAAAATTATAAGCAATAGAAGTTTCCTTTATCTCTCCTAATTGTAACAAGGTGGCAAGCTATTTTTAGTTTTTACTATATTGTGTTTTCTTTTTCTTAGTCTTCATCGAAACAGAAGATTGAGGTAAGATTTTATGGAAAAAAATTTCTGCTTTTGATAATTTTTATTGAAGATGCCATCTCTAGAGTCTCTGTTTCTAGAGACCAGTTTATACTTTGTAGAAGTTACATGGAACGAAGAGTTATAGGAATATACCTATAATTCAGGCTCAGTAGAAATCTCATGAAAACCATTTCTCTAGTAGAAGACAACTTGATGTTCTGAAGGGCTCAAAGTAGTAGGTTTTTGAAGAATTATCTGAATACTCCATTAGAATGAGGACGCATAGAAACATTAACTTTTGTTTTTTGAGATTTACATACTCACAATAGCATAGAGAATACTACTAATGGAATATCCTGGTGAACGCTCTAGGCCCTGACTACAGGACAGTGGTTTCTTCTCACTACAGAGTTTCTAGTTAGGTTTCTAACAGAGAAGGAACTAAGAAGGAAGGATGCATGGCTCCCATAGTCGTGCTAAGTGGAGAGCTAACATAGGTATGGTGAGTCAGGAAATGAGGATGGCCCCTTTATTTTCGTTTGTTCAGTTATTTCTTCACTGTTCAACAAATATTTTTGTGCAACTATTAGAAAACCAGGCACAGTGTCAGGTGCTGGGTGAATACCATAAACAAAATCGGTAACTCACGTGGTTACCCTGTCAGTGGCATTCTCAGGGCTATGGTGTACCCAAGGTGTAGTGTGTCTGGACACTGTGGGAATTCTCCCTCAGGGGCTCCAGTGGTCCCAGTGACTGGATGGAAGTTCTAGGGTAAGAGCGCAGATCTGGCTTCCACATAAAGAAGCACTTTCTAACAATTAGACTTGTTTATCAGGAGAACAGTCTTCCTTTTTGGGCGGTAAGTTCCCTGCCACTGGAATGATTCAAGCTGAGGCTCTCAAGGACACTGCAGAAGTCTCTGAGGAAATGTGAGCTCTTTGAAGATGGGTCTATGTCTCATTTAATTTTGGAACTGATACCTCACAACGCCTGACACATAGCAGGTATTCAACAAAATCTTGGCAAGTAAGTGAATGGATGGATGAATGAAGTGGAAAAGAGGCTACAATAGATGATCTCTCAAAGCCCCTGCAACTCTGAGATTCAGCAATTTCATATTCAGTCAGTGCCCAAAAGGAGCCCAAAAGGAAGCTTCTCACCCTCAGCTCAAAGACTGGCAAAACTCACCGTGCAAGGCGGCTGCATCCAGGGCTCTCCATCCACTTGCATTGGCAGCAGCTTGTTAGTTCTGGAACACCGAGAACCAATAAAATGCAGTGAACTTCTTGGAGTCAGAATCAGGGTTGTCCCCACCAGGGAAATAAGTGGGAAGACCATATTTGCCCATCTAAGACCCTCCTGGGGGCTTGTTAAAAATAGATTTTTGAACCCCCTCAAGAATTGAAGCTGGGGCCAGGTACATGGATCTGCATTTTAGTAAGTACGATGGGTGATTCTATTGCTTTGGTCTTCGACCCTACTTTGAGAAACACTCCCCTGGGTGAGCAGAGAAGTCCACAGAAGTCAGGAAAACAGCGGCCAATAAGTGTGGCAGAACCACTGTTGAGCAGACCGTCAGTCAAATAATCAGGTGGAGAGCATGTAGATGGTGCCCAAAAACTCCACAATGAAAGGAGAAAGGTTATGAAATGGGAAAAGGCCTGGTTTCTACCACGTTTCCCTGAAAATAAGACCTAACTGGAAAATAAGTCCTAGCATGATTTTTCAGGATGACATCCCCTGAACAGGATGTGTCTTTTGGAACAAAAATTAATATAAGACCCGGTCTTATTTTCGGGGAAACACGGTATGTTGAGTGAGAGGATGCATCATATCAATGAGGTAACGTCTCCAACCTGTACAAGGTACAGCTCAGGTGTGATGTGTCTTGCTTTGTCCCCAATTCTAACCACCCTTCTTTTTATCTCTTGGACAACACTACACCCTGTGTGTGGTTGCACAGACTGTGGACCTGGCTTAGCTGGGAAATGTGGTCATTGGGAATATTGTCCCCATTGGTAGGAGGAGAGGAGAGGAGAAAGTGTTGCTTTCTGGCTTGGGACAAGGTTTGTTTGACATATGGATTGTTAAAAGGAGAGAGACAAGGTCTTCTGACTTCCTTCTGTAGAGGAGTTGTGAATATGTACAACTTCACTTTTGGGAGAAAAGGCAGGTTCTTTCAGAGGCCTCTGGTCTGGGCCCACCCACTGGCCAGGAAGTCCTCACCTGGTATCCGCACTGTTTTTGAAAATTATAAAATGAGGGAGGCAAGCTGTATTTTAATGTAGATGATTCTCTGACTGATTCTGAGGGTATTTAGTAATAATAAAAAATAAACCTAATAATAAAACAAATAATAAGAGGAGAGAGTGGATTTCTGTTTTGGGGGCTGAGGAGAGTATCTGGAAAATGCCCAGGAGGATGGGGTTCCTGGCTCACCCCCTCTGTTTCTATCTGGGAACAGGTCTACTGAACATGAAGAAAAGTCCTCCTTCTTTTATGTGGCTTTTTGATTCCTCTGGGATTGAGATGTTGTTATGTTCTCTGTGGTCTACATAAGTTACGGCATAGATGTGCTGACTGGACCTACTCAGTATTAGTCATGCAGAATGGACAGGAAAGGAAGTACAGAGATTAATCTGGACAACAGGGGCCCCAGCACAACAGCCCAGAGAGAAAGAGGAGCAAGGCTTTGGGGGAATAATAGAAAACATAGAGAAGACACCGAGAAGGAACGAAGCAACGGGGTTAGTGGGATAGACCTTCAGCTAAGACACATCAGGGAACAAGCTCTGGCGACCTCTCTGAGGGATGTATGGGAGTGTCAAGAACAATTTTCCTAAATGTGCTCTGAGGACACACTTGCCCAAGAGGTTCTGGGGGAGAAGGGTTCTGTGGTCAAATTACTTGGTAAAACTGTATGCTGTGGTCTCCTCTAGGAGATCCCCAAAGCACAATAATAGATTTCGTCTGTAGAAATTGAATGGGAAGAGGAAAGGAATAAAGACTTCTGAAATAATCAGGTGGAGAAGAATCTGATTAGTTGCATTGATTAAACAGAAGCAACCCAAATCAGCGAGCAGGTCCTCTCCTTTAGACTCTTTCTTTGCCATGAACCTGCAATCGCTGATCTGTGTGGTGTGGTCCATACCCTGAAGAGTCATCATCCTCTTGGTCCACTATGACAGATTTGCTGATGTTGATGATTTAGTTCTACAAAGGTATATAGGAAATAGTATTTCTAAGGCCACCATCCAAGAATAAGCAGAGCAGAAAACTCGGTTTTTGTCAGTGAGTGCCCTCCGGTACACATCTAACATTTTAATTTGTCAAGATGAAAAAGGCAAGGAGGTGGACCTCTGATTCTCTAGACCTCATAATCTCAACACTCCTGTTTAGAGCACTTCATCAATTCATTCCAAGAAAAGAGCCAGTTGGTTGTGGTGGACCCTGTAGTTGATGTCCTAGATGGTTGCATTATATCTAGTTTGTGAAATGGTCTCCAAAGACATCCTTTATAAACGTCATCAAGTTTCAGTCCCCCACTCTCCCTGCACTGAAATCCAAAGATGGCTTCCTAGTTTGTTGTCTGTAAAAATATTAAGGGAGTTTGGGAGACTTGGAGGCTGCTGGGTAATGAGGAAGCATACCTGATGGTGACAGATGAGCACTGGGCCAGCCTTCTGCCTGCACTCTTCAAGCCAGTGTAGATCTGCCCCATTTCCATGGCTCCCTCTAGCCCCACCACTTCGAGAAGCTGGTCACTGAGGTCTGTAGAGTGAGACAATCAAAAGCAGTGCATATACATCTGTCTGTTCCTCAAGCTGGTTTTGGCCAGAAGGTCTAATCTCTATATGGCCAACCCAGATCTATCAATATCCCTTCGTCTCCCACCAAACAGCATTTTCATACTCATTCTGAATAGGGAGTTTCTTCAAAGATCACTAAATGTACCTGTTCATGAACAGAAACCCAGTTCTAGTGAAAAAAGGGTTTGATCAGAGCATTAATATGCATCTAACGAATAGGTTGGCATATCAAGAAGCTTCTTCAAATGCAGAGTAACATAAATGATGAACCAGCTACGTCTGAAATTATTTTCAAGATGAAGATACATTGGATTGGGATTAATATAGGAAGGAATGTTGACAAAGGTCATTATCCGTAGCTGGATAAAATTTATTTTCTCTGAATGTCTGAATAACAACTTGGCCCTACTGACGATGACTGATGGTTAATTAATCTCAGTTTTGGCCTGTGGTAAGCCAGTGGTGAGCCAACCTCCTTGGACATCCTTGGGGAAATCAGTGACCTCTTTCAGGACACCAGATGCCTAATCTGAGCCAAGGAAAAGGATATTTCACCTACACCAGATTATTCTTGGTCCACAGTAGAAAAAGAGGAACAGAAAATGTGAGTCTCAGGCTCAGAGTCACATAGAATCAATGCCCTCCCACAGATACTTCTGAGTTAGCACCTGGAAGAGGTCCTTTATTTCAAAGTTCCTGAGGCTTAGATTGTATCTGCTCAATTTCTTGTGAAAGCAATGGCAGGATTAAGGTTTGATGTTGGGCCCAAGACTCACTTTTATAACACAACTCTTACTTAAAACAGAAGCAAAATAAAAAGGCATATTCATTAAAAACTTCCCTTCCTTTGGCAAAAGGCAAAGGTACTTTTCTCAAAGATTGTGGCTAATCACTAACATACTATTAATATTCACAAACTAGAAAATTGTGCCTATGTTAATGCTTTTGCTTATTTAACAGATGGCTTCTGTCTTCTAAGGTACCTCCTGGTATATTGTAATAGTGTTTGTTAAGATTGGCAAGGAGATATTTGGGTTTGCCTTTACTTCTTTGTTTAGATGTCTAACTATTGTTTAAAAAACATGCTCTTTAATGGATGTATTTCTAATGCAAACAGTTAAACAGACCGTGGGGCTGACCAAAAATGTGTCAACATTGCTACAGTCTAACCTACCGATGATCAAGGATGAACATCAACTGCCAACAGATACAAAAACTGAATTAGTTTTTCTATGACAAGTATATAGCTTTCTCCCTCTACATCCATCCACACTCCCATTCTCCTCCTTTTTTTCTTTAACCACATCTGTGAAAAGATACTGTCTCCTTAAAGTCTCCATCTCATTTGGACTTGGAACAAGAAGCCATGAAAGGGCAATATTTGTTTAGGAGAACGCTCCAGGCTCTCTTTAAGGAGTTTGGATCCAATAAACAACACATGTCTAAACCTCTCGTCACTTAATTAGTTCCCTTCTTACCATAGAGCATTGAATAACCATTGGGTAATCTTAGCTTACTGTGTCATTTTAACAGTGTCTGTGAAATCAACATGGGTTATGAATGAGAAAGGGAGGGAGGGAAGGCAAGAGGGAGGGAAGGAGAGAGAGAGATACTGTGTTTCCCCACAAATAAGACCTAACTGGACAATCAGCTCTAATGCGTCTTTTGGAGCAAAAATTAATATAAGACCCGGTTGTCCAGCTACGTCTTATTTGTGGGGAAACACGGTATGAGGGAAAAGACTAGAGGCAAGGGGAGGAGGAGAAGGAGGAGAAGGAGAGGGAAAAGGTAGGAGAGAAATATATAGAGTGTGTCTAAGGGTGGGGGCGCTATCCTGGGGCAGGACAAGGGAAGAGAAAAGAGAAGCAGAACTTTCTAGAAGTTTCTCCAGTGGCATAGAGACAGATGTCTTATAAAGTGCTCTTTGTGCCAGTTTTGGTATCTGACAGAGCTGTGATAGCTCAATGTTTTTCCTCCTTGAAACATTCCCTGGTAACAAGATGTTCTAAGAAGCAGAGGACTTAATGGACTCAAGTGTTTCAGCTTTTACAATGTCTTGGTCTTTTAACAAATTTTCCCGTTGAATGGCTTTGACTCTCAAGTTGTTATCACTTCCCACACAGTACCTTGCTTCCTGGCTCTAGAAGAGGAGTAATGGAGGCTGATCTCATCAGCACGGTGGGTGTGTGGGAGGTGGGGGCTTGCACAAATGTGGGGCTGAGGAGATAAAGGCCGGGGAAGGGGCTAGGATCTGGGTGCACTTTTTGCTCTTTTGCCTTTGAATTTGTATTCAAAGAGGCTAGGATGACTCCCATCTACTATCAAAGGAAGACTTGACTTCGCTTCTATTTCTCTACCATTGTCTAACTGATCTTCCTTTCAACTTTCTAGAATGTACCAGGGAGTTCTGAGATTTAAAAAAAAAAAAAAAAAATCCATTTAACTTTGTTTCCCAAACTTATTGGACCATGAGACTCTTTGTTTCCCAAACTTATTGGACCATGGTAGTTTTCTTTGGAACACACTTTGGGAAATTCTGGCATCACTTAATTCCCTTTACTTTTTCTAGCACAGAGGTACTTATACATAAATTAAATTTTGGAGTTAAAATGAAACAGAACAGAATGCAAGTCAATATCCAGGCACACAGAACAGTTAATGTTCAGAACTTAGAGTCCAGGATCAGGACATCTGGCATACTACTTGTCTGTTTTACCTTAGGTACCAGTGATACAGAGTGTGGTTTTGGCAATTCATATCTCCATATTGTCTTTATACTATTCAACTCATTAGTATTTAAGATGGAGTTTCCGTGCACCTTAGTAAAACAGGAATTAATTTTTTCACTCATTTATTTATTCAAAAGTTACTGAGTAGCACCCAAGTGCCACACACTCTGTTAAGAACTGAGGATACAAAATATTCTACTCTTGAAGGATTCTTGGCCAAGAAGAAGAAAAAGGGTTAGGTGTAGGAAATGCAAGTAACTAAACTATATAAACAAGGAAGCCTGAATAAAAGATTCTTACTGGGCAAGATATGGAAGGAAGGTGTCACTGACATTTAAAGAAGGTCAAGGTAATTTGCTGGGCTAAGAAGGAGAAGGAAGAGGGACATTCCAGGGACAGAATGATCATGTGTAGTGTTGGATAAGTCACAGGATACAGAAAGAAATTCATTTAGCAATAAACCCACTTGGCAATTTCATTGGAAAATATAAAAAACTATTTCTACCTACAGAGAATTACTGTCCAGAGATTCTTTCTTGACACAACTATAAAAAGAGGGTCTCTGGGCAGGGCACGAGCTTGTTGCCACCACAGAGTGAGGCTTTTCAGCACTGGTCTCAGTAACAAAGCCTGTGTAGTGCTTTGTGTGCAATGAACACTTACTATACACTCTCTGAGAAAGAAAACAGGTGAAGGTAGAAATGGAAAAAGGAGAATGTGGACACAGAGGAAGAACAGCCAGGAGGACACCAACAGCATTTCCGATTTGGCCCACTTGATTCAGCCTCCACTACACAATTTTATAAATGCACATCTGGTCATGTCATCCCATACCAAAAATCCTCCAGTGGCACCAATCAGAACACCAAGTGCTGGGAAGAGAAGGTGAAATGTACATTCGTTCACACCTATGAAGAGAATAGAAAACTGGCAGAAAACTTTTTGGAAAGAAACTTTCATACTACTGATTTGTTCATTTCTTTCTTGATATTGATCATAGAATCTAAGCTCATACAAATATGAACATTGTGGCATCATTTATAATACAGGCATACCTTGTTGTATTGTGCTTTGCTTTATTGCCCTTTTTATAAATTGAAGGCAAGACCCTCCACCAGCAAAAATGTCATGACTCGCTTTATTGCAATACATGCTTTATGTGGTTGTCTGGAACCTAACCCACAATATCTCAGAGGTACAGAGGTATGCCTGTAGTGAAATCTCCTCCTCTCACCATTAAATTATATGGTGTCCGTATGATAGAATTTTATGCTGCCATTAAAATATTTACAGAATTTCAAAAACATAAATATGTATACATTATAATGTTAAGTGTGAAGGAAGGATATAAATTTATTTATACAACATGCTCTCAACTATGTAACAATATGCATAGCAGAAAAGAACAGATTGCTCTAAAATCTTAACAGTGGTGAGTTCTGGGTAATTAGGTTAAAGATGATTGTTATTTTGTACTTTATATTTTTCTAGGTGTTTCATATTTTCTGTAAGTATGTATTAATGTTATAATTTAAAAGTCATTATAAGAAAACCTATCAACTACTCTTTATACTTGTAAAGATGGTATAAACTCCCTGGCTTGATGCCCAAGACCCATCCCAATCTGGCGAGAGGCTGCCTGTGCAGTTTTATTTCCTGACACTGAGGGCTAGGTACCTGTGTCAGGCATACACAACAACACATAGTTCCCCAGGTAAACCCTACTGTTTCCCTCCTTTGTGCCACTACATATGCTATACCTCTGCTTGAAATGCCCTCTTCCACTTTTTACTGTCCATCAAAAATTCAGCTGAAGTGTCATCAACTTCAAGAAAACTCCCTGGACTTCCATGTCTGCAGTTTGATTGAGATAGTCCTCAAACTTTCCCAGGTAGATATGATCAAAGGAAGAACAAGGGGCTGGGTGTATTGGCTGTGGGCAAGAGATGCTTGCACTAATTACTGTACCATAGAGTCTAGTTTGACTAGGGAAAGATATGAAGGACTGGATGAAAAGGGAAAAGGCAAGTAAGAGACATGATGAGTTCTAGGAGCAGGTGTTCTGAGACAATAGGAGAAAGAAGGTTGGAAAGAGGTGTTGTGAGCCGCATTTGTACATGACAAGTTAGTTCTACCTGTGTTCCCAGTGGTGAGCAGCAGAAGGGTGGTGACGGGAATTAGAGTCAAGAAGTGAGGCAAGTTTAGTGGTTCCTAAACTTTGCTGCACGGTAGAATTACAGCAGGTCCTCAAATAACATCATTCTGTTCAACGTTGTTTTGTTGTAACGTTGATGAGATACTGTAGTAACTAAACTCTTGTTTATTTCAATTAGCCTGTGGTGAAATGGGTTTCGTTATATGTCATTTTGCTTAAAGTCACAGAGCCTGTGGATAATGTTAAGTAAGGACTTATTGTTTACCTGGGGAGCTTTTACTAACAATGATGCCCAGGCTGCACCTATACCAGTTAAATCAGAATATGTGGGCCTGGGAGCTAGGCATCACTATTTGTTTGTAAAGATTCCGAAATGCAGCACAGGTTGGGAGACCACTGGGCTAGGTTATTGGGTGGATCATCCCCATAGGCCAGTGGTTCTCCAAGTGCAGCCTTGAAGCAGCTGCAGCAGCATCACCTGGGAACGTGTTAGAAATGCAAATCCTCAGGCCCCACCCCAGACCCACTGAGTCAGAAACTCCTGAGATGAGCCCAGCAGTCTGTGTCCTAACAAGCCCTCTGGAAGATTCTCAGGAACGCTCAAGTTTAGGAACTTGAGCCTTAGGCAATAAAACTGTCCCAAACATATGCAGGAGTTGGAGTGGAAAGGAATATCAACAAGTTACTTCCTGACTGCTTTGATCTAGAGCTTCTTCACTTGAAAATTAGGAATTAGGAATAATAATACTGACCTCAAAGTGTGGTTATGAGATTAAATGGCAGAGCTGTATGTGAAAGAGTGGGCACTAAAAATATATTAGTTTCACTTTCCTTTTCTGCCACATTCACCCTGACAACTGCCAACAATCTACAAGTAGTTGTCTCTCCATCTTCTTAGAGCTGGTACAAACCATAATATTTGGGATAAAATATTTTTAAAAAGTCTTCCATGTTCCTCATAGCTTCACACCTCCGTGGAGAGGCTGCCAATCCAGGTAAGCTTTAGATTACGTTGGCATCCTGCTCAGTCTGCTTTTTTCCTCTTTTAATCTCTTCCCTGATTCTGCTCCTTAGCCTACTTCTTTGATCTCAACAGCCCCATTTTGCTTTTATTTTTTTAGTCCTGCCCGCTGTCGGGAGGAGAGGTTGGAGCTCAATACTGATAAGTAAAGGCTGGCAGAGCTTTCATATTTAAAGGGCACATCTGACCTGTCCACTCCCCTCTTCAGACCCTTCCGTAGCTCTTGAAGTCCAAGGGACAATGTCTTAGTTCCTTAGCCAAGCGTGCGAGATCACTGTGCAGGGTCTGGCCCACTTCCCTGCACAGGTATCCCTTTGGCTGGAGAATTCCCCTTTACCCTCCTGGGATACCCCAGGCACCAGGCTTCTTGCTTCGCCTGTGTTTAGATGGTGGATCTCACTCACGACAACTGTTTCTGTCATATCACTCTCCCAACTCCATTGAGAGTTGAAGGCAGGGCTGTGTTCTTGTTTTGTTTAGCTTTGCATCCCTAGCAACTAGCCTAGCCCTTGGTGTACAGAAGCCTCCCAATAAATGTTTGTTGAATAAACTGAATAAGATAGATGCTTTAGGGCCAAAGACCTTGACCGGTTTGGCCTGAAAGAAGAAAAAGATAATGATTATAATAATAATAATAATAATAATAATAATAATAATAATAATAATAATAATAAATGACAGCAACAAAAACAATAACCTCTACGTGCCTAGATTGAACTGGGTAATGCGCTTTCCATGAATTAACTCATTTAATCTGCATATAACAGATAATGATGACCCAGTCTGGTTTGCGCCTTTCTCCCTTAATGCATAATGTTTATGTTCATTTTCATCTTGGCTGCTGGTTCACATTAATGAAAATTCAGTCACTTAAGTTGCAAAGGAAACTCAGGATATTTGGGTGTCATGATTAGGCGGTGACCTGGGGAAGCATGGGAGATCCTTAGCCTGAACAGGATGCCTTGCTACCCCCAATCCCATTTCCTCCTCCATCAGCACTTTTGGGGGTAGGTCTGAAAGCTGCAACAGTCCAGCCCAAGAAATCAGGCAACCTTCCATGGAGGTGCTGAAACCCTGACGATGTGATGGCATCAGAGGGTCTCTGAACCATCCCATCATAGTGTTGAGGAAGCTTGCCCTCTACCCTTAGGCAGCTGTGTCATATAATAAAACCTGTGGGCAGTGTCCCTTTACCTGGGTTACAACAGCACAGGTGAACAGAGATGTTAGGTGTCATTGCTTTGGGCTGGAATCCTACCACTTCAATGGGTAATTTTAGTTGGCTAATGCTGATCTGAAGCACTTGCCAGCAGGAGTATATGTCTGATTAATTAGAAATGAAAAAAGAAATTTGTCACTACTCAATAAATGGCCTCTGACAGACAAATATGAAATCACAGGGGTAAAAGGAGAAGCTGAGAAACTCTGCATATCTTCTTGAGGTTGGGGCTAACAGCTTAATCACTGTGTCCATATAGGGCAGTTTGTTCACTTTGAGTCCGTTGGTTTGCCAGGCCCACAGGCTGCGTTGCTTAAACAGCACAAATTTATTTTCTCTCAGTTTTGGAGGCTCGAAGGCCAAGGTCAAGGTGTAGGCAGGGTTGGTTTCCTCTGAGGCCTCTCTCCTTGGTTTGCAGATGGCCACCCTATTGCTGCCTCTTCACATGTGCACATAAATCCATGCTGTCTCTGTGTGTCCAAATTTCCTCTTCTTATAAGGACACCCATCCGATTGGATTGGGGCCCACTGTAACTGCTTTGTTTTAACTAAATCATCTCTTTAATGGCCCTATTTTCAAACATCAGATTCTGAGATACTGGTGATTAGGGCTTGAACACATGATTTGGGGGGAGGGACAAAATTCCTCGTATGTCCCTGTCCATAACAGGGACAATAATAAAACCTACTTCACGGGTTATTTTGAGGACAAAAGAGATAAAAAATGTGAAGGTGTTCTATAAATAGCAATTAGTAATGTCCTTATCACAGAGCTGCTGAGAAGCTAACACTCACTAGGGCTGTGTGGGACCTTTCTCCTCTCCTCAGAAAGGAAGGAGGCAAGCCCAGCTCTGCCTTGTGGTGGGGCCAGGTTTAGTCTCCACAGTCTAGACAGGTGAGTGTAGTTGGCAGGCCTCTCTCAGACTCGGCCTGCCAAGGATGTGGCAGGCATCACGTTAGGCTCTTTTCCTGCCTCCAAATTTCCATGGAGATGGGCCACGTGCCCTTGGCGGCTCAGGCACCCAAAGCCCAACAAAGCTGGGCACTGATCAGCCCGCCTAAGCTTCCCACTGGGTCTGGTCGGTGCAGATGAAAGATTGCTCCTGGCTAAAGAGCTTCAAAGCCAGCTTAGAAGCACGGTAGCCTAAAAATAGCCTGGGGGTGGAGACATGGAAAGAACCCCCAAAGACTGTTACTTGATCTTCTGAAGGGGAGGGGTCTTTGTGGTTTCCCTGGGCAGAAAAGATGGGTAAGGAAGGAAGGCTGTACCTGGCCAAACAAGATCTCCCACCTGCCATGCTCTCACTTGGCCTCTCAAAGCACCAGGTCCTCAGGTATCCCAGTCTTAACTAACCTGAAGAATAATCTATGCCCAATGCTTTCCCTAGAGAGCCTAACTCAGACACAGGATAGAGGGCTTAAAGCACACACGCAGGAGGACTCATCCCCTGGCGTTCTGTAAACACAACATAAACAATGTGCTCCTGAGACAAGCTGTGAAGCACAAACCGTGGGCTGTGGACAGGCTTAGGTCTGAAACCTATTGCTTGACACTCACTAGTTTCATTACCTTGGAAGAAGTCACTTCGCTTCTCTGAGTCTGTCTTTTATCTGGGAAATGGAGATATAATAGCGCACTTGGCAGGGCTGTGTGAGGCTCAGAAGTCATGACATCAAGTGCCCTGCATAGAGAGCACACACCAGACCCTCGAGAAATGGTTGCTGTTATGTTTCCTTAGAAAAGGGCGTCCTTAGAAAATTCTGATTTTGCTATAGTAAGTGCACGGTCTTCTGCAGACGGTAATCAATGTAACTCAGAGAAGGCAGTGCAGGAGGAAGGGCGTAGGAAAGAGATGGAAGGGGAGAAGGGGGAGGAGAAGAAGGTGCTGAGGAAGAACAGGTTTTGTGACCTGGAGATTTTAGGGTGACTGCCCCTCCTGGCACGGAAAGCATCCCTATTCGTACTTCTTTTACTCCAAAGCACGGAGGAGACTCAGCTTTTTATTTGGAAATGAGTTGCTTTTCTTTTCCTGCATGTGTACATGTGCATGTGTCTGCGTGTGTGCCTGTGTGTGATACAATCCCACATCAGAGTTGCCTTCCCTTGTTCCTGGGCTGAGCAATGAGGGAGCAGAGAAGGATCTGGAGCTCTTTCCAGCATGGTTTTGACACCCCTGTTCCAGCTGGGCATCCCGTCTAAGGGGAGTTGCCTGGGTGCCCTGCCTTCATTATACTGGCTCACAGGTTTCTTCTACACAGGGGTCTGTGAAGCCCCATCAGGGCATAGAAGTGGCGAAAGGGCATTGAGTGGTCTTGGACGCTGGATAATCCAGGTGGAAGCAGGTAGGAAGGAGAGCCAGCAAGAGCCTCTGTTTTCTGAGGAGGAGTGAGGCTGCAGGGTCAGAGGGAGAGGGAATGTGTTGGCCTAGCAGGCGGGGCCTGGGATTTTGGTCTCTGCTCTGGCTATCTGGTTGTGTGACCTTGGGGAAGTCACTTCCCTGCTCAATGCCTCCATATTCCCTGAATGTGGGTTGGGGCATTCTATCCTTAAGGTCTATTTGAGCTCTTCCAACAACAGCAGTGGAGACTGGATTTCCTGACTGTCTGGGTCAAGAGCATCTTGGCAGTGTTCCTCATGCTGTGCAGTGTTCAGCGCAACCCCACACTGAGGCAAGTGCTGGCTCACGGTATCCATTGTTAATTCCTAAAAGGCTGCTTGAGCGGTGGGGCGGGGAGGCAAGAGTAGCTCCTCCATCCGGGGTGGCTATCTCCTTCGGGGTTAGGCAGGGCTCTGAGGAACGTTCTGTACGTTGCAGAGGGGGCTTCTAAACCTCTCTAAGCTTCAGGGTCAGGTGCTTCGGAAGGGGACAGGCAGTGTGCTGGGGGAGTTGTGTGGTGGGGAATTTCTCAGGAAGACAGGGTCTCTTGGAAGTGGCTCTGAAGTAACATCATGCTGTAAAGGAAAACCACGGGGGGAGAGTGTCTTATAGGGCCTGGGAGGCAGCGGAGCTGCAGGGAATCTTGACCTGGTGGTCCCCATGAGGACATGAAGACAATGACCATTACTGGGCACAGACTCTAGGCTGGCCTAGAGCTTTACAATGGTCATGGCTTTTAATTGCTGTGGCAACTCTGTTAGGTAGAAACTATTATCCCAATACAAACAACAACAACAACAACAAAACCTTGAGGCTCGGAAAGATGGAGGAACTTGCCTACTATCACAAAGCTAGTATGTGGTAAAGCTGGAATTCAAACTAAGGCCTGACTCCAAAAATAATCTCCGAATGAAGGACTCAAGGCAGAGACAAAGTATCTTAAAGTGATAGGGCATCTGAAGGCAGGGAATGAGCTTGCTGTGGGGTGAACCTCATCTCAACTCCTCTCAGGGAGGACTCCTCGGCAACCCAACCCAATTCAGTAGAATGCTGAGTTTCTTGACTTGAAGGCAAAACACTAGTTGGTGTATTATCTGGTGTTATTTTGCCCACTGAGCTTAAGACGCTGCAATTCCAGGGGTGGCCAGTAACCTCAGTTGGTTAGAGCGCGGTGCTCCTCACAATAAGGTTGCTGGTTCGATTCCTCCATGGGCCACTGTGAGCTGCACCCTCCATAACTAGATTGAAACAACTACTTGACTTGGAGCTGATGGGTCCTGGAAAAACACACTTAAAATAAACAAAAGTTAAAAAAAAAAAAAAAAAAAAAAAAAGAAGCTGCAATTCCACGCACAGTGTATGTAATAAAATAAAATCAATCAGTGGTGAGATTTTCTAGTTCAACTGAAACCAGATTCTCAGGCATGACACACACAGAGGTCTACACCAACCAAACGAATCACAGCCCAGGGAGATGCACACACCACCCACCTGCCCCAGAAAGGCAAAGTTAGAGGAGAGTTGCAATCAGAAGGGATTTTTTTTCTGGCCGTGGGGTCAGGATCAGCCAGAAAAGGGAAGGTGGGGGAAGGGTATTGTGGTGTGCATAGAAAGAACGCCATGTTTGGAATTCTAGAACTTGGCTCTAGTCCCAGATCCACCAATTAGTGTGGCCTTGGACAGGTCAATTAACCTCCCTGGGCCTCATCTTTCTAATTATAAAGTATCCCTGTAGGGGATTAAAATAAGATGATGAATGTAAAATATTTCCAGCATCTAGTGCTCAATTCAAGTAGGTGCTTAACAAACGTGGAATGAATTGGCCTGAAAATGGGAAGAGATGGGTGCTGGCAGCGTGCTGGAGGTGGGAAAGACACAGGCCTCTGCTTAAGAGCATCCATTCTGGGAACAGAAGCTGCTGGCAACGGGAAGGGGTTTGTGTGTGGAGGCAGACAGGAGAAGGGTAGAAGCTGGGACTCTGCTGGCTGATTGCTGGGGAGGGTGTAATCACTCATGTGGCAGTGTCCCCTTTGCTTGTCCCCTACTTCCTGTTGGCTTTGTCCATTCTTCCCTTTGGGTCACTGACTCCCAGCTCAAGGCCTTCGAGTTGTAAGTCTGCCTTCTGCATCAGCCTCCTAATTGGCCTCCTTGATGCCAGTTCCTTTCCTTTTCCTCCACTCTCACATCCTATTGCTCCTAGCCTAAAATCCTTCATCTCTTCCTGTTATTCAAAGGATCATGTACAAATTCCATGGCCTTCCCTTTTGCTACTTCCACGTGCTAGTTCCCTGGCCCATGTTCCCCTTCTCTCATTCCCTGTCTTTTCAAATCCTTTCCAGCTTCAAGTGTTAGCACACAGAACATGCTATCTTACTCATCCATCCATCCAATATTTATGGGTCACCTCCTAGGTGCATGCACAATGTTGGGCAGCTGGGGATAGAGTCCCTGAGGAGGCCCCCTCCTCTTTTTGCCTCCCACACCCTTATGATAACTCCGTTTCTGCTGCTCCATGCTGCTTGCCTCTCATGCCAATATTAACACGATTGTTCTACTTGTATTTTCCATAGGTATACTGTGAACTACTGCAGGGCTAGGCCACGTCGCACTCTTGCTTGCATCCTCTAAGCACCTGGAGCACTGTAGGTACTTGAAGGCAGGCTAGAATCTAGGCTCTATTGCGTATTGTCTGTGTGTTTTCAAGCCCATGAGTCTCAGTGTCCTCAGCCATAAAATGGATTAAATAATTAAACATGCAACAGGCTTGGCCCATAAGGAAGTGCTCGGCAAATAACAGCCCAGTACATATTTACTGATTAACTAAGAAGATGGAACACTTCTTGCACAAATTAGAAACAGATCAAGGACACTAACATTCACGCTGTGGAGAGCATGTGGCCAGCATGGAGTTTTGCTGTGGGCTGGGTCTTAGGAGGCACCCGATATTAAACAGCTGAAAAGCTGCTCTAGGGGAACAGGAGCTGGCGTGTGGGCCAAGATGGGGCAAGCACAAGAGGGAAAAAAATCTCCGGTGTCTAGGCCTGCCGAAGAGCCAGTCCAGAAGTTTCTTTTGCATGTGGAAAATGAAAAATGTCTCTGTGGATCTATTTTAAGCAGCAAACCTAAGGCAGGAATTAAGTTGGAGTTTAACTCCAGCTTGAACCTGTGTGAGCAAGTTTCCCTCCTGCAGTTGCTGGGCGGCTGCTGAGGCACACTGCCCACCACGCTGGCCCCTCCCAGGTCGTTGGGGAAGGAGGGTGTAGTGTGGGTTTGGGTCCTCTTGATTTAGAAGGCAGCTAAAGAAGAATGAATAATTGCTTTGCTTTGAATTTCCAGTGAATTTGCGCTGGGTCAGGGCCGACCAGAAATGGGGAGGCTGGGTTGGGTACTGTGGTGGGTATAGAATGAACTCCATGTTTGAAATACTAGGACTTGGGCTCTAGTCCCAGATCTACGAATTCTTGTGACCTTGGCTAGGTCAAGTAACTTCCCAGGGCCTCATTTTTCTCATGTATAAAGTTTCTTCCTGGTATTCTTAGGGGGAGCAGCCGGCCCACCAGGGAAGTGCTCCTCAAACTTGAGTACGCATGCAGTCGTCATGGGATTGTGTTGAAACACAGATTTAGCTGCAGCACATCTGGCCTGGGACTTGGGAGTCTGCACTTCTGCTGCTCACAGGTGATGCCAGTGTTGCTGGGTATGGACTATAGGAGGTTCTAGTGCAAGGATTGGCCAACCATGGTGCAAGGGCCAAATTCAGCCTGCTGATTGGCTGTGTAAATAAAGTTCTGTTGGCACACAGCCATGCCCACTGGTTTCTGTATTGTCTATGGCTGCTTTCACTCTAAGTGGACAGAGTTGAGTAGATGCTTCAGGGACTGTATGGGCCCACAAAGCCTAAGTAGTTTAATAGTTATTAGGTGGCCCTTTACAGAAAAAGCCGGCCAGTCCCTGCTCTAATGAACCGAGGGCTGGCCTGTGTGAGCTACGGGACCTACATTTCAGTCTTACTTGGGCCAAAGGCAAGCCGCCTCACCTTGCTGGTTCTCACTTTGCGCATCTAGAGGGTAAAATGATCTCTGAATTTCTAAAAGACCTGTGACTCTGGGATGTCAGGACTACACAGAAAACATCCTAATTTCCATACAAACAAGCATTTGAGAGCCAGGTTGGGTGGCCTTCATTTGGAAGCATACCTGGTCTAAAACATACCTGGTCTAACAGGCAGAATCCAGTAGTAGCCCCGGCCGGATGCCACAAGAGTAATTGCCTGATACAGTCAGCTGGGACTAGACAAGAGTTTAGGAGACGGGAAGAGTGAGGACAGGAGGCAGACAGGGGGCGGATATCCTGGGCTCCTGTACAGCTGATGTTGACACAGGGGCCCTGGGACATTGTGCACCAGCCTCACACACACAAATTCCATTTTGCTGAGAGTCCAACGCAAACATGATTCCCTAACTCACCACTCCACGTGCCCCTGATGCTGGTACTTTGGGTCAACCGATATTAACAAGCCTATTCTAGGTCTCAGAGACTCTGCCACACACAGGGATATAGAAGGCATGATGACATTTGGACTCCCTGAGGAGCTCACAGTCAAGGGGGAGAGACACATGTCAATACATAATTATAGGAGAGTTCCGTGAGCCACCTGTGAGGGGAAACGCATGACTCTGGGTCTCTAGCTTGGGCAACAGGTGATGCCATTAACAAGGCAGGGCACGTGGGGAGGGACAGTGGGCCTTAGGAGACGGGGAGGGTGTGCAAAGAAGGGAAAGATGCCTCCTTTGGGGCATGTTGATTTCAACACAGGCACTTGAAGGACTGAATGACAAAGCTGTGATTTCCTGTGAAAAGCAAAGCAGTCTCTCTGTAGGCCTGCAAGCATTGAAGAGGAATGATGTATGTGTTGCTGTGCTTACTTCCCAGAGCTGAGAGGAATCCCGGTGCACATGCCCCCCCCCAAAGATCCCCGGGCTCGTTAGGGGTCACTTGCCTTACCCTATCTTAGCCCCCCAGGAGAGAACTGGGCCAGAAATACCCTTGAGAAATGCACACTTTTTAGGAATGTTTCTATTTTCTCTCGACCCAAATGATCAGTAATTGCCTGACTATGGCTCACCGACTGTCCTGATTGGATCTCCACCAAACGGGAATATTGGGAACCTAGAACCCTGGACATCTAAACTGAAGAGGTCACTTTCTGTTATGGTTTCATACAAGTGAAAAGAAATCCCTGAGACACCATGAACTCATGTTCTCCCAATTATTTTGTTTTCTCTGAGCTGTAGGCACCCGCGTGGAAGTGTGACTCTGAGATGGCTAGATGGAATCCCTTTCCCTTGCTCTGGGATTCAGGGTATGGTTCATACAATGAGTGAAAATCCACAGGGGCACAGTACACAGGCAGACTGAGTCATGTGTGCCCTGCAAAGTAGTTGAGTCAACTGACTTTGAAGCAGGGGGGTTTTCCCCTTCCCAGGCAAGGCCTTGGTATCTGCGAAGCAGATTTGATGATGGTATGCGTTTGCCAGCAGGGAGCCTGTGTGAGTGCCTGCTCAGTTGGTTTGAGTACCAGGCTAGCAAGGCACACTTGTGAGCTGCTCCCTGGCCAGATGGCCTTGCTGGAGTCCTGGGTAGCCACGTGCCTCTCCTCAGCACTTATCACAGACCTAATTATATGCCTATCTGTGGGATCATTTTACTGAGGCCTGGCTCCTACACTCACTAATGGCTACAGGGACCATGTCTGTTTTTGCTCATTACCGTTACCTGGTGCCTGGATAGGTGCTTCATAGGGGTGTGTTGAATAAATGACAGAAAGCCTATCCCCACTGCTAGGAAATAGACTCAAAGGGTACATTCTACCAACGGTGTCTGTCTCCTTGTCTTTATTTACCAAGAATTGCAAAAATTATTACCTAGTGAAGGTCTGGGGAGATTTTGCCCTCTCTGTTTAGAATCTTGTCTAGGGCACCCTGTTTACAGTTCAAGTGGGATTGACTAAGAAATCATTCAGAGGAATGTTGCTTCAATATCAGATAGCCAGAGGGGCAAGGTGTGGGTGCCAAAACCTCAGTGCTGCTGGCTCAAGGCTGAAGGCTGCATTGGGGGCAGATATGAGCCTCAGTGAAGAGTATAAGGAAATGTGTAGGAAGTCTCTTCATTCATATCTAAGGTGGGGCCAGAGAAAAACAATGGCAGAGCTGTCCAGGGCTTCACTCCCCAGCCTTGTGGGGAGTGGTCCAGCTTTGTGCCACGCTTTTGGTGCTCCACCTGGATTGAAGACTTGGCACCCTGACCCTCACCTTGCTTCACTGGATAGATAGCTCAGGTTGTAACCCCCACATTGGCAGCAACAGCCAAACACACTTAGGCATAGTGCCAACACATAACCCTAGAGTTACAGGTTGTTAGAGCTACAGGTAATTTAAAGAAAATCTAGACCAAATTCTTGAAGCAGAGGTCAAGAGAGTAAAATTCTAAATTTGGCCCCTTTCTTATCTAATACTAAATACTCATCACCTTCCAGTTATCACTTAACAAGAATTCTTATTGCTATTGATCAAGTGCTTACCACGTTCCAGGAACTCTGCTAAGTGCTCTACATGGATGATCTCATTTAACCCTCACACAATGCTGAGGAAGAGAGACTATAATGGTTTCCATTTTACAACAATTGTTCAATGGAGAGGTTCAATGACTCAACCAATGTCACGCGGTTGGTGGCGGGAAGCCCTGGGCCTTCTAACTTCTAGTTCAAGGTTCAGCCCCTTTCTTCATACTGACTGCCAACTACAAGTCCTCTAAGCTATATTTGAATTACTTACATGAAGATAGCTGGCATATCTCTTACTTACCAAATGACTTTCTAATGTTTCCATGAAACAAAATTTCCAGCCTCACTAATACTAACATACAACTCTTTATGAGACTATTTTTCCCCCCAAGATTTTTCACTCAGTGCCTGTTCCTGTCCAACTCCAGAATCTACTGCCCACTGTGCTGGAAGACCAAAGGCAAGATCCCTTCCCTTTCCCTCCAACAAACATTTCTGTAAAACACGTGAGCCAGGTAGGGAATTAGGCTTTGAATGGAAAACAAAGATAAACACATGCTCCCCATTTTCCCGGTACTGGTAGGAGAAAGATATGATGAAGACACATATGCCTATGAAACAGGGCAACCCATAACCAGTGTACTGTCAAGACAGGTGGCAAAATTAAGTGCTCCGGGAATTCGGAGGCTGGACTTACTTCTATCGATCCAACAAGCTTTTTTATCCATAGGCTCCAGGAAGGAGATGGCCCTTGAGGTAGGCCTTGCAGGAGGAGCAGAATTTCAACAAGTATATGTGGAGCCTTGCCTGGATTGGGTCATAAACACTTCCCATTTTCTGGGTGCCTGGCTTGTGCAATACACACAGTAGGACCTCAAATAAATTTTCTAGTTGGATACTAGCCACTTGGGGCTAGCCTAGGAATCATGGGCTTGGTTTTGCTGCCATCACTGGACATAAATCACATGAGTCCTACTTCTCCTCTGGGCCTCTGTTTTTCTCCAATGTGAAACAGGGACATGGATGGGTGTGGGTCTAACCTTGCT
Source organism: Rhinolophus ferrumequinum (assembly GCF_004115265.2). Lineage (NCBI taxonomy): Eukaryota > Metazoa > Chordata > Mammalia > Chiroptera > Rhinolophidae > Rhinolophus > Rhinolophus ferrumequinum. The sequence continues at coordinate 59,379,533 of NC_046285.1, read as the reverse complement.
CGTGGGTTTCTGGTTAGAATTACATTAAGTTAATATACGCAAAGCTACTTGCAAGCCAAAATGAAATAAACACAATGAGACTACCTGTCACTATTTTCATTGGTGTTGTAAAAACTAAAAAGAACCAATGCCCCTGTATTTCTCATTGATCCAACAACCTTTTTTGACTAACTACACTGGCTCAGGTACTGGGCATACAAAGATGACCTACATCCAGCCTCCATCCTTGAAATCTGAAAGGCCTCGGAAAGGAGACAGTAGATACAGTACAATTGATGATATGAGCTGAATGTGCTAGGACAAAAGCTGGGCTGGAGTTTGACAGGAGCTCTGCTCTTTCTTAGTGACAGTGCATGTAGATGCAAATGCTAAAGGTAAGAACTTCAAAATCAGGAATTCAACTGGTATGCTCCAGCATAAAATAGAATTAAAGAGGAGGGGACATTTTTTTAAAAAGTTTGAACTTATGCTGTGTTGCAGGCACTTTCACATCCATCATCTTCATAAAAAGCTATCTATGTGTTATTATACCCATTTTATAGATGAGGAATCTGAAGCTCAGGGAGGTGGGGTAACTTCTCAAGGTTTATAAAACTATAAGGTGTAAAGCCTAAATTTAAACACAGGTCATTCAACTGCTTGGTGTTTTTCCCAGTACCCCTATTGCTTTCTAATCTGCCAACTTCTTATAGACTTCATTCCATGCTAACTTGAACAACCTTCTTTCTTGGATTGCTTTTCCAAGGAGAAAGACTGATTTTTGATGAGAGAGATTTGACAGCAACCCCTTCTATTGTCATTTCCTCTTCTCCCTCATCTCCAATCCCAATGAAATTGTCAAGGAAGAAATGAAGAGCTTGCAGAGAGAGATCCCTATCTTCTCAGCTGCTGGCCTATAAATTGTGGGACAAAACACACTGAAAGAAGGAAGAAGCTTGCCATACAATTCTGTTCAAGGAATCTACCTAGACCAAAACCTGGCCATACCTTAACATTGTGGAGACATACAGAACCTATGATCTATAGGAAGCTATATGATTGTCAGACTTATCAGTTTTTTTACAGATAATGAAAACTGAAATCCAAGAAGGTGAAGAGACTTGCCCAACATCACAGATTAGTGAGAGGCAGAGTCTGGACTGGAATCCAGGTCTCTTGACTCCCAGACCAATGTTTTTCTACTAAAATAGGCTCTTTAGCTTTTCCCCGTTAACATCTCAACTTACATGAGATCATCGCCCTTTTAAAAAGAAAGCTCAATGTTGGCATCTCTGAAAAGCCCAGAAGCCAGGGGCCCCTTCTCAGCCTCCACTCTGATCAGCTCATATCCTCCAAAGAACAGGAAGCAGTTTCATTTTTAGCTCTGAAAGCACATTCAAGGGGTGTAAATGGGGCATCTGAGGAAGAGAGTTCCTCTACATGATGGTCAAGAGCGATCAGCAGACACATTACTCTTGCTTGAAGGGGAAGGTATATGGTCAGACATGTAAGGGGAAGATGCAGGCTGTCCTTGAGTCCTAATGAGAACATGTCCTTAGCAAGAGCTTTCCCAAGCGGCTGGGTTGGGGGAGGGGGAGATTCTCCTGATTCTGTTCCAATGGGGCTTGACGCCAGCGTGGGGGTTAGGATAGGAGCACCAGGGTGGGAAAGTTTTCAGGAACTTTCTACAATCTCCAATGCTTCCCCCACCCACTGCTAGTACCCACAACTTCCCCTGCCAAGGGAGAAAGGAGGAACACATTATTCAGCTTAATAATTTATACAAATTGAAAAGTTTACTGTGTGAAATAAAGGGGACTTAAGAGGGCAACAGATAAATAAAAATTTCTGAGTCCTCTCTTAAAGGGTAGAGGTGTAGAGATGACCCTCTTGTGGACCTCCCCTTGGAATATAACAATGTGGTTGTCTAATAGATGGGCATGAAATAAGCAAGTAACCCTTCCCTTAGACAACAGTCAGCCAAGTTTTGTCTCCTTTTACTGGTGGGATCACATCCAGTCCTAATACTAACAGCCTGGGACATCCAAGAACACAGACCCAGATTCACGGACACTTGTCTATGGCAGTGATTTTGCAAACCTAGCAGCTCATCAGAGTCATCTGGGGAGCTCATTACCAGGAGCCAACCCAGAGATTAATTAGATCGATCTGGGCTAGGGCCCAGGAATCTTCATTTACAGCAAGCAGGACAGGTTTAAGAACACACGCTCTGGTTCAACGCCATCCATTTAGCTATGAAAATTTTACATATGATCCTGGTTTGACAGCAAAGAAAACTGAGATGTCAAAAAGTAGGTTAGTGGCAGCACATGGACTCGAACCCAGTCCCCTGCCTCCTGGTGTGGTGTCTTTGCCAGTGACCCTCACGCATGGCTTCTCTCCTCCAGCTCAGCAGCCCACTGAACACCTGAGCATCAGTGGGGCCCTTTCCTCCAATCCCAGAGGAGTCAGGGCTGCCAGGAGCTCTGACTGAATTCCCACTTCACTGGTGGAAATGGCTGGTAAGGGGTAGAGGTGACGGTAGTGTTGAGGGTATTCTCAGAAAGCTGTGTTCTGGATCCTGGTAGGTTAGACGGGGAAAGCACAGCTGATGGCTTCTATGGCACACTAACTTGTTGTTCCCGGCAGAAAGAATAGCGGGTTCGTGGAAGACGCCTGCTGTGTTAGAGGAGCCAAGGGGAGTGAGGGGGGAGCGGACAATGAAGTCTCCGAGGTAAGGGGAGGCCAGACCACCTGAGGGCCTCGAGGCCAATGAAGATCTTTGGCTTTTACTCAGAGCCACTGCAGGATTTGGAGCAGGAGTGTGGCAAAATCTGACACATTTTTGCAGGGGTACTCTGATACAGTGGTGGGAACAGACTGTATAGGGCAGGGGTACAAGCAGGAAATTCAGTTAAGAGGATTTGCTGTAATCCAAGGGGACAGAGGATGGTAGTTGAGACCAAGGTGGTAGGAATGCAGTGGTGAGAAGTGGGTGGATATTTTACTTTTAAAAGTAAAGCTAACAGATTTTCTGATAAATTGGATGTGAGATGTGAGATAAAAGGAGGAGTCAAGGATGATGCCAAGTGTTTTGGCTCCAGCAACTGGCAGGTTGGAGTTATCAATTGAGATGGAGAAGGCTGTGGGTGGAGAAGGTTTGTGGGAGGGACATCAGCAGTTCAGTTTTGGACATGCTGAATCATCAGCATCACGTGGTATTTAAATAAAGTCTCACCACTAGATGAGGTCATCAAGGAAGTGAGTACAAACAGAAAAGAGAAGAGGGTCCTGGCATCAAGAGGTTAGAGAGAAGATGAACAATCAGCAAAAGAGACCGAGAAAGAGTAACCAGTAGGGTAGGAGGAAAACCAGGAATGTGTGGCATCCTAGAAGCCAAGTATATTCAGGAAGAGGGAGTGATCAATTGGGTGAAGTGAGGTCTAGGTTGAGAATTGACTATTAGATTTAGTTATTGAAAGATACTGGTAACTTTGACAGGAGCAACATTTGGCTCCTGACATCATGGAGTCCTGCAGTTGGACTACTGACTGTCATTTAGGGCTCCCTTACTGTTAATTTTCTCTTCTCAATTAGGTTGTAAACTCTGCAACATCAGGGATGACGAGTCAGCATATCCTCAGAACAATCCATCCTTGTCAGGCTGGAGGGCTTTCTAGAGCCTGCTGTAGACCCTGCTACAGTTTGCTAATAGACTCACCTGAATACCCCTCCCACTAGGGCACTGATCTAGAGCAATTTTTCACATCCCTGGCTTACCTTGGACGCAGAATTTCAATTCCTTGGGGTCAGTGACGACCTTCCTGCTTTCCCGGATCACAGCCCGGTTCTTCTTGGTTTCTCCCCAGAGATTGGTGCCACCATACATGCTGGGAATGTTGAGAATGGCAATGCCTTCAAGGAAGATGTTACTCAGGTCCACCCCAACTCCATCACACTGGGAGACGAGAGAAAAGGTCCTGTTAGTGTTCTCAGTGTATCCCAACATGAGGTGCTCTGTGTGTGTGTGTGTGTGTGTGTGTGTGAGTGTGTGCGTGTGTTGGGGGTTCTCCTCATGAAGGATGTGACGGGCCCTCAGCCACAAGCCTGACAAAGATCCAGGGACCCTCTATAGATGTAGAAGTGCTTTAGGGATGGTTCATAAAACAACTGCAAACCTGTTCTCTAGTCCACCCTCATTATCATTAATTCTGTCCCTTTCTAACCACTATGAAGAGTTGGTAGGACACTGAGTTCAGAGCCTAACACATAGTAGATTCTCAACAATGACAGAAAAGTTTCATTTACCACCTCTGATTTTATCCCTTCTGTGAAAGCACCAGACTTTAAGACTGAAAGGCTTTCAGAATTTGCCTGTTTCCCATATCTGTATCGTAAGTGCAATTTTGGCATACATGCTTGCTGATGTAGCAGAGTTTCTTTATCTAATCTCCACCACCCGCATGCCGCCAGGTACAAAAGGCCAGAAGGCTTGAATTTGTCTGTCTCACATATAAAGCCAGCCCTCTTTGCCATAATGTTTATTAACACAGCAAGAAATATATTATCTCTGATCCTTGTTTGTGAGGATTTTAGGTAGTTTACTTCATTTACAGAAGAAAAAACTGGACTCAGAGAGGTTAGCAAAGTTAACGAATAGTGCACAGCTGATAAATAACAGAACAGGGTTTCTAAACTGGGGAATTTGACTACAAAGCCCAAGCTCTTCATCTTGCTTATTGTGAGGCAGTTTGAATCAAAAGCATTCAACCAAAATCCATGGTCTTCAAGGTTACCTACAAATCCAAACTTCGAGAGATTTATCAGTAGAGGAGAAATAGAAAAGCAGGGCTGGTTGCCATATTGGTTTACCTCCTGATTTCTCTGATGCTTTTAATTTATGGTATCTAATCCCCATGACTTGTTTTTCCAATTACAAAATAGAATATAGTGAGCTTCTCTGGTAACCAAGAACTCGTTTCTTCCCTGAGAAATTCTGATTATTTGAAATGTCTCTGTATGTTGAACCAGAGTCTTTCTTTCTGTTTCTACCCATTAGTCCTTTTCTCCCTTCTGAAGCCAGACAGAATGACCCTCCTTCCTCCTCCATTAGGACAGCCCACCAGATACATGATGAAATCATCACCATCACTGTGCATATGTATTAAGCATTGTCATCTGCCAGGTAAGCTTTTGTATACATCTCATCTATTACCTTCAGAATAATCTTATAAGTTAGTTACTATGACTACCCCTTTTTTATATTTGGGGAAACTGAGGCACAGTGGCAGTTAAGTAACTTGTCTAAAGTCACACAACGTACAAATGGAAGTACACAGATTTGACGGCAGGCAGTCAGAGCCCAGATCTTAACCACTCCTCTATTTCTTCTCCCCCTCACACTATCATTTGATTGTGCCTCTTCTGAGTTGAGCAGTGTCCACTCTCTCAGTCCCCTCCTGTAGGACTTGGTTTTCAGACATTTCCCCTTCTGATGGCCCTGTTTTACGTACATTACAGTTTGTTACTCTCCTACTCTGCAAGGCCCTGTAGCATTGAAAACAACACCAATGACAGGATCTAATGATACGGGCGGCAATGGCAGCAGCATTTCCTGGGCTGGGATCCTATGACACTATCATGCCCCAGACGTGAGATAATGTGGGAAGCCCCTGTAAGGGCTGAACACATGTCTCCCATTATCATTATCCTTATTGTTAAATAGGGGCAGAGTTGCAGCAGCGCTTTTGTTAGCGGCTAGATGACAGCTGAATTACTTCAGCTTGAATGGGTGGTCATTTCCATCACCCAGACCCTCTTCCCATCACCTACTTCTCAGCCAGGTCTTCCCTGTCCTGAACTCGTGTAAGTTTGTTTTTTATTTATTTATTTATTTATTTATTTTTTAATAACTTAGACGTAGGGCTTCACGTTGAATTTCAACTAATTTCATCGGGCTTTCAGGTCAAGCCTCCTCCAGCCCAGCGAGTTTATTTTAAAACTTCAATCGATACCCCTTTGCCATAGCTCTCCTATCATTTGGGGATTAAGGCATTAATGCATGTATATAAAGGGCATAAACGGGGACCAAGTCCTCTCTTTGGTCAGTTTAACACACCAGCCCTTGCGCATTAAATAGCCCTCGGGGTGGGGCTGCCCTATGGTATCTACATCCTCTGGACTGAACTGTCATCCAGCCCACTTTTCATTACAATGTGGAATCAGGGAACTTAGACATGACAGGGACCTAAGAGAGCATGCCCCATCTTTCATAAGTGAGGCCTAGCGAGGTTAAGGACCTTGCCTGTGGTCACTGAACTTATTAATGGTGGAGCTAGACCAGTATCCTGGTCTGCCGACCTCAGTCCTGTATTCTTTCCACTCAAACATGACATTGTGCTGACATCCAATAGCATTTCCTAAATGACCACCCTCCAACCTCTATCAGAAAAGGAATAAGAGAACTCAAATGCTTTCCATGTTCTTTTTTGCTTCAAACATTCTGCTTGGCCTTCAGCTGGCTCGCAGCCAGGCTTACAGGTTTGAGTTGCTTTTGTACATTCACACCTGGGTGCACGCCCATCCCGCCTTTCCGTGTATGTGTACCTACCTACTGTCCCTTAAAAGCAGGGGCTCAACCCAGAGGCACCACCAAATGGTTGCTGTCATGGTGATTTGTTTTTAAACTCTTTCCCTTTTACATCTCAAAAGAATTAGTGAATTGTTGGAAACTTATTTTGGAATGTCTTCTATCCTTTCATCCTTTATACACATATTCTTATTTAGGGATTTAGGCTAGAATCCCACTGGGTCAGACTTTTCTTTTCTCCAAACTCTCTGAACTGAGCTTTGCTCCGCTCTGTGCCCAGCATTTCTTCTTGTATCCTTATCACCTCCTAGACACCACGGTCACTTTCCCTCTAGGTTCTTACTTCCCCATCACCTCAATTTGTTCTTTGTTGGTCAAAATGTCCCCCCCTCTTCTGGAGCTCCAGCGTGTGTGGTGTGCTGGTCCCTCACCTCTATTCTCTCCCGGGATTCTCACATAAACGTAATGAGTCACCATTACTACCCCCAGCTGACAGGGTTTTGCAGGGGTCAGGTGCTTACTCAAGGCTATGCAACTTCCACTTTACAAGCTGGCAGAGCTCGGATGCAAACCCTGACAGTCAGATGTCAGTTCCTACTTTGGAGATGAACGTCAGTGAGGCAAATCAGGACTTTTGCTGATGCTAGGCTTATAGCAAAATTAAACTTCCAGCTGTTGTTTGAATAATTGAAAGCTCCCACCATTACCCTGTCTTGTGGCGTACTTAGGGCAGTCCTGGCAGATCAGTGTTGGAGAGCAGTATTATTACATTTTGCCTCTGTGCCAGCTATGTAAAAAACAGTATACCATTAGCGCAGCACAGTCCTTGGCACATAGTATTCCACAAAGTTACCTTTCTTCCCTATTGCCCTTTTAAGTATACCCTGGCCCTCCATCTCCAGTCATAACAAGTTTCAACTTGGTAAGTTAACCTCTCTCTAGAAGAGCAAACAGTCCTCGCTCTCCTTTTGGATATATTGTTCCCTTCCCCCCTTATCTCACTGGGTGTAGGCAGGCTGGGGCACACAGCATAGAAGAGGTGGGAGGAGCCTGGGGATTGTTGGACAGTAGATGCCCCCACCCGTGGAATAGACCTGTTTGAAAACGGAGAGGCAATGCAATGTCTTGGAGAGAGCTTGCCTGGGCCTGGAGACTGAGAGATAAGAGTTTAAATCTTAGCTCCTTCTCTTGCCAGCTGCGTGATCCTGCGTTGATTCCTTAACTTCTTTGGGCTTTAATTTGTCATTTGTATAAGGGGGGTAGGGGTGGGGGAATAAGTATCTACTTCAAGGGTTTGATTGGTCTGTGGAAGGCAGTAACATTCCATAACCGTTTGCATTATTATTACAGTTAGTAATCATTACTAGTTCAGCCAGAAATCATTCTCCCACTACCTGAGACTTTGCTGGAAGGATTCCAATGGCCCCTTGGCCGGACTCATGCTAGTGAGAGCCTTGCCAGCCCATGCCTGCATGCCCGTTCTTCCGGGTTCTTGGCCTAGCCATCATATACTGACTTCCTTCAGAACCCCAGACCCTCGTAGGTCTCGGGAAAAGTGGAAAGTTGGCCCTGCCGAGTTTGGGAAAGTGGAGCCCAGAGTGGTACGTCTTGGGCTTAAATGGAACACAGGCCCTGGGGCCGCTCCCAGGCGGGTTTTGAAGCTAAAACCTCCAAGAGTTCCTTGACGTCATCCAGCCCCCTCCCCCTGCTCTGACTCGGAGAGGGCGAGGGCTGCCTCGGGAGAGCGCAAGGAGGATTGCGGTCCCTGCGCGCACCACTAACCATCCCTACCCTGGGACTGAGCTAGCCGGCTCCTCTCCAAGCCCAGGCTGAGTTGCAGCGGAACGTGGGTATTTATAGCCCAGTTTGGGGCTGAAACAGAGAGTTCTTATCCCAGGCAGCAAGCACGCATACTCCCGAAATTGTGCTCCCCATGTTCGCCGGCGGCGAGGTGCCGGGCAGCAGGCCGCCAGGGTCCGAGGCGGCACTGCAGGCACAGGTGGGGTGGGGTGCATCCTGGCCAGTCCAGCCCCTTGCCCTCTTGGAAGCGGCCTGGGAATCGCCCGAGGCCAGGCCGGGAGCGGCCCACGCACACCTCCTCCCAGGCCCCGTTGCACTGGCCCGCAGCTGTCAGCCACGTTCAGCATTGACAAAACCCATAGTTTTCGTTTCTTTCTGAGCCAGGAATGGTTTGTTTGGTAAAGGGCCAGTGCATAGGTAACCAAATGGTGGGTTACAAAGCCAAAGCGCAGTTACGTGCAAACGAAAAGCATTAGGAATTCGTATTCATCCTCTCCCCGCCTTTCCACCTTGATCTCTGGAATCCCTGAAATCCCCATAATTCTGGACAGAACTAGGACTCTTGGAGTTCTCTGGTTCCTGGGAGGGGCAGAGAGTCGCGGAGGTGAGGGAGGACACTGATGCTGCCCGGGCCCCAGCTGCGGGCTTTTCCACCGCGCCTCCCACCCCCAGCCCCAGTGACGGCCGCCTCGGTGACCTGAAAAGGCGGCGGACCTGAACCTCCCCTGAGCGAGGCCGCCTTCATTTCAGCCCCGACGATCCTATTTCTGAAGGTCCTTAGAGAAGGAGATCCCATAATTTATTTGATGACCTGTTTCAGTTTTTAGCAACTAGGAAATTCTCCCCTCTTCTAACCTCGATTCACAGTGCCACGGATGATGTCGCTTTTCTCTGGTGTAGAATGCTGGCTGTCTTGTTTCCTACTCCTGCCGTGGGGCCGTGGCTGCTCTCTGGATCAGGCCAGAGCTAAGGTGCACTTGTCCCCTTTCTGCTTGAAATTTTCTTTCTTGGATTTGTTGCCACTGCATTATCTTCATTTTATTATCCTCCCATCCTTGATGTCTCCTTCTTGGTCTTTTTTTTTTTTTCCCCTCAATCTTTTTATTATGGGCACTTCCAATATATGGGAAAGTAGAAAGAATAATAAATCCCATGTACTCAAAATCTCAGCTTCAGCAATTAGCAACTCACAGCTAATCTTGTTTTAACTCTACCCCAGTTCATTTCCCCACCTCCACACAGAACTATTTTATAGCAAATCCCTGATACTCTATCATTTAATCTATAAATACTTTCGTATGTATCTTTAAATAAGACTCTTAAAAAGATAATTACCCCAAAACTATTATCACTCTTAAAAGTAACAATAATTTCTTAATATCAATAAATATCCAGTAACTGCTCAAATTTCTGCAATAGCCTCATTTTTAAAAATAATTCGTTTGTCTGAAAGGTCTACAGATTAAATTTGATGGATACGTCTCTTAGCTTCTTTTGATCTATAAATTCCCCATCCTTTTTTCCCCTTGTCTTTTAATATTATTTGAAGGAAATGGGTCATTTGTTCTATAAAGCAGAGCTTCTCAAAGGTTAATATGCGTACAAATCACTGCAGGATTATTAAGATGCAGATTCTGATTGAGGAGGTCTGAGGTGGTGCCTGAGACTCTACATTTCTATGCTCTCTGGTGACTCCATGTGTGATGGACCACACTTTGAGAAGTTAAGGTACAGTATTTCTCAGATTCTGGATTTTACTGATTGCCTCTCTGAGGTGTTTTTAAAACATTCATGGTGTCTCCTCTATTTTCACTAAATTGGTACTTTTAGATCTAGAGGCTTGATCAGTTTCAGGGATGACTTTCTGGCAAGAATACTTTATCAGTGGGGTTGTATATTTCCTATTGCATCCTATCTGGAGGCACATAATTTGCTTGTCTCATTTTTGTTTTTGTTTTTTGCATGATGTTTACATTGGTTAGTGGGTTTAGGTGTTGTCAACCTGAATCTTTCATTATAGAGAAGGATGATCCTTGTCTAGACCCATTAATACAGTCTTCTTGAGGACACCCTAGCACCCTTTCTATGCTTTTCTTCCAAATCTCTACAAATGCCATTTTCTCCATGAATTCTTCCCTGACCACTCTCCTAAAGGAGCTCTCTCTTTCTCTCTTCTCTGTATCTGTGTTCTCATGGAATTAAAAACCTGAAGAGTCTTGAAAGGTCACTCAGTCCCATCAGAGTCAGCAGATCTGGAAATAGACCTTTGGTCATTTGGGTTGGTAGCCAAGAGGTCATGAGTAATTTTGTAAAGAGGAATTTTTGGCAGCTGGATGAGGGTCAAAGCACAGAAAACCAGATGGAATATTAGATTTGGTAATGTCTAATTACCAAAATGAGAACAATGAAACCTTGAGTTGGTAAGTGACCTTCCTAGATTACACAGCTATCCCTTGCAAGAGCTAGGGCTTAACTAGGCATTCCAGGGTGAATAAGGGTGGTAGTGAGGGAACAGAGTCAGAATCTCCATGTGGTTCGAGGGCAAATGGGGCTGGAGAGAGAGGATGGGATCTAAAGAATAATACGATTGAGGAAACTGTTCTTCATGGATGTTTGAGGCAGAGAAGATACTGAATGAAGACTTGTTGGATGAATGCATAGAAGGAAGAAGTTGGGAATGCATAGGATGGGAAGTAAATGGAGTGGAAAGAAGATGCTGAAGATAGTGGCAGGACATTGTCTGGGGATGATACTGGAGTCCTTTCCTTCCCTAGTGAGTGAGAAAGCGGGTGGGAGGGGGCATCTATTGACGAGGAAAGTAGGGAAGTGCTGAGCAATGTCTAGGGAAAACAATATTTCAGTTACACTGAAGAAGAGGTGCATGACATCTGGATATGCTTGAATAGGGGTTCTGATGGGCTGAGAGGGGGATGGACAGAAGGAGAGGGTGGCCTCCCTGGATGCTTGGGCTCCACGTCAGAGCCTCAGATACATCGAGTGGGCAGAGGGGTGACTGACATATAGACGGGACCGAGATCACAACCCCCCTCCTTTTTTTTGAGGGAATAGGGGATAGCCATTAGGTGAAGGGAAAGCACCAGCATACTACCCTGTATCGCCCTAGAGTCCTGTGGGGACCAGGTAAGGATGGGATGGTGGTGCTCGTTGACAGTGGGAGCATATCTGCTTTGGTAGGTAGGTGGGGGATATTCTCTCTGTGAATTGGCCTGGCAGATAGAATGTAAGTTAGACTATGGGGAAGACTGGGCACTAGTTCAAGGTCTCCCTCCATTGGTTTGGAAAGAGGAGAGTAGCTGAGGAAGAGGGTTGGCTGGGCCCCAGCAAAGCCCGTCATGGTAGCCCAAACTGGTCTGCATATAGGCCACAGAGTTGGGCCTACTTGCTTTTGATTTTGCTGCTTAAATTGCTCATCAACTCTTTTATGCCTATTAAAACCCTACCCTTCCAGCTCAAAGCTATCTGCTTCATGAGGCGTTTCCAAATGTCTAGCTAAAAATTGATATTCCCTTTCTCTGAGTTTTCATTGCTTTGCTTTTGTACCTTATAGGGAATATATATTCTGCCATATATTATGTATATTCACCTGTCTCCAGGAGACTTTAAGCTCCCAGAGGGTAGGGCCCGTATGTTACACTGCTCTGTGTTCTCCATAGTTCCTGGCATGTCTTACCCATAACAGGGCAACAAATTAACTATTTGTTAATTGAAAGAAAGACTATGGAGAAATCCAAAAATGGAAACAGAAGTGTTCCTTACGGAAACCTGACAAGGTTTCGTTTCTTCCAGATGAATCCCCACAACTTCCCAGGATGAATATATTGATCGACTAAAATAGACTGTTCAGGTTAGGGAGAGATTTGGAAGGTTAACCCAAGCCTGCAAGAAGTAGTCCTCTTATCACAGCTAAGGGAAATCTATCTCTGAACAGCTGGTAACAAGAATAAGGTACATGGGTACAATTTAGGGAGAGACATTAAGAGGAAGAAGACAAAAGCATCCATTCACCCATTAAGAATGATGAGAACTGCTTCCTCTGTGCTAGCCCCTGGAAATGGAACAGAAATGGGACATGATCCCTTTCCTTGAGGCCCTCCCAGCAGCTCAATGCTAGAGGCAGTGGCGTGCTGCTAACTGCTTAACAGTAGGCTCTCCAGGAACGCAGGAGGAGGAGGAAAAGCAGAAGCAGCAGCTCTGTGGTGGGTTCCCTCTATGAACACTGCCACATCGGGCAGTTTCAAGCTCCAACATGACACCTCTGAAAGCAGAGTTGGGGAGAGATGAGCCAGCAAGTGAGCAGGCTCCAGCACACCACTGAGCAGGAAGTCGATATATGCATATCTGTAGGGCCTAGAGCCAGAATAGGGAAATTTATTGGGAGTGAAAGAAAAGCAGCCAGGACAAACAATGATGTCTATTTTCCCTAGAGAAGACCTAGAGAGAGTGTTTTTAGTGTCAATAATCTGATGTGTATCCTGAGGGAAGAAAAGGCAATAAATTGAGTGGTGCTGATGAGTGGTGATAGCATTATCGGAAAGACAGTCCAGTACAATTAAAAAAAATTGGCTTGGCATGGATGGAAGGAAATCTTACAAGACAGTGGCTTCCCTTGAGTTCAGAGGGACTGTTTTATATCATTTTAGGAGTTCATGTCTGTTGTGGGCAGTTAAACACTAATACTAACAATATATCTTATATGCTAACATTAATATATATCTTTTGTTGAGTATTATGAAGCAGGCACTTCATATATTTTATGTTTAATCCTCACAACCTTGCTATCTTGGTATTTGTATCCTCGTTTTCATAGATGAAGAAGAAACATTGACTCAATGAAATTAAAGAAGGTCCTTCTTTCCAAATTTATTCAGGTGTGTGGTAGGCTTCATGAACCTGCAAATTTCCTGCATGAGATGTAAATGACAAGATCAAGAAGACAGTCGACTGAGCATATACTCGACACCTGCTAATTTTGTGTGCTGTTACCTATGAGGCCATTTTTGGAGTATTCTAGATGCAAGAGATTTGCTTCTTCATTTTAAAGAGGATACTGGAAAAATATGGAGTCTATCGAGAGAAGAGTGGTCAGGATAGTCATGGGTCTGTACATCGAGTCAGAGAAGGAAGTGGGGATGTGTAACTCGGTGAAGATCAATAAGAGACAACGTGGAAGACAGACTTGAAGCATGAAGGGTAGTCATATGGCGGAGCAAGAAGGCATGATTTATGTGCCCCCAGAGGGTGAAAACAGGCCTAATGGATGGGCAATTCAGTCGTGTATCCCACAAACACTTACTGAGCACCTCTTTTGTTCCAAGCATTGTGCTAAGTGCTGATAAGGGAAGGATATGGCGATGAATTGGGACATACATACTTGTTCAACATCAGGAAGAACTTTCTGAAAGTCAGAGCTGTCCAAAATGGAACAGACTTCTGGACAAGTAGTGACCTTCCTATCCTTGGAGCATGCAGGAGGAGGCTGGATGTACACTTAGAATATGCCAGAATGAGTTTGTTGAGTAGTCAGTGGGACTAAACCCCTCTTCGGTTCACAGATTCAGAGTCTATGTTCTGCCTTATTTTGCTTGGCAGGCTAGAGTGCTGTTCTGAAAAAGTGTCATCTGACCCCCACCCCCCCAGCCTTGCCCACTCAGCTGTGTGCTCTGCTCCCTCACAGTGAGCTCTGGAAGGCCAGTTAGACTGGAAAGTGGCTGCCATCTGTGACAGGGACGATGGAGTTTTGGCAGGTTTGTGTGGGTTCAAGGAATGCAGCATCGAAGCCATGTACACACAACCTGCTCAGGGACATCCCATGGGCAGAACATGTTTGCTTCCTCTTCAGCCCTCCTCTGTTGCTGTGCCAGGCGGGCACAATGGTGCCTTTGAGAGGGGCAGCTGGAAGGGGGTGTTGGCAGGGAGGCTGGAAGTAGAGCATTGCAGCTGGGGGGAACCAAATTCATTTCCAGGAGCAAGCCTGCACTGGGTGCCAGTTTCCAAAACAAAACTGCTGTTTCTCAGAGCTCATGGTGGTGGGTTGCCTCAGAGTTGGACGGAGGGCAAAGCCATTTCCTATCCACTGCTCCACCCTCCTCAAGTTAAAGAAACGTGGCGTGTTGAGGCTTTTTTGCTCTGGATGCAGGTTAACAGGCTTTGCTGTCTGTCTGGGTAGCTCAGGCCAACTTGGGGTGGATGAGGTTTTCTAAGTGGTCAGATCTTCCTGCAGACAGAGCAGGGCTGATGGCCATAGGGACTGGCAGGGCTCAGGGGCAGGTAGGCTTCTGGGCCATGAGCAAGGGGTCAGTATGGAGATCCCTTCTTCTGCCTTTCAGGGTCGCTTCCTCTGAACCCATAGCTGCCCTGCACCCTTGCTGCCCTATGGGGTCTGCCCACTCACTGTCTTAACTCTTTTTGGTGGGAAAGAGGTGGGAGAACTCTGGCATTTCCTGTCCTGGGTTCACAGTTGTCCCAGACCCTCTGCTACTTTCAAAGTTCCCAGCAACAACTCAGAGATGGGTGTGGGAGGTCTTCCCACTCACCACCGTGTTTGCAGAATGTCTGAGTGCCAGGCCAAAGGCTCAGCCATCTCCCCTTTGTGTTACAAATGGACCAGGGTGGTTCCCTTTTATTTTGGTTGCTTCCAACCAAAAGGTCTCCCTTGAGACCGTTCAAGTGGTCATTTCTATTACTGTTCACACTAATTATGATATTTTTCCCACTTTGATTCAATTTTACAATCAATATAGAGTAATTACTTCATTTCAGGCAGTATGCTAGGCCTGGAGATGTAGAATGAATAAGAGAGAGTCCTTGCTTCAAACAGCTGACTGCCTAATGTACGTGCCAAGTCCCCGATGGGAACCTTACTACCACCTCCATAGACAGATGCATTAGGTGGCAAACGGAAGTGTAATGCGGAGGCCAGCTCCTACAGGGAATGCTGTGGCATTGTGAGTGGGGGGTCATCCGATCTTGGAGTCATTACTTATCTTTCAGAAAATCAGTGTCCTTGTGTAAATAATGGAAATAATCCACACCATGTAGAGTTCTTATGAGGATTAAATAAGGTGATGTCTGAAAGTGCCAGAACAGAACTTACCACAAGGTAAGTGCTCCGTAAGTGGCTGCTGTTATCATTTGTTGATACGAAGGGACTTGAGATGTAACATGTATGTGTGTACATTGGTATCATCCAACCCCTTGTTAGATGTGCCCTTCCTAAAAGAGTCAATTCTTCTACATTTTTAATTTCTCTTCTATAGAAGACTAGGATTAGCAAGTTTATGATCTTACTGACTAACACAGATAAACAAAGACCTATCTACTATAGCCAAGAAGATGCACTTGTATATAATAATCTTTGTCTGTTTCATAACCCAGTTGTAGAAGCAGAAAAGGACCGGAACGGTTCTGTTCCCCAAGGTCGCTGAATCTCCTGAGTATGGAGATGAAGACCATGAATTCTTTTTAGTATTCTAAAAAGTCTAAGAGAAATAATACATTTCCCACTGATAAGGCCTCACAATTCATTATTCCTTAAAAGATGCATTTGCCTGGGGAAAGTTATTCTTTCACTAAGGGATCTTGACAGTAGAAAAGTTAAGCTCGCTGGGGCAGAGGTTACCCTGAAGATCTTCCAGGAACCTTTTGTGGGGTTGCCTTTTAACACAACACACTGAGTCATGTGACCCCAACCTTGGTCTTCTGAGACCTCCTTGGGCCTAGTCTATCCACTGGGCTGTGTATCTCCCCACTGAATTCATCCTTAAAAGTTATTCCAAAGTCCTTGGAAGACACAAAGTATGTATAGCCAGGAGTCTGAAGACAAAGAAAATCAAAGCAATTCACAAAGAACAAAGGAAATGGAAAAGAACAAGAAAATAAAAGCATATGGATAAATGGAAGCTTGAAGTAAAATGCAGGGTACACATTTGAAGGAAATAAAAAAGTGGGTCATTTAAGGGACAGAAAAAGTTATGTGTCAGAAACTGCAAGTAAACAATGGGATTTTATAAGAGAAAATTGAAGGAAACAAGTAGGCTGAAAGATTTTAGAGATCAGTGAAGGAAACTTGTAGTCAGTGCCTGGCTGAAAGAAGTAGAAAGACAGGGAAGATGGAGTTGTGTTTAAAAATGGATAAGGTTTAAGAAATCAAAGAATCATAGAGGTCCTCCAGAAGCCTCATTTTAAAGAAATAAGGACTAATATTATTACAGGATTGAAACAAGGTCAACATTATAACAATGCTGATCCCTGTTGGTGACGTTGTGGATTACTTTTCTTTCTTGCCCCTCTATAGTTTAAAATGTTCTACCATGAATTTGGATTACTCTTATAATCAGGAGAAGAGTGTAGCAGACATAGCAGGGAGGAGGAAGAAACTGAGGTAGGGGCACTGGAGCACTGTAGGATGAGCAAGGAGAAGAAATCGAAAGTGGCAAGAGCTGCCTTGGGTGATCTCACAATGAAGATGGTGCTGGAATGATGGAGCCACTGGACTTGACTGAGGAAGGGAATAATAGACTAGACGCAAGATGTTTCTCTCAGGCCCATTCCAGCCTTCTTTTTGCTTTAGTGTTTGATGCATAATCAGGTTGCCACCTTCAATTTTCCAAGAACTCAAAATCCCTTCTGATGCTTCCCCTTCACCAGGAACATGTCCTCATTTCATCTCGGGATCACTGGGGCTGGGTTGATGGGCTGAGCGTCTGGTCAGATCCCACCTTCATTACTCCAAACTTTGGAAGGCTCTACCTGCCCAGACTGAGAAGGTTTTGATGATGCCCAAAGAGGCCAAAGTTCTTGAAGATCTCTTCCCCTCTAATTTAAGAGTGCAATATTGCAGGTGGATACCAAAGGAAGAGTAAGCCAGTGTTCACAGTTGGAGCTGGAGAGCCATGAGTTCTCTTCTGCTACTTACTGGCAGGGTGGATGAGGTCAAGATACTTAACCTGTAAAGTCCTTCATTTCTCTCTTTTGAGGAATAATGGCACTTAATTGGATTAGAGTTGCTAAATTAAAGGAATCTGCCCAATCTGAAAGTAATCACGTTCATTATTTATTAAGCTTCTTTACATGCAAATGGCTGTGCTAAATGTTAGTTTTAGAATTTATGATTCTCACAGACAGGGCCCATATCATGATATGGATTAAATATCCCTAGCCCTCTGCCAGCACACTCCCTTCTATAAAATTAGATTTTTCAAAATTGAGATGAAATTCATATAACACAACATTAACCACTTCAAAGTGTCTAATTCAGTGGCATTCAGGACTTTCACACACAGTCTTTTCAAAGTGTTAGAATAACAGTTATTTGGGTTGGTTCCATTTTGTTACAATAAAAAATGCTGCACTGTATCTCGGTGCTCATCCTCTGGTGAGCTCACGTGCAGCAAATTCTCTAGGTGCAGATTGTGAAGAACCTGCTGGGTCACACAGTCCACAAAGGCATTTTCAGTTCAGCATATATTGCCAAATAAAGTGGTTTGCCACTTACGTCCCCACAGGCAGTGTCTGAGAATTCCCATTTCTGCTCTTCCTCACCGTCATGGTGGGGTATCCATGGAGCACTACAGAGCAGTTAAAAGTAACAAGCAAGCTGTATCAACATGGATATGGGGAGATCTCAAGAATGTAACGGTGAGTGAAAAAGGCAAGTTGCAGAACACAAAGGATTGTGGGGGAACTCAGTTCTATCTGTAATTTATTTCTCTGGTTAACAAATACTTGAAGGGAATAAAACACATATGGACAAGTATCAATTCTAAGTGAAGGGGAAGTTGGGAGTATTTGATATATTCAAGTCTTTGTAGTATTTTTTCTTTTTTTAAAATCCTCAATTGGAAGGGGGAGAACTGAGGTGCCGATTCCCAAAATATACTGGATAACAGATTTTTTTGAGTAGCTTCCAAATTTGGACTCCCTTTTCCTCATGTAGAGGTTCATATTACTGGAGCTGGCTCACCTTCCCTTGTGAACATTGTTTTAAAGTAGATAAAATGTCAAAGAATTTTGGAAGTTCTTGTTTTTAGCCAGTAAAATGAAAAATTTCCACAGCATGTAAAGTATGTGCTAGAATCAAAGCCGCCTGGTTTGTTCCACTTGACTGATCCAGTCTAAAATCCTTTGCAAGGCTATTCGGGGCCTGGGGTAGGAGAGCTGACTCATTGTGCCCCTCCTTCACGCCATTCCCCTACCTGTTTATTCAGGTGAAATCAGATTAGAATGAATGTCAAGGGTAGCTTCGGAAGTGAAGAGAAGTCAGAGACTCTGAGAGACCCTGAGAGACCGCCTCAGACCAGGGATGCTGAGAGCCATCTAGGTGACACGCTCGCTATTTCATGACAGCCAACCACAATTTACTGAGCACCCATTTTCCAAGAACAGCACTAGCTTTCACAAGCTTTCCTCTGTATTCCGGTGAAGGAAGCATTTAGGGTGAGCAATTTTTTTTTTTATGATCTCTTTTTGATAAATGTAAAAAGTCTCTTGCCTGCTTTTAATGTTATGTGAAATGTTAAAATAAATAAAAGTATGTGAATAAAAGCAGATCAGATATGACCTGGCTGAGAATCTCTGTTCTCTATTGAAATACCAGTACTGCGTTGAAACTCCCTGGTTTGGGGCAAATCTGTATTTGAAGCCTGACCTGACACTCATAGGCTGTGTGTTAAGACAGGGGATTGTAAGGGTGGCATTAAATTCTTCTATTTTGAGATTTGGATCTCTGGTATAGTTTGATTTAACGAGTGTAATTTAGCTTGGGACTTTTGAAAGCTTTCTTTTCTTTCTTTGCTTCTTAATGATTCTGCTTCCTATACATTTACTATGCAGACCAGTTTCAATGTTTCTGTTTACTTCTGCCCAGTGCTGGCCCTGGGAATTGGGAGAGGTTTTGCATCTGTATGGGATCCACTCTCAGCTCCAACTTAAATCTACATAACATGCAAAGGTTGGGATAACAGGCTGAATTGCACCTTCCCCCACTCCAATGGATAAAGCCAAACTCAATAGAAAACTCCACTACAGGCCGAAGCGATTTATATCCTGGCTAGAAAATACAAAACTGGAGACAAAAGACTCAACGCAGTAGTTTGCAGCAGACTCTGCTCAGCCGACCTTCTCTTACTTTAGTAAATCTTCCTTCTATATTTCTACCTGATTCGTGAATTCCTTCACTGCCCGTGAGCAAGCAGACACAACACTGGACCAAGTAAGCTTCTTGACTTCTCTCAGCTTCTATTCCCTTAACTGGAAAGGTGATTATGACACCTGCAACTTGAGGCTGCTTTGCAGATTCTGTGAGGTGCTTAGCACCATTGCCATTAAAAACAAAATAATACAAAATCTGAAAACTTGAAACAAATAGACTTGGGAAGTAGGCTAAGGCCCTTCCCCCCATTTTATAGATGCGAATACTCAGGCCCAGATGCACAGTTCACCAATTTATTTAACCTAATTGCAGAAGAGGGCTAACTCCCAGGTCTCGTGTGTGACGGTTAGCAGTAGATTTAGAGGCACCTTCTCCCCGTCTGAGTCCCTAGAGTCCTCAAAACAGTGTCCACAGTGATTTGGCTCCGTGGCTCCCCAGTACCCCTGGACCCAGTTTCCTTAGCACCAGTTAGGTGAGTACTATGTGAATTCTCATGTGTTCTGTCAGCTGGGCTGTAAGCTTAATTTCAGAGAAGGGACTAAGTTTCCTAGTCCTTCTCAACAAGCCACTAGACTCAGACAAACAGGATGTATTTCATGTGGAAAGCCTCTGCATGGAGATCTTCCTCGCATAATCTCATTTTAGCATTAAGTTTCACCATCTAAATTTTAATCAGCATCACACACACACACACACACACACACACACACACACACACACACGAGACTTTATCTTTTCCCCTGAATCATTTACCTTTTTGCCCTTTCTCAAGTCGCTGAACCTCTAGCCTCAGTTTCCTCACCCATAAAGTGAAAACATTAATACTTGCCCTGCATGTTTTGTGGATCACAATAACATGAGATGCTGTGTGGGAAAACTTTCTGTAAACTTCAAGGCAGTTTTCCTCTATGACTGTCACCTACTGCCCAGCCTGAACCCATTTCGTCCTCAAATGAGCGGGAGGACTGTGTGTCTGTTCTTTAAAAGCAATTCTCAGCAGATCGGCCCAGCTGAGAGGGAACCAAATGGTCCCACATTCAATAAGGAGGAAAAACTAGTGCCTCTGTGCTGAAGAACTCACTGAGTTTCTAGCACTTGTTAGGTAAATCTGTATTAATTGGCTTCTAAGCTAAACTCATTCCAGGAGACCTAGAACCTTCTCTCTTATCAGTTTCCGACAATGGAATCTTAGTCAAGTTACTTAATTTCATCATTTAAAAATTTAATATTTTCATCATTTAAAAAATGTAATAGTACTTGCCTCACTGGGGTATAGTGTCAAATGAGGACACATTATGGTAGGCAGTCAAAGCATGTGACTTTTCCCTCTTACCTTTTAATTTTTCTCTCCCTTCTGTTTACCCTTCTAAACCTCTGTGCCTCAGCTTATTTTTCTATGAAATGGGGATAATACCTGGCCTACTTAGCTCATGGGGTTGTTGTGTGGTTTTGAAATGGTGATGTGTAGTATAAATACCTGTCTGGGGTTATTCTTGGGGTAGGAAATTCTTGACCTTGAAATGATGAGTGTGCTGGTTTTCACAGGCCTGAGCTGATGTGCGCAGTGGTCACATTTAGAAGGTCAGTTAACATAGTTTCTTTTCTCTTGCTGAGGCCCCTCATGCTCTCACATCTACCTGTGGTGCTTTGCAGCCTTCTAACACCTGTCACTCACATGCCTCATCCCCTTCTGTCTCTCTGTCCCCCTCTGGATCACAAGGCACAGGACTGTCTACCCACTGTTCTCTGGATGCAAAAATGGCACCTGCCCCAATCCTGTGGGGTGTCAGGAGCCACCTGTCACAACCCCCCTTTCTTAACTCATGAATAAATAAATACTAAAGAGACTCATTATGGGGAGATAAGGAAAACAGGAAGTGCTCCTCAAAGCTCTCAACACACCACAGTGTGAACAACCAACCCCCTCCAGAGGCCTCCAGCATCTTTAGCAACCAGGCCACCAGCCTGCTGTGAGCTTGAGGATGAGCCATCGTGTCTTGGACCCAGAGGGGACCATCAGCAAGGCTGGCCTGGAGCTGGAAGCCGGGAGGGCAGGCCTCAGAGGCAGGGAAACTAAGCTGCTCTATTCTGGGCACAGTTTCAAGGCCATCTGCAGGGAGAACAAGAAGTCGCTGTGCGCCTGCAGCTGGCAGTGGTTAGGCAGGGCTGTCCCTGACTTGGGGTATATTTAAAGAGACCCCACCAGACAGTCACGCCAACAGGAAACATGCACACATATCTCGGTTAGCCGGGTTCAGCTTCCGGCCCAGCACTTGCAGCTCCCAGGCAATGGATTTACATATCAACAGAAGATGGCTGGCTCCTCAGCCTCTTCCAGGTGTAGGTGGTACCACCTGGGGACACACCCAGGCTCCTGGGCCTCTCTGCCCTCTAACTGAGCTGGCCAAAAGTTCAGAGGATTAGCTGGATTGGCTCCTCCCACCCTGAGGTTGGTAACCCAGCAACCAACCGGGAGAGGCAGGCAGATGAGTCTAATAGAAGCACAGAATTTCTGGCTTTGTATTTTGTTTGTGAAAACTCCCTGTGAGCACAGGCTCCCTTCCGGCAGGGTGTGGTGGGGTTTTCCCACACTGCCTCAGGCCAAATACTTCTCATAGGGATGCCCAGGCCCTAACAGACTACTAATGCAGGTTTAGGGACAAAGGCTGTGAGCCAGGACGAGCCCATCCTGGCTGAACTCTGGCTGCCCCGTTCACTTGTTTTTCTCAAGTGAAAACAAGACTATCGGCCTGAATCCCATAGGATCGTGGGGTTGGTAGCTGAGAACCATGGGCAAGGAAACCAACCAACGGATCTGAGTTCCTGCAGAGATGGAGCTGGTGTGCATGGAAGTTTGGGCTTTCAGGTGGCCAGAGACCGAGGGGACCTTCTCACATCAGTGAGAAGACTTCACCAGAGCAACCCAGCAGAAGTGGGGGTGAAGGGGTGGGAAGTGGGCAGCTTATCAACTAGGGAAGGAAAGCCGACAGGCAAACTGTCTGAGGCAGGCTGCTACAAGTGCCGGAAGAGTTAGTAAAACACGAGTGCACCAACAGGATCAGCTACATAATTTGAAGGGCCCAGTTCAAAATGGAAATACAGGGCCCTTTGTTAAAAAATTATCAAGAATTTCAAGACGGTGACAGAAGAGCATTAAACCGAGGGCCCTTCTGAGCGATTGTACAGGTTGCACACCTACAAAGTGGACCCTGGGTATCTATGAGTCGGCTCCTTGAAGCAGCAAAGAGAGCTGAGGTGGGTGAGCTGGGGGATGTTTGGTCACCTGTGGACTTAACTCTCATACCTCTTACCCCTGCTGCTTTGTGGCCACCAGTTCCCAGACTTTTACGAGGCTTGGGACATTGCCTCTACCGCAGCAGCAACTCCTCTCCCTGTGCTGGCGGCAACTAAGTCTTTGCCTCTCTGAAACAGGGGACTTGTGAGGCCACAGTGGGGAGAGGGGTAAGAGAAGGAATGGACTGTGGTCCTGGGTGCTTTGGGCGTTTAGGCCCCAGAGTGACTAAGGACTCGCTGGACAGGTCAAGAAAGGCCAATGCAGCCATTGAAGCCTCCACAGAGCCAAGCTGCCGAGGGGTTTGGGAACAGCATGGCGGTCCAACAAATAGACTACACTCTGGATCACCTCTCAAGGATCTAAGGGGACATGTCCTGAGAGTGTGTGTGACAGTCTAGGAGCAGAACCAACGTCCAGGAAGTCTTCTCCCCACTTGGGTACTTACCTCCAACTCTATATGGTCATGGAGTTTCTTGCACGTGGCTGCAAAGGTCTCCGTGGTGCCAAATTCAAAGTACCACAGCTTGTTCTTCATCCTGGACCATGAAGCAAAGAGATGGCTCAATATCTGTATTTGAAACAGTCAAGTAAAAGAGCTGTATTATCGGGGCTGGGAGGTCCAAGCCCTCAGCATTCCCCAAGCTGCTGTTTTAGCACTTGTTAATCAGATTATCAGGGATGGAAATATTTTCCCAACTGTTCATGCTATGAACTTAGAGAAAAACCCATTCATTTCTTAGACATTCTGGCTTCTCTGGGTGAACTGCCAACTGGTGCCTGAACTTCCTGGTTAGAGCAGGAGAAAGGCCTGCTTGCCTCTGTATCTGGATGAAGGGAAGAGTTCCATGAAAATCAACCGGAGGTGGCAAGTGACAGTATGCTCTGGTCACTGTCTTTTCTACTGCTAATGCAGAGGGACTTCAGGCAGAGCTCTCTCTTGGATATAGTTGGGGTACAAAGGGAAGCTCAGACAGGTTTGTGAGACTTGAGGGATGTACAGTCTCAGGACAGAGGAGCGATAACTCCACAATAAACCAGCCAAAACATGTGCTACTTTGTCTATCCTCTAATTGGGAGAAGCACAGTGGAGAGAATTAGACACAGATTTGCAGGCTTGGTGGAAAGAAAAGAAAAAAAAAAGTTGAGTTGTACGGTAGCAATAGTTCTCCCACCTCTTCCTCGATTGTATTTACTTAGATCATCACCATCTTTCATTTAGGGGTAGACCTTGTCATATTTGGTTCAAATTAAGAGCTCACTATTTTGAGCTTTAAAATTTTCAACATTTTCCTTAGTGGGGAAAAAACAATGGGGTTCTCATATAGCTGAGGGCTTTGCAAAGTCAGATGGTGAGTCCTGACACTTGGTCGTTGTGGTCAGATGGTCTCACCAGGAAGTGATTCTGAATGTATTCCATTTCTTCTATCCCAACTGTCGTCCCACTATCAGGGGGCTGGCTAAGAGAAAGGACACTTGTCTAGATTATAAACTGGCAGATTTTGCTAAGGAAGGATTAAACAAAATCATATTATTGGCACTTTCTTCAGTAAAGAGGAAGCTACCTTGCATTTTACTAATCCTCTGATTTGTGAACGAAGAGGAAAGGATCATTCTTCAGAGAGAAGAAGGCTCTTAGTTCTGCCTTAGTTTTCCCGAAAATAAGACCTAGCCGGAACATCAGCTCTAATGCGTCTTTTGGAGAAAAAATGGTCTTATTTTAATATAAGACTGGGTATATAATATAATATAATTTAATATAATATAATATAATATAATATAATATAATATAATATAATACCGGGTCTTATATTAATTTTTGCTCCAAAAGATGCATTAGAGCTGATTGTCCGGATAGGTCTTATTTTCGGGGAAACACGGTAGTATTCCTTAGGCCATAGCAGATGACTCTTCAGAATAGCAGACACAACTTTTCTCTCTGCATTTCCCAGAAAGATCACCTAGAACTTGAAGATGAGACTGTGTTCTTTCACTGCATGAAGATTTCTAAGACCTAGCTGATTGGGAAGTCAACTTTCTGACTCTTAGCATGCATGAAAAGAAATGATAAATCATAAAGGAGATCAGAATAAGCACGATGTAGGGAGTTATGCCTCATGAAGAAAGTTAGAAGGACTGGGGATACTTCCCAACCAGTGTGCTGCGTCACAAGTATGCCCGAGATGTCAATATCCTCAGCCTTCAGGCTGATCAGGTTGGGGTCTGGGGCAGGCTGAACCCCAGATCCACAGCGGCATTCTCGTCTGTATGTCAAACAAATGCCTTTGTTTTCTATGCATGCTGTGATGTGAAAAAATGCTGGGAAACACTGTTCTAGATCACTGGGTCTCGAATGCACAATGATGTGAATGAATCACCTGGGAATTTCATTAAAATGCAGGTTGCGATTCAGTACCTCAGGATTGGGGCTTAAGAATTCCTTGTTTTCTGACAAACTGCAGATGCTCGTCCAGGGACCACACTTGGACTTGTGAGCATCTGGAGACTACATTTGTGGTTCTAAAACATTAGTATTCATAAGAATTACCTGGGGAATGTGATTAAAATGGTGCTTCCTGGGCTCCAATCTATAGAGATTCTCTGTGACCGTTGTGGGATGGGGCCCAGGAATATGCATTTTTATGAGTGCTCAGGTGATCATTATGCAGGTGGTCAGTTGTCAGGACTTAGAGAAATGTTGCTCAGACCCCAATGAAATGATAACTAAGGAATAGGACAGACCAATTAAACCTGAAAGACAGGATTTCTCAGGAAGGATAGAATCAGGGTCAGTGCCTTTCAATAGATGATGATGGCAAAAGACCCAGTAACAGGAAACACACAGATTGTCATAAATGTCAAGGTTGAGCGTTCCTCTCCAGCAGCGAGAGCATCTCTGTAGCCAGGAGACCTGCACTGCGATTCCATTTTCAAATATAACTGCTGGTCTGAATCATGAGTTTTCAAAGTTATTGCCAGGAGATTTAGAGTTTTAATAAAATTTTCCGGAAGCCACAAGCTATTTTTGCCCAGCAGTAGCTCTTCTGATGATCTAATAAGGTTAAGAGGTCACGGTTAGGTCAGTATCACAGAATGGCTGAGAGGATCAAACAGACTACTCGTCTGGTTAGAGGTCTGTTTCTGCCTGTGTAACCTCTGGCAAATTTTAAAGCCTCAGTTTCCTCATCTGTAAAATGGAGATAATAAAAAGATCTTCCTCAAAGAGTAGATGAGAAGATTAGGTGAGATGATTGCAAAGCACTTCACTTAATGCTTGCTGCATAGTAAGCTTACCAAGAATGTCAGCTACTGACTTATTAGCTATTATTTGAGTTGGCACATTTGAATAACATTATAGTAAGGCAAAAACGACAGATCAGGTTGTGTAGCCGTAGACATTATATAGTCAAATTTTTCTGGGACAGAAAAATATGCGATCATATTTGTCAGATCACGTGTGTTGACTTTTGGTTAAAAATATGTTCCCCACATGTCTATTCTAGTAATTTTTGCAGAGTCATGGACCACACCCTAATCCTTGGTTAAATATCTTGACTGATCACATGATTGACCAAAGATATTGATTGAGAATATGCTTCTGAGAAAGTGCACGTTTGGTGTGAGACAAAGTATTTATGGATTCAAGAACCATTCGTAGTGCCAGGACTAGATGGGGATGTACTAGGTAGAGTGAAGAACAAAACAAAGCACTCCATGAGCCAGGCACCTGAGCAAGACAGACAAGAAAACAGACCATAGTGTCATGGGCTGGGCGCTAAGCGCTGGGAGTCCCTCGGAGGAGGGACATTCAATTCATAGTGGGGCTAGGGGAAGTTAGGGAAAGGATCCTCGGTGGGCGATGCCAGGGTTGAGTTCTGAAGGATGTGGAAAGGAACAGAGAAAGTGGAAAAGAGCATTCCAGGTAAAGGAAGAAGCCCAGGCAATGGCACAGGGCAAGAGAGAGCATAAGCCTACTGGAGAAAACCTGGAACTCAAGGTGGGGGTGGGGGCACTGGCCACATAGGCTGGGGAGACAGATAGGAGCAAGATTATAAAGGCTGGGGATGCCGTGATTAGGTGTTCGGGCTTTATCTTAAAGTCTGTAGTGTGTCATGAATCATCCTTAAGTGGGGTGGTGGTGGAAGTGGTGGAGCAGTGACCTAATCAGATTTGTGCTTTTTAAAGATCATTCTGTACCAAGTGTGGGGAGTGGTTTCAAAGGGATGGGTACAGTCTGGAGGCCTGGAGGTGGTATAGAAATCCAGGAGAGAATTGGGAAGGTCCTGAACAAAGGTAGAGTTTGGGAGAAGAGAACGGATTCACAAGCTGAAATTTGGGAGGTGGAATTCACAGCACTGGTAGGTTGTAAGGAGTGAATGAAAAAGAGTAGCCAAAGTGACACCCAAGTTTTCTTTTTTAGGTAGCATGAAAGATAGCAGGGCCATTCACTGAGAGAGAGGCACAGGAGATCAATTCTCCAGAGGCAGCCCTCTTTGTAATTGAAAGACAGTCCATTTGGTCATCCATCCATCCATCCATCCATCCACGCATCCATAAAATATCTACTGGGCCCTACTATGGACCAGGCACTGTGGAGGGCCTGGGCCTGGAGACAAGTGATGAACAAGACTGGCAGGATCTCTGCCCTCACAGAGCTTACGTACTTTTAATAGCTTCACCAAGACACTAACATTCAACCTCTGGCCCACAGGAGACTATGTGTCCAAAATCTAAGAGTTTTTATTTCTCCTGCTTTAACTCAGGCACATTTTAGTTATGTGAATACATTCTATTCCCATGGCCCTTTGGTTTTGCACTCTGCTAATCATTTTACGTATACTGCCTCTTGCAATTCTCAGAAGAACCCTATGAGGTAGGAAAGGTTGCTACAGATAAGGAAACTAGACTTGGGGAGATAAGTAACTTGCCTAAGTTTGCAAAATGGGTAAATGCAGAGGGGGCACCCAACTCAGACTGTCTGCCCCCAGAGCTGTGCTTTGCTATCCTGCAACTCTATCTTAGCACGCTTTTGCATATAGCGAGGTGGTGTGTGCTCTTATTACACTTACAAGACTGCTGCGGTTCTCCTTCCCCAGGTTGCTAAATGGGCCTGGGGCGTCAGTGGTTGCATCACATTCTAGGAAATGCTACCTGATGAACAGCGGCAGGCCTTCCCAGTTCACATTGGCCAAACACAGGAGTTCTAGAGGAGGTGAATCAGATTTGTCACAGGGATCTCCTAGTCTTGAATCTACACAGCCTCAGAGAGTCACGGAGACCAGAATTGAGCCTTGGCAAGGCCAGATGATCCCAGGACACGCTGTGCCTTTCCTTCTCTCAGCTCACCCAGAAATGGGGCAGAAGCAGTGCCCTTGAAATATCCCCAACATAGCGTGCAATAGGAAAAGCTGGGAGACAAACATAAGTTGCTCTTTAGGCACCTCCCACTTCAGTTTCAACCTGGGCCATTTTCAGGTAATTATAATAAGAGAGGGCAGTGTGGACTAATGTAAAGATCCCAGAATGGAGTCAAGGAGCCTTGGGCTCAAATTCTGACTCTGCCCTTTACAGGTCATATAACTTTGAGCAAATATTTTTACTTTTCTGAGCCTCTTTACCTGTAAAATGGGCTGATATTTAACAGAGCATTATAAATATGAAATGAGACGTGTAAAATCGTCTATAACAGGTCTTGGTCGATAGAAAGTTCACATCTCCTATACAAATGAAAAGTTTACTGATTGAATGTTGCTGATGCCTTGTCAATAATCAAAGTACTTGCTTCCTAATGAAGGTCACTTATCTGGTTCCTCAGAAAAATAGCTATAGCCTTTATTTGAAATAATATAAAGGGAGATTATTTGATTGCCTCTATTCTAGTCACCAAAACTGCTGAAACTACAAAGGCAGGGCTGAGGGGTAGGAACAGAGAAAGGAAGAGACTCCTACCAGGATAAAGGCTAATGAGGTAAGGTGGCTCCCAGAACCCTGCGTGACTGAGGTTAGCCATTAATGGTGGGCTCTGAAGTGGAGTCAGCTTCAGGCCAAATGACATAAGAGAAGATAAGACAGAACCTTTCTTTGTATATGTTGGGGTGTTGTTGCCAAGGATTTCACTGGCAAGCTTATCTGAGGCAGGTTCCCTGCGGGTTACTGGCTGCCCCCTTTCTCAGCTGCTAGGAGATTAGGAAGGAAACTGAACTCCCAGCTTACTGTCATTGCATACCAAGACACCAGGGAGCAGCAGTCTGGACTCTGGTTCTGTCTACACTGTCAGAGCAGATCTGAATAGTATGGAGTGCGGACAGGTTATTTGTTGATCTGGACTAGAGATAGCTGCTTGTTCCGGAGGCTTTGGCTTTTTGGTTCTGCACTCTGCCAAACATTTTACATATGTTATCTCTTTCCATTCTCAGAAGAACCCTATGAGTAGGTACTATTGCTGCAAATGAGGAAATTCACAGATGGAAGTGAATTCCCTTTTGCCTCATCTTCCCTTTCCTTTTTCTTTACCAGCTCCAGCACCCGCACCTTTCCAAAGCCTGTGGTAAAGGCCTATAGGCATGTGATATCCCACATTTTGAGGTGCAGCCCCCCCTTCTCCCTGCCAACCAGAGAACATGGAGGCCAGAGTCCCGTCTCTTTAGAAGATGTCTCCCAGCCACTCTCCTCTTATGCCTTGCTGGAGGACTGCTGCTGCTGCTGTATGGGGCACTGGTTTTTGTCTGTTTCATCTTCAGTTAGATAAGAACATGGCATTTGGAATCTGAGGGCTGGGGTTCATGACCAGCTCTGCCACTTACTGGCTAGGCAAGTTATTTAAGTGCTTTCTTTGAAGCTTCATTTCTTCCACAAAATGGGAATATTATTCTGTGCCCAACGAAGTTTTGAAGCTGATGTGGCAAATGCAAAGCACCAAGCAGGTGTTTAATGCATGGTAAGTGCTGACTAACTGTTCTTCCTTGTTGCTAGGAGACACAATCACTGGGAGAGTCAGTCCTCCGTGGCTACAGGGGTGGGGGCAGGAGTAGTATGGGGGTCTATTGGGGCAGCCAATATTTTTTGCAGAAAATAAAAGTAACAATGTTTTAATGACTTCTGGAATGCTTTTTCTGCATCTCTCTTCCTGAGTTTTTTTTGGCCCACCATTTCTTTCCTTCTCAAAATCACCTTTCAGCTGGAGATGACTAATCCTTAACCAGTTGTCCTGAGGCTGGTTTCCAGGACCATGAAATTCTTAGGTTCATTGTCAGGCTCCAAACTACCCAGGTGAACCCATCCTTGAGGCAGAAGACCCTCATCCGGGCACCAAGTTACTCTCAGTCAGTTACGTGGAGGAGTGGGAAACAGCAGCAGTGACACTGTGGGTTGACTCTATTTCTGGGTTTTCTTAATTTCTCCTTGCTTTGTAAAAAAATAACATCGATTGCACACTAGTTAGTTGAATCTTTTCATTTGACAGACGAGGGAAAAGTGAGACTAATTGAAAATGTTCTTTTATATTAGCAACGGAGGGCTGGATTCAGGCATCATCCTGACAGCCTATGAATGGCCTGTTTTCAAGGATGGCCACAAGTGAAACCAAGCGAGCTGCTGGGCATTTTTACCAGCAAAGGCAATGAGCTTCTGAAGGCACTTTTCTGATAGTCTAGGAAGTTTTAAGGGCAATAGACTTTTGAAGTCATCAAAACATGAAAACATTTCTTTGGGCTTAGAAGGCTACAAAGAGGACACTACAGCTATTTCTAGAAATAGGAGCACTTGAAGTGAAGGCATTCCTCTTTGTGGTTTGGACTTTGGTAATCAGGTTCCCCGAGGGGGTCATGACTCAGGCCTTCTCTGTCCACCCAGTGAAACAGATGCTACCCACAAGACAAGTTCTGTGTTATGTTGTGGGGCAGAATGATGTGGTAGAGGCCTGTTGGGCTAGCAGAGCGGAGACCCGCCATCCAGACCCACTTCTTATACTAATGAGACATGTGACACCATGAGAGTTACTTGGGGTCTCCTGGCCTCCGTTTCCTCATCCTACAATGAAAGGCTCTGAACAACTGATTTCTAAGGTTTCTCCAAGCTCCCTGAACAACTTGAGATAACACAACTTGAGATAGGTAGGGAGCGCCCATGTGCTCCTCAATGGTTGGCATATAGGAGTGTGGGCCCAACTATTGCCAGAGATGCCATTTTTAAAAGAGAAGAAGAAATATGTGTTTTTATGTAAAATCTCCTGATTATTAGAGTTGGCAAGTTATTCAACTTTTTAAAACAACACTGTGTAGGCCAAAAACTACACATCCGGGGAAAACTATGCCTAGCCAACAGGCTACTTCAGTACATTAATTATAAATTATAAATTTTCATAAGGTTCATCTTAATTAAAAAACAAAACAAATGACCTCACTTATTGCTCTTGTGGGTTTTCTGGGTTATTGGTGGTTTTATTGCTGCTACTAGTGAAGACAGTCGACTAGTATCAGGTTATTAAGGTAAATAATAATCTAGCAAAATCATGCAGCTATGATAGCAACATAGAAAGGGTAAATGCAACCCGAGTTGAATTATAATTGAATGATGAATATTAGTAATATTGAGACTACTTTATCTGTTACCAGTTTACATTATTTGAATCCCAAGTGCCTTTGGAAACTTAATAATTGTGTTAACCAAAGTTTAGATCAAAGGTTTAAAAAAAAAAAGAAAAAAGCTGAGACAGGTGGGCTTGGTTCTAAGGCCAGGATGTCAAGTCGTGTAAGGGGCTTGTGACCGTCACCTCACAGGTGCTGTAGAGGCCATCTGTGTCACCCGCACAACCAGCTGCCCTGGCCCATCAAAGAGCTTGTCACCACATTTAATCCACCCTGCATGCTGTGCCCTGTTGTCGCTGCTCATTGGAACGGGCACTCGGTGACCCTCAGGCACGGAGCTGTGGATGGAAGAATCTTTTCCAAGAGGGGGCAGTGGCCTT
This sequence comes from Rhinolophus ferrumequinum, assembly GCF_004115265.2. NCBI lineage: Eukaryota > Metazoa > Chordata > Mammalia > Chiroptera > Rhinolophidae > Rhinolophus > Rhinolophus ferrumequinum. Next base: position 59,347,738 of record NC_046285.1, on the reverse strand, counting down.
TTTGTACAAGGGAAAGTGAGCCCCTAGCAATCAGGAAGGAGGTTTTATAAATAGCTGTTTTTGTTCTCTGAGCATGACTCTTGTGCCCGCTGTTCCTGCCAAAAGATTTGTCTTGGCTCAGTGTATTTCAGCTTCACGGGGCAAGGTATTCCCTGGCTTTTTTTTTTTTTCATACTGGGCACAAGGCTCAGGTTCATGGCATTCAGAAAAATCTAGGGTGGTGAATGGAAGGGAGGACTGGAGACCGGAGACCACGGCAGAAACATGGGGCACAAAACAGAGGGAGAGTTCAAGAAAGGGCTAAAGAAAACAAAAAGGATGAGGAAGGAGGGAGAAACCTACTTAGCATGTATTTTATAATATAAATATAGAACCCTCTTAATAACTTATGAAGGTACTTAAGTCATTTTCTGGAGTGAAAAATTACCTGTAAAATCACAGGTGACAGATCATTTGCACTTAAGGGGCCTTTGGGGCCCAGGGATTCACAGCTAGGAGAACACAGGTTCCAAGGAATCTTCTAAAGTATGAAAGGAGTCCATGAGTTGCTGTCAACATTTCTTAATGTGGAATAGTATCTGTGCATTTATTCATAATAAAGACTGCACAGGCTAACTAGTGGGTTAAAATTTTTTTGATGTGGAATGGAATTAAATCAGTTACCTCTTGGTAACCAGAGGCGTTGATTGAATGAATGGGAAATGGATGTTGTTGAATAATAAAAACGGAAAAACGAATAATTACGTAGAACTGCGTAATGGATGACAGAAATCTTATTCAATATGGCCCCCATGGTGGGGGCTTCTGGGGAATGAATAAAAATAGAGCACTCTTTGACAGTACAAGGGTGCCTGCAGAAGTACTATTCCAAACCAGCTCTGGGTGGTGGTTCTCTTCTAAACCATAGCAGCCTTCTCATGGCACAGATTAGGAAACAGAGACCAGTCCTTGACGATGCACTGGCTGGAATTCAAACCGAAGCCCCCACTTCTAGTCCTTACCCCTTACCTTTCCACACCCCCCGCTCCTGTTGCTATGTTCCAGAGGCATCTGAGAGAAATGGGAAAGTCAGCCAGAGCCACAAGCCCTAGTGACTGCAAAGCTGTGGGCCATTCTCATTCTTGCTTGTGGGCTGGCATGGTTCACACCTACTACTCAGGCCAGGGCATGGCCACGAGATCTCAGCTGGCGCTGGGTTGGCTAGCTCTGGCTGCTCAGGACCCCGTGGAACTCTTCACCAAAGAGTCTGGGTTCTGGGCTCTATTGGTCTCTGGTCTCCAGTCTTGTCCCAAAGTAACAAAGGGCCAAACTCTCTGGCCTCATGTCCAGAGCAGCCTCTCCATCCCCTTTCAAGGGGAAATCCGGGCTCCAAAGAATCTATTCCCTCTGAACAGTGACCCTTCCACACAAGACAATTTTTATCTGTTTCTGTGGACTATGGACATAGCCTCCATTGGTAGGGTCTCCCAAATTCTGTCTGGCACCTGACAATACTTCTTCCTAAGAGCAGGACTCCAGCACAAAGCCTGCCAATGTCTGAAATCAGATCCTCCCCCAATGCAGCACCCAGGGACACACATGTGTGTGTGTGGGCACACACAAAGACCAAAACGGGGAGCTTCTCTGAGACCCTCCCTCCACTGTTACCACGTATGCTCATAGACACTGCCTCTCTAAGGCTATGGGGTCTCTCCAAAGCCCCGCACTCCGACTTGAGAACTGCCACAGTGATACCGTGTTTCCCTGAAAATAAGGCCTAGCTGGACCACCAGCTCTAATGCATCTTTTGGAGCAAAAATTAATATAAGACCCGGTACTTATATTATTATATTATATTATATTACATTATATTCCTGGTCTTATATTAAAATAAGACCAGGTCTTATATTAATTTTTGCTCCAAAAGATGCAATAAAGCTGATGGTCCAGCTAGGTCTTATTTTCGGGGAAACACGGTATGAATGCCACTGCATGGTCCTGCCACTTTGGGGGTGACCCTTAGGACAGACAGCTGGTGAGGCAGCTAGGGTTTTCCTCTCCTGAGGGCGTGAGTCTCTAGAGTGTTTTTCCAGTCAGTTTCTGTCCTTGCCAAGAAAAAAAAGTTCCCTTCCCCCATCCAATAAAAGAAAAGAAAAGAAAAAAGCCTCAATGTTTGGCTGCTTTTAGCAATCCTTTCTCCCTTTGAAGATTTATTTGCAGAACGAAAATCCCCTTCAGGCCTATTTGGCTGAGGCTAGAGGGCTATGAATAAGCTTGCTCTCACAGTTCTCAAGAGAGCAAAGTCAAACACTGGGACAAAACGAAATCTGTGCCCTGCGGGAAAGGGGCAGAAGTAGATGGGTAGGATGTCTCTAAGGTTCTGTAATGACTGCTTATATTAAAAAGCTGTCCTGTAGCTTTTTGATTCTGAACTAGGCTTTACCAGCATTCATATACCCATCAGCCCAGGAAGGTGGGGACAGTTACAGCCCAGGTGGGTGAGGAGAGCTGATGAGAACATAAGCCCTAAATGCCTGGAGAAGGCAGGTCACTTTGCTGGAATTGAGCTCTTGTGGAGAAAGGCCACTTCCTGGGTCCTGACCAAACAAGGCTAGAAAACGAGGAACTATCTGGGCAAGTGGGTGCAGAAGCAGGTCCACACCCTCACCCAACCATAATTCCCAGGTGAGCCCGAAGAGAGACGGCGAGCTTTGCCCTCCTTTTCTACTCCCTCCTGCCCCAGGCATGGGAATCACATCTGTCCACACAAATCCAATGTTCTCTGTGTGCTAGAACTGTATTAGCTGCTTTACAAACCAAAGGCTCCCCTCAAGGGGTCCTCACATCTACCTCCTGCTGTAGGTACTAAGGCAATTGTTTCTTAGACGCATTTGAGACTGCTGTTCCTTGGCAAATGCAAAGCTAGACTGGAACTGTGTCATGGTGTCTGAGGAGATGCTGGCTAATTAGCCCACTTCAGCCTGTATCTCCTCTCTTCCCTCCCACAACCAGCCTTTCTAAGCAAGAGGCAATGCCCAATTTATGATAGGTCAGGTTACAAAAGTGCCTTGGTTAAGCCTGTTGTTTGTCACTCTGAGCACATTTCCCCATAGAAACAATGTTATGTTGACATTGGGTTCCTAGGCTAACCTACAAAAGCCAGTTAGCTCAGTATGGGTCAAATGTGTAATTTGAGAGAGAGCGTGGTAGAACTGAAGCAGCTCTGGTTAGAAGCCACAGGTCAGTCACTTACTTGCTATGTGGCCTTGGGCAAGTCATTGAGTCTCTGTTCCTTAGTTTCTTCATCTTTGAATGACATTACCTACCCAACAGGGATTGTTAGGAATATTAACTGAAACTGTATATATGGGTGACATGGTATATACTCAAATAATGGTGCAATAGAACTCCATTGCCACGTATAAAACTGAATTGAGGCCTCGTGGATTCTGAGTTCCAGCTTGAAATGCAAGTGGCATGTCTTTCTTGCTAAATTTGGATTGAAGAATCTTTGCTTTCTTCAACTTCCTGGGGAAAAAAACATGGCGACTCTTCTGCTCTAAAATCCCTGTGGCCACCCTGAAGTCTGGGCTGCAGTTCTGATTAGGATGGGCCTGGATGTGCTAGAGGAAAGTGAGAAGGAGCAGAGGTAGGAAGGGGAGTAAAGGGTATGATGTATACATGCAACAGGTTTCTTTCTTTTATGGTAAAACTACAAGATTAAAACTACAAGATGATCTGGTTACTTCCTCCTGAGTTTCCTGTGCTTTCCACACTGTCAATCAGGTAGATGCCTCTTGGTCAGAATTAAATACAGAGTAAAGAGTTCCCTTCTTGCTTCCTCTAACTTTTCACCCATGGAACTGTTAGCAAGGCAAGTCAGCAATTCATTAGATGGGCAGATGCCTGGCTAACAACCCCCTTCCCTCCCCTATTTCATGTTCTTGCTGTGCCAGTGTGAAAAATCTTAAATGGGAAAGCATCAGCCAGAGCCTCACTCTGCCTGAGAACACTGCGGTGTACACTGCCAGCAAAATCCTTTCTGTTTCGCCCTTTTGAAAATCTCATCCATATGCTCTCCACTTTGCTTCTGCTCTGAAATTTGTGACTCCTTATACTTGTGTACACGTTCCTAACACTCATTTCAGTGACCGGCGATCGTGTGCGCTTGTCATCCCCACCGAGCATGGCATTCTGGCTGTGTGCTCTACTCCGTCCGCTCTCTGCTATCTCGGGGGTCACGCTTGTCTCCCCGGATGAACACAACCCATTCACTTTGCTCCCTCTCTGTGCAGTTGGCAAACGGGTCCCTGCTGTGGCTGTGACCTGCTGCTCCTCTCTGCCAGTTCCTCGGAGAACTGCTTGGCACCTACTCTGCCAGGCCTCTTATTTCTAGCTCACACCTGCTGTCCCTGTGTGGGCTGTGATTTAAGAGTTTCATTTGAACATTCTACTTTATCCCCTTCAAAACTCATTTTAAAGCTCTCCTGTTTGGTCTTCAAGGCTCTGGCCAAAAATATTCCTCTTCGTTTATGAGACAAGCTCCCAATTCTTTGCCAGAGGTCTGTCATTCCAGCATCGAAGTCCATGGTCCACAAGAACAGTTGTTCTCAGATCAGCCACAGGCAGCTCTCTGTCCTCTCTACATGCCCATTTCTTCTAAAAGTGTGAGTCATGGCTGAGGAAGAGACTTAAGCATCATCTCTTCCCTACAGCCTTAGTTTCCTACCCAAGATACCAGAGTAACAGAGATACTAGCCAGGATCCTTCTGGAGTTACTTATGCCCACACCCAGAGGCAGAAGGGAGACATAGACTACGGTCCTATGTCCATGTGCACTCCTTTTTGTCCCTAACAGGGCTTTCCACCAATGTGAATTCAGCAAAATAGTGGTCTCCTTAGATGTTCTGGGGCAGGGGGATTTTGTGGTCAAGTAAGTTTGGGAAACTGAATACTTTATCCTGCTTTTGCATGGTCTCAATAGTTAGAATCTCTATTAAAGGCTCTCCAATATCATACAGAAAAGAAATATATTTAACTTGGAACTTCCCAGTGTATTTGATGATTGTTTCTCCCTCACCCCCCACCCGCCATCTTCCTGTGAATTTTCTTTTAACATCTCACGATATGCACTTTAAAATCTTAAATGGGAAAGCATCAGCCAGAGCCTCACTCTGTGCTACTTTAATACACACCTGAAAGAGTACCTGGGTAGCTACCTCCATAGGCTGTCATCAAACCTCATGATGACCCCATTGGCTGTTCTGCTTTTCCTTGTTCAGAAGGTCCAAATCTATCCTCCTTGGATATAGTCTTATACTTTTATTTTTTCTCCCCAAACAGGGTTTGGGCATTTCCTCTTTATTTACATGTTATATTTATTTATTAATCAGACTCTGACCTTGCTTTATGTTCTCTTTGACCTTCTGGGTTCCTTTGCTTTTTGGATCATTTCTTTTAGGACATCTAGAAATCCTTCATCAATTCAAATTTCCTCTTAAGTTTTCCTCAAACCCATTCATCCTCTCCTTTGGTAGGAGACCAGTTTACATGTGCAGCACTAATAATTTGTGACCAAGGTCAAGCAAGACCCATCACATTCCTAAGGTTATATTTCCCGGGCATCAGTGTGACAAACTGGAGGCCCATGGCTCTTGTGAGGCCTGGAAATACATTTATTTGACTTGCACAGTGGTTTTTAAAATTCAAAGATTTTATATACACACCTGGAGCCCAGCTTCTCTTGAGAAATCAGATCTGCTAATAGTGATTGCTTTCCAGCTTGGCAACAGTTGGCTGGAGCAGAGTACTGCCTGCTACTATTACACAGGGCCCGCGCTCTCCACTTTGCCAGAGTCCCCACCACTCTTTAAAGCCTCATATCCACTCACTTCCCTCATTTACATGAACTCTCTGGCCTCTGCTGGCATTTGGATTTGTGACATCTCATATAAACCTTTGTAGTTTCCCCCGGGAATTTTCCTAGAAGCTGTCTCAAAATGTCTCCCCCACTTCCTTCCCTGTCTGATCCTTCCCATTTGAGCTGTTGGTACCTTTGGTCATGAGTTCTAAGATGCGCTTGGTTTCAAAGTCTGACCAGTTCCAGCAGAGTAAGAGCTGAAGCTGTTGGTATTTGCGAAAATCACATGCATAGAAATAAAATATCATCCTAAGTCCAACTTTTCTGGGAAAACGTATTTTCAGTTGCTCTGTGTTTATAAGTCAGGCACAACCTGGTAGGTTTATCAACTATTCGACACAATCATGGAACCCCAAGTAATGAGCTTATCCTTTAACTGCTGGAGAAGTATAGCTTAACTCATCTTGACCTCTCCCCTGAATTTTCTACTTGGCACCGATGGTTATTATGAATATTAGCATTATACTATCAAATCTTGATTATTAAAGGACAAATTATCCAGTCCTCAAATCTCTTCTTCTTTCCTAACCTATTAAACATTTCATTTTTCTTTAGTACATTTATCACCAGTTGGGTGGGAAAAAAGATTATAAGTAGAAATCATGAGCCAGGCCATCAGCTCAAATCAGAGGGCAGCCTGTTGTACTGTGGTCACTCCAACCCTGCAAATGTCTGCAGAAGCCCTGATTGTGACCAGCCTCCATCCCTCTCCCTGACCAAGTTCAGAGACGAGGTGATACAGAAGAGGAACGGGAGAACCTGGTTAATTAGAACCCTCCGTGTTGATAGCTCCAATAAGAGTTTCACTAAGACTAACAGTTTGGGGTTTTATTTATCTACAATGTTCCTAACACGCCTTGCCCTGTGGTAACCCAGAGCTGAAGATTACAGACACACTTTCAGCTCATTGAGTTCAAAGGCAAAAAAGGGTACTTGGCTTGATTGGCACTTTGGAATGCTCTCCCAAAAGGCCTATTTTCAAGATTAAAGGGACTCTTCATACAACAGAATAGAAAAGATGTTGTTATTAGACAATGAGGAATTTCAATCTAAGTGTACGTTCAATAAACATGAATATTCAACTATTGTGTAAGGCCCCGATGTTTTAGCAATTTGAGGGTATGAGTACATTCTTGGAATGAGGAGAGCCTCTCTTTCATTGAAGAGGATTAGAAGATTGGGGAACATGCTTTCTTAGTAAAATGTGAAGTGGTAAGGCTAAAAAAAATTAATCACTCCTATAATCTTCAAAGTAGAGATTTGGTGACCTGCCCTCCTCTCTCCCCCAAGGGTGTTTATAGAAGGGATGTTTATAATGGGAAGGGAGCTGAAACCTAAAGTCCTGTGCAAAGCTAAGATTCTGTAAGTTATCTTGATAGCCGGGAATCACCATGTGACGCATTTCAATTTAAATTGGAGATTCTACAATGGAGTCACATACATACTGCTCCATGTTCTCCTTATAAATTCCGGTAGTTATCAACAGCATCATACCGACACCTGAAACATTTCAAAACCATTTATTTATCTTCTCTAATTCTCATAAGCACCTTGTGAGATAGTTGTAATTACCATTTTTTCACCAGGAAATTAAAAATCAAAGAAGTGAGTAACTTGCGCAAGGGCACCCAGTTGAGTAAGAAGCAGGGAGGAAGCTGAAACTCAGTTCTGATTTTGAACGCAACGAAACTGGGGGATTAATATCTATTCATACATTTCACATAAGGATGACACAGCCTGACATATGGAGTTGTAAAGCCATTTGCCCAGCGTTTCTCAAGAGATAATTCACTTATTTCACTATAGAGAATTACTGAGTTTCCTGAAAAGTCTAGAAAAAGGCAGCTTTCAAAATTTGCTGTGGCCAAATAATAAGGGCATTAAAATTTTCTTTACTACATCTTGATTTAAATGAGTAATTAAAATTAATCACTTGAATCTTCCTTGAAGAATCTATTTTTCTTCTACCTTGTTTTTCAAACTCTTTTAAGTAAAACATGCAAGTATGAACAATTTAAGGAAAATATACCTGAATGAATATGCGAACCATATCAGTTCTAAATATAAAGACGGACTCTGTTGCATCATAGAAATGCCAGTATGTATTATGCTGGTGCAAAAGTAATTGCGGTTTTGCAATTACTTTTAGCCTGTTAAACTGCAATTACTTTTGCACCAACTTATTAAAAGGACAATAATTCTCCAAAGTTTTAATTAGCAAAGTACAATAGAGGGTTAATAAACTCTGATATTCTTTTTTCTTGAGCTAAAACAAAGAAGAAACAAGTTAAGCTACGTTTAATAGCCACCTAAGTCAACCTCTGCATGAGAGAATCTGAAATAATTGTGGTGAGGGAGAGAATGACGTGTGGATTTTTTTTTCAATATGGATTTCTGCTTCCACAATCAAATAGCATGCTTCAAAGTTCAGGGTTTGTAAGAAAGCCCTGTGGTTGGTTTCCATAGTTTTTCTGGCTCTGATACGTACTAATTTCCCCATGTTAGCATAGCTGGTTCCTTTTATCTCTCTCCTGACACCCTCTTCTTTCTGCTGCCTCCTGCAGGTTACCTCTTCTCTTTTCTCTCTGGGTGTCATTCTAACCTAACATCCTGCACTGTTCTGAGGCTTCAGCAAGGATCAATATGTAAAGGCCCCCATGTTTCTAGGAGCTTTGCATTTTGGCTTTGGAAATACTTTGAAGGAGAATTCATTCCTTCATTGATATATTCAAAAATCATTTGTTGACTGACGACCTCACCATCTACTCACTCATCTATAGGATAAAGTACAAACTCCTGTACAGAGCACCCAGATTTTGCTGTAGCTACCTTGCACCTGCCTTCCCACCTCACTTTGGAACCTCTCTCCTTTCCTCTCATGTCCAGTGGCCACTCACACTTCTACCCTTTGCCCAGGCTGCACGGCTCCTCCTAGCATACACCTGGCTCCTTTTCTTGGTGAATTCCCATTACTCTCTCAAGCTTGCACTCAGATGTAACCTCTCTGAAGTCTAATCCCACTTTCTCAGGTATTCCTACGCACACTTACTATTTATGTCCCCTTGGTAAAACAAAGCTCACCATATGATATTGTATTTCCTTCTTTTGTGAGGGTTTTGAAGGAGGGCTGCTGTTTGGGATGAATTGTACCCTCCAAAAAGTTATGTTGAAGTCCTGCCCCCAGTACCTGTGAAGGTGACTGTAATTAGAAATAGGATCTTTGTAGATGTAATCAAGTTCAGATGAGATCACACTGGATTAGAGTGGGCTAAATCCAATAACTGATGTCTTTTTTTTTTAAAAGTCGAGGGAAATCTGGCCAGAGAGACACAGAGTAAGAAGAAGGCTATCTGAAGACAGAGGCAGAGATTGGAGTGATTCAGCTACAAGTCAAGGAATGCCAAGGATTGCTGGCAACCACCAGAAGCAAGGGACAGATTCTACCTCAGAAACTGGGGAAGGACCTAACCCTGCTGACGCCTTGACATCAGAATTTTGGCCTCCAAAACTGCGAAAGAATAAATTTCTGTTGTTTTAAGCCACCTAGCTTGTGGTAATTTGTTAGGGCAGCCCTAGGAAACTAATACAGTTGCTAATAGCTTCTGTACAAGCTCATCTTCCCAGTTAGATACGTGAACCCCTGGAAATAGGGGCTGTGGTAATCCGTATTTCCTCTTGGCCATGACACGATGCCAACACAAAACAGATGCTCAACATATTTGAGCTGAATGAGGGGACATGCTCAGCATCACCCTTCTAGCTTTAGGTCAGTGGATCCCCCCCAAAAGGGTTCAGACCTTTCTCTGAATGAGCAAGCTTATGAACAAGGTGGGAAAAAAAAGTTTATCACCAAAACAATGACTTACAGATGATAAAGAGGAAAAATCTTGTGGGAGAAAATGTATCAAAAACATTATGGGTAGATTTAAAGAGAAAGTAGAGGCCAGGGCTGGGTTGGTCAGGGAGGGAGTGTTCAGAATATTTTGGATTGCATATTGATACAAGTAATAGGTGATTATTAGGCCCTAGAAGGAGATGTCACGCTGGATTGAGGAGTAAAGGGCATGTGTGGGGAAGGCGAGCGTAATGGAGCAAGCAAATGATAAGACTGGACTGGTGTTTGAGGAGGAAAACTTTGTAAAGGGCCCTGATTGCAAAGCAGGTAAATTTAAACTCTACAAAATGGGACATGCATGGTGGCAGCAAGTTCATGTGTGACAACAAGAGGACAAAAATAGGGGTAACTCCAGGTAGGTGGGCCTGAGAGGGAAGAGCATCAAGATGAGACAGGGGACTGCTGAGGAAGTCCTGAGGAGGGGACATCTTGGGGACCAGTGGGAATGGAGGAACAAAGGACGTAAAAGTTCTCGTATGGGACACCCTGGTTAGCTGTAGGGTGGGGGACAGAGGGCTCCCATTTGGTGAGTGCAATGAGCTCACTTCTGGGCTCAGAGAAGATGATATGTTTGTCATCCAAGATGAATGAGACTGTCTCCTGTTTTTAGAAATTTTTGCAAGACATTCCACAACTTCTCTCAGTAACTCATTTTTGCCTTGAATATGTCTCCAAGCCAGAAGATTCTTCCTTCCATCCAAAACAGCATTCCTCACTTTAGAAGCACATTTCCCTCCTCTCATACTTTCCTGAGTCGAGATGAAGCATAAGGAGGTGTGGTCACTATTTCCTGTTGTGAATCTTTCACACACTTGAGACTCATCCCCAGTATATTTTCTGCTTCTCCTCTCCAGGAAAAATGCTTTTTATTTATTTAAAGTTTTCTCATGGGTCCTGTTAATTGTCTCTTTGGCACTTGTCTAGTCTCTTTCTGGGTGCTTTTTTGGTCATGGGGCCCCAAACTGGGCAATCCAAGAGGGAGGTTAGTGTAGAGGGCTGAGGAGAGGCTGTGGAGTCATCAGATCTAGGTTTGAATAGCAATTCCCTGTTAACTAGTTATGTTCTTGATCAAGTTGCATAATCTCTCTGAGCCTCAATATTCTCATCTGTAAAGTGGATCTATGATCTTTATCTTATACTTGGAGAGTTGTGCCAATTAAAAACAATGTACATGGAATTCTTGAAAGCATTCCATAAACGATGGCTCCTATTGTTAATATGTGTTGGAGCAATGCTGATTATACTGGGAATACTACCTTTCCAAGCCCTTTCATATACACCCTGATAGTCACATATGCTTAAAAAATATACTGCTGCAGAGTTCACATGGCAACTCTTGCTGTCTCTGACAGTCACATAAAACACAACTGGTCTTTTTCAGATATAACAAAACTATGTACAGGACTGAGAACTCTGCTAAAAGAATCAAATCTTTCTATTTACTCGCCACAAAAGTCGAGCTGCATAGCATATCAAACAGTTATTTTGCTTGCAAAGGGACTTGAGTAATGATATCTTTAAAACACTCATATCGACTGAACAAAATCATTGGGATTTTTTTAATTGGAAAAGACTAATAAAATTCCCACTGCAGATAAACTCACTCTAATCAGTTCCTTTATATCATTTTCCTTTAATAAGCTGTAAATGCTACTGTGTTAATAATGTTTTAAACCAGTGTATACAGTGTGATCTCAAGTAAATAAAATTGCAGTGAGAGTGCTGAAGGAAAATATGTTATAATGCTAACAGTTTTATTTCTTGAGGGAAAAATATGATTTACTTTTCTTCAATAAGCCTTAATTACTTGTATAAAGAAAAGTTGTTTAAAAAATAGTACATACAACCTTATAAAAACATATTATCACAAATATTTATTAAAAATATGTGTATCAAGTAAACTGCTAAAATGCCCCAAAAGGGCAATATTGTGTTTCTGAGCGGTGGGACTATAAGTGGTTGCTTTTTTTCTTACTTTAACTTTTCTGAACTTTATAAATTATTTACAATGATATTGCAATATACTATGTTATCATGCTATATGATATATTATTAAATTACATAATGGTAAATGTATTGGTATTTTATTGAAAAAAACTTTATCAGGGTAAACAAAGAAAAAAATACCACATGTTGCTACATTGATGACTCATACCTAATGACCAATAAATCTGTCCCTCTTAGACAATCACCAAATATCAGAGTTTTAAGGGCTTTTGGGTCATCTAAAATGATTATTATCTGATGTATGATCTGTCTTTATAATAATATTAATAATAGCTAGCACTGATGTGCCAAGCCTCTACAATAAGCACTTTAAATGTATTGTTTCACTGTGTCTTCAAAAAATTCTATGAGGTAAGGCACTTGTGGTAAGCAGAATAATGTCCTGAAGATGTCCATGTTCTAATCCCTGGAACCTGGGAATATGAATATGTTAGGTTACATGGCAGATGGAATGTCAGCTGGCAGTCAGCTAAAGCTGAGATGAGGAGATGATCCTGGATTATCTGAGTGGGTCCAATGTAATCAGAAGGGTCCTTTTTGGTGGAAGAGGGAGGTAGAAGAGAGACTGTCAGAGGCATGCTATGTCTCAAGAAAAACTTGACTGGCCATTGCTGGCTTTAAAAATGGAAGGGGGCCACAAGCCAAGGAATGTGGGCAGGCCTCTAGATACCGGAGAAGGCAAGGAAGTGCATTCTTCTCTAGAGACTGCAGAAAGAAATGCAACCCTGATGATACCTTGATTTTAGCCCAGTGAGACCTATTTCAGATGTTTGACCTCCAAAGCTGTAATACAATACATGTGTGCTGTGTTAAGCCACTAAGTATGTGCTAATTTGCTGCAGCAGCCTTAGGAAGCTAATATAGTATTATTCTCCAGTTTTACAGGTGAGCAGACTGAGGTTTAGAAGAGTAACTTGGTCAAGGTCACATATAAGTGGCTTGCGACAACTCCAGCATTTGAATCCAGGTTGTCTGATGATAGAACCTGTACTCGTAGGCTCCATTGGAGCCCCAAAATGATTGTCTAGCACCTGCCTGAGCATAAAATGTGGAACCCTTCCCCAATAGCTCCCTGTACTTGAGGATGGCTCTAATTGGTAGAATTGATGTCCTTTATTTGGGGCTCAAATTGGTCTATCCAGTCACTTTCCCCACTGATTAGTTATGCAAAATAACCTAAAACCTCCTTCATGAGAAACACTTTGAAAATATCTGAGGCCAATAATCACTTCTCCCTAAGTCTTCTCTTCTTTGGGTGAAACAATCCCAAATTCAGCCCTTCCTTGTAAGACATGGTTTCAAGTTCCAGGACTTTCCTGACCTCTCCCTTCTGGAAAGCATCCAGACTGTCAACACCCATGTAAGGACCTAACCAGTTCCTACCTTTGAATTTGTGTACTTTGATTTTCTTCCATGAGGTTATCATGCTGACCTTAACCCTTCTGAACTTGATTCTATACCACATCTTGAGCTCTTTGATGGAAATATTTCTAGAGATCAATCAATAAATAAATACTGATAACTTTTGGATTATCTAGTTTAAAAGACGAAAACATAACTTGCTTTCAAGTTCCTTCTGATATTATATCACAAACTGATTCCACTTTTTATCGACATGAATCATACCTTTCCTGTTTTCGCCTGGCAAGGGCTAGAAGAAAAGATCTGTTAAGCTACAGTAAGGAAGTGTTCTGGTGAACCGGCAACTTTGTAGAGAGCCTTGAGATATTACACAGGCTACTCGTGTGTACCAGTCTGAGAAGTTGTACTGTCTGTTCCAACATGGCAGGGGGGGCGGGTGCGGGGGGGGGATGCAGGAGGAAAATGAAGGAAATGTTAAGAGTCAATGTGATTTCATCATATTATTGAAAATATTGTCAATCTTCAGGGCAGAGACCTGTATACAAATATTAATAGCCTCCTAAAATCTTTGAGCATCCACAGCTTTACGTTGCTGTGCCCCGTTTCTGTAAAATATCAAGGGCTGACCATAAACAAATAAGATAAGCAAAAACCCCCTGGTCTTCTGCAGTTGCATAATGATGACTGCCTGGTAAGACAAACACAAACCCATATTTAATTCATTTTCCTCTCTTCATTTTTCTCAAGGAGGGGTGGGGAGGGTGGGGGGAGTAAAATATTTTTGTGCGTTAGTATATAAACATTCAAGTAATTAAATAAGTAGCTCTGTCAGAACTGACTTAAAGAATCAAAGGTATTTGAACACAAAACATAAGGTTTGCATTTCCTTTATAAATACCTACAGGAGTAAGAATAGAAATAGAAAATGGTACAGTCAATATCATTTGGGGCTTTTCTGAATCCCAAATATTTGAAAATAGTGTGCTATGTTGAAGGAAATAGGTGCAGATAGTTTGGACCTCTGTGTGCCCAGGGCCAGTCTTTCAAGGGGTGCCGAGTACCAGATGAGGAGAAGGAAATCCCAATTCAGAGCACAAAATGAAGACTCCAATGGTGAGGGTTTTAACCCTGCTGTATCTGCTGCTATTGTACCTTTGTGTTTTGGGACAGTCAAACATCTGGGATGTAACATCAGGCTACTTCACAGGGCTCTTGGAAAGAGTAACTTAAAATGGTTTCATTTTTAGATAAAAACCGAAAAACTTATATATATGCTTGTGAATGCAGAACATTCCATAGGTATTCAAGAAAGGAGGACTTCTCATTTCTAGAATTCGAGCTTTGCTGGCTTCTACTTTGCCCCCCACAGAACATCTCTGTTCATCTAAAGTGGGAGACAAGGGGCTCCGTGTGTCCGGGGAGAGCAAACATCAATGAAGGAAGGCTCGTCACATCTCTAGTGTATGCATACCACTGCCCTAGACCACTCACCTACCCACCAACTGTGTACTTCATAGTCCCAGCTGGTAAGCCCTACGTATCCATGGAGCACATGGCACCTGTCCTGCAACCCCTCCTTACTCATTTCCACCTTGTTTCTCCTGTTACCATGTCATCTGGGGTCTATGACTCTTACCTCTATCCTGCCTCTAGCTTGGACTTGGCATTTGGACTTAAAATCTCTTGTATTTAGACTCCACACTTCTGCCTATAGGACATCCATAGAGCCAGCCAGTGGAGGGAATTTTCTCTACAGCTTCAGTTCTGTAGAATCCAACCCAATCCTGGCTGGCTACTTGGTACCATCCTCCTACTCCCTAGAGAGGATTTTGACAGATTCAATGTATCACAGCTGAGGTCTCCTCCAGCTTTCAGTTGTTCTCTAATTTTTCAGTTCAAGGACCATGTCAAAGAAGCAACGACCCTATGATAAATGAATCCCCGTGCCACTCTATCGGAAAAGCCTTTTATTGTCAATGCTTTCTTGGCAGTCTAAGGCAATGCTTTCCTCATGCTTATCATTCAACAATATTTAACAAGAAATGTTTATTGAGAACCTACTATGTGTCATGAACTCACACATTATCTCATTAAATAGCAACCTTGCAAGATTTTCAGGGGAGGAAGCAAAGGATTAAAGAGATTAAGTAACTTGTTCAAGGTCACACAGCTAGTAAATGGCAGAACCAAGTTTTGAGATCAAGTTAGACCATATCATGCTGCCCGAGTGCTTCTGCCTAGTTATTTGCAAGACGTATTGCCAACCTCTTAAGGACTCAGGCTACATTAGGGCTTGTGGGGGAACCCCTCAATCAACTACTTCATGGCCCTGGCTCCAAGAAAGCTAACACTCCAGAGCCTGTTAATTACCCAAGGGCTTTTGGGAAAGGTGGTCAGCTTCTGGTAGAAATGAAGCACCGTTTCGGTCCCTTTGAAGGTCCTAACAGGAAATACCTTGCTTCAGCCTAAACTGCTGAGGGACACATTCAAGTGGATGGCACTCAACAGGTTTGGAATAACACATTCTTCAAGTGCTCTGAGTTTCTGACCAACAACGAAAATATTCTATAGTTAGACTTCTCTTTCTGGACACTCACTGACAGTGATATTGGATTTAGGTAGCTTCTATGTGTGTATTCCACATACAGAAAATCTTCAGGGAGAGTTAATCCAGGAACTTCATGGAGGGCTGGCTCTTGGATATTTGGAAGACTGGTGGCATCTTCAGCTCACCCGTGAATACTGACTACAGCCTGTTTGAGGGGCTGATAACCCTTCTCTGTCCTCCCCTAGGTGAAACCCTCTTTTCTCCTTTTGTTTACTTTCATTGCAAACTCCCCTCTCTGTGAGCCCTGGCAAATGTGTCCTTTTTATTCACTCTTCTCTCCTTGCCAGGGCCAGCTCATGACTGTGAGATCTATATAGCCTTACAGGGCCTCATTCTTAGAAAGAAGGGCCCTGTGCTTGTTTTAATGGTGTGCTGTCACTGCCTTGAAATTCTTAATAATTTTTGACCAAGGGGTCCCATATTTTGTACTGACTCTGCAAATCATGTAATTGTCTTGCCCCTCGCTCTGGACATTGAGATAGGGAGGAGAGTCACACCACACAAGCTAAGAGTGGGTGGTGTTCCTGTGGTCCCCCTTTAGAACTCAGCAGTCGTTTTCCCACAGAGACAATTCATAAGAGTGGATGGAAGTGCTGAGAGCTTCACTTTAGCACTTAGCCTCAATTTCTTCATCTCTTAAAAGGGGACAGTAGCACTTACATGCTACTAGCACAATAAGTAGCGCAATAACTTAGCATGTTATTGGGAGCCCTGAATGAGATTATGTATAGTAAGTACCCATCAGAGTGTGTGATATACAATAGACGTTTGCTAAATGAAATCTGTGGGAGACAGCAGGTGCTTAAGTAAACGGAGTTTGAACTCTGGAGTTAGGAGCTAGGTTAGAATCATATCAGACTCACTGTGGTGATCATTTCACAATATATACAAATATTGAATCACTATGTTGTACACCTGAAACTAATATGTTATATGTCAATAATATCTCAATTAAAAAAAAGAATCATATCAACTCTATTGCTTAAAAAGTTGACCTCAGTTAGGTGACTTGGCTTCTCCCAGCCACAGTTCCTTTATTTGTAAAATGGAAATGCAAACATTTACCTTGTAGGGTTGTTTTGTGATTTAAATAAGCTAATGTATTTTAAAAACCTAGTTTATCCCCTGGTATCTAGTCGGAGCTAGCTAAAGAAATTAATGTTCTGAGTTTAGTTCCCTTATAACTCTATTTCTGCACGCGAAACAACTCATTTACAAGTGATGTCTGGGATGAAACCATTAATAAGTGTCTTATAATATACAACTTCCTGTACACTATATTACCTACGAAATGTACCTTCCTTGTATGTATTTCCCTTCTTTGCTAGTTTATGAATTTCTTCAAGGCAGGGACCATGTCTTACTTACTCTTGAATCCTCTTGTATTCACTCTTCTGTTGTTTATGTCAACAATGAGACGATAATTTTTACGACATTCCTAAATCAGCAATTAATAACTAGCCTGTCAATGATTAGGAAACAGGATGTATCAAAAATAGCCCCATCTCTGCCATGAGGCCTTTTTTGCCCTTGACTATCACCCTTGGCTCATCTTCCTGCATCGTTGGGTCTGGTTCTTGCTCCATTAACAAAGCAATTCTGCCAGGGAACATAAATTAGTTTTGTGCAACCAATCACCTTCCCTGGCAACGACTTGTGTAGAGATCTTTCTACACAAGGGAAAGACTTTCCTGAAACCCCTATGGTCGAGTCATAATTTGATGCCTCTTAGGATTCAAAGAGGTCTCAGAACGGTGACTTTTAACCACTTGAGGATTACGGGCCCCTTCAAGAACCTTTTGATAGTTATGGACATTCTCCTCAGAAAAGTATATTGAATATCTTACATACAATGTCAAGGTGTTCTCAGAGCTCCTGAAGCCCTGTGCCTCAGGTTAAGAATTCTTGCTAGCATATGCAAATAGGTCAATGTGATACACCACATAAACAAAATTAAGGATTAAAATCATATGATCATATCAATAGATGCAGAAAAAAAGCATTTAATAAGATACAGCATCCATTTACGATAAAACACTTAATAAGATGGGTATAGAAGGAAAATATGTCAACAAAATGAAAGCCATATATGACAAACCCTCAGCTAATGTCATACTTAATGGTGAAACACTGAAAGCTTTTCCTCTAAGATCAAGAACAAAACAAGGACGCCCACTCTCACTCCTGTCATTCAACATAGTGTTGGAAGGCCTCGCCAGAGCAATCAGGCAAGAGAAAGAAATAAAAGTCATCCAAATTAGGACTGAAGGAGTCAAATGGTCACTTTTTGCAGACGTGATTCTTTATATAGAAAACCCTAAAGACTCCACCAGAAAAAAAAACCAAAAACAAACAAACAAACGAACAAAAAAACTGTTAGAAACAATAAACAAATACAGTAAACTTGCAGGATACAAAATCAATACACAAAAACCCATCATGTTCCTGTATACTAACAATGATATTTCAGAAAAAGAAATGAAAAAACAGTCCCTTTTGCAATTGCAACAAAAACAGTAAAATACCTAGGAGTGAACTTAACAAAGGATGTGAAAGACATGTACACTAAAAACTACAAGACATTGTTAAAAGAAATTGAAGATGATACAAAGAAATGGAAAGATATTCCATGCTCATGGATTGAAAGAATCAACAGTTAAAATGGCCATATTACTCAAAGCAATATACAGATTTAATGCAGTCCCCATCAAAATTTCAATGGCATTTTTTAAAGAAATAGAACAAAAAAATAATCAGATTTGTATGAAATTACAAACGACTTTGAATAGCCAAAGAATCCTGAGGGGGGAAAAAAAAACAAGGCTGAAGGTATATTCCTTGACTTCAAATTATACTACAAAGTGACAATAATCAAAATAGCATGGTATTGGCAGAAAAACAGACACACAGACCAATGGAACAAAATTGAGAACCAAGAAATAAACCCACATATATAGAAAATAATTTTTGACAAAGGAGCCAGAAACTTATATAATGGAGAGAAGAAAGCTTCTTCAATAAATGGTGCTGGGAAAATAGGAAAACCATGAGCAAAAGAATGAAACTAGACTGCTATCTGTCTCCATATACCAAACCTAACTCAAAATAGATCAAAGACCTAAATATAAGACCTGAAACAATAAATTGCATGGAAGAAAACATATGTACTAAACTTGTGGACCTTGGGCTTAGAAAGGATTTTATGAATTTGACCTCAAAGGCAAGAGAAGTAAAATAAAAAATAAATGAATGGGACTACATCAAACTAAAAAGCTTCAGCACAGCAAAAGAAACCATCAACATAACAAAGAGGCAACCAACTGAATGGAAGAAAATATTTGCAAACAACACCTCCAATTAGGGGCTAAAATCCAAAATATATAAAGAACTTAATACAACTCAACAACAAAAAAAACAAACAATCCAATTAAAAATTGGGCAAAGGACCTGAACAGACACTTCTCCGAAGAAGACATACAAATGACCAACAGATACATGAAAAGATGCTTAACTTCACTAGCTATTAGAACCACCTTACACCTTTTAGAATGGCTATTATCAACAAGACAAGTAATGCCAGGTGTTGGAAAGGCTGTGGAGTAAAGGACTCTCATACACTGTTGGTGGGAATGTAAATTGGTACAGCCACTATGGAAAAGTATGGAGATTCCTCAAAATATTAAGAATAGAATTACCATATGATCCAGCAATCCCTCTTCTGGGTATCTACCCCAAAAATCTGAAAACATTTATCCATAAAGATATACGTACCCCTATGTTCACTACAGCATTATTCACGGTGGCCAAGACATGGAAACAACTAAAGTGTCCTTCGATAGATGATTGGATAAAGAAGATGTGGTATATATACACAATGGAATGTTACTCAGCCATAAGAAAAGATGACATATTGCCATTTGCGTCAACATGATGGATCTTGAGATTATCATGCGAAGCGAAGTACGCCAGACAGAAAAAGTCAAGAACCATATAATTTCACTCATATGTGGGATATAAAACTGAAAGCAACAAACAAACAAACAAAAACTCATTGACACAGACAACTGTCTAGTGGTTACCAGAGGGTAAGGGTGGGAAGGTAAAGAGGGTAAAGGGGATCAAATATATGGTGACAGAAGGAGATCTGACTTTGGGTGGTGAACGCACAATGCAATATACAGATGATGCATTATAGAATTGTACACTTACAACCTATATAAGTTTATTAACCAATGTCACCCCAATAAATTTAATAAAAATTAAATTAAATTAAAGAAAAAGAATTTCCGTTAGAATAGCCCTGAAAACTCAGTGAGCCATGTTAAAGATTCAAGTTTCCTGGTAAATTCGAGCGTTGACTAGTCACACTCCCTTGTTCAAAACAAGAAAAAACAAAACAGTTACAACTCCCTAGATTTAACCTCAGGGTTATCCCTGAGGGCCCAGTCCCAGGCATTAGCAGTAAGGGCATCCAGCGAAGCACCGCAATCTGTGGAAAACCTAAATTCAGCCAAGTAAAACGAAACCTTGTTTGATAATATCGTTTACATTTCCAAATCCCGGTATCAAGCTTTCTTCCTATCCCTTGTGGCCCTTCCTAAGTTTAGCTGCTGGTGTAATGGGGTAACCATGGCAACAACCACCTGCCTATTTAAAACCGGCTCCAAAGCTAAATAAGGAAGCCTGGAGAAAATGGCTGCTCGCCTGCCTCTCAGTGGACAAATTGGGCACTCCTGGGTATTTTCAACCGAAGCAAGCAGGCAGGGTAGACGCAGGATGGACCTGAAGTTCTTCATAGGGAGTGTTCAGGGACCTTGTGAAACAGGGCATACCTCTATGCCACTGTTATCTTCACTTATTAACGGGCACATGGATTTAAATGCAAATCCCCGTGCCTGTCATCCTAGGTGACCACATTACCTTGACCTCAACCAGGTGAAGGGTGAGGCATGCAACTAACTGCAGAGTCATCTTGTTATTGGGAACTGAGAAGTGAGAAGGAAACAGTCATTCAGAGCACAATGAATCTGTTCATACTTTGCACTGACATGCACAATTACAACTTTTTTTCTGACAGGTATCTTTCTAATTGTACTCAATCATGTGGATGATTGATGATTGCTCTATTTATGTCATGTGTTGACCTATGGATGATTGAAGTACAGAGAAATTTCTCCCTTCTTCTGCCCCCTGGCTTCCTACCAGCGGCAGAGGTTTTGCTACCTTCTGTGCCAAGATACCACATAACTGACCGCACTGCACAGCTTGTTCTTCCTCAAGCATGCTGCATTCTTGTACTTCTTAGTAGCTTTTTGTACATTTGATTCCTTGTCCTTGGGTTGCCCCTCTTTTTGTCAACCTAGAAAATGCATACTTGTTTTCTGTGTCTTGGTTTGGGCAGCTCTGTTGTTGGAAAGCCCTCCACACTAAGTTCCATGCCCTTGCTGTGCGTTCCCATAGGCCATCTGGATTCACACCACTTAACACAAATCACCACGCATAGCTGCCTTCCAGTCTGCCTCCACTACTGGACTGAGAGCCCTGCACACCTGTCTATTCAAAACACCTATGGAATAGTGCCTGGTACGTAGTATGTTTTCAAAAGATACATTCATTCAATGGCTGAATGAATGAACAGAAACCCATGGATTTCACAGACATATGGCATCTTAACAAGCATAGGTGCCTGCGTATGTATAAGTGTACCTGTGTGGAAAGAGGACCATAAAATCTGGAATGGATGGATGAGAAGGAGCACTTTTTTTTAAAAAAAGTGATTTTGTGTATACATGTGAGTGAAAAAGAGGGTGAGAAATCATTTGATTTGTAAGTATGTGACTACAGTAGGAATAGGGGCTAGAAGTATATATGTTAATAGTGTTTTGTGAGTGTGCATGATTTGTGTGTGAGAGAGCAATGGACTCTGCCTGTGACAGAATGCACACTCTAAGATTAGTTCAGCTATTAGATCCCCACAGATCACTTTTCCTGAAGCTAAAGTGGCTTCATTATGTTCAATTTCTGATCCCTAAAAAGCCTTTCTTCTTCCTGGCTAACCTCTCAGGCTGTGGGGTCAGCGGAAAGGAGTAGGAATGAAAATCCTGGTGCTTTTCAGGAGTTGGGCTTTAAAAGAATGTTATCAGATAACACTGGACTTCTGCTTTAAAGAGAATACTGTGGGCTGAAGTCAGCCCATCAGGCTCAATGTAAGTCCTTTTTCCCCACCCGCCCTAGGTGGAGTGGAACCCAGCCGTCATCTTGAAATGGTACAACAGAGGAAAGAGAAAGGATGGAAATTAACCAACGAGAAGAAAAATAGAAAAAAGGAGAAAGGTAATTTAATCCCAGGGGTAGCTATATGCCAGTCACAACTCACTTCTCACAAATTCCCTCCTGCCAGCAAGAAGGGTTTGGTTTCCTTTGCAAATGACCTGGTTTTCTGTCTCCTTTCATTTTGGACCTGAGATCCAGACTTCACACAAGGTGAGCAGGCTGAGGCTGGCATCTGGTGGGCTCAGGGTCTCACCGCCTCCGCAGGGGGGTCCCTCTGCTGCCCTCTGCTGTTGGGGGAGGCGGAGGCGATGCCCTCTCGGCCCTCGGGGCCCTGGCCCCAGAGCTGCTGCCACCTCTCCTTTGAGACGGAGAGAAGCTGAGGCCCCTGCCATCCTGCCTGTGCCCCTACCCCAGAGGAATCGCTGGGGCTGGGGGTGGGGGAGCGGTACGTTTTCAAAAAGCGGCCAAGCCCCAGGAGGGGTTCCAGTTAACCAAGAGCAGACCCCACTCCGCACGGGCGGGCGCATGGCTCCCTTCCTCCTCCTCCCCCAACACACTTCTTCCCTCTGCCCATCAACCTCTGGGAGGGGACAAGAGGCCGGGCTGCGGCAGGTTTCTGACATTGTTTTCTTGGAAATGGAAGCCCTCCTTCCGGCAACGTGGCAGGAAAGCGAACTCCCTGGGCGGTGGGGCCAAACCATTCCGGTGAGAGCAGGTGGGGGCCTTGGACCGGCCGGGGGCGGGGGTGGGGCGCGGGCAGTGCAGCCAGGGTGCAGCCGCGTGACCCTCTTACCTGCTGTTGAATTTTTCAGGGTGTTTCTCTCTCATCACGTGGAATCTGTGTGCAATGGAAGCATCCTGAAAGAGAAAGAGACAGAAAGCAGATCCCTGGTTAGTGGTCATGAGCATGCAATGTGGAAGGAAGGGAAGCACACACTCTCACTGAAATCCCCCAAACCCTGAGAGCCCATCTCACAGGGAAGAACACCAGGTCCAAGGTTAGGGGCTAGTGCCATCTATGCTTATAGAGCCTATGCTAGTTGACTCCTGCAATATTTACTCTGCCCAGCCATAGTTCAGGGTGAGTGAAGTGGACAGCCGCTGACCTTTGAGGAGAGAGAGGGTGTTTGGGTCTATGAGTAGTGAGAATGCAGAAGTCCCTGTGTGTGTGTGTGTGTGTGTGTGTGTGTGTGTGTGGTCTGGTGAATGTGAGCCTTTGGAAATGATTTGCCACATTCACTCTTTAAAAAAAAAATCCTTATTTTGGAATATTTTAAGCCTCACAAGAAGTTGTAAAAATAGTACAGTTAGTTCCTGTGTCCCTTTCACCCAGCTTTCTCCAGTGATAGCTTCTTACATAACTATAGAACATTGTCAAAACCAGAAAACTGACGTTGGTAAATGCTGTTATATATTAATCATCCATAACATGAGAAATAATTAGTAGCACTGGGTAAGACGCTTAGTAGATAATTAAAAAAATATATTTAAACTTCTGGCTTCTGCTTCTTGATCGCTCCACGGAAACGACGCTTCCCAAGGTCAATAGGAGTCTCATTACTACATTCTATGGACACTTTTCTGTCCTCTTATTAGCACACGTCTTTGCCTCACTTTTGGCCACCTGCTCCTCAGAACTCTCAATGAAGATAGCTCCCGTGACACCACGCTTCTGGGCTTTCCGTCCTTGGACCAGAACTTCTTAGCCCAGAGTCCAGTCTGCAGCCCACACGCCATGCCATGGGCCATCTTGGGTTCTCATAGTTGTTACTGGCATCTAGGTGCTGTGTCCATAAATGTATTAGGTTGGTGCAAAAGTAATTGTGATTTTTGCAATTATTTTTAACCTTTTAAACCGCAATTACTTTTGCACCAACCTAATAGATTTCTAGAACCAACCCTGAGCTGTAGATCTAAAACTGAACTCATCTTTCCTCCCCAAGCTTGGTCTTCCACCCGCTAATGGTCTGATTTTCCAGCAGAAGATTATGTGCCGCCCCTTTACCTCTCAGGCACTATGCCAGCACTTTCAGTGCAGGTGGTGGACTTTAGAAATGAACAGGCTAATTATGTTGGGGTAGGGGGAGTGACAGAAACAAGAGAGCTGATTCAGATTTGTGCAGGGGGAAAAATACAGAATCTCATTTACTGGAATATGTGGCTAAAAGAGAACTGAAATTCCAGACAGTGAATTTTCAGCTAGTGCATATTAATTCCTTTTCTTGATATGGAAACGCTACAAATATTTTTTTTCTGATTTTTTTTTTTTTTTAATGCCAGGAAGTATAGTGAAGAAGCATTTTTTTGAGCATGTGCTGTGTGTGTGGTGAGTAAAGTACAGGTTAATGGTGGGGACAGAAACTCCAGAAGCAAGTTAAGGAGCAAAGAAGAAGCTTTGTAATACCGTGTTTTCCTGAAAATAAGACCTAGCCAGACCATCAATTCTAATGCGTCTTTTGGAGCAAAAATTAATATAAGACCTGGTTTATATTATATTATAATGACCGGGTCTTATATTAGAGTAAATCATTGCACTGGGCAGCAGAGTAAACCCAGCCAGCAGCCCACTATTGAAAAGTAGAGAGGGCAAGTCAAGGATGGAGGCTTATTTTGTGGTTGGCAAGCACCGCTTGCTGAAATCATGTCTTGGGAATTTAACATTTAATCTCTAGTTATGCATTTATTTTTCAGTTTTTAGCTTAAGACACATCAAGAATTGGAGGTCTTAGTTAGGCACCCCTGTGGACACACGGTGGGAGGATGTGCAACCCCCCACGAGGCCCCTGTCTCCTGGGCACAGACAGCCTGTATAGCTTCTCCTGGCAGCTGTCCTTCATGCTGCCAGACTTCGCCCACCTCCCTCTCCCTGAGCAAGTTTCAGTGAAAACTCTGAATAACATTCATATGACATCTGTCAAGTACTTCTCTAGAATTCAAGAAAACATTCCATCTACTTGTGTTCCTTTGAAGCACTAATTTTCTTCTGTCGGGGAAAAAAAGCAAAAGAAAAGAAAAGAAAAGTAAAAAGCAATCACATGTTGCCTGGCACCATTTGTACTTCATTCCCCCCCTCACCCCTAGTGCTGCTGTGACTGGCTCCTGGCTTTTTTATACTCTGGGATATGTGCACAGGCCCCCTTCTTCTGTGTAGTTCCAATTATCTTTGGTTTTTCATTACTAGGTTTTGCAAGATTTCTTTTACCCAAGACCAGCTTTTACAATATTATTAGTTATGCAT
Organism: Rhinolophus ferrumequinum; assembly: GCF_004115265.2. Lineage (NCBI taxonomy): Eukaryota > Metazoa > Chordata > Mammalia > Chiroptera > Rhinolophidae > Rhinolophus > Rhinolophus ferrumequinum. The sequence goes on along the minus strand of NC_046285.1, from coordinate 59,322,456 downwards.
GTGGTTCCTAACTTGACAATGTAATTCCTTGGTAAATGCACAAAGTAGTAAGGGAGAGTCTAGCAGTTTCTTTGCTGTTCAGTCTTGAAAAGGCAATGCTGGTCAGGACTGACCATATTTCCCTACCTGGGGATTAAAAAACAACAGTCACAGTTCACCTTCACTCTCTGTTGAGCTTCTCTGTGTCATCCACTGAGCTGGGTATACTTAAATCCAGTAGTGATTTCATTTAAATGTTGGAAACCAGTGCTACCCTTTCTTGGTAATAATTACGGCAACATGAAACTTCTGTTCTGAGGGGGTGGGGTGTAGATGGGAATTGCAAACCTGTGGAAGTGGTGATGGCATTTCTAATGGCCTCACTCTTTGGGGTCCTTTCTTTGAGGTGTGAGGTGAAGAGATGACAGCACTGGGGACACGTAGCTATTCTTCCCTGAACTAAAATTATAAAGACACAGTTGGATAAAAGATGTTTGTTCCCCTTCCAAAGATAAGCAGCAGTCATTTGGATGCTGAGATATTGGGATGTCTAGGCCAGTGTGGTCCAGTAGAAATAAATGTAAAAAATTTCTAGTAGCTACATTAAAAAAGTGAAAGGAGAGGATATTGATTTTAAAAATGTATTTTAATTAACAAATGTTATCCTTACATGTAATTGATATAAAAACTAGAGTATATTAAATTTTTTCTTCATACCATATTTTTGAAACGTATTGTGTATTTTACACTATATCATCTCTCAATTTAGAGTAGCCCATTTCATGTACACAATAGCTACATGTGGCTAATGGCTACTACATTGGACAATGTAGGTGTAAGTCACGTCGCCAACTTACAGAGATAAAAAGAGAGGAGACAATAAGACAGATTATTTAAAATTTGGATTGTTCTGTAAAATTATGGCATAAAAAAGAGTGTAGACTTTTTATCCAAGACACTTTTCAGTGAGTCCCATTGTTTTAGTACCTTCATGGCTCTCGCAGGTGACAGAAAAACCTCAGGTTGGGGGAATCCAAAAGTTGCAGGGAAAATTATGGTTTTTAAAAACTTATAAGTTCCCTAATGGGTAGGAGGTGTATCATTGTGGAAAGTTGGCTGGTGAAGTCTGATAAGTACAGTCTGTAAGGTGGGACATGGCGCGTGGGTTAGTGTGATGGCTGCGGCCTCTCCTTGGCCCCTGGGTTCCCCTCACATCAGAAATAGATTTCATTGAATCAAGGGATTAACTGTTCACTCATCCTGTTAAGGCTCAGTGAAAGCAGAGCTGTTGAGGCGTTCAGAGTTACATATACCCCAGGAGTTATTTCGCAGTCCCAAACTTCCTGTCACTGATACCTGGCCATCCTGACATTTCTGCAAATCCAAAAATAAAAAGCAGAGACGAGGAGGCCAGAGAAGTCAGAGGAAGTAGCATCCTGAATGACTGTTTAAAATCTCCTGCCAATGGATGTTATCAGTTAGAGGGACTAAGAAGGCAACTCTGTTAACTCTTCACTGGAGGGGAGCTGGCATGTTTGTGGGTGATGGAAATGTGACGACACGAGGCCACAGTCCCTCCCTGCTTGGGCCAGGAGAGCCTGCCTTGTTTATCATTCCAGCTATTAAATAGGTCCTGTCATTAACAAGGGGACCAATGAACTGTCAGGACAAATTTTATCCCATCTGGGGGCACCACAGCGACCGTCATTGTCATCACCTTGGTAAATGCAAGGCAGCAGGCGTTTGATATCAATAGATATTCCAGGTCCTTCAAAAGAGGCAAAGACTTCACAAGGCTCTCTTTGCCAAAGGGGTCTGACTGTAATCATCATAAGGAAGTAAAACCTTGGGTTGGTTTACATACCTACTTCTCCTCTTACAAAGTTTGGGAAGGCAAATAGGGAGCAAGAGCTTCTGCAAATGTCAGCCCCAGATTCTGTTAGGGTTATGTGTTGGCTACTTGTTTTCTCAAGAATTTCCCTTTCTAATTTTTAAAGAGTGAGCACACACATCCTGCAAACATTTTATTGAGAGAAGGCTAAGGGCACATGAAGGAGATAAAAAACGGCCCTGGTTCCTCACTGCTGCACAATAAAATATTAAACATGCACAAGTTAAAGGTGTATGAAAAAAATCATAAGGAAAAATACTATGAAGTTCTTCATAATTTGAAAGATGAACATACTGGATTATCATAAGTCAGCCCAGGGCAAATAAATACCTTGACCATGGAGTGTGCTGGAGAATCTGTTCATACGCATTTCCTTGGAGGACAATTAGCTGGTCTTCTTCCCTCCCTTCCCACTTATTTGAAAGAATGAATTAAAACCATGACCAGTCTTGGCTCTTGGAATTAGGCTTGGTTACCTAGTTTAGGGGAGCTTGTCTGTTCTCTTTTACTGTGTTTATCTATTTGGTCAGCTAATACCGAGTGTTTTTTTTATCTTTGTTTTTGTTTTTTGCATTTGATACTGTGCAGAGATGGACGGGGTGTTAGGAATCATGTTTTTGGCAGCCAGAGCTGGGTGTGTTATGGGAGAAATTTGGGGGCTGCAGACTCTGAAAGCAGCCACAACTGTAACCTGCCCTCTAGAAGTTCTCAGGCAGGTCACCCTGTCCTGCTGTTCAGCTCTCATTTCTGGCTAGTTGCTTCTAGGTACTGATTTTCCTGCCTCTGTGTCTTTCTTCTCCCTCATCTGTCTCAGTTCTGGTTTCTGCTCCTGTGAAGAACCACTTCCTCTGACCATTCTTTCCTCTAATGGGTTGTCTTCACTCACTGAAGACTTGGTAGGGACCGTCTGCATCAAAATTACCTCAAGGGCCTGTTAAAAATGCAAATTCCTAGACCTTGCCCAGACTAAATTAGATTACAAATCAGGATCTGTCATGGCGGTGGAATCTGCATTTCTGACAAGGGGCATAGGTGAGCCATCTCACACTAAATTTTGAGACAACCTGCCCCCACCCAAATGCTGCTGTGTTTGGTGGCATGCAGATGGAGGGGGCTGTGCAGAGGCTGAAGGGCTCTGGGCCCACAGCTCAGAGGGCTCCGGAGTGCCTCCCGGCTCCCCGACTCCCCAGCTTGGACTTGTCTCTGTATCTTTCTAAGCTACAGTTCCTTCTTACAAAACACAAAAGAACAATAATACCTACCAACAGGGAAACTGCACCTAGTGTGCAGTAGGTACGCAATAAATGTTAGCAAGTAATAAGTCTTAGTTACTATAGGCAAAAGACACCAATTTTTGTGAAACTGTCATGATGGGAAGCTCATGCTCTAGAAGTCTCCTGGATGCCAGACCTGTCAGTCATGTCTAATTTGTAGGAGGTGAAGACTGCACTGGGGGAAGTGGAGCCTGAAGGAGGTGGTCCAAAGAGGAGAGGGGCCTTTGAGCCAAGAAAAGGAGGGAGGGGTCTGCCTGGGTCACTGGAGGGGGAGCTGGCAGAGGCTTAGGGAAAGATGTCTCCCACAACTGAGGCCAGGGGAGGCTGAGGAGATAAACCAGATGGGGGCATAGGGACCCCTGAATTTACTCCTGGTCCAACACCTGCATCCTCTCAGAACCTGAATACTTCTGTCCAGCAATACTTCTGTCTTCTGTTTTAGTCAAAGAAACAGAGTGCTGGATTAGAAAATGAAGGCAAATCCCTTACTCTGTCTCCGTTTCCTCACCTATAAAATGGAGATACTACTGCCCTTCGGTGTAGTCATAAGAATCAAGAAAATACCTGTAAATATGGTAAATTTTAAATCCTGTAAACATAAGGTATTCTCATCAGTAATCCCCTCTTCTTCCATCGTTCTCCTTTTAGTCTTCTTATTAAAAAACAAAATGCGTTCCTTAAACATGCTCTTCCCTCAATAGTCCTATCATTTTTTTCTTCTCTCTCTCTCTCTCTTTTTTAACCACCAAAACTGTCCAAAAGAGGCACAGGTGGGGATGGTTGAGGAGTGCAGGCATCACACAGTCTGGGTCTGGAGGGACTCAAATGAAACTGGTCAGCATAATTCCCAAGCCAGGGATCCAGAGGAAGGAGCTGGCTTCAGAGTGTGGCATAGTGTGCATGTACTATTTCTGCCCCTAACTCATCCAGGGGCCTGAGGCCTCACCTATAAAATGGGGGTGGAGGGGACAGATACCTGCAGGACTGCTGTTGAGGACTAGAATACGCAAAGTCCGGCACCGTGGAGAGCACACAGGTGCTCAATAAATGCTGGTGTCTGTCACATCTCCCTCCCTAAACCCAGATCTATTATGGAAATGACTAATCCCTTTCCTCCCCGTCCTGTCCCCAGAGGTTTGGGAAGCAGTGTCTACCCCATCCTCCGTGGACTAGAAGCTGAGCTCAGCAAAACACACTAACTGAGCTGCACTAGATGTGCTGGGGGTGGGGGCAGAAAGAGGAATGTGGTACTACGTGTGTGTGTGTGTGTGTGTGTGTGTGTGTGTGTGTGTGTGTGTGTTGGGGGACAAGACAGGCACTGACACCAGTCCCTTCAATCTAATGCAGAGCGTGCACTGATGGGGTGAGCACAGAGGGCTGTGGGAGCATCACGGAGGAACAGGCGGAGGGGTCAGGCAAGGGAGAGGCCCCCAGAGCATTACCAGCACTTGGAGTGTGGGGAATGGGGGTGAGACTATGGGAGAAAACAGGGGAGAAAGAATTCTGAGAGCTAAGCCCGCCAAGCCACCTTGGGACCATGCGGTCGTCCCTGGAGAATCAGAATTCCAACCCTGGAAGCTCATGTGAGAGTCTCCTCTGGACCTCACCCCTTGGGTATTTCTTGGTGTTGTTTTTAACTGCTCAAATTATCCAAAGGGTGACTATATATTTTGAGAAATATCCTGTCTTGTCTTGTTAGTTAAAATTATAGGGGAAGGAATTTCCTCTATAATCAAGGATAGGGGCTTGGTGCCATCAGGGTATCCACACCCAGGCCACAGACGAGGATGCTTGGGCCCAAGTCAAGGCTGGGGGCAGCGGGAAAGGTAAAGAGTATGGACCCAGAGGGGGACAGTGGAGGACTAGAACCCTTTCTGCCCACCTGGGCATTGCTCTTCCATGCAGAAGGGTGATCCCTGGCCAACTCACCACACCAATGGAGAAATAGTTGTTCATGATGTTGTATGGGACCTGGTCCCCATTCTCCACCTCCTCTCTGGGGACGACTTCCAGGTGCCAGCGGTCCAGCATCACCAAGGGGCTCTGCTCAATGTCCTTCAGGATTTTTGTCAGGCTGCCCCCTTCGTATCCTGTGGAGCATGAAATTGCATTTGTCCCAAATTAGAAAGCTAAGTTGGTGTTGATACACAGGCATCTGGCAGTGCAGGGAACCCTGTGGGCATCTGCAACCAGGAGGCTCCCCAGTGTGTCTGTGGGCCAGAGACACTTAGGTTCCCTGAGCCACAGAGAAGGACAGGACAATATGGAGTCATTAGAAAGAAGCTGGGGAGATTTGAAAGCCAGAGTAGCAGGGGTAGGGTGGGCAGGCTGTGTGGGTAAAGCAAGCCCTAGAGAATCCATGGGCTGGGCGATGGGAAGAAAAAAGGATCTGTTCCCAGACTGTCACGTTGGAGATGGACAGTGTGGTAGAGAGAGTTTTAAGATGGTCCCCATGATTCCTGACACCCCTGGTGTATACCCCATTCAAAACCCATGGGACCTGTGAATAAGAGGGGACCGTCACCATCATGATTACATATATTATATGGCACGGTTGACATTAAGAAAGGGACATTAACCTGGGCGGAGCTGACCTAATCAGGGGAGCCCTCAGAAAGGACTGGGCTTTTCCTTAAGAAATAGATTTGAAGCTTGAGAGGGATTCAACGTGAGGAAGCTTCTCTGTTGCCAGCTTTGAAGATGGAGGGATCCATCTGGCAAGGAATGAGGGTGGTCCCAGCTTACAACCAGCAAGGCCACGGGGACACCAGTCCTACAACCACAAAGAACTGAATTCGGCCAACAACCTGAGTGAGCTTAGAAGCAAATTCCCCCCCACCCCACCCCAGAGCCTTCAGGGAGGAACATAGTCTGTCTAGTGCCCCGATTTCAGCCTCTGAGGCCCTGAGCAGAGAACCCACGCACCCTGTTCCAGGACTTCTGACCTACAGGACTGTGAGCTAGTAAATGGATGTTTTAAGCCTCTATGTTTATGATAATTTGTTACGTAACAATAGAAAACTAACATAGAAAGTGAATCGTAAGTGATGAGAGGATAATGGGAGATACAGTCCTTTCTTTCAAATAACACCTCCATGTTCTTGCTTACCTTTCAGGCAACTTTGGAGAGTATTTTCCGGTTGTCAGGGCTTTGGTCACCTCCTTCAGGGATGCCCCACAGGATAGCAATGGCAGCAACTGTGTTGCTTAGGGCCTGGAGGCTATCTGGGAGCACAGGCTGGGTTTCCGGCATGAAATTCGTGCCTAGCCATGCTGCCTATGCCCAGAGCATGGGGCCACACTCTGCCTGTCCCTAGTCTCAGTCTGTGGCCGAGGACCCTGGCAGCTCTTCCTGTGCCTGCCAACTTCCTCCTAGGGCTGACTACTGTTTTCTCTTCCCCTGTCCACCTAGTATGCACCAATCTCTGAACACTGACTGCTGCCCGGCCTGGCCTTGAATCTCTCTCTGAATTGATCAGCCTTCTGCAGTCCTACCCCAGTTCTGCCTGCCAGCCTGACCTGTCTGCTCTCCTTGCCGACCTGAACTTCACTCTCTGGCGCACACCCAGCTTCACGGGGCTGTTGCAGTTTGCAAAGTTCTCCTTCACTCCTGTAAGCTGGTGACAACTGTGAGTTCCTCCTTAGGGGAATTTTAAAATGAGGGCCCATGGCCATGGGGACCTACAATGACCTGGATGCTCTTAATAGACAGTGATGTGGCTTTTCAGTCTGCATTCTGAGTCCTAATTCAGAAGAAGATCAGTAGTTTGGAAAGGGGGAATTTTATGCAGAAACACCTGTCTAAGTGAGTCCCTCCTGGGATGAGCACTGGGAAGGAAACAAAGGAGACTCGACCCTAAAGTTGACTTGTTCTACTGGGGAAGGCAGGCGGTAAGACAATCATTTCAGGATGACAGTGAATATAGTGAGGGGTAAGCAGAGGCGTCGGTGTGGAATTCAGGGCAGGGAAACAGTTATGGAATCGATCGGACCCCAGAGTTGAGTAGTACTCTGAGGAATGTGATCCCTAAATGGGAAGTTCAGCCTAGCTCTGCGGAGCGTCCCTGTTGGTTGGAAGGCTTGTTCCCAGGGTAGTGACACTCATAGGCAGACTCACCTCCTCCCCAGTGGAGACAGCGGGCCAAGTCATTTCCTGTTCCAAGAGGCAGGACGGCCACCGGTGGATGCTTTGCAAAGTTGGCCTTATCTGCAAACCATGCAGAGGAAGAGAGAACCATATGCCATGTGGTTACAGGATGTTTGAGTTATCGAGTTATCTCTGATCTGACACTCGAACCCTAAGATCTATAGCGATCTTTGAATACCTCCCATGATGGGGAACACACCACTTCCTTAAGCCATCTCTTCCATCTGCAGTGTGGACCACTACAAAGGGTTCTTTCGTACCCACCAAAATCTGTCTCCCTGCAACTTGCACTTCTTTATCCTAATTCTTTCCTTTGGGGTGAAAGCACACACTTCAAAAACGTTAATTGGAGCAGTTTTAATCCTTAATGATTACCTGCACTTATTACATTTATCCCTCAGACCAACCCTGCAGGGTATTATCATTCTCCTCATAGACGTAGAAACAGGTTCAGAGAGGGAAAGTTATTCCGTAGCCAGGATCCAAACCCAGATCTCTGTGGCTCCAAGTCCATGCCCCTCCTTTCTTGAGGGGCTATGCAGGTGCATAGATAGTAAAATAGGTGGGTCTGAGACATCATGGAATGGTAGGGCATTTGGAAACTGAAGGTGTCACCGCTAAAGTCATTCAGGTTCAAAAGTTTAAACATAACATTGTGTCTAACAGGAAAAACCTCCAGGTGTCATTTGGCACCCAGATGTCCGTTTGCCACTTCCACCACCTCCCAGACTTGCAGATACATAGATTTATAATCTTATTTCCCACGCTGGTTGTGAAGGAGCATCAGATTGAACCATTAGAGGAGGCACAGACTATGTTTTAGTCTGGCTGCAGATCTATAGCACATATCGGCTAATTGGGAAGGTTGAAGGAGGCACAGGCACCCACTGGGCTCCAGAGGGCGCCATGTACACAAACCTCAGTTCACCTCCAGCCCATGGAAAGTGAGGGATGTGACTCGGGAGCACGAGCGCTGTGGTGGTCAGGGAATCAGCATCCTGCGTGAGGCTCATGCTAGGGCTGCTCCAGCAAAACGGGCGTTCGTAGGTCCCCCAGCTTGTCTGACTTGTGCCAGAAGCAGATAAGCTCAGGCAAGTTTCAGGGCTGAAAGTACCACTGGGAGGGCTGCGATGGAGGATGGAGCAAAGCAATGGACTCTGCTCTCTGTGTTTATGCCTCCCTGACTTTGCACATCTGTTCCCTTTGACTGGAAGGCCCTTGTTTCCTTAGGTCTACTCTCTTTTCCTTAGTCTTTATCTCAGCAGGTCAACCACCCTCACAGTGTGACAACTAGCAAGCTGTATGCCACCCTAAGTTTCCCCTCTCCCTCTCCCACATCCATTCATGCATCAGTTTCAATGTCCTTTCTCCTTAAGAGATCCGGAAGCAATCTCTTCTCTCCATCCCCATGGCAACGCCTGAGTTCAGGTAGGATATGATGCCTTCCCACTGGTATTATTTTAACTGCCTCCTCTCTGCCCTCTCAGCCTCCAGTTCCACCCCTTTGTGTATTCTCCACACTTCTACCAAGACGGGCAATCCTTGAACCACAAGCCTGATCACATTAGTTCACTGCTTTCACACTGTCACGGCTCCCATCACCTCATAGCGTGGCACACGAGGCCCTTCCAGGTTGTACCTTCCTCTCTAGACTCATCCTTCTCACATCCTACTGCCCACATCAATCAACCAAAGTGTATTCAGTGCCTTAAATCACAAGCTCTGTGTTGCTCAGCTCCGATGCTGTCTCTGGGAGGCCCTCCTTGATTGTCCTGGTCTGGACCAAGTGCCTCTCTAGAGTGTTTCTTTAGGACCAGGGATGATCTCATCATGCTGTCTTGCAGTTGACTACTTCTTTGCTCCCTGAATACACTGTAAGCTCTCTGGGCAAGTATATCTCATTCACCACAGTATGTCTACACATATTTACTGAAGGCCTACTATGTGCCAGATGCTGTGCTATGGCTCTAAAAACAGGTGAAAAAGCCATGGCTCAGGCTCTCATCCCTGCAGTAAAAAGAGATAGACAGATATTAATGAGGTCTTCCTATAAATGAGGCATAATTTCAAATTCATACTGGAGAGGAAAGGAGTACGGTCCTATAATGAGGTGATTGAGGCTGGGGCCGGGGGTAGGTGGGGTATGTCAGTGAAACCTCCCCTGAGGAAACCACATTTGGCTGAGATCTGAAGTAGAAGCTGACCAAGCAAAGGCCGGGGGGAACACATCAGACAGGAGGAACAATTTGTGCAAAAGCCCTGTGGTGGCGGGGACTTGTACATTCAAGGGTCTGAGAGAGGGACTAGGTGCCTGGAGTCTGGAGGGAGAAGGATAAAAGCATGAAATAAGGCTGGAAGCATGGGCAGCTCCCAGGGCCTATAGATCATTTGAAGAGTTTTTACCTTTATCTTAAGAATAATGGGAAGCCACTGATGTGCTTTGCACACATCATGAACCCAGTGACATTCAGGAAAGACCACTCTGGCTATAGAAGAACAGATCAGAGAAGGGGCCGAAATAGGGTGATGGAGAGCAGTGAACAGGCGCTTCCATATTTCCTGAATGAATGAATGAATGAATGAATGAATGATCAATGTGTAGTTATTCCTTTGACCACTGGTTTTCTCTTTGGGCCACTAAGCTGTGCAAGAGACCATCTCACATGACCTTCTTTCTTAATGTTTTGAGCAGCTTCTACCACCTGTGTTCTCTGCAGATGAAATCTATAAAACTTTTCGCCAAAGCCGACTTTTTCCTTCATGACAGAGAGGCAACCCTGTGAGCAGCTCCCAATCCTGCAGCCATCCATCCTCTCCTGATCAGCTTTTCCTTCCTCTGCTCCCAGAGAACACCTCCCTCCTTCTACAAACAATTCTAGAGCCCCAGGTGACAGAAGAGTGTGGGTGGCTGCTTAGCAGGGCTGTGTCCATGGAAACCAAAGTGCCTGTGGGGGAGCAGAAGGCAGCAGGTGTGCAGGTACTGGTCCCCACTTCCTGGCGGTCTGCTTATGACCCCTGGAGGCCCAGCCTTCCCTGCCCCATTCAGGGTCTGTCCTGGCCCATCCTTGACTCTGCTCTTGCCCTCGTCTCCCACAACCTGTCAGTCAACAAATCCTGTTGGCTCAACCTTCAAAAGATATGACCACTTCTCACCACCTCTGTTGTTTCTGCTATGGTCCAAGCCACGGTCACCTCTCACTTGGATAATTTCAGGACCCACCTAACTGGTATTTCTGCTTTCCCCTCTTTTTCCTAATCTGCTGTGTCTCTCCTTCGCTCAGAAACCATCCAGCATCTTGGGGCTTGCCCAGCATGAGAGCCGTGCTCTGTGTAATGTCCTAAACGTCCTGGTGATGTGGCTGTGCATTCTCTCTACTGCGTCCCTTGCCACTCTGCCCTCACGCGCTGCGCTCTGGCATACTCTGCAGCCTTCCCACAGCCTTCAGCAGCCTGGCCTGCTCCTACCCCAGGGCCTTTGTAGTTGCTTTTCCTTCTGTCTGAACAGCTCTTCCCTCAGCTATTCACATGGCTCACCCCCAGGTCCCCATGAAAATGTCATATGCTCTGCCAGGTCTTTCCTGACGACTAGGATTTAGATTGTACCCCTCACCCCACCGCTGAGCTCCCTTTACCCCTTCCTGCTATATTTTTTATCACCTTCTGGCATACTATATGCTTCACTTATTTCTTTGTTTATTGCCTGTCTCTTCCTTCTAGAAGGGAAGCTCCATGAGTTTTGTCAGTTTGTTCATTGTTGCATCTGCAGTGCCTCGAGGAGAGCTTGACCTAGGAGGTGCCCAGGCAGTATTTGTGGAATGAATGACGGGAAGACAGAGGCAGCCCAGGGCTCATCATTCTGAGTCCAGTCTCAGACTTTGATGACGGCTATCCCCCGCTCTTCCCTTTCTTGTTCCTATGTTCAACGTCCCAGTGTTTATCTGGGTTCTCCAGGGTTCGATCTTGAATATATGCCCATCCCAGAATTTCAGTCAGTCTCCATCTTTTACTGGGGGCAATGTGTCCAAGATCCCACAGATCCAGGCAAAGCTAGACTAGAACCCAGGCCCCCTGATTCCCAGTCTGGGCTCTCCCCACTGCCCCTTTAATCTAGGTGTACTGGACACAGATCAACGTGGCCTTTTTCTGATCTGCACTTTCTAGATGTGCTTTCTGGCTCAGGCTCCAGATGCTCATCTCAAGGTCATGTGCCCTGGGCTATGCATCTCTGTGTAGTTCTCTGATCTTTATCCACCACCCTGGATCTGCCTGGAGTCTCAGTCCTGCCCCTCCCCCCAACCTCCGAATCTGGCCGGTCTCGTCACTGCCCAAATGCCTGCAACAGCAGATAGTTTTGAGTTAAGGTGTGAAACAAATTCTTACACCTGTGCCTGTGGGAATCCTTCCATTGTCTTCTTTCTTTCTTTTTTCCACTCAAAGTAGATAGTTAGTCAAGCATTGGTCCAAGAGTGAAACAAGGATGAAAAAGACATGGTTCCATTTCTCGTTCTTTTTTATTGCCTTCCTTGGACTTTAAATATACTTACTATAAGTAAGCTGCAAAGCCCCTCCCAGCCCATTCTTACCAATGCAATCCAAAATCCAGCCAACAGTCCCATCTCCTCCGCAGGCCAAGACACGGAAGTCTGGAGTATCACAGAAAAAGTTCAGCCTGGGAAGTAGAAGAAAGGCCAAAACAGTCTTGTTTACTAGGTTGTGGTTGGCCTTTGACACACTCTTTGGGTCAGAGACCTCGCCCCTCTTCCCTTCCCTTCCCTGGGAGTATGTTACGTCCTTTTGGGGTTGAAAGGGTCACTCAATGTTCTGAAACCAGAACTTACTAAGCAATGCCATTGAGTATGAATCTCAGGGGCCATCCTTGTACAAAGAGAGTCTGAGTCAACATTCAACACAGAAAAAGGTTTTCTAGAAACTCTGTTATTTGTGCAGAAGAAGCCATAGTTTGCTTATTTTGGCAACAATACAACTAACCCCCAACCTCTTGCTTTCCCTCCTGCTCTCCTGCCTGCACTGTCCTCACAACCACCCTTCAAGTCAGATGCACTGAACAAGCTGGATTTTCATCCCACTCTCCTGTGGGTCCAGACCTAAGTGAAGTGAGCACCGTTTCCCCTCAGGGGCCTTAACGCTTCAGAGCAGGGCTCTTAATCTGGGGTCCATGAACCTCCAAAGGGTCTGTGGATAGAATCCAGAGGGCCATGAATTCGGAGGAGAAAATGTTACATTCTTCCCTGTGCTCTACCTGAAACTTAGCATTTCCTTCAATTATGAATGTAGGCAACAAATCACAGAGGTATTAACAATACGTGTGACTTTGTCAGCAGTTGAACTCACAGGTATTTTAATGTTTTAGTATAGTTGTGGCAGATCTATCATACCATCATTTATGCTTATGATTGCTTTTAATTTAAAATAGTTATCAGACCTGCCTCTGGAACTTGCTATATATAATGTGTTCGTAAATCACATATATTCCCAGATCATAAATTTTTTTTTTAATATTCTGATAACTGTTTTCAATACAATTAGTTTCCCTGGTAATCCTATATATTTCGATTTAGGTATTAAAAAATATTAGTCTGAGAAGGGGTCACAGGCTTCATCAGACCGCCAAATGGGCCCGGCTCAGAAAAGTTAAGAACCTCTGCTTCAGAACAACGTGACCTGTGGACACCTTGGGATGGGTCTCGAGAAGCTGAAGCTCGGGATTTCGTCTTTACCCAGCCTCATGGTCTGAGAAGACTCCGGGAGCTTTCTGAGTCACTGATGCGTGTGTGGTCAAATTCCCGTTCCCGCCTTTCCCCTTCATTCCCTGCTCTCCAGAAGAAAGTGAATTCTGAACGGAAGCTCTCTTCAACTAGTCACCTGTCTGATTACAGACTGACACATCAGATACTCAAGACTGCTGTGCCCTGGAAGTTGTCACCAGGCTTGTCATCCAGGACAAAACCAATTTAGGACACATGAGGTTAAGCTTGAGTACTGCATTCCAGTATTAAAATGCCCGAGAAGAGAACGGGTTGGTAAAAGTGTCTGTGGGCTGCTGCTCAGTCAGGTCATAATGGAGCGGTGATTGGCAACCATGGTGACCCTGATAAGTGCTTTGAAATTAGTTTTACAGGTGAATTGTGGCAGAGGTGCTGCATCTGCACTCAGCTTTCTTTCTCTTTTTAAGAGGGTCTTGCATTACCACTACCATAAATAATAGCTTTGTGTCAAACAACGAAAAACAGGGAGAGATTCCCTTTTTGGAATCCTTACTCCACCTCTTCTGAGGGTCTTGTTGAATCCAGAGTATAAAAGTGGGTTAGGAGGTTGGGCAAAGCAGCTGTGTGCTGAAAAGCCCAGCGCAGAGCACACAGATCTGAGGGCCTGGCCCCGAGACAGCCTCTGGCCAGCATACGTCTCCAGTGTACCGGCTCTTTCTGGTAAGCAACCCAGTCTTTGGGTGCCTTCCAGCCCCGATGCTGGAGGGGTCTCTGATTACAGGGACCTGCACCTCATCATGTTAGTGCTAACACAGGGCCAGTTCCTCCCACCAGACCTTCAGTCAAGCTGCAAAGGGGCTTCTTTGTCTCCTCTCATTGCTCTCCCTCTCTAATAAACAGTGAAATAGCCAATAAGCAAATGACAGGAGGAGAAAGGCCCAGAGAAAGCTTAACAACCTCTAAAATGGATAATCCAGAAAGAAAGTGATTTCATTGAATTGTTTTTATCCTAAGGATCCCCCTCAACAGAAAATGCAGCAGATCTACTAACTGACAGTGATAAGAAAATTCTTTCCTCCTCTCTCTCTCTCCCTGATGATTCAGTATGAAGATACAGCTAAGACAGTCTTGCAAATAAGTTAAAACAATTTACCAGCCCGCCTGCCCGTGCCAGTCAAATGCGTGGCATATTCAGGAGGCCACTTCCTAGAGTTAAACATAATAAGTATTCCTGAGTATCTCCAGGAGGAAGTAAGAGCTGATGCCCGGAGAGAAAATGAGTAAAACGTCAGGAAGGACAAGTTCACAGATGAAAGAGACAAAAAAAAAGATTACAGGAAAGGTATCTTCTTCAGAGACTAAAGGAGAAAGGGGAGAAACCAGAAGTAAGGATTGTATCTCCATACCCTGGAGCAGGCCCCCCATTGTCCAGGTTGAAAACTTGTTTGGGGTTGAGCAGATAGTGGAATTTCCGAAGAATTCTATGGGAAAAAAAAAAAAGAGAGAGAGAGAGACAGAGGAGAATGTCATCATGAGAATGTACAAGAGAGCAAACACCTCTGGAGCCCATTGATGGTGGCAATGAGGGTCCATTTAAATCCCAGAGGGGAGAAGACTGAATGCAAGCCCTGCAGACCCTGAAATCCCAGATCCAGCTGCCATCACTCTTGCCCTCACTCCTTGGTTCAAAGCCTCCTCACTGTGCAAGCCTCTAGCCCCTACCCCAGAAGTATAATCCCTTACAGAGAGGACAGGGCCCAGAAATGCAGAAAATAGAACTTCCATTCTCCTAAAGCTTTTTCCTTCATGGAGACCTTCTCTTAAATGTTCTATGTGTTCTAGGTAGTATAAGTCTGCTCTTTGTGGACTATACAAAGGCATGAAGGGACCCTCTATGCAAAGGCCCTCAAATCCTAGAATCAGGAGGAAACACAGGAGGTGGGCTGGGGCAGAGAGGGTTGGGGGCAATGAGCCCATTTAAGCTTGTTTCCAGGCTCCAGCTTGAGACTAATCAGGTTAGTTCAGAAGGGGTGCTCTGCCCCTTGGACCGGAGTGGAGGTTCTCATAGTTCTTGCTTCAGGCCTACTTATTATAGTTTTTAACCTGAATTCCAATTTACCATTACCCCAGAACTGAACAGGACCAGGAGGCAGAGCTGCTTTGCCCATGCTCCCTCTCTCTTCCCACTCTCTTAGTGCTTCCAGCAGACTGGACATTTCCTTCGCTGATGAGGTGGGTGTCCTGCTTTGTCAGGGGCTGGATAGGCCAGGAGGTCCTAATCAGGTGAGTCCCACCACATCTCTTAAATCTAGAAAAGACTTAAGAGGCTAAGAAGGAAACAGGCATCTCAGAACTCGGTCTCATTCTGGGAGCCCTGATGATGGCTCATATGACAGGTCCTAGGCGAAGCACTGTGTCTATTTTAATCCTCACAACAACCCTATGAGAGAAGAAATTATTATTATCTCTGTTTTACAGAGGAGGAAACCAAGGCACAGCAACACTAAGTCACTTGACAGGTCATTAAGTGGTAAGCAGGATTTGATCCCAGGTCTGCCTGTCTCCACAGCCCACTCTGTTACGGCTGAGGGGAAGAGAGGACCCAAGTGAGGCTGTCCCAGCCTCTCCATTTTGAAAAAGAAGAGAACATACCTTTCTCCTTGTCTCCCTCCACTCTTGGGGTTCACCAAGACCAACAGGGGGTGGGTACCCGGGGTGGGGATGATCTTATACTTAAAAGGTAAAAGAAAAAGAAATTAGCGCTGTTTTAGCCAATAGGGGGAATGAGATGAGCGTTAATGCTGAGACAGCTGCTGGGAGCGGTGGATGGGAAGCAGCTCCAGGCATGGAGGAGAGGAGGCTGGGAAGTAGGTCTTTGTCTACTGGCTGAGTTTTTGAGGGGTTATCCAGCTAAATGTCTTTAGCTTGAGTGGCCTGTAAATGGTGTTCATGGTGACCGGGTTTGAAGTGAAAGTCAGAGATGGGGCAATGGCACCATAGCTTCAAATCATTCAATAATGGTGACCCATTGTGCCTCCCTCGTGAGGTCAGATTTTGTGAGGGACACAACTGAATGCGATCTTAGAAGTTATAGCCATCTGGTCAAACACCTAAATAAAATAACACTCATGAAGTTAACTGTCACTTCTACCCTGGCACCTAGTTTCCTCCTGAGCCTTGGTTCCATATTTCTCAGTCCAGTGGGTACCTTTAACCAGATGTCAGGTTGCTCCCAACCTCAGTGTGCCCCAAACCTGTCCTATCTTCTTTCCACATAAAACTGGTCCTCTCTCCTGGCTCCCTGTTTCAGTTAAAAGTACTATTATTATTCATCCAGTTCTCCAGAGGGGACCCTGTCCTACCAATTATTTCCTTGGAATGTCCCTTTCTCTCTGGCAGCCGCCACAGTAACCACACTGCTCAGGCCTTTCCCAGCTCAGCTAAGTCCTGTATGTTGCCCCCATGTGGTTCCTTCCCAGGACATATTAGTCATACCACTCTTACTCGAAAACCTTTATTGATACCTCATTGCCCAAAGGATAAAAACCAAATCTCCTAACCTGGCAGCCAAGGTATTTCAATGTGGCCCAATTCAACTGTTATCTCCTAATTCCTCTAACCCTCACTGTAGCTCCATCCAAGCCCAGCTCCTGCCCTCTCGTGAGTGTGTTTCCTGCATTCCTACCGTGTGGTCTGTTCAAACTGCCTGCTTCTGTTCAATGCCCTGAAATGCCCACTTCCTTTTTTGCAACCTTTAAGAAACTTCTCAGCCACAGGACCCAAGAGCTACTTCCTTTATGAGGATTTCTTGGAGGACTGCAACCGAAACGATTGCACTTGAAACATGTAATATCTTCTGGGATTCTTTTGTTGTTGTGCATTTGTATTTGTTTTTTATTTTCTTAGATAAATGTCTCAAAGCATCAACTGGATTTTAAATGCCTCAAAAGCAGGATGTGTGTATAACTTTTCTACCAAGGACCCCATAGCACCACACACAGGATTTGGTGCTCGGTAAACGCTTGTGAGTTTAGCTAAAGGACCCACTGATATAGAGATGCAGCTCTGCTCCATAGTCAGTATCTAATGCCCACTTTTCCAGATCTGAAGCTAAAAACTTAGCAAACACAGAGCCACGCTGTTTGAAATGGAGAGCAGCACTCTTCATGATTTTTAAGAATTTTCTCATCTGCCTGGAGTGACTATCTGTGTGACACTCAGAAGCATCTTGGAGCCTGAGGAGTAATTTTTTTTTGAACCTCTGATGGTGATATTCAAAATCTTTAACAACCTGGAGCATGGGCAATGGCCAGTCAGAACAGGTACAGGATAACCAGATGGAGGCCAGCTGTGAACAACTGGGATACCTGCAGTGTGTTTGTGTGTGTGTGTGTGTGTGTGTGTGTGTGTGTGTGTGTGTGAGCTTTACTTGACTTTCTGACCTTCTAAATGTCTAGAGCTTTCCCACATTATTAAGGTTCCCCCATCATTATTGCTTATGTTTTAATTGTCAAACCACACTAATCTGCATATTTTCATTTAATCATAGAGCATCTCTGGGAAGTGCGCAGTGCAGGGATTGCTATGCCCCTTTTCAAACAAGAAAACGTTAAGGTTCAGAGGCAAAAAAAGGAAGCTTAGTTTTCTGTGTTCTTTTCTGGTACTCTTTGTACCTCACTAGGCTGCCTTTCCTGCATTCCCTGGAACTTTGTGGAAGGCACAAAGAGAAGATGTTCATTGGTGAACCCAAGTTAAAAAAGGAGCTCCTACATATACATTTAGGGGTGAAGAAGAACTTTTGGATGTGTTAGCTTTGTTTTGGCTGATCACATTCTGAAAAGTAGCTTGGCAGTTTTGGAAAATCCATTGTGTTCTTTTAGGCTGCACTCTTGCTATTACCGATTATAATATATTGTGTATGTTGTTGTTTCATGCAACTTGTTCTTAAGAGTTCATAAAGCCAATTTGACTAGCAACGGGCTCAACCAACCTCCCTTCTCACCACCTTCTACAGTGGGGTGGGCAAAGGTAATTCCAAAGGCTGGAAATAGTGTCGTGTGGGATGTAATTGATCAGATAAGAAAGGAAATATTGACATACATTTCTCTAGAACCCAAACCCTACTCTCCTCTCCACAGCCTTGGACCAGCTTAGAATGAGCAGTCAGACTCGGGCTTGCTGAGGTACCTGCATTACCAGTTCACCCTTGGCTGACACGCTGCCATCAGACTTCCCACCTTGCCTGTCCTGTGAGAAGAGAGGAAAGACAAGCATCTTTTGAAAAGAATGCCTAATGTAAAAAGAGAGATCAGGAGAAAAAACAAACAGTTAATATAAAGAAAGAGAATAGAAAAACCAGTATAGTGTGGGGAGGACTTTTTCAAAGTGGGGCTTTAGACCTAAAAAAAAGAAATGCTCCTTTATAGGTTTCTCTAGGACTCTCCAGGTCGCTGTCATCATTTGTTCTGACTTTAACTTGAAGACATTGGAAGGGACATGAAGAGAGGAAACATTGAAATTGTCAGAAATCTACTTTGTTAACTTAGAAGCTTGAGCTTTGAGAAGCAAGGTCTTAGATCTGGCTTCTCGGCTCAGCATTATCTAAATGATGTGATATTGAGAAAGTTATTATTATTATTATTATAAATTTCAAATGATCAGATATTATTTAGGCAACAATTCTCATGTGTCAGTACTTTTAATGTTGTGTACATAAAATTATAGTAAAAAGACGACTATAAACAAGATGTAGCCCCTCTATTTTCACGGACAGCACACTGCATCACGGTAAACCGAGTTTATATTCCACCATCCAGTGTGGTTCTCTCATTAGTTCACTTTGTGGCGGGTCATTAAGAATATCTCCAAATCCAATAGTCTCATCATTACCCCTCAAAATATCCAGTGAAAGGTTTGCGCTTGGAAGAAATGGAAGACGCTGAACTTGCTGCACCGCCTTGAATTCCATTTGCAACTTTAGCGGAGCAAACAGACCCTGGATGTTTCTCAGTGTGGAAAAATTCATTTCATCTTGATTGAGCTGGAAATTTTTTTCTGATGATTCAAGAGGATGACTGGGCAAGAGTTCATTTTTCACACAAGAAAAACCTTTTTGAAGAAGATCATGACTTTCAAAAGGCCCACTTGCTGAAAGTCCAGTAACAGGGATACTGTCCTTCAGCTGAGATCCAAGTCCTCTGGCACACATCTGCAGCTGGCTCTGCGAACGGCCTCTCAGCCCGGTTACCGCCAGTCGGCCCAGCAGCTCAATTCGAACGTTATTTTTCTTAGTTTTATGTCCTCTTTTTTTTTTCCTCAAAGGTTTATGATTTGTTTTGTGGAGGTTTATTTCACATATAGTAAAATGCTCAAACCTAAATCTACAGCTTGATGCATTTCTGCACATGTATATGCCCTTGTAACTACTGCGTCTTCAGGCGTAACTCTGTTGTAACTCCTGTTATACTGGTTTTGCCTGGCTTTTGAATTTCATATAAATGAATCATAGAACATGCCTTTTTTTGAGTCTAGCTTCTTTTGTTTAGCATTGTGTCTTTAAGATTATCTATGGTTTTAACGTCTATGCATAGCTTTTTCCATTGCAATGCAGTATTCCACGA
Organism: Rhinolophus ferrumequinum; assembly: GCF_004115265.2. NCBI lineage: Eukaryota > Metazoa > Chordata > Mammalia > Chiroptera > Rhinolophidae > Rhinolophus > Rhinolophus ferrumequinum. Next base: position 59,302,819 of record NC_046285.1, on the reverse strand, counting down.
TACGAACGTGCCTCAACTATTTTATCTATCCTCCTGTCAGTGGTCATTTAGTTTGTTTCCAGTGTTTCACTGTTACGAATAAAGTTGCTACGAACATTCTTGTCCATGTATTTTGGTGGAATAAGTGCTCATATTTCTCAGGTAGATTCATAGGAGGGGACTTATTGGGCCATAGAGTTTTGTATTTCCCACTTGGTAGATACTACCAAATGGTTTTCTAAAGTGGTGGTTTTTCTTCAGTTTTTAATGAGAAAGGAGCAGCTGGTCAAGTCAAGGGTGAGATGTGAGGAATCAGTGGGAGTTGGCAACATCTTTAAGATGGAACGGGAACAGTTAAGGTGTTTGGTGCTTGGTTTGAAAGAGGAATCTTCAACACAAGAGACAGAGAAAGTTTCAGATGGTGATACAAGGAGTTTAATTTTGCTGAGTTCATTTCCAAATAGGGCTGAGATATCCAAGTGGAAATCCTCAAGGCAGAGAGAGTTCCACGCATGGACATAGGAGAGAGGTTGACGGGGACGAGGGAGGCCTGGGAGGCCTCACCACGCACAGGTGGCAACTGAGGTTCCTTGAGCCGTGCTCTGCATGCAAAGTGCTTGGAACTAATGTGCTTTCCGTGATGGGCCATTTCAGAGCATCTGGGTGGCCAGCATTGGAACGACTTAGTCAGGGGAGTTTTCTCTCACAATCTCATGGGTGCGGCACTGACCCCTATAGACTTGTTCTGAAAACACAAACCCTAAGAATTGTTGAGGAAGCCCTCTCAGGGATGTGACTGTCTGAATGCTGCCTACGTCTGAAATGTGCCCGGCGTTGGGGGGCAGGAAGAGCCCTGGCGGGCAGCAGCACTTACCCGGGTGACTGGGCATATCGAGGTGGGCAGCAAGATGTGGTCTCTGAGTTCCCCACCATCACACAACATGGATAATTCACATTTGCGGTGAAACTGGAGGGAACAATGAAGATGAGAGTGAGTGACCAAGGAAATGTCAAGTACGAGGGTTTAGAGGTTTACTGGGAAAGCAAGCTGTCTAGGACTCCCCCAAATCCTGATGCACTGCTGCCTTTGACAGTAATATCGCGCGCGCGTCTGTGTGTTGTGTTATGTTTTTTGTGTGTGGGGTGTGTGTGTGTGTGTGTGTGTGTGTGTGTGGGGTGCTAAGTCTGCTGTGGGCAGAGAAAGGAGATGAAGTGCTGCCCAGGCTGCTGGAGCAAAACGGTCATGAGCAGCGGCCTGTGGCCCTTCCGTGGGGCACCCCATGTGGATTCCAGAGCCCCCTGGATATTTGCTCCCTAGGTTCTGAGACTCTTGAAGGAAGGAGGTCTTATTGAGAGGCTGGAAGTAAACCCTGTGATTCAACCTCTGCATCTTAAGAGTTTTGCAGTTTGATTTGGAGACACGTCTTTTTGAGGCTGATCAAAGACCTTGGTCAAAGGGACAAGACATGGCACCGAGTTTGCTTTGGCAGGCAGGTCGGGCAGGTCCAGGCGTCCGGAGAGGAAGTGGACATTTGCTGTGGCTGGCGGCAGCAGGCACAGGCCTCTGGCCCAGGCAGCGGGGCTGCTGTAAGAAGTGTGCCTTCCTTTGACGCCTGGAGGAACACGATTCTGATGTCAAATTCCTCTCCAACTCTGCTGGTGCCCCTGGCCCCAGATGACACCCAGGCAAAGGAAGTTAATGGTCCAGCCTGCTGTTCACAGCTGCCTGGCCACATAGGCAATGGATGGGCCAGCTTCTTCTTAAGCAGCCCTCACTCCCCTGGTTCTGGGGATGCCCTCTCCCGAAAGCTTGGTGATTCATTGGAGGCACTGTTAGATTTAGGGCATTGAATGGGGGCTCTGGCCACCTCCCAGCCTTGCCCCCCTAGCTCCGCTCAATCCCTCTGGCAGGATGTCCACTAATCCCTGGCCACAGCTTGAGCAAAAAACCACACTGAAAAGAAGCAGGGCTGTCCTAGGCGCCAACCCACCGTCATCCGGCACCACACGCAGTGCCGCGCGGTGACACTCTGGTAGCACTTGATACTTTTGTGGCACCGGTCACACTTGACGGAGGTGTTCCCTTCTACCCACGCGTGCTGCATCACCTGCAGGAGGGAAGGGAAGGATAGCAGGGAAGGCTGCAGAACCAAGCCCCTGGGCTTTTGGTCTGAGGAGAAGGGTCTGGGAGGAGCACAGGGAGGTGGGGGTCAGAGGGGGTGTTCTCTGCTTAGTTTACGCAGTTATTGGATGCTGGGCTGCTTTGCTGCATTGCACTGATGTGGTCTCTTCCTGCTTAACCACCATTTCACTAATTAAGGTAGATGAGAAACCACTTTTCCTGTGCTTTGAATAGCTCATTCACCCTGGCAATCAAGCCTCTGAGCAGCACCTCGTCTGGCAGTCCATCTGTCTGTCTTGCAGAACTCATTGCAGAGTGAGGGGCTTGTGTGCGCCCTCTTCTGGAAGGCAGCGCGATGCAGGGAAACACAGGAGGGCTTGGGCAGCAGACAAAACCCGTTGGAGTCATTGATCTTCCACTTGGCAGCAGGGTGACCTTTGACCAGTTCCTGGACCTCTCTTAGTCTCGGGTCCCTCGTCTGTAGGAAAGGCATAATAAGCCCCACCTCTAGGTTTGCTGCAGGGTTAAATGAGATAGCACACTTGGAAGGGCCTCCCTGGCACAGTCCTGGCCCTTTGGAGGTGCCCACTGACGGGTAACTTCCCCATCCCGTCTTCCATGGGCCAGTGGCCCTCAGCTTTAGCAGCCCATCAGCGTCACCTGGGGAGCTTCTAGAAGTTCTCAGGCCCAGCCCTCACTCCAAACCAAATAAGAGTTTCTGGGGATGGGACCCATCATCTGTATGTCTTAAAGCACACTGAGTAATTACAATGTGCAGCCAAGGTTGAAAAGCACTCTAGAAGGAAGTTAGAGGGAAAAGTTCAAAGAAATTAGTGTGGGTCACCAGTTAGCAGATTATTTCACGTGTTTCCTGGATAGCTGGTTGTACCTGCTGCCTGGACAGGAAATGCACTAGAGCAGCCTGGAAACTTGGGAAGCAGGTGGGATACATGTGTTATGTGTGTGTCTGTAAGTGCAGCCAAAGTGACCCATGACACCAGACGGCCTGAGTCCTCAGTTGTCTCCCCCACGAATTCTAGAGAACTTCACAAAATTTCCACCAGGGCACCCTGGATAGTGGAACGTAGAGGGTATGGACTCTGGGGGAATGAGGGAGCCTAGTCTGAAGTGCCAAACTACAAGCACAATATTAAAGACCCATGGAATATTTGAATGCTACCATCTCTGCTTGCATCCAATGAACTTATCAGTTATGCTTGCATTAACTTATCGGTTAAGTTACTATGTCCTCGTCTCAAAAGGTTTTTGGTAAAATTGTTCTAGATGATGTGTCACATCTATTTTGTAGCTTCTCACCTGCTGCTGCCATTCACCCCTGAGGGTATAAAGAAGCCAGTTTGCTAATCAATTTGTCACCTACACCTATGTGGTCATATTGAAATTGCTCTGAGGTCATTATTTCCATTTTTCAGAGAATGAAATGAGGCTCAGAGAGGTTAAGTGACTGGCCCTAGGTTCCAAGGCTGGTCAGTGGCTAAGCAGGGCGTCATAGCCAGGTCTTCTGACTCCAAGTCCACAGTTGTCTCCCAACACCACATTGCCTTCTCCATCGTCTTCTGGGATCAGAAGAGATGGTGAAGGACTTGGGTTGCCCCTGGAGACTCAGAAGGTCGTGCATGTGCCATGCTGGCCCCTCTGTGGCCTTCCTCTGTTCCAGAGTGCAGGCTTAAGGCCTAAGCCAGGAGTGTACCATGCGTCCTGGTGAAAGGCATGGACATGGAAAGGTTTGTGTACGGGTGTGGTGTGGAAGGAGTCGAAAGAGGCCATGCAGTGTCTCATGAGGCATGCATGCATGTCCTTGGAGGTGCCCTTCTCTCTCGAAGTCTTTTTGGGAAGGGCTGGATACCACTCCTACCTGCTAACCGTCTCCTGACTCAGATTCCTCATTGGAATCTTCCCTACAAAAATTCAGAGTGTCCTTCTCCTGCTAATTTTGAGAAAAGTCTATTTCCAGACTCGGTGAACGGCACCACCCAAGGGCCAAGTTAGAAACCTGGTACCCGTTCCCCAACTTCTCCCTTCTCTCATCTCTTACATCCCCATCGCCAAGTCCTGGTGGTGGTCCATCCACATCATCTCAGATTCCCCTTCATTTCCTGTACCTTAGCCAGTGGGACAGTCCAAATACTCAACAACTGGCACAGATGGGAGACAGCACAGACACAGCCAGCACTGCTACTGCGAATAGGTCAGAGCAGAGCGGGCGAGTGCGGACCCCAGTCCAGGCGGGCCCTCAGGGCAGCACTGCCTCTTGCCTGAACTGTTGGAAGGGTTTTTTCCCCTCAGATCTCTCTCCTGCACTATGGTCAGAGCAAGTAATCTAATTCACAAACCCAGTGATCTCATGAGCTCAAAGCTTTTTAGTGTCTCCTTAGAAACTCCTTCCTGACTCCTCATCTGGCCTCACAAGACCTTCCCAGGCTGGAGCTCTCCACTTTCAGAACACATGGCCTGCCACTTCCCTTTAAGTGCCCTCCGTCTGTCACACCACACTAAGTACAGCTCCCGGAATAAGCCACGTCTCCTCCACGCCTGTGCATTCAATGCTTCTTCTGCCTGGGTGCCCTGTCCCCCTCCATGCACTGTGAGGTCCTCCTGATTTGGGTTCAAGACACAACTCAGATGCCATCTGCTTTGTGAAATCTTCCCTGGCCTCCTCCCCCAGTGCCTCAACTGTGCGTCCCACAGACCTACTGCTGTCATCCATCTCACCACTTTGTACTTGGCTCACGTGCCTATCTCTCTCCCTGTCTCTAGCCTGCACAGGTCTCCAGCAGGCTGAGGTCCATCTTATAACCTGCATACCCCCTAGCACAGTGCCTGGCTCATGGCAGACACCAGGGAGATGCTGAATGCATTGATGGATGAAGGAGATGATTTAAGGGTGGTCCTCAAGGCAGAGAAGGCATTGGATAAAGATCCCAAAGCCACTTCCTGCCCAGGAATCTGTGGTGATTGACATGTTGCCTGGGACAGAGCATGCAATAGAATAAGGCAATAGGTGTCACCCACCTCGCCGCCCCTTTTGGTTTTTGAGTACGTTTTGACACACCCAGGAATGTTTTTGGATACACAGCGTTCGTGGACGGTGTATTTACAGTCTGAAAAAAGTAAGGAAAGTGCTTGTGAGTGACCACCTAGGAAAGGTCCAGCCACCCCTCCCCACCCCCACTCCAGCTGAGGCCCATGCCTTCCTCTGGGTGGCCAGTCAGGGGCAGGGGACATAAGGAGCTGGCCTTGCCTAATGGAAATTCAAAACAGTCTCCAGTTGTTCACTGGGAAGAGAATCCACGGTTATCTCCCAGACATGCTTCTGCACATGCCACCCCGCCACACTGCCTTCTGCTGCAGGCAACGAATGCAACAGGAAAACATCCCCAGAAAGACACTTCCCACTAGAGGGCAGTGAGAGGAGTCAACCTCCTCGCTATCCAGCGCCACAGTATTGTATGTCAGGGAGGCTGGGAGTGGCTAGGAAGGCCAGGGGTCTTCCCACATGATCCTGTGTAAGTTGTTTCATGTCTCTGAAATTCCCAGTTTTCTATAAAATGGCAATAAAATTGCCTGTCTTTCTCTTCGCGGGGTTTTTGCAGCATGAAATGAGGTAATTTGTATAAAGCACTACGTGTCTGGGTCACAATAGCTATTCCACAAATTGTTATTAATGTTGTTGCTCTTACTACTTACAATTATGCAAACAGCAGAGGCCCACAGACCTGGAACCTAATAGGAATGAGACTGCGTCTATAAAAATTGGTGAGAGCTGAATTTGTGTGAGTGCTGGAAAGACCGCTTCTTAAGCCTTCTGATGCTCTCCATGGACACTGGGCCCAGCTCTGCTAAGATGACTTTTGTGGCCAAGGTCACCCGCTGCCTAGCTCACGTGCGTGTGTTTAGGTGAACCGCTCTGGTGAGTCTGACCACACCCAAGGGCCCTCCCTGCAGCAGCAGCTTCCCAGTCTCTGGTGGGTCCAGACCTGTCTGTATTGTGAGGTGACTGGCAGAACACTACTCGCATGAACCCCAGCCCTACAAAGCCTTGTCACTGCAGCCCTCTCCCCTCTCCTTCTGCTCCCCAAATCCACCCTTTCCTATATCACCCCTTTTTTTATCCTTCGCCTCCATCTCTTTCTTCTGTTCTCCTTTCCGGTCTCCCTGCTTCCTTTTTCATGAGTGTTTTTTCTCCTTTCCCGTCTGACTTTACTAAATGGATTATAAAGTGAAACAGTTTTAATTTCTACTGCACTTATAAATATAGTTTTATGTGGCTTATTAATAAAAAAAAAAGACCCAGGTTCTTATGACCACCTGAAACATTCACTAGCAAAACCCAACTGAAATTAGTATGAGATACTTTTTAATTATGTGTGAACTTAAGAACTTTTTTCAGTGTGTGTGTGGGTCAGTGGTCCATGACGGGACTCCAACAATGGGACAATCCTTACCCATTGTCTTGGGTAGAACAAAAATAGGACATGGAGGTCTTGCTTTATTCCCTGCTATTGGAACAAGACGGGAGGTCCCTCAAGCTAGGAAGTAGAAATACCTAGACTTTTTCTGGAAAGGCTCAACCATGTGCAGAACAAGATAGTTCCTGGGGAAAAAGGGTTTGAAGGAAGTTTACTCACAAATGCAGCACAGGCCTTGCTTCCGAACGCCCATCAGCATGACATGGCAGAAGTTGCAGTAGGTTGGTTTCTTGAAATGCTTCATGGTCCAGGCGTGCCTCCCGTCCCCTGTGGGGCCCTGCAGGGATAACAAGGGAATGAGGCGCCAAGCAGGCAGCCCCCACGTTAGCAGAAGCTCGAGGCTGCCTCCTGTGTGTTTTCTTCTTTCTAAAAAGACTGTCTTCTTGTACTTGGAAGAAAAGATATCCATTTATTTTATGGATGTAAGGACTATTTTAAAAGAAATACAAATCAAAAGAAAGTTCTTTGTGTGTGTGTTTTCTAAGCTTTACAAATATTAAAAATTAGGAATATCTGAGTGGGAACATGTGTTGGGGGATAAAACAAGCCCTCTCCTATATGGCAGGTGGAAGTACAAATCCGAACAAATTTTCCTTCCTTGCTTTCTTCCTTTCCTCCCTCCCTCCCTCCTTCCTATTTCTAAAGATCCTTTAAGTGTTTGTAATCTTTGACTTACAAATTTCATTTCTTGAGTTCTGTCCTAAAGAAATAATTTTTGAAAGACAGATGAGCATTTTTGTGCTCTGTCAGATGTTTTATTTATTTAAAATAATGCAAAACTGGAAACATCCTAAAGATCTCAAAATTACCAAAAGGTTAGTTGTGGTACAGCCATGTGATTTAATGTTAAGTAGCCATCAAAAAGATATTTATAAAAAATATCTAATGGCATGGGAATGAGCTCATGATATAGTGCTCTGTAAAAAAAAAAAAGCAGAATGCAAATCTGATGATTTATTCTGATCTCAGTTTTATATAATAAGAGCTTTGATGGGAAGAAATATCACTAAACAGTTAACTGTAGGTAACAGAGGTTAGCTATAGCTGGAAGCACTATGAATTTATTTTATTCTGTAATTTCTATTTTCTTCTGTATTTTCCAAATTTTCTATAGTGAGCATGTATTAGTTTTATAGTCAGAAAAGAGTAGTTTAGTAAAAACAATCCATTCATCCCACCAACTTTCTGAACACAGATGAAATAGTAAAGAGACAGTCAGAGAGAAGGTTAAGACATTTCCTCCCGGCTTGGCTCAGAAGCGAATTCATCTTTATGCACTAGATAAGCCAAACCTCACACAATCCCACACCTTCCCTGGAAACCAGAGCTCCCACCTTCTAGCCCCTGGGAGCACAGCCTTGCTGGAGGCTATGGCTTCAGGAGCATCCCTCCCCGCTTGCTGCCCCTGTACCTTTCTCATAGGCTCCATCACAAGAGCACCGCCACTCTCCGGCCACTCTCGGGCTGGCCTTAGGGTATTAAAAACTACTTTAGGAAGGTGGTGGGGATTGACAGTCAGGTACAGAGTCCAGCGTCCCAGACTCAAACCCAGTTCTTACTTCCGGGGCCCTCTGATTTGGGCTGGTCATGGCAGCCTATTCCTGTGCCGACTTTTCTGCTAATGGTCTCTGGAGGAGCCCGTGTGCTTTTCCAAATGCTGCTCTCCTCCTGGAACCAGCATGAGCTCTTGTCTACTCACCACTTTAAAACCTTGCTTCTTCCAAGACCTGAGTTTTATAGAATTACAGCCTTTTTATCTAATGGTTTCTACTTCAGTAAATAGGTGCACCTTCACCAATTGATTAAATGATTCATTAAAAGATTGATTCATTCATTCCTTTGACAAACATCAACCTCAAATGATTTTTGTAAGAATTAAATAAGTAAAGCTCCTAATCCAGTGCCTGACACATTGTAAATTAAAACTTTTCTTAAGTTCCTACTCTGTGCTAGACAGTAGGGAACACGTGTGAAAATAAGTAAAAAGTGTTTTCTTGTGTGTAAGGAGGTAGGTTTATACCTATTCTAGAAATGAAGAAACAGAGACTCAGAGAAGTTATATAAATAGCCTAAGATCACACAAATAATAAGTTACTGAGCCAGTGGTCAAACCGGGGGCTCTTGCTGGCCTCAGAGCCCATGTTCCTTCCATCTTGCTCACCTTCCTCCACAAACCAGGGTTTTCTTCAAGGACAGAAGGGAAACTACAGCAGTATTGTTTTACCTTAAAATACCTTTATTAGCTAAATCAGTTAGCTGACTCTCCCTTTCTTAGCCACTGTTTTTATAGAAGAAAGAAGCAAAAGGACACTGACTTGGGAGAAAGTAACCTTTCCGCTTGGGTTAGAGCACCATCATGTGGCGCTTTCATTCCCGCACACTGGAGGCTGCAGGAAGTGAGCGGCCTTGCTCAACGCTCGCCAGGTTGAGGCTGCTGCCGTAATTTCGCTGGGAAACAGATCGTTTCGCATGCATCACATTCAGATAGCTCCATACTTCTTAGTGGCCATATGTGGGTTTTGAAAAAGCCAAACAAGCAATATGACTTTTAAGACATTGAGGAATGCTTTCTCCGAACCCCAAATACTAAGTGTAGAAATTTACAATGTAGTGCATATTTTAAAATAAACGCATACAATTTTTGATGAATAAAAACTAAATCCACATTTGGTTTTTGTTTGCCACTTTCTTGACGTAAAGTATGGTTGTCTATAAGGCTGACTGGCAGCAGGAGGAGACACTGAGGGGGATGTTGAAGAAACAGTCTGTCTCTCCCTCCTTCAGCCATGACACAGTGCGTCGTCTCTCTGCAAAGGGTTGGAGGTACTTTGGACTCAGCAAGTCCAAAAGAGGAAATAGACACTCGTTCACTTTGATTAAAATGTTTCATCTCTATTTCCATGTTTCAGAGAGAAAAAAAACAGGTATGTTGGAACAGCACGCAGGCAGAACCTCTACTTTGATTCAGGTATAATCTTGAGTATCGATGGCAGAAAGTATATCTACTCATGTGAGCACTCGCCGGTCCTAGCTCATGCGCGTTCTTGCACACAGTAGGTTCTTGGTAAATGATCATTGCATGAGGGCTCTACTGTCCCTGAATATGGAGGATGGCCTCTGGTACTAACTAGCTGTGTGTTCCTGTGCAGGTTCTTTACTCTCTGGGCCTCAGCTTGTAAAATGAAGGGGATAGACCAGGGATCATCAAAGTCTTTTCCAGCTCTGACTTTCTAGGGTTCTAAGAAATAAGAAGAGAGTTGTGTAGATCCTGGGTCCTTGATTTCTACTTAGCAGTTGGAAAGAACTCGACACGCTATGAGATGTTTGCAGAATTCTTAGTTCTTGAGTACTAGAAATGGAAGGCTCAGCTTTAGTCCTGAATTGCAGAACTGTTGGATGGAGACATCACAGGCAATGACAGTGAGCTAGAGGATAATCCAGCTGAACTTCCTGTTCTGTTCCTCTCTATGACATTCCAGTAATCTCCAAGAGGTATTGCTGCACAACCTGTGAGACTGTCCTGGTAAAAATGTTTAGTGTCACCATTTATACTTCTAGTTCTAATCTTTCCTATCTCATGTATGAAAGTTACTTCCTTCGGTAAATTAACAAAAAATACAGTAACTCACTAGGTCAGATGAGGGCATATTTAATTATTGATTTTACATTTTGCCTCTACATTTATCCCCTACTCTGATCAAACTGGGAGGTTTCTCTAATACATTCTGAACTTTCTTTCATTTGGGTCTTTGATCAAGCTATTCTCCTGGCCACAAACTCTCTACCATCTTCTACCAACAAATCATACCCATCCTTGAGAACTGGATCAAACATCCTTCTAGGTCCTTCCACTTGATCTTTATCTCAAGAATGGGGTATCAAAATCCCACATATCCTTCAGGGCCAAAGCAAACACCCTCTAATATTTCTTTCTACTGGTCTCACTCTGAACTGTGAGTTGTTAGAAAGTGCAGGATCTTTGGAGTCAAGTACTCCAAAGATGCTTCTGAAATAAATTCTGGCTCCTTTTGCTCCTTAGGCTAAGACTCTCAGTTTTCCATTTGTATAAACAGAGAAAAAAAAAATAGCTGCCTTATCTGGTCGTTTTGATTGTTAAATAAGAGACCATCATTGATTGCCCTTCACCTCACAACAAATCAGCATTTTTTCCTTCCCTTCCTCCTTCCCTTCCTTCCTTCCCCAACTCTCTTAGCATTTTTAAGCCCAATTTATGGAAAAGATGGAATTCTTCTTTGACATTTTTGCCCTTTGCTTGGTTGAGTATAACCTTCTGGTGGGTGAATATTGTATCTGTGTCCCCTCACACAGCTCAGAACAGTTTATTTAGTAGCAATTTAGTACATGTCTGTCAAATGAATGAATATATTTTTGTCACTAATAGGTCAACAGAGAGGACTTTCTGGTTGGCCTAGAGCATAAGGTGTGCCCACTGGGGCAGAAGCCAAGGCGATATGTAGATATTAACTTCCACATAGAGCTTGATGCTCCTGAAAGGCCTGAGATCTTTGCACTCAGGCTTGCTGACTTACAGAGTCGTCCATGCCCAAGAGGACCAGCAACGGGATGGTGGTCATCCCTCCGTGGACCCATTCCTGTAGAGACACAAAGCCGTCCCGGTCGTAGTCCATCCCTTGCAACATCTCCTTCAAAATCTGTGGAATCCATAGAGCAGCAATTGTCTACTTTCATCTTCGACTTCTCTGTCCCCCCTCTGCCGTCTTATTTCTCTTTCGTTCTGCATTGTCTGGCTTGTGTTTTACCCACTTCCCCTCTGATTCACAGTGAGTGGAGCAGTGAGGGAGCAAGTGGGGGTGAGGAGACCAGGGCTCCAGGGCCAGCTCTACCCAACCTGACTGAGTGGCCTTGGACAAACCACCCGACTCTCTGGGTTCTGCTTTGCTCATCTGTAAAATGGAAATAATACTGCTACGTCTGCTGCACTGTAGTGAGGATTAGAGAAAAAGTATATAAAATGTGATGATTATTATTAGCTGGTGATTGAGAAAAATCTTTACAATTCTTTCTAGATCTAAATGATTTGATCGATGAACGCCTGTTATAAAAATTCAGTGCTGATGAAAAGATCAGGGGGAATTATTATTTGAATTACATTTACATTTTTCCCTGCTGTCTATATGTCCTATCAGAGAAGTACGAGGTCAATGTGTGGCCCCAGAGAAGCTGCGTGTAAGAAGATGAGTCTGGGACAGCCTGCCCAGTAAACACTGGTATCCAAATCCTGAGTCAGTCCCACTTGTCTCTTGGAAGTCACCCCATGCTTCCGGAAACTCACAGGCCTTAGCTCCGTGGGATCCCACTCGAGATACTGGGCAATGTGCAGCATTTGGTTGACAATACGATTCATCTCCTAGAAAACATCAAAAGGAGAAAGCAAGTGAAGGTGTGTTTTCAAGAGCAAGACTCAACATCACATGCTAGTGCCATATGCTGGCATTTCATGGGGAGCTCACCATTTGTTTCTGCTCTTTATTTCTGCCTTGGGCACAAATCTCAGCGGACAGTATATGCTCACAAGAAGCATAGAAGACAGATAAGCCAGAGGTCTGCAGAAAGTTCCCGGAACTCTAACCTCCCCCTGGGCCCACCTGGACTCACACTCCTTCCCCTAGACTGGGCTTTGACTAGAGAGCACAGGAAGCACTCCTGTTTTCTTCTTTGTGATCTCAGCTCCCTCAGCTCCTTCCAGACCGAGGCGTCTCTCTCAGACCTCCCTCTTTTATCACTTCTCATTCCCATAATGTTAGCAACTTGGGAGTTATCTGTACTCCTCAGGCGTCACTTTCAGTCGGCTATAGGGCCACTGAGTTGGTCCTAGCTCAGACACTACGATTTAGATTCCTTTTGGCATCTCCTCTGTTTGTTTTGTACCGTGTTCAGGCCCTGAGTCTGGGACTCTGTGAACAGGAAATTCATGAGGGGTATGTTGGCCTGGTGAGTGAGCCTTTTGTTTGGTACCAAGGCCCGGCTCTATATAAAACATAATTGTTGGATGCTACTGAGTTAGTGTACCGAGTCCAGCTGAAACACACTGTATTGAGCAGACATTTGCATTTCTTCAGACCATCTGAGGTGTTAATAGTAAGACTGATGTGGGGAGACATGTTGGTGAACTGAAGCAAGGTTCAAAAATGTTACCTCCCCCAGGTAGAATGCTGGGTCAAAACCAGCAAGCTAAAGCCCAACAGGAATTTTAAGAAACTATGTTTCACTTAAATTAAAAAATAATCCATTGCAAAACTGTAGATGAGGTGGTAGATGGGAGTAAGGAAGTGGGCAGAAAGGTGGGGACAGGGCTCCACGGAAGTTCCAACGGAAAAGAGCTTGTGTATCTAATTGGGTCCAAGATTCAATGAGAAAACAATGAGATTCAGGAACTGACCATTAGACTCAGTCTTGAGTGTAAATGGGTGGGCATTTTCAGGAAGCAGAGGGGGCAGATTTCAGGAAGCAGAGGGGTCAGGCCATATGTAGCCACTTAAAGAGTCCTGGAGAGGTGGGTTTAGTTCTGTCTCATATGTTAAGAATGGCATTGACAAAGCAGAGCTTGACCAAAGTGGAGGTTTAAGCCTGCCTTATGAGAAACAGTATAGGAAGGGGGAGATTTGGGCTTGGAGAAGATTTTAGGAGAGATGTGATAGTACTTGAAACATTTGAAGGACAACTGTGTAGAATCGGTATTCCACTGGTCAGCTGTCCTGGTCAGTTACAGAGGGCAAGAAGTAAGCGGAGGGACGTAGGGAGGGAGTTGGTAAGGGTGGGCCTATTTTGGCCTCACTGCTGGGTGAGGGGAGTTGGAAGGGAGAGCACAATCAGGTTTTGTGTTGAAATCTCCCTGGCAGACTACAGGTGCCTTTTGTGTGGAAAGGAAGCCCTCCGTAACAGTCACCCCAGCAGTGGACTCGCTGTTTTAAGGCAGTAGGTGAACCCTCCAGTACTGGGACTGTTCACAAAGAGGCTGGGTGTCCAGCTGCCAGGGATTCTTGGTGGGAAATTGAATCAGGTAACTCTTTTGAGACTGCTTAAGTCCACTGATGTTACCTTCCAAGTACATGGTAATGTAACCAGTTCTTACACCTGCGATGCTTCTACCCTGGTGCAAAAAACCATCGTTTCTTGTCTTGCTTATTTCAATGGCCTCCTACCTGGTATCTCTTGCACCCCTATAGTCTAGACTCAATACAGCAGCTAGAGTGATCGTGTTACAATCCAAGACAACCATGTCACTCCTCTGGTCCAAATCTCCTATGGTTCTCATTTCTCCAGAGTAAAAGGTAAACCCTTTCAATCACCTCAAAGGCTTGATGCCTTGCAAACTTCCTCCACCCCCGTCCCATTACTTCTCTAATCTCACCTCCTATGACTTACTCCGCCCTCATCGGTTTACTCATTCTGCTCTAGTCACTCTGGCCTCCTAGTTAATCTGCTAATATTTCAGGCACCGCTTATAACCCTTGCACTTGTTCCCATTCCTGAAAGATGCTCCTCTAGATATTCCCGTGATTAGTTCCTGACCTCTTTCAAGTCTCTGTTCAGCTGTCTCTCCTCAGAGAAACAGTCCTTGTCTCCCCTAGCTAAAATTGCAGCTCCCTCCAAAACGTCCTCTCCCCTTTATTTTCCTTTTAGCGTACATCTCTATCTAGTACATATTTTACTGTGCTTCACAGTGTGTGTTTGCACTGGAATCAAAGCTTCGTGAGGGCATAGATTTTTGTCAGTTGGCTCACTGATGTACCCACCCTTGCTAAGAATAGTGCCTGACACATAGTAGATACTTAATAAATACACAGAGGGTGCCAAAAAACTGTGTACACATTTTAAGAAAGGAAAAAACTGTCTTTAAATTGTAATGCAATGGATGACACTAGCATTCATTTGATTAACGCCATCTTTTGAGTGAACGTCACACTACAAATTGCTACCGTAATTCAATTCAATTTCGAAAAGCAATACATAGACAACATCTCTTAAAATGTGTACATTTTTTTTTGGCACCCCTGGTATGTTGCCCAAATGCTTGAGAGTCTGCGATTCTCTGGGTGTTACTTTGCATGACCCAACCCACAGCACTGCAATGTGGCTGTAAGGATCGCAGAAAGACACTTTGGGATTCAGAGGGAATTGGGATGATGCAGTTGCTCTTGTGAACTTGTTGCCTTTCTTCTTCCCTCTGGTCTGACTCTGCCCTATGCACCTCAACTTCAGAGGCTTTCTGTTAATGAGACCCATCTCTAACACTGCCAGTCACGAAGACAAGGCTTATCTGACTCTATTCGCCCTCTCCCCTCTGCCTTCTTCCTTTTCCATCCTTCTTCTCACAGCATGATCCCTTACCAATCCCTGCTTATTCCTGAGGAATGGGGTGGGGGTGGGGCAAATCTCGGGCTTTTCCGGATGCACCAGGAGGGGATCATGAGCTCAGAGCAGACAGAGCCAGTTGAGAGTTAGTCCTAGAGCTAGTGACCTGGGTGCGAAAGGAAGGCAAGGATGATGCCCAAGCACACCAGCAGTAACCTGTCTTCCTCCTGTCCTCTTGCCCTGGTCTTGCTGCCTCTTCTATCTCCTCCCCTCTGCCCCTAGTCTCCAGCAAAAAAATTCCAGGGGGAATTTCTGAAACCACTGGGACGTTAAACTAGATGCAATACTAAAGCATCTCCCCGTTCTGAAGTTTTATGATCCTGGGCTTCCGGAATGATAAGTCAATTAGAGTTTTCTCTCCTCTAGGCTGGCTCTTTGGAAACAGAAGGTGGGGGGTGGGGGGGGGAGGGACTACTCATTTCTGCAGCCCATATTGCGACATTGCTATTCTTATAAAGATGGAACTGAGAGTTTTCAGACTCTTCTTCCACCCGCGCCCCTCTCCCCGAGCCTTTCTCAGATCCAGGAGGGATATTTGGAGAACTTACCGCTTGGTCCAGTAGACCATTCTCATCCGAATCATAGAGACGAAACATGACTGCAAGAAACACAGAGGTGAGGCTTGAGGCGTCCTTCAAACATCAGGGATGGGCTAGGGCTCTGTTGCTGCTGGTTTTTAGATCAATTCTGACCGTCACTGGGGTGAAGGCTGTTGCAACCAGATTACCCACCCTCCAAGGCAGAGTCTGACTTCTTTACAGAGAGTGCGGAGTGGGAGGAAAAGCAAGCCACCTGGATTCCGGGTCTGCCTAAGCAACAACTGTTGGCCTCCAGCCCACGAGTGTGAGTCCCTGTAGAGCATTCAAACCTCTCAGCATCACTGGAACACAACACAAAGCAAATGCCCAGCTGCTGGTGGCGCAGAGGCACCAGAAGGATAGACGGAAGGCAGCTTCTGTTGCATGCAGAAAGGCTGTGGCGTTAGGCAGATTCAAACCTTGGCCCTACCCTACCTTCTCTAATAACCAAATAAGTCAACTTCTTTAGGCTCAGTTTCTTCCTCTCTAAGATGGAGATTATAATTGTTTCTTTCTCCTAGCTTTCTTAAAAATGAGGATTAATATGTAAATGATATACCAAATCTACAGTGTTTGGAATGTAGAAGCACTCAATAGATGTTATTTATTTTTATTTTCTTTCACTAATGAACATTTATATATGGCATTTAATATGTACAATGTACTGTCCTTGCATTTTATCATTATTAGTTATTTAATCATCAGTAATGCTATGAAGTAGTTACTATTAAAGAAGCCATTTTATATCTTTTTCTAAAATGTCAATGCTATTCAGAAACAACCTCTATTATGTCAGATTATATGCTACCTTGTTCCCGGGCCTTCACCACCCACCATACCTTCCAACTGAAGGAGATTGTTTTTAATTTGGCTGTGTTTATTCACTTTGATTTTGGCTTGGTATATTGTGGGAATTTTTGGCTTGTTGTTGCCGCTGTTGTTTGGAGGGTTGGGAGATAATCAACAATAGAGTCAGAACAGAAACATCCTCTATCATTTTCCAGGGATAGAGAGGTGATGTAAGACGAGGAAGAGCTGGGAAAGAAATTGGGCAAAGGTCTAAATGTTCATTTATAGGTCCCAGAAACTTGCATTTCGTTCATCTGACAGGTAGTGATCCTGGCGGTGGTCTCAGAAGAAAGCAGGGTGGAGAGCAGAGCTGTCTCCGTTTTCCTCCCATTCTCTACAACCTTTCATTATATTTGCTTTCTCTGAGGAGTCTCCCCTGGCCGACCCTTCCCCCATGCAAACACTACGGGTCTCAGCAGGTACCCACAGGGTCACGGCACTCCTATTAAGTCACCCTTGTGTCGTCAAGTCCTTCTACATGTTTCAATGTCTCCACAGCTTGTGTTTGTTCAGTGGTGCAGCCCTGGTTGGCGTTTAAGCTGCTCAAAGTAGGGTCATGGGCTTATGATTTTTTGTGACTCCTCAGAATGTCTTGTCAGAGGCACTCAGCATATGAGGCTGACTTGCCGAACAGATGGTTGAAGGATGTAAAGAAGGACAGACCTTCCCACTAGTGTTGCTCCCAGACCCTGGGCTGGGGCGACTTTCTAACATGGGGCTCTCTTGGTCCTACTGTGCATGCAGAGTAGAACTAGAAAGTGTGAGAAAGCATCCAATTTTTTAAAGCAGCCTGGCCTTAGGAAGTCATTTAACCTTTCTGTGCTTTCTTACACGTAAAACGAGAATAATCACATCAACCTTCTAGGGTTATTATGAGGTTAAAATGAGGTAATGCATTGTTTAAAGTTCTTATCAAGTATAAGGTGTTCACTGATGAGACTTTTTATTGTTATGATTGTGCTGGTGATAAGTGGGATTTCAGGCTATTATTTCCAAAACGATATATGTTTGGTTATTAAAAAGAAAAGCTTAACTTATTTTCAATCATTAAAATCAAGGGAGGATCTAAATATTTGATAATAGTAAGGAATCATTTTCTGTAGGTATGATCAAGATGTTGTGGTTATATATAAGAAAAAGTCATTTTAGAGGTACATGCTGAAATAGTTACAGATTAAATTATATATAATGTCTGAAATTTGCTTCAAAATAATCTGGGGTAGAGGGAATGAGTGGGAGGTATAAATAAACTATGACTGACGATAAACTGGTCATTGTGGAGGGTGGCTAATTGGGTACATGAAAGTTCACTGCACTCTCTACTTTTATCTATGTTTGAAATTTTCTTCAATAACAAGCTTTTTTAAATGCAGTTTCAAACAAAAAAACTCAGAGACACAGACAACAGTGCTTACCAGAGGGGAAGTGGGGTGGGGGGAGGTAGAGGAGGGTCAAAGGGGTCAAATATATGGTGATGGAAGGAGGCTTGACTTTGGGTGGTGAACACACAGTACAATTTATAGATGATTTATTACAGAACGGTACACTCGAAACCTATATAATTTTATTAACTAATGTCACTCCAATAAATGTAATAACATTTATAAAATGCAGACTCTTTTAATTGGCATTGTAAGACTGAGTCTGAGGGCCACTGATATGACGCGTCTGCCACATCCTCTCTCATAATTATGAACGAATATCATGCCTGAAACTCAAAATCCAGCTGAATGTTGGAAACAATTTGGCATTTCACTGAACATTCGCCAGAAGAAACAGAAACCTGCTACATTTGCTTCTAAATTAGTGGTTAGGATTTGCGACTGTTAACACCTCAAAACTATGGAGGTGATTTGAAGCTCAGCTAATGAGAGAACTGTTTCATTTTGTTCATGGGAAGGGTTAACCTTTGCTAGACGTTTCCTTGCTAATGTTGAACTTTTGCTGATTAGTCTTATTAATTGCTAGAATTTTGACTTTTGCTATAATGTGTCTGTTTTCCCTTCATGTCTACTGAAGTCCCAAGAGAAGCCAAAACAATACCCATATATTTTTTAACAAGCTGCTATCATCTCCTGTTTTAAAAGGTTTTCCTGCAGGATCACAGAGGCAGGTGAGACCACCCCTCACCTTGTAGACTGAGTCATCGACAAGACTGCTTCAGCCACTCTGGGCTTTCCTTTCTGTCACCAGCTATTATTTTCCTTCTAAAGATACGTGTTTGAAATCAGTAGCAGCATGAAACCAAGCGCAACTCCCTTAATTAACTAGTCCCTTTTTCCCTAGAGGCCAAAAAACTTGGGATGGGGATGGATGAAAAATGGAAATAAGCTTACACAAGATGGAAGTTGATTAGATCTCAAGAAAAAAATGAGTTCCTCACTGTTAAAGAGTTACTTGGGCACCGATTAGGGAAAGGAAGACAGCTGCTTGAATATCTTCCTTACTAAGAGGAGGCAGCAACTTCTTAGTTGTAGGCTTTCAGGAAGTCCTGCCAGCAAAGGAAGGGCGTCTCGACCCCCTGCAGAGATCCCTTCCCTTTCTAAATCCTGGTTCTCAGTACCAAGGTCTCAGATGTACTTCCCATTCTCTATACAACTGGTACTGTACCCCAGAGTTGACTCTAGGACATGTTCATATCACTGCTGGTGACAGGGCAGAAAAACCTCCCCCAAGGAGCTAGGACCCATACCCATGATCCCAGAACAATCTCCAGCATGTTTGGAATGATGAGCAAGACAAGAGATCTTCCTCTAGGAAAGAAGTTGAAGCCCCTTGGCAGGGTGAGTACTTACACTCTAGCTTATCCTGAGGTCTCCCTGTCTCCAGCAGGGACAGGTAACATACAACATCCTTCAGGTACACTATGGGGGATTCCGAGCCTGAAGATTGAGCAACAAGCTTCTCCAGGGGGATTGCGGCCACTTGGTCTTTAGCTGGCACTTGCTTCTCGGCAGTCTTTGATTCTGTAACAGGCAAGAGGAAAGCATCCAAGGATACTTTGTTTAGTAAGTATTAAATCCTTTTGATGGTAGAGGCAAGAGGTTTATATAGTGTCTCCAAAAGTGTTTGTTACATAGATATGATCAAATCAGTGTCTCTAGAAATCCGGTTTGTGGAGTTCATACTCTGAATGAACCCTATTCTGACTCTTTTAAGTGTCTGTATTCTTGTAAGAAACTCACCTGTACTCTGTGAATTTTCGAAAAGATGATGGTGATTTTTAGTAATATCAATAGCCAACAGATAAATGTCAGTTAGCCTAATTTTTTGGGAACACACCCAACATGTAAAAGTAATTTTGGCTGGGATTCTGCAATCCGGACTATTGGGCATTTACCAATATACTTTTTCACAATTTTCTTTTCAAATACATTTAATGATAAACAAAAAGATGAATAGCCAGAAGAGAAAACTGGGATTGACAATCACCTGATGCCCAGAAATTAGGAAGAATTTTAACTAATTGCCAGCCTAATCAATTGAATTAAGAAAAGTGCAGAAAGTGACTTATTGTATCACAGGAATAAAGTAAGTTTTTCCTTTGAAATTTTCCTTACCACAGATAAGAAAACTCTCTGCCCCTTTCACACTCTTTGTCCTCTGGGTCAGAAATATAAGGTTATTATTAACCAGAAAACCAGGCACCTATATTTTACTATGTGAATTATCCTTTTTGAGGCACTTTGAGTGCCATCTCTCTTCTTCCAGCCTCTTTATATCTATGCCCACCAAAAACTATCTCTGAATATCGAGTAAGAGGGTGAAACTTACAGAAAACACTAAATAGGCCATTTCAAATGAGAATTTAGTTTTTTCCTCTGGCTTCTGCTTGGACAACAGGAAAAGGGTGGAATTTTCAACAGATGGCCTGACCTTCGGTGAGTCTAGAACTTGGCCCTTCCTTGTTAGGATAGGCCCCTCTCTGCGGTGTCTGCCTGGCACTATGTTCTTGTTTCTGGTGAACAGGGACATCTAATTAAGACATCTGTGAAAGGTGGCCTAACAGGAAAAGGATTTTCTACTTTAAATCTTGAATAACAGAAGAAGATAAAAAAAATGCCTCCTTGGGCCAGCAGCTAGATAATTTGCCCTTTCATGATTTGACCACAGGAAACTGGTATTCCCCATAAACAAGCAAAATGGTGCATCACAATTCACTTCTCCAGGAAGAAATCTCTGGAAGTTGCTCTCAGACCCAGAATGATATAGGGATGGCCAATAAGCATGGTAGTCAAAAGATAACGTCCATTATCTTTTCTCAAATATCACATAATGAGAGCATCCCCAGTAAGTCTTTCCTTGGTACCTCAGAGACTTTGGCCATAAGACAAACCACAGTCAGACAATTAGGAAGCTCAGGGAATGAAGTATAACTTCTCTCAGGTTCCTCTTGAAGTACCAGTTACTTGGACTAAGACAGCTTCTGGGTAAAGAATGTGGGGCCAAACTCTTTTCATGGTTGATTTTCTCCCTGAGAGTTTAGAATCTCAACGCTTCCAGTTTCACTCTCTTTTCTACCATGAAAATGATCTGCGTCCTCTAGTCCACATAAGATTTAAGACTTATTTGTGATGAAAGTCCATTTACCCAAGAGGCCATGGACCTAGCATGGCTGGGTGGGATGCTGGCAGACGGCGGGTGAGCTCATACTTGGTAGAGTCTTGCCCTGCTGCTGTCCCAGAAAGCCTCAGGAAGGCACCAGTGCTCTTAATCCTTGCTTTCTGGAGCTCCATGAGCAGCGTGGAATTTGCAGAGCTTATGGTTCAGAGGCAACTCTCCATTCCCAGCCATGTTCTGCTTTCCATCTATAGTGAATTTTTTTTTATCTCAGCAGTCTTTCACTTAAACACTGAAAACTCAACAATCCTTCTAGTTGCCCCTTTTGCTGTGACTGGAAATAAGATTAGAACTACATCTAGTATCCACTGGAAGAAATTCTCTCATTCAAGTTCCCTGTTACAATTAGATCTCATTCAGTTGTATTATCTCCTATCTATTCTGTATATAATATATATATATATAAAATAATAATATATATACATAATATTCTGTATAATAATAATATATATACATTACAATATTCTGTATAATATTCTGTATAATAATATATATATACATTACAATAAAAATGCATTCTTTATCCCCTAGGCACACTCCAAGAGGTGGAATTCACCAGTGTGAATCAATCTTCTATAGACAATAATGTATAGGAAATTAGGTCTGACTCTCTGATTCTTGGTATTTGAAGCTCCAAGAGCAACCTGGGAGGGAGAGAGTCCCTGAGAGCCCCACCACGGGAATAGGATGCTTAGTCGATACCCTTGGAGACTGAGGATGCAGACTGAGAGTGACCTTGGCAGACCATGATGAGTTAAGAATAAAGTGTACTTCTAGAGAGTGGCCTGAATAATTTCTAATATTTGTCGAACATTTACTGTGTTCCAGGCACTGTTGTAAGCACTCTACACATATAACTCACTCTCCATGTTAACACATTATAATCTCATGTTACAGATGGGGTAGCGGAGGTACAGACATACTGTAGGAAAGAGCGGGAGCTTCGAGGTTAGACAATTCTGGATTGAATCACCAACCCCATAGGTCACACAGTGCTTTATAAACTCTAAAAGCCTCATTTCCTCAACGTGAAAAGTGGTGTGGTTGTGAAAGCTGAATGAAATATGGAATGAAGGAGGTGCCTGCCAATAGATCTCCAAAACAATGGTAACCAGCTGCCCTGTGCTCCACCTCCCGTCTTACCCAAATTGTGACTGCTGTTGGAAATCACCCAGAGCACACTCTTCCCTTCCTGCCCTACTGTCCTCCCATCATGTGTACCTTACCCCAAGAATTGTCACCCAGCCTCAGAATCCCCAGCCCATTTGTGTGGAAGGGGCCCCAGAGATGGAGGCAGAGAGAATCTGCTCAACGGCATAAATTACATGGAGACAAAACTGCTGCTTAGGTTTTTCCCCTCCACCCCAAGGATGTGGTCCTCTCCACTTCTCCCCCATATTTATTTTCCAAAGACTTACCCGTATCGGGAGCACAGGCCTCATCTGCTTTGGCAGCATTATCTACGTTCTGTATGTTAGAATCTGGGGAACAAAGAGCAGATTTAGATTTGGAGGCCAGCCCATGTCCTCCAGCTTCTCAGAGGGGCAGGTAGGGGACCTTCCGGACCACTTAGGTTACAGCTGTGTCTCTGGGTGGCAGCTAGGTTCATGCTCGCTTATTGAGGTTGTCTGTGTCTCTCCCATTAGAGCTCAAGCTTCAGGATACAGTGACAACACATTACCTTTCTTCTGACACTTCCAGGCTACTCCCAGCCTGGGCACCGGAGCTGAATGTGCTCCAGCCCCGGCCCGACAGTCTTTGAGGAAGGCTCCCTTCTTCCTGCCACACATTAGTCTGCACCTCTCTTCCTCCCATCCTCTCCTCTGATCCCGAGTGGCAGGAATTATGCCCCCCCTTTATTCCTCTTACTGAAAGATCCATCAGACAGGACTTCCTGTGACACCCCATGAGGAAAGGAGTCCTGGTCCCCTGGTCCCGTAGGGAAGGTGCTTTGCTCAGGGAACCCTCTGGGAGTGCAGCCATGGCTGTGGAAAGTGGGTTAGAGTGGCAAAACCCAGCTTCCATGTTGGAGAATAGTAGTCTATGTACCTGGGGCACTGGCCTCGCTGTTGCCGACCTCCTCCTTTGGGTGTTCTGGGGTCTCCTGTCTGGGCTTCTGGCTGAAGGCCAGGAAGAGGTTTGTGCTCAGTGGCTGAGGAAGGTCCACCTCCAGGTATGCCCTCATGAACAGCTTGAAGACATCATAGCTAATTGGCTGAGAAGGAACAAAGAGGGAAAGTCAGTAAAGAGACATGGGCAGTGAGGAGTGAGAGAAGGAAAAGGAATGGGAGTCAGGGGGCTGACAGGTGAGAGAAATGGAAATGGAAACAGAAGAAAGTGCAGTGGTTGGTAGGGGCAGAAATGAAAAGGCCAGGAGGTGACAGAGAAAGGCAGGCACAGGAAGTGCAGTTCGGAGAGGACGTAAAGAAAACATTGGTGGCTGCATGTTGGGGGTTGGTGGAACACAGAACCCCCGGAGGCTTTTGTAACAAGACATAGCCAAGTTTAGGTGGAAAAGGGAGTGATGGCGAGTGAGCGTGGGGAGTGGAGGCTGCAGTGCAGGCTGTGCCTGAGTCTAACTAAGCCCATGTCTCTAATGAGCAGGACTAGGTCAGGGGCTTAGAATGCTGGTTAAGATGAAAAAGGATGTAGTTAAAAACACAATAGAAAGAAATAGCTCTTCTGTGCTATGTCAATTTTCTCCTTATGCTGTGAGCAATGTGATTCCTGGGTATTCAGCTCTCAGAAAATAGGAAAGACCTGGAAGAGAAAAGGACATTACTTTCATAACTGACCTTCCCTGGACAAACCTCAAGATAACAGGGGAGGGTGGGTGTGTGTGGCTCAGATGCTCTCAAAACATATCCCTGTGAAGGATTTAGGCACTGGGAGAAGAGCAGGAAGCCAAGGACAGAAGGTAGAACCAAGAAACATGCCCCACACTGGAACCTCTCCCTGCTGTATCTCTCCCAGTACTGCCTGGCTTCTGGTCCCAGGCTGGGAGCGACCATGCCAGAAAGGGCTGCTGCTGCACTCAGCAAACACTCAACAACACTTTGCAGTGAGTCATCACTGGCTTGTGCTTTGATGGCATCAGATTCTTCATCAAATCAGCAGATGCTCGTGGGAACCATCTGAGAAAGCATTACTCCAAGATGTGCTGTGCGGGCTTTGGTGAACATAGAGCCATGAGAATAAAATCCCTCGCTGGGGGCCTACTTGGCTCTCCCTCTAAAATACTGGTAGCATTTGACCCCTTCTGGAAGCTCTCTTCCAGTCTCTTCTGGAAGCTCTGGGAGTCTTTCCAGAACCTGGAGCTAGCTCGCATGTGTACCATCAGATTTGGGACACTAATCTTGGCCCCGAAAACAAGTGAGGCCCTCCGGACACCACTGGGAACTCACAAGGAACTTTCTACTTAGCCTCAGGCTGGGCTGCTCTCCACACCTCCTTCGCAGAGTGGAGGGAGACTGATTTGGCTAGACAGAGGATAATACAGGCTCTTACTAGTCTGAGGGATCTCGAAGCAAATGGTGGACTCACATTTCTTGTGACAGCTACCAATCTCTCTGTCTCTATCTCTCTGTCTTTTCTGTCCCTGAGTCACTGTGCCTTTGTACTTCATACTCTTTTTGTCCCTCTCTGTCGCTACAGCCTCGTCAGTACAGAATGTCCCTTCCCCATACATCTTCCTCCTTTTCCCCAGTATGCAAGAGCAAAATCTTTTTCACCTACTATTACCCTTGGTTGCACCCTCCCTGACTGATGGCATCTCCCAGCGTCTGCCTCTCTGCCTGAGAGCATGTTAAAGCTACCGGCCTGCCCTTCCCTGCCCCTTCAGATTTCTCCAAACAGACCGCATTAGGATCCTCACTTCCTTAATCCCATTCGGTTTGGATTCCAGCCCCTCTGAACCTGCTCTCTTGAAGGTCACAGATTCAATTGTCTCTTTGTAGATTTTCTCATCTTTGGCTTCTGTGCAGTATTCCATCCTCTTTTCTTCTTGAAACTCTCTCGTCCATGGTGTGGTGCTATTTTGGTTCTCTTTGTTCTCTACTTCGATTTGACTCAATATTTGCTGATGGTAGTGTCATTAATTTATTTTAAAAGGCTCTTTTTGCACTGTTTTTTCCTTTACACTATTTTAATTGAAAAGCACTGTTTTACAATGTAGTTTTCAGTTCCAAAATATCCTGTTAATCTTTTTTGGTTAGCATCAAATTGAAAACTATCAGCATAAAATATTGCCGGAAAATAGACTGTACTAGATAATGTAATAAAAAGAAAGTTCAGTTAAACAAAGCCTAACATAACGCTTTTAAGAAACCAAAGCTGAAAGGTCATCAAACAAGGTCAGTGTGCAATGCAGGAGCTCTCATGACTGGTCTCAGCTCTACCATATTTTCCTCTTTTTTGAACCTTAGCTTCTTCTTCAGCAAATTGTGAGTGCTGGACTAGAAGACCTAAAATTCTAAACTTCTATTAGCTTCCATCCTAAACCAGCTCCTCTTCCTGACCCTGCAGCTCTGTTAATATCAATGACACCGTTATTCTCTCAACATTCCAGGTTCAGCTTTGAACTCCCAGTAGTCTGAGACTAGTTCCTGTCCCTTCCTTCTGTCCACTGTTCTTTGGCAATATCTGTCCTATTCAGTCTATTTGAGTTCTTTGTGTCCATTGCGCATCTGCCATGTTTCTGACAAGGGGACTATTGAAGTTCCCAATGATCCTGGTTTCAGACTTCTGTTTCACGCATCCTATCTGCACCACAGCAATACCTCTCCAAGGCTTCCTTGCCTCCACATCCATTTTATCCTTCCTTGCCAGGTTCATCTTCCCAAAGCACAACTTTGATCTGATTGCTTCCTTACACAAAACATTCTATGGCTTCTAATTGCTCCTGGTAGAGTTGAGATCAGTTGTCTCCAAATTTTTAAAATCATGTACCCCTCCAGAACACTTTTGAGTATGCGTTCCCATTTGTCTGTACTTATAAATTATATATGTATACTACTGTGCTCCTTTATTATACATTATAAAACATACACAAAAATAAAGTAGAAAATAAAAATTAGATGATATAAAAATCAATGTAATCAATGTAAGTAGAGATCTAATATGTAGTGTTTCCATAGTACAATGGATCATCCTGTGCACTCCCTGAGTCCTTTGGGATTCATAGCCCTCCCATAATTCTATTTCAACCTAGATTTGTAGTTACTTCAAGTTCTGAGACCATTCTGGTCTTTTCTCCTATTAGTCCCTGTATGTACTTCCACACTCTGTCTATGATCTCCATTTTTCTCCTGTGTTCCAACCTTCCATGCACTTTATGTGAACTGCTTCCTTCTCTACCTGTTAAAATTGTAGCTATCCTTTAAGGTCCAACCCAGATGCCACCTCCTCCAGGAAGTCTGGTATGATCTCCTGTGCCTGAATTGCTATACTTTCCACCTCGTTTCTTGTTGTGGGACACTCATATCTGATATATATAAATACACACACACACACACACACACACACACATATACACACACTCGTGGTTGTCTGTGACATACCTTAGTTCCGTTACTAGATTTAGAGCTCCCAGAAGATAGAGAAATGTCTCATTTCATCTTTGTACTCCCACACTATCTATCACAGTGTTTCCTGGTAGGTATTTTAATGGGTTTTGAGTTTTTAATTGGTACAGTTGGCAGCCATCAGTTATTCTGTGGTTTGCTCAGTCAACATATATGTACTGAGTATCCTAAGCAGAAGCACAGTGCTGGGCACCACTGAATAGACCAATGAATTAAGCATGAGTCCATGCCTTCAAGGGACTCAGTGATACACACACACATATACACGCACACACATATATATCACTTCAATACCTGTTATATATATATAATTCTAAACAGGGTCAGCAGTGGTGAGTACCATAGGACAAGAACTGAGAAAGTGTTTTGAGACCTTAGAAATAATGATTGAACACATGTCTGACCATTTGTGTGCCTATCCTGGGAAACAAGATGGCATAGAATAAGCCCAGGAACAGCACTCACATCAGAAACGCTCAGTGGGGATTAGATCTCCTCACTGAGGCTCGAGAAGTTCAGTGATTTGCCCCTGCCAGCTAGTGGCAGAGAAAAACAAGCCGCCAGATCTTCTGACTCCTAGTCCAGTGCTCCTGCTACTGTATCTGTCACAGGTCCCAGGGCTGACATCCTGTTCCCTGCCTCTCCCTCTGAACAGCCTAATTTCAGGACGCCAAGAAATGTGACTGCGTTATACTTTCAAGTGATATCTGGGTTATGGGAGAGATTCTTCATGAGCGCAGGCTAGGCTCCGAGAAGCTGCTTAGTAAATGTGTGATGTGTAGCGAGTGGCTGTGTACTAGGTCCAAAGCAGATAACCAACCACTACGAGGCACATGGGCAATTCCCTGAGCCTGGAGTGACATCATTAGCCACTGCTATTGTTCAGGCTCCCCCCTCCCCCGTCCTGCCCCCACCAAACTGCAACTTTTATTCAAGAACTAGCTGGGCAATTGCTATTGTTGCAACCTCTGTAAAAAGTGTGTTCATTCTTACATAGTTCAAGAAGGGACGAGAGCTAGATGGAGAGTTTACCATGCATCAGGCATTTTACATACTTGATCTCTCTCAAATCTCAAAACATCAGTGGGGGCTGGCTTTGGCTCAGCGGTTCCTTTGAGTTAAGACCAATCAAAACAACAGTGGATGGTGGGACTGCTACTGGCATTTTGCGGGTGAAAAAAATTTCCGAGAACATAAATATCTTGCGCATAAAGTCATAGAGCGAGTGGCAGAGCTAGGATTTGTGCTTCGGGGTGTCTAAGGTCTGAGTGCCACCCAGCCACTCTGCTCCCTCTGTTCTGTTGTTCTTGCCCACTTCCTGTCTCTCTTCAGCGGCATTCCACTCTCCAGAGTCACACGGTGCTGAAGGGCAAGGGCATTCTTGTCATGGCCAGATGCAGCCCTGCCAGTCTGCAAACTTGTATTCCTCGCCTTGCTTTGCAAGCAACCTGCCATTTTCCCACGGCCAGCCTGTTTCTCATTGAGACATTTTAGCAGCAGTAAGCCATCAAGCTGGAGAGAAATTAAACCCTAGTTGTTTCCCCAACCCCATGCAGGGATCTTACACCTACTAGAAGCCAGCCACACTGTAACAGAGAATGAAATCAGAGTGACAGAGCTCCCCTGGGACACAGCAGTGCTAGGCATAAAGAGTGGGGGCCAGCAGTGTTCTCATAACAGGCAAGCTGCTCCCTGCTTCTGAAAGCTCCTGTGGCCTTCACACCCTGGGTGGCCTGACCAAATTGTTCCCCTCCCACTTGTTAGACTCAAGGCGGACAGGCTGATTAGCAGACTCCACCAGTCTTTGTTCCTGTGTTTTTGGAGCTGGAGTAGGGGGTATGGGGTGGGGGTGTGTGTGTCAGGGAGCTCTTTGTTGGCTCTGCCATCTTCTCCACATGGCTTCTCCTCAGGAATGTTCTTTGAAATGGTGTATTCTCAATCTTTCTTCTTTTCTGGAAGACTTCCTCCAGCTTCCTTCTCCGGGTGATTGGTGCATTTTATGAAAAGCCCCTCCCAAATGTACCTCAAGGCATGGGCTCTGTGGATTCATTCCCAGTGCCCAGCAGAAAAGGAGTTGACTCAAGGTTTGTTGAAAGGATGATACTATGAATAAATAAGTGGCTAGCTTCTCCTCGGTTAGTCCTGCTAATCAGTCACTTTTCTACAACTAGCCCTCATAAAAGGATCCAGGAGGAAGGAAAAGGGAGTTGAGTTGAAAACTCCTGGGGAACTGGGAGAGAAGGGAAATGATAATAGGCACCATTTTTTCAGTGTCTTGTGAAGTATTAGACACTTTGCAAAAATTTTCTGATTTAATCTATTCATCTTATAACTGCGAGGTCTTTTTATTGTTGTTATTATTGTTGTCTTCAGGTCACAGATGAACAATTGAGGCTCAGAGATGTGAAATACTATTCAAGGCCACATTGCTGGCTGGCAGCAGAGGTAGGGGTCTAATCTAAAACCATGTGAGTCCAGGGTCGTGGCTCTTAAACTTGACCCGGTCAGTAGGAAGTAAGTTCCAGAGGGCAGGAACTGTGCTTCCTCATCTTTATATTTTCTACCATGCCCAGTATAGTGCCTGTATGTTTAGGGAATGTTAGATGAATCGAATTTGAAAGTAGGGGAGGTCTTGCATTCATTTGTTTATTCAACAAATATTTATTGAGGGCCTGCTATGTGTCAAATACTCTTCTGGGCTCTTGGGATACAGCAATGAAAAAAAATATTCTAGTAGGAGAGATAGACAAACATGTAAGTTACATAGTGTAACTATGGTGAGAAGTTAGATGGTGAGAAGTTCTAAGGAGGAAAATAAGGCAGAGCAGGGGGATAGGGAGGGTCTACAAAAAGAAGTGAAAATTTTATATAGAGAATGCAATATTCACTGAGAAGGTGACACTTGGAGGAGGTGAGGGAGTGAACAATGTGGGTATCTGGGGAGGAACATTCCAGGAAAAGGCAAAGCAAGTGCAAAAGTGCTGAGGTAAGAGCGACCTTGGCTTGTTTGACAGCACCAAGGAGGTGAATATGTCTGGAAAAGAATGAGAAGGATAGTAGCAAGGAATGAGGTCAGAGAGTAGGGGGAAGTGCAGATTGTGATGACCTTGACTTTTATTCTGAGTAGGGGATTGGGGGAACCATGAGAGATTGTCGAGCAGAGCAGTCACATGAGCTCACTTAATTTTCATCAGATGCTCAGGGTATGTGCAAAGAATAGACTTTAAATATCAAGAGCAGAAATAGGGAGCCCAATTTAATTTGGGCAAAACATGGCGATGACTCAGGTCAGGGTGGTAGTGAAAGTGGTGAGATGTGGCTGGATTTTGGATATATTTTAAAGGTAGAAGTGGCAGGGTTTGCTGATGAACTGGATGTGGGATGTGAGAAAAAGAGAAAAGTCAACGATGACTCCATAGTTTTAGGTTGAATAACTTGAAAAATGGAGTCGTCATTTACTGAAATGGGGAAGACTGCTGGACAAACAGGTTTTATAAGGGAAGATCAAGGAGCTCAGTGTATGTTAAATTTGAGATGCTTATTGGATTTTTAAGTAGAAATGTCAAGTACAGGGGTAAGAGGAAAAGTAGGAGAGTATAGCGCCCTGAAAGGCAAGTGAAGAAAACGGAGGAGGATTTGAGCAACCACGTTCAACGCTGTTGAATAAAATGGCTATTGAGTTTAGCCACATGGAGGTCCTTGGCTCTGTTGACTTAGTGCTTTCAGTGGAGGAGTAGGGACTACATGCCAATGACAGGGCTTTCAAGAAAGTGGGAAAAAGAGAAATTGGAGGCAATGAGTATAGAAAAACCTTTTGCGCAGCTTTGCTATAAAGGACAGGAGAGAAATGAGGTGATAGCTGAAGGGAGAAGTGGAGTCAGGAGAACATTTTTTAATATAGGAGAAATGTTTATATGTTGATGAGAAAAATCTAATATATAGGAGACAGCTGATGTAACAGAGATAGAGATAGATAAGAGATAGACAATAGATACATAGATAGATATAGATGATGAAAGAAACAAAGAAAGAAAAGTGTTGCTGAAGCAATGCCTGTCAATAGACCAAAAGAGGATGGGATTGAGTGCACAAAGTGGAGGGATTGGACTTAAGAGCATGGAGAGTTCATCCCTCGCTTCAGGAGCAAAGGTACACAGGTGGGTAAGGATGTTATGGAAGATCTCTTCTGATTGTTTGTCTTTTCTCAGTGAAGTAGAAAACACAGTGGTTAACTGAGAATGAGAAGGGGGGGAGGAGTGAGAGATTTGAGGAAAGAGAAGAAGCTATGATGTCGTCTTCTAGGACAGTGAGAAGGTGAATGGCCTTGGGAAACATACAATTCCAGGTAGCACCAATGGCTCCCTTGAGACAGGAGAAACTAGGTTGAGAAGGAAGTTCTTCAAAGTGAGCTAAACTTCTAAGAGGGGAACAAATTATGGTAAAGCCTGGTATATGGTTTTTCTTTAAGGCTTGAAATGGAAATGTTCTTACCTCATGTGAATCATATTGTTTGAGGCTCCCACTCTCATTAAATTCAGCCAAGACGTCCTTTATCTTCTTGGAAGAATCTGGAGAGACATAATCCGCATGTGAAACACTGGTGCACAGCTAATGGGAAATGGGCCAAGGAAATTCTGCCTGTCTGACCTTGGTTATGATGGAGCAGCCCCTCATCCCCGGGACTGTGTGGAGAAATGTCACCCTTATATACGCTTCTGCCCTCTCATTTCTTTTTCTTCAGTACATTCTCTCTCCTGCTGTATGAACTATCTTTCTAAAACACAAATCAAATTAGATCATGTCCCTACTCAAAACAATTCAATGGCTCTCCGTTTCCCAGGATAAAGCCTAGCCCCCTTACCTTGGTAGATAAGAACACAGTGATCTGGCCCATCCCGTTCCTTATCTCTTATCTTAATCTTCCATTCACCCCCACTTTTTAGCCACATCAAACCAGAAATCCCTGAAGGCACTCTGTACTCTTTCATGGAGTCTCTTTTCTGTGTTGCAAACTTCACTCAATTCTCAGTACCCAGCCCAAATAGGAACTGCTTTGTAGAGCCTTTCTACCAGTCAGTTAATGATTCCCTCCCCTGGTTCTCAGGTGACTTGTACATAACTATACTAGCACTTGTCATAATAGCGTTATAATTATTAAATTGTCTTGCTTATCTCCTGCTTCAGTTCTACATTGATAACTGCAACTGGCTAATGAGTCTTTGCATATCATACGGAAAACATTTGAGCGGAAATTTAAAAACATTTAAAGTTTTGTTTAATAAGATTGGTGGGCATTAAGCCCTGTGAGACTCTGTCCTTGGTGCTGAAACACTCAGAGGACTCGTGAAGCATGGTAGTTTAGAAAATTCTGTTTTCCATAGGAAACAATTCAGAAAGTACGGGAGAAGATGGTGGATTCTTTTTGGGAGGAGTTTTATAAGGGAATTGGGAGTCAAGAAAAAGGAGTCAATAACTGTCATTAGAAACACATCCTGAGTGCATCCCGTATAGTACTAACTCTCCAGACATCAGAGAAAACTAGGCTTTCTGTGCTCTTCCTATTTTGCAGTATTGTGGATAATTAAGAGCTTTTCAAGCCCCCTTATTGTAACTATTTAGACATCTGAGCAAAGAGCAATGTAATTAAAAGCTGACGCAGTGTTTCTTGGTGTTCAGGCTCTTTGTACAGAAGGGTATGCTCTCTTAGGCCTACGGAAAGTAGATGTGCTCATGAGCTGGGCTATTTTCCATGGCATTGCTGACTTGGATACAATCAAGGAGAAGTTATAATTATTTCAAGATTGAGACATATTGAAATGCCATAGGAAAATGCTACTGTTGCCTAAAAATGGACATTTCTTTCTGAAATTCAAAACAGATGTGGAAAAACTAATAGCTCAGTGAGATCCAAGCAGCAGATGCCATCAATTTGGGCTGCTTCCATTCAATTCAAAAAACACAGAGGATATAAGATGCTGTAAGGTACTGTTGATGAAGTAGTCTGGAGATGATCTGAATCACTGTGGTAATAATAGCTTCCCCTTATTGAAGACCTTCACTGCACATTCTCATATACTCTCCCTAACAATCTATGCAGGTTTGGTAATATTTTCTTCAGTTTACAGATGAAGAAGCTGAAATTCAGAAAAATTCAGTGACTTGCCTAAGAGTCAGGGTTTTAACTCAGGTCTAGTCTGGCTTAAAAGTTTATATTACTTTCCATTAAGCACTATTCCCTATTTACTTCCTAAACATTTGCTAACACAAAGAAAAATGTAATTAATGCTGTAGCAATGCTATGAAGCTCTAGGAAGGACAGAGTGGGGAAGAAGTAAAACTAGGATGACAGCGGTGTTGGGGTACAGACTGGGATGCCCTATGAAGGAGGTATTACTTCAGCTGGGGTGTAAAGAGAGGGTAAAGGCAGACATGAAGTGGAGAGGGTATTCTTAGAAGGGACAGGGTGAACAAAAATGTGGAAACAGGCACCACAGAGCATTTAAGAAAAGTTAAAACCAGAGAGTTGTTTGGGGCCAGATTTGTGTAGGTCTTGAATGACAAGTTAAGAACATTGATTTGAAATTCTAAAAAGTTTTTGAGTAGTGGAGTAACATAACAAGATCTATGTTTCTAAAGACCACTTTGGAAACAGAATGGAAGAGAGTTCAGAATTAGGTAAAAGCTCAGTTAACATCATACATAAATTATATTCAAATTATTACATGAGCAGCTTAATTAATTAGGGAAACCCCTATATATTTTAGACTTTAATGGGAGATTTTGGCTCAGCCAGAGTAACAAAATTGGGGGGAAAATGCAAATTTGAGAGCATGGGTCTCTCTAGTGTGGCTTCTGCAAGAGTAATATAGAGCTAGCATTTTGAATGAGAAGCAGAGGAGTGATTTCACTTGAATTTATATGCTTTTGATGTCATTGTCGCATTTTGGCGATTCTACAGTTCATCCTAGCAGAAATCTTTTGGTTCTATGTGCTATTGATCTAATCCTATTTAAATTTAAATGTATGAGATATATAGCTATATATCTCTCTATGTACATAGATAAAGATAAATAGCTACACACACAACCCATATATACATGTATATATGTTTACATATATATATATATATACACATATGATACACACATATATTCATCATATGTTCACATTCAAGTAAACAGGTTTTAGAAAGAAGAAATAGAAAAGACATTTATTTTAAAATTTCTGATAACTAGCTTAAAATTAAATAGAAAAACAATGCAAGAAATTGCTGGGTCCTAGATTTCCAGGACTGTTCCTCACCGCACATTTACTTCAATTTGTTTTATGGGTTTTTATGAGCTCATAGCAGCAATGCTTTTCCCTTTTAAAAACGGGAAACAATCGAATTGTCAAATATGATACCCGTTACTTTCTCCTTGGATGTCTTTTCATATTTTATCATAGTAGTTTTCTTCTCAACAGAATTCTGGGCTGGGTTTCTTTTCCCCTGAGGAGTAAAGCAGGTACTGCTCCACTCTGTTGTGTCTTACGGCGGTTAAGAACAATGAAGGGCTTCTTCAGAGGATTTCCTGATCTTACTTCAGGCCCCATTTGTGGGCCCAATAGCACAAGCTCAGTAGAGAACTCCATGTCAGAGCCTGTATCGTAACACCACCACCAGACTCAGAGGAGGTCGAGCTCCATTTCTAAACATCCGAAGCAGGGCTGCGTCCATCATTCTTTGAAATCACTCCTATTTTGTTGAGTGCTTACGAAATGCTAGGCACTGTGCTAACCACCCTATATATTTTAGTTAAATCTCCACAACGACCCTCTACTGTAATAATTATCCCTATTTTAGAGAAGAGGAAACTGAGGTTTATACAATTTAAATGACTCAAGGGCACACAACTAGTGAGGGGGTGACTGATTATTAGCAATCTAAAATTGTGACACAGCAAGTAGATGCACTGGATACACAAACACCGGTAAATCAGAAGACAAGGGCCTTCCTCTATGACAGTGGCTCTCAAACCTGGCTGTATATTAGAATCACCCGAGAAGCCCTCTAACACACTGACACCCAGGGCTCAGCCACCCAGACCAATTAAGTCAGCATCTCTTGGGGAACCCAGGAATCAGTATATTTGAAAGCATCCTGGGGGTTCAAATGTATAGTCAATGTTGAGAACTGATGTTCTATGATAGGATTTTATTGTTAGATATGAAGACCGTCTTAAGCCGCTGAACATATTGGATAATTATTGCAAAAGGAAAAAAAGTGTATAACCCTGCTAAACCTAATAATCACCGTGCTTGGCAGACATTCTCCATTGTTTAAGTGGGAAACACCTAAAGAACTCCGCCCAACAGGTCAACTTATTCAGTTGCTTGGTAAGATAGGGAAACCTTCCGCATGAGCCCACACCTGCAGCACCATCAGTGTGCAGTTTTACCCCAAATCAAGTGTTTCGAAGGCTCTTCTCTGTGACCAAGGTCAACAGCGGTAACAACTACCCAAGGAAGTTTCAATCTAAAATTGTCTCTTTGTGCTTTATGTGCCAAGAATTCTGGGAGCTTAACCGAGCACTTGTTCCTAGTGTTTGAGCAAATTCAAAGCCCTTTTAAGGAGAAAATTTTGCCCTACTCACAGGCAGCTTTGCTGCCATATTTGTGTGGGACGAAATGCCCTCCATCTGAACAAACAGTCAAATAAAGAGCTTCAGTGTTTATATCAGGACATCAGCTATGCTCTCCGAGCTAGAACCCAAAGTTTATGGACCATCTTCTAGTTAAGAACACTGAGTATTTGAGCCCTAGTCAGACCATTAAACTTTGAAATAACTATAAATCAACATTTTCAAAAGTGAATCTGAAAACCAATAGCTGAGAATGAAATTCTAAGATGCATGATAACTCTCCTCAAAGTTTCCTAAAAGCACCAAACTGTAACATGCCTATGAATTGCCTGGGGATCAGGTTTAAATGCAGATTCTGATTCAGTAGGTCTGGGTCAGGGCCTGAGATTCTGCATTTCCAATCAGATCCTTGGTGACGTCAATTATGCAGATCCATGGACCTCATTTGCGATGAGTAGGCCTTAAGAAACATTCCTGATAACTGGGGCTGACTAGTAAGGCTTGCCTGTCACAACACAGAAAAAACAAACAAACAAATAAGCAAACAAACATGAGGATGAGGGTAGAGGAAAATATTCCACAGATTGAGAAGAGCCTAAATGACTCTTAACCCATGGAAGGAAAGACACAGAGAGGGAAGAAAAGTTGGTATATGAGGAAAAAAACCCAAATGAACAAAAAACGTAGATTTTTCCTTTTTCTGATGAAGGCTAGGATGTGTAAGTTTCCTAAGTACTCCAGGAAACCAAGAACACAGTGAGATGCACAAAAGCAAGAGTTTTCCAAGGGTCTTGGAAAGATGGAGGATAATGTCAGAATACAGAAGCCAGGACCAGGAGCACTGCATCAAAAGGCCCACCTTTTCAGCCAGGAGGAATCAGGCCCCAGAGAGGAAAGTGGGGAGCATGTGTCAGAAGTTCCAATTTCATAAGCATCGACACATTCTCCCAGTTACAATTCTTTTCCTGTTCACTGTTTATCCCCAGCATATCATCCATTGTCTGGCATAAAATCAATGTTCAGTAAAGATTGATGAAATAAATGAGAGCTAAAAAAGGGATCAGGCTTGTCTTGCTTGTCTTATATTTCTATGGGCCTAGAGAGAAAAGGTAGACCAACGGTTGTTGACCATGGCTGTGTGTTGGAATCACCTGGGGAGCTTTAAATACTACTGATACCTGAGTCTGATGCCTAAGGATTATGATTAAATGGTCCAAGGGTTCTGTGTGTGTGTGTGTGTGTGTGTGTGTGTGTGTGTGTGTGTGTGTGTATGTGCGGGGGTGGGTGGGGGAAAGGGGTGGAGGTGGGGAGGGCAGGCCATTGGAAGAATTCAAAGCTTCCCAAGTATTTCCAATGTGTCGCCAAGGCTGAGGACCACTGAGGCCCACAAAGTTAACAACTTGGGGGAACTTCTGGAAGTGATAGCTCTGCCAGAGAAGTACATGAGAGATCTGACAATTAAGTTTGCGAACTCATCCTAGAAAAAGTGCTGAATATCACTATGGTCACCTTCAAAGTACTCCCCTTGGGAAGCTATGCACTGATGCCAGCACCTAGTCAGTCCACCCTTCAAAGCAATTTTGGAACTCCTTTTCTGGAATGGCCATCAGAGCGGTCATCGTATAACTCTTGATGTCCTGAATGTCATCAAAATGTCTTTCTTTCAATATTTCCTTTATCTTCAGGTAAAGAAAGAAGTCATTGGGGGTCAGATCAGGTGAATAGGGAGGGTGTTCCCGCACAGTTATTTGTTTACTGGCTAAAAACTCCCTCACAGACAGTGCTGTGTGAGCTGGTGCATTGTCGTGATGCAGGAGCCATGAATTGTTGGCGAAAAGTTCAGGTTGTCCAACTTTCTCATGCAGCTTTTTCAGCACTTCCTTCCAAATAGTAAACTTGGTTAACTGTTTGTCCAGTTGGTACAAATTCATAATAAATAATCCCTCTGATATCAAGAAAGGTCAGCAGCATCGTTGCAACAAGTTCGCCAACTGAATTGTCAGACCTTCATAGAATAAGAGAAAAAGACTTTCCATTGAAGCGGAGGGAATTTGGGCTGATATAAGAAAACCCTCTTTAGGATAAGATTTTCTGATTCATCACAAATGATCGGAATGACTGGTATGGCTTATTTGTGTAAGTAAAATTTGTGTTGCTAGCAAAATTTCCCCTTTTTCTCCAAATAATGTGGCCTCATCAGTCATATCTCCAAGTGAAGGTTGAAGATAGATCACACAACTCAGACTTTTTTGCAACTAAAACAGTGGTCCCCGGACAAGCAGCATCAGCATCATCTGGGAACTTGTTAGAAACACAGAGTATGAAAATTACCCCAGACCTACTCGTTCAGAATCTGCACTTTAACAAGATCTCCAGGAGATTCATCTGCATATTCAAATTTGAGCGCCACTGTGCCCAGAAGCCTCTCCCTATCCATGGATTCTGTGAGTGCTTGTGGGCAGAGTCCCAGTCATTGCTAATGAAAAGAAGGCCACTTGTGCTGTAAGAGAATTGGGCGAGAAAGAATTGTGGTTATCCCTTCCAAGATGGAAGCAAGTGGACGTGACTCTTTATGGGCCCAGGACTCCATTAACATTTGATTAACTCTCACCCTAGTGGCCAATATAAACAGCAAAGTTTCAAGGAAGCTTACTTAGTTCTACAAATCAGCCCTTAAACATTTTATCTGACTCCCATGCTGACACTGACAGGTTTGAATTGTGAGCTGTAAATTACATACATCTTAAAGTGAGAAACTTTGCCTTAATCTGATTCTAATGAAATATACTTCTGAATAACACAATTTACTGATTCATTTTCTTTAAATGTATTTAAAATTTTGCTCTATTATGATTTAATTGATGTATATATATAAAAGATATATCATATATATATATGATATATCTTTTATATATATATAAAATGCATGGTTGAGGGTTGAGCTCCAATCGATACTTTTTGTTTAATTTGTTGCAACTGAACTGAAGCCAATTGAATCTAATCTGGAATTGAGAACCTTGCTTCTAATTCTTATTCTGCCACTGACCTCCTGTGTCACCCTGGGCAAGTCACTGAGCTCTTCTGGACTCATGTTCTCATTTGTAAAATGGATAGGATTTGCATTTGGTGATAGCTAAGATCTCTCCCAGCTTTAAAAAGTCTACAGAATCAAGGCAACCGTTAGCTGGTGTAGGAAATGTTTGGTTTATTTCTTAGAGAATTAAAAGTCAAAATTGATGCTTTATCATTTTCTTTTTCTTTTCTGAATAAGCTGATAGTTTTTGTTTTTGATAAATCATGGATAAAAACCTCCCCCAAAATATCAGGATTAGAAGGACAATAAGCCAATTATATCTCTGCTCGAAGCTGTGAAGGGGATGGTCAGTAGGAGCAATTTCCACACCCTCATGGCCCCGAGATTGAAAAGAAACCTGTTTAAACATAGAACCTAAGTATTGGAAGGGCTAATGAAGGTCATTTAATCAACTGGACATCTGATGCTCTAATCTCCCATACAGTGTCTCAGACAAATCTGCCCCAGCTGTGAGTTCTAGGGAAAGGTAACTCAGTTGCTTTTAAGTCAATTCTGTGTCACTTTGGGCAGGTTTGACAATTAGGAATTAATGTATTAGTATGTCTTACTTTAAAGTCTTTCTTCCAATGATTTCCTCTCATTAGTCCTAGGGCTACTTCTTGAAGCCATTCAAAATTAGCTTAACACACCTCTTCCCCACAATAGCACTATAGCTATTTTAATACAACTAGTGTTCCTTCATCTTTCCCTGAGTCTTCCCTTCTCCAATAAATATGCATTGTATTTTCAGCCACTTCAGGCTGTGAGGCCCCTCAGCATGCTGGTGGCCCTTCTCAAACAAGTTCTGGTTTGTCCATATCCATGGCAAACCGTGGTGCCCACATAAATTCAGTTCGCTAGAGAGGGCTGATCAAGGTAGGAGAGAATGGATATCAGCTTGCTTTACTAGACACTATGAGTCTATTAATACATCCTAAGATCACAATCAGTGGTTTGGTTAAACAAAATAATGTATATGTATTCTAAAGAAATCTCTGCAACCACCAAAAACCATGCTTCTGAATATTACTGCATGATCTGGGAACACACGATATATGGTGTGCGAGGAAGTGTCCAAAGATGGCTGTCCTCAGTCTTCCCCCGCCCTGTGTGAGTCCATTCCCATGAGATGTGGAGTCCATTCCTCCACCCCACGGAATCTGGGCCAGGCCTGGGACTGCTTTGGCCTATGGAATGTGGAGAAAATTCCGTGGCAGTTCCTCTGAGCCCAGGTGTCTAAAAGGCCTGGAAGCTGCTGCTTTTATGCTCTTGGAGCCCCAAGCCACATGTAAGAAGTCAAGGCTACCCTGCTGGAAAGAGGCCAACATAGAGAGGTCCCGGGAGATAAGAAAGTGCTTGCAGAAAGAGGCCGCGTGGAGCCACTGAGGACCACTGAAGCACCAGCATGTGAGTGAATAAGCCATGCTGGATGATATGAGGCACCCCATCTAAAGCCCCAAACACTGTGCAGCAATGACCAGCCATTTCTGCTCTGCTCTGTCCAGATTCCTGAGCTACAGAATCATGGGGAAAAAAACAAAATGGTTGTGTTAGCCCAACAAGTTTTGAAGTTGTTTTAATGCAGCAATAGATAACTGAAACATATTGATAGGGTGAAGAAAACAGCATGCAAATAGCTAGATAGATAGATAGATAGACATATATATATATGTATTTATACACAAATACACTAGTAGTGGTTATCACTGAGAGATAGGATTATGGATAGCTTTAAATTTCATCTTTCAGTTTTTCAAAAATTTTACACTTGTTTTTATGTTGTAACAAAAAGTTTCTTAATATCACATCATCATCTTTTTTGAGAAGTATTTTACACTATTGATTCACATTAAGCTTACTGTCAACTATGTGTGTGTGTAAATATATATGTATATATACATATATATATATACATATATATATACATATATATATATATATATGTATATATATATATAAATTAAATACATGTCTCCAAGGGCTTAACATGGCTTCTCCCACAATAGAAGGCCACCAGAGAAAGTATAGGGTTTATGCTATATAAACAGAACACACCAAGAGCCTCTTACCTTGAAATTCTTGGCCTCGCCTACCAGGTAACCCCTCTGGGGAAAGTTATCAATTCTCAGGCTGTACATTTCAGTTATTCCACTACTGTAAAGCTCCTGTTTATGTGGTTATGGAAGAGCAGTTGCTATGGCAATGCAATCTGAGTCAATACCAGAATGTGTCTAAAATTGGTATAAGTGCCTTTTACAGGGTTTCCTCTGAGGATTAATCATTTTCTAAGAATTGTATCTTTTTTCCCTCTCCTGTTAGAATAATGATGCCAGAGTACCACATCCAGTCCTAGGACATGGACAAAATGAGGACAGGTCAGAGAAGGAAAAGCTGAGACCCAAACCACAAGGGAGTCATTTCCTACCACATACGTTGGCTTCTTTTCATCTGTTTCTGCCTCTTGGATGGCATAGTCACTTTTGGACTCCTCTATCCCTTAGTTGCCTCGACCTGGTACTCTTTGTTCCCTAGTTGTCTTGCTAGTTCTTCTCTCTGTGTCTTCTACTGACTCCTTTTCGTTCTCTGACTCCCAACTGTAGGCATACAATAAGTCCCATTCTTTATCCTCTCATTTCTCTCCTCATATTCCTGCTCTCTGAAGAGCCTTCATTCTTATTTTTTTTCTTCCCTGCTGTCTCCACACAAAGATTCCTAAATCAAAGCTGTAGCCTAATGCCTCATTCCCACCCCCACCCTACCACCTACCCTTCCAGGGCCCATAGGACGTCCCACTCAGAAAGCAGCATCCCCCAGGATGGGGTCCTACCTACATTTCCACTTTGTGCCCTGACTCCCCCCACACCACCAGGAGCTCTAGGATCCAAGCCTGGGAAATGCTTGCAGTTCTCAGAAGCTCCTTTGATAACTTTCTCATCTCCCTGCTTTGCCCAAGCCATGTTCTCTGCCTGGAATGGCCACCCCTTCCTCCTTCCTACTAGTTAGTGTTTCTGGAGTCCGGAAACAACACCTGCATCGGGAAGTCTCCCGCTAGCCTGGACTAGGTCTCATCTTTCATGCTTCCCACTGCTTAGCACCTGTCATACTGAACATTTTTGTCTGAGTTCTATCTGTCTTTCCCCACTGGACTGTGAGCTCTTTAGGGCAGGATCGTCTCTCATTCATTGCTGGTTCCCTGGAGCCTACCACACACGAATGCATAAGTGGATGTGTCATCACCATCTCAAAATCAACATTCGAAAACCATCCCCATCAGCCCTGCATCCTAATGTTACCATTTTCCAGATTCACAGGCTTTGAGGTATCTTTGCTGGCTTCCTTTTGTTCCATAAGTTTTGATGATACTTCTACCGCAATTTCCCACAATTTAGCATTTGTTCATTGCCACATTCACCATCTTAATTAGCTCTGTTCCTCAGCTCAGACTAAATTTCGTACAAAAGATTCTGCGTGACACCTGGCAACTTCTTTATCCAGGCCACCCTGCACATAGCCACCATGTTCATGGCTCTAAATTTTGCCACTTTAGTCCAAAGGCCATACCTTGACATGCAGGACCCAGGACTTCCTGCTATCCCGTCCTTCCTGTTCTCCTCCCTCCCCCCCTGCTCCTCCTCTCCTTATGGCCCAGAAGTTCTTGTTACCACTCCACTCTTACCCCTCCCTTTGTGCCCCTCTACCGTTGCTTCCATTGTTTTTACCACCACCCCCACCATCTACTAGTCACATTTAAAATTCTTTCCTTCATAGAGTTCACACAGCTGAATCCTCTGTTAACAGTTAAGTTGTATTCCCCTCTCCCCCAAATTATGTTGAAGTTCTAACCCCCAGTCCCTCAGAATGTGATCTTATTTGGAAACAGTATCATTGCAGATATAATCAGCTAAGATGAGATCATGTTAGAGCAGCATGGGTCAATCGAATACGACTGTCCATATAAAAAGGGAAATTTGGACATTGAAACACCGTCAAAGGGAGAACGTCCTGTGAAGAGACAAAGGGAGAAGACAGCCAAGGAGGCAGGCCTGGAGCAGAGCTCTCTCACAGCCCTCAGACGGAACTAGCCCTGCTGTTACCTTGATTTTGGACTTCCAGCCTCCAGAACGGTGAGACACTTTCTAAGCCACCCAGGTTGTGCTACTTTGTCACAGTAGCTTAGCAAACTAATACATGTTCCCACATCCATTTCCCCCAGCTTTAAATTCCCTTCACTTTACGTGCCCAGTTTAGCCCACTCTGTCGGGGCTGCCTGCCTGCTGCCTTAAACCTGTTCTCCACTGCTCTCGCAAGCACATTTCTGACTCCCTAACAAGATTCTGATTCCTCAAGGGCAAGCCTTTGCTTCGTGCTTCTTTTTCATTTCTGACAGGGCCTGGTACTTTGCTGACCTGCAGAGCAGGCTGAATTAAATGGAGTTTACCAGGAAGGTGATTCCCTGTGCCTTGTTAGTACATGACAGTTTCTCTAAACCCACTGAGGTCAGACAAGAAGCCACCAGCTCCAGAGTACTAGAACAGAGACTGACCAGTGGCCTTGGGGACCCTGTTGACCATGGGGTGTTAGGTCTTGGGGGCAAACCACAGGGAGATATCATCTAGTCCAACCCTCTAATTTTGCAGAAGAGGGTACTGAGGCCCCGGGAGTTAAAATATGTCAAATCACAGAAAGCAAGAGCCAGAGCTAGCAGTGGGCCTGATTTCCTGACTCCCAGACCAGTGCTGTAAGGGCTGCCTGTCTTGTGGGAGGAGGACAGGCTCATGAAAAGGCGTTTGCAGGACAATTTGGGCTAGATCTGTATGGCAGGTCAACATGCTACAGGCCTAGTGATTTACAAAAGCACCAGTACAGTTAATGTGAAGGGAGAGATAATTGGAACAAAGGGGTGGGAGCAGCAGTGCGGGTGAGAGCTCTGTAAGCCAAAGGGTTCTGTGAGAAGTCGGTGCCACTGCAGTCACGATGGCCGCTGTGGTGCAGAATGCAGCGGTCAGTTGGTGCTCTACCACAGCCTAGGGCAATTCCTATCACGAGTCAATCTTAGGAGTGGCCTGTGGGGGGCACACCTGTGTGCCCGCCTGTGAACGTGGTGTTGCTACCACTATGCACTGAAATTGTTCCTGAGAGCAACTCATGAAACCAAGAGTCCCATTCAAAAGCCCAGGCTTTTCCAGAACAAAGTCAAGAAAGAGACATATATCAGAATTCTGATCTTACGGAAAAGAGGCATTTAGTCCAAACACAAGAGTATATTAGAGCAAATGATTGAATAACAATGTAACCACGCAGCCTGCAGCCCTTCAAAAATTATGCTATAAAGAGGTTTTGATGACCTGAGAAAATACTTATGATATTAGGTCAGGTGGAAAAATGCAGGCTTAGAAAAAAAGGTATATTCAGGAACTCAGCCATGTAAAGCAATATGCGCAGGAGGCGAGGGTTCCAAAATGTTCACAGTGCGTGGCTGTGATTTTTAACCTACTCTTTATATTTTCCTCCTGGATATTCCAAATTTCTATGCTGAGCATTTAAAGAGTGTAATTGTGTTTTTATATTTAAGACACTAATTCTGTGTATATGAGAAAATATTATAAGCTGTTACGCCTGACCTCATTCTCTGGCTTTTCAGTGATTACACTGCTCTGCAATGCAGAAATGCATTCCTCAACCAAAAGGAAAGCCCATTCCAGATGGGTCAATCCATTTACTCACATTCTGAATATTTCTGGAGTTGGTCAAATTCTTCTGGAGTAAGGGAGACCCAGCGTTCTTCACTCATCTTTACACTGGGTATGAGCGTTGGAGGCCAGGGATGCAGTTTTGTTCACCAGGGTGAAGCTGTGCCCCAGAACAGGGCCTGGCTCATTGCCGGTATGCGATGGACACACCCACCAGGACACTTCTCGAGGCCCCAAGTGTCTATGGCAGCAGCAGGCACCTTTCAGCAGATGAGAGAAGACCTTTGCTATTCCTCAGGCAACATCATTCTATGTGTAGTGAAGGTAAATTCAGAAATCCTTGCTCTTCCTGAGCTGTAGTAGAAAAGACATTGTGGAAAAAAGTGTTAGGACACACATGTCATCTTTTCTTATTAATAAAAATCCTCAAATTTTCTTTGCTGAAAGATTTATAGAAGGCAATGTTTCTCAAGGGAGGGATATTTCCTCAGGGAAGTCTGAAGGGGACATAGAGGCCAGCACAACTCCAGACAGGTGTCTGAGTGGGGTGGGGATGGGTGACCCGTACGAATAGGTGGCCATACTCCTAAACACTGGGAAATTGTAAATGTCTCCTATGAGAGGTGGTAGTAGAGGCACCTAAGGGCATCCTCAAGGCATGAAAATGCCTCAGGCTGTTGGATGCCTCATCTGTAAGCACAAGAACAGTAGCCTATGTGGGGTGATTTGAAAGATGAGCCACTCTCTCCTCTACTGGTTTCTGAATTCCGCCATTAGAGCTGCTTACTTTCCCCTGATGAGTCACTCTGGAAATTCAAATACCACCCCCCCCTCAACGCTCCAAGGCTGGCTAACTTCCTAGTGACTAAAGCAGTTCTCTTTCCTCTCAGAATCATAAAAAAGT
Source organism: Rhinolophus ferrumequinum (assembly GCF_004115265.2). Classification (NCBI taxonomy): domain Eukaryota; kingdom Metazoa; phylum Chordata; class Mammalia; order Chiroptera; family Rhinolophidae; genus Rhinolophus; species Rhinolophus ferrumequinum. The sequence continues at coordinate 59,257,914 of NC_046285.1, read as the reverse complement.
GATTAGATGGCAGGCCTGTGGGCTCCAGTGTGGAGGGTCCTGAGGGAGGAAAAGGGGATGGATTAGGACACTTAACATCGTTTTCTTTGAGCCTCTCCTAGCACAGTGGCTCTGTCAGTCATGCCATCAGTCATTAAATCAGTTCAGTGGGTCGTAAACTTAATGTGGTGGGCCAATACCAGCACTTAAAAACACAAAATAGCATGGGCTACAATGGAATGGAATGAAGTGGAATTGAAAATAAGAGTGCATCTCCTTTCAGTTATATATACATATGTATACTGATCATAATGTAAAATGTATTTCTTATTCTGGGTTGAGGTGAAGAAAAATGTTGGGAAGCAATCAATTTAATAGGAAGAGATATAAAGACCGATGTTACCAAAGAACAAGCCCAGTTTCAATACAACAGGATTCATCGTGGAGAGCCAGCCTTTAAGGCAAGTCTGGGGAGCTTGGAGCATATGGAATGGCAGAGGGGCTGGAAGAGACAACCCAGTGAGGAGGCAGATTTGGACAGTTCTTTGCAGTGTATAGACTGGGCGGGTGGGGACCTGGAAGGCTGAATGAGAGCTGAGGGAAAATGCTAGAGAGACATTTGGGCTCTGGAAGGAAGACCTTCCACCAATCAGAGCTCTCCAGCAGTAGGTGGGAATGCCTGGCAAGAGAATGAGATGCCTGAATCCCTGGGAACATCCAAGTTCTGGTTTCTCTCCTTAAAAAGTCCAATTCTCTCCTGAATCCACAGGCCAACTGGATTCTGCCCCTTGGCTCCGGCTGTTGCCAAGGATCCCAGTGACTAATTGTCAAATCTAACGGGCACCTTGTAGGCCTCCCTTACTTCATTTGCTCTCTCTGAAGCCTTTGCCATGACAGAAAACAACTCTCTTGAGACTTATCTTTCTTAGTGTTAGTCCACAGTCTCCTTCCGCCTCTCCTTTTGCCATCATTAAATAGTGATGTTTCCAGAATCCTATCCTGAGCCCTCTCCTCAGTCTACATCCCTTCTCTGAGGGCTCTTATCCACTTCCACAGCTTCAATGACTGCCAGGCATGCTGTTCCAGCACTGAGCTCTTGCCTCAACCCAGATCTGAATATCTAACTGTCACTGTGACTCCCTTATATGTCCCAAACTACCCCAAACTGGCACCTTCCCATACCCTCAAACTGCCTCTCCTCTGCATTCTGGGTGTGCCCTGAGAGGAGCCAATACTTGGGCCAGAAGCCTGAGGCTCACCCTGAGCACCTCCCCCTTTCTCTTCTGCCAAATTCAAGCACCAGTCCTAGACTGTGTCCATTGCGTGTTCCATCCTCTCCATCACACCAGTTCATCAACTCAGACCTTCATTCTTCTCTCACCTGGTCTCTGACAACAGCCTCCTGCTGTTCCCCCTTCCTTGGGTTTTGCTCTCCTCCCTTTGGTTCATTCTAAATTGCCAGCCAGATCATATTTCTCTTGGTAATAAAACTCTTCACTGATTCCTATTGCCTATAGAATAAGATGGAATCTTCTTTCCATGATACACAAAGTCTTTATGATCTGGCCTCTGATTGTCAATTCAGTCACAAAGAAAGGGTGAACTTTAAAAACATTTTCCATCATACTGGGGAATTCAACATTATAACTGGTATTACCACTGCTGCCAGACACTTATTTTACCCTGTGCTGTATGCTTTACTTATATATATAATTTAGTCCTCATGACAACCATGTAAAGTAAGCATTCTCTTCCCTATTTTTAGATGAGAAAAATGAGGCAAGATGTTTAGTGGATATAGTAAGGAGAAAGAGGGAACCTTCAAAGTTTTTGGATAAGAATACCTCTCTGGAGATCCAGTCAAGATGGTGGAGTAGGTTAACACTGTGATTACCTCCTCTCAAAACCATTTCAAAATTACAGCTAAACTGCAGCACAACAATCATTGACAATCACCTGAAGTCTAGCTGAACTGAAGCTCTACAACTAAGGACATACAGAAGAAGCCACCTTGAGACTGGTAGGAGGGAAGGAGACGTGGAACAGGCTGGTTCCACACTCACGTTTGACCATTAAAAATAGGGAGGGATACCTTGGCTGTAGAGGTCCCCTACACCGCCAAGAGAAGCAAGGGGTCACAGCCTCACACCAGGCTCCCCAGCCTAGGGTTTCAGTGTTGGGGAGAGAAGTCCCCATAAATTCTAGCTCTGAAAACCAGCAGAGACTGTGTGAGACCAGGACAGCTGCTAGTCCCAGACACTCCTCTTAAAGGAGCTGCTCAGACTTACTCACTGATGGACTCACTTGCTCTGAGCTCCAGCACTGGGGCGGCAGCTTGAAAGGTGCCAGGGTCGTATGAGGAGGAACTGAATTGTCTGGCTTCAGTGCAAGGGCCAGAGGGGCAACTTTCTCCAGGACAAAGGAGCTGGAGGAAGCCATTGTTTCTTTGTTGAGCCCTCCCTTGCCCTGGCATAAATGCAGGCAGTCTCCATATCTGAGTCTCCATCAATCTGGCTAACACCATTTGTTCTCCCTGATTCCTGGCTTCAACCAACTTTCAAGCCCACCTAAGCTGTTTCCAGTGGCTTTTCTGTACAATAGTCTGCCTTGGCTCATGTTGCAGACTTTCCAAAAATCTCTCAAAGGTTCACAAAACCCTAAGAAGCAGCATCTGGCTTCAGCGTGTCCTATACTTCTGGCTGAGCAGCCCTAAGCCAGGCACTAGCAACAGTCAGCCTTGGTTTGTGGCTTGGGTTTACAAGGCACCTCCAAGCCCAGTATGTGTGGTGGCCATCTGTGGATTGCTTTGTGCCAGGTAGCCCCAAGCAGGGCATAAGCTGTGGCTGAACTTGGCCTGAGACCTCAGAGCTGGCATGCCCAGTGGTCAGCTTTGAACTCAGCCTGAGAAACACCTGGCCACCTCTGGGGATGACACACCCAAAGGACACACTGGACAGGCACCAGACCCCTGCTAAAGCGAGTCCTGCTCCATAGGGTCAGCCCCAGCACAACAGCTCCTCAGATTGTAGTTACTGCCAGTCTTCACAATGAATCAGCCCAAGGGTCAATCCCTCCTCTTTACATGCAAACAGTAACTAAGGATCAACTACAAGAGGAGGGCACACACAACCTACACAAGGGACACACCTGGAATACCCAACTCAGGTGACAAGGAAGGTTGTGTCACTGAAACCCACAGTACACCTACTATATAAGACCACTCTACTAAACTGGGAGACATAGACAGAAACTAACCCAGGCAGCCAAAATGGAGAGACAAAAAAACATGTCTCAGATGAAAAAACAAAACAAAGCTTCAGAAAAAGAACCAAACAAAATGAAGAAAAGCAATCTCCCAGATGCAGAGTTCAAAACACTGGTTATAAGGATGCTCAATGAACCCAGGGAGAACTTCAACAAAGAGATATGAAACATAAAAATAAAGATAGAAAACATAAAAAAGAACCAGTCAGAAATAAAAATGCAATAACTGAAATGAAGAATACATAGAGGGAATCAACAGTAGATTAGCTGAAGCAGAAGACTGTGATTTAGAAGTGATTTAGAATATAAGGTAGCAAAAAATACCCAAACAGAACAGCAAAACAAACAAACAAACCAGAATAAAAAAAATGCAAGTAGTTTAAGGGGCCTCTGAGACAACATCAAACATACCAACATTTGCATCATTGGGGTAGCAGAAACAGAAGAGAGAGAGAGTAAAGAATTGAAAGCCTATTGGAAGAAATAATGAAAGAAAACTTCCCTAACCTGGTGAAAGAAATAAATATGCAAGCCCAGGAAGCTCAGAGTGTCCCAAACAAGATGAACCAAAGAGGCCCATATCAAGACATCATTATTCAAATGCCAAAGGTTAAAGAGAAAGAGAAAACCTTAAAAGGAACAAGAGAGAAGCAATTAGTTACCCATAAGGGAGCTCACATAAGACTGTCAGCTGATTTCTACGTAGAAACTTTGCAGGCCAGGAGAGATTGGCAGAAAATATTCAAAGTGATGAAAAGCAAGGACTACAACCAAGATTACTCTACCCAGCAAAGCAATCATTTAGAATAGATACCAGATAAAGAGGTTCCTGGAGAGCAAAAAGCTAAAGGAGTTCATCAACACCAAACCAGAATAATAAGGAATGTTAGAGGGACTTCTTTAAGACATACACACAAAACACACAAACACACACAAACACATCAAAAGTATGAAATAAAATGGCAATAACTACATATCTATCAACAATTACTTTCAATGTAAATGGATTAAATGCTCCAATCAAAAGATAGGATGGCTGAATAAATAAGAAAACAAGACTCTTACATATGCTACCTGCAAGTGACTCACTTCAGATAAAAAAATATTTCATGAAAATGGAAACAAACAAAAAAGCTGGGGTAGTAATACTTACACCAAACAAAACAGATGTTAAAGGCTACAAAAAAAGACAAAGAAGGACCCAGTAATCCCACTTCAGGGTATTTATCCAAAGAAATCCAAAACACTGCATCCATATGTTCATTACACCATTGTTTACAATGTCCAAGATGTGGAAGCAGCCTCCACAATGGAATATACAATGGAATATTGCTTGGCCAGGGAAGGGAATGGGTTCTTGCCATCTGTGGTGGCATGGATGGACCTGTAGGGTATTGTGCTGAGTGGAGTAGGTCAGACAGAGAAAGACAGATGCAATGTGATTTTGCTTATATGTGGAATCTAAGGAACGAGATAAACAAAAAAAAACAGAAACAAACTCATAGATACAGAGAACATTTTTATGGTTGCCAGACAGGGTGGGGGATTGGAGATTGGTGAAAAAGGTGAAGGGATTAAGAAGTACAAATTGGTTACTACAAATTAGTCATGGTGATGTAGGGTATAGCATAAGAAATATAGTCAATAATATTATAATAACTTTATGAGTATGTATGGTGTCCGATAGGCACTAGATTTATCAGGATGATAGACGAGAGGAGGGTTGGGGGGCAGGGTGGAAAAGGTGAAGACATTAGGAAGTACCAATTTGTAGTTACAAAATAATCATGGGTATGCAAAGTAAAGCATAGGGTATATAAACAATAATATGGTAATAACTATGTATAGTGCCAAGTGGGTACTCAATTAGTCAGGGGGATCACTTCTTAAATTATATAAATGTCTAACCACTATGCTGTATACCTGAAATTAATATAAAATAATATTGATTTTCAACTGTAATTTAAAAATTAAAAAAGGGGGGGAAGATAAGGGGAACAAGAGGTTCAAATTTCCAGGTATAAAACAAATAAGTCATGGGGATGTAATGTACAGCTTACGGAATATAGTCAAGAATATTGCAATAGCATAGTACGATGTCAGATGGTTGCTGGATTTATCATGGTGATCACTCCTTTATATATAAATGTTGAATAACTGTTGTGTACCCCTGACACTAATGTAATATTGTATGTTAGCTATATTTTAATAAAAATTTTATTTTAAAAGAATGCCTCTGGATCATATCATTCTGCATACTTTCAGAAGCATAGAGCTCTGAGAGGACCCATAGACACAGTGCATGATAAAACACCATGGAACCAAAAGCACTGGACCTGGATCCTGGCTCTGCCTCTTACTAGCTATTTGGCTGTAGACAAGTTTTTCATTTCTTGAACCTTGGTTTCTTCATCTCAAAAATGGAAATACTAATAAAAATCTCACTGAGTTAGTGTTAGGATTAAAAGAGTTAATATATGCAAAAAACCCCACCCCAAACCCTACCTAGCTCAATGCCTATCGCACAGTGGGCACTCCACAAATAATTACTATCATGCTACTGCAAATACAACACAGCAGCATGACTTTAACATCCACCTGACAGCAACTGGATAGTTGTGCCATAGATTTCTAAACTTGATCTTATCCTGCTCCAGGTCATGATTTTGTAATTATTCATCAAACTTCTACCTACTAGTTTTAGTATCCACTGAAGATTCTTGCTGGAATTAATTATTATTGTGATAGTGAATTTGTAATTCTATCATTCCTTCTATATTTATTAGTTGGGATTATACTATAAGGAAGAGCTTTCCTTTTACCTTTATTTCTTATCAGTTTTATATACATTTATTTTTACTATTTATACTACATATAGCATAAATAAATATATAAAACATATACATAATATTTAGGTAAGCATAAATGGATTTGTGTTTAGATATAATATATATTTATTTAAATTAATGGATTCTTATTTTATTCAATGTGTTATAATCCATTACTATCATTATTTGTTTTGATTCTCGAATTGTCCCAACTTTGGTCAGTGAAAGCTCATTCAAAGTGGTTCCTTGTTCTTTAGAAATAGTCCCATCATCCTTTGAGCATATCTTTATTTTCTGGTACCACCAAATGTTTCAGGCTTATCCTGTACTTCCTCAGTCCTAGTCCTGAAATCAGTCATTTCCCCAAAGCCCTGATTCCTTTTAGTGGAAAGTGGTAATTGAAACCAAGGTTTGAGCATTAGTTGTTCTCATTTCCACTGGCGTGTCATTGCTTCTGGTTCCTATCAGGGACAGAGCTAGGAAACACATGCATGTAGACACACCCATCTAATCTCTGACCAGCTATCTCTATCTATCTATCTATCTATCTATCTATCTATCTATCTATCTATCTATCTATCTATCTATCTATCTGTCATCTATTTATCTATGTTACATAAATACTCTAAGTTCATACTCATACTTCCAAATACATTCCAAACTACTTGGTCAATTGTAGCCTTCCTCTTCTTCCATATTTTTAAACTCCCTTCTCCAAAAAACTTTGTTTTCATTATCTACAAAATACTTATTTGCTCAATCCTGAAATATACAGAAAGTTGTTTCAGAACTGCTAGCTGCATCGCTGTGAAAAATAAAACAGAATTGAAGATTTATTTATAATTCTTTTGTCTTCAGCCAACAGCATATCCTCAAAATACTGTTTTCAAAAATTACTTAGGTTACTTCTTTCCCATTACCAGTCATTTCTGTTTGCATTTCACTGAGGGTTTTTTCCTTCATTCTTAATAATTCTTTTTTAGTATGGTTCCAAAAGTCAGAACTTTATAAAAAGGTATACTTCCCCCATTCCTTTTCTTTTCCCCATTCCTTTTACTCTGTTCCCAGCTCCTTCCTTCCATCTATTCCCACGCACTCCTTATAGTTTCTAGTTTATCCTTTCTGTGTTTATTTATGTACCAGTGAGCAGATACATGAATATTTTCTTATTTCCCTTTCTTTCTTATACAAAAGGTAGCACATTGTGGACTGTCTCTCATACATCTATTTTTTTCACTTAACCATGTGTGCTATGAATCACTCTGTATCTATTCATAGAGATATTCTTCAGTTAGAACCAAATTTGACTCCATCACTTACTTGCTTGAACCCTTCAGAGGCCTCTCTTGGACTCCAGGATAAAGAGCAGGCTCTTCAGCCAGTTCCGTGAGATTCTTTGCCCACGGTATAACTCACCTCCTCGTCCTTACCTGAATTATCTCCTGTCCCACATGCTTCACATTCTAGCTAAATTAACCTATTGCCTATTCTTAGCACTTGGCAATGTGCCTGACACACAGTAGGGCCTCCTAAACCTTAGTTAGTGAACTGACAAACACACCATGCGTTCAATCTACCTGGAATGCCCTTCACTCCTTACTTCCCATAGCAAAGCACTGCTTGTATATCTGGCTTCACTTTTCTATAGCTTTTTGTTGTTGTTGTTGTTTAACTCTTTGAGCCAACTAAGCTGTTCTCCCAGCTGTGTTCCCATAGAACACCTAGATCCTCTATATTTCTCTATTGTGGTACCTGACTGATAACAAACATACAAACTGGCAAGAGTAGTGGTACAGATACATACAGGGAAGTATGGGGCCATCTAATGTGTCTGAAGCAGGCACAGGGAAATGGAAGAAGATTCCTGAAGGAGCTGAGGAGGAGTAACAAGGTAAGAGGTGTATGTCGCAATAACTCCACAAATATTCATGTTATTATCACTATTGTTCCATTATAGCTCAGTGCTTGGCTTCCTGGTGGATGGAGCTGCACCATTCTTTATTTCCATCAGGAAAAGTTAGGGGCTTGAAACACTGCCTGACTCTCCAGATGATAACTGCTGACCATGCTCCCACATGACGGCCCCCTCTGGTTTTCTGCCCTTTGATAGAAATGACAGCTGTTGTACAAGAGGACTTGCTCCTGCTGACATCACACAGCACTTCCCTTTCAGCAGGCTGCCTGCTCGCTCCCATCTTGGGTGCTCTTTACAATATGAACAGTCTTCTTATTACCACCATGAACATCTTTCCTGACAGGAAAAAAAAATGTGATAGGGTTTTCTAAATAACATTCAGATTGGATATTGTCAAGTTTGGATGGGAGAAGGGTGTTTTATGTCCCTACAGCTATTCCACTCTCAGCAATAGCTTCAGTTTCCCAGGCCTCAGTTTCCTTGTCTATAAAATGAGGGGGTGGGAATAGTAGTTTCTAACTTGTTTTCTAGCTCTGTAATTTCATATACTGGATCAAACTCTGTTTGTTCTGAACAGATGTCAGCATGGAAATCTCAAGTCAGAAGGAAGACGGCAAATTCAATGGGTATTGAATTGCACCTCAGGTCTCTATTCATTTGAATGAATCAGCCATAGCCAATTACCCAGGAACAAACACCTCTCCATCTCCTCTTTGCTCTCATGAAAACATTAATTCATGAATATGGCACCAGATTGGGGGAACTTATTTTTATTCATCTGATGATTTAAAACAAACCCATAATGAGTATATTTTTATCTGGGAAGAATGGCTAAAAGCTAGAAAGATAAAAACCCTCCTCTCTTCCCAGACTTGTAAGGAGTCAGATCTGGATGACTGCCCCATCTCTGGGCTTTTGTCCCTGCTAATACTTCTTCAACTCTGTCACTCCTGTGTAGCCTTTGGAGTGCAGTTCCAGCGTCACCTACTCTAAGACATTCCCTATAATTACTTGGACTGGACGGGGCATATCTTCTATGTTCTCATAGCTCCTTGGTTTTTTCTCCAAGATCTCACTGACCATACTGCAGTGTACTTGCCAGCCTTCCCTGTGAGATTCTGAGCTCTTTCAGGGTGGAAACAGTATCCTGTCTGCTTTGTAGCTCTAGCTGCTACAAGATTTCTAAGGGTTCATTTCTTTACCACTAGAATGGTGGGTCTGAACCTTTTTTGACTGAGACCATTTGCGTGGAGCAGATAATCCTACCACACTTGTTTGCATGTCCCAGTAGAAAAAGAACTGGGTGGTAACAAAGAGTTGGAAAGGAACAAAAGACACAAGTTGGCATAAAATTGTTGATAATTTCCTTTATGAGTCATTTATTTTATAATAAAAAACATGAATCAGTGCACACATTTTATTAAGATAATTATGAGGTATGATCAAAAACTATGGTGAATGTTTAAATTTTACAAAATTTATTACAGCAAAAGGCACATTGCCATTAATTCCCCTCAAAATACTCCCCGTCACTTCAAACACACTTATCCTAATGAGCATTTTGAGGGAGATTAATGGCAATGGGCCTTTTATTGTAATAAATTGTGTAAAATTTAAACATTCACCATAGTTTTTGATCACACCTTGTACCTATAAACTATAATCTATAAACATAATGGTCCCTTTTATGTTTAATCTGATCATATGTTGGGAATTATTTAGGTTACTTGAATTCATCAATGAATTGTCACTATTGTGGTAGTCTGTTATACAGGCGGTCCCCCAGAAACCATGCCTCCTGATATGCACGCCCATTTTAGTCCCTTTCCCTTAAGACTGGACTGTGTCTGTGACTTGTTTTAACTAAGAGAATGCAGTAGAAGTGACACTGTGCCAATGTGAAGCCTAAGCCTTAAGAAGGCCTGACACCTCCCACTTTTGTGTTCTTGGGAGCACCTGATTGCCATGCAGAAGTTCAGCCACCTTGCTGGGGACATCACAGAGAGACCACATGGACAGAGGGTGGCTTATCATTACTTGGAGGAGAACTGACCAACCAAGCTGATGATGAGAACTGAAGCCCCACTGTCAGATCCCAATCAAGCCATTCCAGCCAGCACTCAGTCATTTAAGCCATCCCAGCTGAGACGCTGGACCTGGAAGACAGGGAGCCCTTTTGGATTTTACAGCCTTAGTAGACATGGTGCTGAGTGGAGATGAACCGTCCCTGTAGAGCCACGCTTGATTCCTTGATGCACAGAATCATGCGGAATAATAAAATGATTATTGAGCCACTAAGTTTTGGGGTAGTTAGTTATGCAGTCATAAATAACTAAAACAACTACATAAGCACGTTTGGGGTTAGATTACATATGTATCTGTTTAGCAAGAGAATATGCATGATTCATGCTTTAACCACAATTTGTTCATGTCTTAAAATCTAGTAATTGGAAAATTAGAGGCCTAAAATACCTTTGATGCAAATATGTATCATTGCATGCTATTGGGTTAACCAAATACCCTCCACAAACTAATATGATAATGATGAAGTCAAATGAACTATAATTTCTAATTAAAAGCAAGAAGAGCAGTAGTTGAACACCACAACCAACTCAAAACAAGTCTGACACTGCAATAATTAGCAATCTGACTTTCGTCCAGGTCACAGGATTCTAAGCATCTGGCTGAACGCGGAGGCAGTAGTCTGGGCATTTAGAGGCAGCTTGACTTCACAAGATAACTGAATTAGAGCCCCTGGGGAACTTAGTAACGGGCTAATTTGAGTTTATGAATAGCAAATATGAGTAATTCCTAATAACTCACTTAGTAAATTACCAGCATATAGTCCTTATACAAACATAAAAATAAAAGTCTTGGAATTGCGTGCTACCCGTAGGAATTCAGAGAGGACTTGCCTTTGAGGATTCACATTCCATTAGTGGCCTGGGAGCAAATATAAGAATCCCTGCTCTGGGACAGCTGTGAATGTGTCAGGCTGAACAGAGCTGCTCGTGTGTGTGTATGTGTGTGTGTGTTAGTGGCTGGGGGTGGAGGTGGGGACAGGAGGGCTGGTACCTACTAACAGAAGAGGCATTCAGGCTCCTGGGAGAAGCTGAAACCTGCTACCTAAGGGGGCCATCTTTGGCATAGGCAGGTCGTGTCAAGCTGGGGAGTGTTTACAGCTAAGGGGCATCACAGCTTGAGTGTGGGTCATTCATTTATTTATCTATCCACCCATTCAACAAATTATTATAGTAAAAAGCCAGAGCAGCAACCTCCATTTATAGACTATAACACATCTGGTGCTTTGCACACTTCATCTGTAATAGTCACCAAACCACGTGAAGAAGGCATTTTTTATGCCCATTTTACAGTTGTAAAAATAGCCCCAGAGTAATTTTCCAAGGTTCACCCAACAGTAAGAGACAGAACGGGTATTCTAACCTAAGTCTGTTTAGTTCCAAAGCTCACTGTCTTTCCTTTCACCGTAATACCTCCGGACAAGTAAGTATTGAATATGTCAGGGCCAGGCCCTGTGCTGGGTGCTGATATCTACACCAATAAGACAACTCTGGAGAGCCTAAACCCTCGACCTCAAACTGGAAGGTAAATTGGAGGCCAGAGAGAAAAGCATGGCATGCTCCTGGAAAACCAATAATTTGAAGGGAAAAAAATCTACATTATATTAAACATAAACACAGAATGGAATGCAAAATAGGAAGTGTGAAGTAACATAGGCAACTTCAAAAAAAATTTGCTCTTGCTCTGGGGCCACCTCTAACTGTTCTGAAAACCTGGGAGATTTTTCACTCGGCTTTGCCGCTCCACTTTGCTACAGTGGAGACGCAAAAGAAGAGGGGTTGTAAATTGCAACACCAACGTCTGATTCTGGATTCAAAGTTGAGGGGCTGATGCCGGGAAAGGACTGTGAGGGGAGGCCTCCTCCACAAAATTACTTACTGGGGAAAATGACTCATCTCCAGTGTCAGGGAGTCTTCTGCCCAAAGCATCAAGCACAAATCTGGCACTGGAATTCAGAGACCAGAATTCAAATCTTGGCTCTACCACTTATAATTATGAGACATTAAACAAGTTGTTCTTCATCTCTAAATGGGAATAATAATAACACATGTCTCACAGGGCTGTTATGAGAATTTTAAGAATTATTTGTGGAAAGTTTATGAGAGTCACAGCAAGTAAAATTTCCTTTATCAGTTGTTCTTTTTTTTTTTTTGTCTGCTTTGTTCTTTTTTTTTTTTAATTTATTTTTAATTTATTGGGGTGACAATTGTTAGTAGAATTACATAGATTTCAGTTGTGCAATTCTGTATCACATCATCCATAAATCACACTGTGCGTTCACCACCCAGAGTCAGCTCCCCTTCCATCACCATACATTTGATCAGTTGTTCTTAAAGTGTGGTCCTCACCCTGGCAGTACTGTCATGACCAGGGAGCATGTCAGAACACCACATTCTTCTTATCTACCCCAGACCTATAGAAATTCAGGGTGGCTCGGCAATGTGTTTTAAAGAGCCCTGGAAATTCTGACCCATGCCAGTGTTTTGTAAACACTGCTTTACATTAATGTAAGGGGCAAGACTAAGAAGAGAAGCTTAGAATGCCTGGGAGCTATTTCTTTTCCTTACGGGGGCCCTAAGGCAGACAGATTCTGGATCTTCGCACATCAGCTCCATTTTCCTGAGGCAAGGAAACATTACGGGGAAGCCAGAGGCCCGTGATGGCCTGTCAACCTGCCTATCTCCTGAAATTCTCATGTCATGACTTATATTCCCTGCAGAATTTTCCTTCTTTTACAGTCTGGATCTATGTTTCATTCTCCTCCTGTGACATTTTGTGCCAAATCCTGGGGGTGCCTCCCCAAAAACGTATACATGACTTGTATTCATCTTTGGTATCAGTATATATTGACTATTACAATTTTAATACAGTTTTTTTCCTTTCTTAAAATGTGAATGTATTTTTTTGGCACCCTTTGTATATAATCTCAGGAGGGAACAGAACAGATAATAGGAGTTCCTACTGTAAAGGGACAAAAACAAACAAACAGAAAAATCTGAGGTGAGACAATTGCAGCTCTATTCATGCCGCAGTTCATCACTTCCATGTCAGAAACGGAATTGTCAGGGAAAAGACACCACAAGGCATGGCATGGGACTTGGGCAGGTCTAGAAAAAGAAAGCACTGTAAATGTACCAGATATTGTGGTTGCAGGAGTGTGGTGTGTGTATGTGTGTGTGTATGTGTGTGTCTGTGTGTACAATAACTACAAGAAAACCACACCAAAGAGAAAACATTCAAGTTTGGAACAGTGTGTGAAATCACAGTAAGGTTGGTAAGTTCCTCTGGACCGGGAGGAACTTGTGGTGAGCTGGCCCACGAGCACGCTCTACTTCATTCTCCCTCTCCCCTCTCTCGTCTGACACACTCTCATCTCTCAATCTCTAAGCCTCCTTTATTTTCCTTTCCTCCACTTCTGCTTCCCATAACAATATAAATAATAGCTATCATTTACTTAGAGTCTACTACCTATTCTTCATTAATATAATTCTCAAAATAATCTCTTAAAGTCGTTATGACTATGCCAAAATACCTAGAATCAGACTCCTTGCAGGCAGTTGAGCCATCATTCAATCCCAGGTCTCCCATTCAAAGTCCATACTCCCTCCAGTATCCGTGCTGGTTTTCAGACCTAGGAATGATTGTAAACTGCCTGAGGATTGATGTTTCTGGCTCATTCCAGGAGCGCAGAATTTAATTTGTGGACGGTTCTGGGCAGTCATGTGCCTCTTCCTCCATTAATTCTGGAGAGCCAACAAGTCCTAATGGGCAGTCATGCAACAATGATTCAGCACCATGGACAACAGCACCCAGGAGCACTTACACCTCATTCAGTCCTCAGACAATATGTCCCTGGACGGTTCCCTCCACCCCAGGGGTGTCTAGGGCCCAGTTGGAAAAACTCATTAATAATAGCTAATCTTTACAACATGCCAGACTGTCCTAAGAAATTTACATGAATTATCTGGTTAACTACTTATAACCACCTTAGGTAGATATAAATATATGCTCATTTTAAAGATGAGGAAACTGAAGCACAGAGGGTTAAGTAACTTGGTTTATGTAACTATTAACTGGATTCAGGATTCAAACTCAGATAATCTGACTCTGGAGGTGTTCTTCACCATTATGCCAGATGACACAAAGATGACAGGTGCACTGAAACCACATGGCAATACTTGGCATAAGACACTCATCAGGAAAATATAGATGTATTTATAATAATTTTAAAATATTCTAATTTGAATAAAGAACAAAATCTAAAACAGTTCATAGGGGGATCATCAATTCCAGTTTCAGAGACAACACAGCTTGATGGGGTTTGGGAAACTGGTAAGATACATCCATTTTCTGGTTCTGATATTTAGTGGGTAGGTGACTTTGAGTAAGTCAGTTTCACTCTCTAGACCGCAAGTTCCTCATTTGATAAATGCAGAGAGTGGAGTAATATTTAATTTTCCTTCTCAGAGTTACTCCATTTTCCCTCCAGAAATGTTAGACATCGACTCTTTGCTCTTGCCACATAAGATCTGGTGTCATCATTTTAGGCTGGGAAAGATCATTTCATACTCATTTAAATCATACACCATTGGATAGAAACAATAGTAAGCTATTATTGCCACCTTATCAAACTATTGACAATTAAAAATAGGTAATATCCTTGTTCGTAAGAAAGCAAGGAAACAGAAACTCTCCAACACTGCTGATGTGGAAGTAAATTAGCCAAAATAGCACTGTATTTTGATAGCCTCCAAATGTACATTTCCATGTAATTTTACTTCCATAAGTTTATCTTAAGAAAGTAACTATGGACAGTAAAGCACTAACTCTGTGACTATTATTACTTCTTCTTCTTTTTAAAATTTTTATTAAGGAATATTGGGGAACAGTGCATTTTTCCAGGACCCATCAGCTCCAAGTCAAGTAGTTGTTTTCAATCTAGTTGTGGAGGGCGCAGCTCACAGTGGCCCATGTGGGGATCGAACCGGCAAACTTGGTGTTATGAGCACTGAGCTCTAACCTACTGAGCCAACGGGCAGCCCATATTATTACTTCTATAAGATTTCAACTCCAAGGATATTTGTGGCAGCATTGTTTATAATAGCAAAAAATTCCAAACAATTTAAATGCCTTACAAAATAGGATTATTAAATATATTTTGCTATGTGTATATAGTTAAATACTCTAAAGTCATTGAAACTCAGCAAAAAAAATTATTTGAATTCACGGGGAAGTTTCCTACACTGATTAAACATCAACAACCAAAAGTTAGTTAAAATATTAAACTATAAGTATTTGTAGTAGTTGCTGAACTGTGCCAACCAGACCCTTTGGAAAGAAGGATTTATTCCCCCCTGGTGCTTGGTAATGCTGCTGGCAGACAGCTGTCTGCTGTCATCCCTTTTCAGATATTGCCTTAGCTGGAAAGAGCTGCCTTGCTCAAGATCTTGCTCCCTTCCTGGGCAACCCACACCCAATTACTAAATGACATAGAAAGGAGGAGTATAAAGGCCTGGTCCCCTCACCCAAATGAGAACAACTCAGCAGGGCCATCCCAGTTCAACTTCTCCATTTGCTAAATCCTGCTCTGTCCCTTCCCTTCCACAAGTGGTGATCCCAAGAGCAGTCCCTTTAAAACTACTAATAATCACGCACTATAATCTCCAACTCAGAATCTGTGTCCCAGAAAATCTGATCTGCAACAATATGAATTATTTTTTTTTAAAAAAAAACCCACATATTCTTAAGTAACTTCTTATTTAAAAATAAAATGAAAATATGAAATTGTTACATATCTAGTAAATGTGCAATTTGGTTATAGCAATGCTTGAATAAAACTTTTAGCCTTAAATGAATTTCTTAAAAATCAAGAAAGATGAAAAAAAATGAACTAGGCCCCTGCCTTAAGAATCTAGAAAAAGGAAGAAATCTAAATACATCTGAGGAGAGCAGTACTAAAGACAAAAGCAGAAAGTAATGAGCTAGCACTCAAAACAAAACAACTGAATAATTAGTAAATAAAATCAAAAGGTCTTTTTGTTGTTGTTGGAAAAAAACCAACAAAATAGACAATTCTTTGAGGGGAGACAGAGATAAAGGAGGAGAAAAAAGAAGACGAGGAGAAGGAGAACCAGAAATATTATAAATGAAAAAGTATGTGCAACTAAAATGCAAGAGATTTTATTAAACTATGAGAGAATAAGATATTTTACTTTACAGCACGACATTTGAGAGCCTAGATGAAATGGAAAACGTTTGAGAAAATATAAATCATCAAAAGTGATTCAACAATCCAATAATTTGACTTCTGGGTATTTAGTCAAAGAAAACAAAAACACTAATTCAAAAAAATATATGCACCCCTATGTTCATTGCAGTATTATTTACAATAGCCAAGATATGGAAGCAACGCTGGTCCTAACCAAATCTCAACTATAACAGGAGGGCACACAAAACCCACACAAGGGACAAAACCCACACAAGGGACACTCCTGGAGCAGGTGACCAGGGAGACTGTGCCACTGGGCCCCACAGGGCTCCTACTATATAAAGCCACCAGGTCAAGACTGTGAGACATAGCAGATCTACCTACTACATAGAAACAAACACAGAGAGGCAGCCAAAATGAGGAAACAAAGAAATACATCTCAGATGAAAGAAAGGAGAAAATCCAGAAAAAGAACTAAACAAATAGAAGTAAGCAACCTACCAGAGACAGAGTTCAAAACAATGGTTATAAGGATGCTCAAAGAACTTAGTGAGAACTACAACAAAGAGATAACAAACATAAAAAAGGAAATAGAAACCATAAAAAAGAACCCATTTGAAGTAAAGAATAACTGAAATGAAGAACGTACTAGAAGGAATCACCAACACACTAGATGAAGCAGAGAACTGAATCAGCCATTTGGAAGACAAGGTAGCAGAAAACACTCAGTCAGAATAGCAAAAAGAAAAAAAGAATAAAAAAAATAAACAAGGAGAGTTTAAGATCAACATCAAGTGTAAAAACATTCTCATCATAGGGTTACTAGAAGGGGAGGAAAGAAAGCAAGGGATTTCGAATGTATTTGAAGAAATAATGAATGAAAAGTTTCCTAACCTATTGAAAGAAATAGACACACAAGTCCAAGAAGTCCCAAACAAGATGAACCCAAAACCCAAACAGGCCCACACCAAGACACATTATAATTAAAATGGCAAAGGTTAAAGACAAATTGTGATAGAAGGAGAACTGACTCTGGGAGGTGAACACACAATGTGACATAAAGATGATGTATTACAGAATTATACACTTGAAACCTATGTAACTTTACTAACCATTGTCACCCCAATAAACTTTAATTAAAAAAAAAGAAAAGAGAATCCTAAAAACAGCAAGAGAAAAGCAGTTGGTTACTTACAAGGGAACTCCCATAAGACAATCAACTGATTTCTCAACAGAAACTTTGCAGGCCACAAGGGATTGGCAGGAAATATTCAAAGTGATGAAAAGCAAGAATCTACATCCAACATTACTCTACCCAGCAAAGTTATCATTTAGAATTAAAGGACAGATAAAGAGCTTCCCAGACAATAAAAAGTTAAAGGACTTCACCACCAGTATTACAAGGAATCTTAGAGGAACTTCTTTTTTTAATTCAATTTTTCTTCCTTTAAGTATGAAATAGGAAGTTATAATTTTTTTTTTAAAGGAGGGCACAGCTTACAGTGGCCCACATGGGGATCGAACCAGCAACCTTGGTGTTATCAGCACCATGATCTAACTAACTGAGCTAACCAGCCACCCTTAGAGGGACTTCTTTAAGATGAAAAAAAAAAACAAAACAAAAATATGAATGATAACATGGCAATAACTACATATCTATCAACAATTACTTTCAATGTAAATGGATTAAATGCACCAATCAAAAGATAGGATGGCTGAATGGATAAGAAAACAAGACCCTTACATACACTGCCTATAAGAGAATCACTTCAGATTGAAAGACACACAGACTGAAAGTAAAGGGATGGAAAAAGATATTTCATGAAAATGTAAACAAAAAAAACAAAAAGATCTGGGGTAGCAATACTTACACCAGACAAAATAGACTTTAAGACAAAGGATATAACAAGAGACAAAGAAGGACCCAGTAATCCCACTTCTGAGTATTAATGTAAAGAAATCTCAAATGCTACTTGGAGGGGATGTGTGCATCCACATGTTCCTTGCAGCATTATTTATAATGGCCAAGATGTGGAGGCAGCCTGGGTGTTCGCTGATGGAAAAATGGATAAAGAGAAGGTGATACATATACACAGTGAAATATTGCTTGGCCAGGGAAGGGAATGGGTTCTTGCCATCTGGGGTGGCATGGATGGACCTAGAGGGTATTGTGCTGTGGAGTGTCAGACAAAGAAAGACAGATGGAATGTGATTTCACTTATATGTGGAATCTAAAGAACAAAATAAACAAACAAATAAAACTGAAGCAAACTCATAGATAAACTCATAGATAAACCATTTTGATGGTTGCCAGATCAGAGGGGGTTGGCGGCTGGGGGCCGGTTGGTGGTGAAAAAGGTGAAGGGATTACATGGTGATCACATCTTTAGGTATATAAATGTTGAATAACTATGGTGTACACCTGAAACTAGTATAATGTTGTATGTTAGCTATATTTTAATAAAAATCTTTTAAAAAAGAATGAAATGGCTCTCTCATACTTGAACAAAGGAACTCAGAATATTTTACTTTCACTGTCCTATCCTTTTGTATAGACTCCAGACAAACACCAGTCTTTTAAAAATGTAATCCGGGGTTTCAAATTCAAGTTTGTTGTTTCATAATTTGTTGTAACAATGCACATCTTTTCCTTGAATTTTACTTTTACATACTGTTTTGAAACTGGGTTTACAATAAATATCTAGATATCTCTTTTCTAATTGGCTTTAGTACTAATTACCTGTCCTTTATGACATTGCTTCCTCCACACACTTGATTTGATTTTCTATAGAATAAATTGTGTTCATTAGTTTCACCTAATACGTTTTAATTTTGTTACTCTGTTTTAGTTTCCTTGCAATCCTTTCATATCTCATTCATATCTTTGCATACCATATTTTATTTTCATCTTGGCCTTATCTGGTTCTCTCCTGACTTGCAGAAGTCATGGCTTCTTGCCCTCTTCAGAGGATTCCAGTCTCCTAAAATGTCCTTTTAGGTCCAACTGGAAGAGCTCATTCATTTTCATTCTGAATGCTATTCCGTACTCCCTCATCTTTCACTTTCTTTAGCTCCTAACTGTTTTACTCCACTCATTCTTAAAGAAGGAAGTATTCTATAGACTTGAAGCTTGTCAAATAACAGGCCGTGTACCTTGTTCTCCCTGAATGCTGAATTAATAGCAGCAGGTGGATGTGCATAGGTCCCAGACTACACCGAGTTTTTAGAATAAATTATTCTAGACTTACTCTGCTTCAGTTTTATTCTTCTATTACTAGCAGGGCAATTTCTACTTGTTGGAACGTACCACAATTTTCTTTAAATGTGATCAAAATTTCTCAATATTTCATAAGCATTTTAATAGATATATTCGTTCATGTTTGAATGGGAAGTCAGTATATATTCATTACATCAAGTTCCTTATATCCTTAAAATTCTTTATATACTGATGGGTTTTTGTCACTTAATATGTTGAAGATTGATAGAAATACATTATTTTCCTCTGATTGTGTTTTGACAATTTCATTTGATACATTTTGACATTTGTTATTTAGAATAAAAATATTCATGGATGTCATGTTTTCTAATGGATTATATCTTTGTAGTCACATTTAATACATAATTTAAGGTTTCCTGCATTAAATTCTACTTTGTCTAATACTAATATTGCTCTCCCTTCTTTCTTTGGTTTGCATTTTCCTGGTATATTTCTATTCTTTCCTTTCTTTCCCCATTTTGTTTCTTTCTGTCCCATTTTGTTTTAAACCGCATACATCTAGAATTAGTTTTTGCCCAATCCATGTCTCTTTCTCTTTTAATAGAAACAATTAAATCATTCACACTTAATGTGCTAATATGCTTGACCTCATTTTGTATCATCTTAATTTATACTTTCTTTTTTGAATGTTCCCTTGCTGTTTTATTCGTTTTTAATCTTGGGTATAACATTCCAATCTTCCTCCTAATTTTGAAGTTAAACATGGTATTCCTAGTTTTACATTCATTTATTCTTTTTCTCTTTTAAAACATATTTAACCTTACAGTTCTCTATCTAGGTCAACAAAGAAACAAACAAAAAGCAATGTCTCTCACAGTACAAGATGAGAAATTTAGCACTTCAAGAGTTTTTTTCTGGAGTAATCTGAGTTTATAGACAGACGCAGATTACTTTCATTCAATTTCTTATGTACCTTTTTTATTAAGAATGATTTTTGACAGTTGCCTTGTTTCATAACTATATTAATAATATTTAAATATTCAGTCTATGTTTGACTGGTTTCATTGTTCACCTCCTAACTTTAATATTACACCTTTCCCATTCCCAACTTTTAATGTTCATTAATATTCCTTTTGATCAGAATGTATTGAGTAAATGCTTTTTTCAGTAAAGGATTTCAGTGATCTACTTTCTGGGTACTTTTCTTGTCTGAGAAAATCTTTCCTCTCACATATTACTGAATACAGAATTCTAGGTCATAATCTTATTACCTCAAAATTCTAGAGCCATGTATCAACTTCCTTCTAACATTTAGTGTTACAGAAAGTCCGACACATGCTTTTTTTAAAAAATAAAATATTGTTTTTCTGATTGTAAATGAACAGATTTTTTTATTTTTATAATTAATAACTTTCACCAGAATATATCTTTAATTTTTCCTGGTACACAATGAACTATTTTGAACAGATATCAGGAAAATATTTTTCTATATTTTTACTATAATTCATTGT
This sequence comes from Rhinolophus ferrumequinum, assembly GCF_004115265.2. NCBI lineage: Eukaryota > Metazoa > Chordata > Mammalia > Chiroptera > Rhinolophidae > Rhinolophus > Rhinolophus ferrumequinum. Next base: position 59,236,910 of record NC_046285.1, on the reverse strand, counting down.
CCATGTTATCCTCTTCTCAAAAATCCTGCTTTTTTAGATTTAATGTGCTGAATTGTAGCCTCCATTTTTTCACTCATTATTTCATTTCTTAATCTGTTTTCTACCAGTACTGTGAGAATTCACACTCATCTTTAGTTTTCTGCATTGTTCTAATATTCATGCTCCCATTACATGATTTTAATTCCACAAAATATTTTTCATTTTAAAGGAGGCAAAGTTTCCTAATCTCAGATTGCACCCTTTTGATAGTTTCTGCTATGTCTTCTTAAGTCTCTGTAAATATAACTTGGAAATTTTTTTAAAGGTTTCTTTTTTTACAGTGTCTGTTTCATAGAGATATTACTTTTATGTTCTTAGATGTCTCTCTTCTTTAGAATTACTAAATATTGTTTTCATGAACTTCCACCATGTGTTTACTGAGAGTGAGTTCCACGGTCCAGTGCTACCATGTTTCCTCAAAAATAAGACCTACCCAGACAATCGGCTCTAATGCATCTTTTGGAGCAAAAATTAATGTTAAGACTCAGTCTTATTTTACTAAATATAAGACCGGGTCTTATATAATATAATATAATACTGGGTTTTATATAATATAAGACTGGGTCTTATATTAATTTTTGCTCCAAAAGATGCATTAGAGCTGACTGTCCGGCTAGGTCTTATTTTTGGGGAAACACAGTATGTGTGCTGTTCAAGGCATGTTCGAGGAGGCATTAATTAATGTGATTGAGATGTTTCCCATGATGTGTGTGTATATTGCTTTGTGAGCACTTAGAAGAGAAAACAATGATCCCTTGGAACTAACCAAGTTTCACTCAGAAGTCATAGCAAGTGTTTCTTACGTCATTTTGACTGATATGTTAGTTATGTAACTCAGGAAAAAATATAGACTGTAGACTGTGGTTGTAAGCACAGGATATTAGACAAGGTTTTCCATGATCCTTGCAGGCATGAGGGAGAAACATCTGTACAATGCAAAGACAGAGACAATGTGCAAGCAAGACCATGGCTAGAGTGCAGTGTCCAGTGTAGGTTCTGATGCTTTGATGGTTTTTAGAGAAATTGTAATGCATTCATAGGAGATTTGCCAAAAGAGCTAAAGAATTTTAAACCCTGTAATTTGAAGAATCACTGAGGGAGCTTCTTGTTTAGCAATGTTTCTTAACTCTACTGAACAATGGTGTCACTTGAGTATCTTTAAAAAAAACTACTCAGTCCCAGGCCCCCAAACCAGACCAATTAAATCAGTATCTCCATGAGTGAGATCCACAACTGCTAGTTTTGCAAAGCTCCCCAGGTAATTTTAATGTTTAATCATTGAGAACAACTGTTCTAGTTTACGAACTTGTGAGGCTCAAATGTGGAAGAGGAATATAAGTGTTTCTGTATCAAACACTATGCCTGACCATTCACCTGGCAGAAGTGGACATTGGTTTACCTGAGTCAGCAAATGGCTTCTGGAACAGCTCGCCTGCCAACCCCAGACTCTCAATACTGTGAGATGTTTCCTTCCCTTTTTAAAGACGCATGATCTCTTTGACAAGGATCTTTCAGATACTGGCAATACATGTATCAAGATAAATGAGAGAGAACCAAGATGGCAGGGTAGATAAACACTGTGCCTGCATCCTTTCCTGAATACATTAAAATTACAACTAAATTATAGAACAATCAATCTGAAGAGCCATCTGAAGTCTAGCTGAACAGGATACCTATAACTAAAAATGTAAATAAGGCATGTCGAGATTGGTAGGAGGAGCACATGGGATGGGCCACAAGCCTCCTGTGGAGATTGAGAATAGAAGGGATATCTTAGCTGCAGAGGTTCCCCCCTGGAGGAGAGAAGGACCCCAGCCTCCCACACCAGGGTCCCCAGCCCAGGTTACTGGTGCCAGGAAGAGGAGCCCCCACACCATCTGGTTGTGAAAAACAGTGGGAATTCCAACTGTTCATGAAGGCTGCGGGAAGCCCTAGCATCCTCTTAAATGGCCCGTGCACAGACTCTCTCGCTCGCAGTCACTCACCTATGGCTCCAGCAGAGGGTTGGTGACTTGGGGGGACTCGGAGACATAGGGGGAATAGACTGAGGTGGGGGTCAGGACTGGAAGACAGCATTTTTCTGCTGAAGGGTCCTTCTCCCATGCAGCCAGCAGGCGGATGCCATCTTTCCTGTGTTGAGCCCTCCCCCTATGCTTATGGCCAAATCTGACTCTGATTGGCCTGGTGAGCTTTGCTTCTCCGCCCTGCTGACTCAGCTGAGAACCCGATTCATCCAACTTATGAACCGCCAGAGGCACTTCCTCTGTAAGCAGCCAGTGCCTCCCACATTGCACTCTTTCATTAAAAACTATCGGAGTCCACAGGACCCAGGCAGGCAGCAACTGGTCTTGGTGTGCTCTGAGACTTTTGCTGAGTCAATACAGGCTCAGCACTGGCACCAAACCACAGTCTACATTAACCTGGTGACCAAAACTCTTCCCACTCTAGTGACTCCCTGAGAACCTGTCACACCCAACTCACATGCCACATGAGACTTTATCAGGGGCTGAACCTTAAGGGAGCCAGTAGGTGGCAGCAGGCCTCTGGGTGTCCTGGCTTTTTGCAGTTACCGCAGGCTTGGTACTGGTACCATCTGTCCTCAGTTTGCAGCGTGGCTTCTCCCACAATCCTTCAAGTTTAGCACAGGCAGCAAACAGCTGAGGATCGCTTTGTAGCTCCTACCAGGTAGCCCTCAGCTGGTAACGGGCAGTGGCTGACCTGGGCCTGCACTGGAGCCCTTCCCAAGAGGCTCCAGATCCGACACACTTGGAGGTTGGTTTCAGACCACAGCAGAGCACCACCCAATTAGCCCCACAGTGGCACACACAAAGGGTGGTCTCAACAGGCACCAGAGCCTGCTGGGGCAAATCCAACTCAGTGGAGTAAGACTCCTGCACAGCAGCCCATAAGCCGTGGATGTGGCCAAACCCGAAAGCCAGTCAGCCTGAGGATCAATCCCACCCACAGACGTGTCAATAGCAATCAAGGCTCAACTACAACAGGCTCAACACATGACTCACACAAGGGACAGTCCTGGAGCACCCGGTGCAGGTGACCAGGGAGACTGTGCCGCTGGGCCCCACAGGACACCTACTACATGAGGCTACCAGACCAAGACTGGGAGACATAGCAGATTTACCTACTACATAGAAACACAGAGAGGCAGCCAAAATGAGGAAACAAAGAAATACATCCCAGATGAAAGAACAGGAGAAAAATCCAGAAAAAGAACTAAACAAAATAGAAGCAAGCAACCTACCAGAGACAGAGTTCAAAACAATGGTTATAAGGATGCTCAAAGAACTTAGTGAGAACTTCAACAAAGAGAGAGCAAGCATAAAAAAGGACATAGAAACCATGAAAAAGAACCAGTCAAAAGTGAAGAATACAATAACTGAAATGAAGAAAGCACTAGAAGGAATCACCAGCAGACTAGATGAAGCAGAGGATTGAATCAGTGATTTGGAATACAATACAGCATAAAACACCCAAGTGGAACAGCAAAAAGATGGTGGCCGGATGGGAGGGGCCTGGGAGTGTGGGTGAAAAAAAGTGGAGGCGATTAAGAAGTACAATTGGTTGTTACAAAGCAGTTATGGGGATGTAGGGTATAGCATAAGGGATATAGTCAATAATATTGTAATAACTATGCATGGTGTCAGATGGGTACTAGATTTGTTGAGTGATAGATGGGAGGCGGTTGGGGTAAGAGTGAAAAAGTTGAAGGCATTAGGAAGTATAAATTGGCAGTTACAAAATAGTCATGGGGACGTAAAGCATAGGGAATATAGTCAATGATATGGTATTAACTATGTATAATGCTAGGTGGGTAGTAGGGGGGATCACTTACTTCTTAAATTATATAAATGTCTAACCACTATGCCACACACCTGAAATTTATATAAAATAATATTGAATATCAACTGTAATTGATAAATTTGAAAAGAGGGCAAAAGGAGAAGGGGAATAAGAGGCCCAAATTTCCTGGTATAAAACAAATAAGTCATGGGGATGTAATGTACAGCATAGGGAATATAAATAATATTGTGATAGCATAGTCCGGTGTCATATGGTTACTGGACTTATCATGGTGATCACTTCTTTAGGTACATAAATGTTGAATAACTATGGTGTACCCCTGAAATTAATATAATATTATATGTTAGCTATATTTTTAATAAAAATCTTAAAATAAATAAAAAAACACGAAAATTGACTCTCCCATGATCTCATCAGCTGTTGTGGTTTCACCTACCTCTTACACTGATGACTCGCTAACCTGGTTCGCTAGCCACATAGCTCATCTATCGACTACATTTCCATCTGGATCTCTCACTGACACCTCAAATGTAATATGCCCTTAATTGAATCACTATCTAACCCCATTCTTGCTCTTGTTCCTTAGTTCTCATGGTCAATGGAATTGCTATACTCCCAAGAACACAAAGGCAGAAGCCTGGGAATTACCCTGAATTCCTCTGCCTCTTTCTCACTATCCTCACAACCACTCAATTACCAGTTCTTTCCAGATACTATCCCTCCCTCCATCTGAACTACCTACTTTAGCCTTTATATTACTTAAATTCCCACAACAGTCTCCCTGTAGGTGCCATGCTTCCTCTCTTCTCCCCTTCCAACACTGCAGCCAGAGGGGTCGTCTAATGGTAAAATCTGACCATGTCAGTTCCCACTTGACTTCCCAGTGCCCCACCCCGCACTGTCTATGAGAAAAGATCCACACTCTTTAACTTGACAGACAACATCCTCCTGCCCGTATTTCCACTGATCTACCATCACTTCCAAACTCAGTTTTTGCTCTAGCAACATTAACCTATTGACAAGGATGGCCGCTGAGCCTTTGCTTGCACTCTTCCCTCTACCTAGAATGTATTACCCACACTCACTTCTTCACTAAACTTCTATTCATCCTTTAAATCTCAGCTGAAGCTCGTCTACTCCAGAGAATATTACCTGATCTCCTTGGTCTAATACCTACCTACACTGGTGAGGTGACCCTCCTCTGACTCTCATCTAAAGATGATGCTACGTATTGTCTGTTTCTGACTCTGTTCCACACAGTTCCACCTAACTCCTGGAAACCCAGTTGGTCCTATCCCCAGAAACTAGTCCTATGCCTAGCACAGAGGAGGTGATCAATATATATTTGAAGATTTAGTGTTAGTCAAATGACTGAATGAATCTCCTCAGGAGTGCATTTTCCAGGATTTGCATAATTCATGGATTAGGAATAGTAGGGGCTTTGGGGTAGAGTGGAAATCTCCTCAGCTATAGGAAAATATGGCTTAACTGTTGGGAGGGACAGTTAAATTCTTAACTGTTGGGTGGGACACTTTGTGACCGGCTAAAGCCTGATGAACATCCAGGCATGAGAAAAGGAAGGAGACCTACTTTCACTAGTGGGTGTCCTGGGGTCAGGTTCTGGGGATTGTGGACATCCTTGTTGATAAAATCTTGGGATGGGGACTGAATGGCAGTGCCCATTTTTGTGGCTCTCAAGGATTCTGGAAGGAACACTCTGGCCCTCTGGGAGATCAAGAGAGCTTTCTCTAGTTCTTTCACTTTAAATGAAAGGCAGGGGCACTGAGGCAGAGGGTAAAGTGCTGTAGGCTGCTGTTCCAGAGCAGAGAGGTGGAGAAATACAGCAAAGAATAAAAACATTTGGGCTAAAACATTCCAGCATTTCAGGATTTAAGGGTCAAAATGGCCTTGCTGACCTCTGGCCGCTTGGAACTTTCACGCCAGATGAGCCATTAGGAAAGTGAAAAATTGTTTTCTGTGTAGATGACACTGTTTATGCCTTAAGCGAGGAGAAAACTCCATGCAGACCACACAGAAGGGAGTGATAGGCACAAATGAATATCTGGGCAGTGAGGTCTGGGGTTTGTCAGCTGTTGTGTGGCCACTGAGTTTTATCTCTCATCCTGTTTCTTGCCATGGTGGATTCTTCTAGATCGCAGCCTTTGCTTTGGTAAAATCACACTAGTGAAATGAGGCTAGTAGCATCTATGCTGCTTGCCTCACACCTGTGATTGGAATCCGGAGGGATCATGGATATGAATACATTGTTATCTTCTAAGTGTGGTACGTGTGTAAAAGATGGCTATTATTACTGTCATTTTAATTACTAAAAAAGTCTTTTTTTTCTTTAAAAAAACTCTTCTTACTTGAACGTTTCCTCTCTGTATACCTGTCCTGCCATGAAAACCTTTTGACTTCATTTCCCATTTGGAAAATAAGCTCCCTCTTCCTTCCTCCTTTTAAATCATGATGTCAGGAAAGAATCTTTAATTTTCACTGAGGCATCAATTACTTCCCTGTTTAATTCCAAGAGAAAATGGAAGACTTCTGCAGAAAACAAAGCCTTAGGCTTCTTCACAAAAGAAGATGAAAAGGAATTATGCACTAGGGGAAGAGTGGGAGACCTGGGTTCCCGTCCTGGCTGAGTGACCACAGGCGGGGCTCTTCCCCTTTACATGGAAGATTCCTAATTTTGAAGAGGAAGACCTGGGACCAGGTACTATCTCAGCTCCTTCCCTGGTCTTATTTTTAATGATACTAGAGACTCGTAGACATGCCTGAAATTAATAGAAGTCTTTTGGTCTGATTGAGTAATATCCCAGGGTGCTAAGACAACATGCAACTGAGACCACTAGACCACTCTTTAGAATCACAGAGTGAGGAAGCCACTATCACCACTACTACCAATACCATCACCATCATCCCTATCACCATCAGAACCACCACCACCACTATCACTACCCTGTCACCATCACTACCATCATCACCAACCACCACCATTACCACCACCACCACCGCTGCTACCACGACCACCATCACCAACAACCACAATTGCCACCAACTATCACCGCCAACCACCACCACCACTCTCATTACTGCCATTATCGTCACGATCACCACCACCACCACCACCACCATCATCACTTTCATGGCAAACACAGTTCTATTTTTAAAAATGGGAAGAATAACTTATAAAAATTTCTTCACTTTAGGGGTTGACGATAATCTCAGGAAACATTCTGGAATAGGACGTGGAATGAGCTTTTAGGGCTAAAGTCATCAAAGTAGTCTATGCCAGATTAACAAAACTGCTTATTTGACAATGTTATTGGGCAGACAGATCCGGGAAATACCAGTGATAAAGAATACCTGAGCTTTATTAAGAACTTTGGTAAGATTCCCCTGATAATCTTTTAAAAAAAAGATAAATATGAACTGAGTCATAGTATAAGAAATTGAATACATTTTCTAAAAGAGCACTGTTTAGTTATTAAATTAATATCTATCTTTCAGGAGCATATAGCGGAATGCCTCAGAATCCTGTAATATTCATCATTTTTATTGATGACTTAGTTGAAAAGGTCATGCTCATCAGATTTGGGGATGAGAGGAAGCCAGCCAGAAGGAACAACAACTACCCTGGATCACAGAATCAAAGCCAGAAATATCTGGGGAAGCTGGCAAGATAGACTGAATTAAACAGATAAAATTAGGTATAAATGTAAGGGTTTTGTATTTGTGTCCCAGGTAGCATCTATATAAGCATGGAGGCAATACAGTTCAAGACCAAATTTAAAGAGTTTTTTTTTTTTTTTCCAGTTGATACTAAACTCAATACATATTTACTGGCATAGATTTCTAATTCAACCTTATGGGTTTCAACAGAAACATGAAAAGTACAACAAAGAAAGTGATAATCTCATTCTACTTCGTGATTAGGCTTTCCTTGAAAGTCTATATTTTATTCATTAAGAATAAAGAAATTAGAGAAAACTGGGGCAAGAGTATAATGATAGTGAGGACGCTGAAACCAATGGCCTGTGAGGCAGGATGGAGCACTGGAAAGGGCACTGGCAAGGGAGTGGGGAGCCAGGTTATGCCATTAATTGGCTGGGAGATTCTGACCAAGCCAGTATTTCTCTTTGGAGCTGATGACAGGCCCCCTTGAGAAGAAGCAGAGATGGCGGGGGTTGGCTGGCCTTTTCTCCTAGGTTTTGGCCCGCTGGTTAGGCCACACTATAAGTGGGTTTTTTTCTCCCTACCTCACCCATCCAGGCACAAGACCTCACGAACCTGTAAGCAAAATTTCACACTCTTGAAATGTCATTAACATTCACAAATTATACCAACTCTTTCCCTTGGGAAGGCTCCCAAGGTACCCTTTCTCTGACTTCCTGGAAAGCCAAAGATGATGGCAATTCATATTTGCATTACCACACATAACATATATTGAAGTAGGAAAGGAAAAGGCCTAAGAGAATAGGCTTTGAAATCAGAGGGGCCTGAGGTAAACTCAGCCTCTCCCACTAGCTTTGTGACCACTTACTTAAACTTTCTGAGACTCAGTCTCCTTGTTTATGAAATAGGCTCAATACCAGGCTCTTAGGGATGTGAATATTAAGTGAGACAATGCATGTACAAAATGTAGCACAATGTGGGGCACAAAGTAGGTGCCCAACAAACGGTATAGCTAATGTTAATACTACGTTTACTACAACCAACCCTCCTCTTTCTTTCTGCTCCTCCTCCTCTGCAGGTCAGGCACTGGGCTGTTTGCAGAGGAAACAGTGGAAAAGAAAATTCACACCCCCTGCCTACACCAAGCTTACAATTTAACCAGCACTGTCCAGTTGAGCTTTCTACAAGATGGAAATGTTCCAAATGTATATATTCTCCAATATGGTAGCCAGAAGCCATACGTGGCATTTAAGCACTGTGACTAGCGTGACTGAGGAACTGAATTTTAAATTTTATTTAGTTTTAATGAATTAAATGAAAATGGAAATAGTCCCATGTGGAAATAGACAGCACAGCTCTAGACACATTTCAGTTATATTTCTGAGACTGACCGATCTGAGCAGAATAAAGATGCAGTAAAAGAGAAATGCACATAAAGCCCCCAGAATATTACCTGGAAGGTTCTCTTATGTTTTCATTCATCACATTTAATTATCTACTGTACATAAGTATTATCTCAGGTGCTGGGGGTACAGTGCCAGCTGTACCTTCAGGGAGCTCACAGTTTAGTGGGGGATATACAGATAAGTGACTTGAGGTAAGTGTACACACAGGTGCTACAGGTGCAGCAGAGAGAAGTCTCTAAGCCGGATGAGCAGTCAGGGAGGGCTTCCCAGAAGGACACTTTAAGACAAGAGCGGTCTTGAATAAGTAGATCTCATAGTGGGGACTCAATGGATATTTTTTCCATTTACAACAACAGATTATATTCCAGGGCCACTAAGCCCACTGCTGGTGGCAGAGGTGGCTATGAGGCACCGGGGAAAACTTACAGCTACAGCCAATTTGTTTTCTTTGAAAATTTCCCCTTTGTGGCTTTTTTGTATTACCTAATTCAATTTCTCTTCTGTGGCCACATTTTCTTCACCTGAGAACATTTTTTTTATTGATGTGTGTCACCTTATTTTTATTGTTTTATTAGTAGTTACTAACCATGAGTGATTTGGAGGCGGGGGGCTGGTGAACTCTGTTACACATAATGTGACATCAACTCCCACTGTGGTTTGGTTGTGGAATTCAGACACTTGGTGTAAACAAACAGCTCCGTGAACATGGCCAGTCTGTGAAGAAGCCATTACTGATTGGTTAGGCTGGCTGCATCTGGCTGTGAAAGCGATGCACATTCATAGGAGCAAGGGCTGTTCTAATTATTTGTGCAGAGAAGGGGGATCTGATGCCCATTTACATATTTTACACAGTAGTTTGATTTGTTCAAAGTTAATGTGTGACGTCTAGCCAGAGAATTCTTCAACAGACACATGCTTACATAAAAACAGGTACAGCTTTATTTTGTATGGTTTCCATAATCATACTTGTGTGTAAAAAGCAGGATGACAGGTGTGACTCCTCCCATGAGGCCAAGGGTATGCTCACGTGGTCTGGCTTGGTTGTGTGAGGCCCTGGTCTAGTGAGTCCCTAGAGACTACCTGCTTTGACTGTGGCAGAGTTGCCTCTGCTGGATGCAAGTGTAAATTGGTGCAGCCTTTCGGAAAAGCAGGTTGTCAGATATATCAGGAGGCTTAAAACATTCATGCCATTTGGCCCAGTGAGTCTACTTCTGGGAATCTATCCAAAGGAAGTATTTGGAAATGTGTGCAGCAAAGACCTTGCCCAGCTAGGGATGTTGTACAGAGTTATTTGAGTTGTTAAAGACAGGAAACAACTTAAACGACTAACAGTGTAATAATAAGCAGCCATGAAAACGATGTTCATGAAAGACTTGCTACAACACTGATTAGGAAAAAAATAGCTACAGAGGCTAAGCAAGTACCCAGGAGTCAGGCAGCCTGGGTTTGAATGCTGGCTCTGTCGCTTATTAGCTGTGAGACTTGGGCAAGTCACCTGAACTTTGTGGGGTTGATAATATGTACATAATACTTGCCTCAGAAAGACTTCTGGGTATTAAATGACAGTCAATATAAAATACTTAACACCCGGAAAGTACATGTTTTAAGTACCCAGTAAATGTTGTCTATCTATCCACTGTAGGATTTCAAGGCATGAAAATAGATAGGAAGAAAATAGGCTAATATGTTAATAGTAGGGATTCTGGGTGGTTGAATTGCCGGTGCTTTGTATGATTCTTTGCACACTTTTCAACTTCCCAAATGTTCTGCTTTCAACAGGAATTATTTTATACTAAGAGTATATCATAATGACATAATACAATAAGATATTTTTTTTTAAAAGTGTTTTACCACAACAAAAATGGCACTTCTCTCTTCCCCCTTCCCTTCCAGGGGAGGAGCTGGGGGTAGGTAGCCTCCTCCCCTGAAAATGGGCTGGAGAGGGTACAGCTGCTGCTGTATGGGTTCTACCCCCTGCAGAGTTGCACATATGCAGGGCCGGGATCTCTGGGAGTATAGGGCTGGCATCTCTGGGAGTACAGGGCTGGCATCTCTGGGAGTACAGGGCTGGCATCTCTGGGAGTACAGGGCTGGCGGGACCCTCCACCAGTTGAAGGTGCTCTGCGGAGACTTGGGGTGGGGAGGCGATGTCCTTAGTAGTTTCTTCTATCTCTGAGAATCTAGTTGCAAGATGCTCTGATGTTTATCATTTTATCCCCATGTCTTGGTTGATCTGAACTAAACACTGACATAAAATTGTAAGGTGGGAAAGACTCACATATTTGCTGCCCCTCATAAAAATACCGGTAATAACGCCTGTAGCGTTGTACAGAAACGCGAAGTGAGATTCGCAAAGAAAAGACTTAGATCAGGGGTACAACAGGGGAACAACAGGAAAGTTAGCTTAATTGCAGCCACTTTATTTAACGAGTATAATTTATATTAGGAATGAAATCTCTGGCAAATACAGCCCTCTTTTAACACGACAAACGACGAAGTCCCCCCCTCCGTTAGGACGTATACCTGGAAGGAGAGGATCCTAAAGAACAAAGGTGTGTGTGTGTGTGTGTGTGTGTGTGTGTGTGTGTGTGTGTGTGTTTCTGTGTTTCTAAACAGTGATGACATTCCCCTCTCCCATGACCTAATGTCCTTCATTGACAACGAGGGTGCCCAGTGCTGCAGCAAGTGTCTCCGAGGGCTGTATTTTACACAAAGAATCGCACGCACCGAAATAACGAAATCGTTCTCCCCATTGGAACCCGAGGGGCAGTTCCCAACCCCGTGTCCTGACCACCCCTAGTCCACACCTGCAGACCCAAGGTGCGTTACCCTAAGCGCCGGAAATGAAAGAATAACAAACAGCCCTCCTAGGCCCTCCTCCCGAGAGCGAGGTCATTGTATGCTAATAAAGCCAGAGGAGACAACCTCGCGGCGCAGCTTGCGAGCGCGCCCGCGGCTTCGCAGCTCTCCCGCGCGCCACTGCGTCGCAGCCACAAAATACCTCGCGCGGCAGCAGACCCTCTTGCCTCCAGGGGTGGAGGACGGTGGGGGAAGGGTCTTGCCCGCCACTCCGAGTTCATCAGCGGGATCGTTCACATCTGGGAGATGCCTTCTCGTTCCGATCCCCTGATTTCCTCTGCAGTGATGGCGGGGATGCGGGAGCCGCATAAGAATCACCTGTAGGGCTTTCGAACTCCACAGCCCTCTCCGCAAATTCCAGTCCTCTCGTCCAGAGGAAGAAAATCTCAATATGAAGGGTGAGATGGGCCAGTGGAGTTTTCGAAGCCCCACAGGTGATACTAGATGTGCACCCCTCAAGACACACACATACACACGGGCATACACCTTGTGACTCCGAGATTAAACAAGTCACCTTACGTTCTCTCGCTGATCGTCCTCCCCTTCCTTAGCTTACATTTGTCAAGGTGTCCGTGTTCTCTTCAGCTTCCCTTTAAGCTCCCTTAGCCCAGGAGCTTTGCGGAGTGCCTCAAAGTCCTGGAACCCTGCGGGACCGTCAGAGGCTTTGGCGGCCAGCCGTTACGAAAAGTGTCCCCCGCTCCTTGGCGCCCTTGTGCACTCTGGAGCGCGAACTGGATACCAAGGAGCCAAGGGTAAGTGTAGAAGGGGAGAAATGTGACCAGTTGCTTCAGCGAACTGCCTGGAGCAAGGCCGCCTCCCGCTCGCACACCTTTGAGGTTTGGAAGGTCCTCCCAATCCAAGAGGGAGCCAGTGCCCCACCCGTACCGCTCCCGATGCTCTCATCGTTCTAGCGGAGGATCTCCTCCTGCAGGGGCTTTGGCACCATCGGGGTGGGCGCAGTGGCCTCGGCTCCTTCCCCTGGCCACGGGACTGGCTCCCGCTTTGCCCTCCTTTTCCAAGTCGCTGCAGCCCGCGCCCCGAAGCCCGACCCCCGCCTCCGCCGCGCCGGCCACTGCCTTACCTCTCACCAGGCAACACTTGGTTGCGCGGTTCTCCGGAGCGCTCCTTCCTCGGGGCTTATTCCCTCACTCGGGAGGAAAAAGGAACCGAGAGACAGAAAAGGGACCGAAGTCGGCGTCTGGGCGTCTTCCCGCCCGCGCCGCCCTCTAGGGGAGGGGATGCCCGTGGTGGTGCCGGGGAGATCTGGCGGTCAGGCGTTAGGCAGCGCCAGGGGTCTTCCGCCTGCTCTGGTATCCGCCGCTCCGAAGCAGTGCTAGTCCGAGGCCCGCTACTACGGCACTGCGGCTCCCTGCCGGTAGCGGCTTGGTAAGTCCAGCTGCCACTCTCAGCGCGGAGCCCTGCCCCCGGGCGCAGAGCCCGCCCCCGCCACACACCACCCCCCCGCCCCGCGCGCGCACACACACACAAGCGCCACACACAAACGAGCGCGCGCTCATACGCACATACAGGAATGCGGCTCGGCTCAGTGGGAACCTGCGCCCCTTTGGTGCAACTTGGGCACCTGACAAGGCTTTGGCTTGGGAGGAGGAATTAGAAGCTTAGGGGTTCCGAGAGGATGTAGCTGTGGGGGGCTCCGCAGGGTGACAGAGGCCAGATGACTCCGGGGACGGAGGACAACTATTTGACAAATAAAATACCCACTGGGCATTTCCACATCTCAACCATGTCTGGGCTGCTTTACTATCTCGACCTAATCAGAGAGGAGTAAAAATAAAAAATCAAGAAGTTCTCTCCGTTTTCCAGGAACTCCGTGTCTCTAGCCTCTAAATCATTGGCCCTGTCCAGGGGCATATTTCTGGCAGCGGATTGGTGGCTGGCTGTTCAATTTGAAAACACCTCCTCAGGTGTGGTAGGGACCATCTATCGCAGCCCACTAGAGCTGGGCCCTGATCACCAGGTAAGATCTCAGGACTGAGAGTTGTTAATTCCCTTTTCATTTGTTCTTAGATGACTATGGGCTGTTCCTGCACAGCAAACAGACCACTTCTTATTTTTAAAATGTAGGCAAGCACAGAAAAGGCGCTGGGGTGTGGAGGAGGGAAGTAAGGGATGAGGACCAGCATTGGCCAAGGCACTAGTGATTTGTTGCTTGTTCTCTTTCCATGACTTGCATGTCTGCATGGGGTAGAGGTGGTGGTGGTGGTGACACTGTCTCAGGCATGTCACACCAGCAGGATGACTTCTGTCCATTTCACACCACATTTAGAGTCATCGGGAGTTTGGACTCTCATCTGTAAAATATGTGGAGTTTACCAGTTTCCAACAGCTGAGAATTCTTTTCTACCAGCAGGCAGTGAAGTTCCCTGGGTCAGGACAGCAGCCAAGAAAAGCTTTCTGCAGATGCAGAGGCGCCAAGGAGCTCTGGGTGTCTGGGCATTTGGGGAAGAAGTCTCAAACGTGAATGTCAAAGGGCCCTGAGGACCCTGATGGTCAGTGTCCATACTGGGCCATTTGCAGGCAGGCTGATGGGACAAATAAGGAACTGACACTCAGAAATGTCCCCAAGGTTCCGCATGGCAATGAAGGCAGAGCCAGTACCAGAACCCTGTATTCACACTTCATCCTACCAGTCACCTCTCACATCTCATTCCATCACCTTGGGGTGGTTCTCAAAGTTTCTTTCAGCTAGACTGAAATAATCCTGGTGAGGATACTCTCCAAGTTCTTTTATCTTTTCTTGTTTGCCTTCCACTCACTAACTCATTCATTTTATAACTATTGTTGGTGCAAAAGTAATTGCAGTTTTAAAAGTTTAAAAATAATTGCAAAAACCGCAATTACTTTTGCACCAACCTAATATTTATTATGCTCCTACTAATATGTTCAGGCACTTTCCCTGACTCTAGTCCTGGGCCTTACTTGGGAAGAAAGAGGAACGGAGAGACAGAAAGCGCTTAGAACTGTCCCTGTCCCTGGTAGAGGAAAAGGCTGGCACAGGCTCACTGGATATATTTTCACTGTGCTAGGTCGGGCAGATGTGGAAGACACACTGTATCTTCTAAACTTAACATCCTCTGTGGAGGAAAACACACTCACATCCATGTCAAATGAAAACATTTTTGCTTTGTCTATCCCTGATTCCTTCTAAAGAAGGCGAAATGGAGGGAGCGCCTCTATTTAGCTGAGTGTCATGATGGATTTGGAGATGCACGCTTGCAGGTAGGGGTTGGGGCAACACTGAGTTCTTCTGCCTATTAGAACAGGAAGACAGTTGGATGGGAGGATCGGGAAGACACTCAGAAATAGAGTGCACAGGCGAGACATGGCTGGGAGCACACTGAGAAATAATGCGAGAGAAACTCCCAGAACAGGGCTGCCAAGTAAGGATTTAGAGAATGGGAGTGTTTGCAAAGATTGGTAAATACTTTGCTGGGAGGAAGGGGGGTGGGGCTTGCTATGAAGTCCCTGCTTTCTATCCTTCCTGTGAAATACTTTGTAAAGGCAATATTTTCCCCAATTTGTTTGTGAGTAGATTCCTTTGGGAAACTGAGGGTGATGCTGAGTTCAACATCTGGGTTGATGCAGGGTGAGTGCAGATAATCCTGTGTGGACAGAAGGCTTAAAGACAGCTGCCCCCTGGGTACCAGCTAGAAACATGTGGGAAAAGGGTGGTAATGGAGGCTGACACAGTGAGGAAGGCAGGGAAGGCTGGGGTTGGGAGAAGCACCAGGACGACCAGTAATGTTGATGAAGGCATCATGGAGCAGGTACTTTTGTGCTGGGATTTAAAAGGAGAGTAGGAACCTGACACAAAGATCAGTAGGACAAGGGCACTGTAGGCTGAGGGGAAGCAAAAGTACAGGAGAACAACTCATGGTGAGTCCTGGATCTTCAGTAGAAGAAAAAAAGGTTGGGACCATACTGTGGAAGGTTCCCAAGTGCCCTGCCAGCGGTGTAGACTTCAGGCTCAAAGTATGAAGGAGTTATCGAAGGTGTGCGTTTTTTGTTTTTGTTTGGTTTTGACAAGGAGGGACTGGGAAACAAGCGGGGAAGCCTCTGATGCCAGCTTTCCCAGGAAAGGCCTTCCTGGCCAGAATGGGGTGATGGGTTGGTGGTGGTGGGGTGGCGGGGAGAGCTTGCTGCTGCCCTCCTGAGGAACCAGAACCCAGGTGAAGGGCTGAAGTCCAGCCCACCCTCCACTAGCCCCGCATGCAGCTGGCATGGCTGTATTTGCCTGGAGGAAGGGGTACCTTTTCTCTACTTTGCACAGAGGCTTGGTGTGGGCTGACAGAGGCCCTGTTTGAAAAGGCTGAAGCCACTGAGCATTTGTGTATATGCAAATGCAAGGTAAAGTGGAAAGAGTCTTGAAATGAGGAGTAGCTGTGAGAATGAGCATGTCTCTGCCCTTTGGTGACATTCTGAGATGCACTTTAGGTACAGAGGAAGAAGGTTACTTCCTCCCCTCAGAGCATTTGCAATCTGGTCCGCTATAAAACAAATACTCAAAATGGCTAAGAAGAAGCAGTAAAAGACAGTACAAAATCAAGTGCCAAATTGTACAGAGCAGATCTTCAGGATGTGAGAGGAAAGAACTCCTCTGGGCTTGAACAGTCAAGGAAGGCTTCGGGCAGGAGGAGGTCTGGACTTCGGAGTGAAGTGTGTGTTGGCTCTGGATTGGAAAAGAAAGCTATGAGCTGAAGGCAAGGAAGCTGGAGGCTTCAAAGAATGGGTTTTTAGCCCCCATGGCCACTCTAATGCATTCCCAGTCATAGCCCAAGCACTCTGGTGAGTCCCCCCTGTTTCTGAGAGGGCATTTTTGGATGTTTAACTGGCTCAACACTTTACGTTTCCTGAGACTTCAAAACTGGGGGCTCACCCTCATCCTGTTGCACCAGGAATACATCATCCAAACCAACAGCTGATGCCTGATTGCCATTGCCAAGGCGAAGCCAGGCCTGTGTCAGGTACCTGTGTCTAGAAATTTTTATGTTGGGTTGTCTCTAACAAGCTGGGTGAACAGCATGGGATACTGTGCACAGCTGAGGTCATGGAGATGGGGTCAGTGACTGGGCACCAGGAGATCTGTGTTTAAGTCCCTGCTCAGTGGGCTCAGTTTGCCTTTCTGGGCCTCACTTTTCTCAACTACAAAAACCAAAAGATTACACTAGATTCTCTCCAAGCTGCCTTCCACCTCATGTTTCATGATTTCACATAGGATATTTCCATTTTATCAAACAAGTACAGGATGGGACCTGATACTAGCCAAGTCCTGGCCTTAACTTTCCTCTTTGCTTTGATTGTGAAGGTTGTGCTGGAGAGAGATTGAGAGACTGTGGGAGGGGGCCAGAAGCACCAGGAGGCTCGGATCCTGGTCGTAGTTTACCACAAATGGGATTTGTGGATCCAGCCCTGGACATGTGGGCAGATCGGGCCCCTCTGTGGCTGCAGTTTTCTTACGGTAAATAAGGAGGTTGGAAACAGTCTCTATAGCCCCTCTGGCTCTGATACTCTAAGTACTGTCAACTGCACAACTTTTAAGTACGGCCTCATCACCGGGATGGGACCCCTCTACAAGGCACGCTGGGGAAATGCCCACAATAACAACTAATAAGCTTGGGGGGGGGGGATGCACAAAGACAAGCCCTGAGGTGAAGAGGAACAGGCCATTTAGATGGAGTTGGAAGACCTGGGTCTGTCTATGTCTCTAAGCCTCAGTTTCCTCTTCTGCAAAATGGGGATGGTAATACCTGCAGCACTGTGTGGGTAATGATTAAATGAAGAAGTGTATGTGAAAATACTTTGTATATTTAGAAGTGCTACGCAAAAAAAATATAATTATTAAAGATAGTCTGTTCCCCTAAGTCAGTCTACTAAATAAATAAAAAGAAAAGCCTAATTATATTGCTTACTCACTTGTCTGCTTTCTAGGAAGCAACAATTCGAGTCAGCAACTGTCTCCACGCTCCTAAGGGTAGTAATATTTTAACATGCAAACTTAAAGGAGCTGGCAGACTTCAGGACTAACAGGCTGCAAATCCGCTCCCTGCCTAGAATTCCGCAGTGTTACTCAAATTGCTTGCAGTGGATTTCTCAGGAACTTTGGGTTACTTGAAAGTAAAGGAGACAGACACCCATCCAAAATACTGCTCTGATTATTGCCTCTTAGGAGAGGGATGGTTGACAGAAGGCAAGGGAAGTATGAGTGAGTAGGGAGAAAGAGAAAGAGAAAAGCCTTCCTGTTATATTCTGGGCAATGGATGCTAAACTTTATGCTTTAATGAGCTTGTAAAGAGGCTAATTTTGGTTCCCTCACATTACTCTGGATCTGTTTTGTGCGCTGCCTGGTCAGGAGACACTGCTGTGGAATTCTTCACTGTTGTCCCTGGAGGGGAAGTTTTCATGGGGGCCCCTGGGAAGAACCACAGGGAGGAGGAAAATGTTCTAATTCCATAAATGACCATATGCTTCCAAGCCTGCCCAACTCACAAAACTTTTGAGAGGATCAGTCCACGTTTAGAAATATGGGCACTTCTTTATCTCTTGTTAACTAATTTTGGGGGGCAAAATGTCACAATATGTTAGAAATTAAGGGAACCCCTAAGTTCTGACACTTCGCTCATCCATTCTTCCCGTTTGCTGCTGCCAGAATTACTTTCTGAAAGTATAAACCCCAGAGCACAAAAAAGCCTTCAAGACCTCAGATGCCTCATGTATAAAATGGACACAGTAATACTTATCAGGCATAGGTTTTTGCAGGAGTTAAAAGAAATACTTAAAAAAGTTTAGCACAGTGTCTGTCACCCAGTAAGTTCTCAATAAGTGGAATTATTGTTATTATGGCTTTAGAATAAAGTCAGTGCTCCCTGAAATGGCATTCAAGGCCCTCCACGAAGTGGTCCCAACCTACTCATTCACTTACACATCCTGTAAGCTCTTCAAGGACTGGCTTCCTCATCTAAACACATCTTTCACCCACGCCTCTCTGTATCCTACTCATGCTGTTCCCAAGGCTGGGTGAGCCGCCTTTTCTCTGTCTCTTGTTCTTTCTGTAGTGCCACCTCTTAAACCCACTCCGAGACTCCCACTGGAACTTGTTTATAATTTATTCTAGGACTTAACGACAGGCTGCTTCACACCCACTGCCCTGCCCTATCCCTGGACGGCAATTGACTTTCCACAGTCTATATCTCCTAATCATCTTCGAATCATCCATATTGTACAGAGTAGGGGATCAATAATATTGGATTGAATTTAGAGGCCACTGGACATGACTGTTGGCCCTGAAATTCTACCATTGAGGGAAGGTTTATTCCCACTTCCAAATCTTCTCAAGAGCACCCACTCACTGAGCACCTGCCACAGGCCAGGCATTGTACAGACATGGATGCCCACCCTGCCCAGAGCCGTATGGGGAGAGCAATTAGCCTCACTTGACACAGACGTTATTGCTCAAGGTCTCGCAGCCAGTAAGCACTGCAGCTGGTGTTAGAAACCAGAAGCCTGGTGGTGCAGGCTCTACTTCCTCTAAGAGAGCTTCTCCCACACTGAGCTTGCTTGAATTTTTATTCTACAGCATTGTGAACAAATTAAACTGTATTATATAAAACTGGTTGATTGCTGCCTGGCTGCATTTTTTGATGTCTTATCTTGATTGTCTAAATAGTTGTAGAGCAATATAATAATAAAATACCATCTTTTAAGCACTTATGTATTTAACACCACACACACACATTAATTCTACAAAAGGGTACTGATCCCATTCTACAGAGAGTTTAATTGGGGCAGCTACTGGCACAGGAGTACTGGAAGGTGGGGATACTCAGGGCGGAGGCTCCTTTCCAAGAGGTACCAAGTTCTTTGCTATTTTAATCACCAGCATACCAGCTGAATCTCAGCCCTCAGTGTTTGCTGAATGAGTGACGGAGTTTCTTTCATCTCTCTGACCTATGCTCTTAACCCTAAGTCCATGATCCATATATATCCTATGAAGTGACAGGTAGTTACTGCCACCTTCTCCCAGCAGTAAAAGGACACAAGAGCAGAAAAGGGGGCGGGGGGAATGGCACTATCGCAACCAAAGTCTCAGGAGATGAGACATCAGCTCCTCTGGGCCGGCAGAACTAGGTACGGTCCTCAAACTACCTGGGTCAGACTCTCCTGGTGCTTGTTAAAACGCATATTCCTGAGCTCTACCCCAGACCCACCTCATCTGCCTCCCCGGGGAGGCCAGAACTCAGCATTTTAAACAAGACCTGCAGCTGACCCTGCAGTAGGAGCACCGCCTCCTTCCTGGGCTCAGCTGTCAGGGGTCCCTTCTAACTGCATCTACTCCAAATGAAACTGGCAATTGTTTTTCAAGTATCAGCATCCACAATAAATAAAAAGGAACCACTTGCAATTTCATTTCATTGCTTCCCAATATTGCTCTTTGTCCAAAGTTTACTGTGTAGTTTGACACATTCCATATGTCTATTTTATGGTGCTTAAAATAAAAATTTGCCTTCACAGGATAGCTTTATTGCTTCCTATTACTTTGCTTTGCAAATGTCTCGAGTTACATTGTCAATTACTCTTCATAACATGGTTCTATGAGAAAGTGTATTCTGAATTTCAAACAATTTCCTAAATAGACTTTCAGAACACAACATGTTCTTAAGGAGGAACTGTCTGTATTTTAAAGTGTTGTAGTTATTTATCTCCGAGAAAAAGATTTTCACAATTGGCCCTAGAAGGGATGTGGATTGGGGCACTCAGAGTTTTCTCAAATCACCTCCTCACAGAACTCTGGCTGGCTTCAGAGCAGACTTGATCTGCAAATTGTTTCTAGGTGTTCCTTGGAGTTTTGCCAGTTTCAGACATAAAGATGCAGGAAGTGGGCTGTTTGTTTTTTCCCCTCATTTGTGGATTTGTTCATTTAACAAATGCATCTCGGTTATCTCTGATGTAGCAGGTGCTGTGCTAGGCACTGGGAGTTCAGACAGGAGTCTCCCTTTCTGTCCCTGAGACGCTCTGAGTCTAGCAGGTAGAACCAAAACGACAGACCACACAGACAAGTTGCTGTTGAGAAGGGTGCTGTGGGATTAAGGTCTGAAGTCAAGCAGTTGGAGGAGGAAGGATGAGAGGAATCCTGCCTCAGGGTCCTGGGGAGTCACCAGCAGGTCTGACGCTGAGTTCTGGCCTCTGCCCCCAGGGAGGCAGATTAGGTGGATCTGGGCGAGAGCTCAGGAATACGCATTTTAACAAGCGCTCAGGAGAGTCTGGCCCAGGTGGTTCTCTCCATTTACATATCGGGAAGAGATACTCAGCCCTGGGACTTCCATTCTGTTGAGCGATGCCAACCTCTGCTGGGCTAGTCAGACACAGCAGCAGATGTTGCCTCAATGTTTGTGACAATAGCACAAACTCCTTCCCCTGTGCTGGGGTGTGCGGAGGGCTGGAGGCAGGGGGAATAGACTAGGGCCAGTTTTCACGTGGGTGATGAGCAGGAGATGCTACCTGAGAGGTGGAAGACGAGGAGGACCCTGTGTTCTGTCATTTCGTTTTGTAGGGGCTAGGAGCTCTATGTATTTTTTCAGAGACCCGAAACCTGTTTCCTGTCACTTCCTCTTGTTGGTCCTCGTTTTGCCCACGGATATTCATGAGAATAAAATGCCCTCTTTAACACAACACCTCTGCAGATGCTTGTCAGCAGCTTTTTTGTTCCTCATCCTCTCCTCAGAACATTCACTCATCACGAATTCTGGTGTCCATCCTAACAAACATTTTTTTACCAAACATTCTTTATGAGCCTACTTTCCCCAGGCACTCGGCTAGGTGCTTGGGGGTTGGAAATGAAGCATGGGCCCTGTGTTTAATGGGAGGACAGACATGTGGACAAATAATGACACCATGGCTTCACAAGTGATCTGGGAAAAGCACAAGGAATCCAGCTGGGGTGGGTACGAGGAGTGGAGCTGGAAGGAGACTTCTCCGAGACAGGTGATGATGCTTAATCTGTGTCTTCAAGGCTAGTCAGAGTCTTCCATCTGCCCTTCTGTAGCATGTGGGACCTATTGACAAGTACAGGCAGTGGTGGGCCCAGGGCCCTATCCAGTGGTGTGCTGGAGACCGTGGTATGCATCTCTTGCCAATTCTGCGTTCAGTGACATCCTGTTGGTAGTCCGAAATCAGCCATAGTGGGAGTATTTACACCACTGCAATCTGCAAATGCTATAAATCAAGCACCCCTACTCCACTCCCACCAGAGCTGGTTGTCAAACATTTACTAACACATCATTGGTCCTACCATTTCACCCCATACCTCATGTGTGGTAGAAATTAACCCACAGACAAGGAAGAGATAGAACTTAGCTTCTGGTTCTAACATGTGAATCGTCTGCCTACCTTCCTACCCCTACCTGTCCAGGCTCTTGGGTAAACTCTCTCTGGGGACCCTCACAGTGACTCCTGCCCTTTACAGAGTGTCTAGGAGTGATGGGGTATGCCACTGTGTTGAGAACCAGAGAGCTGGCTTCTGATAGTGGGTCTCCTAAGGATGATGAGGGTAAGAAGGTAGAGACGACCTCCTACCCAGCTCTAATCTAACATTCTCCCTGGAAACATCAGTGTGACTGGAGCGTAACCGGGTGTCGTGCGGGGCGGCCTGCGGGGTCTCTGCTCCCGCTCCCCACATAAGAACGCAGGACATGGTGAGGCCAAAAAGGAACACCCACGGAGCCATAGGTAGGGGCGTCGTACCACTATAGTCTCACTGGAGGCTGGATTCACACGACGTGCGACCTGCTGTCCGCTTTTCTGCCAACCGACCGACTCCACGCTCCAGCCCCGCCACGACAGTTATATCAGGGGCCAATTGGCTAACCAGCTACAGCTGACGGCCAACTAGCCACAGCTGACGGCCATCTACTACTACCCGAGCCAGCACCTTTCCACGTGAGGCCGAGAGCCTGGAAACTGCTCTCTGGGGCTCTGTCCCCACACCGGGTGTCTTCCTCCTCAGATATTGAGGCAAACCTTGAAGCACATTACTGCAATCTCTCGATTTCTTTATTACTGTGTTTCCCTGAAAATAAAACTGGGTCTTATATTAAGTTTTACTCCAAAAGACGCATTAGGGCTTATGTTCAGGGGATGTCATTCTGAAAAATCATGCTAGGGCTTATGTTCCGGTTAGGTCTTATTTTCGGGGAAACACGGTCCATGATGTTTGATTATTAAAACTTACAGAAATTTGGACTTCAACTCCATGATCTTTTCATGATTGCTTAATAAAGAAATAAACAGCAGAAATAGGGTGTTTACTCTTTTGCTTTTGGATGGTCAATGAGGATGGAGAAGAATCTCCAAATTGAGCTCCAAAAGCTGAGTGGCTGTATAAGCACAAAGCATCATTGGGCTATTTTGTTCTAGATGAGTGCCTGCTTCTTGTAGTTGAAAGAATTAAACTCAAAACGTTAATATATTTTGACATGTCTTCCTCAGCCTAAGTATTAATGTTACCTCATCTCTGCAGCATCCTAAAAAAAAAAAAAGTTGGGGCGGGGGGTGGAGACTAGGAGCTCAGCCAGTTTGCTGTCAGTCCACATGGTCAGAGTCAGCTTATTTTGTTGGATTCTGGATGCTTGTTTTTCTGTTCTCTTCTACTGACAATTACATTCGATAGTCATTTAAGAGATTGATTCCTATCATTTAGCCCACTGTAGTTTTGTATTTAATTTCTAATTTTCTCTGGAATCTCAACAATATTGAGAAGAAGGGAAGGGTAAGAAGGAAAACACACATCATATGCTTGCTGTGTGTCAGGCAACCCTCCTGGGGGTTGTGCCATTTCATTCTCACAGTAGCCTTTCAAAGGAAAGGCGGGACCCTGGAGCTCAGGAGAGTTTGGTGAGTTGCCCAAGGTCCCATAGCTGGGGTGGTAGTGGCAGGAGGCAGGCGCCGTTCTGTCAGACACCAAGACGCAGGAACTTCCCACCTCCTTACTTCTCTTCAAAATCCGCAGATGTCTTCAAACTCAAGGGGAGCTGATGCCAAACCTCACTTTTTTTGCAGACCAAGAGGGGCTTCCACAGCTCCTTGGGTGAAGATGTGTCCAGGTGTGTCCTGCACTCACTGTCCTCCTGGGCTGTGGGCCTTTGGCCAGAAAGTGTCCCTTAGGTCTGGGTCCTCACAGGGGTGCAGAATTGTTCCTGTGGTTGTGAAGCAGAGAGAACCAGCTCAAGAACAGCTGGAAGGAAGGAAAATGGAGGAAATTATAGCAGCAACAATTACTGAAAGTAACCCCTCACCTCCTCGGCACTGGTCACCTTGCTGGGCCAGTTCGCACCCTGACCCTGCAAAGGAGGTATTATTCTGAACATTTCACAGATGAAGAAACGGAGTCTCCGAGAACCTCCATGATTGGCCAATGTCACACAACCAGGATTATACCTGGGGTTTGAACCCAGGACCGTGGAGCTCTCAAACCTGTGCTCTTTCCATTACACCAAGCCACCTTTGAAGGCAACTTTGAGGTCCATTTTTGTTTTCTGTCCTATTGTAGACCACTTTTGGGATTCCATTACATATGGGTTGTTCGTCATCTTTTTCTTTTTTAAATTGTCCCTGCTTATAATTTACGTTTATCCGTTACATTCTCCCCACTATTGTGACTTTTCCCCTCTAAGAAGCAATAATATTCTGGGATCATTTTTGACCTCTTTCTGCAGGAGCACAAACCTGTTGTTCCCTCTACTTGGAGCTGCTGCCCTCCCCTTCCTACATCTGCAACCAGCAGAGAGAAGGCATATTCACAAGTAGCATATGAGGCTAAGGGCAAAATAAGAAATGGAGGTTTTGGTGTTCTGCACTGCAAATGGGATTCCTTGATAGAAAACTTAGAAGCATTTCTAGACCCAACCATGGCTGCTATAGACTCCAAAATGACTTCTCACGAAAGCTTTCAGACTAGAGGGATGAACAGGTTGGTCCTGGCTAGTTTGGCTGTTCGTCTTCCTAGAACTAAGGCCTGGGGAGGTGACCCCTTTAGTCTAATTTTATACCCCTCTCAGATTGGATTCTATACCATTAAATGGGACATTTGAAATATTACCTTCAATTCAACATGTCCCAGACTGAACTTGTCTCCTTATGTCCTACAGATTTGCTTCTCTGCTTGTGTTCCTTTCCATAGAGATTGGCCCCCACTCTCTGCAAAGCAACCCAAGTTGGAAGCCTTAGGATCAGTGGGACTTTCCCTTTCCAGTACTGTATTCTATCTTTTACGATTTGTTTTGCTTCCTTGCTGATTTCCAGATCTGTTGCAAGAGAGGCATATTCCTCATTACTCTACTTCCTATCTTCATTTAGACTCTTATCTCTTCCTAAGTAACTGTCCCGCTCATTCTCCTCATCAGTCTAGTGCCACCCCAATCCAGCCCTTCTGCCCTGCAGCTAGAGCAAACTTCCCAAAATGCAAATTTGATTATATCACTCTCCTGTGATTTTATCTTTTATAATCTCCCCAATACTCTCAACATCATCATAAACTCCTTTGTCTAAGCTATAAGACCTTTTGTGATTTGGCTGCCGCTTACCTTGTTCTGACTCATTTCTCACCTCTGCCCACTCCTGTCTACAATTCAGACATTCTGTACACTGCATTTAGAGCTTAAATCGTTATTAGTCCTTGTAACTCCCCTAAAAGACATATTTTTATGCCCTCTTTCAGATGAAGACGCTGAACCTCAAATCACACAACTGGTAAGTGGCAAAATCTGATTTGAAAGACTAGTCTTGCTGGTTTTTCAGACAGACTCGGGGAGCCTGGCATACTTTATGGCCTGCAATAGGGGAGAAAGGGGAGTCTGAACCACTTCTACTCAGAAAGTCCTGACATCGTCTCGTTGTAGCCCTGTCCTTTCTCTCTGATCCACGTGATTTTGCAGATGTGAGGGGTGACTGAGCCCCAAGATTAACAATCACTGCAAATTTCACTGTGGCCAAGGAGAAGGCACACCATTCATCATGTAAACTGTGCTCAGATCCAATTTCTTGAGTTTAATCAGACTAATGAACCAGCTGGCTTTATTTCTAAAGTGATTTCTGCTCTTTCCATTACTGAATAATAGCACAGCAGGATTTGAAAGGAAGAGAGAAGAAAATTCATCTGGGGAGAAAGAATATCCCCCAAGTAAGCCAGCTGATAGGTTAGCTGTGCTGGGGGAGGTGGGGCAGAGTGTCCCGGCCAGGCCTGTCACCTCCAGGCAAATGTTCCCAAGGAAGAGGGGAGGTTTTTAAAGTGTAGAAGAATATAGTTCCAGGTGACTTAGAGGCCAGTGCCTTCAGAGGGGAGCAGCCAGGGTGATGAAGGAACTTGAACCCAATCATGCATTCATTCATTTGACATTTATTGATGCCACTGTGTGCGATGGCCTATTCTAAACACCACACATGCAACAATGAATCCAACTTGGGCTCTGACTCAAAAAATCAAGGGCAATTGTTTTCACATATTTTTTTAACTACAGAATCGTTTCTTCAAACTCAGCCTTACAGATAAGCCCAATATTAACACAAAGGCAAATGTCTGTGTGGCCCCTGATGAGGCTCCTCTGAACTCTAGGGGTGCATAGAGGGCAGAGCAGGACCTGGGGCTGGGGCAGGACCAAGAGCTGTCTTCAAACATTTGATGGGGCATCCTGACTCTCCACTGTGGTCCCATGTTAATCAATACTCTACTAAGAAATAGCAGAAAACCAACTTAGACCTCTGAATCACTGAACTGCTGAAAGAGCAGGAAAATGGATTTCCTCAAGAAAAAGTGGAACCAAGCACTGGATGTCACCAGGTCTTGGTCTATCTCCTCCTCTTCCTCCTCCTGCTTCCTTCTCCTTTTTCTCCTCTTCCTCTTTCTTCCTCCTTCCTCCTCCTCCTCCTTTTCTTCTGCTTCTCCTCCATTTTCTTCTCTCTCTCTCTCCCCTCCCACACCCCCACACATGTAGTGAGTGCCCATGAACATGTGAGTGTGCATGTACTGTGCCATGAAGCCATCTACACTGACCCAATGGTTGGTCCTTCTTGGTCACTTAACACAAGGGCAGTCAACAAATCTGGAGGCTGGCCCAGGGCTACAACTTGGGCTTGCCTTGAAAAGATGAGCTGGGAGAAATGAATTCTCTATCTCTGAAAACCTGAACCAAGAGACAGAGAGAAGTTGACAGTTAGCTTTGGGGAAGAGAGAGAAAAACTTTTGTATGGAATCTGGAATGGCCATTGTGGATTGGATGACCATAGATTTCAGTTTGTCCTGGAGAATCCCAGTTTATCGTAGTATAATTATGAGTGGGTACTCCTTTAACTTTCATAAGTTTCTATTTGGATGAAAATTGTTCAGTCATCCTAATTACAGACCATAATGGGATGTGGAATGGAAGAAAGAAAGGAGGAGAGAAGACTGGGGTCAGACCTTGACCAGCCTGTGGGTCAGGCTTAAGAGTTTTGATTTTATGCTGAGGGCAAAGAAGTTTTAAACATGGAAGTACAAGGTCAGATTTGCTTTTACAAAGATCACTAATAAAGTGTGAAGAGCAGATGAGCTGAAATGGAGGTAAGAAGATCAGCCAGGCGGCTAGTTGCACAATCTGGGCAAGAGATTGAGTGGCCTGAATTGAACCAGGTGCCTGTAGAGATAAGCAGATATGTTCAAGGACAATCCACGAGGAAGATCTGAAAGAATTTTGGAGACTGATTAAATTTGGGGAGTGAAGAAGAAAAACGTGTTAAGGGTGAACAATGATGCCTTTTACCAGGAAGGTGTTGCTGGCACCAAGAAGATGGTGAGTATAGCTTTGAACACCTTGGTTTTAAAGGCCATCGAAGTGGCAACTGAGTGACTAGGGCTTGATTAGGGAGAGCACCCTGGGCTGGAGACAGTGAATGTGGAGTGGTTGCTGGGGAGGTAGCTTCATTCATGGGAGTGGGAAGATCACACAGAAAGGATGAGGAGGCTGCTCTCTGTGTGTCTGTGTCCCATACTCTGCCTTGCATTCTGGTTTCATTTCTTCTATTATCACTCCCCACCACGACTGTAATCTGTTTGAGGCCTGGCACTCTTGTGAACATTGAGTCACTAACCCCAGTACTTTTGTGTAGCAGATTGTTAGTATATATTTGGTACTAGATGATGGAAAATTTTTAAAGACTCATGAAACTGAGCACCAGGAGATCACTGGTGACCTTAGGAGAGCATTTTCCCGTGGTGTGTTGGGGCAGATGCCAGACTGCAATGGTCCACAGAATAGGGGATGAAAGGACAACAAAGCAGAAACTCTAGCTGTCTCCCTTTCCAGGAACTCATCCTCTCCCTCCTCACTTTGAAGTAAGTATTATTTTTAATTATTCTTGACAGAAGGCCTTGAGATACTTAGTCATTTTGAAGGGGGCAAGTGTAAATGGGGAAGTCAGAATGTCTGGGTATTTCCCCCCTTAAGTCCAATGCCCCCAGAAAAACAAAAGCACCACAGCATAATAGGAAATACTGTGCTGTGTTTCAACCCCAGCTTTGCACTTGGGAAGGGCACTGTTTGGATAGCTCAGAAGAGTGGGAAGTGCTTTGGAATTTGACATCAGATCAACCTGTTCATTACTTACCTAATAGTTTGGTAAATTTTGTAAAGTTTCAGGATCTCTGTATTTTTATTTACTCATCAGAAAAATCGCCATAATAATGACCACCTTTCAGTTTGCACAGCTGTTCTATGAGAGGTGGAACCTGAAGCTCACAGAAGTTCTATGTAACACTCCTAAGTTACTTGGCTAGTATGTGATGGAACTGGGATTCCAAGCCAGGGCTCATCAATTTTGTTGCTTTCATATTTTCTAGGGCACTCTGCTGCCCGGCTCATGGGTGACTTGTAGATGCCCTCAACTCTTTTTTGGAGTGAGTTAAAGCATAAATAACTAGATAAATGCCTAGATCAAGAATATGCAAAGTTCCCTTCCCTACACCCAGTTTTCATGGGACTTAGGAAACTCCCCTATTATTGCTGAGGTTTCTCATCTATAAATGGGTAGGAAATTATATGACCTACTGCACAGGATAATTGTGAGGGTTAGACTAATTATGTCAGCGAAGGTAACCAACAGAGTATTCACATAGTAGGTGCTAATTAATTGGTAACTACAGCTGATTCTAACTTTCAGATTTGGGGTTAACTCTTCTAACAAGATTTGCTGATAATGACAGTGATTGTTGTAATGGTAGAGGTAGTTGTAGTAAGAGCGGCATTAACTAACATTTGTAGAACACCAGGAATTCTTCAAGTGCCAGAAAATGACTCTCATTTAAATAATCTCATTTAAATTCACAACAACCCTCTTAAACAGATGTCATTATTTATTCCTATTTTTACAGATTAAGACAGCGAGGCATAAAGAAAGAAGATGCTACTTGCCCAAAGTCATCTAGCTGGTATGTGGTAGAACCGGGATCAAATCCAGGGCTCAGGGTATCAGTGCAGTTTCCAACTCCAGTGGATGCCAATACTTGAATCCCAAGATTTGGTTGGAATTTATTCCCATGAAGAGTCCTCTGAGCTAAAAAGGAATTATGAAGGCACCTTTCAGGAAGCACACGACTGCTGAATAGACAGATCCAATTGGCTCCCTGGGTCTGATTCCAGGAGTTGACACTGGGCTTTTGAGGACAGTGCTGGCATCTGGGACAGAGGTGAGGTCATTGTCTCTTGATGGCTTCCCAGCCCCAGCCTGGACTTCCACGGACCCCTAGGCAGCCAGGCCCCATCTGGAGGCCCCATCAGCCTTGTTGAGAGAGAGATCTGGACTAAAGTCTGGTGAGAGAGATCTTAACACAGTCAGAAGGGAGGGAAGTGAAGGAAGGAAACCTGCTGAGGGGGGCTGGCAGGGAGGCCACCAGCTGGCTCATCTGTATGCTTCGGAGGTAAGGGCTGCAGCAGAAGCCACTGTCTGGACAGAGTCACTTGGATGTGACCGTGAATCAATCAAATCTTATGGGCACTGGTTCGGGCTTCTGGGGGCTGTGATCCCATTCCCTGCTTGTCCTCTGCTCCAATAAAGGGATTGGCCTGTGTGTGTGTGTGTGTGTGTGTGTGTGGTGTTCCCATATTAAAGAGGCAGAAAAGATGGAAGCCCTCGAGTCCATCCCCAGTGGAGTGCTCACACCCAGGACTGTGTCCTCTCACTCTCCCTGTAGCTGCTCTGAAGTCCTCTTCCCCAGATTGTTGGCAAAGCTGCAGAGCTTCTGATTCAGTGACATTTTGCAGGATCATTGTGTTCTTTCTTCAGAGCCATTTGAGCTAGAACTAGGAACAGGAAGCCCACTGTCTCAGAGGACTGGATCAGGAATGGTGCTTCCCAAGCAACTGAAGGCTGCAAGATCTCAGTGGGGGAGCAGAAGGAAGGAACCAACACCCCTTGTGTTCCAGGCCTGGAATCAGATATTGTCACATATTGTCTTTTCTTTCTTTCTTTCTTTTTTTTTAGATTTTATTGGGGAAGGGGAACAGGACTTTATTGGGGAACATTGTGTGAACTTCCAGGACTTTTTTCCAAGTTAAGTTGTTGTCCTTTCAATCTTAGTTGTGGAGAGTGCCGTTCAGCTTCAAGTTATTGTCCTTTCAGTCTTAGTTGTGGAGGGCGCAGCTCAGCTCCAGGTCCAGTTGCCGTTACTAGTTGCAGGGGGCACAGCCCACCATCCCTTGCGGGAGTTGAACCGGCAACCTTGTGGTTGAGAGCACGCGCTCCAACCAACTGAGCCATCCGGGAGCTCAGCGGCAGCTCAGCTCAAGGTGCTGTGTTCAATCTTAGTTGCAGGCGGCGCTGCCCACCATCCCTTGCAGGACTCGTGGAATTGAACTGGCAACCTTGTGGTTGAGAGCCCACTGGCCCATGTGGGAATCGAACCGGCAGCCTTTGGAGTTAGGAGCACGGAGCTCTAACCGCCTGAGCCACCGGGTTGGCCCCTTGTCTTTTCTTTTAATCCACTCAATAATACTAGGAAGTGGGTAAAATTGTCCCATTTACAGGGAGAGGAAATTGAAGCTAAGAGAGATAAAAATGACTCACTCAAGGTCATTCAGCAACTAAGAGGCCTAAAAGATATTTAACACCAGTGTCGTGTGGGGCGGCCTGTGGGGTCTCTGCTCCCGCTCCCCACATAAGAATGCAAGATATGGTTAGGCCAAAAAGGAACACCCACGGAGCCATAGGTAGGGAAGTCATACCACTATGGTCTCAATGGAGGCTGGGTTCACATGACATCCAACCTGCTGTCCGCTTTGCTGCCAACCGACCGACTCTCCTCCACTCTCCTTCAGTCTCCTCCACTCTCCTCGACTTCCCTCCGTAGCCGCGGCAGTTATATTAGTGGCCAATGGCTCAATGGTTACAGCTGATGGCCAACTAGCCACAGCTGACGGCCATCTACTACCTGAGCCAGCACCCCTCTACGTGAGGCTGAGAGCCTGGAAACTGCTCTGGGGCTCTGTCCCCACACCAGTCTTTTCTAATTCTCTGCAATGCCTCTTCCTTTATGTAATGCATCCTCCAGGCTTTGCCACAAGCCAGAGTTCCTGGGACACATCACTAGTGCATAAGGCAATGCTGAATGGTGTGAGCTCGGAGGAGCTTACACATGCCCAATGGGTCATTGTTGCTTGTCCCTTCTACACACTCTGAATTTAGGTTCTGTCAGATATTCTCATGATAATGAATACCAGACTGAATTGGCTGCCTCCATGCATGTAGACATGGATGTGTGTACACACAAAATCAGACACACACACACACACACACACACACACACACACATCCCTCCTGTCATGCAGGGTCTCTGGTCCCGCTCCCTGCATAAGAATGCAGGATATGGTGAGGCCAAAAAGGAACACCAACGGAGCCATGGATAGGGGAGTCATACCACTATAGTCTCGCTGTCGGCTGGGTTGGAGATACAGGAAGCAGGAGCCACACGATCCGCCACCTGCCGTCCCTTCTCTGACAACCAACCAACCCCTGGCTAACTGCAATCCACACTTGCTAGCTCAGCCACAGCAGTTATATCAGTGGCCAATGGCTAACTGGTTACAGCTGACGGCGTCTACTACCTGAGCCAGCACCTTTCCATGTGAGGCTGAGAGCCTGGAAATTGCTCTCTGGGACTCTGTCCCCACACCTTCCAAAGAAACTTGGAGCTGGAAGAGAATCTGTAAGCCATTGATTCAAAATCACTGATTCATGAATTAAAGTTCCAGTAGTTAAACTATATAGTTTTCTAGTCTGTGTTTGGAGATTTATAGACTGTAAAAATTTTTACAAAAGGAAAAATTACTGTAAGAAATAGTAACAAAAGAGATGTGACCCCAACAATGCACAGGCTTACACTGTAAGCACCCAGATCACGTGGTGGTAGTGGTCATTGTGGAGGTGGTGACATGATGGCAGTAACGAGGGTGGTGATGGTAGAGGCAGTGGAGGTACTAGCTATAAGAGTAGAAATCAAAGCAACGTTGGCAGAGGAAGTGATGACAGCCAGTGATGGTAGAAGTGGTGGTGATTGTGATTGGAGATGAAGCTGGCGATAGAGGACAGGTTGAGGTGATGGGTGGTAGTAGTTGTAGTGATCCTGGTTAGAGATGCAGGGGGAGGTGACACTAGAGGAGGAGGCAGGGATAAAGGTGGATGTGGTGGTGATAGTCGTTTTGGAGGGAATGGTATTTTACCCATTTAGGGTAAGTTGAACTTCAATGAGGAGTTGGTGCACACACAGAAAGCCCCAGGCCCAGCACTGGCAGAGGGTAAATTCCTTCCCAGAACACCAAACAACTACCCATATTGCCTTGGGGTAGCTCTTTGCTGCAAGGGGAATGAAAAGTGCATAGCTCTCTTCTGGCCTGTCCAGCTCAGGGTGCTACTTGGCTCTGGTGTCCACCCAGGTTGGAATCCTCCATTTCCAGGTGGCCAGGCTGTAGCGCCCTGAGGCCTGGCAGAATCTTCAAAGCTTTTGTGGAAATGGTAATTGTGGAAACATAGTCAGGTCCACATACTCTAAAGCATTTTCTCTGATAGGCACATATGCACTCCCACACCTTGTATACTCTGACACAGCTACATGCACACTCACACACACACACTCACACACTCACACATCATCTCTGCAGAAGCTCAGGCTATTTGCCTTTAAAAGCCATTATGCATAGAGTGGAGTGTACTTAACATGCCACATGTCCACCTCCTCCATCCTGATTACAGTGCTGGCAGCTTTGCCACTGACTCAGTCACTGAGACACTGCTAGTGAAGAAAATCAATATGTTGTTTGCC
Source organism: Rhinolophus ferrumequinum (assembly GCF_004115265.2). NCBI lineage: Eukaryota > Metazoa > Chordata > Mammalia > Chiroptera > Rhinolophidae > Rhinolophus > Rhinolophus ferrumequinum. The sequence continues at coordinate 59,203,754 of NC_046285.1, read as the reverse complement.
TCTTTGAAAAGAGAGCATGCCAGATGAAGAGTCACAAGGGTGGCCTTGACAGCAGCTATCAATGGGCTCCCAGTTGACACCAGCCTTGCCTTCTGTTTAGTGTTAGCAGTTTTCTCACTTGTCAAGAGTGGTATATGGGATACGTGATGCAGGAAGCCCACTGTGTTATCTATACTAACTAGTATGACTTAATTGTCTTCCCTTGGCGAGTAGCTATTTTTCAGGCTGGTTTAGTGTAGTCTTAACCCATAATGACTCCTGCCGTTTATTATGATCCACAGTACCCCTCCCCCATAAAAGCATGTACAGTTCATACTCCATGCCCTCCTCCATCCATCACCCTCCATGCTCCCACCAGTGACACCCAAATTACAGATTCACGAAGACATCAGCCTTCAATACGATTCCTTACTTCCTCACAAGGGGGAGTATTAATCTCTAAGGCAAGAAGGTGGAAGAGCACATGAGTATCAATCTTTCTTGGTGCCTGATTCTTGGGAGGTGCTTAAAAAATGAAGGAAATGAGGTCTTGGGGATACAGATGTGAATGCTCTTCAGTTTTTTCAAGGCTACATTAACTGCAGTGCATGGAAAGTGTCAACTCAAAGCTTTGGCAGACAGCCTCCAGGAATCAGAGGGTCCAACTCAGTGTTGCCAGACCACAAATGCAGCTTCCTGGGACCAAAGGCAAAGAAGATGGCCAACAGGCAAAGTATCTACCTAGAAAGGTTTGCACAGATAACGGCATGTGCTGTTGCCTGGCAGTTCTCCAGAGACGTCATTTTAAGGGTCCCTTCTGTACCTGGTTGCCTCCATAAGGACAGGGTCAACCCCTTGAAACTCTGGACAGTGACTCAGAGTTTAGCCATAAACAAGAAATAGTCTGCACGCACCAGGCTTAGGCACTGCGTGTATCTGGCAACAATGTCTTTGCCACCCTTCCTGGCTCCCAGCCTAGATGCAAGGAGAGGCCCCTAAATTCTAGCCAACCACAGAAGCAAAGGCCAGTTTTAAGGAAATTGCCACTTTCCTTGATAAAATTATACCCAGCCTCTCTGAATCAGGTTCTGTTGGTTGCCAACTGAATTTTTCAACTGAATCCTGATTTCATGCAGGCATCCACCCATTACCAGCTGTGGTATTCCACTGGCATCTGTTGCTGGTTCAGGTGTGGGAATGTGGAAAGTGTTTCATTCAGACTAAGTCTGTGCTTGAGGAAGCATCATACTTCTATGAATAAGATTCACGGAGCCCTGATTGTCGTTAGCAGCCATCTTAAAACCGTAAGGGAAACCAGCTTTGGGTAGAAGCTGGCACTGAGGACAGCTGAATGGACTGGCAGAAAGAACCTGTGTATTTGATGCCATCATTGATACACAGACTGCATCATGCCTGGGGTCTGCTCTATCCTGAGCCTCTTGTGATGTCAGATAATCATTTCCTTATTGTTTAAGTCAGTTAGATTCAACATGTTCTCTTTCTTGTGGCCCAACAGATCCTAAGTGATGTGCTGTGCAAGGCTGGCTGTGGCGGAAGACTCTCCATGTGGAGTGAGGCAGGAAAACAATCCTACCCAACTCTTATTTCCAGAATTCACCTTCCACGATAACTTCAGAGGGCATTACTTTCTTAAATGCCCTAACCACAATCTTTCTCTTAAAAGTTCCCCTGTAGAGCAGAGGGCAGACTGAGGTATTTAAACAATTCTTCACATAATGTTCAGCGATAGTAGCAGGATAAGCACAGAAAGTAATTTGCAACTAGATAATCTGGTTTTCAAGATATGGCTTGGTCATCTTCAGATTGTGGCTTTGGATTTCATTCCATCTTTATATGCTGGGTGCCATTTAGCCTCTGAGAGTCATGCCTTAGAAATCCATATTCACTGATCTCTTCTCTGGGAGTGAAGAACAGACTCTGAGAGGAACAGAGAATCCTTTCTCCTAACTTCTCAGTTTTCTGTATCACGTCCTGCCTCTTCTTACAGTGATTGACTCAGGAAAGGCCACAGTTCCTAACACTAAAAAGAGGTCCTACTTGAGGCCACAATAGCTACAGTGAATAATCTTATTGAATAATGAATGATAAGGAAACCCCATGTCAATATAACGCAGTGACAAAAGCACTCATACAATACCCAGAAATAGGCCTTAAGGGGGACAGGGGGATTATTTCTTTACAAGATATGCAACGGTTCATGCCTCTCCATCTAACATGAATCCCCAAATCAGCTGGATCCACGCCTCTATAGCCCATACTGAACACAACATACAAGAGACATCATAGCATATACCCTCCATTCCCATATTGGTAGTGAAGTGGGATAGGAACAGAAGACTGGGGCCCTCAACCTGGGCTTGACCCTATTTCTCTCACTTGGTTGTTGTGCGATCTTAAACAAGTCAGTCCTTTGAGACGGTTCAGTTTTGTGTGAGCCTATTACATACAAGTAGGTTGTCGGGATGATTCGAAAGATAAAGTATATAACTGTATATAACTGTGCCTGGCACATTAGTAGTTTCCCAATACATGGAAATTAGTTTTAGTTATTAATCATTATTCAGCCCATTTCCTACTCCCTTCAGTGACCTCTTTCAGAAACTCCTATGTCTTTGCAGCTCCTTCTTTCTTATCTTTATTAAATTTATTGGGGTGACACTGGTTAGTAAAATTACATAGGTTTCAAGGGTACAGTTCTGTCATACACCATCTATGTATCGCATTGTGTGTTCACCACTCAGAGTCAGTCCTCCTTCCATCACCATATATTTGATCCCCCTTACCCTCATCTCCCACCCCCCAACCCCCTTACCCTCTGGTAACCACTAAATTACGTTCCCCAGATTAATTTTCAAACCCCGTGGCCATCCTGTGGTCACCAACTGCCCTCCACTCCCCTCCCCCTCCCCCCCACCCCCACCCCCCCCTCCCGCCCATCTAGCAACCCTCAGTTTTTCCTCTTTGTCTCCAAAACTGTTTCTGATTAGTTCATTCACTTATTCAGCTTATTCTTTCTTGAGTTACAGCTTTGGTGGACTCCATCCTGACAATGTTCCACAGACATTTTTGGAGAATGACCTCTGGCATTTCCGGGCCCCAGGACTCTTTCTGTCTGGATGTGACTCCCTGGGCTGCACTCTCATTCATCACATCTAGACAGGACCAACCCCGAAGGCTTTGAAAGACTGGTTGTAACCAGAGAAGACTGGTTACTGGCAAAATGAACCCATGAGGCAGCTCCCTTGGAAATGTTGGAGAGGTGCATGCCCTCACTCGAGCCTTCGCCATTTCAATGATATGACAGCATTGAATGGCAAACATGCTAACTTGGGAGAGAAGCAAGTTGGGCACTGCCAGCATAGTAAACAGCTTGATCTCTCTAAATAAGGCCCATCTGCCTGGGGTGGACCGGAGCCGACAGAATCTCCTGGGGCTACTAGAACCAGATGCCTTTCAATGGGTTTTGCCATCGATCTTAATAAATACAGGAGCCAGCAACTGGTGTGATAAATCCAAAACAATCCTGGCTTGAAAGGCTTATGTTTAGAAACTTACCATTTCAAATCAATTCAACCAGTGTTTACAGGGTATCTGCCATGAGCCAGTCACTGTCCTAGGCACTGGGATACAAAGATGACTACGGTGTGTCTTTGTTTTGGAGAGGCTTAGAGCCACAGAGAGAGGTGAGTTGTGGGGCCAGCGGGGGCCAAGTAGGGTAATAAATTATTGTAGGTTTTAAGACAGAGGCATAAGTGGGGTGTAAAGGGTACACTAAAGAAAGAGGAGCCAGTTCCCTTGGGAGGAGGAGGTCAGAAAAGTCTTCATAGGGGAAGTGACCCAGATATCAGTTCCACGAATATTTATTGACTGTCAGCTGACACTAATTTCTGTGCTAGAAGATTTCACAGGCCTTATCTCATTTATGCTTCTCAAAAACCCTGTGAAATAGATTTTATTATCCCTGTGATTTTTAAAGATGAGAAAACATAAGTTCAAAGGTCAAATGCTAATAAATAATACTGGAACTTTGGTATATTTAGAACCCTCAGTCTGACAACCTGAGTAATGGACGTCCCAGTTTTGGGGGTCTATTTTGCTCATGCAGACATGCTTCAACTGACCAATTATGTAAGTAGATACCCAGATATCTACTCATCATTGTGGTGACAGGAAAATTCATGCAAGTGAAACCCAGAAGCAGAGAAGCTAAGGTAACCCTCGCCTCGTATCCCCACTTCCTTCCTCATTATTTCTCTCAGTTTTAGAGGCTTAACTTTGACCAAAAAAAAAAAAAAAAAAAAAAAAATCTTTGCCTCCAGAAGCCACTATTTCATCATGTGGGCCTTGAAATTGACAAAGAGCTTACTGCAGGGACACCAGAATAGGGTAGGCTCAGAGGGAGGAATAGCAGGGTGGAGGAGGCAGGAAGCGGAGGGGGAGAAGAGGAAATCCTGCTTCGACTATGAGGACCTAGGGCTAAAGGATGAGAAAACAGAGTGAGTGTGGAGGCAGAGGTGTGATAAAATGGGGAGAAGAAGATATGGAGAGTGAAAAGGAGATGGCTCTGAGACCCAGGGAGGGTGAGCAGGAAGAACCATAGTCAGGCTCAAAAAGGGCATAAAAGGATGAGTTCCACATATTCAGTAAATCCTGGTTACTCCTGCCTTGATCTTTGTGTCCCAGGCCTGAAGCCTCTTTGGGGGATACTGTGATGGCTCCTTAAAAATACAGCTTCAAGTATTGGAAACATTGGTTTCTGGGGGAAGGAACTCAGCAAACCTGGTTTCACTTAGACCTTGGGCTCTTCATCAGTAAAGGAGGGGAGTGGGGATCAACCCAGGTGGTCTCTCCAGCTCTGACATTCCAGGATGGCAAGGCCCGTCCATCTTTCCTGGACTCGGCGGGAGAGAGAGAGGAGGCTGAGAGCCTGGGCACTGGCGCCAACTCTGCAGAAACATGGGAAGAGGTGGCAGATTTAAGAGAATCAATAAACAAACCGCTACTTTAGGAAGACTATCTTAGTTTTACACTCATACACATAGTTTCCCAAAATTCTTTTGTCACCATACCCTAGTTCCCTTTCCCCAAGCAGACTCGGCTTTTGCTGAGCAGTTACCCACAGGCAAAAGGGGTCACTAATGTGTAAGCCACTAGCCCAGGGTAGACGGCTGAATAATGACACTCAAAGATGTCAGGTCCAAATCCCTGGCACCTGTAAAGGTCACCTTGTTTGGGAAAAGGGGTTTTGCAGGTGTGACTATGTTAAGCCCTTTGAGATAAGGCGATTATCCTGGGTTATCCATGTGGGCCCTAAATGCAGCCACATGTGCCTTTTGTAAGTGGGAGACAGAGGAGAAGACCATTTGAAGATGCTGGCTTTGGAGACTGGAGTGAGTGATACAACCAGTGGTGAATGCCAGCAGCCACCACAAACTGGAAGAGGGGTACAGGTTCTCTCTTAGAGCCTCCAAAGGGAATGCAACCCTGTGACATGTTGATTTCTGCCCAGTCATACTGATTTTGGACTTCTGGCCTCCAAAACTGTGACAGGGTAAATTTTTGTTGTTTTTAAGGCACTAAGGTTGTGGTCATTTGTTACAGTGGTCATAGAAAATGAATACACCCAGCTCATTCTGCTCCCAACATACTCTGCACACACACTCTGCATGAGTGTGCCATGGATCCACTGTTTCTCTTGGAGTGATGGTGCCATCTGGACTTTCTGGATGAGCTATAATGGAAAAGCCACAGACTTGGAGGTATGGGAAGGACCTGCATTAGAGATTCAGTTCATTGCTTATTTGCGATGGGCAGAGGACTTAACCTCTCCAAACCTGCATTCTAATCCATGAGTTGGGGTTGGTAACCCCTGACTAGCCCACTGTCATATTAGGACTACAAGATATAATAGATTCAAGGCAGTTTATCATCTCTAAAGCTCTGTGTACCTTTATTATTTTTCATTAAGTCCTGCCTGCATGGCACAATCCTGGGCCGATCCCTAGTGATATGCAAGTAAGAGTCAGGTTGGGAGAATCTTCTATGGCCCTTACTAGCTCTCATATTTCCCATTGCTGGTTTTCTCTGCTTCTGTGTGACAGGGAGCAGTGGGACAAGGCGTGATTGATCCTAGGGAGGATTTGTGGATGTAAACTCTTTTCCAGCCCCACTAAATTGGGTCAATAATATGTTTTATCCACAGATTGGTGAAGACCAGAAAAATCCTAGGTCTGTTCCTGACCTCAACACCACCAAGGTTAGAGGACCTGACGTGAGTCTGATAAATTGTGGACAAGGTCTCATTTGCTTTGTGTCTCCAGTGCCTAGCATAAAGACCCAATAAATGTTTGCTGAATGAATGAATAGATGGATATATGAATGAATGAATGAATGAATCAATAAAAATGAGCCCTGAGCGTCCGTAAAACTTCCAAATCACAACCATCTCATATCTTCCAATATAATCCGTAGCTGTATGATTGGGTTTTAGTTTCAGTTCTCCTATCTCACACTATCTCCCTGGATCTCCGTTCAGCACTTGGTTGGGACAGATTTTTGTGTGCCTCCATCAAAGAGTCACGGCCAACATCAATAAGCACTGTCCATGGTCCTACCCTGAATTAACTGGTTACCTGTAATTACAATCCATGTGGATTTCCAGCCCCTGCATTGGGCCCTGTGTGTACAGCAGCAGACAACCTAGGCTTCCAACAGCAGTGGCCTCTCTGTCCTATATTCTGTTAAATGTCCATCTGCACCTCAGGACCAGCAGCACCAGCAGAATTAGTGTCCTTACACTTCCATCCCACCAAGTCTCTTTCACCCTGGCAGTTGGAATCGTGGCATGGTTCCTCCAGATTCCATTAGAGACATACCTGAGAAAGGGATGAGGACCAAAAACTTCTATAGATCAAATGGAGTTTTTGAGAAGCCTGATTTTCTTTCTTTTGTGTTGGTTTTTAATAGTAGTACATGTTCATTGTATAGAGCTTGGGAATACATAAAAGCATGAAGTATTAGAAGAAAGTCATCATAATCCCACCATCTAGTGCCAACCACAATTAACATTCTGGTACATTTCCTTCCAGTCATTTTTCTATAATTTTTACATAACTGAGATCATAGAGTATATGCAACTTAAAACTTGCTTTCTAAATGTAACATTTAGCATAAACCATTTCTCATATCATAAAGAATTCTCCATAAACATTACCTTTAGTTGTTGCATAATATTCTTCTATCTAATATTAATACTGATTTATAGGTGTAATCCAGAGTTGGCTTTTCTTTAGTGCTGCAACTTGATTTTATTTTCTTTGTTCCCTGTACAATCCATTTGCAGAACTTAGCATCTCCTTGAGCTCTTTGAGCTCTTTAAGAAGAATTAGTTCATTCCAAAGCAACAATGAGCAATGAGCAATGTTGACTTTTCATGTTGAAAATTTCACAGGGAAAATAGAAGAGAGATTTTACATTGAGTATCCTAAAGCAAACAATTTTAATAAATACATTCCTGAACCACTTCTGATTTATATTAATGTTAAGTCCCTATGTAGCTGGAGCACCAGCAGGAGTATTTTTGTTTCCGGTTTTCCTGGTTCTTCTTTCCTTCTTCCTAGACACCACCTTCACCCCCTTCATATTTTTTAATTACTGCCCCTAACTTCATAGACTTACACTCATCCTGGGACTCAGGAAAATAAAGGGTCTCTGAACACCTGGACTCACTTACTTTTTGTAGAAAGCAATTTAGTGACAATCATTTGATGCTTGCTAGGCCTTGAAAAAAACCAATCAATCCTCCCACCCCGACTGATCTCAGTTATCACCATCAGAGCATTTCTTCCAGACACATGAAATGGTTTCCCTAAGAGTAAATGACTTTCTCAATTTTATTAAACTGGTGTATAATAAAATCTCCTTGATTTGTCTTTCATGGGATCAATTTTTTCTTATTTAGGTCTGAATAGGAAAAACGTGTTTTAAGAAGGAAATGGAAAACTATGCAAACACGGAACTTGTGTATGTAAATACCATAGATACCCAGAAAATGGTTATATCCATCAACTTTAATAAATGAATATTTGATTGGGGGAAAGAGGTAAAAGATAATTTAAACAATATAATTCCAGTCTGTAAATGTACTTGGTGAAAGAGAGAGTTGGATGGGTGAGGAAGCTGAAAACCGAGGCTCAGGAAGGGGTATTTTGTCTTCTGGGAAGGTCCTCATCCCTCTCTTCAGCACATCTGTCTAAGTCGGCCTGGAAGCCCCTGCCTCAAGGGTCCTGCCTAGAATGCTGGGTCCAGTAGAGCATAATTCATTTCTGGAAAACCACAGCAAACTGGAGTGTGTTCAAAGGGAAGCTACAATAACCATTTGAAAGGCTATAAGAAAAGCCTGAACGAAGGCAACGGTGGCTCCATGTTAAGCAGCTGCAGGAAGTAGAAGAGGTGAGGTGATACCTACTTATAACCAGGCAAACATGGGCCTGACTTGGAGAAACCTCAGAAGCTCTAATTAGTAGGAGAGGCAGGAGGTCCAAGAGAAGAAAGCTTCAAGGTGGAAGATGAAAGCAATTCCCCACTGCTTTGTGAGCTGAGCAAAAGCACTGTCTCCTCTTAGCTTTTGTTTGTGAATAAGAAAATAAACCACTCTACTGGGAGTGGTCTAGCTAAAGAGCAGCAGTGAGGAGCACCTCCTCCCCAGTGGGTGACTGTGCTTCCAGTGTGAGAAGGAACTGCCAGGAGGAATAAGGCCAAGGTGGAAGTCTGGGGACACCGCAGAACTGTGGTAGTTCCCTGCCCCTCACCGCACCCACTAAGTGTCCTCTCCATTACAGGAGCCTCCCGGAGGGAAGGGCTGGGAGTGAGGGTGGGGTAGGATTGCAGATTCAGCACAACCTACCCACCTCTCAAAAAACCCAGGATGCCCAGTTAAATTTGAATTTCAGATAGTAATTTTTTTTAGTATAAATATGTTCCCAATATTGCAAGACAACCCGAAGATGACCACAAAACTAGTGACTGCCCAAGTTTCCTGTCAATCGTACAAAAAGAGGAAGCTAGAGAAATAGGGAACTCCAGTTCTTGGAGATCCAGCTTATGTGTTTGCTCGAGTTCGAGAGAGAAGGAGGTGTTAAATTGAGCACCGTCACTGGTTGAAGACAGATACTTGGGGAACTCACAAGAAGATAAAAATGATTTAAAAAAAATCTTAGTTCCACTGTAAACAGAACACTAGTCTGTTTTATGTGAATTATCCACCATTTCTGTTTTTTTTTTTTTTTAAATACCACCATCTTTCCTCCTCATTAGGACCTTTTGAACTTACACCATGAGAACTGTAGTTTTGAGAGCTTGGCTATCCTCCCCAGCTGCCCTCTAGCCATGCAATCACACCCGTTCTTTGCAAAGTCTCTGACATCTGTGTGTCCCAGGTCCAGGGCGGATCTTTGACTATGTCTAGCTGTCTCCATCCTTTCCTTTATCATGAACTGTGAGACTACTTGAAAGTTTTTTCCCAAAGTTCTTCTCCACAACCTGCCCCTCCTCTCCGTGTTACCATCACACTTCCTTATTGGTTGGCATTTGGTCTAGAAAAGTTTATCTGCTACATCCTTTACTCCCTGGGAGATGAAACAGTCAGAAAGCAAATTATGAATGTGTCAGATGTTCTGCTTTTCACCAAACAATGTTTCCACAGATATGAACAGTGTGAGTGGCTGACTGTATTCTCCTTGGGGGCAGCTTTATGATTTGTAGCAGAAATGCATCCTCCATTTCCTCTCTTGGTTCAGGTTCCACTGTGTCTGTTCCTTTTTGGTTTTCTCACTTACTGCTTTGCCTGGTGCTGCTACTCTTGGGAGCATTGTCAATTTGCAGGCAGCCTTCTATCTTGACGCTCATCTCTGCTCCAGCATTTCGGCAATGGGTATGTTCTCTGTGAATGGCTTCTATCCTTCAGCTGTCCTATTTAAGCTTTGAGGCCCATATCACTGTGACCCAGAAAGCAATACCAGAGCATGTGTGCTGCTGTGTGGGTACCCTGTTTCATTTTGCTTACCATCCCTGCTCTATGTTGTGTACGTAGACATTTTGGATGTCTGTACTGAGATATATTGTTTCAGGTGCCCCTGCAGGCACCTTAGATTCTCCGACTCACTGTGTTGTGGTAGACATCTATTGCTTTGGTCTGTCAATGAAATTGAAGAACTATAACTGGGGGTGCTACTACTTGCAATAATAAAAATAGTGATTCATAATAAGTATTATTGCAGCATGCATGCACCTTTAGCCCAAAATGCGATCCAAATTTCTTTGAACTGTGTCTGGTTAACTTGAGGACAGTCCCTGGAAGAGTTCATTTTTATGAAATCAACTTGCCCAAGGCCTTTTGGTGGTGACTGGGTGAGAAGGAAGTTTTGTGCTGAAGGCCCTGATGTGAGCAGAGAAGTGATGAGGAGGACAGATGGACACCTGTGCCCTGTCCGGCCCTGGGGTTGGTGTCCCTGTGGTTGTAAAAGAGGGGCTATGGGAGCTATTCCTATGCAGGGCTGTGTTGGTACCCAAGGGACAGTATGTAACTTGGGGTGGGGCCAGAAGAGGAGGTCCTCAGACATTGACAGCATGTCTACAGGAGCAGCTCCAGAGCAGGAGAGGAACAAAGCATGCCCAGGAAAAACTGGGATGTAGAAGCTGTGCCTGTGGAATCAGATTGTGTGGGATGCCCACTGCATGTCCCCTGGGAGTGCGACAAACCCTTATGGGGCTCTCTACAGGTGCCAGGGCCCTGCTTGCACTGCAAGGGTAGCAGCCAGTGAAGCAAAGAAAGTCACTGCTAATGACACCTCACTGGCTGGTAGGTCTGGGGAAATCCAGGTTACATTAAGCAAACATAGTCACATTACAGAACGTTGTGCTGGGTGAGTACTTTACACAAATTACACAACAACTCTACGAGGAGGGCACAGGATCCCTATTTTCCAGGAAGCGAAGGTTGTCGGGGGGAGGGTGGTGGGCATCACATAGCATAGCCAAGGTCATATGGCCAGAAAACAACAGAGCCAGGATTCAAACCCAAGCCTTCAAGCTGCTGGTTTCTGTTCTTTTCCACAGTGCAGGTTGTTCCCATGGCAACCCTATTAAACTGCCTAAACAATGGTGAGCAGGAGGGAAAGAAAACCAGGACAGAGAAAGGTGAGTGCCAACTCCCCAACCCCCTTTCTCCCCAATGTCTCCCAGCCCCAGGCAGCAAGCAACACTCTCCCTTCTTCAACAACTGTTGGACACCCCTACTCTGCAATTCCTCTTCAAAATGGACAGCAAATGACGGTTTTTGTGGGCACCCCCCTGGGTTGGGGGGCTGGGAGGACAAGCGACAAAGGCTGCTGCAGCCTGCTCATGGTAGCTGTCTTCCGCCGCCCCTCCCAGGGATCACCTACCCAGCAATCAATTTTAGGGTATGTAGCCCTGGACCTTCCCAAATGGAAGTCACTGAGGGCAGCTTCCATGTCTCCATTTCCCTTTGGAGGGCTGATGCCATGTATTGAGTACCTACTATGTGCCAGACCTTGTGCTTGGCACTTTATATGCATTATTTTATTTGATTCTCACACTGTCTCCACTGAGGGAGCACGGTCACCCTACTTTACAGATGAGGAAGTTAACTGTCCTAGTGTCACACAGTAATAAGCAAAGCCCAGATCAGAATCAGAGGTCCTGCTGCCCCACCTGGACACATTCCAACCACACAATATTGCTGTGGGGGCTCATTTTGCTCATTCCGGATGGAGAGGGCACGGGTGTGTGGGAAATGAAGCAATGGTAACTACTGAATACAGTTCCTACGGATGAACAAACGCCCCTGTGCTCAGTTGGTGTGCAACAAATACACACTGGTAAGGCTGAGCTGACTGTTTAAATGTTGACGAGTTGGTAAATTGCCACCTGAGCGACTTTGCAGCAACCCTGCCACCCTAGCCGGTACCCCCAAACCTCCTCACAATCCCTCAACTAAAGGGCTATTACCTGGGCATCAAGGGACTTGGTGCTATGGCTGCCCTAGTGCTATGGTCACTGTGACGCTTTCTGGTCATTTGTGCCCATGCTGTACCAATTGTTATACATTTTGGCATCACTCCTGCCTGACCTAATGAACACTGTGGAATGGAGGCTCTTGAACTCTGAGCAATACCTGAAATGCTTAGTTGGATTCTGGCTTAAGAAAACATCCTGCTTTCCAAGATAATGTTTGGGTGACGAGGTGTTTCCCAGAGTGAGTAGTCATGAGCACTGGTGAAGTTTTGCTCAAGGATCCCTCATGATTCAGAAAAGATGTGTGCCTGCAAAACCAGACATATGGTGAGATTCTTCAAAGCAGCCTTATTGTTTCATTGATTATTGTGATAAAAATCAGATTACACTTGAATAGTGAGCTCATTATTGATAGACAGAGGGACATGTTTCTGATCAGGCAGGGATTGAGATGGAGTGTGCCGGAAGCATGCTGGCTGTTGGAATACGGGCTTGCTTTTGAAGAAGTTAGTGAACTTGCAACACTTTGCTGACCTTGGGATCTCCTGTCTTCTGCAGCTTTCAGCCCTTCTCAGAAATGGGAAATTCTCTAATCTCTGAGGATATTGGCTCCACACTCAGAACTTCTAGAAATTGGCTCCTCTTTCCATTTCTGCTGGGAAATAATCATCATAACTCCCGTTTAATGAACAATTCTAATATGCCACACACTGTGCTAGGTGGTTACTAACATACTTTATCTCATTCACTTCTCATCACAATTTTATTACATACATTTTATAGACAAGAAAACTGAGGCTTGAAGACATTTTAAAAATTATTCATGCTAACCCAGTAAGTAAGAGAGCCAGTTGTCAAACTCAAGTCTGTTGGACTTCAAATCCCATATTCCCTGCTTGACACTCTGGGTGGTCAAGGCATCTAAACGGATTCTAAGGCCCTTACTTGGTCTGGCTGCTGTCACCCACTGTGTCCTCGTCCTATATTCTACTCTCCCCCTCACTATGACCAGCCACACAGACCTCCTTTCTGTTCCTCAGTGCACCCAACTTGTTTCTGCCACTGTGCTTTTGCTCCTGTGGCCTGCTGTGCCTGGAATGTAGGAACTTTGCAAGTTCTGGAGATACACAGATCTATAAAACACAGTCCCTGCCCTTAAAAAATCTACAATTTATTGAAGGGGGCAGATCCATAGATAGATAATTAACAATGCAACCTACTAAATTCATTCATAGAGCTCTCTAAAGACATAATCAGGAATAGGGAAGTGAAACTGACCGTGTGTGTGTGTGTGTGTGTGTGTGTGTGTGTGTGTGTGTGTAGAAAAACAGCCAGGAAAGACTTTGTGGAAGAGTGATACTGAGGTGAATCTTAAAGAACCAGCGGAAGTGAACAAGATGGAGTGTGTAGGAGGGGGAAGGTCATAACACATTCCAGGCAGAGGAGACAATAGGAAGAAAAGCCCAAAGATGAGAAACAGTGGCATATGTGGGACAGGTGATCTGCACTTCAGTGTTGCTGGAACACAAAGTGGTAAGAGATGAAGCTGGAAAGGTAGTTGAATTATGGACGATCCCATGGTTAGGGAGACCAAGTGATTATTAAAGGATACTCTGAGAGTGAGCGAGGGCGCTAGCCAGCTGAGACCTGAAGACAACAGGAAAAAACTGGAACTATCCTGGGGACACAGGGTGTATGGTCACTCTTACCTAGAGTCCACACTAAGGAATTTGAACCAACCTCAGCCTATGCACAAGGGGGGGACATTGAAAATTTTAATAGGGAGGTGGCAACATCAGCCTTACTTTTTGAAAGTGTTATTTGGTTAGCAGTGTGTAGAACAGATGGATGAGGCGCCAGGCTGGAGGAGGAAGACCACTTAGAGGGCTGTTGTAATAGCACAAGAGAGAGTGGGAACGGGTTGGAGGTGATAGGAGGTGGAGGTTATAATGATAGGGAAAAATAAAAAGGACGTTTATCAAGGAATGAAGGCATAATGAGGAGGTAAGATCCTCAGGATTTTATGATTGGTGAAGAAAAGGGAGCGGGAAGAATAAACAACCCCCTCAGATGCCTAATTAGAGAACTGGGTAGATAGGAATCCCACCCACAGTAATTGTAGAACAGGTTTCAGAGCTGTGTGTTGAGTTTAGCTTTGGACAGGTTGATTTGCGGTGCATGTCTGGACGTCTGGAGGGAGGTTTCCAGTAGACTGAAGCTGTGCAGAAAGGGCTGGAAACTTACCTCGAGCTCATCAAAATGTTGAAGAATATCAAAAGAGTAAGTAAAAAATTCTGCCAGAGTATGTTCAGTGAGAAAAATGGTGGGCTAACGCTATTCCCATTCTCCTCTTCGCAATTTCCTTTCAAAACATAAACTTTATTTCAATAACAAGACATTTAATCAACACTCTGATAATGTGAAAATTAGTGAGCTTATGGTTTTCCCTTGCAAAAATCTGCCTCAGGTTCTTCCAAAATAATAATTACATTATTATTTTCCACAAACTTAATTTATTTCTGTTATGCATGGCTTGGCTTGTTGCATGTTGTTTGCAGATGTCAGTGTTTTCTTCACTAGGTTGCCACTGGAGATTGGCAGTGATGATGGCAGGGCTACAGGAATTAAGCTGGGCTGGGGCTTCTATTTTTTTAACTTCTTAATTGACCTTTTCTTTCATTTTATTTTTAAATATGTAACACATTCACATGGTTTGTAAATTTAAAAATATGCAAAAGTATGCAGCAAAAACTCTCTCACCCACCTGTCTGCTGTCCATACAATTCCCATCCCTTCTCCAGGTAACCACTGTTGTCAGTTTCTTGTATGACTTTCCAGAGTCTCCTTAGCATACATGAGCAAATACAAATATATAGTCTATCCTTCCCCCATTTTTACACAAAGGTTTTAGAGTATACTTATTGTTCTGACCTTATTGTTCTCACCTAATGTGGCTTGAATATTTTGCCATATCAAACAAACATAGAAAGATTCATTATTCTCTTAAAATCATAATTGATTTAGTTAGTCCATATTAATAGACAGTTGCATTATTTCCATACATTTGCAATTACAAACACCAATTCCATGAATAACATCATGCATGTGTTACTTTACACTTATGTAAGTATATCTATAAGATGCATTCATAAATGTGGAATTGCTCGTTTCAATGTTTTATTTTGGTAGATACTGACAAATTGTCCCCCATGTGGTCACCCAACTTCCATTCCTATCATCAGTGTATGAGTATCACTCTTTCCCCGCAGCCGTACCTACAGAGTGTAATATCAAAATATTTATGGGGGAAATCGTAGCTCAGGGTAGTAGTTTTAGTTTGCATTTTTCTTAGTTTGAGTAAAGTTGAATATATTTTCATTTGTTCCTTGTATGTAAACTATTTGTTTATAACTTTCTCTTATTTTTCGATTGAATTGTTCATCTTTTTACTGATTTCTGGGAGTATTAGACCTTTGTCTAGTATGACTTGATCTTTGTCTGTGTTATTAGTTGCAATTACTTTTTCTAGTGTGCCATTAAAAAATAGGCTTTGGTTTCTTTTTTATTTGCCATGCAGACATTTATTATGTTTTTAAAGGTCATTTATCATACTATTCTTTTATGGCTTCTGGGTCTTGAATTATAATTTTAAAGACCTTCTCCACTCCAAAGTTTTAAGGGAATTTTCCTAAACTTTCTTTTAGCATTTCAATGATTTCAAATTTTAAATTTAAACCCATGGTCCATTTAGAATTTATCCTGGTATACATTGTGTAGTATGAATCCAACTTAATTTTTTCTAGATGTCTAAGAAGAAGTAATCCCAATATCATTTATTTATCAGTTCCTACCTACCTAATTTTAGAAGGTACTTTTTATCATATTCTAAATTTTTATATGTATTTGGGTCTATTTCTTGACATCTTCTCTGTAGTTTATGAGATAATTTCATATTATTTTAATTACTGCCATTTTATTATTTGTTTTAACATTCAGTTGGAATAATTCTGCCTATTGTTTTTTACCCTCTGGCTATTCTTGCTGTGTTTGAATTTTTTCCATTGGAACTTTACAATCAATTTGTCTACGTAGAAAAGAAAAAAACAACTCAAACTATTGGTGTTTTTACTGGGATCAGGAAAGAACTTAAAGTTGTTGAGTCTTCCTACTCAAAATTTAAAATATCTTTCCAAGTATTTTTCTGTTGTGACTTTCAGGAGTGTTCTTTTTTAAAAGAAATACCTTACAGTTTTATTATTAAAATTATCCCTAAATGTTTTATCTTTTTCGTTATTTTTATTATACATGAAGTTTTTCCTTTCCTTATATTTTCCAACTGGTTATTGTTTTATACCCTGCTACTTAACAGAATTCTTTTGTTTTCTGTTGATTCCCTTGATTTTTCTGGGTATAAAATCATATCTATTATCTCGAAGTGGTGATATATATATTTTTCATTCTTTACAATTTTTATTTCTATTTCTATTTCTATTTTAACTTCTTTCTATTTTCTCATTACTTAGGCTATTACAATATTTTTTTTAAAAAAGTAGTAGTGAACATGAACTTGTCTACTTCCTAACTTCGGAGGAAATGTCTAATATTTGCCATTTAAACAAAGTTCGTTCTTTGGCTGAAATAGATTTATTTTGTCACATTAGGGAAACATCCAGTAACTCATATTTTATTGAGTGTAAAATATTTACATAGTTTCAAAATCAAATCTACAAAAGTGACTTAAATCAAGAAATGGTATTGATATTATAGAAGGATCTCTAGGATGTATTAATATTAAGTGAAAAAAGCACAGTAGAGAAAGTATCTATTGTGTACTACTATTTATTAAAGAAGAGGGATGTGAAGCTATTAGGTAGAACCAAATGAAATGACCATATTGAACTATGTTTGACTTATAAAAATGGCAATATCATACGGCTCAACCTAATGCATACATATTTGGTTATATTAAAAATCTGGATGTAAATATGGATGTAATATTTATTTATATTTAAAATAAAATTAATAAAAATGAAGGTTATTTATGGTGTGAAGGAACAGAGATAGAATTCACATATCTGTGAATGTATCCTGTTTTGTAGATTTGACTTTGAAACTATATAAATATTTTATAAAACTATACAATAAAACAAAATTTTAAAAAGCTATCCTAAAAATCCAAAGCTAAATGAAATAAATGTGTATCAAGTTGGTGGCATACCACACAGAGCTAAAACACGATTATTTGATGGTACATCCCTACTGGGAGACAGGCAAATAAAGACAAAAAGAAACACACACACACACACACACCTTGAAGTGTTCCCAGTAATCACATTGTAGGTGGTAGGGACAGTATAAGCATCTCAAATGCCCCAATTGTGGTCCCTAAATTCTGTTTTGCAGGAAAGCAATCAGGGCTCCTTGGAGAAATGACTGATTACAGGTTCATGGAAGGAATATATAAGATAAGCCTAGAACATCTTCTCATACAGAGAACAAGGAAGCTAGTAAAGACTAGTGAGGTTGTGTCAAAACCACTCCAGAGCCACACTGAAGAAACTTGTGCTGACAAAAGGTAAAACCAATGTGAACATACATTAAGGACACTAACGCAATAGATTAAGATACAGCATAGTGACAACACAGGCAGACAGTAAGCAAATTCCAGACTATAGAAACTCTACCAGACGCTTCAAAAAAATAAGTTGACAGGAAAAACAAGATAAGAAGAGGGTGAGGGAGAAAAAAATAAATCTATAAATTAAAAGGAACTTAAGAGATAATATCAACAAATTGCCATGTATGGACATATTTGGATCCTGGTTCAAACAAAACACAATGTAAAGTTACCGCCAGTTACTGTCTTCATTTTAAGGCAAAGAAGAAAATGTATTTACCCAAGAAAAAGTCAATAAATGGAAGAAAGGAGTCCAAGTGTAAGTGCAGCCTAGAACTAAAATGAGATCCCAGGACTCCCATCCCAGTAGTCAACAGTTCAAACAGGGCAATGTGATCACAGAGAGAGAACAGTAGCATATTCAGTAATAAAACTTCTGACAACTCGAAGCATTTGCTGTGTCAATCATAATTTCTGTCACTACTGAAGCAGCCAGCATGACAGTGAGTAAGAGCGGGGGCTCCACTCCATATCAGGACTGGTCGAGTTATGAGGTACATAGGCTTTTCAGATGGTCGCCTCTAGGTTCATCAGCGCTAAAACCCTTGGCCTTCTTCAGGCCAGTTCTGAAATTATATCCATCGTGCAGTCGTAGCCTCCAAGTAAAGGAGGGATTCTTAGCCACCACTAAAAAAAGTCAGATAAAAATCTCACCTCCCACCCAGCTAAAACGTAGAGTCTCATTTGAGATGGGACCGAGGGAGGGCCTGAGTTGGGATTAGTGTGTTGCCAAAGAAAAGTGCCCCACTGCAGACAAACAGGCTGGTTTCCCCAGGACGACACTGCAGTTAGATAGTGTTAGGAAAAAAAACTTGTCCTTTGCCCTTTCTGGGCAACATGGCTCCCTTTATCTGTCTTATTTAGTCAAAAGCAGATAACTGGGTCTCTTACTGTCAAAATAAGGCCATCCCTCAAGAATTGCATGAACCCGTTTTGGTGCAATTAAATAGATGCCTGGATGTTATTCCCTGAAGTGGTAACCGTGATTATTTCTGGGTGATGGGGTTTGGGATGCTTTTCACTCTCTTCACAATGCACATAAAATATTTTTATGCTTGAGCATAAATCCACTTCCATTTTGGAAAGTAAAAATAAACTGTCTATGTAGCCCAAGAAATACTGTCTCCACTGGCCAAATACTCAGCATTTCTGAGTACTCTATCTGTTGCCCGCCACTCCTGATGAGGGAGATCTGATTCTCAGAAATATCTAACTCCATTGCTCCTAACTAGAAACTGGGAACCAGGACTGCATCATTCCTGATGGCTCTTTCTGGGAGTGAGACTAGGTGATAGGAAACCTGGTATCAGGTCTCTGCCTGGTCCGCTTTGTTGGGACCCTCTGTTGCGCCCAATTGCCCCCCACAAGGACTCTCAGGCCCGCGAATGCCAGACCTCCCTGACCCAGGGCTCAGAGCTCCTGTGTGGTACCTGGCCTGGGTTTCAATCCCATTTGTTTATGTTTGTCCTTCCCAGTATGCATAGCGGCCTATCTCAAAACCAAAGGAGCTTCTTCTACTTGAATTAAAGATACATGTAACTTTTTGGGTTTGTATTTGGGAGCAAGAATCCTAGATCAGGCAACGTTTCCACATGACTTTAGTTCTTTGGCTAACATGGAATGAACGATTCTTCATAACAGCATGTGCCCTGGATACAGACTCATTAATTTGCTCAAAGTTGCTCTGTTCTGATATGTCTGAAGCTTGGAGTAGCAGTGTTCCTGACCACAAAGTGCTCTGCAAAGCATAAAAAATGCTGAGCTGCTGGAGGCCGGGACCTGGGAGCAAGGAGCCAGAACAAAGGTTAGGCTGTCACCAATGAACTCCTCTCCACAAAAACAGTGAGAAGGACCAGGAGGCTTTGCCATATGCCAGGAGGTTACTCTGTGAAAAAGCACAACGTTGGCTGTCCACCAAGACACAAGGTTCCCAAATAGAGCCTGAGTCCTGGAGGGAGAATGATCCAGCTAAAAATAACTGTGACGTCCCAACGTTGATTTTCTTCTTTCCTTTTTTTTTTTTTTCAGTGAGTTCACCTAAAATAGCCTGGCAATAGATTTTTTTGCCCTTTAAGTGGAAAAAGGAAAGCAGTCAGATAGGTCAAGAGCTGAAGTTAAGCTTCTTAGAGCCTGAAGTTTCTGCCCAAACACATGATGTGTCACTCTGGGGTGATGGCCATATATACTCTCACACGAAGGCTGCCTCCCTGAGGAGAAGGGCCAAGGCCTGGGAATTTTCAGGGAGCAGGACAGGCTCCCCTGGCCCTGTGGACGATTAAGGGAGCTGACTAGAGGCTGGACAGGCAGTCAGGCCTGCAGCTTGAGGGCAGGTACCAGGATCTAAGGTCCAGCTCTGAGCCTAGCATTTTAGGAAACCTAATGACAATTCTAAAGTGTTTGGTCTCTTATTCAACCAGTAACTGCAGCAGGTCAGAGTCAGGATACCCATCATCACTAGCAGAGACAACGCCAACGCAGGGAAGTGGGTTTACCTGGAGCTAAGGTCAGGTGAGGGAGAGGCCACGTGCAGTAGGTGAACTATTTACAATTCTCTAAACAGTTCTCTAAATAGGGAATTCTGTCATCTCAGAGGGTTTTCAGTTTCTCCACCCTTGACTCAGATGAAGAGTGGCTGTATCCTTCCTCCTTGCTTCCCTGTCCGTGGCCTCCTGAGGTCCTGAGCTCTGTAGGGCAACCTGGCTCAGATCCCTTGTGGAATCCTCATGAGCTGGAGCCTCTCCCCTGGACACTCCTTTGCAGGACAAGCCCTACGTCACGTCTCAGAACACCAGCAAAAGGAGGCAGTGTTGTTCCCTTAGAACACAAACAATCCAACAACAATTTAAGGCTGTGTAATGATAACCCTGTGAGCACAAATGTGCTTTGTATTTTGTAACGTGTTGACTTCTACACCATCTGATTCCTTTAACAGCTGCAAAGAGGGTAAGGTAGAAGGTTTATTCATTCATTGAGCAAAAATTGCTACAACTACTTTACAATTGAATAAACTGTGGCTCAAAGAAGCAGGGTGACCTACTCAAAGCTATACAGTCAGCAAATTTTAGAAAGAAAGGTCAAATCCAGGTCCTGTCTCTGCATCCATGCTCCTTCACTACCTTACAGAAGTTTTAAGGTGGGGGCAGAGTGCAGAGGGGCTGTCCCTGAATAGGATTCAGTACACGTGGTGAGAAGAAAGGTGGCCGATGTTTGCGTGTACGAGCCTGTGTCCTACGGCCAGCGTTCAAGTGTTGCCACTTAGTAGTGTGTGACCTTCAGCAAGAATTCAGTTCCTCTGATGGAGTAATCATTGGACGCGACTCACTCGTGGGCAGGACTAAATCAGATAATTATGTTAAGCACTCAATAATTTCAGCTACTTTATTACTATTATTTTCATAATGTTCATGGTCCAGAGCCTCGTATCGAGCTGGCAAACTCAGAAGCTTGGTTTTGCCAAAATACTGAGACAAATTTCATATCCAAGACTGATATTTAAAGTCAAAAAACAGGTGTGCACTTTCCAAGGCAAAGTGTAACCATCCCTACAGTTTGGGTTTTGTTCTACCTGAGAGCTTGACTCCACTCAGGCAGACTGGTGCACAGGGTCTTATGAGCCTGGCAGCTGAGCAGGCGCTCCTTTTCACAACCCGAAGGTTATGACATCAGGCCAAGTCTGACTCAGCCATCTTCATAGTATGGATAACTACCATCATTCACCCACGTGCTCACACATTCATTCATTCCCAAATGCTTCCTGAGCCCCTACTATGTGCTAGGCACTGCTCTGGCACAAGGGCGATGGCAGGAAATAAGATAGACAGGCTCCTGCCCTCATGGATCTTACTTTCTAGGACCAAACAGGGCAAGCCCTCCCCTGCCCCATTGGTGATTGGTGGTGCTGGGAGTAGATAGGACTGGCATTTGCCTCCTCAGTCTTGCTGATGCCAGCAGCCCTCCTTCTGGAGACACAGATGTTTTCTTTGGGTATTTCCCTGAGGGTGAAGGGCATCTCTGCCCCTGGCTGCTGCCAGCACCCCCTTGCTCCAGTCCAGTCCCAGGAAGATAACCCTATTAGCCCAGTGTTGTGTGGATGCAGCCCCTCGGCCTGCTCCCCAACATTTCAGCTATCCAATCACCCCACTGTGACCCCCCCTGAGCCCTCTCATCTCTGCATCCCCCACCTCAGTCTCCTGTCCTCAGTACACGCGCCCTCCCCAGTGTCCCATCCTCAGACTCAGCTTTCCCCATGCTCCATCACACCCTCTCCTCACAAACCCCAGCCTGCCGACGTCTCAGCTCCCTCCCCCGGGCCGCCTCTGGCCTTGGTTGTCCCACAGCGTCCTCTCCCTGAGCCCCACACTTGTCCCAGTCCCCAGGTTCCTCCCCCAGGTGCATCCTTGCTGACCTGTCTCTTCCTCTACCAGCTCCTGGTCCCACACTGTCTTCCTGCCTGAGCTCCCAGTGCCTGGTGTTCCCTCCCCTGCTGAAATTCTCTTTCTCTCTGGGCCTTACCGGCCCACTCCATCACCAGCCCCAGCTCTCCCTCTCCTCCACCAGCTGCAGGCCCTCCTTGCTCTTAGTTCTTATGACCCCTGCCCTCTCACTCTGGGGGTCACTTTCTCCCTGGGTCCAGGATCTGTCCTAATTTTCATGTACATATGTCCCCCCCTTATACAGGAGATTCCTTTTCAACATTTTAAATTTTAAAAAAGTGCGTGTGTGTGGCGTGTGTGTCAATGTAAAGGGAAGTACTGCACAGTAATGGTATAGAGGGTAGGCAGATATTTTAAGAATTGAGAAGATGAGACAAGGAAGAAAGCTTGGGGACTAGTGAATGAATATATCCAGTGGGGATCAGTTAAATCTTCCACACCCAAGTGCTAGACTGTCTCTTAAGGAACGATTTTCCTGTCGCTCATCAGATCATTTATCATGTGCTGATTTTAGAGTGATCACTCAGGGGACCCTCTTATTTCAGGTTCTTGAGGAAAGCCTCGCAGTAGTCCCCAGGTCTCAACAACTGCACCTTGTCCAGCAGTGGTGACAGTTTCTCCCTAAGAGTGGGTTTTACTTCCAAAGTTAGCTTGTCGTTAAACGGGAGCTCATTTTCCCATAGAAACTCTCAAATATAAGGTAATCAAATTCCAGATCAGGATGCAGAATGCCACGTCACCGACAAAGTAGTTGCCCAGACTCTGCATGGTCGTCTAAGGCCCTTGGCCCCAAGAGTCCTGCCTGTATGCCCTGGCTGCCACCTCAGGTTTGCTGGCAGGAGACTGAGAACTGGGGCTCAGAAGTGGCAGTAGAGTCTCATTTATCCAGGTGTCTGTCTGCATGTGAGCCACTTGCCTCAAGGTCATAGGGAAGACTTATTAAAAATGTAGATGTCCAGACCCCACATGCAGCTGGGTAAATTAGAGTCTGGGACTAGGGCGTCTCAGGAATCTGTTTGATAACAAGGTCCCCAGGTAATTTTTATTCACCCTAGAATTAGAAGACCACGGCTCCAGTGGCTTGGCAGCCCCCGAGTAGCCAGGGGGTGGGTATAGGAGTTAGGCCAGGCTGTGTTTGGCAAGGCCACTAGGCCATCAACAAGCCAAGTGTCTGTAATGTACCAATTTGATCCACCTATAAACTGTACCTTCTTCTTCTCCCTGTACTTATATCTTCCAGGCTGCCTTTTGTGATGTTTTTCTCTTCAAAAGTGCTGTTGGTATTCAATGGAACTTAATTTAGTTCACTTTTATGAAATCCTATGTAAATCAATCATTATGAACTGTGTGGGTCAAAGCAAGCCTCAAAGGAAGCTATTAGTTAAGGTGACACCAGCCCTAGTGAGAACCAGTCAGAAATAAGCAGATAAATTCCGGGGCTTAACACAACAGAAGTTTACTTCTCTCTCACACAACAGTTCAACAGGGGTTGGGGGGCTGGAGGAGGTGTCATTGGTTCCACACAGTCATTTGTGACCCAGGCTGCCAGGGGCTCTGCCATCTTTAACATGCAGCCTTTAGGATTGTTTGGGAAAAGGGATGGATATCCAGCCAGCAGATCTGGAAACAGTGCATAATGGAGGTTTCTATGAGCCAGGCCTGGGAATGACCCTTACCATTTCCACTAACATTCTAATATTCCATAAGCTGAACCCAATTACGTGACCATATCTAACTGCAAGGGAGGCTGGGAAATGTTGTTTAGTTGTTTGCACAGATTAAAGAGGAAACAGTGTGGTGAGCAGCTATTTGGACGTTTTCCACAGACTACTTGTTTGAAGTTGAGGGAGAGATCTGGAAAGGCTTCTTGGAGGCGGTAACACGAGCATGAAGCAGATTCGCATACTTTTTCAGAACAACAGCTTTCCAGTCATATAGAGCTGGGTTTTGCTAGCCGTATGACTGTAAATCAAATAATTTAACCTTTCTGAGTTTTGTTTTTCTCATCTGTGAAATGGGTATTGATCAGAGTACCCATCTTCTAGGATTGTTATGAGGATTAATAGAGGTAATGCAGATAAAGTGAGTCACAGAAGCCCTCTGGCTTACAGCAGGGTCTCAGTAAATGTTCGCTAAATGAGAATACTAATTAGGCGGATAGAAAAGAGAGAAATGTGAGTTCTAGGCAAAGAGAATAGCAAGGAAGGCTAAAACATCATTACCTACACAGAGAGGTGAAAGGGACTGGGGATGGCTAGCATGAGGAGTGGCAGAAGAGAGCAAGCCAAAAAAGGTGGGGCTAGGCCATGTCTGGAGTTGAGTTGATACCCACGTAGAAGTTCTGCTTCTGGGAGCTTTTAACAATCATTTACCCACATTTCCCTGGGCTTAGAGGAATGGCTACATGGTGCACCTGGCAGGCTCCTGGCTCTGCAATGCTGCTCATACCTGAGTGGTATGAAAGCAGCATCTCCTCTGGACTTCCTGGGCCCAAGGAACCAAGAAGGCCTGCTCACTGGCCATCTCAGCAGGAACCACTATGGTTTGTGGGTTTCTGGAAGGGAGGCCTCCCAGAATCTTTTGCTGTTTTGAAGAATCCAGAGGCTTTTGCTATATACCCTGAAGGTGGGGTTCGGGCAGTGAGGGGAGAGCCCCAACAGAAACAGTGATTGACTGTAACCCATCAGAACCACGTCTCCAAAGTCAGATTTGGTTTAATTTAGAAGAAAAGGAACATGACTTTCCCCATTTTGTGGACTAAGCTTCATGCTTTCTACATATTTATAGAAAAATACTACATACCTGTATTAACCATGTCTTTTATTTTCTACATTCTCATGCTTTCACATCTGGGGCCTTGCTGACTCAGGAGCAACTGCCCCTCCCAGGGTTAGTCAGATCCTAGAGATAGTAAAGAACTTGACCAGGAGTGTGCCTTTCAAATGCAAACCAACCAATCAGAGCCCCCAACCAACTTTACCTAATTCACATACTCTAGGCCACTATCCATCTGTCCTAATCACTCCAGGCAACCAGGGACAGCCCAATGTCCCAGAGCCACTGAAATTACTCAAACTAGCCAATCCTAAACCTGCTCACCTTGCCTCACCTGTTCCTCCCCGTACAAACCATGATCAAGGCTCTTGTCCACATTTCCTCCCCCCTTGGTGCTTCCCCAAGTGGCTCCTCTGGCATAGGGCCCACGCTCTCCTCTTTGGAACTGTAACAAACTATCTTTTCTGTATCAGTCATCTCCTGGTCTGATGACCTTACTGTACTTCAGCTTTTCTATAAATACACCATATTTTAAAACAATCCTATTTATTGTTTATTTATGCCAGGCAGGAGGACATCTGATTTAAACACATTGTCTCATCTCATTCAGTCCTCACAACCACCCTATGAGGAAGATTCTATCATTAGCCCTGTGTTACAGAGGAGGAAACTTAGGCCCAGAGAGGCTAGTTGTCACCTATAAGTGGCATAAGGTAGGAAGTGAACTCCTTTGATTCCAAAAATGCACATTCTTAACCACTCTCTTACCATGTGTTGACCGCTGACGAGCTACCAAATATAGCAGAAGACTGAAGCAACCTAGGCCTAAGGGCTTTGGATCCTAAAGAAAATACCCTCCCCACGCCTAGCCTCTGGAGATGGTTTAGGCTGCCTCCTCCTTATTGTGCTTTCCACCTTGCCTACTCCTGGACTGTACCAAACACCCTTCACATCTCCCAGAGCAACTGAGGAATTACAAATAATCCACACTTATTTATTCGTCTGTGAATTCGGAGCATCTGGCATAGCACCCAGCACTATTTTACATAGTCTATAGCAGCTAGAAGGCATTCAAAAAATAGGAGAGGATAGAGGGATGGATACTCTGTCTCCCGGTGCATCATGCCAGGCAAGGAGAATCCTCAGGGAGAAGAGCCAGAGCTGCGGGGGTTGGGCCTTAATCTGACAGCCAGGAGAGATGGTTGATGCCACATCAGTGTGGCATCACGTTTCTTTTCAAATGCAACTCAAAATCCACTTCCTCCAGGAGGAATGCCAAGTGGCCTCCCAGAGCAGGACAAATTGTACCTTCACAGGAGACCGGGAAGCTACAGAGTGGAAATGCCATCATTAATCCACAAACAGCAGGGGACAGGGCCCGGGCTCCACCAGGCATTGTAGGAAAAACAAACAGCACTTGAGTTGTGTGTTGTGTGCTTCCCCTCTGAGGGACGAAGAATGCAGGCAGAAAAGATTCCAACTCATTTACAAGCTTCCAGCGATTTTTTGGCTCATTGATTCCTGGGGGTCCTTACAGGGCTCATGGTTTGAGGTGAAAGCTGGGGAAAGCTCTATAATTCTTTACATAGAGCAGGTACAGTCCTCCCTTCACCAGGCACCTGCCGGCCTTGGAGACCTAACTGCTCTTCACAGGGCAGGAAGGAGAGAATCAGAGTCAGGGGAGGGAGGGCACTGAAATGAGAAAGGAAAGCTGAGACATGGCAAGAGACAGTGAAGCCCCTGCCAATGGCCAAATTGGGTCAGAAAGAGGAGACTTTTGAATGCAAACCAGGAAGTGTGAATAGCTGCCTCAGCAGGGCCAGGTGCTTGCCTGGTGGGAGGGTGCCTTCCCAACCCTGCAGGAATGGTGGGAGACCTCACCTCCTGCCAGTCTTGAGAACCAGACTGATGACCACCTAGAAGCCCCTGCTTTTTCTTCCTTTCCCTGTGCTCTGAGGTCATTTTATTTCCTGTTTATCATCCCTTCCTAAAAGTGATAAGGGAAAAAGAAGAGAAGCATCTTAAATTAAGGCAGTTTTCTTCTCATCACCTAGTGTAAAATCTAAATGGTGGGAGAGATGAAAACCATTGCCTAAAAAGAGATCATCTGTGGATTTTGTGAATTACTGATGGGTTCTATTATCCCTACTCTATTTCTGATTGACATAGATAATCAAAAACTGGCTTTTTTTCTCTTTTTCCCCTACCTCCAGTTCTGGAAGTAAAGGAAAATTATTGCCTGGCTTTCCCCCCCTTCACGTGTAGGCTGCTTAATTTAAGACAATTTGCAAAATTACCTTTGTTCTAATGATTTCTAAGCAAATAAGTGAGTCGACGTGTGTTGAGTTGATTTGTTACCAAGAAGTTGTGGGTAAATTGAATTTTTGTATTTTTGTAGGTTGAATCATATTTTAAATGTCCCAGACAGCTCAACAGTTATGGACAGCTCTAGTGAATCCTGTAGAGAAACTTCCTCTTAATCGAATCTGTTGGCAGCATTAGGTACAGTCATCCTCGGCCTTCTTCTTGAAACAGGTGTGATTCCTTGACCCTCACCTGGCTTCCCTCCCAGGTCACTGGCTGTGCCTTCTCAAGGTCCTCTGCTGTCCCCTGCCTCTACCAGACCTCGAAAAACTAGAGGGACCCGGGGTTCTACATTTAGTCCTTTCTTCATTTCCCTCTTCCTAGATAACCTGGAGGGTCCTCATCCCCTGCATTCCGATGACTCCCAAATTTCTATCTACAGCTGTTTTCATTTTCTTCTACTCTTCTAGTCTTTGGGTGTTTTAATAATTAAATCGACATAAAACAGATTAACAAGAGAAAAACAAAGTTGATTTTGTACATACAGGAGCCCCATAAAAAGTATGAGACCCAAAGGCAGTCGGGCCACTGAGGCTTGTATGCCATCCTGAGCTAAGAAATGGGACAGAGGCCTGGGCTTCAAAGAGGAAGAGAGCAATTCACAGGAACAGAGCAGATGTTTGGTAATCAGATATTTGCTCTGTCAAGCAGGTAAATCTTTCAGATAAAAAGTTATCTCTGATAATAACTCTCTTTCTGCACCGGGTCTCCTACCTAAATTCTTTAAGGCAGCTAAGGGAGAGGTAAAAGTTTTTCTTGTCTGCTGGGTCTTGACTGCCTTCAGGTCAAAATAATCCACATGCCAAAGTGGTACATTTTGGGGTAGCACTTTCTGCTCCCCTTCACTGGATCTCTTCGGGAGTTCTAGATGTGCAAACACCACTGCCAGTTTGATAGCTCATCTGCATATCTGATCGTCACGTCAAACTTAACAGGGGCAAAACAAAACGATTGCTTTTTTCCCCTTCAAAATACACTTCTCCCCTAGAGTTCCCTATCTCAGTATATGTAGCATCATCAACCTAGTTGCTAAAGCCAAAAAGCCAGAAATCATCCTTGATTCCTTTCTTTCCTTCATCTACTACATTTAATTCACTGGTGATCGTGTTGGTTCTAATCTAATATGTAATCAGAATCTGGCCCCTTCTCAGCACCTCTGCTGCTCTGATTTTGTACTACCATCATCTCTCTGGACTGTATCTACAACCTCCTTTCCAGGTCCCTGCTTCTACTTTTGCCTCCTGATTCTAACCCCACAGAACAGAACGAGCCTCTGAAAGTGTAAATCAGATCCTATCACTCCCCTGCTTAAAACCCACACTTAGAATAAAGTCCAGGTTCCTCATCTGGACCTTCAGGAATTTAAATCAAGAGCTGACATACTGCTGCGCTTGGGCCAAATAAGCACCCCGCCACTTGTTTTTTTGTAAATAGAATTTAACTGGATGCACCCACACCCATTCATATATGAATTATGTGTTGAGGAGTTGCAACAAAGATTGTGTGGCCCATAGAGCCTAAAATGTTTACCGTGTGGCCCTTTATAAAAAATGTTTGTTTTCCCCTGCTCTAAATGACCTGGCTCCTGCCTTGCCTCGCCCATCATGTCTCCTTTTACTTCCTGCCTGTTCACAATGTTCTAGTCACACTGGCCTTGCTTGCCTATGCTTGGCCCCGCTATAACGTAGTTCTAGCTTGGTTTGGTCTCTCCCCAGGTCTTCACATGGCTGCTTTCTCAGCATTTAAATCTCAGCTCATATGTCACCTCCACGGAGGTTACTATTGTAGCTAAAGCATCCCCATGCCAGTTATCCTTTATTAGATCACCCTATTTTATCTTCTTCATAATACCTGTCACAAAGGGGAAAACGTCTATGTCTATCCCTTAGCCTGTATCTATATCTGTGCTTATGTTTATATCTAGATCTATGTCTTTGACTACATCTGTGTTTATATATATATTATATATCTGTATCTATGACAGCAAATACGAAAATATAAGTTAATTATCTGCCTTTCCATCAAAATGTAAGGAGCTTGAGGGCAGAGAGTGACTTATTTACCTCTATATACCCAAGATCTAGTACTGTGCCTGGCACATAGTAAATACCAAATAAATATTGTTGACTGATTGAATCTTTGCAAAGCAAATTATTCTTTGGGATATAAACAATCAGGGTTTACTTTGTTAGGCAAGTTCAAATTTTCTTGACTTTCTATACACTTCTCTGCTGGCCAAAATCCTTTCAAAAATGATATTATTATTTTTGTTGTTATAATTAATTTCTACCATTGAATGCTCAGTACCAGCTAAATATATTACAAACATCCCGTTTTACTTCTTACAACAACCCTCTGAGGGTGGTGCTGCTATCTCCCTATACTGGTAAGGAAATGAGCATGGACTTGCTAATAACTTGCCCTGGGTCAGCAGCTAGAAATTTAGAGAGCCAGGATTTTAACACATAGCCTTGCGACTTCAAATCTCATGTTTCTGTTGACCCAAGCGGTGGTCAAGTCCCTCCCTAGTGCTGTTCCTCCATCACCAGCAAATCTTAATGCAACAGTGGATTAGCTCATACCATCCTGTCAGGCTCTGGGAGAAATTTGGACATCTCTACATCCATCTCACCAAAGATGTGAGGGGTTCCCATTGTCTTCAGATTGTTTCTGAACCAGAGAGCTGACATGGTAGACAGTACCAGAAACCCCAAACACCTCCCTGCCCGGATATTCTGTCAGTGACTACTTTGAGGTGTGTGAAGAGTGTTCTGCTTTTTAGAGTTTCTTGTAAAAGTCAAATAGTCCTTGCAGAGTAGCACTTTATCAGAGATGAGTTGACAGCTGTATGAGTGTGGGGCCCTGGAGAGTACGATCCAACAGAGTAGAGAAGAGAGATGTGGAAAGAGCTGAAGACATCACTTGACCATTTTGCCCAGCCTCAGTGAGGTAGAACATTTCATGGCAGAGAAGGGTGTTCTCCCTACCATTAAATAAGTAAGTGAAAGCAGATGATCACATGGTTTGCTGTTCCTGGTATATACAGCATGATCCATTTTCCCATACATACAGGAAGATCAGAATACTCCACACCTATTAACAAACTCAGGTCTGAAGAGTGGAGTTATGAGTGATTTTTCTTTTCCATTTTAGCTTTTAGATATTTTCTAGGTTTTGTTCAATGAACGTGTATTACATTTTTAATAATACAAAAAAACCACAAAGGAAAGGAAATCTCTCCCAGAGGCCCCTTTCCCTCCTCAGGTGTCCACTGTGGGAAACTTATAACTGGACTGTTCTGGTGGCTGCCGAAGGGTCCCCTTCCTCAAAGCACTCTTGGTTCCAGTGTGTCTTGCACACAGCTGCTTTGT
The DNA here is from genome assembly GCF_004115265.2 of Rhinolophus ferrumequinum. NCBI lineage: Eukaryota > Metazoa > Chordata > Mammalia > Chiroptera > Rhinolophidae > Rhinolophus > Rhinolophus ferrumequinum. Next base: position 59,173,101 of record NC_046285.1, on the reverse strand, counting down.
TAACGCATAGTTCAGATCATGTCGCTGCTTCAAGGACCGTCTGATCACGTAGCTAACTGCTCAAGCTATTACTCTGCCCGACAGCTCACTGGTATTTGCAGCTGGGTCAGAGCTGGCTCTGAGAACCAAGGAGCCCTATGGCCTGGGTTATCCTTGCAGGGTGGCCGCTTTATGAATAGCTCCCTTTGGGTGTCACTTCAGGCTCCAGAGGTGAGTTATGGGTTGAGCTGAGAACAGGCCTCAGAGAACTCAATGGAGGGAGGTTTTCCCATAGTTCCCAAATGCCTTGAGGCCTGGCAGCTAGCTGCTGGGTTTCCGCCAGAAGCAAAGAAGTGGTAGTAAAGGTAAGTCAGGGGCTGCAAAGGAGCCTCTTCCCTCCTCTGACCACATGCACAAAAACAAGCCTCTGGGAAGTTTGATGACACTCTGTGAAAACACTGGGGGGCATTTATCTCAATTACACATTTTCCCTGCATTAGCCTAGAAAACTTTCACTGGAAGAAGACAGTCTGCTTAGCTCACAGGCCGCTTATCAAATCAGGCTGCAGCAATAAACATTAGTCTCTTGCTGCCAGGTCCATTTCAGCGGCTGCAGACTTGGAGGAATCTGGGATATGAACTATCATTAAGTGAATAAGCTGGTAAAGTAGGAGGAGTCCATGTTTGTAAAAGAATGTAAAAAATATTTACATACAATGCATTTTAAAAAGAAGAGTGGAACTTGGGGTAATGAATGTTTAAAGTGGTGATATTTATTTACTTGCATATATGTGTGCCCACATATGTGATTTTCAGTACTTTCAAATATTTTCTGCAATCCATGTGTATTATTTTTGGAAATAGGTAAAAACATTTATGCTTTCACAAATTAAAAGTAATAAAAGGCAACCAAACAGGCAAAAACTGTTGCGGTTTTAGCAGTTCATTATACAATTTTCTATTTTTTTATGTATGTTTATAAAGTTTTTACAAATTTAAAAAATCATCTATAATTCCACCACTTTGACATTAACATTTTAAATGTTGCTTATATTATTTTCCTATCCCCATATTAACATAAGTTCATACCACTTAAAAAAGTTTATGAGACAAATATGGGATATCTATGTCTTTGTTACATTTTTTTGTTCACAACCAGTATCAAATAGTAGCTTTAACAGGTTTGTCTTCGTAAGCTTCCATGATGTGTGATGTTATTTGTTCTAGGGTCTTGTGCCAGCAAAATACACATTTTTTTAAAAAAATTATATTCCTGGTAAAGACTAGGCTACCGGGTCTTATCCAAACCATAAACAGTTTTTGGATTAATTATTTAACAGATATTTGAATAGCCATGAAACTGGCAGAGTCTTGCCAAAGTCTGAAGCTAGGTAGTCAGTTGTGGGGTGGAGGGTCATCCACTCAGGTATGCCGCTCTCTTTCTCTCTCTCTTTCTTTCATTCAAGAGTGGGACTGCTGAATCATGTGGCTAGTATATGTTTAACTCTATTTTTTTAAAATTGTCAAATAGTTTCCAAAAGGGCTGTACAATTTTGCAGTTCCCACCAGGAATGTATGAGACATACGTTGCTCAGCATATTGGCCAGCATTTGTTCTTGTTGGTTTTGTAGCCATTTTAATGGATTTATACACCAGGGTCTTGGTTATTCAAATGTATTTCATTTGTATTTCTCTGATACCTAATGACGTTGAGCATGTTTCCATGTACTTATCTCCTGTTCATGTACCTTCTTTGTTGAAAAGTGCTAAAATCTTCTGCCAGTTTGAAAAATTAGGTTGTTTGCTTTCTTATTATTTTTTGGAGAGTTCTTTATATATTCTAGAATCAAAGACTTTTTCAGATGTGTTTTGCCAATATTTTTCTCCCATTCTTGTCTTTTTGTTCTCTTACTAGTATCTTAAAGAGCAGGTGTTTTAATTTTGATAAGATCCAACTTCATCATTGGTTTCTTTTATGAACCCTACTTTTGGTGTTGTAGCTAAGAAATCTTTATCTAACCTAAGTCCACAAACGTTTTCTCCTATATTTTTTCCCCTAGAAGTTTTGCAGTTTTAGGTTTTATATTTAGATTAATGATTCATTTTGTGTTTTTTTTTTTTTCCACATATGATGCTTGGCATGGATTAAGTTTCTTTTTTACATTTGGCTGTTTGCCAAAGCCACTTTTGAGTGACCTGTAACACAGCTGTACCAGAAGTTAAGTACACGTATAGTTAATTACAATGTGATTACCTATGTGTCCTCAGAAAGTCCTGTAATTATTCAGTTCTTCAAGCATTTCCCCAGTACCTATTCTAATCCAAGATACTAACCATGAATGACCACTGTCCTTAAAGTGTTTATCATCTAGTGTGGGAGAAACATGTCAACAAGAACTACAATACGATGCATAGAGAAACTAGCTGCATATCATCTGTCCAAGCATAGCATCTGAATCACTTCATCATTCACGTCAAAAGCCAAGTGTTCAGGAAGAAGCTGTATGACAGGCTAAGAAGGGAGATGACTGAGGAACTAACCCATCTCTTTGGACGACTGGCCCATGAGGGACATGGCAGAAATGCCATTCCTTATAAATGACAGGGACCTAAGTGTGCACATTGAAATGCTGGAGAGCTAGTGAGAACCTTGATTTTGAGACAACTCATTTTGCAGTTCTGATAGTCACTTTAGCGTTCTCAGACTCAGTTTCCACATCTATAAAGTGAGAAACTTGGACTAGGTGCTCTACATGCTCCTTTCAGGAAAAAAAACCCTTAAACTTCTGCAAGTTTGGTGCTACAGTACAGAAACACTGAAGGATACAGTCACATCAAGTGAGTTGATAGATTCTAGACTAAAGGACTGTAATTATTGAACCCCTAAGCAAACGTGATATATGGGTGGTAAAGGAATAAAAGGATACTTCTCATATTAAAATTAAGATAGACTTATACATTGTATTTTAGAGGGGTAAAGAGCATTCATAAGAAAATTAATTAGTGGACATTATTGATATATTCAATTAGACTGTAACAAGATTCTGTGCAAAATCTATTACAGTATTTTTCCCATATCAGTGATAACAGTCTCTCCCCATAATATCTAGGGACATGCCTAAGAGATAGGAAGTAAAAGGTAAGGAAAAAGGACACTTTTCTGAGTGATAAATTAGAAAGACCAGGAATTTAAGTAAGGGATTGGCCTTAGTTAACATTTTTATGTGTCATGTTGAAAAGAATGAAACTGATATTAAACATCTCTGACTTTAAGTGTCAATCCAATGGGAACAAACTCTTGTGTAATCTTATAAAGCTGGGTGTCTTAGGTAAGCAAAATTGTATTTATAAGGTGATACCCAGACAAGGGACCAGTTAAGACCAAGGACAGTGACTTTGGCTGTCCCAAAAGATAGTAATCTAGATTCTAAGAACTTATATGGTCAAAATGATTAAAAGAAGCTGGGAACATCACTTAATTCTAATAGGAAGTGGATTACCTCCAAATGGAATATGGATTAGAAACACCCTGTTATTACAAAACAGTGGGGTCTCCAGACTAGGAAACTGTGAGTGAGCCAAATCCTGGTTGCTGAATGTTAAGGAAGACATAATTGAGCTGAAGGATTTATGCAGGAGGTGGAAATGCTGCCACATGAGGCCAGATTGAAAAATAAAAGGGGTCAATCTAGAAATGAAAAGGCTTGACATAGAATATGATTAGCTATAAAAACATTAACGTTCTGAAGAGAAAGCACTATTTGTTTGCAAAAGGCCAGAATATAGAGGAAGACCCAGTGAATCTTAAAGTGCATGCACAATAGATGCTAAGTTATGAGTCTCATTCCCCTGAGAAGAGATCAAGAATGATAATTTCAACAGTTTCATGTGAGAATTAGCTAATAAGCTTTTGGGCTCAATCATCTATTGATTTAAAGGAATTAAATGCTCTCAGGATGATATTCTGGAAGGGCTGTTCTTTATCTTGATCTGAGGAAGCCAACAGCCGAACAAATTTTCATTCACATTCTACCAGATCATAAAAAGTTGTAACTTTTTATGTTGCGTTCTGAGGAATCGCCTATTGTCAGAGCAGCTACAGTTTGTCTAGGCTGAAATTTTACATTAGGAGGAAATGATTTTCTGCAGATTTGCCTCTCCCATGCCAATCTCCTGACAAAATGAGCAGTTGGCTTCCAGGGTAATACCCTCCCCTCGCGGTGGTGGTTCTGGCTGCCTATCCAGAGATAGGAAATCTTAGCTAGTCAGTCCTGTATTCATCCCTCTTTTTTGTTGCTTTTTGTTTTAATTTTAGTTTTTTAAAGATTTTTATTGGAATATAGCTAACATGCAATATTATATCAGTTTCAGGCGTACACCATAGTTATTCAACACTTATATACCTAAAGAAGTGATCACCATGATAAGTCAAGTAACCATCTGACACTGTACCATGCTATCACAATATTATTGACTATCTTCCCTGTGCTGTACATTACATCCCCATGACTTAGTTGTGTTTTTTAAAAATTTTTTTATTAGTTTCACGTGTACAAAACAATGTAATAGTTAGACATTTATCATTTATATCCCTCACAAAGTGATAACCCCCCTCCCCCAATCTACTACCCCTCTGACATCGCCTACAGCTGTATTCATACCTCTTTTGACGACACTGAAATATTTAGACAGTTATACCAAGCACCCAAGTGAATCATTACAGTCTCACTCAGAATCTGAAAAAAAATTCATACTTCAACCAACTAACAACAAAAGTAAAATTTGAAATTTCACTTTTAAAAGCACTGTGAGGGAATTTTGAGGCTACATGAACAGATAATTCCAGCCACAAGCAGTTTGGTGGTATAATCACTTGAAACTTACAACAAAGATAACCCAGTGCATATTTAGGCTATTGCAAGGTAATGGTCATTAGTGTAATTTCATTCACTGAATGAGTTAGGAGTTCAAAATAATCCTTCTTTGGAATCCTTTCAGGAAAGCCCTGTTGGTCTTAGAGGGGCTTAAGGAACTGGCCGGTGGGAAGTGCTTGGCCAGTGGTGGAAGTGGCTGTAAAGAAGGAGGCAGAGCTTAGTCTCAGGTGGGTCATACTTCTGTGGTTCTGCTAAGTTGGTTTTCTGTTGTGCTACATTTGAACACACAGCTGTCCTGAGAGTTGTCTCTATATAATTTCTTTCTCTACAGATGAAGTTTCTGAAAGCAAAGTGTGTCTTCCTTGACCTGGGCTAAGGGCATGGAGTACATACAGAGTAACAGACCCAGATCTGCCCTTACAAAATCTAAGCCTCAGTTGGCTATTTGTGTTTCCCAAAAAGAGAAGGAAAGAACAAGGGGAAGTGGGGTGTCCATACAACATGAGATCAGCTAAAGTAGACACAAGGAGATTGACATAAATTTTGGAGTCAACTGCAGAGAGTTAGAATGGCTGCAGTGATCTTTGAAGGGGAAACTTACGTAATACTCCTTTCACTTTGGTCACAGTCTGCATAAACCCAGGAAACCAACTGAGTATTACCTTTGTTCTCACACGAGGGGTATCTACTAAGGATTCCAGGCTGTATTCTTTGGCAGGGCTGATATTCAGCTAGCGCACACAGGCAAAGCTGCCCCAGTTGTTAAAACTATTGAAAACATTTTTGTACCCGTTGGAAAAGAACTGCTGCCTGAACCATAGTGAGCGCCGCCAGCTACCTTATTTGTCCTGGCTGTGGGTCTTCCACTGGGACCCACAGAAGCCTGCCCACTCCAGCAACTAAAGGGTGAATGCTTAGATCTGAAGGACCTTGCTCCAGCATTGCAGCATCCATTTTCTACTAATGGTTAAATATTTCCGTTATCCTGTCTGTCCTCAGAAATGGTCATAAGAAACACTGGTGACCCAACCAGGAAGTTATTAAAAAGTAACCTAGTGCAGAATGACAAGAGAGATGAATGAAGAAACTAGCCCAAAGTTGCCTGGGGGTGGTGAACGAGCGGCTCTGAGTCCTGTGGGATCTTGGGGAGACTTTGTGAAGGATTCCCCTTGGTCCTGACCGGTACAGCAGTACCCATTTGCTGCCTCTAGGAGATGTTGGGCAGAAGAAGAGATCATAGCTGAAAAGCAGTAGGAACCCCAGAGAGGAAAGTCCTACATAAATATGCAAAAGGATTAAAAATAGAATAAGAAAATTAATCCAAACCACAAGTGTGTTTTCAGACTGCCAAGGTCCTGAACTCCTGCTTCTTACGTACCTCGATGTGAATGGTGCTCTTACCAAAGTTAGAGGGAATTTAGCTCAACTGAGGGACATATAAGGAAGGTTAGGGGAACAGTTCCAGATGGGGTAGTGTACAAACGCAGAAAGAACATATAATTCCTTTAAAGAGTAGAGCTGCCAAAGGCCCCAATCATCACGTGCATGTGTGCTCTCAGAGCTCACTGCACTTACAAAATGTCCCTTTTTGGAGTATGATATAAAGCTTGGCCATGCAATAAGATTTCATTCATTTAGCATGTATTTATTGTGTTTACACATTTGGTCTCAGAACTGAAAAATGCAGGGGTAGGCGCTCCACAGAACTTTCAAGAAATGATTTATTTATTGTGATCACTTCTTTCATCCTCATTTCCTCCACTCTTTACTCTCCTGCTACCAATCTAAGCCCTTCTGGGGAGAAGTGCTTGTTTTGTTTAAGCAGTCATCTGTATCACAGAGGAATTATGAACTTCACATTCTACTCAGGACTCAGAGGAGTGAATCTCTACCAGCAGGCTTTCGGGCACCACCACGAAGGTTGGGACAGGACTTTTGGGTGTTTGGCTCACTGTAATTCATTTTCCTGGGGTTGGCAGGAAAGATCCCTGAACCAGGGGGTACTTTACATTTCAGGGGCATGGATGTGGTTGTTCATGCAGTGAGAAGTTCTCTGTTTCTCATAGCCATGCACCAGCATGACAGATTTGTCTTAACCAGTTTGCGCTGCTCTAGCAAACACCATAGGTGGGTGGCTTAAATGTCAAACTTTGCTTATCTCAGTTCTGCAGGCTGGAAGTCTGAGGTCAGGACACCAGCATGGTTGAGTTCTAGGTGAGGGCCTTGCACTCTGTCCTCACGTGATGGGGAGAGAGCAAGCAAGCTTTCTGGTCTCTTCTTATCAGGGCACTATGGCATCATGAGGGTCCCATTCTCATGGCCTCATCTAAACCTAATCGCCGCCCAAATACCACCAAGTAATTTCCAAATCCCCATCCCCAAATACCATCTCCATCCCCAAATACCATCACACTGGGGCTTAGGCCTTCAGCATATGAAGTTTGCGGGGACACATATATTCAGTCCATAGCAGGACTTGATAGAATTTGAGCTGAGAAATGTCTTTGTTTCCCAGGCCTTAGTACCACGAGCTTGGTCATCATGGGGTATGAGCAAGTGTACCAGTGGCGGGGTGTGGGTGGGGGCACAAAACAGTGGAGTATGAGAGAGAGAGGGACCATGAAGGGATATGTGTCACTGACAAAAGAAGTGCTGGCCCATGATGATAGTAAAAAGCAGATGAGCTTTAAGTCAGTTGATTTTACATTTTCTGCAGACAACATGTGCCTTTCTTTACTGCATCGGTGGGGCCACTCCCACAGCTAGTGACACTCCTCCTCTCCCCGCTCCACCCCCGCCTTCCCACTCAGCTCACCCCTGCACCGGAGGGTTCAGTTCTATCTCCCGTTTCAGAACACCTACCAAAGTTGTGCTGAGACCTAATGTCTCGAAGTTTTCTCAGAATAAATCCATGATGGCGAAGTTAGGAAAAGAGGCAGCGGTAGGGCGGGGAGCTTGCGTCTTTATGTACCATGAGGGCATCACTTCTTGCAGGAGGGGAGAGAAACAGACTCTTCCACTGCCCTCTGTTCAGTCTCTAGTGACTGCATCACAGGAGGCCTAGCCTGTGTCCTCTGGTTGCCAGGGCGATTTAAAAATAGCTTCTGCAGCCCGGGAAAGGGGGCAGGGAGAGAATGAAGATAAGTGGATTTTGCAGGAAAACTACCAGCAATGAATCCTGCCTAAGCTTACTCTGGAGTAGGAAGGTCTCTTCTGTTTACTATGCTTCTTGCTATAAGGACAACCTTTCTACCTGGGGTCTCCTGTGGGCTCTTTCCCAGGCCAGCTGCCTCTGGAGAAGGCCCTGTTTACTCCTTGGACCAGCAGCCAGGAGGACACTGACAGTCTCTACATAAGAAGAAATCCTCTGTCCTCAGGTTCAGAATGACTGTTCTGCCTGTTCAAAGGAGGGAGGGCATTGCAAATCAGGCCTGTGGACACAGCAGTCTTATCGGGAAGGGGCCGTGCACAGAGGGGAAACATGGGACTCTGCTGGGTGCAGGATCAGCAATATCCTCATCAACTTTTCACACCAGGAATTCCCATTTTTGGTGTTTACATAAATTGGTTGGTGTCCTGCGTGGGCTAATACCAGCCAGACCCCCAGGCAGATGCCACCCTAACTTAGGACATTTTCCCGATTCAATATGAAGGTTTGAGGCCAAGTGTCCTAACAAACTGATGAGTTGGTTTTGAAAATTACTTGGTGGCTGTCCCAGGAAGCTACAACGGTTTAAATCTTTCTCTATTTCTCCACTCTTCACTTACGACCCTACTTCACCTTTTGAATCAAAAGTAATTTTTTTTTCCAGAAAAAGATTCAAGACCCTTGTGAGCAAGATTCAAGACTGTGTAAGAAACGTCCTTGCTAAATAGTTTTTGACCCCTCAGAGAGGTCACCCAAATGAATTATATTACTAACACAGTGGGCCCTCTGTCTCTGCAGGTTTCACATCCACACCTGTGGATGTGGAGGGCTGACTGCATGCATTGTTCTAGGACATTTATATAAGAGACGTGAGCATCGGTGGATTTCAGTATCTGTGGGTGGTCCTGGAATCAATCTCCTTCAGGTATCCTGGGAGGATTGTACTCCATTTTGTGGAATATTGTAAACCATAAAAAAAAAATATCATAGAGGAATAATTAAAAACGTGTAAATATTTTCATGATAAAGTAAAAACCACTTTACCAAAGAGTATGTAAATCTCAATTTTTCAAATTATGAAATACATATTTATATCTTATAATGCATTACACGTATAATTATACATGTATATATAATGTTACACATACATGTACAGATATGTATAATTATATGCATATATAATTCAAATATGATATCAAATCTGATATCAGATAGTTCAGTTATAGTACTTTTTTTTCTATATGCTTTTCTGTATGCAGTATTTCATATTTTCTACAAGGGGCATTTAAAAATAACCCTAATGTGATTAAAAAAACCAAAAAACAGTGTTACCTCGGTGAAAGCTGTGTGCTCTCCCCTGAGACACATCCACATGAAAGTAGAATAGTGGCCTGGAAGCAGAAGTGGCCTTCTCTTGCCTTAGAAACTTCCAGGGAACGTAAAGCAGAAGCACGGCTCCTTGGAGGCAGAGGGATGGACTAGACAACCTTCCCACCTCCTAAATTCAAATCACTACTGAGTGCTAACTCGCCCAAAAACCTTTTGGAGGGAGCTATTCAGAACTCTCTCCATAGCCCGGCGTTGTCATCAATCAAAATATTCTTTCCCACGTTTGACCCCAACCCCTCCTCCACACTGGCCTGTAGAACATTCCTAGGGGGTCCGGAGATGAACAGGGCGCCGGGGCCAGGCACCCACTCAGAAGCGCCCAGGCATAGACAGTGCATGCCAGGGCACTGGGGCATGGCCTCACTGAGGTGTAAGGAGCAGGAGGACGGCCACCCCTGTGCCTCATTGCCTTATGCGCTTTCCAATTATATATGGTGACTCTGACTGGGCTGATGAATCTCTCCGTGGGCAGGGTCTTGATGCCTACTTTCTATGCCAACCCCTCAGCTCTTTCTTCTGTAAAATGAGTTAACCTTGATGGACTCTACGGCTCCTTCTGACTCCATGGTATGGCAAGAGCTGTTGGGAAGTACCGATTGTTTATCGAGTGTTTGGAATGTGCCCAAACCCCATTTGCTCTCTGAAATCTTAGACGTAGTATGAACCACAAGTCTCGGATCCAGGCACATGTTGGCAGTCAAGCACTGTCCAGCCCACAGAGATGGTTGGTTTGGGCTCACAGTGTTATAAGAGCACAGAATTTTAAAAGAAAAAAAAAAAGTCACTTACCAATATTTAAAAACAGGCACATTTTGAATAAAAATCTGTATTTCTGAATTCTCTTGGAAAAGTATAAAATCTGGCAGCACTGGGCCCTCATGGCAATAATTGGCTGGATCTGGGTGATGGCTGCCCCCTTGGAAGGAAACGTGGCCTCTCCAGGTGCCTACAATCTCCATCATTTCCCATTGTCTCTAGGACACTGAGGCTGAGTTTTCCTTACATCAAGTCTTCTTCATTCCTGCTGCCTGCCTGGCCCTTGTAAGCAATTTCTGATATAACAAAAGCCCTTTAGGAGCACAGATCACCTTCATATCCTCCACAAAGCTTAGCTGAGTAAGAACACATGGAGGTTTTCAATAAACGTTTGTCGGTTGCAGTTATTACATTGTTTCTAACTACCTACCTGAACAGTGTGGTGGACGAAGTCAATCAACCCCTGTGCTGAAGGTTTTCCTGTGTGCTATGTGATCCTCTCTATGTCTCCCTGAAGGAGAGAGGTCCCTCCCTTAGGGGCTTCCTCCTAAGAGTAAGCTCCTGGCTACCACTAGCCCTCCTCTCATACCACCTCATTCCTAGGCCTGACGTTTCCTCAGACTGTGTCTAAGGAGGTTTATTTAGCTTAGCCCAACTTCTCACTTAGGAGAGGACTTGGCAGTTACCTCCCTGGAGACAGAAAAGGGATTCTGGGCTCCCCTCACAAATCATTTTTGACACTCAGTTTAAAACGTAAGAGCACATTTTTCATGTGCCAGCCATCCAAAGACAGAATCCTCATCCTGTTTATTTACACCATGAGTTTGGGTAAGCTGCCAATAAATACAGAGATGGCAGTTTCTAGAGCTATGGGGGAGGAGTGGGAAGAAGTTAGCGTCTGCTCAATTACTCCGTATCTCTTCTCAGCAGAGCCCGTTTATCCTGGAGCCTCCACTCCTTTAATACTTCTATTCCTCTGATGCTATCTTTATTCAAAGGGAAAACGTGCTGTTGGGTAAGATAAGTAGTCCAAAGACTCAGTCAAGAATAGTCAATTAAAGTAAATAATTTGAGGAAAATCATATATTACACATACTTTATTTAGAAACAGAGTAACCATATAACTTATCATGCAAACCAGGAGGACATTGTGGAGAATGAGAGGGGTTGCTAACTGGACAGGACATCGGGACTACATAAATTGGAAACATCCCAGGAAAATTGGTATTTAAAATCATCCTATTTAAAAATCAGATGTCTTTGTTAAAACATTCTAGGGTGATAGTTTTCATTCAAGGCAAGGCTGCATGCTTCACAGCAAACTATTTCGAGCTACTTATAACAAAATCTGCTGTGGTGGGGAGAAAGAGGATACAAGCTCTTAGGAGAAATCGCTAAGGAACTACAGGCAGTCTCCAACTTTTATTGTTGTACTTTATCTGTTCATTAAAGGCCATGTAAAAAATCATCTCTGTCTTGGCTCTCGCCTCTACTTCGTCATTTTCAACTTTATTTTTCTAAGTGATGTCAAACAGGTTTAAGTAGTCAAAGACCTGTAATCTGGTACTTAGCAGTAAGGCAGCAGCAGGTTGGAGAGAAGGCGGTAGCTCTCATGGAAACTGGTAGAACTAGTAATCACTATCACGTGAGCAATTATTAAGTGCTAGACCCCATTCAGAGGCAGAGGAAACTGACCCACAAGATAGCTATACCGCAAACAATCCTAACACGATCCCTACGAGGTAAGTTAATTGTTTTGCTAACTGCTGTAACAAATAAACCCAAAGTCTCAGTGACTTCACACAATTAAGGTTTAATTCTTGCTCATGTCACAGTCCACTGTGAGACAAGAGGTTCTGCTAAGCAGCTGTCCTGCAGATGGTTGCTCAGAGATCCAGGCTCTACCATCTTAGGAGCCTTCACCTCTGGCCATGTGATCAGGCAGAGAATATACATGGCTGATCACACTGGGGGCTTTATGGCTAAGTCTGAAATTGGTATTCATCACATCCACTCAATTATATTGGCCAGAACTAGTCATATGGCCCCAAGCTAACTGCAAAGGAGACTGGGAAATGTAATCTTCCTTGATGCCAGGAAGAGATTAGTGAGTATTTGGCCAATTTCTGCTAATATTGCTGTAATAACCCATTTACCAATAAGAAATTGAGATGTTAATAACATTCATGAATCAAGCAGCTAAAGTCGCAGCAGTTGAGATTTAACTTAAGTGCTCTTGACTCCAAAGCCCCTATTCTTTCCATTGTATCTCAACCTATATAATCAGCTCATAAGCTTCCCCAATAATCAGCAATATGAAAGGGAGACACATATCAACCTCAGCTCATTTACCAAGCCTTTGCCTACTTCCCCTGGTTTATGACAGACCAACTTTAGATTTGGCCGTTTATGCATGCTGCTTAGAAGCCAAGACTCACTAACCTCTAGCAGAGGCAGGCTGTTCTTGCTTTTGGAGGTACTGTCATTTACGTAGATCTTTAGTTTCTCCCAGCAATGTTTTATGGTTTTCAGTGTAAAGGTCTTACACATCTTTTGTCAAATTTATTCCTAAGTGCTTCATAGATTGTGATGCTGTTATAAATGGTATTTTAAAATTTCAATTTCTGATTTTCATTGCTAGAATACAGAAATGAAATTGATTTTTGTATATTAATCTTGTATCTGCAACATTGCTAAACTCATGTACTGTGTGTCCCCAAAATAAGACCTAGCCGGACCATCAGCTCTAAGGCATCTTTTGGAGCAAAAATTAATATTAGACCCAGTCGTATATTATATAAGACCCAGTATTGTATTATATTATATTATATAAAACCCAGTCTTATATTATATTAAAATAAGACCACGTCTTATATTAATTTTTGCTCCAAAAGACGCATTAGAGCTGATGGTCCGGCGAGGTCTTGTTTTGGGGACACATGATATTAGTTACAGTAGTAGTGGTTTTGTAGATTCCATCATTTCTACATGGATGATCATGTCATCTGCAAATAGAAACAGCTTCACTTTTCCCTTTCCAATCTGGTTATCTTTATTTCTTTATTTCATATCACTGTTAAATGTGTGTGTGTGTGTCTAATATAGTATGTATGAAGTGTGACAATGAGTCTTACATTGGCAATTAAATGTACACTGAACATTAGAATTACAAATAGTTTTAGTTCTATAAAAATTTAATAGGGTTTAATTAAAATTTCAAAATTAAAGTTGTTACAGCTTTATTTAAATATTTTAATAAATATTTAAAATACATTTTATTAAATGCTTAAAACACATATTCTATTCATTATAATTTGTTGTCTTTTACTTTAAGTAATTTTGAATATCTTAGAAAAATAACTTATTGAGAATATATGGAGAGTAATTTTAGTTTTCTATCTTTTACATTTACTTTATGTTTTTATTAAATATATTCAATTTTGAATAATTTCAATACACTTACATTTTAAGTTTTAATCCTTTAGATCAGTGCAGTCTAACAGAACTTTATGCAATGATGGAAATGTTCTATATCTGTGCTGCCCAATATGGTAACCCCTAGTTACATGTGGCTACGGAACACCTGAAATGTGACTGGTGCAACTGAGAAACTTCATTTTTACTTTTATATAATTTTAATTAAATTTAAATAGCCTCATTGAGCTAGTGGCTATCATACTGGACAATGAAGCTTTTGCTCTTACTTTCCCTAGAACACAAATTCCATGAAAATTTTGAGTATAACTATACAATTAGTGACTTTGCTAGAATAAAGGCAAAAAATAAATTTTATTAAAAATAATTTATGAATTATGAATGTCTTATTTGTCACTCATCCAAACACCCATCCAAACACCATAGGCTTCAACAGAACTTCCAGCATGTGCGAAATCATGGAGTTCAGTCAGCTTTGATGTTTTGTCGACTTTCGGTCAATTAGAAACATTCAACTTTACATATTTTTTCTATTTAACCATTATGAAGATATATTTGTCAAGGAAGGAGGATAGAAAGTATATTGTTCGACTTTGTGATTTATAACATTTAATGCAGGCGTATGTTATATAGGCTCTGAACACTTGCCCTAGCTCTCCCAAATATTAGGGCTGGGCCTGCCCAGACCAGAGTCTGTAAAAGTGGCAAAACCATACATTGGTCCCTCCCTTAAGCCCCTGGAATACCATTGCACTGATTTCTCCTAATATCAGCCACCATCGTGTCTGCCAATGTCCATCTCCTCCAAAATTCAGTGACTGTGAGCTGCACTTCAAATCCTGCAGGGGCCCGTCCCATCTACCCAATATTTGCTGTCAGTGAAAGTGCAAAACTCTTGGAGTACTGTCAGGGAGCATCCTGACCCACAAAATAGCTGCAGCCACCATGCCTTTCTCCACCAACCTTTTAACTTTCTCTTCTACCTCACTTGAGTAATGTGTGCACATATTCTAGAGGGTGAAAAATTCTCATGGACTACTAACATTGAGTTAAATTATTTTTATCATAATGTCACATAAATATGTTCAAGTAAAAAAGTATAAACGCCCTATTCCTACAGTACTTATTCAACTATAAAGCTCAAATAAACTTTCTAGATTAAATACAAACAAAACTGCAGAATCAATCAAAATAAAACCAGCAACATTAATTTAATGTGAGAATGTTTTTTGGGAACTAAGTTGCCAATGTTGAGTTTCACATAAAAAGTTACATCTTGGTGTCAGTTCTTTTTTTACCTACTCTGTCTCTGTAGTTTAATTTTAATAATACAGAGCATGCCCTATGCAAAATCATATTAAAAGCAACATTCATTTCTTATTTCAGGAGAATCGGGACTTATATTGAGCCAAACCTCTGCCCTTGCGTACCAGTTTTAGTGAGGTAATTCTTGTTAACTCCATTAGTTATCTGGCTACATGTAGGTAAGGGTACATTACAGCATAATTGGTACCCAAAATGGGCATCTAATTCCATTAGATTTGTGGACTCGGAAATGGAATTTGTTTTCATCTTTTTCAGACTGTTTTCAAACATCTTCACTGCTTCTAAATTGGGCTCCACATAGTAAATCCCGTCTCTGGCATGAATGTGGCCCTGATCCCCATGGCCCAGCTCTTGTTAGTTCAGCCTCTCTGTACTTCCATGCCCTCTCCAGTCACTCTTACCTATTTGAGATATGTCAAAATATGATGCCAACATAACTGGCTACAGGGTAACTGTGGGCCCCTAGGTACCTGGCTCTGTTCCAACTCTGAGATGGCCCCCCTGAAGACCTAGGGTATATTTATATGCACATACTCTATCATAAAAAGGAATATACAACATTTATAAATCCTCAGGGATATCTCAGGAAACCCCACAGTGTCCTTAGATAAGTGATTCTCCAGTTGTGGTCTGTAGATCCCTTGGGGTCCCTGAGATTTGTTACTGTGGTCCACAGGTTAAAACTATGTTCACAATAATTTCTAATATGGGAAATATCTGTAGATATAACTCACACACACAAAAACTCTCGTCAGATGAGCAAGCATTAAAGTTAACATTTGCTGTCAGCATTAGAGCTTTAAAATCACTTCAGTCCTACAATGCAGTCACTCTATCTTGATCACATTATCTTAATGCCCAGGTTCACATATTCCCACCTAGAATCCGGTGAGCTCCCTCTCTCAACAGTGCTGCAATGAATTCTGAATTAATTTTCCTCTTCCATGGTCTGGGGTTTACATAACATCTATGATGAATCTATACTCACTTCGTCACAAGTTACATCTCATATAGGGGTAGACTATTACATCCAATGGAAATGGGAGGGATGGTAAGGAGTTATCTGAAGTAACTCCAGCTATGTTGGAAATCTCCAAACCCTTGCATCACCCAAGACTTCCCAGATATCACTCTATTTTTCACAATTCCTGTTTTTGTTTATTAGGGCTGTAGCATTTACTGTACACACTTATATCTAGGAATTCAGCTTCTACTTCATTTATGAACCTAATCAGTTTTTGATCTCATTCTGCTGCTGTCTGAAAGGAGATAAATCACAAGGAAACAGTATTCCCCGAATGGGGTCAGTTTCTTTATCTGCCCGGAGCAGTGCAATCTGGCACCAGAGTCCATTCCTTTCCCAAATGAAGTTACTCTGAGCCATTAGAAGCAGTCTATCTATCCTTACCTGGAAACTTCTCCATAGCCTGTGAAATGGCATCTGTTGTTGACTCAAAGCCTCCTCTTTGATGGACACCTCCCTTGGATACTGAGACCAAAATATGAGACCATAATTAACTGCTTCCACAGACATGCTAGCCTTCCACAACAGGATGAGGATATTCCTACTTTACTCCACCCAGTGGCATATGGTTCACACCTCCACTGAGGGCCTCTTGCAACTCTACTCTTAAAACTAATTTCTGTATCAGTCAGGTTTTTATGTGATTGCAAAGACTTCCTTCGGTATGGCGAATTTACACAAAGATGCACTGGATTGATGGAGTAACAAGGGAAGCCATCTCTCTAGCTGCCCAGCCAGTCTGGGTCCAGGTGCTGCTAAGAGTGAAAAGTGCAACAAACCTAATGGGGAATCAGAACAAAAGCTCAGGGTTGTTTGGGTTATAACCTTAGTTTGAGAGATCTTTCTAGCATTTATATTTTCTAAAACACAGACTCTGACTGAGTCAGGTGGCCACCACCCAAATGAAGCACCTCTCCTGGGAAGTGATTCATGCCAACCCTCCCCATAGCACTTAGCCTTCCTTAGATTCAGTCAATCCATGGTCCCACCATTTTGGGTGAAGTCCTCCGGATTGTGCTACTCAATTCAGTTGGCAAGAGCCACAGCAACCGATGCAAGACGGAGCCTATTCAAGTCCCTTGGCTACAGGGAACCAACTGGCCAGTCATGCATGGAGACTTCATGGGTTCAGGAATGAACCCCCTCAACCAGTTCAGCACATTTAGTTTTAGGGGGCATTTTTATAAACCCTTACAGCTAGTGTCCTGGTGGGGCTAAATTTTCAAAATAATGACTCCAACTTTGAGGCAGTTTGTAGTTCAGTGAATTGATTTTTCTATCCTCTGTTACTGAGCAATTGATTGAGAGCAAATCAGCTCTAACTTCCTTGACAGTTTTTATAAGTGACTTATAAAGAGCACCCCCAAAGCCATTTTAACTTTTAAAGATTCCAAACAGAATGATTACTAATTTTCTATAAATGTGGACTAATATTTCCCAAACTGCCCTGTAGAGAACGGCTTCTAGGAAATGTTAATAGGTACATAGTAACAAATAAATAAAGAAAGAAAGAAAAGGAAAAAAATTAAATCCGTGGTCTCAAAAAACTTTGGGAAGAATTTGTTTACTACAGGGGTCTCCTTTTGGAGATTCACTCTCTAATCAGCATATTTAAAGCCCCAAGAAGTTTCATTGTAAAGAAGTTTGTTCTAATTTTAGTTAACTAAGCATTTCTCAAATTTACCTGAACATAAAAGTTTTTGATTTTGCCTCATGCTTTCCCAGATTCTAACTTAAGATATATTGATATACGTCAATATTAGGTCAAATGTATAATTTTGAAAAATGTGTAAGACTGAAATGGAACAGAGTAAAGTATGGACCTTCTTTAAATCAGGTCCTCAAGCCTCATGGCCATGACTGTGGCACTTCCATTTATTATCAAGATTGGATGCTGAATATCTTCTTCTAGAATGTTACAGCAGCCCTACCTCCTCCTCATAAGTGAGCCAATTACCTCTGCCAGGATGTGGTCTCCTTTCCTTGTCTACTGTTCTCTTGGCACAAGGAGTCAAAAGTGGTCTCCTGACAACCGTAGCTAAAAGTTTAATGGGAAACTTGCTCAGCCCTCTGCTGGAAGCATTTTCTCTCTGAAAACCAGAACCTCTACACCTATAGAGCTCAAGAGTTATGGGATGGGAAATGGATTCCACAAATGTGTCACCAGGAGTGATGATGAGTGTGGCAATTCCTAATTCTGTCCTTTGTATTCTACCTACTGAGGGTATAGCATCATGTCATGGCAGTTGATTTAGAGCAGCAGCTTTCGAATTCTCAGCCTCAGCACCCCTTTAAAATTATTGAGGATCTTCAAAGAGCTTTTGTTTATGTGAGTGATAAACATCAATATTATTTTAAAAATTAAAACTCAGAACATTTTGAAATACTTCTTTTAATTTGAAGATAGTGGTGAGGACCCCATTCCATGTTAACAGAAATAACATCTTAGTATAATTATCATAAATTACTTTTACCTCATGGAACCCTGAGGACCATCCTAAAGTGTCAGATTGTTCCAGAATATGAAGGAGCATGATAAAGGACAAACTTGTTAAATGAATTTTACTTGTCTTCGTTTATTATACTTGAATTAAGAGAACCTATGAAATGTGTTAAATTTTTAGTAAATTTTGGTCCTTTTTAATGGGCTTGCCTTTTTAATTTATTGATTAATGATTTTTCCAACAATATAAAGGTTATACTTCACTTTCTGTGTAATCTGCCTACATAGCAAAAATCCTCTATGTTAATTTTGTTATATCCCTGATTATTTAGGAAAAAAGAATCTCAGTTACGAAATAACTTACATGTTCTTTATAATCATATTACTTTCTATGTTATAAAAAAAATTATATTGCTGTTTTGATTATATAGATAATTAAGAGTTGTTTTCAGGCACCCCTGATCCCATCTTAATCAAATGTCCAATTCTCCTCTAACAACTTCTTGCTTTTTGCCTTCCCCAAATCAGATCCAAATATAGAAATATAGAAAGAAAGAAAAAAAATGTTTCAGGATATCTTTAATACTGAAATCTATTTTGAGATTTCCCAGAGGCAACTTGGAAAATCACAAAGATTTGTTCTTTCACCTTTTAAAAAGAGAGATGCCAGAAATAATTAGTTTTTTTTTTTTTTTGATATGTTACCATTGTAAAGTTCCATGGGAAAAAGTTATCAAATCAAAAGAGACACTCAGCCTTCCCTAGGTTAAATTTGGATGGGTAAAGTATTATTAATATAAAGATTTCAGAAGTTAAAAGACTCATGGAAAATCCCTGGATATTTTTCAGTGTCCTTACTTTTCATAATATGTTTTAACTTCAGAGAAAACATTGACCAAAACTCTGTTGAGTGTTCCTATTTTTGTCAAATCCTAGTAGTGCTTTGCCTGATATTAGACAACAACACAATGTTAATCATAATTTCAGTTATTATTTAGAATGTTTAACTTTGCCACAGTCTTATTTCATTTGTATCTTTTATGTCACTGGTTTTCAATTGGGGATGTACATCAGACTTACCTACGGAGATTTATAAAAATATCGATGTGTAGGACCTATGCTAGATTTACTGAATCTCTTTATATTTTATGCTTGGTATAATCTTGGTATATTATGTCTCAGGATTATTATGCAATATCTCAATGTTTTTCCTCTATAAAATTATGTTTATCCATTTATAAACAGATATTCTCTGATTTCTCCTAAAATAGGCTCCATCATTATTCGTAGAGACATGCTGTCTAAACTTGTTTTGGAATGACTTTATCATCTTGTTATACATGCCACAGAAGCAATTACGTTTCCTTGTCAGTTACATTATTCTTATTATGAAATCTCATTAGACCTTTACATTTGAAAAATTATCAGTAATAAGCTAACCATTACTGATAACCGATAAGCCATTTTCTCTATGGCCTAAGATAGTTTGTATTTGTGCTGATGCTTGTCTGGAGCCTCTGCTATCAGCTATAGGCCTGAGTTTGTCTTCATTAAAGAAGGACCACCTCAGAGCCCCATGGAAAAGGAATATACCAGATACTACAAACTACTGACTTTTCGAAGGATAGACTCTTGGGTACAGGCTTCTGACACATCTCCTGGACAACTTTCAGGCTATACCAGTGTGTTGAGTGAGGATTTCCAGAAGTCTTTTCCATTAAAATACATACAGTCCCATGAGACTGCTAACTCAAGATTCAGTCGAACAGAAATTAACCACATAGGAATGAATGAACTGCTGAGAAAATTTTTATTGTGATTATTTGTTTAGAATACTATGGATGTTTAAATAGTCAGTTTTCCCAATATAAAAGCAAACACTTTCTTTTTCTTTTTGAAACTC
Source organism: Rhinolophus ferrumequinum (assembly GCF_004115265.2). NCBI lineage: Eukaryota > Metazoa > Chordata > Mammalia > Chiroptera > Rhinolophidae > Rhinolophus > Rhinolophus ferrumequinum. The sequence continues at coordinate 59,152,824 of NC_046285.1, read as the reverse complement.
TCTGTAATCCATAATTCAGTAGACTCTGCTTTTATATACTGAAATTAACATTTAAAAATTATATCTGATTCTCACTGTTCCCCTTGAAATCAGACACTCTTATTAAGTCACCTTACTTGTCATGGCAATATAGTTATTTGCATAGGTTCTATAAAAACCTGTTGTTTTTTAAAACCAGAATATAATTAGGAAAATCAATTATGCAACCAAAGCCTTGCCTGGAATGCCATATGTGAGAATGATGCTCATTTAATGGAACTTAGGAGGAAAATGCTTATACAGTAACAAGTAGCAATAACAAAGCAGACTGTGATTGAGTGCTATGAGATACAAAAAGTGCCAGGGAAGGATATTAGGCCCAACTGGGACAATCCGGAGAACTTCATGAAGGAAGTGGCCTTTGCCATAAGTCTTGAAGAATGAAAGGATTTCAGTGGTCTAAGAGAAGAAGCCAGTGAAAGGAACAAGGTAAATGTTGGTACAGAGGCAGGAGACAGTACGTGCTGGCTCTGAGGAGCTGAGAACAATAGAGTGTCACTAAAGACAGTTACAGTAATGAATGTTTAACTTCAAAGAAGAGAATGGTGTGGGATTATGTACCAGGGAGGTCATAGGGGAGAGGAGGCTGGTTGGTGCTAGACAGCAAGAAGCCTTCTATGTCAGAGTTAGGACATTGGAAATACAGGAAAGGTTTCTGGGTGGGAGACTGGCATGGTTATATCGATGCTTTAGGAAGATCAGCCTGGTGATCGTGTGAAGACTGGGGAGAGGTTAGAAGTGGGATGGCCAGATGGGAGGCCACTGAGATAAACAACTGTCCTGCTCGCCCCACAGTGCAGCTCAGAGGTGCTCTACCCTGGCCGCACATTGGAGTCACCCAGGATGCTTCTTAAAACTCATTGCCACTTAATTGTTCTGAAGTGGGTTTAGGCACTGCAGGTGGTTGTAATGTGCAACCAGGCTGAGAAGAATACAATGACACAGAGAAAGGGAAGTCAGGGTGAGATGGGAAGTCTTTTCAGCTCCAGGCAAAATTTTGGACTATTGCCCCGTCCTGCCTCATTTTCTGAATTCCTCTTCTACCTCCGTGGGTCCTTGTCCCACAGTTCTTTGTGTATTTATTATTTTTAACTTTCCCTTGGAAGAACCCCATTTTGTTTGCCTATTCTGTTTCCCAAAGTGTTGCAAGTTCTCAAACTGCTTATCTTCTCCCATGACCCAGTGAACTGCCATTTCTTCAGGGAGCTGCTCTCACTAGATAGGAAGAGGAAAGCAATCATATTGGACTAATTCACACTAAGATGTGAATGACTGATGATTCCATATTTGATTTTTCAATTTTTTTCAACTTGAAAAAAACAATTTCACCCTTATAGAAAAGTTACAAAAAAAAAAAAAAGAGAGAAAGATTTCCTACATGCTCTCTTTTGAAATACATTTTTTTTCTCTCCCTCTCTTTTTTTACACACACACACAATTATTTTTTCTGAACCCTCCAGAGTAAGTTGCAAGTTTTGGGGAATAAAGTTGCAAGTATTTGGGAAATACTTCTGTGTGCTTCTCCTATAAATAAGGGCATTCTCCTACACAGCCACCATATGCTCACCAAAAATTAGCACATTAACAATGATACAATCTATCCTCTAATCTAAACTCAACTCAACTTTGCTGGTTATCCCAATAATGTCTGTCATAGAAACACAACAACAACCACAACAACAAAACAACAATGGCAAGGACATCTTTCCTTTGCCTCCTTCTTTTCTATCCCAGAATGCAACACATGATCATGATTGCATTCAGTTTTTATGCCTCTTTAGTCTCCTTCAATCTGGGACTTCTCCGCAGTCTTCACTTGCTTTCCACCATCTTGACATTTTTTAAGAGCGCAGGGCAATTGTTTTGCAGAATATCCCTCCATTTGGGCTTGTCTGATGTTTCCCCATGTTTGGATTCCGGTTACCCATCTTTGACAGGAAAACCACTGAGGTGACACTGTATTCTCAGTGCATCCTAACAGGTGTTGCCCAGGGTACACTTGTCCCAGGAATGGTGCTGTTAACTTGCACCACTTGGTTTCTGCCAGTTTTCTCGGTAAAGTTAGTAAGTGTTTTGTTAGTAATTAGTAAGCGTTTTGTGGTAATATCCTGTTCCTCAGCAAACTCGCACCCTTTTGTTCTGGCATCCACTGATGATCCTTACCTGAATCCATGGTTACTATGATGATTACCAAACGGAGAGTTTCTAATTTTATCACGTCTCCTATACTTATTAGTTGGCTTTCTACTATAAAAGAGAGCTTTTCCCCCTTCCATTTATTTCTTTACTTATAGAAACATGGGCTCATGAATTCCTATTATATTCAATAGGTTGTAATAAATTAGCATCATTATTTATTTTGATGCCCACATTGGCTCAGATTTGACCAATGAGAACCCTGTCAAATTAGCTGAATGGTTTGATTTTTGAAAGAGGTGGATTTTCCATTTAAATATGTCTCTAAATAGTACAAGTAAGGTCTTAAGAGCAAATGAAGTGGAAAGTTTAGGCCGTGTGCCAGAGGGTGATGGTGAGCAGTGTAGCCTTTACTGGATCAGCACTCCCCAAACTGTTCCAGCTTCTCACAGCTTCTTCCTTCTTCCCTGTCCTAAAATGGAATTAAATGCTGGTACTTGGAGGGACCTTAGAGATCATCAGGTCTAAACACTGGCTTGTGCCAAAGGCTGTATGACTGCAACCCCTGGAGAGTCGGTTTGACAGAACAGGTAACCCCCACACACAAATTCTGATCCAAAAGACAGACCCAGGTGGGTTGGGCATTTTGTGTGTTCAAAAAGCTTCCTGGGGGACTCTTGTGCTCAGCCAAACCCCCTCCTTGCACAAAAACAGCCTCCTTTTACAGGTGACTCCGAGAAAGACGTCAATGTGCTGTAGGTCACTGTTAGCAGCAGAACTGGGAGGAAAACTGAGGCTTTTTGGCCAGTCAATGGATTTGCTTTTTGTTTGCATCATGCTGCCCCTTCTAATTCTTTGAAAGCTCCCCTTACAACCTGCTCGATAGTAAGAATGAGGAATTTACTGGCAGGACAGACAATGGATAAGTTAGATGTTTGTAAACAGGAGTCTTCCTCTGCTTACTTACTTGATAATTACCTGCAGTGTAATTTATTTTAAGCTTATCCCCAGAGTTTTATCATTGGAAACTGAAAATAATACCCACTTCATACAGTTATTATGAACATTAATTTAAGATGCTATATGGGAAAGCCTTGCACTTTTGCTGGCCCTTTTGACAAGGAATGCATTAACCATTTCCCCTGCCCCAACACATACACACACACACACACACACACTCTACTAATGCCATTTAAGGAAGTATTTTGTTACCACTTCTCTCTCTTACCTACTGACCTCCTACTGAGAAGAACAGCAGTGTACTCTTCTACCAAATAGAGAAAGGTAACTATAAGATAGATGGATTCCACTGTATTGCACATACATGTCCTCCCCGGAACCATTCTGAGTTGTGGGCCACAGAATTTGACTACTCAACAACATCAACCTTTAAACAAACTTTAAATCTGAGAATTCAGGATTTCTATGGAACAACTTCACCATCCACCTTACACATCTAGAAACCACCCACTATTTTAAAAGCTTTGTGGCACTACAGTGAAGGAGGGAGAACATGTTACAAGCGTGTTTCTGAACATGAATAACCGGGATGTAGTGGCCGTGTGCTTAAGACCTCAAGTAGTCCAGAGTTCATTTTTTTCATGAGGTATGTCATTTATTAAGCTTCAGCTCCACCTCAGTACCTTCCATCTGTTCTCTTCCTTAAGGAAATGTGCAGGACAGGCCAGTTCCAGGGGCTGGGCCTCTGGAGCACCTAGCATAATTCCATTTTTCCATCCTTCTGTCATCCAACTTGCCAATATCTTGGCCTCCAGAAGACGATGGGCTCTCCTGATGTTATGAGAGAAGGTGAAGCTAAGAAGTGGTTTGGAATGGGGACAGCCAGAGAGTCTAGAGACAGAGAGTGACTGACGGGGCCGTATTGTCCATAGGGATTCTTAGGCTACCTGCTGTGTTTGTAATTTTAGCAAAGGAGCTTAGCATCACTGCTCATTACAAACATTTGGCCTAGGAATGCATAAAGCAATCACCGTAACTCAACACTTACAGGGCTTGCAGTTTTAAAATAAGTCCACAAATTATTTGAAGCTCCTCCCTTCAAAGCAGCTTAATTCCTCCCTTGAGTATGGCCTATACACTTTTAATCAACAGAATGTGGCAGACATGATGAAATAAGACTTCCAAGGGTATCTGTAGAAGACATTGCATGTGTACCTGGCTCTCTCTTTTAGATCATGTACTCTGCAGGAAGTCAGCTGCCATGTCCTGAGGAGACTCAAGCAGCCCTGTGAAGAGGTGAGGAGGTGAGGCCTCTTTCCCACAGAGCGTGAGCAAGGCATCTTGGAAGGAGACCGTCCAGTTCCAGTCAAGCCAACAAATGACTACAAGCCAATAAATGCCCCCGCTGACATCTAGATGGCAGCCTACTGAAGAGCCCAAGCCAGAGAAACCTAGCTAAGCTGCCTCTGAATTCCTGACCCACAAACATTGCAAGATAAGAAAAATGTTTAAGCCACTAGGTTTATTTTGTTACATAGCCTAGATAACTAACACAGGGCTCCTAATCTTCTTGATTAAATCGACTCCATTGAAAGGTAATCCAGGCTCAGCTTGAACACGCATTGACAGAAGGCTTGCTTCCTCCCAGCATAGCCCAGTGCATGGCTTGACCACTCTGTTACCAAGCACTGCTCTCACTGAGCTGGTTTTGGCTTCTCTATAACTTCCATCCCGGGTTCAGGGTGTGCGCTGTGTAGCCCAGGGGAATCCTGACCTCTTCCAGGTGACTGCTCTTCAGATACACGGAGTCAGTGATTATGCCCCCGCCTTATATACTCTTACTCTGGCTAGAGTAAGGAACAAGGAAGGGTGGCAGTACGTTTTGAGAGGTCCAGGAAAAGAGACAGCATCTGGAATTAGGATACCATCTTTCGTGCACCAAGCCAAGATGGACCGGATTCTGAGAGGCCTTGGAAAATGAGTGGCACCCGTCCTGATCCACTAGATAATAATAATAATAAGAGCAGTAAAACTAATAATAATAATTAGCACTAATAATACTACTCACTGGGTGCCAGGTTATGCTCTGTGTGCTAAGTCATTTCATCCTATGAACAGCTCATTATTATTGGTCCTTTTCACAGATAAGGAAACTATGGTGCAAAAAGGTCTCAACTTGCCCAAGATCCCGTGGTTAGTAAGTAGCAGAGCAGGACTTAAAACCATGCAGCTTGGCTTTAGTAGCTATTCTCTAATGACACCTCGGTACCACCTTCCCTGCTGGGCCTAGCTCATTTCAGAGCTACCATGAAAGCTTGCATAGAAACAGAAATAACAACTACTGAAGTTTATTAAGTATCTATGATGTGTCAGGACCTGGGCTCAGTGCTTTGTATGCGCAAAAAAAAGTTTATGCTCACAATTAATGAAATGATTCGTTCAACACTTATTTATCAAGAACAGACACTTTGCTGGTCCCTAAAGGGACACAGCAGTGACTCGGACGTGGGTCCTGCTTTTAAGAATTTTTTAGTCCTGGACAAATAAACATGGTACCTAAAGAACTGTACTTTCAGGTGACAGTTAAGAGTTGCTGTCCTGGTGAGGAATAGATAGAGCAATGAAACACAGAGAGGGATATGGGGATATGGGTGGGACCTGAGCTGACAGCTCTGATAGGCAGCATTTGAGCTGGTTAGTGAAGAACAATACCATTGGGGAGAATAGAGATGGGAGCAGCACTTTCTAGGAAGAGAGGCAGCACAAGAGGATAATGAGCCTATGATCTAACTCAAGACAGAATGATGAGACGGAAAGAGGAAAATGTACTAGGGGCATTTTAGTCTAATGCCATGTCTACCGTATAATTTTATAAGCATCCATTGTCTTGAGGCTGCCATTTGTTTGATTACAGCGTATCCATCCCAGGCTGTAAAGACTGAGGTCCTATGAGGACTTCATCCACAGCAAATAAAAACTGTCAGATCCTCAGAGCTTCCAGGACACTCATTTATCCTGGTGAGAAATATTGATATTAATAAACCCTTCCGCCTTGTACAATTTCCTGTCATCACCCCCCACCACCAGTTTCTATTTGGAGAACAAAACTGGCAGCAAGCCGAGCTTCACACCTCTTGCAGACCTGTTGGATAAACACTCATACATACTCATGGCAACCATTTCACACCTAATGAATGGGATGCAGGTGTCCGACTGCCTGCTCGGCAGGAGCTTGAGAGCTGCTTTCACTTGGATTCCCTCTCCTGTGCGCCTGACAGCAGCGGGCAAGTTGTGACCCCACCCTCACTTTCTGCAAGTGAGGTGACTTTAGGCCCCGGGGCAAAGTCTGGACTTTGGTCCCCAGGTCCGGGAAAGCATCGCCCCTCCCCCCCCATGGGTTGGGGCCTGCTTTTAGAAACCTGCCCTGTTTGACATCTCAGGGAAGAGGCAGATTCAGATTTGTGAGTCCTGAAGCTTAGATAATTCGGGGGCTGTCTTTAAGAAAAAGCATACCAAATTATGAATACAAAGTAAGATTTGAAAGTTACTATTTCTTTAGAGATAAGAAATCACAGCAAATTTCAAATGTTAAAAATACTGCCCAATACCATAAACACCACAAAATCCAGAAGAATGATATAATATTTTCTTAACTGCTTAATATATGACTAAAATATTTTTTCCTATTTTTTTTGGGGGGGGCACATACTCTTTATATCTCTTCTTTAAATGACAACAATTTAATAATAGTTCTGCCCAGAGAAGACAAGTTAGTCTTATCTCTATCATATTTACTCGAAATTTTTTTATTGTTTCAAGATGTTTCTTTCAGCTACACAATTCATTATTAGAAATATCATGTAATCATATGGTTCTCTGCTTTTTCTGTCTGACTTATTTCGCTTAGCATTATACTCTCAAGATCCATCCACGTTGTCACAAATGTTCCTATATCATCTTTTCTTACCGCCGAATAGTATTCCATTGTGTATATATACCACAACTTCTTTATCCATTCATCTATCGAAGGACATTTTGGTTGTTCCATGTCTTGGCCACCATAAACAAAGCTGCAATGAACATTCACTGATATGTGGTATATAAACCAAAAACAACAAAAGAACAAGACAAACAAATGAGAAACAAAAACTCATAGACACAGACAATAGTTTAGTGGTTACCAGAGGGTAAGGAGGGTGGAGGGTGGGAGATGAGGGTAAAGGGGATCAAATATATGGTGATGGAAGGAGAACTGACTCTGGGTGGTGAACACACTATGCGATTTATAGAAGAGGTAATACAGAATTGTACACCTGAAATCTATGTAATTTTACTAACAATTGTCACCCCAATAAATTAAAAAAAAAAAGAAAAAAAGAAATATCATGCAAATACTTAGGATTGTTGCCAATTTGGGGAAAACTTCCAACAAAATTTCCTTCCTATATGACTGCAAGGCTTCAGAGCATATCGTTTTCTTCAGCAGGGACTAATTTTAAACACTCCTGAGTTGATTCATTAATCAGTTAATCATCCATGTCCTCGTTGTAGAGGCGTAGCCTGAGTTGTGTGGTATCCTCATAGGTCTTAGTTTATCAGCAAGAAAGTTTAATCTTTCTCCAGTGTGTTCATATGATTCACTCCTCTTCATTAACTGGATTACTAAACAATCCAAGAGTCTATTCATTATTATTCTATTGGACAGTTATCTCTTCCTCTCACTGAAATACTGCTTTTAATATGATGAAACAGTTTCTTGGTTATAGTTCTATCCTTGATGTCAGAGTAATCTATTTCATTGCTTTTCTTTTTTCATTAACTTTTTTCCTGAAATTTCTCTCAGTTCTTGAATAAATGTATTTAAAGATTACAAGATATTAAAGATTTAAAGATATATGCCAAAATTGAGAGTCTATATGTTATTTCTTTTATTTAAATATCTTTCAAAATTTCCTTCCTATATGATTGCCTATTGAGCTTTATGAACTTTTAAGTAAATACCTTGCTTCTTATTTGCATTTGAGTTCCTCTTCTGAGTCTTCAAAAATATATTTGAATCTTTTAAACATTGTTTTATTCTTGTTACAAAGATGAACAGATTTCTAATTGTGGACCAATCATTATCTACATAATTCCTGTGCTGGGCACCATGAGACACACTCACATTGAAATGAGACCTCTGGTCCTGCACATTTTGGACAGCAGAACTACTCCTGGAAGCAATTCCTACGTCAGACAGGCAACACTAACTGAGCTATACATAGAAGTGATAGTGATTTCAAACCACATAGTTCTAAATGGGATAACAATTAAATATGTCCCCAACTCAATTTCCCCTTAGCCAAATACCCAAAATGCCCATGGGCATTACAACACCACCTGTCATAGGGGGAATATGATAGAGAAGAATTTGCAGTGAAAAGAGACAATGGTCTTAACCAATTGTAATAAAAAGTATTTACTTTTAAGGAAGTGCTTAACTTGAAGGAACTCCCAATGGCCAAATCTGGGATTTTAGCAACAAAATAATTAATGATAGTAATAGATTGCAACCTATAGAAAAAGTTAATATCCATGAGTTCTTAGTGATATAAATAAAAATAATTGATTTTTAAAGATGAGGAAGAAGGGACAGATTTTCCTTTTAGGAGATTTCTAATTAATAAATGTAGAAAGGAAGATGGAAAGTCACCATTTAGCAAATACCACAGTAATAATTGATGAGCAAGAATCATCAATGGATGCTAAAATCAGTGGGTGAGATGTGATGATAAACAGGATATTTGTATAGTATCAAACTGTCTCCTCATCAGACAATTACTAATTACTGGGGCGGTAGGGGGAGGGGCGATCAAACTTTACAGAGGAGAAATGTGGTAGATACCAGCTTAACCAAGTAGTCACAGTTAACCTGACCAGTAATGAGACACATCGACATCATGTACCACCTGATATAATGCCTGAGAAGAACATATCATCACTGTCACATCAGTATACTCTTTAGGGGTCCAGTGGTTTGGGGTATGCAGGGACATCTCTTGGAAATAAAGGACAAATTATTGCAATTCACATTTCCCACCACTAAGAAAGAAACTGAATGCCTGGTAAACCTATTCGGGATCTGGAGGCCACTTAGTGGTATTCCTCTGACCTATTTATCAGGTAACAGGAAAGGCTGTCAGCTTTGAACAAGTCTAGGATGCAAAGCAAAAACCACACTGCTTGGACCAAATGATTGAGAATACCCTATTGATATTACAGTTATCTGTGGTGGAAAAACATACCATGTGGAGCTTATAGCACACTGCGGTAGGAGACTGACAAGGTATATCTCCAGGGTTCTGGAGCAAGACCATGCCATCTGCAGAGGAAAGCTATGCACCATCTGAAAAATAGCTCCTAGCATGCCACTGGCCCTGATAGAGATGGAGCATCTGACAAGTGATCATGTGGGCAAATCTACCCGTCATGAGCTGGGTAGTGTCCAACCTACCAACTCCTCAAGTCAGCAGGCTCAATAGCAATCTGTGTAAAATACAAGCGGTACCTCAGGGTTGGGCATGAGTGAGGATAGAGGGCAAATGTAAGCTGCACTGGCATATGGCCCAGATCCCCATGTCATCCATCACTGTTGTACCAATGTCTGTCCCTTAGATAATTCTTATGGCCACATGGGGAATGCTTTACAGCCAAGCGCCTGGAGAAAGAAAAAGGCTGGGATTTTTCCAAGGATATGTTGGCTTGGTTTAGAGGTGCTAGCCGAAAATAGACTGCTGTGGCACTACTGTCCCAGTGAGGCCAGCCCTGAAAAACAATGTTAAGGGGAAATCCTCTCATTGGGCAGAACAAATGGTCTTTTACTTTGTGTGCAATAGGAATTGAGTTAGGAATATACAATTCATAGCTATGGAAAACGACTAGGCTGGTTGGCCAGGGAGTCTGAAAGCAGAAAGATTATAAGAGTGGGGCCTGCAGGAGAGGATGGAGAAGGACCTAAGGACATGGGCATGCAGAGCGAAGACCTTTGTATTGCATGTTAATGCCCACCAGAGTTTCTACCATGCAGGAAGCACTAAATTCTGTGAAGATGGATGCTATCCAAAAGGATGCAGTTAACATCCTCAATCAAAAACCGTTATATGATTTGGTATCCCCGAGAACACATGGGTCCAGGAATTAGTTAATGCTTCTCATTGCTGCAGCATGAGTCTAGGGTCCTGAATCCCAGAGGGAAATATTTGCACCAGGGAACATAGTAAATGTCCCTTTAAACTCTAAAAGTCAGCTGCTGCCAAGTCACCTTAAGCTCCTAGTGCCAAAAGAAGGAGGCAAAGAAAGGAGTCCCCATATATCAGGGGTAACTGACCCTGAGTGTCAGGAGGAGGTAGAGTTGCTCTTACACAGTGATACCAGGTGATATACTGGGGCTTTTCTCAGTACTCTTCTGCCTCTTCTGCTGGTAAATTGACAAGTGCAGTAGCCATGGCCAGAGAACAGAATACTGACCAGAAGCTCAGGGGTGATGGTTTGGGTTATCCCACCAGGTTAAACACTTTGACTAGCAAAGTCAACAGTGAGAGGAATATAAAATAGGTCATTGTGGCCTTGAGGCCAACAGCAGCCACTTGGGGTATAGATCATCCCTCTAATTTTCCCTGGTACGTGTTAAAGGGGACCAAACAGAATCCCAGAAGAGTTGTTTCCCAGATGGATTGAACTTATTATACAAAGGCAGTGGGTTTGACCAGTGCAAACAGTGGACTGTAATGGATGCTCGGATACCTCAATTTAGGGCCAAGATGTCTATTCTCTTAGCGGCCATGAGTGTTGGCTGCTCACTGATCACACCCAAGCCCCTCTAGGAATTGCCTTCGCTAAAAGCATCTGCCTGGGGAACAAGCTGAGGCTCCCTTGCCTAAATTTTGGGGCTCCCTTGCCTTAATTTGAGGCCATTCAGAACCATCCAGCTGCAGAGCTCCCCATAGAATTAGCTGAGACCTCTTTTGCTACGGCATCGCAGTTCACCTCTTTCCTCTGCTCATTCCTGCTTCCTCAGTTTTTTATAGGTGTTGTTCCCCAAATCAGTCATCCTGCACACAAGCTTCCTGCACACAAATGTCGGCTGCAGTCAGTTTCTCAGCCAGTTTCAAAGACTCCAGAATTTTCTATATGCTCTTGACGTGAATGAGTGTTTGCCCTACACCAGATGGTCCCAACTACTGTAGATGAGGGAAGACAATGTGAAGCAGAGCTCCTACCAACCCTACGTGGACATATAGGGTGAGCAAGAAGTAACATTTGTGATTTTAAGTCACTGAGATGTGACAATGGTTTGTTACCACGGTGTAATCAAACCCATTGCGACTGATACAGAATCAATACAGTAATTCTGCCCTTAAAATTTTATAAATTTTGGTTGCCGTTTAGAGGTGGACCAGGCTAAACTTCAATTTATGGGACAAATGTAGGTCTGAGCTTATGGGTGACAAATTAGAATCAAGCAATAAAGAGAAATGGGGCAGCCGGTTAGCTCACTTGGTTAGAGCGCATGCTCTTAACAACAGGTTGCAGGTTCGATCCCCGCATGGGATGGTGGGCTGCGCTCCCCCTCCCCTACCCCTGCATGAGCTGCGCCCTGCACACCTAGATTGAAGGACGACTTGACTTGGAGCTGATGGGTCCTGGAAAGAACACACTATTACCAAATAAAATTAGAGAGAGAGAGAGAGAGAGAGAGAGAGAGAGAGAGAGAGAGAGAGAGAGAGATAAATGGAGTCCAAGAGGCTAAGTGCTGTCTCATTGAAGCTTTTCCTAAATGTGACAGAGTTGCAGGATGGAATTCACATTGAGTTGCTTGTGGTGGTTGTTGGACAAGTCTGGAACATGAGGATTACTAGTCAGCAGGTCATGGTTAGAGTTGGTTGGCCAGCTATCCATGTGATTTCAGGTCACTGCCAAGAGCTTCTTATGGGTAATCCACACTGGTCTGGACTCAAGTGGGAAGTGAGTCAATGCCTGTATCTAGAATAAAATATTAATAATTCAGAGTTGTGTCCCATGTCTTTATTTAGTGGGAGCATGAATCCAAGACAAAGACCTTGACACTAGACAGTGCATGTATAGACAAAAGAACTTGTTCAAGTCCTTTACAAAGAGGCTGAAGCAATGGTTTTTGCTGGTGAAAACTGACCAGGTACGAGGCTTTACATCACGGCCCTGTCTGTCCAGGTGGGTGGTAGAGTTTCTTGAGCCTATGACTGGTTCCTTGACACCCTTTTTAAAATTTATTTTAAGTGTGTTTTTCCAGGACCCATCAGCTCCAAGTCAAGTAGTTTTTTCAGTCTAGTTGTGGAGGATGCAGCTCACAGTGGCCCATGTGGGGACTGAACTGGCAACCTTGTTAAGAGCACCGCGCTCTAACCGACTGAGCAACCCACCCCTCCAACACCTTTTTTAAAGCCCTGCAAGTATAACAGAATATTCTCTGGCTCAGCAATGTTCTATTGGTTGTATCTGCAGAGGAAGAAACCAGAGTCACATTCACTACTTCATGAGAGTAAAGTCTTGGGAATTTGTGTGTTGTAGACCTAAGAGCCATAGGCAGTACATCTGGCCTCTTCTATCCTGTCTCTGGACAAATCTTGGCCAGTATATTATTCTAATCCCATTTTGATATTCTGTTACCTCTGCTGACTGCAGACAATGTGGGCATTGATAGCATGAATGCTTCTGTAGTCTTCACGACATTAAGACCTGACCTGTCATATGTGGATCCTTGTGGTTGTCGAGTATGCTAAACCTGGGAGTGAGAGTTCTGTAGAAATCTTTTGCTGATCACATTGCATCAGCCTTGGTACACAGATAGGCTTCTACCCATTTTGAAGAGACCCATAAATTACTAAAACATATGTATACGGATAGCATTTTCTTTGCCTGGATTAATTTAGCTTGAATCTTAATTTCAAATAACCCCCAAAGGAGAGGATAAACTACTTTCTTTTTCTTCACAGTTTCCCTTGCTCTCTCTTCAATTGTGAGCCTGATAAATAGGGCAGCTCTCATTATACTATTTGGCCAGACTAGAACATTTTGGAGCATACTAGTCAATCCTCATGTTTCCTAACATTTCTTCTCTGTTCCCATGGATTGTGTTATGGGCTACCACGAGCAAGGTAAGGAGGCAATTCCTTTTGTGCCTGACAAGATATGGGTACGAAAGACTCCCTGTCCATCTCCAAAGGTTCTGATCTGAATCTGAGACCTCACCCAAAAGTGCTTTGAAGGTGGGAAGACACAGTCTGAGAGTAATGGCCATGGCTGTGCCACCAGCCAAAGCAAACATCTTTTCCTGTAGCATAAAGACCCCAGAAATTTTAATTTTTCCAGAAATTCCTCCACTGTCATAAACTGCCCAGAGGCAGAGTGAGATTTAGACTTTGGAGAACTACGAGTACCCAGCTCAGGTGAGGGCAGTATGTTTGCCCCCCAGGAGACAAAGAACTGCCATGATCTCCTGTGGGGAACAGATTGTATCTCAGACTCATCCTGTTTTTCCTTTTTCCTTCTTAAGCCAAGGACTGCATTACTATGTGCTAGGCACTGCTAAGCCTTTCATAACACAGTAACCCTGCGAGAAGATCTTATCTCCATTTTACAGATAGGAGAAATCACAGAATCTAAGCGGCTAAGGCTGAGCCTGGGTTTGAGCCCAGGTTCCTCTGCCTCCCAAATCCTTGCACTTCACCTCTGCTACAGCCCTTTACTTCTACGCAAAATGGCCCCTTGATTGCAGTATAAGCCCAAACAGGAGGCTCTTGCTCATGAACCTCTGTGTCTAGGGAGTGCAGCTATGGGAAAGTGATCTATTTTACTCATCTCTTTGTTCATTCTTTCATTCATTCCTCTGTCCAGTCACTTCACAAATATTTACTGAGCTGCTAACGTGTCCCAGATACTCAGCTAGGTGCTGAAATAGGTAAACAAAACAGATGGTCAGCTGAAGAAAGCAGACACTAAACACGTAAACACACAGATAAATAATTACAAACTGCGATCACTGCCTTTTTCCCAAGTATATAACCATCTGCAGCAGCAATATTGAAAAAGCAATTTCAGTTGTGTGGTTGGTGAATTGGAACTTTTGAGCAGCACTACTCAAAAGAAACAGAATGCAAACTACATAAGTAAATGTAAATTTTCCATTTACATTGAAATGGAAAATGGAAAATTAAAAAATTAGGGCAAGTGAAAACAAACAGGTGAAATTAATTTATTTAACCCAGTATATCCAAAATATCATTTTAACAAATATCTCATTATCAATGAGATATTTTACATTTTTTTTCAGGCTGTCTTCAAAATCCAGTTGTGTATTTAAAGTTTACAGCACATGGCGATTCAAACTCGTCTTGTTTCATGTGCTCAATACCACGTGTTGATATTGTGGCTGCCGAACTCCATAGCTCACCTGCAGCGGACAGCGATAGTGTAACTCTTGCCTCTTCATTGGTGGTTCTCACCTTGGCTGACATAAGAATCACCAGAGAATCATAGATTCTCATTTAATGGGTATTAGGGTGGGCTGGGGTGAGAGAGTGGGATTACCTACGTATCAGTATATTATAAAACTACCCCCCCCCCAGGTATTCTAAAGTGTAACAAGGGATGAGAACCAGTGTTCTAAGCAGTAACAGGGTTGCACCCAAAGTCTTCAAATTAGGCAAGGTGACAACCTTTAATCCCCAGCATCCCAACCCAGCTTGATAACCGACCTCCCTCCGCCCCCTGCAAACTCAGCCCGGGCCACAGGCTCTGGGCCAATGACCTCAGTCTGGAAAGATGTGTTGAGGAGCTGTAGGATAGCTGTGATGGCCCAGCATGCACACCTTAGCTGCTGGACCCACTCTGACCTTGGGATCCTGGCTCTCACAAACACGATGCCATCTTTATTGTTGGATTATCTCCTGTGTCCCAGTCTCTCTTGTTCTGAGAATCTGCCTGGTGGCTCGAGCCTTGGACCTGACTTGTATTTGCCTCCTCCCTTTCCTGTTCCCCTACCTCCTCTAAGAGTATCTAATATGAGACTCTACCCTTTCTTCCACCTGTTAGGTTACCTACCACCTCTTACCAGGTCCCCCTGACATTTCAAACTCACTGCCCCCTACCTCTCTTGCCAGGCCCCATATTCTCAGAATCCCTCATCCCACCAACCTGGCTGCTATCCCTTCATCCCCTCCTCCTTCCCTCCCTTGGTGGCTAACCCTGCCCTGCCCAATCCATATCGGAGTATCTCAAGCCCAAGCTCCTTTAACATCCTATTATGTTAATCAGAATAGGGTCATTAATCTTTGTATCCAGGTACTTCAACCTGCCCAGGAGAGTGGAACCTCTGTTTATTTTCATTTTTCTCTCTCTTCTCATCTTAATTTTTTTTTTTTCAGTCTGCAGTTGCTTCTTCTGCTCCAGCCCTGCCATTCCCAGATGAGAGAATAGAAAGTCTAATAAATAGTGGAGCAAACATGCCCTCCACAACCACCCCAAGAGGGGTTTGCTCCTGAGCTCTCTGCCTGTGACTACTTTAGGGAACATGGAGAAGGCTGCAAAGACAGAGGAGAAATCTTCTCCAGTAGAAGTCTTTCCTTGCAGACTCTTATGCAAGACTTGAATGAGATTTTTCCCAAAACACTTGAGGACAGCCTTGTTACAATCAACCCTGCAGACCTGTTATAAGGGTAGCAGAACACTTGGCTGAGAAGTTAATAATTTTTATGCTATTTTGCGTAAAATTACAGCTGGTATCCCCAGAGTCAAACTTGTCAGATAAATAAAATTAAGGCTGTGGAGGTGTTACCTAAAACCTACCACAATTGTATTCCCACCAGGGATTTAAGGCAAGATGAAGATGAAAAGAGAAATTTTAAAATCAGTTCACCACACGCATACAGCCAGGACTTAGGAGGCTCTTCTAGTGTGTGAGGGCAAAAGGGATGACTTTCCCTAGCTATGGCAAATTCCCATGGCCCCAGGGCACTAAGTGGGATCTTGTGGGTGCTGACCACTCTCTAACCCTTTCCTTGGCCCTCTCTTAGAACAACTGTGCTCATAAATTGTCCTGGCCATTGGGCCAATATCATCTCTAGATTATTCAATCCTGTCCATTAACCTGAAATGCTAAAGTTTAACAGCATTAATTGGTGGGGTGAGCATTGTAGAACAGCAGGAAGAGCTTTGTGGGGTTCTAGATGAATGGGTTGGTCAATGGATGGATGGATGGATGGATGGATGGATGGATAGATAGATGGGTGGGTGGGTGGATGGATGGATGGGGGCCTGCCATGTTGACCATGAAAAGAATTTGTGCTTTTCTTGTATTATAGTAGGATAACATTTTGAAACATTAATCACGATACTTCGTCCCTGATAATATGTTTTTATTTCTTGGCTTTTCCACCATTAAAAAGGGATTTAAAAAACAACAACAATATCTTCTTCACTGGATTGTTGTGAGGATTAAATGAGATAATTCTGGAAAGCTACTTAGGGTATTAACTTACAGAAAAAGAGCAATACCTCACAGATATTGTTATTGTTCCCCATTTTACATTAGTAACTTGCCCAAGATCACACAGCAAGTGTAGAACCCAGATCTGTCTTGATCCCCTGGGAAGCATCTGCTGGCTTGAATTTCTCTAGAACCTCATTCTTCCCTCTTGGAGGTAGAATAGCTCCACTGAGGCTTCCCAACACCAGTGTACACCAGTCCTTAGCTCCTTAAGTGGTCATACTGTGTGCACCAGAAGGAAAAAAAAAAGTATGGGGGTGTGGGCAAGGATATGGAAGAGGTTTGCTATCCCATTTGGAAAATTATAATACCTGGGAGGACTCAGTGTAATTTCTTGATAAATATCACAGGAATGGAAGCTCTCAGTTTTCATTTTGGAAGTCCGGCCCCCATGGTTCTTATGGTCCTCAGATATGAGAGAAAGCAAAGGCAGACAGGTGCAGAAGAGGAGCTAGCAGTTCATCTTTCCCTCTGCCCATTCCCTGGGAATCTTTAAATAAACATACCTGCATCAAGGTTCTATGCAAATGGAGGGCTCCCTGGCTCCCTTTAGCAACGTGCGGCTCCAAAGGTCCCTACTTGCCCTGAATGTCAGGTATGATCCCAAAGCAGGAAGCCCAGTGTTGGAATCTCTGTGTTGGAAGCTGTGTCTCTTGGGCAAATTATTTCTCCCCTCTGACTTGAGGAAGAAAGGGAAAGGGCCTCCTTGCACAGGTGGTACTATTTGAGTTGGGTAGAAAGTTGCGGGCAAATCAGCCTTTTCAGCCCTCAGTCTGTAATTCCTCATTAGTATCTAAACTTGACCTTAGGGCAGTCACCAGGGCCCTTCTAAGTTGGAGGCCCCAAAAGAGGGCAGGGCCTGGGAGCAGTCAGAGCTGTTCAGTGTCTGTATGGAATAAGACAGCTTGGGGAGAACCAGGTCCCCTCCTCTCTATGTGCAACCTGCCTGTGGATAGAGATGGCAAAGTGTAGACCTGGGCAGAGAGGTGACTTGTCAAATAAGTGGGCTCCGTGCGTGCTTAAGACTCAGATGTGTTCTTCAAAAAGTACATAGAGTACCCCAAAAGGGCTGTTGAAAGCAGAATAGCCATTGCATTTTCTCCATGAAGATTTTACCTATAATCCATAACGTTAATTTTCCTGATGCCAAACAACGACAGTAAAATCTTCATCTGAAATCACAGTTAATTTGAACATTTTTTAAGGCTATATTTCAGAAAGGGCCTTCCATCTTTAAATGTAACATCCAAAACACTGGTTTCCATAAATATGTAAATGAGGTAGCTAAGGCATGCAGCTTGGATGAGGTCTATTATCATGAGCATACTGCAAAGAGTCTTACAGCGCAGCAAATGGAGCAGTCCGGTGGCAGAGAATCCACTGCTGCTTAAAGGACACTCCATACATGAAAACTCAACTTTGGGAAAGCAACTAAATTAGTGAAGGTAAGCTTCTTTGTTTTTCTTTGCAAGATTTTCTCAGGATTCCTTTTGATAAAGAGTTCTGGATCACTTACAATATAATCTGATTTACAAAACGCCCATCTGTTCACAACACACAATGATTGTGAAAGCCAAGTGGTTTGGTTTGGCTACAAAAAAAATGAAAGATCTACTGCTCACATAAGAATGGCAAGGACAACATCCAGCTGACTCAGGGGAGCACCTTTCCTGAAATTCGTAGGAGAGTCTATTTTTAAAGAGATTATCCCAGTGATTCACGGCTATGACCAATGTAGCTGAGGAGGTTGTGCAGCTTGCAAGTCAAACGATGAGGAAGAAACAGGAGCTGTTGTCACACTCGGATCAAAGGTGATGGAGGATGGCGGAGATGGACCAGGAAAACTGAGGCAGGCTTGTTGGAGATGAGGCTTAAGCCTGGAGAGGGGACATGGGCCAGGAATCAGACAGGCAGTTAAGAAACAGGGGATCCACAGAAGCCAAAGAATAAAGCAAAGTCTACGAAGGACTGGGGGTTCACGGGTCCTAAGGTATCAACCAGGCATAGGTTCAGAAAATGGAGTTTCAGGTCATGTGAAAACTGGAGGGGTCATAAGCTCCAGCCAAGGAATCCCAGACCCTGTAGGTGTGGGATAGGTGAACCCCATCTCAGAGGTATGAAATCGCTTGTCTGGAAGGTAGAGCCAGATGTCAGGCTGGAAACAAGGACTCACATGTAATGGTTTATATTTGGAAGAGGTGGTGGCATAATGTCTAAAGGAATAGGAAATTAAATCTTACTCTCTGCTGCTTCCCTATCTCTAGTCCCATGCACTTATCTTCCTGTAACTCTTGTTACCTGAATGAGGTATGTAGCCAATTTGTCAGGGATCCAATAAGAGATAAAATGCTCTTTCCAAAGCCATGTCTTCTGCACATTATTGGATTGAAGGAGGTTCTCTCAGGAGGGAAATTAAATCCCAAGGACCTCAGTATTTGACTTGCCTTTTTTCTCTCTTGTTGTGCATAAGTGGGACCTTAGCTTGGAGTAGACCCAGGCCACCTCCAACAATGAGGAACAGCAGACGGCAGTGGCCTCTCCTGCTTGCCCTATGAGTTTGGAGGTCGAAAATAAGGGAAGCAGGAAGAGAGAGAGAGCTCTGCACACTTCACCATTTTACCCAGAGCTACTCCTGAGAACAAGCATCCTGAGTGGAATGCTCAATAGGGGGAAGATGATCAAAGAAAAGGCTTAGAAAAGGCATCATGCATATTTGGGTTAATGGGAGCCGGAGAGAAGGAGGGAAAGGAGCAGAGGCAGAGGGTCCTAGTCAAATCCAATCACTGCAGACACTGTGTTCTCCTGTCTTAGGTAGCACCCTCCAGCAAGTCCATTTTTATCGGTGGCCAAGATAAAAACAGAGGAAGCATACTTATCAAATCTGAGACACCATGATGCTGTAAGGAAAAGCTAAAGCATTAGAGAGCAGAATTTGGGTCTAAAATCATCTCAGCAAGATGGGAAAATTTGGAATTTAACCAGATAAATGGAAAAGTCTTCACTAGAGTCCAAAAAGCACAGTCACGTGTACAGAATGAGTGAAGCACGGCTTGACAGCAAGCACAGAGTATAAAAATCTGGACTTTTTAGTTGGCTACAAAATTAGCCTGGGCCAGCCATGAGAGAAGACTGCCAACATGCTAATATGGTCTTATGAATAGCTGTAAGTTAGTCTGCATCTCCTCCATACTGGCCAGAATGCAACCAGGGTCTGCAAGCAGTTTTGTAGGAAGGACTTCCACAAAAGAGAGATAGCAAGCATGAAAGTGGTAGCGGGATGGTAGTAAGATTTAAAACTATGTCACATAAAGGAAAACTGAAGAACCTGGGCATGCAGCCTGTATGGAAGAAGGTTGTGGGCAGGGTGGATACGTAATTTGTAGGGCCCAGTGCAAAATGGAAATGCAGTACAACTTGTTCAAAAAGGCAGGAAAAGGGGGCCACAATATTAAAATAGCAAGCTTTTTCCTTCAAAAATATTTTTTTACTTATAAAATACAATGGGGGTAATAAATATAAATATTTATGAGTAACAACAAAAATTTAGAAGTTGCAAAATTACATATTGGTGTCACAATTTTATGTAATATAATAAATAATTATACTTTATTTAATGTGATAGATTGACTGATCATAAGGTGTTTTGTTTTGAATTCTTACTTAGAGTGATTTCACTTCCAATCAATATAACTAAAGGCAGGACGTATGAGATGCTCTTGGAAAATGCAAGACTGTAAGCTAACAATTGATCATTTTAATTTTAAGAATAATTTTTCTGAAGATGCAACTGTTATTGAGCTATTCAGAGTATTTTATAGGGTGTAGCAACATTGAAATAAATTTCTTATAAATTGTTTTGAAATATACATTTTAGTACACCTAGAGCTGATTCTCATGAAACATTTTTTCTAAAAAGATTTAGCTCTTCATACAAACCAGTTTCATTTGGTCTGAACTTAATTTTAAAGTAATTAATTTTATACACTGACATCTTAACGTTTCCTTGGACATTTCCTGTAACTTGTGAAAGTCATACAAGAAACTCTTAAGTAGCTTCCACAATTTTATGTAATTCAGAAAATCTGTTTATACAATCTACCACTGTATCTTAGAAGAAAAATTAATTTTATAATTGTCTTCCTTATTAAAAATGAGTTCATCTAAAGATTCAAATGAAAATCATGTTCTTTTCCATCTAGTGCAATGATCGAAATTTGATTTCTATTCTACGGCTGAGCATACTTGCTTTGCAATGTTGCAGCAATTTTAAAAACAGTCCAAACTTTTTGAAGAATTCTAACAACTCCCTGATGTGCTTTGCTACAATGCGTGTGTTTTTGTTTTGTAATAATTTACTGACAAAATTTACTGTCTGAGCTTTGGCAGCTCCTATCTCCCATTCAGACAGAGAGGCAATATTTGTCTAGGTGCTGCAGGATGTGTTCTGGGACAGACAAGCAGAGCCTCCCACCAGTGGTCCTGCTTTGCTTTCATGCAGACTTCTTCCTTTCTCCCAGGGCCTGGCTGCTGCAGCCACCACTGCTGCCTCTGCTGCTACTGGCACTGTCATCGCCACCAGTCTTGGCCCAGGTCCTGCCCCAGGCAGCCCAGCCAACGGCTTGGCATGCATGCTGCCCACTGTGGCAGCCGACTTGGGACTGTGCGTATCATACTGCCCCCTGGGGTATCTCCTGTGCTCACACTCACATGCTCCATTGTCCCATCAGAAATTCATTTACAAAACGCAAGTTTAGGATAAATGATTAAGCATTCACAACAGTGACAGCAGAGCATTAAACCAAGTGCAGAGCCCCTGTGAGGGTGGGCCCTGTGTAACCACACAGGTCATACACTCTGCTTGAGGAGTCAGGCATGTGATGGGGCCCCGTGCTGGACGTGAACATGCCTGGGCGTGCAGAACTGAGGAGTAGGGTGGACGCTGCACATTGATTTGCTTGGTTTTTTCTATACAAAATGCACACAGAAGCTTGTGCCTCAGAAAGGAGGGGTCTGGGAGAACAAAACGGATGAGTTCCTGGACGCTGGCCTGCCCCAGAGACAGGATCTCTACTGAGCCCTTTGCAAAGACAGGTTGCAGACAGAAGCTGAAGGAGCCATTTTTGGGGGGGACCTGTGAGATATGGAGACCTTACTGGGCAGCTTGGGGGCTCAGGTGATGGCATGGCACGGAGCCCCCCACAGCTCTGAAGGGAAATCAGTCAGTTGCTGAACCACCAAGTTCTCTAGGCAGACTCAGCTTGCTCTGGCCTCTTAGGCTGCAACTCTGGGGGCACCAGTGCCTGTTCTTCACTACAGACAACAGCAATAGTAGGTACAGGGATATCCTGACCCCAAGGGACTTCCTGCTTTGCACTGAAAAGCCAGGTCAGAGAGGAAAGAGACCTGTGGAGCCTAAGGGAATAGAGGAGGATTTGTGAGCTGGTGTGGACATGCCCTAGAAAGTGGCAAAATCAGTACCATTGGGTTAGAAGCATTACTGGGACTCTGTAACCAAGGGCTGCTGAAGCCTAGGGGGAACGGGTTACAGACAGGATCTTGGTTTTGAGTATTTGAAGGCCCACTGGATGGGGAAAAAAAGACCAGCTCTGTGAAATCAACAATGCATAAATACAAGGGAGACACCCTTTAACTGGGTGTGATGTAGAACCATTCTAACTGTCAAAGCTGTGCAGTCCAAATTCTGAGAACTCTGTAACCAGGAATAAAGCTATCAATGGAGAAACAGTCTTTATAGGGGCTGGAACTTGTTACTCTTAAAATCGAACTTGATTTAATGATACAAGGTCTGACAATTAAGTTCGTGAACTTGCCATCGTGCGCTTACATTGGAAGCACTGTATACACAGCTCCGTAAGGTTTCATAGCCTTGGTATATCAGTGTCTCACAGCTGTGTTCATGTCTACGTGTGACGGCGTCTTGCTGAATGGCATTCATTATTGTTGTTGTGTGTTTTTGTGTGCTGTCACAAGAATGTCTAAGCTTGAATTAGAGCAACAAACAAACCTTAAATTTCTTGTTAAACTTGGCAAGAGTGGAAGTGAAATCAGGGACATGTTAGTCCATGTTTATGAGGATGTCATAAAGAAAATGACAGTGTACAAATAGATTAAACGTTTTTCTGAGGGAAAGAACATGTCACTGATGGAAAGGTCAGGGTGTCCAGTAACAAGCAGAACTGATGAAAACATTGCAAAAATTTGTCAAATTGTGCGTCAAAATCATCAGCTGTGAGAAGCATAGCAGACCAAGTAAACATCGATAGAGAAACAGTTAAGAAAATCTTAACTGAAAATCTTGGTATGAGAAAGGTGTGTGAAAAAATGGTCCTGAAGGAGTTCAATGATGAACAAAAGCAAAGAAGAGTTGAAGTTTGCCAAGACCTTTTGGAGAGGCAAGATGATGTTTTGGGCCATGTTATCACTGATGATGAAACATGGGTGTACCAATACAACCCTGAAACAAAACGTCAAAGTGCACAATGGAAGTCAGCTAATTCTCAATGACCAAAAAAGTTCTGTCAGTCCAAATCAAGAGTCAAAATGATACTACTAACCGTTTTTGATTTCAGAGGGATTATTCATTATGAATTTGTGCCAACTGGACACACAGTTAGCCAAGCTTACTATTTGGAAGTGCTGAAAAGGCTGAGTGAAAAAGTTAGATGACCTGAACTTTTCACCAAAAATTCATGACTCTTATGTCATGACAATGCACCAGCTCACATGGCATTGTCTGTGAGAGAGTTTTTAGCCAGTAAACAAATAACTGTATTGGAACACCCTCCCTACTCACCTGATCTAGCCCCCAATAATTTCCGTTTTCACCGGAAGATAAAGGAAATATTGAAAGGAAGGCATTTTGATGACATTCAGGACATCAAGGGTAATACAATAACAGCTCTGATGGTCATTCCAGAAAAAGAATTCCAAAATTGCTTTGAAGGGTGGACTAGGCACTAGCGTCAGTGCATAGCTTCCCAAGGGGAGTACTTCAAAGGTGACCATAGTGATATTCAGCAATGAGGTATGTAGCACTTTTTCTAGGATGAGTTCGTGGACTTCACTGCCAGACCTAATATGCTTAATTTTTTACAATAAAGGATACATCACAACTGACTAATCATGACAAAATCTAGAGATTATGTCCTCGTCATATGAATTTAGAAATCTGTTAAAACACAGATAACAACAACCCCACTGTCTTTAATCAGTTCTAACCAAGACTGCTTGACTTGGATCAGAAACTTTATGTAGAAGATGCAAGGCTGGGAGGGGTGTTAGGGGAGGGAGAGGCAGTGTTTTTCAAGGCTGCTGGAGGACCACCTGCATCAGCACACGGTGAGGGAGGGGGTGTTGAAATGCACATTCCTGGTGCCCCCCCCCAAGATCCTAATTCAGCAGGTCTGGAATGGCCTGGGGATCTGCGTCTTAAACAATTCCAGTGTGCACTAAAGTTGGAGAACCACTGGAGTAGGTCTTTGCAGCTGAGACTTGATGACTGCGACTCAGCATCGTTCTCCTGCCCACACCAATCACTATTTCCAGGAGAACCCCTGAGTCGGTAACCCACTCAGGTTCCCATTAAATATTAGAAAAATGAGCAGGAGAAGGAATAAGTCTCCTACTATTCTAATCGCTTTCGCATGAATTAACTCTTATTTTCACAAAAACACTAAAGATTTTCTAAAATCTTGGTTTGCAATCCAAACCATCCCAAGTACTCGGTGTAGGCAGCTCTCCCACAACATTCAAAACAGTCTGCAAAGAGGACACTGTGAGCACGGGTATTGGCCTGGGACTGAGCTACCACTGCCAATTCAGCATGGAACTGTGGGACTGCCACATTCACCCAGCACATGCCTTCCTGTTCCACTTTTAATATATTATGTCTAGTCTGCACATCAGCCCAACAAAATAGGTAGTATCATCCACAATTTGTAGATGAATAAAGTGAGGCTCAGACAGAGAAGAGATTACAAGCCCAGAGTAGTGGAAGCAGGATTCAAGCCAAGGAGGATGGGTTCAAATCCCGGGCTGGTCCCCAGTGTACCCAGCAGGGAACGCCTCCGCGCTCTCTCTCTGGCTTCAGCAGAGCTTTGTGAATTGGTAATTATTAGTCAGATCTGCTCCCTCCCTGCCTTGCAGAAAGGAAGAGGGAAATTGGAGAGCTTCTTTTGCCTTGTCAGTGAGATGTTATTAGCTACAAGTGCATATGTAAACATCTGTAAGGGTCAGGCACGTTATGTAAGTGAATAAATTAAGCAAGACTTTACAAATTAGCTTAGAACCACTTAGCATATTAAACATATAAAAATAGTTTTTATTCCACAAGGAAATATGTTCTAGATTTTTTAAGTACACGGCCTTCTCTAGCTTTCATTTTTACCACCTTTAGGGAGACATGAGAATATGAATAAAGAAAAATATTTCATGATCATAAAAAATAGTGTTTACAATTGTTTAACGATACAAGGATGATAATAAAAGGAAACCAATGATCCACCACAGTGTTGAGGAGGCAATAAACAGTGGGAGGGATTGTGTCCAACTAAAAAGTTCACGTCTTACCTAAAGGGTATGATGGAATATCAGACTCAAAATAAGTCTTTATTGTGTATCAAGAATATGATTGCAGGAAGAACGGAGGATGTATTCACCAGCCAGAAGCTGGGTACCCACTATACCCCATTTCTCTAATAGATCAAAATTACAGGTTTTTATATTATTAACAAATTAGAAATCGTGGCCCCTCTAAGAATTGCCAGGCACTCATCAGGGGAGGGAGGGTCTCCTGACACTCAAGGAGGGAAAAGAAAGCAGGACTTCAGAATAAAAGTCCTGCAAACTTTAAAAGGGCATGAAACTACTCATAAAAATATTTGAAAGGGGAAACAATGTTCATGCCATCTGATAAGGAGCTACTGGCTTGATGAGCCTAACTGCCTTTCTTGCACTCCTGACATGCAACTCTGTGGTTTTGTGGATAAGCTGATTTCTTCATCAAGGGCGCAGTTGCTTTCAGCTCCAGTTTATTATTACCAATAAGGGCCCAATGTTGCCAGAGTTCCCTATTTTTTAAGAGAATTTCGAGATCAAACTTTGTGTGAAACTTTAAAATTTTTAAAGGTTGGCTCAAATTAAAAATAAATAAAATCTGATGTGGACCAACCATAGGAGTTTTGGTGTTCACAATCGGCCTGCCATTTTGCTTGCTCCACTGGAACCCCAGGGTATTACACCAGGATGTCATTATTGGGGTGTGTACAGAATCCCAGGGTCAGGAGAGACTGCTGTTGGAGAGATGGAGAACTAGATGATGGACTGGCAGGACAGAAGAGAAGACTACACGTTGTGGAGGTTATACAAGTAGGTGTATCTTGTCATGAGTATGTACTCTGGTAAAATTATGATTCGTGAGAACAGGGACCATTTCTAATTTCTCTCTTCCACCAGCACCTGTCACAGCAAATATGATGGAATGAATGGTGTGGAGGGAGGTATCCCACTTTGCTGACAGGCTTTCTGGGGGCAGACAGGTATGATGTAGACCCTGTTACCAAGTCCTGCTCTGAGTCTCACAGCCTCCTGGGCGGTTTGGGAAAGACCCAGATGCTGTCATCTCCATTTTTGAGGTAGAGGGGAAAAGAGGATTTCCTTGTGAATTTTCGCTAAGAAAAATGTCTGAACAAGTCAGCTTCCGAACAGCAGGCTATCTCTGAACAATCTCAGGAACTTTTCCATTTTTTCAGCTTGGGTTGGAAGGGCAGTGGCTGCCACAAGTGTCTGGGGATCCCAGGGCAGCAGGTTGTTCTAATGAGACCTTGCCCAGCTCATTCACAAGGCCAACCCTCCATTGAGGCTCCATCTCAGGAGCCAGAATAAATCAGGTGGAGGAAATCAGGCAAAGGCAGGTCACAGGGCAGTGTCTGTTGTGCGGCATGTAACATTTTCCTGCAGGTCTGTTGCTCCCCATTCTAGAAGTAAGAGCTGTGGGGAGCCCTGGGACTTCTGTTTCCAGACTTTGTACTAGCTGGCTATGGGACCTGAGAAGTACTCTCTCTCCTCCAGCCAGATGTGTCCTCCTCACAGAGGATTGGGACGCACAACCTCTAAGCTCCCTCCCAACCCTCATGATGTTTTGATCTTCAAGAGCCAAGATGACTCACGCATCCTTATGAGTTCTTCTGGAGCTTTTCACCTCCATCCCCCTCCTTCCAGCCTCATCAAAGAGCTGCTCCATTTATTGTTCCTAAGACCTCCTCCCTGCAGTTCTCTCACCTGCTGCTTCTCTCTGGCCCTCACAGGGTGTGAAACCACCTACTTGAAGGTGCAAAGTTTCCCAAACCAATCACTTGGTGGGAGGAGGCAATTATTACATTTGTTTTCTTCTTCTGCCCCTCTACTTTGCTTAAAAAGCCTCTTTTCATTTTCTTTTTTCTTCCTAAAGTTTTTCAGAGATTTTATTTAAAATTTGATTGATTTACTTTCCAGTGGAATGGTTCCCCAAGCCCTAATTACTTCCCTGTCTCATGTAATAAGCACAACTTAACATCTACCATGTGTACGGCCCTCTCCTCCCTTCCCTCTGCCCCACCCACCTCTGGTTGGTCCACTCACCTTCATCACCTTACTTCTTGCTCCTGGCTACCTTGTGAATGGGTATGCTGAGCCCTACTTTACATATGGAAAGACACCCAGAGTGGCTGGCACAGGCCCACGGTTCCCCCTCTACTCTTACTGTGATGGGACCTGTACTAGAAAGGGGTCTGCTTTTTTCTAAAGCCTTTGCCCCAAAGCCTGTGATCCACTCCAAGCACCTGCGGATGCAGCATGAGAAGGCTTGGTTCCTGAAGGCTGAGATCTTTGTCTGCTTAGTTCAGCACTCAGTCCCCAGGACCTAGAGAAATGCCTGGCATGACCTGTGTTTCCCTGAAAATAAGACCTAACCAGAAAATAAACCCTGGCAGATTTTTCAGGATGACATCCCCTGAATATAAGCCCTACTGCATCTTTTGAAGCAAAAATTAATATAAGACCCGGTCTTATTTTCGGGGAAACATGGTAGTAGACACTCAATGAATGTTTGTTGAGTGAATGAACGGAAAGTGAAGATCAAGGCCAACGATTGTTAACCCAGGCTGCACATTAGAATTATTTAGGGAGCTTTAAAAAATGTTGATGACTGGACCTTATAAGCCTGGAGATTTTGTTTTAATTGATATGGATGGAGAACCAGAATTCAGTATTTTTTTAAAAGTTTCCCAGGTGATTCCAGTGTGCACCCAAAGCAGCATCTTTCAACCACAGACACGAACCAATGAGACAAAGTACCACCGAGGACCTCTCCCCAAACCCTCTGCCTCCTATCTACAGCCTCTCGGCAGCTCTCTCTCCCTTTCCTCCCATCCTCTCTTGTCATCCCAGGAAGAGATTGTGAGTTGGAAGTTTTCTGGGCTGTAGTTTTGACTGGGAAACATTTCAGAATAGATTGTAAATATAAAATAGACCTTGGTTTCTACTGAAGAAGGCAAATTCTAAAAGGCATTAAACCCATCCAATCACAAACCATGAAGCACTGATTAAGAACTTGCTATAACCATATTATGCCCTAAAAATGCCCACTTGCCCTGAGGTCCTCTGTGAGGTGGCCTGATATTTTAGAAATTTGTCTGCAGATGTGTCAGGGAAAACAGTCTGACCTTGATGTCAGAAACTAAATATCACCTGAAACGACAACCAGGCCTTGCCTTTCTGTCTAGAGAAGCCCAAAGGGTTTCTGCATTCAAAGGTTTTTCGTGTTCCATATAAGAAAGCAGTCTGTCACCCACAGTGCTGAAGTGATTCCTAATTGTCCCCGTCTGCATCTTGTACCCATCCTGAGGCAGGATGCATGTATAATGCTGATCTTATTTCAGCCCTGAGCCCTCTCGATGCCTAGATATATGGAGGTCATAGGAATGGTGACCAGATATTCCTGACAAAGGAAAAAATGTCAGGCGGAAGGATTTAGGCTAACTGTGAAGAAAAACAGAGTAATGGAGAAAGAATGTTCTCACTCACCACTGAATTTATCTCAGGCAAGTCCCTGGACTTGTATTACCTAAGCTTTTCTTATTGAGAATTAGTGTATCATTTAACCCTGGATGAGCTATTCCAAAAATGCTGTGCGTTTTCTGCTTGAATTCTTAAGAGAAAGAAAAGTTCTCTCCTGTGTGGGATGGTTTAAATGTGATTTTGTCTAAGGGCAGGATGATGTCTTAGTTCTTAATTATCTTGACTCAGATTTAGATAAACAAGTCAGTCTCCCACCCTGTTTCTCCAGGTAGGGGCACGCTCATTATTTTATCTAATCCTCACCTTACAGGATGCTAATATTCCCATTTTCCAGATGATGAAATTGAAGCTCAAACAAGCTAAGTGCCCTCTCTTCCTTCCCTCCTTCCTTCCCTAAATTGCATAAATGTTTCACAAAGTATTAAAGGCAGAAACGGGTAGACAATGAGAATGTGTGTTAGTTAAACCTCCTGTGTTATGTCGAACCACTACAATTGACACTTTGCATTGTGGTTGTTTGTTTGTCTCCTCCCAAACTTGAACGCTCTGAATGCAGCTCATAGTGGCAACATCTCTTACATGGGGAAGCTTTCCAGGATTCCAGTCAGTTTCCTTTCAGGCATGCTCTCATAGATCCTCATGGCCCTCACCTAGGGAAGACAACTACTTCACTGATATCTCTGTTCCAGTAGATTGCAAGTTTCCTGAGAGCAGGAGCCTCGTCTTTCTCGCTTACCATTGTATCTTTAGCACTTAGCACAGTGCTTTGTACACATCACCTACTCGATATTTATTAATGAACGCAATACCTGGTGAATCTAAATTTATACTCTTAGATGCAAGGTGCTTGAGATGCAAACGCCAGATCAAAACATGCACATTTTCAATTTTGATATAGGCAAATTGTCCTTAAAATTGTTTTATTAATTTCCATCGCTACCAACACCCTTGTTATACCACACCCTTGCCAAACCACTTTGATCTTTGCCAGTCTATGTGAAGATGAAATCTCCAAATATTTAATCTATATTTTTCTTATTGTAAATAAAGTTGAGCATCTTTCAAATCATCTAAATGACCTTTGTATTTCCTTTTATGTGAACTATCTGTTCTGTTCTTTGCCCATTTTTCTAGTGGACTCTAAGTCTTATTATTGTTGTGACTCTATATATAAGGAAATTAGCCCTTTGTTTTGCACATTACAAAGAGTTTCCCCAGTTAGTTGTTGATTTTATTTATTACATTCTTTTTCATGCAGTTAAAAAAAGTATACATATGAGTCATCAGAATTTTAAGTTTCCTAGATACCATTTCATCGTTAGAAAAACATTCTCCATCTAACATACAAAATTCTCACATGGTTTCTTCTAGTACTCTGCTGACTCTCTCTTTTCAAGTTTTGACCTATCAAAAATTTGTTTTGGAGTAAGATATGACAATATCTTATTTTATTTAACAAGGTCCTTCAAGTATAGGCACCGACCTCGGTTGGGGCTGAATTCCACCTCTAGACACACCCCCTTACTGAAAACTGCTTTTAGGCACCCCATCCATGATGACTCCTTCTGAAATTCATTCATTCACTCATTAAGTTATTTAATACTGTGCCTATTACGTGAAAGGTATTTTGCTAAGTGATAGAATTCAAAGACCAAGATGCAGGGTTTTTTCCCCTTGAGGAGCCCACAGACTAGGAAGCACATAGTAAACAGATAACTATTTAAACACATGCACACTAGTGTACACACACACAAGTGGGGATATAAAAGCACTGGCTGTTATAAGAGCCCCATGGGGTACCTAACCCAGGGATAGAAGTTGGGGTGATACGTCCTGAGGGTAGTAAGCAATGTTTGAGCATCTGAGAGAATGACCTGGCATTAACTCATTAAAGGAGCATTCCAGGCTGAAGGGACAACATCAATAGATCTGGGTAAGGAAATACAAGGAGTTCATGGCAAGAAGTAGAGAAAGACAAGGCTGGAGGGTAAACAGGCATCTTAACAGAGGGCCTTGTATGTTATGGGAGTGACTTGGACCTCATACTGAGGGCAGTTGGAGCCAAGAAACAAGGGAGTGGTATAACCATACAGAGGATAGATTAATGGCAGCCAAGAATGAACGGAAGGATACTTGTTGGCAGACTTGCGCCACACAAGAAGGGAAGCATAATCTAACTCAGTACTTGGCTCACAGTGAAAAATATTTGCATAGCCAAAATAATGAGATACAGAGTGTCAATTTAACCAAAATTGTGATGTAACTATGTTTGGGAAGTAGCAGAGAAAAAATGGGAAGGAATATTGGTATATGAGAGCTAAGTCCTTATGTACCATGGTAAGAAATTAATAGGCAGGAAATGCTAAAATTGATAGATTAAGAATTCGAGAAGAATTGGAGGTTAATTGTAGAAGAACCAGCAAAGAGAGCTATGGGTAGTTGTCTCTAGAGAATAGGACTGGAGGATGGGGGCTTGTAAAGAACGGGTAAGGGACTGGTGGGTTCACGATGAGCCTTTAGTTTCATTTGACTTTCAAGTTATGTGTTACGTTAAAAAATTAATTATTGGGGCGGTCAGTTGGCTCAGTTGGTTAGAGCGCAGTGCTCATAACACCAATATCCCCGGTTCGATTCCCACATGGGCCAGTGAGCTGCGCCCTCCAAACTAGATTGAAAACGACAACTTGACTTGGAGCTGATGGGTCCTGGAAAAACACACCGTTCCCCAATATTCCCCAATAAAATTTTTTAAAAAAATTATTGAGAAAAAGAACATTACTAAGGATCAAGATAGACTTAATTTGAAATCAATGAACAAAAGCAACAAGAAGACGTCATAGGCTCCTTATGGTAAGCACCCACAAAGTGTCAACTATTATAACAATGAGCAGAGATGCTAAGAAACTTTGCAAGTTATGCCCATCCACGACTAGCCTTTGTCTACAACTGGCAGGGATTTCTCATGTGTCATCCGCAATATCCAGATTTGACTTGAGAGCTGGGCGCTGTGGCTCCGCTGAGGTCAAGAGAAGCCTTAACGTGGTGGAAACTAGTGATTCTGCAGCAGAGGAACCTGGCAGACGCCACGTTAGCCAAGTGATCAAGGTGAACATCCCCCGTGATAGCAAATGACTATCTTCTGTCATTTCAAATTAAAATGTTTTTAAAAAGTATAGAGAAGGAAAGGCAGAATCTATGAATAGGCAACGTACAGAAATACAAAGTGGCCAACAGATATATGGAAATATGCTCAGCACCCCTAAAATCAGAGAAATGCAACATTTAAAAATTAGGAGGTATCACTTTAGTCCCCCCGGAATGGCAAAAACTTGAAGAGAAGGAAAAGAGCTACTACGTATGAGAATGTTGGGCGTGAGTTCTCACCCGACTCCCCACCCTAAGTGCTCTCTTTCATCATAAATAATCCTTTTTGGACATCAACTTTGTTCTATCTTTGAAAATAAAAAAAATCCATAAACTCTTCCACTCAACAGTCTCTGGCCTTAGAATCTGATAGAAATAGAAGCAAGAGTCCATGTTTCAATGACATTTTTTCAAATGGCCAACAAAAACTACAATAAAAAAACAAACAAAACAAAATAAATAATAACAACAAATCACCAGGGACTAAACTAATAAACAGTTCGACCTGAATCAGAAGACTGGGAGAGATTTCTAGAATATATTTTTTCATATTTTCCCCTGCCCCTCTGGCTCCAGCCCCGGGCCTGATACCTGAGATAGTTATCATGGGCTACCTGCGGTGGGAAGGAGGGTAGATGCAGGTGAAGAGAGATGCAGAAGGGATGCAGGGAGGGAAGGTAGCAACCGATTGCCTTGGAAAAAAACAACAACAACAACAACAACAACAAAACAACTCCCAAAATGAAAACAGCATACAATAAGATTTTTTTTATGTTAAATGACACATGTGTATGCTATGTGCAATGTTTATGTATGCAAAAGATTGTTAACAAGTGGTTAATGGGATCAGCTCTGGGTGGAGGGATTTTAAGTGATTTTTAAAAGCTCTTTCTTATAGTTCTATATATTGTTCAAATTATTCCAAAGAGCATGTGTAATGCAGGGACTCAGCTTCTGCTTCCCGCACAAGAATGCAGGATATGGTGAGGCCAAAAAGGAACACCAATGGAGACATGGATAGGGGGTTCATACCACTATTTTCTCGCTGGCAGCTGGGTTGGAGATACAGGAGCAAACATCCGCCAGTACCCCAACATGGGGTCTTCCTGCACTCCAGTCTTGCTGGCAGCAGGGTGAGACACAGGAAGTAGGATCAACATGATCCGCACATCCGCAATCTGCTTGCTAACCGCACTTGCTAGCCGAAATCCACCATCCGCTTCTCTGCCAACCAACCAACCCCCTGGCATAGCCGCGGCAGTTATATTAGTGGCTAATGGCTAACCGGTGACAGCTGCTGGCCACCCAGCCACAGCGGATGGTCATCTGATTACAGCTGATGGCCATCTAATAACCGAGCCAGCACCTCTCCACGTGAGGCCGCGAGCCTGGAAACTGCTCTCCTGGCTCTGTTCCCACAGCATGTGTTAATAATATAAACCAAACCAGCAATAAAGCTGTTTCCACAGGGAGGGAAAAAAAAGAAACAAATTGCCAAGGTCCATCATCCACGAATGTACCTGATGATTTCTTTAAAACAAAATCACAACCAGTCCTGTCTTGGGGCAGACACATTCCTTTATTTTACTATGTCATGAAGGAGGTGTTATTTCATCCATCTGTTCTAGCATTCCCCTTCTCTTGCTGTGAGGAGGATTCCTTGATATCCTGAAAACTGTTAAATAAATGTACATGCCCCATTTCTAAACCTAGAACAATTTCAGATTTGGTTATTGTCTGCTCCATCCATCGTGCTCTTCTCCCACTGCAGAACAGGAAACCAGGCTGATAGGAATGAAACCCCCGCCCAGCATCACACAATTGAGAGTGCTCCAGACACAGCCCCCAGGAACTGGAGAACACTGGAATTCTGAACCTCCTGTCTCCCAGGCCAAATTCTTCATTTTACTACAGCATAAGCTTCCATACAAAGCCCCCTTCTCTGGAGGGGCCTGCAAGATCAGGCTGCAGGGCCAGTCACCTGCATGAACCTCCCTGATTAAAGGACAACTATCATTCTCCTACCAGCAGCCCATGGGAAAGAAATGCAGGCCAGTGGGCCAGCTCTCAAGAATAACGATGCTGGCAGCTTTCAGGCCCCAGTCATCGCTGCACCCTGGCTGTGCCTTCTGTGACCTGATTCATCATCGGCTCCCGACCAGTTACTTAAGCCAGCAAGAACTCCCACAACAGAAACCACCTGGAGGGGAGCCAGGCAGAGCCTTGACATGGGTGCCCTAGGCCCTGGGAGGGACGATTCTGAGGTTAGCGCAGCAGCACAGCAGCGACCATTCCTCCAGCCCGCCCACAGCTGCTGCTCTCGGGGCTCATTTTGCCTCTCAGTTAAAATAACCGGCTCTTAGAAGAATAAGAGCAGAGCATCTTTGAGTACAGAACCATCAACTTTCAGAATCATGAACTCTTAAGAACAGGAACCAGGGAGTTCTAGCATCTCACATTGGAAGGTGCCTCGGAGGTCATTTGGTCCCGTTTCCCCATCTAGGTGAGGAAGCTGAGTGCAGTGATAATGTGGCCACAACACCTTGGGAACGTGGGGACGTGTCCAAAGTAACAAAAGAAAGAAGCATTTCTGCGGCTCTAACTTCTGAAATGGTACATGAGGCCAAAAATGTCCCTTCTCCTTGGTCAGTGCCTGAACTACTGCTCCCAGAAGTCTATGGTTGTCTTGACTCTCTTAAAGCTTCATCCTCCACTGGAGGAGCTCTGAGGAGGAAGAGGAAGCTTTGGAAACTTTAAAATGCCTTCAGCATTTCTTCTGAGGATCTAGTCTTACAGATCATCTGTGAGAAAAACAAGACAAACTGGGAAATTCTTACCTCTCTCCACTTCAGAACTATGGACTATTTCTATTGACATGTTTGCACCTCCCCCCCAATTTTTTTGGCTCTTAGATCCAAAAGCAATCAAATAAAAACAGCCTGTTGTGTGAACTATATAGAGTCTGAGCTAATTTGGTCCTTTCCTTCCATCCATTGCAGGCTCTGGCCGCAGCCCGTGAGCATTAGAAAATAACTTGTCACCCACTCAACTCCCCGTCTCATTCTTAAGGGAAAATATTTATATTATGCCACAGAAAGAGTTTCCATGGTAGTGACGATGGTAACACTGCTGCCTTGGCAACCACTTGAGTCCATTTTGAATAATCTGAAATCCCCTTCACACAAATAAGGAAAATCTGTCAAAAGTGCTGTTTGGCTGGTGGAGGAGCCCTAAGAGACGGTTTTCTCATCCGCCTAGTTCTCCTTCTGACTCCTCCTCAATCTCCTCTAGCTCCTCTCTTTTATATACTTTCTCAGGAACTTTCCATATTTCCTGCTCTTCCAAGGGCTTGCTTTGCCCTTTTTGTAGTCCACTGTGGAGCTGCTGCCCAGAGCTCTGTGAAGGGTTAAGAATTGGCATGCAAAGCCCTGCCAAGGATAAGAGGAGACAGGATAAACTCACAGATCTTCCTTTTTATAGAGCTTGCTGCCTGCCCCTGGAGGCTGGGCCCACGTCCTCCTTTCTCTGTCAGCCAAAAGCTGCTCTGATGGGAGAGTTTTAGAAGAAAGAACGACCAGTCTTCACTGAGGTGCAGTTGCCAGCCACGGCACATTGGCAAGTCACCTCTCAGTTTCCTTGTCTATAAAATAAAGGATCTGGGTGGAGGGTCCTACTGGCTCCTACATTTTAGGAATTTTTATGAATCAAGAATGTACGATCCTCCATCTCCCAAAGACACCAGAGATGTTTCTTAGCATACCTGCTGCGAACTCAAATAAGACATTGGGACGAGAGACATCTTGGAGTGAAAGGAGCGTGCCTACACTGTGTGAATCAGTGCCTTTTAAAAGGAATGTGTGCACTTAGAAAATATCGTCATCCTTATCAAAGTCGTTATTAGCAGAGTAAGCACTCAACTATAGACCCCACCTTTAGGGTCACTCTAACTCAACATCTTTTACTGGAGAAGGTGCTCCAGCAAGCTGACTAAATAAATAAATGGGCCTTTTCTGGGCAGCAGCACCTTCTGGAGAAAATATTTTTAGCACAATTCATGTCCATCTCTAGGGTTTTCTTTGCCTCTTTTCCTTATTGAAAAGCAGCTTGAGAAACTAGAAATGCTGACTTTTTTTTTTTTATTCTTCCTCCTGTTTCTAACTGATGGAAGGAAAGCATTTTTAAGAAAGGAAGACAGCAGTTTAAAAACCATCTTTATCATTTTACTAGTAGGCAAGAAAACTAGTCTTCTAGTTTGATATGGAGACTAAGAGAAATACAAAAAGAAATCGTTGGAAATGAAAAAGAAGCAAATGCTATTGCAGAAGGAAGCTGCAATACCTCTTTCCAAAGCCCTTGTTGGAAAGGAGAAAGCCTACAAAGCCACGTCAGGCGTATTTGGTCCTCTGACCTGATTGAGAGGCAGGAGGGTACAGGAGGCAAGGGGTGTGCTTTGGATTCACACAGAGCCAAGTCCAGAGCCTGGCTCAGACACACACCACCCTTCCACCCATGGGCTGGTTAGTTAACCTCCCTAAGTCTCAGTCTTTTCATCTGTAAAATGGGAGAAGAAATATTTACCTCATCGTGTTGTGTGATGGTTAGTTTTTTTGTGTCAACTTGGCTAAATTATAGTACCCATATATTGAATCAAACACTCATCTAAGGTGTTGCTGTGAAGGATATTTGTAGGTGTGATTAATGTCTACAATCAGTTGACGTTAAGTGAAGGAGTGCACTCTCAATAATGGGTGTGGGCTTCATCCAGTCAGCTGAAAGGCCTTAAGAGCAAAACCGGAAGTTTCTTCGAGAAGAAGAAATTCTGCTTCAATATTGTGGCATTAATTCCTGCCTGACTTTGCAGCCTGCTAGCCCGCCCTCTGGATTTCAGACTCAAGATGGCAACATCAACTCCTGCCTGAGCTTCTAGTCTGCTGGCCTGCCCTGTGGCTTTTAGACTTGACAACTCTCACAACTGTGTGAGCCAATTCCTAGAATGTATCTTTGTCTCTGTCTCTCTTTATATATGCACATATGTGTATATACAATATGTGAATATTATCTATACTACATATATAGTTATATATGTATATACATATGTATATATTCTGTTTATAGATGGTATATTCTGTTTCTCTAGGACACCCTGACAGACACAGGCTGTTCGGGGATTGAGATAACACATGTGTACTGACATGTTTGCTGGTCTGCCCAACAGCCGTGTGTGGGGGAACTGGCCTGTCCACAAGTACTGCTGATGATCAGTCCACACTGTGCCCCGTACTCCTCTTGTCTGCTCACAGCAGACAGGACTAGGCAGCGGTAAACACCTGACCTAAAGGCAACCAGTCCTGTCCTGGCCTTATCTGATCCAAAAGGACGAATCAGGCCAATTACTTTTCTTAGGAGACAGAGTAGGAACTAAAGAAAGAATTCACCAGCTGGTCGAGGGTAATTTAGGTCAATGGCGGAGCAATTGAAAAGGTTGGAATGAGACTGTTATGGGATGTGAGCACATAAAGGTCTGCATTTTTGTGAATCTATAACCAATCCTTAAAATTTGGGCGATCTTGCATAACAGTCCAGCCAGAAGCTCTGTAACACAGGGTCTGCTTGGCTGCAATCAGTTGGAGCCAGGGTGCAGCTGCCTGTTTACATGGGCCACCCACCAGCCTCCACTACACCCAACTGAGCTCTGACTGGCCAGCCTCATGCTTGTGCTACTTGCTTGGCACATCGAGGTATTGGTGTTCGCAACCCCTGAATTAGAAGGAAGGTCCTTAGACAACTGCTTCTCGGAAACCAGAGTTGCCGTGACTCCAGAGCCACCTATAGCTCCAGAATTATGCAGGCAAAACCTTAATATGGTTTCTGTGCCCAGATTTCCTTGAGGCTCCCCTTAATCTTCTCCAAGGAGCCTTACAATAAATCCTCTTTGTTTAAGCTAGTGTGAATTGGTCCCTGTACTCACAAAAGTCCTGTGTATATAGAGGTAGTAATGAAAACTCTCCCTTTCTCTTCCCAGTTCTCTCAGAGCCCAAGTTTCTCAGAGGCTGCCGTTTACTCATTGGGGTGCTATCTAAGGAGGACTCCGGGGGACACTTGCTGAAGACGGGCAGCTGCATCCTCAAGGATCAACTAGGCCCCAGGAACTGGGGTTGGGCCCACTTTTGCCAGGAGAGATACAGGGATGTGAGCTGTGGTAGGTTGGCTCACGGGCCAATAGTTTGATAAATACCAGAGTAACTCCCATGGGGTACCTACCCAAGGCTGAGTGTAAGCAAGGCATAGATTAGTTCCCTGGATACCTGGGAAAGCCAAAGGTGGTATCCAGCAGGACTTTGGGGGAGCTGATGCACACCAGCAATGAGAATGAACCTCTGTTAGCTTGAGCACAGGAGCTGGGCCTGGGGGCCCCAAGCTGGACTGTGAGAGAGGTGTCGGGGCAGCGGGGGCTATGGGATATTTGAGGGGCACTGGCTGAGGCTATTTATCAGCCAGTATGGAAGTGTATAATGTGTTAACCACTGAATGGCTAAACCTGTGACGATAAGGGCTTTAACTCACAGAATAACCATTCCTTAAATAGTCATCATGTGTATCGGGGCCTCGTTGTTACATTTGCAGAGAGGGCAGCATTGCACTGTAGTGGGTTCATGCCGACACAGTCCTGAGAATCTTCCTTTGCTATCACAGGCATCTCTAGTAGCTTTGCTTTGGCAAGGATTTTAGTTCAGAGATGTGTGAGCTCCAGGGGATGGCAATTTGCTATCACTGACTCCCAGGTCCTCTGTGAGGCACCAACCTCAACACACAAGGAGGTCTTTATCTTGTCTTCTAGGTACAGCTAA
The DNA here is from genome assembly GCF_004115265.2 of Rhinolophus ferrumequinum. NCBI lineage: Eukaryota > Metazoa > Chordata > Mammalia > Chiroptera > Rhinolophidae > Rhinolophus > Rhinolophus ferrumequinum. Next base: position 59,114,061 of record NC_046285.1, on the reverse strand, counting down.
TGCAGCGAAGATGCATGTAGGCCTGACCCACGCCTGAGCCCAGGGGTGAGGTCAGTGTTCCTTATACTGAGCCCTTGGTTTATTTTGACAGTAGGAAGCTCCTAAATGTCAAGTTTTCAGTCAATAGCTGGAGTAAGAAGCATAGTTATCTCAGAAAGGAGGAAAACAGGGCAGTTTTCTCGACATTTTCCATGACTGGATGGATGATAAACCACCTTTGTACCTGACTTGGGTCTTTCTCATTTAAAGACAAGGTTTTAAAATTCAGATCATATTCTGTATCTAAAATAACTTTACTTTCGAGGCAGAGAATTTGGAGAAGACACAGAAGAATAAAAGAGGAACGTAAATTTTAATGCTACACAGTTGTAAAGCATATTGCACTGGTGAACTGTTTACTGATCCCTCTCAGGTCAGTCCCAGAGCTGGAGCCGCAGAGCTGGAGGAGTGGTTCAGTCTTAGGTAAAACCTACTGTGAGTTCTTTCACCTGTGGAGCCAGCTGCAGACTTTGCAGACTTACATTAGCTTGTGAACACCCAGTAGCATCCATCCTGTGCTTGGTTCTGTTCTAAGCTCTAGAATAATAGCCCCCATTCCAGAAGGCAATAATTACCTTCTCTTTGAAACTACAGAACTGACTCAGTAACCAGATAAACCCCTAAGTTCCTCCCAACATTGCCTTAAACCAAGCACATCCTTCCGTGAAGCTACCTCTATCTTTCCCACAAGCAGCTGTCATTAATTCCTTTCATAGTCTCAAACACTATACCCCCAAGTCAGGCTCTTTTAAAATCAAAAGGTCCCCAGGGTCTCCCAGCCGCCCACCACCCCAAAGTCTGCATCTGGAAAGCCACTGGTCTCCCTCCCAGCTCACACCTCCGTCTAGTGTGTGCCTGCCACATTGGATGGGGGAGACCACAGGACTTCTTCTTGCCATCTCCGTCGACTAGTTCCAACAGCTCATTTCAGGTCAGCTGGTTCAGCCCATGTTTGGAGAGGGCCATGTGACACATGATAAAACAAGTTTCCCAGACACTGCTTTAAATAAGCTGCTCATGTAGCAGGTCTCCCTGGAGAACATCGTTTCTCTCCTGCATGCCTGTGGCCCCTGAGTCAGTCCCTAACCAAAACAAACTCCCACAGTGCTTAAACCTACAAATAAATTTCTTTTGACAACAAACCTCTATGAAGCACCTACCGTGTTCCAGGTCCTGTAGGGGGGGGTGATAGAGGACACCGGTATCATGCAGGGTCTCGGCTGCCGCTGCCAGCTCAAGAATACAGGATATGGTGAGGCCAAAAAGGAACACCCACGGAGCCATGGATAGGGGGTTCACACCACTATAGTCACGCTGACGGCTGGGTTGGAGACACAGGAAGCAGGAGCCACACGATGCACAATCCGCCATCTGCTTCTCTGCCAACCAACCATCCCCACTTGCTAGCTGCAATCGTGGTTGCGCTAGCTATATCAGTGGCCAATGGCTAACTGGTCACAGCTGATGGCCATCTGATCACAGCTGATGGCCATCTACTACCTGAGCCAGCACCTTTCCACGTGAGGCCCAGAGCCTGGAAACTGCTCTCTAGGACTCTATCTCCACAATCAGGAATTAAGATGGGTCGACCATAGATGTGTCACGGGGCTCCAGAATGTGAGAGTGACAAAGGGTGGGAGACCATTGGATGCAACCTCTCATTATTACCAGGGAGGAGAATGAGGCTCAGTGTGAGGACGTCTTATTTCTCTAGGGTTCCACAGTTCGCGTCAGAGCTATTCTTTAGACTCGCGTCAGATCTTTGCCATTCCACCAGAAAGGGGTAAACTTTAGGTGTCCAGGCTGGTGATCCAAAGAAGTGATGTAGGCTGAGTGGAGACTCTGCTGAACGGGAGAGTACAGACCCCTCCAAAGGCGACCCCTACTTCTCAACCCTTCTTACCTCATTGCCTACTTATCCACTGGGCAGGACACTTCTGCTGCACTCAGCAGCCTGCAGGCCGGACCACAGGAAGATGATTAAGTCAGAATAAGTCCAGTCCTTTAGCTATGATTGGTTAAACATCTTAAAAGTTTGTTTAACCTCATTTGCACGGCCTACCCAACAGGCTCAACTTTAATGGGCATAAGAATTGCCTGGGGTGTGTTTTAAAACGTGGATTCCTGGACCCTCCTTGGATATTTTGAGCCCCAACCAAATGATTCTGATTTGACTGACACCCAGGCGGGTGACAGGCACTGGGGAGGGAATGGAGCACTGGGCTGGTTACTGAGAGACGGGGAATCTGGAACTGGGTGGTGAGCCAGCTATGTGACTTTTCTTACCCCTGTGTTGTTACATACAGAGGTTGGTGGGATAACCCCAGGGGACACTCCAGGTTTGACATGCCAGGGTGGTGTCATTCAGTGAGTCCCACACATTCAGACCCCTTGTCTCAGCTGAGCAGATAGACATGGAGTGACTAGGGGCATTGACCACATGTAAATCTGCTTGCATGGGGTTCCTTGGGCAATACTCCCTCCTGAAGGGGAACCCGGAGATCAGTCCCTGGCCCGGTGAGAACACCAGCTGCCTACTGAGGACTTGCCAACATGTGTGCCCTTTCCAGAGGCCCTGAGAACAGAACCCCGCCAAGGGGCCTATCTGTCTAGGTGGGTCAGGTCCTCCAGACTCAGACACTTTGTTTCCTCTTCCTTCTCCCACTGATGTGTCTTATTGCTGCGGATGCTAATTCATCACCTAGGAGGGGAGCAGCCCATACACACAAACACATGATCCTCTAAGGAGTGAGAAAACAAAGAGTCCTGGGACAGTTGACGCTGGACCAGAGAGGTAGAGCAGCCCTGCCACTCCCCTTTGAGCCCAGAGGCACCATGGAGGCAAGAGAAGCATTGGGGTCAGACCTGAGTTCCAATCCTGGCTCTGTCATTTACCCACTGGGCAAGTGAGTGAACTTCTCTGAGCCTCAGTGTTGCCTTGTCTGCAAAACTGGAATGGGAATAATCAAGTTTACCTGCAGGGCTGTGGTGAGAATGAAATCTGATTACACACTGGGAGCTCCCAATACTTAAGAAGGGCTCAGTAATCCTCACCCCTCCCTCCTGCAGCTCTTTCTTGCCACCCTCTGCTTGGAGGAAGGTGTTGCTTTCTGTCTCTCCAGCTTAGAAGATAGAAAGGAGGTGGGAGGAGGACGCCTTCTCTCTTTAGCATTATGGAAAAATATTCAAAAGAAATATTTACACCAAAAACAACTCTGCAGAAACAAAAGGAAATGAACAAAGCAAATATAAATCCATAAAATGGAGTGCAGATTACAGCTCCTACAAGAGCCTCTGATAAATGCCCCACAGTTTTCAGGGACAATGGAGCCGATTGGAGCTTCAGATGTCCCCAGCTGAAAATTGAAGCCTTGTCCCTCCCTCCAGTGAGTCTCTGCCTCTCAGCTGTTTTCTCAGCCCAAAAGGGTGGGAGATGCCTGAATTGGAGGCACAGAGAGCATTCTACTTGCCAAGATCAGCTTTGCAGCTCCTCCCTGGCTCCTGGCCCAACCCACACAACCGTTTCCCACACTCCCCACTCTTCTGGTGGCCTCTGAAAGGACAAGAATTGTAGCCCCGCCTGTGCAGAGCTGTACAAAGCCTGTCACGACTCTGCTCAGGAGGACTCACTCCCACTCGGGTGGGTGTTGGATAAAAGCATAAGCAGGAGGCTGACAGCACTGCCTTTTTCTGCATCTGGTCCTGTCCCTGCAGGGCTGCTGGAGATATGGAAAAACCAAGAACAAAGGCAGGGGGACCCAATCCTGGAATCCCTCAGCTCACAGCCAACCACCTGTACTCAGCTCTGGGAGGGCTGGGGGACTTGGACAGAGTCCATCCTCTGTCTGGATGCCCTGGACAGAGGCCACACCTCAAAGGCAGGGCTGGTCAAACCATGGCCCTGACGAGCTTGGAACAACTGGAGGTGAGCCCCAACCCATTGCTGACTAAAACTGAAGGAAAAGTGAGATCGTCGACTGCCAAATGCTTCCAGCCTGACAAACAGGAGTAACACCTCAGGGCAGGCTACTTTGCTGCCACAGGAAGGGTTAAGTAAGGCCTCCTGAGCCCAGGTCTGAGAAGGGTGGCCAGGATGTCTGCTCAGGAATCTGGAAAACTTACCAATGAGTGATTTAGAGAGCTGAGGGTACTTAGCTGGGAGAAATAAGTCTAGGGCCAACGGGGTTTACGTATGTGAGGGTCTACCCATGGAAGAAGGATTTTCCATAATTAGAGACACCTCAAGGTGGAACTACAGCCAGAGGGGAGAAGATACAGAGAGAACTTCCCACCACTTAGAGCTGTTAACAACAGAGCACACTGCATTGAGGCCTTTAGAGGGACAGTCCATTTTGAAGTTTGAAGAGAGATGCCCAAAGCGAGATATGTTGGTGGCATTAGACCAGTTATAGGTGAGCCTAGTGAGCCCTCTTCACTATTTTGAGCAGGTCAGCTATGCACAAAGATGGTCTGAATACGTATGTGTTTGCTTCCCTGTCAGAATATAAAAACCAGAGTCTCTGGAGTAAACTTCCAGACCCCTGCCCTTAAACGTCAACTCTGAACTCTCAGGGTTTATCCTGAATGGGTCCTGCTCTCAGCTCACAGGTGACTGTGGTCAATGCCTGGTAATATGATGCTCTATCTGGGCCCTCCCTGAGCCTGGGGAATGTGCTACTGGATCACAGGAGTGCAGTCCTGCCTCCACAAATGGGGGCACAGGCAGACTTTGCCAGAAGGAAGAAAAGAAGTGTCACGATACCATGGCAGACCTTCCAATGGAGCATCCTTTTTGTGTCAGGCCCTGGTCCAATGGGTCCAGCTGCTCGTTCAAATCAACCCCCATCCTGTCTGAATATATACTGTTGATGGTGCCCCAGCTAGGAGGCCTAATAATCTATAAATAGAGGGAGTCCCACAAAGGGACACTTCACATGGCTGCTCCTCTCCATTCCCTATGTGTCATCGTTGCTTTTACTTGTCCCTTGGCTGGAGTTTTCTCTTATACCCTACAAAATTAGCCCTACACTCAACCCTCCAGAACTGCCATACTTTTCCATAATTCCAAACAAGGACATCTTCTATCAGGACATATTTTAGACCAGTAATAGGAAGAAAAGCTAGTTCTACATTGGAAACAGGAAAACTAATAGGGAACAGCACACGTTTATTGCATTCAGAGCTCCACATCAGCTAATTTAACCTTTACAGCAATGCCTTTAGATGCACAAAGGGCTACATCCCATGGCCCTTTGGATCCCGTCAGTGTAGCAGGGTATGGACCTTCAGTTTGCTTCCAGAAGACACCTCAATTTGTTTGGACTTCTTTGCTGCCCTGGAAAGGCTCACCTCGTTTTCTCCAAGTTGGGATGAAACATCTTCCACCCCCTCCAGGGAGGGGAGAAAATCTTAAAGATTGGCTATGTTCTCTAAACACCAATCATCTGCGCCTTCAAAGACCAGGGATCCTGGTTTTCTCTTCATTTATTTTTTAATTACTAATGATTTGAGCTCCAGGTTTTATGGATGGAGTGGACTTTTATGGTTTTATGTGTATATTCACTTTGGCTATCCAGCATTCTTTTTCTGTATCAAACACTCCAGTGCCTTTTTGGGGACTTATCTTGCCCCCATTGTGTGCAGATTGGTGTGTGGCATATTGGTGTATTTTGCCCACAAATATAGAGGCCAAGGAGTTCCAGGAGACTCCCCTCATCAGACCCCTTCTCTGTCACCACAGTACAGCCAAGGAGGTGGGCCTTTGACCTAAGCCCAACCAATCAGACTCTCCACTGGGGCTTTGAATGTTGAGCAGAGTAACGCAAAGATGCAACCCCCCAACTGTCAAGTACTTCCTGTCCCGCTTCCAAGCTGCCTTCAGACTCCCCATCATTTCCATGAGCTCCCTGATAACTTCCTAATGAGTTTCCTTTTTTGCTTAGATCGTGTTTTAGGCCTTGGCAAAAACGAAGGATGACTCCCTCCCTGGTATTATTATTTATAATAAGGAACGTGATAGAAGAATCAAGTCATCAAGAGACCAAAAAGTCGAAGTGCTTTTTGCCATCTCCTTTCTTCTCCCGTTAAGACATTGTTATTTAGTGAATGGGCTGAGAGAAAATCTGCTTCAACGGACACATTCAAGTAAGTGCTGAGGAGCCAAATCTGACACTTGCAATCCACTCTCCTTATTTCCATGGGTGGCACCTTCACATCACCTGCAATGGGCCTAACCTGTCTCATGTAGTCTTGAGGTAAAGGGGGGCTTCACTTCAGTTGCCAATCAAACACAACTCTGTGGTGATGCCTGGTCCCTGTTGTGAACCACTGTTCTACTCTCATTCAGCCTCATCTATGGAGGATCCCCGATAGAGCCTACAGGACAACTGGAATTCCAGAAAGGGCATGGACCCCAAGGGTGGTCTACAAACTCTTGTGTGCAGGCTCAGGAGCTGAATTGAGCCCTCTGGCGAAGCAAGAGTTGAGACAGTGGGATGTGAAGGCCCTGACTTATTCATAGCTCAGTGCACAAGCACAGATTGGGGTCCACATGACTTACCATGTTCAGCAGAAAATGACCTGGAGGTTTTAAACGACTCAAGAGTCAGTGGGGGGGATGTGACTCCTAATAAGAGCATGCAATCTAGAAATTCATTCAATGATGCCTGAAATGTTGGGGCAGCTCTGTGCGCCCCTACCCCCAGGCACATCAATATCCGAAGATGGAGGGAAATCAGAACCAGAGCAAGAGAAGATGCAGGTGGTGTGGAAGAGTGACGTGGGCAGCTAGCTAAAGCACTGTCACATCCAAAAGTAGTTGGAATTTTCCTGCATTAGAGGACAAAACTAAAACCCATGGGTAGAAGTGCTAGAGCAGCAGACTTGGATAAGAATAAGGAAAATCTTTTAAACAGAGCAGTGCAGCAGCAAAGTGGGCTGCCTGTGGAAGGTTCTCAGGGAAGTAGACAAGAGCGTGGCCTCTGGAGGCAGTCATCTGGGTCAAGTCCCAGCTCTATTACTTAACAGTTGTGTGACCTTGGCAGTTTCTTGACTTGTCTGTTCTCATCTGTGAAGTGAAGGAAATAATGGTACCTACCTCCTGCGGCTATTTTAGGATTCAGAATCAATGTTTGCAACAGGCATTGAATAATGCCTGGCATATGCATACACTTACATAAGTGCTGGGTATTCACTAGAATTATTATTGTGAGGTGGTGAGACCTCTTTGCCGGAAACAGTCAACACCCCATGGGATTTGCTTCAGGGATGCTAAAGGACATTCTGCACTGGCTGGGACAGTACACAGGTAATGGCATGGGCTTTTGTGGAGGACAGTCTATTCTGTGATGTTACTGTTACCAGACCTGCCAGGTAGATCCAGGCAGAATAGAGATTGCGTCTGAAAGTCCTCTCAGAAACTGTCTGAATGACCCCTCCCCTATGCCCCACAGTATGTGGCTTGTATTCATTCCTGAATCAGGCTGTTCGTTGCCTCAACCCCAGGGCAAGCATGTAAGGCATGTTCCCCTTATCTGGGGCAGGTTGTACCCCATCACCCATCCTTCCTTGTCCTATATAACCCACCTCACAGCACAGAGGAAATCCATGTCATTTCACTGTCTCTCAGGATGAGCCTTCGAAGTATGTAAGTTCCCTTGATAAGCTCTTGATATAATGATGGAGTTGTCAGCCTCTTCCTACAGTCTCTCGACCCTGGGAAATTTTACGTAGAAGCTTTGGTGGCAGATGGCTCTGGTTTCCTAGCACACTGCCATCAGCGTGACTTTGGGCAAACCGCAGAATCTCCAGGTCTCAGCTTTTACATCTGGAAATGAAGCTGATATCTCTCCTCAGCACTGCCACAGGGATTAAATAATCACGTGTCCAGATATCCGTCTGGTTATTTGCACTCTTTGTAGTTTTTAAAATCTCAAAACATCGTAACAAAAGATATTTAAAGAACGATCACCTATATATAGTCCCTGACACAATGGGGGCAGAGTAGGTATTATTATGGTGCCCTGCCCTCTTCCCCAAAAACCCTGTGGTTCCCCAGCACCAGCTCTGGTCTTCAACAGCCTTCTGGCTGATCTTTCTGTCCTTTTACGAGTGCCCCTTCCTTTCAGGCAGCTTTGCGTGACTCACCCTTCTTAACTGCAATTAACTGTAATGTTCTGTTGGAGGCTCCCATTACAATTGACGAGAACAGCCACTGTGGCCTAAAAGGGTCTGCAGGCGGACTGTTTCACCTCCTGCGCTGCTGCCAGAGACACAGAGGCTGGGTGGCTGGTCATATTGTGGCTGGCCTGCCTCTCTCCCCCTGCCCAGTTTTGTCCCCTGACCTGGGTTCCCATGGCATAATCACTCCCAAGGGCCAGGCCTGCTCACTTACGTGTGCTCACCAGCACCTGTCTGACTATAGGAGCCAGGAAGCCAGTCAAGGAGAGAAAGGCCATTTTTTCTCTTGGAGTTTGTCTTCCATTTAATTCAGGATGCTTTCATTGAACACCTACTCTGTGCCAGACATACTAGGGGACCAGACGTGGATTTGAAGCATTCCTTACTCCCCAGGAGCTTAGAATTCACCGGGGGATGAAGGCAGATCCATGAATAGTCCTGAGCCTATCCGACGGCACAGGGCAACTGCTATAGAAGTACAGAGAAGAAAGAGACTCTCCAACCAGAGGGGCCCTAGAAAGGCTTAATACAGTTGCCATTTGTTAAGCACCGACTATGGGCAGGATGCTTCCCTTATCTCATTAATCCACACAACTCTGGGAGGAATGGACTGGTTATCATCCCCACTTTACAAATGAAGAAACTGAGCTTCTGAAAAGGGAAATAATTTGCCTAAAGTTACATAGCCAGTTCAGAGGTAGAACCAGGACAAGATTCGAAGTCCAAAACATGTGTTTTTTCCAAAACGCCAGGCTGCTTACTTCTTGGAGAAGGCTGAATTTGACCTGGGCCTGAGATAAGGTTGATATTTTAGGCAGTTCTGGGGGTAAGATGTTTCTTCTGCCTCCCTGCTTCTAGCTGAGTACAAACTACCTGCTCTGACCTATAGTTACTGTTCTCCCCTCTTCTTCCCACAGGGGCTGATGAAGACTCAGGGCAGGCTTGGGGAAGGGCCTGTCTAGTTCATCTCTCCAGCCTCCACCTGTGATCAATCTTTAATAAATAACCACATTGTCCACCCAAAGAATACGCCTGTCTACGGGAACCAACAACCAGATTGATTTAGCACCTGCTGGGAGCTACTACCTGATTATACCCCATTAATAACCCATTCAACTCTCTAACCAGCTGGGTACAAACACATCCTTTATGTTACCTCAAGGCAAGTTTGTTCTTGCCTCAGTCATAGAATTTTAGATGATCCGTGACGGAAGATAATAACTAAGTTCAAGTACCTCTTCTTATAGATCCCATACTTCGGTGCTGGCCTGGGGGCTTCAAGAAAGGACAGCAGAAGAGATGCTGCCTTCTCCATGCTTCTCACCTGTTGGGAGGGGGAGAACTAAGATTTACTGAGCCAGTCCTCTGTAGGTATTTGTCCCAGACATCGTCCTGTCACATTTCATCCTTATCACAGCCCAGATGAGAGGGCACTGCACCACATTTTCAGATGAGAATCTGGTGAGCTGAGGAGTCATGGGACATGACTAAAGTCATATGAGAAGAAGCCAAGGTGGGGACACACACCTGCCTGCTTCCAAAGTCACCCCACAGAGTGGGAGGAGGCAGGTGTTTTTTCCCCATCCCCTTTTAGGCTTGCAAAACGGGCTTCGTTTTGGTAGGAACCCAGGAGATCTAGAACCCAGTTTCTCCAGCTCAAAGGGGTCCAGCACAGAACTTTCCTATGGATGGAAATGGGAGCTGACTGAAGTAATGACCCGCCCTGGGCAGGCACACAGTGACACACAGAGACCTGTGGAAAGTGTACGCACATTGCCTGCTTTGTTCCTGCATGAGTCATGCAGCCCACATAACAAAATTAATGTCTTCGCCTGTACCAGCAAATCGTATTTCCTTCTTTTAAAAAGTCACAATCAGCCTGCAAATGGCCCTGGTTTATTCTGGAGACATGGAGCCATCCTGTGGCCACCTCCCTGGACAGACTGGAGGCTGCCATCAGGACCCCCGAAGGGAAGGCCTCTCTGAGACTCTCTCTAACTCCTCTCTCTGCTCTGGCCAGGCCTTCTGCTCCTGCCAGTAACATTTTATCACACCCGTGATATTCATTCCATGTATGAGCAAGTGCTCTGAAAGCCCCTATCACCACTGGCCTCACAAGGACCCCTTCCCCGGGTGGCCAATTTACTCACCTTCCTTCATGCTTTAGCTCCAAGGGCTCACTCTGTGAACCTTCTCTGCCTCCTCCCACACCCCAAGTAGCATTGCACCTCACCTCTTTGTGGCCTCACTATCTCCATATACAGATCTCCCACAATAACAATAAATAACAGCCAACATTTATATAGTAGTTACTATGTGTGAATCACTGTTCTAAGATATACAGTAGCCACACCCTTATTAGCGGTTTTGCTTTCCGTGGTTTCAGTTACCTGTGGTTAACCATGGTCCGAAAATATTAAATGGAAAATCCAGAAATAAACAACTCATAAGTTTTAAATTGCATGCTCCTCTGAGCAGTGTGATGAAATCTCGAGCCGTCCCACCCAAGATGTGAGTCATCCCTACGTCCAGCGTATCCGCACTGTGTATGCTCCCCGCCCGTTATCCACTGAGTAGCCATCTTGGTTTCAGATCAGCTGTCGTGGTATCACAGGGCTTGTGTTCCAGTCACCCTTATTTTACTTAAAAATGGCCCCAAAGCACAAGAGTGGTGATGCTGGCAGTTCAGATATGCCAAAGAGAAGCTGTAAAGTTCTTCTTTAAGTGAATAGGTTAGTACAGTACAATAAGGTATTTTGAGAGAGGGACCACATTCACGTAACTTTTATTACAGAATATTAATTGCTCTATTCCCTTATTAGCTATTGTTGTTAATCTCTTACTGTGCCTAGTTTATAAATTAAATTTTATCAAAGGTAAAACTGTGTATGAAAAAACAGTATATACAGGGTTTTGTACTATCTGTGTTTTCAGGTAAACACTGGGGGTCTTGGAACATATCTCCCCTGCTGATAAAGGGGGACTACTGTATACGCGGATGTGTATATATGTGTATACACATTACATATATGTGTATGTATGTACCCACACAGATATACACGCATGCATTTAATAGTCACAATCCTATGAGATAGGCATTATTATCTCCATTTCACAGATGGGGAACCAAGACAGAGAGATTAAGTAAATCGCTCGAATTCACTCAGCTAGTTAGTGGCAGAGCGAGAATCTGAGTCTCTTCAGTCAGGCTCCAAGTCCTTCATGCTAACCACTGTACCCCCCAGCCTCCAGCACCAGTGACCCCTTGCTGTACTTGCTGGTTTCTTGAGGTCCCTCTGTTCTGTGGTCTACATGAGGAGAGGGATCTAGACCACAGCAGGGCACCAGGTGTGCTTGCTGAAAGGATAGGTACATCATGTCTGATAATAGCACCCCGGGGCACCAGCACTTCCCATGGGGAGGGAGACAGCCTGGTATCTGTAGGAAGAAGGTTCCAGGGAGGGAGCAGTGAGTGCCAAGTTTTGTGGTAGTTTCATACGTGGAGTGATGGAGCAAAAGCAAGGAGCCACTGTGGCTGGAGCAGAGTGAGTGCAGGAGATAGTGCTGCAGATCGTACATCCTCGTGGGCCATGATGAGGATTTGGGGTTGGTCTTAGTCAGTAAGGGCTGCTTTAACGACATGCCACAGACTGGCTAGCTTATAAACAACAGTTCTGGAGGCTGGAAGTCTGAGATGAGGGTGCCAGCATGCTCCAGTGAGAGTCTTCTTCTGGACTGCGAGCATCTTGTTGTGTCCTCGCTTGGTGGAAGAGGTAAGGGAGCTCTGTGGGGTCTCTTTTATAAGAACACTAACCACATTTGTGTGGGCTCCACCTAAGCACCTGCCAAAGGCTCTACCTCCTAATAGCATTACGGTTTCAACATATGGATTTGGGGAAACATTCATACCGTATAGCAGGGTTTTATTCCAAGTGTGTTGGAAACTCCTGAATGGGCTGGTACAATCTGACCCATGTCTCAGAAACCTGAAAGCATGGGTGTATGTGTGTGTGATGTCATCCTTAGTTACTGAGATCAATAATGATGTTTGGGGTTTACAAGTAGTCCCTTGCCATTTCTCTCTCCCTCCACAGCCCACATTGTGTCTCCAGCTAGAACTTACAGTCTCACAAAGAATACAGCTAAATAAACAATTGCCATGCTACTGATACAAGCTGTGATGGGGCAAGGGAGTGGGAGCAGAGAAAAGGGACTACTCAGTCAGATAGGGGCTTTATCAGTGGAAAATGAAGGGTCACTTCTGGAGGAGGTAGCATATGACACAAGACCCGAAGAATAAGCAGGAGTTGACCTGGATATGAATGTGGTCCAGGCAGGGGAAAGCATACATACATTCCTGGACCCTGATTCCCTTACCCCCTGGTCCTCCAGTACCCACCTTGCCAACTCCAATGCTAGCTGGACCCAGTGAATCCTTTTCTGCTGCTCAACTTTGCTGTAGAAATTTGCCACCACTGGTTCCAACACAAATTCACACTCTCATCCCAGCTTGACCCTTCACCACTTAGCATTCCTTTCCTTATAGTTAACTACTATGTTTCCCCGAAAATAAGACCTAGCCGGCCATTTAGCTCTAATGCGTCTTTTGGAGCAAAAATTAATATAAGACCCAGTCTTATTTTACTATAAGACCGGGTATAATATAATATTAATATGATATCTGGTCTTATGTTAATTTTTGCTCCAAAAGACGCATTAGAGCTGATTGTCCTGCTAGGTCTTATTTTCGGGGAAACGTGGTACCTGCCACATTCCCCACAGCACATACTCCAGACTTCTATTCTCTTCCTGCCTCCCTCACTCACCATGGGTGAACTGACCTCATGACATAATGTACCAGCTCCTCTCTTCTGATCTTCACCTCAAAGAATATTTGCATCTTCTCCCTCATCTCCTCAGAAAAAGGTGATCATGTTTGTAAATTAAAATAAGCATCTATCTTGCCTTGGTTGGATTGTGTTTTGGGGTAACCACATAGCCCAGATAGATAAAGGAAAGTTCTTTTTTTAGAAATAATTCCAGCTTTTACAAAACTGTGAATGCAATGCCGAATTAGACAATCATCTTTTTGCAATTCCATTTAGTTCAGATAAAAGTCATCAGTGGATGAGACAATCAGATAGTACGTTAACGAGGACCTTTACACGGAGAGATAAGGCTGCCACCACTTGACCTCCACTGTTCCCTCTTAGCAAGATCCCTAAGAATGGAGGAAGCAGTGCATAGGCCTCCTGATGAGGAGAAACGTGCAGTGGGAGGCACCTGGTCTGCACATGGGAGTCACCTGGGGAGCTTTAACAGGTAACTATCCCTGGGACCCACCCCTACCAACGATGCCTCAAAAGGTCTGCAGATTTTTAAAAAGTGCACCAGCCGCTTCTAATGAGGAGCAACTTTTCGCCTACTGTTGTTACACGAAGCGCAAAGCTTTACCTGTAAAGCACAAAGCGCACCATGCACTGTGCCTGCTCCCACAGAACGTTATCTACTCAAGCCATTCAAGTCCATTTCTAGTTAAGGAAATTTCAGGGGCTCGAGAAACAGGTTAAGTGACACTGTGAGGGAGCAACCAGACAAATCCAGAATGTGACTCATCCTGCTGAGCAACTGATTCATTTCATTTTTTTTCAGTAATTCAATGGCTTTAAAGGGGGGGAGAAGGAACGATTCCAGACTAAGAGACTTTGAAGAGTGTGGGGACAGAGCCCAGAGAGCAGTTTCCAGGCTCTCGGCCTCACGTGGAAAGGTGCTGGCTCGGGCAGTAGATGGCCGTGGGCTGTGGCTAATTGGCCGTCAGCTGCTACCAGTTAGCCAATGAGCCACTGATATAACTGCCGCGGCTGCGCTGGTTGGTGAGTTGGGAGTCGAGAGTCAAGTCGGTTGGTTGGTTGGCAGAAAAGCGGACAGCAGGTTGCAGGTCGTGTGAATCCAGCCTCCAGTGAGACTATCGTGGTATGACTCTTCCACTTTCTGAATCTCCCTCCGCACTGCTATAAAAGTCCTCAAAGCACTGATCTAATTATGTGAATTTTCCCGTCCTGCAATGTACAGAGCTTCCCTATGGCCTATAGAATAAAATCCACATTCCTCCATGACATGACTTCCACCTACCTTTCCAGTCTTATCTTCTGTTTAGATTAATGATCAAAAGTTAAACCACTTTTTATTCTCCACACATACCTGTACTTTGTTTATGAGGTCTCTTCTGCCTAGGATACTTCCTTCCTCCCATCTTGAATGTTGAAATCCTATCTTCTGTGGCAGCTAGTGAACTATGTTTCCTGGTCATCTTGCCCACTGTGATCCCCTCTCATTTGCATCTGGGCTGGCCAATAGTTTGTAGTCTAAGTGACATTGCATAACTCCCAAGGTTAGATCATAAGAAGCCTTGCAGTTTCCCCTTTGGTGTGAAATGAGGCTCTCAGGGAAATCAGCTGCATACACCCTGAGTGTGCCATGCTGTGAGGACGCCCAGCTAGCCAAGGTGGAGAAGCTGTGCAGAGAGAGAGATACCCTGTCAGCACAGGCTGTTCCTGCCATCCCAGATGAGGTGTCAGACATGGGAGTGATGAAGCTTGGATGTCAAGCCCATTTGAGTCTTTGGGTGACTCCAGCCCCAGCTGCAACCTAACTATAACCCAATGGGAGACCCCAAATAAGAACCTCCCAGGGATCCCTGTCCACCCACAGAACTGAGAGTATAATCACTAGTTTTAAGCCACTAAGTTTTGGAGTGATTTGTCACATAATAATAGATTTCTGGAACAACTTCATCCTAGCTCAAAGATCAATTTTCAGTGCAGAGACCCTGGAGTCCTTGGAATGAATAAATTGCCCTCTCCCATGTGCTCCCATGGCTCTCTGTGTCTATCAGAGATGAGATCTATCATGGTCCGACACACAACTTTGTTAGGAAGGGCACAGATTTTGCCTCACTCACCTACGTGGCTCTGGTACCAACCAGAGGTGGTACTGAGTAGATCCTCAGACAAAGTTTGCTGAATTGAATTGATTTCCTTCCCTTCTCCAGCCCCTGGAGGTAGAGAATCAAGATACAAGAATCAAGGAACCCGAGAGCGCACAGTATTGACCGGTGACATTGAGTGTGCCCACTCAATCTTGGCAAAGCTTTCTAAACCAGAGGGAAAGAAAGCCTTTGAGACAATTTTTACCAGCCGAACCAAAGAGAGATGGCAGAGGTTACTGACAACAGACAAACACTGTGGATCCAAGCCATCTGTGCCAGCAACACACTTCCCTAGCTCCCCGGAGGGTTGGTTCCCACAGGTTCTGGGCTGGAGGACTCTAGATCACACGGGATGTGAGGGACCCCTGGGACATCCACCACAGGCCCAGCTGAGGTGGACACTGCATACATAGTTCGCTGGACAATGCCAACCCATATCTTTTAACTATTGTTGAGCTTAAGAATCACAAAACCACCAAATCCCTCTTGTGGACCAGGAATAAATCTTCTATGTCACCACACTCCCTTTCAAAACTCATTCCCAGACCTCCCTCTGATCATCTTAATTCCCTTTCCATTAAACAAACATTATTTTGAGCCATATTCTGCCAAACAATTTTAAGTATGTTCTATGCAAATTGCATCTGTAACACTATACAGATGACGAAAGTCTCTACTCTGTTACAGGACAGGATTCTGATTAATCTGCCTTTATCTTCTATGTGACATGTGGTAAGAATCTTTCCTAGGATTTGGACTGTTACATCAGTGTTTCTCCATCTTGGCTATATATTAGAATCCTGGAAAGTTTTGGAAAAAATACCAGTGTGTGAGTCCTAACCCCGAACATTGAAATCAGAATCTCGGGGCATCAGGTCTAGGCATAAATATTTTTTAAAAGCTCCCCAAGTGTTTCTAGTGTGCACCAGAGACAAGAACTATTGTTCTTGCAGACCATAAACATTGGTAATGGTTGGGGTTCCAGGCAGTTTCCTTCCCAGTCCTGTTTCTCATTTTGGCTACAAATTATCATTTTGTAAAATATGGTCTGTCCCGATGGAACAAGAGGGACATCAGACAGATGTGAAGCTGTTGTCAAGGAAGTGTTAACTAAATTCAGACCACTCACATTTCATGAGTTCAATTCTGTGTCATTGAACATTGATTTATTGTCCAGCTATGGAGTATGTTTTTTTGGTAATCACGCTGAAGACTGTAACATGAGAAAATACCACACTGCTAGAAGAGAAAGCAGAATTTTCTCTCTTCTGTGATTGCAGGGGCATAGAAATACATTTTTAAAAGCCTGGAAATGAAAACAACATGATCATGATTAGGGTATTGGATGACTTTTTTTCTTTTCTTTCAAAACTTTTCTTTTGTGCTGATTACCATACTTCTGAAACTTAAAATAAAAAGCAAAATGACGTCTGAATACTTGGATTTATTTATAAAGAGGCTGCCTTTAATCGACGATCAAGATGAAGACATTCTGTGCAGCTCAGACAAGTCTGTCCCCCTCTTTGGGCCTCAGTTTCCCACCTGCAGATCGTATCAGCAGAGCTGCAAGGGGCCTCACAGCACCACACTCTGATTCCAGGCTCCTGTGCCACTGTTTCTATGAGACCGTTAAGCGAATGTTACCCAAGATGCTGTCCTTGGTGAGGAGTCTGGACCAAGCGGGCTCTGAGCCAAGCGTGTTCACCCCCCGACCTCCTCAGCACGCCCCACCCACAGCTCTGGCCTTGCCTCCACCCACGCCGTGCCTTCCCGCATGCCAACTTCGCTCTGTGGTCCCCTTCGCCCACTCACAACCGCAGGCCTCCTTCCGGGCCGCTCCTACACCATGAGCAGTTTGCCAGTTAATATACATCAAGCTGCCACCTTCAAACAGCTCAGAGAGCCCCATCTGTTCTCAGGAACATTCCAGCTAGAAGGACCACCCACTGCCACCAGCACATAGTCCAGTCCATGAGGGTTCCTCTGAGAGCTGGGCAAGGGGTCCCCTCTGAGCCCAGCACGGCTTGGCCCAGACAGCAAGAGGCAGGCACATCCGGTCACCTGGCTGGGTGATGGGCCCCCAGACACTGTACCTAATAAGGACCTCCTCACTGTGGGAGCCTTTGTGGGTGAAAGTCCATCCTGAGCCATCCTCCCCTGAAGAGATCTGAGGGCTGAGGACCACATGGCCCTGGATATCAGCACATGGTTCAAGGAAACGTCATCTAGTGTGGCTCTGGGATGCTTGTCCCTTACAGAGCGGCACATAATAATTGCTACCACCCATTGCTTTCTGTGTGTTGGCTGCTCAGGCATTTTATCTCATGTAATGTTCTCAACAACCCTGAATATAGGTACTATTATTATAATCATGTTTTCAGATAAAGACATTGAAGCTTAGACAAGTGAAATGATTTCCCCCAAACACCCGGCTAAGTGGTAAGACAGTGTGAAGTATCGTTTCTGAATTCAAACTGCTTGGATTTGAATTCTGGCTCTGTCACGTAAAAAGTGTGTGACTTCATTATTAAATCTCTCTGAACATCAGCTTGCCCTTCTATTAAATGGGGGTAATAATCCCTGTTTATCAGGATGGATGTGGAAGGATTAGATGACATCATCCATGAAAAATGCTTAGCACAGAGTCTGGGCTCAGTAAACACAAGCTATTGTTTTTAGCTGGATCTGAACCCGGGTCCCCCTTCCAAGAACGACTCTCCATAAATGTTGAGTTCATCTGGTTTACCCCTTCGCCCAGGCTCTGGGAAGTTGGGCTCCCTATACCAGCATTGCACTCAAAAGCCCAGGCTTGAAGAGAGGAAGAATGGCACGCACACTGAACGGGCATCATTTTAAAGCCCAGGACCCCTACAATCTTCTGTTTCCAGACACATCATCTCCTTTTATAGTATCAGAAACTTGGTTGCTCCACACCAAAGCCATGAGGTGGGATGGAGAGAAGTGAGTAGAATATTTAGAAGAAATGAAATGAGACCACGCACCCAGACACAGACCCCAAAGGACAGCGAATAGTTTCAGAGCTTCTTCAAATGGATGGTCTTACATTCCACCTCCCCCTGCCCCATGCTATCCAATCTTTTTTCCAGTCATATAGAGATGGGAAGAACTCTTGTAAACTGCAAAACCACGTAATAGATAAACAAAATAAAGTGTGACCCCTCAGCCCTTGAGACTAGAATTACCTAGAGGGTGGATAAGCATTTTCCCTGCCCCAACATTCAGGTAGGAGCCCCTAGCAGTAGTGGCTACTGGGGCAATCCTAACGTGAACCTGTGGATATGCTCGGCCCAGTGAAAGAAAATCATCCAGTAAGGGCTGAAGTGTGTGTGTGAGTGTGTGTGTGTGTGTGTGTGTGTGTGTGTGTGTATGTGTGTAAGTGATAATGAAAGGACTTTCTTCTTTTTTTCTGTCGCACTTCACTCTGAGCAAGACTTACTGGCTTGTGACAAGCAGATGCTCTGAAGCGGGATGTATGCCTTCTGCTCCTTTTTGTCCCTCGGGGGTAATGGCGTCTTCCCTCCCTTAGCTCCCAGGGACATTTCCTCTGCCAGGTGGTTCCTCCAGTGGGAATCCTGCTCTCTCTTCCAGGTCAGGCACTTTTCCCTTCTGCTCCTTTGGGAGTAACTGGCCATCCCTTTGCCATGACAGAGGGCACAGTATGGCCAGTAAACTTCATTCTGCGTCCTGGGAAGGCTTGCATAGCCTGGCTTCCATGGAATTCCAGTCCTGTGCAGGAGTTCCCCAATGGGAGCTCTGGACTCTCCCACGGACCCCTGTCTAACTCTCTCCTGTGCTCTGGTTCAGTATCCCCTCCACCACTCTCCTCTTCACTAGGCCATGCTCCTGCATGTGCACTGAGCAGGACAGAAAGCTGGTGATTGGAGGGAGACAGACAGACAAACACAGACAGACAGAAGTAAAGACAAGAGATGAAGAGAGAACAGTCTTGCCTGGGTTGCCTTTGGTCCTCCAGGTCCTGATTCTGGGATTTCCAGAATGCAGCTGATTGTATACTTTTTTTTTACTTGAGTTAGCTAAATTTGCTTTCTATTTATTGTCCCCCAAAGAGTCCTACTAAACATCTCAAGCCATCCTCACTGCGCGTATCTAGGACTCTGCTGTGTGGGCCCCTCCTCTCTGAGGTCTTCCGCAGGCGGAGTTAGCTGCCCCACCCCTCTTCCCATAGTACCTTGTAGACAGGTCTGCTGTACCATGTGTGATATTGATCTAGGTGGCCATTTGCCCATTTCCTTTCCCCATGTCTTTCAGGTAGGTTCTGAGTCTCTTTCCCGACCGGGGACAAGGTATCATTCATTCAGCAAGGTATCTTCAGAAGCCCAGAACAGTGCCTGGCATATGGTAAGTGCTTATAAATGTTGGATGAATGACAATGAAAGAATAAATTGTCAGTATGGCAAAATATAAATAAGTTGCATAAGACTTTCTAAAATAGCTCTGGAAATTTTAATTCTACCTTGAGTTTTAAGCATGCCATTTGGCCCAAGAAACATTAGATTAGCGGGGACACTGCCCTGAAAAGGGATTGCAGAAGCCCATGAAACAGGGCTTAGTAACTTGCTATCTCCTAGGAATAGACACCATGCCCCGGACAAAAGGGTGAGCATGTGGCCATGGCCAGTAACAGTCCTTGCCTGACCTGTAGCACGAATGTTCCCCCACAAAATGCAAAGGGTTTGCTTGCTGGGGGACAGATGGAGGCCGACATGCCCACCGAACCAGACATGCAGAGAGGAGAGACAGATGGAGAATGCAAGGTAACCGGCAACGCTCAGCTGGTTCTTTTGTCCTCCTTCTACTCTGGGAGCTGTCCCTGTGTCCCTAGTGGCTTTGTGAGCCAATTGGTTGTCCTTGTTTAAGCCACTTTGACTTGGGTTTCAGACATTGAGAACATAAAGAACCCTGACCAAGTCAACATTAAACCTCCTTCAAGAATCTGGACCTGATTACCAAGGCTATTCTAAAAGAGACAGCTCTTAAAGCTGGCCCTTCCCTCCCACCTCTCTCTGGTCAGGAGTGATTTGTAGACATTACCTTCCTTCCGGCTGAGGCAGATGTCTGGCACTAAGTTTAAATGTGGCCCTTCTTAACCTGCGGGCTGCAGTACTAAGTGAAAAAAGCAAGGTAGAGAAAAATGTGTATAATACATAACGATTAATGTACTGACAAACAGGCAGGTATGCTTATAAAAACACAGAATACATATACAACAGGTAAGAATGGAAGTACCATTTCATGTAAGCTCTTTGAGGGCAGGAATTTTCAACTTTTTATCACTGCTCTAGACTTTTTATCACTCCCAAAACCTAGAACAGGTAGTTATTAAGTGTGTAAATAGAATAGAATAAAAAATATCCCTGAAGAGAATATGGCATTGGTGGTTACCTGTTGGGGAGGAGGGTGAGTGGTGTCAGAGTTGAAGAGGGATAAGAAGGAAACTGAACACTGTTCTGTGCTATGTGCACGTTTGCATGTGTATCCTACCTTAGAAAGGAGTAAGAACAGGAAAGCAGGACACCTTGGGCCTAAAAACAGGTTGGAAAAAATATGAAATCTGGTCAAGCGTCTCTTATTGATACCGTACTCCCTTACAGGGGGGCGGGGGCGGGAAGAGCTACGTAGAGGATTAGTAGTACCTGCTCCCCTTACATGGTGTCCCTGCAGGGCTAACCTGCTCCCGCTTGTGAATACGGCAACCTGAGTGTTTCCTTACATAAACACGTAAGGGTCCCTGAAATAGTGCAGCCTACTTGCTTTGAGTAATGAAGCAATAGGCTTTCATTTTGACAGCCAGCTTTTGACATTTTGTCAACCTCACGGAAAGTCATTTCTTTTTTTTTTTTTTTTTTTTAATTTATTTTTAATTTATTGGGGGTGACAATTGTTAGTAGAATTACATAGATTTCAGTTGTGCAATTCTGTATCACATCATCCATAAATCACACTGTGTGTTCACCACCCAGAGTCAGCTCCCCTTCCATCACCGTACATTTGATCCCCCTCACCCTCATCCCCCACGGAAAGTCATTTCTGCTTGTTCTCCACTCAGCTGATTTCACTGACATCTTTGGAAATGGTAGGCACTCTTAAGAAAAGACCCTATGTGTTTAACTTGGGCCACTTCCTGTTACAACAAATATGTTCAATTTCTAACAATATTCCCAAATATCCAACGTCAACGCTCTCTTCCAAAGGGGGGGGCATATGATGGAATTAGTACACTAGTCCCCCCCTTATCTGTGAAGGATATGTTCCAAGACCCCCAGTGGATGCCTAAAACCACAGATAGTACCAAATCCTATATATGCTACATTTTTTCCTAAACATTCATACCTATAATAAAGTTTAATTTACAAATTAGGCACAGTAAGAGATTAACAACAATGACTAATAATAAAATAAAAAATTAACAATATACTTTAATAAAATTTATGTAAATGTGGTCTCTCTCTCTCAAAATATCTTACTGTAGTGTACTAACCTTTTCACTTAAAAGTAGCACTTTATGGCTTCTCTTTGGCATATCCCAACTGCCAGCATCACTACTCTTGTGCTTTGGGGCCCTTATGAAGTAGAATGTGTGTTACTTGAACACAAGGACTGTGTACCATGACAGCTGATCTGATAACCGAGAAGGTGCTAAGTGATTAATGGGTGGGGAACGTATACAGCATGGAGTCTCTGAACAAAGGGATGATTCATGTCTCTGGCATGAAATTTCATCATTCTAATCAGAACAGCGTGCAATTTAAAACGTATGAATTGTTTATTTCTGAAATTTTCCATTTAATATTTTTGGACCGCAGTTGACCACAGGTAACCAAAACTGTGCAAAGCAAAACCACAGATAACGAGGGACTACTGTATTCTCTATATTTGACAGAGAGTTTTGTATTTTGACAGAGAATTAGAATTTTACGTAAAATATCTCATTTAAATCCCATAACAACTTTGTGCAGGAGACGTGATCATCATATTTTATAGAAACTGGGGCTTAGTTAAGCAGATGGGAAGCAAGGATTCCCACGAGGCCTGTCTCTAAAACACATGTTCATTCCACTCTACTGCCTCCCTATATTTGTATGATACTTGTAGTTTATAAGGCAACTTACATGCTATCCCATTTAATCCTCACAACCCTGAAATCTAGGAATTATTTTTAATTCCTATTTGCTATGGACTGAATGTTTATATCTCCCGCAAATCCACATGTTGATGCTTACTCCTCAATGCGATGGCATTTGGAGGTGGAGTCTTTGGGAAGTAACTAGGTTGTGAAGGTGAGGCCCCCCATGAATGAGATTAGAGATTTCCTCTTTCTCTGCTCCCTGCCATGTGAGGGTACAATAAGAAGGCTGTCTCCAAACCAGGAAGCTGCTCTCATCAGACACTGGATCTGCCAGCACCTTGATCTTGGACTTCCCAGCTTGTGAGAAATAAGTGTTTGTGGTTTAAGCCCCCTAGTCTAGGGTAATTTGTTATAGCAGCGCAAATGGGCTAATACACCATTTTTAGAGGGGAAAACAGAAGTTCAGAGATGGGCATATAGAGGCAGCATGGTCTGGGAGGAGCAAGACCTGGATCCTACTCCTGATTTCACCCCCGATGAACTTCTGGGACCACGGGAAAGTCATACATCCTCCCTGGCCCACAGTTACCTTACCTGCAAGGTAGAGCAATGGACTAGATGGTCTCCCGTTCCCAGCAGCTAGCATATGTCTGTCATCCTAGGAAATCTCATGGTGTCCCCTGTAATGAGATCAGAGTTTTAGCTGTTAAGTGGGAGCCAACAGAAACTTACATACACAACTGGTTCTGGTGGGAAATTTGCATTTGTTCCTATGTTGAACTTCA
The DNA here is from genome assembly GCF_004115265.2 of Rhinolophus ferrumequinum. NCBI lineage: Eukaryota > Metazoa > Chordata > Mammalia > Chiroptera > Rhinolophidae > Rhinolophus > Rhinolophus ferrumequinum. The sequence continues at coordinate 59,090,963 of NC_046285.1, read as the reverse complement.
CACTTCTAAGTTTCTACAGTTACACTGTCTTAATCTAATGACACTACTTCTAGGGTGCCATTAACATTCCCATCGGAAATGGAAACGCGAAACTCCTCCTAGCACTCCAGGGGCTCATGCTATCATGGCCTTAGATGATTTTTAAAAAATCATATTTAAGTTTATTAAAATATCAACCTTGTTTGTATAGAAACAGGAAAGTTTATGCCAGTGTTTATACACGGGCAGAAAAAAACCTCTAAAATCTCAGTCCACCAGAAATAGGCCAGCCCACATGTGTACCAACTGCACTGAGCCGATGGAAACATCCAAAAAAACCAGCTCTTCCTGGCTGTCCAGCGTCAGGTGGAGGGCTTCCCTTTGTTAGTGGGAATTGTGGCAGCAGTGCCAGCTTAGTGCTGAGTTAACCAGGATAGGAACCAGGATAGGTGGGGTCCAGTGACGACTGTCTTGCACAGTAAGATATGGGGTGGAGTGGAAAGAGAATGGGAGCTGGGTTTGAATTTGGGCACTGCCGTTTGTGGCTCTGTGGTCCTGGGCCAGTTACTTCTTCTCTCTGAGCTTTACCTTCCTCACCTGTAACTTCCTAGCATTTCTGGCTGAGGATTGCTACGAAGGTTGAAAGGACTTAAGGTGTGGAGAAAATGATGATAGCTAGGGAGGTAGTTTCACTATTCTTATTGAGTAAATGAGGAACTTGAGGTACAGAGAGATTAAATAACATAACAGCATCTGAACCTTTGTCATCTAGCCCCAGAGCCGGCAATGGTAACCATTAAACTAGACTGTCTAAATTTACTCATTCATAGCTACACAGTTTCATGGACGTGTCACCTCCTGGGGATGCTGTCTGCATACCTAGATTTTTCACAGAATATTTTTCATTGCTTTGGTAAGTTTGTGTGAGTCTAAGTTCTGGCTTTCAGCCCTTGTAAGCCCCCAAACCAGCTTCTGTCAGTCAGCACGGTGAAGACGGGCCCACCCCAGGTGGTAACTTACAATGAGGAATACCTATAGAGCAGCCAGAACCCTTGAGTCCTGTGACCAACAGTAGTCACGTTATTTGGAAGCCAAGTTAGAATCAGAAGTTTGTCTGAAAAATGTGGTAGTTAAGATATTGCAGCAACCTAAGTGTCCATCAATAGACAAATGGATAGAGAAGACATGGTATATTCAATGGACTATTATTCAGCCATAAAAAGAATGAAATCTTGCCATTTGCGACGACATAGATGGACCTAGAGGGTATTGCACTAAGTGAAACCAGTCAAACAAGAGAAAGACAAATACCACATGATCTCACTTTTATGTGGAATTTAAAAAACAAAATAAATGAACGAACTCATGGATACAAAGAGCAAATTGATGGTTGTCAGATGGGATGGGAGTGAAAAGGATGGGTGAAAAAGGGGACGTGATTAAGATGTACGAATTGCCAGTTCTAGAAACAGTCACAGGGATGTAAAGTACAGCATAGGGAATATAGTCAATAATATTGTAATAACTACGTTTGGTATCAGACGGGTCCTAGACTTATTGGCGTGATGACTTCACAAGGTATATAAATGTCCAATCACCTGAAACTAATATAATATTTTATGCCAACTGTAATTGAAAAAGAAATTCATTAAGGAAAAAAAGAATGAGGGGAGTTACAGGCCTCACGTGTCTGACGGCTGTAGGCTGGTGACTCCACTCACTGTAGGTGTGCCTCCTACTTGCTCTTGCCCTTGGGACTATGAAATCAGAAGGTACCAGCCCAGGCTTCCCCTTCCAAGGACGTTAGGACATACTCGCCTACTCACCCAACATTTATCTCTGGGACTTGACTTACTTTTCTTGGATTCCATGGCTGATCAAGCCCCTCTTGTTTATTAACTTGTTTCTAGACATAAGGAATGTCTTGCTTTCAATCAGGGTCCAGCAAAACTTGGAGGATGGGGAAACTTTCTGTCTCCCTAGATGACTTTGAGGTTCTCTGCTGTGATCCTTGACAAATTAGGCATAAGTGTAGGTCTTTAAGAGAAAACTTGCACAGACAATAGTGTAGTGGTTACCAGAGGGTAAGGGGGAGGGGGGTGGGAGATGAGGGTAAAGCGGATCAAATATATGGTGATGGAAAGAGAACTGACTCTGGGTGGTGAACACACAATGTGATATAGATGATGTATTACAGAATTGTACACCTGAAATCTATGTAACTTTACTAACAATTGTCACCCCAATAAACTTTAATTAAAAAAAGAGAAAACCTTCTCTTAATTTCTAGCCCACCAGTACTGGCAACAGTACACAAAATACCTGACACATAGTAGCTGCACAATAAATATCAATGTAACAATGAACGTCCACCTGGTGCTCTATGGACAAGACAGTCCTTGACCTCAAGGACTTCCTAGTAGAAGAGGAAGAGAAACATGAATAGACAGCTATGACTCAGATACTAAGGACTGTGACCCAGGTGAGGGTGGAGTGTCACAGGAGCACAGGAGAGAGGTGTGTGGCCATATCTGGAGGGGAGACGTTGTCAGAGAAGACCCTCATACCCACCTCGAGGAGCTATATCAGAGCTGTTCTAAAGGATGAGACTCACATGCAAATAGGCAGGGTCATTCTGGGTAAGAAACAGCACATCACCTTTGAAGGATTATCAGGAATTTACTAGGAGTGTAACAGATTGGGGTGGGGGTGAGGGAGCTGGGAGAGTAGAAAGAGATGAGGCTTTGTGCCAATGAGAAAGAAGGTGCCCTGCTGTAGGCCTGGGGCTGCTCCAGGCCCCTTCCCTTGGCTGGATGGCTCTGTGTTTACACTGCACACTGTAGGCTGAGGCCCCGGGCACAGTGTAGTGAATCACCAGGGTCGTGTGTCAAGGTCTGGGAAGTGTGGGTTTTGTTCAGAAAACACTCAGCACCCGAAAGATTCATTAGAAGGGCTTAAATGAAGAAGTGACACAATCACAACTGTGTTTTAGAGAGAATACTCTGCAAGCAGTAGGGCTGATTGATTGGTGAGAAGTGAGAGAAGGCGGGAGGCCTGGGGGAGGATACATGAAGGACGCGAGCAAAGGCACAAAGCAGGGAGGTGGAGCAGAAGGGATGCTTTGAGGAATGCTTGGAGCATAGATCGAACAGGATTTTGTAACCACGTGAAGATGGGAGCAGAGAGGAGGAGCACATGATGAGGGCTGGATTCTGAAGCTCAGGAGAGTGTGGCTCTGGAGACGTCACTGGGGACTCATGTATATGGAAATAGAAGAAATGAAATCCATCAAAGAGTCTAGTGGCAAGAGGACACAGGACAAAACGTCAGGGAAACCTGATAGTTTAGAGACAGAAAGAAATGTTCTGGGAGTCGAGAGGAGGCTGAGCGAGTGCTGGCCCGCTCATCTTTTCTCCACTAAGTAGGAGGCGGAGGTATCTGTAGAGGCCAGGCGTGGGGTGGGGGACACGAGGGGCCTGAGGAGGTAACAGCTGCCGTGAGGGAGTTGATGAGTTGAGTAGGGACATTAAGAAGGACTGCCAAGCACAGATTGTTTTCTTCTGGCCTGACAGCTGCTGTCAGTCAGGAGACCAGATGGCATAATGAGGTGAGATTCTCCAGCACAGAAGCTACACTGGGAGCAGAGCAGGTCCTTTGAGATACAGACTATGTTTCTCTGAACCACTAGAGGGCCACGGGTGCTGACGTAGTCACTTGCTTACGTGGGGGTAGAGGATGCAGCTCCCGCTTGTGCCTCCCCCGTTACAGCCAGGAGCAGACCTTCACAACATTTGCAGGCCTGGAGCAAGAGTTCAAATGGAGGGCCCTCCACCAGATGCCTAAACACTCAGAAACTGTAAATTAACCTACTCCCACAGTTTGCCTGCATTCGCAGCCAGGGCCTCCCAGCTCGTTCCCAGGCATCAACCTTGCATTAGTCCAGAGACTAATGGAGGTGAGCTCTCCCTGGCTCATCCCTGCACCTGTGGGTCTCAGGGGCAGCTCAGATCTGCTGGTGCAGGATGGGGCACAGGCTGGACTTGGGCCCAGGATGACTGGCTATGACTAGACCCCTGTGACTGAACCCAGGATAGGGACTGACATAATCAAGGTCCCCAGGAAGCCAGGGCAGTCAGATTCCCCTCCCTGAGTGTCATTTTGCCACCTAGGATTTCCAGGGGTTCTCTAAGTACCTTCCAAAACTATATCACCTGTGTAGAGAGAAGAGAAAGAGCATAGTTATCCTATGGAAACTTCTCTGGCTAGATCCCAGCTTTGGGTGATTTGAAGCTGCTATAAACGAAGCAGAGATTCTGGAAACAACCTAATCTCCTTCATCTGTTAAATGGTAAAACAAAATGCACTACATCCATCAGATAGAATACTAGTCAATAATAAAAAAGAATAAACTACTAATGTATGCAACAACATATAAAAAGTAACTTAAAAAGCACTCAAAACATTATAAGGGAAAGAAGCCAGGCACAGAGGGTATATTCATTCTACATGACTCCATCTATATGACATTCTGGAAAAAGTGAGCTATGGGGTGAAGACAGATCAGTGGTGGTCAGAGCAGGAAGAGGGGAGCGGTTAATACCAAAGACACATAAGGGAATTTGACTGGGTGATGAAAATGTTCTATATCTTAATTGTGCTGATGGTTACACAACTGCATATGTTTGTCAGAATTCATCAAACCACTTTAAAAAGGGTGAATTTTATAGTTTGTAAATTGTACCTTAATAAAGTTTACCCCAAGTAAGTAAAGTAAATCAATCAGACCCTCTTTCTCGGGTCTCACAGGGCAGAGGCCGTGATTTTCTCCCTCTTCCCTGGTCTAAGGAGTCCATTTCAGCCCAAGTTACCCTCTCCTGTAGTTGTCCTTCATTCCATTGGTTACCAAACCAGAGAGAGAGAAAGCCGCACAGAGATAGGGACAGACAGATTTAGATAGCAAAGACAGAAATCTTTTATATTTTGGTTTGTGACATGCAGGACCCTCCTAAGTGCAGACCCTGAGTAGGGAAGGGGTGGTCTTCCAGGATCTAAGAACAACAGGATGAGAATGTCAGACTGAGGCAACCTCCTTTGGTAACTCAACTTTCCCACCCAAGAGATTCTCTCTCACTTTACTATCTCTTTGATAGTAAACCTTCTATAAACACTGAATTTTTGTTGAAATTTTAAATGTGGACTTTAAAGAGTCCCATAGGTAGTCATTGTAAAGTGACTAATTTACTTGTTTTTCAAATTTGAAACTTTTCATGGATTGGATTTCCTTATAGGGAGTGTACCTGAAGGATAAGCCATCAAGCCCTCATTTGCTCAATAGATCAGCCATGTGTGTCTTTTCATTATGGCAGGGCCCAATTGGAAACCAGAAAAACGGAGGGCTGAAGGGTAGAAGATAATACGAACACAATGGATAAACAAAATGCCTTTCTCTTTGTCTTTCTGATGCATACTCACAGAAACTCACTCATTCCTCCCCAGTCTAGCACTCCAGTTCCCACTTGTATTTCGATTACCATTATAAAATCCTAGGAGCCATTTACTCTGAGAGTATGCTTTAGACTCGGGATACAAATGAGACAAACGGCCTTTTGTAAATTGTGATATCGTGGGGAAAGCTTTTGGCATGAACACCTGTTATATCAAAGGGCTGCTCTTGACTGTGGGGGTCTAGAAGTGTGTCATCCCCGTGAAGTCACATAGCCTTTCAGTTACTCACTATTCATATATAAAATGGTAATAACAAGAACCATCTTCCTTTTTCCACATAATCATGGTGAGGGTCAAATGAGGTACTGTATGTGAAACAGCTTTATAAAGTGTTAAATAGTATGTGCACATGTGCGCTGCTGCTGAGTGGCTGTAAGACCAGACAGCATGGCATGAAAATGTGGCTCCCTCATAACCACGAAGACCCCTGGCTTGTAGAGGAGGCCCCAACAGCTTGTTAGTGGTTGGGATAGTTTTTATTTTTGGTTTATAACCAACCTGCCGGCAGTTCCCTTCCCGCTCCTCCTGTTCACAGGAACGCCGTTTAAAAATTTCTCTTTCTGAGCACTGGATCCTGGAGTGCTGGCCTCATCAGGATCACGAGGCTTACTGTGAGCCTTGGCAAACCACCCAGTGTGTACTGAGAAACCGCGGAGGTCAGCACCTCCACCAGGCCCACCATTGTCTGGCCCCACGGTTCAGTGGACTGGCTAATGTGGCCTGTTCAGGGAGGTGGGGCGTGAACGATTCGAACAAATCTCAGCCTGCTGTGCTCCCAATTGCCAAGTGTTGGCAGGATTTCCCCCAGAGCTAATCAATTCCAGAACCATTCAAGCAGGGTTTTGAGCCCTTTGGTTGCTGATTCACAAAGGGCCACAGTGGTGCTGGGGAAATGGGAAACTATTCCCACTAAAGTGAAAGGAAATGAAATCGTTTAGTGGAGAGAAGAGAAAACCAAGGGCACAGCATAAGACCTGGCAGAAATGAAGCAAGAAAGATTAACTTCCCTTTTGTCTTCAAGAGCTATTTCCCTCAGCTGCAGAGAGCTCTCTGGCTCTCCTGTAGCTCCTACCACTGCCTCATCTCCACTTCCCACCTCCTCCCTTCCACCTGCTTGCCAGACAGGATCTCATAAGCAGGGAGGGCCTGGAGAAACCACCAGCCAACTTGTTCCCAAACTTTTCAGCACCAATGACTCTGTTTAGACCTCCTGTGGGGACAGAGCCAGGAGTGCAGTTTCCAGGCTCTCAGCCTCACATGGAAAGGTGCTGGCTCAGGTAGTAAATGACCATCAACTGTGATTGGATGGCCATCAGCTGTGGCTAGTTGGCCGTCAGCTGTAACCATTGGCCACTAATATAACTGTTGTGGCTATGCTAGCAGCAAATGGGGGCTAGCAAGAAGATGGTGGCTGAGCTAGCAAGTGGCGGAGTGAGGGTTGAGAATCGTGTGGCTCCTGCTTCCTGTGTCTCCAACCGAGCCGCCAGCGAGACTACAGTGGTGTGACTCCCCTACCTATGGCTCCGTGGGTGTTCCTTTTCGGCCTCACCATGTCCTGCGTTCTTAGGTGGGGAGTGGGACGAGAGACCCCGCCTGACACCCTGCATGACACCTCCTCCTGCAAGGATTCCATATTTGGGGGATTTTAGAATAGCTGCCTTTTTTGAGTATCTGCTCCGTTGGGTCGTTCACTTGGCTAAGAATTTTCTCTTATTATTTCATCTAATGCCAACAAAACCACTGAGAAGTAGGTACAAATATCTCTATTTTACATGTTAGGAGGCTCAGATTAAGAGAGGTGTATTTGCCTGAAATCTTACAACTAGAAAGTAGGAAGGTAAGAATTGAACCTAGGTCTGTGTGTCTTCAAGACTCCACAAGCTTCCAGCATTTAAGAAGAAATAGCTCATGCTTCCAGCAATTGCACTCCTAAGAATATACTCAAGAGAAATGAAAACATATGTCTATGTAAAATCCCATACACAAATGTTTATAGCAATATTATTCACAATAGTGAAAAGGTGGAAACAACTTAAATGTCCATCAATTGAGGAATGGATAAACAAAATGTGGAATATCCATACTGGAATATTATTTGGCCATGAAAGAAATGAAGCACAGATACACGCTATAACATGGATGAATCTTGAAACCATTTTGCTAAGTGAAAGAAGCCAGTCACAAAAGACCACATAATATATGATTTCATTTACACGACTTGTCCAGAATTAGCAAATATATAGACACAGAAAATAGATTAGTGATTACTCAGAGCTGGTGGGGGAAGATAAGGTAGTGATCCCTAAGGGATACAGTATTTCTTTTAGAGGTGATGTTCTAAAATTGACTGTGGTGATAGTTGCACATATCTGTGAAGATACTAAAAACCATTGAGTTGTACACTTTAAGTAGGTGAATTATGTGGTATGTGGATTATATCTCAATAAAGCTCATGCTATGACTGAAAAGGTACCGTATTTGTATCTCATGAAGATTGAAAAGGAGACGCTGCATGGTGCAGTGGAAAGAGCAAGAGCTTTGGAATCAGAGACCTTGGACAATTTGTTTAGCCTCTTGGAGCCCAAGCTCCTCATCTGTGAACTGGGGTTACTAAACCCCATCTCACCATGTTGTTAACAGTGTATAGAAAAGCCCCCAGACCCTCCAGTTCCAAAATTCCTCCAATGTGAAGTTTGAGGCTTGAGTGAAGAGGTAGAAGTGGGAGGTGTCTGTGGATAGAGATGTTTCCCTTGCATTGAAGTCACACCCACAGGGATCCTTCTCTCCTGTGTGTGCCAAAGGCTGGTCAGCCAGAGGGCTGGAAGGAGAGCTTAGCGATTTACTGCCTGCTGTTGCCTGAGAGACCCCCAGTAAGAGAGAGTAGGTAGACAGTATAAAACAAAGGGGGATTGTGTGAACTCTAGGGACAACCCTACTGACCTTGGAAACTGGTGGGGACTAGAACCAGGAGAGAGTATAGCAGAGCTAAGAGAAGTCCAGGCTCCTATAAAAATTGGCTGTTTTTCAAGGCCAGGGGATGGGTTGGATGACTCTGATGTATTTCTTCCCAACTATAAAGTGTCTGTCCAAAACACAGAGATGTTTTTCTGAAAACAACTGGGGAATAGAAAAAATGCATAAAAAAGCTTTAAAAAACCCTCACAAAACAAATAAATAACAACAAGAACAACAACAAAAAATTAAACAACTTGGTAACAGAGGTACCTAAGTACTAGGAAATGTCACTAACATTCTAACCATGGTGGTAAAGTACCGTTGATCTTCATTAGTCACAGATTCTGTATTTGTGAATTTGCCCATGCACTAAAAGTTATTTTTAATCCCCAAAATCACTACTCATGGTGCTTTTGAGGTCAGAGCAGAGCAGCAAAAAATCTGAGTCTCCCAATGCACAGGTCCCCAGCAGAGGTTGAACAAATTCTGCCCTCTGGTTTCAGTTCTCATACTATGAACAAGTATCTTTTTTTGCAGTCTATTTAGTGCTGTTTTTTTGCATTGTTTTCCTTTTGGTTGGTGATTTTGCTGTATAAAATGTCCGTCATTGTAGTGCTCAAGTGCTGTCTAATGTCCCTGAGCAATAGAAGGCTGCGATATGCCTTACAGAGAAAATACATGTGCTAGATCACCTTCATTCCGACATGAGCTGGCCATGAGTTCAATGTTAACGAATCAACAATATATATTAAGATGTCTTTAAACAGAAACACACGTTAAAAAAACAAAACAAAACAGTTATGTATTGATTGGTTGACAAAAATGTTGTGATCAGAAGCTCACAGGAACATAATCCTATATTTCCTCTAGGAACAATAGTTCGGTATTCACTATTAAGTGTTAACAGTCTTTATAGAATATAAATAGTGAAAATAATAAGAACTGGCCATACATGCTATGTATTGTTCATACATTATCTTATTTTAATGCCCACAAGTTGTTATCTTTGTTTTACAGATAAGAAAATTGAGGTTATACATATCAGATCACATGACTTAGAGCTAACATGTGGAAGTGGCGGGTTTTGAATTAATTTCTCTGTAACTCTTCAGAGAAGGGAACTTTCTAGCCCTTGAACTGGATTGTGAGTTCTTAGGAAAGGGTGGCCAGGCCCATATCAGGGCTGGTGGGAGGGCACAAAGAGAGCTGAGCTTAGTCAAGAGCAGTATATATCTAAGAAAGGGGGGTGAAAGAACTAAACACAATCCTTCAGATGAAGTCTGCTCTGGTCAGGCTATAGCTAAGACAGTGGGGAAAAGATAACCTGCAATCAGCACAGAAGACAGGCACCAGGATGGTGGAGAATCTGGGAGCCAACCCCATCAAGAGACAAACAATGGAAGGAATAGGAATTGTTCAGCCTGGAAATGAGAGCGTGGAGGCAAACAGGAGAGATCTTGAAACACCTAAAAGAGATATCTTGGGAATGAAGAATTAGATAGAAAGCAAAACCGGGACTGTAGTTTGAAATTTACAGACAGCAGATTTTGACTTAATGTGAGGAACATTTTCTGAAATTCAGAACTCTCCAAGTCAAGATTGGGGACTGGTGGTCCACAGGCCAAATCCAGCTGTGGACACATTTTGTTGGCTCACAGTACTTTTTATGTTTATTTATTTTTGTATTTAAATGCCCTCTGTGGGGCATGAGTCTCCAGTATCCATAGCCTGCACCATTCCCTATGCTTTTAGACCCATGTCGCTCCTTTGCTTTGCCCTTAAACTATAGGGTGGATAGATCTAGGAAATAAATATACAGGAGGCAGCTAAATTTGTATTTCAGGCAAACAACAAATAACTTTTAGTATATCCCATCTAATACTTGGGACATACTTATACTGCTTATATTTATATCTGAATACTGGGATTTACTAATATTGTCCTGTATTTATTCTGGCAACCCTACCCTGGAGGCTTTTGTTTTCCTTGAGTAAAGTATAAATGATAACTGGTCACAGACTTTTCCCACCCATTCCCCTTCCCCCTCTGCCTTTGGCAACCGTCAGCTGCTCTCTGTATCTATGGGTCTGTTTCTGTTTTGTTTTGTTCATTTGTTTTTTTGGTTTTTTTTTTTTTTTTAGATCCCACTACCTTGGAAGTTTTAAATAGGAGCCCTGATACTGCATTTTGAGGAAGTGGGCTCTATATTTGGGAACTAGTCAAAGACTTGTCTCAGGAATGCTTAGAATGGAAACAGGGCTAAAATGGCCTAAGATGTCCTTGCCCTCGTTTCTTGAGACTCCCCTCTGCCCCATTTTAGAGCAAGAAAACAATAAAAACTAGAGGAAGATAATAATTCTAAATAACAACCCAGGTGCTATTCTGGGTGGGCTAACAGCAGAATGTTCTACTTGAACTGGGATTAATTGGTAGATAATGACATAGTGTCTTTGACCTCTTATATTAATTGCTATTAAAATTCCTTTTAAGTGCAAGTTGATTGATGCGTCTACAGCTGGGGAGAATGGCGGCAATCACTTTCTGGATCAGGCCATGAACGAAACGGCATAAAACATCCCCAAATGATAAGAAAGATTGTTTTATCTGTCAAAAGCTATCTTCTATTTCTCTGAGACTGGTTAGTCATCCTGACACTTGTTTTCCTATCCTGCTGCCAGAAGTGCTTTTCTGGTTGTTTTGAACAGACTGTGATGGACTCACCAGGACTGAAACGTGGCAGCAGTTGATATGAAAGGAGAGACTGGCACTAATTCTGTTACCACAGCCTCAGTTTCCTCAGCAGGAAGTAGAGTCAGGAACTCTGAGGTCACTCCCAGAAATCGTGCCTCTAAAAATAAGCGTCAGTAGTCTCTGGGCATCAGCTAGTCTTTCAGTATCCTTCTTCTGGCCTCCAGATAATTAGAATGTTTGTTTGATGGGACGGGAGTGAGCATTTACTTTAACTCCCTCATTTTGGAGATAAGGAAAGTTAGCTTCATCGTAGGGTGACAAGGTCCAGAGCTTTTTCCAGCTCAGCAAATGGTCCCATACCTCCTCCTTGGTTCATCATACTGCCCTCCCTTACTTTCACTTAACTGTCTTAAAATCCTTCACTCAAAACAGAGAAAATGTCGAAAGGCAGAGGAAGTTAACAAAATGAATAAAAACCTTTGGGGGAGAGTATGCATTATACACTAGAATACAGACTAAAGTGTACACAAAGGGAGGGTCCTTAGCACTTCTAGTTTGTCTCTTTCGGGAGGAGCTCCTAGGAGACATGGGCTTTGCCGTCTCTTTTAAAGATGGGTACATTCAGCATAGCCCCAGGTTCACTTGGACACTTACTACATATTCCCAGTGATACCACGTTTCCTTCATCATTCTTCTCATCAAGATCAAGAAGATAAAATCTCAGGGGTTAATCAAAGGCAGTATAACTCAATAAAACTCCATTTCAATTGTTGTAAAGTCGGGGCAAATTATTTAACATGGCCTTTCTTTTTACAGAAAAACTGAGCTGAAGAGTTGAAAAGTAGCTGACACAGGTATTTCTGGCTCTTAAACAAGGGACTTCAGGGGACGTAAGGCTCTATTTTCAAGTAATTGCCCTATTTTCAGTGAAAGGTATTTTGTCTCCTCGATCAGGGGACCCTGTCCTTTCCACCTTTTATATTTCTCAGGCTCTTATACTTACATTATGGACACAAATCCCCAGCCAATATGTGTTGGATGAATGAGTTAGAAACAAAGAGAAAAGAACAAGGGCTTTGGAAACATAAATATCCTGGAACAAATCCTGGTCCTTTCATTCACCAGCTGGTGAACTTGAGCAAGCTTTTTATTTCTCTAAGCCTCAGTTCCCTTATTTGTAAAATGCAAATAAAACCACCTCTCTTATAGGATTGTTGTGAAGAAAAAAATTGGATAATGAAAGCACTCAATAAATGGCAGCTATTAATTATTATTATACCTGTTACATTAATATAAAACTTAAGCAGGAAGAACCACTATATGGCAGTATGATTTTCTCACCTTCTAATGAAGCCCCACTTTGTTTGGCACAAAAATATAGGCTGGTAATCTGAAGGCTGAGTTGCTTTGTATAACTGCGTTCTATGGTGGGCACTATTTTACTGGTCCCTAAAAGTGTTTAAGGAGAGGCGTTACAGTCAATTGTGGAATGCACGCCAATTATTTTATTTATGAAGCCTGTTTGGATGACAAAGCCAGCCAGCATTTGGCCCCCAGGAAGAAACTACGGCGCCCGCCCCCCCTGTCATTACTCCACAACCCGGCGGAAAGATTGGACAACTGGGGAAGCTGCACCCCAATCGATGGGCTTCCGGTACTCCTTCTTGTCCAGGAGGTACTGCCTGCCCCGGTAGTTGGGTAGCTCGTAGAAAATCCAGGCACCCTCCAGCACCTTACAGGAGTGGACCTCTCGCATGTGAAATTGCTCCATTATGGAAGGACAATCTTCAGTAGTTTCATACATCTGACCATTAAAATCCCCCTTCTCAAAGATCTGAATCTTATGCTGGCCTCCGCTAGACTGAAAAGACAGGAGGAAATAAACAGCAACCATTATGGAAATCACTAGCAGGTCAAAAACTCAGAGAACAGTATGGTTCAAAACCCACCATCTTGAAAGCTAGATGTTCTACACTCCCACCCCACTCTGCACTGATTGAAACAGCTGGCTTTCGATAAGAAAAACTTAATTCCTTAAAATCTTCAAAAGTAGAGAAACTGCTAGGGAAATAATTAGTGTACTCAGTCTTTTGATGAACTAACCTAAGATTTTATTTAAGCCTCTGCAGCCAACAAGAGTCAGGAAAACCTCAAGAAAACTCTTTCACAGAAAAGCAGACAGAAAAAAAAAAAAGAAAGAAGTAGGGGGCAGTGAGAGCAAACGGGAGAGAGCACCACCAGACTCACCAGGTGAACAGCTCTGCAGGAGCTGAGGCGGTCGTTGAGGCCCATCCAATGCTGGTATTCAGGATACTCACCCCGAGGTAAGATGTACATGTACCCAGCAAAGTTGGGCCTTTCATACACAGCCCACGTGCCTCCTTCCACTCGAATGGAGTTACAACGGTTCAGGTACATGTGGAAATCTGCACAGTTGCAATCACAGTCATAGTGGCGGCCTTGAAAATTTTTGTCTTCATAGAAAGTAATCTGAAGTGCAGGGCAAACAGAGAAGAACTGAGGAGTTGGATGGCTTTATTCATAGGTAAAATGAAAGTTAAGACTATATTCCCCACTTTAGAAACTCCTTTCTCCTCAATTTTGAGGAGAAAATAGAAGTTCTATCTCACCTCACAACATTTGCTTTCTGGCAGACGTTAGTTGTTGACAATAGGAATGAGTAGTTTCTGAAGGTTAAAAACGAAGAAAAACAAAAAAGTGCTCTAATATAAGCCAGCAGGTTCAGACTCAAGTTCATTGCTTCCTCCTTTTTGTTTCCATAGCTCACAGTACTTATCATATTATATAATAAATTATCTACTAACATGTCTGTCTCTCCCTCCAGACTCCTACTAGACTTATTCTAAGGGTGAGGACTAAGACTTATTTATAAGTTATGGATCCCTGTGCCCAGCACTTGACAGACCCTCAACAAATGTTTGATGAAGATGAATGAATTCAAATGAAGGAATGCATTCTAGATAATATAAAAGATGTATAGAGAAAACTAAAACATAGACCTTAGTTTCAGAGAGCTTATTTTAGATGGATATAGAGCATACATTCATGAAAATATATATTATGTCGTGTATTATTTTATTGCTAAGAGAACAGTTTCAAAGTAACAAAATGACAAGGCAAAAATTCTCTTTGTTTCAAACTCTTATCAAGTTTCTACCACAATGCTTGGGGCAAACCTCTGAGATCTGTGATGGTTCTAGAAAATATGTAGCCCCGAGAAACTGGAAATAATAAGCCTGGGCTCTAGGGTTGCATCTCCACAATCAGCCCTACTACCTGAGTCAAGCCATCTCTCTGGGCTCCAATTTCCCATTTGTCAAATGAAAAGACTAGACATTTGAAGCTCAGGCTATAAAATTCAGAGCTCTTCTGGTTAAAACAGGAGATAGAAACTCTATCTCACAAAACTCCTAGGGCTTTGTGGGGACAGAGCCAGGACTGCAGTTTCCAGGCTCTCAGCCTCACGTGGAAAGGTGCTGGCTCAGGTAGTAAATGGCCATCAACTGTGATTGGATGGCCATCAGCTGTGGCTAGTTGGCCGTCAGCTGTAAACAGTGAGTCATTGGCCACTCATATAACTGCTGTGGCTACGTTAGCAGCAAATGGGGACTAGCAAGCAGATGGTGGCTGAGCTAGCAAGCTCGGATTGCACAGAGGCGTGGACTATAGTGGTATGACTCACCTATCTATGGCTCCATGAGTGTTTCTTTTTGGCTTCACCACGACCTGTGTTCTCATGTGGGGAGCAGGACCAGAGACCCCGCCTGACACCCTGCAGGACAGTTTTCATGAAACAGTGTCTGAAAATCACTAGAACAGATGGACTGCAGAGTTTGTCCCTTGTTCCATAATTCCACAATCCAAGATCAAAGCTAGGTTATACTTTAAACTGAAATCACAGATGTCGTGGATTGGAGCAGTCAATTCCCTGGAGTTATGCTGCCACCTTGTGGCTAATTTGCTTTATCGGTTTAAAAGGAGAAAACGGTGTCATCTGTTTCAGATGAGAGGAGCAGAGCCAAGTAGTCTTGAGAGGATCTGATGTGAGTCTTGAAGGGTAAGTAGAGGTTTTCTAGAGGCAAAGGAAGTAGGATAGCCTTTTCGAAGGAATAAAGGAGTGAAAGATCACAACCCATTATAGGGTTGTGTAGTTCATTAAGCCTGGAGCATGTTGAGTATTTGTGAAGTATTAGGGGATGAAGCCCATAAAATGACACAGGGGCAATGCTAGAATGCCTTTGGTGATTGTGTGGGAGAGGTGCCTGGAACTAGCTTGTTGTCCTGGGCGAGGTGAGAGATGATGAGGGCCAACTGAAGGGCAACAGCAATGTGAATGATGATGAGGAAACAGCCAAAAGAAGTTTAGAATTTGGTGACTAATTAGAAGTAGGGAATAAAGGAGAGGAAGAAACCAAGAATGACTTGCAAAGGGGCATAAAACCTCATTCTCTTCCATCGCAGGTGATTCGTTCTAGATAGAAACCTAGTATTTATTTCCTTGTTTCCCCTACTCTTTCCGTTTCTCTCAACTCTTCTATTTCCTGTTCCCTAAAGGCTTTCTTACTCTTTCCCACCCCTAAAAATCATCTACTTCATCTCCTTTCTTCCCTTCCCAAATTTATCTCTTCCAGCTCCCGTTCCCATTTTAGCGCATATTTAGACCTACACGGTACCCCAGTTGACAGATGAAGAAAACAAAATCACAGCACCACTAGTCACTGGTTCTGTGACCTTGGACAGGCCAATGACTCTCTTCATTTGTAAAACCGGATAACAATATCTACTGCAGAGGGTTGTTCTGAGGGTGCAAAAGAATAATGCCAATAAAGCACTTAGGTTAATACCTGGCTCAAAATTGCTAATAAGCTTTTGCTAGTTGTTACAAATAAACAAGTTAAATGACTTGCCTAAGGTCATTCGCCAGTTGCATATTAGTTGCTGACAAGTGAGTGGACGGCAGTGCAAATTTGTAATCTGTGGTTCATTTTATCTCCCTTTGCTGTCTTCCTATAAAAGCACAGTCAGCTCTGTTCGACATACACCATTTACTCTCTTGGAAATGGAACAATACTGATCCTGAGTCTGAAAGGGCCTGTCTCAAAACCCCTGGAAAGATCTTTAGGACAATCAAGGTAACTTCTCTAAGAATGGATAGATCCAAAGTCCTTAATTTGACTTACCTTTGGTGTTTGGCCAAAAGGAGGCCTTGCAAGGGATTTACTATGGGAAATTAAGTGAACATAATCTTTTCCCCTCACTGTTTTCACTTACTGCCCTCTGCACATTTGCCTGACATCAATCTGAGAAGTGGAAGTTTACACAGTGTTTTACAAGGTCCCTTGCTGTCCACCCTCCCAGCAGAGCGGCCAACCATCCCAAGATTGAAACAAAGCACTAATGCTGCCATGGAACCACTAGTGAGCTCCAGGATCAAGCTCTCCCTTCAGTAGGAGACCTTCCAAATCTCAGGGCCCAGAGAACGTTGCACCTCAACTCGATTTCCATTTGTAGAAGGGTCATGAAATCCACTCTATGGGTAGCTGAGAGGTTTTGACTCTCGGGCAAAAAAATTTGTAGAGAAGGTTAAGAAATGTGCAGAAGGTTTTCCTAGAAATTATTTCAAAATTCCCCTCATTTTCAAGTTTATTTTTTGAAAATCTGCCAAATCCAATACAGCTACTAATCCAATAGAGCGGAAAGAAAAATGTCCTGAGTATTCAAGTAACAAAAACAAACTTAATGCATTCCTTTTGCTAAGGCCACACAACTCCTCTGATTAAATGGCTAGCAAGGTAGTGGGAAAGCGAGAAGCAATACGAGAAAAAGTAAAGAGATACTGTTTTCTTTGGTCCAGCAAACAAAAGTTATTTAACTATGTGAAAAGCCCAGCTACAAGAAATAAAAGAAAGCACACTATTACTGCTTTGGAAATCTCTAAAAGTGGAGATGTTTTTATCTAAGGTGGTTCTGTAACAGTCTTCCCTCAAGGTACATGGATATCCCTCTAAGGACTTCAAAAAAAATTTTTTTAATTAAAATTTATTGGGGTGACAATTGTTAGTAAAGTTACATAGGTTTCAGGTGTACAATTCCACAATACATCATCTATATATCACATTGTGTGTTCACCACCCAGAGTCAGTTCTCCTTCCATCACCATATATTTGATCCTGTTTACCCTCATCTCCCACTCCCCACCCCCCTTACCCTCTGACAACCACTAAACTATTGTCTATCTATGAGTTTTTTTCTTCATTTGTTTGTCTTGTTCCTTTGTTGTTTTCAGTTTTATATACCACATGTCAGTGAAATCATATGGTTCTCTACTTTTTCTGTCTGACTTATTTTGCTTAGTACTATAATCTCAAGATCCATCTGTGTTATTGCAAATGACAGTATTTCATCTTTTCTTATGGAAGAATAGTATTCCATTGTGTATATATATCACAACTTCTTTATCCAATCATCTATCGAAAGACCCTTTGGTTATTTCCATGTCAAATTCTTTTTAGTGGGATTTGCAGGGCGTATTTTCAAGAACCTCGGAGCATTAAAGACACTGTCTTGTTTTTCTCCCCAAAACTTCTGAATGACAAGTATGATTATTAGTTCTATTTTTGAAATGGAAAAACAATTAGGGATTAATGAATTCTGGAACAATAGGTGCACCTGAAATGGTACAATGGGAAGTACTTGACTGCCTATGTATAATAGCTTTCTTACCAAAGATGGTTAGTCTGAATCTAAACATGGGGAAACAATCAGACTTTTCAGGACTTTCTACAAGACACCTGACTGGACATTAAAAAATGTCAATGTCTCAGAAAACAACAATAAAAAAAGGTAGGGGGACTGTTCTATATAAAAGAGGTTAAAGACACAAGACAACCAAATGCAATGCATGATCCTTGATTGGATCCTACATGAGGGGAAAAGCCAGCCATGAAGCACATTTTGTGGAGCAATTAGGGGATATTTGAATATAGTCTGAATATTAAGTATGGTATTTATGAAATATTTGGGGGACATGACAATGATATATTTATACAGGGGAATACCCTTGTTTTTAGGAGATACATGCCTGAATACGTAAGGTAAAAGTATTAAGTCTGGTATTTATTTTCAAATGGTTTGGTACAAAGAGAGAAACAGAAAAAGATCAATAGGACAAAATGTTAACAATTGGAGAATACAAGTGAAGGGTATACAAGTGTTCATTCAACATTTCTTCCTTATTCTTTTAAGATTCAATTGGTTTGAAAAATTTCAAAGTAAAAAGTTATAGGGAAAAATCAGGCACCAATGCCTTTGCCTTATCCCACCGATCAGTGGAAGAGCTAAAAAGAGAATGAAGATATGTTTCCTCATTCCTAAAGACCTGCCTGAGAAATCAATATCCAGTCCAACAAGTATGAATCAAATATTGTAGAGGCAATATTCCTAACTTAATAAGCACTTTATTTGGAGAAAGGGGTGAGAGTAACTCCTCGAATGAAGGGGATATGTAGGATTTAATTCACTTGATAGGTCCATCCATCTTGCCCTTTTAGAATATTAATGGTTGAGGCTAAATTTCACAAAACCAAATTTTAATTGAATACTAAACGTTTTCTATTCCACATAATTCTCTTATCAGCATGTCTTATGCTTTTTGAAGTTCATAGAATATTAGTTGCTGAAAAACAGAAATCATGATATTTACACATTATATACCTGTACAGCATTCAACATAGTACCACACATAAAGATAACTGCTTAATTAACTGTTTAATTCTGTTAGAGTAGAAAACATTATAAACATGTCTTAGTCTTCTCTCCCAAACCCAGCCTTCTAACCACTATCATACTCACCTCCAGGCAAAGAAGCCAGAGCTTTTCTTCATGTTTCTTTCAATGTATCATTAGGTGAAAAGAAAGTGGGTAGGCTAAAAATCAGCATGACCATTTACTTACCTTGGTTCTAGTTTTAGACATTTTTGGTGCATAGATCAATTTCCCCAATGCTGAAATTCAGGAATAGCTAGAGTTAGAGGCAGAGAGACATTTATAATGGGCTGGTTTCAAATTGAACATTTGCTTAGTCATGAGAATAGGATCCAAAAATTGAGTCAGTCATTTAGAGGCTATTGATGGTTTCTAGAAAAACAATTGGGATTATGAAATAAAGGAAAGGTTCAGTACCCACTTTAATGCTTACCAAGCCTTGCTGCATTATAGACTTTGCTGAGTCAAGACACCAAAACTCAGCCAAAGTTTTCTAAATTAAAAACAAAAAAGGCCCTCTTACCTGGGCAATTTGGTTTTCTAGCAATCAGCCACTTTGAAATTCCTGTCTTTTTTTTCCTTCAACAAAGCTTGCAGATGAGTCAAAACGATATCCTCTATTTCTGAACAGAAGTGACATGATCCAAAACAACATAACTAAAGGCAATGCATGATCTGTCCTACAAAGGACATTTTTTGAGACAATCAGCAAACATTTTAATATCAACTGTATGTTAGATTGTACTATTGCACCAATGTTAAACTTCCTAAATTTAATCATCATACTATGATGAGCTAGGTAAGAGAATATCTTTGTTTTTAGGAAATATACCCTAATGTGTTTAGGAGTAAGGGTCCAAGATGTCTGCAACCTATTCTCAAGTCATTGGGCAAAAAATAAAATAGTAATAATACTATAAAATGTTAACATTTGGTAAATCTAGAAAAAGGGTATGTAGGAATTCAGATTTTTTTTTAACATTTTTAAAAATTAGTTTCAGGTGCACAAAGCAATGTTTTAATAGTTAGACATTTATCATTTATATCCCTCACACAGTGACAACCCCGCCCCCCCATATACCACCCCTCTGACATCGCATGCAGCCAATACATTTCCACTGTCTCTATTCCTAATGCTGTACTCTGCTTCTTGTAACTGTATATATATATATATATATATATATATATATATATATATATATACACATATATATATATATAACTGTATATATATATGTAACTGTATATATAACTGTATATATATATATAAAATTGTAGTTGACATTCATTATTATTCAGCTTCCGCTTCAGGTGTACAGTGCAGTGATCAGACATCTACATCATCCCTGAGGTGGTCTCCCTAATGAGACAAGTGTCCATCGGATACCCTGCAAAATCTTTACAACATTATTGATTACATTCCCCAAACTGACTTTCGTATCCCCGTGGCAATCTTGTGGTTACTGACTGTGCTTTCTAACCCCCTCACCTTCCCCTTTATCCCCACGCCCCCCTCCCATCTAGCAACCCTGTTTTTCCTCTATGTCTCTGAGACTGTTTCAGATTAGTTCATTAATTTATTCTTTTCTTTAGATTCCACATATATGAGATCATATGGTATTTGTCTTTCTCAGTCTGACTCATTTCACTTAGCATAATATTCTCTAGGTCCACCCATGTTGTTGCAAATGGTAAGATTTCATCCTTTTTTATGGCCAAGTAATACTCCATTGTATAAATGTACCACAGTTTCTTTATCTAATCGTCTATCGATGGACATTTTGGTTGTTTCTATATCTTGGCTATTGTGAATAGCACTGCAATAAACATAGGGGTGCATATATATATATATTTGAATTAGTATTTTGGATTTATTTGGATAGATACCAGGAGTGGAATTGCTGGGTCACAGGGTAGTTAGTTCCATTTTCAATTTTTTGAGGTACATCCATACTGTTTCACACAGTGCCTGCACCAATCTGCAATCCCACCAACAGCGCATGAGGGTTCCCTTTTCTCTACATCATCTCCAACACTTGTTTGTTGATTTATTGATGATAGCCATTCTGACAAGACTGAGGTGGTATCTCATTGTGGTTATTTGCATTTCTCTAATGATTAGTGAGGTTGAACATTTTTTCATGTCTGTTTGCCATCTGTATGTCCTTTTTAGAAAAATGTCTCTTCATGTCCTATGCCCATTTTTTAATTGGGTTGTTTGTTTTTTTTTTTTTTTTTTTTTTTTTTTTTTTTATTTTTTATTTTATTTTTTTAATTTATTGGGGTGACAATTGTTAGTAGAATTACATAGATTTCAGTTGTGCAATTCTGAATCACATCATCCATAAATCACACTGTGTGTTCACCACCCAGAGACAGCTCCCCTTCCATCACCGTACATTTGATCCCCCTCACCCTCATCCCCCACCCCCCAACCCCCTTACGCTCTGGTAACCACCAAATTACGTTCCCCAGATTAATTTTCAAACCCCGTGGCCATCCTGTGGTCACCGACTGCCCTCCAATCCCCTGTTTGTTTTTTTGGAGTTGAGTTTTTTTAAATAAATTTGGGATATTAACCCCTTATCGGATATATCACTGGCAAATAATCTTCTCCCCATTCAGTAGGATCCCTTTTTGTTTTGATGGTTTCCTTTGCTGTGAAAAAAAGTTTAGTTTGATGTAATCCCACGTTTATCTTTTCTCTTACTCCCTTGCCCTAGGGGATATATCAGTAAAAATCTTACTCCAGGTAATGTCTGTAAAGTTTCTTCTTATATTTTGTTCTAGGAATTTTATGGTTTCAGATCTTACATTTAAGTCTTTAATCCATTTTGAATTTATTCTTGTATATGGTGTAAGGAGGTGGTTCAGCTTCCTTTTTCTGTATGGGTCTGTCCAGGTTTCCCAGCACGATTTATTGAATACAGTCTTTACCCCACTGTAAATTCTTGCTTCCATTGTCGTAGATTAAATGATCATATAGGCGTGGATTTATTTCTGGGCTCTCTATTCTATTCCATTGATTTATGTATCTGTTTTTATGCCAGTACCATGCTATTTTGATTACTGTAGCCTTGTAGTATAATTTGATGTCTGGTATAGTGATACCTCCCACTTTGTTCTTATTTCTCAAGATTGCCAAGGCTATCTGGGGTCTTTTATGGTTCCATATAAATTTTAGGATTATATGTTCTATTTCTGTGAAAAATGTCCTTGGTAGTTTGATAGGAATTGCGTTGAATCTGTATATTGCCTCAGGCAGTATAGACATTTTAATGATATTAATTCTTCCTATCCATGAGCATGGTATGTGTTTTCATC
Source organism: Rhinolophus ferrumequinum (assembly GCF_004115265.2). Classification (NCBI taxonomy): domain Eukaryota; kingdom Metazoa; phylum Chordata; class Mammalia; order Chiroptera; family Rhinolophidae; genus Rhinolophus; species Rhinolophus ferrumequinum. The sequence goes on along the minus strand of NC_046285.1, from coordinate 59,068,724 downwards.
CATTTGTTTCTTCTTTAATTTCTCTCTTCAGTGTCTTATAATTTTCTGAGTACAGATCTTTTACTTCTTTGGTTAAATTTATTCCCAGGTATTTTATAGTCTTTGAAGCAATTGTGAATGGGATTGTTTTCTTAATTTCTCCTTCTGATATTTTATTATTGGTATATTCAAATGCAATTGATTTCTGAATATTAATTTTGTATTCTGTTACTTTACTAAATTCATTTATCAGTTCTAACAGTTTTTTGGTGGAGTCTTTAGGGTTCTCTCTATATAATATCATGTCATCTGCATATAATGACAATTTTGGAATTCAGATTCTTGCAACCGGTTTTTAAGTTATAAATTTTTTCAAAACACAAATAAAGTTATAATCCACAAGAAAGGTGCTACATATGTAGCCTAAGAGACAGAAAGCTACTATGGAGACTCCTGAATTTGCAAAGGTTTAGCTAAGCCCCACTTGCCACCTATTGGGGCACATTTCTCTGCCATGATATCATACTGGGACCTATCTAGAGAACATTATGGCATTTAATATACCTAGGACTTTAATATACCTAGGACTTTAGGAATGAGATTACATCTTATATATGCTAAAACAAACAAACAAACAAACAAAAACCCCCACAAAAAAACAAAGCTACTCTTCTCTATTTTAATTTTCCTGGTCAAGTATATTTTTCTCAAAAGTCCAATTTCCCCATTTTTCCACTAACAAAGCTATCTAACAAATATTTTTATAAATGAGATGCCCCCCAAATATATTATGGTCAATTCAGAAAATTACAAATGTGCCTTGATATGAAGATTATTGAGAAACAAAGGATTAAGTTATGTGCTTAGTCTTCTGATTTTATAAACTTTAAAGAAAGTACCTAATTAATACCATTAATTTCATTAACCAATAGCAATTTACAAAACACACTTCTATTTACGCCAGTGTTTCTTTATTTGGTAATGTTCTGCTTGCTTGAATTGCATCCTAAAATGAAAACCTCTCTCTCTCTCTCTCTCTCTCGTTGCTAATTAAATGGACAGTGAGCATTTGAAATAATATTTATCCGTAGATTCATTTTACTAATTTGATAATTGTTTTACTTTATATTAAAGAACACAGCTTTCCCAATCAAATGTAAACTTTATTTTGATATAACATCCCAGAACATTAGAGACCTTTTCTAAAGTTAAAAGCAAAGCTTTATCTTTCTATCAAAATGATAAAATTAATTTTTAGAGCTTGTTTATTGAAAATCTGAAGTAGAAAATAAAAAATAAAGATTTTACACAGTTTAAGTTTCATACTTTAAGAACTAAAATATCTTCATATAAAACTATTTCTGCTATATTTTTATACCAACATATAACACTTTCTTTCCATTTATTTTAATAAAAAAAGAATAGCAATTTTCTTTTAAATAGTTACAAATAACTATAAAACTCTTAACTCTAGAAAGGATAAAACCCTTTCATCATACAAATTAAAATATGAAGTTTACTTGCAAATCTACATTCAATCACTTTAATATCAACATATGTACAATGAGATTGCCGTCAACAACTTTTTCATTTTGGCATCACAAAGATAAGTCTTCTGATGTTCTATAAACCATATGTTTATATGATAGTCAGAAGTTTACATAAAATTCAACCTAAATGGTAACAAATGAGTATGGAATGGAAATCAAGGAAAGGTCTTAAATAGGAAGAAAAAGCCCCAAAGTCTCTTAAGCAGCAACAGCACCCTCCACATTTAGTTTCAAGATGTGTATGATCTTCCATTCATCCTCCTGTTTCCAGGGCCCTGAAGATCATAAAAGGAAAATTAAAATTAACTTAATTTTCTATTGCCTTCAGGCAAATAATTAGAAAAGAACTTTGCACTTAAATATAATCACATAAATTATTAAGGTCAGATGATAGTTTAGGGTAATAAAATACATAAAGTTAAAAATTAATTATATTCCCTTTTTTTCTGAGGATCACATTAGTTCAGAATAAAATAAATGAAATTCACACATAAACATAAAAAATTGGCAGGCTCTGGAGATTAGTCTGAACTAAAATTTTATCCTGTTATTAGTTTCCATTTCCTTACAATCTTCATCAGATTTCCAATTCTTGATCTCAGTATTTATTAACTAAATACTGTAAAATTCTTTTTTTTATTAAAAGGAATACATACTTTAAAAATACATACTTTATTAAAAGGAATACATACTTTAAAAATGTAAACAACATATAAATTAAATAATGAGTAACTTTTTGCAGTTTTGGAAAACAGTTCAGCAGTTAGTCAAAAAGTTAAACATCTGACTTTCTACTCCTCGGTACATAGCCAAGAGAAATGAAAACATGTTTACACAAAAACTTGAACACAAAAGTACATAGCAACATTATTCACAATAGCTGAAAAATGGAAACAACTCAAATGTCAATCAACTCAAATGGAAACAACTCAAATGAACAGATAAACAAAGTATCGTGTATCCATACAATAGAATATTATCCAGCCATAAAAAGGAATGACATACTGACACATGCTACAATATGGATGAACCTTGAAAACATTATGCTTTCTACTAAGTGAAAGCAGTCAGACACTAAGATGACACATGTTGTATGATTCCATTTATATGAAACGTCCAGAGTTGACAAATAACAACACACAAAGTAGATTAGTGGTTGCCCAGGGACTGGAGGAAAGAGGAGATATTTGGAGTTGGAGGAATGGGGAGTGACTGCCTCTGTTTATGGGGTTTGTTTTTAGGGTGATGAAAAAATTAGGGATTTGTTAATGGTAATGGTTGTATAAACTTCTGAATATATTAAAAGCGGCTGAATTCTTCACTTTAAAAGATGAATTTTATAGTGTGCAAATTATATCTTAACAAAAATTAAGAATAAGTATTCTCCTACTGTAGACACCCAGTCTCGTCCCTCCAAGCAAACATTGTTAATAATTTCTTTATATCCTTTTGGAAAATTTTAATGCATATAATTAGCATATAAATAGGCATGATAATCCCTCTCTTTTTTCAAACACACAAAGCAACATTTTATACACCCCCACACACACACCCTCACACCTCCCCGCCCTCACCTCCCGCCCCAGCTCAGTGATTATTCAGTCTCGGCATACAGATATACCTCAACCTTTTTAAAGATGCACTTCATGACATGGATTTATCAGTTCATTGGGCACCAGCCCAGTACTGAGAAGCATCGGGGTTGCTTCTAGTCTATAGCTATTTCCAACAATGCTGCAATGGACATATTTCTTACACAGATACATGAATGTACAAGATAAAGCTAAGAAGTGAAATCGCTAAGTCAAAGAATATGTATATTTCTAATTTTGATTTTGTCTAAGTATCCTCCAAAGAGGTTACACAACTTTATACTTTCCCCAGTGGTAAGTAAAATGTCTTGGCAGTGTTGGTTGCCACCAGTTTTTGATCCATGCCAATCTGACAGATGAAAAATAGTATCCTATATTTCTTTAAGTGAAAACTGAGCACCTTTCTAAGTATTTTTCTACTTATTTATGTCCTTTATTGTTCTATTATCAGTCTTTAAAAGTACTTTAAAGTAGCAAAGAAAACGAATTTCTATATAAAAAAGAATATTATGTACTATATAACACTATGTACACTAAATTTGTTTGTATCCATGTTCTCCTCTATTGCATCTGTGATCTCCTAGAGTTCAGTATTCAAATCTTCATTTGGATGAATTCTGGTAATTTATTAATGTTCATATGTGCAAGTAACAGAGAATAGCTAACTTATTAACTGGTTTGTGTGTAGGGTGATAGGAAAGAGAAAAGATGTGTTAGAAAGGGGAAATAAAATTTAAAGCTATGTATGGGGAAAGTACTATCTATGGGCTGTAAGACTTGTGCCAGGCATAAAGAAAAAAAGACAAAACTTGGCCATTATGTTTGCCCATAAGTCTATACTCCACCTGAATATTTTGGTTGGTCTTCTCACTATAAAATATGGTAAATATTGGTATGTAAAGGTCTGTATATGCTGGTGGGAATGGTGGAAAAAATTCAACAACAGTTGGTAACATAATATTCTGTGTAGTTGTTTTGTACGCTTACAAGATTTCCCCCAAATAATTTGTTTTAGGTTGTCTGCATTATAAATGCCTACCAGTATTCTGACGTAGGAATTTATCCTGCTGCTTGTTTGGAACCTGCCACAGGGGGCACCAGGCTGTCCAGCTGCTGGCGATGTCCTGTATTGATCAGCCACTCATAAAACTTATTCTCCACAAGTACCTGGAACTGCTTCCTTTGATCCCTAAAATGGCAATTGAGAGCAAAAAGAATTTAAGAGCAGTAATTCATATTAATTTACTCCAAGTGATTATAAAAAACACTTATAAGATAAACGTGAAATTATTTCTAGTTATCCATTTGTTGTCTCCAAATAACTGTTCTGTTCAGTTCTGTACATTGGGCCACCACCCAAAAAAGTAAATTTGGTCAGATACAATGCCCTCTTTGTAAAGACTTATCAGTAATTACCTATTTTGTTCTACTGTGGTTATTCACTCAACAGGTATTTATGGAGGACCAAGTGATGTTGGGTAGTGTGACTGATGGGGATAAATGTGTGAAGAAAAGAGAAGAGACAGGCCTGCCTGCAAGACTCCAGAGGACGCCACTCACACTGTCATCTAGCTTGTCTAGGCTCCTTGTGGACTGTATATTCTAGTGGGAAAGAGAGGTAATAAATAAAAATATGTAATATAAACTTAAGTAGTTATCAGTGCCTTTGAGAAAAATATAGTAGAGTAAGGAAATGGAAAGTTTTTGGGAATGGTATTTTAGGAAAAGAATGAACAGAGAAAGCCTCTCTAAGATGATACTTAATCAGAGATCTGAATTTATTTAGCAAAATAAATATCTGGAGAACATTCCAGGCAGAGGAAACAAAAATTGGAAGGGCTCTAAAGTGAGAGCATATTTACATGTTCAAGATAAGAAAGAGAAGAGGAGCTACTGGCAGCTAGGAGCCAGCTTAGCGATGTCCGCTAGGCCTTGGGGTAGCTAGGATCTATCCTGGGTGTGGTGGTCTTCTGCTGAACATAAACAATTCCACAGAAGACCAACATTAGACAAGGCCACTCTGAGATGAGACAGATCAAGGCAAGAATAAGACCACTCCATAATCTCAGTCCAGACAAAAATCAAAAACATTTTGTGGTCCAGACCACAAAACATAACCAAACACCACCCATTCCTGGCTAACGAGTAACTGCTACTTCTTTACAATGATAGTTTTAGCTTCACTTTATTCCTCCCATCTTTAATATAAAAATTAAGATACCAGATCATAGAATTACTCTTGCCTCCATGGAGCATCCAGCCCACAACAAAGCCTTGCTCCCTAGAACCCTCTCCCAAATCACCTAACACACGCCAAAATCCAATTATAAGTTCTTTTTAACACTCTTTTACTAAGATGAAGCGTAATCCTCTCCCTGCTTGCAACGAGTAAGAAAATCCAGCTTTGTTCCCCCTGTGTGTTCCTGGTGGTCTTTGGCCAGAGGGCAATGACTAAGTAATAGGCAGAAGACTGTGGGATGGCAGAGGGGCGTGAATGGGAGAAAGAATGGCAGAAAATGAGGCAGGAGGGCCAGGGAGGTATGGTAAAGGTATTATATTTTATTCCAAATATGACGGGAAGTCATTAGAGGGGTCAGAGCAGAGGAATGACACGATCTAATCACTTTTAAAGGATCATGTTGGCAGTTTGTTTTCAAATTGATCAATAATTCTTCTGTCTTCCTCTATTCCCAAAGTTAAATTGAGTGCTTTTCCTTGTTTCTAGTGTTATACTGGATCTTACCACTTGAATATACTATGATTCAGAGTCAACATTTATTAAATACCACATTCCAGACTCTGCACTTATATATAAGCATTTCACATGTTTAAGAAAATCTACGTATCTAAATATGGGGAATTCAAACAATAGAATTGCTTTAAAAGGATGTTTTCCCAAGTGATCATTTTTATATCACATCTTTGTAATTATTACTTATATATTATATTGTATTATATATATATAGCAATAATTCACAGGAAATAATAAAGACACTAAGATCCCAGGTTCTGGAACCTGGTGGACTAGGTATGAATACCAGCTCCTGTGTGACTCTGGGTAAATTACTTAATCCTCACTTCCTCAGTTTCCTCATCTGTAATAGGATATTGTTATGAAGAACAAATGAGTTAATACATAGAAGGTGCTTAAAATAGTATTGGCATCTAGCAGATCCTCAATACATATTTCCTGTTATTATGGTCATCATCATTGCTAATAATATGCTAAACTGAGAATGACTGGCCTGTAAGTATTAATGTCTTGGCGGCTCAATTCATGATACAAACCGGGCAGAATGTTTTTAAAAGACAGCAGCAGCATATTATCACAATGAATTCCCAGGTAAAGCATGATCTTTATATTTTTTGGCAGGTAGCGACTGTTTTAAAGAGTCTAAATGCAATTGTGTAACTATGCATTATATTTTTCATTCCTTAATCCATATAATAAGAACAAAGCCACACAAATGCATCCAGAAAATACTACAGCTGGATCAAGTCTTTTTTCAATGACTATTTATCTTAGAATGAATTTAATTCTTATAGGTCAGGTGTCGGATATTCTTGGTAAACAATTTCACCCAGAAGATGTATCTCGGGGCCGGCCCGTGGCTCAGGCGGTTGGAGCTCCATGCTCCTAACTCTGAAGGCTGCCGGTTCGATTCCCACATGGGCCAGTGGGCTCTCAACCACAAGGTTGCCGTTCAACACCTCAAGTCCCACAAGGGATGGTGGGCAGTGCCCCCTGCAACTAAGATTGAACACAGCACCTTGAGCTGAGCTGCCACTGAGCTCCCAGATGGCTCAGTTGGTTGGAGCGCGTCTTCTCAACCACAAGGTTGCCAATTCGACTCCCACACGGGATGGTGGGCTGTGCCCCCTACAACTAGTAACGGCAACTGGACCTGGAGCTGAGCTGCGCCCTCCACAACTAAGACTGAAAGGACAACTTGAAGCTGAACGGCATCCTCCACAGCTAAGATTGGAAGGACAACAACTTGACTTGGAAAAAAGTCCTGGAAGTACACACTGTTCCCCAATAAAGTCCTGTTCCCCTTCTCCAATAAAATCTTTAAAATAAAAAAAGATGTATCTCACATCACTAAGCAGAGTGTGTCACACTCATACTAGTAAACACAGTCCAGCATACACCACTACACACAGTGTCTCACACACACACATTCCAATAAGTTATCTTACTAAATCAGACCCAGAGATGTCAAGTGACAGTCTCATGTCACACAGTAAAGTGGCATGGTGAGTACTAATTCCTGAGTCTGAGTACTTTCCAGTATAATATAGATACAGCTATCCAAAGAACAGGATTAATCTTAAAAATCTTGTAAAACTAAGATTTAATTAAAATAAGCATTTTTGACTCACACATTAAATAGCAGTTATGGGTCATCAGAAACAAAAACATTATGGAATGGCTGCTACTTTTCAAGATAATGACAACCAGAAAAGAAAATAACAAACAAACAAAACTAATACCAGGCAAATGGAAGCTAATTATTAAAGAGTTTTTATGTCTTAAGGAAAAGGGTCATAATGATCAAGATATTATCAGGACATATGGCATTTCATGTTAAGATCCCCAAAAAGAACTTCATACCCTTTTCGCAAACTAGCTCCAGCTCTCAAGTGTACAATATTGTATAAGAAGCAATCCTCCATCTTTTGGTACTATGTTTCCTATGTTCCTCTCCTAATGTCGCTAACAAATAAAATTTGATTAAATACCAAAATATTTGTACAAACAATAATTATTTATTCTGAGCACCCACTACTTTCAAGTTGTATATGATATTCTTTCTAGAAGAAAATTCATTAATCGAAAGTTTCTAAACTGGGCTTCAATTTTTGGAGTCATTTTTGATTTTCTTCACAAAATCTTAGAGTTCTGCCTCCTGTCAAAGCATTTCTGCCTCTACCCCCTTCCTTTCCACTCTAGTCCAGTTTCTCAGTCTAGACCATTGCAGTATCACCCTGATTTCCCTCTTTCAAATCTCTCTAAATAGAGGAACATCCTGTGTGCCAATAACATTTCCTTATCCATTTCATAATCTACCATAGCATCTAATAAAGTGGTTTGCATATTGTAGGCATTCTATAAATGTTCCTGAATAAATGAAACAGCTTTCTGTACTTCAGTTAATTGCTCAAAACCCTTTAATGGTTCCAAGTCTAACTTCCACTGCCTGGCATTCAAGATTCTCTATAACGTGGCTCAAGCTGCCGTCTAAGCCTAAATATCACTATTCCATACCCATAATCCTATTTCAGCAATTGATTTCCAAGATACCTAAGGTCTGCTTCTGCTTCCATACCTGCTCCTTAGTGCTATTAAAAGTATTCTGCTCAGTGCTCACTTCCTATCCAAACTTAGCTCATTCTCCAAGGTCCAACACAAATGCTACTTCTTCTATAAATCTTCCCTAACTACCACACTGATGGTTCTGAATCTCTATAAACCAGACAGTGTCTCCTTAGCTTCTAGAGATTAAAGACCAATACCTTTGAAATAAAAGTTTGTGGTGGACATAATAAACTACAACCACCTATTAGGTTGATACAAAAGTAATTGTGGTTTCAAAGGTTAAAAGTTGCAAAAACCACAATTACTTTTGCACCAACCTAGTACTATCACAAGCATGTTATTAAAAATATTTTAGTACACAAAAGTAAAAAGGAAATATTCTAATAAAAACCAATATTTAAAAATAACTAAATGTAGCTTTATTTTAAAACACTCTATAGATTAGGAAAACATGGGCTAGGGAAACTGACAAAAACTATCATTAATCCATGGACCAGCTCAAGGAACCCACCCTTGGAGAGTCTGTCTGTGGTGTGGCAGAGCCAAGACATCTGTATTTTTAACAAGTTCCTTGGATGATGTACAACCAAGTCTGAGAACCACCAGCACTGTGTGGAAGGGAAATGAGAAACTAAAACCTGTCCATTGAAGTACTGGAATATGTAGCATAGTCTATATGTTGCCCTTTCATTCATGTACGTCGCATATCTGCCAATGAAACTTAAACTTCTTTTAAAAAAGGGGAGTCTAATACTTTAGTAGTATCCACTCACTCCCATCCCCCAGCCTGTAACAGTGCCTGTAATACTAACCTGAAACCCAAGCCTTCACTAAAGACACACTATATCATTTTCATTACTTTAGCACAGCTATAAACATATGTAGATTAATCCGCTTCACATAAAAGACAAATTATTACTTCTAGAAAACACTCACTTTGTCAAATGAGCCTCCTTCACCGTTTTCTGCCAGATCTGGATCTTCTGTTCTCTTTGCCCCAGTGCTTTCTGATACACAGATGGAAGACCCCCAGGTATCTCTGTTGTGTCCCCTTCCATTTCAAATGGAATAATAAACACATAGAATTCACATGGTGGTAAGAGTCGAAAGACACTTGTGTTGCTGTTCTCTCTGCACACAATCATTGGATTATCCCAATGGTTGGGCACGGTAGCGAGGCCCGTCCTGGCCATATGCTCCTCCAGCATTGGATAATGGGTATGAAAAGGGGCAAGAGTTACTGTGTGGTTCCCAGAGAGAATAAGTGGGCGTGTAGGGGTTAGAATGTGAAAGACACAGCCTGTTGTAGAAGAGATGGACAAACGATGGCAAACAGCAATCACTTTAACGTTGTCACAGCTGTGGAGGTGAAGAGCAGTCTGTACAGGGCCCAGGACAAAGGTGCTATTCCTGCACTTCTCAATTGTCACGGATCTGAAAAATGAAACAACGAGGTAAATTCCTCTGAATGAGAATAAGATAAAAAATATTTGATTCCAATGTTTCTCTGATGGCAAAAAAAGGATCAATCCTAGTCCAAAGAAAATGTCAACATGTCAGCATACTATCTTACCGTAAGGGAGAGAGCAGATATATAAAAGATTCGTTGCAACGATGAATCTTTACATGTGCCCCCACCAGAGTGTCTGAGCTTTTGGCCAAGGTCTGCTTGTAAACCTGGCTCATCACCACCATGCGGTGCATCCGAGGGGCCACATGAGTATTACAAGCAATCTTAGCTCTTTTGGTCGTCCCTTCAACTATTTAAGAAAAATATAAAAATGAGATAGTTTCAAATCAAAGAAAAACAACAACCATATGAAGTGACACATATCTACATGTATACATGTCTAAAATTAGATACATGTGAGGCTTAAAAAATTTTAGTTCAAGAGTATTGGGTAAAGAGGTGTGTTTGCTATACTATTCTCTGTAATTTTATGTTTGCAATATTTTTCACAATGTTTTATTTAAAAAAAAAATAACCTGTAATCCATTCAAGATTGCTTATAGATCCAAGATACTTTTCATGTCTACTCCTCAAGTAATGTTCCGAAGGTCATATGGCTAGTAAGTGGCAGAGCTGGGTCAACTCAAATATCTTCCTCCCCAAGATGCCCTAATTTATCATCTCTACCCTTAAATAACATCTTTTAATTGCCACAATACTAGTTCTGAACCCCTCCTAAGTTACTTACCACATCATTCCATGAATTCGATTTGAGTTCATGTCTTTACTCCCAAGATCATTACTAAGAGCACAGCTTTCTCTCGTACGCAGTGCCTTGCACAAACCGACACTCAGAAAAATCTGTGTAGGTTGTCCTCCTAACACAGACCTGCCAATATGTGACTGGCTTCTCAGACTGTACTTCCCCGCAAGCCACCAGGACACCCTTGTAAAGAACACTGGCTAAATGTTAAGAGATCACTTAAGTACGCTATTATTCTTCTTTTAAAACAATTCCTATTGTTTTAAATATTACGTGGTTATTGTAGGAAAATGTTAAATACTAGTAGTAAAAGAAGATAAAAATTACTTGTTATCCAACTATCTACCACTGTTAACATTTTCGTATAATCCTAAGAGGTTAGATATCCTTTTTCCTATTAGTGCCTACCCTAATAGGAAATTTACTTGAACCTATATTCTTTTATCAACATCAAAAATTATGTAGTATCACCTATATATTTATGGGAGCCTTATATATCTCAGAGTATTTCATCTCATACTAGAGCAATAGCTTGCTTGATTGGATACAGAATTCATAGATTGCTATGTTTTTGTTCAAAATTCTGCAGATACTGATCAACTATTTTCTTTTTTTTTTTTGCCATGATATAAACAAAACTGATTTTTTTTTTTTAATTTGCTCGGAAACTATTTTTTAATCTTTGAAATTCAGAAATTGTAGTTTATTCTAGTTTTTTCTTTTTTCCCATTTATTTTGCCTGGCGTTTGTCTCAGTGTAGGCATCTACTTCTCTTTAAACTTTTACCAGGGCCCCTCTTCTCTTAAAACTTATACCTGGCACCCAAGAAGTCATATAGCGTTTGAATCTATCCCTTTAGCCATTGCTGGACTATCAGGAAGATGGTTACCTGATGCAACCAAAGCCAGATTCTTTCTACAATAAATTTAAATTTCCAATTTAGAAATATCTAGTCTATTTGCATCTATGGAGCTAAAAAGGACCTCATCTCTTCATCAGCTCTCTGAGGTTGTAACTTTGGAATGCCAAATTCTGTTGAGGTACATAGGAAATAGGAAAGCCTCAAGCAGATGAGCATGTGAAAATGAGAGGAACAGAGTCAAAAAAGGAAAAGCGGAGCAAAAAGAGGACTAACTGAAGTTGGAATTTCTGTGAAGTGCGACCAAAATGACCTGGATTAGTAAATCAATTCTGAGACAGTTGCTACATAGAAAGCAAAAGGCATATGAAAAGGCAGATGTTCTTTTTCTTTTTTATAGTAGCAGTATTTTTCAGTTCTTCTACAGAAGATGTGTGATCATCAATACACCAGAAAACACTAGGTTCCTTGTCATTCAGTTTAATAGAGATTAAAACACTAAATACCTTGGTGAGCCCAAGCTAATTTCTTTCCAGACTTGAGGCAAGCAGATGTACCAAAGGGATTCCCAGTCAAGCAGGCTCTCAACCAGGCTTCCAGCTTGTAGAAAGAAAACGTCTTAGAGATCTTTGAGAAGCCACTTTGTGCATGTAGGGGTGGCCACAGAGCAAGTTCATGAAGTGGATATATCTTCCTGGCTCTGCTCACTGTACCTTCAATAAGAAAGCTGAGCGCCACAACAGCTTCTCGTGAGACGAGACTACTATGGGCCGAATGAGAGGATGCAGTGAGTTGTTCTGGATCTAAAAGCAGCTCAAGGAGATCTGACAGATGATCACAGACAAAAGCTTGGTGACTATAATCATTCCAGTTCTAAAAAATATCAAAAGAAAGCACTCTTAACAGAATAAAGTGATTGCACAAGGCCTAAAACTTTCATACTGTATTTTGTATTTATACTTTGCCTCACCTCAAAAAACCATTTAAGGTGGCAAATAAACCTTTTAACAATTTTTGTGTGTGTGTATGTGATAGGTATAAACAGATTCTCTCTCCACCTTAGCCAATTCAGAGTAATACTAACATCGAACCCTTAGTGTGTGTTAAGCATTAAGTGCTGTACCAGTACAACATATTTAATCCTAACAGCAATCTTAAAATAACCCATTTTACAGATGAGGAAATAGAGATACAGAAAGGTCAGAAAACTTGTCCAAGGTCACACTCCTAGTAAATACTCCTAAAGTTTCAGGTCAAACATAAAAATAACCACCTTGAACATTTATTTGATGAAGCACTAGGTTTCTTTATTTACTTTCTCAAGATACAGAAAAAAAATTTCAAATTCCACTGGATGAAACAAGGCAACTGGTTTTAAAGGAACTAGATTTAAGAAAAGTTATAATTTTGGGAATAAGCTTTGACTTGGACTTGGCAGATATCCCAAAGCCTTGGTTTATTCATTTGACATATTTTTTGAATACCTCTTATATGATATGAGTAGTGTTAAGTGATGAATTATGAAAATTGAGTAAGACATAGTTCCTGTCTTCAAGGAACTCAAAGTCTATGTAGTGAAAAGACAATATAAACAAACAACGACACAATGAGATAAGACCTGTAGCAGAGATCTGGAAAGATAAAAGCATGAGAGAAAAAACAAGCTCCACCTGGGAAAAGAAAATCATAGTAGGTGCTGTTTGAATAGATTCTTGATTGATGATGACAAGGGAAGAAGGCATTTGAGGCCCAGGGAACAGCATATGCCAAGCCCATAGGGATAAAATTACCTGCTGTGTTCAGAGAACTGGAAGTTCTGGGCGAGGTAAAGGAAGAATGCTAGGAAGTGACAGGTTTAAAAAAGTTAAAATGCAGGCACCAACCATGATAGGCCTTGTATGAAATACTAACACACCTGGACTTTATTTTTGGTGCAAGGACTTCAATCTATTTTCGAAATAGCTATACCTTTTTTTTTCTTTTTAATAAACTCTCATTTGGATGCCAGAGAATATACGGAATCACAGCTGCCCACGGCATCACCTGTTCTTCCTCCCTCTGGCTGCATCCCCCTCCTCCATAGTAGTCCCTAACGTGGTTCCATGGAATACAGTATGAAAACAACCATGACAATGAGAATTCACTGAAAGAGTTTCCATAGGAGAGGGATACAATCCATCTGCATTTTAGAAAGTCCAGTATAGTGGGTGGACTGCAGACTCACAGCAGGGTGACTAGATAGGACAGAAATCAAGGCAAAAAAAAAAGTCATCAAGGCCTACATAAGAAGAAGAAAAGGGACACATTTTAAAAGTTATTTGGAGGCACATTCAGTAAGACTTGACAACTAACTAGGTATGGGTGGTGAGAAAGAGAGTATGGGTGGCTGGTGGTGACCTTCACTGGCATAGGGACATTTTAAGTAAAGGGACACTTTACTGTAGGGACACACAATCGTCTCCCAAACTGCAACATAGGTAGGTCTCTTCAGAACTGTAACTGGCCATTTTGAACGTGGTTCTCTCGTAGGGGCCAGTGTCTTTGCATGTCTGCTCTGTTGTACTTTTTTTCTCTAATGACCTCAGAGTTTCTAATCCCTCGTAAGTCAGGTCACTCATGAATTTTGTGGCTATTCTGGTCCCACCCATCTCTAACTGGTAATTTCTTCAGTCCCTAGGGATACTGACTGGGCCTGGTCAATCGTTTCAAATGAGACCAACTTCAAACACATGTCAATGAAGGGCTACTCTAGTCAAATGTTCATCCCTGGTCCAATCAGTATAGCACAAACTAGAGTCACCGTTTACTGGTACTTACTACACAACAAGTCTCATGCTAATATATTACTGAATTCTCACAGCGTTTCAGAAATAGGCATTATCATCCCCATTTAGAGAAGAGATGCCAAGGCCTAGAGAATTTAACTGACTTGCCTAAAATCATGTGATATTAAGTAGCAGAGCCAGATTTGAATGCAGGCTACCTTAGTTCAAAACGTCATCTCTCTATGGTGCCCACTCAGCAGGAACCATGTGTGGTGGAAACAGCAGGCAATGATTGGCATCTCTAACACATCTGGACTTGGGAATTCTGAATTTAAGGTATAGATAAGGTATCTACATAAAAAGGGAAATCTAGAACGGAAAAAAAAAACTCAGGAGTCATTGAAATATATGAAGTCATGGGAAGAGAATCAGACAATAAATATGTCGAATGAGAAGACAAGATTGCCACAGACAGAATCCTAAGGGAACAGCAGCTTATAAATGCCAGGAGGAGAGAGGCTCAAGAAGAAGAATGAGAAGAAAGAATCAGAAGCAGAAGAGGAGGGAATAGCATCATGGAAAAAATAAGGGTGGAATACATAAGGGTGAATGAATTTCTTTGAAAAAGGAGATTGAAGAGCCTGAACATGGCAATAATACATTTTATTATTATTAGATCTACATTTTACTTAAATTTCTTCAAAATACTTTTACATAAACAACTAAAAACATTTTGGTTTTCTTTACAGAAACAAAGAAAAAAAGATTTTCTAAAACTCGTAATGTGAGGCAGTTAAGTTTAACTTCTAGGTTACCACATCATAATTATTTGAGTATGCTGAGCTTAAGTATACTTAAGCATACTACTTAAACCTATGAGAAAATATTTTTACAGAAATTTTTTCAGCAGATTTCAACAGTTTTTTGCAAAAACTGTATCATCTCATTTATCCTCAAATACGTACAAATTCATTAACATTTGCAAAAATGGGACTGCTAATAAGAGTAGAGTGAATGATTTCCAGAAAATCATGTGATTTTTGTTAGTGAAGGAACTGAAACCACTTCTCTATATTTATTAAGTATGCACACATTGATTTTGTTTTATAACTAAAAAAAAAAAAGTAAAAAGCAAAGCAAAACAAAACAAGCCAGCAGATCAATGGCTTATATAAATAGTCCCACCATAATTTTTAATGAAGGCAAACGATCTTCCTCACAAATTGTCCCTTTCAGTGAAAGACACCAAAATTTAAACAGTACCTTATTATGACAACTGGATTTTTCAGTCAGGTCAGGAGACTGAGATCTGTTTCTGGGACTAGGCCACTCTTCTCCAATCAAAGATGTCCTCAGAGAGACCTTATTTAACTGCTGTACGTACAAGAAGAGCAGAAACTGCAAGGTGTCCACTGAAAGCTGTTTAAGAAGAAAAGAAATGATGAAAAGATCCTAAAACCACAACTAAATAGATATAGTAAAATAAACTCACAACAGTTTGCTGATCGCAAGAAGGCAAATGTAGAAACATTGCTAGCATTTGATTATGTACGTATCAGATTATGTATGTGTCAGAGGACACTCAGATGTAGGACTTTCTAAAACTAAGGTGGAATCACTTACCTTCTTGGAAAACTATGTAGCATCTGTGGCCACAGACATTCTTTCCCAAACTGATGAAGAAGAAAGGATGTAGTACATACTTTTTAAAAGCATATTATTTCAGAAGTTTTAAAAAAAAAACCCTTAGTAAAATGGTGATTTCTGGTCAAGATGGTAGAGTAGGTAAACACTGCTGGCATCTTCTCATGACCACATTAAAACTACAACTAAATTACAGAACAACCATCACTGAGAATTGCCTGAAGTCTAGCTGAACAGAAGTCCTGTAACTAAGGACATACAGAAAAAACATGCCAAGACTGGTAGGAGTGGGCAGAGATGTGGAATGAGCTGTCCCACTCTCACGTGTGGTGGTTAAAAATCGGGAGGGACATATCAGCTGCGGAGGCCCCCTCCTCCGGTGGAGCGAGGGGTCCCAGCCCCACACCAGGCTCCGCAGCACAGGGTTCTAGAGCTGGGGAGAGAAGTCCCCATAACTTCTGGCTCTGAAAACCAGCACAGATTGTGGCTAAGTGAGATGGAGCGCTGCTAAAGTCCGAGGAACTCCACTTAAAGGGCCCGCACATGGACTTACTGGTGGATGAACTCACTCACTCTGAGCTCTAGTGTTACGGCAGCAGCTCCAAAGACACCAGGGATATACGGGAAGGAACTGAGTTGTCTGGATTCAGACTGAGGGCCGGAGGGGCATCTTCCTCCCAGACGGAGTTGCTGGCAGAAGCCATTCTTTCTTGTTGAGCCCTCCCCTCTCCCGGTGTGCAGACACAGGCAGCTGCCATATCTGAGTCTCTATAAACCTGGCTTCATTTGTCCTGATTCCCTGAGATTCATTTGCTGTGATTCGCTGATTCCCACCCCACTCAACTTTCAGGACCACCCAAGCTGCTTCCAATGGCTTTTCCATACAAAGGGCCTGCCTTGCCTCATGCTTCGAACTTTCTTAAAATCTGCCAAACAAGCAACATCTGTTTGTACAGGGCCTCAGTATGCCCTGTACCTCCTGCCAAGCAGCCCCATGTCCAGCACTGGTGGCAGCTAGCCTCGGTACACAGCTTAGCCTCTCTCAGGCACCTCCAAGCCCAGTGTGGATGGTGGCCACCTCGTGGACAGCTTTGTGGCTCATTCCAGGTGGCCCAGAGTAGGGCACAAGCTGTGGCTGAACTTGGTCTGGGCAGGTCCTCTCCCAGAAGCACGAGCCAGTTGCCTCTGAAGACGACAAACCCAAAGGCAGATTGGGAAGGCACCAGAGCCCTGCTAAAGCGAATCCTGCTCTGTATGGTCAGCTCCTAAACAACAGCTCCCCCACTATAGTCATGGCCAGTCCTCATAACAAATCTGCCTAGGAATCATTCCCTCCAGCTAATGTACAAACAGCAACCATGGCTCAACTACAACTGGAGGACACACACAACACACACAAGGGACAAACCTGGAGCACCCAGCTCAGGTGATCAGAGAGATGGTACCACTGGGCTCCACAGGACACATACTATATAAGGCCACTTTATTAAGACTAGGAGACATAGCAGCTTTACTTAATATATATAAGGTCTGACAATTAAGTTCGCGAACTTGTTGCAATGATGTTGTAAACTGTTTTGATATCAGAGGGATTATTCATTATGAATTTGTACCAAGTGGAGAGTTACCAAGTTTACTATTTGGAAGTGCTGAACAGGCTGCGTGAAAAAAACGAAAATGACTTGAACTTTTTGCCAACAATTCATGGCTCTTGCGTCACGACAATGCACCAGCTCACACAGCACTGTCTGTGAGGGAGTTTTTAGCCAGTAAACAAATAACTGTATTGGAGCACCCTCCCTACTCACCTGATCTGGCCCCCAATGACTTCTTTCTTTATCCAAAGATAAAGGAAATATTGAAAGGAAGACATTTTGATGACATTCAGGACATCAAGAGTAATACAACAACAGCTCTGATGGCCATTACAGAAAAAGAATTCCAAAATTGCTTTGAAGGCTGGACTAGTTGCTGACATATTCACCAATGAGGTATTTAGCACTTTTTCTAGGATGAGTTCGCAAACTTAATTGACCTCATAGAAATTAACACAAGGAGACAGCCAAAATGGGGAGCTAAAGAAACATGTCCTAAATGAAAGAACAGAACAAAGCTCCAGAAAAAGAACTAAACAAAATGGAGACAAGCAATCTACCAGATGCAGACTTCAAAACACTGGTTATAAGGATGTTCAATAATCTCAGGGGGAACTTCAACAAAGACATAGGAAACATAAAAATTGAGATAGAAAACAAAAAAGAACCAGTCTGTAACGAAGAATACAATAACTGAAATGAAGACTACATTAAAGGGAATCAACAGTAGATTAGATGAAATAGGATAGAATCAGCAATTTAGAAGGCAAGATAGCAGAAAATACCCATTCAGAACAGCAAAAAGAAAATAAGAATCCAAAAAAATGAGGATAGTTTAAGAGACCTCTGGACCACCTCAAGCATACCAACATTTGCATCATAGGGGTACCAGAAGAAGAGAGACAAAGGAACTGAAAACCTATTTGAAGAAATAATGACAGAAAACTTTCCTAACCTGGAAAGGGAAATAGACACACAAGTCCAGGAAGCTCAGACAGCCCCAAACAAGATGAGCCTAAAGAGGCCCACACCAAGACACATCATAATTAAAATGCCAAAGGTTAAAGGTAAAGACAGAATCTTAAAAGCCCTGAGATAAAAAGCACTTAGCTCTTATAAGACTGTCGGTTGATTTCTCAACAGAAAGTCTACAGGCCAGAGTGGAGTGGCATGAAATATTCAAAGTGATGAAAAGCAGAGACCTACAACCAAGATTACCCTCCCCAGCAAATCTATCATTTAGAATCAAAGGACAGAGTTTCCCAGACAAGAAAAACCTAAAGGAGTTCATCACCACCAAACCAGTATTACAAGAAATGTTAAAGGGACTTCTTGGAGGAGGAAGAACAGGAGAAGAAGAAAAAGATGAAGATGAAGAAAAAGAACAAAAATATGAATAACAAAATGGAAATATCTACATACTTATCAACAATTACTTCAAATGTAAATGGATTAAATACTCCAATCAAAAGACATAGAGTGGCTGAATGGATAAGAAAACAAGACCCTTACATATACATACACTGCTTATAAGAGACTCATTTCAGACCGAAAGACACACAAAGACAGAAAGAAAAGGGATGGAAAAAGATATTTAATGAAAATGTAAGCAAAATAAAATTAAAAAAAGCTGGGGCACCAATACTTATACCAGACAAAATAGATTTTAAAATAAAGGATATAACAAGAGATAAAGAAGGACCTAAATACCTCTTCTTTTCTTCCTGGGCACACAATTAGGATGGCATTTCCCAGCCTCTCTTCAAGTTAGATACGGTATAACTGGGTTATAGTCAATGGAATATGGGTGGATTTTCATATACCACTTGCAAGCCTCTTTCAAAAACTCTTCCAAAAGAAATGGAAGTGAAGGATTCTGAGGCCCTAGTGGGCATGGTTGTGCAAACTGTATTATATTTGCAATTGTTCACTTCCCTACCCTCCAAGAGGCTTACACGGACCATGGGATTTTCCTTACCTCCTGTGAGGTAGTTTAGTCTTCCTCTCTCATTGATTTTAGGCATGGACATGTGACAGAGCTTTAACCAACGCAAAGAAAGTAGTCATAATTTATGTTACATTAGAGCAAAAGTTTTAAGAGGCATCATGAGTTTCCTCCTGCTTTGTTGCTCTTCCCTTCTGTCACAAGAATAGATGACCTACGCAAAAGCTACTTCTTCAGCCTAGGTCCTCAAATAACAACACAGAGCCAAGCCACAGCCTGGAAGAGGGCCACAGCTAAGGTACAGCCTACATGCAAAATAAGCAACAAATAAATACCTTTGTATAAGCCACTGGAATGTCATTTTTGTTTGTTTGCTTTTAACTGCAGCAAAGCTGACTAATGTAATAGTGGCTCCAACAGACTGAAGCCCAGATCCCTGAGTCATTGCTTGGAGGACAGCAGCCTAGAGATGCCTTGTGTTGCACTGCTGCGTGAATGGAAAATAAAAGTACTATTGTGCTAAGCCACGGAAATGCCGGACTGCTTGTTACTATAATGAGACTATTCTGATTAATAAACTTTCTCTGTGAAGTCCTTCCTGATCATAGAATTAATCATTCTCCTCTCTATCCTATTTCTGTACATTATGCATACTTTTATTATTGTACATAAAACACTATTAAATAGCACTTTTTTAGACACCAGCTTCCCCTGCTAGTCAATGAGCTTCATGATGGCAGGGATGCTGTTCTAATCTTTGAATCCCAGCACAGAGCAGATGCTCACTTAAAAATAGCCAGGTATTCTAACTATAACATATCAGTGGTTCATAAATACTCATTGACCTCAAAAAACTTTTAAAGTCAATGAAAATATTTCCCTCTTTCAATTACAACGCTCCGTAACATTATTGCTTTAGAAACAGGTGAGTAAGAATTGCTAAGAACTAATTCATTAAATACATTAAATACTGCCAAACTGAAACTGCTAAAACTCAAATGGTTCTTTGGGGAGCACAGTGGTCCCTAATCTAAAACTGCACACTGTATAGCTAGAGTGTACAGTACCAATTTTTTAAATTAAAAATTAAAAAATTTATTTCCCAAAGTAATTAAACACACATACATATACATATAAATCCATACCTGATTTCTCTGCTTTTCAACTTCCTCCTCAGATGTGCAGTTGGACAGAATCTCAGACCACTCCAGGCGCTCCTCCGGTGTCTTTACTGCAAGACTATCAAATATTTCAAAGTAAAGCCATGCCAGATCCTTAGCCAACTGCAGCTTCCCACATGCAATGTGCCTCCATGTAGACCAGTACAGGCGTGGGTAAGCTCCCTCTGTGGCTCGGGTTCGCACATAGGTGGATATCTTCCTGAGATAGTGAAGACTGAATTTGGATGGAGGAGGGACCTGCAAGGCGCCCACTATAAAGGGTTCTGCTTTCACCCAAAGGAGAACTCCGGACTGGTCCATATTATCTCAAAAGACATGTGTGTGATAAGGCTTCTTTGCATACCTAGGAAACAAAGTTTCTTCAAAAATTGACTTGAAACAAAACTCATTTATGCATTTTTCTTGTAAGGTGACCCCTCCATTAACCATTTTTAAATGTAAAACATCAGTTTAAAAAGCAGATCTAGCTCATCAACCAAGAGCAGAACAGATTGTTGGTCAGTTCGCAATACAACCTATTTAAGTAAGAAAAATTCTGTGATAAAACACAATTATCTTACTTGAATTGTTCCAAGTGGTTGTTTTCAGGAAGAGTGTAAAAATACATGAGGTATGAATCAGAAGAGAAGAAGAAATGAGAAAAAGAGTCATCCTATTACAGGAAATTTTGCTCTACCCTGAGGGGGAATGCTAGTCAAAATTAAGGGAATAAAACTTCACTGAGTCAAATCACTTAGACAGAGGATGCTTGGTTAAAGATTTGGATACGTTAGCTGACCATATAAGCTCAACATGAAGCGCTAACATGAGATGGCAGACAATAATACTCATGTAAATACAGGCTGCAAAACTAGATCAAGGAAAGTTAAAGCTATTGTCTGTAACAGGTATAATCTATTATGTTCAGGTGCAATATTTTTAGATTTTGACTGTTGTTTAACAATACATGATTTTTATGGAATATTTATAAAATATCTAAAAATAGAAAAGGAGGAAATCATCCACACTCCCACCACCAAACAGAAACTAATTAATATTTTATTGTATAGAGTGCGATAAAAAAATAGTGAATGTTTAAATAAAAAAGAGTTTATTACAGTAAAAGACACATTGCCATTACTCCTCCTCAAAATACTTCCCCTCGCTTCGAACACACTTATCCCATAGTTCTTGCCACTTTCTGAATCAGTTCTGGAAGTCCTCTTTTGTGAGTGTCTTTAGTTGCGCTGTCATGGCTGCCTCAATGTCCTGAATCGGTTCAAAACAGTTACTTTTCATGGTTATTTTGACTTTTGGGAAAAGTCAGAAGTCTCACGGTGCCAGATTCAGTGAATAAGGTGGATGAGGACACATTGTAATGTTTTGACAGAAATTACCATACCAGAAGCAATGTGTGACATGGAGCCTTTCCGTTGTGATCAAAACATACGGTGAATGCTCCTGCCGAGTTCATTCAAGGGAAGGGCAAGGATTTTCAATATGGAAAGAGATGCGTAACAGTTCGTGACAAGTTTCAACAGTCGGGTGGGAGCTACTGTTGCCAGGTGTTTTAAAGTGTGCTGTGAATCATCCTCCATCATGACAACACTGTGTGTCACACATCACTTCTGAAATATGGCAATTTCTGTCAAATAAACACATTATAGTGTGTCCTCATCCACCTTATTCACCAGATTTGGCACCATGCGACTTTTGGCTCTTCCCCAAAGTCAAATGATTCAGGACATCAGTGCAGCCACGACAGCGCAACTAAAGACATCCAAAAAGGAGGACTTCCAGAACTGCTTCAGAAAGTGGCAAGAATGATGGGATACATGTGTTTGAAGTGAGGGAGGGTATTTTGAGGCGTAACGGCAATGTGTCTTTTACTGTAATAACCTTTTTTAATTTAAACATTCACCATATTGTTTCATCACAGCTCATACTCCCTTTCTTTTCTCTACAGATTAGATGTTAGTTTCAGAATTTTCATAGTTGTCATAATACCATATATACAATTCTGTATTATTTTTAAAGCTTCATAGTACTCTAAATAAATGTACCTTAGCTTATTCAACTGTTCTATTTTTAAACATTTAGTGGGTTTAAAATTTTTCATAAAAAGAAGATAGGCAAACTATTGATGATTGTTAAAGACGGGTGATGAGCACGTGGGGGTCATTTATTTTACTTTTGTGTATGTTAAAAATTTCCATAATAAAAAGTTTAAATATTTTCACTATTATAAATAATGCTATAATATCACCTTTCTGTATATTTTCTGCATTACGATTATTTTCCAGAGAAAATTTTCAGATGTGCATTTGTGAAATTGTGTAACTGACATTTCTGAAGCTCCTGACATATTTCCATTGCTTTCCAAAATGATTGTAAATTGTACCATCACTTGACCAAGGTACTCTCTTCACTGAGTACTCCTCAGCACTAAGTAACATCACTTAAAAAAAACACACCTTCCTTACATAACTGATGGAAAATTTTTTATTGCTGTTTATTTTGCATTTGATTCTTAAAAAAATTGTGCTTCTTTGGGGAATCATCTGTTTAAAAAATAGCTGACATCAATTGAGTGCTTACTATGCACCCGGCAGCATATTTTGTGCCCGGCAGCTGAATATTTTGCTATGTGCCCGGCAGCTGAATATTTTGCATACTTCACCTCTTTTCATCCTTATAACCCCCTGGAGATACATATAGTTACCTTATTTTCTGATGAGAAAACGGAGATTTAGAAAAGTTAACGGACTTACCCAAAGTCACATACTTAAATTGGCACAGCTCTGGATTAGAATTCAATTCTGTCTGACTTGAGAACTGTGTTGCTTACAAATGCACTTTAGGAACCCAGTTTTGGGGGAAATCTCTGAAAAAATGGGAGTGGATGCAGAAGAGAATTACCAGAATGAATGGCTTTAAACGTGAGGCCATCCACATAAGGCCATTTTTCAAGTGAAGGAAGATGAACTCAAAGGACTCAAAGGAAGAGTGTAAGAGGGTAAATTGCAGCTGTCTCCGAATATGGGAATGGTTTAGCATCATTATTCTGAGGAAAACCAGATGATGCAAGTTATGTGAGGAAGACCACAGCTCGCCCAAATGGAGACAGGATGCTCTGTGAGAGACAGCTCCAGTGGCTGAAGTGTGCAATCAAAAGCCAGATCCTGGAGATGAGCCCCTATTCTAACTCCGAGACTCGAGAGGGTTAAATTCGTAAACAAACATAAACTGGGGCTCTTTCCCTCTTCAAACACCCACCCCCCCACCCCCCACCCCGTGCGCTGGGATTAGGGTTTTTCACGCAGGGAGATCCGCCTGAGGCCCAAGGTGGTCCCCCCGCGGCTTCGCAGCCACCTCGGACGCTGTCCGAAGTAGGACGCGGTGTGGGCCACCCAAGAGCTCCGACCTGACTTCACAGGCAAAAAACCTTAGTGACAGGGCCCGCAGCGGACCCGAGAACTGGAGAACGGGAAGGCAGCCTCCCCAGCCCGAGCCTGAAGTGTGACCCGCCCATCCTTCTCTCCCTGCCGCCGGCCCGCGTGCGTTACCTGCGAAGGCGGGCGGTGCCACCGCACCTTTCCACGCGCCGCGGCGCCCTGCGCCCTGCTGCAGTGGCCCGCCCTTTGACCGCCGCCGCCGCATCCACCGCGCAAGCGCGATGCCTTGCACCACCGAGAACCGGAGGACTACGCTGCTAGAGTGGCCGATCGCTTCTCCACCGGTCTGAGAAAAATTTGGCGAAGGCCAAGAGCCCTGGAGACTGGGATCCGGAGCCAACCCCCGCTTTCTGGGATCACACCTTTCAACTCAGGAGAGTAGGAAGTCTTTTAGTGTTCCACAGAACTGTGGTTAGGCAGTAGCTGCTGGAAAGGTCAGCACACTTGGATCAGTAATAATAATGATAATTTACATTTTAGAGTGCTTATTCTGGATGGGGCATTGTGTAAACTACTTTTATGTGTATTATCTCAGTCTTCCCAAGAGTCCTTAATATTAAGTACATTTGTTTTATTGATGGGGAAACTAGGGTGTAGAGGTGACAGTATCACACCCCTAAGGTCACACAGCAAGACACTAGCCAAGATACAAGCCCAGGCCTTCTGATGCAGGGAAATTCCAGGCTTAGCTTAACTCTGTTAGTTTTCCCAACATGTAACCACTTTCTCGAAGTTTTTTTAGATTCCACCCAGCAGCAGACATCACTCCTTCCTCTAAACCTTCATTTCATGATTTTTAGCCATTTCCTGCTTTCTTAGTTCGTTTATGGTTTCTCTAGGTGTGGCCGATACAAAGGTAAATAAGACCATAAAATGCAATTTAGTTCCTCGTTTACATAGCCTCTCTCCCCTAGTAGGCATCTCCTGAAAGCAGTAACTTTGTCTTTCTCTTAACTCTGCATGAATCAAGAGGTAAAGAGCAGGGGCCTTGGATTAAAAAAGATCTAGGTTAGAATCCAGGCTGCACCACTAAGTGGCTCAGACATTGATCAAATTCTCTCTGTGTCTATGTTTTCTGCAACAGCAATTATTTATTGAGCACCACTCTGTCTGGCACAGTGCTAGGCACTAGGATTACACTAGTGAACAAAACAGGTCATTGTTTTCTTGGAATGTATATTTTAATAGGGAGAATGGATAATACATATTAAGAAAATAAAATAGGATAATATCAGATAGTGATTATTGGGGGGGATGAAGTCAGTGCTGAATTTGAAGAATAAGAAGAATAAGAAGACATAATACGAAGATCACAGTCGAAGCAATTTTTACTCCATGGCAGGCACTGTTCTAAGGTACTATTCTATACAGCTGAGAACAGAACAATCTAGATTCATGCTCTCACGAAACTGGCATTCCCAGTGTATGTGAGTACGGGATGCGGGGATGGAAACTAATATAAAACAAGATGGTGTAAGAACAAGGGATTCAGCAGGAGCTAATTTTGATTGATCAGGGAAGTCTTCTTAGAGGTGATATTTAAGCTGATATCTGTGTTTAAAAAGGAGTCACCCTTGTTAGGAGCTGAGGGAAGAATGTTTCTGGCAGAAAGAACAGCTAGAACAAAGGCCCTAGGCAGTAATGAACTTGGTGTATTAAAAAAAGAGAAAGGAAACCAATTTTGCTGGAACATGGTAAGGTGTATACTAGGTGAAAGTAGAGCTCATATAAGGTTTAAAAAATTTTTTCCCCAGCTTTTTTGAGACATATAAAGTTTTATGAGCTAGCATAAAGGGCTGGGATTTTATTCTAAGTGCAATAGAAAGCCATTCAAGGCTTTTAAGCAGGGGAATCACATAATTTGATATGTTTGTAAAAAAAATCATGGCAGCGGGGCAGGAGTGAACAAGAGATATTAATAGAGGAGGCTGGGAGGCCAGTTAGGAGGTACTTGTCAGGTGAGCAGTGATGTGACTTAGCCCAGAGAGATAGTGGAGATGTAGAGTAGTGGACAGATTCAGGTTATAGTTTAAAGATAAAGACTTGGATAGGGGATGCGGCAAAGGAATCAAGGAACACACCCAGAGTTTTGTCGTGAACAACTAGGTGGTGCGTTTACTGAGACAAGCAAAAGTAGGTGGAGGGAATCAGAATTCTCCTGTAAACAGTCTAGTACAGCGTCTGGCACATAAAGCAGGCGATGATCGCCTGCTTTATGTGCCAGACGCTGTACTAGACTATTTACAGATTTTCTCCTATTAAAATTTCACAACACTGCCAGTAAAATAGCTCAAATTTGTAAATAAAGAAGCTTAGGTTCAGGCTTGTGGGTAAGGGGCGGAGGCTGTTCTCACCTTTAAGAAGTGGTGGAAGCTGAATCCGCACCTCGGTCTGTCTCCACGGTCTCTTCTCTGTGAAACCGAGACAATTTTCTCCTTGGAGGTCAGGAGAAGGTATAGTAATAAGATCTCCTAAGCATTGCCTCCGGGGTACTGTCGGCGTGGAGTAATTGTCCCCGCCCATTTTGCCTACACGCCTCCAGCGTGTAGTTCCATATGAATGAAATTCCAAGACTAGTAACCAGGCTCAAACTTTCCTCCCGCAATTGGTCAGTGCTGAAGGAGGAGCCTCCCGATTGGTGGAGAGTCCGAGGGCGGGTGGGGGAACTTCTTGGATCTTGGTGCCCTCTTTTGGCACCAATTCCCCTACCGCCCTTTTACGTAGTTTTCTACGACTCGCGGGAGCCGGGGCTGAGCGGATTCCTGCAGCGGCGCGATTCTCTGACGTTGTCTCTTCTAACTGGCCGGGAGTTGCGGCTGTAGTTCTGAAGCCTAACTGGCTGCCAGCGCCGCCTCGGAGGTGAAGTGTACTGCGCTGATTGGTTGCGAGGCGCCGGCCGCGTGTGATGTCCGGAGCAGCGATTGGCTCTCACTTGCCGAGGGCTTCTCTCTCACGGGGACTGGGGACTCCCGGGAAGCTGACTGGCAGAGGGGGGGGGCAAGCTAGCTGTCGTTCCGGACCGAGTAGGAGACCCCTGCGTGAGGCGGCCTCTCAGGGCTGGGTGGGCTGGGGAGCCGACGCGGCGGCGGCGGACGCTGTGAGGAGTGTTTGGGGCAAGGGCCGGCACAGAGGCTGGCACAGCGAAACCATGGCCCCACAAAACCTGAGTACCTTCTGCCTGTTGCTGCTGTACTTCATCGGGGCCGTGATCGCCGGGTGAGGAGCGGGCACCCGCGAGGCACAGAGCCCGCGAGTCAGCCTTGGCTGGGACGAGGCTGGAGGGATGAAGAGGGGGCATTGCTGTGGTGAGGCGGTGGGGCCGAAGAATGCGTAGTGTGGACCAGGCTAGTGGGGTGGGGAGAGCGATGGGTGACACGAGGGAGAGGGGCTTAGACCCACAGAGCCTATAGAGCTAGATTTGTGCGGAGGAGTGGGAGTTGGATGCAGCGCCTACCACAAGGAGCGGGGCGGGGGGCGCCGAGCGGGGCTGCTGAGCTGGGAAACAGGACTATATTATGTTGAGCCTGCAAAGAGCCATTGGGGAGCTGACATTAAAGTGGGTGGGTTAGTGCCATGCTGAGTAAGGAAGTAAGGAGAACAGATGTGGAAGCCATGCTGGGACTGAAGGAAATTAAATTGAGGGAGTAAGGCAGACCTTTGTACTTCCCGGCTTCTTGATATATTGAGTCTGAGCTGTCATCATGCCTCACTGTCTCTTTCCGTGGTACAGTTTTGAGAAGCTGAATGGTATGAGAGGGAAGAGCATTTCACCAACAGGTACTAGACTGAGATTCTAGCCCATCTACCTCCCCCACTTAGGAATTATGTGACCTTGAAGGAACCACCTAAATTCACAGCGGTGACACGAAGATAGTAATGTGCCTCCTCTACAAAGGGAGTAGGACCACCTGCACTCTGGAGAATCCTTCCAGCCTTTTAAGATCCTTGATCCTATAAGCGTGGTGACCACAGGATATGATATGCCAGGAGAATATTCGTAGAATGTGAGGAAGAGTAAGGTCTTAACTTCTAACAATTAACAGGTTGCTCTAAATGGAGAAAGTACTACCTAGCACAGCTATAAAATTTAAGCACTTGTTATTCTCGTCAAAGCTTTTTCCCTTTGTATATATGCTTAAACTATTGTTATTCTTTTTTTCTTTTGAAATATCTTAAATTTCTTTTTAAATTAACTCTCATAGGTAATGCCTTATTATCGTTTTTCTTAGTATGTTTTTGTTAGTAGTATTTACACTTAAAGCAGTAAGTACCCTACGGTGTTTAAACAAAATGTCCATATAAATATAGTTAATACTGTAGCCTTAATCTTCAAGTCTTCCATAAAGGAATCTCTTGGGAATTGTAATGGTGATGCTGAGCTATGCCAGCTACTATCTTTCCCCTGTATTTTTTGAGCTGTTACCTCACCATTTTTGTATTATGCATATCCTAATTAAGCCTTATTCTTTATAGAGTTACCTCTTTTGTCATTAATTGTAGTGAACCTTTCAATTTATGTAGTTCTTGTCTCAAGAGATACCAAGTTTTTGCAGATTTTATTTGGGGGGGGGATAAAGCACTTAATTAATCCTCATGGAACCCTTTGTGCATGATTTTAAAAACTTAAATGATTTTCCTAAAGTGTGACTAAAAGATTATGAAATAATTTTTGAAATGTTCTGTCTTATATCATGTCTATCTTGGTACCCCAGTGCATTCCCCCCACTACATTATAAAATTACCATCACTACTCCATTAGTGTGTCCATTGTGAACAACTTTCCCATTTCCTTTACTGACAGAATGCATTTTCAGAATAACTTCTCGTGGCTAAAGTGACTCTGGCAAAAAGGAATAGATTTTTGAGAGCGTGCTTATTTATTCATTTTATTCAATGAATATTTATTGGTGTTTTCTGTGGGCTGGACACAGTCCCTGCCCTGAAAGTTTATAGTCATATTCTATCTTCCCATTGGCCCTTCTTACAAAGATTTCCTTTATAATTAATTTGGTTCCAACATAATCCCTTGCAAGGAAGTCTGTGGATGTCTATACCTTATCTCCCAGCTCATGCCAAATGCATATTTGCGGCTGCTGAGCCTTGTAAGCTCCTGCATATGGTCTTCAGCAGCTGTCTATAATTAAGACTTGACTTAGACAAAGTAGTATAACTACTAGCAATGACTGCAGGATTGATGTTTTCTGTCTCTTTCAGCAAAGACCCACAACTCATACATCCAAATGGGTGTTATTCTCTCTTCAGAGTTCTTTGGCTTAACCCCTATGTTAACCTCTGAAGTTAATTTCAGTCACTTCATCTTTAACATTCCACCAGTGTACTGTTAGTCAGAACATTTATGTGATGTAATCTTTTTGAATAAAGAAAATCATCCTTTGAGGTTGTTATTTGACCTTCAGAAACAGTCAAAAGTCATTTGAAGTCAGTAATGGGGAAAAGAGTTAATTTGCTTATACAATTCTTGGTTGAAAATAACGTGTGAACAGAAAATAAGAAAATGGTTTTCTTGACTGAAGGTAATTCTAAGAAAAGAATGACATAGATGTTTTGAATAATACTAGCATTGCTCAAAAAGTACATAGCCTCTCTCTGTGATTATTTCAATATATAAAACTTACTACAAATTCTGGTGTGTTCTCTTTTCAGTCATTCTTTTTTGTGTGTTACTGTCTCATGTATACCTTCATTCTCTTGCCTCTTTGCTCAGACACAAGCCTAAATATAAAGGAAAAAATTCACTTAAAAGTATTATATATAATTCTTTAATGAAGTATCCTCTCTTTTTCCCTCCTCCCCAGTCGAGATTTCTATAAGATCTTGGGGGTGCCTCGCAGTGCCTCTATAAAGGATATTAAAAAGGCCTACAGGAAACTAGCCCTACAGCTTCATCCTGACCGGAACCCTGATGATCCACGAGCTCAGGAGAAATTCCAGGATCTGGGTGCTGCTTATGAGGTGAGTGAGAAAAGTATAAAGTAGGAATAAAATCTAGAGGTAGAGAAAAGACCATATAACACGGGAAACATTCTCTTCCTTCAGGTCACTTCTTTTTAAAAATAGACAATAGATAAAAGTAATATGTGAGGCTACAGTGTGAATTAATGTTAGTAGATGCCATTTGCTGCCTTTTTCATATTATTTGTTTTATTAAGGAGAGTAATGTTGAAAAAAGGTGAATGAAAGAAAGATTGATAGGTTAGTTAAGTAAATTTATTATCAATCAACCAGTTTGGGAGCTGGAGCCAGAAACAGGAACAAAATCTAAATGAGGACTACAAATCCATATGCCCATATGGACCAGGCAAATAACATACAGGGCAGGAATAAGATAAAATATGACAATGGATATTTTACCTTCCATATTGGGAATCGCTAGAGATTGATGAGAACTGTGACAAACTGAAGACTTCTTGCCCCATTTTAAGGAAGCAGCTGTTATTCAGCCCTGACCAGTTTTTGCCACATACAAATGCAAATACTGTGTTGCCAGATCATTTAATGTTTCAAGAGAAGTGGAAATCTAGATTTTTATGTAAATTCTCCTGATTGTAAAATTTTGGTAACTAATTCAATTTAAAATTTTCTTTTTTTATGCAGATCAAACAAAACACAGCTGTAGTTTGAATTTACAGCCTCTAATCTAGAGATCAAAACACTTTCATGTGTATCATCTCATTTACTTTTCACCAGGACACCATGAAATATAGTAGAGCTGGACATATTCTTCTTCCCATTTTCTTTTTCTTTCTTTTTTTTTCCTTCATTTTTAATAACACTGAGGAATATTTATTGAATGCTTAATAAATTATTTACTATTTGAAAAACATATACACAGAAACTTTCAACACTATAGTGAAAAATTTTACAAATAAGCTATTGATAATTTTTCATATCTATTAATTTTAGGAGTTAGCTGTTTTGCATGTGTTGCGAGTTCCTCTAGAAATAGAATAAAAGATCTGTGATTTTATTTTTTCCAGCTTTATTGATGCATAATAGACAAATAAAATTGTAATATATTTAAAGTGTTCATTGTAATGATTTGATATAACGTATACATTGTGAAAAGATTCCACCCATCTAGTTAACACATCTATCACCTCGCAGATTTATCTCTTTTTTTTGGTGAGAATATTTTAGTTCTGCTCTCTTAGCAAATTTTAGTTATACAATACAGTGTATACAATACAGAACTAGGGTCACCATTTACTTCCAGTTTTTAACAGGGCACAGAAAAAATAATGTAACTCCAAAAGTCATGGAGCTAAAACTTCTGAATTCAAGTTAAATCCCTAGATAGTGAGAAGGCTAGAAACAAATCTTAAAAATATTTTAGTAGCGGAAAAAAACCAAAAGGAAAGGATTCCGAGGCCTCCTAGATTAAAGAAGTGAATGAACTAGAACAGTGACATACCCAGCTGAAACCCAGAGCTAATAGGATCCCCCTTTTTTCTCTTGGCACCTTCAGGGATCCTATAGGACTGAAATTCTTACCCTGGGGCCCGCAAATAAACTTGAAAGGATTGGGAACTCTTACATTATATATAACATTTTGTTTCTTGTTGATAATATGGATTCCATATTTTTGCACTATATTTCCCATGAATATTCCTGTTGTATGCTAGGAACCCATTACTCAAAGATATTTTCTAGGGAAGCTATTGCTATACATTTACTATGCTCTTTAAAGAATCTGTCATGTTCTTTAGCCATAACCTAGGCAGGCTTTCCATAGATCATTCATGAGACTGCAGTTTATTTAACTCTGAAAACCTTTCTAAGTCACAAGTTCAAATTTTTTTTGTATCATTCCCTTGAGTGCCTTTGGTTCTTAGGTAAATTAGAGTTGTAAAGTTGGAAAGTCTTTTGTGAACACAAATCTGTCTTCTCTACTGAGTTGGAATTAACTGCTGGCATTTTAATTAGTCAACACTCTGTGGGTTGGTTGGCCAATCGAATAAGAGTCTTTTTTTTGTTCTTTTAGAAATAAAATATTTTCCAAGACCAAAGAATAAAATTACATTCCTTAGACAGGAAAGTGAATGATAATAGATAACTTTAAGGATAGTTTTTAGAGAGTTATTACTGAAGCCTCTGATGTCCCATTTCTGCTCTTCCAAACTAGCTACTTTTTTAGGATATTTACCAAAACATTCCTTTCACTAACCTGATCTATCATAGTGGCTTTAGTCAAGTACTCTAGTCACTTCTGGACTAACCCATTTGTCCTTGCTTTTAAGAATGCTCACTTTAATATACATTCAATTTTTTTTTAATTCTCCTAAATATATCTTAAATGTTAATAAATGTTTGCTTTGGCCCCTTACCCATCATTTAGGCTGTGAGCCAAAAGTGGGTCCTGTTTACATGTGGCAGTTGCATCTTCCCTTTCTTTTGCTGAGTCAACAAGCCCCATCTACTTCCAGCCTCTCTTTTTCTGAGCCAACACAAGTATGGGTTTGCAATAACTTTCTCCTTCAGTTTACTGTTTAAATAGGAGTTTACAAATATCAAAGAAAAAGTACACCTTTATTTCATTCTCAAAGTTATATGTGTGTATATACTTCAGATTGCTCTAAATAGACAGGAAGTCTTTTTTGGGGGGAAAGGAAATTTTGAAGAATATAGAAACTTATTTTGGTTTTTACATTCTTTAGTATTATGTATGGATTGGACTCAATGAGAAAGCATATACCTTTGACAGTGGATGTATTTTCTAAAATAATTAAAATCAAAAAGTCTTTTCAAGCTGTGAAATTAATCTTGAGCAACCTTCACAGAATAGTGTCCCTTTTTACTCTCTGCAATTCAAACTCTGGAGATTATGAACTTAAACATATATATGGCAGACAGCATTCTTCAAAAATGGGTTTCTATACACATTAAGAAATGATAAAGGAAATGCAACAATATAGCAGTACAGACCTTTCTGGAGGGTCTACCATTTGACTCCCTTGATTTGCCAGTCTCCTAGTGTGTATGTGTTGGCAGTGGGGGTCATGGTATAGACACGTGGGACTGGGCAAATTTTAAGACTTGCCTAATTTACTCTTCCTGGCATTAATGACGATCTGCCATAGTCATATCCTAGCTTATAGTTTAGAGAGATAATACAGCCTCGTAATTAGCAGCGTAAGCGCTGGAGTCCAAGTGCATGGGAGGTAGACCTGAGGGATTCATCTCACCGCTTTCCTGTTACTGCCCCCACCTTCATAGTCACATCACTAATCTCAGATACGATCTTTATGTGACTCGGTGAGTTTGGATACGTTTAAATTGAAAAACGTGAATCAAGCAATCGGAAGTTACAAAATGAACTATGAATGCATCAAAGAATTTAGTCTGCTAAAGAAAAGAAATATGCATGCCTTAATACCATACATAATGAAAACTACATTCCACTAAGATCTTAGACACAGTACCAAAGTTTTAAAGAAACCAGTGTGAATGAATGCACCTTCCCTGAGTATTCCCAATTCATGATCTTTTCCTCCACTGATTTTTGTCCCCAGGTTCTATCAGATAGTGAGAAACGGAAACAATATGATGCTTACGGTGAAGAGGGATTAAAAGACGGTCATCAGAGCTCCCATGGAGACATTTTTTCACAGTATGTAATTTATCCATCTGCAAAGTATTAGTGTCTGAGAATAGGTCACTTAGTGATTATTAAAGAATTATTCTTGCTCCCTTGTTCAGAAGCTTTTGATGAAGAGTGCAACTCGAGTGATCCTTGACCAAAAAGTCACTCATCATCCTCCCTGTGGGAATGTATTCTTCTATTTTCACAAAGCTCCAGAAAAGACAGGTAGCACTGCAAGGACTGTCCATCTAGCCAACTGCATCAGTCAGATTGACCCTGACAGTGCTGTGGGGTAGGGGGTGTATGTTGGAAACCTTGTCTCCTCACGGTCTTACAACTGGCAAACCCTTAGAGCAAAGTTATTCTTGTAAGCAGACAGAGAGATGCCTGCTCCCTTACCCAGAGCTGCCTCTCCTCCATCCTATCAACAAGAGTGGGATGATTATGATAACCAGCGCTGGGGGAAGAATTAGGCCAGAGGATCCTCATCTCCTGCTGCGCGTGGCTTTCTGGGAGTGCTGAGTGGCCGGAATAATAAGCAACTTTGCTTCCCACTCTTTGAACCCCTCTTTGTTGAGCATTTGAATTTCTATGAGCCCTGATGCCTTATACTAGGAGATCTTAATCTGCGGTTTTAAGTGTTATAAACAAAAAGATGTCTGAAGATGCATTTCTTTGGGGAGAGGGTTTATTGCTTTCTTCTGATCCTCAAAGGATTTTGCGAACCCTTCTCCAAAAAAAGGATCACTGTTGCGTATAATATTGTTTGGGGGTAACAGTAGATTTTCAGTAGATTCTTGTGAAGATATGTGATTAATATGATTAGGAAATCCTTCTCTTCCCCAGGATTGATTTGGGTTTGCTTGCCAGGGAAGTGTCCTGTTACCCTTGGCTGTTAGAAGTGATACTTAGGGATGCCAGAGACAGAAAAAGCTTTGTTTGTACCCCTTCTCCCCAAATCCTGTCTCTCCCCCCAAATCCTCCCTGTCTGCTTTTATTTAAGATTTAAGGAATCCATTCACCAAGATTGGTTGTCAGGGGAAAGTTATATAGTTGTCATAATCACTGTGTTAATATTTGCAGCTTCTTATAACACCAAAAATTAAGATTAAAACTCTTGCACAGTTGAAGGTCATTGTTTGTATTAATCTCACGTTGTCAAAGTAATGCTTCTGTTATTTGTAAAAATTAATTTTGGTCTTGTAGAGACCACAATTCCTTTTCCTCAAGGCCTAGAATTTTACTAAGGCTGAAGCATTTTTAGTTTATTTAATTATGTACCCAAGATTTTTATATAGAACAGTAGCTTTCACCAAAGTTAGTTTCTAAAAAGCATATAAAGTGAACACTGAAAACGTTAAAAATTACTATTAGGTTCAGCATTACGTATTTTATATATACGAGTAGTATGCCCTTTCTCAATAAGTCCATTACATCCTGATATTCCTCAGTATTGAAACATTACTTCATTGATTAAGCCCAGTTCATTGAATGAATTCATTGAATTCATTGGTATAAAGTAAATTTTTTTGTGGTGACTGCAATATAGTTGCTATTATATAAATTAAAAATTGTGTATGATGTGTGTTTCTAATATATTAAAAATGTCTTTTAGTTTTGCACAATACATTGGTAGGACACAGTATTTTATGAATGTAAAGAAAACTAATTGCAAGGCATGAACTCTGATTTTTTTTTTTTTCCCTGATGATTCTGCATTTACCTACAGCTTCTTTGGAGATTTTGGTTTCATGTTTGGAGGAACCCCTCGTCAGCAAGATAGAAATATTCCAAGAGGAAGTGATATTATTGTAGATCTAGAAGTCACTTTGGAAGAAGTATATGCAGGAAATTTTGTGGAAGTAAGTTCAAACAATACAGCTATTCATATTGACTATCAAAACTAGTTCTTTTGACTAAAAACAAGATGTTTCTGGGCACTTTCCCTGTCTTTTAGGGTGTGAGGAGAGTGACCGGATGTGTAGAATAGAATTAATCATAATCCTTGGTTCGTGGTACACTGTTTCATGAACTCATTACCCAGCCCACGAACTATATAAAACAATACCGCTACTTACATCTCCATGCATGCTGCTTCCCTATTTCATTTCCCTGCCTCCCTTCAGAGGTTGCTACTATCCTGCGTTTTGTCTTTATTGTTTCCTTGTCACTCTTGCTTATTATATTACATATATATGAATACCTGAATAATATATTATTTATTTACATCGTTTTTGACTTTGTAAAAATGTATCATGCTGTACATTATCTTCCGAGACTGGTTTTTTTCACTCACTGTTAGGTTACCAAGATTCATCCATGTTGTTATTTGTAACGATAATTCTGCTGAATAGAATTTCACTGTGACCACAATGTAGCAATAGGCAGATAGGTTATTTCTAGTTTTTTTCAATCCCAAACAGTGCTTTTATGAACATTCTTATATGTATCTCCAGGTGCATATAAGCAAGAATTTCTCTGGTGTGGATATACGTAAGAGTGGAATTGCTGGGTAATGTGAACCAGTGTTCTTGGTACAAGACATGACCATAATGTTTTCTCAATTGATTGGTACCAACACATCCACCAGCAATTTATAAAAGATTCTATAGATCTGCCCACCTCTCCAATACTTTGAGTTATTAGACTTCTCAATTTTTGCCCATTAAATGGGTATAAAATATTACTTCATTTTGGTCTTAATTTACATTTTTTGATTAATATTTAGGATAAGCATCTTCATATGTTTATTGGCCATATTTATTTCCTCTTGTGAAATGCCCTTTCATGTATTTTGCCCCTTTTTCTTTTGCCCTTTTCTTACTGATTTCTAAAAAAAGTTTATTCTTATTACTAATCCTTTGTTGGCTGTATGTGATACAGATATAGCCTATCTGTTGGTAACTTGTCTTTTCATTATATTGAAGATTTATTTAAATGAACAGAAATGATTAATCTTAATGTGGTCAAATTTATCAGCATTTTCTTTTATGGTTAGTTTTTATGTCTTGTTTAAGAAATTCTTCTCTGCTCTGAAATCAGAATGCAATTCACCTGTGTTTTCTATTAAAACTTTGGGATCTTTTAATTTACTGTTAATCATTTTTTTTAATTCCAGAAAATTTATGTCTATTATATTTTCAAATATTTAATCCATTGGCACTTCTATCTGCTCTCTTAACTTTCATTTAAATATTAAAAAATTTTCTACTTTTTTATCCTTCCTGCTTCCTTCTAGGAGGGTGCCTCATGGTCTTCCAGCTCACTACTTCAGTCTTCAGTGTATCTATTCTATTAATACCCAATCAGCTGTGTTTTTTATTTCAACTCATTTTTATACATAATATTTCTACTTGATTCTTATATTATTTCTTATTCTATTTCATTTTGCTAATGTCTTCCCATGTCTCCTTAAGTATTACCATGCTTATTTTAATTTCTTAGATTGTCTTATCTAATACATTTTCTTAAAATACATGTGTTATCCAGTTTGTTGTCTTTGGAGGTAGGGGATGGATAGTTGGAGTCCTCATGTCTCTAGCTATTTTGGCCTTTGAGCTCATATCCTTCCCCTGCCACCCAACATACCTCTCTTTCCCTTGTAGAAACATACTAGGGCAAGCCCTTACCTACTGGTTTTAACTGTATTTTGTTTATTTTCTTGGAGTGTTTTTGTTTTTCTTTTTGTTTGCTGTCTGGGGTCTGTTGCTTTCTGGGGAGAAGGGCCAGACAGTGCTTTGCCCGAGGCAATTCAGGAGGGGGGGTGGGGGGGTAAGAGCAGAACTTCAATTGCTTTTTTCCAAATCCTCTCACTGCCTCTGCTAGCTGCTGTTGCTCCAATACACATACCAGTTCAAAACAGCTTTCTATCTCTGGAGTTTTCTTACAGATTTTGTGTTATCATTATTGTTTCCTGGAACCCATGTTTTCTATAGATTTTCCAGGATTTTGGAGGAGATAGCTAGCTGGTAGCCTACGCATATGTGCCATCTTGATAAGAAACACTTTCTTCTTAGTTGTGGCTTTTGCTCTGAATAGTTCAAAGAAGAGGACTAGACATTTACAGTAGATGCAATTGGCTTGTACTACCGTTATTCAGTCTGAAGAATGGGAGCAAAGGGCATTCAAAATATGGGGCCATCTCTTCTTCACAGTCAGGATAGGTTGTTCAGGTGGGAGAAAGAGGTGAGCCTAATTCCCATATCCCTTCGAGACCTGTTGTCTGCAGTCATTGCTAATACACAATGCACATCACTTTTTGCAGTTAGTGTGTTCCTAAACAAATTATTTTTTATTCTAGTTAATGTAAAGGATATAAATGACCTCGCTATTTAAGTGACCCAATAGTAAATTCTTTTTTAAGAAAAAATTGTCTTGAGAGAACATAGTAGTTAAAAGCATGGATTTTGGAGCTAGACTGCCTGGTTTAGAATCCTGGCTCTGCCAAGTATTACTTTATGTGACCTTGGTCATGTTACTGAACTTTTCTGTGCTTTCAGTACTTCCTCTGTAAAATCGAGATGATAATAGTACCTCCCTCATAAGGTTGTACTAAATGAGGATTAAATGAGTTCATCTATGTACAAGTGATTAGAGCATTGCTTGGCACATAGTAAGTGCTATAAACTGTTTGCTATAAAGTATTTGCTGTAATTACTATTATTATCATTATTTATTCTGTTGACCTGAGCTTTCATGTTGGTAGGCTTTCAGGGATTTTTCTCCAAGCATTTGTGTCATCCTGCTGCACGAGCATGTGCTTTGTGATTAGGTGTTTCACTAATTAAACAGGTAAAATCAAGAATACGTTTCTCTATGTACCTATATTAGTTTCCAAATACTTGGAGAGATCAGAATGTTTTTTTTTTTTTTTTTAATTTATTGGGGTGACTATTGTTAGTGAAATTACATAGATTTCAGGTGTACAATTCTGTATTACGTCATCTATAAATCCCATTGTGTGTTCACCACCCAGAGTCAGTTCTCCTTCCATCACCATATATTTGATCCCTTTTGCCCTCATCTCCCACCCCCCACCCTCCTTACCCTCTGGTAACCACTAAACTATTGTCTGTGTCTATGAGTTTTTGTTTCTCATTTGTTTGTCTTGTTCTTTTGTTGTTTTTGGTTAATATACCACATATCAGTGAAGAGAGATCAGAATGTTTGATTGCAATGAGCTACAAAGAGATGATCATTGTGTCTCTTACTTGTTAACGTATCTGAATTGAGAGAGCGCTGGAAGCAGTCCTA
The DNA here is from genome assembly GCF_004115265.2 of Rhinolophus ferrumequinum. Lineage (NCBI taxonomy): Eukaryota > Metazoa > Chordata > Mammalia > Chiroptera > Rhinolophidae > Rhinolophus > Rhinolophus ferrumequinum. The sequence goes on along the minus strand of NC_046285.1, from coordinate 59,029,793 downwards.
GATGGAGTTGCCAGAAGCGGGGAAGTGTTTTCATCAGGTCGATCGTAACTAAGCCTCTGGTGGTAACCACGTACCCTCTTTTGAAGGCTGTAGTTGTTCTGCAGGGGTTATGGTTTGCACAGCTCTGAATTCTAGAAGACAGTAATTCTGTAAACTACTTTAACTCAGTAGTATTTAGTTGAGGCTTAGAAATGCTGGTATCACACACAGTTGTTTTGGTTCTTTCTTACTACCCTCTCTCTTCTCCAACTGTAGAACTTAAGTCATTTAAATACCTGCGTGTTTCATTCCTGTGTTGGGGCTGATTTGTAACTCCTCAAAGACTTCTGTCAGTTGTATGTAGGTCTCCCTGAGGGATAGCTTGACAGAGGGAAGTTGCAGCCCTGGCACACACGCAGAACCCTCATCAGTTGAAGGCACCAAAGGCTGTTAAACACAAGCGGGAAGCTGATGTTGTGTATGCATTTCTTAGGTAGTTAGAAACAAACCTGTGGCAAGGCAGGCGCCCGGCAAACGGAAATGCAACTGTCGGCAAGAGATGCGGACCACCCAGTTGGGCCCGGGGCGCTTCCAGATGACCCAAGAGGTGGTCTGCGATGAGTGCCCTAATGTCAAGTAAGTGAAAGTACCTTCTTGGTTCTACTACGAGACACTTTAATCATCTCATTTGTCTAGTAAAATGCTAATGGTCAACTCCTAGATTTTGTCCCTCCCTACCTTCACTCTTCTCTCATGTTCTATCAGAGGATAGAGCAAAGAAATGTGCCTTTTTGTGTTTCTGAACCGATAAGCAGTACCCTTTATTTCTGAATATACTTAACAAATGTTAATGTTTCAGTTTTTTTCTACTTGGACTGTTAGATCAATCTGTCCAGCTGACATTTCAGATTAGAGAAATACTATTTGCTGATTATGTTATAAACACCACTATTTAATTGAACCTTAAATTATATATCTCAAAACTAGATCAATTATTTGTGGGATCAGGAAAAAAATCAGATAGGATAAACTGTCCTGCTGGATTCGTGATAAACATGACCCAGGCCTTGCAGGTGCAAATGTATGGAAGTGTGAAGAGTTTTCTCTGTTACGAATCACACAGTTCGAAGTAATCAGTCTACTGCAGGCTTTTTTGGAGGCAGCAGTCAGATGAGTGTGTAATATATAATAGCTTTGTCCTGGCTTTTGGCATGTAGAGGATGTAAATAGATATCAGATCGCTTTGTCAACTAGAGATACATGATAGTCTTCCAAGAAAAAACGGTGATAGAATAGATAAAACGAATTATCTGTATCTGGGGTTTGCTTTGTATTTTCATTTTTTTTCATTTCAAATTCTCTGTCTCAGACTAGTGAATGAAGAACGAACACTGGAGGTAGAAATAGAGCCTGGGGTGAGAGATGGCATGGAGTACCCCTTTATTGGAGAAGGTGAAATATTGATATTAATATTTTATTATAACTTTCTGCTCTCCGCTTGCTTGCGAATACCTCCCACCCCCGCCTGTGGCCACATAGTAAATGCACATACCATTTGCAACGCTCTTCAGTCAGTTTTAGGATCCAGAAAACCTATTATGACTATCATAGCTGTCACCTTAAGCATTAGCCTTACTGTTCATTACGGCAGAAGTTACTATGAAGTAGCCTAAGTTATATCAAAATTTAGGATGTTCAGACCTTAATGGATTAATTTTAACTCAGCAATGAAAGACGGTATGTAACTCTAGTTGGCATGAATAAGATGCTCTCAGACCTCACCTTTGGGGGTAAATTTAAAACTCTAAAAGAAAAAAGCTTTAAAACTTCAGGTCCAGGAAATCAATGAATAATCCTTTGTTTAGGAAATAGGTCAAGTTATTTATCGCTGTGCTTGTGGTACAAGCAATCTTCACTAATAATCTGAAACTTGTTATAACCAGGTAGAGACACTGCTCTCACACATAGACTTGATAGCCAACACCTTAGGTAGTGGCTTGAAAATAGTCTCTCAACTGCCAAATAGATTTTTAGCCTTTGACTTGTGTGGCTTACAGTCTGCTCTAATCTGTTCTGACTAGGTGAGCCTCACGTGGATGGAGAGCCAGGAGACTTACGGTTCCGAATCAAAGTAGTGAAGTAAGTAATCTAATTTTAGAGGCCTTCTCTCCAGCTCCTGCTTTTCAGATGAGTCACATTATAGAAATATGGGTAGCCACGAGGGCACTTCCAGACTTTTCCCTGTTTCATGCCCTTAATACTGTGTTTCCCCGAAAATAAGACCTAGCTGGACAATCAGCTCTAATGCGTATTTTGGAGTAAAAATTAATATAAGACCCGGACTTATTTTACTATAAGACTGGGTCTAATATGATATGATGTGATGTGATGTGATGTGATATAATACTGGGTCGTATGTTAATTTTTGCTCCAAAAGATGCATTAGAGCTGATTGTCCGGCTAGGTCTTATTTTCGGGGAAACACGTACCCTAAATGATTATCTGTAACTCTACAATACTGAAAATTTTGGCTTGGGGCCTAGGGTTGAGCCCAGTTATTTATTTCCTCAGGACCTACAAATCCAAAAGATGTTGGAAGGAAAGAATTAATAAGACATGTGAGGAGTTGTAGATGAGAGGCAAGCAAGAATGGGAAATCAAGGAGACCCAAGATTTTAACTGAGAAAATATGGTCCCACACAAAAATGGGGGACTTCTCCTTGGAAAGGACCTGTATTATACACAATGCAGCTTCTGTGCAGAGAGAGCTCTTCTGTTGTTGGCCTCTCTTCAGCATGAATTTCTGCTTAGATAAGAAATTTGCCTGGCACTCAGACTAATTTATTATTTCTCTCTTGTTACCACTTTGGAACTTAGTGATACCTGTGCTTCTAAGGATTCTTTGAAATAAGGTTCCCACCTAAATATGGAGAAATGGGCACCCATCACCTCGGACTATTCCCTTCTAGCACTCTTTAATCTCAGGGATCTTTCCCCAGCTTTCCTTACCTACCTGGTCTTTCTCATTGCTTCCCAGAGAAGCTGGAACATGTGCTATTCCTTGAATAAACCTCAGGTCCCTGTCTTTGCCACAATTCCCTCTTGCCCTATCCCCATCCTCTGCCATGCCCACCTTATCTGTATCTCTAGAGCTGACCTGGCCTTGCAAGCCCAGCTCTGGAAACCTTTCCAGACCTATGCCTGATGCCCTGTCTCCCTAGCACCCACCACTAGAAGTTGTCTTTCTCTCTCTTTCATGCTCTAATTACTTGTAGTTTTATTTACATGCTCTGGCTTCTGCTGATCGGAAGCTCCAGAAGAGTAGGGTTTAATAAATCTTACATACCATTAGAGTCTCAATCTACACTACACACAAGGGAATGTCTAATAAATGCTTGTTGTTTGAAAGAGTGATATTCATCCTTTTCCAAGATTTTCTATTATTAAAAACGTTTTAAACTCTTCTCAAAGAAAGAAGTTAGTGCTTTTTACCTTGTTCTGTTTGTAGGCACCCAATATTTGAAAGGAGAGGAGATGACTTATACACAAACGTGACAATCTCACTGGTTGAGTCTCTGGTGGGCTTCGACATGGATGTCACTCACTTGGATGGCCACAAGGTAAGGAAGCCAGTTTCTCTGCTTCCTCTTGAAGCTTTCAGTGGGTGATTGGAGGTTATTTCAGCCGAGCCATGGGGACTCCTTTCTCCGTCTTTGGTCTGCTACCTCTCCTCATTGTACTGGGAACATCTAGCAGTAACGGTGCCACAGATGTTTCCGCGGCTCAGGGTGGATTGCACAGCCTTTGGCGGTCTTGTTCTTACAGTCGCCACTGGCGAAAGCCTGACTCTTTTCCTTGTTTATGTGTTTCGCTTTTCTTTTTCTTTGGAAAGCTTTCTCTCTCTTTGGCTCGCAGTGTCCTCCTGAGTTTCTCTTGCGCCTTCATCCTCGCTGCTCCTCTGACTAGCATCTGGTATTGTACTTGTAGCGGTTCTGCTCCAGTCCATTCCCTTTTGCTTTTCAGGTACATATTTCCCGGGATAAGATCACCAGACCGGGAGCCAAGCTATGGAAGAAAGGGGAGGGGCTCCCCAACTTTGACAACAACAACATCAAAGGCTCTTTGATAATCACTTTTGATGTGGATTTTCCGAAAGAACAGTTAACAGAGGAAGCAAGAGAAGGTGAGGGGTATAGTGTGTGTATGTGGTGTGTGTGTGTGTGTGTGTGTGTGTGTGTGTGTGTGTGTGTGTGACAGAGAGAGAGAGAGAGAGAGAGAGAGAGAGAGAGAGAGAGAGTTGTATGTGTGTGTTAGAACAAGGTGGTTAAGGAGAACAGGCAATAAAAACAAAACCCTCCGGTGGCATCAGACATGCTACTAACAGTAGTGAACACAAGACTAGGAATGAACTTGCCTTTCTGTAAAGGCAATAGTAAAAATCCTTCTGTCCCTGTGTTATAAAAGGCTGTGTAAACTGGGCCTTGAAACCTAGGGCGGTATAGGTTGTATGGGTGTATGGGTATGAAACAATTACTTAAAACACATGAGCTGGACCAAACTATAAAAGGAACGTGACATATACGTTAGAAGGATTAGAGGCTTGGGGGTGATGTCTGTGATGACTGGTTGAGAAGAGGGCCCAGGACAAAGAGGTCAAAACTGCATAGAGGAAAAGAAGAAGGAATGGAAGACAGGTGAAGAACTTGCATTCCGTTTCGTTTGCCTCTTCTCATAGACTTTTGTAGGATGTGCGTGGCATGGGTGCCTGAGAGAAAGATAAGGGGGCATCTTGGATATACATGTGCATATGTGGGGGTGTCCACATGTGATGACGTTGGACATTGCTGGTTATTTGTTTAATTCAGATCTGTGGTTGTCATAGACCTTTTCTGAGCCTCCCCATGAAACATGCTCTTTAAACTCCAGGGAAGTCACATCTTTGTTTAGGGAATCATTTGTTGATTCTTTCCTCAGGTATCAAACAGCTACTGAAACAGGGATCAGTGCAGAAGGTATACAATGGACTGCAAGGATATTAAGAGTGAATAAAATTGGACTTTGTTTAAAATAAGTGAATCAGCGATATTTATTATCTGCAAGGTTTTTTTTGTGTGTTTTTATTTCAATATGCAAGTTTGGCTTTTTTTTCTTCTAATGATCATTACGAAATGACTAAGAGGGCTTAAGCGTTTGTCTATTTTTGTTCAGAAAAGAATGACCAGCAAAAGGTTTAATAATACCTCTCCCTTTGGGGATTTAATGTCTGGTGCTGCCACCTGAGTTTCAAGAATTAAAGCTGCAAGAGGACTCCAGGAGCAAAGGAAACACAATATAAAGGGTTGGAGTTAGCTATTTCATTCAAAATGCCAACTGGAGCAGTCTGTTTTTAAATACATTTTGTTGTTATTTTTTCTTGACTCCTGTTTCTTGTTGGTTTAGTCACATTGTGCTCTCTGTCTGCCATCTCCATTTTGGTCACTTTCCCTTCCCCTGCCAGTTTCCATCCTTGTTGCCTGTGAGTTGGGTTGTCCCCGCCATCAATCAAGATGGATGCACAAACCTGCAAAAGAGTGGTAAAGACCCAGTTCGCATACCAGTCTTCTAGAAAGGAGCTTGAAGAAACTGAATAGAATAAAGATTGGGGTAGATGAATCAAGATTACACAAAGATCTAATTGTTCTTGAGAAAGTGTATTTCCTCTCATTTAATTTGGGCATAATAAAATCCAGTATGGACACTTTACTATTTATAAGGCACTTCATATCCAATCTTAATTAATGATTAAATAATGATTAAAAAACCTTTGGTTTGTGTCAGGAACCAGGATTTCCATTAGCTCTAAAACATTAATTTAAAGTCAAAATGCAAATTACATTTGCGTCTCCCAGCAGCACCTCATTCAGATGGTACATGACTTGAGTATATTTGACTTTTCAACCTCCTTCGCTTTTCTACATTGTACAGTCACATCACACTCTACTTTTCATACACCTTTGGACGTCATCTCAGCTAGTGAGTGTTTTAATGCTGTTGAACAATTTCTGTTGCAATGTGTGTGGAGCTGCCTTCTAGCCATTGGTATAGGTCCAGCAGCATTCCCACCTTTGGCTACGCAGCAGCCAGTGCTATTGCTTGCCTTTTCATTGCATTTTGTACCTGTTTTACAAAAATGAGTGGGAAAGGTGAAAAATGGAAATTTCATCAATTTAGAACAATTAAAAACAAGGTGAAAAATCTGCACACTTTTAACCTCAATCAGACACTATTTACTTGAATAGTTCAACTCTGTGTTCACTTGTGAAGGGAAAGAAAAAGGCCTTATTTGAAATGCTGAAAAATCTACCTTAGAAATCAAATGAAACCACATAAATACATATGTAAGTGTAGTAAACTTTTTGTACATTTAATATTCATTATGTACTGAGTTGCCCTAGTTGAGTATTTCATAAAAATACTCATCAACATTTCCCTCACATATCTTAGCCCAGGAGAGCTCTTGATCATTATTTGCACTTGCTGATTCTCTTTTTTCCAAAAGTCCGTCACATACTAAGGTGGAATTCCTAGTCTTGCTAGGAAGACTCCCATAGAGATGCTCTTCCTACACGTAATGCTCATTAGGCTTTGTCACTCATGTTTATCCATGGCCCAGAATGCCATGATTTAATGAGTTAAAAAAGAATATTCTTTCATCATCCGACTCTGAGCTTCAGTTCACCCTAAGTGCTTTCTCTGAAGCACATTGTAATGTGGGAAGATTTGTATCAGAGTTCCATAGCTTCTTGTAATAAAGCCATAGTAACAGGGTGGTGGTGATGGAGATGAAGGGAAGATCATAAAGCAGGCTCCAAAGCCCAAGCTTTTGCACTGTGGTCCAGTACAGCTGCCTCCCCAGAAGTGCGTGCTGTCCAAAAAGGGAGTGCTGGTGCCTGCGGCAGCAAGTTCCCTACCAAGTGGTCTACAGATAGATACCCATGTGTCCAGGAATGTTGCAGCGGGAATTCCTGGGCTTGGGCGGTTGTGGTAGTCAATATGTAAGTTCCCTTCAAGCCAGCAGCTTCTATGTATTACAGAGTTTTCAAGTGAAGGACTGAAAATTTTTTCTCTTACTGAGTAAAAGATAATTTATTGAGTGCTATGGGTCAGTTTCTGTTCAAGTGCTTTATACGGAGGAGCTTATCTTTATGGAAGAGGGACTCTTGGCCTCAATTTACAGATGAGGAAATTGAGTTATATCTCACAGCTTGCAAGTGGTGGGACCAGCATTTGAACCCAAGCAGTCTGCTCCAGAGAATGTACTCTCAACTGCCATGAATTCGTGAATTCCACTTAGAGAAAATAACTGCTCTGAAGAAGGATTCTGGGTAGAGATGGTGTGTGAACAGATAATAGTGTCAGCCCTGCAAGGAAAAATGTCATTCCAGCAAGAGACACAATGAAGCAGAAAGGGTATTGGCCTGGGATCAGACTCAACATCTGTGACACTGGGCAAACCAGTTAACCTCTCTGAACCTCAGTTTTCTCATCTGCAAATGGGAATAATAAAGGGTGATATACTTTAACCTGAGATTTTGTGCTTTTCTAACACATATTTGGCAACTCATTTTATGTATTTATGTTTATTCTCGGACCTCAGCTGCATTCGCTATTGATTAGGTCCTAGATGGGAGCTGGCTGGTCTTAGTCCCCATCACAGCTGAGCTCACAGGCCCAGTTTGCAAAAACCCTCCAGAGGGGAAAGCCCAGCACCTGCAAGGAACATTTTTAAAAAATGTCTTTATTTCCACTAGAGGGCGCTGTCTATTGTGGAGAGAATGGGGCGGAGGTACCTGCTGTGGAGTATGTAAGGAGTCATGTAATAACTTCAGCTGCCAGGTTTCCAGTTTGTTCCAGAGTCAATTAAGCTCCTCCTTACTGATTGGCCACGTGCTGGCCCCTCTGCGAATGCCTCAGGCAGGGGCCTGTGCACTCGAGTCAGCCTGGGAAAAGCCCACCATCTCTGATGTAGAGAGAGAGAGGGCAAAATTACAGCCAAGGGAGAGACAGCTCAATTTGGAAGACATTACAAGCTGAATTTGGTATAAAAACAATCAGGAGTAATTGCAGACTTTTTCAAAGGGAAACGGGAGATGAAAACAATAGACTCTATTGATTCATTACACATTTATTAAGCAGTTGCTATGTACAGGAAGTTTGGAGGCCCTAGGGAACCCAGGATGCCCAGGGCCCAGCCCCTGCATAGAGGAGCACAGCCAGTGCAGAGTGGGGGTGCAGGCTTGCTCCCTCCGCACCTCCCTCACTGACCCCTGCACTCAGACTCCTTCCCAACACAGAGCTCCATGGGGGCTTTCCAATCTACCGAGGGAATGGGCACACAGGTACACCTTGGGCTACCCCTGGTCCAGTGTTTGCTGAAGATGGTTCTGGTTCGTGTGTTGAGGCACCTCCTCCACTCCTGGAGCATGGTTCCCATCATCTTCTCCTCCTTTACACACCTTCTTTGCAATGTTATCGTTCATCTCTCCTTTGTCTGGCAGAGAGCTAGACCCTGCCACTGCCTTTCACAGCACAAAATGCAGGCCTTAGCAGAAGAGTTGCAGCAAAGCAGCCCCTGTGTCATCAGGGCCACCGACAAGTTGTGGCTGCTGCAAACTCGCCATGTGTGATCTGAAAGATGACGTTTTCCTGGTGTGGGGACAGAGCCAGGAGTGCAGTTTCCAGGCTCTCGCTCTCACGTGGAAAGGTGCTGGCTCGGGTAGTAAATGGCCATCAACTGTGATTGGAAGGCCATCAGCTGGGGCTAGTTGGCCGTCAGCTGTAACCAGTGGTTGTGAGCCATTGGCCACTGATATAACTGCGTGGCTAAGTTAGCAGAAAATGGGGGCTAGCAAGAAGATGGTGGCTGAGCTAGCAAGTGCTGATTGCAGCTAGTAAGTGAGGTTGATTGGCAGAGAGAAGTGGACGGCAGGTTGCGGATAGTGTGGCTCCTGTTTCCTGTGTCTCCAACCCAGCCGCCAGCAAGACTATAGTGGTGTGACTCCCCTATCTATGGCTCCATATGTGTTCCTTTTTGGCCTCACCATGTCCTGCGTTCTTATGTGGGGAGTGGGAGCTGAGACCCCCGCGTGACACCCTACATGACATCTAGCTTGGGAATTTATCTGAATGGAAAGTGTTAGAATGATAAGAAATTTAAATCAGGCTTATTTAAATATTTAGCAAATTACCCTTACTGAGGAAACAATTAAGCAATTGAGATAGTTGCAAAAAAACAAGGTCTGACAGCCACCATGGTTATGGCCCTATTTCCAGAGTAACAGGATCCCTGGCTCCACTCTTCTGTACCCCCAGCAAGTGGGTGTGTGCGTGTATGTGTGTGTGTGTGTGTGTGTGTGTGAGAGAGAGAGAGAGAGAGAGAGAGAGAGAGAGAGAGCGCGCGCGATCTCTTCCCTGGGGGGTTTGGCTCTTCTCACCACCTCAGAAAACTGGCGTCAGGGCATTAGCGACACCCTTAGTGTCAGGGCAGAGACAGAACTGAGGCTTTAGGCATTAGGGAATTAGACTTCTACTCAGCAGTGAGGCTCAGGGTGACCTGACTGGGGTGGGGGGACATGTCAAAAAGTGGCATTCACATAACATTTCACGTTAGACTGAGGAAACATCAATCATTCATATCAAAGAAAGGGGAGTGCTGATGGAAATCAGAGCCTAAGCCTCACCTGTATCCACTCTAGGTCACCCTGTACCCACCCCTGAGCCCTGCTTTTAGGTTCTCTGGTCATTAACATTTCTCTGGACTGAACTTTGAGCTCATGGACGGAAGACATATGAGTAACAAACTGACTTAGGACTTACATTTCATTACATCAGAAAGTAAATAATCCTTGAACTGTTAGTTTTGGATTTTTTACAAAGAGATAATGCTGCCACTTCCTCTGTCTACAGTATCCTGATTGCGTGTGGACTCTGATGGTTTAAACTCTCCTGGGTAATCATTTCCGATTTCTTCTTAAACGTGATGCTCCCACATTTCTTTTGGTTAAATGTCACATTCTCTGTTCACATCTCAAAGTTTACTGTATTTAGCTATTTACAGAGAGTGACATTGTTCTCTAACAATGAACAAATGGTGGAGGGACCTTGAAAGCACCATGCTCTTCTCCAGGGCACCGCTGGCATCCCTGGGCACTGCTGCCTGCCCCGGGCACCATCGCCTGCACCCAAGTACTGCTGGCCCTTGGCCTGGGCACCACCCTGACTGCTAGACTGTACCCTCTCCTGCCCAGCTGAGGCCACGGTGCACACAGGGCCATACCAAGTTCTGTCCAGACTGTGGGAGAAGATCTCTTTACTCTTCTGTGTTAGAGGTTGTCAGCGGGTGTCAAAACAGAAATGCCTGAACTTCCTGAGGTCCTTCCTGACAGGCTCTCTTTAATTCTATCTCATAATACGACTCAGATGATGAGTTCAACACAGGACCAGATCAGGAGACAGGTCTGAGTGGCAGACACTGTTTTCCCTTTGTCTATGGAGGAGGCTTCAGTACCAGGCAGGCCTGTCGGTTCTGGCTCCTTTCCAGGGTGGTGCGTTCTGCCCTAGAAGGCTCTCCACCCCTCCTGCAGAGGGGGTCCTGGTGATCTGTCCCACCAGACATGCAGCAACACAGCCTAGGAGGAGGAGGAGGCGGCAGGACCACATAAGACCTACTAGCTGTCTACGTAACTATCCTATTCAAATTAGGAGAGAGAGCTCCAACTTTTAGAAGCCATGGGATATTGACACTGGAAAAGAAAAATCAAGGCATGTTGATCAAGTGTCAAAGTTTAATATTTATTTAAATCAAATGGGAATACAACAAAATGTATATTGTGAGGTTGAGAAGAGAGAATAGTAAATGGCCTTTTCCTTTTACTGTCTCTCAGCTGTGTCACCAGGGTATGATTAAAGGTAATTTTTTATGTGAAAACACTCACATTGTTTTCTGGACCATTCCAGGCTTCTGTCAGGGGAAAGCCATCAGTGTGGAGTGAAACAAAGACCATCCAGGCAGTGTGGGGCAGTGAGCACAGGAAGGATATGGACCCTGGTCGGAATTCCACCTCCACCACTTGGCTGCTGTACAAATCCCTACACAACACTGGCATTATAATAGACCGAGAGAGAACAAGTTAGACTACGGCGGTTTCTGATAGGATGTTGTCTCGGTCTGTGTTTGATCTATTATTTGACCTATGTAAGTGTTTTCATTTTTATTTAAATAACCATACTTTTCAATTAAAAATTTCTATTTGATTCTTTGTTAAATCTGCCTCTCCCTGCCCCCTGCCCTCTGACTTGCTTTGTGTTTTCCATGAATAACACAGCTAAATTTAACTTGTTAGTTGGATAGGCACCCAGCAGAATAGCACTTGGAAGAAAGGACTATGAAAGGCACTGAGTGGCAGGCTGCCCTGAGAAAGGCCAGCTGAGCGTGGCACTGCCCTGAAAGAGCCCGTGGGAGCTGCTCAGGAACAGGACTCCAGGTGTGCAAGGATTTCTTACCATTCCCTGAACACACTTCTCCACCACTTGACTTTGCCAACATATTCCTTCCAACCAGACAGCCATACTCATTTCTACCTGTCCAAATCTTGCCATCCTTTCAGGGTCAAATTCAAAATGCATCCTCATCCACGACGCCTTCTTCCCTCTCCCCTGCCCACTCTCAGCTGGGAATGATTCTCCCCTTCTCCTGTGAACACCGATAGCATGTGGTTTCTCTTATATACCACTTATGATTAACAGGCCGGCTACATGATTTCATGGCTCAATGCAAAATGAAAACGCAGGGCCCTTGTTAAAAAATGGTTAAGAATTTCAAGGCAGCTGCAGCAGAGCATTACACCAGCACCACTGCGCAGGACACATTCCAGTGATTACACTGGGACACATCCAGGGGGAACTGGAGGTCCATGGGCAAATGCAATCATTTAAATGCCAATCATAAGACCCCCTTCCAGGGAACCTCCTGAGCGGCCCGCCTTCCTGAGCCCGGCTGGCGCACCAGCACCTCCATGCCTGGTTCTCCTTCTCACCGGCACTTACGTGAGGGTTCTCCTCCCTGAGACCCCCCACCCCCAGACACTCTGACCTACGCCTACTGCCCCTTCTCTCTCAGTCCTGCCTCATTGATTTCCTTGGGTTGGCTGCTAGCACAAGGAACAGGGAAAAATCTATTGGTTATTTTCCACAATACCACTCTCTCCCTTTCTCTTTCTGTTCCCTCCTGTTGCCAGAACTTGCCAGAATTGTTGTATGCAACCCCCTGCCTATTGCATGCAACCCCTCTTTGCCAGCACGTTGGTGCAAAAAATGCAGTCACACTCTTCCACCTGTTCTATTTCTTCCCTCTGACTAAGTGGTAATATAGATGCTTACCGGATGCCAGGGATGTTAAGTGTACTATTTCATTTAATGCTCTTAACATTGAAGTAGGCACTGCTGTTATTATGCTTTATACAGATGAGTAGAACTCAGAGAGGTTAAATAACTTGCCAAAGATTAAGGTTAAGGAGCATTTACTCTAAGCCACTGGGCTGTGTTGTCTCTGAACAGGCTAACTGAAGGCAAAGACTATATCTTGTCACATTGTATTCCCCATGGCACCTCTTGGTGCTTTTAGTACTAGTGTATTATTAGGGTTATTAAGAATTCCCATTTGTTGATCACTCACTATGTGCCAGGTTCTACACTGAGCATTTACAAATGTTGTCTCATTAAATCCTCAGCACATCTCTACTAGCCAGGTTTTATTGCCCATACTTGACAGATAAACTAAGGCTTGGAAAAATTAAATCTCTAGCTAGGTCACATAGCTAGGAAATAGTGGCACCACTGTCTGTCCCAACTCTAGATGCAGGGTTCTTCATCCAACTAAGCTGCTCCCATGCCTTTGCCCTGCCCCCCAATCTGGCCCCTCTCTATCTCACTCACCCTCACCTTCCTGCCGTATCCGTCCGCCCACTGCCTCAGTCTCCATTAGAATCTGAGTTCTGGAGGCTCAGTTGTTGCTTAAGCCATTGAGTGATTTGTCTGCCCAGTGCACAATCCCAGCACAGAAGGCAAGTTGCTCGCATTACCTGCCCTGGCCATATGATCAACACCTTCTCAATTCCAACTTGTCACCTTCTAATGTCCTAACAAGAACACCAGAAACAAAGACTTTCCACATCCCTAAGTGTTTTCTAGAGATCAGACAAGAAGTAGTGAAGAAACGCTACCAGGTGAGAGCCTTGATGAATCCAAGCAGAATGAAGACTTAGCTCCCTTTTACAGGTCTTCCACTAGCCTCCTACAGTTTCTCTCTCAACGTTCAGGAAGTCTAATCAAGGCAATCTCTGGAGAAGAATGGGCTCTCTGTTGGTTGGTTTAACTGTTAATCCTTTTGAGGGTCCAGATAAATCTTTGGAAACCAGGAGAAATCCTCCTGTCCTACAGGTAGAAAGTGGCCTGCCTCCTTTCCTACTGATTATTGAATTGTCCTTCACTGTGCACACGTGTGCATGCACAAGAGCACACCCCCTCAGACAGCTATGCAATGCATTTGACTCCTAATCACAAGATGATTTGTCCTATTTTTTAACCATTGGTGCCAGTCTTGCCTATTCAATAAGATGATCAGGTGGTCTCGAAACTAAGTTACCTGAGAAGTAAAGGAAGGAACAGAAGTAATAGAGGTCAGATAAGGGTGGCAGGATACAATATGGATGTCACTAAATATCTAAAGGACTACATACAGAGCAGAAAATTGATTTAGTCTGTGTAGTTCCTAAAGAAGACTCTGAATCCTTTGGTGAGGTTACAATGTAGGCAGGTGTTGACTTGATATGAAGGAAACTAGTAACTTCCTAGTTACTAGAGTGATTCAGCAATAGAATGGGCTGCCAGGGTGATGGAGACATTCCTGTACGTGAACATCCTCATCCAGACACCAGACACTGAAGGGAGGCTGTGAGTTGAGTGGGAGGCTGGCTTAGAGCCCCTCTGTGATCATGTATGGGGCTCAGTCTGTGCTGGGTAGGAGGCAGGTGCTAAAGACACAAGATTGAAAATGACATAGACACTGCTGTCCTCTGAGAACCTTTCTAACTCAGGGATTGTGTTCCGCTGGTTCCTCCGGATTCAATGTAGGCTGAGGGCAGGAATCACAGCTTACACTTCTCCTGTGTGCTCGTAATAGCTAAACATAGAGCTATGGAGCCAGACCCGACAGTGAACATCTAGAAGACAAGAATTATACCTTCCATTTTGAATCCTTAGCACCTAACAAAATGTAAGAAGTTAGTTTTGAAGTTAATAAATGTATGTCCAGAGAATAGTCAATACAAGTCAATAAATGGATCCACATAATCCACAATATTGATTCACTATTGAAAGGACCCAGCCCAACCCCAGTAATCTACATGATGGATAAAGAAGTGCCCAAATTTACTAAGGTACTATGAGTTACTTGACTCCAGTGGCCTCGTTGTAATTGTGTGACCCTTGGATAATAAGGCCACAGCTCTTCTGAACATCTCTGTATGCAAGGGACTCAGCAAGCAAATGATGGGGCTCGTGAGATGATCGTTTCACCTCTCATCTTCCTTCTTGTTTGAAGAGTGCCACTAACCTGGTTTTGAGGACATTAAAAGTTAATGACAGAAACCAGCAGGAGAAAAGGATGTGATTTTCTGGAAAACATTTAACCAGAAATGATGTAATCATTTACCTTGTATTTACCTTCTAACCCTGAGATAGAGATAATTTCAACATCAGCTGAATCATCACTCAAGTCAACAGGTAAAGGTCTCTTCCGTAAAATTGATTTTCAAGTATTTTCTACTGACTGAAATTATATGGGTAAACTAATTTTTTATTGTTTTAATTGTTAACCAAACTCAATACATTTTTCTATTTCTTTCGCTTTTCTTCAAATATAGCCACGTATTGAAGAATAATGATTTGCTCGCTTTTAGGCAGTGCTCAGCAGCCAGCTTCCTCAGCTCTCTTTAGGCCCTATGTTCTTTTGGTTTGGGGTTAACAGGAAAAAGTGATTGGGCTAAATCAAGGTTCCACCTCTGTGTGATACAGCCAACTTCCAGAAAATGTCTGAGTCTCTGTTTCTGAGACTAGTATAGCTCCCACGGAGTTGTGAGGATTAGAGCACAATAACTTTTACAGAATAAGGAATCAATAACATTAGCTATGATGATGATGTTTTCCTGAAGAGGTGCTGTTCCAGTCTCAGAAATCTCCCCCATGCTTTCTTTAACCCTAAAATGATTCTCTCTTTTGAGAAACAACATTGAATGGGTGTCAAAGTCACACTAACCGGTACATAGTAGGAAGTCATCTTCCAAACAAAAGAGAATGGAATTTTTCCCATAGTTTCTATGTGATAATGAAAAACCTACTGCAAGGATCACTGTGTTCTTGCAGCCAAATTCACACATACAATCACCGGCCCAAACTGTAAAAGAACTTTTCTTGAAAGAATAGAAAGACTTGATGAAGTACAAACTTTTTCTATTCTGGGTTTTGATTATGCCTCTTCCCCAGGGCTGGGATTAGGGTGAAGCAAGGGAGAGGCCAAAGGCACAATATTTAAGGAGGTAGGACCCTAAGAATGAGTACCTCCTTAAATTTTGCACCTTCACCCTCTCCTTTGCCCCAACCTCGTCCAGGACCCACTTTCCCCCATTTGTTATATTCCCTCAAATGAGTTTCTTTTCAGGATTTAGATTTGCAGAGCGATGTCATGGTTATGAGGACAGAATTGGGGGAAAGCTTGCAGAGCTCTTTCTCCACCCAAAGAAAGGAAGTAATAGGGGTGGCCTGTTAGCTCAGTTGGTTAGTGCGTGTTGCTACTAACACCAAGGTTGCTGGTTTGCTCCCCACATGGTCCAGTTTGAGCTGAGCCCTCCTTAAAAAAAAAGAAGGAAGTAATCGCCACTGGTCACTGTGGTTTAGTAATTTTTACCACGATATGCTCAGGCCCTTGTCTCCTAACTTTGGTGTATTGGCACTGAGTACAAAGGACTCTTCCAAATTATTTCCAGGGCAACTGGTGCTAAGTTACCTTCACAAGAAACCTGATGGGTCCTTGGACAAGGGTAACTGACGTTCCATTAAGTGATGTTTTACATTGGAGAAATAAATCCTAAACTGTCTTCACATGATAAACATTATGATAATTTTGTATAACATACATACAGTTTGTGGGTAATCGGTTGTCGCTGGACCACGTGAGTCAAGGTGAGCTCCTTCAGAGCAGACGATGTCTTCTCATCATTCTGCACCCAGGCACCTAATATCACAGATAGTAGGTATTCAATAAATGCCCACATGAATGAAGAAACACTAGTATATCAGAAATTAATCCTTGGCCTCTCAGGGCCTAGGCCCTTTAATAACCAGGAAGGGCAGAGCCAGGAATTTGGCCCAATGATTTAAACACCAACCACTGCTACTTCCTCCCTGCGAAAACCAATTGTTCCTCTGGCTTTTGCTGACGTGCACTTGTTCATGTTCTGTTTTGCGAGAGGCTGGGTTTCTAGCTCTTACCTCAGCTCTCGCTGCCTCATATTTATTTCACGCCCTCTAGCTCTATCCTACCCCACTGAGACCTGTGTCCCTTGGCAGGGCTTTGACAGGAACAGCCCTGGCAACTCTGAGCCTGAGCTTTCCATGATCCGTCTAGTCCTGCCTCCTGACTGGCATCTATAAATGCTGAATGCTGCTTTGGAACAGTTTGAATGCATTGCTGCCCTAGTGGAGAGCTCTACTAAGAAATTCAGAGACCTGGTGCCATCGTCAGCTGCCATCTTGAGGTCTCCACCATCAACAGCACACACGGGGGCTCCACCCAGCAAGCACTGCCCAGTGCCTTGCTGCCATCTTCTGGAGGTGGTTGGCCCTCTTCTGTTACTTAGACCTTTGGATCTGCTCTCCTTGACCTGCTCTGACAAGCTCCTGATATCCTCCATACACTATCAGACATAGTTAGTATGAATGGAAAGAGTATTGTTTTAATGCAGTGATGCGGGCCTCATAGAAAATTGCATAGATAAGTAATTAAAATAATGAGACAAAGGACCAGAAAGAGAAGTAAATGCTTACCTCCTATTGGCATGCAAAGCTGGAGTCAGGAGGATGGAGCTGACCCAAGTGCACTCAGCCCTTGGCAGGTGAAAATCGTTCCAAGTTTAAATTGGTGCTGTCAGGCACAGTGAAACACCTATAGCCTCCCTTTGGTATGCTTTGTTACGGCTCTCTTGGAAAACATACCAAAATATCATCTATTTTCTTCTTCATTGTCAGTAAATGAATGGCAACATTTCTTTCTAAGGAAACTGAAAAAATTTAAATGAGGGATCATTTTATTCAGCTTGACACCCAAGTTATTTTAGTTTATAAGAATTAGACATATGGAATATTTGAGATACAAACCAAAGATATTCCTAAAACACATCTTTAAAAAGTTCTAATGCTTTTCCCATCTCTAAGCTCCCACAAAAGTCAGTACAGAAGCGGTAGCAGAGGAAAAGAGAGAACAGCTGACCTGAAAGCACACCAGTGGGGGCATGAATGGACATGGCCTTTCTGATAGGCAGTTTGGGCAGAGAAATCAAGAGCTTTAAAAATGTCCAAATCATTTGAATTAATAATTAAACTACTAAGAATCTATCCTGAAAAAATAATAAGAAAGCCAAAGATTCCTGAATAAAAAATTTGATTGAAGCTTTGTATATGAGAGTGATCGCTTGAGAACAAATTAAATGCCCTACAATAAATGAATGATTAGATAATTTATGGTACACACAATAAAGTCATAGGAAGTCGTTATAAGCATGTTTTTCAAGTCTAATGACTTGGGAAAATATTCCAGTTATAATATTAAATGAAAAAGAAGAACATAAAGTTGTATATGTGGTATGATTTAAATTACATTAAAATAATTCCTTGCATAGAATAAAAAAAACGACAAGATGGAAATGCACTAAAACATGAACACTGTTCATCTCTCGGTGATGATTTTGTGGTTGAGTTTGTTTTCCTGTTTATATGTGGAAAGATGACAGGTGAGTTATTAACTGTTCTATACCACATGCTTTGTTTTCCTAGCATCAGTGAAACAGGACAATACCGATTCTCCTGTTGTCACCCATGGAAGATCCAAGAACAAAGATACCTAAAGAAATGCTACGAGTATAAGACAAAAATGATCAGAAAAGATGATCAAACAGACCTTTTTTCTTCCCACCACACTCATATTGGGAATGCACTAGAATCACACGAAGAACAGTGTGAAAATCCCTGAACAGAGGGGAGCCAGGCCTCACCACGAGGACGGGGAGGGGTGGGGGAGGGGCACACAGGTAGCACAGGGAGACATCGCATCGCAGGAAGAAGCCCCCTGAGTAGCAGGTGGCACCAGAACAGTGGTGGGACCATGACTGCAGGGTGTGTCTAGGTAGATGGGCTTGAAGGCAGCTTCCTGAAGCCCCCACACCCTGAGTGAGCACAGCAGCGAAATTCTCCCAAGCTTAAAGAAGAAGGTAGTGTTAGGGATACCAGGACCAGAAAGAACCCAAGCGGCATTCAGAGTTAGGAGAGTCAGCTTTATTACGCCGGCGGGCTCAGCGGGATCCTTCCCCAAAGACTGAGCCCCTAGCAAGGTTTTGAGCAGGATTTTATGAGTTAGGGACTTCCTTGAGTTGGGGAAGGGGTAGGTGTCGTCTGGTGATTGGCTCGGGGTGTGGCTTGGAGGGGTTATGCGGAAGTGGGCTGGGGCTTAGGCTGGGGACTTCTCTCTCCACTCGGGCCACCATTTTAGGTCGGTTTCACGTGGCAGGGAAACATTTTAGGTCGGTTTCTCCATCAGTAGCACATAGCTGAGAGAAGGCCTGTACTCCAGAAAGGCTCCCACAGCTGAGATAAAGGGACCCCTGATTGGGGATGCAGGACTGTCTTGCTATGCATTAGGTGGGGCAAGCAGGACATGAGCTTGTGGGTGGACAAGCCAGGTGGATGTGACTAAGGACAGATGAGACAGGTTATCTGGCAGTCAACGCCAGGACAGAGCCTTGCAGAACTAGGCCAAGAAGAACACCCCTTTCTGCTCTTGACTAAAGTTGTATTTGCATAAATCACTTGCTTTTAATCCCAGAGGGGAGAAGAAGCAAGAGGGGCAAAAATCCTCAAACTGGGACTGGGTTTCGACACAAGGGTCAGGAGTAGGTTACCTAGAAGCAACCAGGTTAGATTTTCACAAAATAGGGCGCAGAGACAGAAATTCAATTGTGTTGTGAAAATAGTTATGTTCTGTATATCTGAGCTTATGATATATGAAATATGCACTGGCTGCATATATTTTTTGTTAATTTTCAGATTTTTAGTAATGATCCCATTTTGTATTTTAAAAGATTATTTAAAAGAAAAGCATAGCATCTACAAAAAGTTGCTCATGAGTCAAGGCCCTGAAGAAAATGGGGCATAAGGCTGATGGAAAGTCACCCTGTTCTGAGGATCATCTTGTTAGCTGGCCAGAGCTTGTTTTGCATCCTTAAGAGCCAGGATCCCCCTCTCAGAGAGAGCCCGGAGTCTTGATCACACCTTCTGAGCTTCTGGCGTTAGGATTCTGTATTAGTGTATGCAGCTGGTAGTAAATGTGAAAACAGTCCTCTAGCTACTTTCTGTGTCCCATCACACCCCCGTTCTCTCCCTTCTCCCCCAGCAAATCAATATTATTAAGCTCCCCTGTAGAAAGCCTCTTTTATTTTTTTAAACCAAGTTTTGTTCTCTGAAGCAATAGCAAACAACAGAACAAATCCACCCACATACAATGATGACCTCTAAATGTTTGAAGAACATGTTGATCTCTGTGTTAGGGCGTCCTTGCTCCAGGCTAATCCAAGCCAGGACCTCGTATGCTATTTCCCAAGCCTCTTGCTATCCTGCCCACCTTCCTTGGAAGTTACACCTGGGATTGTCAAGGGCCACTTTGAAAAGATAGTTCCTGAAACCAACACTGTGGCCCTGTGCTCTGGCCAGAAAGACTCACTCTAATTCTGCTAAGGCTGCAAAGGGCATGAAGGAGGCATTTGTGTTCTTAGCTGCCCCTGCAGTCTCTCTGCCTGAGTGTGAGACTCAAACCCCTCTAAAGTTTTGCCAAATGAGTGAGTGTTAGCCCAGGGCTCCCCTCTGCTGCACTGGCTGAAGTCATGGGCCGCTGGGGACACAGGGCCACTGGTGCCAATCACACACAGCCACCCAGGAGACCCAGGTCAGTGCCATCCATGCTGGCACCTGCAGGGTCTTGGCAGTGAGGTCTGGAGAAAAAAGGATGAGGGAGTACAGAACTCCATACTGCTCAGTTGGCCATAGCCCTCCCTAGCTCGCTGTGGGAACACACTTTTCTTATGCCCGTTCCCCACTTTAGCCAGAAATATCTCCTTTCTTTTTTCCAAGGATCTTACCCAAGATGTTGGCATCTCCCATGGCTCTCCCTTCTCACTCTAGATCATCTGTACCTTTGCCACATCTGTGGGCCATGTCTTCTCTCCAGGACACCTCTTGGAGGAGATAACCCTCCCTGACATTGGGGGATTTCATCAAATTGCTGAACATCCCCCCTTTCCCCACAGACCCCATGGTGTGCTCAGATCACAATGGAAGGCACTCACTCTGCTGCCAAACCCACAGCGCTCCAGGGCCGGCTGTGCCAGCCCCCTCACCTGGGAGCACGACTCATCCTCAGCTGCCTCCTTTCTCTGCTGCTGTTACCAGGTTCCCAGCCGACTTTGGAGCATCTCCCCCGCAGGCCCCCACCACCCCACCCCCAGCAGCATTGATTTGGCAGTTTTCTTGGGGGGCCAGCAATGTTTGTTTTTCCAGGGCTGATGTTTGCTGGGATTTTCTTGGAACCACAACAGAAATCATCCCACGTCCTTATGCAATTCCTCCGGGAGGCTCCGACAGATAAATAAAGCCCTCAGCCCCTCCATCGGTCTGCCTTTCCCAGCAGAGCACCTGGGTTTCTCCTGAAGCCTCCAGTCACCTGCCCACCTGCCAGGGCCTCTCTGGGGCAGCCATGAAGTCTCTTGTCCTGGTCCTTTGCCTTGCTCAGCTCTGGGGCTGCCACTCTGCCCCACACGGCCCAGGTCTGGGTTATAGAGAACTAAACTGTGATGACCCAGAAACAGAACAAGCAGCCCTGGCGGCTGTGGACTACCTCAATAGCAATCTTCTTCAGGGCTACAAGCACACCTTGAACCAGATTGACAAAGTGAAGGTGTGGCCTCGGGTAAGTGAACCTGCTGTTTGTGAGCTGAAAGAACCTGCTGCTGGAGCTTAACTGGCTGTCTGAAAAGATCACACAGATCCCAGCACAAATGAAACCAAAGAGGGGTGAACTCGGGTTTCTTCCTAGGAGGGAGGGAGGCGGCAGGCGGAGGGCATCAGAGGAGACATCCTGTGTGGTGCTCACAGGTCTCAAGGAGGACGTTGGCGGTTGGGGAGGTGGGCAGGAGAAAAAAAGGCTTTGAAGGCCATTTTGAAGACTGCAAGTAGAAAGTCTGGCTTGCTAGAAAAACCAGTGTGCAAGAGACTTGATTCTAGTGGCCAAATTATCACTGACTGGAAACCACTTACCTTTCTTTGCTTCTGTTTCTCTGGATGAAGACTGAGAGTGAATGAAAGTAGCATTTGAAAAGTACCTGCTCTGCGCCAGACCTTTTCACATGTACATTATCTCCTTAACCCTTCCTACCCCGCCGTCCAGTGTGGCAGGTATTGTCCTTGTCTTACATAAGAGGAAACCAAGGACCTGACAAATTAGGGCATTTTTCTTTGCCCAAGGTCATATAATCAGTAAGCAACAGCCTGGTAATCGATTCCAGGCCTGCGTTTATTCCTCTACAAAAGTAGCTTCCCAGATCCTACATCCCAGATAGAAGTCTTTGGCATGATGTGATTGACTTTCTCACATGCCAGACAGGAAACTAATGCAGCCTGAAGCAGTGACAATAAAGATCAAGCTAGAAAATATGCCTGGGGGATCAGTTGAGAGATTTGGAGAGGTGGGGAAAAGGCATCTGTCTACTGACTATTTTGAAATTAGATTGTATATCTGATGAAGAGTAATTCTTTCAACAAACATTAATTACAGAAGCTTCCGTGGGTTTTGGCACCAGTATCAGGTGCTATAGGTGATGTGAGGTTGAACCATTTGAAATTACCATTTTTATATATTAATAGCAGTCAAATATTGGCATTTTAATCATTCAACTTAATCCAAAGGTGAGAAAGACATTTAATGCCCACAAGAGATTTGCAATCTAGAAAGGAAAATAAGGTAAACATCAGGACGTCCAGACTGACTGACTGACATCTGATCTCCGAATGGAACACAATATCTAAAATCAGGACTGTCCCAGATGGATTTTAGAAGTGCCACAGCCATACTGAAGTACAGGAAACACTGATCAGTTCACGGGGGACTAACAGACAACATACATATACAAAGGAAAGGTAATGAACAGACATTGTGGTTTTCACTAAAGGTAAAGCTTGAGAGTTACTTTCCTTGAAAAATTCATGAGTGTTTTGCTCCTATTCACTGCAGCTCTGAATGTTTTCAGGAAGCTAACTTGGGCACATCTGCCCATCACAAAACACAGCTTCCTCCAAGAGAGGAGATTCAAGGCTTCCAGTACCAGTGAGTCAGGCGGAACAGAAATGAGAGGCAAGCAGTGGGCTGAAAGACAAAAAGACATACTCGTACCTTCTTGATTTTCCAGGCTTTGAAAAAAGCATACAGAAACAGGTGAACTCCAAGTTGTTATACAAGCACTCGTCCCACTGCCTTCCCTACGACTTACACACTGCTTCCTCCTGTCGGAGAGGGCCGTGCTCTTTCCCCTCACCACAACCAGCAGGCAGTAGAGAGCAGCAACTTTGCATCCAGGCCTTTATAAGCCAAAGAAAAGGCCAAGGACAAAGTTTCCTTTAGGAAGGAAAAGGAAATGGGAAAGGAAGGAAAGTAGACGATGAGAGGTAAAGAAGAAAGACGTAGAGGGAGGGATGGAGAAGATAGAGATGGCAAAATATTATCCAATAGCATCTTACTTTGCTGCGTAACTGAGAAAAATCCAAGGCTGACTTTTCCAAAGCACTGCTTGAAGGGTGAAATTTTTTAAATTGATAAGTATCAGCAGTCACTTTTAGTTTCCAAGTGTTCAAGCCCATGCCGCCTTCTTCCTGGCAAACACCATTGAGCACTTGCTCAGCTAACAGAGGCTGAGAAAAGCCCTATGGTCTTCTGTTCACAGGGTAGGACAGAGCTGGATGGAGTTGCCGACTCACAGTAGGAATGATTGGGTATCTCACCTCTACAACAGGGCATGGGTTCAAGCCCAGTGGGGGCTCACACTTTGGCCCAATCAACAGGATCAAGGCAATCGGCTGCTCACCTCTTCATTCTCTCTTCACAGCGGCCCACGGGGGAGGTGTTTGAGATGGAAATAGACACGCTGGAAACCACCTGCTACGCACTGGACCCCACCCCTGCGGCAAACTGCTCTGTGAGGAAGCTGGAGCAGCACGTGAGTGGCACTCTTAGGGTGACTTTGGTGGTGGGCCAGCCAGCTCCACTGTGATTCTGTAAAGAGCAGGCCCATTTTATCCAGCTGCCCAGCCTGCCCTCATGGCTAGCTAGTGTGCTCTTTCAAAAATTGCCATTTGCAGCCTCCTTCCCTGGGGCTGATTTTTACAACAAACTTTCTTATTGTAGCTCTCGAGGATGTAATGTGTCACTGTCACCCAGTTAACATGATTTTGTGAGGCTCACCTTTGCTAACCATGCCTGAGGGACCAACCCCTCTCCAGGTGAGAAGTGAAGGGCCAGGCCTTCTCTGAAGCCCTCACTGTGGGTTTATTTCTCTAGGCTGTGGAAGGAGACTGTGATTTCCATGTGCTGAAACAGGACGGCCAGTTTTCCGTGTTGTCTGCAAAATGTGATTCCAGTCCAGGTAGATGATTCTACTTATTTTGACTTTGTAGAGAGAGTGAGGAAGGAACCTGAATTATTTTCAACGTAATTCTAGCCACTTTGTTGGTGAGGAAAAGGAGAAGCCAAATTCCCTGGTATCTGGGATTGCAAAACTGATTTAAGGGGCTGTTCTCATTGGAGTTGAAAATTGCCCCTTGATGAGAGGAGATCTTGCAAAAATGTCAGCATGGGGGAACCACCTGAAGGTTTAGTAAGAAGCAGAGATAACACCTGAGGCCATTTACATAATGTGTTGGTCCTTTCTAAATAAGCAGAGCAGGGGTGAACGCTGCAGAGATTTACAACCCTGACTGGTTTCTTCTCTGTGTAGATTCAGCCGAGGATGTGCGAAAGGTGTGCCCAGACTGCCCTCTGCTGGCCCCACTTAACGACACCAGGGTGGTGCATGCTGTAGAGGCAGCACTGGCCGCCTTCAACAATCGTAATAATGGCTCCTATTATCAGCTTGTGGAAGTTTCCCGGGCTCAACTTGTGGTAAGACAGAGACCTTTTGATAGACTGGGCAATTCGGTGGCACTTTGGGAATGTGCCAAGAGGATGGTGGAAGAAAAGGGAAAGGAAGGGTCCTTGGGGGCAGGAGGACCCCGAATGTCAGTAGGACCCCAACAACCCTCAGTGCCTCCCCCAAGCTGAGCCACTTTAGCCTAAATCAGCCAGACGCTGCCTATCCCCAGTTCCTCAGTTCTAGTTAACACCAGGGCTCTCTGTTCAGTGGGTGGGAGTTCCCACATTATCCAGAAGCACTCACTGTAAATTCACGGTTCTCCACATCTTTATCATCCATCACCACTGACCATCTGCAGCACTCTTGTAATTGATACTTTATAAAGACATGGGCCTACTTACACAGATAAGGCGTACAAGAGCAGGATCCTAAAATGCCTTTTGATTTACTGAAAAAAATCTAATTGTACTGTGGATAGTTTAGCATATTTGCATGCAACAAAATATTAATACAGAAAACTGGTAGTTTGGATACCAGCCAAAGCATACTTGGAAATGCATTGTATAGGAGATAATTCTATTAACCAGAATACGTATGTGCTTCTCAGAACACCACCACCCCAGGCTATTCCAAATAACAGACATTTTATTATTAGAAGTGTCCATATGCTACATAAGAACTATAAGAAAGAAAGCACAAGTATCTTCCATACTTTCATTTCTATTTTTCATTTGATCCTGCTCTATACAATTAGTGGGAGATGTATTAATTAATCTCTGTACCTTCCTGCTCTATCTTGGAGTAACCTGAACCTGGGGTCTCCAAGTGCAGCCCCAAGTGGGAAGGCAGGTATAGAGATGGGGTGTGGGAGACGGTTTCCAATTAGGTCAGGATAAGGTTGGCCTCTGGGTTCCTACTTTCTACTTGAAAACTTACTCTGCCTTGAATGATGGGCAGTGGGTACCTGCACCTCCTTCATGGGAGACCACGGTATACAAACACTCAGGACATGAGGTCACAATAACTGCCCTATGTAAGCCATCAAGAGCACATTTTGTGTAAGCCATAGAGACCACAGTGTGGTCTACGTGAAGGGTGCTCCCTGAAGGGTACACTGCTATGGCCCTTGCTACTTCCCTCCAGCCTCTCCTTCTCTACCTTTTTCATGCTAAGTCATGTTGCCTCACGAGTATTTTCATCTATTCTCACCAGCCTCTTCCAGTTTCAACCTATGTGGAATTTGCAGTGGCTGCCACTGACTGTGTAGCTAAAGAGGTCATAGACCCAGCCAACTGTAACCTGCTGGCAGAAAAGGTAAGCAGGCTGGGCCCTGGGGACGGCAAAGCTGGTCATAGGACAGAGCGTCCTTAGAGCAAGTTAGTGTGTTGGGGCTGTGGAAGAGACATAACAGTGTCCTGGGGGCTGGATCATGCCAAGCTTTCCTCTAGGGGGTCACCTCCTCCCTTTAAGAGCTGTCTGCAAATCATCTCACTTGCTGGAGGCCCCTGGAGTTAGGAAAAAGACAGAGACTGTTTCCTAACTAAGGCAAGTCATGCCCAGCTGCTGGGAGTATGAAGTGTAGATTTTTAGATATACCTGTGATATGAAATTGTTCAAGTCCTTGAGCCAGTAATGTCCATTTCTAGGAACTTAGCCTAAAGAGATCATCAGAGATGTTGGATGGAAACACACACACACACACACACAGAGAGAGAGAGAGAGAGAGAGAGAGAGAGAGAGAGAGAGAGAGAGAACCAAAAAATGTATACACATTTTTAAGAAAAAAAGAACTGTATTAAAATTGTAATACTCAATATATACCAATAACAAAAGAAGAATACAAGTCACGTTTGACTTCTGCAATTACAAGAGGTGATCAGAGTGGTTACCATCAGCGTCCAGACACTTCTGATTATGGTGAACTACTGCTTGAGCAATGTTAACCAAAATGTCGACTTGTATACATTTTTTTTTGCACTTCCGGTACTATTAAACTGTACACCAAAAATAGTTAGAATGTAAAATTTGCTGCAATTAAAAACAAACAAAAGTAGTAAAGTAATACGTTATAGACAATTTGGAAAATTAAGAAAGACTTAAAGAAACAAAATTATCTGCATTCCTTCCTTTTTTATAACATTTTAATAATTTCTTCCTCTTTATACACAAATGGATTTTTTACTTAATTGAGATTATACTGTTTATAATGTGTGAGGTTTTTTGTAATTTATTATAATCTGAGCATGTTTGTCTTTAACTATTATTTGAAAATATTTTAATGGATTCAAAGTAATTCATTTTATGGAGTCATCATATTGTATTTGATTGTCTCAGTGGTGACTTAGGTTGTTTCCAATATTTTGCAGAAAAAATAACACTTCAATACACATCTTTAAACATAAGTCTTTGTCTAAAAGTTCTGAAAGTTTAAAAATTTTTCTTTTCTTCCTCTTTCGTCCTACTCAGATCTTTTGCTTCCTTAAGTTCCTGGCTCATGTCTGGCCTCTGCTTAGAATCCTTCTCCAAGTACTTCAAACTGCAAAAATCCCTTCCATCTCTGACTCTAACCGCATTCATTTGTTCATTCATTCATTTATCAAATATCATTTGATGGCATATCAAGTATGTATATGTATATGTTCATCAAATATCAATTTCTTCTCTGATAATGAGATTGCTTATATAACAATTATAGCGAGTGTCCTTTGAGTACTTACTCTATGTGGGCACTTCCCAAAGTACTTTACATGGATAATCACATTTCATCTTTACAAGGTTATCCATGCTTTACCTATGGGAAAGTCGAGGCACAGAGAGATTCAGTAATTTGCCCAAACTTGTTCAGCTATTCCCAGGGTAATGTGGGATTCAATCCCAGTAGCTGTGGCTCTGGAGTCCATTAATTGCATTAACAATTATACATGTTGCCTCAGCTGGACTGTTCAAGGGACTGGAGATAGAACAGTGAACAAAGCAATATGCCTCCTGGACCATGGAGCTCACTTAGAGCCTGGGTGCCCCACCTAGCTCTGGGTCATAAATGTCTTGAGCTGTTTCCTCATGGCTGTATGTGGGTAACTCTTGCTTCTCTATCCTGTAAACTCCTACTGGGTGGGGGCCCTATCTCCTCTGCTTTGCACCCCCAAGAATCATACAGCTAGGACACAAGGTTTAGTCAGTAATGCCTTTAAACTGATGGGTGAGAGGTAACAGAAAGAGATGTGAGAGGAGGCCATGGTTTGCTTTGAGCTCTGTCACTGTGTAACATAGGGGAGGTTTCTTTATCAGCCTGCTGTCTGTTTCCTCATGAGGGAAATGAGATAATCTTTGACATTCTATGAGTGTAGTAAGATCTCCCAGTAATACCTTAGGTTTGTCTCACATGGTGATGAGCAACCACTACTATAAGACTCTCCTGTGGTCTCTAGCTCTCTCACTGAGTCCAAAGCCTATAATTTCAGGGTTAAACACGAGAAAGTTGTCTCCGTGTTGCTTCTTTTTCAATGTGCCCAGATATGAACAGGAATCTTTTAGAAGCTAAAAAGCAGTGCTAATTTTCTCACAGACGTGTCTGTTTTATAAGTTAGATATCTTAGTGCAGGCTGCTATAACAAAATACAAGACACTGGATGGCTTATGAAGAACAGAAATTGATTTCTCATAGTTCTGGAAGCTGAGAAGTCCACAATCAAATCACCAGCCGAGTCACTGTCTGGTGAAAGCCTGCTTCCTGATTCATAGGTGACACATTTCACTGTGTCCTAACATGGTGGAAGGAACAAGGGAGCTTTCTTAGGCAGCTTTTATATGGGCACTAATCCTATTCGTGAGGGCCCCACCCTCATGACCTAATCACATCTTAATCACCCCCACCTCCTAATACCACCACCTTGGGCATTAGGTTTGCAACATATAAACATTGGAGCAACATGAATATTCAGTGTGTAATAGTGGGTAATCAGTTACAATGTTTAATTTTGAGTGGAATTAAAAGAAAAAAGAAGATAAAGAAGAAAGAAGAGAAAGGGGCTTCTTATGCAATGTCATAAACATTTATGATATTTTCTGAATTGGCCCTAAGGTTAGAAAAGTTAGTGGTCCGCAAACTTTTGATTGGGTTCACATCTGGTAATTATAAGAGCTACCATATTTTCAGTATCTATTTGATACCTGGCACTGCACACAATAGCGTTATAACTGATTCTTACTGTGATCCTTCAAACCCTATAGTACCCTCATTTCATAGACTCAGAAAAGTGAAGAGCCTTCCTCAAAGCCACCTGGCTAGTAAAAATCAAGGCAGCAAACTTCATTTTGCTTGGCCCTAAAGCCTGCTGAAGCACCGCTACCTCTCGGAGTTAGCTATGTCTCATTCGTTATTTAGGAAGTGGAGAGGCACCTCGCAGAGGCATAGCCTTTTTGCAGTTTTGTTAAAGACCTTGGAAGGGATCAGAGAGGAAAATATCATCTAAGAGGAGCAAGTCTGCTTCCAAGTCATAGGTGAGCCAGGAGGGACCCCCACCTCCCTATCCTTCTGATCCTGGGTCCAAATTTGGGCTAAATGAGGAGAGAAGATTCTGAACTGATTCAATTCACATCTCTGAATCTGTTAAAGGAAATGTCATCCTCATTTGTGGATTTATAGAGTGTTTCTATGAGATAGCTAATGCACATTTACTTGAAGAAGTATAAAAACCAAATCTCACTTGGTTATACATTTAATGGAAGAAAAAAATTTGAAGGTCCCAGGAAATTCTGCAAGTGTCTTTAAGACTTTAGGGAAGGAAGAGATAATTTTGGACTCATGGCTTCCTGGAGAAGCTTAGGGTTGAACTAGACCATAGAGGATGGGTGTGTTTATATAGGCAGAGTGAGAGGAAAGGGGGCGTTTCAGAAGAATGAAAAAGTATAAGCATGTCCTAGTGGAAGAAATAATAGGGAGAAGAGTCAGGTGATCCTCACATCACTTTGCCTCCAAGAAAAAACTGACGAGCATAGTGGTAAAAGAGTTGTTTTGAAGTCATGCCCATGTTAATTAAGTCCCCAGCTCTGCCAATTACAAGAGGCCTGGCCTTTGGCCAGCTATTCAAACTGCTTAATCCTCAGTTATCTCCTTTCCAAATGTATTAAATGAAGCACACTACACAGGTTCTTTCTGAGGATTAACTATCACATAGTTCAGTTCTTGGTTCACTAATTTGAGGAAGTCATTATTATCTCTCAGATCATTCTGGAATATCCAGATCTTAATCTTAACACGCTCTATTTCACCTCAGTGGTCAATAACTGAGAATCACAATTTCTTCTAGCTCACGCGATCTAAGAAGCAATAAAGCTCTACCTCACCCTCTGCCAAAAAACTCTGGGTGAAGGAAATGCATTATCAGAGGTCTGGCTTCACACAAAGCTATCTCAGATGGGTGACATCCTTCTTCACAGCAGCAACACTAACATTCCACCAGGCTTCTGGTCATTCTCTACAATCTGCATTTATCACTTGATATGTTTTTCTTAGCTCTTTGAAGAGAAGGGCTGGGAAACGCAGCCTAATGATCCCTGACCAATGTGAAAAGTCAGAAAATAATGAGCTGGTCCTGATTCCTTTCCAGGGCTCATTTTGTGAGGCTGGCCCACAGCAGTTTCTGTGTTTTTTTTCTTCCCTCAAGTTTTTGGTTCACTCTATGTTGTCTGGCTGCGCTGCGGCCCCTTACTAGCATTTAAACAGAGTCAGAAGATGTGGGCCCTAGTCTAACTCTGCCACTTCTTAGCAAGGCAATCTTTGGCAGGCCATTTACGTCTCTAGGCCTGAGCTGATTCATCTGTCCAATAGAGATCAACTGAAAGATGTGTGGGAGAGTGCCTTGGAAGTCCTCCAAGTGAACAGCACATATTAAGGTGGAGAAAGTAAAATCAAGCAGGTGCACTGTGCCCCTTTCTTCTTAACCCAACCATCAGATGAGTCTCAGATTCTGCAATAAAAATCCCTCCTGTGAAGTTCACTCTGAATGTGAACCTACGACCTTTGTATCTATTTTGGGCAAGGAAATGAGTTTCCTAGTATCCATCCTTCCTGTAAGCTTGAGAAAGGCCTCACAGAGGAACTGACCAAAGAGATGAGATAGATGGTACCCCTTGCTCCCTGGAATTACAGCCCACTTGATGGAACCCCAAGCCAGTTTGATGTAGCCCTTTTAATACAATGGCATATATCAAGGATGCCACAAAAATGTGTACAAGTGGGCACTTTGGTCAACGTTGCTCAAGCAGTAGTTCGCCATAATCAGAAGTGTCTGGACGCTGATGGTAACCACTTTGAGCACCTCTTGTAACTGCAGAAGTCAAACGTGACTTGTATTCATCTTTTGTTATTGGTATATATTGAGCATTACAATTTTAATACAGTTTTCCTTTCTTAAAGTGTGTATAAATTTTTTTGGCACCCTCTTTATATATATGATTTGTAAGGGTGAAATTCAGGGAATCAATAACACAGTTAAATTTGCTAGTTTGCAGTTTAACTCACCCCATAGTTCACTATCTAGCCACCTATAATTAGACTTAGTTTGTTTGCAGTTTGATCCATCCTGATATTCATCTCTTTTCTCTTTGTTTCTCCCCTCACTGATTAACTTAAGAGCTCTGTTCCCTTTCTCAAGGCTACCCATACGTTATTAATTAACAACATCCTAACCTGAAAAGAGCAATTTCTTAATCCTCGGGTGCCCGGACACTGTAATCCAATTTACAACTTCCCTACAGTTTTTACTAGTGACGTACAGTCCCAGGCCTCGATGGCTAAGTCTGAGTCCAGAGTCCAGAAATAACATCATCTTCAAACAGACCAGACCCCAGGAAGGATGTCAGCCCTCAAACCTGCCTGACCAACTCCCCCTTTCCTATAAAAGAAAAAGTTAATCTGAAGTTAGTGCAGCTGTCCACTCTCAGACTCTGGACTCTGCCCCAGGCAAGCCCCCACCCCCTCCACCAGTGTTTCTCTCTTTATTACCCGAGTCAGCCATCATCTTTCAACACTACCATGGGCATTCCCTCTCTGCCCTAACTTTACTAAAAAAACTTCCTTTGTAGAGTCTGTGAATGCTTTCACCTTTGTGAACGACCAGGGCTTAATTCCATGCCATGACATGATTTATCATTGATACAAAATGACCCCAAGAACATCTGAATGTCTAACAGGAGGGAGTCATTGAATAAAATACGGCACATCAGTAATAGAAAATTATACAGACACTAAAAATTATATTTTCAAGGAATAATGAATGAATGATGTAAGAAAATACTCTCATATTATAGTAAGTTAAAAACACAGGTTACGAAATGGCATAGTCAAAATGATCCCAATTTGTACATGATATTTACCAGTATTTAAGAATAAAAGAGAAATTACATGGATGTTAACGGAAGTTCTCCTGGCTCACCACCGTTTTGGGGATTATGGGTGATTTCTCCCACTCGCAAAGCATTTCTGTATTTTCCACATTTTATATAGAATTATATAGTATATACGTTCTGTAAGTAGAAACTATAAACTTTAGAAAAAGTTTTTCTTAAAAAGGAATTCAAGTTGAAGGCTTTTTTTCCTTTGATATGTTGTAGTCTTAGTGAAACTGGGGGAGAAATCCATGTTTTGAACCTGTTCAAATAACTCCTCTCTTTCTGTGGACAGCAATATGGCTTCTGTAAGTCAACACTGACTCAGAAGGTTGGTGGGGAAGACGTTGCAGTGACCTGCACAGTGTTCCCAACACAGGTAATGGCGTCATGGATACACTTGCCCTCATCTTCAGAATACAATGACCCTTTGACATTTATGCAGTGCATTTGTAAATACAGGGCATTTGCTGCCCTGTCCTTCTGAGCCCCACAATGATAAATAGCCCTAGGGTATGTGGAATGATCAACAAATGGACGGGTGTTTCAGCCATTCCTTCCCCTCCAATGAACTGGAGTCTACAGCACAGTAACATCCTCATGGGTAGTTGACAAAGCCACCTTTTTATTTGCTCGGATGGGAGTGGTTTTCTGAGTTGCAGAGACCAGGTGGCCAGATTGGCCTGGTAGCTCTCCACAGCTACAGGTGTAGACAAAGAGGGTGACAGTGCTGGTGAAAGTTAGCCATAAGGTGGGGTTCTTTTGCTCCTGGGACATGTATGAGTCCACCATCCCAAGACAATTGGTGAGAAAGGGACTACCATAAGCCAGTTACCCTCCTCTGTAGTTCTTATAACTATCCTTTGCACCCAGGTAGTATTTTTTTTTTTGGTCAGATTCCTTGCAAATAAAAATTATTACTGTGAGAGAATTGGGTGGGGTTCCACCGAGAAGCATGGGTGGCCTTGTCTGGAAAGAGAAAGGTAGCTAACCTAAGATAATGGTTCTGTCTCCAGCCTGTGTTACCAGATGGCACCAACGGACCTAGCCCTATGGTGGCCTCAGCTGCGCCTGCATCTCCTCCAGCAGCTGCGGTAATGGTGGGACCCCTGGTGGTGGCAGCTCCCCCGCCAGTGCACCGGGCTCACTACGACCTGCGCCACGCCTTCACAGGTGTGGCCTCAGTGGAGTCAGCCTCAGGAGAAGCGTTCCACGTGGGGAAAGCACCCATGGTGGCACAGCCTGGTGTTGCTGTTGCTGCTGGTCCAGTGGTCCGCCCTTGCCCCGGGAGAATCAGACACTTTAAGATCTAGATGTACGTCAGAAATGAGAAGGTTTGGCACAGAGAACATAGCCACCATTTTGTCCAAGTCTGGGTAGGGGTGGGGGCATTGTCTGCTATCAAAGCAAGTGCTACATGTGACCTAGATTAATATCAAGTCTTGAATCCCAACTTTGCTTCCTTATTCAGAGGACAGAAGCAGAGGGGGTGATGGTTATGTTTGATGGAAGGTGTAAGGCCGGCAAACTCATTGTTTTGATGCTAAGCTACCACCATTGTGTTCTCTGCCTTCTTTGACTGCACAAAAACAATTGGAACTGTGACTTTGAGAGGTGCTCTTGTCAAGCTTATATCTGCTTGTTAATAAAAGTGTCTGAAGGACTTTCCTTAGTAAAGAAGGTTCTAAGCTGAAATGTAGTCATGATTATTGCCTGCTTCCTCCAAGCTCATGTGTGTGGTCTGTCTTCCTAACAGCCACACCACAAGTGTCCCCAAGCAAAATCAAAGTGAAAATAGAAACAAAATAGAAAAAAATCTGCTATATTACTATATGGGAAAAAGTGAGGCTAGAATCTGCTTACAACCCACAGGATATGCCCATTTCCTTGCAAGAAAATAATTATTTTCATCTCATAAGGGAAAAAAAATATTGCTAAAAGAGGACAAAGTACCTGAACGGGGTACAGATAAATCAACTGTTGGTTTTCCCCAATACCCAGGTAAAGAGGGATTGGTAATAAACACAGGAACCTCACTTTAATTATATCTGTTTATAATTCATGTTTAAAATAACTGTTGAGTGTACTGTATACACGTCATTTTATGACACAGGATTGGTCTTTCCAGCCATTTAAAGGCTTTAACTGAAAGCTCTGGTTTATAGCATAAATAGAGGAGGGATACCCAGACAAGTAAATCTAGTGGACATTTGTAGACACCATCCAAGTGTTCAGATAACATAAAGGAATAAACAGTTCCCACTACAGAATGGTGCCTAGACAGTTTCAGTTTTTCTCTATTAGAATTAGGTTGATCTGACCAACCTAAGTTATGGGCCCTTTCATGTGGAATTTTATAGGGGTGGGACTAACAACCAGTTGAGTGGCTTCACCTGAACCAAGGAGACTCAATAAAGCATTGAAACTATCATTCTTGCCTAGAGGTTTTGTCAATATTCCAGTAACTAGAGGAAGGTAGGAAAACCACTAGGTACTTCAGAAACAAGGGAAGATGAGGAAGGTATGGTCAGCTGGGCTTAATGCTGCAGAAAGAGCAATGAGAATGAGGAATGAAAAATGGCCATGGTTAGTTGGCTGATTAGCACGTCATGGTGACCACTGGCAGTTGCAGTTTCACTAGGAGGGTAAGTGTAAAAGCCTCGTTGCAGAGGCTTGACTAGTAATATGTATATGATGAAGAAATGGAGAGGCACATATATCCTCCTCTTTCAATTTGATAGGGAAGAGTGGGAGAGATAAGATGTAATCTAAAGGAACTGGGTGGAGAGAGTTCTTTTTCAAGAAAGGAGAGTTTTGAGCCTGTTTAGGGCAAAAGATAGAAGGAGATGGAAGAAGAAAAAATGGAGATGATGGGGTGGGGTGCCACAGGAAATATTTAGTGGAGAGCTGGAAATGGGAAGGTTTGAGCAATTCTGCTAAAGATTCTAGCCCTTCCTTGAGGGAGCTTGGAAGAAGATCCTGAAAAGGCACCTTTCACCCAGTGCTAAAAGAGACTCATCCACTGTCCACTCTTGTACACACAGGTGTGTCTGTGAGGGAGCATATGGTATATTAGTCACAATGTTTTCCATGGTAGTTGGTAGATACCTAACCCAAAGTAGCTTAAGTAAAAAGGTGAATGCTACTACCTATGTACCGGGAATTCAAATGGATGTCCTAAGGCACAGCTGGATCCAGGGGTTCAAAAGATATCCTCTCTCTCTCTCTTTCTCTCACTCTTGCTCTCTCCCATCCCTTCCCCTCTCCCTGCATTTCTCAGTAATGCCTGCCTTTAGTCTTAGCCAGGATGGCTATTGTCAGTCTCACACCTCCATCAGCATTAGTGCCTAAGCCTGTAGAAAGAAAGAAGGTTTAGTGAAGAAGGGCCAAGAAAGGAGCTATTCCAGAGGAATAGCAGGCATGAAGGCCTAGAGGTAGGAAATAGGTCAATGTAGCCAAGGATGAGAAAAGAAGCTGGCCTGAAGCATGCCAGAGGAGGAGGAGGGCTGTAGAAGAGGAGATTGAAGAAGTGGACAGGGCATGAGCTGCCTTGAAGTCCTCAGAAGGAGATGGGATGTTGTTATTCTCAGTGCAGTGGGAAACCATTAAAGGTTTTAAGCAGGGCAGTGGCTTCATCTGCTTTATGTTACAAAATCAGGCTACTCAGGCTTTGTGGTTCTCAACTTAGCGATGGGGTGAGGTGGGTGCAGAAGTATCACCTTGCCCTCGGAGAGACATTTGGAAGTAAGTAGAAGCATTTACTTCCATGGTACTGGGCAGAGGCTAGGGATGCTACACTTTCTGAAATGAACAGGACAGCCCCGGCATTGCACAATGATTAATTAATGCTCCAAATGCCGATCGCTTTCAGGTTGGGAGTTGCTATAGGGAAAATGTGTTGTAGCTGGGCAAGAATAGCTACAGGATAGGAAGTGACTGGAGCTTTCTAGGGGAGAGATAAGTGTACCTTAGACTAAGGTGATAAGCAGCATATGTGGTAAAACAATGATATAATTAATTTGCAGGTAGAACTCCATGGATTTGCTGATGACTCTGATGTGGGTGGGGGTGAGTAAGAGAGAGGTGAAGGATAGCTCCTGAATTTGTAGCTTTGGAAACTGGGTAGGTGGTGGTGCCATTTACTGAGGCAGAGGGCACTGGTTTACTTCATTTGAGTTACCTTAGCTTCTCTCCTCTCTGTCTTGAAATCGTGCAGTTGATTTTTCTGTCAGGCTAACCCAGGCCTCTCAAAGAAGCAAGTGAATCTGAGAGACCTGTGTGACCTGGCCAAACTGCTTCACCTGTCACTTCTCATTTCCCTCATTATACAACCAGATGTACACAACAGCTTGGCAGGATTGTAGGGAGGATTACAAGAAATGGTAGAAGTTTGTGCTTGGAATCTTCTTGACACGTTCAAGGTTCTCAGTAAATGTCCTACCTCTCTGCGTCCTCATCCTGTCCTCTGAATTTGGTTGCTTCAGTAGCCTATGTTCTTGACCATCTCTTAAAGGTACTCTCTGCATGGCAGGGCCATCCTCTTTCATGATTTAAACTCTCGGTCTTACACAAATAACTTCCAACTTTACAGCTCCAGCTTGGGCCTCTCTTTTGAATTCCAACACTGCATTTCCAAATTTCTCCAGGATTTCCTCACTTGAATTTACCTAGAACAGTTTCCTATGTGATTTATTTTATCTAAGAGATGCATACCTGAAGACTCAGACTCAGCATTATTTAAAATGTGCATATGCTAGAGAAAAAATTCTTCCCAAGAATAAACACATAAATTAGAGAGGATGAGTTATGGAGCTGTTAAATCTACTGTACTTATAGCACATTTTTGCATTCATGTTGCTCTATATTTTCTCAACATAATTTTTAACGTTTTGCTGAGTATTCTCTTCTAAATTAATAGCATTGCATCCGTCTCATTTACTTGCCTTTTTAGTGGCTTTTTAATCACATCCATCTCAGGTTGCAATGTTACTGAATATCAGGCATGTTTTTCAGTACCTGTACCATCATCACCAGTTAACAGTATTTGATGAATGTTAAGATAATACAAGCATTAACTTCCCATTAATCATTTTCATAAAATATTGCTGACGTGGACACACTCTAATTTCTGCCTTGGCTTTTAGGATATTTTATCACCATTCCTGAAATGTTCATTTTCCTCTGCCATTGGGCTGCCCCTTCCCATCCTTGTAATTATTACTGACACCCACAGGGACTCTCCCACGTTCACTAATCGCTTTAGTGTCTCTCCTCTCCACCCCGGCCAACTTCAACACCGCTTGCTGATGGCCCATCCCCATCCAACGTGGGGATTTCTCCCCCATCTTGCCTCCTCTCCTACGTCTCTGTTTCTACCACCCTCTTGTTCCCACCACGACACCCTCACGGAGCAGTTATCCTCGTCCTGAATGGCAAAACTTGCTCTACCTTTGCTCTGCTCTTAGCCACTTTTTCACTCACCTCTCAGTCACCCTTGATCAGGTTAAACCAGTTGTTCAAGCTCGCTGAGGGCTTCAGCCCCTCTATTTCTACGTATGAGTCCATCTGTCAGACTCCTCCTTGTTTTACTTCCTTGTCTGTGAGGCCCAATCCCACAGTGAGTCACTTCACTGATACCTACACAAGCACCCTCTGCAAGTCTTGACCTCTGTCCTCTGGACCACATGCCTTTCCAGGGCCCACCTCCAGCTGGACCTTTCTGCTATTCACAGCCTGCTGGCTCCGGCTAAAGGACTTCCCATAGCTTGGCTCTTGATACCGTGACAAATGTTGCTTCTGTCCCCAAGTGGGACCATGGGGTTACCCCCTTTCATGCTCCTCATTTTTACTCCTTCCTATTTTGCACAATGGCTAATCAATATATTTTCCTCTTTTGAGTTCCTGATTACACTCTTATATCTTGATCCTCAACATTTATTCAGTTTCCAAATATTCCCAGGTAAAAATTCCGCCCCCCCACACACCCCTCTAGTATATCTCTAAAGTCTCCCATTCTTACCTCCTCTCTTGCTCAGAGTAGATGTCTTTCTCCTCTCTCAAGCTGTCCTCCCTACCCCATCCCACCCTCCGTAATTATTTTGCCCTCCCTAGCATCCTTTCCATGCTTACATCAGCCTCACCCTTTCCACTGACCTCAAATATTTTCAGATAATTTCCATCCTAAAAAGTCATTCTCCCCTTGATCCTGCATCCCTCTTGATCCTGCAAGCCTCTTCCCTATCCCACCCTTTCCCTTTACCATCAAACCTCCTTTTAAAAAATATTTACTAAATTTCTTTTAAGTGTTACATACTCATGAAGAAAATTTGGAAAATACTGAGAAGCTGAAAGAATAAAAATAAGTGCCTCCTATAGTCCTACATCTCAGATATAGACACTATTAACATTTTTTGTATTGTATTCATTCTACCTCCAAACCCTTCTCCACAGAGGTGCTTCATAAAACAGTATAATTATCCTGTAGTTTCAATGGTCTATTGAGCTATTAAGCTAGATTATAACATAAATGTTTTCTGTCATTACATAGGCCTCACAAACATAATTTGCAAAGACTTGTCAGTATTCCAGCAAATGGACATATTGTAGTTTGTTTATCCATTCTCCTATTGTTGGATGTTGAGGTGGCTACCACCTTTTCAGTTGGGACATGGCAATTGTCGAACACAAGACAATGGACCCAAAATGGAGTCACTTATGCTAAACCCCACATCTCCAAACCAAGACTTAATTACAGTATCAGCTCTCCCAGAAATGGAATCTTAAACCAGTCAATCAGGAAACCTCTGATCAGTACCAGTTAGGTAATCCACCTGATAGACTTCTGCTGTTCCCCTAAAGCAGGGGTGTCAAAACTTTTTTCAACGTTTTTTTACCAAGGGCCATATGAGGTAAACTACACAAACAGCCGGGCCACTCACTCGAGGTGAAGTACATATTGCCTCACCTGGTTTATTTAAGCAAACTAAATATATTTTTGGAATTTGCTAAGGGCCAATTAACAATGGATTGCGGAACGCAGTTGGCCCGCGGGCCACAGTTTTGACACCCCTGCCCTAAAGGAAAGTAACTTTGCAATTAACTAACTCACTTTTTTGCCTACTATAATTTCCTTGTTTCTACTCTCTTCTGCTTATAAAAGTCTTTCATTTTGTACAGCTCCTTAGAGTTCCTTTCTATCTTCTAGATGGAATGCTGCCTGATTCCAATCAACTTTTGTTCAAATAAACTCAAACATTTTAATATGCATCAGTTTATCTTTTAACACAATAAATATTATGCATAAATTTTTCCAATATTTATGAATACTTTCTAAGGGTAGAGTCTCAGAAATAGAACTACTATTCCAAACTCATATGCATATTTTATGATTTTTGGCATTTATTGTCCTATTGCTCTCCAAGCAGATTTTCCCAATCGACACAGCCAGAATCTGAGTGCTCATTTTACTGATGATGCCACCACTCAGCATTACCATTCCCCCAGCCAAGTGCCTGAGTAATTAAGAGGTAATTGATTATATCCCTATCACACCTCAGTCCACTATGCTTTGGCTCATATTCACACCAATATAATGAAATTACTCTGGAGAAAGGTCCCCATTGACTTCCTTATTCCAAAACCATTGATCCACTGATTTGTTTCTTCTTCTTATGCTATTTAATCTCTCTGCAATGATTGATGCTTTGTTTACCTCCTATTTGGAGCTCTTTCTCTGTCTCTATCTCCTCTAGACATCTCTAAAGAGGTCAGAGTCCCTGGGATTTTCATGTTGGCTCTTCTCACTTTATATGCTCTGCCTGGCAACCTTATCCACTCCGCAACTTCCATTTTCTGAGTGGTCTCATTCCATAGTCTCCTCCTTCTGTGGTATTTTTAATCTCCTCCTCTCTAATAGCCCCACACCCTCAGTATATAATGAGACTCAAGTCTCTCCCATTTTTTTAAGAGGCCCTTCCTCAATCCTGTACTCCTTTCTTTCATGTGTCACTTTCTCCTATTTGCAGCCAAGCTCTCAACTTCCTGAACTCCCGTTTATTTTTTAAAATGATTTTGTTGTTATTTTCTTGTTTTGTACAAAGCTAAGATTACAAAAGTTGGTATGAGATTGAGATTAGTAGCAAACTACAATGGGTTTATTTATTTATTTATTTATTTATTTATTTATTTATTTATTTATTGGGCTCATTGCCATGTCACAGACTTATCATGTTCAGAAGTGAGCATAGAAAATTCTAGGAGGTTTATTTCATACTAGAATACCTCTTGTCATTTGGTGGGGTGTTATGTTTGTTTTACTCTAATTTCATAGGTATGAGTTATGCACTCCTTCAACCTGGGCTTAACCTAAGTGGTCTTTTTTTTTTCTTCAAACAACAATTTGGCTTCCATGCCCACCACTCCATTAAAACTTCTGTCAACAAAGGCCACCAGGGACCTCTTGGGTGCTGAATCCCAGAGATACATGTTTAGCTTTTTATTTTTGTTCAAGTTCTCAATGTCACTTGACCCTCTGATCACCCCTTTCCATTTTGAATTCAGTCCTTCCTTGTCCATGGAGCCTGGCTGTCTCCTGTGCAGCCTTTCAATCTCAGACTTTTTTTCAAAAGTTTATTTTCCTCTGCTTGTCCTTGAAAGATTAGTTTTCCCAGAGTTCCACCTCAATTCTCATTACCTTACCTGCCCTCCCAGAGTGAGCTCGTCACTCCCAGCGTCTCAGCTTCCATACAGTACTAATGATGATTACTCATCCCCTTTAAGGTTCAGTTCCATTTATCCAACATCTATTATAAGTCTCCACTTACAGATCCATTAGGTCCTTCAAATTTAACAGTCCGGAACTCAGTTCTCCATCCCCTCCCCTCCCAAATCTCCATTCCTATGACAGCAGCACAACTCCTCAGCCTAGTCACGGAGCCTGGCACCTCTGGAGTCATTCTTGGCCCCTCCTTCTTCCTCACTGTCTATCTAATGAGTCACCAAGTCTTGATTTTCTACATCCTTCTACATCTCAGATTCTTCCCTTCCTCTCTATTTGCATGATCATTTCTGTCTCTGCTGCAGCATCACCTCTGACAGGTCTTCCTCGTTCACAACTGTATCAGTCAGTGTTCAACCTGAAGAGATATTACAGGGAATTATCTTAGGCAATTATGCCTACCCTTAATGGTGGGGCTGGATAAACAGTCCCTCTAAGGCTATGCTATATCTGATGTTGAAGCCTCAAGTCCTCAGGGCAGGTGTTCAGGAATAGAAGATGAATGTGATGTGGGGAGATCGAGAGCAGGCTGGAATCCACAAACATGAACTGGAACCTCACAAGGATAAGCTGACACCCATGTCCATTCCTTTGCCTCTGACTTTAGTGATGAGGGTATCCTGCAGAAGACAGCATCATTCATCACTGCTACCTGGAGCGATCTTTCTGAGAACCAAGTCTTCAAAGTCCTTCTGTGACTCCCCAGTGCTTTGAGAATACTATGCAAATTACTACAGCACAGAGTGTCCTCAGGTCCCTGCCTGCCTACCCCTCTGTCCTTTTTTTTTTTTTTTTTTGCTCTATTTCTCATGCCTCCTGTGCTATTATTTTTTTTTTAAGTTTTTCTTTTTTTTTAATTAGTTTCAGGTGCACAAGACAAAGTAATACTTAGACGTTTATCATTATATCCCTCACACTGTGTGAACCCCCCTCCCCCCATCCACTATCCCTCTGACATCGCACAGAGCCATTACATTTCCACTGTCTCTATTTCTAATGCTGCAATCCTCTTCTTGTAAGTATACACATACATATATATACATATATAGATATATAAAATTATAGTTGGCATTCATTATTGTTCAGCTTCAGGTGTACAGTGCAGTGATCAGGCATCTACATCATCCCTGAGGTGGTCTCCCAAATGGGACAAGTGTCCATGAGATATCCTGCAAAATCTTTACAACATTATTGATTACATTCCCCAAAATAATTTTCAAAACCCTGTAGCCATCTTGTGGTTACCGACTGTTTTCTAATCCCCTCACCTTCCCCCTTATCCCCACACCCCCACCCATCTAGCAACCCTCAGTTTTTCCTCTATCTCTCCAAAACTGTTTCTGATTAGTTCATTCACTTATTCTTTTCTTTAGATTCCATATATAAGTGAGATCATACGGTATTTGTCTTTCTCTGTCTGACTTATTTCACTTAACATAATGTTCTTTAGGTCCATCCATGTTGTTGCAAATGGTAAGATTTCTTTCTTCTTTATGGCTGCATAAGATTCCCATGTATAAATGTACCACAGTTTCTTAATCCAGTCATCAACCGATGGGCATTTCGGTTGTTTTCATGTCTTGGCTATTGTGTATAGTGCTGCAATAAAGATTTTTGAATTAGAGTTTTGGATTTCTCCAGATAGATACCTAGGAGTGGAATTGCTGGATCATAAGGTAGTTCCATTTTCAGATTTTTGAGATACCTCCATACTGTTTTCCATAGTGGCTGCACCAATCTGCAATCCCACCAACAGTGCACAAGCGTTCCCTTTTCTCCACATCCGCGCCAGCACTTGTTGTTTGTTGATTTATTGATGATAGCCATTTTGACTGGGGTGAGGTGGTATCTCATTGTGGTTTTTATTTGCATTTCTCTGATGGTTAGTGAGGTTGAGCATT
Organism: Rhinolophus ferrumequinum; assembly: GCF_004115265.2. Lineage (NCBI taxonomy): Eukaryota > Metazoa > Chordata > Mammalia > Chiroptera > Rhinolophidae > Rhinolophus > Rhinolophus ferrumequinum. Next base: position 58,987,212 of record NC_046285.1, on the reverse strand, counting down.
TCTTCATATGTCTCTTTGCCATCTGTATGTCCTTTTTAGAAAACTGTCTCTTCATGTCCTCTGCCCATTTTTTAATTGGGTTGTTTGTTTTTTTGGAGTTGAGTTGAGTGAGTTTTTTTTATAAATTTGTGATATTAACCCCTTATCAGATATATCATTGTCAAATATCTTTTCCCATTCAGTAGGATCCCTTTTTGTTTTATTGATGGTTTCCTTTGCTGTGAAAAAACTTTTTAGTTTGACGTAATCCCACATGTTTATTTTTTCTCTTACTTCCCCCACGCGAGGGGATATATCAGTAAAAATCTTACTCTGGGTAATGTCTGTGAAGTTTCTTCCTATATTTTCTTCTAGGAATTTTATGGTTTCAGATCTTACATTTAAGACTTTAAGCCATTTTGAATTTATTTTTGTATATGGTGTAAGGAGGTGGTCCAGCTTCATATTTTTGCATCTGTCTGTCCAGGTTTCCCAGCACCATTTATTGAATAGACTGTCTTTACCCCACCGTACATTCTTGCTTCCATTGTCGTAGATTAAATGACTATATAGGCATGGATTTATTTCTGAACTCTCATCTGTTCCATTGATCTATGTGTCTGTTTTTATGCCAGTACCATGCTGTTTTGATTACTGTAGCCTTGTAGTATAATTTGATGTCAGGTATTGTTATACCTCCCACTTTGTTCTTATTTCTCAAGATTGCTGAGGCTATCCGGGGTCTTTTATGGTGCCATATAAATTTTAGGATTATATGTTCTATTTGTGTGAAAAACGTCGTTGGTAGTTTGATAGGATTTGTATTGAATATGTATATTGCCTTAGGCAGTATGGACATTTTAATTATATTAATTCTTCCTATTCATGAACATGGTATGTGTTTCCATCTATTTGTGTCTTCTCTCATTTCTTTCTTCAGTGTCTTATAATTTTCTGAGTACAGATCTTTTACTTCTTTTACTTGGTTAAATTTATTCCCAGGTATTTTATAGTCTTTGAAGCAATTGTAAATGGGATTGTTTTTTTAATTTCTCCTTCTGATGTTTTATTATTGGTATATACAAATGCAACTGATTTCTGAATATTAACTTTGTATCCTGCTACTTTACTAAATTCATCTATCAGCTCTAATAGTTTCTTGGTGGAGTCTTTAGGGTTCTCTATATATAGTATCATGTCATCTGCATATAATGACAATTTTACTTCCTCCTTACCAATTTGGATGCCTTTTATTTCTTTTTCTTGTCTGATTGCTGTGGCTAGAACTTCCAGCACTATGTTGAATAGAAGTGGAGAAAGTGGGCAACCTTGACTTGTTCCTGATATTAAGGGGAATGGTTTTAGCTTTTCCCCATTGAGTATGATGTTAGCTGTGGGTTTATCATATATGGCCTTTATTATGTTGAGATATGATCCCTCTATTCCCACTTTCTTAAGAGTTTTTTATCATAAATGGCTGCTGGATTTTATCAAATGCTTTTTCTGCATCTGTTGATAAGATCATGTGATTTTTATTTTTCATTTTGTTAATGTGGTGTATCACATTAATAGATTTGCGGATGTCGAACCACCCTTGTGTACCAGGGATGAATCCCACTTGATCATGGTGTATGAGCTTTTTAATGTATTGCTGAATTCTGTAATATTTTGTTGAGGATTTTTGCATCTATGTTCATTAGAGATATCGGCCTGTAGTTTTCTTTTTTTGTGGTGTCTGTCTGATTTTGGGATCAGGGTGATAGTGGCTTTGTAAAAAGTGTTTGGGAGTCTTCCCTCCTTCTGGATTTTTTGGAAGAGCTTGAGGAGAATAGGTGATAATTCTTTTTTGAACGTTTTGTAAAATTCACCTGTAAAGCCATCTGGTCCAGAGCTTTTGTTTGTTGGAAGATTGTTGATTACTGATTCAATTTCCCTGGTGGTAATCAGTCTATTCAGGTTTTCTGTTTCTTCTTGAGTTAGCCTTGGAAGGTTGTACGCCTCTAGAAAATTGTCCATTTCTTCCAGATTGTCAAATTTGTTGGCATATAGTTGCTCATAGTAATTTCTTAAAACTTTTTGTATTTCTGCGGTGTCTGTTGTCACTTCTCCTCTTTCATTTCTGATTTTATTAATTTGGGTCCTCTCTCTCTCTTTTTTAATGAGTCTGGCTAAAGGTTTGTCGATTTTGTTTATCTTCGCTAAGAACCAACTCTTGGATTCATTGATCTTTTGTATTGTTTTTCTGGTTTCTATGTCATTTATTTCCTCTCTGATCTTTATTATCTCCTTTCTTGTACTCCCTTTGGGCTTATTTTGCTGTTCTTTTTCCAGATCCCTTAAGTGTGAAGATAAACTGTTGATTAGTGATGTTTCTTGTTTCTTTAGGTAGGCCTGCAAAGCTATGAATTTCCCTCTTAGGACTGCTTTCTCGGCATCCCATAGATTTTGGGTCGTCGTGTTTTCATTTTCGTTTGTCTCAAGATATCTTTTGATTTCTTCCTTGATCTCCTGGTTGACCCATTCATTGTTTAGTAACATGTTATTCAGCCTCCATGAATTGGTGTGTCTTCCAGTTTTTTTCGTATAGTTCATTTCTAATTTCATAGCTCTGTGGTCAGAGAAGACAATCGGTATGATTTCAATTTTCTTAAATTTATCAAGAATTGTTTTGTGGCCTAACATATGGTCTATCTTGGAAAATGTTCCATGTGCGCTTGAGAAGAACGTGTATTCTGCAGCTTTGGGGTGAAATGCTCTGAAAATATCGATTAAATCCAAGTGGTCTAATGTGTCATTTAAGGCTGTTGTTTCCATATTGATTTTCTGTCTGGAAGACCTGTCCCTTGCTGTCAGAGGTGTGTTGAAGTCCCCTACTATGATAGTGTTACTGTTTATCTCTGTCTTTATGTCAGTCAATATCTGTTTTATATATTTAGGTGCTCCTATGTTGGGTGCATAGATGTTTACTAGGGTTATGTCCTCTTGTTGGATCGATCCCTTTATTATTATATAGTGCCCATCTTTATCTTTTAATATGTTCTTCATTTTAAAGTCTATTTTGTCAGATATAAGTATTGCAACTCCAGCTTTTTTCTCATTTCCATTTGCATGAAATATCTTACTCCAGCCCTTCACTTTCAGCCTGTGTGTGTCTTTTGATCTGAGGTGAGTCTCTTGTATACAGCATATACAAGGGTCTTGCTTTCTTATCCACTCAGCCACCCTATGTCTCTTGATTGGAGCATTTAATCCATTTATATTTAAAGTGATTATTGATAGGTACATAGTTATTGCCATTTTTAAATTTGTGGTTAGATTGTTTTCATCTTCTTCTATTTACAGGAGTCCTTTTAGTATTTCTTGCAATGCTGGCTTGGTGGTAATAAATTCCTTTAGCTTATTCTTTTCTGGGAAGTTTTTTATCTCTCCATCAACTTTAAATGATAGCCTTGCTGGATAAAGCAATCTAGGTTGTAGGCCTTTGTTTTCCATCACTTTGAGTATCTCCTGCCACTCCCTCCTGGCCTTCAATGTTTCTGTAGAAAAGTCATTTGATAGTCTTATGGGAGTTCCCTTGTATGTAACCCTCTGTCCTTCTCTTGCTGCTTTTAGGATTCTCTGTTTGTCTTTAAGCTTTGCCATTTTAACTATAATGTGTCTTGGTGCGGACCTGTTTGGGTTTATCCTGGTTGGAACTCTCTGCACTTTCTGGGCTTGTATGTTGGTTTCTTTCATCAGGTTGGGGAAGTTTTCAGACATTATTACTTCAAATATGTTCTCAATTCCTTGCTTCCTCTCTTCACCTTCTGGTATTCCTATGATGCGCATGTTGTTGCGCTTGATGTTATCCCAGAGGTCTCTTAAACCATCTTCATTGTTTTCTATTCTTTTTTCTTTCTGTTGTTCCATTTGGGTGATCTCTGCTACCTTGTCTTCTAAGTCGCTGATTCGATCCTCTGCTTCATCTAACCTGCTGGTAATTCCTTCAAGTGAGTTCTTTATTTCAGTAATTGTGTTCTTTAGTTCTAACTGGTTGTTCGTTATGATTTCTACATCCTTCTTTATGTCGTCTCTAAGCTCCTTAAACATTCCTACCATCAGTGTTCTGAACTCTGTCTCTGATAGGTTGGTTACCTCTGTTTCATTTGATTCCATTTCTGGAGGTTTCTTCTGTTCTTTTATTTGGGACATGTTTCTTTGTTTCCCCATTCTGGCTGACTCTCTGTGTTTGCTTCGATATATTAGGTAGATCCCCTAGAGTTCTTAGTTCTTGCTGGGTTATCTTATGTAGTATGTGTCCTTTATATCTGACTTGCCCTACTTCGTTCTTCTCCTCTGCATGTGCTCCAAATTTGACTCTTGTGTTGTGTATATTGTACTGTTAAAGAAGGTCTTTAATTGCTTTTCGCTTGTGAGTAGGTGGGGTTAACTCCTAGCCTGACTCGTTGTGAGACTTGGCTCTGCCCACCGCAGGGTGTTCTGCAACGTGAGGGTTGACCACTTAAATGTGGTTTGGCCTCTATGGGCTCTTGTGCCTATAGAGAATTCCCTCCCGGTGTGTCACTTGTAGGTCAAACCCGGTAGTATTCTGGTTTGTTCTGGAGTTGGTCTCTGGGTGTGTTGAATCTTGTGCCTCTTAAGCTGGGCCCTGGTAGGGCAATTTCAGAACAAAGCAAATCACCAAGCACAACAACAACAACAGTAACAAGGAAAAAATTAAATACCTTCACATGTAAAAACAACCGACAACCCCCACTCAACTCAGGCAAAGATATCAAAGATATAAAGACAAAACAAAACAAAACAAAACAAAAAGCAGTGCCAGTCTTGGCTTAAGCCCAACAAGTAATCTCCAGGTTGTCCTCTGCTGTACCAAAGAGTCCTCTGTGTATTGTGCAGGCAGAGCCGGACACCTGGTGCCCAGAGTGACATTGGAACTGCAGATTTAGATGTGGGGGCTGAGGGGTCTGGATGATAGTTTCTACAATGTCAGTGCAGTTTCTGCTCTTGCCTGCACATATGCGCACTGAGAGTAGCACCACTAGCCCTGTGTCCAGTTCTCCTGAGTCTTAGGGCACTTCTTCTGTGTGTGTGTGTGTGTGTGCATGTGTGTGTGTGTGTGTGTGTGTGTGTGGCGGGTGGGAGATTTCTGAGCTGCTGAAAGCCCAGAGCTGCATCTGCCGCCTACTGCTGATCCCTGGGAGTGCCTCCGCTGTTGTAATTGCCCTGCCCTAGGCAGGCCAGAAAGGGTGAGTGCTGGGGATGGAGGAGTCTCTTCTCTCTTAGCCCAGCAAAAAGCACACTCTTTCCAGCTTCTTCCCTGGGTCAGAGCTGCACGCCAGTCTTCCCAGAGCCTGAGCACTAAGGCTCCTTTGTAATCTGACACTACTCCTCAGTTCAGGGGCCAGTTTAAGTCTCTGGAAAGGCAAGGGTAGGATTGGAAGAGGGAGGGAGGGGCCCAGGTATGGAATTTATGTCCTTTGTTCGGCCTAGGGCCCAACTGGAGGTCTCACTGAGGTTATTGCCTCATATGCTGGATATGCTGCCCCCTCGGCGGGAGAGATCAGCTGTGGGATGCAGGGAAAGAGCCCACCTCCTGGATTTTGTATTCTCTGTTCTGTCCTGGGATCCCCTGCGTCTCTGCAGCTTGTGGATGCCAGCTGCATTTCCACCGTTGCAGATACGGGCCACGTCTCCACTCCGCTCCCTTCCCTCTTCACTTGCCCAATTTGCCCACCTTCAAGTAATACTTGCACTTGTTTCTTAGCTGTTCTGCGTGATGAGCAGAGAGTCCTTTGATAGGTTATAGATGTCCCATTTGTGATAAGATCCGGAGGAGAACTCAAAAAGTGTGCTCTGCTGCTGCCATTTTTATGACGTCATCTCTATCCCTCTGTCTTGGTAGCTTGTCATTCCCCTGTCCTTCCCCTTCTCATGTCTTTCTTTCTGCCTTCTGATTCTCTCACACACACACACACACTCAGAAGTCATATAAAATTACAGTAGAAAAAAATTACCCACGATATTTGAGCCCAGGTTTATTTAAAATGAGCAGTATTTCCAAAGTTTAGATATTTCAGCTCCGAAAAAGGAAAACGATTGAAAAACTATGTCATTACCTGCTAAAACATAGAAAAGGCTGAGAATTGTCATAAATTATAAATTACACGCCAGGTATCCCCATGTCACAGGGAGATTTCACTAAAACGAACATGATCCTGTGCTCCTACACAGGTCCTCTCTGTTGTCATTGACTGTCATTTGTAGCCACATAGTGTCTGTTATCCACCATATGCCACTGGGGCAAATGATTCTCCAGTTGGTATGATGGAATAGATTAAAAAACAGGCACTTCTGTAAAAAGCCTTTTTAGAACATTTCTGGATTTGGATTCATTGGTGTTTAGACTCCTGGGTTTAATTCCCCTGAATCTGCTTGCTCCCACTTCGAGGTCTTAAACATGTGATTCCGCTGGCCCTCTCCCAAGTCTTCATGCAACTAACCCCTATTCACTTCTCAAACCTTGTCTAAAATGTCACCTCCTCCAGGAAATCTTTGCTAGTTCCTTTTGCCCCCCTCTGTCTGCCCAGGCCTGGGAGAGGGGCTAATTCCTTGACTTTCTTTTGTAGTTAGATTTACCACACTGATTGGAATCTACTCCTGAGGGCAGGGGAGATGTGTTTTTTTAAATTCTTTATCCTCAGCATCTAGCATTGTGCCTGTCACAGAGTACTTCCTTCATTCTGTGGAAAAAAACTTAGCATGTTAGTTGAATGGAGGAAATTCCTTCATACCCCCAAAGTCCTGATCCATCTGTCCACTAAGGAGCTGAGAAACCCACACTTGGCACATTCAACTGAAGCTTATTTCCTAGTGTTTTATACGCTGCTGGTATGAATACTGTTTGTTATAATTTTTTGAAGGACAATGTGGCAAATTCTATCTGAAACTTTAACATTAGGAATTGTCTTTAACCCAGTAATCCAATTGCTAGGCATTTGTACTAAGGGAATAATTAAGGGTATGAACAAAGATTTACCCACAAGAATGTTAATTGTAACGTTGTTTATAACAGTAGATAATTGGAAACAATCTATATGTTTATCAAATAGAGTTGATTTGAATCATTGAATCACCTGTCAATGGACTACTATGTAGTAAATAAAAATTAAGTTGTACGAGTGGGTTTATTTATATGTTAAGATGTTCGTAATCTGTTGTGGGATTTTAAAAGCAAGTTACAATATAATAGGTACAGATTACATTGTTTTTATATAAAATGTGTATGATATAGTCTAGAAGGATTGCTATAAACTATTAAGAGTGTAGTGGAATATTATCATCTTTTTAATTTTTCTATAATGCACATAAATTGCTTTGATAATATTCTTTTAATGAGGAAAAAATTTAAATAACTTGTAGTGACTTCTCTAAGCCCTTCACCCATTTCCATCAATAGCCATAAATGCCTTTGGAACAAAAGGAAGAAGAAAAAAAATTACCAAGCATTAAGACATGATTGGGTGGGCACGTATCAATTGCATGATCTCAGTTAGTCCTGTGAAATATACATGTTGTCTCCATTTTTATTGATGAGAAAACTGAGTGTCAGAAAAAATAAATTGTACCTATGCCTGAAGTCACACAGTTAGTGACAGATTCCATCCAATAGTGTACCCAACTATAAACTCTGGCTTTTCCACTACATTACTCAGGAGTGCCCAACTCTGAGGCCAGTGCCCACACTGAGAAGGGCCAAAACAAATTAATTCCTCAGGTCATTGTCCTCTTATGTAAAGCCACTAGAGGCCAGGGAACATTGCATTCACAGGAACTGGATCAAAGTTGTGGGGGTGTATATTGGTTTTGCCCAATGGTTAATGAATAATAGTCTATCTATCTAAGTGACTATTGACCCAACAAGATCTATGATAAAGGGTACCAAATATCATACACTTACTGAGAAGAGCACTGAGTTAGGGGATCTTGGGTCAACCTCTGGCTGGGGCATTGTCTTGGGCAGTTGTCTAATTACTTAGGACTGTGGTTATGTCATGTGAAAACAATGAGGGTTGACCTACCCAATATCTAAAGACACTTCAATCTGTAACGCTGTATTGTTCTGTGATAAAATATATATCCCACAGCGTGTAGGAAGGGCATCTTCTTATGGGAAGAGGAACAAGAATAAACATTTCCAATGTCTCAAAGACGCCAGTTTCACCAACCCTCAGAGAGAGATTTTTATTATTATTTGTAAAATGAAGAAACTGGTTCTTACAAAAGTTACAGGGACAATTTCTCAAGCTTTTGAGCAGCTTTCTGCATGTAACTTCACCTCTCCCCAATTCTTTCATGTTCTTTTTTAAGAATCTGTGATTTCATGACAAGTTCCAAGTTTTCTAGAAAAATAGTTAGGGGTAAATTAATGTTTTCTCTGACAAACAGGCAAAAAGCTGGCACACCATTTCCTCTGACAGATTCACACAGGTCTCTGCCCAGCTCAGCTGCAAGTCCTTTAGATTGGCTCAGGAGATGCAAGACCAAATCTTTCCTAAAGGGACATTCCTCAAAGCTTATTTATTCTTTACTTACTTCCCAGGGTGGTGGGGTGGGGAATTGAATGTTGCAGACCATCGTGTCACCTAGGAATTCCTAACAGCCTCTGTTTTCTCTGTGTGCTTTGAGCACCTGGATCCTGAGAACTTATGCCCAGTATTGCCAAGGCACTGCTCAGAGTCACCCCTGACTTCTCAGCTGTGTTTTGAAAGTGAAGGAAATTTATTAAGTTTCTTGAACATTGAAAAGTGGCAAGGTCATGCTTATAATTTAAAAACAAAATGACTTCAGAAAGTTTGTTCTCTGTTCCATTCCTACTAACTGGAAGACACTGCTATATTGGGGAAGGGACAGGAAATGTACAATTTCACCCACTCTGCTAACCAACCTTTTTATTTTCATCCCTTTTCCCTCATCTCTTCTCTCCACTGTCTCCCCATCCACGCTTACTCTTTTTTTCTTTTTTTGTCCAGTTTTATTGAGACATAATTGGCATACAAAAAAAAGAAAAAAGAAAAAAGAAAGTTTAATGAAGCAAACTGAACTTGGAAATAGAATAACAGAAACAATAAACATTTATATGGTGCTTATTAGTGCTACACAATGTTTTAAGTGCTTTACATATGTTAAATCATTTAATCCTTACAACAGTCTCTTGAAATAGGGAATATTATGTGAGATGATGGATGTTAAATTTATTGTGGTAATCGTTTCTTATATATATATATAAGTCTAATCATCCACCCTTATTCTTATAGCACAAGCAGGAACTGCTCGGTCGAGCTGGTAGGAGGTCATTAGCAGCAACAGGTATAATTACATGTTACCTACTGGAGGACAGAACCCTCATACCTGCCTCTAATGTACTGCAGACAGAATTAATTTTTAATTGTCTCTTCTCTGTGCCTCTATAGCAGCATGTGTGTCAATCTTCATTTGATGCAGATTCTACTACATTGATGATTCTTGCCTGAATCAGTTACTATACTGATGGTTACAATGTTGATTTTCTAACTCTATTATTTCATCTATATTTAGTAATTCCCATTTTATTGTAAACAAAAGTTTTTCCTTCTTCCTTATTTAGTTAGTACCAATATGGACTCATGGACCGCTATTTTATTCAATAGATTGTAATTCACTGATATCATTTGTTGTGATGCTCCGGTTGTCCCAGGTATTGCAATGGATTTCCTTCAAGTGGTTTCTTTTTATGTGAACTTATCATTTTTTGAGCACTTCCTTACTTCCTGTCACAAGGCCATCTTGTACTTTCCCTTCCCCTGGAATCAGCCATTTCTTCAAGGAGCTTTGGTTACTTTTAATGGGGAATAGTAGTTAGAAACCAAGATCTGAACACAAGATGGGTTCACTACTACTGAGAACACTTGTGTGGGGACAGAGCCAGGAGTGCAGTTTTCAGGCTCTTGGCCTCACGTACAAAGGTGCTGGCTCAGGTAGTAAATGGCCATCAACTGTGATTGGATGGCCATCAGCTGTGGCTAGTTGGCTGTCAGCTGTAACCAGTGAGCCATTGGCCACTAATATAATTGTCATGGCTACGTTAGCAGCAAATGGGGGCTAGCATGAAGAAGGTGGCTGAGCTAGCAAGAAGCGGAGTGAGGGTTGCGGATCATGCAGCTCCTGTTTCCTGTTTCTCCAACCCAGCCGCCAGCGAGACTATAGTGGTATAACTCCCCTATCTATGGCTCCGTGGGTGTTCCTTTTTTGCCTTACCGTATTCTGTGTTCTTATGTGGGGAGAGGGACTAGAGACCCCAGAAGAGTCTCTGCATGCCACACCGCATGACAACTTGCTTCCAGGCCTTTGCAGTAGACACAATTAGAAAGAGTAATAATTTCATATGGGTCAACTTTCACTCATACTGTCTACATAAAATCATGAATTCATACTGTTACCTGTAGAGACAGACCAAACTCACAGAATTTTTCTTCTCTTCTCTCATTTTCACTACCCCTGTCCCCACCCCACGAGAACCCTGGTTCCTAAACAGCAAAGTAACAATAACAATTACAACACATAAAATCATTTTAGCAATCGCTAAATCTATTCCACTATGGAAAAACAAACCTACAAAGTAAAGTTCAAGATTTCTTTACATTTCTTTTTTCTTTAGACTGAGAACATATAATCAAAGATTTGTATTCAAAAGTTACTTGAATTTTTTCTCTCTTTTTCTTTCACTGTCTGATATTCACTTAAAAAACAGGCTCATTTGTTTCTGTTTGTATTCAATTCTAGCACATGCCCCCCCCCCCCAGTTTTACTGAATTGTTTTATTTTATTTTATTTTATTTTTTTTATTGGGGAAGGGGAACAGGACTTTATTGGGGAACAGTGTGTACTTCCAGTACTTTTTTCCAAGTCAAGTTGTTGTCCTTTCGATCTTAGTTGTGGAGGGCGCAGCTCAGCTCCAGGTCCAGTTGACGTTGTTAGTTGCAGGGGGCGCAGCCCACCATCCCTTGCGGGACTCAAGGAATCAAACTGGCACCCTTGTGGTTGAGAGGATGCACTCTAACCAACTGAGCCATTCGGAAGCTCAGCAGCAGCTCTGCTCAAGGTGCCGTATTCAATCTTAGTTGCAGGGGGTGGAGACCACCATCCCTTGTGGGACTTGAGGAATTGAACTGGCAATCTTGTGGTTGAGAGCCCACTGGCCCATGTGGAAATTGAACCGGCAGCCTTGGGAGTTAGGAGCATGGAGCTCTAACCGCCTAAGCCACCGGGCCAGCCGTACTGAATTGTTTTGAATATGTAAGACATTAACATAATTCCAAAAGTAAAAACTATATAAAAACAAAAAAACAAACAAAAAACAACTCAGAAATAGAGCTGGCGATTTTGAGTAATTTATCTTTTGGGTCTTATTTATATTTAGAATTATCTTTTAATTATTAGTAGATATGCCTCCCTCCAATAGGGTTTGATGAGCTCTCCTATTGAACACACCTCCTCCTTGATCCACTTGACTTTGGCTGTCCCTTATCCCTTTACCTCCCCTTTTTATTGAGATACAATTGACATAAAACATTGTGTACATTTAAGGTATACAACACAGTGATTTGCTATATGTATATATTATGTAATGATTACCACAATAATGTTATTTACATCCATCCACTCCCACACTTACCATTTTTCCATTTCTTTTTTTTTTTTTGTGGTGAGACCATTTAAGATCTATTCTCTTAGCAACTTCCAAGTATACAATACAGCATTGTTAACTATAGTACCGTGCTGTGCATCCGATCCTCAGAACTGATTCATCTTAAAACTGGACATTTGTACCTTTGATCACCATCACCTATTTTCCCCACCCTCCAACTCATATCCTTTTATTTCTTCATCAGAATCTCCCTAACCCCCAACAGCAGGCCAAATCCAGAAAAGAAGGAACTGAATCATGGCCGAGCTTCCACTGAAAGAAAACGTACTAGAGCTGCCAGCCCTTTGTGAGAATGGGTCATGCAATCCCGACCTGGTTATGTTAATTGGGCAGATGTTACCATACATGTGATATTGGAAAGGACACATGTTTTGGGCGACACAGTCATCAAATGGGGATAAAGATACCTCCCAACATGGCTTTACGAGGATTAGTGTTAAGTACCTCAAACTCAGCAGAGTTGGCATGAGGTAGGCACTCAGCAGTGTTAATTCCCTTTCCTTCTTTGGTCAGTGTATGGGCAATACCGGTTAGGGTGGAATGTAGCAATAAAGCCGCCCATTGGGAGTGAAACCCATGAGAATCAGCATCTCTGGGTCAAGGAAGCCATCTGCAGGGTGGCCACACCCTCCAAGTTGGCTTGTAAAGGTGTTGATGGGGTAATTCAGGAAGTGCCCAAGTCTGACTGAGATGCCAGGTGGTTCCTCAGAAAGAGGCTGTCCGTAATTAAAGTTTAGCCTTCTGCCTCGGACTCCACCTCTAATTTAGGAACTTGGGTGTAGGCCTGGCAGTGGAAGCCACTAATGAAGGCTACAGCTAAGCCAAGTGTATTGTTGCCTGGTGTTCTGAAGTGACAATGCAGTCAATTTACAGGATATAAAAGGGTGATCAGAGAGGAAGAACTTGTCAGTGCTCAGCTCTGCTGGGAGACACCAGAGAGGCCTCCCTCCCCAGTGTGAATTAAACATCAGGCTTCTTGTTTACACATCAGTTACTTGTGCGTAGGGTCAAGGTGAGTCAGCCCCCAGGCTGAATGACCCTGGATCCTCAGGAAAGCCTGAATGTGAGACCTGTAAAGCTGAGACATCCTTGACATAGCTTCATAAACTGGCACAGCTGCCTCCAACTTCATTCACAACTGTAAGTATGAGATGTGGGTTTGGAGACCCTACCCACCTTCCCATCTAATCTTTTAGACTCTTTTTGGTGAGGTGCTAAGGGCAAACTATGTGCCAGGCACATTTGTAAAGGATCCCAACTTATCCTCTCATCCATCCTATGGATTAACTGGCCTCAGTTTATCATCGAGGAAGCTGAGATTCGGAGAGGGTGAGAAACTCATCGTTGGTCACACAGCTGATGAGTGGTAGAGCTGGGATTCCAACCCAGACTTGTTCAAGCCCAGAGTCTGTGCTCTAGGCCACAGCCTCATAGGGATTCTTAGAGGAAATCCCACTCTTGATGCTGTAAGATAGATTTGCTCTAAGAATATTTTTTATACTGAAAAATGTGCTCTAAACATTCTGAATTTTTTCATACATTGTCTAAATATGATTCATAAAAGTAACATAGGGAAAGAAGTACCAGACATAGGGTATTTTAGGAGACAGAATACCAAAAGGTGGTGTGAGGCTACTGGGTGGATTGACAGTGACAAATAACCATCCAATTTATAGAGGGGACAGCTGGAAGGGTTGGAAGGACATAGAACATAAACTATGTAAATCACATTTTTCACTTTTACTGCTCCCGCTTCCTTGGACACCCTCCTTCCTTGCCCATCAGGCATACACCTATTCATCCTTCAAGCCAAAGACAGAATGTCACCTCCTCTGGGAAGTCTTTCTTGATTTCCCCAGCAGCAGAGCTAGTTTCTCCCCCTGTTGCTTTCCTACTGTCCACTCGTTGAGGGAAAGAAACATGCCTTCTTCTCTGAAGCCATATAGTTACAGGCAAACCCTGACTATAAGATGTTGAACAAGTTACTTAACCTCTCTGTTCCCTAGTTTTCCTCATCTGTGTAATGGAAATTATAGTGGTACCTACAGTCCTAGGTTGGTTGTGGACCTTAAATGAAAGAAGGAACACAGTGCTTAGCACAGGGCTGGCCACATACTGCGAACTCATCAGTGTCAGTATTTGTAACACTGGGACTTAGCGGCATATTGAGTAGGTGTTCATTCAGTATTTGTGGAAAGAAGAAAAGATAAAGGAGAAAGGGTGAGAGAGAGAGAGAAATAGACCAACCAACTGTACAGACCATCTCTAACCAGCTCAGTGCCAGCCTGATAGTTTTAGAGCTGTGGCTGCTGCACAATTTCCTAAGTATACTCCCCACCCTCAAGACTTGGTACCTGTACGAGTATTTCTAACTCCCCAGAGACCTAATCCCATGCACCACACCTCACCCAGCTCTGCAGCAAACAATGCCTCACCTGTCTGACCTGTCCTAGTCTATTAAAATTAATCCTAGTTTACTGCGCTAAATTACACCTGTGTCAGGAGGCAGAGAGCCAGGAGGCATGGTACCGCCCTTTCTTGGCTCAAGGAAAATCAAGGCCCTGTTTCTCCTACCCTGGCTCGCCTGGTGATCACTCCGTGCAGGTAGACTGGAAAAAGGCTGACGGGAGAGTCACAGGGGCTCTGCAGTGTGTGAGACAAGGGAAGGACCACAAGGAGCAGTCATGGCACTGACAGCAGATGTTGTCCCCAGGCACCCTGTGTGCCAGGGCTGTGCTAAGTGCCTGGCATGCACTTCCCCTATGACCAGGCCTTACGACAACCTCAGGAGAGGATGCTCCTGCTGCCTTGCGTTGACAGCAAGGAGCCTGTGCCGTCTACTCAAGTGGCCACTTGTCACTACCGAGCACCATAAATGAGGCTAGGCTGAACCGAGGTACGCTGAAGTGTGAAACAAAGAATGTAAACGATCTCTCTCATATTTTTATATTAATTACAGATTGAAAGGATAATATTTTGAATATATTGGGTTAAGCAAAATATTAAAGTTAATTTCATCTGTTGCTTTTTACTTTTTTAATGTGGCTACTGGAAAATTTAAACATGTGACTTGCACTGTGCTTTTATTGGAAAGCACTGGATTAGAGGATTTTACCCCACACCACAGCCCAGATTCAAACCCAGGCTGATCTGTCTCCGCGGACTTGCTCTTCACTGCTATGCTGAAATGTGACTGCTATACTGGTACTAGACTTGTCCCCACATGTGATGGGGACCAAGTATAAGTGTACCTGTGGTGGGTCTCCCATGGAAAGAGGAAATATGTTCCTTTTGTTTCTATAAGTGAGTGCAACTCTGAGAGAGAGAGAGAGAGAGAGAGAGAGAGAGGGAGAAAAGAAAGAAGGAAAGAAAGAAAGAAAGAAAGAAAGAAAGAAAGAAAGAAAGAAAGAAAGAAAGAAAGAAAGAAAGAAAGAAAGAAAGAAAGAAAGAAAGAAAGAAAGAAAGAAAGAAAGAAAGAAAGAAAGAAAGAAAGAAAGAAAGAAAGAAAGAAAGAAAGAAAGAAAGAAAGAAAGAAGAAAGAAAGAAAGAAAGAAAGAAGAAAGAAAAGAAAGAAAGAAAGAAAGAAAGAAAGCTTACGCCACTTGCCTTTGGTCACACAGGTAAGACTGACGTTTTACTCTTCCATCACTGTTTAATCCCCTTTTAATCTGATTGTTTGGGTCCCACCTGTCATTTTTGCATAGTTGCAATAATAGCTTTCACTGATGCACATCTGATACATTTTCTCAGGCCTCAGACTGTCTCCTCATTTTGTGACCCCTCTCCATTCCTCCATCCTGAGTTCTTCCCAATTTTATTCCCATCATCACTCTAGCCCTGTGAATGTTTGTTCACTCACTGGCTGCAAATCTTTGTTATACCCCAGAATTTAAACATCTAGTTTCCATACTCATTTCTGGTTCTCAGAGACATTTTCCTAGTGTTGCTCCTACTGGAAAGCAATGCCTAACTCCCATCTCTAAGGAGCTGGAATCATTAGATTTGGGTTTGTAAATCAAGCCTTGAAAACTGTTTATTTGCTTGCAGAAATTAGCTAGGGGCTGTATCTTATTATGCTAATAAGTTTGATTAAACCTTGATTTCAGAGAGCCTAACAGAGGTCCTGGCATGGTGAACATGCTCAATGAGTGCTTGTGGAATTTCAGCTAATTCCCATGATTATATTTTTAACAATAGCTACCACTGTGTGCCAACATGGGTCTAGCCAGACAGGTACATAATCTCCTATGAGGCAGGTGCAATGATTAGCCCATTTTACAGCTCTGGCTACTGAGTCTTATCATAGTGGTTAACAAACTTTCCAAGTTCATTCAGTTGGTAATTAAAAGAGTTGCAATTAGGCTATTATAATAATATTTGGTCTGATGAAAAGAATTCTAAACTAGAAGGTTTCTGTACTGGTTCTGCCACTAATTCATTTATGCTTTTTGTTTAGGCACTCCACCTTCCTAAAT
Organism: Rhinolophus ferrumequinum; assembly: GCF_004115265.2. Lineage (NCBI taxonomy): Eukaryota > Metazoa > Chordata > Mammalia > Chiroptera > Rhinolophidae > Rhinolophus > Rhinolophus ferrumequinum. The sequence continues at coordinate 58,971,012 of NC_046285.1, read as the reverse complement.
TTCAGTTTTCTCACCTGCGAAATGTGCTGGTTACATTCACTAAATTCCCATTAAGAGTACTTTTCAGGAGTCTATACACGACAGCCAGTGACTTACAATGTCATGACTTAGCTCTCTAACAGCTTGTTTATCAAATGAGAAAGACTACTTTCTACTTAACTTTTTAATAAAAAATTTGAATAGTATCATAATAGCTAATTACAGTAATTCTAACTAGCAACACAAATCATTATATTTAAATTTAGTGTGAAATCAAAAATTTAAATAAACGTAGGTAATGTTAAATAAACATAGATAATGTTAAATGCCTTGTGACCAACCATGGCTCACCATTTCCTCAGTTTGGGTTCAGGGCGGAGGGACATTTCTTTCAATCTGTTTGGAATATCTTCGCTTCCAGTCAAAATCTTCATACCTCTGACCAGTTTCTTATAAAAAGACAACCTCAAAGATAACTATCCTTATCTACTAGTGTAGCAATGCCAAAACTGTATTTTGTAGGTTAATAATAAACATTACAAAAATGTCTTTTCTAGTCAAATAAGTGTAGGAAATGGTGGTACAAATAAGTTTGCTCACTTCGAAGGTTTGAAGTGCCTATCACATTGCTTATCGTGTGGAGACTCTGTAAGACTGTACATATGTGGATACAGCAGTTCCGAAACTTATTTGAGCACAGAACATTGAGGGCAAGGGGGGGCGGTGGGGGTGGGGCTGGGGGGAGAGTGGGGTGGGCAACACATCTCATGGACTAAGGTTCTGGGGAATAACTTCTGTGATAGCCTAATCTAGAAGATTCCCTCCAGTCTTGGCTCTTTTCTCTTATGACAAACTACCTCTGCGGTGCGTGTGTGTCTGTGCTCAAAGATATTTGTGTTTTGTAGAGGTCCAATCAGTAGAAACTTTCTGAACCCCAAGTAAAAGCTGAAAGAGAAAAGCAAGTGTCCCAACCAGTGTATTGCTGGTATTCTAGCCCGCCTCCCATCATTACCTATCTCTCAGCAACAGTATTAGATTTTAGCCGCCTTATAAGTTTGCTTCCACACAACTCCAGAGAAGGAAGTATAGATTTGGAGTATGATGTGAGAACTATTGATATACCATTTACATTTTTTTCTTAAATGAAGCCTTTGTTTCTAAAATAAAACCTAAATGAGACTACATAGGTCACTTTCTATGCAGATCCCAAAGTGCTTTGGGAATCTCACTGGTGTTTCACGTAGGTGATGTGAGGTTAGACCCATTTTCCTGATCTAAGAAGCTTGGTGAACACGGAGGTCAGGCCGGAAGTCTGAATTCACTGAGCACCTTTGGCTCTCTGACCCCAGGCTCCAAACCTGGGGTAGCCATGAGTGTGGTTGAGGATATTGGCTGAAGGGAAGGTGCTAGGGGAGATGGGAAAACTTGAAAATCCACATATTCTGATTCAGGTGGAGCCTGGGCACAAATCGGAATCCAGTCATGACGTTCTAGGAGCCTTGACCCAGGATTTATTATGATTACTCAGGAAAAGGTTAGGAAACTTCAATTTGCTTACATGAACACATGAATATGAGATTACTCAGGGGTCTAAGGTTAGAAACATTGGCAAATTCCATCCAAAGTACTGATTCCGGGAAATCCACATTTAGAATTCAAGGAGATAAAACGGGGCATTGTATTTCAAATCCTGGTCACCAGTTCAGATTGTGATTACAAAACTGCTCAAGTTGGCCTTACAGAGCCCTATAAAGCAGCCCATCTCTGTCGCTCCACATACTGACCCCTCCTGACTCTCGCTCTCTCCAGAATGGGTCTGCTCCTACCCCTGGCAGTCTGCATGCTGGCCACATCCTGCATGGTGGCATCTCTGCCCGAGCAGGTCCTCATGCCCTCCCCTCTTCTTCTCTCCCATGGCTGCAACAACTCGGACGTGCTGGCAGTGGCTGGCTTCGCCCTGCAGGACATCAATAGTGACAGAAAGGATGGCTATGTGCTGAGCCTCAACCGAGTGAACAATGTCCAAGAGCACAGACAGGCAAGTGACAGTTCCTTATCTGAGGCAGATGTTTGCATAAGTTTGGGGCCGACAGCCAGGGAGTGGGAACCCAGAGGCAGGTGATCTCCAAATAGGACATCTGCTGAGCACGCTCTGCTCCTCTCTGCTGGAGTATGCTACATGCCCTTATTGCTACTGGGAAGAAGTGCTAAGAGTATCCTACTCTGACACTTGTCCAGTGTCCCACCATTTATAAGAAATTGTCAAAAACATTATAGACTTTAGCTCTGCTGTAAACCAGAGACTTTTTCTGCCAGTCCTTAGATGTTTCTGCTTCAGGTGGGATGTGGTGTATTTCTTTTCTCTACCCCTTCCCACAGGATGCTCTTGGATCTGTGTACTATCTCACACTAGACGTGTTAGAGACTGACTGCCATGTGCTCAGCAAGAAGGCGTGGAGGGACTGTGGGGAGAGGATACTTCACCAATCGGTAAGTGCCTGTGTCCAGGAACTCTAGCACAGAAACGAGGTTTCCTCTGTCTGCAGGATGAAGACTGTTCAATGTGTGCCATCTTTTAAATGTCCTTCTTTATAATCTCTTGGGCATGGTGCCCATGGTGGGTATTCCAATTCTATTAGACAAAAGGGAGTTTAATCAGAGGAGTTTCTGAGAGTCCCATTGGAGTTACGACCCCAGAATTGAAATGTTGCTGCCAAATTGTTTCCTACTTCCTACTTCCAAGACCTTTCTGCAGATTCCGAGTCTGTGTTTAAATTGTGAGAAAACGAGCAGAGGTATAGCACTCTGGATGTGTGTTTAATGAAGATTATAGAAGCAATAAAGGGAGAGCTTTTTTATTTTGCTTTATTTTTTTTCAAATGAACATCAACATGAAGTTTGAGGCTGGGGAGAGGAGGGCTTACAGTACGGGAACTCTCAGAGGTGCCCTGGAAGGATTTCCCGGAATCATAGAACCCAAAGGGGCTCAGAATTGATCCTTTTAAAGATGATCATTGAAGTGACTTGAAAATAATATAGTCAGTTTTCATTGGATTCTCAATTATCCTGTGATTTCCATTAAATTGTTGTGAAACTTTATTATGAGTACAGGATTGTGTTTAGAAGTGAATTATTTTATCAAGATATCTTTTCTAATCATTTAACCAAATTTGTCAAACTGTACCTATTTGATTTTAGAGAACAAATAGTCTATTTACCCTGTTGTGAATTATAGTTGTTGAAGTGACATTAGCTGCTCTAACACATACCCTAAAAAGTGAATACTGGTTCCAACATGATGGAAGTTTATTTCTCACTCATGTCAAGTTCAAAATGGAAATTACTGACCAAGAGGGGGTTTCCTCCAGAAGCGACTTGGAGACCCGGTTCCTTCCACAACGTGCCTCTATACTCTGCCACCGTCAGCTCGTAGCTTCTATGGTTGCCATACGCATCTGCATCAAGCTATAGAAAGACAGAATACGGAGCATAGACTGTACGTGGGAGATCTTCAGAGGCCAGGACTGAAAGTGCTTAGTCACTTCTGCTCACCTCCGTGTGGTTAGAGCTCAGTTGCACACAGTCACACCTGGTTGGGAAGGAGGCTGGGAAATGGAGTCTACCTGTGTCCCAGGAGAAGGTTGAACTGTTTGATGATCAGCTGGCAGTTTCTCACACTGAAAGACACTGAAATTGACCTTAAATTTTTCATTATTTAAAAATAAATGTCCGATTTTATTTGGGAGGTAGTTTAAAAAGTCAGAGGTTGTTCCACCACGTAATAAAATGTGTTTGTTGGTTTCAGGTTTATGGTCAATGTAAAGCAATAATTTACGTTAATAAGCCAAGAAGAATCCTCTATTCACCTGCTTACAATTGTACTCTTCGCCCAGGTAAGAGAGTACTCTGATTTTGTTCGTTTGAATAAAAGATGGAAAAGAGCATTAATCAGTGTGACGCCCAGAGTGCATAGAGTTCTCCCATCCTTACTTCCTATTCATACCAAGAACAGGTTCTTAATACTATCCAATACTTTCCTGCCCTGTGAAATTCAACTTGCACTGTTCTTCTTCCCACAATTAATCTTCCTAAATCACCTATAATAGTTAATTATGGAGTACTGCATTAAATCCTAAAGTTTTAGTCTGACATAAATGGCATCATCTCTATACGGGTCCCCAGGCTCCCTTTCTAGCTATCTCTGCCATTACTTCCCTGACTACAGCAGCTCCGCACTTCATTTAACTGGATGCCTCACTACTTTCTGAACACACATTGCACTTTCCAATCTCTGCATTTTCCTTGTGCCTTTCTCCCCCCTGAGGATGGCCTCCCCTGATACCCTCTGCCCTTAGAACTCATATCCGTTCTTTAAGGACCGCCACCAATGCTGCTTCCTCCACAATGTTTTCTATTCAGGAAAGGAACAAGCGGACCTGTTTTCATTCCTATAGAACAGTGATCTACCCACTCATGGAGCCCAGACCATGCACGGTCTTGATGTGAAGTCTTGTATCTTATTTCATATAGAATATTTCATCCCTTCTTCCTTCCTCCTACAACCCTCCCCCAGTTCCTATCAAGTGTAGGAGTCCATAATGCGGTTGAATAAGTTGAGTAAATGGACTAAAAATGAAGCTGAAACTAGTGACAATTTAAATGAATGCACGTGCATTCGTTGTGGGTTCTTTGCAAGCATCCAAGCCATGGGAAATAGGATGGCTACTTGCCAAAGCACCACGTGCATGTGACTCCCCTGGTGGGTCTTGTTCAAGTGCAGATTCTGATTCCATAGGTCTGGGACAGGGCCTGTGAGTCTGCATTTATAACATGCTCCAGGTCATAACAATACTGTTGGTTTCTTTGAGGGACAAGACAGCAGAGCAAATATTTTATTAGATACATTTTGAGCGTCCTGGTTGTAAGACTTATTTAAATAAATTAGAGAACAACAACTAGTAAAAGAGATCAGGACTCAAATGGAAGCCAAAGGTACTGGAGGTATGGGAGGTCAGGAAGCAATACCTGGGGATGGGGCCCGGAGCAACAAGCTGTGGATGTAACTCCACCATAATACATTCCCAAACACCCAAATAGACACACGACGAATCAAAACAATGTGTTTGCTCTGCAAAATCAACTTGCTGACAAGTCCTCTAGCCTGAATTTCACACTAGTTTTGGGACTCCCAGTCCGAAATTCTGGCTGTACCTTTAGAGTGATTATTCTATCCAGTTACACAGTGATTTGACCAATGTTTGTTTTCTGGCTCACATTTCTAACCAGAGAGAGTGTGCTTTCACCTCCCATATGTCATTCACCCATTCATTCATTAAATCATCATTTACTAAGCACTCACCGTGTATTACACATTATCTCAGGGGTTGGGAACTGAAAGGTGAATAAGACAAGACAATAATAAAATCCCAACCTTTCAAGACACTCAGCTGCTTTACAGAGGCATTGATGATGGAAGATATAGATCTACTAATTGGGAAAAAAGTTTTTATGTCAATACATGTTATGTGTTCTTGACGAAAATTGCTGGGGTAAATAAATTTGGGTCAGATAAAAAAACATCTTGCTTTGATTTTTCATAAATTATGAAAGTAATATACGTTCATTGAAGAAAACACTGCTGACAGCTAAGTTTCGTTCCTGTAATACCTTCTCCACTCCATCCTTGCAGACTATTATCTTCTTTTTCAGTTTCTGCTTCTGTTGTGGTCATATGATTTATAGGATTCAAAATAATTGGGAAGTTTTATTTGAAACTGCTGTCTTTGACACCAACAGTTTCTCGAAGAAAGATTCGCAGTAGGTGCCCTGACTGCCCCAGCCCCAGCCCCACTGACTTGTCAGATCCCAAAGTTCTGGAAGCTGCCACTGAGTCTCTTGCAAAATACAACAAGGAGAGCACCTTGAAGCAGTATTCTCTCTTCAAAGTCACCAGGGCTTCTAGCCAGGTAAGGCTGAAATGCCCACTTCCACCAACAGTGTGTCTCAGGACTTACTATGGATTCCTAAACTGAGAGGAGAGTATTAAGGCACTTCTTTTGATTAGAACCCAAGAGACTTTCTACACTCCTTACTTTAGCAGATTGATGCATATTCAGTTATGTTTAGATTTCTGAGTGATTCTATGAGATTTCCACAAGACTTGTGGGATTTATTTTTACCTCATTGCCCTTAAGGTAATAATAGAAATGGACTCATAGTCTCCTTGGGTTATTCTACCAACGTTCACTATTTACTGCTACATTCTCATATCTGATTGACCACGGACCATTTAGCAAGTCGATTTCCGCTCCATGTTAAGGCCTGGAGTGGATGTTGAGCTTTATGGGTTAGAGGAAATGGAGGCTCATTTGTATTTAAATTATGTTGATATCCGTCACATAAAGAAAAACTAATCTAAAAACAAATCTACAGGAGGAAAAATAAGCTCACCCAAGGGATAGTTTTTAGAGCCCATTCAAATTGTTGTATGCTGATTGTGTTTTCTAAATAGCAAAATCATAATACATGGTTTGATCATGGTGAAACTTACAGGAAGGGACAATAGGAAACCTGTATTAACACTGTGTCTGGGTATGTCTGGTTCCTGTAAATATAATGCTACCAAACCCCAGTCATTTCTCCACATGGAGAAGTCTGATTTTTGTTTCTTAACTCTTGTCTCATACCAGTGGGTGTTTGGCCCTTCTTATTTTGTGGAATATCTAATCAGAGAGTTACCATGTACCAAATCCCCAGGGACTGCTTGCATACTTCAGCTCCCTGACTCTCCGGTGAGTATCCCTGAATGTCTTCATAATTTAAGATTTGTGTTTACAGATCACCTATATGTATTGTTGAGCACAAATTGTGTATGAGGTGTAATGCACGAGACACTTTTCTTCCCCTCAAGGAGCAACTGACTATTTAGAGATTGTGCTGATCCAGGTGCAATTATATTTGATTGCAAGTGCAATTTTCATCAGCGATGTTATGTCTTTGCAGAAAAGGATCATAGGAGACTATAAAATATAGACAAATCTTCTCAGTGGTTGGTGATGGTCCTACTTTTATCTGAACAAATCCAGTTACATTTGGAATACAACATAGTATTGCATTCCTTGGACCACTCTTTAAGAAGGACAAAGTCAAATAGGATATCTTTCAAAGACGGCATCCAAGGTGGGGAAGATGCCTTGATACCACCTGAAACACACCTGGTGGGAATGCCCGTTGGCACAATGTGTTGTAACATGATTGGGCAAAATACATCAAATGCCTTGTCTGCCTTATTTACTTATTTATAATAATAGCTTTATTAAGATATATTTCACACACCATAAAATTCACCCTTTTAAAGTATACAGTTCAGTGGCTTTTTTAGTATATATGTAGAGTTGTGCCACCACCACCAGTATCTAATTTTAGAATATTGTCATCAGCCCAAAAGAAACCCCATACTCATTAGTAGTCATTCACCTTGTCCCCTCACCCAAGCCACTGGAAACTGCTAATCTACTTGCCATCTCCATGACTTTGCCTTTTCCTGAACATTTCATATAATGCAATCATACTGTATGTGAACTTTTGAGTCTGTTTTTCACTTAGCATAATCTTTTCAAGATTTATCCATGTTGTAGCATGTGTCAGTGCTTCATTTCTTTTAATGGCCAAATAATATTTCATTGCATGGCTATACCATGCAATGAATTATTTATTCATCAGTTGATGGATATTTGGGTTACTTCCTCATTTGAGCTATTATGAATAATGCTGCTATGAACATTTATGTACAAATTTTTATGTGCACATATATTTTCATTTCTCTTGGGTATATATGCCTTGGCGTGGGATTGCTGGGTCATATGAGAACTCTGTTTAACCTTTTGACTAACTGCTAAACTCTTTTCCAAAGTGACTGTACCAGTTTTACAATCCCATCAAAAATATATGAGGGTTTCAATTTTCCACATATTTGCCAATATTATTATTGTATTTTTTATTATAGCCATCATACTGGGTCTGAAGTGGTATCTAATTTTGCTTATTATTTGAACTTTCCTCATGGCTAATGATGTTGAGCATCTTTTAATGTGCTTATTGGCCATTTGAATATATTCTTTGGAGAAATGTCTAGTAAAATTCTTTGCCCATTTTAAAATTGGATGATTTATGTCTTTATTGTTGAATTGTAAATATTCTTTACATATTTTGAATACAATCTTCTTATCAGATACATGATTTTCCTCTATTCTCTGTGCTTTCTACTCATATTCTTTTTTTTTTAAAATTTATTGGGGTGACAATTTTTAGTAAAATTACATAGATTTCAGGTGTACAATTCTGTATTATGTCATCTATAAATCCCATTGTGTGTTCACCACCCAGAATCAGTTCTTGATGAAGTTTTTTGAAGTACAAAGTTTTTAATTTTGCTGAAGTTTTATTTGTATTTTTCTTTTGTTGAGTGTGCTTTTGGTGTAATATCTAAAAAACCATTGCTTAATTCAAGATCACTAAGATTTACACATGCTTCCTCTAACAGTTTATAGTTTTAGCTCTTATGTTTAGATCAATGACTCATTTTGAGTTAATTTTTGTACGTGATGTGAGAGGTAGGAGGTTCAACTTCTTTCTTTTGCATGTGGATATCCAGGTGTCCCAGCACTATTTGTTGAAAAGACGATTCTTTCCCCATTTAATTGTCTTGGCATACTTCTTGAAGATCAGTTGACCATAAGTGTAGGGTTTATTTCTGTACTCTCAATTTTATTCCATTGATCTATCATTCCTTCAACCAGTACCACAGTATCTTGAATACTGTAACTTTTTAGTAAATTTTGAAATTGGGAAGTGTGAGTCTTCCTATTTTGTTCTTATTTAGTGTGGTTTTGGGTATTCTGCATTTTCTTAATAATTTTAGAATCAGCTTGTCAGATTCTATTTTAAAAAGGCAGTTGGAAATTTGATAGGGATTGCATTGATTTGCTATAGGAATTGTTATCTTAACAATATTCAGTCTTCCAATCCATGAATATGGGATGTCTTTTCATTTTGTTTAGAACTTATTTAATTTCTTCAACAATGTTTTGTAGTTTTCAGTGTACAAGACTTTCACTTATTTATATACCTAAATATTTTATTCTCTTTGATGCTAATATATTGTATTTGCCCTCTTAATTTTATTTTTGATTGTTCATTGCAAGTATATAGAATACAATTCATTTTTTCATATTAACCAGGTATCCTGAAAACTTCTGAAATCACTTATTATTTCTAATAGTTTTCCAGTAGATTCCTTAAGATTTTCTTTGTACAAGATCATGCCATCTGCAAATAGAGATACTTTCCCGTCAGCATGCCTTTAATTTATTTTTTTCTTGCCGAATTTCCTTGGCTAGAACTTCTAGGACAATTTTGAACAGAGTGGTGGAGAGCAGACATCTTTATCTTATTCCTGATTTTAGGGGGAAAGCATTCAGTATTTCATAAGTTACTATGCTGCTAACTCTTGGTTTTCATAGATGTCATTTATCAAGTTGAGAAAGTTGCCTTCTATTGTTAGTTTGTTGAATGTTTTTATCAAGCAGCAGTGTTGGATTTAGTCAAATGCTTTTTCTGTGTTAATAAGATAATCATGTGATTTTTTTCTCCTTTAATCTATTAGTATTATATATAACAATGATTGATTTTGTATGTTAAAATAACCTTGCACTTTGGAGATAAATCCCAGTTGGTCATGGTGTATAATACTTTCTATATGTTGCTGAATTCTGTTTGCCAGTATTTTTACAAGATCTTTCATTTATATTCAAAGAGATATTGATCCATAGTTTTCTTGTATTGTCTCTGCCTGATTATCATATGAATGTAATATTGGCTTCATAGAATGATTTGGAAAATTTCCCCTTCTCTTCTACTTTATTTTGGAAGAGTTTGTGAGGGAGTTGGTGTTTATCTTTTTTAAATATTTGGTAGACTTCACCAATAAAGTCATCTGGGCCTGGGTTTTTCTTTGTGGGAAGTTTTTTTGATTAACAATTCAATCTCTTGTTATAGATCTATTCATATTTTCTGTTTCTTCTTGAATAAGTTTTGGTAATGTGTGTCTTCCTAGGACTTCATCCATTTCATCGAAGTTATCTAATTTGCTGTCATACAGTTGATCATAGTATTCCCTTTTTATTTCTGAAAGATTGAAAGTGATGGTCCCTCTTTAATTCCAATTTTAGGTATTTGAGTCATGTTTTTCTTGGTCAGCCTAGCTAAAGCTTTATCAATTTTATTGATTTCTCAAGGAATCAACTATTTTCATCATTGTCTTTTTTTATGTCTAGTTTATTTATTTCCTCTCTACTCTTTATTTCTGCCTTCCTTGTACTTGTTTTGGACTTAGTTTGCTCTTTTCTTTCTACTTTTCTAAGATGAAGTTTAGGTTATTGATTTGTAATTTTTTTTTTTAACATAACATGTACATCTACAAATTACCCTCTAAGCAATGCTTTAGCTGCATCTCACAAGTTGGACATATTGTGTTTCTGTTTCCATTCATCTCAAATTATTTTCCAATTTTCCTTGCGATATCTTTTTTTTTTAAATTTATTGGGTGACAATTGTTCGTAAAATTACATAGATTTCAGGTGTACAATTCTGTATTACATCATCTATAAATCCCATTGTGTGTTCATTACCCAGAGTCAGTTCTCCTTCTATCACCATATATTTGATCCCCCTTACCTTCACCTCCCTCCCATAGTGCATTGTTGTATTCGATTTGCTAGAATTTTGTTTAGGATTTTTGCATCTGTATTCATCAGAGATATTGGTCTGCAGTTTTCTTTTTTTGTGTTGTCCTTACCAGGTTTTGGTATCAGGGTAATGTTGGCCTCATGAAATGAGTTGGGGAGTACTGTCTCTTCTTCAATTTTTTGGAAGAGTTTGAGCAGAATTGGTATTAGATCCTCTTTGAAGGTTTGGTAGAATTCACTAGTGAAGCCATCTGGTCCCGGACTTTTGCTTCGGGAAGGTTTCCGATGACTGATTCAATTTCCTTACTTGTGATCAGTCTATTTAGATTTTCCAGTTCTTCATGGTTCAGCCTTGGAAGGCTATATGTTTCTAAGAACTTGCCCATTTCTTCTAGGTTATTGAATTTGGTGGCATATAGTCCTTCATCGTATTCTTGGACTATCCTTTGTATTTCTGTGGTGTTTGTGATAACTTCCCCTTTTTCATTTCTGATTTTGTTAATTAATGTCTGCTCTCTTTTTATCTTAGTGAGTCTAGCCAAGGGTTTGTCAATTTTGTTAATCTTTTCAAAGAACCAGCTCTTTGTCACATTAATTTTTTCTATTGTCTTTTTGTTCTCTATTTCATTTAGTTCTGCTCTGAATTTTGTTATTTTCTTTCTTCTGCTGATCTTGGGTTTCACTTGTTATTCTTTTTCTAGTTCTTTAAGGTGTAACATGAGGTTATTTATTTGGGATTTTTCTTGTTTCTTGAGATAGGCCTGTAATGATAAAATTTCCCTCTTAAAACTGCTTTCGCTGCATCCCAAAAATGTTGGTAGGATGTATTTTCATTGTCATTTGTTTCTATGTATCTTTTGATCTGTCCTCTAATTTCTTCTTTGACCCAGTTGTTCTTTAAAAGTATGTTGTTTAATCTCCATGTATTGGTGTTTTTCCTGCTTTCTTTTTGCAGTTGGTATCCAATTTCAAAGCCTTGTGATCAGAGAATATGCTTGGTATGATTTCAATCTTCTTAAATTTGCTAAGGCTGATTTTATGTCCAAATATATGGCCTATCCTTGAGAATGTTCCATGTACACTAGAAAAGAATGTATAGTCTGATGTTTTAGGATGAAGTGCTCTATATATGTCAATTATGTCCATTTCATCTAATGTGTCATTTAGCACTGCTATTTCGTTATTTATTTTCTGTTTGGATGATCTATCCATAGCTGTCAATGATGTATTTAGGTCGCCTAGTATAATTGTGTTTTGGTCAATTTCTCCCTTTAGTTCTGTTAGTAGTTGCTTGGTATATTTCGGTGCTCCCTGATTGGGGGCATAAATATTGATGACTGTTATGTCTTCTTGTTGAATAGTCCCCTTTACCATTATGGAATGTCCATCTTTGTCTCTTGTTATCTTTTACACCCTGAAGTCTGTTTCATCTGATATCATGATGGCTACACCTGAATTTCTCTGGGTACCATTTGCTTGGAGTGTCAGTTTCCACCCTTTCACTTTGAGTCTATGCTTGTCCTCGTAGCTGAGATGTGTCTCTTGGAGACAGCTTATGGTTAGGTTTAGTTTTTTGATCCAATCTGCTATTCTGTGCCTTTTTATTGGTGAGTTCAGTCCATTTACATTTAGGGTGATTATTGATATGTGAGGATTTCCTGTAATTCTATCTTTAGTTTTCTGGTAAGACAGTGTCTCCATTGTTTCTTTGCCTTTTTGTTGTTTTCCATTATTTCTGTGTGGTGGTATTCTATGATGTTTCCCTCTGTTTCTTCTTTTATTACAGTATATATTTCAGTTCTGGATTTTTTTTGAGTGGTTACCCTTAAGGTTATGTAAAAGAAAGTTTGATATTTAGAGTATTCCATTTTCTTCAGCACGCTTACTTTCTCCATTCCCATATTCTAGTTCAGGCCTTTACTCTCCCCCTTTTTATGTTTTGGTTGCCACAAATTGTCCCTGTTGATGGTGGTCGAATAGGCTCCTTTAGTATTTCTTGTAGTGCAGATCGTGTATTAGAAAATTTCCTCAGCTTCTGTATGTCTGGAAAGGTCTTTATTCCTCCTTCATATCTAAAGGATATCTTTGCTGGATATATTATTCTTGGCTCATAATTTCCCTCTTTCAATAGTTTGAATATTTGGTTCCACTCCCTCCTGGCTTGTAGAGTTTCTGCTGAAAAATCTGATGATAACCTAATGGGCTTTCCTTTGTAGGTTACCGTCTTCTTTTCCCTGGCTGCCTTGAGGATTCTTTCTTTGTCGTTGATTTGAGACAGCTTCAATACAATGTGCCTTGGAGAAGGCCTGTTGGGATTGAGGTAATTAGGTGTTCTATTTGCTTCTTGGATTCGAGGATCCAGTTCTGTCCACAAGTTTGGGAAGTTCTCATCAACAATTTGTTTGAATATATTCTCTGTTCCCTTCTCTCTTTCTTCTCCTTCTGGTATGCCCCTTATTCTTATATTGCTCTTTCTGATGGAGTCAGAAAGTTCTTGTAGAGTTCTTTCATTTCTTTTAAGTCTCAAGTCTCTTTGTTCTTCCATCTGTGTAATTTCCAGGTTTCTATCTTCGATGTCACTGATTCTTTCCTCCATCTGGACAGCTCTACTACCTAAGCTGGTTATTTCATTCTTAATTTCTTCTATTGAGTTCTTAATCTCCAGAAATTCTATTTGGTTCTTTTTTAAAATTTCAATCTCTTTCGTAAAATGCTCATGTTGTTCTTTGATTGTGTTTCTGAGTTCATTAAACTGCCTTTCTGTGTTTTCTTGCATCACATTGAGTTTTTTCAGAATTGCAATCTTGAATTCTCTGTCATTTAAGTCACATATTTCCATATCTTTAAGTTCCTTTTCTGGAGACTTTTCATTTTCTTTCTGAGCTGTCTTGTTGCCTTGGTTATTCATGGCAATGACTGATTTATTATTTCTCTTCCTAGACATCTACAGGAGTGGCTTCTGCAACAGGTTGATACGAAGAGGTCTTTCTTTTGTTTTCCAGTACTTGTTGGTAGAATGTTTTATTTTCTCTCCGACTGCAGCCTTTTATTTCTCTCTCACACGGTAGTGCTATGTTTTCTCTGCAGTATTCCAGGTTCTCAGGGTAGGCAGGGGGTGGCTAGTCTCAGTGCCTAAGGCTTCCAGTCTCTGCTTAGCAGTGAGGGCTTAAACCACCGTTTTCAGCCTTCTTCCCTCAGTGTTTTCTCAGAGGTCTCTCCGGTGAGCATTGGGTTCAGCTGTGTTATATGCTGTCCCCTCAGCCCTATGGGCCATAAGCAGAGCCCTAGAAATCTGAGTTCTTCCCTCTCCCACAGCTGCGGCAGTTCTGGGATGCAGCGAGTTCGGAAAACTGTGCTAGGTCTGCATCCTGCGCCCATGCTGCTCCGTCTCCACACTTCTCCCTTCCCTCCCCCACCACTAGTGCAATTCTCCCACCTTTAGGTGAATTCAGTAGTGGGCCTCTTCGTCTTGCCTGTCTGCTGTGCAGGGAGTTCTTTGTGGAGTTATTGTTGTTCGATTAGTTGTAAATTCCAGGGGAGCTTTACAGAGGCTCACCTCATGCCACCATTTTGATGATGTCTCCTTCGTGATATCTTTTTTGACCAATTGGTTGTTTAGGAGTATGTTATTTAATTTCCACATAGTCCCTAATATGTGAAATTCCCTAATTTTCTTCTGTTACTCATTTCTAAAATAATTTTATTGTGGTTGGAGAATGTACTTTAAATTACCTCAGTTCTTAAATTTACTGAAGCTTGTTTTATGGTTTAACATAAGGTGTATAATGGAGAAATTTTCATGTACACTTTAGAAGAATGCTGTTCGGTGAAGCATTCAGTAATTGTCAGGTTTAGATGGTTTATAGTGTTGTTCAAGACTTCTATTTCTTTGTTAATGTTCTGTGTCATTGTTATATCCATTATTGAAGTGAGATTTCCAACTATTATTGTTGAATTGTCTACGTCTCCCTTCTGTCAGTCTTTGCATACATATGTGTATATATATATATATATATATATATATATATATATATATATATGTATAAAACAGTTTTGTTTACCTAACAAATTTACACTTTTGTCATTATGAAATGCTTTTTCTTATCTCTAGTAACAATTTTTGTCTTAAAGTCAAGTTTGTCTAATATTTGTTTAACATTTGTCTAACATTTTATCTGACAAATTTTGTCTAACAAATTTGTCTAACATTTGTCTTTGGTTGCTGTTTACATTGTAAATTTTTCCCATCTTTTTACTTTCAACCTATATATATCTTTGAATATAAAGAGTATCTCTCAAAAGCCTTTCATAACCAGTCAATTGAATAGTCTCAATTTTCTCAAGGAATAATTGGGAAAACATCTTCACCCTATTCTGTGGAACTCTCTTTTCCCTTGCCAAGTACATCTTGGGCAGATCTTTCTCATTATTTTTCGTAAGAGAAATAATTTCACTTAGGTAATTAAGGTTCACTTACAGGTATGAAAAAAATCTGTTCAGTCAATTCTTAATCAAAACTTCTAGCTCATATTCCATACAATGGTTTTTCCCAAGCCTGGCCTAGAGCTTAAGACCTAATGTGAGAGGTCTGTTCTTTCATTCTTTCTCTCCGTCTAGCAACCGTTTGCTGAATTCTGGATCTTTCAAGTTCCAAGAAGGAAACTAGAGGAAAGAGTACAAAGTCTTTTTACATAACTGAACTTGCAGTTGTAGTTTTCTCTAGGTCTACACTGGCTCTCTATGAGACAGGCTCCAGTGTTGGTTGTCTTAGGTGGTACAGGAGTGAGTTCATCCAGAGGTCTTTTCCTAGTAGGATGATGTGTTCTCTAGAGGACTCCTTGAAACCACCCCTTCTCAGATTCAGCCCCAGAGATTTTTATTATTAAATGTCCCATATCTGGAAATCCCTTGGGTGGGCACCTTCAAAAGAGTACTAGTTATGACATTTCCTTGTCCCATAGAACTCTCACACATTTTCACTACGCCAAACAGTGGAAATGAGCTTTCCTTTGCTGACTTATTCCTTACCCTCTCATAGAAGGATGCTTTTTCCAAGATCCTGCTCTTAGAATGCTCTGAGAAGCAGATCTCAATCTCCATAGTTCATATGTCCCTACACTTTAGGGTTCACATGTTAAGCATGCCTTCAAACTCTCTTTGTGGCCCAGTTTAGTTTTAGCACCATGTAAGCCTGTGAATTAAGGTAGCTCAGTAAATTTTAGCCAGAGTGAGAGTGGCCGGACTCTATGTGGTAAAGGTACCTGCAGTCTCTCCTGAAGGTTCTCTAGAGCCCTTTCCCTATGTGATTTGGTGACAAAGAGGAGAAGGGAAAGGCTGAAGCACCATTCCCCTGAAACTTCCTACATTAATGGATTTTTCACTCTTTGAGGATTTTCTAATATTCTCTTCACATAGCCTGGAGATGGGTGATAGAGTAATATTAAGGCATTCTCTTTAGACATATTTTAGTAAATTCTATGTGAATACTGTATTCTTAAAATTCTTTACAAATTGAGGCAACCTTTTATTATAAAATTTTATTTACACTTGAAAATGTGCATACCCTATGACTCTAAAATTTCTCTTCCAGGAATTTACTCTAGGAATTAATTAGGAACATATGAAAATATATAGCTTCAATGTTTAAACAAAACCGATGAGATTCAATCTAGTGTTTAACAAAAGAGAACTTGTTAAATAACACAGAGAAATGTGAGATAGCCATTATAAAAATTTTAGAAGACTATTCAGTGCCACAAAAGGATTTTCAAACTATATTGTTAAGTGACAAAAGAGACTTATAAAAGAATATATAGTATGATCCTATTTTTCTAGAAGAAAAAATATATATGCACTGGAAAAAAGATTAGGAGAAAAGAAATCAAATTATTGCAGGAAACCGGTATCGTTCATGCAATTACAGGTCTTTTTGTTTTCTTTCTGTATGTCCATATTCTAAATAACTATCACATTTACAATAAGAAAACAGAATTATGTTTAAATAAAGAGAAGTTGAAGGAGCTGAGAGTGGTTTCATCTGAGAAGAGTACACTCAGATAGAATGTACATAAAGGGCTACTGCTGCGTGAGAATTACAAACAAGTTTTCTAATCCACCTAAGGGTAAAGGTAAGGCCAAGAGGGAGACGTTCTATAGACACAGATTTCTGCTCAGTATAAAGAATTTTCTAATAGTGTTTGTTCCTCAAGAAGTCCAAAGTTTCCCATCATTGGAGGCAATTTAGCCTTGTTTAGGTGATTACTTACAGAAATAATCTAGAGAGAATTGCCTCAGAGCCTGCCTACTGCACGGTACTAGATTAAAACTGTTTGGCTGTGTGTCTACACAAGCAGAAAGCACATTGATTTCCATTTATGATCACTGATAATTGTAATACTTAAACAACATGTATTTTCTCTTTTCTTTTGTTTTAGCCTGTTGGTATTTGCAAAGGTTCTCTGAGTAAAAGAGGATTAGAAAAGTTTGTCGACGTGTCTTGTAACTTCTTTGAATCACAGGTATTTGTCAATCTCATTGTCTTCTATCTACGTTTCAGCTGTCCCTACCCAACGCTCTCCTTTTAATTTCCTAAGATCCATGATCACCACTTTACTCAGACTGCCCTGAGATCACACCTACAGAATAGCTGGTTAAAGACCTGTCACTCGTTGTTTTAGTCCCAATGTGGTCCTGAAGAATAATTAATATCCCTGAAGAAACAGGGACCTAGTAATTTGGATGTCTCAGGCCTCTGAGATTAAATTAAGTCTTCCAAAGACCCTTACACTGAACCATAGGGAGAAGTTGTTTCCATGAAAATATTCAGTCTCTTTCCAGAAGTATTTATTGAGCACTTACTATAAGGCAGCCTGGTATAGCTGAAAGGGTGGTTGAGACAGGCCACCTGGGTTCCAGTCCTGCTCTGATACTTGCAACCTGTGTGACCATGGGCAAGTTTTTACCTCTTGAATTGTGGTTGCCTCTTCTATGAATGGGAGTGCATTACCTACCTCCTTTATATCCCTGTGAGAAATAAGTGAGGAGACCTGGATACAGGAAGCTGTATTGGGCTTGAAGAAATAATCAATAAAATGTAGCTGCTATTGCCACTTCTAGGAGCAGGGAGACAGCTCACTGGACTTTCAATAAACCATTTAAACTCTCTGGACCATTGTTCAGTTATGAATTTGTGAGATTTGCAGTAAAGTTTCTACCAGTCTTAATACTCCCTGGCCCTCATCTGTAGTGCTTTATAAACCTTTAACTAGAGGCCCATCCTTGTAGCTTGTCTCTCTTTGAAACCTCCAATTATAAAAGCACAGAACAGCTTAGCCTGGTACCAGTCATGGCAGGGATTTTCCTGGGGAATAGTCTTTTATTGAAAGTATTCTTATTTCATGCTTCCACCCCTGTTGCTACCCAGGAACTTGTGAGGATCCTCACGGTGGAAGAGCCACAGCAGAAAAACACAGCCCTCACTGACTCACCCTCCGAAGTTGCGCCAAAAGGATCTGTCCAACACCTCCCTGAATTGGAGGATGAGCAGCCCGAAGATTCCAAGGGAAAAAGCCCTGTTGAGGCTTTCCCTGTGCAGCTGGATCTAACCACGAATCCCCAGGGAGAAACCCTGGATGTCTCCTTTCTCTTCCTGGGGCCTATGAAGGAGCAGCTGGTTGTCTTGCCTTTCCCCAAGGAAGAGCAACGCTCTGCCGAGTGCCCAGGACCAGCCAAGATGGACAACCCTCTTGTTCTCCCACCATGAGAATCACATAGACTATTCCATGGGGACACGGTGCCCTGAAGAAGTGCTGGGGGTGGGAGACAGACAGAGAGTTTGATTGTGGAGAGTGGCTAATAAAGTGTGTCTTTTTGACTCTTCTTGGTCTCATCATATTTTCTGGAAGTGGAAATGAGACCAAACCCTCCACTTGTATACTGGGTTGCACGCTTCCTAAATTATCCAAGGTCTCATTCCATGTCTAGATGTCTCTGATGTCTTCCAACTCTCCTTTGTAATGGTTACTGACTTTGAGCTAAGCGTCTCTGATATAGGGCATGACCTCCTCTTTCTGGGCAAGAGTGTATTATGATTGTTTCGATCAAAGGGAGATGAAAATGGAAGGATACCAAGAGACAGGGATTCATCACAGAGTTTCACTCTCCCTTTATTCCATAATTATTTCAGCACCAAGTATTGGTCAGATGTTGTCTGCACAGCCTTGAACCGAAGGTGGATTTTTTTCTTACCTGTCTGAATAGTCTCCTGGCCCAGAACTTGATAAATTCACTTGACAAATTTGACAAATTTACTTAGCAATGGGGGTAGACGGAAGAGACCGTTGCCTGTGGCCTGTGTTTGAACCTGGGAAGAATCAGCCATTGTTCCAAGTTGGGGAGCCTTCTGGCTTCTTTAATAGTTTTGCTCAGAGAACAAATGAAGAGCCCAGGTGACATTCATTCCCAATTTTTCACTTAAAAAACAAATATACATGTATAGAACATATATGTAATATTATATAGGTGATATGTATATTACGGACACATACATATATCCACACAACTATTTGTTTTATATATATGTGTGTGTGTATATATATGTGTGTGTGTGTGTATATGTATATATATGTGTACATATGTGTGTGTGTGTATATATATGTGTATATACATGTGTGTGTGTGTGTATGTATATGTATATATATGTGTATATATATGTGTATGTATATGTATATATATATATATATGACAGGTGTTATGGGCTGAATAATGACCCCCAAATTTCATATCCTGAAATCTTAACCCCCAGGACCTCAGAAGGTGACTGTCTTTGGATGGCATATTTAAAGAGGTAAGTAAGTAAAATGAAGTCATTAGGGTGGGCCCTTATCGGACGTGACTAGTGTCCTTATAAGAAGAGATGATTAGGACACAGATAAGCACAGAGGGAAGATCATGTGAGAACGCAGAGAAAAGGTGGCCATGTACAAGCCAAGGAGAGAGGCCTCGGAAGAAACTAACCCTGCAACACCTTGATTTCAAACTTGTATCCTCCAGCATTGTGAGAAAATTAATTTCTGTTTTTTAAGTGACCCAGTTTGTGATACTTTGTTATGGCAGCCCTAGCAAACCTACAAAACAGGGAATTTGCAAATATAACCATTGTCCTCCCTTCTGGCAGCTGTTTCTTAAAAGAGTAACATGGGTCTTAGCATAATTTAGTTAAACTCAGTAGACAATATTCACACTATGTTACTCTTATCTGCTTCCTGTAAGAAAGGAAAATAATTAAGTGGGGTGTCATGTAGAGTCTTAAACTCTGTTTCAATCAGTGTCTGGCAAGAGACATAGGCCATAGGCAATGATCTCTTGCATCTACCCCCATTGCTAAGTCAATTTATCAAATTTATCAAGTAAATTTGTCAAGTCCTGGACTTGGAGAATATTCAGATAGGTAAGAAAAAAAATCCACCTTCAGGTTGAAGGCTGTGCAGGCAATATCTGACCAATACTATTTCAGATAGTTCAACTGAAAAGACTTTAGTGAAAGAAATGAAGACTTGTGGGTCAAGTTAAGGGCACAATGGATGCTGAAGCACCTGGAGAACAGCAAGAAGCCTTTGCCACTCTGGACCTAAGAAGACTGCAGGAGAAGGAGCCTTACCCAAATCCAGGGGGAGCTGAAGCTGCTGGAAGAGGGGCTACCTGGCAGGAGCTGCCCTGGTGGAGGGATGCAGCCACTGCCAGAACCTAGTGCTGAAGCAGAAAGGGACAGGGAATGAACACCCTGACCTCTCTCTCCCTCCTTCCCTCCCTCCCTCCGTCCTTCCAGTCTCCTCCTCCCATTGGCTCTTTGAACCCAATTGTAAGCTAGCTAGCAGGGGAGCCTGCTCAATCCACAGGAGTCAGCCTCCTGAGGCAAAGCCAGACAGAGAAAGGCAAAGAATAGACCTGGAGCAAACAGAGGAAAACCAGTGCTAGCCCTAGGTAGGGTATTTCCCCAAGGTGTTCCATAATACCCTCCCATACTGAGTAAAGCATGCGGAAGGACCTTAGACTGTGTGTCCTTCTCTTTGTGTTTCTTGTTGGATAGACAAGGGATCCATCAACAGAGATAGAGCATGTAGAAGGAAAAGAAGTTTTGAGCAGTTGCTGAGTTGATTTCATTAAATTCAAAGGAAGCATTGCCATTCTCACTTATTCTTTTTCAACATCGGGTAATGCTGACTCACTCTTTCTTCAAACTTTCTCAAGTAGACATTGTCCCATATCCTCCAGGTTCTTCTCCTACCCTTCTGATGATTTCTCCTAAGGCATTTGGGTTCCTCATTGACTCATCTCTTAGATGTTATTTCTCTAGTTTGTGATTCTTGATCTTCTTTTTTTACTCTGCAACTTCCACGTAGTCAAGATAATCCAATAGTCTTGCCCATAGTCTCAAAATGCTGCAATCATTAATCATTTGAGGCCCTTGTATTCAAATAATCAATGCTTTGCAAATTACTAACATTAATCTTCTATGCTGAATTTCAAGAGTCGGGCATTTCAAGTTACATGGTATTAAGAGTTCTCTTTGATGAATCTTTAAAGTAGCTTCTTCAACAATAAGAAAATGAACAATCCTATTAAAAAATGGGGGAGTACAGCATTAGGAATAGAGACAGTGGAAATGTAATGGTTCTGTGCAATGTCAGAGGGATAGTGGATGGGGGGAAGAGGGTTCACACAGTGTGAGGGATATAAATGATAAACATCTAAGTATTATTTTGTCTTGTGCACCTGAAAAAAAAATGGGCAAAAGATTTGAAAAGGCACTTCACAACAAAAGAAATAAAATGGACAATAAGCATATCAAAAGATAATCAATATGATATGTTATTAGGGAATTGAAAATTAAAACAATAAAGAGATACCAGTACACACCTATCAGAATGGCCAAAATCCAGAATACCAACACCAAATGCTGCAAGAATGTGGAGCAACAACAACTCTTATTCAATGGTATTGGAAATGCAAAATGATGCACCCACTTTGGAAGAGAGTTTGGCAGTTTCTTACAAAACTAAACATACACTTACCCTAATAACCACCAATTGTGTTCCTTGGTATTTACCCAAATGAGCTGAAAACTTATGCCCACATAAAAACTTGTACATGGATGTTTATAGTAGCTCTACTTATGATTGCCCAAACTTGGAAGCGATCAAGATGTCTTTCAGTAGTTGAGTGGATGGACTGTGGTACATACGATAGAATACTAATTATCGCTAAAAGGAAATGAGCTATCGAGCCATGAAAAGACATGAAGGAACCTTAGATGGATACCACTAAGTGAAAGAAACCAATCTCAAAAGGCTACATATCTATGATTCCAATTCTATGACATTCTAGAAAAGGCAAAACTGTAGAAAGAATAAAAAGATTCAGTGGGTGCCAAGGATTGAGGCGAGTGCTGAATAGGCAGGGCACAGTAATTCAGGGCAGTGAAACTACGCTGTGTGGTACCCTAATTGTGGGTACAGGTCATCATACATTTGTCCAAATCCACAGAATATATGACACCAAGAGTAAACCCTAATATGAACATGGGCTTTTGGTGATAATGATGTGTCAACGTAGATTCATCGATTATGACAAGGGTACCACTCTGCTCTGAATAGTGATAGTGGAGGACACTGTAAGTGTGGGGAGAGTGAGCAGGAACTATATGGGAATCTTCTTTATTTAAAAAAGTACTTTCAGGGCGGCTGGTTGGCTCAATTGGGTAGACCACAGTGCTCATAACACCAATGTCACCGGTTCGATTCTCACACGGGCCAGTGAGCTGTGCCCTCCACAACTAGATTGAAAACAACTTGACTTGGAGCTGAGCTGCGCCCTCCACAACTAGATTGACAGAAAACAACAGCTTGACTTGGAGCTGATGGATCCTGGAAAAACACACTGTTCCCCATTATTCCCCAGTAAAAATTTTTAAAAATTAAAAAGTGTCTTCAATTACAAAAAGCTGAATGTCATAAAATTCTGTGAACTGATCCAGTCATTCTCCCCCTCCCCCCCAAAATCAGAAATTTACAAGGATGTCCATTACAGCATTATTTGTAAGAACAAATAATTGGAAGCAACATATGTGGCTAAAAATTAGGGGAATATTGACATATTACAAACATATGTAATATACAATATCATGAGAATTTTGAAAATAATCTCTGTAGAATATTTATTGATTTGGGGAAGTTATCATAGGGAAAATACAATATTTAATGTATGTAACAAGAATTTGTTAAAATTCCTTCTCTTAGGAAAGGGTTTTGAAGGTGAGAGATAAAGGAGAGAGAGATATTTAATTTTTATTTTACATGTTTTGTAATACTGTTGTTTTACTTTGTGCAGGGGTTATGTTTATGATAAAAATGTATAAAAGATCTCAAATAAAAAAATAAAATTCTGTTATAAAAAACAAAAACAACATTTATAAAGCCTATATGGCTTCTATTAATACCCCCCAAAACTAGAGTTTGTAAGTAAGTATTCAACCACAGTGGACAGAAAAAATATCTGTATGTACAGCAGAATAATCCCAATAATTTAAGAACACATATATTATTGATCTCCAAATGGAAAAAAGTCCATGAAGAAATATATAGTAGTTAGTGATTTATCTAAGGTAGTGGAATTAGAGGTGAGTTTTCCTTTACATTTTTTGTAGTTCCACTTTTTTTGCAAAAAGCATATATTTGATTATGAGGGAGAAAAAAGCTTTAAAGAATAAAAATTCTCTTAACTGACTTTCTCTGATACTACGGCCAGGCCACCCAGAAAGAACCAAAATTCCAGAATGAGTACGTGGATCTACCCTGATTGCTCCAATAACCGTCTTGTGAGAAGACACCACTCCCCTCTCCATTGCACATCTGAGGCCATTCTCTGGCTCAGGACCATCAGGAAGCTTTCCCAAAGCCAGTAAGAGAGTCACCAAAGCTGAATGTCACTTCCTAGATCATCAGACAGCTCCGCGGGATAGACTGTCTCTTCTACTCTCCATCATTCCTGACTCTTGCCACCTAGCACCTTCAGTATGCTCCCTGAGATGTCTCATCTGAAATTCCGATAGTTGGAATGGCATCACTAGCATCATGTCTGTATTTAAGATTCAACAAAGCAAAGGAAAGGGAAGGCATGGCTCTCGTGATTACCCCTAAATCTCAGCTACTAAATCTACAATACCATAGTGCTCACTTCGGCAGCACTTATACTACAATCTATAGTACTACAGGAGAAGCTGAGTTTCATCCCCGATGTCTTTTCCCATTCCCACCCCTTTCCCTCCACCCGCATGTGGCTTGTCCATGGCCCTCCATATTGGGTATGGACAATAGAGCGATAACAGAAAGCCTTAATTAAGGAGCTCAACTCATGGAAATTAAAACAGGTTCTGTTTTAATGCATAGCTTTCCCCCTGCCCACCTGAGTTCGAGCCCCTTAGTAACACCTTGGACAGATTCCATGTTATTTCTGTCATTCTAAGTTACACTGAAGTGGTCCTATTTGGGTGTTTAAAAGCTAGTGTTCTTTATGTTAAAAGTTCAAATCTAGACATAATTCAAAATGTGTTTCTTCCACTTTTAGCACTCACTAAACCAGTCTGTAATTCTGGGAAGTGCGTTTTGCTTTTCATGTACTGTGGGGACAGAGCCCCAGAGAGCAGTGTCCAGCTGTCCGCCTCAAGTGGAAAGATGCTGGCTCAGGTAGTAGATGGCCGTCAGCTGTGGCTGGTTGGCTGTCAGCTGTAACCCTTGAGTCATTGGCCACTAGTATAACTGCCGCCGCTGCGCTGGGGAGTGGAGTCAAAGAGAGTGGTCGGTCGGTTGGCAGAAAAGCGGACAGCAGGTCGCCTGTCGTGTGAATCCAGCCTCCAGTGAGACTATAGTGGTGTGACTCCCCTACATATGGTCCGTGGGTGTTCCTTTTTGGCCTAGCCACATCCTGCGTTCTTATGTGGGGAGCGGGAGCAGAGACCCCGCCTGACACCCTGCCTGACATGTACCCTCTCCGTCCCCTCTCTCTCTCCAAACTCTTTCCCTCCCTCCAGGTTCTGTCTAGAACCCCAGTAGTTCTCAGCCTTGACTGCACATTGGAATCATCTGGGAGTTTTAAAACTACCCTTACCTGGGTCCACCCCCAGAGATCCTGGTTTAATTGCTCTGGAGGGAAGGCCTGGTATAAGGAGTTTTCAGAGCGCCTCAGGTGATTCTGTTATGAAGTCAAGGCTGAGAAGAATTGCTGTCCACAATGCAGACACTCACGGCAGGGAAGAGAGACAGGAGGGGGATGCTGTTTAAGTGACCGGTAGTGGGAGGGGCCTGGGCTGATTCCCGCTAGTCCTTTCTGATGCTGCTGGGCGCTGCTGGTATGAAAGGTCCACACAGGTATGTATATTGGTTTCTTTGGAGGGGTAGGACTGTGCGATCAGCTGAATCCCAGCTCTGTCCCCAGTCCTGAGCCCCTCCCACAGTAGTACATACCCTCTAACCCCTTCTCTTGGATGGCATCAAATGGCTTGACTTCTACCCTCACCAGGGTTCTCTTCCACATGAACCAACTCTCTTTGGAATGCTTAAGGGCCACGGAGAATTGGAATAATATGGGGGTGGCTTTAAGTTCTTCTGAAGCATCATACAAATAATAACAATCAATAGCATCATGTTATTCAGCACCTGGATTTGTGCCAAGAATTGTAGTGGTTATTTTATATGTTTTCTTATTTCAGTGTCGCACAATCCTGCCAAGAGGTATTAATCCCCGTTTTATAAATGAGGAAACTGAGAGTCAGAGAAGTTTCATAGCTTACCCAGCATACAAGAGTAACTCATAGAAGAGTAATAGAGTTGAAATTCAGACCTGACTCCAAAGCCACAGACTCTTAATCATTCTATTCTACCTGAACTCAGTTCCTTGTATGGTGTAAACGTTAACACATCACATCCCTTAAATGATGCAGCGCTTTACTGAGGCCTTCTCGCGCCATAATCCAAGGAGGGAAATGATGGTGGAAATTTCTGGCTGAGATAGAAAACAAATGAAGGGAAATCACTTTATTTCCATCCCCCACACCAATGCTTGTGGTAAAAAACACACTTTGGATCTGCTACCTACTAGAAATATCCAGATTTGTGCAGATCACAGTTTCAGCCACTCACTAGTGGCATGTCGCAACTTTCTGTCCCCAGAACCCGTTAATCATTTACGGCATATTGACAGACATTTTAACCAGGGGTCAAGGTGAACATCCCAGTTATACAACAAAAATGTATGAAAACTTTGGTTAATCAATGGCATATGCTGTGTGTGTGTGTGTGTGTGTGTGTGTGTGTTTTAGAAAGTCTGTATCTAATTCTCTGCTCTGATATACCACAGTGAGGGATGGTTTTCACATTTTCACACTATGAAGGCATGCGCTACAGCTCTGCTTTTGATCCTCTCGATCACGCTGCAGTATTCCTGCGCTTTGAGTCCCACAGATTGCAATGCTACTGGGCCCCTGGCTGGGAAAGCTCTAGATCTGATCAATAAAGGACGGCAGAATGGCTTCCTCTTCCAGTTGCTGCGGGTCACTGCTGCCCACTTGGACGAAGTGGTGAGGAATTGCCAATGGCAGGGCTGAGGTGGGAGACCATGCACCGGGGGCAAATGTGACTGTCACCCCTAAGACTGCTGCTTCGCACAACCCTTTAGTCAGAGTTTTCTGTTTAGTTTCCGCTGCTGCTCTAGACTGCTCTTTTTCTTTCTTTGAAACTAACGTTTGTTATTAGTATATCCTTAACTATGAGTCAGTCTGTACGTACTTAATAAGCACTGATGTTGAGTCCAATCAAATGTTAAGTATGATAAGAGAAAAATTAGAATAAACTGTGGGCCTTGCCCTCCAGGTAATAATAACCAGCTCACATGCACACATAGGCAAACTAATGAAAGGAGATATGTTAAGACTGGGTGGGAGAAGCCTTCATTTGGGCCCTGAAGAATAAGCAGAATTTGAATAGGAAGATGGCATTCAAGGAGAATTCCAGGCATACCGCTTCTGTGTGGTTAGGAAATCAGGAAGGTAGGTGTTAGGGAGTAATGAAACATAAGTAGGGGTATTCCAGAAGTTCTGTGTGGGCTTTGGAGTAGCCATCAGGTTGGGAGGGAGAATGCAGTCTCATCTTGAAGCAAAGCAAGCCTACATCTTCACTTAGATTAGATGCTTATTCGGAATGGGTTTGAGGGCCTATGCTAGAGATTATGGAGGGAGGCTTCCCTCCTTAGCCTCCTAACATAACCTACCCTTTGATGAAACCACTAAAGTGAGGGAGGCCAGACCATGGAGCACCACAGAGGACAAGCAGAGAAATTTATACTTGTTAAAGCATTGTAGATGGAGGCCGTAGATTGCAGAGAACAAGAGTGCAGGAATTTAGGATTCAGCCAGCAATTTAGTGACCATTAGTCCAATTCCAGGCTCTCTGCCACATTGTAGTACCCAGGCTGAGTTGGCACAGTGCTACCTCTGAGTGGTGGTATAAATGGTGGGTGGTTGGGGAGGTGGCAGAGTGTACCTGGGGAGATGGATGCAAGTGACAGGGACATGAACTAGCAAACCATTTTATGAGTTCAGGAAGGAGGAAATGAGGATCAGATCAGACAGTGGGGTTTAGGGCAATGGACAATGAATAAAAGAAAGACAACTCGAGGCCTGGTGACTCGATAGCAACAGCAAAGGAAGAAATCAAAGTTGATTTCACATTTTTTTAGGCCAAAGACTAAGGCAATAAATAATTAATGGTGCCACTGACAAAAGACAAGAGAAGTAGAGAAAGGGAGCTGAGCTGAGTGAATGACTTCAACTGCACCACAAGTTCTGGTATGGAAATCTGTTACAATGCTACTTATTCTAGTCTAATTCTACTAATTCTAGATAGTAGAATTAGAGAAGAGAGTGGTTTTAGCTTTGGGCAAGTTGAAATCCTGGCAAGATATCCAAGTTCAGGAATAGAGCTAGGTGAGAAGACACAGCTCCACATGTAGACTGGGGCCCATGATGTGGCTGTCAGCATTGTAATTCTAGGCTTCTATCTTCTACGCCTCCACCCAAACCAGCACTGCTATTGAGTGATTGCTTTTTTCTTTTAACTTTTATTTGTTCTCTCCCTTAAGTCATTTATAGACTTAATTATTGATTGCTTTTTAAACCTCATGGGCAGAAGCAACATAACAACCAGTTGAAAAAAACATTTGGAAGTAATTCTTTGAAGCTCTTTATTCAAATGAATAGATCAAATGACAAAAAGGTAGACATTGAAAATGATTTGGAAAGGAGCAGGAATTCTGTTTGAGAAATAAGAGACTGCTTTTATTTAGTCGTTCTCATATACTACTCACCTGTTGCTTTCTTGGAATTCCTCAGGAATCTGCAACTGTCTATTATTTAGCCTTAGATGTGAAAGAATCTGACTGTCCGGTCCAATCCAGGAAATACTGGGATGACTGTGAGCCAGTGCTTTCTAGACGTCCATCTGAAATAGTAAGTAAACATGCTACCATCTTCCTCTTCTTATCATTCTTGACTTCTGTCTTCTCTGCTTACATAGGGTAGCTGTATGCCAACACTGACACAGCAAAAGGGTAAAAGCAACCTCCACCTTTTGACTAATAATGATTATGTTGGCCTTGAGTAATATTCTCTTGAGAGCCATGTCTGGGAACCCAGTGCAAGATAAGTCAGTGGGTTGTGGACCCATGGGATAGAATGTCCAGCTGTGAGACCTTGGGAAAATCACCTAAGGTCATTAGACTTCCATATCTCCAGCTGTAAAATAAGATGAGGGGTTTGGAATAGATGGACTCTAAGGTCATTTCTGGACCTGATAGTCTGTGGGTCTAGGAAACCTTGAACTTGTAACTGTGTCCTATACAGACTGGTCCCATTCGCAGGAATAGCCAAAAGGATAAGTTGCAATTATCATGAGGAACAGGGTTTTGCTCTGTACATTACACATGGGTACTCAGATCCCAAGTTGTCTGCCACAAGAGAACACAAAAATGAATAAGCACAGGTCTAATATTTCAGTTCCAGAAAATAAGACATTTGCATACGTAGAAGTTTCAGCAATTTTTCCCCTTGAAAATGTTTGGGATGTGGCCATGATCCATTTAAACAGTTTCTCTCTGGTTATCATGAGGGCTTTCAATGCCTATAGCACCCAACACACAGAAGAAGCTGATTAAGTAAATGTAGGTTTTGGGACAGGATTTTTTGAGAGAAACGATAAATAAATTTTAAATGTATAGTAGAAGTATGTTGCATCACTTTTGTGTTTCTGCATATTCCACCTGAGGAAAGCAGTATGCAATGACAAACTCCTTTTTCTTACAGGTGATTGGACAATGTAAGGTAATAGCTACCACACATTTGAATGAATCTCAGGATCTTAGAGTGAATGACTTCAACTGCACCACAAGTTCTGGTATGGAAATCTGTTAAAATGCTACTTGTTCTAGTCTAATTCTACGAATTCTAGATCAATACAGAATTCAATCATAATATAATAATTTATGATGTACATGTCAGAAATGGTCCCTGCCCTCATGGACTTGATTATTACTCACTCTCTTGAGAAGAGAAGTGAGAAGTTTTCCCCCTGTTATTGGTGCACTTTCCTTTAAAGAAATGCACTATACGAAAGTAGAAATCTATGTGAGGTAGCATAGCATGGTAGTATAGTTGTAGAGAACATGGGCTCTGGGGTCAGATTTGCTTGAGTTTGAATCCCAACCTTATCACTCCTAGTTGCATGGTCTTGAGGGCAAGTTATTTACCCTCTTTTCACTTTCCTCAGTTGAGGACAGCCTCAAACTATGCTCAGATGAGAATAGTAATCATGTCATCCCCTCCAGTCTTTGTTAGAATTAAATAAGATGGTCTGTGCAGTACACTTGCAAAGTACTTAGCACTCAGTAAGCATTGACTTCCACATCTAAAAGTCATACATTAACACTACAGTTTACAAAGCAGTTATACATATGTCACATCATTTAATCTCACAACAAGTCTATGAAGTAAAGGTTCTGATACTTTCTATTTTAGAGACAAAATAACTGAGTTTCAAAGAGGATCAACGACTTGGCCTTAGGATCACAGCCAAATGTAGGGAACATGATCCTATCCCACAAGTATTGACTCTGAAGTCCATGAGCTTTTCATTTACTTTCCAAAAAGAATGATCACAGAATTCCTTCAATAATAGCAAATCTCAACATGATTCAATATACAAAAATTCAACAGCCAAGCATCTCCTTCAGGAGGTTGCCTTAAAGAAAGATTGAGCTGCATCTTCTCCTCTCTCTGGGCAAAACTTCATGTTGATGATGCCTCTCCCTCCTTGGCAGAGACAGGAAGAGTTCGTTAAGATAGTAACACTTTATGGATGATGGGGAAGCATCATGAATCCAGTCAGAACAGAGACTTGAGCATCAGAAGGATCTGGGTTTAGTTTATAGCTCCGCTGCCGATGGCCTGGTTTGATCTGGAACAAATTTCTTAGCCTCTTCCATCCTCAATTTGCCCATCTGTAAAGTGGAAGCTATTGTTAGTCTTGCCCCCGTGCTTACATGTATTTAGTCCCAGCACTGACATTGCTGTGGGCAACCCAGTAACCACAGAACTGCCATCTTCTCTCTCCAGTCTCTTCTGCACTGGCCAATCCTAAAGACAGCCCCGTACTCTTCGATTACTTTGAGGACACTGAGCTCTACAGAAAACAGGCAGACAAGGCCCTTGAGAAGTACAAAAGGAAGAATGATGACTTTGCCTTTTTCAGAGTGGACCGAGTGGAAAGAGTTGTAAGAGTGGTGAGTCTCCATCAACGCCCAGCTACAGTGTGACGGCCCAGGCTCTAACCCGGCAGGTGCAAAATTCAGCAGCACTCACTCTCCACAGGCCTCCCTCAGCCAGCTGCTTTTTAAATTGAGGCCTCTGCTGCAGCTTCAACAGTCAGTAGTTACCACAGAACTGTTCTCCTGCAGATTTTCGTTTTTTGGAGTTGCAGAGAGTGTGAATATCTAAGAGAAGAGGAAAAACCCAAACGAAAAAGAGGAAAAGACTGAAGAGCATATTAGAGTCATTAAAATCCTGTGGTCCTAATCTCCTTGTATTATGATGGAAAACTGAGGCTCAGAGCAACTACCATTGTTTCCCCGAAAATAAGAACTAGCCGGAAAATCAGCTCTAACGTGTCTTTTGGAGCAAAAATTAATATAAGACCCGGTCTTATTTTACTATAATATAAGCCCAGGTAATATATAATATAACATAACATAACATGACATAACATAACATAATATCATATAATATAATATAATACCGGGTATAATATAATGTAATATAATATACTATTATACTGGGTCGTATATTAATTTTTGCTCCAAAAGACACACTAGAGCTCATGGTCAGGCTAGGTCTATTTTCGGGGAACATGGTACCTCACCACACCCAGTTTTATGGCTGGAATTAGTTCCTTCCAGTTCAGCGTCCCAAGTGCCTTCTACCCAGAGTGGTCTTGTCGAGCAGCTAGTTGAGGTTGTCCTGCATTTTGAAAACACAAAGTTAAATAGATATGGTGCATGCAAGCAATACAATGAATACAATGCATGACTAAAAAGAATGTTTTGGACCTATATGCATTGAAAGGAGTTTCAAGGTGTATTGCTAGGAGAAAAAGCAGGTTACAGGACAATACCTAGACTATGAGCCCCTGTATATTAATTAAAGATAGGTGTATGTGCACAGCATATTTAGAAAAAGGTGAGAAGGAAAAATCCATCAAATGGATGATAGCGGTACCTCTGAGAAGGAGAGACTAGGGTGCAGAAAGGTGAGTTTTCATACTATGCTGGATTAGTTTTGTATTATTTGAAACTTCAATGAAATAGTATTCACTTCATCACTTATGTATTACATTTTAAAAGGCAGAGACTGTAAGAAAAATGGCATACATTGGTGATTTTGAATCTTCATAATACTTACTGTATATTTGGATAGTAGGTATTTAATGCTCCCCCCTTTTTTTTTAATGTTCCTGAAACTGCTTTGATCCCATTTGTTCTAGAGAGGAGAGGAAAGAACCAATTACTACATGGACTTCTCTGTGAGGAACTGCTCCAGCCACCATTTTCCTCGGCACGCTAATGTGAGTATACCAGATGTCTGCGAAATACAAGGTGACACTTAGAGACCACTCACTATGTGCCAGGTACCCTGCTAAGGGCATTGCGCATACGATGGCCTATTACCCCCACCACCATGCTATGAACGAGATGCGATTTTTATCCCTTATTTACACATGGGGAAATTGAGGCACAGAGAAGTTAAGGGAATCGTGAGAATATCATTCTATAAATATACGTGACATAAACCAAAACTTAACACCGAGTTATTTAAACTCATGGGGATTAAAGACTTAGCTAAACCCGATACCTAGATTGTATCAGGAACCTGCACCCATGGCTGCTTTCATTCACTTCATCTCATTTACTGTTCATTTACTTCCCCGTTTGACAAATGGGAAGGTACCTGAGGCTCCGCACAGTAAAGGTTTTGCCCAATGTTCACAACCAAGCTGAGTTTAGAATCCATTTCTATGCTCAGCCCAGTGAGATTTTTCCCCAAATCATTTATTAATTGATGCTTACGTACCTGCAAGAAGATCTTCTTAATGTTTCTCAGTATTTGTATGGTAACTTAGAGTTTACAAAACACCTCCACATATACTGTCTTGTTGGAGCCCTGTGACAACCACGCTGAGGAGAAACAAGTGTCTACCTCCATTTCCCTGTGACAGAAGGGCCTAGAAGTGTAGACACTTACCTAATGGCACTTAGCTAGAAAGTGTGAGGACACAGGATTTTAATGGTGGCCTTCTGATTTCAAGTCCAGGATTTTTCTGAAGTTTAACAGCGCATTCTCTGGGGCCAGAAGAGAGGTACCATTCACTAATTCCTTTTCTGGCTGTTCAACTTTTCTACCTGAAGGAGCTATAAAATCCTGCTTAGTGGCCACCAGAAAAGACGCCTCCCTCCCCCACTCCTATCCCCAACAAACCCTTAATTATTTTGGTGTGGGCAATGCAAACCCATGCAGAAACATGGCGGCTAGAGAAGAGTTCAGCACTCAGTGTTTTACATCATTATCTCATTTAATTAAGCCTTCTCAGGTTTATGGGTAGATAGCATTGTACCCATTTTACAGACAAAGACTGAGTTTCAGAAATTTTATGCAACTTGCCTAAACTCACACAACCGGTAAATGATGAAGCCAGGATTAACATAGATCTGTCTGACTCCAAAACTGGACTCAGAACCTCAATGCTTAACAGTCTTTTCTATAAAAGAGTTTTTTTCTTGTCCTAGTCTAACTTTGACAGCTGGGTTTGGGGACCTCTGGGGCATAGAGATGCCAGCCAGTTGAAGCCTCTGTGCTTAGGGTAGGGCCAGCAGATAGTCACTTTGACAGGGTCCATGCAAACTTTATACTGGTTCCTTTTTTTCCAATACTTCCCTGCAAGGAACAAGTTAAAGTTGTAAAAATCCCTCTTCTGCACCCCACTTCATTCTCTCTAGGCACAGGCAAGTCTGGTCTTCAGTGCCGAAGAGTTGGACTAAAGGCAAGGCATCAACGACATGTTATTTCTCACCACCGCCCATGGGAAAGCCCAGTGGTGGTGACCATTCATGGACGAGAACCACAGCAAATTGGAAAGAAAACCTTTGACAACTGTACTTTTCCCAAATCTCCTGCTCACGTGCACACATGCTTCTAGCTTCTTTAAAGGTCTTTGGGTTCTGCAGAGCAGATTTGTCCTATGATGTAGGAACCTCTGACATAGAAAGTCCAAAAGATATTGTCATAAACTGTGAAGTCTTCAACCTTATGGTGGGTTTCCTAGACAGGCTTTGTCATGAGTAGGGACAGATTGAGTGATATTTTCACACACATAATGTATTTTGTTCTATGGCTCTATGTGTGTGTGTGTGTGAGAGACAGAGAGAGAGAGAGAGAGAGAGAGAGAGAGAGAGAGAGAGAGAGAGAAAGAGAGAGAAGGAGAAATGAGAGAGAAGGAGAAATGAGAGAGATGAGATGGGGTGAGGGTGGGGAGAAATACAGAGAATAGCCCCTGGGAAAAGGAGTGCAAATGCCGACATGACACAAAAAGTGTGCAATTTCCCCCAAGAATTGGGAAGGGATAAGATTTGTCAGAAAAGTAAAATCTTGACTGATTTAATCAACCTTTAATTAATTTGAGAATAGCCCTTGTAGTCAGGACTCCAGTGCTGAGACTTTATAATTCCTAGTTATAGTATTAGGCCTAGAATCTAAGGGGACTGAATTAGTCTTAAATTTATTATATAAAGGTATATATAATAAGATGTAAAACAGCATTTTACAAGAATATCTGTGTGTAAAAACCCTTGTTCTACACAGATATTCTTCACTGTATCTTTTCGTGAGAAAAAAACAAAAAACTGAAAATAATTTAAACATCCATGTGCCAAACCCCAAAATAGGAGGGAGCAAGTTTGTCATCATGAATATGGCTGTATAAATTTTTCAAAAAAATTAAAATCTGAATAAGCAGGGTGAAGAGGTGAGGTGCTCATCCTTTAGGAATCACAGATCCTTTACTACGGAGCCACAGAACTCTGTTGAGAATCTGAATTATAAGGCACTAGTTTTCCAAATGTTTGTCTACTGATGACTATTCTGTGTAACATAATTTCACCACTTTATGTTGAAATGAGAAAAATGAAAATAGTAAAAAAAGTTTTTCGTGATACAACATTTTTCATTTAAAGGACCATCCTTTACTCTGAGATTATCTTTCTGATTCTTGTGTTATCAAAATATTATTCCTATTGTGATGGTGGTAGGTGATAGTTTTGTTTGTATTTTAAATGTCAACTTGGCTAGATAAAAATTTGAGAATGCTCTTTTTGTATTTTACTTTTTCAGTTGATTTGTGGAATCTAAAAGTATGAGGGCCGTTAGTCTAAATCAAGTTAAACATCTAACTTCTCCTTTTGTGCTCTATGATGGTGTTCACTCTTCTGTGTCCTTCACCAGGAACATAGAAACATCAGTGATGTACAAGCCCATCTGGACCATCTACCCCACTCTGGTGGGCATGAGCATTCTCCTGCTGGCAAGCCTTCATTTAAGCCCAAGAGATCCAGAGATTCCCACCATCCTCACAAGCCACATCAACTTGGATGCCCACCTCCTCTAGAAGACAAAAATCACGCAGACAGGCCACAGTTTCAATCAGGAGCTCCTCCAGTGTTGCCCCCTTCAAGATGTCATCACCCCCATTTTGGCACCAATGGCACCCATACACCCCCTCATAATCATAGTTCCAGTGAGCACCATCCCCATGGACACCATCCTCATGACCATCATCCCCATGGACACCGTCCCCATGGACACCATCCCCATGGATACCATCCCCATGGACACAATCCCCATGGATACCATCCCCATGGACACCATCCCCATGGATACCATCCCCATGGACACCGTCCCCATGGACACCATCCCCATGGATACCATCCCCATGGACACCATCCCCATGGACACCATCCCCATGGATACCATCCCCATGGACACCATCCCCATGGATACCATCCCCATGGACACCATCCCCATGGCCAGGATTTCCATGACCATGGACCCTGTGACCCACCACCCTATAGCCAAAGTTCCCAAGATCACCATCGCTGGGGCCATGGCCCACCACCAAGGCACTCAGAAGAAAGAGGTCCAGGTAAACGACACTTTCCCTTCAAATGGAGACAAATTGGATATGTTTACCGACTCCCTCCACTAAAGAAAGGTGAAGTTCTTCCTCTTCCCGAAGCCAATTTTCCCATCTTCTCATTGCCAAATCACAACAATCCTCTAAAGCGAGAAATTCAGCCCTTCCCTCTATCAGTGTCTGAATCATGTCCAGGGACGTTCAAGAGTGAGTTTTCACAAGTCTTGACGTTTTTTGCATATACATTTCCAAAGAAAATCTGAGTTCCTTGACAAATGAATAATGTTCTGAATTAGAACCATAAATAAAATGTAACCAGTAACAAAATCAAAATTACAACCATCTTCACTTTACTTTCATATTTAGGATAGGACAAACTGTGCGTGGGGGAGAAGACGGCATGAGAAGAGCCAAATGGAGAAAGGAAAGATCTTAGTCCCATAAGTCAGAAGTTCATTCCCCACTGGCCAATGTCCCACTTGAGGCAAATCTCTGATCCTCAGAATTTCTTTATTTCCTGACTTAACTCCTTTAATTCTAGCATCTTTCCTCTATTAGTACTTATGCTGTAGCTGGGCGTACCAAGAAGCTATGTATTATTATGTAAAGGATTATTGTTATAAAAAGTGATCCAAATTCTCTCCTCCTTCTGTTTGTATTCCTCTAAATTTATTTTTGGAAAAAAATAAGTTCTAAATTTAATTATGAAGCAAACAAAGCTTGAGCTATAATTTACAAAGAAGTTCACAGGCGTGAACCATAAATTGAGGTGCACCAGAAATATCACTTTATTTTTTAGAACACATTAATTTCTACTTCAGGTTGCCAACATACTGGGCTAATAGGAAACTTAACCTGTCTTTCTTGCAGTTCCTCCAGCCTGCTGCTTCCCACAAAAAATTGTGCCACAGTCCAAAACTCTTAAATAAGGCCAAGGTGTTTCGGTGGTGGGCACCAGAAGGAAGTCTGATTCTTCGTCACCAGTCCACCAGGTCTGAGGGATGTTTACTCCCCTGTTCACAACTCTCTTTGAGTCTGTTTTATCTGCTACTTTTATATCAAACTGGGGATATAGGAGTCTCTGTGAGACTGCTGATGGACATGACTGCCAAGAGATACCACGTAGCTGTTCTCTCCCTAGGGTCTTGCTGCCTTCCAGGCTACATGTCCAGAAAGCAGGGCAAAGGTGTCCTCTGCTTCCAGACCCCCAGGCCCCTCTGTTCTCATATCGTCTCCCAGGCTAGGGGCTCTCTAGTCTCAGAAATTTGTCTTTATTCATTTTTGGTGCCAGAGGATTCTTTTTCCACATTTGAATTCTCTTTCTTTTCCCTTCTTCCCAAATCAGGCTCCAGCATTTAGACACAAGCTAAGAAGACTTTAGATTCTTTCTCTCTGACTTACGGAAGCAGTTTCAGGTGTGTGGTGATGGTAGAAGTAGATTCTGATTGGGAGGGAGGTAAGAAACATAACAAGGGTGAAACAGACTTGGGTAAGTTCTTAGGCTGGGAAGAAAGGGGCCCACAATGCTGGAGAAGCTGGAGGTGGGAGAGGGAGGAGGTGACTGATGGTGAGCGGTCCAGGAGGAGTGGGAAGGAGCACAAGGCTGATCACGGCGGGTGTTTCAAGTGAAGACTCCGGAACAGGTCTTGGAGGAAGATGGTCAAAAGACAGACTTTCCGTTTTAAGATAAGTAAAGACTAGGGATGTGATGCAAAACATAGTGACTAGTTAACATCGCTGTGTGATATATAGGGAAATTGTTCAGAGAGTAAGTGGATCCCATGAGTTCTCATCACAAAGAGAAATTTTTTTCTTTTTATTGCATCTGTGAGATAATTCAGTGTTAACTAAACCTGTTGTGGTAATCATTTCACAACATATGTAAATCAAAGCTTCATGCTGTACATCTTAAACTTATACAGTGATGTATTTCAATTATTTCTCAATAAAACTAGAAGGAAAGTAGGACATGACAGTGTATTCAGTCAGTATAATAAATAGGAAAGGCTGACTTTGGAGGAGGCTTATGTGGGTTCTAATCCTAGCTTCTCGTTGCCGAAT
Source organism: Rhinolophus ferrumequinum (assembly GCF_004115265.2). NCBI lineage: Eukaryota > Metazoa > Chordata > Mammalia > Chiroptera > Rhinolophidae > Rhinolophus > Rhinolophus ferrumequinum. The sequence goes on along the minus strand of NC_046285.1, from coordinate 58,933,388 downwards.
CAAAACAATCCTCTAAAGCCAGAAATTCTGGCTATACTACAATTTATTGACTAGAAGACCCTAAGAAAGTAATTAAACCACTTTGCGCCTCATCTTCCTTCTCTAAAAAATGGTGACGGTATGGTGGCAGCCCATTTTCCTTTCCTCCTTGGAGTACAGCTAGACTTCAATTCCTGGAGCCACATGATAATGCCCCAAAAGTATAATAACCAATACGGCACAAGCACTGACCAGCCAGAGCAGATACAGAAAGAAGTCAGAACAGTGGCCTGCCATATACAACCAGGGTGGCAGCTGCTGAATGACAGCCCTGCAGAGTCATTCTGTCATGGAGGGGTGAACACAGGCTTGGCTGTTTTGATAAAGAGTAGAGAAAGGTGAAATCCAGGAAGACCAAAAAGTTACACAGCTTAATAACTTACAGAAACATTTGAGTAGTGTTTTATAATTTATATGTTCCCCAACCTTGCCTGAGGTCCTGAAAATGTTACCTGGAAAACATCGGATTGGAGGTTCTCAATTCATCTCAATTCAACGCATTTATAATGTGCAAACACAGTTGCTGCAGATGAATAATGGGCCAAGAACAATCCCTGCTCTAGGGAGACTGCATTGCGCTAGAGGTTCAGATGGTATAGCGTTGATTGCTCCTTTTCTAGACTTTTTGGTCACATGAAAGCTAAAAAGTGTACGAATGTTTCATGTTTGTTACAGTCAGTAGACTGAGGGACTGGGATGAGAACTCACAGCAGCCTCCTCCCAAAACACATCCTTTCCTGTTTATTATGCAGCCTGTGTACCCTGCCAAGTCCTGCTTCTGAGTCTTCACTTGAAACACCCACCGTGATCAGCCTCGTCCTCCTTTCCCTTCTCCTGGACTGTGCACCATCAGTCATCTCACTGTCCCATCTCCAGCTTCTCCATCATTGTGGGCCCCTCTTTCTTCCCAGCCTAAGTCTCTTTCATCTTAGTTTGATTTCCGACATCCCCACAACCATACACACACACACAGGCAAACACACTAGAATCTACCTTCTGCCATCACCGTGCACCGGAAACTGCTTCAGTGAGTCAGGGACCCTTAACCATCTCACGCTAATATTAGATATAATTTATAGGCTCTAATTACCAGGCTCCACACCTGTATTATCTCATTGACTTCTCGAAAAACCTCATTAAGGTAGTATGTTGTTTCACTTTTCCAGATGAGGAAACTGAGGCTCAGAGAGGCTATATGACCCTGACTTGTTCAGCATCACTTAGCAATTAAGTAGCAGAGCTGGATTAGAATCAGCGTTGGACTTACTGCCCAGCTCATGTTCCTGTCCCTGAGTGACAAGGCCACCACTCAGCCCACATTGACCCCTCTTTTCCGAGGACTCTCAGAGAGACTAAATTGCCAAGCTAGGGACACGATCGACAACAAACATGAAGTCAAACATCTTTTTTGGGGGAAGAGGGTAAGACTTGGGGGCAAACATCTACTAAGAGGTAACCCATATCTTTAACTCTTAGAACTTCTCGCCCTGAATGTCTAACTTGATCAGAAATCACTGAGGCTTGGTGAATGAAAGACCCCCATATCCACCAAACTAGAAATAAGGAGCAAGGACAGGGTTAAGCAGGGCTTCACTCTACCCATCCCTTTTTATGCTTCTCACTTGTCTCCTCCACCCTGGTATTTTCTTTTTTACACCTAATTTAACTGAGTGGAGAGAAGCTGCCTTGGCCAGAGACCAGGTAGGATGCCCATCTTTCATTTGTAGTTGTGCCAATGTCCTGGTATGAGCCTCCCTGCACTCACTATATCCCTGTGCATGGGCTCCCCTGGCACGGAGCAGGATTGGTAGCAGCCTGCTTCTCTGCAACTAGATGTCCAGCAAAGCAATTTTCCTGAAAGATGTCTGCACACTGTTGCATTGTTGTCGCATGTAATGACCTTCATAAATGGTTTTGGGAAAGGGAGCTACAGAGGTGGTTGGTGTTTTCTTTTTCTCCCCCTTTATTAGATTCTGCTCTGATTTGCTATGCAGAGTTGTGCAATTACCTGGAAATGTGCTCTGTGCTCCCACATACTTCCCAAATGTAAACAAGCAGGTCAACAGCCCCAGTGTTGTAAGTTCCAACTTCCAGGACATCTGCTTGGGTAACTCAGCAGTCATTTGTCCTTATCAAACAAGGCAAACATTGTATGGCATCAGGAACCCAATCAGGGCCCTGGAGTGCTAAGGCAGAGAGAGGAGAGACAGAGGATATAAGAGCCTGGAGAGAATTAAAATCAGCGTCCAAGTTAGCTCCCAAGGCTTGGTGAAACTCCCAGAGAAAGACTTAAATCATGAAGTTAATTGCCCTCCTTTTCCTTTGCTCCAGGCTGCTACCAACTTTACCCCAGAAGTACAACTCGCAAGAAATTGACTGCAATGATGAAGACATATTTAAGGTTGTGGACACAGCTCTGAAGACGTATAACGAGAGAAACCAAAGTGGCAACCAGTTTGTATTGTACCGCGTAACAGAAGTCATCAAGACGGTGAGTGAACTGTGTTTAACATTGAGGTCATTTGGGATTTGTGCTATCACTTGGAGCCCAGGCCTTACACACACACACACACACACACACACACACACACACACACACACCAATCATCAATCAACTGAGAACGGTAATAAAAGGTAGAAGCTTGCAGCTCATGGAAAAGACCAACACCACTCTCTGACGTGAGCTTGGAAGGCAGGGTATGACTAGTCCTCATCCACCAAGTTTGGCTTCCTGGGTGATCAGAGGAGCGGTATTCTAGGGTGAAATGAAACAAAGGTAGGAAGAGTCATTTGCATGCAGAGTGGGAGACTCCAGGAAGTCAGTCATGGCTCAGCAAGAGGATTTACTGTGTGACCAGCTTTAAACTAAAATATAAAGACCTCCGGACCTCAAACAGGGAGGGGGTGCTTCAGAGGGTACATCTAACAAATGCTGTATGATCTTACTTATATGTGGCATTTAAAAAAGTCAAATTTACAGAAGCAGAAAGTAGAATGGTGGTTGCCAGGGGTTGTGGAGTGAGGGAAATGGGGAGAAGTTGGTCAACAATACAGGCTTTTAGTTATAAGATGAATAGATCCTTGGGATCAAATGTACAACGTGGTGATTAGAGTTAGTAATACTGTATTGTATACTTGAAATTTGCTAAAAGGTTAGATCTTAAGTGTTCTCACCAAACACACAAATAGATAATAATTATGTGAGGTGATGATGTGTTAATTAGCTTAATACGGGTAATCAATTCATAATTTATATTTATCTTAAATCACCATATTATACACCTTAAAAATATGCAATGTTTATTTGTCAATTGTACCTCAATAAAGCTGGGGTACAGTGGGAAGGGGTACATCTAACAGGAGAATTCAGAAAGGAGATTCACGTGGTTCTACTGCATTAGACAGAATATCTACCATAAACTCCATATGGCCAAATGCATCAAGGGTAATAGCCATGTTCTAGTTGTTCTTTAATATTTTTTGTCACTGATTGCTGCATTCAGGTTGAAAACAAATCCGAACAAGATGTGTGCTTTCAAGAAATATAAATCTTTCAATAGTTTTAGCGAATGTCACTATGTCTCCTTGATATTTAGGCAATTGTTTATTTCAGTGGAGGAAAAGAATCCAGATATTTGACATGATGAGGTTAAAGAAAAAACACAGTGGACATGTTTTTTTTCTGAAAGTAAAATCGAGCAGTTCTATTTCACAAACTAATGTAGTCATGGGAGTCCTGGTGCCCTCAGCAACATTTTATGGGTGTTGTCGTCATTGGCTGACATCCATCACAAATGTCAGTTTTTGTTCTAAAATGTCCATAGAATCGCTATTTATTTTGCTATATGGGTATCACCTATACCACTACCATCATCTGCTTTATCAAAATCTGAGACCTGGAAGGAACCTTGGAGATTATCTCGTTTGACTCCATCATCTCTCAGACACAAACACTCTGACTCAAACAGGCTCTCAGAGAGCACTGCCCCGGGTGTCAGTAGACCTGGGATGTGCTTTTCCAAGGTGGGAGGCTGCCTAAGCTATGCCCCATCTACTCAGGGCCTCCTTTCACCTGCAAAATGAGGGCTTGGACAACATCTTTTCTCAGGTCACTTACTGCTCCAGGATTTTGCATCTTTAACATGCCAGGATTTTGCATCTGAAAGCTCAATTAACTCATCACCTTTGCATTTAAAAGTTTTATTCATTATTTCATGACATGCTAGAAAAAATAGAAAAGAAAGAAAAGCAAAGAAAAATACTAAAATTACTGATAACTAATCCCATCATCCAGAAATAGCTGTTAACATTTTTTTCAAAATTGAAAAAGGTCTCGTTTGTTTTATATAGCTGTACAAGTAATATACTATGTTTAAAAAAAAGCACTCAGGTAATTCAGGAATTTTTAATTAAAAAAAAAAGAGAAAAACAATTGTCGGGACAGAGTCCCAAAGAGCAGTTTCCAGGCTCTTGGCCTCATGTGGAAAGGTGCTGACTCGGGGAGTAGATGGCCATCAGCTGTTACTAGTTAGCCCATTAGCCACTGATATAACTGCCGCAGCTCTGTTGGTTAGTGAGTGGCTTGGGCAGCAGGCAAAAAAGCTGACAGCAGGTTGCAGGTCCTGTGGTTCCAGCGTCCAGTGAGACTATAGTGGTATGACTTCCCTACAGATGGCTCAGTGGGTGTTCCTTTTTGGCCTAAGCATATCTTGCATTCTTATGTGGGGAGCGGGACTAGAGACCCCGCAGGCTGCCTCGCAGGACAAATGGCACAGCGAACGGAGTCTCCCGCGTGACAACAATCATACTCCTACCACTGAGAGACAACCATCTTCACAACTCTGCTGCATAACTTTCCAGACTTTTACAAATAATACATGTACATATAAGTTGGCTTCTACAAAAATAGGCTAATACTATGGATATTGATTCATAACTAAAAAAATACCGGAGTCACCAAAAAATGTATATACATTTTAAGAGATGTTATCTATGCTCAATCAGTAGTTCGCTGTAATCAGAAGTGTCTGGACGCTGATGGTAACCACTCTGAGCACTTCTTGTGATTGCAGAAGTCAAACGTGACTTGTATTCATCTTTTGTTCTCGGTACATATTGAGTATTACAATTAATACAGTTTTTTCCTTTCTTAAAATGTGTATACATTTTTTTGGCATCCTCTGTACATATTTATAAATATGTTACGAACATTCTTGCAAGTATTTACAACTTTCAGTGTTTTTAATAAATGTTTTGCTTTTGTTGAATTAAATCAAGATCAAATATTCATAACAGTATGCCACTCAAATGGTTTGGTGCTCAGTCAGTTGGGTGACTTACTACATATATTTGGTCCCCCTTTATTTGTTTTTCAGGAGAACCCTGACATATTTTATGCTGTCAAGTACGAAATCAAGGAGGGAGACTGTCCTGTAAAAAGTGGCAAAACCTGGCAGGATTGTGACTACAAAGACGCGGAGGAAGCTGTAAGTTTGTTGATTTTCCTGCGCCTCTAGTTTTCTCCTTCAGCCTGCCAGATTTTTTTTCACTAGTGCTGGGGATGGTGAATATTGTTGAGCCTGTTTGTGAGAGATACACATAAGCCCTAAATGTATAGAACAGTCAAATGCTTGATGTCTGTGTTCTTGCATAGACAGAAAGGGCATGGAGAGGCCAGACGTTAAATATGAATAAAGTCCTCCCCTGAGAAGAGGGCTCTAATGATAAATTGGATTGTGTATGTCAGGCCCCGGAGAGATAACAAATCAATATTTGGGCCACGATCAGGGGCTGGTGAAGGGAGACAGTGGGTGTTTCCATTGCACAGGCCTGAGTACGAATCCTGCTCTGCCTCCAACTGGCTGACCACTCAAAACCAGTGCACTCCCTTGTAAAAGGGAGATAAAATTGACCTCACCTGGTTGTTGGAAGATAAAAGGAGATACATGATACCAAGACCCTTGTTTGAAGAACAACAGCTCTCTTACCCAAATGCCTCACATCTGCGTGCCACACCACAGCTGGTTGTTTGGCCTTAATTAAGGGAGACTGCAGATGGTATCTTCCAGGAAGCAAGCCACTCTTTCCACAATACGTGGATTCACCTCTTTAATATGAAAACACTGACGTTCTGTGTGCAGTTTGAACACTCACGTTGGAAGGTAAGGCAAGAGGAGAGTTCATAGCAAGCTGGTTTTAGGGCATTGTGTCCATTTTGGTGAAAAAGCCGTATCTCCAGGACTCAAAAGAAAAAACTCATACTTTAAAACCTCGTCATTTATACTGCCTCTCCTCTGATGTCTCCTGAATATTAGTGGTTCGTAAATAATAATAATTTGTTATAAAAACATTCATCCTTATATCTCAAAGCTCTATTAGAAAAAATCTTGACAAGTTTATAAAGAAAGGAAAGCTATATTTCACAACAGTCCTAGGTGTACTTCCCATTTGAAAGATTAAGACAAATGGCTTGTTTCTTTGTCTGTTTGTTTTCTTAGGCCACAGGAGAATGCACAGCAACCGTGAAGAAGAGCGAGAAGACAAAATTCTCTGTGGCTACCCAGACCTGCCAGATTACTCCAGGTAAGAGATCTACCCAGTGGCGCTGCCCTGGGGAAAAGGAACTATTTCTGTGGGGACCAGGAGCACAACCTAGGAAACACTCCCTTCAGAGGACAGTCCTAGAGATGCCACTCTCAGCCTTGGTGGGGGGTTGGGGCTGGAGTGGCAGAGTCCTGAGGTTGGGGCCAGGCTCCTGCCAATCATCCCGACTCTTCCTGAGAGCCCGACTGTAGTAGGTGTGTGCGCAAGGGAACTGCAGAAGGATGAGAAGATGTGAAGCCTGCCTTCAAATGTAGGCAGCATCCTCGAATGAGAAAAGCACAGGCCTTGATTCCACCTGGCGAGGAATCTTTCAAAACCTCTTCACATTTTTGGCTTCCCTTTTCTTTATCTATAAAAGAGCATCATAGTAATTCCCTGTGGACAGCGTTGTTGTAGACTGAAACTAGATGAGATGCCTACAGGTATACCATAATAATGTATTCTTGATAATCGGGATAAAAGTAATAATAGCTGGCGTTTTTTGAGCACTGATTGCCAGCCAGGGTTCTGATCACTTTACATGTATTAACATAGTTAACTTCACATCAATTTTATCAGGAAGGTATTAATAGCCCCATTTTACAAATGAGGCAATTGAGGCCCACGCAGGTAATAAGTATCTTGCCCAAGATCCCACAGCTAGTAAGTAGCAGAGTTGGTATAGTAGACCCTGTAAGTATGGAACAACTTATGAATAGATATAACCACTATCATTAGCTCCTTCCTTCCTTTGGCAGAAGGGCCAGATATGGAAGAATGGGCACATCTAGGTGACGTCAATCACAAAAGTCACCCCAGAACTGGCTTTCTGCAAGATAGGGTTTCAGTACCTGAGGCTCCAGAACAACGTCTTCAGGCACATTCTTGAACCTCATCAGAATGGCAGTTGTTCTGTTCTGGCCTTACTCATCTATATGAAACCCACAGAAACCTTATCCCTTGAGTTTCAGCTCTTATAGGAAGTTGCATTAAAAAACAAAAAACAAAAAACAGTTCAAAACACAAAAGAAATTACAAGTAGTTAAAGTTGTTTGGAATGGCTTTTTATTATTCAGTTGAAGAACTTCATCTCATAAGCAAATTTTCACATTATCCAGAACACAGAGATTATATACTATGAGAGAAAAGCTCTTTGCCACACCTTCAGAAATTACTAGGTGCTAGTTCCACAATCCTTCATCTGAAACATTTTTGGCCAGAATTCAAAATTAAAATCTTTATTTTAATTTAAAAAACTATCTCAAGAAATGTTGGGGCAAGGTGGAAAATCATCCTGTCACTCAGAAAAACTGAATTTACATATTCCCCTACTCCTTTCACCCTCAAAAGGCTGCTGCTCCATCTCTTGTTTTACCCCTGTCAGAGCTGCCCTTGAAGTCAGGCAAACCATCCTTTGGCCTTTACTCCATCTCCCCTGTCATGTTCTGGGTTCATCTATTTTGTTGGGGTTCTCCCATAAGGAATTTTCTCACCTTTCCCATGTAATTCCCCTCCAGGTTTTTAACTTTGCCCACTGCACTGATACAACATAACTTCATTAAGGAGCGGGTTGGTGGGGAGCCATGAATATGCATCCAGTAAATCTTTTTCCTGACACATGTACTTATGGAGTGAAAGCCAAGAAAAAGTTGCTAGGGGAGTTGTGTTGACCTGCTAACAGCTGAGGGAAAGTGTTGTAGAACATTGTTGGTCTCCTGATTCTGTTTGGATCTTGCACATCTGGGAAGCGAGAGTCCCTTAGGGAAGGGGTCTAGGAATCCTTCAGGACTTTGGCGTGGGCCTGCACTGACCAGCAGGTTAGGGCAATCTGCTGTAAACATTACTTGGTAAGTTAATACAAACTCACACCTGTTTTAGTATTTCACATCGTTTTAGTAAAACCCCGTCAGTGGCTCCTCATTCTTGTAGCAGACAATTCTTAATTTACTTCAGGGGGTTTATGGAGACCCTGAAATTATGTGGAGAACATTGTGAGTAGGAGCATTTTCCTGGGGAGGGCACCATAGCTGTCATCATGTTCACCAAGGAGCCCATGGCCCTTGTAACACGGTTAGTAACCCCGGGCCTGCAGAGAGCATCCCAGGCTCAATAACAAGACTCTCTATAGCCACCGTTCAGACTTCAATCACCCCTCCCAGCCTCCGGAGTTAAGCCCTGGTAAAATGTGTATACATAACATCTCACACCCATGTCCCTGACTCATCCTGCTTTCTTGGGAACCATTTGTTCTTTTTCTCAGGCCTCATTCCTCTGTTGCCTGCTTGACCTGGACTGATCTTCACCTTTCCTGTCTCAGGTCTCTTCTCCTCAAAAAAGTCCTGAGCTCACTCCAGGCGCCTGCCTTTCTGTGCTCTTACAGAATTATATTGAAGTGATCCATCTACAGTTTCATCTCTCCCTCTCAACACTGCCCAACTCCTTCATGCCAGTGACCATTACTGACAAATTCACATATCTACGTAGTCTAGCTCAGTGCCTGGCATATCTCCGCAGGTACAAAACATGTGTTTGTTGGATTGAATTGATAATAAAGCATCTTACACCAGGCTTCAAAGAGCTTTAATGAACAATGAAAAATAAATAGTAGTATATGTATAATGTTTTACTTTTTCATAAGAGATATTTATTATTATAATACATAATAAATTAAGTATGGCTTCTATAATTTAAAATGACTTTTAAATAAATTTAAAATAATTATCAACAGTAGTGTTCCTGTAAGATGTCCCAAGGTGAATGATAGGGTTTTTTGGTGTTTTTTTTTTCCCTCTGACTGAAATGCAGTTCTGTGTCCTCTTTTCCTAATGCATTCTGGGATTTACTGGAAGGTTTGTTTACCAGGGCTTTTGAAATTATCTTAGTTATTTAGGGCAATGTATCTGAATGTGTGTTTTGCTCATTAACTCTGCCCTTTTTGCCTATTCTTTCTTTGTCAAGCTGACGGCCCCGTGGTGACACCTGGGTATGAATGCCTTGGCTGCGAGCAACCCATATCAACTGCTAGCCCAAACGTGGAACGGGTTCTGAGATATGCCATTGAACATTTTAACAACAACACTGATAGTTCCCACCTCTTTTCTCTTAAAGAAGTAAAAAGGGCCCAGAGTCAGGTTTGTTCTTTAATTTTTCATTTCATACAGTATTGTTAAAATTTGGTGGATCGCTATATTTAGGGTCTCACTACCTAAAATAAACCATTGGCTGAAGGAAACCATATGATTCCACGACTGGTGATGAGGGAGTTCTTTTACGTTCTCATCTGACTAGCACAGGAGGCAAAGAGCTTTCTCTTTAGTTGCAGTGATTTGGATACTGCACTATGGAAAGGGAAAATGGGTGGCTACTCAGACCCCTTCATTTGAGATTGTTTTTAATGAATGTGTAGTCGGCATTACACGTTCTTCCGAGAGGTGGTGGTGAAATGAAAGACACATTCTGGCCTTAAGGTTTTAAGAAAGCTAGAGCATCACCAGCTATCATGAGTCAAACATGGCTCCAAAATATTAAGTTATACCTAAAAAGTTGGCATAGCTTTCTGAGGACCCTCTAAATTATAGTTTCCATATGATCATTTAAGAAACGTAAATACTCGTAAATCTGTTCTTTTCATTGCTTCCGTTCATGAAGTCTTTACTGAAAGTTGATTGGGTCCCTTGTAGTTCAGTCTCTAAATATTAGTGACTTGGTCAATAACATTCCTAGCTTTTAAGAAACCTTCCAACTTGCCTTCATACAAGATGCATATTCTACTCACTTATGTCCAAATCCAGCAATCAGGATGAGACTAGTCCAGGAGAAAGCAAAGAAGTCTTATTACCTGACAGTCTGGGAACTTGAGAACCTACCATTAAAGGTCACTCTAGCTCCAAAGTTGTCTTTAACCATTTAGAAGAATATCATTCATATTTCACAAAATTCAATAGAACATTTTTTTCATGCTCCTGGCAGAACAAATACTGCTAGGTCTTACTTAAAGAAATAGGGTAACTCCATCTATACATTGCTTTTCATTTTCAGATGTATAGGGGTGTGTGTGTGTGTGTGTGTGTGTGTTGAGGCATGTGAGAATCATAAAGTGCTTAATATTTATTCAATCATGACTTTTGCCTAATAATAATTGTTTATATTTTTGAGTACTTATGATATGCCAGACAGTATACTAAGGTCCTCATAACACTGTGAAGACTGTTTCAGCTGCCCTTTAAATATTCAATTCAAAATTGTTTCAGGTGGTGTCTGGATGGAAGTATGAAGTTACTTACACAATTGCGCAAACTAACTGTTCCAAGGAGAAATTTCTGTTCTTAACTCCAGACTGCATGTCTCTTCTCAATGGTGTAAGTAGACAAAAATGGAATTATGCAGATTGTAGGATTTTGTGTGCAGTACTTACAGGTGTGGGAACTCTCCGCTGTGTAGGACGAATCGGTCACTAAAATTTCAGATGGCATTCAGCAATTCACAGTCACAGTCACTTGGGAACTTCGAAGCTCACGTCACTGGTCAAGCAGCCTCACCTACCTGGTGAAACAATCTGTACATCTAGCAATAAGCATTTACAGATATACCCAGCAACTAGGAGTAGCCCGAGATAAAGTGGTGCCATGGTCAAGTTTGTGTTTCATGTCTTCACACTTTTCTGTCTCCCTTTCTTCCTCCCACGTGAGCTCCAAGTCCTCCTGCTGCTCCTGAGCCCTGCCCAGGACAATCCCTCACTTCCAACTTGTCTCCGCTTGTTTTTTCACCTTCCCTCCCCTACCTTTATCTTTAGTAAACACTTCCTGAGCCTCTATCCCTTAGTGACACTTTCTAGGATGCCATCTTGTTATCAGAACCAAAATTATGTTAAAGACAGCATCTCATGGTGGCGGTAGTTAGTGTGTGTTCAGATGACTAAGGCATGGTGAGCTTCCCAGGGATGTTTGGCATTTTAGCAGAAGCTTGAGCTTCAAGCAAGGGATTGCTATGATCCCTCTATCTAGTAATTCTACTTCTAAAATTCTACGATATGTGAAGAAAATGAGAAATCTATAGAGTGCTATGCTAATTTCAGGTTATTATCAATAGTAAAACATTGGAAATAACTTCTATATGTGGAAATGTATTCAAATATATAAAGTAAATGTAAATATTAAAGGTGATGGAAAACAAATGTGCCAAAATGTAGTTAACTTTCAGTTGAAACTATGGGTGCTTTTTCTGATTCCTTATACTTTTTGGAATTCTTCAATACTTCCCAATGTTTCCAGTCAAGCATGTATATATTTCATAATTGGGGGAGAAAGGTAAAAGGAACAGTATTAATAGAGTGTAAGGACAACCTGCAGAATGGGAGAAAATATTTGCAAATTATATATCTGATAAGTTTTTAACATGCAGAATATATAAAAACCCCTATAGTGCAACAAGAAAAAGGCAATCAACCCACGCTTAAAATGGGCAAAAGACTTAAACATTTCTCCAAAGGAGACATACCAATGGCCAATAAGCACATGGAAAGATGTATTACATATTTATAATAGCTATCAGGAGAATGTAAATACAAACCACAATGAGATGCCACCTCATACCTAGAGGATAGCTATAATTCTAAAAAATTGGAAAATAACTAGTATTGGGAAGGATGTGGAAAATTGAAACTTTTGCACATGGTTGATGGACATGTAAAATGGTGCAGCCACTGTGGAAAACAGTTTGGTAGTTTTCCAGAAAGGTAAACATAGAGTTACCACATGACCCACCAATTGAAATCCTAGGTATATACACAAAAAGATTGAAAACGGACTCACACACAGCTAATTATCACACAGCTAATATTCACTGCAGCATGATTCACAATAGACAAAAAAGGGAAACAACCAAAATGTCCATGAATAGATGAATGGATAAACAAAATGTGATGTGTATATAAAACAATGGAATATTCTTTAGCCATAGAAAGGAATGAAGTCCTGACACATGATATAACATGGATGAATGTTGAAAACCTTAAGTTAAATAAGCCAGATACAAAAAGACAAATATTATAAGATTCTACTTATGTGAAATATCTCACATATGGAAATTCATAGAGACAAAAGTAGAATAGAGTTTACCAGGAGCTGAGAGGAGCAAAAAGGGGAGTTTACTGCTTAATGAGTACAGCATTTGGCCTTGGGGTGATAAAAACTATTGGAAATAGCGATGATGGTTGCACAACATTGTGAATGTAATTAAGGCCACTGGACTATACACTTAAAAATGGTTAAAATGACAAATTTTATGTTATAAATATCTTACCATAAAAAAAAAAGAGTAAAAAGAGAGAGGGAACCTTCTAAAAACATATGCTCTAGCTACTACTTAACTTTGTCAGTTTGAATCAAGTCTGGCCTTTTAAGCATCTATTAACACCTTCTGTTTTTCATGTTTAGTTAGCCATTTGAGATTATATAGGCCTAAATGTTAATCTAGCTTTAATCCTTTTGCATCTGTTTGTAAGGTCTCTTTTCAACACAGAGAGATGCCAGGGGTGGTTGGAGTCACAAAGCCAATCAGATATCTGTTATAACTTCTCTGAACCTCCACTTTAAATTAGTGAGGAATAATAACACCTAAGTCGCACAGTTTGTTACAGTAATTAAAGGACATGAAACATAAACGAACTATTTTGCCCACAGTTGGTAAGGTTTAAGGCCTCGCTATTCAAAGTTTGGTACCTGGATGGAGGAGCAGCATCAGCATCACCAGGGAGCTTGGTAGAAAAGCAGAATCTTGAATTCCACCCCCACCTACTAAATCTGCACATTAACAAGATTCTCAGTTGGTTCATTTGCACATTAAGGTTGGAAAAGCACTGATTGAAGAGGTTTCATAAGTAGTTTTCAGGCCATGGTGTACATTAGAATCACTTGGCCAGTTTTAAAAAATACCCAAGACATTCTGATTTAATTGATCTGAGTGGGTCCCTGGAGTCAGAATGATCTAAAAGCTTCTCAGGTGAATCAAATATGCTGATAGAATTGAGAGCCTCTGAGCTGACCAGCATCCTTTTCCCCATTTAAAACTAAGATCTTATAAGTTTAGTATTTCCTGTACTTGTAAAATCTATGACATTTAGTATGTATGTGTTTTCTATGGGAAATATACATTTACAGAAAACTTCAAGACAATGCAGAAACATAGAAAAAAATAATATTGAACCAAATACCCAAAAATATCTTAGTGTATTTCCCTCATGTCTTTTTTTGGGGGGGGTGGGGGTGGGGGACAGATATAGACAAGTTTTGGTGATTTTTTTTTTACTTTTTACTAATTGTAATTATTTCACATTCTGCACTTTCTTCACCTAAGAATTTTCTTGTCATTAAAACCCTTGATAAATTTGCTTTTAAATAATCTGTATAATACCCTAATGAAGATATAGCATCGATTGTTTTCTGAAATATTTAGACATTTGAGTTGTTTCCATTTTTTATTATAATTAATAACTCACCAAACATTTTTTAGAATAAAGTTATTTCTGTATTTGGTGTATAGTTCAGAATAAAGTCCCAGCTTTACACATATAGTATAAAATTGTACAAAAGCTCTTAAAACTCTGGATATATAGGTTGACTATTTGCCAAATACTCCAATTTACATTTGATCAGCAATGTATTCCCTTGAAATAATTCAGGACTATTTTTTTCAAACATAGCTACTTTCATAGACAAAAGCATTTTCAGTTTTCGTTTTCTCAATCAACAATGTAGTTAATGTGTATTTATTTAACCACTATATTTTCATACATTTGTTAGAAATGTGTGGGTTGAATTTAAGAATTGTCTTCTATACCCTTGCTCATTTGTCTTTGGGATAAATCTGAATGATTTGGAAAATAGTATTTGTGTATTAAAGGCATTAGTGGTTTGTGATGTTTTCTCAGCTGTTTACTTTTTAGTTTTCATGATGGTATTTCTGACTTACAAATAGTTTTTGTTTGTCGGTGACCAAATCTACCAGTATTTTCCTTTTGAATTCTTCCATCATTATCTCAGCAGTCACCTTTTTTTTTCTTAGTCTATGGTTACTATTTTTAAATATTGCTTTCAAACCTATCTGGAATCAACTTTAAAGTATCTTTTGAGGTATCTAAATTGATTTTTTTTCAAAAGAATAACCAGATATTTCAACATTTTTCCCTTCTACCTAAATTTGTGACGTTTATCCCATACTAGTTTCTTTTGAAAAATCTGTTCTTCGCATTCGTACTACCATGTTTTAACAGCTGTTGCTTCATAGTAAATTTAAATTTGTGATTTATCATTCTGGTGTTAAATTTTCAAAACCAACCTTAGAATAAGTTTGTAAGAAAAACTTACATTGTCACATAGATTAGAATTGCATTACATTTCTAAATTAATTTGAGGAGAATTGGTGTATGTACTATATTTAGTCTTTTCAGTCAAGAACTTGGTATATATCTCTATTTAGTCGTTTTATTTTAAATTTCTAAAGTTATGTGCTTTTATTTATATACATCTGGACCATTGCTCACTAGAGTTATTTCTTGGTTTGGAGAGGTTTTTTTTGTTTGGTTTTTTTAATTTATTGGGGTGACAATTGTTAGTAAAATTACATAGATTTCAGGTGTGCAATTCTGTATTACGTCATCTATAAATCCCATTGTATGTTCACCACCCAGAGTCAGTTCTCCTTCTATCACCATATATTTTATCCCCCTTACCCTAATCTCCCACTCCTCTCCCCCTTACCCTCTGGTAACCACTAAAATATTGTCTGTGTCTGTGATTTTTTGTTTCTCATTTGTTTGTCTTGTTCTTTTGTTGTTTTTGGTTTATATACCACATATCAGTGAAATCATGTGGTTCTCTGCTTTTTCTGGCTGACTTATTTCGCTTAGCATTATACTCTCAAGATCCATCCATGTTGTAACAAATGTTCCTATATCATCTTTTCTTACCACCGAATAGTATTCCATTGTGTATATATACCACAACTTCTTTATCCATTCATCTATCGAAGGACATTTTGGTTGTTTCCATGTCTTGGCCACCGTAAACAAAGCTTCAATGAACATTGGAGCACACGTGTCTTTATATATGAATGTTTTCAGATTTTTTGGGTAGATACCCAGGAGACGGATTGCTGGGTCATATGGTAATTCTATTCGTAATTTTTTGAGGAACCTCCACACTGCCTTCCATAGCGGCTGCACCAGTCTGCATTGCCACCAACAGTGTATGAGGGTTCCTTTTTCTCCACAGCCTCTCCAACACTTGTTACTATTTATCTTGATGATAGCCATTCTGACTGGGGTGAGGTGATATCTCATTGTGGTTTCTTTTTGCATTTCTTGGAGAGGTTTTTTTGTTTCTCTGGGTTTGGTTATTGCTATCAGAAATTAAATCCTTTGTTTTCTTTTTATTTTATTCTCTTTTTAAAAAGCTATTGTTATATATAAATGTATCAATTTTGAAAGATTTACCTGATATCCAGCAAGTTTACAGAACTCCCTGATTAACACTAACACCTTTCCCTTGATTCTTTTGATTGTTCTACATATGTAATAATATCTTATGCAAGTAACATTTTTATCTTTTCTGATGCGCTTATTTTTTGATTTGTGTCTCAATGAATTTACCCAAACTTCCAGATATATATATATATATATTTTTTTTTTTGGTAAGTGATCACACATTTATGTTTTATTTCTGATTTTATTGGGAAAGCCTCTAGAATTTTATTAATGTATGTTTGCTATGGGTTCCAAAGAGACATTCTTGTCATGTTAAAGAAGTACCCTTACATTTCTGCTTTTAAAGAGGTTTGTTTTGTTTTGTTTTTAAATAAGAAACTGGTGATAGAATTTAATTTAGCATATGCTTTAGAATATATACTGACATATCATATTATATATTTCTAATTCAATCTGTTATATTGTTTTGACAACTTTCCTAATAGTAATCTCTAGATTCTTAAACTAAGCTCTATTTGTTTAGTGTAAATTATTCTTTAAATATGCATTTGGATTTTATTTCTAGTTTGTTTATGAATTCCACATCTATATTTATAAATGAAAGTAGTTTAACAGTTTTCTGGGTGTGTGTTTGTGTGTGCGTTCTATTTTTTCAGGTTTTGGTATCCAGATTGTAGTTTTACAGAATGAGTTGGGTGTGTGTTACATGACGTTGAGTCACCTCTGACTCTTGGTGACTCTCTGAATGAGTGATGTTCATAATGTCCTGATCTCAACAGCCCTTCTGAGCGCACCTGCAGTCTCATGCCTCTCACTTCTTTTATGGATCAATCCATCTCATATTTGGTCTTCCTCTTTTCCCGCCACTGCCTTCTATTTTTGAGTTAGTTTGTTTGCCACTATTTTCTGTATTCAGGAACAGTTTATATAGCATGGAAATATATCTTTTTTAGTTTTTAAATTTATTCCTCTATAAACCATGTAGTTGTTTGGAGATGAGAAGTGGAATGGAAGTTGAGAGTAATGAGAGCATTCTCTATTTCTTCAGTCATTGATCCATTCTAAGTTTGTTCTTGTTTTTAAGTCAGCGTTTGTTATTTATAGTTCTTCAGAAAAATATCTGCTTGTTTGGGGTTGAAATTAGCATACTCTTGTTTATAATATTCTCTTATATTTATATACTTCTCTGTATCCTTTCCTATGTTGCCTTTTTGTGCATTTAATTTTTTCCTTCCCCCAATATTGATCATTTATTTGGATTTGTGTATTTATACGAGTGCTTTCTGTTTTCTAATTCATTGGTTTTGCCTTTATCTTTATTGTTTCCTTCTTTTTGTTTTGCCTAAGGCTATTTATATTCTTTTTCTAACTTCTTGGGATAAACACCTAGATTTGGGTTTGTTTCATTTGTTTATTACCTCTCCATTTAAATTACGAAAGTATATAAAGCCATGGGTTAAATTCTATATGCTGCTCTGGCAACATTATGTAAAAGTCTCATTTTTCTTGTTTTGTTTTTTATATTTTTCCTTATCCAGAGAAAATTCTAACTATTTAGGCAACTGTGTTTAGATTTCTAAGTAGTTAGCTTTTTGTTGATTTGTTTATACTTATATTATTAATTTTTAGGAATTGTTGTTCTTTTTGGTGCTAAGGTCAAATAATCTGACCTGAATTGCTTTTGATTTGAAAAGTTTATTGAGCCTTTCTTGTGACCTAGAGTATAAGCACTTTAAAATATTTGCATCATACGTATACAAATATCATTTTAAATTGTGTGTATCATATGAAAAAAACCATTTAAATAAACTTTTATTATGTTACTCAAGTCTTCTATGACCTTATTTATTTTTTTATCCATTTGGCCTGTCTTAGATTTATAGTTGTATATTAAATTTTCCCACAATAACTTTTATCTTTTTCTATTCATATATTTATTTTCTGCATTGTGTATTTTGTTTCCATGTTTCTAGACTATGTCTTTTATAAGATTAAACTGATCTTTTTTACTGCCTTCATGAGTTTTTTGTTACCTTGAATTTTACTTTGTCCACTACTACTACTACTTTATCTTCTTTTTTGTTTATATTTGCCTCATATAGCTTTGCTCGTCCATTATATTTAATCTTTTTTATTATAAGGTATTATTCTTGAAAATATAATACATTGATTTTGTTTTTAACTTAATGTGAAAGTTTGCCTTTCTAAAAGAAAATATTACCCATTCCCTTATATGGTTATTATTCCTATACTAGGTAGTCTTGTCATCTTCTTTCATGTTTCTGTGTGTCTGTGTACATATGTTTGTGGTTGTTGTTGATGCTGTTACTAAATTATATCTTATTCTCTTTTGCAATTGGATTATATTTGGTTTTGTTTTCTATGCAAAGTCAACATCCTATATTTGATTTTACTAGTTGTCTACTTTAAAGGTTCTTAATAACATTTTCAATTTATGCGCTTACATACTTTTCAAAAACTAGGATACCGGTGAATGTACAGATAATGCATACATAGATCTTCAAGACAGAATTGCTTCCTTCTCCCAGCAATGTGACCTTTATCCAGGTAAGGGACAATACATGTTCCTGCTCTAACAGTGCATGTTGGTCCCAGACAAGCGGCTAGGTCTTTTCATAGGAATCGTGCTTTGGGTACCATGATCCACCACAATGTCTACATGACCAATAGACCTTGCTGTGAACACTGTACCCCATTTCTGCCCAGCTATTCTGTAGCAGGTGCAGTGGAAACTGCTCTGAGTGGCCAGGAGGGAATATGGTGACAAAAGGGACAATTTAAAGTACTCTGGGCAAAGCTGGCCTCCAGGTACATGGTCAGCTGGACTTGGCTGTGTACAAGATGTCCCTGAGTCAGGTGTTGTAGGGGAAGCTGTATCACCTTTTTAAACACTCAGAATAAAATCCTTTTAGTTAAAGGCATTTTTCTCCTGCATGTTAGAATGGGAGGAAGGGAGATAGCACAATTTATGGTAAAGTATTTCTTATACCAGGAAGTGGCTTTCCTCATACTTGGAAGAGATTTGCATACATTCCACAATGAGAAGCATTACTGAAGCTGCCTGCTCACCAGAATCACAGGACTTCAAATTTTTCCACTAGAGGGTTATTCCTTTAAGTTAAACATTACTTTTCATACTTTCCATCGAAAATGCAAAAACTTAGAAAAGTGCAGCATATTGATTGAGTCATTAACTCCCACCTTCCAACTGAAGATTTCCTTAAACATACTTGACTATGAGGAGAGGAAAAGAGGAGAGGCTGTAAAGTGGAGGTCAAACAGACCACCTCCAACCTCTCACTGCTGAGCCTTGGGCAGCCACGGTGGCCCTCTATAAACGGATGCTGGACCATGTGGGGGAGAGGTGCTGAGGCTAGACTGCTCCTTCAGTGCACATGCTGACTGCAAACCTGATTCTTTCAGGGGACGATTTTGTACTACCACCTCCCATGGTTTGCATTGGCTGCCCAAGAGAAATACCTGTCGACAGCCCAGACCTGGAAGAGCCTTTGAAACATTCTATCACAAAGCTTAATGCGGAGAATAATGGAAATTTCTACTTCAAGATTGACACTGTGCACAGAGCAACATCACAGGTCTGTAAATTATGCTACAAAAATAGTGATATTGTAGTCTATGTGCAAATTACTTACTAATTTTGCCGCTGATCTTGACTCTAGACTGGGAAATAGTATGCCTCCTGAAAGGGATTTGAATTTCAAATCCCATCCTCACTGCTTGCTTGTTGTGTGATCTTAGACAAGTCATTTAGAACATTCTCTCATTTTCCATTTGTAAAGGACTGGGGTGAGGGTCAAATAAGAAAATGTATGTTAATCACTTTTCAAACTCTGTACGGTGCTATGTAAATACTAGCAACTATGATATAATTAGTGAAATTTAGGTCTACGAAAAGCAGGATGTATTCTCTGCCTTTCTAGACTCATTTCTCATTGTAACATCACTTAGTGCCTTGGGCTCAGCCACATCAGTCAGTATATCACTGCCCAGACTCTCTTCACACTCTCACCTCCGTGTGATTTCTCCCCTGCCTGAGGTGTCCTTCCCACCCACAAATGTACCCTCTGTGAGTTCGTCTTTCCTTCCATGCCCTGTCAATAGAAGATAAGGGGTGTCCGGGCCTGGGGATCAGGGGACCTGGTCTACCACAGCATCAGACACTCACGTCCTGGGTGACACTGGGCGGTCAGTCATTCAGAGTCATGCAGCCTTTGTGGCCCCATTTGTGAAATGAGTGGCTGGATAAGAAGAGCCCAAATCCCTTCCAACTCCAACAGCTTATGACCAATGTATTCAAGGACAGATTCATATTATAGAACCTCAAAACGGGCCTCCCTAAATATAAGCTAAAGAAAAGCAATCAAAATAGAACCAACTGTTATAGCAAAACAACATAATCTTTATAATCAGATGAAAAAAAATCTCACTTAGAACAGTTCATACTTGGGTTCAGTAATTGAATTTATAGAAATCTAAAATAGAAAGAGTCTTTATATACATAATATTCACTGCAGCTTTAACTACAAAATAAAAAAATGGTAAACTGTCAAAATAATCAATAATATAGAAATAATCAGATAGTGACTGGCATATCATTCCAAGAGTGCATTGAGCAGCAATTTTAAAGCATCTTTGTGAAGAGTTCTTGACGTGAGAAATGCCCTGTGTTAAAATATGCAGTGAAAAAAAAGGCGATGAAATGGAATATACATTCTGTTGTCAATTGCATTATTCAAAAGTATAGAAAACAATACTAAAAAGAAACAAATGCCTCAGACTATTCACAGTGGAGGCTTTAGGTAATGGCACAATGGGCTGTTTATTTTCATTTTCTAATGTCTTGTATTAGTTTTATTACTTCTGGTTCAAAAGTAATTTAGTTTTATTATTTTTAAAAAACCTAAAGGAATGGTATTGAGTCAAAAACTGATAGTGTGATCTGTCTCCTACTCAGGCATTTATTTCTGTCCCAGATGCTACCAGCCTCTCTCCCTGATTTCACTAGCACGTGACCCACGTGAGGCTGACTCGAAGGGTACACCTAGTCATGCTACTCTTGAGTTTGTCAGCTCTTCTTCTCACTTTAGATGTCTGTTTTCTTCTGAAATTCCCTTATTCTTAATGGTGCAGGAATAGTCCAGTACTCCACCATATACTGCATGTCAGAGGTTTGCTGTCAGGAGAGAACCACTCATTCTCAAATGTACCAGTCCTCTGAGTACTTACAGTTCTCTGTAAATTAACTAATTAACAGGGTAGCACGTGTGTATGTTTGTTGATGCTATGGGTGCCAGGGGAACAACAACAGGTAATTCTGTGAAATGAAGGGAACTGACATTCCTTCAGTTGCCAAATCAATCTGGAATATTGTGAGGCTCTCAAACTTACTTTTAAGAGATGAATCTTTACTGATGTTTGCCTTTAAAGAGATCAATTTGGCTCTTCTGATACGGTCATTCAAGGTAGCCTCACTGGAAGCAGCCAAGTTACTGGAAAGTCATTCACCATGTGATGAATTTACCAAACGCCAATCTCCAAATAACCAATCTGCCAAACTGCTAAAGATTTATTTTACAGATTTAGTCTTGCCTTGGCTTTGCATATTTAGTCCTATTTGGATGCATGTCCATTCCCAGTTGGTTTCATATTTCAGATACCAAATATTCCTTCAATTCTCCCTTTGCACATGTGAATGATGGCAATTTCTGTCACAGGCCGATCGTTTTACCCTGCCCCTACCATCGCTGTCCCTGTTCTAGACAGTGTTTCTCCCTGTCTTTGCTCAGATGAATATACTTCAAGGATCTCTGTGTGCACAGTCAGGAAGTTTTCCTTTGACAAAGTACTAGAAATGTCGAAGCGTAGTACATGTCTAAAACCTTGATGCACATCGCCAAATTGTCCACCTATTTGCACTGATGCCAGTTTACATTCACACCACCTGGGGATAAGAAAGACATAGGTTGATCATCTTGATTTGAGTTCTATTCCTACCAACAGTGATTGAGGCTGCATGCTTCCCACACCTGGCCAACACCAAGTATCATCGCTGTTTTTAATCTTTGCCAACACATAGAAGAGTAAAAATGCAGTTGCATTGCTTTTTAATGTGCATAGCTTTGGTTATTAATGAAGGTAAACTTTTTTAGGCTTAATGACAATTCTAACTTCTTTTCTGAAATACCTGTTCATGTCTTTTGTCATATTTTTTTGTGTGTGGTAGGCTTTATATACGTAAGAATATTAATCCTATGCCATATTTTTCCCAGTTTGCCTTTTTACTTTGCTTGCTATGATTTTTAAGTATCAGTTTTCATTTTTGTCTAGTCAAATTTAGACATTTTTCCTTCCTTTGAATTTCTTCCTCTGATTTTCCCCCAAGAAAGTCCTTCCTCATCCTGAGATCTGATGGATATTTGTTTGTATCTTTTAAGTTCATCTCTTTAATTTAATTTTTTAAATGTATTTGTAATTTAATTTGCTACATGGTGTCCTCTACTTTAAAAACAAAACTTGGGCAGGATGCGTTTAAGCAGGAAGACTTCTGATAAGAAGGACACCTGATAATAAGGGCAATATGGATGCAATCTTGAGGTCCTCGAATACAAGATATTATTATGTCTACTTAGTTCCTTCCTCCTAGACCCTGAGTATGTTGAGCTATCTGTGTGGTTTGTGTCATATATTGCCAACTTTCTTAGGCAACATTACCTCGATCAACATTATCATTTAAAAAATTGTATTAAGGTGTACTATGAAACAAGCAAGAAAATTTATGATCATCAAAATATAGATTCTGATACCCTCTTAGAACCTTCATCTTCACTTACATGTACACCTGGAGTTTTAAAAGTTAATTATGAAATTTTTCTTAAAAAGGTCAGCATGTTTACCCAGCAAAACAATGCCAGAAAAGGTAGAGGAGGAGTTTAGTTCTTTTGTGACCCTGTTCTCTCCACCCTCCTCCCACCACACTTTCTTAGTGCTTTAAAAAAAAAAATAAAAAATAGGGATAGGGAAGACTGTTGTGGTTTGATTATCCAATGAGATTATACTATCACCCTGTAACTTGATTTTTTAAATAATGGGCATCTCTCCAGATCAACAGATGTATTGATATACTCTTTTTGATAGCTACGTAATATTATACATACACACACACACACAAACACACACACACATTCACACACACACACGCACACACACACACACAGTGTTAGTCTGCCTAGGCTACCATACAAAATATCGTAAACAAGGTGCCTTAAACAACAGTTTATTTCTCACAGTTCTGGAGGCCGTTAAGTCCAAAAACTAGCAAATTTGGTTCCTTGGTGAGGACTCAGTTTCTGGCTTGCAGATGGCCACCTTCTCTCTCTGTGTCATCTCACATTTCAGAGAGAGAGAGGGAGGAAGGAAGAGAGAGAGAGAGAGCTCTGGTTTCTCTTCTCTTCTTATAAGGAGACAATTCCTGTGATGCAGCCCCCATCCTCATAACCTCATCTAAACTAAATTGCCTCACAAAGGACACAGCTCCTAAAATCGTCACATTGGAAGTAGGGCTTCAGTATATGAATTTGGGGGGGGACATAGTCAGTCCATAACACCCCCTAAAATCCCCCCATGCACACACACACTTAAATCCTAGAATTAAGTATTGATAACTTGGGCCATAAATTGGGCGACATCAACTAACTTTTCAACATATAATTTAAGATAATTTTTACTGCATATATTGTTCAAATGTATCAGAAATATAAGACATGGCCTTTAAAACTCACTTTGAAAAAACTATACTTGGTATTTTGTTGAATTTAGAGCATTTTTTAAAATATGAGTTTAACTTTTTAAATAAAGTGAACCCTTCTAGACAAAAAAAACCTTTTTTTAATGGGCCACAAAATATTAATTGTGGAGATAGCATTGAATAGTGATTAAAATTATTGCTAGAGATTGAAACCATTTCTTAATATAAAAAATGTAAGAGAAACAAACTAGCAAATCAGAATAATTTTCCTAATCACATAATTTAACCCACATAAGTTCTATTGTGGTACTAACTTAATATTTCTCTGATTCATGATTTGGTAGGACAATAAGTCATATTTAAAGGAAATGTTTAAAATTTGTGGTCAAGATGGTGGCATAGGTAAACACTGTGCTTATTTCCTCTCTTGACCACATCAAACTTACCACTAAACCAGAGAACCATCATTGAGAATCGCCTGAAGTCTTGCTGAACTAAAGCATTACAACTACGGACATACAGAGGAAGCCAACTCGAGACTGGTAGGAGGGGTCGAGATGTGGAACAGACTGGTCTCACACCCCCGTGTGACCATTAAAATTTGAGAGGGATATCTCAGCTGCAAAGTCCCCCCCAGAGGAGGAAGGGCTCCCAGCCCCACATCTGGCTTCCAGGCACAGGGTTCTACTACCAGGGACAGAAGTCCACATAACTTATGGCCGTGAAAACCAGAGGAGACTGTGGCTGAGCAAGACTAGGGTGGCTGTAGTGCCAGGAGTTCCTCTTAGAGAACCTGCACACATTTTCATTGCTGATGGAGTCACTCACTCTGAACTCCAGCACTGGGGCAGCAGCTGAAAGGGCACCAGGGATGCACAGGGAGGAACTGAATTATCTGGTTTCAGAGAGAGGTCTGGATGGGCAGCTTTCACCTGGATAGAGGAGCTGGCAAAAGCCATTGTTTCTTTGTTAAGCCCTCCCCACTCATGGCATGCAGACATACATAGTCACCATATCTGAGTCTCCATCAACCTGGCTAACACCATTCACTCACCCTGGCCTGGTGATTCCCTGAGACGCTGCCCCACTTAATTTTGGCCACACACAAGCAACTTCTAGAGGCTTTTCCATACAAATGGCCTGTCTTGGCTCATGCTGAGGACTTTTCTAAAATCTCTCTAAAGTTCATAAAAACCAAACAAGCAGCATCTGGCTTCAGCACGTCCCTTACCCCTGGATGAGCAGTTCTAAACCAGGTACTAGTGAGAGCCAGCCACGGTTCATGGATTGAACTCTCAAGGCACCTCCAAGCCCAGCACAGGTGGTGGCCATCTACAGATTGCTTTTTTGTTCATACCATGTGGACCAGGGTAGGGCACAAACTGCAGCTGAATTGTGTCTCTAGAGAGTCCCATCCCAAGAGGCCCTGGGGCTGGCAAACCGAGTGGCCAGTTTCCAACCAAGCCAGAGCATCACCAAGCTGCCTCCCAAGATGACACACCCAATGGACATACTGGGCAGGCACCGGACTCCTGCTAAAGCGAATCCTGCTCCATGGAGTCAACCACTGCCCAACAGCTCCTTTACTGTCGTCACTGCCAGTCCTCACAACCAATCAGCCTGAGGGTCATTCCCTCCCAGTGATGTGCAAACAGCAACCAAGGCGCAACTACAACAGGAGGGCACACCTGGAGCACCCAGCTCTGGTGACCAGGTAGACTCTGCCACTGATCCCCTGGGAACCTACTAGTAAGGACATTCTACTAAGACTGAGAGGCATAGCAGCCCTACCTAATACATAGAAACAAACACAGGGAGGGAGTCAAAATGGACAGACAAAGAAACATATCCCAAATAAAAGAGCAGAACAAAGCTCCAGAAAAAGAACTAAACAGAGCGGAGTCAAGCAATCTATTAGATACAGAGTTCAAAATATTGGTTATGAATCTCAGAGAGAACTTCAATGAAGATATAGGAAACATAAAAAAAATCAGTTAGAAATAACAAAATACAATAACTGAAAGAAAGAATACATTAGAGGGAATCTACAGTAGATTAGATGAAGCAGACAATCGAATCATTGATATAAAAAATATGGTAGCAGAAAATACCCCATCAAACCAGCAAAAACAAAAAAATGAATCCAAAAAGATGAGGATAGTTTAGGGGGCATCTGGGATAACATCAAGCATACCAACGTTCTCATTATAGGGGTACCAGAAGGAGAAGAGAGAGAGCAAGGAATTGAAAACCTATTTGAAGAAATAATGATGGAAAACTTCCTTGACCTCGCAAAGGAAATAGACATACAAGACCGGGACTCTCGGAGAGTCCCAAACAAGATGAACCCAAAGAGGCTCACACCAAGACATATCATAATTAAAATTCCACAGGTAAAAGGCAAAGAAAGAACCTTAAAAGCGGCAAGAGAAAAGCAGTTAATTACTTACAAGGGAGCTCCCATATGACTGTCAGCTGATTTCTTAACAGAAACTTTGCAGGTTAGAAGTGTTGGTAGGAAATATTCAAAGAGATGAAAAGCAGGGAGCTACAACCAAGATTACTCTACTGAACAAAACTATCATTTAGAATAGAAGGACAGATACAGAGCTTTCCAGACAAGAAAAATCCAAATCACCGCCAAACCAATATTACAAGGAAACTTAGGGGGACTTCTTTAAGACGAAAAAAAAAAAAGATAAAAATATGAATAATCAAATGGCAATAACTACATATCTCTCAACAATTACTATAAATGTAAATGGATTAAATGCTCCAATCAAAAGATACGATACCTAGAAGAAAGAATCATGGTTTTCAGCTGGAGTGTGACCAGATGAGACTGCCATTTAGAACAACGCGCTGGCAAAAATGTTGAGGCTAGTTTGGAAGAGTTTGTCATTCTCCCTTAAAGAAGAACAATTAGGAGGCTATTGTAGTGGTCACACGAGGATGATACAAGCAAATGTCAATAATTAAATGGGAAATGCGGGATGACGTCATAGGAATGGCGGCAGCGGGGCACACTTTCTGAGTTCTTCTCCGGATCTTATTACAAACGGGACCTATAACCCATCAAAGAACTCTTCGCTCATCACACAGAACAGCTAAGAAACTCGTGGAAGGATTACTTGAAGGTGCGCTAATTGGGCGAGCAGGGGAAGGAAGGAAGGAAGGGAGCGGAGTGAAAACGCGAGGGCTGGTGGCAGAATCCAGGCCGGTGGCGGCGAGGAAATCCCGGCTGCAGCAGCGGCAGCAGCAGCGGCGGCAGTGGCGAAAACCGCGGTGGCACCCGCAGTTCCGGGCACGCACGGGATCCCAGGGCGGAACGGAGAGCACAGAGACCAGGAGGTGGGCTCTTTCCCTGCATCCCACGGCTGATTTCTCCCACCGGGAGGGCGGCTAGTGGGCCCTAGGACGGACAAAGAATACAGACTCCATACCTGGGTCCCTCCCCCCTCTCCCCCCGCTCTTCCAATCCTACCCTCACCCTTCCAGAGACTTAAACTGGCCCCTGAACTGAGGAGTAGTGTCAGATTACAGAGGAGCTGTAGTAGTGCTCAGGCTCTGGGAAGCCTGACAGGCAGCCCTGACCCAGGGAAGAGGCTGGGAAGAGTGTGATTTTGGCTGGGCTAGGAGAGAAGAGACTCTTCTACCCCCAGCCACCACCTTTTCTGGCCTGCGGGAAGAGGGTGACGCGCGGCTGGGCTGGGAGAGAGAATACCCCTCCATCCCCAACCCCCACCCTGTCTGGCCTGCCTAGGGCGGGGCAAGTGCTACTGCCGAGACACTTCGAGGGATCAGCAGTAAGGCAGACGCAGCTCTGGGCTTTCAGCAGCTCAGAAATCCCCGCCCGCACCCCCCAATACACACACACACTGAAGAAGTGCCCTAAGACTCAGGAGTACTGGACACGGGGCTGGTGGTGCTACTCTCAGTGTGCATATGTGCAGGCAAGGACAGAAACTGCACTGACTTTGTAAAAACTATCATCCAGACCCCTCAGGCCCACTCATTTAAATCTACAGTCCCAAGGTCACTCTGGGCACCAGGTGACCGGCTCTGCCTGCACAATAAGCAGGGGGCTCTTTGGTACAGCAGAGGACAACCTGGACGTTACTTGCTGGGCTTAAGCCAAGACTGGCACTGCTTTTTGTTTTGCTTTGTTTTGTTTTGTTTTGCTTTATCTTTATAACTTTGATATCTTTGCCTGTGTCGAGTGGGGGTTATTGGGTGTTTCTACATGTGAATGTATGTGATTTTTTTCTTTGTTGTTGTTGTTGTTGTTGTGCTTGGTGATTTGCTTTGTTCTGAAACTGCCCTACCAGGGCCCAGCTTAAGAGGCACAAGATACAACATATCCAGAGGGCAACTCCAGACCAAACCAGAGTACTACTGGGTTTGACCTACAAGTCACACACCCAGAGGGAATTCTCTGCAGGCACTAGAGCCCATAGAGGCCAAACCACATTTAAGTGGTCAACTCTCACGCAGCAAAACGCCCTGCGGTGGGCAGAGCCAAGTCTCACAACGAGTCAGCCTAGTCATTAACCCCACCTACTCACAAGCAAAAAGCAACTAAAGATCTTCTTGAACAGGACAATATACACAACACAAGAGTCACCTTTGGAGCACACGCAGAGGAGAAGAACGAAGTAGTGCAAGTCAAATATAAAGGACACATACTACATAAGATAACCTAGCAAGAACTGAGAACTCTAGGGGATCTACCTAATACATTAGAGCAAACACAGAGAGTCAGCCAGAATGGGGAAACAAAGATACACGTCCCAAATAAAAGAACAGAAGAAACCTCCACAACTGGAACCAAATGAAGCAGAGGTAACCAACCTTTCAGAGACAAAGTTCAGAACACTGGTGATAAGAATGTTTAAGGAGCTTAGAGAAGACATAAAGAAGGATGTAGAAATCATAACGAACAACCAGTTAGAACTAAAGAACACAATTACCTAAATTAAGAAC
The DNA here is from genome assembly GCF_004115265.2 of Rhinolophus ferrumequinum. NCBI lineage: Eukaryota > Metazoa > Chordata > Mammalia > Chiroptera > Rhinolophidae > Rhinolophus > Rhinolophus ferrumequinum. The sequence goes on along the minus strand of NC_046285.1, from coordinate 58,904,517 downwards.
TCACTTGAAGGAATTACCAGCAGGTTAGATGAAGCAGAGAATCGAATCAGCGACTTAGAAGACAAGGTAGCAGAGATCACCCAAATGGAACAACAGAAAGAAAAAAGAATAAAAAACAATGAGGATGGCTTAAGAGACCTCTGGGATAACATCAAGCGCAACAACATGCACATCATAGGAATACCAGAAGGTGAAGAGAGGAAGCAAGGGATTGAGAACATATTTGATGTAATAATGTCTGAAAACTTCCCTAACCTGGTGAAGGAAACCAACATACAAGCCCAGGAAGTGCAGAAAGTTCCAACCAGGATAAACCCAAACAGGCCCACACCAAGACACATTATAGTTAAAATGGCAAAGCTGAAAGACAAACAGAGAATCCTAAAAGCAGCAAGAGAAAGACAGAGGGTTACATACAAGGGAACTCCCATAAGACTATCAAATGACTTTTCTACAGAAACATTGAAGGCCAGGAGGGAGTGGCAGGAGATACTCAAAGTGATGGAAAACAAAGGCCTACAACCTAGATTGCTTTATACAGCAAGGCTATCATTTAAAGTTGATGGAGAGATAAAGAGCTTTCCAGAAAAAAATTAGCTAAAGGAATTTATTACCACCAAGCCAGCATTGCAAGAAATACTAAAAGGACTTCTGTAAATAGAAGAAAGATCAAAACAACCTAACTACTAATTTAAAACTGGCAATAACTATGTACCTATCAATAATCACTTTAAATGTAAACGGATTACATGCTCCAATCAAGAGACATACGGTGGCTGACTGGATAAGAAGCAAGACCCTTGTATATGCTGTACACAACAGACTCACCTCAGAACAAAAGACACACACAGGCTGAAAGTGAAGGGTTGGAGTAAGATATTTCATGCAAATGGAAATGAGAAAAAAGCTGGAGTTGCAATACTTATATCTAACAAAATAGACTTTAAAATGAAGAACATATTAAAAGATAAAGATGGGCACTATATAATAATAAAGGGATCGATCCGACAAGAGGACAGAACCCTAGTAAACATCTATGCACCCAACATAGAAGCATCTAAATATATAAAACAGGTACTGACTGACATAAAGACAGAGATCAACAGTAACACTATCATAGTAGGGGACTTCAACACACCTCTGACAACAAAGGACAGGTCTTCCAGACAGAAAATCAATATGGAAACAATAGCCTTAAATGATACATTGGACCACTTGGATTTAATCGATATTTTCAGAACATTTCACCCCAATGCTGCAAAATACACGTTTTTCTCAAGCGCACATGGAACATTTTCCAAGATAGACCATATGTTAGGCCACAAAACAAGTCTTGATAAATTTAAGAAAATTGAAATCATACCAATTGTCTTCTCTGATCACAATGCTATGAAATTAGAAATGAACTACAGGGAAAATAACTGGAAGACACACCAATTCATGGACGCTGAATAACTTATTACTAAATAATGAATGGGTCAAGCAGGAGATCAAGGAAGAAATCAAAAGATATCTCGAGACAAATGAAAATGAAATCACCACGACCCAAAATCTATGGGATGCCGCGAAAGCAGTCCTAAGAGAGAAATTCATAGCTTTGCAGGCCTACCTAAAGAAACAAGAAACATCACTAATCAACAGTTTATCTTCACACTTAAGGGATCTGGAAAAAGAACAGCAAAATAAGCACAAAGGGAGCACAAGGAAGGAGATAATAAAGATAGAAATAAATGAAAGAATAAAGAGCAGAAATAAATGAAATAGAAACCAGAAAAACAATACAAAAGATCAATGAATCCAAGAGTTGGTTATTAGGGAAGATAAACAAAATCGACAAAACTTTAGCCAGACTCATTAAAAAAAAGAGAGAGAGGACCCAAATTAATAAAATCAGAAATGAAAGAGGAGAAGTGACAATGGACACCGCAGAAATACAAAAAGTTTTAAGAAATTACTATGAGCAACTATATGCCAACAAATTTGACAATCTGGAAGAAATGGACAATTTTCTAGAGGCGTACAACCTTCCAAGGCTAACTCAAGAAGAAACAGAAAACCTGAATAGTCTGATTACCACCAGGGAAATTGAATCAGTAATCAACAATTTCCCAACAAACAAAAGCCCTGGACCAGATGGCTTTTCAGGTGAATTTTACACAACGTTCAAAAAAAAATTATCACCTATTCTCCTCAAGCTCTTCCAAAAAATCCAGAAGGAGGGAAGACTCCCAAACACTTTTTACGAAGCCACTATCACCCTGATCCCAAAATCAGACAAAGACACCACAAAAAAAGAAAAGTACAGGCCAATATCTCTAATGAACATAGATTCAAAAATCCTCAACAAAATATTAGCGAACAGAATTCAGCAATACATTTAAAAGATCATACACCATGATCAAGTGGGATTCATCCCTGGTATGCAAGGGTGGTTCGACATCCGCAAATCAATTAATGTGATACACCACATTAACAAAATGAAAAATAAAAATCACATGATCATATCAATAGATGCAGAAAAAGCATTTGATAAAATCCAGCAGCCATTTTGATGAAAACCCTTAAGAAAGTGGGAATAGAGGGATCATATCTCAACATAATAAAGGCCATATATGACAAACCCACAGCTAACATCATACTCAATGGGGAAAAGCTAAAACCATTCCCCCTAAGATCAGGAACAAGGCAAGGTTGCCCACTATCTCCGCTTCTATTCAACATAGTGCTGGAAGTTCTAGCCACAGCAATCAGACAAGAAAAAGAAATAAAAGGCATCCAAATTGGTAAGGAGGAAGTAAAATTATCATTATATGCAGATGATATGATACTATATATAGAGAACCCTAAAGACTCCACCAAGAAGCTATTAGAGCTGATAGATGAATTTAGTAAAGTAGCAGGATACAAAATTAATATTCAGAAATCAGTTGCGTTTCTATATACCAATAATAAAATATCAGAAGGAGAAATTAAAAAAAAATCCCATTTACCGTTGCTCCAAAGACTATAAAATACCTGGGAATAAATTTAACCAAAGAAGTAAAAGGTCTGTACTCAGAAAATTATAAGACACTGAAGAAAGGAATGAAGGAAGACATAAATAGATGGAAACACATATCGTGTTCATGGATAGGAAGAATTAATATAGTTAAAATGTCCATACTGCCTAAGGCAATATACATATTCAACGCAATTCCTATCAAACTACCAACGACGTTTTTCACACAAATAGAACATATAATCCTAAAATTTATATGGGACCATAAAAGACCCCGTATAGCCTCAACAATCTTGAGAAATAAGAACAAAGTGGGAGGTATAACAATACCTGACTTCAAATTATACTACAAGGCTACAGTAATCAAAACAGCACGGTACTGGCATAAAAACAGACACATAGATCAATGGAACAGAATAGAGAGTCCAGAAATAAATCCATGCCTATATGGCCATTTAATCTACGACAATGGAAGCAAGAATGTACAGTGGGGTAAAGAGAGTCTATTCAATAAATGGTGCTGGGAAACCTGGACAGACACATGCAAAAAAATGAAGCTGGACCACCTCCTTACACCATATACAAAAATAAATTCAAAATGGCTTAAAGACTTAAATGTGAGATCTGAAACCATAAAATACCTAGAAGAAAATATAGGAAGAAACTTCACAGACATTACCTGGAGTAAGATTTTTATTGATATATACCCTCACGTGAGGGAAGTAAGAGAAAAAATAAACATGTGGGATTACGTCAAACTAAAAAGTTTTTTCACAGCAAAGGAAACCATCAATAAAACAAAAAGGGATCCTACTGAATGGGAAAAGATATTTGCCAATGGTATATCTGATAAGGGATTAATATCACAAATCTATAAAAAACTCACTCAACTCAACTCCAAAAAAACAAACGACCCAATTAAAAAATGGGCAGAGGACTTGAAGAGACATTTTTCTAAAAAGGACATACAGATGGCAAACAGACATATGAAGACATGCTCAACCTCACTAAGCATCAGAGAAATGCAAATAAAAACCACAATGAGATACCACCTCACCCCAGTCAAAATGGCTATCATCAATAAATCAACAAACAACAAGTGCTGGCGCGAATGTGGAGAAAAGGGAACGCTTGTGCACTGTTGGTGGGATTGCAGATTGGTGCAGCCACTATGGAAAACAGCATGGAGGTATCTCAAAAATCTGAAAATGGAACTACCCTATGAACCAGTAATTCCACTCCTAGGTATCTATCTGGAGAAATCCAAAACTCCAATTCAAAAATCTTTATGCACTCCTATGCAATAACAGCACTATACACAATAGCTAAGACATGGAAACAACCGAAATGCCCATCAGTAGACAACTGGCTTAAGAAACTGTGGTACATTTATACAATGGAGTATTACGCAACCATAAAGAAGAAAGACATCTTACCATTTGCAACAACATGGATGGACTTAGAGAACATTATGTTAAGTGAAATAAGTCAGACAGAGAAAGATAAGTACCATATGATCTCACTTATATGCGGAATCTAAAGAAAAGAATAAGTGAATGAACTAATCAGAAACACTTTTGGAGACAAACAGGAAAAACTGAGGGTTGCTAGATGGGCGAGGGGGGTGGGGGTAAGGGGGAAGGTGAGGGGATTATAAAACAATCAGTAACCACAAGATGGCCACAGGGTTTTGAAAATTAATCTGGGGAACGTAATTTAGTGGTTACCAGAGGGTAAGGGGGTTAGGGGGTAGGAGATGAGGGTAAGGGAGATCAAATATATGGTGATGGAAGGAGAACTGACTCTGGGTGTGGTGAACACACAATGTAATTTATAGATGATGTGATACAGAATTGTATACCTGAAATCTATGCAATTTTACTAACAATTGTCACCCCAATAAATTTAAAAAAATAAATAAATAAATGAAAGGAGAAAACTCAAAAAAAAAAAAAGATACGATACCTAAATGGATAAGAAAACAGGGCCCCTACATATGCTGCCTACAAGAGATTCATTTCAGATTGACTAATACACAGAGACTGAAAATAAAGGGATAGGAAAAAGATATTTCATGAAAATGAAAAGAAAAAAAAAGAAAGAAACTGAAGTAGCAATACTTATACCAGACAAAATAGACTTTAAAACAAAGGCTATAGCAAGAGACAAAGAAGGACCCAGTAATTCCACTTCTGGGTATTTATCTGAAGAAACCCAAAATGCTACTCTAGGGGATGTGTGTATCTATATGTTCATTGCAGCATTGTTTATAATGGCCAAGCTGTGGAGGAAGCCTGCATGTCTATCAATGGATTGATGGATAAAGAGGAGGTGGTACAGATATATAATGGAATATTGCAGGGAAGGGAATGGGTTTTTGTCCCCTGCGGTGGCATAGGTGGACCTGGGAGGTATTGTGCTGAATGGAGTATGTCAGATAGAGAAAGACAGATGCAATGTGATTTTGCTTACATGTGGAATCTAAAGGACAAAATAATCAAACATAACAAAGAAACTCATAGATACAGAGAACACTTTGATGGTTGCCAGATGGGAGTAGGCTTGTGGGTTGGTGAAAAGGGGAAGGGATTAAGAAGTACAAATGGATAGTTACAAAATAATCATGGGGATATAAAGTAAAACATAGGGAATGTAGTCAATAATATTGTAATCTATGTATAGTGCCAGATGGGTACTAGACTAGTCAGGGGGATTGCTTATGAAATTATATAAATGTCTAACCACTATGATATATGCCTGAAATTAATATAACATAATATTCAATGTCAAAGAAAAGAAAGAAAATGTTTAATTTTTTTCTCCATATTCTTCATAGATTCTATTACAACTTGAGCCCTTGAATGACTCCTGAATTTTGCAATTGTTGAACAAACAAAACTCAGAAAAATATAAAAATTGTAGCCTGCTTTTCTTTCCCATTTAGAACACGAAATGAAACCAGTGAACAGCCAAATATTTTAATACATGCATACAAACGGAAAGTTTTGTCGTCAAACATTTTTACTTTTTTTGTATAACCCTCATTTGGTCAGTGTGTAATTAAAAATTAATATTGTCCTCTAAAAGCCGTTAGAGTAAAAGCATATGATTTATTATAGAATATTAATTAAACTTCTACTTTGTGCTAATTAATTTTTCAGATTGTGGCTGGAAGAAGATTTTCTATTGCGTTCACGGCCAAGGAAACCACATGTTCCAAGGAAAGTAATAAAGAGTTGACTGCAAGTTGCGAGACCAATAAACTTGGGGTAAGTAGTAATACAACTGTCCACTTATTCCCTGGAAATCTATTTGATGTTTTATACTTGTTTAAGTAGCTCATGAATAATGCTGTTCTCTCTTTTGGCTTCTATTTTCATGGATAGGAAGTTCTACAATGCATTGCTGACGTTGTTGTGGTACCTTGGATGAACACGGTTGACACTACTGTCAACTGTGGATCACGAGGAAAGGTATGATTCTAATTCCAGTCAGCTCGGGTCAGTTTTGCTTATTTTGGAAAGTTCTATTTTGGGGTTGACAATGAACCATTATTTAAATGAATTCAGGCACTACGTTTTTTAAAATGGGGAGAATTTTCACATTGCTGTGCTGATCTCTCTTTTTATGGCTAGAATGGAGAGCAGCAGTACCTTCTCACACACTGTGAGTATGTCATTCAATAGTCTCTCTCTCAGTGCAGAGCAGCACCTGCTGTGGAGAGCTAACACTACTAGCTATGCAGCTTCAAGGTGTGCCTGAGATGCTCCACTGGCATTGAGTTACATCCAAGAAGCTTAGGAGAAAGGCAGATCTCAGGCCCCACTCCACATCTACTGAATCAAAATCTGCATTTAACATGATCCCCAGGGGATTCATACTCACGTGCAGGTGTGAGAAGTATTACTTTACATGATCTTTTTTAATTCTTAAGAGAAACTTGGCAGGTAAGTAATACTTTCCCCATTGTCAAGAACGAGACACTAATAATTGCAAAGATGTTGAAGTCCTAGAGTGAATAATAACATTATGGAGTGTTTCTTCTGTCCCAGGCACTGTACTGAGGACTTGACATATATTTTTCTCCTGACAACTCTATGAGGCAGGGGCTGTTGTTATTCCTGTTTTAGAGATGAGAAAAGTGAAGCTAGTGGCACTCGAATTCAAATCTAGTTCAAATCAGAGCCCTCCCTGTTCACAGGATGCTTATAACTAGGGTCTGGTTTGTTTGACTCCAAAGACTGTGCTCTTTGCACCACCAAACACTGCCTCCAATCATAGTGTTCTTGCTAGTAGTGCAAGTATAGGTAGAAATCATCCACAAATCCATCTCTTCAATGAAAGTTGCCTCGTCTTTCTTTTGTCTGATATAGGTTTTTGCCGTGTGTCGGAATGTATACATATAGTCTAACACAGACATTATACAAAGGCTGTGTTTCACCCTTGTGAACATGTCCTTATGTGTTTTAGTTCAACAAAGGGATTGTGGATATATGTTCCATATAAATTCAGTTCATAAAGCCATTTACCGCCTTTCAGCATAAAAGCAGTAACTGTGCTAATAGAAATAGTATCAATTAATAAATAATGTGCCATGGTTTTACGTAATCATAGGCTCAGAAGGTACCCTGCAGATTATGTAGTTTAGCCTCCCAATTTTTCCAGAAGAAGAAAAAACTCTCTAGCTTAGAGGAGTTTTATTAAGAACAATAATCAATGCCCACAAATGATAAATCAATCAAAAGAGGAAAAAATATTATTCATTCTCATCCTTTTTGGATTATTACTATAGTATTTAAAATCTGGCAAAGACTTGCTCCACTGTAAACCAAGATAGCATTGCCAGGTCTCAGTCCCTTCTTTCTTCATTGATAGTGTGGTTTTCACAGTAATGCATTCATCTTTATATTTCCTATTTAGATATTGCGGCTGGCAAGGCCTCCAGGTTTTTCACCTTTCCGATTAGTAGCAAGGAAGACAACAAAAGAAGGAACAACTGTAAGTCCACCCCACATTTCCATGGCATTTATACAAGATGAAGGGCCGGATTCAGGACAAGAACTAGGACCCACTTGTGCACATGGCTGGGGCCATGGAAAGCAAATAAAACATGACCTTGGTCATGGCCCTAACCATGAGCATGACCAAGGCCATGGGCACCAAAGGGAACACGGCCTAGACCGTGGACATAAACATGAGCATGGTCACGGCCATGGAAAACATAAAAATAAAGGAAAAAACAATGGAAAGCACAATGGTTGGAGAACAGAGCATTTGGCAAGTTCTTCTGAAGATAGTACTACATCTTCTGCACAGACACAAGAGAAGACAGAAGGGCCAGCATCCCTCCCTTCCCTAGCCCAGCCAGGAGTAGCAGTTACCTTTCCTAACTTCCAAGACTCAGATCTCATTGCAGCTTTGATGACTAATGCACCACCAACTCCAACAGAGAATGATGATGCTTGGATCCCTGACATCCAGATAGAGCCAAGTAGCCTTTCATTTAACCTGATATCTGATTTTCCAGAAACCTCCCCCAAATGTCCTTGACGCCCCTGGAAGCCAGTTAATGGAATGACTCCAACTGTGGAAATGAAAGAATTTCATGATTTTGATCTTTCTGATGCTTTTAATTAATTTACGCAGCCAAGGGTGTTTCTTTGACACTTCATCATCCCCTCTCCCCATTGTCCAAATATCCTGACATAATGCACCCAAAGCCATGAAGCTTCAAAACAGCCCAGAGAGAAGTGGTGAGACTTACAATGGGGACACCGTCAATTTCTGTGGACGACATAAAAGTGTGTGCATAATTCTAAATCCTTTCTGAGCCTTCCTCACAAGTTTTCTTAAGAAGCCCAGAAAATAGAAAAATAAATATGCTTTGTGGCCTACTGCAATTTGCTTTTCTAATAATTAATGTGTACCTTAAAACGTATGTCATTGATTTTCATACAAAGATTCTTGACATCGTAAATAAACTGTGACATCTGGTCCCTGAACATGTGAAAATAAGGGAAGTCAAGAGACTGAACGTTCAACATTCTAATGGGGGAAAAATAAAACCCACCAGTGGTCAAAGAGGGACAATAAGAAAGACAGATTGGCCAAAGGGAGGACAGGGGGAAATAAGTTAATTGACTTTCTGTTTCCAAAATGGGCTAGTTATATCAAATAGTTATTCTGAAAAAGTTTCTTCTGATAATTCTCTTTCTGAGTGAGCATGTTTCTCATAAGTCAATAGTTTGTATTACTCATCAACTACTCTTTGCTTCAAGGCTTTCAAATAGGAATTTTCTGTTTATTTGTTGCTAAAGTTAGAAAGAGTAATACTTAGTTTTCAGCCGCTCTGAGTTTAATGATAAGACTGGAAAGCAGGTGAAGTAATGTAAAGTCAGGCTTGCAAAGGAAATCTTTTTTTATAACTGACAAGGGAATCTCATGAGATGTGATGCAAATCTTGTTCAGAAATTTTATGAGAAATTCCTCTCTAGCCACACTTTATCTTCACATCACCTTTTTGCTATGGCATTGAAGAGCGCTGATTTTTCCAAAAATGAACAATATGATTGTCTTTAATTTCTTTTAATGTGAGAGAGGCACACATTTTATAATCCTTGCTGTGTTTTGCCTAGGGAAATAAGATAGGGCTTTACACAACTACACTCGATTGTGGATACATGTCTCACTGCTACTTCAATTTGTCGGATGCATTTGAGACTGAGCTTTTATTTCAATTCAAATATTATCGGTACTTTTAAATAAAGAACCAATGATGTCAGGAAAAAGTCTCACCTTGTCAACTGGTTGTTTCACTTTTCTCTTATGGAATGATAACTTCAGATTAACGGAGTTTTACTATACTTACAGAAGCACCTAAAGCTCTGCGAATACAAGGGTCGACGTCTGGAGGCAGGGGCAGAGCCAGCACCAGAGAATGAGTCTCCTAACCAGAGGGCAGTATCTCCACGCCTGATACAATAATCCCAACAACCTCTGACAGCAGCCCTGCGTGGAAGGACAAGAGGATGGGATAGACTGTAAATAGAGAAGAATGCCATTTTATCACTGCTGCTGGGTGAAATAAAGTTTGATCTTGACATTCTCACACTTGGTTAATTCACACGAGTCTGCTTTCAGCCACATGCTTCCTGCAGCAAAGTCCAATTGATCAGAGAGCACACTCTGCCAGGGAGTCTCATAGCCCAACTCTGGGGCACTCTTGCTAACCAGGGCAGGAATCCCATCAGTGGGCCTTCCCTGCCACCAAGACCTCATCATGCCCGCTAAATCAACGGTTAGGGGGCCATGTTTCCACCAGCGATCTGAGGACTCTCTCTCTCCACCTTCCCTTTTTCCTCCTCCTGATTTCCAGCCCAAAGCTAAGAGTCATTTTTGTTGTTTTATTATTGTTTTTATGATTCAGAGAAGTACCAAGAAAGAGAAAAGAAACTTCTTTGTTAAAATGATGTTTACAGGCTTCTTCTTATCAGAAAATACCTAACCTCAAAAACATTTAAAGAAAATTTACAATGATCTTTCTGATCCGGGTAAAGGAGAAACTAGAAAACCAGTAGAATAAAAAATGATAGAGATTTTGCTCTGTTTTGGGGTGTCCATGTGGATGATGGGGAGTGGGCAGGCTGTAGGATTTCCAAGGGCTCTGCCAGTCTGTGCTTCTGACATCACCTTGTGGATGGAGGTGGTGGTCTGCACCGAAGGATGACCTGCTCCAGCACGGGCACAGCATGTATTTCCCTTCCCTTCTGAAATCTCTGGCTTACAGACTCTTTCTCTTCTGCCAAAGTGTGCGGTGCAGGTGTCAGAAGCACAGATTTTTACTCTAAAACTGGTGTCCCCACTGACCTCCCTACGGTCCCAGGCCCTGAGCTCTTTTGACTGTACATTTTATTTCAAAAGAAAATAATTCTTTATGCCAAAAGAAAAGTGATAGAGATTTAAATTTTTCTGTAATAAAAGAGATTCATTGAATGTTTAGTAAAACCATTTCCTGTGCTAGACAATTTCCTTTTGGTGTATGATTGAATCCTCAGTCGGAGGTCCCCATGATCCCATTTTGGTTACAATGAGGAAACTGCCGCTCTCAGTGTCATGCCCAGGTCACACAGTTAATACACGACAGAGCAGGCATTCCAACTCAAGACTTTTTGAACTCCAGTATACCATGTCTTCATGAGGCGTTATCAACGTTGTCATTTCAAAAAAAACAACACATCAAGATAATTTACGATTCTGACGATCATTCTCTCAATGCAGAAACACTTATTAAATGCCTCATAGTGACTGGCACTACTCCTAGTACCGCTTTCTCTACCCCTTCCCAAGGATGCAATTAGATCTGTGCACTATCTCACACTAGACGTGTTAGAGACTAACTGCCATGTGCTCAGCAAGAAGGCGTGGAGGGACTGTGGGGAGAGGATACTTCACGAATCAGTAAGTGCTTGTGTCCAGGAACTCTAGCGCAGAAACGAGGTTTCCTCTGTCTGCAGGATGAAGACTGTTCAATGTGTGCCATCTTTTAAATGTCCTTCTTTATAATCTCTTGGGCACAGTGCCCATGGTGGGTATTCCAATTCTATTAGACAAAACGGAGTTTAATCAGAGGAGTTTCTGACAGTCCCATTGGAGTTATGACCCCAGAATTGAAATGTTGCTGCCAAATTGTTTCCTACTTCCTACTTCCAAGACCTTCCTGCAGATTCCAAGTCTGTGTTTAAATTGTGAGAAAACGAGTGGAGGTATAGCACTCTGGATGTGTGTTTAATGAAGATTATAGAAGCAATAAAGGGAGAGCTTTTTTATTTTGCTTTATTTTGTTTATTGAACATCAACATGAAGTTTGAGGCTGGGGAGAGGAGGGTTTACAGTACGGGAACTCTCAGAGGTGCCCTGGAAGGATTTCCTGGAATCATAGAACCCAAAGGGCCTCAGAATTGATCCTTTTAAAGACGATCATTAAAGAGACTTGAAAATAATATAGTCAGTTTTCATTGGATTCTCAATTATCCTGTGATTTCCATTAAATTGTTGTGAAACTTTATTATGAGTACAGGATTGTGTTTAGAAGTGAACTATTTTATCAAGATATCTTTTCTAATCATTTAACCAAATTTGTCAAACTGTACCTATTTGATTTTAGAGAACAAATAGTCTATTTACCATGTTGTGAATTATAGTTGTTGAAGTGACACTAGCTGCTCTAACACATACCCTAAAAAGTGAATACTGGTTCCAACATGATGGAAGTTTATTTCTCACTCATGTCAAGTTCAAATTGGAAATTACTGACCAAGAGGGGGTTTCCTCCAGAAGCGACTTGGAGACCCGGTTCCTTCCACAACGTGCCTCTATACTCTGCCACCGTCAGCTCGTAGCTTCTATGGCTGCCATACGCATGTGCATCAAGGTATAGAAAGACAGAATACGGAGCATAGACTGTACGTGGGAGATCTTCAGGGGCCAGGACTGAAAGTGCTTAGTCACTTCTGCTCACCTCCGTGTGGTTAGAGCTCAGTTGCACACAGTCACACCTGGTTGGGAAGGAGGCTGGGAAATGGAGTCTACCTGTGTCCCAGGAGAAGGTTGAACTGTTTGATGATCAGCTGGCAGTTTCTCACACTGAAAGACACTGAAATTGACCTTAAATTTTTCATTATATAAAAATAAATGTCCAATTTTATTTGGGAGGTAGTTTAAAAAGTCAGAGGTTGTTCCACCACGTAATAAAATGTGTTTGTTGGTTTCAGGTTTATGGTCAATGTAAAGCAATAATTTACGTTAATAAGCCAAGAAGAATCCTCTATTCACCTGCTTACAATTGTACTCTTCGCCCAGGTAAGAGAGTACTCTGATTTTGTTCGTTTGAATAAAAGATGGAAAAGAGCATTAATCAGTGTGACGCCCAGAGTGCATAGAGTTCTCCCATCCTTACTTCCTATTCATACCAAGAACAGGTTCTTAATACTATCCAATACTTTCCTGCCCTGTGAAATTCAACTTGCACTGTTCTTCTTCCCACAATTAATCTTCCTAAATCACCTGTAATAGTTTATTATGGAGTACTGCATTAAATCCTAAATTTTTAGTCTGACATAAATGGCATCATCTCTATACGGGTCCCCAGGCTCCCTTTCTAGCTATCTCTGCCATTACTTCCCTGACTACAGCAGCTCTGCACTTCATTTAACTGGATGCCTCACTACTTTCTGAACACACATTGCACTTTCCAATGTCTGCATCTTCCTTGTGCCTTTCTCCCCCCTGAGGATGGCCTCCCCTGATACCCTCTGCCCTTAGAACTCATATCCATTCTTTAAGGACCGCCACCAATGCTGCTTCTTCCACAATGTTTTCTATTCAGGAAAGGAACAAGCGGACCTGTTTTCATTCCTATAGAACAGTGATCTAACCACTCATGGAGCCAGACCATGCACGGTCTTGATGTGAAGTCTTGTATCTTATTTCATATAGAATATTTCATCCCTTCTTCCTTCCTCCTACAACCCTCCCCCAGTTCCTATCAAGTGTAAGGAGTCCATAATGCTGTTGAATAAGTTGAGTAAATGGACTAAAAATGAAGCTGAAACTAGTGGCAATTCAAATGAATGCACGTGCATGCGTTGTGGGTTCTTTGCAAGCATCCAAGGCATGGGAAATAGGATGGCTACTTGCCAAAGCACCATGTGCATGTGACTCCTCTGGTGGGTCTTGTTCAAGTGCAGATTCTGATTCCATAGGTCTGGGACAGGGCCTGTGAGTCTGCATTTATAACAAGCTCCAGGTCATAACAATACTGTTGGTTTCTTTGAGGGACAAGACAGCAGAGCAAATATTTTATTAGATACATTTTGAGCGTCCTGGTTGTAAGACTTATTTAAATAAATTAGAGAACAACAAGTAATAAAAGAGATCAGGACTCAAATGGAAGCCAAATGTACTGGAGGTATGGAGGTCAGGAAGCAATACCTGGGGATGGGGCACGGAGCGACAAGCTGTGGATGTAACTCCACCATAATACATTCCCAAACACCCAAATAGACACACGACGAATCAAAACAATGTGTTTGCTCTGCAAAATCAACTTGCTGACAAGTCCTCTAGCCTGAATTTCACACTAGTTTTGGGACTCCCAGTCCGAAATTCTGGCTGTACCTTTAGAGTGATTATTCTATCCAGTTACACAGTGATTTGACCAATGTTTGTTTTCTGGCTCACATTTCTAACCAGAGAGAGTGTGCTTCCACCTCCCATATGTCATTCACCCATTCATTCATTAAATCATCATTTACTAAGCACTCCTCGTGTATTACACTTTATCTCAGGGGTTGGGAACTGAAAGGTGAATAAGACATGATAATAATAAAATCCCAACCTTTCAAGACACTCAGCTGCTTTACAGAGGCATTGATGATGGAAGATATAGATCTACTAATTGGGAAAAAAGTTTTTATGTCAATACATGTTATGGGTTCTTGAAGAAAATTGCTAGGGTAAATAAATTCGGGTCAGATGAAAAACATCTTGCTTTGATTTTTCATAAATTATGAAAGTAATATACGTTCATCGAAGAAAACTCACTGCTGACAGCTAAGTTTCGTTCCCGTAATGCCTTCTCCACTCCATCCTTGCAGACTATTATCTTCTTTTTCAGTCTCTACTTCTGTTGCGGTCTTATGATTTATAGGATTGAAAATAATTGGGAAGTTTTATTTGAAACTGCTCTCTTTGACACCAACAGTTTCTCGAAGAAAGATTCACAGTATGTGCCCGACTGCCCCAGCCCCAGCCCCACTGACTTCTCAGATCCCAAAGTTCTGGAAGCTGCCACTGAGTCTCTTGCAAAATACAACAAGGAGAGCACCTTGAAGCTGTATTCTCTCTTCAAAGTCACCAGGGCTTCTAGCCAGGTAAGGCTGAAATGCCCACTTCCACCAACAGTGTGTCTCAGGACTTGCTATGGATTCCTAAACTGAGAGGAGAATATGAAGGCGCTTCTTTTGATTAGAACCCAAGAGACTTTCTTCACTCCCTACTTTTTTAGACTGATACATATTCAATTACATTTAGATTTCTGAGTGATTCTGTGAGATTTCCACAAACTTGTGGGATTTATTTTTACCTCATTGCCCTTAAGGTAATAATAGAAATGGACTCATAGTCTCCTGGGGTTATTCTACCGACGTTCACTATTTACTGCTACATTCTCATATCTGATTGACCACGGACCATTTAGCAAGTCGATTTCTGCTCCATGTTAAGGCCTGGAGTGGATGTTGAGCTTTATGGGTTAGAGGAAATGGAGGCTCATTTGTATTTAAAGTATGTTGATATCCGTCATATAAAGAAAAACTAATCTAAAAACAAATCTACAGGAGGAAAAATAAGCTCACCCGAGGGAAAGTTTTTAGAGCCCATTCAAATTGTTAAGAGAAAAGAGGTATGCTGATTGTGTTTTCTAAATAAGAAAATGCTAATACATGGTTTGATTATGGTGGAACTTACAGGAAGGGACAACAGGAAACCTGTATTAACACTGTGTCTGGGTATGTCTGGTTCCTGTAAATATAATGCTGCCAAACCCCAGTCATTTCTCCACATGGAGAAGTCTGATTTTTGTTTCTTAACTCTTGTCTCATACCAGTGGGTGTTTGTTTGGCCCTTCTTATTTTGTGGAATATCTAACCAGAGAGTTACCATGTACCAAATCCCCAGAGACTGTTTGCGTACTTCATTCAGCTCCCTGACTCTCCGGTGAGTATCCCTGAATGTCTTCATAATTTAAGATTTGCGTTTACAGATCACCTATATGTATTGTTGAACACAAATTGTGTATGAGGTGTAATGCACGAGACACTTTTCTTCCCCTCAAGGAGCAACTGACTATTTAGAGATTGTGCCGGTCCAGGTGCAATAATATTTGATTGCAAGTGCAATTTTCATCAGGAATGTTACGTCTTTGCATAAAAAGTTCACAGGAGTCTATAATATATAGACAAATCTTCTCAGTGGTTGGTGATGGTCCTACTTTTATCTGAACAAATCCAATTACATTTGGATTACAACATAGTATTGCATTCCTTGGACCACTCTTTAAGAAGGACAAAGTCAAATAGGATATCTTTCAAAGACGGCATCCAAGATGGGGAAGATGCCTTGATACCACCTGAAACACACCTGGTGGGAATGCCCGTTGGCACAATGTGTTGTAACATGATTGGGCAAAATACATCAAATGCCTTGTCTGCCTTATTTACTTATTTATAATAATAGCTTTATTAAGATATATTTCACACACCATAAAATTCACCCTTTTAAAGTATACAGTTCAGTGCCTTTTTTAGTATATATGTAGAGTTGTGCCACCACCACCAGTATCTAATTTTAGAATATTGTCATCAGCCCCAAAAGAAACCCCATACTCATTAGTAGTCATTCACCTTGTCCCCTCACCCAAGCCACTGGAAACTGCTAATCTACTTGCCATCTCCATGACTTTGCCTTTTCCTGAACATTTCATATAATGCAATCATACTGTATGTGACCTTTTGAGACTGTTTTTCACTTAGCATAATCTTTTCAAGATTTATCCATGTTGTAGCATGTGTCAGTGCTTCATTTCTTTTAATGGCCAAATAACATTTTATTGCATGGCTATACCATGTATTGTTTATTCAGTTGATGGATATTTGGGTTACTTCCTCATTTGAGCTATTATGAATAATGCTGCTATGAACATTTATGTACAAATTTTTATGTGCACATATATTTTCATTTCTCTTGGGTATATATACCTTGGCGTGGGATTGCTGGATCATATGAGAACTCTGTTTAACCTTTTGACTAACTTCTAAACTCTTTTCCAAGTGACTGTATCAGATTTAGAATCCCAAAAATATATGAAGGTTTCAATTTCTCCACATATTTGCCAATATTATTATTGTCTTTTTTATTATAGCTATCTTACTGGGTATGAAGTGGTATCTAATTTTGCTTATTATTTGAACTGTCCTCATGGCTAATGATGTTAAGTGTCTTTTAATGTGCTTATTGGCCATTTGACTATATTCTTTGGAGAAATATCTAGTAAAATCCTTTGCCCATTTTAAAATTTGACGATTTATCTCTTTATTGTTGAATTGTAAACGTTCTTTACATATTCTGGATACGATCTTCTTATCAGATATATGATTTTCTTCCATTCTCTGTGTTTCGTATTCATATTCTTGATGATGTTCTTTGAAGTACAAAGGTTTTAATTTTGCTGAAGTTTTATTTGTATTTTTTCTTTTGTTGAATGTGATTTTGGTGTAATATCTAAAAAACCATTGCCTAATCGAAGATCACTAACATTTACACATGCTTCCTCTAAATGTTTATAGTTTTAGCTCTTATGTTTAGATCTATGACCCATTTTGACTTAATTTTTGTACATGATGTGAGAAGTAGGAGGTTCGACTTCTTTGTTTTGCATGTGGATATCCAGGTGTTGCAGCACTATTTATTGAAAAGACGATTCTTTCCCCATTTAATTGTCTTGGCATACTTCTTGAAGATCAGTTGACCATAAATGTAGGGTTTATTTCTGTACTCTCAATTTTATTCCATTGATCTATATAGCATTTTTTAAACCAGTACTACACTATCTTGAATACTGTAACTTTTTAGTAAATTTTGAAATTAGAAAGTGTGAGTCTTCCTATTTTGTTCTTATTCAATGTTGTTTTGGATCCCTTGCATTTTCATAATAATTTTAGAATCAGCTTGTCAGTTTCTATTTTTAAAAAGGCAGTTGGAAATTTGATAGGGATTGCATTGATTTGGCACAGCAATTGTCATCTTAACTATATTCAGTCTTCCCATCCATGAATATGGGATGTCTTTCGATTTTGTTTAGAACTTATTTAATTTCTTCAACAATGTTTTGTAGTTTTCAGTGTACAAGACTTTCACTTATTTATATACCTAAATATTTTATTCTCTTCGATGTTAATATAATGTATTTGCCCTCTTAATTTTATTTTTTATTGTTCATCGCAAGTATATAGAAATACCATTGATTTTTTTCATATTGACCAGGTATCCTGAAAACGTCTGAACTCACTTATTAGTTCTAAAATTTTCCAGTAGATTCCTTAGGATTTTCTATATACAAGATCATGCCATCTGCAAATAGAGATACTTTTACTTCTTCCTTTCCAGTCTGCTTGCCTTTAAGTTTTTTTTTTTCTTGCCGAATTTCCTTGGCTAGATCTTCCAAGACAATGTTGAATAGAGTAGGGGAGAGCAGATATCTTTATCTTATTTCTGATTTTAGGGGGAAAGCATTCAATATTTCATAAGTTACTATGCTGCTAACTGTAGGTTTTTCATAGCTGTCCTTTATCAAGTTGAGAAAGTTCCCTTCTATTGTTAGTTTGTTGAATGTTTTTATTAAGCAGCAGCGTTGGATTTAGTCAAATGCTTTTTCTGTGTTAATGAGATAATCATGTGATATTTTTTCTCCTTTAATCTATTAGTATTATATATAACAATGATTGATTTTGTATGTTAAAATAACCTTGCACTTTGGAGATAAATCCCAGTTGGTCATGGTGTATAATACTTTTTATATGTTGCTGAATTCTGTTTGCCAGTATTTTTACAAGATCTTTCATTTATATTCAAAGAGATATTGATCCATAGTTTTCTTGTGTTGTCTCTGCCTAATTATCACATGAATTTAATATTGACTGCATAGAATGATTTGGGAAATTTCCCCTTCTCTTCTACTTTATTTTGGAAGAGTTTGTGAGGGAGTTGGTGTTTATCTTTTTTAAATGTTTGGTAGACTTCACCAATAAAGTCATCTGGGCCTGGGTTTTTCTTTGTGGGAAGTTTTTTTGATTAACAATTCAATCTCTTGTTATAGATCTATTCATATTTTCTGTTTCTTCTTGAATAAGTTTTGGTAATGTGTGTCTTCCTAGGACTTCATCCATTTCATCTAAGTTACCTAATTTGCTGGCATACAGTTGTTCATAGTATTCCCTTTTTATTTCTGAAAGATTGAAAGTGATGGTCCCTCTTTAATTCCAATTTTAGCAATTTGAGTCATGTTTTTCTTGGTCAGCCTAGCTAAAGCTTTATCAATTTTATTGATTTCTCAAGGAATCAACTGTCAGTTTTCGTCATTTTCTTTTTTTATCATCTAGTTTATTTATTTCCTCTCTCCTCTTTATTTTCACCTTCCTTTTGCTTGTTTAGGGTTTAGTTTGCTCTTCTGTTTCTAGTTTTCTAAGATGAAGTTTAAGTTATTCATTTGTAATTTTTTTTCTTTTAACATAACATGTACATCTACATATTACCCTCTAACCAATGCTTTTGCTGTATCTCTCAAGTTGTACATATTGTGTTTCTGTACCCTTTCAGTTCAAAGTATTTTACAACACTCCTTGTGATATCTTTTTTGACCAATTGGTTATTTAGGAGTATGTTATTTAATTTCTACATATTGCCTAATACGTGAAATTCCCTAAATTTCTTCTGTTATTCATTTCTAAAATCATTTTATTGTGGTTGGAGATGTACTTTAAAATATCTGAGTTCTTAAATTTACTGAAGCTTGTTTTATGGTTTAACATAAGGTATATAATGGAGAAATTTTTATGTACACTTGAGAAGAATGTGTATTCTGCTGTTCGGTGAAGCATTCGGTAATTGTCAGGTTTAGAAGGTTTATAGTGTTGTTCAAGACTTCTGTTTCTTTGTTAATGTTCTGTGTTATTGTTATATCCATTATTGAAGTGAGATTTCCAACTACTATTGTTGAATTGTCAATGTCTCCCTTTTGTCAGCCTTTGCATATATAGATATGTATACATATACATATATACATGTGTGTATATATATATATATATATATATGTATATATATATATATATATATATATATATATATATATATATATATATATATATATAACAGTTGTGTTTTCCTAACAAATTTACACTTTTGTCATTATGAAATGTTTTTCCTTATCTCTAGTAACAATTTTTGTCTTAAAGTCAATTTTGTCTAACATTTGTCTAACATTTTATCTGACAAATTTTGTCTAACAAATTTGTCTAACATTTGTCTTTGGTTGCTGTTTACATTGTAAATTTTTCCCATCTTTTTACTTTCAACCTATATATATCTTTGAATATAAAGAGTATCTCTCAAAAGCCTTTTGTAACCGGTCAATTGAATAGTCTCAATTTCTCAAGGAATAATTGGGAAAACATCTTCACCCGATTCTGTGGAACTCTCTTTTCACTTGCCGAGTATATCTTGGGCAGATCTTTCTCGTTATTTTTCGTAAGAGAAATAATTTCACTTAGATAATTAAGGTTCACTTACAGGTATGAAAAAAATCTGTTCAGTCAATTCTTAATCAAAACTTCTAGCTCATATTCCATACAATGGTTTTTCCCAAGCCTGGCCTAGAGCTTAAGACCTAATGTGAGAGGTCTGTTCTTTCATTCTTTCTCTCCGTCTAGCAACCGTTTGCTGAATTCTGGATCTTCCAAGTTCCAAGAAGGATGAGAGAATTAGAGGAAAGAGTACAAAGTCTTTTTACATAACTGAACTTGCAGTTGTAGTTTTCTCTTGGTCTACACTGGCTCTCTATGAGACAGGCTCCAGTGTTGGTTGTCTTAGGTGGTACAGGAGTGAGTTCATCCAGAGGTCTTTTCCTAGTAGGATGATGTGTTCTCTAGCGGACTCCTTGAAACCACCCCTTCTCAGATTCAGCCCCAGAGATTTTTATTATTAAATGTCCCATATCTGGAAGTCCCTTGGGTGGGCACCTTCAAAAGAGTACTACTTATGACATTTCCTTGTCCCATGGAACTCTCACACATTTTCACTACGCCAAACAGTGGAAATGAGCTTTCCTTTGCTGACTTATTCCTTACTCTCTCATAGAAGGATGCTTTTTCCAAGATCCTGCTCTTAGAATGCTCTGAGAAGCAGACCTCAATCTCCATAGTTCATATGTCCCCATACTTTAGGGTTCACATGTTAAGCATGCCCTCAAACTCTCTTTGTGGTCCAGTCTAGTTTTAGCACCACATAAGCCTGTGAATTAAGGTAGCTCAGTAAATTTTAGCCAGAGTGAGAGTGGCCGGACTCTATGTGGTACAGGTACCTGCAGTCTCTCCTGAAGGTTCTCTAGAGCCCTTTCCCTATGTGATTTGGTGACAAAGAGGAGAAGGGAAATGCTGAAGCACCATTCCCCTAAAACTTCCTACATTAATGGACTTTTCACTCTTTCAGGATTTTCAAATATTCTCTTCACGTAGCCTGGACTTGGGTGATAGAGTAATATTAAGGCATTCTCTTTAGACATATTTTAGTAAATTCTATGTGAATACTGTATTCTTAAAATTCTTTACAAATTGAGGCAACCTTTTATTATAAAATTTTATTTACACTTGAAAATGTGCATACCCTATGACTCTAAAATGTCTCTCCAGGAATTTACCCTAAGAATTCATTAGGAACATATGAAAATACAGAGCTTCAATGATTAAATAAAACCAATGAGATTCAATCTAGTGTTTAACAAAAGAGAACTTGTTAAATAACACAGAGAAATGTGAGATAGCCATTATAAAAATTGTAGAAGACTATTCAGTGCCACAAAAGGATTTTCACACTATATTGTTAAGTGACAAAAGAGACTTATAAAAGAATATATAGTATGATCCTATTTTTCTAGAAGAAAAAAATATATATGCACTGGAAAAAAGATTAGGAGAAAAGAAATCAAATTATTGCAGGAAACCGGTATCGTTCATGCAATTACAGGTCTTTTTGTTTTCTTTCTGTATGTCCATATTCTAAATAACTATCACATTTACAATAAGAAAACAGAATTATGTTTAAATAAAGAGAAGTTGAAGGAGCTGAGAGTGGTTTCATCTGAGAAGAGTAAACTCAGATGGAATGTACATAAAGGGCTACTGCTGCGTGAGAATTACAAACAAGTTTTCTAATCCACCTAAGGGTAAAGCTAAGGCCAAGAGGGAGACGTTCTATAGACACAGATTTCTGCTCAGTATAAAGAATTTTCTAATAGAGTTTGTTCGTCAAGAAGTCCCGATTTTCCCATCACTGGAGGCAATTTAGCCTTGTTTAGGTGATTACTTACAGAAATAATCTAGAGAGAATTGCCTCAGAGCCTGCCTACTGCATGGTACTAGATTAAAACTGTTTGGTTGAGTGTCTACACAAGCAGAAAGCACATTGATTTCCATTTATGATCACTGATAATTGTAATACTTAAACAACATGTATTTACTCTTTTTTTTTTGTTTTTGCCTGTTGGTATTTGCAAAGGTTCTCTGAGTAAAAGAGGATTAGAAAAGTTTGTCGACGTGTCTTGTAACTTCTTTGAATCTCAGGTATTTTTCAATCTCATTGTGTTCTATATAAGTTTCAGCTGTCCCTACCCAATGCTCTACTTTTAATTTCCTAAGATCCATGATTACCACTTTACTCAGACTGCCCTGAGATCACACCCACAGGATAGCTGGTTAAAGACCTGTCACTCGTTGTTTTAGTCCCAATGTGGTCCTGAAGAATAATTAATATCCCTGAAGAAACAGAGACCTACTAGTTTGGATGTCTCAGGCCTCTCAGATTAAATTAAGTCTTTCAAAGACACTTACACTGAACCATAGGGAGAAGTTGTTTCCATGACAATATTCAGTCCCTTTCCAGAAGTATTTATTGAGCACTTACTATAAGGCAGCCTGGTATAGCTGAAAGGGTGGTTGAGACAGGCTACCTGGGTTCCAGTCCTGCCTGATACTTGCAAGCAAGTTTTTACCTCTTGAATTGTGGTTGCCTCTTCTATGAATGGGAGTGCATTACCTACCTCCTTTATATCCCTGTGAGAAATAAGGGAGGAGACCTGGATACAGAAAGCTGTATTGGGCTTGAAGAAATATTCAATAAAAGGTAGCTGCTATTGCCACTTCTAGGAGCAGGGAGACAGCTCACTGGACTTTCAATAAACCATTTAAACTCTCTGGACCATTGTTCAGTTATGAATTTGTAAGATTTGCAGTAAAGTTTCTACCAGTCTTAATACTCCCTGGCCCTCATCTGTAGTGCTTTATAACCCTTTAACTAGAGGCCCATCCTTGTAGCTTGTCTCTCTTTCAAACCTCCCATTATAAAAGCACAGAACAGCTTAGCCTGGTACCAGTCATGGCAGGGATTTCCCTGGGGGATAGTCTTTTATTGAAAGTATCCTTATTTCATGCTTCCACCCCTGTTGCTACCCAGGAACTTGGGAGGATCCTCACGGTGGAAGAGCCACAGCAGAAAAACACAGACCTCACTGACTCACCCTCCAAAGTTGCACCAAAAGGATCTGTCCAACACCTCCCTGCCTTGGAGGGTGAGCAGCCCGAAGATTCCAAGAGAAAAGGCCCAGTTGAGGCTTTCCCTGTGCAGCTGGATCTAACCACGAATCCCCAGGGAGAAACCCTGGATGTCTCCTTTCTCTTCCTGGGGCCTATGAAGGAGCAGCTGGTTGTCTTGCCTTTCCCCAAGGAAGAGCAACGCTCTGTCGAGTGCCCAGCTGCAGCCAAGATGGCCGACCCTCTTGTTCTCCCACCATGAGAATCACATAGACTATTCCATGGGGACACGGTGCCCTGAAGAGTGGTGGGGGTGGGAGACAGACAGAGAGTTTGATTGTGGAGAGTGGCTAATAAAGTGTGTCTTTTTGACTCTTCTTGGTCTCATCATATTTTCTGGAAGTGGAAATGAGACCAAACCCTCCACTTGTACACTGGGTTGCATGCTTCCTAAATTATCCAAGGTCTCATTCCATGTCTAGACGCCTCTGATGTCTTCCAACTCTCCTTTGTAATGATTACTGACTTTGAGCTAAGCGTCTCGGATGTAGGGCCTGCCATCTTTAGGCATGACCTCCTCTTTCTGGGCAAGAGTGTATTATGATTGTTTCGATCAAAAGTAGATGAAAATTGAAGGATACGAAGAGACAGGGATTCATCACAGAGTTTCACTCTCCCTTTATTCCATAATTATTTCAGCGCCAAGTATTGGTCAGATGTTGTCTGCACAGCCTTGACAATCCACCTTGAACAGAAGGTGGATTTTTTTATTACCTGTCTGAATAGTCTCCAGGCCCAGAACTTGATAAATTCACTTGACAAATTTGACAAATTTACTTAGCAATGGGGGTAGACGGAAGAGACTGTTGCCTGTGGCCTGTGTTTGAGCCTGGGAAGAATCAGCCATTGTTCCAAGTTGGGGAGCCTTCTGGCTTCTTTAATAGTTTTGCTCAGAGAACAAATGAAGAGCCCAGGTGACATTCATTCCCAATGTTTCACTTAAAAAACAAATATACACGTATAGAACATATATGTAATATTATATAGGTGATATGTATATTATGGACACATACATATATACACACAACTATTTGTTTTATATATGTGTGTGTGTATATATATATATGTGTGTGTGTGTGTGTGTGTGTGTATATATATATATATATATATATATATATATATATCTCACAGGTGTTATGGGCTGAATAATGACCCCCAAATTTCATATCCTGAAGTCTTAACCCCCAGGACATCAGAAGGTGACTGTCTTTGGATGGCATATTTAAAGAGGTAAGTAAGTAAAATGAAGTCATTAGGGTGGGCCCTTATCGGACATGACTAGTGTCCTTATAAGAAGACATGATTAGGACGCAGATAAGCACAGAGGGAAGATCATGTGAGAACGCAGAGAAAAGGTGGCCATGTACAAGCCAAGGAGAGAGGCCTCGGAAGAAACTAACCCTGCAACACCTTGATTTCAAACTTGCATCCTCCAGCATTGTGAGAAAATTAATTTCTGTTGTTTAAGTGACCCAGTTTGTGATACTTTGTTATGGCAGCCCTAGCAAACCTACAAAACAGAGAATTTGCAAATATAACCATTGTCCTCCCTTCAGATAGCTGTTTCTTAAAAGAGGCACATAGGTCTTAGCATCATTTACTTAAATGCAGTAGACAATATTCACACTATGTTACTCTTATCTGCTTCCTGTAAGAAAGAAAAATAATTAAGTGGGGTGTCATGTAGAGTCTTAAACTCTGTTTCAATCAGTGTCTGGCAAGAGACATAGGCCATCGGCAATGATCTCTTGCATCTACCCCCATTGCTAAATTAATTTATCAAATTTATCAAGTGAATTTGTCAAGTTCTGGACTTGGAGAATATTCAGATAGGTAAGAAAAAAAAATCCACCTTCAGGTTGAAGGCTGTGCAGGCAATATCTGACCAATACTGTTTCAGATAGTTCAACTGAAAAGACTTTAGTCAAAGAAAAGACTTGTGGGTCAAGTTAAGGGCACAATGGATGCTGAAGCACCTGGAGAACAGCAAGAAGCCTTTGCCACTCTGGACCTGAGAAGACTGCAGGAGGAGGAGCCTTACCCAAATCCAGGGGGAGCTGAAGCTGCTGGAGGAGGGGCCACCTGGCAGGAACTGCCCTGGTGGAGGGATGCAGCCACTGCCAGAACCTAGTCCTGAAGCAGAAAGGGGCAGGGAATGAACACCCTGACCTCTCTCTCCCTCTTTCCCTCCCTCCCTCCGTCCTTCCAGCCCCCCCTCCCATTGGCTCTTTGAACCCAATTGTAAGCTAGCTAGCAGGGGAGCCTGCTCAATCCACAGGAGTCAGCCTCCTGAGGCAAAGCCAGGCAGAGAAAGGCAAAGAATAGACCTGGAGCAAACAGAGGAAAACCAGTGCTAGCCCTAGGTAGGGTATTTCCCCAAGGTGTTCCATAATACCCTCCCATACTGAGTAAAGCATGCAGAAGGACCTTAGACTGTGTGTCCTTCTCTTTGTGTTTCTTGTTGGATAGACAAGGGATCCATCAAGAGAGATAGAGCATGTAGAAGGAAAAGAAGTTTTGAGCAGTTGCTGAGTTGATTTCATTAAATTCAAAGGAAGCATTGTCATCCTCACTTATTCTTTTTCATCATCTGGTAATGCTGAGTCACTCTTTCTTCAAACTTTCTCAAGTAGACATTGTCCCATATCCTCCAGGTTCTTCTCCTACCCTTCTGATGATTTCTCCTAAGGCATTCGGTTTCCTCATTGACTCATCTCTTAGATGTTGTTTCTCTAGTTTGTGATTCTTGATCTTCTTTTTTTACTCTGCAACTTCCAGGTAGTCAAGATAATCCAATAGTCTTGCCCATAGTCTCAAAATGCTGCAATCATTTGAGGCCCTTGTATTCAAATAATCAATGCTTTGCAAATTGCTAACATTAATCTTCTATGCTGAATTTCAAGAGTCGGGCATTTCAAGTTACATGGTATTAAGGGTACTTTTTGATGAATCTTTAAAAGTAGCTTCTTCAACAATAAGAAAATGAACAACCCTATTAAAAAATGGGCAAAAGATTTGAAAAGGCACCTCACAACAAAAGAAATAAAATGGAAAATAAGCATATCAAAAGATAATCCATATTATATGTTGTTAGGGAATTGAAAATTAAAACAATAATGATGTACCACTACACACCTATCAGAATGACCAAAATCCAGAATACCAACAACACCAAATGCTGCAAGAATGTGGAGCAACAACAACTCTTATTCATTACTTTTGGAAATGCAAAATGATACACCCACTTTGGAAGAGAGTTTGGCAGTTTCTTACAAAGCTAAACATACACTTACCCTAATATCCACCAATTGTTTTCCTTGGTATTTACCCAAATGAGCTGAAAACTTATGCCCACATAAAAACTGGCACATGGATGTTTATAGCAGCTCTACTTATAATTGCCCAAACTGAAAGCGACCAAGATGTCTTTCAGTAGTTGAGTGGATGAACTCTGGTACATACGATAGAATACTATTTATTGCTAAAAGGAAATGAGCTATCAAGCCATGAAAAGACATGAAGGAACCTTAGATGGATACCACTAAGTGAAAGAAACCAATCTGAAAAGGCTACATATCTATGATTCCAATTCTATGACATTCTAGAAAAGGCAAAACTGCAGAAAGAATAAAAAGATTCAGTGGGTGCCAAGGATTGAAGCGAGTGCTGAATAGGCAAGGCACAGTATTTCAGGGCAGTGAAACTACGCTGTGTGTTACCCTAATGGTGGGTGCAGGTCATTATACTTTGTCCAAATCCACAGAATATATGACACCAAGAGTAAACCCTAATATGAACATGGGCTTTTGGTGATAATGATGGGTCAACGTAGATTCAGCGATTATGACAAGGGTACCACTCTGCTGTGAATAGTGATAGTGGAGGAGGCTGTAAGTGTGGGGAGAGTGAGCAGGAACTATATGGGAATCTTCTTTATTTAAAAAAGTGCTTTCAGGGCGGCTGGTTGGTTCAAATGGGTAGACCACAGTGCTCATAACACCAATGTCACCGGTTCGATTCTCACACGGGCCAGTGAGCTGCGCCCTCCACAACTAGATTGAAAACAACTTGACTTGGAGCTGAGCTGCGCCCTCCACAACTAGATTGAAAAAAAAAAAAAAAAAAAAACAGCTTGACTTGGAACTGATGGATCCTGAAAAAACAGACTGTTCCCCATTATTCCCCAGTAAAAATTTTTAAAAATTAAAAAGTGTCTTCAATTACAAAAAGCTGAATGTCATAAAATTCTGTGAACTGATCCAGTCATTCTCCCCCCACCAAAAAAAAATCAGAAATATACAAGGATGTCCATTACAGCATTATTTGTAAGAACAAATAATTGGAAACAACACATGTGGCTAAAAATTAGGGGAATATTGATATATTACAAACATATGCAATATACAATATCATGAGATCTTTGAAAATAATCTTTCTGTAGAATATTTAATGATTTGGGGAAGTTATTATAGGGAAAATACAATATTTAATCTATGTAACAAGAATTTTTTAAAATTCCTTCCCTTGAGAAAGGGTTTGGAAGATGAAGGATAAGAGAGAGAGAGATTTTTAATTTTTATTTTACATGTTTTGTAATTCTGTTTTTTTAATTTGTGCAGAGATTATGTTTATGATAAAAATGTACAAAGGATCTCAAATAAAAAAATAAAATTCCATTATAAAAAACAAAAACAACATTTATAAAGCCTATATGGCTTCTATTAATAACCCCCAAAACTAGAGTTTGTAAGTAAGTATTCAACCACAGTGGACGGAAAAAATATCTGTATGTACAGCAGAATAATCCCAATAATTTAAAAACACATATATTATTGATATCCAAATGGAAAAAAGTCCATGAAGAAATATATAGTAGTTAGTGATTTATCTCAGGTAGTGGAATTAGAGGTGAGTTTTCCTTTACATTTTTTGTAGTTCCACTTTTTTTGCAAAAAGCCTATATTTGATTATGAGGGAGAAAAAAGCTTTAAAGAATAAAAATTCTCTTAACTGACTTTCTCTGATACTACGGCCAGGCCACCCAGAAAGAACCAAAATGCCAGAATGAGTATGTGGATCTACCCTGATTGCTCCAATAACCGTCTTGTGAGAAGACACCACTCCCCTCTCCATTGCACATCTGAGGCCATTCTCTGGCTCAGGACCATCAGGAAGCTTTCCCAAAGCCAGTAAGAGAGTCACCAAAGCTGAATGTCACTTCCTAGATCATCAGACAGCTCCGCGGGATAGACTGTCTCTTCTACTCTCCATCATTCCTGACTCTTGCCACCTAGCACCTTCAGTTTGCTCCCTGAGATGTCTCATCTGAAATTCCGATAGTTGGAATGGCATCACTAGCATCGTGTCTGTATTTAAGATTCAACAAAGCAAAGGAAAGGGAAGGCATGGCTCTCGTGATTACCCCTAAATCTCAGCTACTAAATCTACAATACCATAGTGCTCACTTCGGCAGCACTTATACTACAATCTATAGTACTACAGGAGAAGCTGAGTTTCATCCCCGATGTCTTTTCCCATTCCCACCCCTTTCCCTCCACCCGCATGTGGCTTGTCCATGGCCCTCCATATTGGGTATGGACAATAGAGCGATAACAGAAAGCCTTAATTAAGGAGCTCAACTCATGGAAATTAAAACAGGTTTTGTTTTAATGCATAGCTTTCCCCCTGCCCACCTGAGTTCGAGCCCCTTAGTAACACCTTGGACAGATTCCATGTTATTTCTGTCATTCTAAGTTACACTGAAGTGGTCCTATTTGGGTGTTTAAAAGCTAGTGTTCTTCATGTTAAAAGTTCAAATCTAGACATAATTCAAAATGTGTTTCTTCCACTTTTAGCACTCACTAAACCAGTCTGTAATTCTGGGAAGTGCGTTTTGCTTTTCATGTACTGTGGGGACAGAGCCCCAGAGAGCAGTGTCCAGCTGTCCGCCTCACGAGGAAAGATGCTGGCTCAGGTAGTAGATGGCCGTCAGCTGTGGCTGGTTGGCCGTCAGCTGTAACCCTTGAGTCATTGGCCACTAGTATAACTGCCGCAGCTGCGCTGGGGAGTGGAGTCAAAGAGAGTGGTCGGTCGGTTGGCAGAAAAGCGGACAGCAGGTCTCATGTCGTGTGAATCCAGCCTCCAGTGAGACTATAGTGGTGTGACTCCCCTACATATGGTCCGTGGGTGTTCCTTTTTGGCCTAGCCACATCCTGCGTTCTTATGTGGGGAGCGGGAGCAGAGACCCCGCCTGACACCCTGCCTGACATGTACCCTCTCCGTCCCCTCTCTCTCTCCAAACTCTTTCCCTCCCTCCAGGTTCTGTCTAGAACCCCAGTAGTTCTCAGCCTTGACTGCATATTGGAATCATCTGGGAGTTTTAAAACTACCCGTACCTGGGTCCACCCCCAGAGATCCTGGTTTAATTGCTCTGGAGGGAAGGCCTGGGTATAAGGATTTTTCAGAGCGCCTCATGTGATTCTGTTATGAAGTCAAGGCTGAGAAGAATTGCTGTCCACAATGCAGACACTCACCGCAGAGAAGAGAGCCGGGAGGGAGATGCTCTTTAAGTGACCGGTAGTGGGGAGGGGACCTGGACTGATTCCCGCTAGTCCTTTCTGATGCTGCTGGGCGCTGCTGGTATGAAAGGTCCACACAGGTAGGTATATTGGTTTCTTTGGAGGGGTAGGACTGTGCGATCAGCTGTGTCCCCCAGTCCTGAGCCCCCCTCCCACAGTAGTACATACCCTCTAACCCCTTCTCTTGGATGGCATCAAATGGCTTGACTTCTACCCTCACCAGGTTCTCTTCCACATGAACCAACTCTCTTTGGAATGCTTAAGGGCCAGGGAGAATTGGAATAATATGGGGGTGGCTTTAAGTTCTTCTGAGCCATCATACAAATAATAACAATCAATAGCATCATGTTATTCAGCACCTGGATTTGTGCCACGAATTGTAGTGGTTATTTTATATGTTTTCTTATTTCAGTGTCGCACAATCCTGCCAAGAGGTATTAATCCCCGTTTTATAAATGAGGAAACTAAGAGTCAGAGAAGTTTCATAGCTTACCCAGCATACAAGAGTAACTCATAGAAGAGTAATAGAGTTGAAATTCAGACCTGACTCCAAAGCCACAGACTCTTAATCATTCTATTCTACCTGAACTCAGTTCCTTGTATGGTGTAAACGTTAACACATCACGTCCCTTAAATGATGCAGCGCTTTACTGAGGCCTTCTCGCGCCATAATCCAAGGAGGGAAATGATGGTGGAAATTTCTGGCTGAGATAGAAAACAAATGAAGGGAAATCACTTTATTTCCATCCCCCACACCAATGCTTGTGGTAAAAAACACACTTTGGATCTGCTACCTACTAGAAATATCCAGATTTGTGCAGATCACAGTTTCAGCCACTCACTAGTGGCATGTCGCAACTTTCTGTCCCCAGAACCCGTTAATCATTTACGGCATGTTGACAGACATTTTAACCAGGGGTCAAGGTGAACATCCCCAGTTATACAACAAAAATGTATAAAAACTTTGTTTAATCAGTGGCATATGCTGTGTGTGTGTGTGTGTGTGTGTGTGTTTTAGAAAGTCTGTATCTAATTCTCTGCTGTGATATACCACAGCGAGGGATGGTTTTCATATTTTAACACAATGAAGGCATGCGCTACAGCTCTGCTTTTGATCCTCTCGATCACGCTGCAGTATTCCTGCGCTTTGAGTCCCACAGATTGCAATGCTACTGGGCCCCTGGCTGGGAAAGCTCTAGATCTGATCAATAAAGGACGGCGGAATGGCTACCTCTTCCAGTTGCTGCGGGTCGCTGATGCCCACTTGGACGAAGTGGTGAGGAATTGCCAATGGCAGGGCTGAGGTGGGAGACCATGCACCGGGGGCAAATGTGACTGTTACCCCTAAGACTGCTGCTTCGCACAACCCTTTAGTCAGAGTTTTCTGTTTAGTTTCCGCTGCTGCTCTAGACTGCTCTTTTTCTTTCTTTGAAACTAACGTTTGTTATTAGTATATCCTTAACTATGAGTCAGTCTGTATGTACTTAATAAGCATTGATGTTGAGTCCAATCAAATGTTAAGTACTAGAAGAGAAAAATTAGAATAAACTGTGGGCCTTGCCCTCAAGGAAATAATAACGAGCTCACATGCACACATAGGCAAACTAATGAAAGGAGATCTGTTAAGACTGGGTGGGAGAAGCCTTCATTTGGGCCCTGAAGAATAAGCAGAATTTGAATAGGAAGATGGCATTCCAGGAGAATTCCAGGCATACCGCTTCTGTGTGGTTAGGGAATCAGGAAGGTAGGTGTTAAGGAGTAAAGAAACATAAGTCGGGGTATTCCAGAAGTTCTGTGTGGGCTTTTGGAGAAGCCATCAGGTTGGGAGGGAGAATGTAGCCTCATCTTGAAGCAAAGCAAGCCTACTGTCTTCACTTAGATTAGATGCTTATTCAGAGTGGGTTTGAGGGCTTACGGTAGAGATTATGGAGGGAGGCTTCCCTCCTTAGCCTCCTAACATAACCTACCCTTTGATGAAACCACTAAAATGAGGGAGGCCAGACCATGGAGCACCACAGAGGACAAGCAGAGAAATTTATACTTGTTAAAGTATTGTAGATGGAGGCCGTAGACTGCAGAGAACAAGAGTGCAGGAATTTAGGATTCAGCCAGCAATTTAGTGACCATTAGTCCAATTCCAGGCTCTCTGCCACATTGTAGTCTCCAGGCTGAGTTGGCACAGTGCTACCTCTGAGTGGTGGTATAAATGGGTGGGTGGTTGGGGAGGTGTCAGAGTGTGCCTGGGGAGATGGATGCAAGTGACAGGGACATGAACTAGCAAACCATTTTATGAGTTCAGGAAGGAGGAATGAAGATCAGATCAGACAGTGGGGTTTAGGCCAATGGACAACGAATAAAAGAAAGACAACTCGAGGCCTGGTGACTCGATAGCAACAGCAAAGGAAGAAATCAAAGTTGATGTCACATTTTTTTTAGGCCAAAGACTAAGGCAATAAATAATTAATGGTGCCACTGACAAAAGACAAGAGAAGTAGAGAAAGGGAGCTGAGCTGAGTGAATGACTTCAACTGCACCACAAATTCTGGTATGGAAATCTGTTACAATGCTACTTATTCTAGTCTAATTCTACTAATTCTAGATAGTAGAATTAGAGAAGAGAGTGGTTTTAGCTTTGGGCAAGTTGAAATCCTGGCAAGATATCCAAGTTCAGGAATAGAGCTAGGTGAGAAGACACAGCTCCACATGTAGACTGGGGCCCATGATGTGGCTGTCAGCATTGTAATTCTAGGCTTCTATCTTCTACGCCTCCACCCAAACCAGCACTGCTATTGAGTGATTTTTTTTTCTTTTAACTTTTATTTGTTCTCTCCCTTAAGTCATTTATAGACTTAATTATTGATTGCTTTTTAAACCTCATGGGCAGAAGCAACATAACAACCAGTTGAAAAAAACATTTGGAAGTAATTCTTTGAAGCTCTTTATTCAAATGAATAGATCAAATGACAAAAAGGTAGACATTGAAAATGATTTGGAAAGGAGCAGGAATTCTGTTTGAGAAATAAAGAGACTGCTTTTATTTAGTCGTTCTCATAGACTACTCACCTGTTGCTTTCTTGGAATTCCTCAGGAATCTGCAACTGTCTATTATTTAGCCTTAGATGTGAAAGAATCTGACTGTCCGGTCCAATCCAGGAAATACTGGGATGACTGTGAGCCAGCGCTTTCTAGACGTCCATCTGAAATAGTAAGTAAACATGCTACCATCTTCCTCTTCTTATCATTCTTGACTTCTGTCTTCTCTGCTTACATAGGGTAGCTGTATGCCAACACTAACACAGCAAAAGGGTAAAAGCAACCTCCACCTTTTGACTAATAATGATTATGTTGGCCTTGAGTAATATTCTCTTGAGAGCCAGGTCTGGGAACCCAGTGCAAGATAAGTCAGTGGGTTGTGGACCCATGGGATAGAATGTCCAGCTGTGAGACCTTGGGAAAATCACCTAAAGTCATTAGACTTCCATATCTCCAGCTGTAAAATAAGATGAGGGGTTTGGAATAGATGGACTCTAAGGTCATTTCTGGACCTGATAATCTGTGGGTCTAGGAATCCTTGAACTTGTAAATGTGTCCTATAAAGACTGGTCCCATTCGCAGGAATAGCCAAAAGGATAAGTTGCAATTATCATGAGGAACAGGGTTTTGCTCTGTACATTACACATGGGTACTCAGATCCCAAGTTGTCTGCCACAAGAGAACACAAAAATGAATAAGCACAGGTCTAATATTTCAATTCCAGAAAATAAGACATTTGCATACGTAGAAGTTTCAGCAATTTTTCCTCTTGAAAATGTTTGGGATGTGGCCATGATCCATTTAAACAGTTTCTCTCTGGTTATCATGAGGGCTTTCAATGTCTATAGCACCCAACACACAGAAGAAGCAGATTAAGAAAATGTAGGTTTTGGGACAGGATTTTTTGAGAGAAACGATAAATAAATTTTAAATGTATAGTAGAAGTATGTTCTATCACTTTTGTGTTTCTGCATATTCCACCTGAGGAAAGCAGTATGCAATGACAAACTCCTTTTTTTTACAGGTGATTGGACAATGTAAGGTAATAGCTACCACACATTTGAATGAATCTCAGGATCTTAGAGTGAATGACTTCAACTGCACCACAAGTTCTGGTATGGAAATCTGTTAAAATGCTACTTATTCTAGTCTAATTCTACTAATTCCAGATCAATACAGAATTCAATCATAATATAATAATTTATGATGTACATGTCAGAAATGGTCCCTGCCCTCATGGACTTGATTATTATTCACTCTCTTGAGAAGAGAAGTGAGAAGTTTTCCCCCTGTTATTAGTGCACTTTCCTTTAAAGAAATGCAATATACGAAAGTAAAATCTATGTGAGGTAGCATAGCATGGTAGTATAGTTGTAGAGAACATGGGCTCTGGGGTCAGATTTGCTTGAGTTTGAATCCCAACCTTATCACTCCTAGTTGCATGGTCTTGAGGGCAAGCTATTTACCCTCTTTTCACTTTCCTCAGTTGAGGACAGCCTCAAACTATGCTCAGATGAGAATAGTAATCATGTCAGCCCCTCCAGTCTTTGTTAGAATTAAATAAGATGGTCTGTGCAGTACACTTGCAAAGTACTTAGCACTCAGTAAGCATTGACTTCCACATCTAAAAGTCATACATTAACACTACAGTTTACAAAGCAGTTATACATATGTCACATCATTTAATCTCACAACAAGTCTATGAAGTAAAGGTTCTGATACTTTCTATTTTAGAGACAAAATAACTGAGTTTCATAGAGGATCAACGACTTGGCCTCAGGATCACAGCCAAATGTAGGGAACATGATCCTATCCCACAAGTATTGACTCTGAAGTCCATGAGCTTTTCATTTACTTTCCAAAAAGAATGATCACAGAATTCCTTCAATAACAGCAAATCTCAACATGATTCAATATACAAAAATTCAACAGCCAAGCATCTCCTTCAGGAGGTTGCCTTAAAGAAAGATTGAGCTGCATCGTCTCCTCTCTCTGGGCAAAACTTCATGTTGATGATGCCTCTCCCTCCTTGGCAGAGACAGGAAGAGTTCGTTAAGATAGTAACACTTTATGGATGATGGGGAAGCATCGTGAATCCAGTCAGAACAGAGACTTGAGCATCAGAAGGATCTGGGTTTAGTTTATAGCTCCGCTGCCGATGGCCTGATTTGATCTGGAACAAGTTTCTTAGCCTCTTCCATCCTCAATTTGCCCATCTGTAAAGTGGAAGCTATTGTTAGTCTTGCCCCCGTGCTTACGTGTATTTAGTCCCAGCACTGACATTGCTGTTTGCAACCCAGTAACCACAGAACTGCCATCTTCTCTCTCCAGTCTCTTCTGCACTGGCCAATACTAAAGACCGCCCCGGACTCTTCGATTACTTTGAGGACACTGAGCTCTACAGAAAACAGGCAGACAAGGCCCTTGAGAAGTACAAAAGGAAGAATGATGACTTTGCCTTTTTCAGAGTGGACCGAGTGGAGAGAGTTGTAAGAGTGGTGAGTCTCCATCAACGCCCAGCTACAGTGTGACGGCCCAGGCTCTAACCCGGCAGGTGCAAAATTCAGCAGCACTCACTCTCCACAGGCCTCCCTCAGCCAGCTGCTTTTTAAATTGAGGCCTCTGCTGCAGCTTCAACAAACAGTCAGTAGATACCACAGAACTGTTCTCCTGCAGATTTTCATTTTTTGGAGTTGCAGAGAGTGTGAATATCTAAGAGAAGAGGAAAAACCCAAACGAAAAAGAGGAAAAGACTGAAGAGCATATTAGAGTCATTAAAATCCTGTGGTCCTAATCTCCTTGTATTATGATGGAAAACTGAGGCTCAGAGCAACTACCATTGTTTCCCCGAAAATAAGAACTAGCCGGACAATCAGCTCTAACGTGTCTTTTGGAGCAAAAATTAATATAAGACCCGGTCTTATTTTACTATAAGCCCAGGTAATATATAATATAATATAACATAACATAACATAACATAACATAACATAACATAACATAATATCATATAATATAATATAATACCGGGTATAATATAATGTAATATAATATACTATAATACTGGGTCGTATATTAATTTTTGCTCCAAAAGACACACTAGAGCTCATGGTCCGGCTAGGTCTATTTTCGGGGAACACGGTACCTCACCACACCCAGTTTTATGGCTGGAATTAGTTCCTCCCAGTTCAGCGTCCCAAGTGCCTTCTACCCAGAGTGGTCTTGTCGAGCAGCTAGTTGAGGTTGTCCTGCATTTTGAAAACACAAAGTTAAATAGATATGGTGCATGCAAGCAATACAATAAATACAATGCATGACTAAAAAGAATGTTTTGGACCTATATGCATTGAAAGGAGTTTCAAGGTGTATTGCTAGGAGAAAAAGCAGGTTACAGGACAATACCTAGACTATGAGCCCCTGTATATTAATTAAAGATAGGTGTATGTGCAGAGCATATTTAGAAAAAGGTGAGAAGGAAAAATCCATCAAATGGATGATAGCGGTACCTCTGAGAAGGAGAGACTAGGGTGCAGAAAGGGTGAGTTTTCATACTATGCTGGATTCGTTTTGTATTATTTGAAACTTTTCAATGAAATAGTATTCACTTCATCACTTATGTAATACATTTTAAAAGGCAGAGACTGTAAGAAAAATGGCATACATTGGTGATTTTGAATCTTCATAATACTTACTGTATATTTGGATAGTAGGTATTTAATGCTCCCCCCCTTTTTTTTAATGTTCCTGAAACTGCTTTGATCCCATTTGTTCTAGAGAGGAGAGGAAAGAACCAATTACTACGTGGACTTCTCTGTGAGGAACTGCTCCAGCCACCATTTTCCTCGGCACGCTACTGTGAGTATACCAGATGTCTGCGAAATACGAGGTGACACTTAGAGACCACTCACTATGTGCCAGGTACCCTGCTAAGTGCATTGCGCATACGATGGCCTATGACCCCCACCACCATGCTATGAACGAGATGCGATTTTTATCCCTTATTTACACATGGGGAAATTGAGGCACAGAGAAGTTAAGGGAATCGTGAGAATATCATTCTATAAATATACGTGACATAAACCAAAACTTAACACCGAGTCATTTAAACTCCTGGGGATTAAAGACTTAGCTAAACCCGATCCCTAGATTGTATCAGGAACCTGCACCCATTGCTGCTTTCATTCACTTCGTCTCATTTACTGTTCATTTACTTCCCCGTTTGATAAACGGGAAGGTACCTGAGGCTCCGCACAGTAAAGGTTTTGCCCAATGTTCACAACCAAGCTGAGTTTAGAATCCATTTCTATGCTCAGCCCAGTGAGATTTTTCCCCAAATCATTTATAAATTGATGCTTACGTACCTGCAAGAAGATCTTCTTAATGTTTCTCAGTATTTGTATGGTAACTTAGAGTTTACAAAACACCTCCACATATACTGTCTTGTTGGAGCCCTGTGACAACCACGCTGAGGAGAAACAAGTGTCTACCTCCATTTCCCTGTGACAGAAGGGCCTAGAAGTGTAGACACTTACCTAATGGCACTTAGCTAGAAAGTGTGAGGACACAGGATTTTAATGGTGGCCTTCTGATTTCAAGTCCAGGATTTTTCTGGAGTTTAACAGCGCATTCTCTGGGGCCAGAAGAGAGGTAGCATTCACTAATTCGTTTTCTGGCTGTTCAACTTTTCTACCTAAAGGAGCTATAAAATCCTGCTTAGTGGCCACCAGAAAAGACGCCTCCCTCCCCCACTCCTATCCCCAACAAACCCTTAATTATTTTGGTGTGGGCAATGCAAACCCATGCAGAAACATGGCGGCTAGAGAAGAGTTCAGCACTCAGTGTTTTACATCATTATCTCATTTAATTAAGCCTTCTCAGGTTTGTGAGTAGATAGCATTGTACCCATTTTACAGACAAAGACTGAGTTTCAGAAATTTTATGCAACTTGCCTAAACTCACACAACTGGTAAATGATGAAGCCAGGATTAACATAGATCTGTCTGACTCCAAAACTGGACTCAGAACCTCAATGCTTAACAGTCTTTTCTATAAAAGAGTTTTTTTCTTGTCCTAGTCTAACTTTGACAGCTGGGTTTGGGGACCTCTGGGGCATAGAGATGCCAGCCAGTTGAAGCCTCTGTGCTTAGGGTAGGGCCAGCAGACAGTCACTTTGACAGGGTCCATGCAAACTTTATACTGGTTCCTTCCTTTCCAATACTTCCCTGCAAGGAACAAGTTAAGTTGTAAAAATCCCTCTTCTGCACCCCACTTCATTCTCTCTAGGCACAGGCAAGTCTGGTCTTCAGTGCCGAAGAGTTGGACTAAAGGCAAGGCATCAACGACATGTTATTTCTCACCACCGCCCATGGGAAAGCCCAGTGGTGGTGACCATTCATGGACGAGAACCACAGCAAATTGGAAAGAAAACCTTTGACAACTGTATTTTTCCCTAATCTCCTGCTCACGTGCACACATGCTTCTGTCTTCTTTAAAGGTCTTTGGGTTCTGCAGAGCAGATTTGTCCTATGATGTAGGAACCTCTGACATGGAAAGTCCAAAAGATATTGTCATAAACTGTGAAGTCTTCAACCTTAAGGTGGGTTTCCTAGACAGGCTTTGTCATGAGTAGAATAGCCCCTGGGAAAAGGAGTGCAAATGCCGACATGACACAAAAAGTGTGCAATTTTCCCCAAGAATTGGGAAGGGATAAGATTTGTCATAAAAGTAAATCTTGACCGATTTAATCAACCTTTAATTAATTTGAAAATAGCCCTTGTAGTCAGGACTCCAGTGCTGAGACTTTATAATTCCTAGTTATAGTATTAAGCCTAGAATCTAAGGGGACTGAATTAGTCTTAAATTTATTATATAAAGGTATATATAATAAGATGTAAAACAGCATTTTACAAGAATATCTGTGTGTAAAAACCCTTGTTCTACACAGATATTCTTCACTGTATCTTTTCGTGAGAAAAAAACAAAAAACTGAAAATAATTTAAACATCCATGTGCCAAACCCCAAAATAGGAGGGAGCAGGTTTGTCACCATGAATATGGCTATATAAATTTTTCAAAAAAATTAAAATCTGAATAAGCAGGGTGAAGAGGTGAGGTGCTCATCCTTTAGGAATCACAGATCCTTTACTACGGAGCCACAGAACTCTGTTGAGAATCTGAATTATAAGGCACTAGTTTTCCAAATGTTGGTTACTGATGACTATTCTTGTGTAACATAATTTCACCACTTTATGTTGAAATGAGAAAAATGAAAATACTAAGAAAAGTTTTTCGAGATACAACATTTTTCATTTAAAGGACCATCCTTTACTCTGAGATTATCTTTCCGATTCTTGGGTTATCAAAATATTATTCCTATTGTGATGGTGGTAGGTGATAGTTTTGTTTGTATTTTAAATGTCAACTTGGCTAGATAAAAATTTGAGAATGCTCTTTTGGTATTTTACTTTTTCAGTTGATTTGTGGAATCCAAAAGTATGAGGGCCGTTAGTCTAAATCAAGTTAAACGTCTAACTTCTCCTTTTGTGCTCTATGATGGTGTTCACTCTTCTGTGTCCTTCACCAGGAACATAGAAACATCAGTGATGTACAAGCCCATCTGGACCATCTACCCCACTCTGGTGGGCATGAGCATTCTCCTGCTGGCAAGCCTTCATTTAAGCCCAAGAGATCCAGAGATTCCCACCATCCTCACAAGCCACATCAACTTGGATGCCCACCTCCTCTAGAAGACAAAAATCACGCAGACAGGCCACAGTTTCAATCAGGAGCTCCTCCAGTGTTGCCCCCTTCAAGATGTCATCACCCCCATTTTGGCACCAATGGCACCCATACACCCCTTCATAATCATAGTTCCAGTGAGCACCATCCCCATGGACACCATCCTCATGACCATCATCCCCATGGACACCGTCCCCATGGACACCATCTCCATGGACACCATCCCCATGGACACCATCCCCATGGATACCATCCCCATGGACACCATCCCCATGGCCAGGATTTCCATGACCATGGACCCTGTGACCCACCACCCTATAGCCAAAGTTCCCAAGATCACCATCGCTGGGGCCATGGCCCACCACCAAGGCACTCAGAAGAAAGAGGTCCAGGTAAACGACACTTTCCCTTCAAATGGAGACAAATTGGATATGTTTACCGACTCCCTCCACTAAAGAAAGGTGAAGTTCTTCCTCTTCCCGAAGCCAATTTTCCCATTTTCTCATTGCCAAATCACAACAATCCTCTAAAGCGAGAAATTCAGCCCTTCCCTCAATCAGCCTCTGAATCATGTCCAGGGACATTCAAGAGTGAGTTTCCACAAGTCTTGACGTTTTTTGCATATACATTTCCAAAGAAAATCTGACTTCCTTGACAAATGAATAATGTTCTGAATTAGAACCATAAATAAAATGTAACCGGTAACAAAATCAAAATTACAACCATCTTCACTTTACTTTCATATTTAGGATAGGACAAACTGTGCGTGGGGGAGAAGACGGCATGAGAAGAGCCAAATGGAGAAAGGAAAGATCTTAGTCCCACAAGTCAGAAGTTCATTCCCCACTGGCCAATGTCCCACTTGAGGCAAATCTCTGATCCTCAGAATTTCTTTATTTCCTGACTTAACTCCTTTAATTCTAGCATCTTTCCTCTATTAGTACTTATGCTGTAGCTGGGCGTACCAAGAAGCTATGTATTATTATGTAAAGGATTATTGTTATAAAAAGTGATCCAAATTCTCTCCTCCTTCTATTTGTATTCCTCTAAATTTATTTTTGGAGAAAAATAAGTTCTAAATTTAATTATGAAGCAAACAAATCTTGGGCTATAATTTACAAAGAAGTTCACAGGCATGAACCATAAATTGAGGTGCACCAGAAATATCACTTTATTTTTTAGAACACATTAATTTCTACTTCAGGTTGCCAACATACTGGGCTAATAGGAAACTTAACCTGTCTTTCTTGCAGTTCTTCCAGCCTGCTGCTTCCCACACAAAATTGTGTCACAGTCCAAGACTCTTACATAAGGCCAAGGTGTTTCGGTGGTGGGCACCAGAAGGAAGTCTGATTCTTCGTCACCAATTCACCAGGTCTGAGGGATGTTTACTCCCCTGTTCACAACTCTGTTTGAGTCTGTTTTATCTGTTACTTTTATATCAAACTGGGGATATAGGAGTCTCTGTGAGACTGCTGATGGACATGACTGCCAAGAGATACCACGTAGCTGTTCTCTCCCTAGGGTCTTGCTGCCTTCCAGGTTACATGTCCAGAAAGCAGGGCAAAGGTGTCCTCTGCTTTTAGACCCCCAGGTCCCTCTGTTCTTCTCATATCGTCTTCCAGGCTAGGGGCTCTCTGGTCTCAGAAACTTGTCTTTATTCATTTTTGGTGCCAGCGGATTCTTTTTCCACATTTGAATTCTCTTTCTTTTCCCTTCTTCCCAAATCAGGCTCCAGCATTTAGACACAAGCTAAAAAGACTTTAGATTCTTTCTCTCTGACTTACGGAAGCAGTTTCAGGTGTGTGGTGATGGCAGAAGTAGATTCTGAATGGGAGTAGGATAAGAAACATAATAAGGGTGAAAGAGACTTGCGTAAGTTCTTAGGCTGGGAAGAAAGGGGCCCACAATGCTGGAGAAGCTGGAGGTGGGAGAGGGAGGAGGTGACTGATGGTAAGCGGTCCAGGAGGAGTGGGAAGGAGCACAAGGCTGATCACGGTGGGTGTTTCAAGTGAAGACTCCGGAACAGGTCTTGGAGGAAGATGGTCAAAAGACAGACTTTCCGTTTTAAGATAAGTAAAGACTAGGGATGTGATGCAAAACATAGTGACTAGTTAACATCGCTGTGTGATATATAGGGAAATTGTTCAGAGAGTAAGTGGATCCCATGAGTTCTCATCACAAAGAGAAATTTTTTTCTTTTTATTGCATCTGTGAGATAATTCAGTGTTAACTAAACCTGTTGTGGTAATCATTTCACAACATATGTAAATCAAAGCTTCATGCTGTACATCTTAAACTTATACAGTGATGTATGTCAATTATTTCTCAATAAAACTGGAAGGAAAATGGGACATGGCAGTGTATTCAGACAGTATAATAAACAGGAAAGACTGACTTTGGAGGAGGCTGATATGGGTTCTAATCCTAGCTTCTGATTACCGAACCACAACAATCCTCTAAAGCCAGAAATTCTGGCTGTACTACAATGTATTGACTAGAAGACCCTAAGAAAGTAATTAAACCGCTTTGTGCCTCATCTTCCTTCTCTAAAAAATGGTGACGGTATGGTGGCAGCCCATTTTCCTTTCCGCCTTGGAGTACAGCTAGACTTCAATTCCTGGAGCCACATGATAATGCCCCAAAAGTGTAATAACCAATACGGCACAAGCACTGACCAGCCAGAGCAGATACAGAAAGCAGTCAGAACAGTGGCCTGCCATATACAACCAGGGTGGCACCTGCTGAATGTCAGCCCTGCAGAGTCATTCTGTCATGGAGGGGTGAACATAGGCTCGGCTGTTTTGATAAGAGTAGAGAAAGTGAAATCCAGGAAGACCAAAAAGTTACATAGCTTAATAACTTACAGAAACATTTGAGTAGTGTTTTATCATTTATACCGTCCCCAACCTTGCCTGAGGTCCTGAAAATGTTACCTGGAAAACATCGGATTGGAGGTTCTCAATTCATCTCAATTCAACGCATTTATAATGTGCAAACACAGTTGCTGCAGCTGAATAATGGGCTAAGGAACACTCCCTGCTCTAGGGAGAGTGCATTGCGCTAGAGGTTCAGATGGTATAGCGTGATTGCTCCTTTCTAGACTTTTTGGTCACTATGAAAGCTAAAAAGGGTACGAATGTTTCATGTTTGTTACAGTCAGTAGACTGAGGGACTGGGATGAGAACTCACAGCAGCCTCCTCCCAAACACATTCTTTCCTGTTTATTATGCAGCCTGTGTACCCTGCCAAGTCCTGCTTCGAGTCTTCACTTGAAACACCCACCGTGATCAGCCTCGTCCTCCTTTCCCTTCTCCTGGACTGTGCACCATCAGTCATCTCACTGCCCCATCTCCAGCTTCTCCATCATTGTGGGCCCCTCTTTCTTCCCAGCCTAAGTCTCTTTCATCTTAGTTTTATTCCGACATCCCCACAACCCATACACACACACACAGGCAGACACACTAGAATCTACCTTCTGCCATCACCGTGCACCGGAAACTGCTTCAGTGAGTCAGGGACCCTTAACCATCTCACTCTAATCTTAGATATAATTTATAGGCTCTAATTACCAGGCTCCACACCTGTATTATCTCATTGACTTCTCGAAAAACCTCATTAAGGTAGTATGTTGTTTCACTTTTCCAGATGAGGAAACTGAGGCTCAGAGAGGCTATATGACCCT